>NC_091017.1:28281088-30732963 GCF_041296385.1 Aphelocoma coerulescens | reverse complement strand
ACTATGGCAGGCACAGAAGTGGCAGTAGAAACATGAAATGTGGTAATTCACTTTCAAGCTGCATAATGTAGTTTTTAGATAAGATTTTCTTCACTTCTTGGTGGCTTCTCCTCTTGAAGTTGATGTCCAGACCTTTAAATGTGAACTGGAGATGGCAGTTGTAAACATCATAGTAATAAGAAGTGAAGATCTGGCTGAGACTGCATCCAGCTGTTCCCAAAATAAAACAGTGATGCATTTAGAACCATGATGAATTTTCCTTTTTTCTCCTCCCCCAAAGTACAAGGCATTAGTGTCAAACCCTTCCTCCCTGAACTAATTAAAGCACTTTTCTCCGAGTCTTTCTTAAAATTCCGATGTGTTGCTTCTTCTGAGAAAACTTTCTTATTGAGGAAGAAAATCAGGAGTGTTACTTTTGTACACAGAAGAAAACTTTGCCCTACTGTATTCAATAAAATCCTAAATACATCCCTGTTAGCCATGTCCCAGCCTCTTGTTCTTTTATGGACAACAGAGAGAATTCCTACAAAAGGAAAGCCATACCTTGTCACTAATAGTAGTGCAAAATCCAAGCCAGAGGCTGTGACATGTTTGTATTATTTGTAATATTAAGGAAAAAATACAAGGGGGCTTTAGCACATTCCTTGACAGAAACTAATGACTTGAATAACGTATTACACCAGGCAAGGACTCTTCTTTTCCTCCTTTCCATAGTATCTGAAAACAATACAAGTGTAATGTAGTTATGCTCACTGCATCATGCAAAGTAGGGAAGGACTGTTACCCCTTTTTTATCAATGGGAAAATGAAATGCACAGACAGAGGAATAGTTTTAACAAAGGACTTAAGTGCTTACAGCTAGATTTGGGAACCCACAGGAGCATCTAGGCAGGTCTATGTCTAAAATCTACATTTTCAAAGTTTCTGCTTTCTTGTTCCCTACCTACGTGGGCACATCAATTTAAATAGTCATGATTCCAAGGTATCTCAAGATCTGCTTCAGGGCATGTCCAAAAGTACCTTTTTCCTCATGGGGGTTGTGTGATCTGTCTGAACAGGATTCCCAAATGAGGCATCCTTCTCCCTAAGCCTCTCAAGGATCCCAGACTTAGAGGCATGTTCAACACACATCTACCTGTTTTCCACGAAGTGTGGTGGGAGATTTGAATCTAAGCAACAGCAGAGCCTGGGCATGTGCCCAGTTTGTAAACAAAAGGCCCTATAGCAATGCTTTGGCAAACCTTTGCCTTCACAGATAAACAGCTGGGGAGCAGCTCACCCCTAGGAGCTGACTTTCCAATGTTATTAAGTCTCTCAAAAGGTCCTGCTGCTTCTAACACCGTACAGAAAGGATAATAGAGTAGGTTAATTACATATTGGACCTCCTTTTCACCTCGTCCCCCTTCTCTTTAACATCCACTATTAATAGACTTGTTTGTTCATTGCTATTACCTGGTCTGATTTGTATTTACTTGCAACATCACAAGAACAGAACTATTTGGGTTGAAATTTTCCAAAGGTGGTGTCTACCTCAGACAAAGGCAAAATAAAAAATCTAATTCTAGTCAGCATTGGTTTTGAGTAGAAAGCCAGGGGAAAATGCATTTTTAATAAGTAATGAAACCCTTCCCTCACTGTCCTTCCTCACCCCATCCTATCCCCTCTCCTCTGCTGTACAGCAGCAACTTGGCTGGTGGTTGCTTTACTTTCAAAGCTGTACTTACCACTATCATGTACACCACCTCAGCCACCCTCACAAACAATCTTCCCAAACTCAATCACATGAAAAATACTTGAGAATTTACCATTCACTCATTCTTACTAAAGCCCATCTCAAGCCTAACAAACTCACACCCTCAAGTTCCTTTCTGCATTGAGAGTTTTCACACTGCTGGCTAGGATCATCCTTGCAATTGCAGCTTCCAGCATCCAATTCAAGAAGTAGGAACAGTCAAAGTTAGCTCACATTTTATGCTTTCTTTAAAGTTCTCCTTTCTTCCTGGCATCACATGCTTTGCCTATACTGTCTGGATTTGAGGGATAGGCTCTCACCTCTCCTGCTCTGCAACTCAGAAGACCTGTGTTCTGGTCCTGCTGTTCTGGTGTTGTGACAGACCTGGGGCTATAAATTTAATATCTAGATATCCTTCACCAATGAAAAGGAAGTAACACACCTCAACTTAGAAGGATGCTAGGAGGTTGAACATTAAAACTGCTGTGGAGATGTCAGATGCTCTGAGTATGAAATCAAAGCTGCTCAAAGTATAAAACCAAAGCACCTTTCAAGTCAGAGCAATGGTGAGGTCATAGATGGAGGAAAACAAGAGGAAAAGAGCTGCCTGGTGTTTGAGCTGTTCCCTGCTGTTCTCCACAGGAAAAATCAATGCTTGCTTTATCCTCTACCTCTTGGATTTGCTGCTGGTGGTGCCTGTCACTGCTGCTACTCCTGGCATTGCCTGTCAGTGGTTGAATGGAGCTGATGAGACTCTCATTCATGACACCATTGTCCCAGAAGGGCAAAGAAATGCCATAAAAACGCATCAGTGTTTGTCTCCATGTTCCTGCTACAGGACCTTGTAAAAGTCTAGCCAAGTTTATCTCCCAGCTGTAAAGGCTGGAATGAGTCACTTCAGAAATGTAAATATCAGAAAATGGGTGAGTGTCCTCTTCATACATTAACTGAAATGAAAAGCCTTTCAGCAGTGGGCAATGGCTTTTTCAAGCTTCCACCTTGAAGTAGTGCAAACCTGGCAAATGAAATGGGTTAGCTGAATTGGTAGAGACTTTGTAATCTTTCAATAACTGTTGCTGTATTAATAAGGAAGAGATGGAGCACAAAAAAAAGTAAAAAATAACCTTAATTGTTTGGACTTTCCTACATATAATTTAAACCAGCTGCAAGAGAGACAGGGAAGCTCTGGTTTGAATATTCCTCAGGCTTACAACATCAAGGAGGTATGTTATCAGGAAAACTATCAGAAGAACATTTTACACCAAAACTGTTACTTTGGAGGTAACATAAGAGAGTGGTAATGGTTGTATGCTATTTATTGTACTATAGAGATAAAAACAGACCTTGATCCTTCCGGCTCTTTGAGGGAGCCATTCAGTTCAAAGGTAAGCTCGTACCAGGAGAGTTTGAAAAGGTTTTCCAGAATAAAATAATAATAATAACAAACCCCTCATCCCTCCACCCCACATTCACTAGTCAGCAGCCAAAGGGTTTTGAAAACAGCATCTTCCTTAGGGGAATAAGAAAACTAAAGAACAGCCCAGAAATGTCAGCAAGTTGGTGAAACAAGGCTGAAAAGCTGAAACAGGAATAGAGCAGGCCTGAGGAAGTAAAAATAGAGAAGAAAGTTTAATAAATAAAACTGCTTTACTTGATCGTTCCGTTCTCAGTATAGGTGGTCCTATAAAACCCAACCAGCGAACCATTCAGCCAGCCTTGAAACTTCAGGGTGAGTACATAGGGATCATTTTCATCAGTGACAGGGAGCTCTGCTGCTGCCTTCATCACTATGTATTCTTGTGGCTTGTACTCAAAGCAGTCATTCAGAACAATCTGCTGTCCTGAAGATTTCTGGAGTGTGGGTATTTCTGTAACCTTGGTCTCTCGCAGGTGAAGCCACAGGGCACTGGTTGGTTTTTCCAAAGCAATAGATATATTGACTGTCCCAGTGTAAGTGTCATTCTCCATTTCAGGCTTGATTTCCAGATCGTAGTGGACAGGCTTGACATAAGTGGGCAGCCTAAAATCTCTCCAGTCTCCAGACTCATCATTCTTGGAAGGACAGGGACCCAAATCCACTGGGGGAGGAGGCTGATCTGTTGTTGTCGTCTGATCTTTTGTTGTTGCCCGATCTGTTGTTGTTGTTGTTGTCTGATCTGTTGTTGGTTGCTCTGTTGCCTTTGTAGGTTTAGGTCTGCTCAATCCCACACCAAGCCCCACAGCAAGCCCTACAATGACCACAACTCCACAGATGATAGCCACGTGCTTTGTCTTCATGCAGTACCTCTTGGACTTTTCATCTTCAAAATCCATGCCCTCCATCTCTGCTCCTGGATCTGTTCTCAGAGCAAAACTTTAACCACAAAAAAGGTTATTAGTCACTTCAGCACTTGCATTCAGTAAATTCAGCAGTCTTGGTTTGTATTTTAATTGTGTAGCTATAGCTGTTCTCTGCCTGTCTCCCGCACCTCGCTTTCCACAGGACACTCAATTAATTAAAGACAACATGCATTTGGAGGAAATCTGAATGATCAAAAGAAGTGCAGCAGGGCTGGGAGACGGAGGGAACTGACACAGAAGAACATTGTTTCTGCCGTGCTCCCCTTATAAGCAGTGCAACCCCACCCCCCAGCCCCTCCTGTTCTGGCCTGAGTTAAATATAAAACAGTGCTATGTTAATCAGCAGTCAGGAGATGATCGGATGCCAAAGCTCTGTCAGCAGCTTTCAGAAGGAGCTTGCAGATAGAGGTGTAACTGCTCCAAACCTTCAACCTTCACCACTACCTCTTCCTTTTTTTCCTCTGCTGTGTCTTGTTTAGGTTTTTGAGGTTTGGGTTGGGTTTTTTCCCTTCCTCTTACTAACAAAGATTTCCTTGAACTTCCACCCTATAGTTTGTGAAATGACATCTCAAAACTTGCAAAGATCACATATATCTTTCAGTTGTTTCCTCTCTTTTTCTGGGCTCATTTACCTTTGCCGAGTAACTCAAGGCAGTCACAGACAGATGAATGCACAGTGGAACAATAATTTTTGATCACTGCTTCAAACTTTAAAAGTTGTCTAATTCCTCTCCCACTCACAGGGCCAGTTTTCCAGGAGATTGACCATAACCATGCATGCAAGCTGGTAGCCTAGGATAGCACTGCTTTGTTGGTCAGCACAATTACAGTGCTGCCTGTGAACCCTTGCTGTGAGGGACACTTCTAAGTATGATTTATGCACTAAAGATCTAATTTAGCATTTATTGCTTGTCATCACAATGTGGCACTTCATTGAAGCAAATTAACTGAAGAGAGCCTGATTCTGCTTGAGGGAACTTATTGTAAGTAAGGCCTTGCTAAGCCTGCAAGCAAGATGTTGCTAATGCAGTATGAAACTGAGCACAGCAGTAGTCTTGACCTTGCTTGAAACTGGACCAAAGGAAAATAGTGTAGAATAGAAACGTGAGTCCCTGCATCTTTTAATCCTATTTCTCTACTTATGTAGTCCAGCTGAGTAGATTTTTTAATCAGGCTCATCAGTGTGGTTTTATGCCTCCTGATTTAGTTTATTAGGAGACAGATTATTATCACTCTTTACATCAAACCTCCAAAGTTGTTTACACTACAACTCTGACTACTTATCCATGCCTTTCTTTTCCCTTTCCATTCCCTTTTTTTCAGATGGATGAAGTTTCACCTGAATGGATTGACACATCCTTCAAGTGAGAAAGTGAGATGCACTAAACTGGGGAATTTCACCCAGTCTGTTTAGAAATGGATCTGTTCATAAGCCACACTTCAAAATACTGTCAGTCACCACAGGGAACTTTAGCTACCCAGTTTGCATCAGCACTCTTCCAGCACACTGCTATTTATATATCATTTTGTTTTAAAGGCAAGGCTTTCCTACAAGAACAGAGAAATAAAAAGGCTTTTTTTTTTTTTTACAGATCATCACATTAACTCTTACATATTTTCAAAAGTGAGAAACTGATGCAAAAAAAAAAAAATCAAGCAGAAAGCTAAAAATCTGTTTCACATTATGCCTGTTTTTATTGTTTCCCATTTCTCTGCTGTGATCAAAACTAGATATGACATGGGAAACCAGTGCCCTTTAATGGATTGAGTAAGAATTCAACTTCTAGCAATAGAGCCAGCACCAAAGATCATAGTCTTAACATTTAAAACCATTTCATCTTTTCTTTTGTTCTGATTGGGCAAGACAAGGAAAAAAAGTTACAGTACACTTAAAAAAAGACATCTTTAGCCAAAGCAGGCCCTAAGTGATGAGATAGTAAATATTGTCTTGATTTCAGATATGGTTTTTACATCATTCCCATTTTCATTTTCCTTTAGCCACAAGCTTTTGTTACATTTTTAATCTGAAGATGAAAAATGCTGTTTGAGCTTACAGTCTGCAGAGCAGGTTATTTACTGTAGTTTTGAAGAGACTTGAAGATTTCTTCACTGGTAACAATCACCTCTTTCAGGAAGAGCTAGAAAACAAATGTGAATGAGCTAGTCCTAAACAGCAGATATATATGTATTTCTTCTCCTAAGCCTTGAAGACAATACTAGTAGTAAAGTATATTACAAGCTGTCAGTCAAGAGCAGTAGTGTAATTATACACAAGTTCTGGCATTGATCTTCTCATTGTAATAACTGAGGTTCTAAGCTAGTTGCAGCCAAAACGAAATGTAATGTATTTCTGGTATGGGTAGCTAAGAGCAGACTTACTCGTCCCACATGCGAAACGTGCGTGGCTACTGACATTCCTGCAGTCAGCCAGCAGTGCTAACAAGCCTCCAGCTGCCAGTGGCCCAATATACACGTCCAAGGATAAACAGGGCCCAAACAATTAATTCCTTTACACAGGAGCAATGCAGGAGGGCAGAGCTCCCAAAAGGAATGCCAGCAATTCCCCCTGTTTGGCTGTCCCCATGCAGGAAGGGCAGGGAACAGAATCTACCTCCCCAGAGGGGAGAGCACCATGACCCTGGTACACCATGATACTGGCAAGGTATAGATACTTTGTTTACACTCTCCACACCCACATAAGATGGTGGATAACCATCAGGGAAGTCACAGAAAGCCCCCAGCCAAGCTGCTCCAGCACAAACTACAAGCACCACTGCAGGCAAATGTTGGCCAAGCTTGGATTGGATTAGATTGCTTTAGTTCAGCTCCTAGAAAGAGATTTAAACAGTCTTTGCAGTCACCTGGGCAATGCTAGCACCTGTTATAATTTGTTTGGTGTTGATTTTTTTATCCAATCAATTTCACTTCAAACTAGGCTGTAGTTCCCAGTTTGCACCAGTTACCACAACTACCTTAACCCTGCCCCTTTGGATACCTAAAATGCTGGGGGGTATGGAATCACTGTGCTCTGCCATGACATTGCTGGTGTGGACATCTACATGCTTGTAGGGACAATATCCAGATAACTTTTCAGACAACTACCAGGAATGTAATGAATGTTAATTTTTATCCACAAATTGTCAGCCATTCATTTCCAATGTAATTTCCAATCTTAACTATGGAAAGTGGAATAAAATTTCTGCAAGTGACAGCCAGGATCAACCCTAGGAAAGGCCTGCTCCAGGCCTGCAGGGAGATGTCACATACTCCCAGGATGTCCTTAACTGAAGCTGACAATGAGAAAAGAACTGCTCTGGAAAGCATCAAGGACATGAAAATAAATTAAGTATATTAAAAAAAAAAAAAAAGAAAAAAATCCACTGCCACTCACAACAAATGAAACTCCTCTGAGCCAAGTCATCCTTGGAATAACATGAAACACTTACTGGGCCTATGCCAAGGAGCTCTTTGTCTCCCTGTGTCCAGGGACTTTAAGGCAACATGAGGGCAGCAGAGTCGAGGACCTCTGATTCCCTTCTGCTCTCTGAGCTGCCCTTGCTGCAAGCTTTTGGAATAATAAATGGATCCTCTCTGCCTCCATGAGGAGGAATTTGTCTCTCCTTATGCTAAAATAACACTCCTTCGATTTTTCATTGCAAAATAAGAAGACATGAAGCAATCTGCTGTAGTGACTGCTTTCTGGCAGAGCTGCACGTGTAGATTTCTCCCCTGTGGCCCCCTACCAAAAAAATCTTTAGGACATTAATTTGAGAAATATGAAACTGGTTAGAGTGTTGTTTCACCAGGTCAGAAATGAATGTTGTCAGAAACAATTCCCTTGTCCAGTGTTTTCCTGTGTCTGTAATGACTGATTTTGTCTCCATCTTTTGGCTTTGAATCCTCTAGTAATCATTAATCCCCTAGGGTTCACAAGTCTTAGTAATTACTGGCTTGCAGTGGTACTTGTTCCACTCACAATCTTTTTTATGACAGTTTTTAACTCCAAAACAAGTTCTTTTGGGTTTCTGTTGTTTGAAAGTGCAAATGTTTTGAACTGACTTGAGAAAGACAGTCAGGATTTGTTCAACCATAACTGTTTTCCCATTTAGGTCTTTAAAATCTGGACTCAGTTTGTGGGATACTGTTGGATGCAGTGCCTTGGCAGGACTGCATTATTTCCTGCTGCAGACTGACAAGTTGCATTACAAGTCCGTAATGCACCAGTTGAAATGCAGTGCAGCCCTAAAACTTATTCTTCTGTATCCCCTCAGCAGGTCAGTGCTAGGTGTTGTATTTATCACTAGGACTGAGGCTGAGGGGAGTTACCTCAAAGCCTGTTCTCAGTGAAGTACTGTGAGTTGCCATTAGTAGAGGCTTTGTTTTCTTCCTTTCTTTTTTTCATGTTTCAAATTCGTGGATGTAGATTCTGTGTCTTGAAATGTGAATGGCATCTCTTATGCTATTTATGTAAACAAAGCAAGTCAAACTGCATTCATTTGGTTTGCTCTATCATATCATGTCCATGATAAGATCATGTCATGTATCTTGTCAAATGAACACTTATAAAATCATAGAATGGCTTGGGTTAGAAAGGATCTTAAGGATCATCTAGTCCCAACCTTCCTGCCACGACCAGGCACATTTTCCACTAGATCAGGTTGCTCAAAGTCCCATTCAACCTGGCCTTGAACACTTGCAGGAACGGGGCGTGTCTCACCACCCTCACAGTGGAGAATTTCTAGTATCTAATCTGAGCATACCCTGCCAGTTTAAAGCCATTACCCCTTATCCTATCCCTATGTGCCCTGTAAGATGTTCCTCTGCAGCTTAATTAGGATGATACAGTTTGATGTGAAATTGTATCATATTCTATTATATAACTTCATCTTCCACTGCATTGCTACCAGGATGAGATTCCTTGTGTTCTTTCATTCTAATTACTAGCCTTTAATACAAAACCAGAATAGTCTGCATCCTGGTGAATACAGTTCCAACTTTCCAATTCTACCATGTTATATTATTTTTACATTTTTGTACCCTTTTTCTAGGTACCCTTTTTCTAGGTACCCTTTTTCTTTCAACATTGGTCATTAAAATAGTTACAGTTTATGGCTATGCACTCTTCACCTTGCAGTGTCTTTAAAAACATGCCTGAGGAGAATTCCGCTGTATCAACAAAATATGATTTAACTTATACAGAAAATTTTTCCTGATCACTCAACATGCATCTTGTTTAACAAATTCCTAAACAAAAGTGAGAAACAAGCTCTTATGATGTGACTTCCAAGCTAGCAGATTCACAGGAAAACAAAATAACAGCATTTTAGAAATTCCATGTGAAATTCCTTGATGAACTTTTGGATGCATTTTATCCTCATAGAATGAAAAACTTGCTTTCCACTCTCTTCACTTTGTTTTGTGAGTGAGGGTGATGCCTTACAAGACCTCCTCTCTCCACTTGCAATTCAGGACACTATTAATCTACACGATACAAGTTGCAGTTCCCTGAGGTGCCACCTCTGCCCTTAAGCACAACTGTATCACTCAGTATGCAGTTATATTGATCCATTTCTATGTCTAGAAAGCAGAGCACAAGAAGGAAAGCATTTTGATGGAGGAGACGTGTAAAATTTCCTTCCTACCTTGACTGGCGCCAGCCTGAAACTGTTAACCTTCAGGGCAAACTTATTTGTACTTGCCTTCTCCTTTGAAAGTCAGGGGAAGTTCAGCGGCCAAATGAGTGAAAACCAATCATCAGTCAGCCCAGCAGTGGTGTCTGCTCAGCATGGAGCAGACAATACTAAATCCAAGTATGATACTGGCTTCATTGAGCACATAATGGAAATTACTGTGGAAAACAGTATTTTCAACTGAATGCATGTTTTCATTTACAGTAAATTGCGGGTTTCTCATCTTACTAGAGTAGGAACAGTGGAAATAAAAGAAGTCATCAAACCAACTGGCAAGGCAGAATGGGAAGATCAATCATCCTTTTAATTACTAAAAGAGATTAAGACACTGAATCTTACAACTGTGTGGACTGGGGGTAATTCCATAACAATCAATAGCAAAGTGCTTGAGAATCTGAAAAAAGAGCAATGATAAATAATAACAGTGTAAAAATAATATGTAGCTTAGGTTAAGATACCTTGACTATGCCGTAATATAATAGCAAGGAAACTTACAGGACTTTCAAAGATAGGAAATTTGGCACAAATTAGAAGGAAACCTTTCATGTTAATATCACCTATATCTCATTCATGGTAGCATTCATAGTGAAAGGCCATAGATGCTGTTTACGAAGCACCTAATGCCAGCCACTTAGAAGCAGAACAGCAGACCGAGAAGATTTCTGATCTCTTCTGCTGTATAAATTCATATGATCTTTTACTGCTGAAGCTGCAGCAGAAGTTATTCCAAGTTGCATCTAAATAATTGCTCGTGTGATTTCCAGCACTAGAAAAGTCTCTTAAATGAAACCAAGTTAGTGAAAGAGGATACAATAGTTTAACATTTTTGCTTGGTTGGAGATGTAATCTCAGGGCAATTGTCTGTCAACATGTATTTAGGTTACGTGCAAGTCTGTTACCTGTTTCGTTTTCTTGGCCAGGGTGATGAAGCTGATGAAAAAGAAAACAATTGCAGTTGCATAAACTGTTTCATTTACTATTATATAAAAACCCCCTCTTTTCCCCCCTTTGCAAACAGGATTGTTGTTGTATTAAGGCATTTCAAAATGAATCAAGAGATTGGGGGATGAAAGAAAGTTAACAATTATAGATCTGGCTCTTTTCCCTTCCTCCCTCCCAGCTGAATCTCTCTGAGTGCAAAATGGAAATAGAACAAGCTATGTCTTTGGGACTTTCACCGCATTTGCTTCATCTGTTTTGCCCTGCATACAATATGTCTCTCTCTCTCGGACTAGCTCTGTTTTCATCAGTCCTTACCTTCCCATGCCCACTGGCAACAGGTGCTGCAGTGATTGGGTAGAGCAGGAGATAGACAGAGATCAGTGGACTGATTCCCAGGCAAGTCTCTAAATTGCTCCTCACACACACTTTCACAAGCAGGGGTGTATGTGAGGGGTGGTGAGGTGTATGCACTGGGAGTACCAGATAGCACATTTGCTTGAAAGAGGTGTCACATTAGGAAGAGGGCTGTGAAATGAACAATATTTATTTGATATCATCTGGGAGTCGTGTCCTTCACTGCAGGCTGAGCAGACACTCTTACTGGCCTGACTAGTGCCTCATTTTTATTTTTTTGCCTCTGAACTTCCCCCTGCTTTTAAAGGAAAAAAGCATTCCTTCAGAGCAAGAATCAGCCAAATGCTTTCACACAGAAAGGATAGTATTCTTTTCTATTTTAGCAATAGAGTACATTTTTTTTGGCCAACAGAAAGTCCTCATATCTAAATTAATTTTTAATATGACCAGCAGCATTCAAAATAATAGGTGTTCCCACACAAAGATGAAGACATCTTTACTCTTCAGGTATATAACTTGAGCTTGTGTGCAGCAGAAAAGTTGCCAAGGACATAAATGAACAGACCAGCAAAAATTAGCACTTGGTAAAGATTGCACTGAAGAAAAAGTAGTAGAAGCAAAATCAAAGAAATACAGGAATTTGAGATCTTACGGATGTTGAGTATTTCAGCTTCCTTCTAAAACCAAATGCAGAGTTGCATCCTTTATATCCAAGACCAAATGGAGCCAAGGAGGCTTACCATTGGGAAAATAACCAAATAGTGTCTTGGGCTATCCGGATTCTATTCAAGGTTTTAACCTCTTGTCCAACACTTTCTCCACTGATAGTCAGATGCCAAATGAGATTGATCATATGCACCAATTCACTTTTAATTTTGTAGGATTGCTGCCTCTGCTGTCCATGGAGAAGTTTAAATACTGGTGTTTTACAGGATAAACTACAGGATGGGATATTGCACAGCCAGGTATTTCCTGCAGGGCCTTCTTTCCTTTCTTACTTTAATTCACTTTTTTATTTTTCTTTTGCTCAAATCCCTATTATAGACTTTAAGAGGAACCTACCTTTACTGTAGAGAAATTCCTTCCAAGAGCTTCTGGCAAAACAAACCACAAAAATACCAAGAAACAGAAATTCCACAGCAAAATAATATGAATTGTGGATATATATCCATGATTAATATCCATTATAGATATGAATAAAAAAGCCAACTTTTTAGCCTCTGTCCTAATGTCTTTTGACAAACACATACCATAGTTTGTATATGCTGTTTTTAGGGTATTTCTGGTTCTTTCTGAAGTCAATAATACCATTTCTATTCACTGCAGAGAGACCAAGAAGTAGAGCATAGAATTGCAGGCCTCTATATATTACTAGATCTAAAGGCAATGTTTAGACATAGAATGTTTGATGCTTCTTCCTCACAGAACTTTTTCCTATTTATTTATGTACATTCAAGAGCAGCCTAATGGTTTTAGACAGAGCAGAGGCTTGGTCCTTGCCCAGAGACTGTATCTGCTGGTTTTAGATACAGAAAAGTAGGGCACTAAAAAATGAAAGGGGGAGTATGAAATGAAGTGTAAGGACACTTATATCAGCAGAGCCATGTGGGCAGGTGGGTATGTGCTATTCACTGTGATTATTTGTAATCCAACATATGTCATTTGGATTACACATAATTCATATTATCTGACAGGCTCTCATTCTGTTGCCTTCCTTCTCATAATGACACGACTTCAAATGAAGTTCTTTTAAATTAAATAAACTAAAATGTCTCTTCAGCCGAGAAGAGCACTGGACTCTCAGTCAAAGCAATCGCCAACTGAATTATCAGAACTCATATCTATGCAGTCAGCAATGGTTTTCAATACTGATAAATTGGTCTAAAGATCAAAAATTCAAAGGAAAAATTGTTCAGCATAGTTTTACAATGTCCATATCATACTTTTCCAAGATTAGAAGGTTGTTTCTGAAGCACATACTTAGGGTAACAATAAAGCAAAGTGCAATCTATTGAAATCCTTCTCACACCTTTAAGTTCAATATGACTTTTAGAATGGAAATAAGTTTTTTGAGGAAGATCCACTACTAAAGTGGTACACGTCAACAAAAAGCTAGCTCAGAGACAAAACTGCAACAATTTTCTTAATTTTATATAAAAATTTGTACATCAAGTCGACTATAAGAGCATCTCTGTACAAGATCTGAGTCTGTCTGCTCTAGCCAGAGGGTCAGCTGTTTTCTTTCTAAAGCTACGCCACCCTCTTCCTTCCATGTAACTTGGTCTGTAATATCTCTGTTATTGATGAAGATGTTCAAATCTTCACCCATGGATGACAGGAGAGAAAAACGGGAAAAGAAACTAAAGCTAATCACAAGATATGGAGTGGCTCAAAACAAAACTGTCTTTGTATTGTCTTTGTAACGAAGTTGTTAATGTAAAAGCACAGTGAACTCTGTTTCCATCCCCCAGTCCTTCCTCCTTAATTTTCCAATTGTCCAGTGTCCCAGTGCAGGACAGGTATCTGAATTGCTGATATTCTGGGGATATTTCACCTAAATTACAAAGGAATGCTTCTGACTACGTGGAACATTTTGGTAGTGCTGTTTTATCTATATCAGGCAAAAACGTCCAAATGTTCAAGATAGAGAAATAGAAAGGCCTTTTTCTGCTTTGCCAAGAAGGAGTTTGGTTTTCTTATCTTCCTGTAAGAGACAGCTGCACATTTAGTACTGGAGAGAAAGCAGAGTTCAGAGCCTTGCCTTCAGGCAGACTCACTGGAGTTTAACATGCTGCACAAGCTGTTCCCTATTGTCCTGTGGCACTATTTTGGCACACTCTCATCTGAGACTCCCAGATTCACATGAACCATTTTAACAAGCAGCCCAGTTTTTCAAGTGCTTCCTAGTGAACTCAAGCATCCAATTCACTGAATCTCCAGAAAAAAAAAATTAAATAATAACCCCACCCCCAACAAACAAAAAACCAAACAAAACCAAAAAAAAACCCCAACCAAAACCAAAACATCCAACCACCAAACCAGTAAAATTGTAATTTAATTTACGAGAAAATGTAAGTAGTAGAAAGAAAAATCAGTACATGCTTTTCAGGGTTATCCTGAAAGCTTGTATGTATTATGTGCTGCAGCTCTTCACTCCTGGAATCCTATGCAATTAAACCTTGTGTTAAACCCTTGACTAGATCTAGGCTTGCAGGCTTGCAGCCTCATTTTAACAGAAATATTCTGGTTATGCTCCTCTGATCATTTGGATCATTGCCATTGCCACACTGAGCTAGGTGTCTGCATTCACCTTGTGCCAGCCCTTTCCTGCAGTGTAGTAAGACTCAGGACTTTTTGTCTCCTGAAATATACTGAAAAAGTCCTGAAGAAAAAGGGAGTTGTTATGTTGCTCCAGGTCATGCATGTGACCAGCAGTGGTGTCCAAGCAAATTCTCTCTATGGCCTAGCGCCTTTTATCTGATGAGTGTAAATGCAGGGCTCTGTCATTCCTCTAGAAAATAAAATTTAGCACTAATCCCACAGCCTCACCCAGGGCAGAGCACCCAGTGTAGCAGGGATTAGAGTGGTTCTTCCAAGCAGTGCTGATCCCACATTCAGCCCTATATCTCAGCCCCTCTGAGTAGCTAAATGGGCTCCTGTCTGTCCCAGTAAGGGATACTGTCTGGTCATACTCTTTGCTAATCAAGGGAACTAGCTCAATTCAGACAGACCATCGTTTCTACTGTCTCTGATTTGCTTCTGCAACACTAAATATAATGTCTTCTCAAAGCATTTGCATTTCTCTTTTGTGATCAGTAAAGCCCCTCACACTTCAGTGCCTTTTATCAGGGGAAAATTTATAAAATTCACCTTCTCAGGTGTTTTCCAGCACAGGTTCACAGCTTTAGTAGTGTCAGAAATCATTGTAGCAGGGGAAAGAAAGTGCTTTTATTCAGCAAATCACTAAAGCTGCGGTCCGCCTGGGAACAGCATGAGCTAGTCTCTTAAATACAGTTCTAAATCCCTTGATCTGCTGGGATTTACGACCTCACCCAGAAAGAAAGAGGTGAAGCCAGGCAATGACCAGGGAGCAGAGGAAATGGCCTCAACTGCTCTGAATAAAAGCGCTGGGAAGAGGGTGGTCAAAGGAGGTGATGGCTAAAGGAACTTGCTTTCTAAGGTGAGGTGTGATGACTAAGATTTCTGTATTTATGCTGTGGAGAATGGATATATGTAAAAATATTTCCCTGGTTGGGCAGTTAATGAAGAAATCTGGTTGGCTTTGTTTAGTTTATTTTTGGCACCCTCATGACTCAATGACAGATGTATAACACCTCTGATTCAATTTCCTCTTCCATGTGTAGCCTCTTGTGTCCATCTCCCATCAATGTAAGAGCAGCCAGGACCAGACCTGTGTTTATGCCTGTCCCCAGAGCTGTGTGATTATTTCTACAACTTATATAATGGAATTCCAAAAGTTGTGAGTTAAGTAACTCAGCAGTGTTGGAAATATGGCTCTGAGGGATTTTTATATCAGATTATGATTTACCTTCCTGTTCCAGAATGTGGAAATGCATGCTGCTTTCCTGAGCTGCCTATCTTGAAAAGGTACTTTTGCTATCTCATGAGGACAAGCTTCCATTGTCTTACTCTGTGGCAGCTTCATTGCTCATTTATAAATAGGAACAGATGTTTCACTTTCATACCAATGAAGAACAGGTGTGGAGAATAAAATTATTTCCTCCCGATTTAGTATTGTTTCTCTTTCTTCACACTAGCTTCACTGTGAAGATAATCCTCTCCACTGTTGACCAGTCACTCAGACTGGAGTGGAAAAGCCAGTCTGTGCTCCCTCCCATCCATGTTGCCCTGAGGACATCTGGATTTAACTTTCCTGTTCTCTTCTCCTGCCCAGAAGTACAGAACAGATGAGTCTGCAGCTGTATGAAGGTGGCAGTGAGGGAACCCTAATCACTGGGTCTGGTTACGCAAAGAGCGTCAAGGTACTGTCCTGTTTTAGACTTGGGCTGATAGATTTGAAGTATTTTGAGTATAGGTAGCCACAGCTGTTGGCTCTAAGTGCAGCACATTGCTTGGATGGAAACTGCGTGTTCATTTTCAGAGGGATCCCTGTACTATGCTATTGCAATTAGTTTTCCAGTTAAACAGGTTAATAGTTTACTCAGGATTCAGCAGTACACTCTGAAATGCTAGAAATGGTTTTATCATGTTACATCTAGTTGGACTTTATTCTTTCATCAGGAGTGGCTTTAATGGTTGTCAAATTGCACAGAAAGAGCGTTAGAGCAATTAGAGCATTTCACATATGGAAAAATGAGCTAGTATAAAAAATAGACTGATATGAATTTATTACCACAGAAAGATTTTGAAAAGTGACGTTCAGCTAAATAATCTCGAAGTTGTAGGAACGAGGCCCCAAGTTTCGAATGCTGTTTTGTTTGGGAGATTGCCCAGCATGTGCCTGATAACTTTTGTGTTTTAGGTATATCCTTCAGGAGTTCTTTTTTTCTAAAAAAAAAATCCAACAGGCTAAAAGGACAGGCTCTTACTGCATCTATGTGACCTCTCCTGTAACTCATGTTCTCATATACACAGCAGAATGATAATGTTTCCCTGCCATCCCATTCTGAATTTAGGTGTTTAATCGTGCTAATACTTTAGGTGCACTCAGTCATTCTGGTTCCCATAGGTACTTTTTATGAAGTGAACTATGGTACTTCTTTTTACCTAGCTGTTTTTAGAGCCAGACTCCAACATTTCATTACTACATAACTTGAACTGCACCATTGCTTGTGCCTGATATCTGCAAGTTATTTTGCTGTAATGAAGAAGGAATGTCTTCTATTAAAATTCTCAAAAACCTGATGTACACAGGAATCATTTACTGTAGGAACCCAGAGTGCAGAGAATATTTCTCTTCCTGTTTTGAAGGGTTTTCACCCCCCTGAACAACACTGTTTTGACCTTCATGCATGGAAAAAATTGCCAACTATCAGACAAGAGCTAGAAAATACAATGGTGTGAATTAGGTGATAGACTATGTAAGATTGTCACAGGGTGAAAAATTTAGAGGTTTTGGGCTTCTCTTTGTAGTAAATAGATAAGGGCAAAAAACATCAAAATGGAGGATTGTTGTTGTTCTCCAAACCTTCTTCTTCTACTACTCCATATTCTGCAGTAAAAGTAATTTGGGATGATTGGACAAAAAATATGCAGTTCCTGGCTGTGTTACTGAATAATTGGTAGGAAAGTGAAAATAATGTACGTTTTTAGTAATCGTTGGTTAAATTATCTTTAAAAGGCTGTGTAAATCTTGATAATTGGGCTTTCTCCTGCATTCTCTGCTCTTTGCTGTGTCTGGGTGATGCTAGTGACTCTGTTTCTCTGATAAGACTTAATAAACAACTATCTAGCAGCAGTGAAGGCTGAAAGTCTCCATTTGTCTCTTGAACTAACTCCTGGCAAGGACTTTAAAAACTCTCTCCCATCAGGAGAGATTTGATTTACACCACGGGCTGTGGCAATTTACAAGACAATATATAGGCACCCAAAGTTTAGCTGGTCAGAGCCTCAGTACTTATTCTGGTGCTATCTAAGAGAAGTGCTGCACTTCCTAGCATAGGACTGTGAGGTTCCAGTTCACACTTTGCTGACACTGTTCCTGTTGTAGTCATTTTTACAAAGCAGTGAGAGCGAGCAACTTACTCAGTTGCTTTCTTATGTCATCTGAAGCTGTTTGTCTCAATTCTGTTATGCCATGGCTGCCTTTGTTTAATCTCTGAGTCCTGGTCAGCAATATACCTGTACAGTATTTATTGTCAAGGTCTTAATTTTGTCTTTTTTTGTGTGTTTTCCAGTCGGCAGTGTTAATGCTTCTTGCGTGAGCTTTCAGGAGGGAGCACTTGCAGAAGCGAGTTGTTTAGTGGGGATACTTAGAAGCCTTTGTCCATGCCCAGGGCTAAAGTATTGTCTTTAGGGGCAGTTTCTGACTGGTGAGCAGTACAATGATTAAACTCTCATTCGTTAGGGAGCAGTTAATAGGAAGAGCCTCCAGGATTTTTATATCAGACAACACAGCAGGTAGTACAGCTTGCCCTGACATGAAATGCTGGGTTCCAAGCTGGCAAAGCGTGCTGGATTAGCAAATCAGAAATACCATAAGTAGATTAATTTTCAACTGGGAGAAGAAGGATGTCAAATCAAGAAAGACTCATGTTCATATTGACCAGATAATAGGACACTGAATGAGAATATAGTCTGAGCAATAAGCAGAAGGAAAGAGTGTCATGAACAAAGGCAATGTACATTTCATAGAAGCAATGTCTTGCGCTGCTTTAAAGAAATAATGAAATGACTTGACATGCCATTTTTTTCTAAAGTCATGCTAATGGTGATTAGAACCATGCTTATTTTTCATATTCTGCAAGTTTCAGTGCAAAAAGAATCAGTTTGCCATAAGTATATTGACAGTTATTAGAAAAACATTCACAGTTCAGAAGACCTGAATACTGTAACCTCTTAACAAAAAATCAAATCCAGTGCTCCCATAAGATATTCTCCTGTTATTACTATGCCTGGGTGCAAGACAGATATTACAAGACTTCCGTTTCTGTGACGAGAAGGTTACTGGATTAGTATTTAGTCTCATCCCAACATCCTTCAATGGATAACTTTCTGTCAAAAAGAAGGGTATAAGAGCTCCCATTAACATTATAAACAGAGGAGTCAACATCCTTTGAGCCATTTGTAAAATTGGTGCAGCGATGTGACTTTTGAATTACTATGTGTTTCCATAGTATGTGCTCCAAATTCTTAAGTAGTGTCAACTGAGGACAAGGCAATAAAATGTTATATTGTACAGTAAAACAGAGCATAGCCTTGGAGTTTGACTTCATGTTAAGTATTCCTGGAAACATTTCTTCATCCTGGAAGCATCTTAGATTAAAGATTGAAATCTCTGTCCCTGCTCCATCTCTAATGGAAGATTTGCAAAACTGCATGGCCACAGAACAGGTATTTAGCTCACTGCAGGACTAGCATTTTTTCCTCAAACCCTAGTTATTTCCTTTGCTACAGTTTTGGTCTTCAGTGTAGGCTGGTTTTGATGTCAAGGAAGAAGCTGTCATTCCTCACAATGAAAGTCACAGACTTCCTGGTTACAGGACCAAAAACTTACTATCCTTGAGGAAAGTCCTCACCCTTAAAAGGGAGATTCCTGACAGAGCACCAGGATATCACATGGGTGCTAACAGTGGTGAGGCAGGGCTAGGGTCTAGCTGGGAAGTCAGTCCAGAGTTTGAGAGTCCTTGGCCAAGCATAGACTATGACAGAGCTTGAAAAAGGGAATAAGGGAAAAACCCAACCTGACCCTAAAAAGGGCCCCAGCAGGTAGGGATGTGGATGGGGATCTGAGGTGAGGCTGGTCAGGGCCTTAAAGGCCGGATAATGCACTCAGGAGCTGACATAGAGGTGAAAAAAGGGCTTTTGTGTCTTGCAAAGTATTGAAATGGCTAGTGTGTGTTATAGCATGGCATGGCAAAGCAGGTGAGACTCAACATTTCTAACAGTGCTATGAGGCCTTGAATGAGGAGGACTTTCTTTGAGGAGGAATAAGAAGAGAAGCTTTGCCAAAATTATTATGATCAGCAGCAATGACTTCAAAACAAGGAAGGTAAAAAATTGCAAATAAGAATGTGCTTAGCAAGAGATTAGCTTAAGAAACTCAAAGTACCTTTAGCCAGGCAGCACCTGCCAAATCTAAATTACAGTTGAGACACACACCAAAGGTAACAAAAAGCAAGGACAGTAAAAGACATGATATGTAAATTACTTAGTTAACTGTTTGAAAAATATATGATAGTTATAGCATGGTTATTGTATATATGGAACAACATTGCAAAAGGATTCAGCTCCCTAATGACACTGTGACTTGGGAACCTAGCACTCCCACTTCAGTGATAATTTGTGGTGGGTTGGACACAGCTGCATAGGCACACTCAAGCCAGTTCTGAATAGCGTGGTGGTGGGAGTCACCTGCCTAATATGCTCTATTAGTTAACATTGCTGTATTTGTTGTTATTATTATTATTATTATTATTACACATGGTGTATTAGTTAAAACAGTAATATGTTTCAAATTAACTACTTGATTATGGCATAACAATGCAGCCAGGAGAGATGTGTCAGAGTGAAAATAAGAATTCAGGACTCCCTCTTTGTAGCCTTGTGATCTTTGCAGATCTAGAAATCACCATGAAGTGTGGTTTGGCTTTGATTCTGTAGGAAAGTACAAAGAGTTGGATACAGCAGCTGAGAAACTGACTTCCCAGCTTTGGTACCAACTCTGCTTTTCCTATCAGTGAAGCTGAAAAAGTGTGTAAATTCACACCACAATTTCTGTTGGGCTGCAGAAGTGTCTGGATTGACAGAGGGCTGCTCACAGGGTATGTCTCATCAGGGAGCCTGGGAAGTTGTGAGGATGTTGAAAGCATGTGGAAGACATAGCTACTGCAGAGCTTCTGTGAGTACACCACATAACTAGAGACATCTGTTCTGTGGAGAAGAACACTTTTTAATCTCTAGACTATGTTAAGACTTCAGGGCCACAGGAAAAAAGGCTGCACAGGTACAGTAGGACCTGTTGAATTCTATGTGTGGGGGACACCTTTTGGAGAACTATACTGCACACACTGTATTAGCAACATGACCTGGAGAGGAGGGAATTGTTCAGCTCTTGCTACATGTGGGAAGAAAGTACTACAAGGATCATTTCTTTTAAAGGAGCTCTCTGGGGGCTGTGATTTCTAACACCCAAATGCAGTAGCTGAGGGAAGAAGAGGAAAACAGATCCTGCATGATCCTAAGGATCCTTATTTGACCTTTGCTGCCTGCCTAAGAGTTGAATTGGGTGCTTCACTGACAATCTGAACAGGAGAAGATGAGTACTGAGTTTGTTTGTGTGGCGGAGAAGGGGCTGAGGAGACTCTTTGCTGGTGCAGGTCACTATCCAAAGGGGAGGATGATCTCTGAATAGAGGTGAATGCCACAGAGGTACAGGGGATTTTTCCTTCTTGCCAACAAAACTGACTTGCTGATTATTAGTATGGCTGTAAAGTAGCACTGAATGTGCTCCTTTGGAAAAGGTGAAATGGGGGCTTCCTCAAGAGATCAAAACAACCTATTGCCCTTGTCTGTATGTTATGTTCCTCTTGAACATTACCCTCCCTCTTACACTAGATCAGCTGAGGGAAATGTTAACCCTGAATCCAAATGGGTAGTGAGAAGATCTTCTGGAGGCAGAGCTTTGAATTTGTACAGTTGTTGCCATGCTAAGGCTTATTGTTAGATTCTTTAGACACTTACAGCACAATAAGTACAGAGATATTTGGAGATGCAGAAGAATATTTTCTGTATGATAGGAGGTAAGATATATACTCATAGCATCAAGTCAATTTTTCTGTACTGTCTAAACTAGGATGTATTCTAGGCTGAAAGGATGCAGTGATGTTTAATTTGGTCAGAGTATGTCCCGTTTCTTAGATATCCTTGTGTTAAAGATCATTATTATTGGTAACACAGGTTAGTCTTTCAAAATTTAAATGCAGATATAAAAACTTTAACAGAAGTGCAGGAAGTTCATCTCAGGTATAGACTGTACTGTTGTAACACTATGAAATAAAGAGGGAATGGTGAGATCAGATAAAAAATTAGAGATTTCATCTGTACTGTAATTTGCTGCTGACATCAGCTGGCAGGGAGATAATCATTAACAGGATGAATGCAATAAATATTATACCATTTATATGCTATTTTATTACTTTTCCCCTAGTGTGACAACCTTTAACCAATTTCCACTGGTAAAGACCAATTTAGATAAAAGAGGAGGATTGCAGGAAATATTCTGAGGCAAGGGTCTATTTATTTTTCAATCTACTTTCTTCTTACCAATCACTGATTTTTCAGTCCAAGGGCTTGCACAAGTTTCATTCACATCACTCATTTTATAGCTACTTTCGTTGTGGTCATGGCCTGGTATAGAGGCCAGCCTTCTTATCATCCATCATGGGTTAATCTTAAAACCTGGAATCCTGATCATAGTGGTGTGAAAGGGTCAGAAAAGGAATTACAGGTATATTTTTGCATGTGTTTCCACAGACCTCAGAGAAAAATACTCTCCTTATCTTCAAAAGGGTTATTAGCACCTCCTAGGCTTCCGTATCTTTAGTAGGTATCCCAGATGGACTCATACTGAGATCTCATTGAAATAGGCAGCACTGTGACCTTGCTAGGAAAGATCCAGGCCCTTTGAACACCAAAGGGGAGCCAACAACTGATGATGCATTGTCAAGAAGATACTTTTCTAACTGTCGAAATGCCAGGAATCCATTTTGCCAAGGGTCCTTTGTCAAAAAGGACTGTGCAGAGTTCTTGTGTATCCCCAGATATTGCCAGTTGAAGACACTGGGCTTCCCAATAGTGCAGAGGCAGAAGTGGTTAATGCTGTGCCCAATACCAGTCTAGACCTGGTGATCATGTAAGATGCAAACATCTAAGAGAGTGAGTCTGAAGGTCTACTGTTACAATAGCAAAAATATTACAATTCTAATACTGGACTGAGGGGATTTCTTCACCCTCCAAACTGAAACTTTATATATGGAATTCCCTTGAAGATAGTAATTGCTGCTAACCTGCAGACATACAAATGAGGTGAGAATTTTCCCGAGAACTCTGAAAGACCCAGTAAAAGAAAGATGCTTTTGTCACAGATAATGCCTCTTCCTTCAGGTTATGACAGCAGACATGTCCTCAAGCAGCCCTCTATGGCATGCAATGGTGGTGACATAGTGGCATATTCTGGCAGTCTGTGTGGCAGTGCATACTTAGCTGTTGGATCTCTTGTGGGTGGACTACAAAGCCATACCCCTGGAGGTAGATTAACAAGAAAGATTTGTAATAATTATTGTGATCACAAATATGAAGGATGAGTATTCCTTAGTATTCCTGAGTATTCCTTACTGTTCATGCACAATAGAGCTGTCACAGACATTTTTTGGTCAGTACACTTTGAATATTATGTATCTTGCTATAAGCACAAATATTCCCACATGAATATTTAAGAAACTGTTTTCCTTTGGTATTGTATGACATTTGCATAATTATCACTGAGATTTGTGGCAGATTCAAGCTGTCAAGCCTATTTACATTGCAGTGGAAAAGTATTTACTGATCCATACAAATGTTACATTTGCATCTGTGACAGAAAATGCATACCTTTTCAGTTTGTTAATGAGAAGAAATATACATCTGTTTAAAACTTCGTCAAAGGCAGAACTGGCATTTTCCATACCCCATTAATATATGGAAATGCTTTTTTCCCCTTGGAATTTCAGTTAACTCTGAGAACACGTTGTTGAGGAAATTGAGTGGTGCCAGAATTTATATGAAGTATTAAACCCCAGGCTTCCGAGCCGTTGACTTATAATAGTCACAGTCTTATTTGGCTGGCCAAGTAACAAGTACAGCCTTAATACAGGATTTAAAACTAGAGGAACAAAATAAATGGGACATTGTCCTGTTCTTTAAAGAGCTAAATATTTGGGGTCACAAAAACAGTGAGAGAGGAGGTGCTGAGTACCTGACCAGATTTAGTACCAGGACACTCAGCTCTCCATTGCAGTTGTTAAACCCCTGACTGATAAATGAGATGCAAACCTGTGCAGAGTAGCTCAGGTCCTGTTAGACATATTAGCTGAGCCTCAACAGAGATCAAATGAAGCAGCATTGGTCCAAAGCTGGCTTTGAGGGACCATAATCTCAAACCTGGAGGAGCATGGTGGAGCTGTACCCAAAGGGCTGTTCAGAAGTCAGAACAAGTCCAGATGGATGTGGTACATCTGGGTTGGAGCTGGCCATGCCAGCTGTCAGCTGGTTTGGTGCAGAGAGACTCAGTCTTTGGCTTGTGCTCTTGTGCTAACTGCACAGGAGAAGAAATCAGAGGACTTGGTTCCCTGTCAGTCCAAAGAAAGAAGCAGCGGGGCACTGGCTGCAAATGAGTCTTCTTGTCCTGCTGGATGCAGAATGAAAATAATGCACTCTGTAATTACAAAAAGAAACTGAACTACAAGAATTAGCCTGAAGAGGCTCTTGCAAGACTTTAAAAAAATAATTTAATACATTTATTCCATTTAGGCATCAAGTTTGTGTTTGTTCTGGAAAGCCCAATGGTAGAAAATGATGGAGAGCCCAAATATACAATATTAATACACTGTTAGTTTTCCTAGAATGCTGCTGTACTTGTTCTAATATAGACTTGCCAAAATTTGACATTTAAATACTGTACTACAGTCATAATAAACAAACAAAGTAAATCTGGAGATACACAATTCTTTGAGTCCCCACGTTAATGCTGTATGCATGTACGTGTAGCACATTTTCTTTTTTTAATAATTTAGGTTCAGACCTTTTCAGCAGCATTTTAACTCGTTATAAGTTAGCAAATTTCTATCAAAATTTTTCATGAAGAATCCTATACAAATGTATAGAATATGTATATTTATAACTGCTCTAGAATGCTTAAAACAAGATACTTGATTACAAAGATTGCAAAAATCTAAAGATCTGAAAATAGTAAGTAATAACTTTGAGCTTAGGTTCTATGATTATTATCTCTCTGTCAATGAGTGAAATGTTTATAATCTACTACTAAAATAGAGCAATTAAGTTTTACTTCAAGGAGCATGTTTCATTAATTCCACAGCATTTTTCTTATTTCCACTTAATTTAGTGAATACCATTATTTAATATTCCCAGCTTCTCATCTATTCATAATACTTCATAGAAACAATTCAATGAACCTAAAAACCAAAACCAAGAAGGTTCTGTCGCCTTTTCAAGATCCAAAAATTCTCTTTCCCACTTCTCTGAGTGGGTCAGAGTCCAGCAGCATATGACCCAAAGCACAAATCCCAGGTTGTCTTCTTTTGCTGAAGTGCTCTATCACCCTACTGATTGGAAAGTAATTAGTATATTTACAGTCTCTCACTTCTTACAACTTCTACTTTTTATATCAGCCCAAGTTGTGTCTAGGATATTATAGTGATGATCTCATGCAAGTGCAATATGGATGTACCAGAATATGATATTTAGGGTATAATTCAGGTGCCATTGACAAGTTCCTAATTTTAAATGTCAGCAGGAATGTATCTCTGCTGCGAGATGAAGGCCACCCCTTACATGTGTGTTGAACTCATTTTTCTCCACTCCCTGCCTCCTCCAAACTCAACAGAAAGTCTGTGAATCCCCTTCCCTTCAAATACAAATTGGGATGCAGACCCAGAGGCCAACATTCCTGTATTTCATTTTTCAAACCTTGCAGAGCGCAGGAGCCCTGGGTGGGGGGGGGGGGGGCAGGCTGTGCTGCTGCTCAAATGCAGCCAGCAGCTTTAAAGTGCCACCTGAGGTGGAATTGTGCTGGACCTCAGCCTGGGGAATGTGCCAAGTGGAACACACTGAACTAGTGTCACCATGGCTGTGCTGCCTTCCAGCCCTTCTGCCTGCTTCTGAGGCTCCAGGAACCATATTGTGCAGGGAATGGCAGGTCTACTGCCCTCCTTTCCCTCCTGACTGTTGGTTCTCCCTTGATTCTTCTGTACATGATGTCTGGAGAATTCTAAAGCCTGAACTGCTCTTTTTTTCTCCAGGTGAGGAGTCAAGCCCTTGGCCTGAGTAGCCTCGCAGACATCTTTTTTTTACAGAAAAGTAGCTCGTGGCAGACAGAAATCTAAATGATCAAATCTACACTTCTCCCTCAGCAAAGGGGAAGAACGGGATGCGACAGAGCCATCCCAGAGGGAATGCTGCTGTCAGTGCAATGTAGACCTGTTCCAAGGCAGCATGGACTGGCACCAAGAGCCAGAGAAACCCTGAGGAGTGATTTAGATGGTTTAAAAGTACATGTGCCTTTCCCCAAGGCCAGGACTCACCGTGGTACAGTCCCAAGCTGACCACGTGCTGTGTCGTTGGTTGTTTCTGTCATCCAAGAGCATTTACTCAACACGCTGATGTTTCTGTGTTGGGAAAAGCAGGACATCCTGCTGTGCTGCCAGTCACCTGGACATTGCAACCCAGTTACTCTCAGACACATGCTTGCTGCTAAGAACTTCTTCCGTGGTGACAAAGCTAACTTTGTTCAAACTTGCTCTCTCTCGAGGATGCCAAGTAAATTCTTCCGGAGTGACTCTACCAAATCTCACACTGAAGCCTGTATTACGTGGCTATGGATTTGTGTGCTTCTATCCTTGCCTTGTGTAGCTGTCGTGGATTGTTTGACCTGCAAGTGGCAGTATGTGGCTTAAAATGCTTCCTTCTTCTATGGCTCTTTTTCATGCAGCTCAATGACTTTCAGAGGGAAGGATAATTGGAGGGCTGACTGAATTCCCCTGACTAGGAGCTTACTTAAACAGTCTTGTTGGAATGGTGTCACACTGCTTCCTATTTTTCCTAATACTGCTCAAGCATAGGAAAAGATTTTGAATTGCTTTCTTTTCTCAAGCTTTTAAAGCTGCTTTTTATAGTAGTCAAAGGATTTCTTTCCCTGCATGTTTTGAAAGCTTTTATTTCCTGTGTGAATTTTAGAATAGTGTTGCATGGCTCATTTCTACATAATGCTTGTGTGTCTTCATAAATATACTTAGAGAAATAAGTACATTCAGTCAACAAAAGAAACTTAACTTGTACACATTATTTCCTTTGCAAAGCTGGTATTTAAATTCTCAGCAGGGATAAATTCTGCTAAATGTTTCCTGGGTTTTATGCCAACAAAGTGGTTCAAGCTTACCTATCAAGAAAAGAAAAATAGTCTCCTCTGCTTTCTTTTGAGAGACTTCAGCCTGATTTATTTTTCGGTTGTCACCAAAATTGAAAACATCTTGGGTGACACCTTGCAAACCTCTATTGTGCAGATGGAGTAAGAAAGCGGAGTTTATACATACTGGGTTTTATTCTGCAGTTTCACCCATGAGTCAGCCCTCCTGAGGATGGAATGATAATCATAAAAGATGCTCTTCTCTCTGCTTCCTATCCTCCCTCTGCTTTTTGTGTAAAGGTGCTATGCTTCTGCCTTGTCAGCTGCAAGTCTGGTGCTTTTTCACGGGCTTTAAAAAGAAATCTTAAAAGAAACTATTCTATTCTGTTTGGCTATAAAGGGCACTGGAAGTTTCATATATAGCATATCATGCATAAAAATAATTGCTGGAACGGCAATGTACAAGTACTTATTGTTCCAACGTAAAGTCAAGAAATGTCACAAGTAAAAAATACTACTCTGAAAAAAAAAGTCCTTGCTTTAAGAAGTAAAGAAAAACAGCTATATCAGGGGAAATGCAGAACACAGACAGGGTTTTATTTGTAAGTCAGCCTTTTAATGGTACTCATCAGTATCCCTTTAGTACCTCATAAATATGAATTAATTTATGCTCATAACTCTTCCATGAAGCATGGAAATATTCTTTTCTTCAGTTTAGAGAAGGGAAAATGGGCCAAGGAATGATCAAATGAATAGCCCAACATCATAAGGATCACCTGTAGTAGAGCAGAATACAAATGGAAATGTAGGTTTCCAGAGTCCTGGGCCACACTTTTAACCATGGAACAATCTTTCTCTCAAAGATAATTGTTGGTGTCTATCACAGGGAAAAAAATATCAGCCCCACTTTCAGGAAAATAAAAATATGGTGACATAGATGAAGTGTTTCATCTGGAAGTCTCTTGAGATTCAGAAGCATTTAGGTGCTTGTAAAGTCTCCAAAGACTGACTTTAGATTCAGCTATGTTCATAAGGTTGCAAGTTTTAAAAAAATTAATTAAAATAATCTATAAACAATAGGAGTTACAGATGAAGAGGGGAAATCATGAGCTTAGATTTTTTTTTTTTGCTTTTCAAACGTTAATGAATATCCTATTTTTAACACCATGGATTTCCCTCTCCTGTCAGTTTCATAATCCTCAATTTCAGTGATGATGTAAAATACACTCTTCAGTCAATACACAGATGGTTTCATTCCCCTTCTAGGTCTGCCTTAACGCCAGTGTTCTGAACCCAGCAAAACCAGCCCTGAAGTCTGGAGATTTTCAGAATTATAACTATTTCTGGTTTAATTTTCTCCAGGAATACCAGGAGTTCTCAAGTAAGAGAAGGCCTACATTGTGCTAGATAGAAAGCAGCTGATGTGAGACAAGGTCATGGATCATCCTTTTCCTCAGTGCTCTCTGGCTGCAAGTAGGCAGTTGTGACATTATAAAAGGTACAGCAAAGCATCAGGGGTGACACTGGGGCAACTGCAAAGCCAGCAGAACATTCCAGAACCCCACCTCACTTAACAGATCATGACTGTATTGCATTGCAAATACCTAATGTGTTTTGTTTGTCTTTAATGACAAGTAACCACTTGGCAACAGGAAGCAAAGAGTTTGGAAGGAGTTAGGTGTGCATCCATCTGCATGACACTGTATTAAGTAACATATATCTCAGTATGCCTAAGGTGAGAATGACTTTAAAGTAAGAATATATATTTGCTGGCCTGTGCCCTGAGCTCTTCTTCCACTTTTAACTTTTCCTGCCCTTTCCCACCACAATAATGTTTTCAATTCTTGGTCTTTTGAAGTTTCCTACTGACTTGAAAGTTTGGTTTGAGATGCTACATAGGACTTTTGGACTGGTTACTTTCATCTTGGTAGTTTAATCTTGGACATAACAAAGTTTTAGCTTTAAGACTTCTTCTGGACCTGGAATATAAGTACCTATGAATAAGAAGTCTCCAGGTTGATATTAGTGGGGAAATTAAGTAGAAGGCAAGGTGGGAGAGAACATATCTCTCTATGTAAAAGCAGCCAGTGATATATTTCATTGAAGCAGAGGGGGAGCATGTTATACCAGAAGAGTTGCACTGTCACTGTAACAAAATGCTTCCTGCTAGGCATTGCAGGAGATGTGGTGGCTGTCCCTCACTGAGTGCTGCAGGAATTTGCCTGATTGACCAGTCACAGGGGTCACAAGTAATCTCTGCAGCTACATCCAACTGCACTGCTCTGCTGATCTCTCTGCTCCGCCCTTTCAACTGAAACAAGTTTCAATAGCAAAATGTTCCTTGCTCTAAACTCTTCTCCCAGGCATGTGTGTGGTGTCACGTTGCATAACACACTGTCCAACAATCCAAGCATAAATACATTTGCCTTGTGTTACCAGGAGTGATGGCAGCCTACAGGTATTTCTCATGTGTGTCTGTGTGTGGCGAGAGAGACTCACAGATCGGGAAATCTGTTCGAAAAAAGCTGTTTGTTCTTTCATAATGGCGCAGTACAAAGCCACTCAATGGCTGCTTCTTTTGCTTGTTTCTGCACCTACCTCTGCAAAATGCTGTTACCTGGCAGTCTAGGAGGTAGAAAGGAGACTTTTAAAGTATTTTATTCCTCTGAAACCTGACAAGTCAGACTCCTGCTTGAAGATGAAGTTGTGCTCAGCACTCAAGCGGAAACTCTTTTGGAGGCAAGAGGTCATGTGGTTGATTTCTTGCAGCACCAACTGCTCAAATCTTAAAATAATTAAGTAAGAAGCAGTAGATTTAATCCTACTGTGGTTTGTTTTTTTTTTCTCTGACCATCTGTGAACAGAAGTGTTTCTTTCCTCAGTGCTGAAACAGGAAGATTTACCAGCAGTAGAGACTACAAGGGAAATGGCAAGGACTTGGGGCCTGCTGAGATGCTCATCACTTCAGGAGAAGGAGACGTAGCTGAAGAAATACGAACAGTACCTGTTCACTCTCTCTCCCTCTTAAAAAAAAAAAAAAAAAAAAAAAAGCAAAAAAGCACCCTACCCTGTTTTGCCTCTTCTCTGAAGGGGAATAAGGAAAGACACACAATGTTCTGCATCTGTGGGGAAGCTGGGAAGATAAGAAAAGACATCTTGTCTCAGAGAAGAATGATCACAGGCACATTGAACTGTCAGGTCTAACATTTCAGGGTGTGAGCAGCCTGGAAGAATAAACCCTCAAGGAATCCTAAGGACATTTAAAAATGCAAGTACAAGGTGGAAATAAAGAATAAAAACTAGGTGAATAATAAGAGGAAATTATATCGAATAATAGGGGGAAATTATATCAAATAATATGGAGCTTAGCAATAAACTAAATGATGGAAAGGGGTAATTACTGAAAGACATGCAAATAAGCAAGAAAGAAGAGATTCATGATAAGCCTTGAAAGAAGATTAGAAACAGAAAGTCAGTGTCTCCCACAAATATTTTTGGAAGCTTTTTTTCTTAATTCAGTTCTGTATGCTAAGACCTGATCCCATCTTTAGAGTTGATGGGTTATGCCTTTTTATCAAGCATGTTTTCTCAGCTGTGCTAACAAGTTTTTGAGCAGGAATGCAGTGCTGTGTTTAAGATGGAAAATAGAAAAGCCTGCTTTAAAAGACTTTTAAGCTTCCTGAAACTCCTGCTTTTTGAAAAGCCATTTGTTTCCAGATACAATCTATTGAAGAATAAACTATGGCCAACTGCTTGCTGTTCATGGCTGGTTTTATAGTCAGGAGTGGTGTATGGGCCTATTTGCTGAGAAGAGTTCACTGTTGCTCAGGCTCTTTTTGGACAAAAATAGGCTTTCTTACAGTTTGTGCATTAGCACTTCTATGCCAAAAGCATAAATAAAAGCCAGGTAGTAATAAATAAACTCTATATGTTTTAAAGCAGTAATCTTAGACTCTCCATTAAAGCAGCTCTGAGAACCCATTATGGCAAAGCAGATTTCTCCAAATTGGTACCTCTCTCATCACAGGTAATATTCTTTAATAAGGTCTTCAGCAAGTTATTCACAGTGCATTTGCAGTAGAGAATTTGCTGTTCACATCCACTGCTGTTCAGAGAACTTTCAGGGCTTGAGGTGTACAGGGATGATAAGCAGCATTAGCTGTCACCAGAAAACTGACTATAAGAAACCCATGACTTCAGCTTTATCGTGGATATAGATGTGGGTATTTTTGCAAGTGATAGGATGGATATTGCATCACTGCTGTGAGCTCTGTTCCCAGTTAGCAGGTGTTGAAGCTGACAGTGTGTGCCTTGCTCACTCCCATGCTCAGGGAGCAGGAGCTCTGCCAGCTGCAGTATCCTGCCAGCTCCCCAGATCACAGCCTGCAGGGACTGGAGGGATGGCACAACACAGGAACTCATTTACAAATGCCTGAATTTCAGCTGCTGGGCTGAGGAATCAAGAACTTCTCTCCTCAAGATATTTCAGGGTCTTTTCTGAACGGGGAACTCAGACAACCTTTACAAATACAAGGGAAGCATTTTAAATGCAGCATACTAAAGTGAGTTGCAACTAGGGCTGACATCAGATTTCCAGGAAGTCAAGTTGGTACCTTCTAACTTAGGATATTTTATGATTCTAAATTATATGTTTACTGTGTGCACATACCTGCTGCTAATTTTGCATGTGCTGATGTATTTTTCTCTGATTTTTCCCTTCTTATTATGAGCTCACAGCCATTTTTCCTCCACATTGCAAGTGGCAACTTCAACGATCACAGAGGATTCTGTCTGTGCTACTCAGCAAGCAAAGGCATCTGTCGTAGAATCATGAAGTATTATAGAATATCCTGAGATAGAAGAGTCATTGAGTCAGCTCTTGGCCCTGCACAGGACAACCCCAAAAATCACACCGTGTATGACAGCATTTCTAAAAGCTTCTTGAACTCTGTCTGGCCCAGTGCTGTGACTACTTCCCTGGGGAATCTGTTCCAGTGTCCAGTCCCCCTCTGGGTGAATCCCTTTTTCCTAATATTCAACTTAAACCTCCCCTGACACAGCTTCAGGCCATTCCCTTGGGTCCTGTCACTGGTCACCAGGCAGAAGAGATCAGTGCCTGTCCCTTCAGTACCTCCCAGAATATTCTCCATAATTTTACCAGTCACTGAAATGAAACTGACAGGCCTGTAGTTTCGAGGGCCATCCATCTTGGCCTTCTTGAAAATTGGGAAAATATCTGCCAGGTTCCAGTCTGCTAGGACCTGTCCAGATTCCTAAGACTCTTCAAAAATCATTGAGAGAGGTCTTGTGATGACATCAGCCTGCTCTTTGCATACCCTTGGATGAATCTGATCAGGTCTCATAGACTTACAGAGATCCAACTGGAGTGGCAAATCCCACAAAAGTTTGGGATTAACTAGGAGTTTATAATTCTCACATTGTATTTCTTTCTGTATCATTGCTAAGTTGAGTGGGATGTATTTCAGAAGAGGATAGGTCTCGCAGTTGCAGCCTGCAATCTGACTCCATGAAAAGCTTTGGTATCAAACCTTGTCTCAGTGAACTATGAGCAACCTGAGTACCTGAGTTACCCAGTAACCTTGGCTCTCAAAGTGCAGGGTGGGATTATTGGCTGGTTGGATGTAAGCACATGAGTTTTCAAAGAAGCAGATGGAATTGTGATGTAAAGAAAAAAAACAGTTTGGAAAGTCAGCTATTTTGCAGTGTTTAGAGTTAAATCCTCCCATCCTTGCTTCTGCTGATTAGCATTAATTAGCTTCCCTAATATGCCTCCAGGAGTATTTAGGTAATAGGAGAAAATAAAGATGTCACAATTCCTTCTCTACATTGTCTTGCACCAGGAGTGCTCGTTCAAAGGTGATAGCAAGTTATAAAGTCTAGTGTCCTTTCTGATGCTGGGAACCTCGAGACAAATGTGTCTCCAGACTGACCTATGGTCAGGGCATGGCACACTGTGCAGACTTCCCATCAGGGGTGAGATTCACTGGCATGGAGGTCTTCAAGTTTTGATAGGACTTTCTTAGAAGTAAAATAAGCTGCTTCCTTTCAAGATAAAGACAAGGACATGTTGTGGCATCATCACTGCTGCCAAGTGATAGTAACCATCAAGCTTTTCCATTATGATTAACTAGCTGAGTTTAGGTTTAAGGTATATGTAGAGCACAGCACAATCCAGAAGGCCAAGCAGTATGTGTAGCACGGTGTGGCTCAGCACAGCATGTGCCTGTGCCCGCTCTGGATAACCAGCACATAGATCACAAGCTTCTCAATGTAAAATAGTCTAGTTAGAATAACTACCTCTGTTCTATAGTCTTAAGTGGATGTGAGATGTCCCAGGAGGAAAACACATAGCATTCTGGACAAAATTTGTAAATGGTTTAGTTTTCATGGCTGACTTTTCCTTGGGGAAATTTCTGAGTAATATCAGCTTTTCCAGTGCTTTCTGTGTGGAAGTGCTTGTATCACGGTAATTAAAAGGGCTGTAATTGCATGGGGAGGAGCATTTCCACATCATTTACACTAGTTGTGTGTTGGTGAGAAATCACAAAGAGGCACAGGACTCAGGCAGCTGTGTTGGTAATTCCCAAAGGAAACTACATGAGATCCATCTTCTTTGCATTGCTTAACCCTAGCAGAGCAGAAACTGCTTTCAGGGATGAGAGGACTGTTTTCCCTGTTTGCTTCAGTGATCTTAATCGGTATGGACACTGCCAAGGAACAACACTCAGTTGGTGCCAAATCTGGGCTGTGAGAAACAGACCTCAGCCCGCTTGTAAAGCTCCACAGCTTGCCACTTCCAGGCTTGCAGATGCCTGGGATGAACGGTCTGGTCTGGCAATGCCTCCTTTCTCCCTCTTTTGGTAGTGTGAGCTGAGCTCTTCACAGCCTGAAGGGGCCCTTGCAGCAGCTGCTCCCAGGAGGGCAATGCTTTTCCTATGCTGCTGGAGTTCCCTGAGCCGCAGAGGATCTCCCTTTGTAGCCAAAGCCACAGGCGACCAAACTAGACCTCCTGAACAAATTTAAAAACTAGCATTGTCTAAGAGAGGCTCCTTCTTCAAGTTCTGATGATTTCAGCCAAGAGCATGAAACAAAAAATGCTATGGATGTCTTTTTTGTCTCTCTCCCTCTGCTGTGCAAGCCCACATCATAAGGATAAAATCTGGGCTGTGCTGAAGCAGGTGGTAAAATTCTTATTGATTTCAAGAGAGCCTGGGTTTTACTTCAGAAATAAACTGCAGAGATATGCAATAAATTAATGCAGCATCCCAGATGCAAACTCATACATTTTACTGTTTAAATTGTGCTACTCTGAGTGTATAGTGGTGCTATGGGAGTGTAAATTATTCCGGTGTTTCCTACATGTTATTGAAAATCAGATGTCAGACTTAACCTGCCTAAACACCCAAACTAGCAACACGTATTTTCAACTATAAATTGCGTGCAAAAATGTGCAAGCTGACTGAGAGTAGCTTCAGTCAAATACATGCCCAGGGGCTCAGTAATGGATACTGTGTTATGCATGCCAGTTCATTGCTGTCTGTGCTTTCCTCATGCATGCATCCTTGACTTACATTTTTACCTAATGGTAGGCCCATTCCTTTCTTCCTAAAATAATGAGAAGGGAACTAAAATGAAAAATGAAAATCATTGTCTAATTTTATACAACCAGTAAATTCTTTGGCATAGATTTGCAGTGAAACAGGCATTATTGACAGCTTTGTCAAGCTTCCCATATGGACAGTTTATGCTGATTTCCAGACAGTTACAAATAATTGAAGTTAAAGATCTCTGTAGCTTGTCTGACAAGGCTGAAACAAGAAACATGTTTGACTTTGGGAAGTTTATCATTTGTGGTGCTGCTGGTTTGCTTCTCCAAGGAACTAGCAGGTTGTCTTCCACCACCAAACAGCAGAGACTAATTTGTGACTGCCAGAAATGGTCACAAAGTGGCTTTCATAAAAGGTCACACAGTGCAGCCTGAAGAAAGCTGGTAATGTCAGGGAAAATGGAGCAAACCCTTATTTTCAGTATGTTGAGCAAGAATCCATTTCACCTGTCTTTGCTGTCCTACAATCTCATTTTCAATATGCAATAAAAATAGTTGTAAGGAAAGAAAATCTTGCCAGCCTGACAGCTAGACATCTTTTTTTATGGTGAAGATGGCTGTGGCAGTAAAAATCTGTTTATTAAAGTCTCTGAATATGTGTAATTATAGGGTACTATGTGATGAATAAAGATGAAGTTAGCATGAAATAAATGGTATTTTAGGCACTTGCAGTAGTTGTTAGATACCTTGAAAGCATCCTAGCTCACATTGGTAATGTATTAACAAAATGGGCTTTCCTTGATGACAAAAATTGACAAAATTACTGATGATCAAATCCAACAAGCAGAACCACCACAGTGATTATTCCTAAATTTTTGTGTGTATGAAAAGATTTGCATTGTATATTTTATGTGTTTGCACTCCTAAGAAAGTCAATAGGGGCAGGACCAAGAATCTACCGATAACTGATGTGAGTTGTAATTATGTTGGGTCTGGTTTGTGTCTAGTGATAAGATTCCTGTGTTTATATAATTTAGACACCTGAAAAGAAAAATGGGAGTTTGGAACCTCAAGAACTGAAGGAGTTTCTTTTTCTGCTGATTCATGGAAAATAATAGGGCTGAAGGTTAAGAGGTTATCTACTCCATCCTCCTAAATCAGGGTAAGCCCAGTGCCTTTTGTGCAGCCTCTGAGGAACTGGGAGCAGAGGAAGAGCATTCACATATTCTGAGGCTACTCTCATGCCCATTCTTCAGTGCTCTTTTTTAGATTGCTGCAGTAGTCTTTCCTACACCAGTGCTCCTGACCTTTACTTCTTCCTCCATAAGGTTTATTAAGGGAGAAAGAAAACTCCAGAAGCACCTACTGTTCTTGAAAAAAAAGAACTCACCGTTGACCTTTTCAGTGAAAATGAATGCAGAATCTTAGGGTTTTGCACCTTCAGTCAATAGGTTTGCCCACATGTCAGAATGGTGCATTTATGGAATGTGACAACTTGTTCCCCTTGTTAGAGACCTTTAGGATCAGCTGGTTTTCTACAAGAAATAGGAACTTTTTATCTCCATTGACATATAAGCCCTCAGTGAAGCTCAGGCACATACCTCATGAGAAAATTTTAATGTGAGTCTATACTAGAAAAGTCCACCTCCCACTTATACCAGTATGGTGCATTTGCTGACTGTTGGGAATGTTCTGTCTGAAAGAAAATCTCTGAAGTATCTATGGTTGCTGCTTAACTTTAGGAAGATGTAATGCAGTATGTAGGTCAGGTATGAAAAAATGTGCTGGGATATTCTCCTGCATTTTTGTCTGGCTAGAGACACGTTACCTTTTGTTTGTTCTGATAGAAACACTGAAAATCATAAAAACTGAGAAAAATATTTCCTCATTTGCTAGGCTTCTGTTTCCCTTCTCAAACTATTACAATTGTGTTGACTCAATTAAGCTGATGTAATTAAGAAGTTGAAATTACCTTTGAGTTATGATAATGCCCAGTTCTTTGCTTCATCTTACAAAAGATGTTGGAGTTTAATGCATGTCTTGCAGATGTATGGTACCTTCAGTAGCAATTGCTTCAATTAGCTCTATGTAGGATTTATTTTGAACAGGAAATTCTAGGAGATTCTATAAAATCTAAGACTAGGTGTAGTAAATACTAGTAATATTTCTTTTTATGCCTACAGTCAAGATCTCCCCTTCTCCTTGCAAACCTTGTCCTGGAGCATTTCTTCCAGTAAATTTTGATCATGACTTAGTGAAAACAGTGCAATTTTTTTTTATTGACACAGAAAAGATGTGGTACAATTGTCTGTAAACTACTCTTGTTTTGTGTCTCCTCATTGTTGTGCTTAGCATTCTCAGCATCACCTCCTAAGCTTACATAGAGTTCTCTCTTGGCAATTATAGTGTTGGCTTCCACTAGGATTCCCAGGACAGAATTTATCCCATAATCTCAGAGTGCTCTCAGCGCATGTGATTTCTTTCTGAAGTCACTTTGATTGTCCTAAAAATCTCATTCAAATATCTAAAAACCTACTTGTCAGACCCTTAAAAGAAAAGCAGTGATTGGAGATCTTCAGAGTTCATCCACTGGTTGCTGCCAGAGTTCAACATCCTGATTAGCTGTACCAGATTGATGTTTGTATATGGAACTAGTGAACATTTACAGCACCAGCACATAAAATATCACACTGCATCTTTTCCTCTTCCTCACAAGTACAAATAGTTTAGAATATCTTAAAAGTCATTAAAGATGCAGAGAACTCACCAACCTAGTTTTAATTTAAAAAATAATGGTCGTTTTTAAAAAGTTCCCTTTGCAAATCTATTCGATCAAATCCTCCAGTCTCACACTTCTGCATCCCAACATTTCATCTTAGTGTCATCACTTTCCACATAAACAGCAATGACAAAGTGGGTATCCTTAATGGTTATGAGGAATTTCTCCCTTTCTGAGTCTGAATTTTACTTGCGAGGAGCTGGAATTTAATTCTCATCCATCAAGTGTTCTGTCTTTCAAAATAACTAAGTTTTCATTTACCCACAGATTAACTCCATGAGTGTACCATCCTCAGTCCAGATAAGGCTTTAATGTCAAAGAATTAAATCATTAATCTCTTACAAAGTCAGTGTGCATTTCTAGAACTCTTTGGGGTTTTCTTAATTTCTATCAATTTATGTCTGCATTTTACATTTAATGTGTCCTCTTTTTTCTCTTCCCTAAAACTTTGTACATCTTTGTCGGCTGATTGTAATTTCTTTCTTGTCTTTTATTCAATTTTTGCTTCTTTGAGGAAATCAATTCTCAAATTTTTAATTAATTATCCTAGTACTGTCTTTATCTTGGGCATGACCTTTGAGATTTTACAGTTTTGGTGGATTTAATTGGCCAAGTGACACCCTCCTCCTGTTTACTGAATTCCTCTCCTGACTGTAGAACCCCATTTGTTACATCTGGGTGACAGAGTTCCCTCAGCTGCAATAGTTGAAATCATTTCAGAAGAGTTTTTTCTTTCTTATCACTCTTTTCTTTCTTTCAAAATAAATTGTATTAATTAGTTTTTAAATCATAAGTTTGAGGATCTCTGTATAGTCTCATTCTTATCTCTCAGTCCTTTACACTGAGGCTGTCCTCAATTAGGTTGTGATGGCTATTTATATCACTCCGGAATGTTCATCTCCAATTATAAATCTGTACAAAAGGCCAAGTCTGAATTTACATGGAGCATACTTCACCAGTTCTCATAATACAACTGACAGAAGTGTGATCAAAGAAACTAAGAGAGGGGTGTGAAAACAATTTAAGGTTCTGTTGAAGTCATTTAAGTTACTGAGGCTCCATTAAAGTGATGAAATCAGGATTTGTTGCTAGAATGGGGATTTTACATTAGATTTGGTACCCTATCTGTCAGGCTGTGAATTTATTTTCTATTATACAGAATAGAAATAAAAACAGATCTCTTAACATCATTGCAACTAGTTTACAAAAAAGATTTTTGTTCATCTATACAGATACAAATTTTAATATTTGTCTTGGGAATGTTTTTTTTCTAGTTACCTAAGCTGGAAAAAAACCCCACCTGTCTCTTTTCTCCCTGGTGAGTACCCATTAACTTCAAGTGAATTTCATATGGTCAGTGTTTGTCATAAAACATTTGTTTTTAATTGTAAATCTTGTTTATGTATACAGTACAAGGGAATGGCATGCTATATTTAATATAATAAGCCTCTAGGAAGAAGGTAGATGCAATCAATAGATTGAACACAAGTGAAATCAAGGTAAAGATACATCAATGGAGGGCACTAAATTGATCCTTAGGCTTAATGCTTTTTTTGTATGAAGGATTCATATGGGGTAGTCATTACTCAGATTCTATAAATAACAGATTTACATATTTATAACTCCCAAAAATGTCGCTACAAACAATATTTTCTCTCCTCCATAAACAAGAAGATTGTCCATAGGTGTGTGAGAGACTGAAAAGTTAATGGTTAATGGCTCAAACAATTGGCCTTTTGCAAAAGGCGTGGTTGCTTTGCTGAGGATGAGCGCAGAAGCAGCCCAGATGCAGAGGGCTGAGCACCGGGGGAGGACCACAACAAACCTTTGTTTAGTAGGAAACTGGGGTTTGGGACAGGTAAGGGAAGAGGGCTGATAAGAAGCAGATCCTGTGAGGTATCTCACAGTGCTTTCTATTGTGCCAATGTCCTCCCCCACATAATTGACCCAGTGTAAACTTCCTCCCATCCCTGGGTAGGTATTGGGACATTCATATTATTCATCCCTTCTGATGGGGCATAACTGGCTCAACTGCACTGATGTGAGAGGCAGCATCATGTCTTAGAAGGGATCATAAACCATCAAAGACCCCCGAAGTGCACCCAGACTCATTGCTGGGGCCTTCCACCAAAGGACTGGGCATGATCCACAGTGTTGTAACAGATCCACACTGTTGTAACAGACAGTGTAAAACTCTCCACTCAGGGGGGGTACCTGGGCATTCCACCTAAACCTAAATGTATATTAACCCATTGGACTTCATGTTTTGTGGGCTTTCCCCACCTCTGACAGAACAAGACTGTGACCATCACTTTTACCAACAGCTAAATTGCAACAATCTAGTCTTGTGGCTGAATCTGTGGGTAGGGATATTTTTCTACTCTTAGCATTTCTTTCTCTTTCTTTCTTTTTGTCTCTCTGTCTTATTCTAACTTCTTCTCCAAATATATTGTAAGCCAGACTAAAAAATTCCAGTCAATGCATCAATAAGTGCCTTGTGTCTGGGTAAGTTCAAGTTGGATAAGTTTACATTTGCTAAGTTAAAGTTTATGAAGTACCTTACTTTGTCTGGATGTTGGTTTAAAATTTGCCAAGTACCTTATTCTACCTTAGTGTTCTAAAGTTTGCAAGTAAAAGTTTGCCATTGAAGTTCCTGAGAATATTGTTGTTTCTCCCACACACCACCCAGAGTGAATCAAACAACATTCCCCTAAGCCCACTGAGCAGACCAGGGCATAACAAGGTGTTCAAACCCTGTCATTCACCTATATGATCCAGCCACAGATGCTTTTTTTCCTGCTGTTTTAATGGGATGGAATATATTCTTCAGTCAAATTCTTTTATGGAGGCTGATTTCAAGATAGCTACAGCAATCTAGAAATATCTACTGCACTGAATTTTAGCCAGAAGACTGCTTATTTCTGGACCCTGATGTCACTTGGGCACTCTGTAGAGCTGATGTGCTCAGATGTGCCAAGACCGGGAGCGAAATATCTATGGAAAAACAGTGCCTCCAACATTAAGACCTAACTGCTAACTTGGGGCTTTAATTTGGGTGTAGACATCTAAATGAAACTTCACTCTTTACTCAATTTTATCTGTTCTTTTCCCTCTTTGAGACCTGTGTGCTTCCTTGATTAGTCTCAGGGTGAGGAAATTAATCTAACTGAAGTTGTAGTAACTGGATAGCCCCAACCAGTGGTTGATTTCAGTGCCTAATGTCATTGGGATTACACCAGTGATTAATTTAATGCAAGTTTAACAAACACAGTCCAACTATAAAAATGTCTTTTATAAAGCTGAAAATCCCTTCACTCACTTCATTAAACAACCCCCATACTGGAGAGTAGTTCAGTGACACTTTTTTTCTCCATTTGTAAACATTTGCTTCTTGCTTTAAAATTCCCAGTTATAATGTATCCAGTTGTAGATCTTATCTACAGTCTAGGGTGAACTGTACAATAACACACTTTAAACCATGCAGTGTCTTCTCTCTAAGCACTACTCTCTGGACTGGTTCTATTGTGAAAGCTTCTGCAAGGGCTAGGACTGTTTTCTGTAATACTTTTCACTAGGTCACAGAATCTCTCTCCTGCTTTCCTGCTAAACAGAACCATATCTGGGCAAGCATTGGCACTGAAGATAACTGCTTCCTGCTAATGAGGCTCCATGAACTTGTGTAGAATTCTTCAAACAGCAGAACTGTCTGGGAGTTCAGGTTTGTTCATAGTAGTCCCAAAAATATTTTACTTTCTAGAGGGTTATAGTTAAGAAGTATATTTTCTTTATAGTTATCTTGAGATGATGGACTTCATGTCAACAATGTTGTTCTATGAATTGCAGAAAAAAACCAGCAGCTGCACAAATAACCCTCTTATTTCTTATATTCCAAGTCAATGTTTCTCAAACAGTATGTTGTGGTCACTAGGGATCAAAAAGGAGGAGTCAGAAATCCTCACAATTGAGTCTAATATCCATCGTGGTGTGACTGATGTCCTGTCAGCAGGTAAAAGTAGCTCTTACCCTGGCTTGTGTGAACTGCAAAAGGAGATGCATCTGCAAAAGGTTTAAGAAATACTGCTTTAGAAAATTACAGTTTCCTAAAACAGGTGAAGTGGTCACAGTCTAAACTTGAAGTCTCAGGATTCATGGAGATGAAGAATCTGATTTTAATTATGAATTTATTGAAGGAGAATAAAAAGTAAATCCTCCAGATCTCTCTGAAACATCCTGTTGGAAAATGTCTATTTTGAAGGCACTACTCATATATTTTCCTTTTCTCTGTGAAGACCTACAATGTTTTGATTCAATATAGATGACGAGATCTACACACTCTTGCAAGTTGTCTTGCAAGCTTTTCATGACTTTTCATCCTTTCACTAGTTTACAAATCACACAGGAAATTTCATCAATAGTTGCTGGCAATTTAATTCTGATTCCCACATCAAAACTAATCAATCCCCTTTTTAAGTCTACCCACACCCTTTGTTTTCCTGTCAGCAGATAACACAACAGAGCTGAGGGAAATAAATTTAAACAGACCTGAGAGAAAGAAGTTCAGTGTGAGTGATTATTGTGTCTTTCTTTCCACTGCCCTTGTTTCTGTCCTTAGTATGGAAAAGCAAAAGGATTGTGAGACTGGGAGGAACTGAGAAGAAAAGCTGTCCCTTTTTTTGCATGGTGGAGGACAGAGAAGCAGGTGTGAAGCAATATATATCCAGCTTACTGCTAGCAGTTCCCATTTACCAGCACACTTCAGCTTGGAATGCACTGTGTTCGTTTTGTACTTATATCTGCAATTGATGCACAGATCCTGTAGGGCACTGCCTTTCGAAAATAAATCCTCTACTATTCCTCTAATGGTGCATTTGATTTCCTTTATTTGGTCTCAGTTTATTTAAAGCTTTATGAGAACTGAATCTCTAGTATGGGAATAACCTCAGGCAGTCCAATCTACTGGGAAGAACATCTCCAGTTATTTATTGTGTTTCTAAAATGGCACATATGCAAAAGCAGACTATGAAAAATATCACTGCATAATAACGTTATATAATTGTGTTTATCATAAAGAGGACAATGTGCTATCTACACTTAATTGCCACTTCCTCTGTAGTATCTTGAGGCACAGGTCTCTTTCAGAAGTATACTGGTTTATGGAAACAGTAACTCCCTGCCAGATAAATGGTGCTATCATCATTATTACAACCTTGTAGCCATGTCCTATGTGCAGTATTTGGGCAGGATTTCAAACTACTTTGTTTATCCACGTGTTGTGGATAGCTGTGTTTCTGGGAATAGCTGATACACAGTGACTGGCAGCATTTTGATTGTTTCTTGCACTAACCTCTCTTCAGTTTTGCAGGGGTCTGCCTATGGGTGGCTCAGTGCAAAGCAAAAGCGGACCATAGGTGTTAAACATTACTTACTCCGTATTTTCAGTAGTATGTGCACACTGTGATCATCTGTCTGAAACAGGCAAAACAAAAACGAATTCCAAGGAAGCAAAGAGCAAACTGTGCCATGTAGGAGGCCATTCCAAATCAATTTTCTCTAAAGACAAACACAGCAAAATTCTTCTTTTTGTATTTGCGTGAAACAGAAGGTGAGCCTGCACACTGCTGAGCTTTTACTTTTCCACATCCAACTCCCTATTGGCAAAAGTAGTCTAAGTGCTTGGTGCAGTGGGCTAAGCTCTGCCAGTACCTCTCAATAGAATCATGGAATCATTAAGGTTGGAAGAGACCTCTAAGATCATCAAGTCCAGCCATTAATCTAGCACCACTGTGTTCATCACTAAACCATATCCAGTGCCACACAGAGCCAAGCTGCCCTGCAACAAACATCAAGCATATCTAGAGCTTCAAGGAGTCCCAGGGAGTGCTGATACTGTGTTGCCTTCCCTCGGTAGACATTACCTTTACAGGGAAGTTTGATTTTCTTTACCTACTTAACTGCTTTGGGGCATCTAGTACAATGTATTGGGAGGCTGAAACAAGATCCCAGAAACAAATCATTCTGTTAGCTAAACTCTCTAGTTCTCTTGAGGAGGAAAAGATGCTTTGAATGAAGATTTCCTACATGAGACAGGTCAGAAGCAGAGAAGATAGAAGATCAGATAGTATCTCCAGGATGGGCAGCTAAAGCCCTGAACACTGAGATCTTAGTTTGGCTGAGCTGTATTGCATTAAGAGAAGTTTTGAGGCATTTCTGAGTTTGTAGCTGGTCTTAGCCATGGGGACAACCGAGAGAGGGAGGAGGTCACTGCTGTTGTGCAGAAGGATATTGGCAGGGATAGCTCCTGCTTATTTGGTGGGAACATCTGTCTGCTTCAACTCTCTCAGCCTGTTTTTATAGGAGAGGTGCTTTAGCCCTCTGATCAGCTTTGTGGCCCTCCTCTGGATTCACTCCAACATGATCCATGTCCATCCAGAGCTGGATGCAGCACTGAAGGTGGGGTCTCAGCAGAGCAGAGCAGAGCAGAGGGGCAGAATCCCCTCCCTGGCCCTGCTGCCCACGCTGCTTTGGATGCAGCCCAGGGCACGTTTGGCTCTCTGGGCTGAGTGCACATTGCTGGGTCATGTCCAGCCTCTCACCCACCAGCACCCCCAAATCCTTCTCAGCAGGGCTGCTCTCAGTCTGTTCATTCCCAGCCTGTGTTGGTACTGAGGGTTGCCCTGACCCAGGTGCAGCACCTTGCACTTGGCCCTGTTGAACCTCACAAAGTTTATAGGGCTCAGATCCCTCTGGATGACATCTCATCCCTCAGGCATGTCAATCATACCACTAACCTTGGTGTTGGGAATCTCAATTTAATTCAGTTTCTTGAATACTAATTTATTCAGCTGGACTAGATCTCATTAAAATACCTAAAAGATATTGACTGTACTTTTGTCCATAAAGAACTGTTACATTGCTCTTAAAATATGACAGTACAGTGCATTTTTGCAAATGAAATTTAGGCTCCTTTCTAAGCTGGATTCTTGTGGACAAACATTCTTGTGGACAAAAAAAATCTGGGATTTCTTCAAATGGAATAAAACTGTACCTGAAAATACAGTTTCACAATAGAACAAAAGCTGAGTTAGAAAAATAGTATTTTTTACAACTAGTGGGAATTAAACTTTAATTAAATAAAACAAAGAAGGAATTGCCAAGTGTAATATACAACATTAAATTAGCAACACATCTGGCAAGGATACAGAATATTCTGGAATATCTTTGCAATTGCCAGCTATTTAAATTGTTGTTTCATTATCAATAAGGCTCGGCAAGGTAAAGAAAAGTGACATAGGACCAGAAGGTTAAAGAAAAAAGAGTAAGGGTGACAAGAGATAGGAGAGAAAAGTGAGTTATGCAGCAGCAAAAGAAGGGAAGAAGGCCTTCACCCTTCAGCTGATTACACAGCAGCTTGAAAACATAAATTCAAGCTGTGAAAGGCAGTCCATTACTGGCATCATCAGTGGCCTTTAAAGACATGAGAGAGAAAGCAGAAAAGCTGTTGTGCATCATCCCATGCTGTACCAATTCCTATCTGCTGCTGAGGACAGCCCAGCTGGCAGAGGCAGCTGCCTTGGTGGCAAAGAGGTGCTGCTTTGCCTTGTGCCTCTGCCTCTCAAGGCTGGCAAAAGGAGCTGTGCAACAGTGACTGTGTGACCCTGGGTGTGCTGGAACAAGGGACTTCCTGTTCACTGAGTGCAAAGTTACTTTCTCCTACATTTAACCAGGCTCATGCAAGTGGGGGTTTTTTGAAGCTTGCGGTGAAAATAGGTCATTGCAGGAAACAGCTACTATGTCAACTCTGAGATACTATTTTTGGATACCAAAACTCTCAGTTACTTTTCAAAAAGTAGATGAGAGAGGAAGGAGAGCATCCTGCTCCTGCAGGATATGATCAACTTTGTCATCGCACAACTTTTTTCTTATTAATATCTTTGATAAACTTATTTATGAAGTAGTAGTAAAAGTGAATGTTCAGTGTATGGTTTGAATTGCAGTACGGTCAAAACACTACTTCTTTTAGAAGACTTGCAGCTACTTTTCAAGTGTTAGCATCAAAGGTTCAAGTCTAGTGCCAGAAAGCAGATATTCAAAACACATCTTTTGCAGGCTCTGCAAAAGGCAGATGTAGCAGTATCAGCAGAGGTGATCAGAGAAGCTCCTGCTACCATGCTCTGAAGCCCTCTTTGAGCAGGTCTGCCAGATCCTCCTCCCATCCACCCTGTTCTGCCTCCTTTGGGGCGGTGGCTGTCCATTATCATGTGCTTCTGGTGTCCTGTGGCATCCCAGAATCACAGAGCCCCAGAATATCCTGAGTCGGAAGGGGCCCACAAGGATCATCGAGTCCAACTCCTGGCCCTGCACAGGACATGCCAAGAGTCACACCATGTGCCTGAGGGCATTGTCCAAAAGCTTCTTAAAGTCTCTCAGCCTTGGTGCTGTGACCATTTCCCTGGGGAGCTGTTCCAGTGCCCAATCACCCTGGGTGAAGAACCTTTTTCTGATATCCAGTAACTTTTTTTCTATTTTCTAATTTTCTAATTTTAAATTTCAATTTTCTAAGATCTAATAACCTAAACCTCTCCTGACACAGCTTCAGGCCATTCCTTCAGGTCCTGTCAGTGCTCCCCACAGAGAAGAGATCAGTGTCTGCCCCTCCTCTTCCCCTCATGAGGAAGCTGTAACTGCAATGAGGTCTCCCCTCAGTCTCCTCTTCTCCAGGCTGAACAGGCCAAGTGACCTCAGCTGCTCCTCACAGCTTCCCCTCAAGGCCCTTCACCATTCCTATGGCCCTCCTCTGGACACTCTCTAACAACTTAATGTATTTTTATACTGTGGCACCCAGCCCTGCCCCCAGCACTCGAGGTGAGGCTGCCCCAGAGCAGAGCAGAGTGGGACAATCCCCTCCCCTGCCCGGCTGGCCATGCTGTGCCTGATGCCCCCCAGGGCACGCTTGGCCCTCCTGGCTGCCAGGGCACTGCTGGCTCATGTTCAGCTTGCCATGGACCAGGACCCCCAGGCTCCTTTCCGTGGCACTGCTTTCCAGCCTCTCATTCCTCAATCTGTCCATACACTCAGGGTTGCCCCATCCCAGCTGCAAAATCCAGCACTTTCCCTTGGTGAACTTCATACCATGGGACTGTGAGAGATATAACTGTGCTACATCTGGAGTTTTGGAGGAAGCCAGGGTAGGTAAGCAAACTTCAACTCCAGGACTTTCATTTAGGGGTATTATCACCTCTTATCTCTAAGATATATTAAATCTAAGGGCCTCTCTGCCTTATCTGCTGCCAAATAAAAAGGGAGTCCAGATATTCTGGCAAGGTTTATAGGCAGGCTGTCGGATAAAATCTGAAGAAATACAGGCATAAAAAGACTACAGACATCATATTACTAGCCCTTCTTTTATTAAGTCACTTTACTGGAGAAAATGGTTTATTTTAGGTAATTCCATCTTTTCTCTGTCTCTGTGTGTTGCAGGCAGACAGTGGTAGTTGTAAATGCCATCCTCTTCCTTCCAGTGATTTAGCAGAAAGGCAGCATGTCTGCCAGGCAAGTACAATAGATAAAATTGCTAAGATGGCTTTGAAACATTGAGTGAGGTCACAGAACCTGGAATGGCAATGCTTCTGTAGGTCCTTTAGCACTACCTTTCTGCTTCACTCAAATAAATTAATACATTTAAGTCTGCTCCTGTATATTGTGCCCAGTGATTGTACCAGAAGGTCTTTTCTACCTGCCTACATCCATTTTTAGCAGCTGAGCACTACCTTTCTATTTTGAGTTGGGTTTTCAAGTGGGAAACAGTCTCATGAGAAGCTACAGCAATCTGAAAGAGCAGTAAGTTAGTTAGTAGTCATGAGATGCTGCTGGGAAGAAATGTAATCCCCAGAATTTAAATATGCAAAACATAGCCCTGCCTGTTTTGATCAGAAAATAATCCTTCAATTCTGATTGTGCCTCCATTCAGACAGCGGCACAATTTTGGTCACCAGGCAGGGCTGCAGTTTTGTGTTAGCAGAAGGCAGAAAGAAAAAAAGCCAAATATTTTACCACACTATTTCCCATTGCTTTTTTAATAGGTCTCCATAGGTTTGATGTAGTATGGTTGCTGGAATAACCCATGCATTTAAGCCAATCCTATAAACCTGTTCAAGGAAACAGACTAGACCAGATGTAACTTTTCATACCTTTTGCACTTAGTTGCCTAATAGTAAATAGGATTTGCCACCTATTTTTATCTGATTATATAAACCAAGCTTGGTAGTACTGCTAGGCACTGATTTAAAGCTGAGATAGTCAAGGTCACAAATCCACCATTTACTTGTGAGGTCTGTCAAGTGTTGAGGCATATTTATGGGAAAGAGTGGGAGGAAGTTTGTGCATTTACAGTGACTCGCTCAGACTGTCGGTCAAGGTGCTTTGAACACAAAATTAATTTAATGTTACTTTTAATCCCATTCATTTCTGCCATGGCAGAAGCGTTTGTTTCTCAGATAAGGTTTTGAAACAAGCAGTTATACTGAGGGGAAGACATGGGAGGTGCTTGTATTTTTCTGAGACAATTGACCTCCCAGGCTCCCTGTCAGTCACATCGATGGAAGTGTGCAAGGAATTAACCCTGGTTCAAATTTCCATCACACTTTGCAGACTTTTTTTTTATGAAGTCTGGAAGTTGCTTAGCCTCAAATATCTTAATGACCTGGAAAAAGCAAATGCACCTTCTAATTGATTATGGACAAAATGTTATGATAAGCATCTCTGGGAGTTTTTTTTAAATAATAAGATTGATAGTCAACTTTTAAATGGAAAGAGCTGGCTGAGTCAGACCAGCTTTGATGCCAAGTTCTATAATGGAAGGAGAAGATACTATCAGTTCCAAAGTATTACTACTTTATTCCTAAATTGACACTACCATGCACATGGTGAAATCCATGTTCCTCATCAGGACTGTATAATAGGAGTCAAGATGTGGTTTTGTCAGGACAGTGGAGTAGGAATTATAGGAGCAAAAGGGCTCTTTGCATACTTGAATAAATAATAAATATCCAACTGACCCAAAGCAAAGAAGATACTCACGCATACCACAGAGCATGTTCACTCTGGGAAAAGGAAAAAAGTGTAATTGATTTAATTTCAGTTAAAAACATTTAACTAACCAATAGTTAGTAGTTAATTAAAGCCCACTTAAAACACTGTAGGAGACATTGGCATGAAACTGCATTTAGCTGTACCTGATAGACAGTGATCTAACATAATATCCTTCAGCTGCATACAGCATCCAGCCGCAAATTGGGATTTTTTAATTCCAGTGTTCAGTTTGGTAGGAGGAAAGTGGTCAACAATTCTGCCAATGTCATTTTCCTTTCCTTACATGAAAGGGAGTCAGGCATAAGCAGAACTAGCATTCTCAGGGACAGCTATGGGCACTGTCCTACAAGAGCAGCTAATTCAGTTCCAGCCCCAGTTCTGACTGTTAAATTCAGCTGTCAGCATTAACTGGGAAAAAACCCCGTAATTTTTGAGTGGAAGTTGGAGCACAATATCTACCCTGTGATATTCACTTTACATTTTTTTCTGGAAATTGGAATGGAGCTGGGCCAGTAACAGCAAAAATCAGCTTTTTGTTTAAGAAATTGCTATAAATGGAGGTGTAAAGTGCTGGGCATATACATTTCTAAATAGCTAAGGAACTGTGCTTGAAAGAGCATGTAAGAAGGGGCTGGGATCTCCCTTGGCATACTGCTCTTGGCAAAGCACAGATGGAGCTCCATGACTCAGCTTCCTTGTTCTGCTGGAAAGATAGAACAAGTCCTTGGTAGATCCAAAAGTGTTATTCTCCCTGTGCCTAGACAGCTCCAAAGACAAATTCAGTTTGGTGGTACATGCAGTCTTCTGCCCAGACCACAGTCCTCTCTCCCTACCTGCTTACACAGAAGATGGAGTGCTGTCAGCATTGTGTTGTATAGCTGTCAACATTTTTTTCCCATACAGCTACTGCCAAGGTAAAATTGCTACTTATCCATAGGCTAAAACTGTAACTCATAGATCTTCGTGCCCCTTAGACTCCTTAAACTGCTTGCTGAAAATGAAATATGTAGTCTGTGTGGACACAGGCATTTATGACTGACTGGTGATACCAAGTCTTCAGAGAGAAACATTATGCAAGCAGATGGTAGCTGCTTTCAGCTGCCTTTAACCAGGAGACTAAGGGACCAGCTGGAGTCTTTCTAGTGCTTGAAAAGCAAAGGCAGCCACTCATTGACATTTCCCTGAGCCACCCATTTTCCAGAAAAATGATTTTTAATGTCTGCTCTGCAGTGCAGAGTTCCAGCCAGGAGCTACAGCCCAGCAAATAGAAAGGGAAGAAGAGGTTTTATCGGCTGGGACTGATAGTCATGTTGTCACTGGTTGTGAGAACAGAAGTCGATTGCCATAAAGGCATATAAAAGGGAGCCATCTAAATGAGGAATTAATTCTTAGCCAGGCAACCCACTGACAATGGTAAATTGCTGATGGGGTTTCTACACTGAAATGTACAGTAGTTTAAAAGTAGACAGCATGTGTGCCATGAAACCCAAATTTCCCTATTGTAGGGTAGCCTGCTGTTGTTTTCTCAGACTGAAAACTGGAAATCTACCTGGTTATTTTATGTGTTACTCAGGATTGTGAAAATTTCTCTGATAGTTTAGTGCTGTTTGCAAACTATGTTATGCTGCATATAAACGGCTGGTTACAATATGAAAAAAATATATGGAAACTGGAATTGCTTGGAATTAAACCACACAGCTTATTTCAATTATATATATTTTTTTTTCAAAGGCTTTCACCTTTGAATTTAAACAATCCTCTCTCTTATCCAAGCATCATGTATGGCAGGGCCATCCTAGAAGCAAATCCCAGGCCCTTTCCTTTCTGCTTGCAATTCTTTTAATGACTGCAGGCAGTATTTTGGCTTCTGTTGAAGTACAAATTTTGAAGTAATAGAACGGATAATTTTGGAAAACGGATGGCTGAAGTTCATATTCATTCACACAAGGGCGCTGAGCAGATATCACCGGTTCAGAAATATTGCCAGCATCCACTTGACTGCTGTCTGGGGAGCAGACTTCTGCTCTACTCTCTTGGAAGCTGTGAAGCAGGAGCTGGAGGATCTCTGCTGCAGTGCTGTGCACTTCTGTAAAGCCTCTCTGTAGTGTGTGCACATCATCACTTGCATAACCAATGCCCAATTGACCACCAGATGGCCTTTGCAGAAGCAAAAAGTTAAGGTCAAGATTTTTATTTCCGATTTGTGGGTAGACACTGTTTCCAGTCCTGCATAATCTGATTCTCTGTGCACCAGCTAATTTCCTAAGGCATAATGTATTTAGATGGGTAGAAAATTTCTTACATTCTTCTCAAAGCACTACAAAGGTAAGCAACAGTCCTCAGTATCCTTCTTGCAGAGAGGCAGGATAGAGACATGAATTGTTAATCACACAGGTTTTCCATTCATTCCCAACAGGCATTGCAGGGTTGTGGTGCCTCCAGCTGGCTCAGGAGGGCTTAGTTTGCAACAGAGTGGGTAACATCTGTCTGTTGTACCACAACATCAGGGACTGCAGAAAATGCTGCAAAATGGGTTGGAGAAACTGAATGAACAGCAGGGTGGGTATTTCAGCACTGAGTTTTACAGCTACAGCAGTAGCTAAAGAGTTTCTAACTTAGGTACATCTGCTGTATTCTGTCATTGTGGCAGTGGAGTCACTGTCAGGAAGCTAAACAGTGAGCTGTGCAACTTCCAGCATTGGATGATGCTGCATCTCAACCTTTACCTCTGGTGTACGTGGAAAATAGGAGTGTATACAGGACTGCACTGGAAGGAGTTACGTCTGTTTTCAGGGAACTGGATGCTGAAAAGCATTTCCAAGTGATTCCAGTCCCAGTTAAAAATTGCCCTTCCTATGCCAAACTGACACAAAGCTCCCACTCCTCCTTCCACAGGTCCCTCAGGTCTACAGAATCCCAAATCATTCTCTGTTCCCATCTCACTTTTGCTTCTGCTGCAGCTCTCGGCCATCAGTCTGTGTGTGCATATGGTATGTGAGTGTGAAGTACTGCTTCTCACAGCAGTCCCAGCTAGTCTAGATGAATAGCTGTGCTATTTCATCATTCAGTTTTCTCAAGGACTGTTTCCTTCTTTCTCATTCTAAGTGAGGCAAAGGATGCTTATGACTGTGTTTGTTTGAACCCTGTTTGAACGGGGTGATGCTGAGATAGGGATATGGCATTTCTGGTTATGAAAAAATGAAGATGCCTGGAGTTCCCAATACTATCTCCTCCTTGTTTGTCTTTTTCCTCAATGCTGATGGGTTAGCAGTTACCTTAAAGCCTTTAGCGATTCATAGCAAAGGGTGGACTTGAAAACACACTAAGGAATTAGATTCAATTTTTGTTTTTAAATTAGATGGCTGGAATAGTCTTCATGCCCTCTTCCAGGTTCAAGGAAAAGTCCAACCAAAATATTGATGAATTTTGCCTTTCACCATCAATAGAGATTTATGAAATGCTCTTGTATGTCCCGTGACTGTGAGTTTATTGAAGTAAATTACCACCTATTTCTTGTTATTGCCAGACATATGCCACAAAGTGTGAATGAGTAGGACTGCTTGCAAACTTCTGCATCTAGAATCATGGAAGCATTAGGGTTGGAAAAGATCTCCAAGGCCAACTCTTGGACTGAACACCACCATGTCAATTAGACCACAGCACTAAGTGCCATGTCCAGATGTTTCTTGAACACTTCCAGGGGTGATCAGTCCCCCATTTCGCTGGGCAGTTTCTGTTCCAAGACTTAAACACCCTTTCAGGGAAAAAATTCTTTCTGATGTCCAATATGAACCTCCCCTGCTGCAGCTTGAGGCCATTTCCTCTCATCCTATCACTGTTTGCCTGGGAGAAGAGACCAACCCCCACCTGGCCCCAGTCTCCTCTCAGGTGGTTGTAGAGAGCAATAAGGTCTCCCCTGAGCCTCCCTTTCTCCAGGCTAAAACCTCCAGCTCCCTTAGCTGCTCAGCTCACATAAGTTACTCGCTAGACCCTTCAGCAGCTCCACTGCCCTTCTCTGGACACACTCCAGCCCCTCGATGTCCTTCTTGTTGTGAGGGGCCCAGAACTGAACACAGCATTCAAGGTGTGGCCTCACCAGTGCCCAGTACGGGGGAACATTCACTGCCCTGGTGCTGCTGGATACACTACTGCTGATTCAGGCCAGGATGCCATTGGCCTTCTTGGCCACCTGGGCACAGCTGGCTCATGTTCAGCTGCTGTCAGCCAGCACTCCCAGGTCCTTTTCCTCTGGGCGGATTTCCAGCCACTCTGTTCCCAGCCTGTAGCACTGCCTGGGGTAGTTGTGACTCAAGTGTAAGACAGGGCACTTTGCCTTATTGAACCATAAACTGTTGGCCTCAGCCCATGGATCCAGCCTGTCCAGATCCCTCCAGATCCAGAGCCTCACTAACCTCCAGCAGATCAACACTCCCATACAGCTTGGTGCTGTCTGTGAACTGACTGAGGATGCTCTCAATCCCTTGTCCAAATCATTGACAAAGATTTTAAACAGAACTGGCCCCAATACTGAGACTTGGGGAAGCCCCCTAGTCACCAGCCACCAACTGGATGTAATCCATTCACCCCCACTCTCTGGTTCCAGCCATTCAGCCAGTTTTTGACTCAGAAAAGAGTGCACCTGTGCAAGCCATGGGTTGCCAGCTCCCCCAAGAAAATGCCATGGGAGACAGTATCAAAGGCTTTTCTGAAATCCAGATAAACATATCCACAGCCCTCATCCACTGGGCAGGTCACCTGGTCACAAAAGGAGATCAGGTTGGACAAGCAGGACATGATTTTCCTAAACCCATGCTGGCTGAGTCCAATCCCCTGGTTGCCCAGTACATGCTGCATGATCACACTCAAGATGATCTGTTCCATAACTTTTCCTGGCACTGAGGTCAGGCTAACAGGCCTGTAGCTCCCTAGATCCTCCTCTAACCATTCTTGTAGCTGGGTGTCACATGGGCAACCTCCAGTCATCTGAAACCCCAGTGGTTAACCAGGAGTGATGATATATGATGGAGAGTGGCTTGTTGAGCTCTTCCATCAGCTCCCTCAGTACCTTCATGTCAATCCCATCTGGCCCCAGAGACTTGTGAGTTTCTAAGTAGCTCAGCAGATCAAGCAAGGAAGTCATGGGTGGTGTTCTCATTGAATATACCCTCCAAAAAAGGGGGGGGCAGAAGGCTATGGAGGAGCTGCCAGTGGACTCCCACAGAACCAGGAAGAGTGCAAGAAATTCTTCTCCCAGAAATACCACTGTCACAGTAAAGGAGAGGGTTGTGGTGCATCTTATGAGAGAAAGTGTTTTTACACTATTCCTTACCACACAGGTTAAGCTGTCAAACCAAAATCACAACTACTAAATGGATAAAAGTGGGAATCCTGAGCAGAAGCTATTACAATGTCTGAATTCACCGAACAAATCTGCTTAATTCTGTGCCATTGCTAATTGTTGCTTCATAGGGTGCAATCAAGCTTTGGATGAACATAACCAAGAGCAGGGAGGGGTCTTACTTGTATAAGCCAACCATGTGCTTTTTGCTGGGTGGCAGACCAAAACTGTGGGAGATGTTTACATTTTTTTCCAGCTCAACTTGGAGCCCTGTTTTGGCACAAAATCAGGACATACCTCATTCAGCCAGAAAAATTCACCTTTTTGGCCAGCTGGGAAAATTCACCTTTGGTTTCTGACCCACCACAGTTCTCCTCATTTTGTTTCCTTCCCAAAGCCAAGTTTCAATTAGCGCATTAAGGGCCAAGACTCGGGCCCCACATGACAGTGTTTACCTCGGTGTGGAAACCACAGGGGATTGCTGAGCGACCAGGACTGCTAAATAGTTCTTGGGAACTAGTGCAGAAAGAATAATTGAGGAGCAAATGAGGAGTTTGTGTGGAGCCCGTTCACACAGGCATACACAAGCCTGCTCTCAGTTGCAGTAGCTGAAGTTGTGCCTACTAACAAGTCTCAGCTGAAACCGTCGGTTTTATACTTGACACTGGGTGTTTGTGCAGTGTCAAAGAGGTAAAACATGATGGGTTTAGGGGTTTTTTTTTCCCCATTTTTAGTGTACTATATGTTTTGTGAAAGCAATCACTTATAAATCTCCATTATGTAATGCTGTTTTAAAACATTCTTAAGCCCCATGAAAGAAATCTCTTTTAATTACATGATCACTTTCTTCCTTTTGTGTGTTTTTTTTTGCATGCTACATGCCTTTCTTTCTACCACATTATCTTCATGGGAGGATAAAGAATAGCACTATTTACTGTTCTAGGATTACAGTTTCATAAATAAAACATAGAGTGAGAATCACCACGTCTAAATAGGCTTAGCACTATTTTTCTACTTATTTTTTAGGTGGATTATTTTTATATAATTTATTCACACCCATCTTTTGTGTAGCAGCAGAACAGCTTTAAGCTTCTAACCCTCTTCTCCCCTTCCCCTGCCTGCTGAATATTTTCTTAACACAGAAGTTGCTGAATAAAGCTACAGGCCAGGTCATGTACGAAACAGGATCTGAACCTTTTTTTTCTTAACTGGAGATATAAACTTAAAAGTCTGTATCTCTCCTTCATCCTTTGCTTCCCACCAGAAAACATGGGCTAAACGGGGCAGTTCAGGTGGGGAAATGTGCCTTCCCTAAGGCTGAGTTTCTAAGAGGTGTTTTACAGGCTCTGCCAAGAGCGTGCTGCTGGCAGGGCTCCAAACACCCTTGGCTGTGGGGACAGCTGGGCCATGAGCAACTCCTGGAAGACTGTCCTTGCTAGACCTTGGTCCCAGCTGTGTAGACAAATGCTTTAGCTTGAAGCCTTCACCTAATTCTAAATCCAGGCTGGTGGTAATCCACTAGAGACACTCCAAGGAGGAATGTCCTCTGAGGAAAAGGGCAACAGCTAGCTCCCATCTCACCAAATCAAACTGAAAAGCCCCAATGAACAGGTAGCTCTGCCTTTCACACTGCTGGTCACCTCCTTGAAAGGGCATATTGGACCTCAGACTCCCCCCCTGAGCTTTGTGCAAGAACCAGGCTCAAGGGGTTGCTGGGAGATGCCTCGAGTGTTTGCTAAGGTGACACCTGTGAGAGCTGCTTTTGAGCAAAAGTACCAGTTTGACTGTTCAGGGGGGATTAGTTTCAGAGAGAGAAATAGATGCAATTGGGATACTGCTACTTCCAGGGGTAGGTGGCAACTGAGAGAAGTCTTGAGGGCACCTACCAGATACATGGAGCCATCACTGATAGACAGTCTCACTGTGTTCCCAGAGAAGTCTGGGACACATTAAACAAAAACTTTGTTAAAATATCCATTAAAATGAGAGAAATAAACTATTTTGCTTTCTCAACGGCCAGGAGTTTTTAATGAGCTGGTTGAGGACCTCAATATTTCTAGGATGAATTTTAAATAACTATTTAGAGACAGAGGCATCTTGAGCTCTGTGCCAATGTTTACAATCAGAAGATGGCATGATTCAGATGCTTTCTCCTGCTATTTCTCATTCTGACATTCATACTGGGTAAAATATTTTAAATGGGATTCAATAATAAAATAGAGGAGAGAATTAATGAGCTTATAATTATTACTTGCTATTTATTAAAGAGCTTAAATGGATGCTTTCATATTTGAAATAGATTGCTAGATAAAGATAGGATAAATTTGGCTAGCATTGGGGGATATAATGTGCTCAGACATCTGGTAAGAGTTTGATTAGATCTTACATAATATTTTGATAATAAATAAGGCTGCCACAAAATTACCATAGCACATCTTAAAAAATAAGATGGGTGACAAGTCTTCAGTACCTATAAGTAGGTAAACATGAGCAAGCATATGTGCTTCCAGAGTGGTCAGCTGGTGGCTGCTTCTTGATCATTGACTAACTGCCAGAAACCAAAGAAGTGTACAATGGCAGCAGTGTGGGGCTTAAAAGCCAGACAGGACAATGTGGTTCTCTGAATAAACTGAGAATAAGCTAAACAAAGTAAGGCTTAAACTGAAGTTTAGTACTCAAATACATGGTCTGGGTACAATTTGTAATAAAAATGAGGGGAGGAAATCTTCCTGTGTCCCAAAAAGCAGCATCTCTGTAAAGGATGGGAAGCGTAATTTGAGCTGTTAGGGTAATAAGCTTCTCCTGGACAGGGTAGTGTCTAATGCAGTCCTTGGATGTATAAACAGAGGTATCTCAAACAGCAGTGGAGTGATGATATTTGTGTTTGGCACTGGAGAAAGCACTAACGGAATCTGTGTCCAGTTCTGTCATTTGAGAAGGACATTGGCAAACTGAAATGGGTTCAGAGAAGAGTTAGAGAACAATTAAGAAGGTGGAAAATATGTATTATGGGCAGAAAACCCAAGACTTAGGAGCTAGTTTGTATTTCATAAAAAGAAAGTTAAAGTGTGACTAATTTGTAATTCATGATTTGGTGATGGCTTCCTGCAGCCTTGAAGCCAGAAAAATGGGACTAGAAACATGGCACAGGATCTAACAGTAAGGCTCTCATTAAAAGTTATGGTAGCAATTGTAAAACTTTTTTTCTTGTTTTTTCTTGCAGCTACACTTTAATGAGAGTCAGCACGGGGGAGTGCTGCTCAAGAGTCATCCCCGTTGGCCTCGGGAGCCACGAATCTAAGAAAACTACCACGAGTATCTCAACCAATAGGTGAGTTAAAATTGCCTGGTCATCCACAGAGCCATAAATACAAGCATGAGGTCAAGATCTTACCTAAAACCAAATGCTTTGAATATTGAGAAAATTGTTCTAGACTGCTCACATGTACATAGAAAACAGACACCTTACAGCACACTGGCTGTCAAGAGAGATGTAAGAAAGTTCCTATGTTTGAGATTGAAATGAAAAAGGAATCCAATACTGCAAGTGAAAAGGGTTGGTTGGGCAAATAACATGTGTAAGGCATGGAGCAATCAGAGCAGCAGAGAAGCCAACTCCCTGCCATTCAAGGACGTCTGAGAAGAGTGGGGTTTTATACAAACACACGAGAGTGAAATTAATCCTAAAAGGAAAATGGATGAGGTAGGGATTTGTGTTAGGCTCAGTTTTTATGCAGGTGTTCTCATTAATGTGAGAGTAAGGGAAACTGCAGATGATGTGAAAGTATAAGTAACTGCCCTGGAGGAAATATAAAAGAAGATACAAAAAAAGCTGTAGAGGATAATAACACAGGCACAGAATAACAGTGTGAGATTCGGAGTGAAAATATGCAAATTAACTCATTGAGGCAGAGGAATAGATGGAACTAATCCAAAGGAAGGGAAAATTGTACAAAGCAGCTATGCTGAAAGATAAGATATGTGCAAAGATGGAAATACAGAGCCAGTGAAATGAGTCTGAAGTGTGATATGGTAGCTTAAAAGATGGCATTAGTTCTGGATTTCACATGTAAAAGCACAAGCTCAGAGTCTAGACCTGTAGGAAGGTATGCTGCCAGGCCCTAGGCACAGCATGAGGTGAAGATGTCCTCCTAATATCCTGTTTTCTTGAGAGGAAAAACACCATGATGTGAGTTGAAATATCAATAATACAAGGCAATTTTGGAGTCACTGAAATTAGTTCAAGCAGGATCCAGATATGGGTCAAAGTATATTTGGATCAGAATTTAGCTGAGGCATTTTGATATTTGACAGGCTCTGGCCAAACTCCTGTTTACTCATTGAAAAGTGATGCAGACTGGATTCAGGCACGTTGTCCAGGAAGCTACAGGCTAAAACTTGGAGAAAATTAGTTCTGAAACTGATCTGGAAATCTGTGTCTTCCTTGGTCGTCAGACAGGGGATTTCCCTAGAAAACTTCTAACAACATTTTCACCATCTTAGATACAGCACTTGTACAACTGTACCATAAAGAAAAATGTTTCAGAGGCAAGGAGATGGATTAGATGACCCACTGGGTTTTTTCCACCTTTGTGATGACTTTATGGAAGCACTGTGTCAGCTCTTCACTAACTACTGTGTACTTAGCTCTGATATCTCCTGTCAGACTATGGTTTGGGAAGTTAGATTTAGCTATAAATTCCAATCTGTATCTCTCTGAAATCTAAAAATAGAATAGTTGAGGATGTATGGGCTGAATTATGGATCAAATGTGTCACTGCAGAAACCAAGGACAAAATGTGTGACATTAAACTGATGTAAAGAAAAACTCTTGACTATTTCTGTACTCCTGGAGTACATTTTTCATGCACAGAGCTCTGTGAAGACATTAGCTAATTAATCTTCACAGGATGTCAGGGGACCATTACTCACACTTCCATTTTATAGGCAAAAGAGAAAGTTTAGAGAATCTTTCCATTTTACAACTGGAATTAGGAATGTGAATATGTTGCCCATTGGCCCATGCTGAAGTCTCCAGTCCATACTGCCACCTAATGCCTGTCTAATACATGTGAGAAAATGCAGCTTTGAAAAACAAATTCAGTAGATATTTTCAAACTATTCACAATGTTTAAGAATTAAAAAAATTATATGATACATAAATTGACTCAAGGGAGGGAAAAGCAGGAGAATGTGTGATATGAGGTTGATGGTAACTGCACAGAGAAGCAGTTTCCTCCTGTGAGAGGCTGCAGGCAGACTTCCTGTGCTGGTTTGGTACAAATGTGATCTGCAGCAGCACAGGCACAGCCTCTGAACATCACTAATGTGTCACTCTGATAACTCCTGGCTGGGGCCAGCAGTGACTGGAAGGAGTTTCCTCATCACTTAGGGGGCTTCAGGATTGATATTCCCCACCATTGCTGAGGCAAGCATTGGTGTATGAGCTCCACCTTTCTGGAAGAGGGGGAAACTAGGCCAGCCTGTGATTGCAAGTCTTCTCAGAGACCTCGGGAGCCCAGGAATCCCAAGCCATCATTTGTGATTACAGCAGCTGCTCTGCCCTACATAGTGATGAGGCCAAAACTTGTCATGGGACCACAATGCCGAATTGCTGCTCCCTCCATAGCAGTAACTCCTACCGCATCATCGGTCACAATTTCATCCGTTTTCAGATCTGCCACAAACAGTTACAGTAGCTATTATTCACAGATCCATCCCTAGCACAGTGACATTCACAGCCACACAGGCCTCTGTGTGCTGCCCCTGGATTGTTGGCAGCTGCTGAGGCACACACAGACACGTCCGCACTGGCGCTGGACCAGGGGCACACAGTTTGCACAGCCATCAACTGCGAGATGCGAGCGTCCTTGAAACAGAAAGAGGTGCCACACTTGTTGCACTCAGTTAACATTCCTGATGTACCTACTCTCTAGGCTTGCTAGCAAAACATGCTTGTAACAGCAGCATGCAATTAGCCATTGCCCAGAGGCAGTATAAAGCAATTGTAACTCTTTTTTCTTAAATTCTCTAACAGAATATTCCATTAACAGTAATGTTTGCATAGTCTTGCTGAGCAATTTTCCTGTAACTATTAGGTTTAGTATTGGTTTAATAAACCCTGATATTTTATTGTCCCCAGCAGTGCTGACAGCATTGCCACTGGAAGAAAATAACAAGGGAGAATGAACTTACATTGTCATCTTGTTGCCATTGTTATAGAGGTGAAATTCTGTGTTGCTGTGGTTGAATAACCTTTAAATTGGGGAAAAAATAAGGCCTATACTAGTACTCTGTGTTTTGATATACAATATGTTGAATGTAGGGGGTTGCTGGCAAGCTTTTTCCATTGGAGAACATTTCTGTCTTTCTGACCATCACTCAGAAATTCCTTATTAATGTAATGAGTGACTTGTCCAAAGCTACAAACCTGTGCACAGAAACATTATTCTATGCCTTTGAGGATTTGGAGATTACACAGTTTGGTTTTATCCTAATTGAAGTGGAAAACGAAAATGTTTTGAGTCCTTTATATCAGGACTTGAAGGCATCCTTACTCTTGATAATGTTGACTGCATAGCAGACATTACTAGAGCCTTCAGTCCTAAAAGTACCCGAAATTTTTGCCTGCCAGGGATCTGTACACCAGGCAAACTAGCTTACCTGGCATATTTTCCATTTGAAGAGAGCTGCCAACTGACTGGGAAATGGGACAGGCAAGAAACCTGCTGAAGAGACCTTGTTTGTTTTCTTTCTTTCTGGCACAGACACACATTTGCAAAGCATTTCAGGTTCAGTTAATTCAGCAACTTGTAGTGAAAAGAGAGTTTTCTCTGTTCTGCCCTCCCCACAGCGGTTCTAATCTTACCACAAGATGGCTAAAAGTACTAAATATTAACTTTCATTAGAAACTGTCAAAGAGAAAAATTCATAGCCTAATTTTTAAAAGGTAATGACTGCAAACTTTCCCACTGGACTGCACATACTTGAAGAAATTAGGTTATTTTCCTGTTTCAGTATCTTTCAAAATAGGCCAAATTCAGCTTGGGAGGAAGTAATTGTATTTATTACAGGAGAACTCAGTTTTCTGGGAAGTCAGTGGGTTTTTTTCCAGGAAAGCTTCTGTTGTTGTTATTATTATTGGTGGTGGTGTTGTTTCTTGTAATTCTGTATGGCAGTCCCACTATGCTATGTAATGTAAAAGAAAAAATACCCCCTACCTCAAAGAAGGTAGATCCCACGAAGACAAGAGCAAAGCAAGGAAAAGAAAGGAAAGGAGAAAAGGAAATTGCAGTTTCCCTACAGGATCACATGTATAGGCCTTATTGTTTCTTATCAGTCATCTTCTAACTTTCCCCCACTGCCACTCAAGTTTAAAAAGCAAATGTTTTTGATGGCACCCACCCCCATCTCAGAGCACCACAGTGTCAGTGCTCTGTGCCAGGTTTCCAAGTGCATTCCCAAGCAGCCAATTAAAGCAGACAAGATAGGTACTAAAGGAAAAAATAAATATTCGTCAGCTGCCACCTTGTTATGGAATGCAAGAGCCTGTCTCCTGTCAGAATCACTGGAAGATTTTTGCAAATGCATAAGTGCATAAATTGTGTCTGGGAGATTGCAGCTCCCATTGCTCCCAGAGAAGTGCATCTTGTTAGCTTGCTTTTTAGATGTAATAATGAAAGGCATAAGTAAGGATTGTGCAAAATTCAGACATACTGAATCTAGAACATGGACTTTTGCAATATTAGTTCTCCACTTTTTTTAGCAGCTATCCTCCTTTGCCAAACATTTCCATTCTGCTGTTTACTAGACATAGGACAGGCTGAATTCAGGAAGAAGCAAAATCCTGGTTTTGCCTAGAAGTGCAGACACAATTTCTTGCCTGCACAGTCAGGCACATGTAGTAGCCACTCAAATGTTCAGAATTAGTATGTTAAGAAACACAGAATTGTCCTTCAGAAGAATAATATCTATGCCTATGAGGCAGCAGACATCAATTAGAGTATTTATCATGGATCAGCCATAATTAGTATAAGGGGCACATGCTAGGCTTCAGCATTTTATTGCCAAAGTTATGTGGATACTTTATTTGTACAACAGGAATGCTGTACTTTTCATTTTGTTGTTGTTGCTAAAACTGGCCCATTACAGTGTTATTTGTACTGAAATAGCAACTGTGGGGAGTAGACCTCCCCTCTTCCCTTTGAGCAGATGGTGGGACAGAGGAAATTTTGGACTGTGATTTCCACTTTTAATTGCTACTGTTTTGTCCTTAGAGGTAGGTTAGATAGAATATGTATTTCTGAGCCTGATAAAAGAAGCTGAGATCAAAGGGTTGATCTTTTTCTTCTTAGTGGCATTGCTGTAACTAACTAAATTACTTGGGAATGCAAAGATAATAGATACAGAAAATGGATTGGAAATGTTACCAGAATACCTTAATGAAATTAAAATTTAAAAAAAGCATTTCAGCAACACACTCACTGATTGTCCCTTACAAAGTCACACATAACAGTTAGTACACAGTGCAAAGTACAGGAGGAGGAAGGGCCTACCACAGTGACCAGCTGCCATTAAATAATAAGACCTAATGACTGAAGGTTTTGTTCTTCACCTGACCTTTGATGAGCCTTGATATTCTCTGTGAAGTTACTTATGAAACTTTAGCTTTCTCAGGTCAGTTTAGGGGACAACAGGAGTGAAAATCTTGCCATTGTAAGTCATTGGTTTAAATATAATCCCAGTTGCTAGTGGCCAGAATTCATCACTGTGTGACAGCTGCCTGCTGGCACACATGGCCAATGCTGGTGTCCAGGCTCTGGTGAAATACATGTCCAGGTCCCAGAGACCACCATGACTGCCTTTACTTGCATTTGCAAGGAAGGGTTGTAGCTGGAAACTGATCCGCATTTCCACTTCTGGAGGCCAGCATGATCGTGCTGCTTTTGGTAATTCTTTTCCAGAGCCAGATGATTTGCCTTCAGTCCTATCTGAGGCTCTCAAACACACCTTACTGCCTTGCTGAAGGGGAATGGCTCATGCAATAGAAAAGCATGTTTTCCCACACACCCTTTTCATTCTCTGACTCCACACAAACATAACCCTTACGGACCGAGTATCCCGTAACAATGCAGTAGGAATAAAACAGTACCTCAACTCTGTCAGTTCCCAGGTGTGCTCATGCAGCCCTTAAAAGCCTGGCACCTTCAGCAGTAAAACCCTGGTTTGTAAAATCCGAGTTGCCATTTTTCTGACGGAGCTGAGAAAGTTGTTGGCATCCAAGCTGCACAGAACACCACCTTATTGTTCTGCTTGTCAGCTACGATGCCGGGATCATTGCCTGCACGCTTCAGTGCACATCTCACAAATTATAGCTGTACCTGTGTGCGGGTTCAATTAGGTTCGTTTGTGTACAGCGGAGCTGAGACATTTCAGTGCTGGCTCTGGCAGTGCCTATTCCCAACACTCTGACGTGAAAAGAAAGAATAAAAGGGCTCCTTTTCACAAAAGAGAGCAGAAAAACCAGAAAGGAAACCTACGGTAACGCTGGTCAGTGCTTCCCATTGTATTATCTATGGTGCAGGCTGAAAGATCCAGAGTAGTAGCAGGGGCCTGAGACGTGCACAGGCAACTGGGAAAGCAGGAAAGGAGCACCAGTGATATCATGGGGAACCCAGGCCAGACCTTTAGGGCCAGAGTGAGGTTGGGAATAGAAGCAGTAATCTTGAAGCTGATTTATAACTGTCTGTCTGGGTTTTTTTTCCTTCCCCCCTCTCCCCCCATCAAATTAAAGAATGGGACAACAAATTAATATTTCTCTAGTGCTCTGGTAACTGAGGCCTTTAATTTTACTCATAAGCTGAAAAAAGCAATTAAAAAAACCCTTTTCAGAAGGAAAATTTGAACCTTTAGGTTTCAAAGGCGTTGACATGAAATTTTGGCTTATCCTAAAATATGTTATCAGGGGCAGAGGGAAACATAGGATCCAACCTAATTCAGCTGAATTCATGTGTGATCACTTGAGACTGAATTCTCTATTACACTTAGCTGCATTTGCTAACAAAGCTTTATCCAGTCTTGTTTTTTCTTTTTTGTTTAATAATTAAAGTTTATGGTACAACTGTGCTCATGCTGTAACCTAGATAGTTCCCACTTGTGGATGTCTGGCTGTAATGCTATTTCCCCTCTTTATTTTTTTATTTCTTGCTATTTAAATGAAAATAATTTCTGATCTGAAATAGTTTTAGATATTGAAGAAAAGGTGCTATAAAAATGACATATTGTATGTTTGAAGATTTGATTTCAGTAAATACACATGGGTTTGGACAAATTAAACAAATCTTGCCAGAAGATCCATGAAATATTTTTATCTAGGTGGTGAGAGATGCTTATCATTTATAGAGTAGGATTTGCCCTTAAAATGTCTTCTGCAGTCAAGGTCCTTATGTCACCTGTATTTATGAAATATTTGAATAAAGGAGATATCAACCAGTTCCTTAATATCTGACTGAGGTGACCATTTGTCAGCCGGGCTCTGAAAATGTGAAGGTAGTGAAGAAACAGATGTTGGAGCAAGGAGGTGATTATTATGGCCAGCAGGAGGACAGGGGCTACAGATGTGCTAGAAAAGCCTGAAACCTGCATTTTCATCATCATGCTTGTACTTTGATTCAGTCTTCCCTGCAGCTTGAGCTACAACACAGCTTTTTGTAGAGACAGTTTGTTCTGCTAGAAAAAGAGGGTGGTGACCTTCAGGCTGGAATTACAGATGAATGCCTTTGGAAAGGCAGCAGGAAAACTGTCCTTAGTTTCAGCTGTCAAAAATGAAAGGCATGTCTATGTCAGTCATGATACATGTAGGCACACACAATTCTAAATTAATCTCTGGCCTTACTTCAGTGTTATAAACAGGTTACAATATACAAAATGCTATTTTGTTGCATGTTACATTGCAATTTACAAAATACCTAGGAGATATTTTACATCGAAAGTTAATGTTGTTTACCTTTAATAATGTGTATGGTAAAGAAAGGTGCACAGTAGTTCAAAACACAGGCATAAAAAAGAAATTTATTGTTTCATTATTTCTATACAAAAAATCAGTGGTGACAAAGTTGAATGAATATAATTATCTAACACTCTCCCAAAAAATAATTCCCCTTCTACATCAGTTTCCTTTCTCTCCACACCTCCTAGATCCTCAGTAGTTTTTGTCCCTGCTATTTTTCTTCTAGCTCAAAGCATGGCTTCCCTGCAGAGAAAGCAGATGAAAGGAGTTTTGCCATTGATTTCAAAAGGGACTTGATTTGACTCCAGATCATCTTCCTGGCCATCACAACAAAAGAGTAAGGGCTGAAACACAAAGTCTAGGAGCTTTTATGGAAATTCAGGGCTTTATTCTGAATGCACTCAGGTGCAGCATTTCACAGGAAATTTCCAAAGGTTCAGCGAGATGATAGAAATCAAAAGTACAGTCTCACAGCCAGTCTGACCACTTTGCCTGAGACTGAAAATCATGAGGATCTCCTTTGAGCAGTGCTGATCCCAACAAGTGCATCGGGCCTTTGAGGTTAAATGTAGCCTGCATGAAAGGCAGTCATTAATGTCACAGGAGTTATAGCAAGGATGTATTTATGCTGAGAAAAATCTGTGGTGTAGAAGTACAAAATGCCAAGCTCATTTGAAAGGTTTTGGGGCATGTGTGTGCAGATGGGTAGAAAGATGTGATTTTTTTCTGCTCTGTTTGGTATTTGGTTTTTTTATTTTATTAAATTTTTGGAGTAGTAATTTATTCTATGCAGTGTGTAGTGCTATTTGTCATCTTTATTCCCTCAACTATCCCAAAATCAAGGCTTCCTAGTTCTGGGTGACATGTTTCAGGTCACTAAATTGGGAAATGAAATGAAACTGGAAAGCCTGTAGAAGTAAACCACCAGGAAAAGCTTCTAAAGGACTGATAGTATCAGAGAACTGAAGAACAAATATGGAAAGAATATGTCTGTGTTTCCTATTTATGTGAGCAAAAGAGTGACTGTGACCCACGCAAGTTGTGGAAAGGACAAGGTCTGTTTGTCTAGACCCCAACCACAACATGGACACTTTCTTCAGGGCTCCTGAGGGGACACTTGAGCCTGTCCACAGCAAGTCAGTCTGGGAGCTTTCATTTATAGATGCCAGAATGCCAGCAGTATGGGAGGGTTTTCCAGCTGCACTCTGCAATTGGATCGAAATCTCTCCCGTCACTACGCATAGACCACGGTAATTGTGTGTGCGCATGAACATTAGCTTTGTTGGGGCACAATCTCCCCACCAAGGAGTCTCCCCTCAAAAATGCCTAACTATTCTAAGGTAAATTCAAGGTGAACCCACAACCCTTCTTGAATGTGAGAGCAGAAACTACCCCCAAAATGCCGATCACAGGTGTCAAAGACATCTCAGAAAGAATAACTCAGTTACACACATTTTATTATTCGTTTTGATCTCTCAGGGGTCTTTGCAAAACAATTTAATGAAAACACTATTTGGAATGTTTGCACTGGATGTGGAGGTGATAGAGTCCTTCTCTACATTGCTATCAGCAGAGTAAAAAGCTGTGATGGAATTCATAGTAGACTTGAACCAGCTGATGTCAGCTGCCCTACCTCCACTGACTTCCACACAGTTAAGTGGCTGACCCTCAGTAAAAATCTGCCCCAGTAATTCTGGTCCTTCCCCAAATCTGTCTCTTATTAGCAAAGGAGTTTCATGAAGTACCTTCATCCCTCTTGTGCCTCTGTTCCTATCTAATATTTTCCAGAGTAAGACATCCTTCGCTAGAATACATTTCACTAGGTTAATTCCCCTAAGGTTTGTAAATAATAAGTTGCATAAGCACAGCATCTTATCTGCTGTATCTGCTTCATTTAGCTCCATATGAGTTGTATTTCCCTGCATGGAAACAGCAGGAAGTAGCCTGCAAGTACCTAACAATACTCAGGACAGTACAAAAGATGGTACCAAGTAATGAACTCAGCACAGCTCAAACATCCAGTGAAGCTGTGACAAAAGCCTCTCACAGACCACAACTTAGAGATCCAACCTCCAAATTACCTCTCGGTGCAAGAGTCTTGATTCTCCCTGCCAAACAGAGGAGGAAGCAACACTAAAAACTAGTTCAGCAGCTGGACCCACTTATCAGCGTTTCTCAGTCCTAAGGCTGGTACTTGCCATCCCTCTATTCAGTGCTTGGCACTGGGGAAGAAAGCCTGCTAACAGGCTGGAAATTGCTGTATAGATTGCAGGAATTAATTAAACTCCCACTGGAGCAGAGAGGAACCAATGGTGAGAGCTTTTGTTTTCTGCACCTAAAATTTACCTGGGAGCAGAACACCAGAGCTCAGGTGCCTGGCCCTGGGGTTTATTCAGTGTCTATCCCAAACCCAGCAGTAACACCATTGCAACCAACGGGGCCTTAAAACCGGGGGGTAGAACTGCTACTAGCCCCATCCCTTCAATCAGCAGCCTGGAGAAGCCCTCAGGGGCACATGCTACAGGGAGGGGGGCTGTGGAGGGCTTACGTGAGTTTTAGCACTGACTGGCCCCTTTGCCCAAGCCCGGTTTGGGGTCTGGTCGTTACCCAGCAGTGTCCAAAACGCAGGCTCCAGCAGAGGGCACAGCCACCCAGCAGAAGCGGGGAGCTGGGCCAGCGGCAGAGGCAGCAACAGCAGCAGGTTGCTCCTGGGAGCAGAGATCACAGAATCACAGACTCACAGAATCACAGAATCTGCTGAGCTGGAAGAGACCCACAAGGATCCTCGAGACCAACTCCCAGCCCTGCACCGGGCCATCCCCAAGACTCACACCATGAGCCCAAGAGGACTCTCGAAATGCTTCTTGAACTCTGTCAGGCTTGGTGCTGTGACCGCTTCCCTGGGGAGCTGTTCCAACGCACAACCACCCTCTGGGTGAAGAATGCTTTCCTAATATCCAACCTAAACCTCCTTTACACAGCTTCAGGCCATTCCCATTCAGGTCCTGTCACTGGTCACAACAGAGAAGAGATCAATGCCTGCCCCTCCTCTTCCCCTCATGAGGAAGTTGTAACTGCAATGAGGTCTCCCCTCAGTCTCTTCTTCTCCAGGCTGAACAGACCAAGTGACCTCAGCTGCTCCTCCTAAGGCTTCTCCTGAAGGTCCCTCCCCATCTTCATTGCCCTCCTTTGGACACTCTCTAACAGTTCAATGGTTTTTTTTATATTGTGGCACCCAGCCCTGCCCCCAGCACTCGAGGTGAGGCTGCCCCAGAGCAGAGCAGAGTGGGACAATCCCCTCCCCTGCCCGGCTGGCCATGCTGTGCCTGATGCCCCCCAGGGCACGCTTGGCCCTCCTGGCTGCCAGGGCACTGCTGGCTCATGTTCAGCTTGCCATGGACCAGGACCCCCAGGTGCCTTTCTGCAGCGCTGCTCTCCAGCCTCTTGTTCCGCACTGTGTATGTACATCCCAGGTGCCGAATCCAGCACTTTCCCTTGTTGAACTTCATATGGTTGGTGATGTCTCAACACTCAGCAGAACTGGCTCCTGCTGACCCCAGAGGCACCCTAAGAGGAGCTGGGGTCCTCTTTTAAAAACACCCTGGTCTCTGCCACTTTCAAGGGAGGCACAGCATCTGCTTTTAGCACCAGAGCACATGAGCACCTAGTCTGGGCAGGTGAAAGGAAGGTAGCACAGCCAGAACATTGCTTTTGTTTTTTGGTTTTTTTTTTTTTTTTGCCATGTTATGTTTGATCTTATTTTGGGTATGTACATCAGGCAGGCTTCCTGAACTGGAAGCTGAAGTTTACTATTTCTTCCCACTAAACTCAGATACTAGATTCAGAGGTAACAGATACAAGGTCAGGATTTATGACAGATAAGATTTTGGCCCTCGTTCTCTATCTGTAAAAACCTTCCACTAATTTGGGAGTTAACTGGTTAGCAAGGTGATTGCCTTGCAAGAAACAGAAAACTCACCAGCTCTAACCTCTAACTAGCTTTTCTGCCTAGTTCAACAGTGAGCCAGGGGCCTGAGGTGCAGTAGGGCATGGAGGCCCCTCCTCTCCAAGCTGGGACAGGTCTGCTTCCTTTCCCCTCTATTAACCTGTGCAGAAGGAAAAAAAGAGAGGGAGGGCATTCTTCCTTTTCAGCCAACATGTGCAGAGAAAGTGATATACGTCCTTCAGGGACTTACAAATCAGGAGATGTACCTTCCTCATGCGAGGGAGACCTCAGGGACCCCTTCTTCCTGTGATGCTTCCCAGTGTTCAGTTTAGCTCTGTGTTCTCTCCCCAGTCAGGGCTCTCTCTCTGCAGCATGATTAAAAGCACACTTGAGTTTTCTGTTTGTCTCAGTAGAGTATCATGGCAAGTGCAATTGTCATATTATACAACATGACAGCAATAAACACCTAGCTACAGCACTATGGCATCTAGATCTTTCTTCACTGATGACCACAAATCACAGACAAGCATTTACACTATGAACAGTATGACTAGGGTACATTTTAATTATGTGGACAATATATGTAACAGATAAGCAACATAAAAATGATGCTTTGCATGTAAAATAACACTTTCCTTCTAAGGCTCTCCCTACTTATAAAACTCAATAATGAATTTAGCCTTCTGTGTCAGCTGTGATGGGAGAGCTTTGCTCTTTAGAGAGAAAATGAAGCAGAGCAGTGACTTGTCAGAAGCATCTTGGAAACTCTGCTATTGACCCATTTAGGCTTAATGAATAAAACCCTTTAAGTTCACAGTTTTGGGGTATAACCATAAATTGTGTTTATGCATGCCCGCTTCTGGGGCCTGACTGAAGCCTAACAAATATCCTGTTGATTCCTGTAATAAAGAATCAGCACTTTGACCTTCAGAGACCATGCCATGACACAAGTTATACGCATAAGAAGCAAGTGATGAAATTTCCTGTCTTCTGGGTGTTGATTTGAACAGATGAGGGGGCTCAGATAGGAAATACATTGATTTGCTGTCCTTCCTAAGCAAGTTAGTAAGGAGCCTCATATGGAAATACAAAGAATCTTCCTCTGGTCAGGTCCTCGTGCTGATCAGTGCTCATATCTGACCTATGCATATTCAAATCTTCATCCAGTAGTCATATAAGCATGCTGGAAAATTCATCTCTCTTCTTTGGACTGTCCTGGAAAAGGGAGAGAGAAATGACTGGAAAAAGGGTCTTGGGATCAAAGACAGCAGTATATTTCTGTATCTTCCTATGGGAAGGCAATTCTTATCCCTGGAAAGATCTTTCCCAATACCTGTAGTTTAAAAAATGATGAAAAAAGCCCCCATAGTTCCAGATTTTATCACCATTTTTTTCGTATTCAATATTACCTAAACTGATATATTAATATCCTACCTTATGTCCATGTGACAACTTATATATGACCCTTGTACTGGAACTCTGAAACTGCTCATTTCCAGTTGGGAGCCAAACTTTAAACAGAGCCTTCAGCCACACTGAGCACAAGTTAACTAAGCTGAGCAAACCTGAACCTGCCCCTTTCTGATCAGAATAGTTGGCCCAGGGCTACTCTATTTCAAGCACTTTGCTTCTCTGAGTGAGCAGTTGTTTCTGCTGTAAGCTTGCAATGCTGCAGGCTTATCCTTGGACAACACCTGGCTGTAGCAATATGCATTTTCCAGTTTACAGATTGGTAGATAGATGACCACTGAAACAATAAAACAAGATTAAAACAAGCAGGTAGCTGAAACTGAGGAACAACCTGTCTATTCAGTAATATATAAAACCCAGAGAACTGGCATGTCACACTTAGAGCACCCTTGCCATACTTAGCAAGTGGTCTTTCTTCCCTGCCCATCCCACAGCCCCTGGAGATGCTTGAAGAATTGGCCACTACAACTTGCTGGCTCGCCTAGCCCCTTTGGGAGAGTGCAAGGGAGCATCCCAATTCCAGCTGCACCACCAAGCACACTACTCACCCTTTCTGTGAGTCAGACCTGACCTTTCAGGGAGCCAACACAATTCACTGCACAGGCTAGTTACCTTTTTTTTAATATTAGTTACCCACCCACTCTAGTGAGCTGCATAAGCTGATGGGGAGTGCCAGGGGTGCAGAAGCAGGGGGAATGCATGGCCAATGGGAGAGCAAGGAGCAGAAACTCCCCTTCTGTAGCAACCAGGCTGGCTCAGCCCTTCCACCCAGGCAGTCTCTTCCTGCCAGTGTGGCAATCAGTTGGAGTGCTGAGAGCAAGATGACCTGTTATTTTGGAACACTCCTCAAATAGCATTCATCCTCCAAAGGACTGGCATTCCTGTGGCTCTTCTGTTGGAATGCAAACAGTTTGAGGCACACAGGCATGGTTATGTACCCAACTGCAGGTGACTGCTTCCACAGGTAGGTAGGCTAGGGTATCCAGCACATTTCTAGGGCTGGTACAGAGGGCATGGGATTTAGGGGAACAGCTGCTGGAGGCCAAGAAGAATACTGGAGGACATCTTAAATAGCAGTACCAGACACTGATCTCTCTGAAAATGAGTTGAGACTGAAGCAACTAATATTAAGGGTCCTCAGCCATGACATAACATAGCTCCAGCTACACTGATGAAACTGCTGGCATATAGGATAATCCAATACTTGAGTAGCAGGGGCAGAGCCTGCCCATAGACTTCCCCATACCTCTGAAATGGTGACAGCAGATTTAACATACAGCTGGGTATGAAAACTTACCCTTGACTCCACCAACTTCCTACAAAAATCCTTGTAGTTTTATTATCATCATAATTTGTCCTTCTTTCTGCATGTATTCCATCTAATGCTATCATAGACCACTTTTTTATGCCAACAAAAAGCACTTATGAAGCCAAAAAATACATGTGCAGAAGACATTCAAAGATATGTTTAAAAATTAAAAGCAGCCCTTTAGAAACAGCTTATCTGTGCAACTGTTTCTATAAAATATTTCTTTCTTGTACTTTAAAGTGTGTGCATCTCTAAAATGCAAAGTAAAGTTCTTTTATATACTATTTTTGCACAGATTCCAGATGGCACAGAGCAAGTGACTGCTATTGAGAACTAAAGGTTTTGAAGGAGGTGACTATAAAGATTTCTTCATCTTTTGCACCCCCTTCCTCATTGACTGCAGGGTTTAGTCCGACTGATGAAGTGAAAGAACAAGAGAAAAGCTCAGCAATCATTTCCCATTTTCAGTCTTGAAGAATCAGCCTAAGCATTATTTGAGGCACCGTTACTTTTTTGATAAATCCTTACAAGTGAATACAATCAAATATTTGTATGGTTAAATATCTCATTATTATATGGAAGAGCGAGACCTTCTTTTTCCTCTTTCTCATCAGTGAGCCTTTGTGCATACCTGTATGATCTCATCAGCAGCAGGAAGATTATGCAGCATAACTATGACTTAGTCCTGTCCTTCATTTTAATAATCTCTACATGGCACCTGTGTAGCACATTCACATTTGATCTAAAAACAGTAGTAAGTAATTATAACCCCAACAGTTAAGCAATAATTAACAGGAATTAATCCTATTCCTGTTATGAAGGAGCCCAAGTGATAATTTTCATCTTCAAATAGGCAGCAAGTGGGCGCCATTTCCAAATCCCGTTGCTGACTCCATTACCTCAGCCAGCAAGTGTGCCACCACATCTAGTCCCTGCTGAGACCAGGAGGTCTTTCCAGAGGCACTGCAAGATACAGCACAAAACCCTGCAGCAGAATCACAGTCTGTTTGTACTGCAAGCTGAAACAGTTGGGATTGAGCCTATAAGCCATTTGGCAATGCCACTGTTGCGTTATCAGGGTTTTTTACAGAAGGAGGTGAACTGATTTGTTCAGGAGTGATAGCGATATCAGTTGTGCTGGCTCTGGAAGCAGTTAAACCTGCACAGAGCAGAAGCAGGTGAAGAGTCCCGGCCTGCTTGATGACACTTTCCTAATCACAGTTGGCAGGCAATCTCACTGCTAGAGGGTGAAATCATGAAGAAAAAAACCCAACAACAAGATTTTCAGGGTGCCCAGTATTTTGCTCTGCAGCCACTTTATCAAAGCACCTGTCAGCTTTTTGCTCACTTTCCAAGATCATGAAATATGCAGAAATAGGCTTCCAAGAAATCCAAACTATAAGAAAGCACATACATTTAAAGTTGAAGTACACACACTTGTTACTATGGGTATATCTTTCCACTCACCACCCAAAATATATGCATACCTACCCAGACACCTGTAATAACAGCACTAGGCATATGAAGCCATGTTTTCTGCTTCTGTGTCTCTTTCGTGCTGTAATGTAAAATTATAATAGTCTTTAGAATGTGATTGCACAGACCCCATTAATTCAACCAAATTTTCCATTTTTAACTTCATTCAATTAAATAGTAATACATAGGAATGTCAAGAAAATATATGGATTAACATCACATTCCGTAAGTCAGTTCCTATTCCCATCTCTGCCATAGACCTTTACCATGACCTCAGCAGGCAACAGGTACAGGACCTCAGCACAGGCATCCAGCTCCAAATATGTGCCCATATTTAAATTTTTCACCTTTTGCTTCTGCACCTTGCCTCCTTGCCTTACAAAACAGATTCTTTTTGTTGAGCTCTGAGCAATGAAAGTCGATTTATTTTCTCTCATGTTTACTGATATCATCCTACCCAAGGCTGTAGGGAAGGAAGGATGCTGTTGGTGTTGTGCTTTCCCCAGCTTGTATGGATGAAGCACTCCACAGGTCTGCAGATGTACTGGCAGATAATGCAGAAAAAGACTCGTGTCTTTTGCCTATGAATGAAAACCATCTGGGATATGCTTAGAACTGCTACTAGTGTGTGCAAAGATAGCACACACAAATACAAATTCAGTGATTTATATGGAAATGGCTATAATGAGGGAGGTCTTGCTGTTGAATTGTGCTTTATATACAACACATCATGTGATCCAAACCCACAGATATTTCCCACTTCTTGCCACAAACCACGGCCTAGAGCTTCAGCACAAATTGAAGAATGCTTCTGGTTCTTATGGCTGTGAAGGAAATACTGAGGGGGCTGAGGAGGTGAATCATGTGAAGACAAACATAAAATTACCCCACTTACAACAGTAAGCTTTTATCTAGCCAATCTAAACCATAGCCCTGACAATGAGGAGAGACAGATTTCCATCGGAGCTACCCACAAGGCCTGCACCCTGGAGCTAATGCCCAGCCCCAGCGTGCACTCTGCAGCTTGCTCCTGCCCATCATCTTTTTCTGTGGTAACTGGCATGAGCTGCACTAAAAATATTTCAGAAGAGCTCAGATGTAGGTACTTTCAGAGCACACAGGTGATTTCTAAGCACGTGATTAAGCTGAAGTCCCTGGGTACTGTAGCATGACAGAAGGGAGTACATAGAGACATAGGCTATTTTACAGACCTTCAAGATTACAATAATCCTGCTTTAAATTTCTTTGTAACATTGTAATTCAGATTAGTGTTTACTATTAATTATTACGTGCTAACATTTCCTGTGTACAACAGTTGCTTCATAGGATTTGCTTAGACTTAGCATGGCATCCATTCAAGCAGCTTCCCAGCTGCCCATGATTGAATAATGCTGTGACACAAACAATTCTGCAGGCCTGAGTTTCCAGGAAGACTTGGGCTGGCCATAAACATCCTTTGGTCATTTTTTGTTCATTGCCTGGCACTTGATGAAATCTTTCTCTTTGTTAGGACCATTCATTTTTGATACTAACTCCCATTACCTTATCCAAGAGGATCACTGAATTGTTTCTAGATTGTGGGGTATATAGGAGAACCCAGTTTTCCATGGCTTCCATTATTGCATGTCGCTTTCATTTCAAGTATGGCAAAATCACAGACAGAGAGGTCAAATCCTTTGATGTATTCATTGATACAGCTGGAAATAAGCTCTCGAGCACACAGGCTTCCTTCAAGTCTTTGTGTGTTTTAGTAATTGATGTTATGTTTAAATCACAATGTCAACTCTCATTGCCACTTACTATACCTTATGTTGACTTGTCAGCAGTATAGCATCTCATTTCCCAGCAGCTGCTAAGAGTTTAGTTGAGACCTAGCTACACATCAGCAAGACAAACTATTCAACATCACTTCTTACAGCAATAGAAGCCTAATGGTTTTTGCAATAAATTAACACTGTGACACGGAGGGAAAAGTATTTGCTTAGTAGCAGAAATTATAATGGTAAGGTGCCCAGCCTGTTTAGAGAGTTATCTGTAAATCCTGAATGAAGCTGCTTGCATTATTCAACCAAAGGGTCTTTTGTAAACAGAAATGGCATAAACATATATCTGGTGGAAAATGTATCATTTACCTGCTATACCTTCTACACAGCCTTAGGAGACATGCTAAATAAAGGGAATAAAAAGTAATGCTCAATAACTATCCACTTACTGAACGAGGTGGGCACCCCATAAAAAACCACACCAGTATAGAGGTATGCACGTGAACAAGAGGGACTAACGTTGTACTCCCTGTCTCTTGAGACCACATCATTCTCCCAACATCCTTTCTCCTGAGAGGCATTGCCTACTTTCACTTCAAGTTTGTGCTTTTATGTGAGAACTAATTAAATTACTTCAAATATGATTACATAAAAGTTATTTCCCTGTAAAATAGACTATATGTTTTTGTTTAGTGTTCTTGACTGCAATCAATATGATCAACTAGAAGCAGGTCTTACAAACTCCTCGAGGCCAAGAATGTTTTATATGTTCTTCCATTGTTCATGCAGACTTTCCAAGTGACCTCAAGCTTCAGTATTAACTTGTAGATAGTCACATGCTAGAGGAAATTTTCAGGTAGAGCAGGACAAGAAAGGAAGTAAGATTCACTGCAGATTGTTTAACCTATGCAGAAGTCCTGTAAGCTATAGAAAACTTGGAAAAGTCCCCAGAGAGTTTTTGAGACACATGAATCCCAGTAGGGTTTAGTATTTCCAGGCTGTTAATGTATTTCCTGAAACTGTTACAGTAGATTTTCAAGTGTTGCTGTGAGTTAACCTCTGGCCGATGTCTTGCATTCCGGAATGAAGCATGAATGCCACATGGATGCCTTGCGAGTCTGGCTGGCAGCTGAGCTTCCAGGTAGACAGAAACCCTGAAGGCAATAGTCAACCTCATCTGAAGCCCCATGGCCATCCTAACCCTAAAGGAGCCCTTGTTATAACTTTTCATAACCTTCAGCTTCATCCTGTGCACCTCACCAGCTCTGACACCAACTTTAGAAAGCTGCCAGTGTAAGGGAGAAGGTTTTCAGGCCTTCTGGCTAATGTGCTGAAAAACATGACTCTGAAGAACATGGCAGCCAAAATGCAAGCTGGTAAGCTGTTGATGCCTCAATACTTGAAGGCTCTCGTTTTTCCTTTGTGTTTGGGTTTAATGATACTAAAGACTTCCATGTCATTGAGAACTGGAAGTCCAGGAGAGTCAAGAGAGTGCTGACCCTGCTGGACCTGCTTGCTTAGGCTGGCTTCCTTGACACTGTTTTCCTCCTGCCTTAAGACTGCAAGCTCACTGGAGTCTGGGGCCACTCTTTTAGCTCAGCTCGTACTGCAGCACACGAGCTGATGCTGCCGGAGTCGGAAGAGCTCAGCTGGAGACATCAGCAAGTGGCAGATGCAACTGGAAGGCAAAAAATTAAGGCTGCATAAACACCGTGTGACTCAGCTGCGAGAGTAGCTCAGCAGGTGATGGTTAGACCTAGTGTCTCTGCCCCATGCTCCACCAGCCCCATGCATACTGTAACATCCAAAAGCGTGTCTGGCACAGCATGGAGCTCAGGGCAGCCTGTGTGCAGGACGGTGCCCCCCGCATGGGGACACCCAGCTGCAACCCCTGTCCCCGCAAGCTGGACCCGGCCGGGCAGGGCGGCAGAGAGCCCACTCCCGCCGGATGGCGGCACCCGCAGCAGGTGCACTGGGATCTAAATGCAAAAGGGGACATGTCGGGGTATGTGTAGGCTTCTTCTGGGGGAGTGTATATGCGTCTGCCTTTCTGGCTAAATCTGAGCTTGTGCTTCTTTAGTTCCCGGCTGGCCGGCGAGGGTGCGCAGGGCACTGCGGCATGGAGTCAGCACAGGGGTGGGGGCTTCCTATTTTTGTAGTTATTTCTGACGGCCTGGGGTGTGTGTGGGAGTTCCTTCCTACCAAGAGCGCAGCCCTGGCGCTATTCACTGAGGAGAGCCAGCGCTGTGCGAGGGGCGGCGGGGGGCGGGTGTCCGGGCGGCGGCGGCGGCGGCGGCGGGCGGGCACTAAGACCGCGCCGCCCCCGGGCGCTGCGCGGCGGCCGCAGAAGAGGAGGAGACCGGCGGGCCCGGGCTGAGAGGCGCGGAGGGGAGCGGAGCTATGCTAAACCCGGGGTACCGCTGAGGCGGGGCGGGCCAGGCCAGAGGCGGGGGCTCTCCGGCGGCGGGCGCGCAGGGGCCCGGCTCCCGAGGCGGCGGCAGGCAGCATCTCGGCGCGGGGAGCGGCTCCGCAGCCACCGGGCCAATGAACATGTCAGTGTTGACTTTGCAGGAATACGAATTCGAGAAGCAGTTCAACGAGCATGCGGCCATCCAGTGGATGCAAGAGAACTGGTGAGTGCCGCCCCCGGGCCTCGCCGCCCGCCCGGATCGGGGAGGCGCTGAGCCCATCCGGGTGCGCGGGTTGCGCCCGGCCGGCGCGGTGCGGCTCGGCTCTGCGCCGCCGTGCACGGGCACGCGGGCGCTGCCGCCGGCCCTACCTGCGCGCCCGGCCGGGGGCTACCCCGCCGGGTTGCAGAAGGCTGGGGCATCCCGCCGCCGGTGCGGTGCGGCGCGGGCCCCGAGCCCCACCGCCGCCCCCTCCCGCCGCGCCCCGGCCCTCCGGTTGGCCCGGCGGCGCGGAGCCGCACACGTGCCCCGGCTCTGCCCTCGGCCTCCCATGCCTCCATCCTTGCCCGACCCTCCCGCCCCCCGCGCTGCAGGCTCGTTCAAACAAGTTGCGCGTTTGCCCGCGCTCCCCGCGGAGCCCCTTTGCCTTCCCCCTCCCTCAGCTCCTAATAAACTTCATTTGCAGCCATGCGGTTATTAACTTTCCCGGCGTGTTCGTGCGGCCGGGGAGCCGGGGCGAGCCGAGCCGCGGCGGGACCGGGGCTGCGCAGGGACCCGTCGGGGCTTCCCGGGTCGCGCGAGCCGGAGCCTGACGGCCTCACAAGGGGACACAGGCACGCTCACATCCTGGCCCGCCGAAGGGGAGTGGCTGTTTCGGGAAGCTGCTCTCCGCCAGGCACTGCCCCGGGGGCATCCCTGGGCCTCGGCCGGCAGCAGGGAGACGAGGATGGAGGGAGCGCCCCAGCTGTCCTTGCCCCCCTCCGCAAGGCCCTCTGAGCTGTCCTCGGGGCCAGGGTCCTTCTCTCCATGCCACTTGCCCGCACCTTGCCCCAGTCCTTGTCCTGGCTTTGTCCACCTGCACTGGCCCTGTGTTCACAGTCTGCCCCCGCTCACCTGTGCCTTGCTGATGCACTGTCCCTGACCAGCCTTGCCTAGTGCCCAGTCTTGCTGCTTCTGTGGTCTCTCTCCCCAGCTAGCCCCCAACTTTTCTATTGCCTGCATGCCCTCCCTTGGCAGGGCTGTCTGCCCTTTGACCTCCCGAGTGAGGACCTTCCCCATGCCACCCTCATGTGACAATGGCAGGATAGGACTGTCTCTGGGCCCAGGCTTTGGTGCCTGCATTTGTAGGGCAGAATGGTCCAGGATCCTAGGTGGATCTCAGCTAGGGATTTGCTAGAATCCTGACTTGTCCAGGGACTTTTAAGGGCAGTATAATTAAAATGACCATTTATGTGCATGTATGTCTCCCTCTGTTCTGCAGGTGAGCTCATTACCTCTTGAGGGGTGCCTGGTGTCACTCATGTTTCAGGAAAAAGGAGACCACATAGATATTCTTGGGCTGGAAGTATTGGATGCTTCCCTTTCTGTCCATGTTCCAGAAGAAAATTGGCATCAGAATAGGATATTCTGGTAAAAGAGGATGGAGGGGTGATATGTGAGTGTACATAATAGCCAAATAACCCAGGAGAGGTGCAGTTTATTTTAAAGAACATTCCTAGCAACTAGCACTCCTGCATCTTCTCCTTGGCTCTCCTGTGCTTCATGATGTGACCTTGGGAACGTTACATAACCTCTCCTAGGCCTCAGTTTCCCCAGCAGAGAAAGACCAGGGGAGTGGGGGATAATAATGCTGAAATGCCCTTACTAGGTGCTTTAATGATTTTGGTAATGTTTGCTGAGTGCCTTGAAGATGTCAGGTACTACATAAATACTAAGCAGTGTTACTAAAATCTCCCTGGCAGTTTCATGTGCTGCAGAGGTCGCTAGCTGGGATTCCATAACGCCAGGCTCCCACTTTCCAGGTTCAGAGGAGGAGACTGTCAGTGTTACACTGCTGCTGTACAGCTAAAGAGACACAATCATACATGTCCCCATGCTTTTCAGTCTCTTTTCACCTTCTCTCAGGGAACTGATGAATTAATGTCTTTGATTCTCTTGAAAGTGAAAGAGAATGATCTTCCTGTGTCCTGGGAGTGTTTCTGGAAATGAAATAGAGCTGTGCCCTCTGAGGTCTCTATCATGGCAGACTTTTCCTGAAAAGGCTGGTGAAGACTCTTCTGCGTTCCAGGTTAAATTGTGCATTTTTATCTTTAAGAAATGCATTTGCTTAATGAAACAGGTCCTGTTCAAGCGCTTGAGTTTTGCAGGGAGCTTACCTGGTAAAATACAGCAGCTTTTTTTACTCCTGTCAGGTTGACTCAATAGGTTTGTGTATGCAGACATCAATGGCTCCTGCACTTTGTAGGTGTAGCCTTAACGTACACATCCTTAACATAAGAGCCATCCAAGATGAGGTTGTTAAGTAATAGTTTGTAGGGATAAACATGCTCTTTGAGCAGTAAGACAAGACAAGGGGGACTTGTTTAAGGAAAGACTGTGTCAGGATTTTATACTGTAATTGTTATTTAAATTAGGGTGCAATACTACTACAGTATCTAACACGAAGGTAAACAAATTCTATAGGTGTGGCATTTACTATTTTACCTCATCTCAGAACAATGTTTTGTTACCTTACAACACAAAAAATACACACACCAAAAAAAGGCTGTAGGGTGTTAGGGGGCATGAATTGGCCGTAAGGAGTTGACCCTGACTTTGGGAATTTGAGCTGTATCCTTGGAGTCTGACTAGGTCGCGTATGAACATGTAGCCTAGTTTGAGGGTGGACATGAATGCTTTTACATATCCTCTGAGTTCTGAGCTGGTTAAAGCACTATCCAGCCCTTCTAATTAAAACTGTGTAGGCCTAAAGCCGGAAAAGCTTGAATGCAAAGCCTGGAGGTAGTGGCATACACCCCTAGGTACTGGTATGGTTGGTTGGGAAGGATCATGGTGCAAGGTTCTGTTCAGCCAAGGCTTGTCCCTCCTTTGCCTTGCTCCTTTGAGCCTGCTCCAAGCTCCATCACTCCCTTGGGCAAGTACACGTCTTCTGCCCTCAGAAGTAGCTGGCTCCCAGGTTTTTCTTCCCCATCCTAGAGCTTGTTTCCTTGCTGGCGTCTGCCCCTGAAAATCCCATCTGCCCTTGAAAATGCCATTGGTCTAATGGCAGTGAATGAGGTCCTCCTTGCTTCATTCCAGATGTTCCTGCTTCACTATATGGAAGACCCTATCCTGCAACACACATTGCACTGAGACTTTTTTAAAGCTTGGGCCTGGACTAGCAGTGCTGTAAAGAGGGTGCTTTTTTGACACAGAGGGGAAATGAGCAGTCTGTTGCCTGATACTTCTGAGCTGATTGGTTTCATGGCTCCCTGAATGCCTGGCTTTACATTGATGCACTCCTTTATGGTATAGCCCCAGACTGCCTGGTTCTCGTGCGGGGAGGCAGGAGTGGCAGGGCAAGGTTGGAGGCTGCAAAGATGGACCTGCAGCCTGCAGGCCTCTGGTGGTAAGAGCTGCCAGTTAGTTGCCTTCCCTAAACTAACAATGCCAGGATTTCAGGAAGGTTAAGAAACAGGTCCAGTTACTGTCATGAAACTCCTTACACTTTGTTGTTGGAAAGCTGTTGTTGATACATGTTTAAGTATAGTGCCATCGAGTAGCTTTAAATATAAAATACAGTATCACTTTAAGATACTATCATACTGTGCTCAAACTATGAGAGGTGTGATTTCAGTATGTTCAGGATTAAGTCAAATGTTTATGAAAATAATTGCTTAAAATGATTTCTCAAATCAAACTCTCCCAGCACCTCCTCCTAAACTTCTTCAAAGAGGGAAGTGTTATGAAGTAAATAGTCTGCAGTTCTTTAAACTGCTGCATGAGAATTAAAGCAGCTCTAGTCCTTTATCTCGTATGGGTAAGTATATTAATATTTTTGGAGAAAAGTCACAGTTCTGTCAGACATACAGCAAAAAGTGTTGTAGCACTGAGATCCCCATTCCCAGCTGCAGCCAGTGAGGCAGCAAAAACTGGCCAGTGCTTAGGAAAGGCAAAGTGACAGAAATGCCTGGATGGAGTGGTGACTGCCAGAGTCCTTCTCCATCGTGCTGCAGAGCACCAGGTTCAGGCATCAGCACGAAGTGACAGTCGTTCCTGTTATAATTGTCTGGCCAATAATAATTATCTTCAGATGTCTGCTGACGAGGGGCTCACCAATGGGGAGGCAGGAGGCCTGTGCTGACTGCGCTGAGATTATCTGGGAGAGCTGACGTCACGCCAGGGCTTGCCTAAAATCACAGAAACTTTTCCTCTGCTGCTCCGTCGGCTGCTGCAGCGCTCCGGATATCTCTGCTCCAGCCCGATGTCCTCCCACCAGCTGCTGCTCTGGGCAGGCTCTCCTCGCTCCTCTCTCTCTTTCCTCCCCTGTTTTGCTTCCTGAAAAGCCAAGGTTTAACCCTTGGCAGCTGGCAGCATGCTCACAGGTAGCAGGGGGAGGAGGATGAGCAGGATGAAAGTGAAACTGATTATTCCCTAAAAAAGCTGTTGGGCTCTGCTGCAGATACTGACTGGTTTTGTTATTTAACAGAAGTAATGATTCAGTAAAGAGAGAAGGACTGCATAAGGACTGCTGGGAATTTTTTGGTTTTAAAGGGATCTGGCAACTCAAACTTGATTCTGAAATCAACTTTGTGGACCTTAGATGAGGATAAGTGTTTATGTATTGAATGAAAACATCTGTGCAGGAAGTTATTTTTAACCTTTTGTTACCAAAACTTTTATGTGGCAGAGGCAGAAAATGCAGCCAGTGCTGAGAGAAATTTATCCTTTGGTGTGATTTTCTTTCAAGTCAAAATGAGAGGTGGATGTGGAAGGGCACAGGGTCAGATAATTTGGATTTGTAAATGCACTTGCCTTTTAATAATTTACACAAGCACCATCCTCCTAGACAGGTTTGTTTCCTAAATGCAGAACAAGCTCTCCTCATCCACTAAAGCTGCTCTTACCTCATGCAGAAATCAAGAGTGAGAGGCTGTGAGCATAACTCTCCAGGCATGTGTGCGTAGCAGCCAAAACCTGATGTAAATTACATTTTTTTTTTCCCCTGAGCTCTTACTAGATGCCAAGTGAAGGATGTAGAGAGGGACACTGCAGTCACCCTGTACTTTCCTCTGTGCTGCAGCAAGGCGTCAAAGGGAAGATGTGAATTGTTTTCAACAGAGAGACTATTTTACTTGAGCAGAATTCAGTTGGTTCAAGAATTTAGCCTGCCTCCACATGTCATTCTCCAGAGAGGATTTTTGCTGCTCTCTTATGCAAACTGGCCATAAAGCTGACAGGGCCACCAGTGCATGGCAGAGATTAGAGGATACTCACTTCTTTGCCTTTCTTTCATCCTGCAGGCCTTTCTGAGCCAAAGACTGATGTATTGGAGTATCACAGGGTTTTGGCTCCTTGAAAATCAAAGGATGGAGGAATGAGGAATGACAGCAGATCTCCTGTCAGAGTTCAGGTGTTTTCTGTCTGGGTGGTCTTGGGAAAAAAACATTTTTAAAAAAATATGGTGGACACCAAAATGTCATCCTGAAGATAAATATATCAATGTCTTCTGAATTCAGCCTACCAGTGAAACATAGGCATCGGCCTTTTATTTACTCTGTTCCTAGAATGTGGACACATCTGTCATCATGTTGCTTCTGTGATTTTAAACCTCTTGAGAGTTCTACTCTCTTCTACTTTGTGAAACACTATGTACTTCTGGGAATAATAAAATTGTAGGAGTGGAGCAAGGAGTAATTTAGGAACTTGCCATCATTTTTAGAAGGGAATATGGACTTTCAGGAACATAGATGTTCCAAAACACTTTTTGGAAAGCTTAGTTAAGAGTTTAGGTGCTTTTTCTTTTAATGGAAGAGAGAAGAGATTGAAAGGTTATTTTTAACTGTATATTAGCATTGTGTGAAATATGAACTTTTCACTGGCTTAGGCTATATCAACACGTGAGATGTTTGTGTAACTGCACTACCTCTGTACTGCTACCCAGTAAATTTTTTCTCGCCGACAGCTTTGTCTTGAGCCTTGCCCTGGGTTGGAGTGGTAGGGTTTTGTTTTCTACTGTGCTGCCCTATTACTGACCAAGGCATCCCAGACTGCTGCTGCTACTGCAAGCTGTGCTGTTCCTGTTTGTGTCACAGTATCACATCTCCTGGGACTTCTGGATTTGCTGGGGAAAGCTGGTGCAGCCCCATGGGGAGCTCTGCAGGGACACCCGGTTAAACATTTCATAAGCTGTCAACAGCACAGGAAACGGCGAGGCTGTGGCTGCACCCCGGCTTATAGCAGGAGAAAATTGTATCAGTTCATGTGCAAGGTTTGCAAATGTTATGATTGCTTTCAGATCCAGAGTAGCAATGGTACCTGTTACTGCCCGTCATGTTGTGCCTTGCGCCGTGTGCTCCATTGCAAACTGTCACTTGCAAGTCTTGTTGACTTTTGTGCAATTTTTTTTCCTGTGAATTTTGCTTACGGACTAGGAGCAAGGTGGAAGGACTCCAAAATCAACATGACCTGAGTTTGCCTAAGGGAGGGACCCAAGTCCTACAGAGCAGACATGGCATGAAATGATGGGCAGAGCTTGTCTCTCCTGAGAAGTCCTTAACCTCCTGTGGAAAGAGCTGGTATTCAGAGTGGGAAAGAAGAGGGGGAGATCCAAGTCAGTGGTTTACCTCATGCCAGAGGATTTGGGACTTTGCAGAGGACACGCAGTGGTTTATGCAGTGCATGGCATGGAGGGGAATGATATCTGAGGGTATGGGGAGCCTGACTTCAAACTGAAGGCAGCCATAGCCACCTTTCAGAAGTTGGGCCTTGGTCAGGTGCCTGAGTTCCATCATTTTAATGGAAATCAAGGACCTGTGTCATCTCTGAAAATTTCTCTTTTTGCCTCAGTTGCTCTGCCACAAAATAGGGAATAATTGCTTTCTGGGGATATTCAGAGTTGGTTTTCTGCCATGTCACAAAGGTGATCCTGAGGTGGTAAGACCTGTATATAACTACATTAGAACAGTACAGAAAACATGATGGTCTTACACTATTACTATGCAGCTTTACACTTGTACTAGCAGTGAAGAATACTTTATTCTTGCCAAAGATGTGGGGAAAAGTTTGTCTCCTTGATTGTGGTAACCAAGGACTGAGAAGAGATGCTGTAATATTAGAGGAAAGGCAGTTTAGTGTTGGTATCATGGGATTAAACTGCAAAAGTCCAGACCATTTTTAATTGCAAATTTATGAAAGGAGCTGTCCTTCAGATAGTCCAATAAAACTTCAGACTGACAATAACTTTTAAATAGAATTTTTAAAATTTGTTGGTAATTAGTTTCAGTATGTGAAGTCTGCAAAGTGAGTAAAAAATGAATTGGACATCATCCAGGTTGTGAGCTTGTCAAATTAAATGTGTTGATTTTGATACCTGATGGCCTCAGTTAGCCCTGGACATAAAACTTAAGGTCAGTCAAGAGTGTTATTAAGGACAAATGTCTGTTCTATGTTTTGAGCCACCAGTAGTATAAATACACCTGGAAGGAACAATCCCAGGGAGTGCCAGTGAAAGTGTTAAGGGGAAGAAACAATGGGCCAAGTTAATTTTTGAAAAAATATCAGAGTGCTATTATTGAGGAGTCTTATCTTCTGACTAATAAAATTGCCTGGGTTTCAGTTTTCTTTTTTTTTTTTCTTTTTCTTTTTTTATTTATTTAGAGCCATTAAGAGCTGCTTAAGGTAACAGTAAAATCCCCTAAGTATAAACAGAAGTGGGATGCCAAAGTTGTTGCGCTGTGCCATTCAGATAGTGGGTTTATTAACAAATGTTTGCAAAGTCTGTCTTCTTCCTTATGTATTTTTCCTTTTAGCTTTGACTAGGAATTTACCCTCTAGGTCCCCTGATGTGATTCTTCTGAATGCTTTCTGAATGTTTACTGGTCCTCTGTAAACATTAATGGGAATTTTGTTGTTGCCAACATACATCATCTCCAGGCAGCTGAAAGCTGTGGCTTTTCTTCCTTTAAGGAGCCAGCTCCTTTTCCATGTCTTTGCAGGTCACAAGCAAAAGAAACATTAGTTATTAGTAGGAAATGATGTAGACACCTTACATTTAAATTCCTTCTTGTTTCCTCACCCTCCTTGGCTTGACAGCCAAGCAGAAAACTCCAAGCTATTTTGTCCACCACATGGATGTCTAGATGCTCTTGTCTACCTTGACCATCACTAAGACTTCTGCTCTGCTGGCACAGTAGCTCTGGGGCTGCTGGCTGCCCTGTTGCACCTCAGCCCCAGCCATAGGTGTGGATGAGGATCCGTCCTGTTCCACGTGCGTGTGGCATCTTCCGCCCTCACAGGCGGCCGGCCCAAACCCCCGTGTGGCTTCACTGCCTTTCCTAGGTAAAGGCAGAAGCTGTGAGGATGTGCTAAGTGGAACTGCTGATGAGAGTGTGCAGCACTGATTTCAGACTCATGAAGAAACAGGTTGTTTAGCAGGTAGAAGTATTTCAGGATGCGGTGTTGTCTTTATGTTATTTTGTGAGGGCATTTCCCCATTATAGGTTTTCCTAAGATGTTGCTGTTGGCACTGTCTGAAACAAGATACTGGTCTTGTACCCAGGATGCTCACACTTGTTAGGAAATAAAGGAAAACATTTTGCTGTAAGTAACGTTCTGAAAACCAGTCCCTTGATGTTCATGAGAGGTGGTCCTTGTGTAGTGGTGTCCCTGCATAAAGATGGTAGTTACAGTGAATGCCCTTCCCAGATCCTTCTGCCTATGATGTCTTTTGATCCTGCTCGGGATTGTTTGCTCAGGATGTTTTGTTTAATGTCCGAGATTCTGGTCTTTGGTGATTACAGACAGTTTATATTACTGTTCACTCATTCAGGTCCTAGGAGCACCTTGCAGGCGCTGGTGATGGCATTTGTCTGACCACAGATGCCTGCTATGTAAGGTGTCTGAGTCATCAGGAAATGGGAGAAGTAAGCTTTATTGTAAAACCGCTCCCTCTCTTACCAAATGTAGAGACTCAGGGAACTAACTAGACCATAGTTACTTCTCATTATCCTTCTTCCTTCTTCTCCACCATGATGCATTTTTTTCTTTCTTCAGATTTTTACTTTCTACCACCCTTTGCCCATTCCTCTTTCATGTTCCGTATGTCTTTTTCCCCTTTAGGAGCAGTCGAGTCAGCAGCACAGGTGGCTGGGCAAGCCCTGGATGCTTCTGTAAAACAGCCTGCAGGGTGGGAATCATCTGGTGCATGTTTTGGTGTTGGGCTGGTAGAGCTGGGCAGCACAGGCCTGGCCCTGAGCTGTCTCTGGCTGAACAGAAAAAGCACTGCATCAGGGTAGTCCCACTGTCACCTTCTGACGAAGTCACTTGGTCCTTGATTTCTGGAATAAGGCAGTAATAACCAAAGAAGAATGCTTGCTTGTAGCTTTCTGCAGCCCCATCGTATACTGGTATAGAAGGGCCCTCTCTTTTAAAAGCCACTTTCCAGTCACTAAGTGGAAAAATACTAAAAAGTCCACAGTAAAACAGCAGTTGGCTTCAGTATAAAAGATTTAGTTCCTGAACTTACGTGTGTTGGCTAATGTAACCCTAATGTAGTATCTGATACGTAAAACAATTATGACAATTCACATATTTTGAAATGGTCGTTACTGTAAATGGAATAATTGGAAAAGATGTTAGGATAAAATGAAGAGAAAATAAGTTGTGCCTACATTTAGAAAAAAATACACACCAGGCCGATAAGAGCTACCACAGCTTTTTACTGGGGGGTGAACAAGCAGAGCTCCTTCCTCTGCTCTCTGTAGTGGCATGCCCTTGATGGAGAAGAAAAATGGACTAGGGTAACAAAATAGGATCTGTTAGCATCTATCACGTATTGGCATTAAAGCTGGGAACGCAGATTTTGGCCTTGGGCTTTCCAAATGCTCTTGCCTTAGCAGTACCCGTGACTTCAGCTGTTGGGGTGTCATGGAGCATCTTCCCTAATGAATGCTGGTGGCTTCAGGGTAGGCATGCTACATGTGTAAGATACTGTGGGTGGTCCATTGCTGTATCTCAATGAACTGTTGAAAGTACTGTGAGCAGTCTTCATTGTTTCCAATAAATGGCATGTAGGATTGAGGGAGACTTTTACAGACCACAGCCATCTCACCTGTGCTTTTACAATTATGGTCCAGCATTTTGTCTTCATAGGCTGTGTCCTGATGACCTTAGTTATGACCATATTTATAGCTGGCAGAGCGTTAGACTCCTTTCCATTAAACTAGATAGTGTTGTATCTGTTTACAGGGGATACGAATTTGGCTTCAGACATCTTTGACCCACTTACTTTAAGTTTTCAAGAAGGAGTCCTGACTCGATGGAGTTTCAGGTAGTTCTCATGTTGTAAAATAGCTGTACATCTTGGAAGAGAGACATTGGTGTTCACTGTATTACCATGAAGAGTTATGGTATTTTAAGTTTCCTTTTTCCCTTTGCTAAGGTCGAGACAGAATTCCACAGTCACATTCTTGGTGAGTTAGATGCTTTAAGGACAGAAAGCTCTATAATGCAGCATTTCTAAGAACAGGAAGGATGCGTTGAAAGTGGTGGATCCGCACAGTCACAAGGGCTGGCTGCTCTGAGAGCTGCCCAAAGCCATTGCAGCTGGAAGTCTTCCCAGGTGAAAATAACCATTTCCAGACTTTCAGCTGAGGTCTCTCTTCTTAGCTCTCAAGTCCTGTGTGACACTAAAAGAAAGCAAGACTTTGGTTCCCAAAACTTTGGAGAGTCTGCCATTGCATGTACAGACATAAAGTTGGTACCATCATGCATTTTTCCTGGCTGCTGGATCAAATGCTCCCTCTTGAATGTCAGCCAGTCTGTGAGGCAACAAGGACAGCCTCCCTGTCAGCCAGGTTGCACAAGGGAATGATAGCAGCGTGGGTTGCCTTGGGTTTGCTGGCACTGGAGTAGCTTCCCAGGGCTGAACTTCGGCGCCATGCCACACACATGGAAGCACTGCTACAGCTGCATAAACTGAGCTGCCTTTCATGATTCCTTCTGGGACCTTGGTCTCCTGTGACAGAGTGGAAGGGACCAGCAGAGGCAGTAAACTGTCCCACTGCTCCAGCTGCCTTGCCTGTGGGCTGCCTGTGTAGCTTTCCTTAAAGCAGTCCTGGAAAAAGCACGGCATGGAGGTGATGTGTCTTAAGTAGGACCTGTGATGGCATCTATACTTCGCTGCTGGTGAGCCCAAAATGCTGCACCCATGCAGTCTGAGCTGTTTTGTTCTAGCAGCAGGAGTGGGGACAAACACTCTTGTGAATTGGACAAACATCCCTCTCTTAACTGGATCCCACGGTCTGCTGTGATAATGCCCCGTGGTGTGGTCCCTAGACTATCCTGCTTGACCTGCTTCACTCAAAGAGTGGGTAAGGCACCTGTCTGGAGAACTATAGACTGTCAAGGACTTTCATTATTGAAATTGGGGCCTGGGATTCATCCAACTCAGTGGGAGATGTATCTGTGATGTGAATGGGAAGAGGATGTAAATATTTGTGGATGAGAAGTGAGATGGCTCCACCATTACCTGTAGCTTTGGTGCAGGTAGAAATCTGGATGCTGCTGAAGTTGGATTAAGCCACCAGCCTACAGGCTTCCTGCAGAAATACCGATGAAGAGTTGTAAATGCAGGATCTGTCTGTGGAGTAAATGGTTATATATGGGAGATTGCTAGAAAGCATGAAGACTAAACTGAAAAGGGCTTGTTTCCCAGAGATGGGCTTACATGCAGTCCTCTCTGTGCAAGTGCTCCTCTTCAAGAATAAAACTACCCAGTGTTGAATGAGTTAATATGAGTAGTGTCTTAGGCTGCCTTCTGCCATGCTCTGGGATAGTGGCTGGACACTGCAGAAAGCCTTACAGAACAGAAAGGAGAAAGATGTCATTTCAAGTCAGGCTGTGTTGACTCATAGGAGACATTCTGAAGGTTATGGATATATGTTAAGCAGGTATTAAATAGCTCTTGCTTTATAAATATCATTTACAAAAGCAAGTATCCTTCAGGCGCCAGAGTATATAAGAGTGTGAGTTAATTAGAGTCTGCATTTTCAAAGTGGCGGAACAACAGGATTTAGATCAGACAAACTGCAAATAAGTTTGCTGGTGACGTGAAATCCAGTAACTTCTGTAAAACTTCCTGGCTTTGTGCCTTGCTTTTTCTTCCCCATCACTGCTTTCTGCAGCTGTGTCCCTTGGACTCAGTGCAGTGGGTTGTGATGTGTGTGGCCGCAGAGAGGAGCAGTGCGGCCCTGCTCCCCATGGCTGTTGCGCTGATGGGGACATGTCACAGCAGTACTCGGAGGCACTCAGTCACTTGTTTTGCAGAGAAATGCAGGCTGGCAGGAGGAAGAGCCAAATCACAGGCTAAACAGGCTCAGTGGAGCATTTCATGGCCTGCAAAGTGACCAGGCTAATCCTGGAAACCTGCAGCCTTTATCATGACACCTGACACAGCAGCACAGCCGGCCTCCTCTGCTGTACCAGATTTCCATGCTCACATCACTGTCTTTCTAAACATGGCACAGATTTTTTCCTTTCTTAGGCTTAACGATGGGGGGGAGGGTGAGGGCAATGGAAAAAATCTACATTAAAGCCCTCCCAAAACCAGTCTGAAAATTAAGAGGTCCCCTCACAAAGGGGTGGGGGCCCTCACACCAGGATGGTCTTCCAGGTTATCGGGGCTGTGACTTTGCAGCGTGAGCAGCTTTGTGGTGCATTCAGAAACGCTTGCCTGACTAACATATTGCTTACATTTGCTGACTCACTCTTGCACTGCCTTTTCTTTCTTGTTCCCTGGATGTGTTGATTTTTATCTCTGTTACTAGGGCTGTGCCCCAGACACTGTATAATCAGTGTGTTTGTGTTTGGCTCCTGTGTTGGTGGAGGTATTTACATTTGGATACAAACGTTAATATCATTCACCCGAAAGTGAATAACAGCAAAAAAATACTGGGGGTCTGAAGCCCCCTGGCATGGGAGGGAGGGCAGGGACATGCTGCTCTTGGACAGGGCCGTCCCCAGCATCACTACCTGGCATTTTGCACCACCACCTGCATTTGGTCTTGCTGTCTCTTCAAGCCCTGCTCTCCCAAACTGTTTTGAACAATGAATTTAAATTCAGAATCACAGAGTATCCTGAGCTGGAATGGACCCATAAGGATCATCAAGTCCAGCTCTTAAGTGAATGGGCTGTTGGCAGCTTTGTGTTTTCACCTGCAGAAGATGCTAACACAGGCAGCCTGTGTCTAAAAGCACTTTCTAAGTGGGAGTTGTACATGGGCATGGCTAAGAAGCTCGGCAGAGCTGCTGGGTCCCCAGTGTCCTGCTTTTCTAGGAGAAGTATGGGTGATCAGAGGCCCTGCTTACTACCGACCCTGCTTGTAGGGTGCTCCTGGAAGGGCTTCGTCTGGCTGCTCTTCACCAGCTGTGCTGCAGCAGCCCTGCATCCTCACAGCCCAGCATGCTTTCCCACTTTGATCTCTCACCTGGAGCCATTAAGTGTCTGTGTCTGTTGCCACTTCAAAGAATGCCTGTTCTCAATATGCAGTGTTCATGTACTTCAGGAGGTACAGCTCATTTCTGGCATTTCTTCTCAAATACCAGCGATCCTAAGTGATAGTCCTAAAATGCGGGTCCAGGTTAGTATGCAACAACTAGTATGTCTTCAACTTTTTCCCCTTTAAAGCCTAGGCTCCTAAACTTTTGTATGAGTAGCACAGATGGTTGCAACTGTCTTGTCTTTTCACTGGCTTCTGAACAAGCCACCATTTATTTTTCTTGTCCTGCTTGTTTAGGTCTAGTTTGAAGCCCACCTCATTAAGTTGCTGTCACATAATGCTCCTTTCTCTTGTTTTAATCAGATGATGTCCAATATATCAGCAGTCCTCATGCAAGGAACGACACTGCATGGCCAATTACCAGGGAACTAATTAGCAGACAGCGTCTTCCTCATGGTTCAAAGAGCATTATGTATGCATTCCCCTGAGATCATACCACAACAGCATCACCTTGCAGCAGCATTGCTGTAAACGAAACATGCTGTTTGCCTCTGTGCCTTCTCCTTCCTGCTCACCACTTGTGTGTCAGTCTAGGTGCAGACAGACAGTACTCCCCAACATCATGAAGAGGAATCCAGCGTCAATGGTGCCTTCAAAGCCCTCCCTGTGTTGAAACTACAGCCTCTCTGTGCTGGTTTTGCACAGCAGTGGCTGAACAGAACCAGGCTTCTGAGTACCTGGACACTTTGAGGAACTTCAGCCTGGAAAGAGCTGCCTTTTTGGTTCTTTTTAAGCATGATTGTTTTCCTCAAGTTGAACAGTATTCATAGGAATTCTTATTGCAGGTTTCAGTATTCAGATTCAGTGAGATCAGTGATACTTAGCATTTGCAAACAGAAACTTTAGAAAAATCTTGGCATTTTTGATGGTGACTTTTTTAAGTGCTGGAGGGAATTAAACATGCAGCTTCTCTCGTGTCTTCTGTTAGCTGTTTCTTCATAGTGGAAATGACTGTCAGCTTCTTGAATCAAGCTCTGAAAGCCCCCCAGCCATTTCAGTGGCAATGCTATGGGCTTGTGCCCATCTTTACTCACTTTAGGATTTACATTTTTGTCATTGATTCTGAATACTTTATGGACCAAGTATATATTCAAACAATATCAGGACAATGTGTGCTTGTACACATACTTTTGTATACTTGTTAATGCACTTTTCTCAATCCCTTTGACAGCAGAATGCAGGCTACAGTCTGCTTTCGCTTGGAGGGGCATGCAGTACACCTGAAATCCACTGCTGCAGTGGTAGAAATACAGCCCTACCATCTGCCATGGACTTACCCAGACTACACTGGAGCAGGATAAAGTTTTGGAACACCTGCAGTACATTGATGATATCATTGTGTGGGGACAATAAAGCAGAAGAAGTTTCTGAAAAAGGGAAGAAAATTGTCCAAATCCTTCTGAAAGCCACTTGTTTTTACTGAGTCTCAAAAGCAGTGCCTGTCACCATGAACCCATACAGTAAAAACTAAATGATGAGCAGAGCTTTTGTTTTACATTAAATTAGTCCATCTCCTCTATCCCAGCTTCCTCTGAATTCGTGTTATACTTCTGACAAAGAGCATTTGGCATGACCTTTTTGTAAGTCGTACATTGAGATTTATTTGCCCAAGTGAACAGAAACCAGAACAGACAATAATATGAGAGCTTTAATAAAGATGCCTTATCTCCATCAGTGGCAGTGTGTATTCTGGTGAGGTCTGCTCTACTGCAATATTTCTTCATTTCTGTTGCCTAAGGTGAGCAATAAGCTTTTTCTTCAGTGTGACACACTCTCACAGGACTGGGTGAGTGGTGGTGCTGGAACAGATGAACTCTTCCCCTCCTCCAAACTGCAGCACCTGCTCCTGGTAGCATTTTATGTTCCCTTGTGCAGCTGGATGATGAATTTCTGGAATGAAAAGCTGCTTCAATGCAGAGTTTAAAATGGAAACCAGGACTTTGCCACCCAGCTTTCAAATTACCTCTTTTAGAGAGTTGAGGAGAAGGCTTTGTTGCCTTACCAGAGTACCCTGTAGGCTGGAAATCCTAAGCCTGCTCCCACCCTGGTTGGCCTCCAAACTGCTGACTCTTCAGTATTGTGCCATATCTCCTCCCCAGCCCTAAGATGGCCACTTGGCTTTTTCTGTAAGATAAAGGAAGAAGTCTGTACCTCTGGAAGGTGCTTTAGGCTGCAGGCAGAGTCAAGGAAATACCCATATATTAGTTATATGGATAGTTAGATCAGATTTTCCAGCTGTTTATTTTACAAGCATGTTGAGACATCATAATGCAGTTAGAGGTTATTAAGTCCAAGTTGTTAATTTTAATGATTTTAATAGACCTTTAGCATTCCTGTTTAATCCAGTACTACTTATTGGCCTGCACTGTATGTTGATACTTTTTAAAGCTTCAGATTTGGCAGCTCTCTGAAAAAGTACTTGTATTTCCCAGATACTTGGATGAATTTCTTTCTGCTGCTGTTAACCAACATAGACTTCGTACCTGCATGTGGACTAAAATTTAAAGCCGTCCGCAGAAAGGAGCCTGATGCTGTTGTTGTAAGCAGCATCACTGGCTGATTTTGAAAATGGTGCCTGTATGTGTCTGCCAGGCAGAGGCAGTGAGTGGAAGGCTGGTTGAGAGAGAAAGAAACAGATTTGGTTTGGTTCAAATGAGGCATAAAACACTGTACCAGCCAAGGAGGTCTGAGAAGCTGCCCAACAGACCATGCGACCTTGCTCACTGAAGTGAAGCCTAGCACAAGATGCTTTCAGCCCTCTTCAGATTCCCTGGGAGAAACATCCTGCTGGCTACAGCACAACAGAATAAGTATCAGCCACCACTTTTTTCTGTGTTGTTTGGACATCTTTTCTTTAGGCTTAAAAGTGTTTCTCCACTAATTCAATTTCAAGTTTCAAAGTTTCTAGACTACATTAGCATTTAATCTGCCTTCTACTAGCTGGCAATTTCTATCCGGATTTGCAGTGATTAAAAAGTAATCTAGGTAGGATTTGGTGGTACTCCAGTATTCAGGCATTTTGATCTTTTAAATCAGGTTTTAAATTAAATGCACATTATATGTACACCTTATTTAAAAAAAATAGAATCAGTATTTCATTTCTAATGTAAGGACTATTGATGATTTTGTGATTTACTCAGAATTGTAGAACTGTAGCCACACAATGAGGGAGTACTTTTCATTTGACTGTTCATCTTTTCAAAGGGGCATCTTTTGTGGCTGGTATCAGAAAAGTACAGAAGCAGTCTTTAAGGCTTTACCTGTGGCTGCTGCAGTTTTGCTGTTGTGTTTCAGGAAGCAAACCCAGCCCTGCCATGCTTTACTGAGGCAAAGCTTTCATAGGACAAGCTTTTTCTATACCATGAGCCACTGCAAAAGAATGGTAACTCAAAAAGAGAAGAGACTCAAGGCCATACAAATAAATGTTTCTCTTACAGAGATTATTCCTGTGTGACTTCCCTAAGTATTTTGTCAAGCATTTCTGTCTCTTGTTTTCTTTAGTGTATGTTGGCACTACATGTCTGCTGACTTTCCTTGGATCACCCTTCATTGTTTAATAACTTGAGGTAATGTGTGCAAATCCTGGAATTTATATGTTTGATTGATTTATGAGTAAATCCGTCTCAGTGTCTGTTTAAATCTGCTTGAATCTTAAGCGGTGATGATGTTGATATCTTATGGATGTATTGCAGGCATACTGCAGTACTTGCACATGACAAATTTTGTTTAATTATGACAAATTACCAAGGGGGAGTGCTGATTTGGGTACGTGACGTGGACCTGTTGGAGTGAGTCCAGATGAGGCCATGAAGATGATCAGAGGACTGGAACACCTCTCCTGTGGAAACAGGTTGAGAGAATTTGATTTGTTCATCCTGGGGAAGAAAAAGTTCTGGGGTGACCTTACGGTAGCTTTCCAGTACCCAAAGGGGCTACAGGAGAGCTGGAGGGGGACATTTTACAAAGTCATATAGTGGTAGGACAAGGAGTTATGGCTTTAAACTGAGTGTAGATTTAGATGGGATATAAGGAAGAAATTCTTTACTGTGGGGGTGATGAGGCACTGGAACAGGTTGCCTGGAGAAGCTGTGGATGCCCCATGATCTTGAAGGTCTCTTCTGACACAAACCATTCTGTGATTCTATGATTTTCCATAAGTACACCATTATTAGTATTCATCTAAATTCTTCCTGGGTGCTTATTAGTTCATGAAGGGCTACACAGCACTTTCACTGGTTGAATTCAGTGATTAAGCAGCTATGAAGAAACCGATCTAACCAAAGCTGTAGTCTTTGTTCCTGCTGTCAGTGCTTTGTCCGTATGACTTTCATGGCTTGTGTCTCACTTCATGTTATGATCTGTTTAGCTTAAGATATCTTTTGATCTTTGGCTTGTAAGCAGAAGCAATAAACTCTTCTGTAATGTGCCAAGGGCTTTGTAGAGAGAGGAGTCTGTTGTGCCATTGGGTAACTGTAGAGTGAAATAGCTTATTCCAGTAGACTCTGAAATATATTTAAATGGTAATCCTATTTCTAATCCAGGTTAGGCAAATAACTATATTTGGACTCCTCATCAGAGGTTAGTATGTTATCCAGTAGGCTGCAGTCACACTAATGTCAAACATTGTTTTATCTCCCTTGAGTAGAAAATGGTGGCATCCTTGAGTGGCATCATGCAGTGTCTCAATTTTATGGCACTGCTCAAAAGCAAATGTAATGAGCATTGTTTTGTAAAGACTTACTGTACCTGCAGTCACTGACACATGGGGATAACTCCTGTTTCCATTTTACTATGCATGGTGTGTACTCTTGTGTTTTATGTCACTGCATTTTACTTGATACCAGCCTGGGCTGTGGTCCTGCATGAGATAGTACCCTTTCTCTCACTCTGGGAGCTGCGTTCAGTTCACCTCAGGGTGAAGATGAAACAAATCTGCATGCACAAAGTGAAAGATTCAGGCCCAGGTTTCAACTATATTAGAGTTTTTGAATATTGAATTTTTTTTATTTTGATTCTTATTAATTTCCTAGTGAATGTGAACTAAGTATAAAATCCCAACATGCTATACATTTTAAAGTTCATATAAGTTCATCTCATTGAATTCGGAGAAGGTTTAAAACCTTTTAGGGTTACTTTTTCTGAGTGAAATATAGAACAACACTGTTACTGTTCTTTTGTATATAATTCCATTCTGTGGCTTCTTCTGTTATGTACAGTACATTTTTGGTATTGTTTGAATAACATTGCTAAGTCTGATAAGAGGTTGATTTAGAAGATCTTATTCTTAAACTTCTGTCATTTTAGCAGTGTGGTCTGGAATATATTAGCAGAGTTTCCAGCATTATAAATCAGTCATCTTCTGCAAGTAGATTCATAAGTCAGAACCCAGTCTTAAGTCAAGTAAGTAGGTAATAAAGTATCAAGTACAGACTTCCAGAATCAAAAAGCACAAAGGTTTAAGCTAAAAAAGTACAGGTTTTAATGAGATGTAATGTTCTTATGTTGCAGGAAAAGCTCTCCCAAGAAAGATCACTGTTGTCTTTAGGTTATTCTCTAGAGTCATGTTTTTTTCTACTAGCAGCTAATCTCTAACACAGCTGCTGCTCAGTAATAAAATAATAATTTTGCTTGAGACACCCGAGCTCTCTTCTGTTACTTAGTATTTTTTCTTTTTGCTCTTCATGGGTGGGACCATAATAACTGCCCTACTATTCAATAGATGTAGCAGACCAAATACAGGCACAGTAGTGTTTTGCCAATTTTCTGACAGATCAAATAAGGCAAAATCAGGTAGCCAAATTCCTGAGGGCATTGAAACTTCAATATGTGATGTGTGGGAATCTGGATGCTCTGCATGGGACTTCACATTGGAGTTAACTGTGGAGACAGACTCTGTATTTAAATGGTCATCTTTCAGAAGGTGATAAAATCATACCTTAAGTTTTACATAAGCTGTTTCTCAATAACAAAAGGTGGTGCAGGAGCCTGCACAGATCGGTGTGACTAGACTAGAGTGTCCAATACAGAATGACAATAATGCTGTTCCATACTACCTATTATCAGTAGAAGAATGATGGACAGCCCCAACTGCAAACTCATGTAGGCACTGCACACTCTTTCCCCATTCCCATGCTTGCAGAACTCTGCAGAGATCCATCTGTTCTTCTCTGCACTTCAGTGTCTATGTGGGGAGAGAAAAATCTCAGGTTTGCAGTGTTTTTAGGCTCAGTCACAGCCTTCACAGAACACAAATTTTGAAGTAATTTTAGAAGATCATAATGGATGAATCCGCTAGCCTTGTACTTCTCAGCTGTTAGAATGATTACATAATTCTATATTAGATTTAGTTCAATTCAGTATAGTTTAGGCAGTTAAAATAGCAGGGCAATAAGCAGGAAGACTGGAGAATTAGTCCAGAAGAAAAAAAAAAATTACCAAAACCTGATCAGCATCTCAAAGGTTTAAAAAGTTAGCTTATTTGCCATTTCCTGTAAGGCCAAAACGAATTTGCTGTATTTTGTCTAATCTTTTTGGGTCACTCCTTACAGCTCAAAAATATATAGGTGGCTAAACCTGAATTTGCTTAATGGTCTGTAGAAAAGGGCCTTGTATTTTTAAACCTCTTCCTTTCAGGCCAGGATGGAGAGAATTAGAAAGAGAAGAAGAGAACAGCCTATGAAGTATGGTCTGGACCTTTCTTTGTAGACCTGATTAACCTGGAGAGCTCTTTGCAGTTAGGGGGTTTGCCTTTATAGGGTCTCTTCAATGCTGGGCTTCATGTAAACAGAGAACAATTGGAGAAGAAATACAGCACTCTTATTTCCATTGCATTTCCTGTGCAATGCTGTGGGCAGAGCCATTTGGGAGTTTTCCCTTAATTGCACCCTTGGTTGGGAGAGGGGTCTTGATTGAGCTTCAACAAGGCCCAAGTTCTGGGTCCTACACTTCATCCACAACAACCCTGGGCAGCGCTACAGGCTGGGGGAAGAGAGGTTGGGAACTGGCCCAATGGAAAATTACCTGGAGGTCCTGGTCAACAGCCAGCTGAACACGAGCCAGTGTGTGCCCAGGTGGCCAAGAAGGCCAGTGCCATCCTGGCTTGTATCAGCAATGGTGGGGCCAGTGGGACCAGGGCAGTGATGAGGCCACACCTCAAGGGCTGTGTCCAGTTCTGGGCCTCTCACTAAAAGAAAGATAACTGAGGTGCTGGAGCGAGTCCAAAGAAAGGCAATGGAGCTGGTGAAGGATCTGGAGAGTTAAATCCTATGAGGAGCGGCTGAGGGAGCTGCAATTGTTTAGCCTGGAGAAAAGGAGGCTCAGGGGGACCTTATCACTCTCTTGTACAATTACCTGAACAGAGGGTGTAGCCTCATGGGGGTTGGCCTCTTCTCCCAGGCAACAAGTGACAGGACAAGAGGTCCTTCATGCCATGATCTAGTTGACATGGTGGTGTTCAAAGGTTGGACTTTATGATCCCAGAGGTTTCTTCCAACCTAACTGATTCTGTGATTCTATGGCTGATTTTACCTCCACACCTGCCTACACGCACCTTGGAAGTGATTAAGGCAAATTGCCTTGTGTGATGAAAGGTGTTTCAGCTCAGTTTGCTATCTAAAAAAACTGAGGGCTGAATTCAGTCCTCAGTTATGCAAGAGGAGTTGCAGAGAGATTGTGACCCTCTTGCCAGCTGTGGGAGGAAGAGCATGGTATGAGCTTGGCACCATCCTCCCTTTAGGCATTCCCAGAGAAGTATGCTCATGATTATGGCTTCTGCTGGTTGCAGGTTGCCACACTGGTTGGGGAACACTCCCCTGCCCTTTGGTCACACATGAAGTTGTGTGTGTTGCACAAATAAACATTACCGTGTATAATCCTTTGAGTTCTGTGGGATGAGCTGTGCCACTTGCCTTGGGGTTTTCTGTTTGTTGTCATGCTGCAGTAGTAATAGTAAGGACATAACTTCAAATCAGAAGAGGATGAGACCATCTGAGGCAAGCAAGTCCTTTGAAAGTTTAGTAAGTGCCAGCAAAATGAAACTAGGGTATCAGGGTATCCATAACCCCTTGAAAGTTCAAGGAATTTGTGCATAATTAATAGCAGTAACCAAAGCAGAGCAGCAGGTAAACATCGGTCTTGGCTTTGTTCTGGCAACTGCTTGGTATGTCCATTTTTCTGACTGAGAAGGAGCAAGACCAGACACAGATTTCAATGCTATCAAACTCAACTTGATGCCACTGGGAAGCTTTATCACTGTTGAAGATCTCAGAATTGTGTCGTTCTTTCATTTGGCTTCAGAGATGCATTAGTTCTGAGTCATCCAAGGAGGAATTTGACTGCATATACACACAAGCCTAAAAGCTTCTAGAATTGCCCAAGATGACTAAGATCTTTCCAGATTTCTGTAGTGCTAATTCAGAGGAAGGTGCAGGCAGTTGTTCTCAAAGTCCTTCTGTAAGTCTGCAGTTAAAAACTATAGGTTTTTGTGATATTTGCTGGATTATTCATCTGGATTATCCAGAGTATGTAACTGTGCTGTAGAGATGGATGCATGCATACATGTAAACTTTTGAAAGGCAATTTTTATGGAGAAACAATGAAATGACACAGTATGGGGATTACTGCCAAAAAATGCCTTAAGACACAGAAAGGTAAATGAAAAATAAATACATGTCCAAGCTTAAAATCAATTTTTTAATGTATGTTTGTTTGTTTGGCTGGTGATACATGCACTGTTTGGTAAGATGATTTTTTGTGGTGTGATTGAGATGTGTGCGTCAAGATCACTTTGGTTGGATTACAAGTTTCCGTGTGAAGTGCCACTTGGCTTCTGCCCCCTAAATTTTCATTAAAAAGCACTTTATGATCATCCAACATGAAGGGTGAGGTTGGATTGATAATATATCCATACCTATAGAAAAAAATGCCTTTTGAATCTATGCACATGATGCAGAATTTTTTTTTCTTTACATAGTTGTATTTGGAAGGATGGTATTTAAATTACAGCCTAGAATAATTACAGGAAATCAAACAATCACATTCATGCATCTTATGTTTTAGAAGTTCAGTTTCTTAAATGTATTTGCTGAATAAATGTCACCTTCCTGGAACTTGCACAACCAGGCGATTAGTTCACTTGCACAATCAAGAGCAATACAAACAGGCAGGAGGACAAAGATAAACTTGGTTTTGTAATGACAATGCCAAAGGCCTTTATTTTTGTGCAATTAAAATTTCACCTCAAAATTGCATAGTGTGTTGTTTGCAAAGCCTTTCCTTTGATGCTTCAGCCTCCTTATCCCAAGAAAGATACGTAAAATGTGTTAAACTGAGCTGCGCTTTGGAGCTCTTCTGGGCCATGGTTCTGATGAGGCAATGGTTAAGGTGTTAGGTGGTGCTTTTAGTTGTAGCTACCTTAAGTTTGTCTGCTTTCATATTTCTTCCCAAGGGCTGAGAATGACCTCCAGTGAAACATTTGTGGGTAGCTTAACCATTTTGCAGTTAGTCTTGTACCTCGACCTCTGAGTGCTTTGGTCTTTGTTTTTTATAGCAAGAGGGAGGAAATCCCAGCTTTTCTTGATTATTTTTAATCTTTGATGAAGTGCCTTTTAGAGAAATCAAGTGCGCGCAGCCAGTGTTTAATCCAGTGTGCTTTGTTGAGCTTTTGATGGGGTACCCTTCCTTCTTGGACCAGGGTAAAAGAGCAGAGGAGGCTGCTGTTGTGGTAAGTCCTTTATTTCATAGTCTCGTAGCTTTCTTGAAGGCAGAGTTCGAAGGGGGTTGCATGATAAAGGCAAGCAGCAACAGCAGGCAAAACCAGCTTGTTCTTCTATATGCTCTATATGCTCTATATACTCTATATACTCTATTTTCTAGACTCGAAACTCTAGACTCTATAGGCTCTATATTTTTTCTTACAGAAGTGTGGATTATATTTGTTAACTGACCAATAAGATTAACACACGATTCTAGTTTTTCTTTTCTTAACCTATCCTGGTCTAATTCTAACAGTCATTAAGTCTTACACAAGTGTAAGATTTGTGTATATAGTTTCTATCAGCTCTTATTGTTTATGTGAACACTATCTAAAAAATGTGAGCAGTATAGTTCTATCTATATTTTGTCTGAATAAAAGAATTCCGTGAAAAGATATCACTGCTGCAGTAAGAACTGTGTTTAAGGTCTCTGCTGAAGCTTTTTAATGTTTAAAGCACTTAGCATATATTTCTACTAAAAGTTAAAAAAATCTGTATTTCTATTTCACTTTGGTGTGGCTTCATGTATCTCAGCTTGTCCAAAGGTTTTAATTCAACCCCTGTGCTTTGGCTTCCCTCTGGGTGTGGGTCCAGAGGATCTTTCACTCCAACAGTGCTTGAGGGTCCTGTGATTTCAAACAGCTCTTTTGGAGGATGTGCTGGTGCATCAGCTGTTGCTGTTATGGACAGGTCAGGTTTTTCCTTCCACAGAACATGCTTGAGTCAATGTCCAAAGAGACTAACATGGAATAAAGGCAAAAAAATTGTTTTGGATATTGAAAAAAGAATATTACTCATGTATCCAGCATTGACAGTATTATTGCAAAGATGGAAAAGTTGTGAAAGAGTTGCAGATGATTCAAGGGCCGCAGAAGATGCCCTCTGAGGAAAGATTTAAGCATTTATCTGATGATTTTATCCTAAATTGTCATGTTAGTGCCAGAAAGGAAAGAAAATATTGAGCACTGAAGAGTTCTTCCATCTTGTAAAGGGAGGATGAACAAGGGTCTCTGCCTGAGAAGCGAAGTCCTATGCATGGCATTTGTGACTGGTAATAAGCCTGATTATGCATTGAAGCAAATTAGTAACCTACATAATGAGAGTACTGTAAAATGCTTTGGTTCCTAGGAAAATTTTGTCCTTTCCTTAAGTGTTTCCTGTCAGTTCTTCTTGTGATAGTCACATCTTTGGAAAAAGCATATAGTCTTACCAGTCTCTAGGAAGAAGCCTTTGATGTAAAATTTCTGGAACATCAGTAGTGAAGCAAGGTTCAGAAATTGTATTACTTTAACTGCCATTCACAGTTCTTCATTTGTACCATTTCATGTGTTACCGGTGTTCATGATGGCATTCTGGGACATAAGGCTCGTTGTCACGTAAACAGCTGCTGGAGACAAGATGCATCCCTTTCTTTACTCTTGTTGTTCACAGGATCAGCTTAAATATATGTTCAGTCTGTTACCTGTAGAGTTTTATTACCTTAGATTTATTTATTTATTTATTGCTGTGGATATAACAGTATTTAGAGATACCATTGCCTTTCATTTTTCTCGGGATTATCATGTTTGTTTACTTATACCTTTGACCAAATTATTCAGCCAGAATGTAAAGCTAAAATGAGTAAAATGAAGAAGCTAAAAACACTGAGGCCACTGAGCTTTGGTATGGGTAGGAAACCATTTTTTTCTCTGAAAGCAAAAAGTGTTAGCTGTGGGTAAAACCAGGGGATGACAGAATTTTTGATCAAATACTGCTACTCAGAGCAGCCACTTGGGTTTCAGAAAACAAATTGTCAGATAAAATAGTACTAAATACTTGAAAAAAAATTTTTAAACCCTCGTGAATTAAGTTTGTATCAACATGTAATTTTCTGCCCGATTACTTGAACTGAATTGAATGCTGCCTCGTTTTTTTTTTTTCATAAGACACTAGTTCTGAGAGTTTAATGATAACAATTTAAAAGCATTGTTTGCTGATTCCTTTGTGGACAAACACAAAAGAAGTAGACTGGGGACATCACATCTGAATGCTGTCTGCCATCACAGGTGTGATAGGCTTGGTCTGAGAAAGCAGTTCTGGGGTTTGTTCCAGTTAAATGCCTTCTCCCCCCCTATACTTCCCAACATCAGTATGCACAGTGTATATATGGGGGGTGTGTAGCTATCTCTTCCACGCAGTGCAAGAGACATAGATGTTCCAGAGAGTAAATTTTGCAAGCCTGGCTTTCCTAAAAGTTTGTATTAATAAAAAGCCCGATACTGGGCTCTTCTGGAGCAAAGGCAATACAGTTGATGGTGGGCAGCAGAGAGGAGCCCGTCTCTTACGTAAAAGACATTTCCCCTGTCCAGCTGAGCTCTGGGCCATCCCTGTGGGTGCTCTGATCTAGCAGCAAGTGACCTCATGCTCTCTGCAGGGACACAGTGACTCAGTAGCAGACAGATCCCATATAAACACCGTAGCGCTGATTGGAGAGTGCTCAAACACAGCAGCCAACAGGGATTTGAACAGTGTCTGCACTTGAGAAAATGAATCAGAGGCAATGAAATAAACCACCCTAAATGGCTGGAAATTAAAAAAAAAAACAAAACAGCAACCAGAAACAAACCTCACAAAACAACTGTAGCACACTGATCTGCTCATTGAGATACGTGTGTGTCTCTGTCTTTCTCCCTTTCTTGTAATCGTCTCTGCTGTTACTTGGTATGTCTGATTTTTGAAAGACTAGGATTGTTTTTTAATAAGAAAGTAACAAAAGCACTATGTTAATTAGTCAATTGTTGTGGAAGCAGCCTGCTTATTTTAGTTTATTGTAGGAATAAAATATGCAGTTAGGTCAGCAGAGACTAGCTAAGCCTTGTAAAGCTGCTTATGTTGTATTAGAGAACCTGTAAAGTAAGGGGAGGCTCATTATTTCTTCTTCAGAGTTATTTCAGGAATGTCACTGTGAAGTTTAGAAGATCCCACTTCAGAAGAATCCCAAATACTTGGAAAAAAGAAATTATCATTGCAAACAGTAAAAAGATCTGTCAGTAGTACAACAGTGCCATACCTTGCTGTTTGAGGAAAAATATAAATACAGAATAAAGTGCCCCATTTCTAGAGAATCAAAGCTTTGTGTTCAAGCAGTGCTGTAAAAGTGCTGTCAAGTCACTGAATTCAGGTTCAGTTTTGCTACACTGAGGTAATTCTTCTGTTGCCTTTGCCTTGTAATATCAATATGTTTTGGAAGCTGCCATCCAATGTGTTTAGAATAAGTATTTCAGTCAATAAACAAATAATGTGGCTGTAGTTGAGAGCACTGACTGGTGGTGTGGCTTCCTAGAGAAAAGCACTAGTCACTCATCAAGACACTGTAGTGTCTAAAAGGTTTTTTTGGTTGAACCCTTTTTTAGTGTTAAGGGTTTTACCTAGAAAGGTTGTCTGTGTGCAAGCAGGTGTTTGTGCAAGGACCGAAGGGGTGACTCCATATCCCAGCTGGAGACGAATGAGTGAAAGCACAGAGCAGCTGGGTTATTACTGAAGGGTGCCTGTGTAATTTAGGCGAAAGCCATTTTGTTTATGTGGTGTCAGGTTTGGAGGGTTCTTAACTAATTAAATTGAATCTTAACATGTGACATTCATTACTCTGCTGCAATATTTGTGTGAAATCTGGAAATGGTGGGAAAAGAGTGCCTGTGAGTGGGCCAGTAACTATGGAGTTAAGGCTGCACCATGTAATGTGAAAGTTTCCCTTTGAAACATGCATGAAGTGAGATACCTAATATTGGCTATCTGCTGGGTCTCAAGGTTTTCAAAGTGACTGATGGTTATAATATCTACCTGGGAGTTTCCTAGTCAGAAACACCTTATGAGAGTCTGCAAAGGGTACTGAGCAGCTCTGCTCTGAAAACCAGACTGGCTGCCAAGATCTTGGCATCTGAAAGCCGCAGGCATTTACAGTCACTATCTCCTGCGACATCTAAGACAACACTGCTCAAAAACTTGTTCTTGGCTCTTTCATGTATTGCCAATTGCTGAGGCTCAGTCATATGCATGTAAATGTAAATATATGACAACTTCCCAGTTAGGGCAGTGACTGGTTTTTACCGAAGCTGCAATCCTTTTTCTGTAAAAAAAAAAAAAAAGCTAGAATTACTATCTTATATGATAAGACTAAAAGCTAAGTCTTGATCATTAATTTTTAAAAATTGATGAAATAACAGCACCCTGCAAGCATGTCATTTATCCTACATCTGCACATGTGGATGTTGGAAGACCGTAGCCTGTAACTACATTTGAAAGAGTGCTCTGATGATAGTGTAAAATCCACAGAAGACTGGGTGCCACTTGGCAGTTTTAATTTCATTTTTTGTGGCCAAAACAATGGTGAGGGTTTGTGAGATCTCCCACCATTAATCTCTTGCAGAAGATAATCCAGTCCAAATAAAACTGTTCTTTGGAGACTAAAGAAGGGGAAAGCTAAGGTAAGGTAGGCAATTGCATTTATTGCACACATTGCCTATTTTGTCAAAATCAGTGCTTGCGGAGTGGGCTTGTTCAGGATTCGTTGGGCATCTGTGTTGTGACTAGGAGTAAAGGCAAGTTAGATGGCAAGGTGAAGGAACATGGTGCTGGAGGTATCGTCCTGTTAGTGAGACACATAACCTCGATCAAGCCCCATGTGCAGTCATAAGAGAAGGGTTGCCAGTTTGAGTGCTTGGAATTTTTGTTTGAATGATTTTATTGTGCCTACCCATCCTAAAGTTCCCCATGAAAACTTAACAAGTCCCAGTTCATTTAAATCCTTAAGCAAATAATTTTGTTGCCTGTCCTTGTCACATTTTACTTGTGAAAAGGTAGCAATATTTTTTAAGGCTTGCATTGGAATGTTGTCAGGGTGAATTTATTAATTTTCGTATGTGCTTATGTATGGGCTGAATTATATCAGTGCCAAACAGAAGAGTATAATTTTTTAAAGGAATGGATACAGTATGTGTTGGCTACTGCTGAAAGTCGTGTGTATTTTGGTTTGCTGGACTGACAAGAGGGCACAATATATCAGGATTAACATGGTTCACATCCCTAAATGCACTTCTGAACCTAATGAGTGACTGGCTAAACCTTAGACACAGTATGATCTTTTATGAGTTTAGTATTTATTTATTTTTCCTGTTCTCTTTACAAGTGTGGTAAAAGCAAACAATCTGTGACAGTGAGTCAGAGAGGCTACCTGTATCTTGCACAAAAAATCCACAAGCTTTTTCAGCTCCAATTATTTCCCTTTCACCTTCATTGAATTCATTGCTGGTGAAAGATGCTGGGTGAAGTGTCCTGAAATTTTCTGACCACAGCTGCGTAAAAGTAGCAGTGACCCTCCTCAGCTTTGTGTTTCTGCTGAGAGGAAATGATAAGGCTGTTTCTTGCTAAGCATGGGCTTAATACGGCCAGCTCGTCTCGTGCAGATTATCAAATAGTCTTCAGGTAGTAATGACCTTTGGTCATGGTGAGCATGGGCCAGATCTAAACTAGCAAACTGTGAAAGGATCTATATCCCATTACCAAGCCACTATCTGGTCTTACTCATTAACATTTTAGTGGCAAAAGTTCAAATGAGTTATTTCATTAATAGTCATGAAACTAATTACATTGAAGTGCATCTGTCAGTGGTAAAGACAGCTGACTTCTGTGCATCTGAATAAATTCGGTCTGTGTTAGGAAGTGGTATTCTGCTTCTAAATGAGAGAAATACATTGCAAATCACGAAGACATATTAAAAAGGAGAATGTAGATGTGCCCTACGTGTGATGTGCTTGATGCTGCAGTTCCCTGATACAGTCAGTTAATGAAGTGAATAATCAGAAGTGCACTTAAGTAGAGGCAGGGTCTTGGGCAATATTTTGTGCCTTATTTTCTCCCACAGACACCAAAAAGTCTGCAAGATAAGATTGTGGGGCAGGAGGGTTGGCACAGACTTGGGTAAAACCAAATGCGACCCAGTATCAAGACTAGTTTGGATATATAGAGACCTGGGTATAACGAGAGTGAGTCAGGGAGGAGAGAGAAAGGGGAAGAAGTCCTGAATCTGTTCCTGCTAAGTTCTGCTGTTGGACAGCATTCCCCCACAGAAGGGACTCAGAAGCACAGGTAAGACTGTGGCCAAGTCTATTTTTTAACACAGTCTTTTGTCTGTAAAATGGCAGAGTGTGAGAAGAATGTGAGCAGTAACGAGGTTACGCAGGCATTTAAAGCAGATGAACCACTTTGTGTAGTAATTATGGCTGGAAGTCAGCTGCATTTACCAACAGTCCACTGTTAGGAAAAGTACTGTATATGGGTAGTTGTTACTGTGAATCTCTCCATATTAACATGTCTTTATGTGTCTCATAATGCTGTGGCATTTTGCACAGGTATGAGAAATGAGCAGAAAATGATAGTTTCCCCTCTTGGCTTTATTATCTCTGCTTTTTGTGCTGTAAGCAGGCTCCAGCAAACAGTTGCAGGACATTGCAGGAGGTGGGGGTCTCCAAAGTTTTAAGAAGATGATGCAGACATAGAAAATACATATTTATTTTACATCTGGATAACTAAACTGAGATACTTCAAGTGACCTACAGTGAAGTTCATCAGGTGGTACTTTCATATGTAACATACATGCTGCATCCAGTGAGCTACTGTAAACCAAAGATGAAGCTCAGTTACTTTTGCTCCTGGTAAGTTCTGGTTTTGTTTCTGTTCTTCAGACACACCCAAGAGAAACCTGCACTGGAGTAGGTATTAATGGGGTTGTACAATGCAGATTCACAATGCAGACAACCTGGCACCAGTGCAAATTACAGTCTTATAGCACTGGCACACATGCCAATGAAATGAACTGTAATGGGTTCAGCTGGGTTGTACAGGCCAAAAATTAATAGAAAGAGACAAATTGGGTTTTTTCTTTAGTAGAGTGCAACTTGCTCTTACTTTGTATGGAATGTTCCTCAGCAGCCTAGGGACTTCTCAGTTTTTCTTGGGAAGAAGCTAAGCTGTAGTGGGACCAGGGATGATGCTGCCTGTGTGCAGTGAGTGGGAATCACACAAGGAAGTGGGAAGGCAAGCCTGCATTGATATCTATCCCCTTCTGACTCCCAGCTTATGCCTGTTGTAAGGATGCAGAGGTTGTAAATGGCTTGAATTGACTCCTGTGGTTGACCACAGCAGGAACACGGTCAGATCTGTAGTTCCGCCCTTGAGATACCTTTGTTTAACTCACTCTTGAAGGCTGGGCCATGTGAATTTTTTAGATGAGGAATAGCTTCTTGAAATGTTTCTTTTTCACTTACTAAGCAATGTAGATATAGTCAACACACCCATATAGGGAGTGGTAATCTTTCCAATCCAGTCAGGAAGAGGCAGAAAGAAACACTTCAGAGGTACTGCAAGGAATCCCAGGGAAGGGGAATAGATGTTCAGTACAATTCTGCCTGTGAATAGGTCACACAGGAAGAGGGATCACTGAAAGCTGATCAGTCCCTTAAGAAAGGTTGCTTAATCAAGAAAAAGCATTGGATAGGGACTTGGGAGACTAAGAAATAAAATAGGATTGTTAAAGCTGTTGAGTTTTGCTGTCTAACTTAGGGATGTCAAATGACAAAAACAGGGTCCACCAATTAATATGCAACTTTTTCAAAGTGCTCTGAAATTTTAAGGAATTTTCTATTAATGCCCCTAAGCTTGAACCAGACCTAAGTGTTTCTCTGGCAGTCAGAGAGAGGTGAAAGCTTTTCTGGCTTCTGTGCAGTTTCACCACATATTTTGGCAATGTTTGGCATCTTCTCTCTGTTATTTCCCACTGGGCCTGTGCAGATAAAAAAGACAGGATACAAATATGTTTGTTCTTTGACAGGCAGTAGAGCAGCTTTGCCTGCAGCATTTATGTTTGGCTTGGAGTTGCTGATCTGTGTTTCTCAGCTATAGAAATCGGTGCTTTCTGCCAGTTTATGCCTGAAGCAAGGGTCATTCCCAGCCCTCCCTTCCCAGTAAGTTGCACTAACTTTTGTTTGTGTCCGATGAAGGACAGTGAAGCTGGTGATGGGTCTAGAGGGTAAGTCCCATGAGGAGTGGCTGAGGGAGCTAGGGTTGTTTAGCCTGGAGAAAAGGAGACTTAGGGATGATCTTATCACACTCAACAGTTATGTGAAAGGAGGTTGCAGTGAGGTGTGGGGTGGTCTTTTTTCACACAGTCACAGAATGATTTGTGTTGGAAGGGACCCCTGGAGATCATCTAGTCCAACCTCCCTGCTCAAGCAGAGTCCCATAGCACATGTTACTCAGGACCGTGTCCAGATGGCTTTTGAATATCTCCAGAGAAGAGACTCTACAACCTCTCTGGACAACCTGTTCCAGTGCTAAGTCACCCTCATAGTAAAGAAATTCTTTCTCAGATGGAGCTTCCTGTGTTCCAGTTTCTGCCCATTGCCTCTCATCCTACTGCTTGGCACCACCAAGAGGAGTATAGCTTCATACTGTTTACATCCTTCCCAAGTAACAAGTGATGGGACAAGAGGAAATGGCCTCAAGTTGCACCAGGGGAGCTCTAGATTGGATATTCGGAAGACATTTCTTCACAGGAAGGGTTGACAGGCACTAGAGCAGGCTGCCTGGGAGAATAGTTGAGTCACTGTCCTTGGTGGTTTTAAAAGTCGTGTAGATGTCATGCTTAGGGACATGGTTTAGAGGTGAACTTGGCAGTGCTGGGTTAATGGTTGGACTCGACAATTTTAAAGGTGTGTTTTGGCCTAAAAGGTTCTGTGATTCTGTTTTTTCTTGATACATACATGGTCACAGCTAGAGAATTATGTGGAAAAGCACATTTAGCACTGGGAGCAAACACCAGCTTGGCAGCCCTTTTTCCACCCGTACAGGCTGATTGGTGCAGGTCTCTCCACATCACCTCAGCCATGACCTGGGCTGACCTGAACTGAAGTGAGAGAGTGACTCAGTTAATTCCCTGTCAGCCGTTTTGGCATCAGCTGCCACAATGGCTGAGCTGCCAAGTGCCATCAGTGCAGTGCAGTGCTGTCCTTAAAGAGGTCTCTTGGGAAGGGGATTGAAACTACAAAACGCTTGTCAACGTCAGTTGGTAAAAACTTCAAGACTTACCAAGTCTTGAGCTCAGATAAATATTGTTATCACTAAGAGCCAGCCTCCCTTTTTCCTTTCTGCACACACAGTGTAGGGTTGAACTCTGAAATCTTTACCCTCTTTTTATTCTGTGGTGATGCATAACAAATGCCACTGATCCAAACCAAGCCAGACAAAAATATGCTCTTATTACAAGGGACAAATTTGCTAGGAATGGGCTAGCACACAGTTTACTGTTTAGTTCCCAGGAATGCACTGTCAGCCCAGTCAATGCACTAATGCAGCAAAGCATTTCAGCAAAACAAATAAAAAGAAGGTGGAATCTGTGCATGGGCACTGCTCAGTGAGCTTTGTCAATTGAGGTGTTTAAACATTTGGCTCTGAGTTGCCTTCTAAACTGGAGCCTTTTAAACTGTCTGTGTAGCTGCGGGGATGTGGAGTGTTGAGCAAAACTGGGCTTGGCTTGGGGAGGTGTGGGAGCCTGTTCACTGGTAAATTGGAGTTCTTCATCGTTCTGCTGTGAGGGAGGTGAACACATGGGGAAAGGGAAGCACAGGCCAGTAAAAGACTACACTTCTGCTATGAGTCAGCCCCAAAGGAATCTTAATTTTAATTTATTTGTTTTGGGTTGAGCTACCAGCTATTATCAGTGCAGCCAGAACCCGTGGGTCTGCAGAGCACTGTGCTGGAGGCAGGCTTGATACCATCACAGGGACGCTTTGGGATCCCTGATGATCCACTGCCACTGCAGCCGCTCAAGGTCCAGAGTAATGAGACATTTCTCAAGCCTCATCCCAGCTCCTGGTCTCTGTGTCTGAGTGGTTTAGACAACACTTCTCTTCAGGGGCCCTGGAGATAGAGACCATCCTTTGCCACTGGGCTACAAGGATGCAGAAGACGATACAGCAAATGAGCTGGGCTGACAGTCACTATATGGCTGTGCAAGGGCAGATTTTTGTGTCTCTTAATGCTTGCAAACTTACTTTTCCTTTCCTTCTTTCCTTCTCTAGATTTCCCTTCCTTGCTGATAGCTCTGCAGCTCTCCTAGGTATGCAGTTTGTAGGAAGTTTCCTGCCCAGAGGACAGCTGTATATTGTCGTTTCTACGCTGTCATGCTGTGCAGGCATCTCAGTCAGAGTTTCACTGTGTACATCTTGCTCAACAAGTCCCAGCCTTGCAGCCTGGGGGATTTGTGTTGGAAGAAGCTTTTGCAAATTAAAAGTGCTGTGTTTGCATGTTTCCCTTTGCAGGTACTCTGTTGTAGGCTAAAGGTGAGTACTTGTCTGCCACCTTTGTGCGTCACACCCAGCTGTACCCAGCACCGTCGAGCTTTTCTTCTCCTGGGTCTGTGCTCCCAGTGATCACTTTCAGCACAGTCATGCAGGAAGTGCTGGGGTACAGGCAGGAGTGCCCAAGCCCAGTTTAATTTTGTAAGGGACCTGAAGGGTCATGCAGCCCATCACCTAGTCCGTAATTTTTGTTTTCCCCAAACTTGCCAAGCCCCATCTTTGAAGCAGGCAAACAGTTTTGCACTTGAAAAGCAGAGTCTCCCAGAGTTTGGATGTCCTAATGACTGGGAGTCATCTTCCTGCCTATACTTAGTGGTGGCTGGCGTCTGTGGGTTTGTTCTGGTGCCAAGAAAACTGAAGAGATTATATACCTTTCTCACCTTCCCTCTTGCATGAGAGCAAACTCAACCTGCCAGGGTTTTTTAATAGACATGAAGCAGGGAAGAGTTGTGTGAGCCTTTGTAAGGCATCAAAATATCTTAAAAAAAAATAAAATTAAAAGCATGTGTGGTTAGCACAGGTTGAAGAACAAGATAATCTTTGAGGCCTTGTGAGATCAGCCACCTGCTGCATCTGTTGTGATAGGTTTGCCCAGCCTGCGTGCTAGAAACTGTTTCTCACTGTTACTTTGTTAGTGTATATCGTTTAATATGAATGCAGAAATCCTCAATCATTTAGGACACTCGCTTGTTTCCCCTCTCCCTCCCGAACTAAAGAAGGCTGAAAAGTAAGACTGTACTCAAGCAGAGGCAGCAAAACCTTTCCCTAATATTAAAAATGGAAATGGATTGCAAAAGGCAGCTGCATTGTTTCTTTGTCTTTTCTTTTAAGGCAGAGAAGCATGTTTCCTTTTCATTTGTTAATTACAGAAGAAAATTCACCAAGGAGAGTCTTGTTAAACAAGTCTGGCATTGAGCAGGGAAAGAAAGAAAAAAAAGAAAAAGCTGCCTTCACTGACCCAACTCACTGCCATCATCTGAATTTAGTTTCCTTCAGCTTTTTGTTTCCACTCTTTTCCTCTAGTTTTTTTGGTCCAGTATTAACAGCTTCAGGAAGGATGACAGAGCCCTATATTTTGCCCCCAGGCGCTGCATGGAAACGACGATTTAGAAATTTAATCATCAGGTATGGACTTACTTCATGTGGCACACACTTGCAGCCCAGGGAGCCATGGGAGCAGTGATGCGTGCCCATTGCTGGCAGGCAGCTGCAGGGATTTTTAATTCCCCAACCTTCTCGCTGCCTGTCTGACTTCCTCAGCCCCATCAGAGACAAATATTTCCCCAGCCCGTTTTACCTCTTTGTAAAATGTTTAATTTGGAGGAAGCAGAGATTTTTTTTTCCAGATAGACTAAGAAGCAGTGGGTGTAGGAGCATTTGGGAAGAGCTCTCTTGCAGGATGCTGACCTGAAGTTGCAGAGACATCTCGTGAAGAGCTTTTGACTAGTGTAAGGAAAGAACTGCAGCTCTAGGTCTAAAACTCTGCCCCCAGAGACACCATTCAGAAAGCTCACAAAGTTTGCTGGGAAACCATCTAAATAGTGAAGGAGCCCTAGTGCTGGTGGGTTTGTGGAGCTTTGGATGCAGAGTTTTCCAGGACTGCTCACTCTCTCCAAAGTGCGTTAGCATACAAGAATAAGCCATGCCAGGACATCAAGACATTATTCTGTCACTTTTCAGTTATATTAGCTGCAGGATGATTAGGTTTTGTACTAGGATTTTCACATTTTCATTTTGGCTGCAGGATGTATGCAGGAAGGGTGTTTAATGTGCCACCCCTATAGTTTAAACAACTGCATGGTTTAAAATGCTTTAGTATGCAATGGTGAGGAAGAGAAGCAGCTGCTTGAGAATGTTTTTGCACTATTGCTCTTTTGGATCAGTGCAGCCACTAAATTCACATGGACACATTACTAGCTTTTACTTGGTCTCAAGGAGCTCCCAAACTGCATTTGCTTATTAATCCCAAATCCCATTGCTTATTAACACATCCTGTCATCAGTAGGTTTTAGAAGGTCTAATGGAACCAGTTCATGAGCCTTCTCAGAAAAGTGTCAGCCTAGCACAGGCTGTGAGCACCAAATTTAGCCAAATCATTTGAATATAGTTTTACTCAAAGTTTATGGTCTTTCTGTGAATGCAAATGTAGCAGTGGGGTTAAGTTTCAATTACATGGTGCCACATTCTCAGCTACTTGCCTGTTTTGTGAGCAAATCCATTTTCTTTAATTATTAAGAGGCTAATTTAGTATGTTACTAATAGCAGTATTATCAGCAGTATTTAATTTTTATCCATAGTGCTGGTATTATTTAACAGGAGTGAGTGGGGAGTAGAAGTGGGATTTATTCTTCCCACCATCTAAGCAAACAAGCGCATGTGAGACATGAATAAAGTGTGTTACAGTGCTGTAGGGAACTTGGCATATATCAGCACAATGTTTAAATACAGAGATAGAAGGACAAGGAAGCACAGGCTGATTTAAGTAATAACGACTGGTATGGTTGTGACTAAAGTCTGGTTAGGTCTGTCATCTGGTTTGTAGCCACACTAATATCCTTGTTTTATTTAGGGCAAAAGCTGCCAGGGGTGGGGCAGGATGAGTAGAGTGGCAGCTGTAACACAGATCCAGCTGTTTCCAGAAATGTGGATGAGAAGCTCAAAGCTGTAAGAATTCAATCCCCAAAAAACCAAACTTCTGCTACTACAGGCTTGATGTGTCTTTGAACAAGTCACCAGTGTCCTGTGAGATAGCTAAATGTCTGAGGTGGGGAGTTGCTGATTCTTTTTATTGATAGGGTAGACAGGTAGAGGGACTAAAACATAAACTGTAGGCTGAAATAAAAAATCTGCAATGAATCACAAACTGGTTGTGCTTCTGCTTGGCCCAACCTGTTCTACCAACGGGACTGAAACTGCTGATCCAAAACTTCGAGCATGAATGAATGTTGTTCCTTTTTGGCAAAAGACAGAGGACTTAAATATTTTTCTTCAGAGGTTTTTCTCTGTCACTTGTCCCTCTGTACATGGTGTCACCTTGGTGATTCAGACCAGCGGGAAGGACCAGAATGAAGGGCTGCATTGGACATGTCCATGTGAGCTGGTGCACCCCTGCACTGTGCCGACCATGTGGATGTAGCAGCTTGGAGCCCCAAAGAAGCAAAGCAGAGCTCATGCCCAAGACCATCACTGCTGGCTCTCAGTGCAGGTACAGGCTGACTGCAACGCAGCCCAACTGTGGCCAGGATGCAGGCGAACACAGGGGCATGTGTCTGTGTTGGTGGTCACTCGGTGGTGGTGCAGGTCAAGGTCTCTAAAAATATTTTTGTTTTTAGTGAGTTGGAGTCCCAGTGAGGTGGAGAAATTGAACAAAGTAGAATACCCCTTGAAATGGGGCAGAAGGGGAATCACTGGCTTAGTTTCCTAAAACATGAGTAAACTTTCCCCTTGCTGCTTTCAATTCCAAGACTGTCTGCCTTTTGGAAAATAGGCCGGAGTGAAGTGTCGCTCCAGATGCAGAGTAATTGTGGAAGTCTCTAATACGCATTTGTAGCATGCTTACATTCATGGATCTCAAAGCAAGCTACAGCAACAGAAGAAGCTAAACCTAAAGCAATAAACATTAGCAAACTGCTGTTTGCTCTAGGGTATCATGGAAGTGGAAAAACTTGTTGAATACACAGTTTTGCAGCTTTTTCTCTGGGCAGTTAGGTTAGCTGGGTGGCAAATGTGCAGTTTCGTTGATCATTACCAACCTCAAAGAGATAGCATTTACCTTCCTGAGGAGCAGCTCATAAAAGCAGGCTGCTGTTAATGTGTACTTAATGCCCAGAAACTGGAGTGCCCCACCCCCGGAGACTGTGGTAGGTGTTTAAATTGTGCAGGCTCAGCAAGAAAGCATCAAAGATTTCCCAGTTGCATGTGTGAGTTTTGTGATGGGGCCACCGAGTGCAGGGCAGTGAGGGTGACCTGTGCCTGTGTGCTGCTTTTGTTTGGCTGGTGGGCTCTGGTGGAAGAGTTGTAAAGCACTGGAGCACCTCAGGGCATCCTCTGAGAAAACAGTGTCAAACTTTCTTCCCTCTCTCTTGCCCACCAAATCCTGCACACAGGGGCCAAGGGACTCTTGTATTCTGTTTGCAAAGGGAGTAGAGCATCCTTGAATGAGATACCACTATAAATGCATTCATGTGTCATCTGATCATAACATGAGAGGAACAGTGGGCAGATACAGGAAGCAGATTTACTGCTGACTTTACAAGAGCCCCATGAAAGAGAAGTGGTAAGCATAGGTGATGGGCATGGAGAGTATTCTACTATAGTAGCCGTGTGATACAGAAATTAATGTAGGAGTAGCCTGGCTTTTGACTGGAACAGGTTTTTTTTTTACCTTATAGGCCACCTGTAAGTTAGCAAGCCTGCCATGGAGAGAAATTTGAGCAAAATCCACAAGTTACAGTGGTGTACGATCCAATTAAAGAAAAGAACAGAAAACAGAATATATTTGGAGATGTAAACCAAATTTTGGTTATATGATCTTTGGGAACAAACCAAGGTCAGGTAACTTATTGAAGTTCTCTACCTTCATGGGAGGCTGCTTCTTCTTTGAAAAGAATCTGAAGCAGTATCACTGACATGCTAACAGGCTTTCCTATTCATTTGCAATGAGCTGGTTCTGCTTTTTGTCCCTTAGTGACCACAGCCATTAAATTCTGACTGTTGATGTATGTGGATTGTTTAAAAACACATTCATATTTATGCCCTTGCTTGCTCCAATTGTCTGCCTGTCCAGAAGAGCTGGATGTCAATCACTGCTCTGTCCTCATAATGCTCCTTTTCCTTCTCTTGGGTCATGTATGCAGCCACTTCCACCATAGTCCAGATTCATCACCTTGTTTTTTCAGGATTGCTTTCCTTTTGGCGTCTCCTGTCTTTTAACAGGTCCCCTCCGAGCAAGATTTAGAAGAGACTAGGACAGGCAACTCTCTTTGTATATGTAACACCTTAATGTTATACTTCCTAATCCGTTAGTAACCTGGTCTTCTTATACTGTGATGGAAAGTGAAATACTACTAAGCAGTTTAGTATCCCATCTAATTAGGTGACGGGGTGGCTAAGGGCAGAATGCAGTCAGTCAAACCCTTGTGGCTGGAAACAAAAACAAAGACTCAGACTCTTTAGTTTGGGGGATCTGGTGGGTCGTGCCACCTGTTGAGAGAGACAGAGGGGCATGTGCTGAGTGTGATGCTGTAGGCAGAGGTGGAAAGCCAGAACAAGCTGTCGCAACCATATTGCTGACAGGATAGAGATAAGCTACATTAATGCCATGTACTTTGTACTGCTTTGTGCCACTCCTGCTGCTTTATGCCGATTGTTTTGGACTTGTTCAGAAGTGCAAGTGGGATATCTGCAGGAAATGGCCAAAACACAGCCAGGCTGTGATATTTAGCTGAGGAACAGGTGTTGGTAATAGTACAGCTTTTGCTGCATTCCTTTGTCCCATTTTTTCCATTACAGGTTTAGGAATGTCATCCTACCTCTTAAATTTTGTCCACCTCAGATCCTGAAAATTCTGACAGTAATAAGAAAATTACTTCCACTGGTTTATTGCTTGATGTATTTCTCATGGTGTTTAATATGCTCCTCAAAGACTTTTAGTTGGATTCAAGCCAGTGTGCCTCTACATTTGCATTTGAAAGGGTCTCCTTTAAAGATGGTGCCTTGACTGATTGCAGGTAAAGCAGTTCTGGATTTAATGAAGAAGCTATAGGTCACAGTCAGTGACATGGGAATTGTGACAGGTTGAAAGTACCCACAAATTTATTAGCAGATTATTCTGACAATTGAAGCCTCCACTTGGAATGAAAAGCAAGAAACTCCTAAGTAGTAGTGAGGCGTAGTTCACGAAAATGTCATTTGGTAATGATAACATAACCAGCTAATGCTACCTTCCCTGCCAGTGGACATGTTGGACAAGTAGCAAAACATTGTGTTGAAAGGAGGTAGCAGCATGTAAATTTGCATCCTGGCTACTCTGAACTGCTTGCTGTTGCAAGTTCTGAGCTCTGCTGAAACACCTTTCTGTTTGTTTTGGTCTGATTCCCAGTTGATTAAGCCATGAAAATGGCTGTTGGGCAGAGCTCTTTGTTTTAGAGTGGTAACTGAAAAGATTATTACAAGATTGCCCCATTTTTTGTCTGGATTTTGCCAGTTTCCTGTTGGTCAAGACTTAGGTCCAGGTTCACGGCATCATGTCCATTAGCATCCTTTGTCATTTGCTTTCTCATCCGTAGACAAAGGTCACACGTCCTTGAAGATTTTATTAGATACATCAAGCAGTCCTTGACATCATGCATCAAAAAGTACTATGGGACCAGTCAGAGCAGGCAGTTGTTCTCAAGATGACCTGATTTTTCTTCAGTATGGGTTGTTGGAAGATATTCTTTCATTTGCATCTCCACCAAAATGTCCTTTTTTATGAGATCCATTTGCTCCCTTCTCTTCCACAGGTCACCTGGGCATTCACAAGTTTTGAAAGCAAGACATTTTATTCCACAGTTCCATTAATGTAGTATCACTGGTACTAGTATCCCCTTTTAATCAAAGCTAGGCCACCAAATGGTATTGCTGGCTTGCTGTCATCCATGTATATGGTTTTAGGTCTTTAGGTGGGGAAGAGAAGTAAGTATCTATCTGTCATGGTTTAGGAATGGTATGTCCCAATTTAGAATTCCCACTAAAACCTGTGCTCTGTTCACTTGCTCCCCTCCTGGCCACTCTCCTGCTGCAGAGGAGAATTGGAGGCACCACGGGTTGAGATGAGACCAGTTTACTGCAAAGAGCAATGAGATAAGAAAACAAATGATAACAGCAACAATACTTATGACAGAGGGTACAGGAAGGGAAGGATTCATACAGAAGACCCCCAGCAACAGACAGGACTGGACAGCTCCCTCTGCCACGCTCACTTGTCCAAAAGGAACCCCTTCTCCCTGGAAGAGACTCCCTTCCCTCCAACCTGACAACACGGCAGTGACATGTGGTGGTACAGAATAACCCCTGGGGTCTGAGCCATGCCCCCTCCTGGCTACTGCAAAATTAACCCTGTCCTGGCCAGAGCCAGGACAGTATTCTAAATTATTGTGCTTTTCAGGCATCCCCTTAGTATGGTTTCCTCCAAAGCTCCAGGATAATTCAATGTTTTCTGGCACTGAAGGAGTGACACGGTGATGCTTTCTATAAGGTGATCGACAAGCCCTGGTTGTAAGGTCTCATTTGTGCATTACTTTTTGCTGTCTTGTTCCTAACATTGCGCTCTGCTCTACAGGAAAATCGTGCATATCTATTTTGGCTGAGAACACTCTCAGGGAAGTCAGAACAGTTTTTGTTTGTGTTTTGCAATCCACTGACAGTTGTAGCAACATCATTTTCTGAGGTCATATTGCAGAAGACTGGAAGGGAGCAATGTCTGCTGGAATGTCTTTTAGGGTGGATAGATAGAAAAATAACACACTGCTTACAACCCCTGCATTTTCCATGTTTCATTTTAAATGACGGCTTTTATTTTTGCTTAAATATTTTTTGAGATCCAACAGACACTACTTCCCAGAATGTTTACAAATTGCCTTTGCAATGGTAGAGGAACGTGAGCTTGCCACTGTGGTGCTGAGGCTTTCTGCAGGTGCATGGGCAAAGGCAGCTTCAGTATTCTTACTGATCTGTTACTTGAGTTGTGTTTTGTCCTGTTTAATAAAGAAATATCTATCTGCTAAGCAGTTTAAAAAAGCAGCGCTTGTCTATATAAATAACATTTTGAGTTTCTTCAGGCATCTCCCTAGATCTGAAGGACTTAGTTGATGTACGCCTTTAAGTGTAAAATTACAAAATGTCATAACCATTGATTAATTTGATCAGATAAAGCAGATCAAAGGAGTAAGGCGGTTTGTAGACCTAGTTATTTTCACGCTATGTCTGTATGACATACCTCCACTAGCATCTTCATTAACTGCTTTCAGGTGAGAAGTGGGAGCAAACAGAATGACTTCAACTGGGAAGGATGTAGGTTAGTAGTCCCCAAGTTCACTTGCAGTAGTGTTCACTAGCTCTGCGTTTTTACTGTGGAGGCCAGAGGTTTACGTTTACATTGATGAAATTCAAAGTGAAAGCACTGTAGCTTTTCATCAGAACTGCAGTGCCTATGACCTACATTAGCTTCTCTGCTTTCTGCCATCTCTCCACTGACTGCCTGAAAGTCTCAGCAAAGTCTGGAAAAACCTGTGGTGGGTCCATGGGGAATTGGGACACTAATTTGTCACCTGTTATAACCCCAAATCTTTGTCTTAAGAGCTAGATATGTTGTCGGAGTGATGCTAATGGATTTAGCAGAGGCTCCCAGTCAAGGAGTTTCTCTGACTACAGTGAGCTTCTGTAAAGGCTCTTCACAGGGACAGGGATGGTCATCATTTTTCCAGTAGGCTCCTGTGACTCCTCTGGGGCTAGATTCAATTCTTAGCACTGGCAGTGTAAATCTTGGAGGGGTTGTGCAAAAATATTTGTTAGATATGATCAGTGTCAGTAACAGTGAAGTCAGATGCCACCCCTGGGATGTGGCCCATCCCTGGGATGTGTGGTGGCATTGAGGATGGGGTGATGCAGGCTTTGACTTAGGCTGACGCGTGCCAGCTGGGTAGGAGGGTATGGTGTGGCTCACCCCAGTCAGCTAAGCCACTGGGCTACAACTTCCACTGCTGTCTGTGCCAGGTGAAAATTCAGGAGTGGCTGTTGCCACAGCAAGCACACTCACCTGCTGTCTCCACTGGATGGGTCCCCATTCAAAGCATAAGTGGAGGAAATCTGGGGCAGAGCCAGAAGCTGATTTTCTTTCAGTGGTAATTTTGGCAACTTGGTTTCAAAACCCAAAGTTTTGGAACTTGTTTTGGGGTTTTTTTCTGAAGTGCTTTCTATTTGAGAGGTTCTTTTCTCTTGTGACGTGGCTGATATTTGGGGTTGCAGTTTATGAGTTTTTTACAGGAATATGGTTTCTTCCATCAAGCCTATATGAGGCTTATAAAGAACAGGGGACTATGCTTCAGAGCTGAGTTTGCCCCTTCTATCTGAAAAAAAACCCAAAATTGTTCCTGAATTTTAACTTTGTTTTCTCACCCCTATGCTGTTCTTATATTTTCCCATTCACAGAGAAAACAAGAAAAATTTGCTGCTGTTTTTGTCCCTAGCTGGGCACATTTTAAGTATGTGACTAATACTCTGTAACACGTTTTACAAACATGAGTGTTACAAATTACTGGCAAACATTTCAACAAAACAAATGCAACCATCAGGGAGGTGCAGGACATGAGCCACCTTCCCCCATGCCCCCACACTTCCGTGCCCTTGTTTCTCCTCTCTGTAATTGTAGGGCTGTTGGCTGCCCTGCCAGCACAGGAGTGGTTTCCTGCCCCTGGGTCTGACTGAATGCGGTGTGGGCAGAGGCCCAGGTGGGCTCAGCCCCTTGCTCCCCTGGGACACTGGTCATGCAAGTTGGCTGGTGGTGAACTGGGGCTATCTCCACTGGACCAGAGCAGGCTTTGAGGTGGTGATATACCACAAAAAAATAGTTGCTCTGCTCTTCAGAGCTTGCTGCCCCCGCAGCTCTCACCCTTCGCCCCCTGACCTGGGCAGTGGGGGACCTGGAGACCCCTCAGCTCAGCTGTTAGCACTCACAGAGCTGCAAGTCTTCCTCATCTTCCATCCTTTTCAGCAACGTTGTGCTTGGGACAGTTCCCACAGCAGTCCTCCTGGCAGCCTCCCAGCCCATGTTTCTTCCCTTTCTTTGGGCTAAGGAGTTGAGGCAGTGACACAAGTACTGTCTGGCAGTAATGACATGAATTGGGTGATGGGACCCCAGAGAAGAAGGCACATGTGGGGGAATAACAGTCCCTGGCCCATATGTGGTCCCAGGGCTCTGACTCCTTTTCCCTTGCTCCCAGACAGGAGAGAGGTGCCTGGAGAGTTGCTCCAGCCTTTGGGGAAGCACAGACTTGAACATCCAACAGTACCTGTCACAAGGAGGCTGAAGGGCCTTTTGAGAGGCAGGCTTTAGAAATCAAGGGGTCAGATGACTGGTATGAGATATGTCCCTGTTTATTCTCTGATAGCTTTTTACGTCAAAGACCATCATCAGTGAATCACCTATATGTGTGTGACTGTCATCATTGCTGTGCTAAATATAAATGTCAAAGGATTTTGAGCTGTAGGAATAAATCAGACTGTGTTGGCATGTGTGTATCAGACAGATCTTCCTCTTCCATGTGTCCTTCTCTCTCCATTACAAAGGCTGCTACGGTCAATGGGAAGCAGCTGCAGAAACTCAAATCTAAGCCAGGACTACAGGTTATATTTTCATACACAGATCTGGCATATCCACACATTGGATCTCTTCTTGCCAGTTCTGTCAAAATTCTATCAGTGAAGAGAGAGAGAAAGATTTGCTTTGACAGTATTTCTGAGGTAGAAACACTGAGAGACTGAGAAGCGTTTTCACACCCTTTTTTATACAGAATGTGTGATTTTTAAATAAGTACCAGAGAGAAAGTAACTTTGCCAAGGCTACCAGCCCTGCTGGCTGATCTGTGGACATGGGTTGTGGTGTGGGATTCACATGGGTTCAGGTTAAAGCACTTCAGTTAGACTTTCAAGTTAGCAGTTTCAATTATAAACACAAGTGATTGTTGTTATTTTCTGTTGAAAGCTGGGAGAAAGCAATAGGAAATTTCCCTTATATTTCATATAACCAAACATTCTTTTATTTCTTCTTTTTTTTCAGTAAATCTTTTTTTTTTTTTTTTTTACATGAGTAAAATGGTGATGAAGAAGGCCAAAAGAAAAACATCAGGAGTCTGAAACTGCCTATTTACTTTCCAGTAGCATTCTGTTCTGGCAACTGCAGTGGGGATTTTTTAACCCCTTATGCTTCCTTTACAGCATATGAAGGAGTGGTAGTGAATTTAAAAATGAGCTTTGAATATGCAAAGTAAATACGTCTTGATTTATAAAAGCTTTAAGAATCCTATAGAATATAGAAAGCGGGGGCTAACACCACTTTACTGCTCTCCTACTGAATGCTGTTATGCAGATAATCCTGTATTACATGATGAAAGATAAACAATCTGTGATGAGGTTGTCCTTTGTGCATTTCTATAAAGACTTTCTTTGATGATTAAGGAAAATCCTGTGGAAATAGTCAATTTTATAACACACACACACACATATATATATACATATCTGTTTCAGTTTACTCATTAACATCAGAGAACTCTACAATAATGACTCAGTCTGCTATTTTCAGGGGGAAAAATGGCAGCAGTGAATCCGGGCTCAAAACTACCTCCTTCAGCAGTACTGCAATATTCAGGGCTATTTCACTTTGCATCAGAGACGGGGGGATGTCTCCCGCTGCTGCACATGAGGCTCACCCTCAGGCTTTGGCCCCTTATTTTAGAATACTGTGATAATTCTTACATGTTCAGCATTTTATAAATAAGTACTTCTGAGGGAGTCAGGATGTCTTACTCCTTAGCCATTTGTTTACCATTGCTTTCCTCTTTGGATTATTTGCTGCCCCTTCCCAGTGTTGTGTTTTCCTGCCTGAGGCTTGGGTGGCTGATCTGTTCTTGTCACTCCTTGGTGCCTGAGTAGGCTTTCCTGGGTGGGACTTCTGGCTGGAAATGAGGAGAAGCTTTGTCCCTGTCTTCCTTTATCATCCTCAGTTTTTGCGTCCCTCTTCGCAGTTATCCTTTTCCTTTTCCTCTTTCCTGTCAGTTATACTTTTCCCCTTTCCTGTCTCTGTTCCTCTGCCATAGGTTTGCGCATGGATGCAGGAAGCACCCTTCCAGGGGTTCCAGCAGAGAAAGGGCTTCAAGCCTCCTTGCCTTCCATGCCATCCCAGCTTCATGTCCATCTCATGGCTGCCAGCTCCCCTCATTTGCTGCCATGCTTACTAGTCATCCTTTCTCTTCTCTTTCTCCCATCATGGCTCCCAGCTTCTTCCTGTCCCTTTGCCTCATGATACAGCCACCTCTGTGCTTCTGTCCTGGAAGATCTGTCTCACCTCTTCAGCCTGTAGCCCCTCTTGCCTCTCTCTCTTGTAGTAAGCCCAAATACAGCTTTTTATAGGTTCTCCAGAAACCTATAAAGGGGGAAAGAGCTGGCAACTTTTGTCAGAGGAACATGGAGTTGTATTCAGTAGAGATAGTACTTAGTCCCTGAAGTCTGAAAATGTAGGAAGGTGGGAGACAACTGTGAGAAACAGAAATGCCAGAAAAATGTGGAGGATTTGGCAGCCCTGTCTTTATGTCTACTGCGTTACCCTGCAGAACAGAATTGAAGACAAACATATGAATGTGCTAACATTTAAGTTATTGGATGCAAGTCTGTTACTGAATTACTTTGAGGGATTTTATTTTTTTAGTTTCAAGGTTAATTTTTTTTGCCATTGTTCTGCTCTATTTAGTTTCTCTTCAGCTAATAGTAAAAGTTACATTGCTCCAGAACAACTCCAGACCTCCATCTTTCAGAATGCTTGTTAGATATGTTACAATCCGGTTTAAACCCAGAAAAGCAAGGAAAGTTAAGTCTCTGTGCATAAACCGGAAGGAACTTAGAAGGCTCAAAATATTCCCAGAAACGAGATTAAAACCAAACGAGGTTAGATGTTGATGCCAAAAAATTGATGTATTTTATTTAATAGTAGAGAAGCAAGGAGAAGGGAAGAGAAAAGAAAGAACGAAATAGAGAAAGAAGTGTGTGGGGGAGGTGGGGGGACAGGGAGAGGTGACAGGGGTTAGGTGGAAGCACATCACCCATCTGAGGGTCCCAGCAACATCTCGTTGCTCCCCTCCATCTGCTCTGCTGGTGGTGAGGGTCCCCTGTCACCACCGTGGCCACACCGCCACACACTGCCACACCACACGCCACGCCGAAGAGTGCAGAATCCCGTGGATTCCTATACACTGTGGGCCAGGTGGGAATGCCCACGTGCCTCTCTTGCAGGGGCCAGCTTGACACTGTCCCTTGCAACACTGAGGGTCTGTTGCATCATCTCTGGGGCTCTGGTGCAGGGTCTGGGCACCCCTTTGAGGGGGCCCCTGTGATGGGCCATGTCACCCCTTCTGCTGTGGATAAGCTTCTCCCCCCACCCCCAGTGAGGACCCCTCAGCTGGGCTCCTTGGCACAGTGGAGGATGGGCAGTCACTGTGCCTCTGACCAGAGCCTTTTTCCCAGATACCCAGAGCCTCTCTTCCCTCCACCCTTTGGTGCAGGAGGTCTGTTTGAGCCTGGCAGCTGATAGCCCTGGGGCTGTGGTCCTCATCTTGGAGGTGTTAAGGCTGTGCTTTGTGAATGTCCCCAGCCCTGAGTTGTTACTTTATCTCATCAGTGAGCAGTGTAAGGCCTCAGTCAGGGCCCCATTCAGGGTGTGGTAGTCTTCTTTGCAGCTTTTGTAATACAGTTTTAAAAGTCAGGAAGATGTTTAAGTCATAAACTATAATATTTCAGTCTCTGACATGATATTAGTCTCCTTTGACTAAAATCAATCAGATCTAATTGAATTCTGTCAGATTGCCATTGCTTTGTGTCACTATCCCAGGACCAGACTGTAGTCATGAATCTTCGGGAAAATCCATCATAAAAACACTGGTAGGAAACTGGTTAATACCAGTCTAATGCAGTTAATCAGATTATCTTAAGAGTACATACCTCTGCAACTCCTTTGTAACTCTATCATCTGGCCTGCCAGGTTCTTTTAACCATTTTTATGCTGCAAAATGGGGAAAATTCAAAGTCCTTTGAGTGCAAAAAGTAGCAAGCATCAAAACAGTGATGATTTCAAAATCAGCCTAATCATTATTCAGTATTGTGCTTACCTCTGATGGGAGATAATACTACTGTGTCCCTCCTTGTCTGAAACTGCTTACAGCTGCTCTCTGCAGTTCACATCATGTGTGCAGTCAAATCTTGCCGTGTCTGCCACTGCTGATACAAAGCTGCATACTCTGGGAGTACAATTTACCATCATTGTAAATAATGCTGTACTCATTACAAAGCTCTAAAGTGACCTAAAATTTTTTGGTTCTAATTACTGTAATGTAACTATTGACCTCAATAAACTGACTGAATTCACAAAAGATAGTTTCAGTACTAAGAAGCAAAATGAAATGTTACTTGGTGTAGATATATAGATTATCTGGCTCAGGAAGAAGGGGAGACAAACAGAACATAGACCTGAACTGCTAACTCATTCAGACTGCTTTTTTTGTCTTGAACTGGAACTGAAGTTGAACCATTACTTTGAAGTCTCGGCTGTATTTGATCTAGAACTGAACTGTTTCCAGCTTGCCTTCCTGCAAAGTGTCTCTAGCTCATGAATCCCGACATCCTCCCGTGCCAGCCTGCATGGCCTGTGCTGTGTTGACAGCTGCATGGCAGCACTGTGTTGCATTCTTTTCCCCTGCACAACTTGGAATGTCATCCTGCACTGCTCTCAGTTGCTTTGGAGATCCTTTCATAGATCAGTGCAAGACAGACCTTTCCTGACTCTGGCGTGGGGGATTCACACTGCAGTGTTTGAAGTGTGGGTTTGCACTTCCCTCATGGTGTGGAGCTGCAGGGTCCCTCCTGTGTGGCACCTGCATGTGACGTGGCTCGAGTGGCCGTATGTGTGTACGTGTGTCTCCATACCTTGTCATGTGCATTGCTGTCTGTCTGCACTGAGCGCTGCAAGCCGAGACTTCTGTGGGATTGAAGGGGCAAAATCAGGCCAAGCAGACAGCTCTCCCAGTGCCCTGGAGCAGCCTGGACAGGACTGCAGATTATGGGTCCATCACAGTTCCTTTCCTTCCCTCACCCATGCCCAGGGCGGCAGTGGGCTGCGTTTCACACCACTGCTGAAAAGGTTGCAGAGGGAAGGAGATAGGAATGCAGTCCAAACTCACACTGAGAGCTTGCTTCTATCTTGTAACCCATAAATCTTGTCTAAACAGTTAGGTGGTTCAGTATGAGCAAGCTTGAGGTTGTTCATCGTTACCCAAACTGGTTAACAAATATTTAGTGATCTCCAGCCTAGCTAAACTGCAGTCATGCTGTCAGATTGGTGATTCTGTCCCTTCCCTGACCAGTGAAGTAAAAATGAATGCTTTTTTCTGTATTATGATATGAATAAGGGCCGAGGCTTTGTGGTTTTCAAAACCTGGTCATGATAACCATTGCCATGGCAATTAGGCCATCTAAATGCACAAGGTGAGAGGGTGCGGGCTCTGTGGTCATCCTGGTCTTCCTGGGGCTTTTGCCAGCATGGGTACTAAAGCTTACCCAGTGGACCACAGGCACTGGGTCCTCCCTTCTCAGAGCATCAGGTGGATTTTCGTGCAGTTACCTGTGTTTTACAACACAGAGCTATAAATACATCAGTAGAAGCAGAGTTTCTAAGTTGGCAGAAAATGGCATGCTGCAGAATGCATACTGATACACTTCTGTCTCTTTGGAGTTTTCTAGCTTTCAAACTTACATAAAATTCATTTACTTCGATTGAAGGTTGCATGTGCTTTCTTTGTATTTCCAGTCAGATGTGCTACAGCTTTTCTTAGTTTTTCTGAACCTTCCAGGAAGACACTTGGCCATCAAGGGTCCCGTGATCCATTACCAGCTGCCTTGAGGTGGCACAGGCACATGCTGTGCTGTGCCACTCTATGTTTGGCCCTCAGGACTGTGCTGTGCTCTACAGATTCCTTGCCATGGGGTAACCTCAGCTGGCCAATCTTAAGGGAATAGCCTGGAGGTGGCACTTGGGTGGTACCAGTAGTGACACCAGGGCACATACTTGTCTTTCTCTTGAGGTGAAGCAACATACTATCATTTAAACATCCAGTTGAAAATCCTATGAAGACCACAATGTGGGTCTCTCCCAATGGGAAGCCTGGGCAATGTGCCATGCCCTGATCATAGGCCTGTCTGCTGCTGCTGCCCTTGGGATTCCAGTGTCAGAAGGAACTAGAGGTCTTGTAGCCTGCTTCTATCTTTTCCATGATGTTGATGAAATAGTTAACTTTCTTGAGAGTATTTGTCATTCTTTCTTGGGGTACAGTAGGAACCAGAACCTGGTGCAAAACCATAGTCCACCCTATATTTGTGAATGTAATGATAAATAATGTAGGGAAAATTCTATTCTTGAGCAGATAACTTTCCAGTTAGGCCACCATTAATGGTGTACATCATTAAGTCTTAGTGTAATACTGTGTTGTGTGGGAAGGAATCCCAGGCTGAGTCCATTTTTGCCCTCTAATGGATGATTTACAATGAGTTATAGTAGCAGAGTTCAAATGTTCGGTGATTATTGCTGAGCTGAACTACTATCAGGCAGTTTTAAAAATAAAACTTGCAATTTGAAAAGTGTAATTGAAGTTCCTTAAGAGAGCCCTGCTTGACCTTTCAGCAAATGCACTGGATTTCCTGAACCAGCACTCATAGGCAGGGCAATGCCACAGGGCAATGCCACCCAGCATGGTCCTGCTGCTTAATGGGGCTATTGAGCTCTCCTCGCTGGTTCTCTGCTTCTTGTGGGGTTCATCATGGTGTGTTGCAGTGCTCACGATCTTTGAGTGTCTTCTTAGAGGAAACAGTGGGAAACTAAATTGCCATATAGGGAGGATTCTGCAGGAAACAAAAAATTGTATGAAAAAGAGAAATGAAGTGCAAAATGTGATCAACTGGTTCAAGTACCAGCTGTGTTTTGCTTGCAAAAGTCTGTCTGGGCTCTGCAATATCTATTCTATTCCTCACAGAAGTTCAGTGTTTGGAAACTGACAAAGAATGGGAGCCAAATTTATCTGTCATTTTCCAGAACTTCCCCGGGGTCAGTTTTGCCTGCACCTGGCCCTGACTGTATGCAGGCATGTAGTTTCATATGGAAATGATAAGCTCAGCTGGGATGCAGGAATGCCTCCAAAAGAGTTTCCTTTTAAGGAAGCACACAAGCCCTTAGCAGTGATGTCCGTATGTGACTCTGCTGTGTATCTAATACTAATTAAACACTTGACAGGTGTTTTTTGGTTTTGTTTTGCAGGAAGAAATCATTCCTGTTTTCAGCTCTGTACGCTGCCTTTATATTTGGTGGTCGGCACCTAATGAACAAACGAGCAAAATTTGAACTGAGGAAGCCGCTAGTGCTCTGGTCTTTGAGCCTCGCCGTCTTCAGGTAGGCACTTCTTCACACCACCTGCCTTTGAAGAGGCCCTGAAGAGGTTTTGGGGTTCTTCACGTACAGCAGCACTGCTAGTGTGACAACAGGCTCACACAGAAGTGGCATTTCTTTGCTTCTGCTGTTCAGGGTTGTGTCCTGATCCACTCCTTAACACTGAAATGATCCCCTTTGACTTACCAGATCACAGAGCATTTGAAGAGGGGAGAAATCAATAACTCTCTTGAAGAACAAAGGTGAAAATGAAGGAGGTCATGAGAAAAAGTGGTTATCATTGCAGTACATTTACCAAGCTACAAACAGAAATAAACACATTAAGATGTTAGTCTTGTTCTCACTTACTAGTAGTACTATGTTCATATGGTGTGTGTGCGTATATATGGAATATTTAGTCAAGACTCTGATCTCCTTTACAGTGAGGTAAACCAAAACTCAGTGCTTTGATGACAGGTAAATCAGACCACTGTAATTAATATCAGGAGCTGACTTCTGGTTATTCCATCACAAATTGCTTGTGACTGTAGCAAAAAGGTGGCTCCACAGGGAAAGGCTGCTTTTCAGTAATGCACACCTCTCGGCTGTGTGTTGACTCCACACTGAGTATGGGGAATGTCATGTTCAGATTGTTGGTAGTTGCTGAAGTCAGAAGCAAAATTGACCAACCTGAATTCCACTTTATCTGCTTAATATGCTAATTTTTAATGAGGATGAAGTTAAATGAATGAACAAACAAATGCTTATAAAAGTAGCCCTTACAAACACATGAACTTTGGTACAAATTACTAGTAATAGGACACAGATGGCCTGAGGATTTTTCTTCATTTCAGTGACTATTGGGACTGTAAGTTGCAGCTCACTCAACAACATACAGACCAACAAACTGTTATCAAACACTGCTACCTGTATCTTTCTAATATCAATATAGTAATTCCTGATTATATTAGTTCACAGCTACATAAAACAGGCTTCCTTACTGAGCAGGTGTGAATGATGCATTATTTTTCACAGGATGGGAATAGTTTTTGCTGAGAGACTCTCCAGAATGAAATAAAGCAGGAATGAAGAAGTTTGGCTTTTTTCATGGCTTTTCTTTCTTTTCTCCAAAATTATATCACCTTGAAACTTTCCAAAACACTGGCAGGGGAGAATAAATTGTATTTCTAATAGCTAGGACATGCTAACAGAAGAACTTTAATTTGGCTTGGGTTTAACAGTTCATCGACACGATAAAGAATATCTCAGAGCAGACAAAACTTCTTGTGGTCTGGATAACTTCAAGAGCAAGTTCTAACACTGTGGAAATTTGTAATTTTCATTTGCTTGCACTTGGTTCTGTAGTTCTGGCTGTGTGTCTGACATCATTTTGCTTTAAGGTCCTGTAAGCAATTGTCATTGCTTGTTTCAGAAATGTCTGAATCCCAGCAGCTGTTGAATTGGTTCCTAGATGGCATTTCATTTGTGGATCAGTTTGTAAAGTGGTTTGTTGCCAGCAGGATCCCAATCCTGATTGCACTTTCGCATTGAATGTGGGCACTAGGATGTAGCTGGCTTAGACAAAGCATTTGTAGTTTAATTCGCAATTTGAGGTGGGGAAGCATGATTTTGGAACTCTCTTTTGCAGAAGATGTCTAGAGCAAATTTAAAAATTAAATTACTTTTAGATGTGGCTGACATTCACAGTGTGGGGTTTTTAAGCAGTTTCACTAGCTAATTTCCTCCCACAATCACAAGATCGAGGCACTGATCAATGAATAGCATGAATTTACACTACACTGTCTAGATGGAATTTGAAATTAGCACATTCATTACTTGCTAATTGGAGTTTCCCATCATAATCATATGAAATAGCTAACTCATGGCCAGCATGAGCTGCTGAGTGATGCTGGGTGATGTGAAAAATGTGGCCTTCATGTTTTGAAGGTACAAGCAGCCAGGATCAGTCTGCCACAGAGACCACCTCAGTGCAGGCACTCAAGGTGAGCTCTGCTTGTGCAGATAAGAAGCATTGGCCAGAAGAGCACAGTTAAGACAGGGATTCATAACTCCATAGTTTGCTTCCTCCATCAACTCAAATAGCACCATTCAGGGACAAGTGTTCCCCAAGCGCTGCAGAACTCACCCTTTCCTCTGTATGTTAGGAAAAGAGGAAGCAGAGTGGAGTGGGTGTGTGAGATGTTTGGCCTGCACAGAAGTACTGTGCATTTACCCTGCTGGATTTGTAGTTGGCATCAGTTGATTATGAAGATTATATGACTATGCTTTGCACTTCTGAGGTGCTGAGTAGTGTGCAGAGGAGTGAAATAGGGAAGGGGGAAAAACAACCCAAAATGTTTGCAGTCAGACAGAGCATGAAACCTTTGTAGCTTCCATAGCAACGTGCAATCCCACACAAAACCCCTTGACTTCTTACCTGGAAAACAGGAAAAATGGCAAAGAATTCATTAAAACTTGAGACAAAGACTTCTTATAAAAGTGTTCATTGGAACATCCATTACCTGGTGCTGAAGCACCACTGTTCTTTCTGGGGCCATTGATCACAGCCTTACTGACTCTCTTAGGCAGGCAGCACTGGAAATACTGTTAACTTTCCAAGTAACTTGGATTTGTTTTTTTTCTGGCTCCTGTCATAACTAGGTGTTGCATTTATACATTTGTGGTCTGAAAGGCATTCCTGCTTCCTCCAAAGGTCAATTCAGATACATTTAGAGGACTGTAGACTTACTATGGATCCAGGAAAATGCTTCTTAAATTTCAAAAGACTTCCTCTTCGGCTTTCTGGGAAGCTAAAATGCTATGACTTTTACAATACCTCGCAGAAATTCTAAGTAATATATTTGTCTGCCGTGAGTGGTTGTACTGAGGGAAAAAAAACCTGCCTGGAGAGCCCTCAGTATTCTGCCTCAAGGTCATTGTGAGGCTTTTTTATGGACTCCTTGTTTATCTCCCTTTTAGCACTCCTACCATTTTACCTGCTTCAAATATCCTCAGAAATAGTAACACTTAGCAGAGGCTGAAAAGATGTGTTTAGGGCTTTAAAAGAAAAGGAAATTGCCTGCCAGGCAATGACATGGTCCTTCTTCAGAATGTATCCTGTATGCCCTGCGCTTGCCAAGATCATTTAAATGTGGTAGCTGCTACAGTAGGAAACTTGCCACGCTTATAAATAAACAAAACAACTACACCACCCTGCTGAGCTTGCTGAGCATTCAGGAGCCCAGTCAAGAGCGAGTTTTGTGTCAACACTGGCAGCCAGCCGGATTCCTGAGAAAAAAAAGCAGCTTTATTTCCCTTTGAAAGCATTGACTAGTTTTGAACATTTTGTCTCTGAAAACTTCAGTAGGAGCAATGACAGTAAGTCTTGCTTTTCACTTGGAAACCCCTGTGAAAACATCATCTCCTGAAATCTTTTGCTGAGAAATCAGTTTGAGATACTGGGGTTGCTGGGCTGGTTTGGTTTTTTGGTCCCTAGCAGGTTTGTTGACTTGTTTAACTCGTTGGAGATTTGTTCTGTTTTGTTTTTGTTCTATTTTAATTTGTTGTCTACACTTTAATTAAGTGTGTTTACCCAGCCTGGTTACATACTGAAGTCGTGGGGGAGCAGTCCTGTGTTGCTCTCTGTTAACAGGAACCTGCTGTTAGGAAGCTACACAAAAGGTCTTTCTTCAGTCCCATATGACCCCAAGGAAACCATTGCTGTTTCACCTACACAATCAAGGTGATGGTCAGTCCTGTATTTCTGAATATTCCTTGGGGTTAAAAATCTGCAAAACACATCAAACCTGAATTGCCAGTTTTATATTTGTGACACTTTGAACGTAAAGTTGGGGCCATTCACTGAATGTCTTACTTGGAGTCTATCAAAAGTGTCATGCTGGCATCCGCAGAAATCAGCAAAGCTGAGGCCAGGACTCGCAGAAGGATACGAAGTCATTAATTCATGTTTTCATTACATCTCAGTTGGATTTTTGTAATTCCTTCTATAGGCCACGGGGTCTGTGCACGGGTAGCATTTCTGTCAAGGAGCTGAAACGTGTTTGATCGCCTTGTCTTCACAAAGGACAGCAGCGTGGCACCGTGCTCCTGCGCATCCTTAAGGGGCTGATAGCAGAAGTTTCAGGGTCAAGGCTCTAATTAATAACAGGAAATGGTTATCTTCCCTGGGGAGTTCTGGCACATCAATACAGGAGGCTAAGAAGCTAAAACATCTAATGTGAGGCAGTCATTTGTAGGCAGAGGCTAAGCTTGACCATGACTGGTGGGTGCAGTGAGAGAAGGAATATCTCTTCATCCAGCCAAGCCACACAACTATAAGGCTCTTATCATCCCCTGAGGTCACTTAGATTCTAATCCAAACCCAGCCATGCTTTTGTAGCAGTGGTGGAAATGAGTAGATGTCAGTACAGGGTTTCCAAATGTCTTTCTTCCTGGTAAGCACTTCTTCTAAGTAGTAGAAATGGTATCAAGTGTAGCTAAAAGGTCGCTAGCTGCTTGCCACAAAGCTAACCAGGGCCTCAAAAGTAAAGTATTCCCACAACAACAGGTCTTATATTTGAAAGACAGACCCAAAAAGACTCACTAAAAGAAGGTGACTCACTTTGCCTTTACAGAGCTGGTGTTGACTGATTTGTTACTGGAAGCACAGCAGCACATGTAGAGGGGTTTGCACTCATTCCACAGAGGGCTCCTGACAAGGTAGTCTGAGACATGTCCTTATGTGAAGAGCTCAATTCTGAGCTGAATTAAAGAGAAAAGACAAAACATACGTTTAAAGAAAAGATTTCAGTTGCTTGGATTTGTGACTCTGAAATACATTCTAGTTATCATGCTTGTAAGTAGGAAAATCAATGAAAGATAATAGAGATTTATGTCCCCTCACAAGAGCTGCTATTCACAGATACTTGCCATGGAGATTTAAACACAACTTAATTTCATATGTTGCTGAGCAACCCATCAAAATCTTAAAATACTCTGAAATTTTATAAGGTCCTGACAGTACATTCAAAGAGAAAATTAATTACTGAAAAGAGGAATGTTTGCCAAATAACATTAAAATTAATAAGCAGCATTTAAGGTGAATTAATAATCTTCTCACTTATAAATTTTAAAGGAAATTAACTCAAAGTGAAACATTCCCTATATTTGTAAAGCATTAATGCATATTCTCGGGACATTTCTCAGAACCCAAATCAGTAAAAGGCTTAATATACACATACTTAACAATTTATTTCTATAGGACCATGTTCATCTTTACATGCTTACCCAATTTTCTTATGTAACAGATAAAGAAACATCTTTTTAATTACCATTTTGGAGCTGAAGTTGAATATTGGGTGAACAATAGAAATTCAGAATGATTGGAGAGAAGACAAAAATCCATTGGATGAGATTTAGCAGTTTAAGAAGAAAAGTTTCTTCTCTGTAAGTTACTGTAATTCCGGTAGGAAAATACAAACAGCGTTGTGTAGAGTGAATTCATACAGTGCAAAACAATATCCTTATTCCCAGAATTGTAACTGATGCCATGTGACAAAATGCTGTGCCCATCTTCCAAAGTCTCACCCCTTTGTTCACTCTGCTGTTACTCCTGTGGATTCCTGTGTCCATCAAAGTAATTTTGAATGTAGGCTGGTTTTACTGTTTTTGTCTACTCATGCCTATTTAAAAGTAAACCAAGGAGTCACTGTGAGACCTGGCCGACTCGGCTTTGCAGGAGATATGGATAGGATTGTCTAAAAATTATTATGAAAATCTCTTTTTTCTCAGTGTTAAGCTGGACTTCCTTTCTTCAAAACATTTTCTTTCTCTCTGACTTGGCTTGCTTGTCTTTATTGCTGGAAAATGAGCATCTTAGCAAAGTGAATTCAATATGTTATTTGAAAAGCTGTTGTTGTGCTCGTTCTGCCCCTGTTCCTTCCCCTCTCTCGCAATCAATGAATGTTTTGACTCTCAGTGTGTCACCTTGAATTACACCTTTCTCGTGAGCTCACCCTGTCCCAGCCCATGGGAGCCATCGCAGGTCACCACTCAGTATGAATGGTACCCAAAGCAGAGCCCCCAGGAGAGAAGTTTTACCTCTAAATTTTATACAGGGAGCAGACTGAAATGTTATTTGAGGAATAAAGAACATCTGTCTGGTGACTTGAGCAGGGAACGGTACTAGAGAGAAAGTAGATCATTAATTCAAAAGGAATCAAACCTCCCTTCTCTCCCCATGTGGCAGCACTTCTGTATTTTACTCAGCCTCAATACTTGGTTCGTGAGCATGCTAAAAGGGCCTCCTCCATGCAGAAATCCCTGGGGAACTGGTGTCTCCAAGTATTTTCTTCTGAGTAAGTCCCCAACAGCTTGTGCTTGTTGGAGACAGCGGGAATTCAACACGGAGAGGTGTTAACTTGCATGCCCTATCAAATCCAACGCCTCGTCTGAGGACGAGCTGTTAATAAACACTGCCAGACCCAGCCGCGAGCACGCAGGGCTTGGCTGCATACGGGTGTCGGCTCGTGGCTTAGCAGAGTCACTGTTTTGTCACAAGTTTAGCTTCTTCTAAACAAATGTGTCTCCTTGTGCTTGTACCATTCAGCATCCTCCCCCCAAGTTGTTGAATTAAAAAAACAAATTAGTTGCCAATTGTAGGCAAATCCCTGAACTTATCTAGCAGCTTGCAGGAGTCCCCACTGAGGACAGAGTGAAAAAGAAGATCAGTGCCTCCAGTTGTTATTAAATTTATGGATCTGACATTACAGTTGTATTATAACTTTTAGCTTCTTTAAACCTCCCTTATTCTGTCAAATGCTAGTGTTTCGCTGTAACTTAGATTTTTCTTACTTTGTTTTCTGCCAGTTTTACAGCTTTACTCATGGCTGGCTTCATTGGTGGCCTGACTCTTTGCTAAACCTTTTTGGTTTTGTTTGGCTTTATTTGCATGGGATAATTTCAAACTCCTGAACACATACATTTCAGTGCTATACATGACAGTTACTGTGCCAACTCGATACATTTGATCCTGTAAGTATCTTTCATTTATCCTGCAGAACTAGATAATGCCGCTTTTTTGGATTATCATTTAAATCACTGCAATTCTGCACTTACTGTGAGGTTGCCTTGAGATGATGTTGGATGCTGAGAATAATTTCAGTAACAACAAAGGAACAAGTGCAAATGCCCCTGACGCTTTCATTAAGGATTGCTTAAGAGGCACACTGTGCTTATGAATCCTCATGGACTACTTTAGAAATCCTCAGATGGATTCCTTAATTCCTGTGAGATTTTGCACCAAACACAAGGCTTAAGTTGAAAATTGATTTTTTTTTCCCTTTTTAGTAGTCTAGCCACAGTCCAAACTTGCTGAAATAAATACCTAAGAATGAGGAAATACTTCTTGAAAGGAAAATATCTCATTGAGTATGCAGCCTTCACAGGGTGCCAGGGAATTTCAGCTACAACAAAGTCCAATTACTATTTAGTGATGGTATTGCTTGAGAAGTAACAGCTTTCATCAAGAAATATTGTTCCTGCAAGTTCCTACCCTCCATGTGCCAGATTACCAGGAAGCAATGTCAGGTAGAAGCTCACTGAAGAGAGTAAAACTAGATGATAGGTAATTACTGTTGATCAGCTTGTAACTGCCTCTTTGGCAATCAGAGGAGATACAGGGCTGCATGGGTAGAGCTGGAAAACTATTTTTCATTCTCTGTAAGAAAACAGCTACGTGTTTTTCAACAGTGTATGGTTACAGGGGTGTCCCTGTAAGCAGCTTACACTGTCCTCTGGTGTTCCTTGGGTGATGATTGAGTGCAGCTGCCCTTCAGCCTGACCATTGCTCTGTGCTTATCTCCACCAAAACCCAGTGGGCCTTGCATAGTTGCCAAGTGCTCTGAGTAAGGTTTTCTGTGCAAGTATAACTCTTTTCACTTTCAGCAGTTACCTTCCCTGCTGTTGCACAAGCTACTGGTAGGGATGTACACCCAGCATTTTTTTTTTCTACTGTGCTTTGTAACCAGTGCAAGTTCTTCCACCAGCTCACAAAATTTTACTTTATTGATTTTTTGTGTGTGTGTGTGCTCTGCTCTCAGGATTGTCTGAATATAGCTATTCCCAATCATAAGGAAGGCAGGCCTGGAGGATCAAATTGCATTTCCTGGAGAGGTAATTCAGGCTCTGTGAGGAGAGACTGGAAGGCAGTACCTGTGGTAGATTGATTTTTATCCACACAAACAAATAAGTCTTACGAGTAGTAGTTGCAGCGGTTGGCAGAATTGTTGAGTTTGCCACTTTAGCAAGGGAGAGTCGGATGGATTTTCCTCTGCTGTGGTGTTAATGTGATTAAAATCTCCAGATGACAGTGTCCATTGATCGAGAGCCCTGCAGAGATGTCACTGTTTGGGTATGCCTAATGAGGTCCCTGGGGAGGGAAAGAAATAAGTTAGGTCTGGCTTTCCTTCCAGTTTTGTCAATAAAAAGGACAAAGAAATGGTTTGGGGAGCCAGGTGAGTTGTGATTAAGAAATCTGCTGACAAGAGGGAAAGGCTGAAGGGAGTGGCCCCACACTGAAGGATTTATTGCCAAGGAGAAAAAAAAGGCAGATGCAAGATGCACAGTATCTGCCCTCACATGGAAACCACAGAGCGAGCTGTCACTTTAATAGAACTCATTACCTTCCCCAAAATTTATCACATGGGATCCTAACACCACCCAGGCATGTATGCATATGCTTATGGGTCTATTAAGCTGCATAAATGATACATTATTTCTTAGAGCCATGTGAAATATTTGCAGAGTTTCTAAATCAGTCTGAGCTGGCCTGACTTCAGGTTTTGGTCCCAACTGAAAACTCAAATGATTTGCATTGAAAAGCTTTCTAGAAAGGCATCTGGATCAGTGCAGTAGACAGGTCTGAAAAGCAAGGCTTGTGTGCTTGGTTCAGTGATGGGGGTCTTTTTTAGAAATGGAAGGGGATTTCTCTGAAATTTGCTTTGGCATTTTGATAGGACTGAGCCCAAACCTCAAAGTATGCGTGAATTTATGCAAAGAAGTTTTCTGCCAAAATGACTGATAATAACTGCAAAGATCAGCACAAGTTGTGCTCACACACATGGTCCTGAAAGCCAGAGAACCTCATTATAAAACACTTCCAGTACTTCTAACCAGCAGGTTTTAGGATAAGCAAGCACCATACTGAAAAAAAGTGTTATTCCTCATCTTCCCTTATTGCTACCTTTTTTTTTTTTTTTTTTAACATTACTGTGGCGTGGACTCCACCCTGAATGAGTCTCCTTATCCTTCAAGGATGGTAAAGGAAGACTGTGTGGGTGAACTGCAAGATCCATTTGTTTTCCTTCCCAGTTAGGAAATGGTCAGTGGGAGAGGCTGAGGAGCAGCTAGGCAGCAAAACATCAGAAGGAAGGTTTTACTGCTGGGGCTTGTTAAATTCTTGGTGTTCTCATGCCCTTACATTTGTGTATGTTTTGGAGGGACCCATTTCTGTTATTCAGAGCAGTGGATCATAGAGATAGAATCTGTAATAATAATAATGGTACCTAATACAGCATTGGTACAGTTCCTGCTGCATTCTCAACTGTAGCCTGTGTATTTCCGAGCTTTTGAGTCAGTCCTGGGATTTTCTTTCACCCTGTAAAGGAGTGTATTTGAAACAAGATCCAGCAGAGATGCCAACCACTGACTTAAATGCCTTTTAAATGGCTTCCTAGAGCAGAGTAGCTGGTCAGAGCATGGGGCCACATTTTGAACTCTCTAGTGCCAAGGCTGGATGGAGAGGCTCCTGCCTTCCCTGGTTTATGTTTTCCCTATGAATGAGAGCAATGAAATCATGTCATTAAAAAGTGGAGGATAGACCATTTTAGCTGCATCATTCACCAGTCCAGGCAAATGGTGTGGCCATGGAACCAGGCAGAGCAGCACAGCAGGGTGGGCAGCAGGCACTGGAGGCAGCGGCCCGCTTGTGGGATGGGTGGAGGCATGGGATAGCTCCAGCATGAGAGGGCCATCCATGTGGGGTGCATGGATACAGGAGCTCAGAGCAGAGAAGAGCCACAGAGAGAATGCCCATTGCTAGTAATCACATTCACCTCCCCAAAGAAAGTGAATGTTTTCAAATAGAACATTTTCTCAGCTGGAGAGGTAAAATTGCAAGTGGGAACAAAGGCATTCATCATTACAAGCTTTCAGGCAGTTTAGGAAGTTAAAGACATTTTCTAGTCTGAAGCATTTGTGAAAATTGTGCTCTTAATTACAATGTTTTAGTAATTTTATAGATACCTTGCAGCCTTTCAGACACATGGGCTGAAGAGCATGAATTCGATGTTCTTTTTAAAGAATGAGATTAACATAAGTGCTCTTAAATGACTGTTCTGTTAATTTTTGAAAAAGTGCTTTTAAAGATATTCAGTTACCATAAGAAAAAAGTGTATCATGGAACCAAGGTGCTTTTTTCATAATTTTTTCTTTTTCCTGCCTGTTGTAAGAGAATAAATAATGGTCCCAAATAATTTTATCTATAGGCTAGGCCTTGGAGGACACAGGTGTGAGGGAGTTATTCTTGTGCTTTCAATTACCTGCTAGCAATTGAATTGTAGTAACTGAGCACATGGTTGCCTAAATGCAGTTAGCAAGGGGTAAAATATGGTGGCAAACCCCTCCTTCTTTGCTGTTACAGTTTTTCACTAAAATTGCTAAATATAGAATGAACATGTAAGTAGTTACCATAGTTCATTGGCACCAGAGCAAACTTGGTAACATTTTTTCACATCTGTGTTTAAAACTACTCTCCTTAAAGGAAATTGTGAGAAAATTATAGCCAGTGTGATTTTTTTTTTCCCTCCAGTGAAATGCAAACAATATAGAGCAGAAAGGAGCTCAGTAATGTTATGATAGTCTTAAATCCCAAACATACAAAAGGAAGCATTGCAGTCCTCTGAAAGATTGACTTTGAAATAACCAGATTTTTTCATTTTACAGTGAGAGTTCAAGGTTCTGTTTCTGTCCATGGTTGACTCACTGGTTATGTCTTCAGGCTTTTCCTTCATAGACTTGGCTGGATAGGAGCCTTTTAAAATGGGTTTCCCATGGACTCTCTTGCTGCTGAATAGGATTAAAACTGCATTTTTGTAGCTTTATCAATTGAAGGCATAAGTAAAGGAGAACAGGAGTTTTTAAGAATATTGGCATTGAATTTTCCACCTCACTTTTGTATGTGGTCATGTCGCGAGGAGTTAAGCACCCCATCATGGATTCTGATCCATACCTCATTTTATTCTGGAGTTCACTGGTGCAAAACAACTACAGTAGTTAAAAACAACTGCAAAACTTCCATGAGGGAGAAAATCAAAATATTTTCTCTTACAGTTAAGGTCAGTTGCTGCAGTCTGCAGCAGTCTAAGCAAACTCAGAAGGTGTGACAGTGGGGAGGAGGTAGATGAAGGCTCTTGAAACTCACTTTGTAGGTCACATTCTCTGTCACTTCTGTCCAGCTGTGTCAGGCCAAATCTACCCTGGTGTTTGCCTAACATACTTTCCTAAGGGAAAACAGAGGGAGAGCAAGGGTCTGACTGCCTCTGTGGAAGGCACATCCGATGTTCAGGCTAGGTCAGAAGGTTTTCAGCTGTTGGTGTTTCTAGAAGAGCACAGCTTTGTAAATTTGCACTGTATGTCTGTGCACCTCACTCTGTATTTTTAGATCTTGAAAGTGTGCTGCGAAAGTACCAAATATACAAGCAATGAAGTGTTGTTAAGAGGTGTACTAATAGCTTTTATGTCTATAAACTATTTATCTTGAAAAATACAGGTGTACCTGAGGTAATTAAGATGAAGGACTTTTGACTTGAAGGTTTAGAGAGCAACTTTAAAAAGTGGAAAGAAAATCTGTAGTAGGTCAAAGGACTGTGAAGAAAATTCATCCTACTGAAGTGTGTTTACTGTTACTTCAACTGTACTGTTTTCACTGATACAGAGTGAGGTCAGGCCTCTTTCTGCTTACATCAAACAGACCTCCTGGGTAGGGCACTGAACCACAACTTACAGATTCACAGAATATCCTGAGTTGGAAGGGACCCACAAGGATCACCAAGTCCAGCTTTTAAGGAAATGGCCCATACGGAGACTGAACCCACAACCTTGGACTCACAAAGTTTCACATCATTTCTTATCCCAACTCAGATGCAGATTTTCGACAGGACAGTTAAATTTCAGTTTGCCCCACCTGTCTGTCTTTGAAATGGGTTTAATACTTAATCACCTTACAAGGCTATCACACGAGTAAAGGACATAAAGTTCTGTAAGGAATTCACAAATACAATGTTAAGGGCCTTGGAGATGCCAACACAGACAGAAGTCTAAAGGAAGTTACCTGGGTAGACCCCAGCTTATGAACAGCTTTGTACTTAGCAGTTCTTCATACAGGAATGTCTGACCTAAAGCAGTTGCTGGCCTGAATTTTATTTAGGTTGGTAACTCGGGGATAGCCCAATCTGGAAGTGGTAGGTCTTCACTGTTGGAAAGCAGAGGAGACCAAGATTGTGGTACGGCAGAGAAAGGTTTGCTCTGTGGAGAGAATGGAGATGTCCTTTTCATATGAAGTGGATTCAGTGAGGCAACAGAAACTTCTGGGGAGGTACCTGGATCGGTTCCAGGAGGTAAAGCAGAGAAGTGCTTTACAAGTGTCTTACAACAGTCTTTCTGCAGGAGCAGGTCTCCCTCTCCATCACTAACCTTGGCATTGCTTGAAAGCACTTTGGAAATGTTGAAAGATGATGAAGCAATAACCCAATTACATTAATTTTCTTTGCCATTTCTTACAAAAGTAACAGTTGGGCTGAGTTCATCAGCTGTAATTTGAACAAGTGTCTCTCCAGGATTTCAAGGTAGCTCACTGTTAAGAAGTTCCTATCTTTTAAATGCTTATAAAACACCTCAAAAATATTACATTTAGAGTTAAGAGTGACCAAATCCATAGTCAGTACCATACTTTTTCAAACTTTTTTTATCATTTAGGTGAGTACCATATCACTATGTATTCTTCACTGACCAAGAGACTGATTAATTAGGAAAGTTAAACCTCTTCCACAAACCTAGCAAAATATTTTTAATAACTAGGTGCAGACTTATGAAGCTAGTTCTTCTAGTCAGTTACTAATACAAATGAATATTTCATATAGGTTGCCCTTGCATCACACTGACCATTTAGGATGTTGGGTGCCAGATCCTTTTCCAGGCAGCTTTTCTGTGGAAAAGTTTAGTTATATTGCAGTGACTTACCAACAGATCTCATTAACTCTGTGAAGTCAAAATAAGAGCCATTAATTCCATGTCGGTCACTACATGGAGCAACAGCCAAATTAATAGCTTTCAGTTATTGGTCACATTTCATTTGTACTTAATGATTGGCTTCTCACCGTACAGTACAAGTATCATGATTTTTCAATCAAAGATAAGTCTAAGGAAACCATATAGTTTCTACACCAGTTTAAATACAAGAAGATCCAGGATTTTTTGGTAATTCATGGAACTTATGTAACTTCAATTTTATTGAATACAATAGAAGAGACAAACTAAGACACGAGTCACATCTGAGATAACATTTAGGTAGTCTGACAACCTTTAAGTGACACTATATATTAAGATTTTCATAGGCATGATTGATTCCTACTCTCTTTTAGAAGATTTGTTCCATCTGGAAAATCTATGTTTTTAATACTGCACCATCACATACTGCACATTGCCCAGTGAAGTTGGTGCTGCTCCTCCCTACCCCCTGCAGAGCTGGCCAGATGTGGATGAATATGTCCATCAGTGGGAAAAAATCACAACAAGACTTAAGAGGTGATTCATTTAGAAAAAAAGAAGTGGAGGAACAGCTGCAATGAAATCTAACCAATCCACAAACACCAAGACCAGCTTGGGTATGAGAAAGCAGATCGAAACAATTGCAAATTCTAGTGGGTTGTGCTGCTCCTTTGTTAGGTCCTGCACACGTCAGCCCCCCAGAAAGTGGGGCCCACAGAACCCACTTTCTCTCTTTGTGGTATCCTGTAACCCATGGACACAAAAGTTTAAGGAAACTTAATTAGCCAGGAAACTTATTTCTCACTTGCCCTTTGCTGCAGTGCACTGGAAGGTTGGTGTGTGGCCTGGTTTTTCACCACTCCCCTCTCCGTGGAGGACAGAACGCCTTCTCTGTCGGACAGGCTCTTAAGGAGGCTACTCTCATAGTCTTAATTCATTTCCCAGCCTCAAAACAGTCTGGCACGTCCACCCACAAAAGCTTTTGGAACAATAGTCTTTGAATAATCACCCAGGCACCAGTAAAAGTCAGTAGGCTGTTGGTCCATAATTCTGGTCAGCACAAACCAGACCATAGTGTATCCTTTCCTCATTTGTCATTACCCAGATAAACCCTTTAACCTGGACATTCCCTTTTGGTTTTGCTTAACTTTATAAAGAAACTACCCTTTCTGTAGCCACATCCTGGGAGAACTGAAAAAAATGCAGTTTCTTTTTTTTTTTTTTTTTTCCAGATGATGAGGGCAGACTCCCACAAGCATTCTGATTTAACTACTAAAATTTTGTTTGACTGTCTTCTCTTTTTGCTGTTAAGGTTAGCAGTTTCCCAGAGTACTCTGGTCCTAGGGGACCTGAAGTCACCACAAAATTTAAAGACAGATTTTAGATTAGGAGCAGGCCAATGGTTCATTAAATCTTCCATCTTTTCCACTGGGCTGATTGTCAGTATTGTCACAGTAGCAACAGCAACGCAGCAAGCACACTGTGATCTGAGTACCTCACCTGTCCACACAGATAATAGTTTATCTTCCTGTAATAGAGCTGTAAACATATATTTAGTGTGTGGTCGCCATACAAATGCATGTTCCCAGAACTCCTGTTTGCTAGATAGGACCTGTCCTCATGTCCTTCCTCCCTGGAACAGGCCATTTCCCAATGCTGGTCTGCCAACTTTATCTGAAGTCACCTAGGAAAAAATAATGCAAACTTGGAAAAATCCCTCCCCTCTGCTGATGCAAGCTGCACGTGCCCCCTTCAGTGCCTGCATCCTCTGGAGGTGCCTTGGTGTCTATTGAGTCAGCCAAAACTACCATTCTTTCTCACGTGGCCTAAGCAGGGTTTTATGGGAGACAGATGGAAATTTACAAACAGCTTAATTTCCAGCAGCAAAATCTATCAGTTTCTTAAGAAATTTGTCACCTGGCCCTGTCTCTGCTGTGTTACCTTTGTGGTGCACATCATTGATGGGCTGGTACTCTGGGACCAGGTTTCACAAGACTGCAGAAGATAAGAGTGATTGGAAAGAAGTTCACCATTACCAGGTGGAGAAGAAAAAGTGTAAATAGTTCCAGAGAACTAGTAAACATACCTACCACTCATGTTGAAAAATTGCTTTGTTACAAACTTATTTTTAGGAATGAGTTAAAAAGCACAGCAAGGGAATGACTGAATGATATGAGATGTTCTTTGACATGGACATACACCTACTTTGGTACATGGTGCTTGGTAATACCAGGAGTTTCTGAGTTTCTTTACTGTTTTGACAACTGTGGTGGTGGGGAGTTCAGTATGTTTGATGAAGCTGCATTTCTTTTCAAGAAAATTAGTTCTGAGAGTTGTTTCTTGTATATGCTTCCTCCCTGCAATTTCCTAGTATCACTTCATAGTTTGCATGTGTTCTGTTGCTTGGCTAAGCACAGAAATACTCTGCTGCCCCTTTTAACAGAAACTGCTGTCTCTGGGTGTGCTCTCAGGACTGCCCTGCTGCTCGGACCTGACAGACAGAGGGGTCACTGTACTTCCCACGCTCCTGTGCCTCAGCATTAGCAGCGCAACTCCTTCCTCTTTCCTGAGGACGCTGGGATTTAAATCAGAAAGACACAGAAAGTCCATTTTATTGTGTTAAGAGAGAACTCTTCAGCAGCAGAAGGGAAGCGTGGAATGACCACCAAAGTACTGCTGCTGACCAGAACAGGAAGGTGAACATGGTTTGATTTGTCATGAAGGAACGTTTAGGGAGCTCCACATTCTTCACCTACTGCCCTTTAGACATGTCCTTTGAATTCAGAGTGCTCCCTCTGTAAATATTTCACATGCTAAAATGAAAAAAAAAAGGGAGTCAACAAACAACTAAAGAGCCTGTTTCCCCTCTTTGCTTGCTGTTATGGTACAAGCAGGCTGCAGTCAGTGTGGTCATCTCAGCTGCTTTCCCAGGACCACTGTCTGCTCGATGTGGGTTTCACAAAGGAGGATGTTGTGCTTTTTGCCATAGCCTTGTGCTCCCAGGGCACAGACTCACCTGCCAGGACTCCTGTGAGTGACCATGTAAGCAGGTCAGGGCAGAATTAAATTTTTTTCCCTTTTCTGGACTGGGAGCTGGAGCTGGACCTGTGGGAGCTCTGTCTGGGTGGCTGGCTGGCTCGCTGCTGGACTTGCCCAGCACACCCATAGCACAGTGTAGTCCAACACCTCAGAGACTGGTTGAACCAGCTGGCTGCCAGTGGTTTGGGCTGCTGAACAGCCTGTGAGGCCTGGGAAAGGAGGGTTCTGCTTGATGCCCCTACCAGCCCTTAATTTTGTGCAGCACAGCTGGTTCTTGTCTGAGGGCTCCCTGCTGCTCTCTGCTGGTGCTGGGTACAGAGGATGGCATGCTTTCGAAAAGATACTCCACTGCCAACCTCCAGCTTGTAGCTAACATATTTTTCATTCATCCCTAGCCATAGTCAAGACTTCTGTCCCCTTCAATGCCATCTTTATCTTGTTCTGTATATACAGATTGCATGATTTGGTTAATTTTTTTAAAGATTAAAACCAGAGTAGAGGCTTTCCACTCTGTAATTATCCTTTAGGGCATGTTGCTATATTCTGTGCTGAACTTTTAAATTTGTTCTTATTTGGAAGTCACATTCGCTGCTCAATTCTGCAGTGTTGATCCTGGACTGGGGTGTCCAGAGGTGTCAGGAGGCAAGTGCAGGGGTGGGTGTTCATAGAAAGAAGCCCTAGCAAAAATGGGCAGTGACCTCTACTGCGAGGAGGAGCTAAGCCTGCTACAATGCCAGCTGGGGTTGGACTGAAGGCTTGAGGTACCTGCTGCTCACTTGGGCTTTTGAGAAACAAATACTTCACTCCCTTCTGGCAAGTGGGATGGAGACAGCAGAAAGTAGCAATAGGCTTCAGACAATAACACCTGCACTGTCTTTCCATCACTCAGCTCTCCAGTCCTCAGTTTGCCTCCTTCTTAATTCTTCACCTAACCCATGCATGGGATGTGTTTTGAGGCCCTCTGAATACTGGATTTCTGTGGCCAGGTTTTGGTAGCAGGAGGACCATTCCTCATCCCCCTTCTCCCCTCGTCACTGGAGAAGAGAAGGTAGAGAATTCAGGAGTAAAGTTAAGCCCAGGAAGAAGGGAACATGGGAGGTGTTTTTAAGATTTCACTTTTATTTCTCTTCATGCTACCCTAATTTGATTGGTAATAAAGTAATTTCCCCAAGTTGACTCTGTTTTGCCCATGATGGTAACTGGGGAGTGATCCCTCTGTGCCTTTATCCCAACCCAGTAACATTTCCATATATTTTCTCTCCCCTGTCCAGTTGTGGAGGGGACTGATAGAGCAGCTTTAGTGGGTACCTGGCATGCAGCCAGAGTCAACCCACCAATGCCTGTTTGAAAACAAGTTTGAGAGGGAAAAATATTAATTTGTATTTTACTCATGGATATATTTTGATCATACTATGGACAGTAAAATATCAATTGGGCTTTTGGTAACCTACCAGAGAAGTCACTGCCTGAAGGGAGGAGAATGTAGGACATTTTGAGCCTGAATGGATGAGAAAGCTGCATTAGATGGTGCAGATTATTTCTGATCGGTCTCTCTAGTTGTAAAAGACTGTACTTGTACAGTAATTCACTGCTACCTTATTTTGAAAATCCCTGCAGATGATTCCCACCAGACAGACTGCTTTGGTAAGCAGTTCATTTCAGTACCTCACAAAAGCTACAGCAGAAAGCAGGGTGAGGACAGAATGAAGCAGAAGTGATTTACTGAGTAAGCAGTGTCATCACTGTGCTGCACATCATGTCTTTGCAACATAGAAATTTGTTGGTTGATTTTACCTTACAGAACAAACAAGATTAAGTGGCAGAGGCACAAAAAGCAGTCCTAGCTCTCTGGCTCCAAGACACATTTGCAGGCATGCATCAGATCTTTTTTCAGTCTTGTTGGCAAGGTAGTGTTTTGGCATGCAGCACTTCTCATAAGCAGCTACCTACTCGTGGTGTCTCTTTAGGTAATTGAATCAGTTACTTGGAGTTTGCTATCCTTTTTCATAAAGCCTTCCATCATGAATTGTGTGAAAATGTAACTTGGTTTCTACCAATAAAAAAATACAGATTAGTCTGACTCACACCATGTCGAGCTGTAACTGGAGTCACTTCTAGAGTCATGGAACTAGAGGAAGCCACCAACCATCCTGTGGAACTGTAGAAAAGTGTGTGAGTGTGAATCAGTGTGGGTGTACACTCCAGGGAGAGCTCTACTGTAGTTGCTAAACAGAAAGACAGGCAGAATTACATCAATATAATCTCAAAGACAGCAAAGGGACACTGTAATTCCCACTGGGCACAGTCTCTGTGGCTGTTACCAGTCTAGATTAAATCCCTGGCTGTCCATACTCAATCACACTTAGATCATTGTTTGCCTGTTGCTCGAACAAGTGTTCTCATTTGCATTTGTGTTCATGGCACAGAATTCTCTTTCGTTTTAAAACTTTAGTAACAAACAATATTTTAGAAAAGCAGTACAGCTTCTTTACAGAGAAAGACGTCTTGCTCGCAGCTATTCGGTTTCATAATTTAAATTTCCTTTTTTCCTTCCCTTTTAATGTCAGCACTGAGATACTTACTAATGGGAGAACCAGTGTATCATTAGGTATTCTGCCTGCTCTTCCTCCACCTAGTTTTGCAACCACCCAAAACATAGGAGCAGGCAGCAGCATGCCCTGGCTAGCCTGAGGAGTTCAGTGCTTCAGGAAGTGATCAGATCACATCTCTGTCAGGATCTGTCTTCTTGGGAATGAGAAATGCAGCTCCTGAGAAAAAAAAAAGGAGCATATTTTAAACACCAAAGAGAAGACACAGAATAAGTTGCACCTCATTTCAAAACTCCTCCTGCAGGTTTTGGCACTTTCTGCTGAGCTAAAATGACCGATGCCTGAAAGATGTGAGAAAAGTGTGCTGAGAGGGCCTTTCCGGGAGGAAACAGCCCTACATGGAGAGGATGCACTATGGGCTGTGTAGATGCTGAGAGTACTGTGCTGTCTCTTCTGCATGCAGGGGTGGATGAACGTGAGAGACTGCAGCAGCTCTCTTGCCTAAGCCTGGGAATATGTGCATTGCTTTGGGCAATGCTAATGGGAAATAGAGTCAGCTGAACTTCTTCAGCACACCTGTACCACAGCAGGATGTTTTTTATTTGCACATAGCACAAGAGGACTCATCTGGCAGTAGAGCCCATGAGCAAATACCACTGTGCAAATAGCAGATAAGAATAGTAGCTTGGTAAGTGCTCACAATTGTCTGAATTTCCTGATGGCGCAGTGAAACCTCAGGCATCAAAAGGTAGTGGTGCAGGAGCCAGGATGCAGCACTTCTCCATGGGCATGACCTGGCTGTAGAGCCCCCATCTGTGATGCCACTGACAGCCCAAAGAGCAGCAGGCACTGTGGCACTCCACTGGGCTGCAGATTCTGTGCAGGGGACAGGGGAGAGCACTCTGCATTGTTCCTTAACAGAAGGCAGATTTGACTGGGTGTATCAATGCTGCAGATTTCGAAATCTAAATATGCTCTGCATATTATATATGTTAGGTCAGCAGTTTTTATGTTCAGTAGGCTTACTAGAACCATCTAGTCTGACCAAGTAGCATAGAAACTGCCACAGAACTCAGCTTTTGAGGCTGCCTTAATGATTTTAAAACATGTTTTTTAAAGAATACTGACTTCACAAGACAAGGAAGAGTAACAGAGAATCTATAACTTCAGAGGAATTGTTCCTTCCTTCACACATTTTGCATAAATGGTAGCTTGCATTACCCACATGTTTGTACACCAGTTTTAGGTGGGTTGTTTTGCCTGCTGCCATGTAATAGTCACAAAAGACAGCAAGGCAGAGTGGGAACCAGGATAGGTCAAGGTCACCAAGAAGTTAGAGGGGAGATTAGATGGAGCTGGGTAGAGGGATGAGGACATATGATGTAGGCATAAAGTAAGGTACACTCAATCCCAAAATAGATTGTGTCTGTCTTTGCTCCTTTTTTTTTGAAAGCTACTTCCTTCACCGAGTATTCATCACACCTTATGAAGCACCACCAAGCTACAGTGGTAGACAATGGGCAGGCATGTTCTTGCCATAAAGCAGTGAGGCATTTCCTTCTGCAGAGATCCTTGCTGGTGAGACAGAAGCCTTTGTTCCTTACATGAGATGGATGTCAGCCTATCCCCTGTGTAATTGCACTAATTAATACCGTTACAGATCTCTTGATGTTTCTCATTTACAGAACACTGTTACCTTGCATCTCACTTTGATGAGGTGAAGGTGAATCTGCTGTTTACAGCTTGATTTAACTACTTGTTTCCTCTGTTAGCAATGACCTGTGGAGGGATGAAGTCAAGCATGTGCACCAAAACACCAGCTCTGAGATTCTTCATCAAAATCTGTGTACCCTGCCTGGGTTTGGCTGTGCTTAGAGCTCCTGCAGGTGTAACAAATACAGGGAGAAATGAGAGAAAACTCTGAGGAAATCAGAAGAGGGAATGGGTCCTGATTATGTTGCAAATACAGCATTTTATCAACTCACTTCTTGTCGTTTCACAGCCATCAGCATCAAAACTCTGCATGTTGTTTTGAGCTGAAATAGATGTTACCCTGCTCCTGAAAACTGAAGGATCATTCCTGTAGTAATGAAATAAAAAACACTGATGTTACCATTCCCGACTTTCACCAGGGGATGTGGCTGCATTCCATTTTACAAGTCTGAGTTTAGAGTAACTTCCTAGAAGCCAGCAGAGTTTCTTCAGCTTTTAAGCTGTCTCAGACTTACTATTTCAGCACAGTCATGGCCTTTTCCTCATAATGATTTGGAGTGATGGCATGTAGATTTCAAATGTCCACTGACCTTTCTTAATTTTCTCTTTTTGTTTTAAAGTATATTCGGTGCTGTTCGAACTGGTGCTTATATGCTGTACATTTTGATGACCAAAGGCCTGAAACAGTCAGTGTGTGACCAGAGTTTTTACATTGGACCTGTCAGCAAATTCTGGGCATATGCATTTGTGCTAAGCAAAGCACCCGAACTAGGTGAGTTCTCTTTCTCTCATATGCATATATGTATTTTTAGAGAAGAAATGTCCATGCAGGAAGAACAAGAAGGGTCTCATCACCATCAAAATCTCATTTAAGTCTCAGAAAAACTGAGTAAGTGTAACCAACCCCAAACTACGTGTTTTAGTCTCTAGTGGTAAATTCCAGCTTGGCTGAAGTTAGATCAATGTGCAGTTGAGTAAGACCTTTCCCAGCCTGGGAATAAACTGCAGTGATTATACACTGCAGGGCAGTCAAGAAGGAAAAGCAATGTGGTCAGTACCTCTTCCTGAGCGACTTGTAGGCAAATAGGAGTGGCATAATCGGCAGTCACATGCCCCAGGGCTACAGAAGTGAAGGGTGGGCTATAGCAACTGTGTCAGTAAGAAGCTTTGAGTCAGGCTCTTCCTCCATTCTGCAGTTTTCATTCTTTAATACACATCTAAGTGTACAGTTATGAACAGTAAGGTGCTTCCTCCCTAGACATGGAAAGCTGTGGCTGTCTGCTTCCTCCAAGTAGAAACCAATTTCCCATAATATCCCTAGCTTTTCCAGTCCAGATTTTTATAAATTTGTATCTCTGCAGCAGTTTCTTGATAAGGATACTTATGATATACATGTGAAAGCCAACTAGGAAGTCAGTCTTCATGTGTTCTCATCTGTGGCTTATTAGTGTAAGAAAGGGTTGTTTTAATGGAAGGGAGCAGCCCACCAGCTTTCATTTAAGGGTATGCCCTTATTAAACCTCAAAGGACTGCTGCTCTCACTGTGTTCAGCTGTACAGCAAAAATAAGACTTTACCTTTCAGCAGGTAATTTGATTCAGCAAATTAGAGGACAGCAATTTATCAGCATTAAAACTAGAATGAGACAGACACCAGTTGCCTTGCTGTGTCAGAATCCCTTGGTTTCCTGCTGCTTAAATTGCTGCAAACGCACAGAAATTTAGTTGCTAAAACTGAGGAATATCAGCTAGAACTGCACAGCAATAATAAACTGAACATATGATTACTTATTAAAATATGAGTCAACATCTTGCAGTTAATGAAGTGAACAGTAGCATTATGGTTTATTATAGACCTTGTGAAGACAGTGCAGTTTTGCTTCCATCCATGACTAATATTCATGACTTAGATTTCCTGGGATACTTATACATCAAACTAAGTCCCCAGGTTCAGATCCCAGGGATCCTTTTGAAAACACTGTGTGTATAACAGTGGAAAACAAGTAGCATACATACATATCAATATAGCTAATTGAGATGCTCATTGCAATCATGAGAAGCAGAAGGAAGAAAAAAAAACAAGAAAGAGGAATAATACTTACTTTTCTACAATAGTAAGATGGATTTGCAGAAAAGAGATGTAACCTAAATTTCTTTCTGGAAGCATCTCTTTCATTATGGTAGGCTGCCTATGCAACAGCTTTTTTGTGTATTAGCTCAAAAGGCTCTAGTGATTTTAACTAGGTCCAGTTTGCACGCAGACATTTGAATCAGAGGACATTGTGCTGCTTCCTCTAGGTTTTCTGCTCTCTGTCAAGCTGTATTTCTCTTCCAGTCTCACAGTATACAATGGACAGTCTCACAGTTAGAGATAATACATGTACATCCACCTACCTCACCTCAGACTTCTGTGGATTATGTTTGCAGTGAAAGGCTACCAAGTAAACCTATGGAGTTTCCAAATGGAGTTATCCATACGGGAAAATGTAGATGCGTTGGTTTTCTAAAGATTCCATAGAGATTAGGAGCCAAACTGGCTCTTGGATTAGACAGGCTCTCAGATCTAGAGGTAAGGTGGATTTCATGCTCAAGTAGTGTATTCTCCAGCAACAGCAAAGGGAAGAGAGCACTGCATTAATTACAGAATTGTTTGATATATTTCTCATTGCCTCCTCTCTTCTTTTTTTTGTGTTTTGTTTTTATTACAGGTGATACAATATTCATTATTCTTAGGAAGCAGAAGCTCATCTTCTTACACTGGTACCATCACATTACTGTGTTACTTTACTCTTGGTACTCCTACAAGGACATGGTGGCTGGCGGTGGCTGGTTCATGACCATGAACTATGGAGTACACGCCGTCATGTACTCGTACTATGCCTTGCGAGCTGCTGGCTTCAGGGTCTCACGCAAGTTTGCCATGTTCATCACCTTGTCGCAGATCACTCAGATGTTGATCGGTTGCGTGATCAATTACCTGGTCTTCTCCTGGATGCAGCAGGGCCAGTGCCATTCCCACGTGCAGAACATCATCTGGTCCTCTCTCATGTACCTCAGCTACTTTGTGCTCTTCTGCCATTTTTTCTTTGAGGCCTATATCGGCAAAACCAGAAAAGAAAGAAAGGTTGACTAGTGGTAGAAACGAGAAGCCATAGCTCAGGGTCATCAAGAAAAACAAAATTATAAGAAAAAAAAGGCACAAGGAAACACATATATGTATGGTGCAGTTAAAACTTGGCAGCTTAGGGAAAGTTAGCGTGGTTTAACCCAGTAAGTTTATGATCCTATCATGGTGAGGACTCACTGAATTCTACTCTATCTCAAAGGACTGCTGATGAAAGACAACTTCCTTCTTGTACCTGTCTGCTCTAGAAAAGAAGGAGAAAAGAAAGAAGAGGAAAAAAGGAAAGAAAAAAGGAAAGAAAAAACAGAAGAAAAGAGAAATGGAATAATGTTAAGGGGAGAGAAAAAGTACATTAAATAAGCAGTGTGTTTCCCCAAGGTTCAGGAGAGACTTTTATTTTAAAAAAAAAAAAAAAAAGGTTTCTAAATCCTTTCTAATAATTTCTCTGCGTTAAACAAAAAAAAGCAGAGGTGACAAAAAAATCTGTCTATAATAACAACAAGATTGCAGAATTAAAATCTTTTCCATAGAAGGTTCATCCCTTTAGCCAAAATGAAGCCCAAAAAGATGTTTCCTGCATGGAAACTGGCTGAACTCCACACTGTGGTTATGAATGGAAAAGAGAAGAGATTGATTTCTCTGCTATGTACTCTGCCAGGAGAGCAGATCTGGGAAACAGAGTGACCTCCCTCAGAAGGCGGAAAGGAGCAGTACTTTTACAAGAGTCTAATGTGAAAAGATGCACTGTTGCAATACGTATCTCAGAGTGCATTTTCCAAGTGCATTTTTCAGTTAAAGGCAAGGAATTTCTGCAGCAGGATAAGTCATAGAGGGTTAAATCAATCAATATTTGCTAAATTACCAGGGGCTAATAGCGGAGGGGTGTTCAGGAAGGAGAGGGAGACAACTCCCCTCACGAGATTTTTAGGAATTATCCATTACTCTTAATTTCACCCGCAGCAACACTGAATTAAATGGGGGAAATTGGAAGAAATCGCAGTTAGCGAGAAGAGAGTGATTTATCTGCCCACTGTTTTCAGAACACAGCCCTGTGGTACAATCGGGACTCTGTGTTTTTGCAGACACAAGGATGCCTGCCTGAGTTGGGAGGTGGCAGGACTGCTCGACATTGGGTATCACTGTGCTTCTGCATCTGCCTCCTGGGCAGTGCAAAGATGTTCAAAGTGCCCTCCTCTGGTCATGTGGAGATACTACTACAAAACATACTTGGAATGGGTTTTTCTTGAGATTTGTGTAGAAAAAAATAGTCTAAATGAAGTAATTTTGCTGCAACAGCTTGACTCTAAAGTCCAGAGAGAATTAATCCTTCATTAAATAAATATATATCTCTGCAGAATCTGTACTGTAACATCAGACTGACCGCTTAAGAAGACACTCTTTCTTCTCTGAAGTCAGCTACAGATATAAGGAGAAATGTATTTCACTCTGAACCTTAGAGAGTTAGTTGAGAACAGCCATATTCTTTCAAAGACAAGTAGATTGCATTATCTGTGGTATTCCAGTCCTTACAAAGCCAAATAAAATGTGTAAAAGTTCCTAGTATTTCAAAGACGCAAGTATGTAAACTTGATGTTAAATGTGTTAATGTAGTATTCTAAATTGTAACAGCTAGGTAGTTTAACTAAACAATTAGAAGAACTAGATCAACAAAATAGGGACTGCTGTTCTGCATAGAATATACACACACCTATAACTACACCCATATACACATTCTGTAAATTGTCAACAAGAAAAAACAGCCCAGTGGCAGAGAATCACATTTCCTGGCTAATGCAAAAGATTGTCATTATCTTTCTTGCTTTAATTTGAGATTGTACAGTACAGAGGGGTTTTTTTAATTATTATTTTTAGCTTTAATTGTGCTGTCATTCATGAAACAGAGCTGCTTTAGTATCCTGTTAAGAGATGACAAGGGCTTTCGGTGTCTCATTATATACAAAAGAAAAACAAATAAAGTTGCATTCCATATTATGTGAATGGTCTTACAAATCAAAACGCCTTTTCAGGCTAAAATCATAATTATAACAAACAGAAAATGAGTTTACATTTGTGTTATTTAAGTTATTGATGTGCTGACATTATTTTATGGTACAAAACATAGCAAAATGTGATATGCAGTAATGAAGCTATGATATTCATTAATAGGACTACTGTATACGTGAAAATATTAGACAAAACCAATTAAATGTGTAAACCATTTTGTTATACAGCTTGGGAGTAGATAATTATAATGCTGAATAAGCCTTTTTCCTCATGTTTAATTTTGCCCTGGCTAAAAAGCAGGTTAAGAAGACTGGTTAAGAGTGGAAAAGGCAAAATTAAAAGTCAACTGTAATTAGCTGATACGCGTTTGTAGAAGCCCACCATTGTGCCATTTAGACCCTCAGTCCTGTGTGTCTTAAGTCTCTCAGATAGAGCAAGAGGGGTGGAAGTGGTCCAGTGTCTGGAGCTGAAGCTGGGACAGAAATCTTGGACTATCTGAAGTCAGTGCTGTGCTTTGAACAGAGCCAGTGTGCCTGACTGCCTTTATCTGAGCAGAGGGGGAGGAGCCCTGCACATCTCCTGTGAATTTGAGGCTTATGGCTCATGACTTAAAAATCCCATAACCTTTATCAATGACAGGTGACATCACAGCATGGCAAGGACTTGCAGCCTAAGTTTACCACAGATCAAAAACGGGGTGGGTTGCAAACAACCACCTACCCTGTTTCATACTCTCTTTTTCTTAATTGCATAGGATGAAAACCCCACATTTCTAGGTGCTGGATGGCAATGCTGGCAATGCCAACACTGACTTCAGCAGAGCAAGAAATTCCCCTGCTCTTTCTCCATCTCCCGAAACCCTCGTGGGTACCTCTGTTCCAGCACCTGCTCCTCACTATGCCCATTGCCCTCCCAGACAGGAGAGGCAGCTTCCCTGCTGCCTGGGAAGCGGCTCCAGTACAGTCACCAGCCCGAGTGACCTCCTCAGCAGGCAGTGCAGGTGCACCCCTGGTGTGCAGGGGGAGCTCAGCACCAAATGCAGGGGGCATCCTGGCATGTGACTGGGCTGCAGACAAGTGCCCTTGTAGGAACGGGGCAGCAGGATCAGACATGTAAGGTACAGTGACAAATTAGGGAGCATTTATTGTCAAACTGGGAACTGGCTGTGACACTGCCATTTGCTTCAGAAATTGTAACATCACACACACATTTACACAGGTCCTATGGCCCTACTGTACCATTGGGCTTTTCCTCTGAGGTTTTCCACTGGAGCCAAAGGTGGTAACTGGCATGAAAGAATTTGACAATAAGACGAAAACAACTGACACTGATTTTCTTACTTTTTTTCCCCTAAAACATACATGCATCATATTTAGACATCCCATTTAACCCACTTGCATATACTTAAGCACTGAGCTTTTCAACCCTAATGTAATGACACCTCAGCAGTACTCCAGCTGTTCCAACCTTTGAGCCACAAGATACAAACACAGATAATTGGGTCCTACTTATTTCCCCTGGTTTGAGTCTTGGAATTGTATTTTCAGATTTTTCTGTCCACTACCAGAACCCTTTTTTCCCTAATTTAAAGAGATCTGTAATTCTATTGCATTCACACATGCCGTGGGGAACTCAAACTTCATATAAATTTACCAAGAATTTTGAGACCTGTGACAGCCATGAAAGATGCTGGAAATGCTGTTATGGGATCCGCTGCTAAAAGTCAGGAAAGTTCCACTGGTGATGAGGTCACTCTACCAGGGTTTAAGTCTGTGTTTTATGTTTTGATGCATTAATTCAATGTACTGAAATAAAACCAGAAAGGTCAGTATGGATTTACACTTAGGCAGCTGCCAGCAGAATTTGGCTCTTCCTCAGCACTACTTCTGTGTAGTGAACACTTTAAGGAAAATATTTTCAACTAGTTAGTGAAAGAACAAAAGCTTGGATAATTCTGCATCCTCTTTAAACTGTGCCTGTGATGAGAAGGAAACCCCTCATTCTTACAGACCTTCTGTAACTCAAGAGTCACAAATTATTTATGTCTGGGCTCATTGATAACGCCCAACTAGGAGCAGCTGGCTCCAAAAGAGACCTCTCACCAGCATCTCACAGTAAAATGATAGGAGTTTTACTTGCAGGGTAAGGGCCAAAGTGTGCAAAAGGAATCACTCAGAAGAGCCAGGCAAGGTAGTAGGAATAAAATACTGAGCACAGGACAGAATACTGTTGCAGGACAGACACACAGGGAGATTTTTTCCATATCCCAGGACAAAGTATTTCCAGGCTGAACACTCACTCCTTTCCAAGATGAGGAAAGGCCATATGGAAGGAGGGTGGGCTGCACAGTGCCAGGTGCCCAGGATGGGGTGGCTGGTGGAATAAAGCTTCCATGTAGGGGTCCCTCCTGCAGAAGTTAATTAGGCAGTCGCTCCTTGAGTGCAAACGTGGGTCTGTGGATTTGTTTGGAGGAACATCCATGGTCTGATAACTTGTTCAAGTCCTGGGTATATCTTATTTTTTTTCTCCTGAAAGTAAAACCTTGGGACATTTTAGTTGAAAACGATGGTACCTCAGGGATCAATATTCAGGTGGTTTCAGGCAGCAAAGATTGTAAGAGACCAATTATTGTGAGCATAAAACAGCAGCCTTTGTAAGCAGTGCCACATATAATGCATTACTGCTGTAATGTCTCTAATAGCTGTAGCCTATCCTGTACTTCGGAACCAGAAGCAGAAGTATAACATCTTTGTATAGGAACCAGAAACACAGACATAAAGTAATGAAGATGGCTTTGATCAAGGAAAAATCAAAGCCAATTTCAGACTGTACTGCATAAGTTCAGGACTTGTTCCAATGCCTGCTGAAAGTGAGATTGTTGGTGAGATGTCCAGTGACTTCAGGTAGCTTTGCTTCAGCCCAATGGAGCCCAGTTGCAGAGGGTGATGCAAGTCCCAAATTCCCTTTTTGCTGAGTGGTGATGTGAACCATCTGGGGCATTACTCAGCTCTGATGTGGGTCTTCAGTCATATTTTCCAGCCTAGCATCAGTGAGCCCTCTACAAGGGAAGAATTGTAACCCAGAATTGCCAGTGGGTTTGCACTGTTTTATTTTAATACATTTTCCATTCCATTTATTTTATTAAAAGCAAGCTAAAGGACAAGTCCCTGATCCTGCTCTCGTGAACGCTCCATTGCAGTCAGTGCACCATACACAGGCTTTTGCTTACAGGGGTAAAGGCAGCACCAGGGTCTTGTTACTGACTTAATTTGTAGTGGAGCAAACATCACAGGGTAGGATTTGATTTCTTAAATTAAATCAACTGTACCAACACAAATAAGATTGGATCTGCACATTAACCTGACAGCTAAGGGGAACCAGGGCCTTCCCCAGGACATAATATTATAAAATGCTGCATGAAGAGGGGTTAGAGTGTATTTCCCAATGGGTATAAAATAATACTTCCCTGAAACAGTGACCTTCCTGAGAAATCTCCTTTCTGTCCAGTCCTGGACAGCTTCAAACAGGCCTGTCTGCTGAAAAAATGCAGCTCTGATTGACTTATCTGCTTTCTCAAAAGGGTCACTACATGCTTTAGGCTTTTTGGAGCCTTAAAGCTCAAGCTAGATTTATATTCAGAAAAACAACCTTAATATGTGTACAATAACTAGAAGAGAATAGTATGATAAATATCTTTATTTTACCATTTTCAAATGGCTATTTCATTACATAAAAGGAAGTTTTTATTTTTATTTTTTTGGGGTATATTGATATTCCAAATAAAATTTTAACTTTTGGTTCAAAATAAAATCTGTCTCTGCATCTTATTAATCTGTAACATGCTTTTTTTTCTCTCTACTGCCACCAAGTCCATCTATTGAAAAAGAGAAGTGGTTCACCAGGTATGAGACTACAGCATGACTACTGTGCCACTTCCCAGCAGATCTCTACCAAGTTCATATTTTTGTGCACCACACAGAAGCATCATGTGTTTTTTTTTCTTTTTGTGTATGTCACATGCATCTGTATGATAAATGTGCACATCATACAGGTGCTTAAATTTCCTGATTGTACATGCTGAAATTTTGGAAATCCTAATCTTTGCATCTCTGGTAAGAAACAGAAACCCTGTCTGTCATGGTACCGTCTGTGCAGGGAGACCTTGTGAGCAGGGCAGCACTTGCCAGTGAACCCTGCCAGCACTGTGCTATCACTGCCATACCGATGGCACTGACTGCTCTGCAGCATCTCTGCACCAGCCATTTTCTGGACAATCTTGTGTCCATTGTTCCCTGAACATCCCAGCCACCCATCCCTCTGCCGGCAGCACAGCTTGTGCAGACAAGCACCCCTGCTGAATGATGGACACAGCCATCCCCACTCTGCACAGCAGGAGCAGTTCATGGTTTACTCTTTTGCAGTTAAGCTAAAGCAGGCGCTAAAGAAAAGCTTTGTTGCTCTGTATACACAAAGCAATGAAGTGACTTGCATCTATTGCAGGACAAACCAAAATCTGAGACAAGATCCAAAGTGAAAAATTTGTGGATTGTATCATATCCCTGCTGAACCCCAACCACTCCCCCGCTGGCTTCCAGCCCCACATCATCTTTCTGAGCAAAGACAGCAGAAGCTGGAGGAGGGGGGAGGAGGTTAAAGCAGAGTGGGAAGCCCACAGTGGGGATGCATGGGGCTGTGAGAGACCCTGGTGACCTTCCTGAGGACTGGCTTGGGAATCAGCCCAAGGAGCAGTCTGAAAATGAAACAGCAAGAAAAGGGAATTGCACATATGCACTGGGAAGTGCTGCCTACCATTGTCAGTATTATCATAGGGAGAGTGAAAGAGCAAATAATGTAGCAAAGCAGACTGTTTCGGTTTGGCCAAATTTAGAAATATATCCTCTGAGAGAAGGCACAACCACCCCTCCCCCCACCAGGTTCAGGAAAAAATAAATTTTCCTCAAAGGAAAGTGAAAGAGATAAAGCTATTTATTAAAAAAAAAAAAAAAAAAAAAAGGGAAAAGGATAATAATGCTAAATAATAAAATCTCATGCTGTGGAGAAAACACCTGGGAAACCGTTAGAGTCCTCCCTTTGGTCTCCTCGGGCTGGGGCTTGGGCCAGGGCCAGGCCCTCTGTGCCTGGTGGAAAGTCCTCCCAATGTGCTCTGATGTTACAGCAAGCAAGCAGTCCAGTAGAAAAGGGAGAAAATCCGAAATTCCAGGGAAGGAAAAATTCAACTCTCAGTCTCTCTCTGGAGAAAAAGCAGCTGAACCCCTGGCCAAAAACTGTTCCGGGAACAGCAAACTGGGTGCTTCCTCCCTCCCCTGCCGCAGTGGGGAAAACCAGTTGCCATCTGTGTGTGACCTTGAGCAAGCTGCAAACTGCTTTGAAAAAGTTTTGCTCAGTTTTTCCTTGCCCCTCAGGCTCAGTTTAGAGGCATAGAAAGGCACAGAAATTAATTTCTGGGTATAGGCAGTGATATGGGATACACATCATAAGGTCACCCCAAGACACAGACGGGAGGTAGGTGCAGCTCAATAACTGGTTCAATAACCAGGGAGAAAAAAAACAGGATTTGGGCAGTATGGGATTGTTTCAGGTTTACGGCAGAAACTACATTTCCTTTCCTCCGTACCCAGCTCTCTATGCTTCTGACAGGTACCTGTGACATTGTCTATGCCCCCAAGTACAAAAATCAGCTCCTCTTTCTAATGTCCTCTGTCAAGCTGCCATGGCTTGCAATGAGCTTGTGCTTAGGAAGTCCCCAGCAGAATCAGCCATCCTGGCATCCCACTAAATGTGGGCTGCTGCTCATGCAGAAGGATGATATTGGGATGAAAGAAATTGTGTTGTGCTTGTCCTTCAGCACTGAGTGGACAGGCAGGCATCCATCACCACGTGGCTCTAGCAGTGCTCTGTTTATTGCCTTCCCAGCAAGAAGGAACATTTTCCTAAATTGAGTGCATGCAGGAGCCCACCCACAGTGGAGGGGAGCTGTGGAGCCGTAGATGATGCTCTCCTGCCAGTTTGTGCAGGGAGTGGGGTACAGCCTCACCTTCAGCCATGCTCTGTCCCTCGTGCACAGCAGCTGCCTCGAAGACAAAGATGAAACACTTCACAAAGTTCACAGTAAGTCCATGCAAGAAAACACAGATTCTACAGTGATGCTGGACTTGGCCAACAAGTTTCATGAGTCTTTGCCACATTGCTTACTGTCAAAATGCTGAATAAACATTCTTCATATTCCTCCTCCAAGTAGCTTGGTGACTTCTGTGCTCCCTGAGCGTGATGTGCCCACAAAATCCCTGCCAGAAACCCCCACATAAACACCTTCAGCTGTGCCTGCTCTCCCACATTCCAGCCCTTTGGAGGCCTGAGAACTTGTCTGGAAGCAAGTCCTCACTGCTGCTCTGTCAGAAGCTCACCAGGGAAGACTTAAAAGGGGTTATTTATCATGACTTGCACAGCGACAGAGCAGGCTGTGTTGCCTACATTACTGATCTGGGGGAGACAGATGAAGCCAGATGAACTCTTCTGGGGCACAGTGCTCTGTCTTACCTCTCATCTACACTGCTCTTCACATTTCCTCTCTGCTTTACACAGCCCGAGGACCTGCTGCTTCAAGGATTTTGACTGTCTGTCTGTTCAGACCAGGCTGAACTCCATTGTTTAGCTTAACAGAGGAGGACTTTTCTGTCCACCTGTGAGGAATGAGACAACTCTTTGTAGAAATTAAAACAATTTATTAAAACAGAAAAAAAGTTGAAAAATTGCAAAAAACTAACAAAATATAAAAATTTGGGATCCAGATGGCTCGAGAGATATGCCCCAGGAGCGCAGGGATTCAGGAACTTTAGGCTTAAGACAGCTCTGAACCTCAGGTAGAGAAAAAAAAATAAACTTGCAGTTTAGGCTGGTCAAAAAGAAATCTATTTCTAAAAAGCCCCTAGAAAGGGGTAGGCTTCTCCAGCACTGCCTTAGCAAGCTGGAGAGGATGGGAGAATGAGACTGACCACGTGTCTTTTTCTTCCTTTTATAGCTTTTGCTCCGCCCACAGTCCGCCCACAGCCCGCCCACAGTCCACCCCCCTGGTTCAAGGCGGTTGGTGTTTTCCCCTTGACAGACCACCTCTGTCCACCAATGGCTCCTCCTGGTCAGAGGGGTGATATTAGTTGAGATAAGGGTCATGTGCTTATGGGGGGCTGGGCTGTTTGTTGCAACTGGGGTTTTTTAAAATCTGCCTTGAAACCAAGATACAAGTAAAACATAAAAATACATCCAACACATCTTAAAACACTTGTAAAGGTATACAGTAAACACAGGAAGACCATAAAAACTTGATTAGTGTACCTGGACTGATGGATTGATTTTAACATTCAATTTAAAAATATTAAGCTCAAATTAATTAAAGCACTTAATATGCAAAGACCAAGCACAAATAGGGATTTCATGTATGACAAGTCCCCCCTTTTTCTCTTATGTTCACATCTTTGGTCTTTGCATTTAAGTGGAGGTGGATAACTCTTCAGGGATAGATTCAAGCTCTTTAAAACTGTCCCACACTTGCTGGGCAATTTTTCTCTCCTTTCTAGTTTTCTTATTGTTACTATTATTGATGTGCATAATCTTTTGAGCGAATGGTGGACGCTGCTGTTGTCCTTGAAGATCCTGGATCAGTGGCATGCTTTGGACGACAGTGGTGATTAGACAGATGAAACAAGGGATTAAACAAGGGAGAAAAATAAGTCCTGTAAGGGAAAGTCCAACAATAATTAAAGCTTTCTTCCACCATTGTCCTTGGAGAGTAGAGGTCTTGTGGTGCTTCCCAGAAGTGGGGTTGTATACTTGCTGCTGTAATCCAGTACTTGGAAATTTGTGGCAGGACAGAATATGGATTTCTTTGATCCCAGCACTGCCAGAGTTTTTTAACAGGATTCAAAATGCAGTTTTTGTTTTTAACCTTTTCTGCAGACCAGAATACATTTGGTTCTTGAGGTATCCACCAGTGTTTTTGCCCATCAGTTACCAGGTACCTTTTGCATATTGTCTCACCAACTTCTTCTAAAAATTTTCTTCCTTTCCTCCAGATGCATTCTTCTCCAATAACAGTATTGCTTAGCAGCCAGGTTTCATTGTCATGTCGGGTTGTGGGGGAGAGATTACTCAGTCGGAGTAAATCGGGGGGTCCAAGACTGACTCCCCGCCAAGGCCAACTCTCCGATTCTAAAGTTCCTCCGCACACCCAGCAATTTGTTAAATTTAGCTGTTGTCCAATCCTTTCTGCCAGGTCAATAAACAAGTTTTTCCTTGACATCAAAGGATTGTTTTCTTTTTGTTTTTCCTTTTCTTCTATGACCACCTCTTGGATCAGGTCAGTGTCATAGGTCTTTCTTTTTAACAAATCTTCTGTCTTGGTTATGTATCTAAAATTGAAACAGAGCCAATCGTCTTGGGAGGGGCACTCTCCCTTCTGCTTATGTATTTGGGTGCCAATGTTTTTGCCAATCCAGTACTTGTGACCTTTTTCTGAGCAGATACTCAACCTTGTTATGTTATAACAAGATGGATTAACATAAGTATGTGCTCGGAAAAAGTGTCGAATTTGAAATGAGCCTCCTTCTGCCTGGTACACAGTCTTGTAACATCTGTTACAGCGGCTGTCGGCTGCTTGTGTAAAGGGAGGCCAGAGGACCCAGAGACAGATGACACTTAGTAGCAGGATGTTGCTCACTTTCCCCTTTTGGCATACCCGAGAGGAGCTGTCAGCATTTGGGTTGCCTCTGCTGGTGGGGGTTGTCATCTTTGCTTCTTTCGTCCTTTCTTTAGGCATCTCACCTTCAGATGGTTCTTCAGTGACCTCAGGCTTCTGGAAACTCATGGTTATTTTAGGGTTGGCCTTGTCAAAGATTAGAGTTATCGTGCCCATAATTTTGGAGTCTGATTGGACTGTTATTGGAAGAGAATGCTGGCTTCAAATGGAGCCTTACTATACAGTTGATGTGACAATATGGTTGTGTGAAGGCAGAATCTGTAAAAGGGAATAACAAAGAACAGAATTAACAGCAAAATATTTTCAACTTAGTTTAACAACTTGTAGCTAGCACTTATTACTGAGGTATAACTGGGGAAGAACTGGGAGTACAGGATTTTATTAACTTGGAGTGAGGGATGCTGAGTGGAGCTTTCAAACAGGGTGTTTAGTTTGATGGTTTGTCTGGAGGTTTCTTCTCTTCAATTGGTGGTGCCACCGGACCCTTCACCCTCTTGACATGCGTCCAGCCCTTCTCAAATGTCCGGACAGCTGTTTCAGTGGTTAGCTGGACCTGAAATGGACCTTCCCAGGATGGGGTTAATGACTTTTCTTTCCAGGATTTTATTAACACCCAGTCACCTGGGTTGATGTGATGTAAATTAAAATCAAGTGGGGGAGTTTGTGGTAGAAAACCTCTTTCCCTTAGCAACTCTAGATTTTTGGCAATTATCTGTACATATTGTTGTACATTGGTGTTTCCACACTCTTTCACATCCAACTCTTGTGGTGTAGCAAGGTAGGGTAATCCATACAACATCTCATATGGTGAACAACCCAAATCAGATCTTGGCTGTGTCCTGATTCTAAGAAGAGCAAGTGGAAGGCATTTTACCCAGGTCCATTTTGTTTCCAGCATTAATTTTGTGAGGGTGTTCTTGATTGTCTGGTTCATCCGTTCCACTCTCCCAGAGCTCTGTGGATGCCACGGGGTGTGTAATCTCCAATTTGTTCCTAATTGCTGAGCCAATTGTTGTACAATTTGGGAGGTAAAATGAGTACCTCGATCTGAATCTATGCGGTGGACTATCCCATAACGGGGGATAATTTGCTCGAGGATCACCTTACTCACTGTCTGGGCTGTTGCATTGACAGTTGGAACAGCTTCCACCCAGTGGGTAAGGTGATCAACGATTACCAATAGGTATTTCCACCTCTGGACAGGAGGCATTTCTGTAAAGTCAATTTGAATGTTTTGGAAAGGCCTGATTGCTAATTCAATTCCTCCGCCCGTGTTCTTTTTCATTACCTTTTTGTTAACTTTTTGACAGATTACACAGTCCCGGGTTATTTGGTTGGCTATTTCATAAACACCAGTGCATCCAAAGGTTCTGAGATAGTGATCCGCCAGAGCCTTTGAACCCCAATGATTGCTTTGGTGAATATTTTGTAGAATTTCTCGGGTTAAATTTTTGTTTAAAATTTGGCGTTTATCTGGTAAATACCAGCGGCCTTGAGAATCCTCATTGGCACCAATTAAAACTAATTTCTGTTTTTCCTGATCAGTAAAAATGGGCGTGGGTAAAATGTTAGTTTGTGGAATAGTGTCAGATGTGGTGGTGTTAGTTGGAAGTTGGTTTACTTCCATCACTTTTACCTCTTCTTCCACTGCTGCTTCTTTTGCTGCCAAGTCTGCTAGGTTGTTCCCCCGAGCTTCTTTTGTGGTTCCCGATTGATGACCTGGAATATGCACCACTGAGATCACCTGAGGCAGTTGCAGTGCTTTTAGAATTTTTAGGATCAATTCCTTATGTAGGATATCTTTCCCTTTGGTGTTTAGGAACCCCCTTTCGGACCAGATTTTTCCAAAGGTGTGGACTACGCCATAAGCGTATCTGGAGTCAGTGTAAATGGTCCCGATGCTTCCTGCTAGTCGGTGGAGTGCTTTTTCTAGGGCATAGAGCTCACAGACCTGAGCTGACCAGGTTGGTGGCAATCTGCCCTTTTCTAGCACACACATTTGGTGTCCATCGACCACTGAATAGCCAGAGCATCGCTTTCCATCCACCACTCGAGATGACCCGTCAATGAAGAGGATTTCCCCTTCATTGAGGGGACAGTCCACCAGGTCCTCTCTGACTTTTGTTTGGATGTCAATTATTTCAATGCAATTGTGTTCAATTTCTTTTTCTGATGGGGTCCCATGAAGAAATTGAGCTGGATTTTGGTGTGTACACACAACTAACCTCAGGTGGTCTGAGTGCATGAGAATGGCTTCATATTTGACTATTCTTGGGTCAGTTAACCACTCTGCAGCCCTGTGAGCTAAAATGGTTTTGATTGAGTGTGGTGTATGCACTGTCAAGTCTCCACCAAAAATGAGTTTTTGACTCTCCGAGACCAGAACAGCTGCTGCGGCGATGGACTGGATGCAGACGGGCCATCCTCTGGACACTGGATCTAGTAATTTGGAAAGAAAAGCAACCGGCTTCCTGACTCCTCCCCACTCCTGGGTCAAGACGCCATAGGCAACTCCCTTCTCCACATTAACAAATAGATCGAAGGGTTTTTCTAGTGAAGGAAGGCTTAAAACAGGTGCTTTTGTTAATTTCTCTTTCAGATTTTGTAATTTTTGTGTATCTGAATTAGTCCAATTAAAAGGTTCTTCTTCTATTAGTTTTTCATATAAAAATTTGGCAGATTGTGAATACTGATCAATCCACAGTCTGCAGTATCCAAATAGGCCTAATAATTGCCGGATTTCTCGTTTTGAAGTTGGAGGTGGTAGATTTAGGATTCCTTCTACTCTTTCAGCACTGAGTTTTTTTGTGCCATGGCCAATTAGATGTCCCAAATACTTCACCTCTTGTAGCACAAATTGTAATTTAGGTTTTGACACCCTCAGCCCGTTCCTCCCTAGAAAATTCAGTAACTGAATTGTAGCAGTTCTTACCATAGACTCCTGTTCCCCAGAGAGGAGCAGGTCGTCTACGTACTGAGTTACCTGAATCCCTTCGGGTGGAGAAAAGGAACTTAGCAAATCTTCTAGCGCTTGGCCAAAGAGTGTGGGTGCCTCGGTGTACCCTTGAGGCAGGCGAGTCCAGCGCAGCTGCTGCCTCCGTCCAGTGTCTGGATCCTCCCAGGTAAATGCAAAGATGTCTCTGCAATGAGAATCTAGAGGACATGACCAGAAAGCATCTTTAAGGTCAATAACAGAGAACCAGGCATGTGCTGGGGGTACCCGACTCAGGAGTGTATAGGGGTCCTGCACCAGTGGGTACCTGGTTTGGACTCTCTTATTGACCTCACGCAGATCTTGTACAAGCCGGAATGACTTATCTGGTTTCTGGACAGCCAAAATTGGAGTGTTGTAACTGGATTTGCAGGTCTCAAGAATTCCATCTTGTAATAAGTCCATGATAACAGGCTTCAGGCCCTTTCTTTTGTCCTTGGAGAGGGGATATTGTGGTACACGTACTGGCTGGCTATTTGGGAGCAACTCAATTGTTAGAGGTGTGATGTCCATTTTTCCCCGGTTGCCAGGTTTGGCCCACACTACCGGGTCAATGTGTTGCTCATCTACTAAAGATAAAACAAACAATTTAGTGGTCATTTTTCCACCCTGCGGTACCACCCCAACCCTCAGAGGTATTTGGAAGTCACGTCCTAAAAGATTGATCCCAGCTTGAGGTAGGTATAGCACATCCCCTGTATGGGTACGTCCTTGTATGGAAAGGATTACATTTTTAATTACAGGAACAGCAAAGCTTTCACCATTAGCACCATATATATCTAATGTATCTTGAGAAATAAAACATCCTGGAGGTGTTTTAGTGACACAGGTTCTTTCAGCACCTGTGTCCACTAAAAACTCCACTTGTTGTCTCTGGGGTCCAGCTTCTAATTTTATCAAGGGCTCTTTAAGATGTTTTTGCCCCAGAGAATAAAGCCCCTGACCCCTTCAGTTGTTCAAAATTTGTCCCTCCATTTGAAGGACTCCTTGATCTCTCTGCTTTTTAAAACAGTACCACTGCCCGTGGCCTGGTTTATTACAGTATGTGCAAATTAACCTCTCAGGTCTTTGAACAATTGGGGTAGATTGTTTATTGCAAACACAAACCTGTGGCTGTTGCTGAGAGCAGATTTGGGTTTGCTGTTGTGGGATGCCCCTTTGGGAAGTTCTTTGTGTAGGAGGGTTGTGGATTGGAGCATTAGTACTGTTATTCATTATTCGGCTTTTAGCCTTCATCCTCTCTTCATCCCTCCTAACAAAGACTTTTTGGGCTTCCTCCAGTAATTCATCTAGTTCCCTCTCTGGCCATTTTTCCAATTTTTCCAATTTTTTCCTGATGTCAGGCCAGGAGTGAAGCACAAAATGTACCTTTAGCATAGTTTTGCCTCCCTCACTGTCTAAGTCAATGACAGAATAAAGTTGAATGTTATTCCTTAACCGAGCCATCCAAGCTGTTGGGGACTCATCCTTTTCCTGTTCCCCACAAAATGCTTTTTTCATATTATTAACTCGAGGAACAGCTTCTCTAATCCCTTTTATAATTAAATTTCTGTAGTCTTTCATGTTCCTCCTGCCCTCTTCTGAATTTGGGTTCCATTCAGGGTCTGTCAGTGGTAATTTTTGTTCTCCAATTGGGCCTTGATTAGAATTATTTTCTCTGTCCCAGACTGTCACTCCTGCAGCTCTAATCAATTTTCTTTCCTCAATGGTGAATAAGGAGTGAAGGATGGATTGTATCTCTCCCCAATTATAAATATTAGGGCCGAGGAATTGATCAAATTGGTCAGCTAGGCCAATAGGGTCAGCCATCAGACTTTTCATTTCTTTTTTAAATTCTCGTACCTCAGATGAAGCTAGAGGTACAACTACATAACCAATTCCTCCTTGAGCATTTCCCATGGGTACCTCCCTAAGAGGTAGAATTTTAGACTCATGGGGAGTGCTAAGGCAGGTGGGACAGTCAGGTGTTTTAAATGATTTCTTTCTAGTGCAAGATGCTGGGCCATCCTGGCTAGAAGAAATCCTTTGTTTGGTTGTCTTTTTGTGAGAGCAGGAAGGAACAGAATTTTCTTTTTCACTTTCATTCTCATTTTCTGAGTCCCTTTCGATTGGGTGGCTTGATGAAGGAAGGACCCTTTCTTGTTCAATTTGGACCCTCCTTTCTGGAGGAGTTACTGGAGGAAGGTAGTCTAGGGGGTCCCACTTTGGTTTATTTAATTTAGGTTTTTGCTTTTCCTTCTGTTTGTGTTCTTCTGCAATGGAAAAAATTTGGTTTGAATTTTTATTAAGTCCAATTGAATCAGATTTAGTTTCCTCTTCCAATTCTATTTTTTTGCTTTGGTCTTCATTTTGTTTTTGCCAATAATTTAACCAAATTTTAGCATAGTCTAATTCATCAGAATGTTTTGGAGCTTTGTAATGTACATAAGAATGCAAAGCCTCACAAAGCCATTTTTCAGAAGACCCATACTTGGGCCATCTGAGTCCATCTTTGTTAATTTTATGTTTTGGCCACTTAAAAACACAGTACCTAATCATTTGACACTGGTCTTTTTCTTTAGTTAAAAGATTTTCTTCCCACTTTAGGAGCATTTGCCCTAACGGACTGTCTGGGAAGATTTTGTATTTCTTCATTAGGTCTTTCTTTTTGCTATTCGCTTGTCCCATTTTGTTACTGGGAAGCAAACAAGCAGCTAGTGCAGAAGAAAATTTTTTTTTTTTTTTTTTTTCTAATTAAATAAACCAAAGTATTGTATTATATAAAACAATTAAAATATTGCATAAGGAAATAATATTACAAAATAACCTAAATTCAATACACTATCTCAATAAAAAAATGATAATAAAGTTATAAACATAAAATACAATACAACTAATGTAGAGAAAAGCAAGCAGGGTTAGTAGATATATGATGGCGAATCTGTGGGAAAAAAATTAAATATGGCAGGCTGGTGAGAAACAAATATGGTGCAAGAAATATTAATTTTAATTATAAAAAGAATAATTAGTGAATATTTAAATTGGCTAAAGTATAACTGAAATTTAGATAGTTTTATACATATATACTTAAAATTTAAGAAACAAGAGTTGTCTTTATTAGCAAAGGAGAGATAAATTTAAAATATTTATAACCGAATTAAAGGAAAAAGATTATAATGAATAACACAAGCAGTAATTCAAAATATCAAAGTAGTGTCTTATGATTAAAGCAGATAAAGCAAATTACAACTACAATCCAATAACCCAAACACTCCAAACAAACAGGAAGTATAAAGGTGCTAGATAGCACTGACCACAAGAGTGCAGCTAAAACAAGTTCACACATGCACAGGGGTAGCAAAGGGGTGCAGTTCAAATTAAAAGGACACAAAATGGCGGCCGACCACGTGGCGGCCCGAAATTTCAAAATGGCGGCCGACCACGCGGCGGCGCGAAATTTCAAAATGGCCGCCGACCACGCGGCGAAAAGGAAAAGAGAGGGGTTTAAAATGAGGTTTCTCCTCAGTTCTAGACCCGAGGAGACTGAGACACTAATAAAAATGAATTTGGGGCTGCGCACACCCCTAAAACGTGGAAACCTCCCCCCAGAAAGGCTGATCACCACACTCGATCTTCCCCTCTGTGTCTCTAAAGGGGTGATCCCTCGTGGTGCCCTTAAAAATGAACCCTTTCAAGCACACTCACACACACACTGGGGGCGGCCAACCCCCCCACACACTCTCTCACAAAAGGAATTCCACTCGGAGGTTCCCCAAAAACGAATAGCCCTTAAAAAGGGTAAGTCCCTAACTAAGTTCCCTTTAAGAAGGGTTCAAGCCTTACCACAAGTCTTTCTCCACCGGAGGTGTCCGTTCTCTGCTGCAGTAATCCTTGTGGGAGCCCAGAAAATCCAAGGAGAAAAAAACCAAAAAAATCGCAAAAATTCAAAAATAGTAAAATTAACCAAAATACCTGGATTTTAGGGCAAAAATAGGCTCCCGGACGAGCCCCCAAAAGAGTTGTGAGGAATGAGACAACTCTTTGTAGAAATTAAAACAATTTATTAAAACAGAAAAAAAGTTGAAAAATTGCAAAAAACTAACAAAATATAAAAATTTGGGATCCAGATGGCTCGAGAGATATGCCCCAGGAGCGCAGGGATTCAGGAACTTTAGGCTTAAGACAGCTCTGAACCTCAGGTAGAGAAAAAAAAATAAACTTGCAGTTTAGGCTGGTCAAAAAGAAATCTATTTCTAAAAAGCCCCTAGAAAGGGGTAGGCTTCTCCAGCACTGCCTTAGCAAGCTGGAGAGGATGGGAGAATGAGACTGACCACGTGTCTTTTTCTTCCTTTTATAGCTTTTGCTCCGCCCACAGTCCGCCCACAGCCCGCCCACAGTCCACCCCCCTGGTTCAAGGCGGTTGGTGTTTTCCCCTTGACAGACCACCTCTGTCCACCAATGGCTCCTCCTGGTCAGAGGGGTGATATTAGTTGAGATAAGGGTCATGTGCTTATGGGGGGCTGGGCTGTTTGTTGCAACTGGGGTTTTTTAAAATCTGCCTTGAAACCAAGATACAAGTAAAACATAAAAATACATCCAACACATCTTAAAACACTTGTAAAGGTATACAGTAAACACAGGAAGACCATAAAAACTTGATTAGTGTACCTGGACTGATGGATTGATTTTAACATTCAATTTAAAAATATTAAGCTCAAATTAATTAAAGCACTTAATATGCAAAGACCAAGCACAAATAGGGATTTCATGTATGACACACCTGCTACAGTCCCCATCCCACTGTTGCCAGCTCCAGTTTGCAATTCATTGCTCGAATCTTTTCTGCTGCTGTGGTCACTGCAATTCTTCATATTCTTCATGCATCACCACTGCATCTCAGCTCTGCCCTCCAGCACTGCTGGCACCTCCATAAGATGGGTGGTGAAGAAATTCTAACCACAGAAATGGCAGGAGGTAATGTTACAATAAAGGAAACAGTAATAGAAAATAGCAATTTTTGAATGTTAGAATAATTTACTTTTGCTGAAAGTGATGCCTGAGGTTGCCACCTAGAAACAGAGACTAGACAAGAATAAGGGAATAAAGGTAGGTATTTATTTGAAGGGCCTTCAAAGGTACACCCTGGGCAGTCAAAAGGCTACACCCAAGATGGACCCTGAGTCACGGGTTCTTCGTCACACTTTTATAAGTTTGGTTCATTTGTATATCAGGATCAATTCTCCCATTGCAACCCCAGTTAATGATGTAACTACCCCAAGTTTGCCCTCCTCTTTGGAGGCCTTAGTTTACACATTTTGGACCTAGGACAATCTGGGTGTCCTTGGAGAGCAAACCTAGGGAGGTTTGTTATGTCTAACCAGCATGAGAGAGCAGCAGCTAGCAGGCCACACGAAACTTCAGAGTTACACACTAGGCAGTACAGGATTTGAAAAATATAAGAGTTAAACCCTAAGGCATCAAAAGGACCTTAAAGGTCACATAAAAAGTAATTTTTTTTTGGTCTGTATTTTTTCCTTTAAAATTTTACTAGAAATACCAGGGATCTGAGGTTTGTCCAATACAATGCAGGTGCTTGCATACATATGGTGACACTAGAACTGCTAAGAGCATTTAAAAGCTTTTTCCTAAGTATTTCTTCGACAGACAGCAAAATACAGTTAACAAAGGCTTTGCTGTTCACCTCTTCTGCTTTCTCACTACAGCTTTTCTTTCAACATGGCTTGATCCATATAAGATAAACTGAGCCCAGGGAGGCAGATGAGAATTAAGGGTATCTGTCTGTAAGACAGGTAAGATCACAGATTTTTGGGGGTGTGCTGTCTGCTTGGGAATGTTTTTTCCATTGCATAACAGAGTCTTTCTCAAGGGAGATAAAAGCTGTTCAGCCCTGTTATCACTTAAGAGGGTTATGCATTTCACGATGACAACTCTGTCCCATGTCAGAATTTAATTCATGGCTGTTGATGTCCATAGAGTTTTAGGCTGGAAGGATGTTAAATCACTTCAAGCATATCTCATGAAACTGTTGCTTCAGGTGGAGCTTTTGCAAGCCCCAAGCAGAGCTGAACTCCTTTGTCCCACATGGCAATCAGCATGATGCAGGCATGGGGCCTGAACTCACACACAGCAGCTGGAGAGGGTGTCTGCAAGTGTGCTGGGCCTGGCATTCTGCTGCTGTGAGAAATACCCATCCCAGGGGGTCCCTGGCCCTGTCTGTGGGCAGTGAGTCTCCCGCAAAGGGGGTGCCGGTGCTCCCAGGGAGCTTGGAGAAGGGCTAGTCAGCCTTGGACAATGGGCTGACCACAAGATGCTGTCGGGAGGCTACTCTTGGTGGGATTTCTACCCCTCAGCTTGCCGCAGGCAGCTTTTGTTTTAGGTTGGCAGAAGAGGACCTTGACCCAGCCATGGAGAGTGCCTGGAGTTAGTAGATGCAATTTGAGAGTGTGTGGCTGTTATTTCTGGTAGTAAGTTGAGCATAGTATAGAAAGTCATACAAGGATGCCTAATAACTAGGGCTAATTTAAAACAGAAAAGTATGGAACATACAGGAAACTTGGCTTCTCAGAAATGCTGCTTTTAGCTGATGGAACATCCAAGAGAAAACTGGAAAAACCTCAGACTCCAGCTTGATAAGGTCTTGGTCCTATCTGAAGTCCTCTTTGAACTTCCACCCCACTTTTGCAGCCAGCCTTATCAGTACAAAACCACCCACTGCAATGCATCGCGTGGGCTAGAAGAAAAATTTGCATGAGTTAAAGAGTTTTAAGTATGTGCTATACCCAGGGAACAAAATTCCAGAATATCTGCTCCTATGCAATACATGTCTCTTGGAGAGAACACCTCTGAGCTGTTATTTTCTCTGGTTTATCCTAGACTTGTTTGAATTAAATCAGGACACCTGTTCCTTCAAGCGAAAGAAGAACACAAGAAATGAGACATGGCAGCTGGCCAGCACCACTGCATGCAGCATAAAACGTTGGTGGCTTGTACGGATTTGCATCCAGAGGCTGGGAACACCTGGCTTGCTCAGAGTGAGGAAACCACATAGAAATCCCAAATAGACAACTACCATGGACATACACAGCCTTGGCACTGGGTTGGTCTCTTCCATGCAGCTGTAAGCACTTTTGACCTTCCTTTACTTAACTGCCCATCCCTGGTGCCGTAGGAGGTGGTGGGCAGCAGCACTCTACAGCAACATGCAGCAGCACTCTGGCACTCAGGGGCTGCTCACTTCTTGCACTGCCTTGACAAAATACTGCTTACTCCCTGCTCTGTCACCCCATAGTGTGGCCTCAGTCTGTGCATCAGTGAATGAGGCAAGGGACTCTTCCCTGAGCAAAGGAAATGATCCATTTGTAGCAGGGAATGAGGCAGCTGCTGTGTTAAGGCTGTGTGCTGTCCTGGAGGGTAGCAGGAGTGCCACTGGCCGGTCCTGCACACTGGTATGGGCTCCAGGCCACCACACAAAATGGCATGGCTCAGAGAGAGCAAGCTTGGCAAAGCAACACTGCATGGGAGCCTCAGGAACAAAGACATCTCTGTCTTCTAAAATCATACAACACCACAGGGAGGATTGAGTGAAGGAGCCAGCAAAAATTGGAAAACAAAAAGTCTCCTTTCCCTTCCACCTCCCTCAATAGGGCAATGCTAATGAGCTTGAGGATCTTATGTCGGAAAAATAAAAGCACTAAACTTCTAAAAAATTAAACTATTTCAGATGTAAAACAGAAAGAAAAAGTTGCTGGTGTTTGAAAGAGGACAAGCTGGTTGTCATCATTACCCAGACAGACTTTCCTAAGCCTGTCTTTATATAACTGCAGATACTGCACATCTGACCAAAAGCCTCTGCCACAGCTTGGCAAACCAGGACACGCTGTGATGTCTCTGGTACATCAGCACAGCCAGAGCCACCTGCTCACCCATGAGCCTCAGGGAGGCTGAGCAGTCCTGAGCTGGGCTCTGCCTGCCCAGGGCTGGTGGACACACATCGCTCCTTGGCAGAGAGAGCTTTCCCCTCTTTTAAAGTAGTGAACTTCAGTCATGTACAGCTTCTGTAAGTCCAAACTGTACAAGTGTCTCTAGAAAATTCAATTGCTCTCAACTCTGCGGGATCTTTTTAATTTTCTTTCTTTTTTTTTTTGCTTTCTCATACTCCTCTGTGGATGATACTGGCAGTAAGAGGAATCAGGAGCTAACTTTGCTGCTCAAATTCTGTAGAAATCTAGAAAACTCATCAAAAGTATGTGTGCATTTATATGTATAAAATACCGATATTTTAACTGCAAAGGTCTCATAGGTCTCATACTTTGATGTATGGAGCTTCCTGGAGTTATTTTCTTAAAAGGCAGCAACTGAGCTTGTTCTTAAAGTCAGGAGATCTTTAAAGGAACGTATAACTTTCATTATGAATAACAGCTCACTGCTTGAAAGTATCCCATGCAAACTTTGAACTTGCAGTGTTACAAGCAGTGCTGTGAAATGGCAACCAGCTATAAAGTAAATTTAGAGAATACAGTCTTGCTCCTGATGTTGACTTCAAAAAGGGCTTGTATAATTCCGTGTGCAGCATGCACTTACCAGTCCTTCATTAATTCATTCTTCAGTGGGAAATTTCTCAGCAGTTAAAACCCCACAGTGCTGGTCAGCTGCCTGCAGATTGAAGTGTGTATATCAGACACCAACAAGTTGGTAATTCTGCAGCTGTCACTTTTTAATTTTGAAATTAAGCAATAATGCTTGAAGTAAACTGTTCTCCACTCCTACTGATAAGCTTAGTCCTTCAGTACAGCAGACACTCTGGGTTTAAGATCAGTACTGTATTTTTGTAGACCTTTCTTTGTAAGTACTTACCTGCTGTAATTCTACACATGGCCTCCTGTTCCTGAGTCATCCCCTCCTGAGTTGGAGTGAAGCACACAGGTTACATCTGGCTTTGAGTCCATTACTTTGAGCAAATCCTTCTCCCTGTGTAGTTCCTCTCTAACACACTGGCAAGTCTAAAAGAGAGGAAAAGAGGGAAAGGACATGGATTGTTTTTCCAGAATGATGCCTGGTGAAATAGTGAAACCTGAACTGAGGAGATGTTCATGGTCACTTTGTTGCTACCAATGCCAGGACTGCCAAAGGCTTGGGCTGGCTGGGCACTTGTGTCCTCTCTGTTGCAAGAGTTAGAAAATCTGAGTTTCAGGCATGTCCCCAAACAAATCCCAGAAATGGAAGCACTAAGAAAAACAACAAGGAAAGGCTTTGTACATGCAGTAGCCTACAGAGCTGTGACCGTGGTATTGTGATATACTGAACCAGTTCATTTACCAAACTCTTCATTTAGGATTATTTATAGCCACTGCTTAATTAATGACGGCTTGGTGAGATGCCTGTAAATGCTTGTGGCTGGTCAGTTGTGAACCTGCTGTTAGCCACAATATGTTTGTTGGTAATTTATTTCCTTTCTAGTTTTCCTCCTGATAACACTGGGCTTAAGTGCAGCTACTGGTGAGCTCTCAACACTGATGGTCCTGTTTGTATCTGTGTTCTGAACCCAGTTATCTTTACCCTCACAGTCAGTGTTAATTAGACAGGTTAAACTTCTATTTTTTACTGAGATTGCCTAGATAAGACAGACACCATCTGGGCAAGGCAGTGGTAGTCATTCTATGTGTCTCCAGTGCTTAAGCTACTTATTTAACTTTTCCTCAAAGTTCTGCTCAGGCATCTACAAGACACCTCTTTGTTTCATTATTTGTTACTCTTTTTGTTGGCAAACTCCAATTACATAACTTTTTCTGGTTCCAAAAAGTGAGATAATATTACCCACCACCTTTCACAATTCTTTACAAGAGCTGCAAGCGTGAAATTTCCAGTCCTGCTTGCTCTTTGGTTGAGCTATTCCATTGCAATAGTCATGAATTGTGCAAGAAGAGTACAAATAGTTCTTCTTGAATTCACAAAGACTATTTGTGCTGTTAAGCAATATCGACCTTACAGGGATTACAGCTCTGTAGAGGGTGGAAGAGTTAGAATAAAAAACTAAAGTTAAACTATAGATCTTTACCTGTAGAAAGTAGCATTCAGTAAAGAATGACTTATCAGTTCTTTCTTTAAGTCCATATTTACAGCTTGAGCTGAGTACTGCTATAATTAACCGGGAAAGCTTCCAAAACAAATATAAAGAAAGATCCAGACAAATATATTTTTGTATTTTAGCTAAAGCTGATCTCTCCATTGGTCATGTCAATGGTAGAATGGGAGCCAATATTTTTCTTAAAAATAGATATTTCACCAGCAGGAGTGTTATGAATTCTACACTTTTGGGCAATTATTGCATCAGGACCCTTGAACTTTGAAAACATTTTCAGAGACACAAAATTAAAATCTTGATGTCATAATTAGAGGGTAGTACATAATTATGGAATTTGTGTGACCTACTCTCTAGGCAAGAACCATCTTTTAACAAAGTTCTTGGCACTCATTACTTGACTCATGTTTCATGTGGATACGAATGCCCTCACTTAGCCTGACAGCTCTCCATTTGGAGGGGAGTTAGAAGATGTGCACAAGAAATGCCTCAAAGAACCTCTCTATTACCAGTCTCTGCTCTGCAGTACAAAATTACCACAGATGCACAGTCCATGTGCAGAGTCTCTACTGACCTGCCTTTCTCTGTTTCTTCCAGTCCTCCCAAAGATGGGATTTGAGTGGCAACCCTAACCCTAACCCTAACCCTAAACCCTAACCCTAAACCCTAACCCTAAACCCTAACCCTAACCCTAACCCATATATGTTGCAATCTGCCTGTCCAGCAGGCTTAGCAAAGGGGACAGAGAGTGCTGCAATGGCCTGTGATCCTACAGCTGGATTGCACCTGGCTGACCAGTGACTCTTGCTGTTCACAAGTTCCTTCTCTCCCGAGATGATATTTTGGGGGATGAGAGGTTACTTACCTTCCTTCTACCAGCTCAACCTGGAAAACATCAAAGAATTTTTTTTCCCCTTAAAAATTTCTGATATCTGCCATTTCGGGAAAAATACTTCACAGCTTTCATCACGAGCTTGGCTCCTAAGCTAAAAGGTTTTCAACTTTCTCAGCTTGAACTTTATGAGAAGTTTCGTTTTGTTCTTGTGCTCTTCCTGTTCTTGTGTTAACTCCTCATTCCTCTGGCACCGGGATTTAAAGGAAACTCTGAAAAAATTATTTTTGTTTAGAATTGAAGGAAAAACTGCTCCTGCTTGGAACAAATTTTTTTCCCATGAAGGAAGCCATCAAGTAGCTCCTGGGATTTCCTTGCCAAATGAGAGCATGACTGGGTGATCAGCTAACCAGAGGGATGACAGATCTGTAGACAAAGGACTCACTTCAAACATAAAGTATGTGGAAGAAGTTGGCCTCCAAGATTTTTTTTTCTGAGTTGCTTTCCAACTGAGAAATACCATGCCCTTCCCAGCATCACCTTCCTTTTTGCCACACAGCACGAAGGTGAAACCTCTGTGCCAGCCTTCCATCATCTGTTGACAGCATATGGATTGTGTTGACCTGGATGAGCAGGTCAACATGAATACATGCCTTGGTGCTTGGAAATCTTTACTGCTTGGTCCATTGCCTGCAAGCAGAGCCTGTGCCACCGAGTCCCTGAGCAGGGAGGAGCAGGAACAGGAGCAGCTGGGCACCTCTCAGCTGTGAGGATTGCAGTGGGCTGGAACAGCAGCCCCAGCTTTTAACAGCCAGTACTTTTTCTCCCTAGGAATACATTTTGCTGCTAAACTCCAGGCTAAAATCAGAGAGTACCAATCCTAAAATCACAATGTGCCTAGGCTTTTGCTATTGCAGCTCAGGAGGACAGGAAGAAAGTGCTCCAGCCAAACTCTGGAGGTAGTTACTTTGCAGAAGTCAGGAGGCCAGGCTTTGCAGATAGAGGGGGAAATGAGTAGCTTGGGCAGGCCAGCCTGTGAGGGGAGACCAAGCAAGTGCGTGCAGAAGCCTCTGGAGTAGGGATCAAATGGGCTTTAGTTTGCCTGCCCTTGTAATTTCTTGCTCTGTCTCATGGTACTCAGTCACAGGATGGAGGAAACAAGACTTCCTCAGGCTCCGGAAAGGGACTGTTGTATGTTTGCATTTGCACAAGCTTTCAAGTATGGGAAGGGATATTCATGTGAAAAGTCAGCCCTGATGGAAGAACACATGGATACTCCCTGGGAAAACAGCAGGGAAGATGGAGTGTTTTCTCTTATATTTTCCTTTTTTCCTTTACGTGTAAGCCTATCTGAGGTTTTCAGGATACAACCTGAAGGAAAGGAAAAGAAACAAGTTTCCATCAGGACTGTGTTTGGATGAACCTGTCCTGTGGAGGGTGTGGGTGAGATGTAATTCTGAGCACGTGTCCACTGTGCAGCCATGGCTGTCAGTGATCCATAAGCAAAGCCTCCTGTTAGGTGTGTGCAAAAACTGGGAGAGAAGATGACTGGGAGGGTACCTCACTGCTTAATGCTGTGTAGCTTCCAGGGGAAAAATACCTGTTTGACAACCCTCTCAGCTGGTCTAAGAGGGGGAAAAACCTCCCATTCCCAAAAATTCCTGCTTTCTAAACAAGAGAGCTGAAATCAGGGGGGAAATAGGAAGTGACTGCAAATGAGTGAATAACAAACATATGTTCCAAGACATATATCACGGGAAGAAAGCAAATGTCTCCAAGGGCTGTCTTTAATCATCCACATATGTAGCCCTCAAGAGGAGCACAGCAGATATTTCAAGAGAGAAGGAATCTCTATTTTACTTTGCCATGGAAATTAAAAATGAAAACCAGTGGATGATGTATGTTGCAGTTCTGGACTCCTGCCTTACACAGCCTGGTGGCCACCTGAAGGCTCTTCCCAAGAAAGGTGGGAAGCACCCACATGAGCTGCAGTGCAGCCACAGCCCTGCTCTGTTATAGCAGCACAGTTGGTCGAGTGCAAAAGAAATCACAACAGTAATTTGGATGCTCCATGGGACACCAGCCTGAGTGTGGAGATCCTGCTAAAAGTAATGTGGATCTGAAAAGTGACAGCTGCTCTGTTGTTGTTGTTTCCCACAAGTGAAAGACTCCTGAATTTGCTAATCAGGCTGCTTCACTACCTAGTAAAACGACAGACCCTTGAATACAAAGCCTTCAAATTAAAAAAAAAGTCATGTTTCTTCTCCTCCTGTCTGCAGACTTCTCTTAATGGAGTTTTCAGATGTTCTGCTGGAAAAAAATGGTTAACTAAACTGATTTTCCTCTCTAAATCCTTATGTAACAGTACAAGGTGACGAGCACTGAACATGACAAATCCAGAGAACAGAACCAGGTAAGGGCTGGCTCAATGCCACTTGTCCCAGTTTCCCTAAGCACTTTGATTTCCATTTTTTTACACACACAAACTAGCTGCTTCCTGCTGGATAGTTAAAATTTGCTTCCAGGAAAACCGCAGAGAATTTGCTACAGAGCAGCTCACTCAGTAGCCTGGTGGATCTGGTTTTCCTGGGTAAGTGGCCATAGTTCACATTCCTGCTCCCACACAAATATTTTGTATATAAAAGGGAATTCAGGAGCTGAGAAGAAAACCTGTTCTCTTCACTGTGTCTTCAATTAGTAGACTGCCATGGTTTGGCATAGTTTGGGTTTTTAGTTAAAGAGGGTTCCACCAGCCACGGCAGTGATTCTTTTGCAAAGAGGTGCTTACAGCTTCCTCTAGACCTGACAGAACCAATTGACTGGCTAGTTTGAATATTGGCAACTTTTTAAAGCCACTTAAGAAGCTTGACACGCCTCTGTGATCCACAGTTAAGAACGAACAAACCCTGGGAAAGCTCTCTTGCTGCCGGCTTTCGGACAGGTAACTGGGGGCCCGTGGTGCGGCCCAGCGGGGCTGGGCCAGGCCCTGCTCGGCGCGGCCAGGCCGGGTCGGCCACGGCACGGCTTGGCTGAGATCTCAGCCGCTTCTGCTCGCTGGACACCCGGCACAGCCCCTCAGTGCGGCCCCCTCAGTGCGACACAGCCACCCTGGAGCCTTGTGGCCCTGTTCCATCCGCAGCCCTGCTCCGTGCGGGCGGCCCCGCGGCTCGGCCAGCCCCTCCCAGTGCGGCTGCTGCCATAAAATGCTACACCGAAACGAGCTCCGGCCGCCACCCGGCAGAAATTAGGTGACCAACAGCAATAAGAGAATTCCAGCTGCAAGGCTCCGGTGAGATTAACTCTCTTAGTGCTGTAAGATTCTCCGGAACAGATGAAGCCTGCAGACATCAATCCGCTCCCGAGTCAGAGGAAGAGGAAAGGCGAAGGCACGTGAAGAAAACACCATAAAGACACCAAAGTCAGTGAAGAAGGAAGAGCTAAAAACCCCGAGAGAGGAGAAAGAGGAGATGTTTCAAACCTAGAAGCTGAAATTCTGTTGTAAAGCTATGGTGATGGAGTATGATACATCAGAGTACCCGTTGTAATTTCATGAAAGCATGGGGGGGTGGAGCGTTCAAACTGTGATTGTGAGCAAAAGTACCTGTGCTGAAACAAGCAGATGTTGAAGTAGCTGTGATTTGATGAGAAGCTTGGACAGGGAGAGATGAAAGTGATGAAGAGCCTTGCTCCCAGGGGTTCCTGAGATGAAGATGCTCCCAGAGATAGATGAAGAGAACCTTTGCTTCTGAACAGCTCATCCTTAAAATGGTACCCCATTAGCTCAAGATTGGAGCCTCGAAAGCAGTTCTGGGGAAAGCTGTAAGTCGAGGGAAGGGACTTTCACATGCAAGCAGAGAACCAACCCAGGAGGCTGTCTCGCTGTGACATTGAAGCCATGAGAGAATTGTTTCTTGTGGAGATGTCTCCATAGCATGAGCAAGAGAGACTCCCCTCCCTAAGTGAACTGAAAAAGAGATTATTCTAGAGGTGGTAAACTGACTGAAAATCTCAAGGGTTGGCTTTTTATGTTGTCAGTGGGAGAAGGGAGAAAGGTGGGGGGAAGAGAAGTGTTCTGAAGGTTTAGTCTGACTTTTTTTCTTTCTTTTAGGTCTGTTAATAAACTTCTTTATATTCTTTTAAGTTTTGTGCCTGCTTTGCTTTCTCCTAATTCTTATCTCACAGAAGGAAAATAAGTAAGTAATGGATATTTTGAACCAAACCACTACACTTATTGGTGTTTCTGCCTGGTTTACAAACTGAACCCACTACATAGACTGTCTGATTGATGAACAGATAATTACAGGCGCCTTCTCTTTTCAAACCTGGTATAAATCAAGCAGAGCAGGGTGCGGAAGCAGAATTTCCCATACCTCTGGGAAAGCCCTGCCCAACAGCCATGCTCTCACCCTGCTCGGTCACACCAACAGCCCTGTGTTGCCTTTCTTTGACAGATGGACCAGACAGATGGGAGTACCAGGAGTTCCTCTCTGCTGGTGCCCCTGAGGAGCTGGATCACCTAGCAGAGCTCTGGCAGTGGGAAGCATCCCTGGTGCCAGACAGTCCAACCAGCATCCTTGGCCTATTAAGGGCGGTCAGACATGGGAGAAAGTGTGGCCTTCTTGCACATAAGGGCGTGGGTAAAACCATTCTCCAGAGACAAACATGGCTCTTAGATTTCTTTGGCAGCATTCAGAGCACCAGAGGGACAACTGCAACCTGTATCATCTAAGAGCTGGCAGCATGGTAAAACATTCTCAGGTGTGTCAGTCTATGACTCCTACTAAATCTGTGCATTTCAGATGCACATCCTCACTCCCACCTGTAGTCCCTTTCCTCCTAGCTCCCTTCTCACTCCTGCTATCCATTGCCCCAGGCACACAGACCAGGGGATGATTGCACATATGTGCTAAATGGGTCAACTCAGTGGTTCTTTCATCTGATGCACAAAACAGCATTTCAGACATTGCATGTGCTTTTGAGTTAATCTTCCAAGCCTACAAACAGTGAACTATCCCCAGGGTTTTCGCTACACTAAATGTGGTGTTTATGTGATTTGGGGGAATGTTTGACAGAGTAGGAGGTGTTCACATAAATAATACAGCCACAAAGTCAGTGGGGAACCACTCATTCAATGCAAATTGTAAAAGATGGCAGTGTCCCCGTGAGAAGAATCAGAAAATTAAATTGAGGCAAAAAGCTGATCTTCTTTCCATTCACTAGGGACAAAGTGCTCCAGTGTCACTTTCTCTCTTAAAAAATTTTTAAAGCAAGACTTCTTGATATTTCATAGATCAATATTACATGCTGCTGTTAATAAGGCCTTGTGAAACTTTGTTGTTGAAGGAGCCATGCAGACAGTCAGCAGCCCAAAGGGACAGACTAGCCCTCAGGAAAGGGTGAAGACTGAAGTGGCCTAATCCTCTAGGACCGTAATCCTGCACACCCAGTGGGAAGACAGATACACTGAGACTGGAATAAATGTGAGGGTGGGTGGTGTGAGGAGCAAACAGAGGCTCTGACTAGGACTTGGCCTTCAAGTGAGCATGAGTTCATCTCACAGCAGGGAACCACGAGCACAAATTGCTATCAAGTGTTTCCGTTGCTTTCCATAGCAGAGGCGAGCAGTTATGCAGTGATGTAAGGAGTTTTAGCAGGATTAAGTAATTTTTTTTCTGAATTGAGAGAGTAATCTTTGATCTTTCCCTCTGCAGAAAGGATCTGTACAAGCATGGTGAGCACGTGGAGTGGCATGAATGGCTTTCATTGCTGTCAAGCAATATATCAGCCAGGAGACCAGCCTCCTGAGAAGTTAAACTCTTGATTTCTGCAGGTCTATGCTCTGCCACAAGAAGAACTGTCATAATCAATTTTTTTTTGCTTCAGCTCACAAAGCCAGGAGACCTTTCAGCATTTTCTTTCCTCCCCATTTTCCTTCTTCTCCTTTCTGAGGAGTCTTTGTTTGTCTCACACAGCTTGCAAAGTTGTTAAGGCCAGAACAAAGTAAAGCAAATCAATCATTTCTCCATCTTTAATGATGTGATCAAAGATAGAATGAACATACATAATCAAAGCAAAGTGGTTGCTCAGAGGTTTCAACAAGACAGACTCTTGTTTGGGAATAGAAGCCACTCTTTTTCATGATGCAGTTACTTGTTTTCCAGGAATCTGACATAAAGTATATTGAAGCAAATACATCTTTCCTAACAGCCTGACTACTACAGGGATTTTCAGCAGCTACATTAAAAAAAAAAAAAAAAAGCTATGTTATTGATCCAACAAATTTCTTAAAATAGCAATGCTAAAAAATTAAAAAGGAATCCTTATTCCATTACAATTCACTCAATTGCAGTTTGGACTGTAAAAATCTTGCCAATGGAGAAAGATCAAAGAGCATCACAAGAATTAATTTCCCACCGTTAACTACAGTATCTGTGTGTAAACCACAGCAAATTAGATGTGGTTTGTTAACCTTTTATTTTTAATCCAGAGAAGAAGAGTGAGAAAGAGATGGAGATCTGACTCCTAGGCCTGTCCACTCCACTGCTATTACTCCTAGCACATGGGTATTGCAGCACACTGGTGTGGGAGCTTGGTGGGTAATCTGGGGCAGTGGGAACGGGCGTTTCTCTTCGGTTTTAATCCAGCCTGGCAGTGCATGAACCGCAACACCACACTGCAGGGCTGCACCACCTCAGCCAGGCTCTGAGCCAGCATTTGGCAGGTCTTCCTCTGCCAGTTTCTTTGCTCTCAGTGCCAGGCTGGTGGGGATGGTTTAGTCAGAAAGGACTTCTGGCCCTAGGCACACTCTGCCCAGAAAACCTTGAGGTGCTGAAGATACCTCGTGCCTGCACTGAAGTAGCATTTGCAAGCTTCACCTAAGCTGTAGGGCTGGTTGGGCTTTGCTACAAGGTGGTCAGGTCTTTAGTTGCCCAAATGTAGGCTGTCTGGTTTTACAGAAAATTTTTAGGGTAGGCCATTCTCACAGTTGTATCCTTTCAACACTTTTTTTTTTTTACCCCTTGTCAGCGTACCAGGACACAACACAGCCTGAGCTCTTCTGTTAATTCACTGTGGTATAATTCTTCCCTTAGAGTATCAAACCACAAAAACAGTTTATAGGAAATCTTGGCAAAGTTATTCCCATTTGTCCAAGCACAGTCACTCCTCAGTGCGATAAAGAGCAAACAAGGATCGGTGGTTTGCTGCTCTTCCTAGGTTACTGATTAGCTCTGTATGATTAACTATTTATGTATCAGCTGAGATTTCATTTTTTTTCCATAGTGATCCCTTTCCTTTAACTCTTTACAAACTTGTTCTGGGGATAGGCAGAAATTTTCAGGGGCAGCAATCATTTTTAATATTGCAGTGTCTTTCAGTCAAAATGGTTGGGCACAGCGGGACATCTTGTTCTGTACTGTGAAGTAATTTTAAAACTTTGTGAAATATCACTCACAGAGCTTTTTCTGAAGCATGCAAACCACAGAGCATCTCCTTCTCTGGAGATGAATAGGAAACTAATCCTGTTTTCAGACATAAACATGCACATATATGCAAGTTGCAATTTTGCTATTCATTTCATGGCATGTACAAAAGCATTTTTTGGGGGACATTTTTCTCTACTCACACTCATATCATATGCTATAATGAAATCATGTTTCTTGATTATACTCCTGATTATTCATAAATCAGAAAGCCCCCACTGTTTCAGTGATACTGGTTTGCAAACCCACCATTTTGAGGAAGGTCTTTCAGAAAGTTTTGTTCTAAAACAACGTGTGGTTTGACCTTTTGGGGCTCATCTGTAATATTCCAAAGCATCCACAGACTGAGTGAAGGATTTACAGCACACACTGTCTCAAGGTGAAACGTAGGGTGGTGAGGAGACAAGTACTGCAGTGTGTACTGCAGGCAAGGCTGTGGTGTGGTTCTTCCATCACTGGAAGCATTGAAGAATGTATTAGGAAGATGTAATATGATAATAGAATAAAATATTTTTTATAAAGGTAGTTGTTCTTATCCTGGAGCAGAAAGAATTGGGGAAGCTACTGGATTGCTTTTCAGCTCTGTTCTGCTATGATTTTTATTGCAGCTCTCAATGGGTTTTCCTCAATTATTTTTTCCAAGCTAGAGCTGTACACAGTATTTGCTAAGAAACATAAAACTCACAATTACCAAGTTGTATGGTCTGTAATAAAGCTGTAAAAGTTCGCTTTCTAAAAAGGAACAGATGGATTTTATTCCAGAGGATTAGATATGACCAAGAAAGTGTACTTAACTTGCAGAAAAAAGCCAAAAGAAGCCCTCAAGCAGCTACTAGGCAAAATGGTATTAAAAGCATAATCAATCATGCTGTCATATAGAGCAAATTACAGAAAAATTTTAGCTCTCTAAAAATCAACTGGTATTTTTCCAGTGGTCACCCTTGGCCAATGATGGTGGCAGAATTTATATGGATTTCCAATAGCAAGTGTTAAAGATTAATGTCTACTTTTCTTTTTTTTAACAAAATGGTGTATCTTATGTCTTCCCACTGAGAATTATTGTGGAGATGATAAATAAGATAAATAAAATAATAAATAAAGACAATAAATAAAATCAATAAAGGAATGAGCCACTATCACAATTTAGATGGCATGGGACTACACCTGAAGAATTGGTTCCAATGTTAAATTACCATGCACGGTCTTTGTTCATCACTGAAAACTTGCCATATTAAAGAAACATGCTTAATGAATAAAGCTCAGTTACTTATTTACTCACACAGGAAGTCTTGAAGCTTTGCTACTGATATTGGACATGCCTGAGTAGGAGAGGAAAATGTGAGTGCTGAGAGAAGCACTGCTGGATTTGGATTACTTGAACAAACTGTGCTGTGCTAACTTGTGTTTCTTTGTGGCTGGGCTATAATTCACGTACAAATAGGGATTCCACTCTGTCACAGGGAGTCAAACACTTAAAAGTGTTCAAAAAAATTCAAATTGCTCAAATTTTTTTCCCAAGCAAACATATTCCCTCTCAGTTCCGACATCATATCCTTTCTCCACTGTAAGCACATCACAGACTTAACCTATTTCACCTGCATTCCCTTGTATCAATCCCTCTGCCTTTCCTGGATTCTTCCATCAGTATATAGACTTTATGATCAAAATTTCTGCCAAACTGATAATAAATCAATTTCACAGAAATGTTCAGGAAAAAAATGGTCACTCTGAAAGGGAGTTGCAGGGGGCGGTTCTCATGAAATGCAGATTTCACCTCCCTATCATCTCTTAGATATTGCAGGAGCCATGGCCTTCCTACAATGCTCTTGATACAGCTTTAAGGATGTCCCACACTTTTCTCCTCCTTTTCCTTCTATTTGGTCACCAAAGTATATTTTTCTTAATACTTGTTTCTTAAATCATACTTTCTTCTTCTTGAATGTTATTTGACAATATTCTATTTGAGGAATCAGTGCATGTTGCAAAACAGTTCAAGTGAAAAATCTGCATTTACAGCAAGGAAAAAATCCCCACAAATCCAAACTATCAAGTACAAAAAAGTTAAGAGTAGGATGTTGAGATCAGTCTACCCATAATGCTAACTGCTGCATACGCAGCAGCGTATAGAAATCTTGGAAGATGAATCATGTACAAGCAGCAGTAGATTAAAATACACATTGCACAGGGACAGACAAAGCCAGCGGATGTCACGTCTGGATTTCAACAGCCAGCGTTGCTCCACAGTAGAAGCCACCTTAGCAGAACTTTCATTTCTCACTCTGCACCTAAAATTAGCTATATCAAACCTTCAGCCATGCTGGAAATATCTGAATATATATATATGTATACATATATATTTTTTTTCTTTTTTTGGTCATAACTCAGATATGCCTCTGCACTAAACAAGATAACCAACTTTTAAAAAAAAATTGTTAATGGGTGAATGTCTAAAGGCAAGTCACAACCAAGGAAGAGCTTGGTCATGGCTCTGCAAAGATACTATCTGACTAGAGAGGGAACTAGGAGCTGCTGTAAAGCGTGATTTCAGGATATATACATGAAATCTGAGGACAGTAATGCACCCATAGTAGGGCTGGCTGCAAGGACTAGGGCTTAGTGGTCAAAAATGAGGTCATAAGCTTCTCGTATTCACTGAGGCCCTGCTTGCACAAATGACCAATTTTTATTTAATGAGGTTTTAATTTTCCATGTGTATGAATCTAACTTAACAATCAAACAAGACATGTCAGAGCCACAAATAGAGATTTTGCTTTGTTATAAAGGGTCAATTCTAGGTGCTGCATAAATGTAATTCTAAAACATTTTGAGGTTTTATATAATTGCTTCATCCCAGGTCATATCAGTGCTGCTGCATTTCAACAGTGTGAGCATATTTTATAGCAGTTGTTGAAACATCCTATGATTGGGAAGGTGGAGTGAAAACAGGGGAGCATTTTGTTAACAGACATAACAATACTGCACCAGATGACTTGTCCAGGCACAAATAAAAATGGGAAATGTCTCCTGCATCACGAATTTAATGCAATAAACCCATGCCTGTGTTTAGATACTGTAAGTCGATTCTGGTCAGACTGCTGTTTCCTGCTGGAGGAGCACTTGCACCTGCGTGTTGGGAACTGCACACGCAAGGCTGCCTCTCCTCTGTGTAAAAGCCCCCTCTGCTGGACCAGCCTGACATGGAAACAATGCAACATAAAACCAGCAGATCATCCCACCTCCTCCCCAAAAATGGACAAGTCAGCAAAGTAATTCTCCACCAGCTGGCCCTTCTATAGGAAGCCCTTTTCCAGACTGATGCGAGTCACAGGAGTGGTTTTCTAAAACACAGCATGCTTGGATGAACACACACCTTACCTGTCCCACAAGTGAGATGGACAGAAGGCCTTTTCTCCAAAGCATGAAGGACGCACAAGTTTCAGGCTGTCTCCTGATGTCCTGCCAAGGCAGTTCTTACCTGACAGAGGGCAATGCCATTTCCCCTAGAGACATCTTGTACTGCCAATCCTTTCAACTTTATGGAGAGGATCTTCTTAATACTGAGGAGCATCTAAACTGGATGAGATGTCGGCAAGTTGAGGAGGGAAACCGAAGTGTCCCAGTGAGTTGAGCAGGCTATTCTGACACCTTGAAATCACTCAGCATCAGAGAAGACCTGGAGCAAATGTAAAGATTATTATTTTCCTAAACATGATGTTAAAGAGTTATTTACTCTGTTCAGAGAGAGCTACAAAGAAATGAATGGGTAGCACTCCAGCTTCCTTGCTCTGATTTGGCTGAGTGTTGTCTGTGTCCCTTTCACTCATGAGCTGCTGAAGACAAAGCAACTACACAGCTACCCTTGATATGTTCTCATGACTCTCTGATTCTTTAGACAAGCGCCATCATTACAAGCTGCCCAATTTCAGCTGAATCTTGACTCCAATGAAAGCTTCCCCATTGCCCCTTCTCCTTTCTATTGTCACACCCAATATCTAAGCTGTACACAGGGATGACCCCTGTGCAGCTGCTCAATAATGCATTAGGACATCAGTCAATATGGCTTTTGTCAATGAGCTGCTGTCTACAGCAGGAGTACCTTTTAACATGCAGGAGGTGGAAGAGTTGTGGGTGCTTGCTGGACAAAACTGGATGCTGTTACCACCTGACTTCATAATAAACCAAGTTGTGGTATGCTGCTGGTGTGAATTTTCTGGCCAGGCTCTTCTGCTTAAGCAGTTAACAATGGCACAAATGTGGGTTCAGCATCTAGGCTGGCCATAATAAAGTCATTTATACAACTTACATGGGGTTATTTCTGGTGTCTGGCGACAGGGGTTTCAGGTTTCAGAACAAAATGGATTCTCTTCACCACGTGGTGTTTTATAACACATGCGGAAAATGACATTTAACACAAGCTTGTAAATGAGAGGCAGTGATGCAGTCACTCACTCTGCCTTGATGGAGACTGAACATGACAGCAACTCAAATAAACATGGGGACTATCATTAGTTTGCAATGAATCTCTCTCACACATGGCTTGCTGGAGCTGTGTGACAGCATCTCACAAAGACAAAAGAGAAAACATCCCCCGCATGCAGAGTGAAGAACCAGAGGGGAAAGGTCCACAAATCATTGAGGCGTGAGAGTAAAAAACAGCTGAAACACATGACTGAGGAGATAGGAGCCCTGTAATTTTGTGAGGACTCAAGTGAAAAGCGTGTGAGGCAAAGCTTACAAGGAAAGGCTTACGATTGTATTTTTGGAAATGGAGCAATTAGTAGAGCAATAAATGTAACCAGCATTTTCAGTGCAGGTAAAAATGGCAGAGAGGCATTAAGAGGTGGGAGAAGAGAGAGACATTAGTGTGGAAGAGGTGGCATAGTTTCATGGAAAAGTATCACGGGGTTGGAGAAGGAGCAGTCCATAAAGCTGTCCAAACTGTTCACTGTGAACCAGCACACCTGGAAAGCAATGAAAATAAATAATGTTCCTTTCTTTTGGAAAACACTTTGTAAATCAGTATATTAATCTGAGCCCTCAAATTACTCATTTTCTGGAATATGTGTTCCATGTGGGCAAACTGTGAGATAATGAGACTCAGCTTCCTGCCTCAAACATGCTTCTGCAATACTACATTCTCTTCCTGATTCCACCACCTGTAAAATGAGAATAGTACTATCCTGCTCTATCAGACCTTCTCAAGGGTAAAGACTCTGATATTGCAAGGGCTCGGGCACAGTGCTATCCTGAAAGAGATGATGAACACAGAGCAGCCTTTGCAGGCCTTCTGTGCCAAACATGAACATCCTACCCCTCTGAAACAGAAATGGAGGCAGTGTTTGTGGCTTTGCCATTGTAGTCACAGACTCTCCCTGATGGTCGGTCTTTGAACCGGTGTGGAAATCAAACAGATCAGTACAACCCACTTCAAAGTGTACTTTTAAAGTTCACCAACTTTTTGACCAAAAAACCCCACAATTCTTGGTCGGCAGTGTTAGCTAACACATTTCCAAAGTTTCCTCTAAATTTCTTGAAACAGGAGACAGAAGAAAAATCTGGCAGAAGAGGGTGTGGCCAAAGCTTTCACAATGTATCTCCTTGACATCCAGATGTTTTGCTGAGGTTTGAAACAGTGCGTTAACTTTACCCTTTTGTCTTTTCCCTATGCACTCCACAAATTTGGGTCTTTCAACCCCTCCAAGCAATTCCTTGCTTGGACCAATGTTGTGTCAAAGGGATCTCATCCCTAGCCATTATCTCAATTCAGCTGTGTGGAAATGGCTCTTTTTCACTTCTGAGCTCTCACCTACTTGAAGTTTAAACCTCACAGTCATGGCTCTGTGTAATTTTTGATCAGTTTAAATTTTCTTTTTCATCCACAACTGGATCTGGAAAAGCTGATTCTCAGCAAATAACATATCCCATGAGGTAAGAGTCTCTTTCCATCTGCAAAATATCTGAGACCAATTGTCATTTTCTCAAATGTATTTTGTTTCCTACCACTGCCGAAAGAATTATTTTGTTCTGTAAAACTCTAGTTGCAAGCACCATTCTGCAAACATCTATGCAACTGCTTAATTTACCCATTACTGCAATAAGTAAATTTATAATTATCTACTAAGTCAGATTGTAAAGAAATATTTAATGTTCCAGACTGAGGTTTGCTTAGCTATTATTGGCCATGATTGGGACTGCTTTGAGCCCTTGGCTGAGAGAGCAAAAATAACTGTGCAGCTTATGTATATTTCTATTTCACTGAATACTTTTGCATTTAGAGTTTGAGTGTAACTTCTCTCAGATATTCTAGATAAAGTTTTGTACCAGAGAACAGACAAAACCAGACATAAAGTAGCTGCCAGAATTCACTCAAATGTTAATTCATAGCAAACATATTTTTGCAATACCAGCTTTCAAGCGTACTCCTATACACCCTCAGCCAGCAACAAGGAGTCCCATTGATGGTGCTAAGGTCTAAAGCTTTATGATTAAATTACAGTGTTTGTGGTCCCCTCCTTCTGAGAGAATAGGAAGGCTTGTTAACAGGTTCATAAATCCAGGTGTAAAGATTAGCCCAGTCATCCAGGCCTGTATGTCATTATTGAATATATATGTTTTTAGAATATGGTAAATAACAAAATTAATGTTTACTGCTATGTGCTGAATGCAGATTAAACTCATCTTTTCCATTTATATTATGGGAAGTATAATAGATCCTGAAAACCTATCAGCATTCTACTTGAATGGAGCTTTTATTCTTCTGAGTCTGGTTGAACAGTTCCTGGATTCCTGATAATACTGAGTTGTGAGCAAAACTAACACATGAAGAAACCAGCTCTCTGTGTTAGCTTGATACAGAACTTGCTTTCACACTTATCTGAAGTGACAGCCCCTCTGGGTATACACTCCTTGCTGTCCTTCATTTAAATGCTACAGCTTCTTTTCTTTAAATGCACTTATTTTGAACAGAAGACTAAACAACTTTTATATCCTAATTTAATCTGTGTAAAACCTCACATCTAAAAGGGTTGGACCATAAAATGAAGGGAGATGTTAACACTGAGTACTAATGCCCAAAACCAGACACCAGCATACAATCACCTTGCAAATAAAAACTACATGACAAGTCTCCTATGGAGTATAGAGCCTATTCCCTGATCTTTCTGCAAGATACTCACTCTAAAAACCAGGGACACTGAACCCCTTGGCAATTTTAAAAGCTAGTTTTATCAGAGTTACAGTTAACTCCTGGCTGTTCATGGGCAGATTATCCATGTTGCAGCTCAGTGGGCTCCTGCTTTCCCAAAAAAAGTCTTTGACTACCATACAGAGCCCAGCACGAATCTTCAACTTTTCCTGCAGGAAGAAGAACTTCTTTCTAAACCAAACTCTCCAAATTCCCCTTTTTTCCCTCCAGTTACACATTTCTGAACAGAAATTAAATCATTTTTTTATTTCTTTACCTTCATGCCTGCCACATTAAAACAATAGTTCTAGTTTTTATTCCTCAAGAGCATATTTTATCAAACTTCTTCCCAATTGATAGTTTGGGGAGAATATAAAGCAAGGCAATTTACTGTAGATACTTCCTTTCCCTAAAAGAAAAAAAATCTGTGCAAATTCCCTAACATATCCAAGGATGTTGCTATGCATTTTCTCTAATATATAGTCGTTATTGTAAAATCCTCCCAACACATCCCCAAAAGGTTTGATATGAGCTTTAGGAGAAATACTAAATAGGTTTTTAAGTGCATACAAATTAGTTCACATCTTTGTTTAGTGGCACTGTCTGGCAGCAGTACAGGCTGGGCTTTTAATAACATCTTATTTTACAGCTCCAAAGGAAAAGTAAGCACTTGTGCATTTTGACATGATAGCTGCCAATACCAGGAACTGGGAAAAGTGAAAGTAAAAAATAAGTGACTACAGTGTGTAGTGTGAAGCCAATGGGGAACTCACCTGAGGTGCCACATCTTTAATAGTGATCCATTCATCGCTGCCTCAGAACAATGTTTCTCATGCTTGAGCTGTGTACCAGGAGCTAGGAAACAAATAGACACCTTCTCAATAACACTGGTTTACAAATTATTTTCCTTCTGATTCCCCACGGTCATGGAAAACCACCTGCTGGAAGAGAGCCTGTACCATTCCCCTGGCAAACAGTTCCCCACAGGCTGTGATCCTGCCATTACACCCCAATGAGCTCCTTTGTACACCCTGAGGAGTTGAAAAGAGTCGGACACCAGGAGGATTCCGCTCAGATTCAGGAAGCTGCTGCTGAACTCTCTGACTTTGCTCGTGCTCTCTGGAACATGTGCCCCTGGAGTGGTCCAGGATCATGTTGTCCAGGTGATTCATGCAGGAACCTGGTGGAGGCTGTCACAGCTCCTTTCTCTCCTGTGCATTGAGGTTTCCATCACTTGGAAACGAGGTGCCAGCAGTAGCAATACATGCAGGTGTCATTGAGTGATGGTGACAGATTTGGCGAAGGCAAGCAGGTGACCTGGCAGCTGGGAATTGATCCCAGTTTAGACACAAATCCTGGGATCATGAGTTATATTTTTCTACTGTGTCAATTTGTGGGAGCTTTCGCACAACCAGAAACTATGGAAAGCAACGAAAAAGTGCACCAGGAAATCTGCAGAAGCAGCAAGAGCTTTGAAAGTGTTTGCATTTTATCTTTAGGTGTGAGGACACTGAGCACAAGGAGAGAAGGACAGAGGAGGGCTAATGCTGGCACCATCCATGAGGATGGTACTGAGCCCCAAGTATCAGAACCCACCCAGCTTTATTAAGAGGAGGAGGCACAGGTGGATGTAAGTGCCTTTCTGCACTCACAAAAATTACTCACTCTCTGAATGCCTCAGGTGCCCTGTTCATAAATACAAATCATGTTTCTTTCCAGCTAGGATTCATTAAGATCAGTGAAGCACTTAAGACTTTGGCTGGAAGCATTTTCTCTATAAATATGGCCAATAGTATTACACAGTGAGCTATTATTCCTTAAGAAACACAACTAAAATATATTTAGTGATGTAGAAAGGTTTCTGGGGCATCTGTATACTTCCAGGAAATTCAGAATGGCTCAGAGAGCAAAGGCTAAGAGATGGCTCTGCTCCATTGATGTTAAGTCCTCCTCCATTAATTTTGGTCTCACTTTTGTTGGGCAAATTATATAATTTATCCAAGATAGCACTGGACATGTAACCCAAAATTTTACTTTCTGAATTTTAACAATAAGAGTCCCTTTTGCCAGAAGCCCTTTATAAATGCACACTATAGAAAACAGCAACCAGGAAATTTAAAAGAGCTGTTAGACACCTCATAGTAATAATTAAGATTCTACATCTCTTCATATCTTCAAAGCAACTTGCACAAGTTACCCAAATAATCCCAGCTCCTTGGGATTCTCTTGCTCCACTACACTGGCCAGCTCCATGCCTGCCTGCATGGCTCAGCAGCCCCTTCCCGGAAGAGAATGTATGGTACAATCCTGAATATGCTGCCCAGCTGCCTTGAGCCCACCTGGCCACTCATGGTGTTCCACCATGCCACAGGCCACCTTTCCTAGCAGGTTTCTCCAAGCATGGCCATTTACCAGAAGTTGTCCTTCTCTGGGCTGCAAAGCAGCTCTGTAGCAAAACTCAACAGCAGCTTGTAGGACCCAGAGAAAGGGAAAACCCTTGTCCAAACCTCAAACTCAGCCAATAGGGCAGGATGGGGTTGTGTGTCCCATGGTGCCCTAACCTCAGATTATAGGTGAGGATGCCCCTGAGAGCCGACACTGGAAGGTGCCTCCCTGTGCTCAAAACACTGGAGGAACTCTTAGGTCCCTCCAAGTTGCCCAGGGCCTCACTGTGGGATGAACATGCATAAGGCATGATTCAAAATTCGGACCCTTGGAGACCACCCAGAGTCTCCCCAAATCTTTTGCTACTCTCACCTACCACTAAACACAAAGTTTCTTTTCCTAATGCAAAAATGATGAAGAGGTTAAGCCAAACAAAGCTCAAGTGTCCCCCCTCTCCTCTGTGGAGAGGATACAAGTTTCTCCCTCCTCTCATCAAACAGGCATCTTTGGACAGCTAAGTGGGTTAACGTGCATGGCTGAACCACAGGGACCATCCACATGGGAAAAGTGAAAACAAAAGCTTCTAGCATAAGCCTTGGCTAAGGAGATTTGTCCTGCCAGTGGAAACTTTGTGTCCTACTTCTTCCCTCAGTCCCTCATTTCGCTGTCAAATGGGCATCAGTTTGAAGCACTGAATAAAATACTGGTCCAAGTCACTGATCTCTGGATGTATCCCTGCATTAAATACACACAAAGACCTGCAGATTTTTTTTTAAATAGAAGTTATTTCAATAACTGAATTGATAGCCCATCAAGGGCCAAATTACCTTTGATATTAACAGGATCATGCCTTCATGATAAGATACATGTTAATCCGTGATAAAGGTGCATGTTTTAATGAAAGAGATCAGCTAAAGTAGTAACAGCTTATCTCAGCTCTCTAAAGATTCCTTAAATATGGGTCCCCAGATCCTTGTTTTGTGTGTTCTCACATTAGAGCACTGTGCTATTTCACCTCCCTCTGCTTTAATCTTCTGACAGACAGTCAGTGTAGTGTAGTGCTGTGAGGTTTGGGGGTGAGTGGGTTGTCAGTGTTTAGGCTTCTTAATTAAATCTAAATAAACTTTAAATGTATTACAATCTAGGAATGTCTAAAAAAGTTATTTAAATATCCTTGCTCATAAACAACTCAAGCTGCACTAAATTCAGAACTTCAGATTAAATCCTGCAAGTTTCTAGGGAGAGTTTCAGTTCTGACTGGCTCTGTGACCTGTTCTGCAGAGCAGATCCCAAACTCGGAGGTACAGGTTCTGCATACCCCAGCACACCAGCTGGTAGCTGCACCCCAAATACCCTGCACACACTACTTCAGAACTGAGCCAAATCCTCATGTAGGTTTGATGACATGGTGTCCCAGTCACAGAAGGATTAAATTGTGTCCCTAGGTCCACCCTGAGAAGAAATGAGCTGAGTTACACCAACTGCTCTTGAACAGGTAGACTGAAGATAAATGTGCACTCTATTGAAATATTTTAACTGGGTTTTACTCTTTTACTTACTAAATATTTCTTTCTAAATTAGTGCTTATGCAAAGAGTTTTACCTTCCCTGCTCTCTTTTTCCCAAATCAGCAGGAAAGAACTTGATTTAAAAGACAAGAAAGAAGTTTCATTTTCTCTTGCTTATGGCAGAGTTACATGGTTTTATTCTTCTTCCAATTCACTCTTCACATTTTCATTTCTTGAGAGTGACTTTTTCTGACTCTACAAATATGTCTGCTTAGAGAAACAAAATCATAGAACCATAGAACTCACTGAGCTGGAATCAATTTTTGCCTTTCACTCTCTTTTCCCCATTCTTTCTTCTCAATAGGCCAACCAAAACCCCTCATCTTGGACTCTGAACCTGCCTGCAGCACCACTGAAGAAGCTGCTGGCAGCACACAGAGCTGAACACCCACATAAACCTCTGCCAGGCTGGGGCCTGAGCCCTCTCCAGCTCCTGGTCTTCCTCAGTTCAGCCTGGCACTGGCCGTAGGAGGGACAGCAAGTGATGGATGGAGGCTGACAGGAGCACGGCCCCGTCACTCTCCTGGGGGCTGAGCACTGGTTTCAGCAGGATGCTCAGCCACTACTGTGCAAGAGGCCCTTGGAGAGCTGTTCCTGCCAGCGAGGAGTCTCCCAGCTGAACCATGCTTGCTTCTTAACAGGGCCTCCCATGTAATACTAGAAAGTGCCTGTCAGCCCTCTCCTTGCTCACAGCCCTTGGTGCCTCACACTTGCCTTCAGGATGTTTCTTACTCCTTGTCACTGGTGGGAGGTGCAGCCACATCACTTCAAGAGACTGTTTTCCAGACACCACGGGGCAGTCTAGAGGAAAATCATGAAAAATTGATTTTTGTAGCTCAAAAACAGGTCTGTCCAACTGAAGCCTGATGCTAGATTTGCCCTATTAGAGAGGGCAAGAGCCCTTAATTGCAAATATATGTGCAATGACACAGGATTCACCTGTGGTTTTCCTCCAATACACTCCTTTAAGTTGCCACAGATCTTTGCAAAGCAGAAAGGAGATGGATCAGACCTGCAAGTACCATCCTGGCATACCAGGTACAAATCTGGTTAACAGGAATTACCCACTTACAGCAGGTCTACACCAGCACAGGGAAATATCTCTGGCTGCATTTCACATGATCTATAGATACACATTATGTGCAGTTAATTGTGCTTACAAGAGCTTCAAACTCATTACTCAGTGATGTATAAAATATATTTCTTTATCTATTAAATCTTCACTATCTGTAATCATTCCCCAGGGATCAATAGATAGTGAGTCAGCAGGCACATATTTAATTATCAGTTTTTACTGTAAGATGATGATGTTTATTGATATCACTATCAGACAGACACTGAAATGAAGCAGATGTTAATCTGAGGTTAAGCTCCAGGAGGCGCCTAGCAGTCTGACCAAAGGGACTGATGTTCATCAGATAATAAAAGAGGAGACCTCCCTCTTCCTCTCTCCCTCCCTCTAGAGGCCTGCAGAGCTCACAGATGTGCAGTCTTGTTTTGCAAATTCCTCTTCGCACCATTTCCAACTCCCTCTAATAAGCAACTTGCCCCTTATTGCAGAGCTTTCCATTAGCTCTAGCAGACAATTTAACCCAGCATCTTATTTTACTTACACAAGAACTTTATGGTTGGGTTTGGTTTATTTTTCCCCAGTATATCCTAAAGGGTGATGCCAGAGAAGTTGAAAACAGAAGTGAACTGGTGACAAAGTTGCTGTGACATCACAGTTGTGAGCAGAAAGTCCGTCTCTGATCCCCATCACACCAATATCTGCTTTAAGTAAATCCACAGCAAGGCAAAACACTCAAGTTTAAACAGTACAATGTACTGGAACAGGACCTTCTGTGGGGAAGGACATGATGACAAAGTAACAGCAGCTTTCTATGTGTCTCGGAACGCCATCACTTTGTAGTGTTGAGTGCAGTAACATGACAGTCTATATCCTAATGAAAAATATGCTGGCAGCTGGCACTCACCAAAACATATTAATGTTTGACATTAGAACTTGCAAAATGACTGGCAAGCTGGTGCAAATTATCTGTTTATCAGTATTTCAGTGGTACACTTCTTTCCTAGAAAGAACACATAGATCAGTTTTGGTGAGAGATGAGTGGATAACAAACCTCACATGATCTCTTTTCTCCACAGATGCTAGTGCTGCGTCCTACAGCAACCTCATACTTTTTATTATTACCATTTGTGGATCAGCAAGGACATTATTAGGCCATACCATGTTGCATTCAGATCCTTCTGTTCTGCTTTCAGCCCAGAGAAGGCGTGGTCCAGCCTCATGCCCTGCTTGCCACAGCAGCTGGGTGATCTCCCTGTGGCCCTGGCTTGGGTTGACACAAGCAAGTCTCTGGGCACAGGACTGCAGGGCATGGCATAGGCAGGCTTTGCACAAGATCTGATTATCTTGAGAGGTACAAACCAGAGACACAGAAATAAAGCACCTCATTGACCAACATCAAAGAGCAGTTCAGTGGTGAACCTGGAATCAGAAGAGAAAGTTGCTAGACCATATTGATTCATGCAGTCCCTCAAGTCATATTTACTCTGTTAAGGTCAAAGTCATAAAGAGTTTGACAGAACATGAAGATCCTCTCCTTCAGGTCCTGCTCTTAACACCACCCCAGCTTGATACCTGGATGACAGATACCTCAAAAAGTCGACATTGGTATATGTTTAAGTTGATGTAAAAAGGTTGCTTTAAATTACTAGGAAGATAGACTTAATACCCTTGGAGACTAGCAGAGATAATGAGATGGGGGAGCAATGATCCTTTTTTTCAATTAAAAAGAGAAAAAGAAGGAGTGAGACCAACCTCTGGAATTTCAACACATGAGAAGAGATCATTTGCAAAAGAGTCACACTCAATCTCTGTGCCTAGCTGAAAGGAATTTGTGGTTTCATTTCAGGTCCTTTTGGACTGTTTTTCATATCAAACTTACATGTTTGCTATGCTTTGTCGCTCTTCCAAGATTTACTGAAACAAAGGAAACATTTGAATAAGATTTGAGACAACTTCTTTCTCACCTGTCAGGAAGGTAATCCCCAACCTTCAGATAAATGTGAGCATGTGGTTTCCAGTACTCTCACTCCATATGTCTTCACAAACACCAAATAGATCTAAAGTAAAAGGACAGGTTTTTTCCTCCACAGATCAAAAGGTTAAAGTGATGGACCTTGCCCAGGATGATCCAGACTTTCTTCCCTATAATGCCTTCATTTTCACTCCCTGTGGAAGTACGGACTCCCTGGCACAGAAATTAGGAGAAAGATTGAAGGCACCAACCCATTCCAGCATTACTGATCTCAGCCCTTTCAGCAACAACTGGAACAAAAGTTATGCCCAGTTTAGGAATTGATCTTTACAGGTGAAGCACTGCAACATTTTGACCACTGCAACTCTGAAATGAGGTGTTTGTTGTTTTTTTGTCCTGACTCATTCCTAAAGAAATTTTTTTATTAATGTTTAATAAACATTAATAAAAAATGTTTTGTGTCATCTCTCTTCCTTCAATATTTTAAAGTAAGCATTATAGAGTAAACACAATAGCTCTAGCATCTCCTGCTTACATGAAACCTTGTGGGTTTGAAATCTGCCTTCATGCACTTGTGTCCACACAGGATTTGGGGAAATACCAATGAAAGCTGAGGGAGTGGCTCCAGCAAAAGAGCAAAAAGAAAAGATAGAAAGCCGTGTTTGCACCACACCACACCTCCATTCCCAATTAAAAGAAAGTTTAGTCTGTGTATATGCATTCACATGAGGAATTTTTGCTGGTAGAGCCGTTTCAGTCACAAATTACACCTCTTGGCACTCTGGCCACTGTTTGCACAGTAGGTCCAGCCCTTGCCTTGCCCTAGAGGCAACAGTTTCCTGGCCCGTAAAATATAACACAGGGTGAAAATTTGAAGAACCAAGCTCAGGCAGCCTGGATGCAACCAAAGCCTCCTTTTTTCCAGTATGAGCTATTGGGTCTGGCAGTGGCATGAGCAGGTCAGGCAGGGGAAATAGCAACTGGATTGACAGCTGCCCAATTGGCTCCACCACTCACTGGCTGGAAGTGCATCTCTCAGTACCTTTGGTTTTATTGCTACATGGCTGGACAGCCTTCCAGAGCAAGGAAGTAGTGGGGGGGGGGAAGGGGGAAGGGGGAAAAAAAGGGGGGAAAAAGTGCTTTACGTGGAATTTTTCCATTAGAGAGGGATGCGGATGTGCAACTAATTCTTTCCAAGAAGGCACACACTGAGCTAGACAAGACTTTCTTCAGAAGCAGATTAAAACACCAATACAACATTTAGCATGCAATATAAGAAAGGCTGTATAACACACTGTGGTGTTTCTTCCTGACATAAATGGACAGAAGTTATGCATAATGCAAAGCCCTAAATGCTGACAGACATTTGCAAGAATGTTTACATTTATTTTTCATAGCCCCAAGAAATCGATTTCTAAGGACATCCCATGAGAGACTGCATTTGGCCCTGAAATATTGTCCTGGGAGACTGTTTCTGTCTTCCATCTGACACGTTTTACAGAGGGTATCAGCATATGGATTTGCACCTCAGCTGTGTCATGAGCAAAGAATTGCTATTGTTTTACTATGCTACGTTGGGACATTTAAACATTGATATTGTGAGGTACTACTTTACAATTCCCATTAGATTTGTTGTAAAGCACACATTTATGAAACAAAATATTTCTGTATTCACCCATAAAACTCTATGTTATAACAGTATTGAGCATCTGGTTTTAATCAGAAGTCAGGAAATTCACTGTTCGAGCTGGAACTCCATCCTCTCCTAAACTCACTGTGTTTAACTTCTGCAGCTCAGATGTGAACAAGTTCTTTAAAGTCTCACTGACCCTACTGAAAGATAAGCACCACTCGCATAGGGGTTTGGAATTAAGTGACATTATCAGGGACATTTCTGCTTTCTGGGTCTTTCTGATGGAGCAGCTTGAACAGTGGTAGTAAAGCAGGACAAAGAGATCACACAGAACATCACTGCTAATAGTCCACACAATGTATTAATGTTCAGAAGCAGGCACATTTGAAGTCAATTTTCAAATCTAAGCTCTATCTGAAAATGGTTAAATACTTTCAAAGATTCTGTTTAAATTAATTTAATGCTTCCTTTCTCTAAAACCTCATTAGGGATTTTGCCAATAAAATACAATCAGGATTGAGAGCCAAAATAATCTTTTTTTAGTGCAAATCTATTCTAAATCATTTTGTTCATGAGTGAATCTAAAATCCATAGAAGGAAAGAAAATAAATGAGTCTAATGCACATAAATGAGGAGGTGGAAATAATGTTGGACAAAGAGTTTTGTCTGCACCATTTAATAATTTTCAATTGATCAGCTTTTCTAGCAAATATAGGAATTTTCATTTATGGGGTTTTTGTAAGTGTTTGACAATATATCTGATATACTACAATATATCTCATTCATTTCAGTCCTTGTTCTTGAGGCTTTTCTCTGCTCCTATAGCTAAGTCATGCTGTCAGCTACAAGTTCAATTAAAAATTGGGTCCCAAAACCCTTCCCAAGCAAATAAATGGAGTATCTAAGTATAGTTGAACCTTCAAAGGTGCCTTTCAGCTGTGATGCTACACATTCACATAACTCTTCTCTGAAGCTTAGCCAAACTCTTGTGATCTGCAAAGTTCTGCAAGAAAAAACTTTTTAGAAAAGCCTGAAGGGGGAAAAAAAAAACCCTGCAAAACACCCCTGCACATCTCATACGCTGCAGGACTGGAGCTGTGACTGGAAATCTTGCAGAAAATTAACCAGCCTCTCCATTTTTGTAACACTGATTAAACGTGTTTATCAAGAAGGAGCTGCTACCTCAAGCTCACTGTCGTTTCTCTATCCAGCAGCCAGGAAGGCAAATCACATACTCACAATTATATTTACCTCTTGGTGTTTTAAAGAACAGTGTATCATACTGCTCAGGGTACCAATAGTTGGACACTGCTTTCATCTAATGTCTGAAACACAGAAGCAGTTCACTGCTGTGTCCCTTTCACCTGATAGGATAGAAAATTTAAAGTTACACATTTAAACTAATTCACAGTGTGGTAATGTAACGATAGAAACACACAAACATGCATACAGAAGAGCCTCAAAACGTTGCACTAGAAATGGTAGTTTTGCAAATGGAGATAATAGGAGAGATCTGCAAAGAAGAGTTTACATTAATTTATGTCACGTGAGGTATGATCTAGATTTGTCTTCAGAAAATGCTGTTCTGATGAACCGCTGCCTTTAACCACTGTTTCTTCATTCCCTCTGTCTCTTCTAGAGCACTTACAGAACAAATAAACTCCTATTCAATTTTTATGATGAGGAGATTCAAAATCTGCCAGCCATTGCCATTTGTTTCCTGCCCTTGTGAGCATTTGTCTGGCTTTTATATTTTCGAAGAAGCAGACTGTGGACGCCTGTTATCTATGCACAGCATGCAGGATAAATGCAAATACTTAGTGGTGTACCAAATATGACCCTTTGATTTTGCACATGAGAAGCAGAGGAATACTACCCAGGTTACTAAGCCATCTAAATGTAAGGCTGAATGACCTGTAACAGAACAATAGATGGTGAAAAAAGTAGCAAAAACCAAGCCAGAAGAAAAAATACACATTAAACTGGAAAAAGGTGAAATGTGAAATCTATCCCTTTTCTATAAACACATGTGGAAAGAATAACACCTAGCCTTTTTTATTCTTGGCTTCCCCCCACCACCTCCCTTACATTCCAAGGGAAGATCTGCCAACTTTTGGCCATATCCGTTTCTCTTCTGTTGTTTGCCAGTATTAGTGCACTCTAGCACACATTCTTTCCTAAGACTTCAAAACGAGTCATTTGTTAGGTCCAGCTGTTTAAAGGGCCCAGCCATCCTTCCCTCCTTTGCTTGGAGCAAGCTGGGTGGCTCACAGGCATGCACATACCCTGGCTTACCCACTTGGGTTTGGCTGGGACCTCTGATTGAAAAGACTCCTGAAGAGACTTCACAGTGCGTGCCTTGTGTTACTGGAGATCAGAAGACCTTGCACCAATACATCCAAATGCTTCTAACGCTCCCTTTGTTCTAAAGTACACACTGAGGCAAGCATTCCTGTGCTTTGCTTATTGAAGCTGCTCGTGCAGGGCTTCAGTACTTCTGTTCTGTAAAGCGTTTCTAAAATCTTAGATCTGGATCTGCTTATCATTACACATATAAACAGAGGGTGGATTCACCTCTACACTACTGTTTAGCACAGTTGTAATTGTTTTAAGATTTAAGCTGGACTCTAAGGCTCTAAACAAAGGGCTGAGTTTTTACCAACAGAGATTAATTAACATTATTTAAAAATAAAATATTGAGTAGGTTAGGGTATACAGTACTCATTCTTTGCATACAATAATGGGGTGAGAATGGGGTAAAATTCAAATTTGATGTAAAATGTGCCAAAAAACATTGCTAAAGCTGCATCCACTTCAAACAGGTTTTAGTCTGTCTCTGGAGCAGAAAGAAATACAAATCTCAATCAGCTTGATTTCAAGTCCACTGATTTTAATGTTAACTTTGTTTATAGGAATAGCCCTTCTGTTGGAACTTCTTTCAAAGATAAAAAACCCCCATCATACCAAGAGCTATTGCAATATAGGCAACAATTCTTGTGCCCTGCTTTCTCTCCCTTCCTCCCACCATCCCTCCCCTCTCTTTCTTCCTCTCTTTCTCCTCCCATCTCTTTTTTTCTTCTCGTGCAGAGGAAGCTTGCAAGGACCTGCTAAGTTATTTGCCTGATGTCATCCCATGAGCAATGCAGTGAGGAAGAGAACCAAGAGCACTTGAGTGCTCACAACCACTCTAAAGTAGCAGCATCCTCAGCCACAAAGCCCTGAATTCCCATTTTGAGGCAACGTTATATGGGATGCAGAAGAAGAGTAGTGAACCACTGTCTGGGTGAAGACTTTAGGTTTGATTTATTATTACATTCAGCCACAAGGCAGTTCAGATCCAGACCCAGGTGCTTCAGCATTCGGTAGTGTTCAGCTCTGGGGTCAAGGTTCCCTCTCTGTTATGAAAATGGGCTCAGAGTGTGTTTTGATGTACTTCCTACAATTCATACAGATTATTAGGTATGAGAAAAGAGAACAGAACTATTATGATTACACCATATAATAAGCCATAGGGGGTGTCTTGTTAGATATCTGTCTACTGAGGGTGGTGTTTAACACATTTCTGCGTTTAGGCCAACAAATCCCTCTTAGAGGTAAAAAACCATTATGTAGTGATTAAAAACACTGACAACCCCCCAAAAACGGACAGTTAATACCATGTTTAGGTTCTCATTTAGCAGACTTTGCAGAGAAGAGTGTTACTTAAAACTAACTGCTGTTGACCATTGGAGAAATAAGGAAAGATACTGTAATCTTATGCAATCCCAGTTTTGGTCTGTTCCCCTGACCTGGATTAACCTTTTTCCTTTTATCTGTATTTTAATTCCAAACACCTCTCTTAAATGCGACTGTATCCAGGTCTCCACTAAAAGCTTTAATGAGCAACTCTAAGGTCAGCAGAAATGTTTGAACTTTATTATTATTTCATACAAATGCTGTAGGGATCCTTGAATCTCCCATAGTTATTAGTTATTTTGGTCTCCAGTGAGATGTTTGGCATCTGGCTGTATTAGTTTATTGATTTCCTTTTTTAAATGGTTGTCTTTCAACAGCCATTTAAAATACATGTTTCTTTTTCTTAACTTACTTACGGGCACAAACACTGAACAAAGGCTGCATGGAACTCGGCCCAGCTTTCTTTTGTAAAGAAGTAAACAGTAAAATGGTCCTTGTAGTCTTAGTGTAAATATTTCCATTTCTTTCTTGAGAGAAGAAATTATAAATTTATACATAGCACACTTTAACTACTTTTACTGCATTACGATTAACTACTGTTAATAGACTAATGAAATATCAACTGTGCATTCTTTCAATTTATTACATCACAATCGAATGTATTATTTTGTTCAATCAATATTAAAAGATCATGTCCATTTAAGTGTGCACACTGTTTTGTAGACTGAATGTAGCACATAAAAATTTTTGTCTTTAATCGATAGAGATCCCAGAGCAGCTAATTATTTTATAAATTATTAAGTATTCTTTTCATTCTTTGCATCCTATTAATACCTAGGGCACTTATTAATGGACCAGGACTCCAGCTGTTCTGTTTCTAGTATCTGCTCACATAAAAGTGAGTAATTCTCTTACATGGTGTCTTTTGACTTTCTTTTAAAACCAATCCAAATCCGTTTGGATAAAGACCACACGGGCGAGGCCAATGTTGCAACATGGGCTGAAAACTGGCTGTCAGACAGGATCCTAAAATCCACAATGAGCATACAGTGAGGGTCAGGCTGGCAGGGACAGATTAGGGGTAACATGGACAAGACTATTGGTGAACTGAAGCTCCAGCAATATATGTGGTATAAAACCAGATACTTGGAAAGGTAACGGTGTCATGCAGCAGTGAGTGAGAGCAAAAACAGTTCTAGGACTCAGATGTTCTTAAAATTATTCTTGGAGATTATATCCTAAATTCTTACCTGGAAAACACAAAGGTGCCAGACTACAGGGTCTTGTTCTATGAAGTGTAGAAATTCCTTGTAGTCTTTGGGCTAGCTTCAGCTTGCACCTAATAGAATGGAAGAGCCATAGCCATTCCCTCCAAAGAGAAAGTGGGCAAGGAGAAAACATTTTGGTTGTAACACCTACAGGTGTTAACCTTGAGGAAGAAGAGGTGATGGTGGCCAGGGACCCACTACAAAAGGGCTTCTGCATCTTTATGCACGATTATTGCAGCAGTTGCCTCATAAGTCAAGTTCCAAAATCTTGGAGTTGCAGGATATTAAGGATCCCTAAGTCTGGCTAGAAGGGACTAAGGCTTCTCACGGGTCTGAATCAAGTCCACCTCGGTACTGAGGAGTGCCTGAAAGTTAATCCCATGATGAATGGTCTTCACAAAGTTAGCTGGTTCTGGTCCACATCAAAACTGGCATTAAACAGCAGTCTCAATAAAAGATCAGAGGAACATCAGCCAAATTAGGCTATCACCCTTGCAGATTGTGTTTGGGGTGCATTCCTGGGCTCTGGGGGAGGTTTCTAATGCCACTAACATCTTTCCTTTTCACATGCACAGAGATAAAGATGGCCAGTTATCAGAGAGTGAAGCAATAACACCAAGTGTGTCCTGAAGACTAATGGAACTCTGTAGGCATCACCCTGAAAAAACATAAGATAAAATTACTCTCAATAAGACAAAAACACAATATATATTAAGAAGGCATAAGCTTCCCCTAATTAATCCCATTCTGAATAACTTTTCACTTTTTCCATAGAATTTTTTTGGGGGTGGAAAGGTTTTCATCCTGAAAGAGATTACCAAGATGAAAAATTTTTTCAGATCAACAGATAAATCTCTGCAAAGCTGCAAGTGACTGCAAAAGGGATGTAAAATTAGATGTGTCATGCTAGTTCTATGACTAGGAACCATTGCATCTCCCGTGTCCCATATGAATGAGCATGAACCATTTCTCACTTTCTTTACAATACAGCTTTAGCGAATTGAAACGCTAATTTCAATAAAGTCAAGATTTACTAAATTAAACAAAGTCACTTTGCTCTTTAAAATGGTCCGTGGTTTTGTCACTTTGGACTTGTCAAGATTTTCTCCCAATATGTTTCTAAATTCCTCTTTTACAGCTTAATATAACAGAGGACAATTTCATTTTTAGAAGTCAGAGTACACCAGTAGGATTGAAGATCAACACTAAGTTTGTTACACAGAAATTCTAATAATTCAAAAAGCATTTTTGGTGAAGAAAGTTTAGCCAGAAAAACTGAGGAACCTCCAGGATTCAACTGTTTTACTTCAACTGACCTCCACGTAAAGCCTGAACAGAACATCTTGGCAACCAATTTGAAAACATATTGTGAATCCATGGATAATATTTCTGGACAAATAAGTAGCAGCATTCGTAAGAATCATTTCAATGTGGACACAGAGGTTTATATGGATTTGATTGAAAGGTATAAATAAAATATAAATAAATACTTACCATATTCAGGGTGGGGTCTACCTGCGAGCTGCAGCAGATAATCCTCACTAGGATAGATTCTCTGGGTGGAGAACGAGAACCCCATGATGCCCGCACATGCCACACCAACACGACAGATTGTGCCTGTGTGAAACCAGTGGAGCTTTCAGCTTACCCGACATGGGTGCACTGAAACCAGAATTGTGCATTCTCTTCTCTTAAAACAAGAGGGACACCAGGGATTTTCTGGGTTTTTTTTATTTTATTTTATAAATCAATAACTTTATAAACAACAAATAAACCAAATATATTACATTTGAATTGAAATTTCATGACAAGTTTTTACACTAAAGATTATTTTGAGTTTAGAGCTGAGTTTAGGAAACATTTAAAACTCCAAACACTCTAATTACAGAAATACATCTGCTTGGTTTCCCTATCTTATTCTGTAAAGAATACTACCAAATTTAAAATCAGATCCTTGGAAGGACAGCAAAGTAAACAAGAAAACCAGGATAGAATAGCAAACTAATTTTTAAGGAGCCTGAAACATCTTTATTAAGGCAAGGTTCAGAAGTCACAAATCTTTATTTCTTTTGATTGGGGAAGCTTCCAGTGAAATGTTGACTGTCATTCAATACAACACTTGAATTTTAAGCACATAAGCATACTTCACCGGAGAAACCTGAAGGGATCAAAGTCTTTTTACTGGGTAGTTCTTACGGAAACAAAATGCTTTTTTGTACTGGGGCCTTTAGACCTGGACTCTCTTCCCATTAAAATACAGAAGATCAGTAATGAGCTGAAAGACCAGGGAATCCAAACTAGGTGCTTTTAACAATGTTAATGAAATTAAAATCAAATCTACCAAATCCAAATGATTCAACACAATTGTTGTTGCCTGTTCCTGAACACAGTTTAGTATGCCAACACCTCTCAACTATTTCTCTTTCTGTGGAAGTACCCTTGTTGCCATTCACACAAGAGAAGGAGTCTTCGCTGCTAGTAGTTTCAACCAATGGAAAAGCATATTTTGCAAGTTTATTCTGAATTCAGAACTGATGTGGTTAGAAAACAGATTTAACAATTCACAACCACCAGCAAAAATCACTTTAGAAGTTAAATAAGTGACAACCCTCTACAAAACATAGCATTATAATTTTTGTAACTCTGACAACTTGGACTCAGTGTTCTTACTGTTTCACTAACATAAAATAAAACTGACTTCAGAAAGTTACTCCAGTGTGCAACTAGTTTGGATAAGAGGTAAGAACTTTTCAATACTCTTTCCTATATCCGCCTATAGAGCTGGTTAAAAAAAAAAAATGACATCATTCCATACCTTTCTGGCAGTATTCAAAAAGAACCCAGAAAAGCAGAATAGTAAACACACAAATTAGTCATATTTGCCACTATTATCCAGCTTATGAATTACAAGGAACACTAGTTGTGGGCACTATAGCAGAGCTTAAAGGTTACTACAGCAGGCTTCAAAAACAGAGGACTGAGAGATCCCATACAAATAATAAAAACATTATTAGTAATTTAGCTGATTTCCAGGTGTCTTCCAAAACATTCCAAAAACAGCCTCAGGAAGTCAAGACAAATTGGTGAAAATCAGTTGATATCACAGAATCACAGAATGTTCTGAGTTAGAAGGGACCCACAAGGGTCACTAAGTCCAGCTCTTAAGTGAAAGGCCCATACAGGGACCAAACCCACAACCTTGGTGTTATCAGCACCATGCTCTCACCAACTGAGATAATCTCACAATAAACAACTGACCTCATCTCTGCATACAACAGGGCTTTATAAGAGAGTAAATAACTGAAGGGAACCTGCTAGGTGCTAGAAATCCAGTTACAAGAAAAATTGGTTTAGTTTTCCAGTTGTTTCCTCAGATTTAACAGGCAGCACAAATCAGTTGAGTGGAAATCAGTCCAAACTGAGGTGGCTTTTTTGTGATTTTGTCCCACTCCTCCTGTTCTTTTGGACTAAAAACTGGCTGGACTTCTGTCCTCACACTGAGTCCTATATAATGGGCCAGGTTTTGGTGCCAGGCACACCTTTGTGAGGCAAGTACAGCTCCAATACTTGCCTCTTAGCAGGGCTGAAAACAAACACAAGCCTGCTTCCCCAGTCCAGAAATAATCCTGTTATGCTCTGAAGGATCAGTGTAGACTGGGTAAAAAATGGAGGCATCACCTTTCCCCTCAAATGTTGCCCATCATTAATAATATATGCCCACAAATCATCCTCCAGTACACCAAACCTGAGAAATGCAAGATCCTATTTGGTGCTTGCTCACAGAAGCAGATGCAAGAACATCTCAGGTGAAATCCACTAAGTCACACTGGTCTGTCAGCACCACTGGGGAGAGGCATATAATGTCCATGAAAAATATTTTAGTAGTAATTTGAACTAATTTTTCTGTGTTATCCTCCTGTTTCTCTGCAGCTGTTCTTGTGTCCCATTTTCTAGGCAGTTTCTAGACTCTGTGTGTGTGTAAAGATCACTACTTGCAACAAGCTCCCTTAGAAAATACTTATCACTGATAAATCATCCACTTGTCTATTTTCCCCTCAGTGACCTTTTAGCAGGCAGTTAATGAGGTTAGCAGCAGTGATACTTATGGAGTAGTCATTGCCAACACGTTGCTCACAGTAATTCTTCCGAGCATAGTTGACAAGGAAGGAGTGGCAAGGACTTCTCTGCTTTGTTTTGAGTAATGGTGGGTTTTTTCTAAAGCAGATTTTAATGAAAAAATGAGCGTTGCTTCAGTGTTTTGTGAGTTCCCATTCTCTGATGACTTCCTCCTTTTCCCATTCAAACACAGACTGCTTCTAGTCTGGCTGCATCAGCAGGCTGGCTGGGGCAAGACTGTAGGTCTCTCTTTCTGGCAGGGAGTTGGGATGGATGCTCCAGGGAGCCTGGGGAGGGCCCCTCGTCACTCCTGTGGGTTGATGTGGTTTCTCACCAACAGGAACCTCTTTTTGATGGCCTTGTTCTTTCTCCTCTTCAGCCAAAGTCTCTGCTGCTTTGTCATACGTTATAGGCTGTTCTTCCACTGGAGAAAATGGATATGTATTACTGAAAGCCATGTGAAAAGATTCACAACAGCTAAGCTTAAAGAAATGTAGTGGCAGCTTTGAGAGATGAAAGCTATGAAAGAATGCACAGAATCAAGTTTAATACCAACTCATGATACAAGATCAAAAAACCAGGCAAAATCAAGAACTTGCCTCAGATTTTAAGAAATTACTTGTCCTAGATCCATGGTTTTCTCTTTTAATACATAAAAGGAAAAGGCATGCCCATAACAGGAAGATTACCTGTCTGGAAATTTAAAGTCCCTGCTTCAAAGTCAAAAGATCTTAGAATCATTCACTGGCATGGTATAAGAACTTCCCTTAACACATTAAAGAAAATACCGGATTATTTGTTGGTCTTTTTGTCTAAGATGGAACCACTTCTGCTAAAATTTTCAGGAAAAAGTCAGACACCTGTCATGGGAAATTTCTGTTCCAATACCTGCATCTGATAAAGCTGTAAATGAAAACAGAGTCTCCTAATGGGAAACATCAGTCTTCCTTTGCCGGACAGCAAAGTTCTACGCATGTTCCCAATGTTAGTCCATCTAAGTAATTGTGAGGCACATTTTCTACTGATGAATTAAGTGACTACTCAATGTATGTCTAAGGACAGGACAGGCAGTTTTGAAAATCTTGCAAGATGCCTGCCTATTTGTATGCTCAAACATTTGCTTTTGCATATTTCTGAGTGACTGAGGCAAACTGGCTTCTCTAGTAACTTCTGCAGTTAGGAAGTATACATGGTAAATAAAACAAATGTCTAAGGATATTAGTCTTTCTCCATAGTTCTCACCATCTGAGCAAATAAGAGATTCAGATGCCACCTAGAAGGCCATATTTCCTAAAATTCAGAGTGGTAACTTGAGAGCCACGGAAGCCTGCTGTGTGCTTCTGTGCTGCCTGCTGCCTTTGGACCAGTGACAAAAGGCACATCTCCTCTATTTATCTCATCTTTGTTCAAGCACCAAACACTCCCCAAGCAGTCAAACAGCTTGTTTAACACAAAAAGCAGAACTGCAGTTGCTGCCATGGGGACTCCTCACACCTTTCCAGTTATCTTGCCTGAATGAATAAGGACTGTCAAAGTGTACTGTTCCATGGGTACCCCTTCCCCAACAGTATGATGGGCATAACTTCACTTGCAAAGCTCTGGAGGTCTATATTAATGCAAACATCTGATATTATTTCATCACAAGAAGCCTCTGGCTTCTTATGAGTGTGAAAGCACTGTTGTAGTATAGTTTCTCATGACTAGTCTGCAAAACAAAGGACTGAATGGTCTCTTCACAGCAATACAAATATGGGTTCTGCCAGAAATAAAATCTGTGTTTCTCTGTCTCCTCTATCAGCCACTGCTCCTGCTGGTACAAGGTGAGAAGAGATCTAATAAGGAAAGACATCCTACTCACCAGATTCTGAAGGACAGGCAGGATGAGGATCTGCTGTCTCACACTCAATTAGATCAACTGCTTTAGTCTCCAGAGAACTGTTACCCTCCTTAAAAACCGCAAACTGCAAATACATACAATGTGCACAAAATATGCAGAGCCCAAATTAACATAAAATGAATTGGTTTTCTGAAACCCTAGAGGCAAACTAAAAGGGCCACACACACCAACCACTGAACAGGGAAAAAGGTCATCCTGGCTTCTGGGATGACCCTTCCCCTGCAGGTAATTAAACATTTGGGTTGATGACAGCCCCAGTCTTTCCTTGGAAAGCACACAGTCCCAGTCTAGTAAAGAACTACCAATGCCCTTGCCTTGAAAATCCAAATTTCCAAGGGCAAGAACAAAAGTTCATGAAAACCAACCCTCTCCATAGTACTGAGGGCTATTTTTAAAGTGTAAAAGATATCTGCAGGAATCCAGATAGCAGGAAACTGTGTCACGCATGGGGAAAGAAGCAAGCCTCCTTTCCTGGTTCTCAGCATCTCCTGCAGGGTGCGATTCCATCATGCCACAGTGACAGTGGAAGTCAGAAGATGAGACCCTCTGGGGGAACATGCTGAAAAGACGAGAGGGAAAACAGAAAAAACAGGGGTAGAAGAAGCAATGTGAAACACTATGATGAAATTGTACAGAGGGAAAGAGGAAAAACCAGTAAAGGGGGAAGGTTCAAAGAGCAGAGACAGGGAAGATGAGAAAACATCTGTAAATAAGATGTTCCAACAAAAGGACTGACAGATTCAGGGGTCCAGGTGGATAGCCAGTGGATTTATGTGGATAGAACACACATGTAGCAGGTGCACCTATTTAGGCATCAGTTCATTTATGAAAAATCTGTACTCTCACAGCTGCTAACCCACATGTGACAGACCCCCGGCAGAGATTCAGCTACACACAGTTCTGCAAAATATCTTTGAGTGGGCAAAGCAAAACTCTTGGTGGATGAAAAGTCTCAGAACAGCATCAAAATCCAGGCACGTGCAGAAGTTTCCCAAGGCTTACATATCAGTAGGACTAATCTGGCCTTGCTTACAGAACTCTAATATGGATGTCAAAAAATATGCAGGCATACTCTCAGCTAAATGTACCCTTAGCTAATTGTACCCTCACCTGTCAGAGCAGAAGTAAAGGGAAAAGTGAATAATGCCTGGACAATTTATAGGTATAGTTTCAATATCGTGATAACTAATTTTTGATGTGTGTGATAGCACAAAATTTTGTTATCCTCTGTATCAACCTAGACAGGCAACAACAAGAAAGTCTTTGCCCTCTCTCTCATCATCCTCACAACTGAGAAATGGCAGTGTGGACTACCAAATGAATGAAACTCATGAGCTCCTTACAGTTACTGCATACACAGCATACAGTCCCAATATGAAGTCCTTTGTTAAGATCATTAATGTTGTGTAGATCAATAGTACTCCAAAACGTATTCCAGCTCCTTAAGAGTTGAGCAGCTATTGCTTTCTGTCCCTGATGTAGTATAATCTCTTTTTTTACATAACGCTCTCCAACAATCCACTTGAAGTGAATAGTAGAAATGGACAGCTTCCCACAGCTTTTTGGCAACTCTAGAGCTTCTAACCTGAGTGCGGGGACGCATGAAGCCCTGGTGAACTTAACAATCAATGGCTACATCAGCACAGAGAAAATCACATGCATGAAACCACAGCAATCCATTACTGAGTAAGCACCAATAATTAGCAAAGGGTCAGTGATTTGCTCTTCCAGTGTGCAACAAGCCATTGCAATAAATTACTTTATTAATGTGTTCGATGTCTCCTGGTGCATAGTGAAATGTAACACAAATGTGTAATAGATTTAAAAGCTGGATTTGTTTTTGTTGATTCAGTCCATTGCTTAGCTGTTTAGTTACCTTATATTCAGCAAAAATGTCACTGTGACCAGCATTAACTGCAGGGTCAGCAGAAGGTGGGGACAGAGCTGATGGGCTGCAGGCCTCCTAGAGCACTGCTCCCAGGCAACAAACTGTTCTCAGTCCCAACAAATGTTTCTGCTTTTCCCAACCTCAGGTATTTTTCAAACTATGGATTTTACTTCTGCTGTGAATAAATCATGGCATTGCCATGATTCAGCTCATTTGCTGTCCACTACCTGAAGGAAAGGTGCTGATGATAAAATGTTGCATAAGAGTATGCAGTTGACCAGCTAAGGAGCCATATGCCATAACCAGGCAGTTAATTCAGTACTACCAACATATGTTTGACAGTGTGCTTCAGTGGCTACCCACTCACAAATCCTGCCAGACACTCTCACTGAATCATTTGCAAGGCCATTCTGAGTCTCAGACTGAGCACAGAAGTAGCCACAGATGCCAGTTATGTCACTTGACAACTTCAAGATCCAACTGCAACCATCCAGCAGTGTAATGTCATTCTACTGCCAGTCAGAGTCAGATCCTAAGACCAGATTTTATGGGGCTAAATGCAGCTTCAAAAATTACAACAGCCACAGGCCTGGACAACCAGACCGTGTCTGCATTTTTACCTACACCAGTGTAAAATTGGAACTTTATATACCCTACCAAGAGGCCTGATAAAATCCTGGTTGTTTTTCTTTACAAGGCAGCAGCTTCTAATACAAGACATTTAATTTCATCAAGCCCCAAAATAGAGTTCAACATCTCATGTAGCACACACAATACTTGGCTCCTTTTTTACAGAGGGCATACTTTCCTGTGAAAATAGCTGTGTGATATGCCATGTCATCACATTGCCATTTCCTTAATTTAGAACACAGTTCCCCAACTGTTGTGTTCAAAGCTAACAATAACACTGGCTAATGGTTGCAATATATCCAGGCAGCTGTGAACTTTGAGGGATAACAATGAGGTAAGATGAACTAGGGTTCACAGCAAAGCACTTGATGACTCTAGCAGTTATTTAATGTATTTAAGATGTGAATTATTTGATGGATAATCTCAAGTGGATCCCTAACACTCTTTGATCCTTCCTGATTCCTTCTCCACTCCACATTAATATAGTTACCAGAGGCTTGTTGCCAGTAGGTGTTACGTTCTCACTGTCAGCGCGGCTGCTGGCGGCTCTTATCGCGTCTGCATAAAGATTCTTCTTATACAAATTCTGACTTCTGCAACAGAACGAAAGCTGACTCAAGTTATTTTGCTTTGAGAGGACCAGATGCTGCCTTTTTCACATGTTAGTCTATCAGTATTCGCACAAGTATGTATATTTTGTTTTCTCTCACTGGTTTGTGTATTGCTATCCATTACCACACAGTGGTTGAGACCAATAGCTTGTAGGAAAAAGGAGTCAGTAAGAAGTGTACAAATGCTTGTTCCAATGCACCATCTCTAAAGGGTCATTCATTAGAATGAACAATAGGCCTCGTAATTTTAACTAGACCCTTCCATTTTCTTATATTATTCTATTTATAATACATTTCTCTTATAAAAATTTGTTTCAAGTAATGCAGTGAAGTGTGTCTGTGGGTGAAGCTCAGAAATAAAAGTCTGACTGTATTTTTGCACACTATCAGTAGTTACAATTATGAAAGTCACTTTTGTATTCATCTGCATCATTTATACAAAGCAACAATTTCAGAAGTTATTGTGAAATAAACATATAAACTGAAAGTCTCAAAAAGCTTGGAAATAAGTTCTTCCAGGAAATACTCATGACCTACAGAATTGGCTTAAGGAGAAAAAGCCAAGAGTACAATCTGAAGATGGAAAAGGTATGAATAATCAGCTCTAAGAGGCTAGTTCCATAAATTCAAAGCTTGTTATTTTTATAGTTGAACAGCAATTAAACAGTTAAACAGTTAAAAGGCAGTATTAAAAGCCCTTATAGGCCCAAACATTAAATTTTATTGTGCATCACTTGAGATCCAAATCTTCTTTCACTTTACATACATGTTTTTGTCCTCCTAAGCATCAGCTAACAAAATTAGTGTTATACTCTTCAAATTCTGGAAGTCTGATGTTATAACATCTTTTTACCTGACCTATTTTAAATAAAATTTAGTAGATATTTACCAAAGAAAATTGTAATTTTCCTTTTATTTAGGACCTTTCCTTTTATTTCTGCATAACCTTTATATATGAAGTGGGAAAGGTCACATGCCATAATTATCATGTATTGCTCCCTTCATGAGAATACAACATAGTTAAATTTTACTTTGTGTGACCTTGGCCAATTGAGGTGGAGGAATCTATGACTGAGGTGTTGAATCTATGATACAGGTTTGGGGTTTTTTGTGGAAAAGAGTTGTTTCCTTGCTTCCCATGGAAGATAAAACTTGGCACAGTATACAGTCAGACTGCAATAAACCTAACTTTAAGAATAACACTGTGCTCTTCAGCAGACAATAGTCATTGAACAAACCAACACAATACTGCAGCGTGCTTAGCCTTCAGTTCACACATTTTCAAATTGGCAGGTGTAGACCTCCAGCTTCATTTCCTTCAATTAAAAGGAGATAGGCATCTCCATTTTGCAGGGGAAGGAACAGGACTATTACAGACTTAATCAGGACATTTTGAAATACAGTAGATTATCTGAAAAAGTGGTATAGCAATTTCAGCCCACATACTGGTTTGCAGACTCCAGTTAAATAGGGATTTTAGATCAGTGGTTTAATTTTGATCTAGTTATACTAGTAATTGCTGCAGTTCAAATTCAGTCAAGCATGTAATTGAAAACCTGTTGTTGTAGTAAGCAGTTATATTGATCACAAGCAGTTGGCAAGAAAGAAACATAAATCTGGGAGAAATTTTGAAAGAGAGAGGAAGGGAAGAAATTTAATATCTTCAGACCTTTAAACAAATCATATTCTGTCTATTTTTCATAAGAGAATGTATGAAATATATGAGAAATATAAGAATCTCACAATTTTTCTGTTCTTTATATATCCACTGATCAAAATCTGAACCCCAAGTTATGAGAAAAAAACAGGCTGCACTTAGCTTCAATTCTGGACCCCTATCACTAATTAATAGAAAATAAGGAATGTTGCAGCTTCTCTACTTTTATGGACTAAATATGCTGAGAACCATTAAATAAGAATGAATAATATTAGGTTACATAGTTAACTTCTTTTGTAGCTTAACTTTTTGTGTCTAGGAGAGTCTAATTTTAAAATTGACCTAAACCACAAACAAAAATCCTGCATTTAAATCAGCCTCTGAGAACAGCTGTCTGCCAAGGTCATGGCCAAAAGACTCTAGCTTAAATGCTTAATACTTTCCAGTCTAAGGGACACTGATGACATTTAATTTCACATCAGACAGCGTTCTTAAATAGTGACTGTAGGAATTCTTTTTGCCACAAGAAGAATCCCAAATCTGTGCAATTCGTTACATCCATGGAAAATGCCAGGGAGTACTTTTACAGCAGATGTGCTTAGACTCGCATCCCTGATTTTACTCTTTCTACTGCCAGGAAAACTGTTTCCATGTTTGTTGCTGGAAACATCACTCTGGAAGTTTGCCTTGGGAAGGTTAGTAGGCTGCTTTTCTCCATGGCAAGGAAATTTTCGGGTGGAATTCTACTGAAAGGCAAACGAAGGCAAACTCATTGAATAGCTGGTGGAGAAGAGCCAACCTCTACCATGACAGTTCCAGACATCTACAGCTGTGAAAGGAAACCAAGGAAGAAGTAAATGGCATGTTCCTGAGCTCTCTCATCAATATGAATTATGGCTCCTCCTCAAACCTAACAAGGTCTATTCTTCTTCCCTCCAGACAGGTCTGCTCACTAACACCAATGTGAGTTCTGCGGGCAGGGGACATGCCAGAACTTTCTGTATTATTCACAGATCCAGTTACTGAAAAGAAAAGAATAGGAATTTCCATCAGCTGAGGAACAGCTTTGTCTGTGCAAGCAGCAGCAGCTCGGCCCGTGCGGCACACGCCGGCGGCAGCCCCGTTGGGAAGCAGTACCTGCGGCAGTAGGCAGCCAGGACGCCCAGCAGCAGCAGCAGCAGGGCCAGCCCGGCGGCGCACACGGTGATGGCGATGTTCCGCACCTTGGCCCGCCCGGCGCGCTGCTGCTCCCACCACTCCAGGTCGCTGAACTGGCAGCGCTCCCCCACGTAGCCCGTCACACAGCTGCCAAGGAAAGAGGGCACACGCTGCAGCGGGCGGCAGGGCACAGCCCCACGCCGCCACCCCTGTCACCTCGCGCCTTGGTTCGCCATTGATCACCACGACAGAAACGTCTGCTTGAGTTTTGCAGTGGGGAAGACAAAATTATTTTAAAGGAACGCTGTTGAAACATGTAGAATCCAGTATCAAAAGTACTTTTCTTTTTTTTTTGCACTGTGATTTTTGCTGGTGTTGAATCGCCTGTAGAGTTACACAGAGAGATTGTAATTACTAGATTCCTGTGGGTAAAAAGTAGAAAAAAAAGTTTCTTAAATCCTGTAAATCCTGCTGTGTGATTAGTGTTTCCCCAGGATTTTCCATTTAACTTCTTTCAGCAGCAAGCTTCCCTTCCTTTAAAGTAAGCAGTACAGGACTGACTTGTATTTTCAGAGCGATTTGGCTAAGAGAATCAAATTTTAATCTGAATCTTTACTTTAAAATTAATGATGAATGAAAGTGTTTTTAAAAAACCCATGATAAAGGTTAGAAATATCTTCAAAACTTAATTTTAATATAAGCTTCTTCTGTAGGCAGTTTTTGTTTATTTGTTTGGTTTTACCATTGTAAAACCCAACATAGAAATATCTTGTCAATGCATGAAACGCTCAAATCAAAATTACTAGAAACTGAGAAATACATCAAAAATAATCCCAGCCTAGTTTTACTGCGTGAGGCAAGACACATAAATAGTAAATGGAAAAATTGAAAAGTCTACTCAATTCATAACAATCCCTCAGCAATGTAGGCTCAACTTCTCACAATTCTAATTGGTCTGATTTTACTCAAGTCCAAGAGCTAGTCAAGTGAGAAAAAGAAACAGGATTTGACCTGCAGCAGCTTTTACCTACTACCATGAAAACATTGTATCAGCATTCATTATTAAATCAGGCACAATCACTTTCATTCTGTCACAATTTAGAATGCATGTGTGCTGGAAGGCAGTAAAAATGCTAATTTTTTAATGTTAGATTACAATGAATTTCAATCATGCTGGAAGATCTACTTTCTAGTGTAAGATCTTTTATTAATTAAAATACAAATCACATCTGGTATGTGATTTTTGCGAGATAACATTTTTCCATTCCTGCCCTTTGGTAGTTAATAGATTAGAGCCTACATGAATGAATGCTGCCATCTAGTGAGAATTCAGCAGGGGTGGAATCCAGCAATGCCCACGCACAAACCCCAACAGCTAAGCGTGGTTGCTCTTAATTTTTTTAACTGCTTCCACTTCCAAAACTGAAAAAATATGTATATTTGAATTCTCATTATGCAGTAACGCCTAACAGATAAAAGAAAAAAAGAATTATGTGATCCAATTTGAAAGTTCTGCAGGTTTAGACTCTTTAATTTCAAGAGAGGAAACTTCTGAGGTGAAAATAGATAGTTTACAATGCCTCTAAAAGTTACACTAAAAATTCAAAACAAGCACCAGAGATGACTATGAGTTTGTCTCCTGTAATGTCTTTGCCCAAGGGCTGATCTCAAGAAATCCACAGCACAAAGCACCCACTTCATTCCCATATATATACATGAGACAAATTCCTTTCACATTCTTACAGGTACAGAGGTCTGTAGGCAGGGGAGACCACTCAAATTTCAAAATAGGAAAGCCTGAGAGACAGAGGGAGATTTGCCTACCCTGGAACAGCATCCACCCCCTGCACAGGTCCTCACTTACCACCTGAGACCCCAGGGGAGGAGGCAGGCATTGGATTTGTCCCACTGTAAAGATTTTATGCTTGATTTTGAAGAAAGATTATGAGTACAGATTCAATTATAATCAGGTTACACATTTAAATGTCAACACTAAATGTTTTGAGGAGATTATTACCCCATGGGACTGGGTTGTCACATTGACCAAGCCAAGGCTGACCTCTGGAGAGATGAGATTCTCCTTGATTTTATCAGTATTCCCCTGCATTTGGGGAACCCAGAAATAGGCTTCACAAAAATATTGTCAGGGTTAAAAATATTGACAGGAGAAGCAGGTCTCGATTTTGAGGTCTCATTGCAACTCTCCCTGTTTTAAAGGGGGCGATTATATCTTATCCTTTTCTGCCTTTCTGTAATGGAAGATGCCGACCCCAGACTGCTCCCTGGCCCCAGTCAGAGAAGACAAGACAGAGATGTCCTCTTGCATCCCAGTGACTGCTACACCTGAACAGCAAGGCCAACAAGGAGGTGCAAGTCAGTGCAACACATACTGGAGAGAGAGCAAGCACTTCTTTCATAAAGCCATGAGCACTAAGTCATTTAACAACTTACCTCCCATTTCCAAAGCAAAGAATCAAGTGCTTAGGGAACAGATCCAATCCTGCTGTTAATTGACGGGTGTGAATAGAGTGGCCATGCCCTGAAAATTACACTGATCACTTACAGGAAAGAAGAGAGTCTAATGCGAATGAGTGACACGAGATCATTTGTGGACAAACTCTTCACTGCCTGCAGTTAACCGAGGGCAGCATTGCAAGAGTGCCACTCTTCAGCAGAGAAAATACAAAATTCTGGACTTACGTGCAGGCATAGTCTTGTAGATCAGGAACATAATTGCACACTCCCCCATGGAGGCAGTATGACTCGTACGAAGGAGGGCATCCTACAGGATCGCCTTGCACAGCGTTTGTGGTGTATCCATTGCTGACAGCAGTTGGGGGAACGGTAGATTCTGAAACAGAGGGTTTCACAAGGACGTCGCAAACGTTTGGCCTCATTGGCAACATAATCTTATGAAAGAACTTCAAGGTACAAAACTAGGTAAAAATATCTAATTTCTATTAATTACTAGTGTTTCACCTTTTTGCTTATGTTGTTATCAAATTTAGGCAAACAGAAATTTAGATCAAATTGTTAGATATGCTTGATTTTTAGATTGACAGTGAAAGACCTGCAGTGATTGACTGAGTTCTGTCTATTTAGATGTGTGAGTCCAGCCCTGAAGAAAAACTGTACCAACTGTCTAGGTGCTTACTCTGAAATAATTTTTGCAATTTATGCAGCTTTGGCATACGGTGAACTTCTGCCACACATAAGTTGCCAGAGTCAGAGGTAGAGGTGAAGGGTGACTTTATTTCATGCACTTGGATCTCAGAGTCAGAAGTTTTCACAAGCAACTTGTCATTCTTATGCAGATTATTTCTACTCTGCTGCCATCCAGTTGATTGCATCTCTGTGTGATGGCAGAACACATTTTTATTTTTCCAGGCTAGCTCGGGTACAGATGACAGCATCACTGGGGCAGCAGGGAACCCTGGGGTGCAGGCAACCCTATTGACCCAGTTCTTCAAAGGGTTCTGTAGCCTGCTCTGAATCACACGTGCTGCCGCCCACCCAGCTATCCAAACTAGCTAGTTTTAAAGGTAACACTAGTATCTCTCTGCACAGCATGACCTTACATTTTCCTTAGAGAAAAGGAGTGTTTTCATGCCTACTTTGATGCTACAACAAATCTATAGGTCAGAACAAAACAGCTACATGGCAAAGAATTTCCAGCAGTATGGATTAGCAGAGACATGCCTAATCATTCTCATACAATTGTGGGATCAGTTCTATGACTCACACTAGTTTTATTGCAACATGACCTTCAATGACATTTGGGTCTTAAAATTTCATTTGCAGAATTGCCATGGCAAAGAGTCTGAATGGAAAGGGATGAGTGATTATAGTGAACCCCAGGTGTGTGTGCATTCAGAAAAGAAAATTTCATCTTGCTAAAAGAACTAAAGCAGTGTACTAACACCTATGAAGACCTGGGATCAGACTGACAGATGAGGGACCTAGGAAACATTGCTTCCAAGTCATGCATCATTTAAAATCATAATTTCCTGAGTGACACCTGAAACTACTGAACAATTAAGTAACTGAAATGGGATTGGGAATCCTGATGGGTGTTCTATTTAAGAAAGCCACAATTTCCTTGTTTTTCTGAAGAAACAGCTTTGTGACAGCCACACAATGTCCCTCCATCATCAGAAAGTTACTAAATCTGCAGTAAAATTCACCCTGACCAAGAGGGGTGACACAGAATAAAACAATGAGTCACTCTCATTTTCAGGGATTGCAGCTACCACATTGAGGCACTAAAATGAGGGTCAGATGGCCACTAGTGCTGAACCTTCAGGAGTTCCCTTCAGTAAATTGGTAATCAGATTTTCTAAGGAGTTTCAGAGCCCTTCTGAACAATTAGTGCCTGGAACTGAGAGACAAGCTTATACTGAGGAATCAAACGGCACTTAAATTATGTGCATTTCCTGTGCTAGCCTTCTGCAGAGTAACAGAAGGCACAGGGAGTTTGAAAAATGGCACAGACTGAAATTACCCCCAAAAAATATTACTTCCAAGGAGTATTTACTTCTGCTGTTGATTGTAAATGACATTTGATAGATTTGTTGTTACATTTAGACATTAAAAATTGAATCTTACATTGAATCTACATTGAATCTTAATGTAGATATTTCCTAACTAAACTCGGATCTGTTTTCCTTGGTCCACTACAAAACAACCTCCTAAAGACAATGCTAAATGGATCCACAAGCTGGTCAGAGTGTTACTGTGCAGGGATCCTTTAGTTTCCAGGTACAACAATTTATCCAAGAACACAGTTCTTAATTTAGGGCCACTTTGTTTTATTTACTCCTTCTATTTACTCACTGCAGCCAATGCCAGTTCCAGAGGCATGATCAGCACACGAGCAAGTGAAGTTTCCTTCTGTATTTGTGCAGGTCATGTTCTCTCCACAGGTGTGGGACCCCATCTTGCACTCATCAATATCTGTCACCCAAAGAGTCTGCAGTTAGGAGAACGAAATGGCTCAGAGCATCGGTTAAAAGCGCAGCAGTTGCAGCACTGTGGTCCCCAGGCAGTGGGGAAAAACACCAAAGACCTCTCCCTCTGCAAATATGCCTTCATGGAAAACCCAAAGGAAAAGCAGCCAGCATACTTTCTATAGCAAGAGCATGCTGTGCTGCTGCAGAAACTCTCCACAGGGAGAAGGAGGGAAAGGCTTCCCCACGAAGTGGAACAAATACAGTAGAGCTGAAGAAGAGAATTATTTGTACCAGATGCATTCTCCTGACATTGCTAGTCATAGCTTGCAGCCTGGATCCATATGTCTGCAGTAACACAGCAGAAGGGTTTGGGCGTGGGGAGCTGCCCACCCCTGCACCACCCACCTAGTTCAGCCTGAACAAAAAGTTTAGGTAGAAGAAAAGTGTCTGGAAACCTACAGGTTTATTCAGTTTGTGTAAACACTTCTATGAGTGAGGCTTTGAATGACTGTAAAGAGGCTCCCTGACTACAAGCCTCCCTTTGCAGGCTCAGAGCCTATGTTAGGCTTGTATTTATCTCTCACTCCCATCCTGCTGCACACCCTCCTCCTGCCTCCACTCCTCTGCAAAGCCCACAGCAGCAGCTCCTGCCAGGCTGTCACTTGCACATTGCTAAATGCCAAAGCACTCCCCTCAAAGGTGAAATCTTTGGTTTATATGGCAGAGTTTGGGAACCTCTGATTCATTTTATGAACTGTCAGCAGAGTACATGTGCCAGATCTACTTCAGGGAATCACAGATCTGTTACCCCAATTTTTGTGAAATGATTGCTTAAGCTGCTGGGAATTTTTCTACAGTAAAATTAACAGGCTCTGGCTCAAAACAGTCTAGAAAATTCAGAACACTTTTAAATACAAAAAGAAAAAAAAAAAACAAAAAACAACAAAATGAATGAAAAAATGAAAAGGGGGAACGCAACTGCTGCAGCATATTTCAAGAAATGTGATTTCACCAAGACAACATACACTCACTGTGTGTTATCACTGGACACACTGTCACATTCCTGGACACTGTGCAGGCATTTACAACTGAACCACAAAATCATTTACCAGTTTCTGGTTTTCGTAGTACATTTCAAGTCATCGAACACAAAATTAATTTTGGTTATGTTTACTTCATAATAATACTGCATCTTCTATAAAATGCTGAGAATCTGTTTTCTGGACTTAAAGACTGCAGGAAGATAATAGGCTGCTTTTCAGTAGCAGTGGAAGGTACTGCATCCTGAACAGCTATACCACAGTATAGTGGTAAACAAGATAGTAAGAGCCCAGGGCTGCCTGAGGACTTGCCTTCTAGGTGGTGCTGGGAAGGCAAGAGGACCTTGTCATTCCTGTGTGCACTTCCAGACACCCTCAAAGACATGAGCTCTGTCTCTGACCCCTGCAGGCAAAAGGCCCTCTCAATTCCTCTGCCTCTGATACTTTCCACACTCTACCCATAATAATGATACTGTTCTTAATTTTTCAGTCATCCTAATCAGCACTGAAGAACCAAAGTCCAGTAAAGATTATGTAAGAATTGGTTCAAACTTAATGGGCTTTGATTTAGGCTATAAAGTAAAAAAGGAAAAAGAAAAGGACAAAAGAGAAGCCAAGGCTCTCATAAAGCTCCGAACAAACTGTGTGCTAGTCAAATACTGGAGAGAAAAACCTTCCTGTTCATATTTACCACTAAAATGGATTAAGAATTTAAGAGACGTAAGGAATGAACTAAAGACCTGGCATTAGAACTAGATGGGCAAATCAGTGGGTCTGATTATTAACAAGGCTCTAAATGTACTCAAGTTGTCAGTGTCACACCTTGAACCTCATGCCTATTAAACAGACCTGGAATTATTTGATGAGTATTATGACACACTCAATACCTGCTTTCGTTTATATTCATGGCAACGATTTCCAATAAAACTCTACTCCTTCACCTCCACTTCCCTCCTCCCCTTCACTCTTCCTCTCTCTCCTTCTATAGCCACTAAAAAGAGTGCAAACACTGAGAGGAGATATTCACTGACAACTACAGGCTTTGCATATTGATGAGTTGCTGAGGTTACCACACTTCAAACAGGGAGGAAGGAATCAAAAAGGCAGAAGTGCCCCAGCCCTTCAGGCAGAGCAGAGCCCTCACACATGCCCATACCATGGCAATGGACTCCATCTCCAGTGTAGCCTTCCAGGCATTTGCAGACGTAGCCCCCTTCCGTATTGATACAGTCGGACACGTTCCGATTGCAGCGGTCCATATTCACAGCACACTCGTCAACATCTGTGAGACGAAACAAAGGACAGGGCACGTGGGTCAGGAACCATCACATCAGTCGATGAACAGAAACATCTACACCATGGGTCACCCTCAGACTGTGCTGTCACTTGGCATTTGTGTATCTGCAGCAAATGGGAAGAGAAGGACTTTGTGGTCTTTTTTGGTATGAAATTTGATGGGGGCGTTCTAAAATCCAAGAGAGTCAACCAGGTACTATCAACTGGAGATCACAAATACCATTTGCTCAAAAAAAAACCTGTTCAGAGGAAATGATCTAATTCCAAAAAAGCTTTATATTATAGAACCATAAGTTTCCATTAAGTTGGAGAAGACCTCTGAGAGCATTTGGAAACTTTGTTTTGTGAAGGAATGCATAGGCCTAAAAAAAGAAAAAGTACTACAGTGAAAGAAACGTATGCCCATTTCAGTTTACAAGGTTTTTCCCTTTCTATAGCAACACAGATTCTTCTGAGTCTTCATGCGCAGCCACCAAATGATATTTTTTGATTTCTAAACCTTCCTCTCGACCTTTATGAGAGAAAAGAAGTTCTTCCATTTATGTTGCAAACAAGTCCAAAAATTTAAAGACCACCCTGAGCAATGTTTTGCATGGCTGTTAGAGTTTTTTTCTAGTGCTAAGAAGAAACTAGAGCAGCACTTTTATATAAACATTACATCAGGAATACTAATTTTGAAGAGATTCCTTATGTCTAAATTATACATCAACTATCATGTCTATGGACTGAGATTTTATAATTGGTGAATTTTAACAAATAAATACATTATACTTTTATTATCCCTGTTTTTGCTTCTTAATATTAATAGGATTAACACTCATGGCTTGAGGGGAAAAAAAGGCATGTGATAATCAGCCATTTCATCTCACATGCTCTCTGCTCATCATCCCTTTCATACTACTGACCTTTCTCTGATGGCTTGCACAGCAGAGCTGCCAATGTGAAAGGAGATAGATTTTCTCCCTCTCTCCCAATCTACAATTTTTCAAAAGTTATAATAAGGTTTTTATTACCATAGCATGATTTCCCCTTCCTGGTAAATCCTTTCAAACACTGGCACATAGCACCATCTTCCAGCAAAACACACTCTGCATTGACATAACATTCTAGTGCAGTGCAGTCGTCTTCATCTACAGTATAAGAAAAACAAAAAGAAACACTAGATGTATTTGGAAATATCAAAGGAGGTACTGGATGACTATATTAAAGAAAAACAAACAAGCTAACTAACTAACTGGCTAACTAAGAAAACCAGAACATACTATCAAGGTTTGAAACAGCTCTCCAGGATTAATAATGACAAGCCAATACAATTATTACAGCTGTTCTCTTTGTCTAGATGGAGTTGATATGTCGTTTAGTATCAGGATTTCTGAAAACTTTATCCAAAACCTACTGTAAAATTTAATGATCTACTGTCATCAAAGATACGTAGAATTCAATGGCTTTACTTTAACTTAGTTTAGAGGAATGCAATATACTTAAAAATCTAAGGGAGAGATTTCCTCAAGTGTTCCAAATTGGAAATGTTTGTTCTCTAGACTGGGATAATATTATCAATGTTTGTTGATATAGCAAGGAATATAGACAAAACCAAAAAAGCAGTCCTCCCTGGAATAATTGCACAGACCCAAATTCTTGTAAGAAGTTTAAGAGCATCAGTACCACCAGTCTTGACAATGAGCCTTTCTTTCTTTAAAGTCTATGACTTCTTTCTGCTCTATAAACCTGTTCAGAGCCTCAGAGTAACTATAAGGAAGATAACTATCAGACTCTACCTGATACCATGATTTCAGCCATAAAAAAAATTATTTTCTGCTTTTCCCCATTGTCTGTATCCTTAAAAATCCCAGTGCTCCGTGTGCTCTGGAGCACAGTCTCTGGTGGTGGCATTGGCATTACCTCCTTGTGCACAGAAACACTTCCTGAAAAGACAAGAAAAAAGTGACATGGACTATTTAAATCTACTGAAATAGCCTTCTGATTTTCAAACACTTGTCTACTTTCCAATCATCATGGTGGTTTCCTTTTGAAATAAACATTGGTATCCTCCCAGACTAACCGTTTCAAATTATTCACTCACTGGTGATTTTTCTCAAATACAAAAGAGAAGACATGTGACTCATTCCTCACAATACTTGTCAGCACTGCACACATCTTTTTCACTGCTAAAGTTCCAAGGGAAAAATTACAGTGGTCAGACAATATGTTATTGTCCCAAGGACAAAATTCCATCATTTTCATTCTTCAGAGAAACCATCATTCCTTATATTAGAGTAAGGTGAATTTTTCCAGTTCTATCTGTCAGGATCCTCAGGGGTTTGAGGGGGGTCTTTTTGGGAACTGGAGGACTGTACCTGCTGTTGAGTTGGAAGAACCTAGAGCATGACAGGTTTTCCCATCTTGAGTTTTCCCAAATCCTGGATGGCACTTGCAGTGGACAATTCCAAAACTATTTTCACAGATCTGATCACAGCCTCCATTCTCATAAAGGCAAGGATTTGTCCCTAATGAGGAAAAACAGGAAACTTAACAAGCTGGTTCTTCAGTCAACATCTGTGTTTAGACATGCAGAGTTGAAGCAGTTGGAAAAGAGTAAGGACTGACAAAAACTAAGATTTTTAAAATTTTATTATTTTTATTTAACAACAGACTCATATAGTAAAGCACAGAAGTTATCACCTAGCCCCTGGCAGGAGAAGAGATCCATGCACTCTGTATCTAATACATCTTTTTATTAATTTATTTCCTTTATTTCTCCTTTAATATTTAGAGTCCTAATTTTACAAGGACATAAGGAACCTTACCTTCTCTCAATCCTGGTCTATTGAAATACTCTTTTCTGCTTACGGGGAGATTGTTCCCAACAGAAAATCAAATTATTCAATCAAAAACTAATAAATCTCACAAAATCTGTCTCCATGTCATTTATTATTATTGGTGTGTGCAGGTGCTAATAGACTAGGATAAATAGGAATTGAAAGACTGTGGTAGCCTCATGGCAATTGATCAGCATCTATTCTTGGGCATGAACATAAATTTGTCAGCATTCCTTGGACACATGCCCAGATGATGCTTTCAATCAATGCCAATCTGACTATGCAAGGCTTTTTAAAGAGCCTGTTTCTGAGAAGATAATCCTCTCCCCAGGGACATCTATTCTACTGATATCAGTGAACAGGAGGAGGCTGGAAGGGAATGACTGCTTAATTTTTGCAGTATACCTGGTTTCGCCAAAGGATGAACTACAACCATTGATGAGGGTCTCAGCATGCTGCCTCGAAGACGTACCCTGTTTTGGCCGGTCTTCTTGTCCACCCTCACTAGTGATGGCCTAGCCCAGTCAGAAAACCACAGGTGGTCCTCAAACACCACTACAGCAAAAGGGTGGCCTACAAAGACACGAGGTTTATCATTTCCACATCTGTAGGACATACACAAGAAACCCTGTAAAGGAAAGCATTATCTGCATATTGGTCAACTTCTAACACAGGGGCCTAGCTATAGCCAGTGCTCCACTTTGATTTCTCATGGAGAGGGGTAAGTGGCCGTGAACAGTGGACCACGGGCACATGTTACTTGTACTCTTAGCAAAGGAGGCTATGACACTTGCCTGACTCAGTACAGTCTCTACACTTCTGCTGACTTCCAACCAGATCTAGTTCACCTCACACATCATCATCATTTCTTGAGGCAGCATTGAGACCAGCCTTTCAGAATTGGGGTACCTCCCTCCTCTGTCTCCAAGTGGCCCAGCACAGAGCTGTTGAGGTACACAGTTCCTTCTGTGGTCTTCACATAACAAGGAGGAAAGGAGTTCAGGGCGTGTGTCATCCTGCATAAGCAACTTGGCATGAGGCAGCCTGGGAGCTACAGACACTGCAGCCGCAGACTCCTGGTAGGGCCCCAAAGCCAGTGTGTGGTCTCTGCATGTGCCAAAAGTGCACACAAGTGCAATGCAGGGGGCCACATGAGCATATAGCCAGCTAACATAAACCACAGGAGACAATAGGTCATCCAGGTGGCTTCCTCTCTTTTCACTGATGACAACAAGATCCTAGACACCAGCTTCAACCAGGCATCTAACAATTACATGACTAACACTGTGAGAAATTCCACCCCAAGTTCAGAGCACAGGAACTTTTCCTTGGTGGCACAACATCATGTGCACTAGGAAAACTCAGATCCTCAGTTTGACTTTAAGAGATAAGCTCAGCAATTCAGAATCCATAGGAAAATTTCATATATATAATGGCAGACATAAAGGTTTTTACAAAATGATTCTGACTCTTTCTAATCCCTCGTGATAGAAAATTGTCATTAGTCCATATGAGACGATGCATTTTTTCTCTACATTCAGAAAACTCCTGCTTTCAAGGCAGCCTTTGGGCAAGCTATTTGCAACGGAAGGTAAGAACACGTGCTATTCTTCCATGGATGTACACCTGGCTTCAGAGTGGATGCTTCCTGGCTGAAGCAGGTTTGCTTTGTTCTGGTCCTTAGAGCCTCAGCGTGCGCTGCAGTCTGAGCGCCTCTGAAAAGTATGTTTTGTAAGCACATGGTTTTTATGATCTGTGCTTTTGCTTCTTAATGTAAGACCTCAATTAGATGATGGTTAATTTCAGTAAAGAAATTGGGATCCCAACATATATTGGCTTAAAAAAAATTTTTAAATCAAAGACAAGCAAAGAAGCAAACAAAAGATCAGATACTCCTTGGGGAAGGAGTATGTGTTAGTATATCTTAAATTCACCTCACAAATGAACTGAAAAAAACACTCCTTTAAAAAAAAAAATTTATAAGACCCTTTTTAAGTATTCTTAAGTGTTACATTGAAGAGTGTATTGTTGGCACCTCACTGCCTCCACTGACCCATTCTCAATCACTGACCTTGGTTCTTACCTTTTCATTCCACTAAATTTGAACAACTAGACCAAGATCTAGATACTGTTCTCACCCAAACATTTGCTCACAATTTTAGGATCGTGTTTGCACTATTCTCAAACAGCACCCTGCTTTGACCAGCAATTTATTAACCTGTTATTTTGCAAATACATTAAGGATTAAAATTAGAAGCAGAGTGTCAGTCAGTGGAGATAGCAGGAACAGTGCAAATGCAACCCACTGCATAAACAAAAGGGATGCTTGTGTTCTTCGTTGCCTTGGGCAGGTCATTACAGGCTGGTTTACTCACAGCTGAAAACGGGGTTAGGCGGAAGAGCAGAAGTAATTTACCTATTTTTGAATGCAGCTCTACTGAATGAGCTCTCAGTACAGGGGCACTAGAGGGAGCTGCTGTAATAAAAACTCATGTTACAGCTCAACACCTGCGAAGAGGTGCCACCTTCCCGTCCTCCAGTGTACGGCTGTTCAGAACAAAAACTGAATTCTGGTCTCACTAACAGCATTAGCAAAACATCAGGACTTGTTCTCTTGCTTCTCTAAATTCATACCCCTACAGGTAGGTCTTCATCTCTTTCACTTCCTTGCATACAGAGGTTGATGTCCTTTTCTCTCACCTCCAAACAGCCGTATCACTGCTCCTTTCTCATAGTCCATGTTTCTATAGTGCTCCTAGCTCTCCTTCTTTGTTTTCTCCCTGTAAGACACTGTCTTACTTCTTGTGGGGAAACAAAATGAAACTATGATCAGACTTCAAGGTTCTCCTTTGCAGATCTGCTGCAAGGTGGAGCATACAGCAGAATATGCACAGCAGGGGAGGACAGAGGAATCTCTGGAAACTCTGGAAACTCTCTCTTCTCAGGCTTTTTGATGTCGTATAAACTGGAGAACACTGATTCCTCGAGGACCTCACTCTGCTCACCTTCAAAGGAGTAGGAGGGTATCTGGCTTAGGTGATGAACACAAGCCTTTGCAGAGCACAGACTTGAATAGGGGCTGCTCAACAGAGCAACCATAAAGTTACCCACAGCAGTCATGGTATTGAGCTACAAGTCCTCAGTCTGCCCATGTTTTGTATGCACACCTACAAAATGGTCCCCAGAGAGATCCCATGATCAAAAGGAATTGCCCTCTCCAGAAACTGATTTGCTGTGTACAAGATTCTTAAACACATGGTTTACTTTAGGAGTGGTACAACATCAGTTCCTTGTTGCCAACACTTCTGTTCTCTTCTTTCAGGACAACACAGTTATGTGTCATGCAGTAGAAATCTCAGTTATAAAAACCACCAGCATTTTGTAAAATCATTTTTCATTTGCTATCGTGTGTTTAGACTCATTCCAGTGTTCAACATTGCAGGTGCAGGTTTGCTGCTCAAGGACCTTAGAGATCCAGGTTAATTCCCTTTCGTCTTACGTCAATATAACTCCTTGATGCAATAAGCACAGCAAAACCTGAGTTAAACTAAGCAGCCACACATGGGAAGAACAAATGACATTTTTACTGTTTTGATTCTTTTCATTCTTTTGTGAAGGCAGAGAAGTCCTTCAAAGTGACTCATTAATAAAATCAGTGAGTGTTAGAAAGACATACTTTTGCTAAAATGAATAAAAGTCAGCTGGGTAACAGAATGAAGAACTTAAGTGCTGTCATTAACCCCAGCAGAGAGTTGCATGGGATATACAGCACAGCAGCTGGCCAGTAATTTACATGCACATATGCAGATGTAGATGCACGTGGACAAGCAGCAGTAGATAATTATCAACCCCAAAGCCTCACCTACATCATTCTGTGCAAGAATTCGACGACCAGAACCATCCAGGTTTGCGCTCTCAACCACGGCCTGTTTAGCATCACACCAGTACAACTTGTCAGCCACGTAGTCCAGAGCAATTCCACTGGGCCACACCAGGCCAGTGCTGGCTATGACCCAGCGATCGAAGCCTTCTAATGAAGAGCTGTCAATCCGCGGGTTGACCCCCATGTCAGTCCAGAATAATCTCCTTCAGAAAACAAAATGAATACAGGAAGTCAGTAAGTAAATGTTTGTCCTCCTCTCCATGGAGTTCTTTCAAAGCAGAAAGGTCAGATCAGAGCAATACAGCCCTGAGTCACAGGAGAAAAAGGGCACACTTCAAGCAAACATATTGGCTGCTGATCTTTTCACACTTGCCATAAGACTCCAGGTGATTACACTGGGACTTATGCAGAATCCTTACTCTGTTCACTGGCATGAAACCCTTGGAAAACAGCTCCTGACTACAATAACTGCCAGCTGTTCATATCTGCTTTTTGATTTTCCATGTGTCAGCTGATGGTGGTTTAGACCACAGAAAATGATGCATTAGCCAGACCCTTGCCTAAACAAGGATGTAACAATACACAAATGAAACCAAAATTACCCATGACCCATGGAAAACAAGCAAGAGTAAGCAGGTTGTTTTAAGAAAAACAGACCAGAGTATCAGACCCACAGTCTTTCTCTTTTTAATAAAATCATGATTCTCAGGGTCTCCCTCTAGAGTCCTGTGTGTTACTCACTGAGTGTTTAGTGGTTTTCAATGACTATGCTAGAAGGTAACTCAAAATGGGGACAGCTAAAATTGTAAAAAATTTCTGAAGTTCGGGCTCATCTTCCCTGCCTCTGTCAGGTTTACTGAAATTATTATTATAAGGGCTTCACTTAGATTTAATTACAGAAGCAGTTTTGCTCCAGTCATGCAGGGATCAGTATTTTTAAGAGCCTTAATTCTGTTTCACATCCCTCTTTAATATTTACATTCCTCCGTTTTCCCTTGCACTTTTTTCCTCTACCAATAATTTTAATAAACAATCTTCCAGAAGCTAGCTTTCTTCAAAGTTTTCCTGAAAAATGTCTCTATAGCATTCAACCTCTACTGAAAGATTCTTTCAGGTCTTTTATGTCCAGAGGCAAGCTAAAAAAACATCCTCCCAACCCTGCTTCTTTATTTGATTAATCGGTACTTAGTTATAGCAGGATATGAGCATCAAAACAAAATTTGAAAGACCAGATTTAAAATGCTCCTACTACAAGCATATTGACTGAAATCCATGGGACTTTACCATTGATTGAGATAGCCAGAATTTCATCAGGAGTTTGAATGCCTAAAACTCCTGTGATCATTTCAACACAGATTAAGAAGTTATAAGGTGCATTTTAAACAAGAAATCTCCAGAACAGTAAATTAGGTTTAGTTTCCTCTGAAACTGAAACGTGAACCAAAAAAAAATGGCTGTTTTTTAAGCACTACTGGTTAAAAGTGATTACTTTCTTCACACTAATAGATATGGAACTACCAAAGTTTCTAGTGTGGTACCTACAGCTGTCAGTGACCTCAGCTGCTCATGCTTTTCTTTAGTTTAAACTACATACAGTATCATTAATGCTCCTATTACTTTCTTCTAAAATCTATATGAGAAATGAACATGTCCCAACTCATGACAGAAACCCTGCAATAAAACATTACAGTTCACACAACTCTGCAAGGCAATGACCAACCCAGCACAAGACTAATGCATGTTTTGACTGCCAAAAAGGGCAAGGCTTGCATGCTCATTTTTAAAAATCCTCCACAAGTATTGCATGATTTACTGTGTTTATCACTCCTTACTTAGCAAATGGGTGAATGGCAATCCCTCGGGGCTGGGAGAGATCCTCCCAGATGATCATTTTTCTTTGCATTCCATTCAGATTGCTCCTTTCAATGCACACCTTCCTGCAACACACAGAGCACTGTTAGGTCCTCCCTGCTATCTTTTTTAATTATCTTCTTGGGCTGAATGTACTAAGATTTTGCATTGCTCTAGTTTAGCTGTAATAAATAATTTCACAGCGACAGGAAGTAATCCTGCTGATGTGGGATGCCTAGTTGTTTTATCAACAAGTAATTCATGTTACAGCTTCATTATCTGGTCCAGGGCATGATGATAAAATACCTGCTGCTCTGCAGAAGACATGAAGTTCTCCTTCTTTGGGTGAATAATGAATTGCAAGTATGATTACCAATAGATAAATGCTAGCTTTGAAGGGAGTCAGGAGGAAAACCAGCTCCTAACTGAATACCATTACCAAATGTATAAAGAATTTTTTTTTAATTAGTACTTTTACATAGCATTTTTCATCCAGAAATCACTGGTCATTTTACATATTACATCTATTTTGCAGGAAAGAATGAGGCTAAGAGTCTTAAGATTACTCATAAAATCAGTGGCCAAGCCAAGTATAGAATCTACATTGGCAATCTTCCAATTCACCTTTTTTCCAGAAAACTGATTTTATTAGCAATATTCACCTTGCCAAAGAAATACCAGCATCTACCTGCAAGCAAGCCTACAGCCTTCCGTGCCTCTTTGAACCTTCAAAGAAAGGCTCCACAGAGATGGAAGGAGAAATATATTCCTGCAAATGTGAAATACAAGCAGGTAAATGCAGTGGGTGAGAAGGAAGTCGCAGGTTCAAATTCTCACCTTCTCCCTGAACCCTTGTCCTATGGAGAGAAGCACCATAATCTCCCATCTTACAAGAAACGTGGGCATATTTCTACAGCAGCACATTCATGTGACAAGATTGTACCTAGAAGCAAGGAAGTGGACTAGCAGAATGTTTAAAATGGAGAAGGAGGGTGAAATTATTTTTTATTGACTAATGAATTATGGATCATACTGAAAGCTCATGACCACTCTCCAAGGAGTCTTCATTACTTGTGATCTGACACTGCCTTTTCATCAAAGGTCAGTTTTGTTTCCCTCTGCACATAAGGTTAGGTATCAGCTGAAAGGTGGTCATATTGTCTGGCAGTGGTCATTCCTCTTTTATCAGAGATAATAAACAAAGGCTCTCCAATAGCATGATTCTAGCTGCCAACAACATTGATTTCCATCCAAGACGTGCTCAGTACAGTAATATTCTTTTTTTATATGTATATATATAAAGATATACCTATAAACACACACAGGCAGTGTATGTATATAAAGAAGAGTGTAAGCAAATATATTCACACCCACATGTGCACATACATATGTGTATATATGCAGTGCATGCTTTAGATTCCTTGCAACTGAGTCCAAACCCTTGCTTCTTGGAAAGACAAAGATAAAAATACAATAGCAGGCTGAAAGTGAACTTCCAGCATTTTGGTTTTAAAGATCCTTCCTACTGTATATACTTGAGACTACAACTACCCAGTCAGAATGTGAAGCACTACTGAATTAGAGTGATATCTCAGCTATTTCTGTATCAGCAGTCATTTATTCCAAATATTTTATGGCATGCTTCAACATAAATGCACTGTGGAGCATGTACCCTCTGTCTGTCCAATACAATTTACGGTTAATCCAGTCCACAGCAAGGCCTTCGGGTGTATCTATAGCTTCATGAATAACCTTTTCACGATCTGAACCATCCAGATTAGCTCGTTCTATCCATTTCAAGGCAGTATGGGCAAAGTAAATCTGTAAATAAATAACATATGAGGTGTCATTAGTTCCCATCTCACTTTCTACTCTCCCCCCCTGTCTAGTATCTCCATTTCTAAAATACCTTTTTCATCTTGGAAATTCCCTAAACCGCTTATTCACAAAAGGCTGCACAGGTAACCCATGATCCCTGATCAAGTAAAAAAGAACTTATCCTTCAACCAGGATGACTTCTACAGGCAGCTTGTGCTTAGCTGTAAATCCTGGTTGCCCTATATACAGCCCTCTGTATATCCTGTGGTTTTGTTTCAGCCAGTAGCTACTTCACATGAAGCACAGCTGAGGAAGCAAAAGTAGGAGCAGTCAAAAAGAGCACATTGTCATTCCACTGGCTGCTTATGTTGAAAACAGAGAAGTACGGAGAAGATAGTAGAATTCTATGCATATCGAGGAGCTGGGAAGGGGAAAAGGAGTTAAAAAGTTTGCTTCTATTTTTTTCCCCTCCTTCATCTTGCAGCTATCTTAATTTTTTACTGGGTGTCTATTCTGTAAAGCTCTAACATTTCCAGGAGAGGTTTTTTAGTTTGGGGTCAAAAGAAAAGTTCTTTGCTGGTAGGGAAACTAGGTTTGCATTTTCCAAGGACGTGTAAATTTTGTCTTGTATTCAGTACCAGAGGGAGCCAAACACTGTATGGCAGACCCACATGAAAAGCAGTGCTGAGGCTTTCTCTGGAAATGGTAACAGCAAAACAAATAACTTGCTTTGATGCTAACCACGAGGTCAAACAAAACAGGAGGGAGCCTCTAGCTTAGACCAGCTAATTCAATATCCTGGGAACACAAATGGGTGCTGCCTTGCCACTCAGCTCGGTGCTGACAAGACCGGACTCCCGCAGCCTGGATGGCCCCTGCATGTCCCCTCACCTGTGTACTGCCCACCCTAACACAACAGGAGGGGATCCTGAGAGCACACCAGAGTCCCTGGCACAGCTCATCTACACTTGGCACAGCCCAGGACAACTGCTACCTCTCCAGCAGGGCCTTATTTCAGGAGCAGGTGGCAATGTTCCAGAAGCGCCTGAAGTGCTCCTCCTGTAAATGCAGATCTGGTAACATTCACATTTGTTTGGCTGTGTCCATCTGGGCCTTGAGATGCTTCCAACAATTTAACTGAGCTCCTCATCAGCTTTCACTGTACCATCCAGGATTCCTTTGCAACACTTTTACAGTGTAAACAAGTCTCTCCATGGGAAAATACAACTATCTGCAACAGAAGGTTTAGCAAAGCACAGCTGAACTCCTTCCTAACTCTGCAGACAAGGAGTAGGACATTAGGATGTGGCCTCACAGACAAACAGCTCTTTATACAGAGAAGACTCCTGTTTCCAACAGCACTATCTCGAATGTGTGGAAGACATTCTGGAAGAGCAATAAACTCTGTGAGCATTCAGCAGTTTTGCTCAATAATATCAGAACATGGGAAATAATTCTTGTTACCATTACTACTACATTTAGTAGGGATCATACAGATTTAGCTGTACAAAAGAAAAGATACCTTTGCTCATACTGCTACACAGTGAAAAAACCCCACAATATATTTCCAGAAAATACCGCAGTCTTAATGGAGAAAACTTAATGGAGCCACGCAAAAATTCTTTGAAATTGAAATCATGCCTGAAGTGAATTTAGAAATCTAAATTCTCTGTGAATTATTTTCAATGTACAAAAAATAAGTAATTGAAGAATGAAACTCTTCAGCTACTGTTTGGCAGCCTGTATCAGTTGTGCTCCTAGACAGGCAACAGAACAACGAGCAGCATAACGTGTAATCCAGATCACTGAGAGAGGAAAGGTTAAGGCGCAGGAAAGCTCAATACTTTTGGCCTTGAAACACTCCAGAATGCTCTCATTTTCAATGCCTTACCTTATTTTCCACTGGGTCAGAGTCCAGTGCTAAGACTACTCCCATCTGCCAGTCAAGTAAGCTTGTATAATCTGTTCCATCAAAACTGATCTGACGGATATCTTGGCCATTTGCAAATAACAAAAATGGCTTAGGACCTGTTGATGAAAATTTGCCAGCATGTTTATTGCACTAAGTTCAAAGTGATCTCCAACTTGCATTACTACCTAACTAGCGTTGTAAATAAGTAATAGGAAATGATAAAATGAGGAATACAAAGATATTATGGCAATTTTCCTATATTCCACTTGCCTCAGGAAATTAAAGATAAATGTGAATGCAAGTTTACAGCATTAGCCTCAACATTTCTGACAAAAGCAGTCACTAGTCCTGCTGCATTTCACACTGAGTGCCTTAGCCTCAAGGCAATAATCTCTCTACATTTCACATGAGCTTGACTTTTCACTTGAGTTTTGCATATGGAGAAGCCCTGTGTAGTAAAAGCAAGAAAAATACTGTCCTCCAAAAAGAATATAGCTTTCCCCTTATTTCGGGTACAAATCAAAATCTTCTCTCTCCTCCTCTCTCTTTGGCAATTGCTTATACCTTGCTGATCACCAGGGTCTGCCCTTTTCTCAGAAGGAACAGAAGGGTCTGGAATCCAAACATGCGCATCAAACACCTCAGCTTCCTTGGGCCACTGCGGGAGAAATATCCCTGTATGGAAAGTCCTTCAACAGACTATTTCCTACTCTGCTCTCCAAACATAGACACCTCAGCCCCTGGTCTGCAACATTGGGCAGAAACTATGCCCACATATATATGAAGGCACAAAACCCTGCATACTGCAGGACAGACCTCCACAGTATGGGAGCCCAAAGTGAAGTGTTGAAGAGGGATCAAAAACTGAGCTTTCTGTGAAGGAGACTCAACCATATACTGGTGCTTGTTCTGGTTTATTTCCAAAATAGATTCTCTCTCCTAACAATTAGTACTTCCCAAGTTTCACAAAGTAACCTGAAATCAGTGCAAAAAGGGATCCCAGTTGTGTCATCCACCTTAAAGGACTCAAAAAAGGTTTTGCTCTTATTGGCAGAAATATGCAGGCATACAAAGACACTGACCTACAGCAGTGCAGTGCTTTCTGTCTCGCTGAAGCTTATATCCAGGAAAACAAGCACACTCCCAGGAGGATGGGCTTAAAGAAGAGCATATCTGACTGCAGCCACCATTATCTGGAGAGGTACAACCTTAAACAGAGCATTTGTAAAATTTTACTGTGCCGTTCTAAAAAAAAATGAAATACAACAAAATCAGAGGTATAAGAGAGTGATTCACTCTGCTCAGGATTTCTACAGTGCAAATCATCTCAGCGACTGGTAGATTTAGCAAAAGGCTTCCTGCTGAAAGCAGAAGCCTAGTGAAGTGAAAACAAATTAGTAGTAATTTGTTCCAGAGTTTTCCTGAAAATTTACAGCACAAGATGGGAGATAGGAGGGTAGGATACATAAAGAAAGTGTCTTCCATGTGTTTCAGAGAACTCTTCTCCCATGCAAATCTCATCCCATCTACAACAGAGTAATAAATTTTATCAGACTTTGCACTCCATGCAAAGAAACAGCATATTTATGCAATCCTCTCCCCAGAAATTAGTTAGGCTGGGATGGCAAATTGATGCTTTCTAATAAAACAAACCAAGATTTCATGTAAAAAGAAGCCATTCATTTGTTATTCTTTCTGTTATATTCTAAATACCAGCATGAGATAGCAAAACAGAAATAATGACTGAATCTATATATAAAGTACAGCCCACGATATGAAAGGGATTAAAAGGGAAAGAGGATTTTTTTCACAGCTGTCAGTAATGGAGTATTCTTGGTCCCTAAGACTGAAAAGATGCAGTTGAGAAGCTATGGTCCCCTGAATTTGAAAAATTGCTGAAATGGGGAATGGCAGATTAGTGAGTGTAGCAGCTTCAAGTATTCTGACTGCAAAAAATTCCATTTGTGGGTAAGTTAGAGTGAGTCTGAACATGGGATGCATGATGTCAATAAAACTATCTTCAGGTTTCACCCAAGCCTTAATTTTGTACATATATTTCTCCTTGAGTATAAATTTTACATGTCTCCCACAACAAAAATCTGCAACATGCCTTGATCTGTGCCGACAACAAAAGAATTTGGCCTGCAAATATTGGATGTTGCTGCTACTAAAAATCCATTAAAAGATGAAGATGAGTACTGCTCATGTCAGCACTCAAAGCACCTTACATTCTCTTGCCTTTTATCTTGTACAATCATTTGCAGCTCTTCAAAATGAGTGTAAAATGCCTTCATTCACTTCTGCCTCTTGGTGCCAAGAATAAACAGAGCCTGGCAGTCACTTCAGCTAGAAAAAATGGAACTTACCTGTGCATGTTTTGCCGTCCACTTTGAGTACAGATCCTTCCGGACAAAAGCAAACAGGGCCTTTGGATGTTTGAAGGCAGCCATGGCTACATTCAGTGTCATTACTTGTGCACATAATTAGCTCTACAGTAATTTAAGGAGGAAAAAAAAATCATAAATGATGATAAAAATTTTTACTAGGCCCCCAACAGAGATGTTAACACCTTCTTACACAGCAAAAGAAGGAAAAAAACAGATAAATGAAATATATGAATAAATAAAAGTGTGGTGTTGAGACTGCAACACTTCTGCAGTCTTTCTGCAGTTTTTTTTGCTTTGTTTCTGTTTTTCAAAACTTTTTTTCACGCTTTCACCTTATTACAGCCCAGGGGAAAGCCAAAATTGCTAAGTCCTGAAGCCATTATACTTATAAGCTTTAAATTTTCCAAAATTCCCTGCAGACATGTTATCAATATATAAGTAATTTTGAAAACTTTATTTCTTACATTTCATCAAGAACAGATCAGGTTTTAAAAACTACAAGGAATCTATGCTGAAAGAATAAATATGAAAGACAAAGAGAATGAGGAAGAACTACTTTCCTACTACTCCAAATATAAAGGATCAATGAAAACAGCAGATGAACCTTCCAGAAACAATGTTCTTTAGTGTCAATTTTAGAAGTTATAAGGGCAAAATCATATGACCTGGCAATAGCTTTCCTTTATTTGCTATTAGAAACATTGCAGTGCCAGCATTTTTCCCTTTTTTGAGTATTTCTTTAACTCAATTTCACAAGATATGCTCCTTCTACCTTCTGTATTGCAGTCCCAGTTCCAGTGCCATATGGCAACACACGCTGGAAGACTGGAACTAATGCATGATTCCCACAGCTGCCTCTATGAATCAGTTGCACACACTGGCTTAAATGGTGTATAACTCTTGCAAATATTGGTTTTCCAGGGCAACTGCATTCTGGACTGGACTGTGCTAATGACTTAAGCACAGAGAATAGGGTCCAGAAAATTCAAGTTTCTTTCTGACCAGAACTTGTGGCTTTAGATGAAGACCTTCATAAAGGACTTGGAGGACAAAGCATCAAAATCTCTGGCCAGCATTTGGACTTCACACCTTGTGTGTGTCTCTCTCTCTCAAGCTGCATAGTTAGTGAACATCTGCCTTGTGCTGCAGTAGTTGATGAGTTACACAGTCCATGCTGCATCCCCTAGCCTGTGCTAGAAAAACATTCTTTTCTATCTAATTTGAGCCACTCAAAACGCAGTCATACAGTTCAAGCTGGTCATCCAAAGTAGGACTGAGTTGTAGAGTGCCTAAGTGTTGTTTTGAAGGCAAAATTATATCCCACTTCCCAATAACCTCTGGCTGCAGCACTCCCATATGTCTTCTGCCACAGCTGGCTGCCTTCTGCAGCTGTCACACACACCCTGAATACCCACGTTTGGGTCACTGAATCCTGCTCCTGGCTCCCTCTTAATAAAGAGGAAGAAGTGGCTCTTACAGAACCATAGAATATCCTCAGTTGGAAGAGACCCACAGAGATCATCCAGCCCTGCCCAGGACTCTTGGAGTCTAAAATAGACTGACTGCTAAAGTCTGATAGATTCTATGGCTATATTTACTCTCCAGTAGTGATATTTAATATGCCCTAGATCCTGATCCTGCCATGATCCACACTGAACTCATTGGCGTGCATGGGCACTCCTGCCTGGGGCTTACCCCAATGTTTTATTTCCATAGAAGCAAAGTAGAATGACCTTTGTCTATGCAGAAGTTTCACTTCAAAAGTGACTGGCAACATCCCAAGACGTCAAAACCTGGAAGCTTTTCACATTTTATGTTCTAGACTTACTTTAGAAAGGCTTAATTCATTTCTAGACTGACATACGCATTTAATTCCACTAATGGCATACATATTAACGATGCTATCAGCCCTGATCTGAAAAGAAAATACAAGATGCTTTGAGCTGCTCGTTCAGAGACCGGGCAAATTCTGGCAGAGTGAGCCAAATTCAGACACCACATTTAAAAATACATAACTGCTTATCCACCTGGAATATGTCACCAGTCCTCATCTGAGAAGAGGCTGCTCTGGAGACATGGCTTTTTTTCTTCCTCCTCTGAAGAAATGGATACAATTTCTCACGTGTAACATACGCTTCCTCAAACATGACATCAGAAATCAGTTCACTCAGTTTAAGCCGATCCTGCTTACTTAATAAGGGATTGGAAGCAAGCAACTCAACACACAGAACTTTCAGCAGTTCCAGTGTTAAATGAGGACTCTCTCCAATATGATACTCCAAGGGTTTCTCTATTACAGCTCCTTACCATGACATGTTTTCCTATCAGGCAGCAGAACAAAGCCTCTCGGGCAGGTGCAGTAATAGGAACCAGGGATGTTCACACAGCCTAAAGTGCAGCCGTGATTCCAGAAGCCACATTCATTAATGTCTGCAAAAAGAAGGACTTGTTGAGTCAGAATAACATCATCAGCCAATGCTGGGGAATCGATTAATGAAACAAAGTAACAGTCTGAAGAAGTGTCTCCTTTTTTTGCATTCATTTTACGAAAATATGCTTTTCCTGATGAATTATAGGAAAAAGGTTTTCCAGACCTCATATAAATCAGTGTTAAAAACCTTCTAGCAAAACATACTCAGGCTGCATGTGTCCAGCATAGGTGCCTAGAGAACTTTCAAAAATATGCCTTTCTATACAGATTCCAGTGCCATTTAAATCCTGTGCACATCCAAAAAATTCACATTAGACACCTTCTTCAAACAAAAATTATTTTTAAAAATTTGGCTTCAACATGACTTAAGTAAAAGCCTCAAAACACAAGTGCATTAGAAGTCAAAATTCAGAAATCAAACCTGGTGAATTTCCTGAGAACTGGAACACCAGTGCTCAGGCAGGTTTGTAAATCCTGTAAGCTAGGAATTCTGATGCCATTATATCTTATAAAACCTGGTCATGTTGTGAAAAAGATGCATTAAAAAGCATCATGCTATCTATTATTAATAGTAAAATAAAACAATCCAGATAAAAACATTTAGAAGAATGTTAAGAATTTCTGTCTTTTTTGAAAGTGATACTTAAGACAGACATCTTGTTGCTGGGTTATTCAATGTTTCACCTTTGGTGATACCTCTGATTTCATTTTTATTTAAAAATAAACTAGCACACGTAAGCATTTCGACTTATCTGAAGCTCCTTTATCTACTCAGACTAAGGCCAAAGTTTCTCACAAGAATAGCACCTGTGACACTTTCATAGGTCTCTTTTTAAACTACTTCAGAACTTGGAAGGACACAAAACCGAAATGGCACAGTGAAATTTTTAGAACTTCATTATGATTTTTCATACTCAAGATAATAAGTAAAAGAACAGAAGAATTTTTTCATGTAAGGAATAAAGCTTATGAGAAATTAATGCATTACCTTCACAAAACTGTTTATTTCGACTTAAAATAAAGCCACTAGAACATTTACACCGATGAGTCCTTGAGTCTGGCCTGCAGATTCTTCTTCTGCACTTCTCTCTGTTCAAATCACAGATTTCTTTTTCTGGAAGAATGATTACAGTGTAAGTGGGGTGAAGTACCATATTAACCTTCCAGGAGAAAGATGATAAGAGGTGTATTTTCTCCTCAACATCTGCTTGCTCACCCTGAGGAACTTCTTATTAGTACAAAATAACTTTTATTTTTTTCTATTTGTAAAATCAGGCAAAAAGCCAATCACTGTGAAAATCAAAGTACTTGGAATACTAGGAGTAGGTGTGTGCAAACAATCATTTCGAGCTCTGTGTCAGCACAAGCAGATTTAGAGAGAGCCTGAACTAGGGGATGGTTTGACTTGGGCCCATTCCTATAGCAACTATGAAAGGGAAAATTCAGTTTTCACATGCCCCCACGTCCTGCACAGTATTATATATTACTCTGTAAAACACTCTGGAATAAGAATAACAGAGAGGAAGCACACATGCAGAAAAGAGAGAGAAGAGAGATTTTTAAAACACAATGTGCTAAGACTGCTATTATTATTATTGAAGATTATATTGGAGTATTATTACCTCATAATTACTTATATTATTTAACAAAAAAGCTGGGCAGGTCATAATGACCATGTGCTTCATTTGTACACTTCATTTCATTTGAAGAGCATTAGCACATCCTAGAGAATTGTATTGGAATGGATCTATGAGAAATACAAGCATTATAAATGTTGAACCTTTCTTCAAAGGAAGAAGCAAAAAGCGCCAAACAGGTCCCCAGGAGCCTTCCCATTTCTCCTGCTTCACAGAAAAAGTTACTCCAGTATCGTTTTTCATGGGAAGGATTTGCAGAGCCTCATGTCTGGGCTCAGCTGTCTTTCAGGGCTGGGCTTTAACAGATATGCACTCATGATTTTATTTTTGTCTCCAAAATTATTATTTGTGTTTTAATCTTCATAATCATCCTGTGGAGTTTCTTGCCCCTTTCCCAAGCCAATAACAGCTGAACTGATGCTACTGAATATGGGTATGCAGCCACACAAAACACTGTCTTTGCCCTGGCTGTGTGTGTAACGTATAAGAAATCATGAGTTCATACAGGCAAAGAAATGCATATGTAACCAATGTTCTTGTGCTGTTGCCAATTCAAAATATAAATTCCAAGAGATGGAAAACTGCATAATATTTAAGCTCCAAGTTTATTCTTCTGCTAGCCACAACAGAGAAAACGTTGGCCCCTTGGTGGAATGACAGATCACATCTATAAAAGTAATAATATATGATTTCCCAGACAGACACTGCAGCCTGTCTGCAAACACAGATACCTTGCACATATTTCCATCAAACTGGTTAATTCTTCTCTAACAAATGTTGTATCAGTAAATGAAAAATGATGAATGGATGACTTGATGGATATTATCTATGCTATTTAGCATGTTACCCTTTAAGAGACTTGAATTTCATGTGGTTTTAGCTAAGCCTCTCGTTTTGTATAATTAATTTTGAATTGGACACAATCTTTTTCTACTGCAACTGAATTGGGAACATACAGTAGTAGAGAGTCTAATCTTCAAATAAAGAACCCATTAGAATGACAAAAGTGCAAGTGCATGCAGCCACAAAACAGTAGAAGCCAGAAACAAGACTGCATTCAAGACTGCATCATATGTTTATCACTGTTTCTGTTTTTCTCCCCATGTTTGTACCATGATTGATCTAAGTGGTCTAAAAAGACCTAAGACACCTGGGAGTTATGGAATAAATAACAGAAGCAATAGTTTTGCCATCTGGACAATCTCAAGAAGATAATAATTTTTAACTAAGTATTAGAAGTCTATGTAGCCATATCAATACATAAAAAACCAATCACATTTCAAATCTTGAAGAGAATGGTGATTAAATTAGGAATCAAAAAGTTTATAACATAGTATTTTCTGGAAGAAAACCCTTACAAACCATACTTTCTAACTTTCTTGTGTTCTGTGGGATTTTTTCCCTCCCATCACCTGTCTTATATGGAAATATGTGTACTCAGATATTAGACTGATGTTAGTATCTTACACTGGAAAGAAAAAAAACATAATTCCTCAAAAAAAACCACCCAAACCAAGTGTACTGAATATCATTAATCTGTTAGGAAAGATTTTTTAAAAATGCCAGAGGCAGTATTTGAGATGTTAAAGTAATGCACATATTTTATGAGCCATTGTTGGAAGTGCCATACCAAAGTTGTTCTGTGGGGTTACAACAGACCCATAGATGAATTAATGCTCTTCTCTTTACTTACTGGCCCTGACCAAGCCGTTTGAAAGAGAAAGGGAAGAGGACATGGGGATTTAAGTAGCAAAGTAAATAATTCAAATTCCAGTAAAAAAAAATCAGATCATATCAGTTGCACACTTCTCCTAAGTTCCCTTTTCATCTGAAGGAACTCGCTAGTTATCTGCTTTAAAGAAAGCTTGATAATTCACAGCTGACATGACGTTGCAATGTACATTTTCTTAGCTTGTACAGAGCATCCAATTAGTCTAGGTATGCTTTTATCTCCAGGTTTCTCTCTTGTAAATTCAGCTATAAATCTCATTTGAACTCCAGGCTCATTAGTCCTCCTTTCATCCCTGTTCTTGCATTGGATAAGCCAAGTAATGTACATACAAAGTCCAAAAGGTTCATCTGGATTCAGCCCGTTAAGCTTCTTTCTACTCCATCACTTCCCAGACATTTTTACAAGAAGTTATTTGGAATTAAAAAAAAAAAAGCCTACTCTTGACAACATTTACTATCACATAAAAATTTACTAAACATGTTGGAAGTATACATACATTTGAAAACATTGGTAGTTTATGTATTAATAAAAGCAGAGAAAGCCTTTTTTCCATGGAAAGAGAAATGCCAGAAAGCAGAATGCTCTGGCGGAAGAAGTGGAGTTAATCTTCTGAGAGAAGAATAAAATCTAAGTGCCCACAGCCACTGAAATCAAGCTGCACGCCCTTGGCTTAGTTCCTCTGTGTGAGGGCACCAAATGTGCCAGCAGAAAAAAGTGCTTCCATTTGCCAGGACACCCATTTTCCCCAGAGTAAGGACAGATCAAGTATTGTCTCTGAATAGAGACTCCCTGTGCTTACAAGTGTAAGCTGGATTTCCAGGAACATTTTATCTTCTGCATCTCAACACATCTTGGCACTGCAAACAAAGCATTTGAAGGGGAAAGATCCTTTGAAGGTTTTGGTTTTCCCACTCAGACCAGTCTTCAGAGGGCAGAGACTGCATGGTACCGCATAAAGCTGTTGGATGGCATGAAGAAAGACAAAGCCTATTTTATAGTAACTATTCAGGAATAGTTCGAAGAGGTATTTACAGTTTCATTTTTGCTCATACAAACTAGAACAAACACTATATTCTCCCCATGTCTTTATACTGTCTATACCTCTGGGAATCCATGGCCATCTTCCCTTGGGGGTTGTGCAACCATTGCTTGATACACAAATGCCTCCAGGCTGTTTGCTCCGTTGCTCTTATCCAAGCAAAACTGGAGACAGAAGCTATTCCATTAAAGCAAGAATGCTCTGCTCCCCAGAGACTAGAGGACAAGATATTATTTCCCTGGATATCCCCCACTTCCTACTGCCTCAGCAGGAATCCTCAAGGAAGGTGAACTATTGATAGTCAATTACTTTCATTTTTGGATCCACTGTGAAAGGCAGCAAGATGACCAACTCACACTGTGGGCTGCAATTGGTATCAATTAAAGAGACAGGAGACTCTTATTCTATAGTTATCATGCAGCTTCAACATTGCCTAAGACCTGCTGACTTTTAATTGAATCATTTCCCAGCAAAGCTGAGACATCCATTTGTAGAACATACTGTGTGCTAAAAATCCTTTGGTGCCATAACAATCAGAGGTGTTTAGATGCACCCTAGAGTAAAACTTCCAGAATGAAGCACACATTTGATGAAGATAATGTAGGCAGAGGATTAGAAAGCTGTATGCTTTGTGCATGTCTCAGGAATGCATAAAAATATCCTTGTGTAAAGAAAGGCAAGAGAAGGAGAAAGTCACATTTATCTGCATGTGTATTCAGATTAATGAAATGAGCAGCTCATGCTCAGCACGCTTCTAGCCTGATACTCAGCTGGAGCTACACACACCAAGAGGAACTGTGGACCACTGAAGTAAAAAAAAAAAACTTTTTCCTTTACTTCACTGAGGCCTGGAATTTTGTCAAAGAAAATTCTTACTGCAGAGAATCAGGGGGTATGACATTATTATTCTCACACGTAAAACCGCAGCATTACATTTACTTACCCAAATCCTGAGAATCAATCCTTGCACCTGGCTGTTTAAATGGATGTACTATTTTTATCTCCACTGGTGGGAAAAATGATGGCTTCAGGCTAATTGTGACTACAACTTTTCCAGTATATTTGTTGGCTCTCCATATCATGCCGGACTTCAAGTCTGAGTAGTACAGGTGCTCAGCAAAAAGAGACATACCAAGCAATTGGTGTCTACAACAAGAGAAGATAGCAAAGTGGCACGTTACCTGATCCCTATATATATATCACTCAAACATATTTTATATATATATATATATATATATATATATATATATATATATATATATATATATATATATGTATACACACACTATATTATCTTCTATATATGAGAATCAGAAGAGGTGCAGAGACATTCCCAAAATAATTCAGCAATCATAATCCTGCAAATTTGGAAGAAATAGACACAAAATGGATAGCCTGCATTTCTCACAGGTTTAATGATCTACTGTTCAGGACTGACTTCACTGGAAGGTGTCACCCTGCTTCTGGTGAACCCAGCAACCAAAATGGAAACTTGGTTTATTGAAGGATGTAGGTCAGATAAGTTCCATCATTTCCCAATATCCAGTGCCTGCTCTGACAATTCAGACTGTCTGAGGAAGTCAGGGTGGAGATGAAGTGGTAGGAGTAGGGCATTCCTAAAATCCATTTTCTGTTGCTTCTCCTATCTCAGGAACGTAGTTTCCATTCACTGGTCAGTTATAGCAGCTAGCAGAAATCACAAAAAGGCCAAGTTTTAAATAAGAGAGAGAGCAGAAAAAATATTTAAAGAGGTATTTTTGTCTTCCACTTTCCAGCACATAATCCAGGTGGAAAACTGAGAATCTAGATCATCCAGTCCAAAGGATTAATGCCCCAGTGAACAACAACCAGCTCAAGGGAGAAAGGGAAAAAAAGTAAGGAAAAATCCAGTGTTACTACTGGCGGTGTAGGGAGAAGTCACCTTTGTGTTCATGATATGCAAATGATGCACCACATATTTAAATCAGCAGGCCAGAAAAAAACGTGTGTTTTTCTCAATTTGCTGTTGGAAATCCCTTTTTCACACATGGTGACCCAACCATACTGAAAGACACTTCAGTGACAACCTTTTCCTGATCCCCTCACTGGCCCCATGACCACCACCAGGTACCTGTACCCCTGCACATCACGAAGGCCAAAAGCACATGGGTCTAAGAGCCCCCTCAGCCATGCTTAGCCCTGGCACTGGGGAACAATTCTCTTGCACAGCACAGTTTTGTCCACATCTGCTGATGCTCCTTGGAGAGCCTGAGCACAGGGCCAAGCCTCCCCACCCAGCAGCTGAGGACAACAGGCTGTCATAGGTTAGCAAACCAAACCACTACACAGGCTTAGATGAGGATGGAGTTCAGTCTCGAGCACAGCTCAGACACCTGAGCTCACCCACTGTGACCTTGGGTAAATCATTTAATCTCTCCTTTTGGCTCCCCTATCTGTAGAAAATAATAAACACTAATAATTAGTGTTACTAATAAGCACTTAGGGAGGAATTCTAAGGATTAATTAGTTACCATTTGCTAAAAGTTTGGGAGATGGAGAGTACTGGGTAGCAGTATTATCCTTACAACAGTGATATTTTTCCATTTTCCTATCTTTAATGTTCTGTTTACAGTCACAGGCCATTTGCACTACACTTTACACTCCTCATGTTGTCAACTGACCCAATAAAAGGGAGAATGAGGAAGAGAGCTTAACTGCATCCCTGAAATGAGTGTTTTATTTCTGACAAGCTGAGGAAAACTCACCGGACAGAATTCCTGAGGAAACGAACAGCCCCACCATCATAGTCACATGATCCAATATGGGAAATCTCTTTTCCATGGTCATGTTGGATCCAGTAGAGCCTTGTATCAACCAAATCTAGTGAGATGGCCTTTATTTTCTCTGTGGTTTTTAAAATATTTATCATATCACTTCCACTGAGGGACACTCGGTGTATGCTGGAAACTGTACCATCTGAAGATACAAATAACAGCCTGCAGGCAAGAGAGGCGTGTTTAAAGAACAAAACAAAAAACCCCACAACAAACAAACCCCACATTTGCAAAATCACATCACAGCTACACATGCTTTATTTAGTTATTTAGTTGCTCCTGTATACAACATTTCTCAGTACGGCGCTAGAGCTACTGGTACTGCTGGGGATCCCAGAAACCAGTATTACTGGAGATACTAACAATTTCCCTCAAGTAGGTCAAGCAGGAATCAGCCCAGCTTAACCACAAAGCACTATTGTCTGTCTCTGCTCTGTTCAGCCGTGCAGTCAGACAAGGAAACTGGAATAATTTTTCAGATCTACGGGGAGCTTCTGCAAACTTGAGGAAAGGCAGCTCTTTGAGGCAGATCCACATTGCCCTCTGCCTTTGGGAAGGAATTTATCTCCAGAATTTCTAGTTGAACACGCCACTTAAGTGCTGAACTTAGAAACACCATTTCTGCTATAGTTCTCATTTCTATCTTCCTGCTGGTTGTGGCAGCCAGACTATGCTGTTATTAAATGAAGACAGTCAAAACACAGCTCCAATATTCAAACCAGTTATGCACTGAACTACTTATATGCCAAGTTATTCATGGATCAGAATCCAGATTTACTGATGTGACTAAGAGAAAGAGCAGTTCTTCCAAAATAGTAAGTTATCCCTAACCTGCGTATATTTTATTTGTCAATGTTTGGGTTTAGTTCTTTCCTTGGGTTACTTATGGACAAAAATTCCAAGAAGAATCATTATTTTGACCTGTCATCACAAAAGTGCAGGATTTACATGTACAAGACCATGTAGCATAAAGTCACCTTTTCGGGATTATGTTAATAATTTGTTAAAGGCCCCAAATGGCTTAGATATCACTGGGGATACCTAAGGGACTGTACTAAACCAGTAGAAAGACTCAGCCTCTGCCTCACAGCTTCTCCTCACTGTTACACAGTCTACAGTAATCATGAGTGTTGGTGTATAGGCAAAAACACGTTTCCAGAAGGACAGCCCAATTTTATTCTTCATTTTTAAAAAGTTATTAATATTTACTTTCCTTTCTCTAGTATACCTGTTAGTTAAGAAATGCCACTACTCTCAAACTTTGGACAAATGTGAGGATTCACTTTTTACACACAAGGAAACTAAGAAACAAAGGAAGTTATAGTGTCTATGCCCAGGCTTTGCAAATCATTGTAGGGATAGAATATGATATGAACAGAAAGACAGAAGAAAAACTATGATTAGATACTATCTTGAGTAATTGCCAGCCTTTACTGTATTTTCCTTCTATTTTTCTTCACACAAAAACCTAATTTTTTGGCATTTCTAAACACCATTAAAAATTCAAAGTAATCTATTGCAATAGTTATATTACTGCTTCTAAAAAATCCTATCACTGCTAATATCCAGGCACATACTTTGAGAAAAACTCTGTTATTAGGGTATCACATCGACCTTCATTACTTAAGAGTTGCACTTGTTTGGAGAAAGACATTGTTAATGTCAGATTTAGTCCATGTGCATGTATTTATGCCTGTGCATGTAAACATACTGGGGGTTTTGATTCAATTCACATTAAAAATAGAGCCCTCAAGAGTTTTCATACAAGCAAATTGCCATAGAAGTTAGGGCATAAAAATTATGTCAGACTTCTTGGAGTCTAGTTTCTTTACACTTTTTTGTGGCTTAATGGCCTTGCTCTAAGCACACGAGTACAGCTTTTATGCATGGTGAAGCACAGTTAGGTGAACACCCACACTTGAGTCTCCCCAAACTTTCGCATACATTCAGTAAATACATCCCTACATGGCCATTTGTAAGATGTGTTTCAATGGCATTTGAGATTGGGTCTGAGGAATGGTGAATATCTCCAAGGCTGATAAAAGCTACATTGAAAAGGAAATCAGGGAAAAAAATGCACAGGCTGATGTCCAGGCCGTGAACCCCACTGAGATGGCAAAACTCCAGAGAATATTAGCAATGCTGCTATCACCAGAAGATTGGTTTATGTACAAATTTACTAGGAAAGGACACATGAGCCTTAATATTAAAGTAGTTTCACACACTGCTGAGCAACTTTAATGCAAATCAAAACTGGAGGCAAGGACATGCTCTTGCTAAACAAAACAGAAGTATTTCAAAGTCTGCTCAAGCTTCTTTTTTCGTGACTTTAATGCAAGAGGTTTTTGTGTAAGGAGAAGTTAGCAGACCACTGTGGTGGTAATTCATATTGATAACTCTTGAGGAGCCAGGCCTCTCATGCGAGCATGGTTCTCAATGTAAATGACTTGAAGCTGAAAGGAGCCTTTCTGTGAAGGCCAAACTACCAGTGATGCTAAGCAGCAGCAGCGGATTCACAACCAATATTCAGAGACACGGGTAAAGAAACAAGGGAAACAGCAGCAAACTGTCAGTTCAGACTTGTTTTTCTAAAACATACCAATTTATATTGTAAATGTGGCTGGGTTTGGAGCACAAGGGGCTCCCAGTATTTGCAGGCATCATTCCCTTTGCTTTATATTTATACTGTTTATACTTTATATACTTTATATATATACTTTATATATATACTGTTTTCCTACCCAGAAACTTTGGTGAAAGAGGTTAGTTTTAGAAAGGATGTTAGAAATAAATTCTTTACTGTGAGGATGGTGAGGCACTGGAATAGGTCACCCAGAGAAGTTGTAGATGCCCCAGCTCTGGAATTGTTCAAGAAAGGTCAGATGGGGCTTTGTGCAACCTGATCTAGTGGAAGGTGTCCCTATCCGTGGGGGGTGGGTTGGAACTGGATGATCTTTATAGTCTCTTCTAATCCATTTATATGATACCATGAAACCATAGTCATAGTACTTTACATATTTGGAGTCCATTTCAATGAAATTACTAACCCATTTAAAATTACCTTTGTTCAGCATCAATGGTAATCTTTGTGGGACGACCAACAGTTCTTAGAACTCGGCGTTTCTTCCCATTCATGTCTGTTGCTTCTACGGTTCCCTTCTGTCTGTTGGCCCAGAGAATGTCTTGATTTATCCAGTCAATAGCAAATCCTGAAATGCCTTTGTCTATGTAACATAGTCTCTGTAAGCAAGATAAAAAGAGTTGACAAGAAGAATCCTGATGACTACTCTAAACTTGGCTTTCATTACAGGGAATAGAATATCCAATTGAAACTTTCCAGTTCATTCCTTTGCCTGCTTCATTTTTTTTTCAGACCTGTAGCTATTTCTCTTTCTTTTTCTTTCATCACTTTCATTTGGTCTTTGTACTTACACATACCTCCTCTGAACTGAGTGACTCCCTGCAAAAGGAGAAACTGTTCTGCACAAGAAATACACTGGATTAATATTTAGCTACAACTTTTTGCATTTGACACACTGTGAAGCACCCAGGCCTGTACTGTTACAGATATAAGTCTCCTCACACACTGTTACTGGACCATGATCCTTCAAAATCAGTGAAAATACATCAGTGAAAACTCCACATAGGTAAATGATCCTGGCAATCTCTCTCAAACGAAAGAACGCTCTCACAGCAATAAAGTTCAGGCAAAACAGCCTGTCTACCCTTTTTAATCAGCCAGATGCAATGAACTGCACAGCTTTTTTCTGTGCTAAAAGCAGTTATGCAACCATAGAAGTCAATAAAAGGTTGGAGAAAAAATGAGTAGGAATTCGAGTACATTCTTCTCATAGCATTTGTGTCAGCTTCTGTTACAATAATCTTGAAGACAAAGTTGTAATGCCAGAGATTAATCTATAACTGATACAAACATTGTTGTCTACAAAGCCTTAGTTTGTTTGAATTTCCTCTCCTTCATTTTTAACTCCCCTTTACTTGGTCCACAGAAATATACATGGATGCCAGTAAAAGAGCCTGGACTCAGGATCAGAACTACTACAGCAGCAAAAGTAAAGTGCTAATCGATGAACAGTAACAGCAGAATTGTACCCAAGGAGCAGGTACCCCTTTCCACACAGGGGTTTGCACCTATTAACTTGGAGAATTCCAAAGAACTGATTACACTACCTCTCGTTTTGTGCCATTTAGGTGAATTCTTTGAAGTAGTCGCCTTTCAGAGTCTACCCAATACACTTTCTCTTCTATATAATGGAAATCCATAAGGGTTGATGGACCAGTATCCGCAACCAATCTTTCATGATTGGTCCCTTCAGTGTCAATTCTAAAGATGGCATTTCCGTGGCTAAAAAGTAAGAATGGTGCTGGGTCTGGTGTGGAGAAAACAAAATGAGACCAATTAATTGATAATCATTGCATTTTTGCTGCATTGAGTTCTCATTAGTAGTATACAAGTCAAAGAGAAAGTTCAGGATATAGTGGTCTTATTTCTTAATGATAACTTTCTAGGTGTACCACAGAGAACCAGTAAGATATAATTGTAATGGTCCTTTCACATTTAATGCTGAAAATTATAGCAAAAATCTGAGTTAGGAAACTGAGACTGCAGTGGTTGTTATCCCTAATCCCAAATCCTACAGCCCAGTCAGAGGTCAGAACAACTGCTGCATGCTTGCCAGCTGAGGTTGAAAGAAGTTTGCCATGGATGTGTCTCCTAGTTGAAGACTACTTCAAACTATTGAGACATAGCAAGAATTTATCACAGAGAGGTATGCTGGAGTCTCCCTTTAACTATCCAAAAAGGGAAATTGAAGATCCCAAGACAGGGAAAAAGAAGAAGCTGGAGACTGGGAAGGTTTCTTGTGCTGCAGAAGGCTGAAGGAAAACAAAAGACCTGTACTTAAAACTCCTACAGCTCAAAAGCCACAACTTCTTCCAGACAAAAACTGTATTTGTACTGAGCAAAGGGTAAGAGTATAGCAGTACCTGAACATAAAATGTGTTAAAATCAAAGGTGTTCCAATTATGCCCCAAACTCTAGAAAACCAGTTAAGGCTGACAGTGATGAGCAGCTGATGGTCCCAAATAGCCCTGATGCAGCCTTAAAACCAGGTGATAAGTATGGAAGTACAATTAGTAGGACAATGATTCGGGCTGCTCCAGTATTGTCGAGTCCTCTTTGTTATTTTTAGGGTATCACTGTAGAGCACAATTAAGATTGCCCAAGGAGCCTTAACTACATTTCCAAACCACAAGGGTTTTCATTTAGGCTATTTGAATATTATGGCTGTCTGTCAAGTGCATAGAGGAAAGGAGTTCTTATGTAACCAACACACTTCAACTTTCATTTTAAAAATAAACATGGGTTTGTTGTTTTCCTTTGGACTTGTTTATATATATGCATATTTGCAAGCGTGAAGTCTATTCTTTAATTTACCACTAAAAATAACCCAAAACATAAATCCCATTTGTGTTAGTAATGGTGGGGATTTATAACATGGTTGCCTGAAACAACAGATTCTGACATACGAGTAGTGCTCTAACCAAATGATTTTGAAATGCAATTATTGATGTAGATCCAACAGAATGACAGCTTTCAACCCTGTATAATCAGCTGCTGAATTATTCTGCACTGAAGAAGCAGCTCTCCATTTATCAAGAATGGATGCCATCAAAGATGCACTGCCACCAGTTTTCTTACACATATACTTTTGAAAATTAAATTGGTTTTATTGACAAGGTTCACATCTTTTTTTAACTAAATATCTTTGCTATTAGCATGATACCCAAGGCTTTAAACTCAACAAAAAGCACTTCTAAAAATTTTAGAGAGGTGCTTCACCTTCATCATAGTTGCAAGGTTAATTTTGCTCTCAAAGCAGAGGAATGAGACAAATTTTGATTTCTCAACATGAAGAAACTTCTGATGAGCACCCAAGATGTAATTTTGTCCTGTTAATAGGGAAGATGGCCCTGTACTAACAGAATGTTTTAAATTTTAAAGCCATCACCTAATTATAGCAGCTACTTGCAGGATTTTAATTACTCCCTTTTCCTGCTGCTACTTGCACTGAGCAACCCCATGTGAGCTTATTTGAACAGTGAAGACTTGCTTCATGTAAATGGCAAATGATCGCTGAAGAGTAGCCAGGCTGATTTATCTAAGGGATTTGACAGCTACCACCTGCATTTTTGCCAACTTGTTGACCAAGACTATTTATACACTTTGGTTTTGTCCTTTCCACTCTCTGAGTTTCCTACCAGGTGCCTGTGAATGAGGACTCTAAATGGAATAGGAACTGAACAAATCTAACTTTTACTGCAGAGGCACCAGTCAGATTTGGGACTCAGTTTTTTCAGGGGATTAACTACCAGGCAAACCATATCTGCACCAAAGATCTTCCTGTCTTGAAAACATGAAGGTATTTAACCTAGTGTATCCCCCACAGAAGGGTTTATACCTGACAAAGATTCCTTATCCATCACAGTAGCTCTATCAGTCCCTTTCTATAGTTACTATAAATGTTAGTAATAACATGCTAAAAAGTTGAAGTACTCCAGTATGAAGGTAAGATTGTTCTTTGAAAGATACCTGTGCAAAAATATTGCTGGGAAGCAACATGTTTGTTTTCACTTCAGTTCAGAAGTGGAGAGTTTGCAAAGGAACTAGGCATTTTTAGGCAGGACCAGAAAAAATCCAGTTTGGGTCTTTGTGAGTTACATTTTGCTGATAATTATGAGATTCTAGGGGGGCTGGTCTAAAGTAATTGTGTTGGTGGCAATTTGGGATCTATACAGAATGCTTTTGGTTATGTTCATGGTCCCAAAGGCTGCATGCATAGCGACTCAAGTACATCTCCTACTTCTCGGGTCAGAAACATGCCTTGTCACACGCCATCTCTGCATTAGCAAGAGTCCCAGGTAAATACTAGTCAAAAAAAATCCAACTTGAGGTACTGGATCAGAAGGAAGCTGTGGTGTATCCCAGACAGCAACCAAAGCCAGGCATTCGGAAGTCGAAGTGGAGAGGTGAGAGATGAGCTTCAGAACATTTCCACCTCATACTCTAGATGCAGTATAGGGTTAAGCCAATCAATAAAATCCAACTCATTTTTTTTCCCCTGGATAGCGTCAGTTGAGGACAAAATGAAGGTTAACCAAAGGCTGCAACTGTGAATATTTTCCTCTTAAAAAAGCTAAAAACTTTGAAATTTAAATGCATCTCCCACACTTAAAAATCAATTTATATACTCAGGACAGAGGAAACGAGAGAACTAACTCACAGAAGCACTCAAGTCTTTTAACTGCTAATGGATGAAACCAAAAATGAGGGCCTCCTGCTTCTAATTTTACAGCACTGTCCCTAGAACCTAAACATATTGGAATGACATCAAGGCCAACAGACTGAAAGCAGCAAAGGTATCAGAATCTTGTATATTGCCATGTCTTCTTGGAAGTAAGGATGGGATAAGAGAATTTACACTTTTAAACTGGCAGAGAAGGCAAACAGGAGGTTTAATTTAGTTGTTTGTTTTCATATGTTCATTCGTCTTTCCACCACCATAGTTTACATTCTTCACCGTCACTCTTCTGTGGCACCCACTTTTGGCTTTGCCACTTACCCACACAGCAGCAGAGGCATTTTTTTTTTTGTCAGCAAACCAGAGAACACCAGTCACTGACCAGTAGGGACCAGCAGGCATGGTTCACTTTGGGAAGCAATGCTAACTAAATCTCTAAAGCCCTGTTTCAATTATCCAAAACAAAAATCTCCTTACCGTTCACATAGCAAGACCACTTGTCAATACCCAAGGAGTAGCCAGGCAAACAGGAACAGATGTATGACCCTGGAATATTGATACAGGTTTGGCCACAGGTTCCCAGACCACCTTCAAGGCACTCATCAATATCTGAAATAAGTATTTGAAAAAGATCAGGAAAACTCAGCTAGCAATAGCAGCAAAGAACAATACCTTTGACATACTTATCTAATAATAAGTCGTCAAAAATTTAATATCCCATTTTTAAAAAATGAGATGAGGATGGCTGTATTCCTTCATGCATTGGTTTCAGAATTATTTGGACTTTTTAAAATTTATCATTGTCACATTCACAGTGATTTTGGAGGGTATTGTGGTTTTGTTTTGGGGTTTTTTTTTACTGTCAAGGGAAATTACCCTTCTCCCTACTATCTGGGCACTCTGGTCTCTAATTACCCAAACACAGGGAACAGACTTGTCTTGATTTGTGTTATTATTTGCTATGCAAATGCTGCTTGCAGCTACTTCCTTCTATCTTTATCCCCTTTTCAACAGCAAAAATTTTGCCAAGAAATTAACAGACTTTGCAAAACAGCAAGGCAGCAAACAGACTGTCACAGCACTGAGTTCAACACTGAGCTCATTTTGGTTTGAGTGTATCTCAAATAGACATACAAAACACTAAAATTCCCACAATATTCTGACAGCAACAAGCCCAAACCAAGGCAGCAAGCAAATTAATTAGAAACTAGGCTTTTAACTGGTAGGTTAGGCTATAACCTTTAGGATTTGAAAGATATTTGGTGTATTTATGGTGTTTTATCAGGACTTGAGGAAGTAACTATTACTTAAGTCCTAAATTAAGGAACCTATTTTTCAAAATGAAAAAGATTACCACTGAGGAGCACAGTTTACACTAAGGGGAAAAGAAATTGGCAGTACCACAGATAATTGTCCCACAACATTGAGATAAATTTTAGTTCCTTCTGAAAACAAACACGTCTGATAGTAACTTCCCAAGGTACTTGGTATCTGGTGGTACCATATGCTGATATATTTCTTGTATACTTTCCTTCTTCAACTACTGTGTGAGCATTGCTCTAAGGAGCAGCCCTTTTCTTGCCCAAGTTCTTTTTGATGTCAGTGGGTTTTGTTCTGTATTTTACCATGTGACTTGGCACATACAGGAATAAAGGAAGCAACACATTTTGTTTTAAAGCAACACATTTGATTAAGTCACTAAAGGACATGGATTCACAACCAAAAGTAGGTCTGTGTGTATCATGTGAGAATTCCCTTAGTTTAAAGAAGGGAACCTTAACTACAAGGAACAGCAATTTAGCTAACTCCTAAAAGACTTGGAAAGAAACTTTCTCAGTAATTTAGGAAGAGCTAAGCAACCAGATCTCTGATATCCCATGGTTCTGGGAACAAGTCTCCTTAACTGCTTTTAGAAATTATGTGTAGCAGAAGTGTTCCAAGGGGTTTTTTCTGTGTCCAAGTATCAAAGCTGCTTAAAAAGAATGTAAATTCTTTATGGCCGCCTAACGTGTCTGTATAGACTAGAGAAAGCTTCCTTATTGTTTACAGAGTTTTCCCACAAGTTCATGTTCCGAAGAGCAGAAGAGCTAATTTGACAATGTATGAAAAGTAATCAGAGCTCATGCAACTGATTTCTGTTTAACAGATTACAAAGGTAAAGCAGAAGCATTTTCAGCAACATAATTCCATCAAGTACTCGAATTCCAACACACACTTTTCTTCAAAAAATCAGCTTTCAGGAGCATATTTTCCCACATGTACTAGGATTGTACATTCCATTCTTCGCAGCATTAAGAGAGAAACTCTTAAAAATCCCCTCTAGGAAGGTTTTACTGGCTTAGAAGTGTATTAATGGGCTACAAACACCATGGGCTCCAGGTCTCCACTAAAACTAGATACTCCTGGAAAACGCTGCCTGGATGTCACTGAAGCTAAAGGGCTCTTTGATAAGCCCAAAAGGGAGGGCTTTGGAGACCTCAGGTCCTTGTCCAGCTGCTGTCAGTGTTAGACATGGCCATGGCTTGACACTATCTCCCTGATGCACTGGTTTTTAAATCAACTGACTGACTAAGCTGGACACAACCTGATCCAGCCACCAGCACCACAGCAGGTGTGAGATAATGTAGTTTATGTTTGTCAATATATTTTTATGACAGTAGTAGCTTGCTAAATGAACCTGATGCTATTTCTCTGTGGAAATCACAAGTATGGGTGAAAAAGGCAACTGTGTAGATACAGGATTGCTAAAGAGAGAGGTTGTTTGATTAAGCAGTGTGAAGCACTGCTGAGCTATTATTCAATCACTATAAAGAGCACATAAAATAAGAATAAAAAAGATGGGCCTGGCCTATAGATTGGATCTAAAAGACTGCTTTCTCTGAGAAGGATTTGTGTTCATACTGGACAGATCTCTTAGCATGTTACTGGGTAAGAAAATTCAAATCACAACACAGAATAAAATTATGACTGTGCGGAAAAAAATTGCTTCTCTATATGGCGGTGGTCAGACTATATTGGCATGCTGTTTGTATTTCTCAGATAAAGGTTGTTAAAGGACCATGAAAAATCAGGAATTGTATACAGCAAGGATAGAAAGCCTGATTTGACAGTAAAGAAAAGTGCCTTTCTGTGAGAAAATTAAACAGCTCAGAATGCTTAGATTATCAGAAAGAAGCTTGGAAGAAGGACTGAGCACCACAAATTAATACCTTCACAAAGAAAAAGTAGCAGATTTTCTAAAAGACACTATAATCTTTTCCAGGAGCAGTTTAACAAGGGCTGATATATGAGAATTGAAGCCAGGGAATTCAAATTCAGGTATTAAATTCACATTTTAACAGGAAGGGTGAATCACTAAGGGAACTAGCTACCAAGGCATGAAGGGCATGAAAAACATCAGTGAATATTCTAAAGTCAAGGTCATACTGGGAAGACATGCTTTAACCAAGCACAGGTTACTGAGCAACATACCAAGGTAAAAGGGCAATGACCCTTTATTTCCAGGGTAGATTTTCCAGCTTTATATGAGTGTAAAAACTAACTTTCCAAGAACGAGAACACCAACTGGTCAGGCTACAGGAAGTTACACTCTTTCCCCAGTAATTGCACTTGAAGAGAAGATTTCAGGGTTATCAGCCTGTCCATTTTCATCACCACCAAAATTCACATAGTATAGCAAATCCCACACGGACTGTAAAGCAAGCCATGGCTCCAGCTGAAGAATGGCTCTCATGGAAGAAATACTGCCCAACAAAAGAGCAGGGGCACAGTGGCCACAGGCAGCTTGGCCACTGGAGAGTGCCCTTCCAGCAGTAAGCAGGAAGAGGCCAGAGACACAGTGCTGTTGTGAAACAGGCCACAGCACTGAATGTTTGGCTTTTATGGCATTAACAGTGGAAGAGGATCCTGTGCTTAAAACCCTCTCTTCTTTAAGTTAAAAAAAAAAAAAAAATCCAACAAAAAAAATCCAAATCAAACCAACCAATCAACCAATCAAATCACCAATCCCAAAACAAAACAAACAAATGAAAAAAGCTGGTTTTTAAGGTTTAGGAGAACTCAATCACAAAACCATCCATCAGGTGTAAGTAGCACTGCCTTCATCTGCACTTTTAGTGCCAAAGGAAAGCATGGAGTTGCATCCTGTTGTAGCTGTTTTACGTGTCCTGGCAACCACATCCCCCAGTGGGAACTTTACCCTGTGAAAGAAATCAGCTTAGTGAACACAAAAGCTGTCTGCAGTGCCCTGACAGCCAGCCCTGAAAGGAAGAATGAGCTTCTGCTTAGTTCTCAAAGACTTCTTTATGCAAAAAAATGCCTTGAGAATCAGCAAAAACGATGAATCATGTCATCACGATGTTGGCAGCTCTCAATGACTTTGCATACAAATATACTACTTTATTGAGAGTCCTGAGAAAGGCTCTGGTTGCAGAATGTTGAAGCATTAGTATGCCTGGCAGGGACACAGAGAAACCACAGTGAGCCAGAACCTGAATTTCATTATGGCCCCAAATACATACATTATATACATAAAGTGTACGTGCAGATACATACACTCAAATAACCTCATGCAAACATAGTTCCTGTTCAGTTGGACTTTTGATTAATTCAATCCACTGTATTCAGCCACCACCATAATCTTTTCAACAAGGTTGAACATGAAATTTCATCTGGCTGACGAAGAAAGCAGCCCATCGCTTTTATCTCTTTTGTTTAAAGCATCCAGCTCCAAGAACAGAAGATAGCTAGAAATGGAAAAAACACTCCAGCTATCAGCAGGCCACAATGAAATAGATGATGCACAGTTCAGTATCTTTTATCTCCAATTTTAAATGAGGCTTAAAATACAACCTGATCACTCACAATTTTTGAGAGGATAGAGGTTGTGAAATGCTCATGTCCTATGATAAGAAATACAATCTGAATACAATGAGAAGGTTACAAGTCCTCGTGTCTTCCATCCCAGAGCCACAGAGATGATCATATCGCAGATATAACAGCAAGCGTGAACATATGATTTATCAAGTATAACATAGAATCAAATTTAGAATTGAAATACAATTAAGGAACCAGTTGTAGACATCTTGAAGAGAAAGGTCAAAAAAGATCCCCAGAAACTACAATATCTTTTATTCTTCCTTTCTGGACTCAGATCTCAAGTGTTTCCTCACTAGAATGGAAAAAATACCAACCTATCTTTGAAAAAATTCAATGTGAAATAAAGTCTGTGTGTTAATTAGTAACTACAAAATGGACCTCTACTACCTGGATCATGCAACTTTCAATGTATTATTACTGGTTTGCCTTTCAACGATGAAAGTCATGAGGCATCATCAAATCCTGTCATCCAGCTCCTTTTAAAATCAGATTTCAAATTAGATCCTAAAAAGTAGTCAGTTTTTAGAAACAGAAAACGAAATTAATAACTGCTATTTTACACTGAGCAAAACAATGAGTTTTTCAATATTAGTCACTCGCTTTGGGAGTCTGCCCTGTAACCCTCTTTAGGATTAAGTACCATGGGATGTGTGATGCCATTTCTGTCCTTTCTTGTAACATATTTGCCTCCTTCCTGTTTTGATCCAAGTTTTTACAGCTGAAGATAGTATTTGTCCACATTCAGCTGGATTCAGCTGAATGTGAATCTTCTCATGAATTGGTCTGTGGCTTCAGACCCATGTTGAATAATTCCTGACTACTATTTGCTAAAAATATTTACAAGCTTCTTTTCCCAAGTCAGTATAATAAGAAGTGAGCTAGCTGGAAGACAGCTACTGAAAGCAAGGAAAAAACACACCTCAACTGCAGCTCTTCTGAAATACAGAGGGAAGCAGTGGCATCTTACCAGGTTTATCCCTGTCACGACAGGGGTAGAAAACAGTTGCCCATTTCATTGGCTCTTACTGCTCCTTAAGAGATGCTTGCAAAGAAGAAAAGGAGAGTTAAAAAGGTTTTGGCATTTCATATTTCTCAGAATACAGACAAGAAGTTTTAACAGACTGTCTTCAGAATGCCACATGGAGCAGGATTTAGATAATTAAGGGGAATTTAAAGATGTAAAACAAAGACTAATAACTTAATGTTCCTCATCTCCAGTGCTCTGTGGTAGGAGAGAGGTGAACAGAAAGAAAGCAAAGTGTAAAGCTTGACACACAGAAGGAAGCATCTGACCAAAAGAGCTGACCTAGATAGCTGCAGTTGTCAACTTCAATTGCAGGCTGTAGCTCTGTAGGAATGTGCAGCATGTTAGCCCTGAAGAAGTGACAAGGGCTGAGCAGTTAATGTCAGAATTTGGCAGAGATATGCTGAGTTTAAGAACCTGTGATTAGGCAAAACTTCAGTAATGTGGGGGGTTTTTTGCCTTCTTCCAAGACTTTTTTACAATACTGTTGGGTATCTTAAAAATTACTATCTTTCTTCATTTTTAAAACTTACAAAGTGAGTATTTAAGGTCAGTCCTGAAACCAAAGTACACCTCCAGTCTTGCAGTATCCAGAAGATAATATATTTGCCTAGGGTAGCCCAAGACTAACAGGATTAATCTCTACTCCAAAATTGATAATTCAAGGGGCTGCCCTAGGCACTGCTCCAGACAAACATGTGCAAAACTTTTTCAGTCTTGAGTAGGGAAAGGATTATACAGCGTGGGAGAATAAAAAATACTGTTGTTAACGTGGTGTTTCAGGAGGGCACAGGCAACTGATTCCAACAGACACAGGCCCATCCTCTGGTGTCCCATGTATGCTTCCATTGTCAAATATGTTACAAATCAAAGTTCTCCTGGGATCAAATATGCACATGTTTTTTCTTTGTAGGAATAATAGCTCCTTTGGATGCCAGACCAGTTTTCTTCAGAGGTAGAAGGTTCTAGGTTTCCACTGGGGTTTAAGAAAGATGAGTTATTAAAGGTGACTGAGACCACAGTCCTCACAGCATCTTAAAATAAGCTATTAATTCAAGATGGCATGTCAAAAATTGCAGAAGTGCTTCCAATTCTACCATAACTTGTCAATACATCAATGCATTCATTCATCAGACTAGTTTTGCTCTGACCTTGCGATCTCTTCTCCTACACTTTCTTTCCTATAAGCTTTGCTCTTTTGGGACTAACAGCCCCTCAGAAAGGCCTCTTCTCTCTTGTCATACCAAGTCAGGATTCAAATAATTTCTCTTAAAATAACTGTATAAAATTATGTGAGACATTTAGGGTTAGATTTCATTATAATTCCACAGGATGAGGAGGCCTTTGATCTTTGAATATCCATAGAAAAAAAAGGAACTAATTAAGGAGTGAGCTATTTAGCAATGTAAGAAGAAGATGACCTAGACCTTTGTCAGAAGCTGCAGTATGGCAAACAGATCTAGAAAAGCCTACGCACATTCTGGCAAGCATCACTTGTAAGAGTTCACTAACAAAGAGCAGACACCTTCTCAGTTCAGGGGAGTCCTTAGGGCTGGCAGGTTGCCACGGCAGCCTCAGATGATTAAGAGCATTTTACAATTGGTGTATCTATTACAGCTCGCCAAGAATGGTCGCCAAGCCACGATTCAGCTTGCTGTCATTGTTCACAGCTCAATGGTATGAATCATGTCTCCCACTCACCACTTTTATCCCCAGTATTACCTTCAAAGCCTGCCTCCAGCTTCCTGCCACTTGCTCCCACCCCACCCTCTGTCTCACTTAATGACTGAACTAGAATGTCACATGTCCGGTCTTCTGGTCAGAACACCAGTTGTGCATCCAGTACACAGAGGAAGGAGACAGGGAAATCCCTTACACTGAAGCATCCTTCAGTCTTACATTTCATGTTAAAACTTCATCTTTGCTTAATCCCCTGTAATCCAGTGGTCGGTAATTGAAAAATCACCGTGATGCATCTCATTTTTTACTTGTTCTATGTCATATGGAATTGCTCAGAGTATGTCACAGTAACATCAGCTCTTATGCAGAAGATTTCTTCAGCTGCTATTTCTTGGAGATTTTGCTGAGGCACTGGCCAATCTGTATCAGTGTTTTATCTAGAGCCCTCCATTCATACAGCAGCTGATTTTCAACAGAAAAGACTTAATGCAGGGCAGGTTACGTCTTCATTAATGGAAGAGCAATATGCATCAATATGCAAAATATGTCCACTGGAAAAAAAAACCCTTTGCAGCCTTTTGCACGTTAATATTTAGAGTGGGGTTTTGACTCATTAAACAACAGGCAAGCAATTCCCTTCATCTCAGTAGGATTCCCCCGTTATACACGAGCTCTTAATTGGGCTACCCAGTAATGCAGAAGCCATAACTAATGAACACCCTAATCAGCTTGTGCAAGCTAAGTACATGTCAGCAAATAGTATGGATCTATAGGAGAGGCTGTGTAAAGTGCAACAGTTGCTAGGGATATGGCGCACACACTGCATGTATTCCAGCCTGGGCTTACAGAGAACCAGGTCTAGGCTGGTCCCAGGGACCAAATGGCCATCAACAGCAGAGAGGAAAGATGATCCCTACAGGGACACCCTCTGGTTTAAGCTGGCCTAAAGGGAGTCCAGTCTGTGCATTTTGAGAGTGCTTTCCAACGTAAAGCAAACACAGTAAGAGGTGGTAATAAGGAGATTAATTTCAGAAGCCTGCTTCTCATTTGAACTGAAGCATCAAGGTTGGAACTCCCTAAGTGTGTTTGTCTCTCAGATAAACCTTCAGTTGGGTTTACAATTTGTACACAAAAAATGCCCAGCTCCTCCCCCTTCAATATGACAGCATTTGACATGTAGGCTTCTATTTTCTGCTTACGAGATGGTATTTCTTGGCAGAAAGCACAGAGGAAGCACCTGTTATTACATCACTAGAATCATGACAAGAACTGAGTCAGGGCCTCTGAAGCCCAAGGAATCTAAGGCAAAAAGAATTAACTCCAAGTATGAGGTCTGTTTTCTTGAATCCTTGCAGAGCATTTCCTCATCTCCTCACTGCAATGCCCACAACTTCATTGGCTCTGGATTTCTTGAAAGAATTGGACCTCATGGTAGCAGGGGAGGGAGAAGGGTTCTGTCATCCTTTTTCTTACACTCTTTAAAGAATTGGAACCTTCATTTTACATGCTCCAGACCTCTGGAGATGATTACAGTAATGTTAGTGTTGCACATTTCTCCCAGACCTCCCTGCTACAGTATTAAGCACACCTGCTATACATGTATTGTATGAGATGCATTATTAATATGAGCACACACATCTACATGTAACAATAAGCATAGAAAAAACAGATTTTAAATTTGTCTAGCCCACATCTAAATATGCACTAGTACATAATCATTAAAACACTCTTTCTATATGTATATAGAAATAAAAAAACACATCTATACTCAAAGGTTACATATATTAAAGCACAAATACATGCATGCTCATGTACTGAAACTATGAAGACACTAAAGCTGTGGCAAGGAGTTTTGGTAACTGAAGAACAGTTCATATCTCTTAATGATCATATGAAAATTTATTCTGCTTTCTGCTAGTTAAACCAACAGAAAAGTGCTGATTTCTGGAAAAAAAAATAAAAAGAGTTATGTTCATTTTGAAATGCAACAGGCATTGAGAAGCTGACTTATCAGTTCTCCCAGTACAACACAAAAGCAATCTGTAAAAAAACTCTTTGAAAATTATGAAGTGAAATTAAGAGAATACAAATGCACTTTTCTTAATCTGGGAAAGTTCAGCAACTTACCTATACAAGCAGAGTTTTCAGGCTTTAATCTATATCCATTAGGACAGTTCCAGTGCTGCAGAGCTGAGAGGCTGACAAAACCAATTTTAAAAAACACTGGCAAAAAAGCAACAAGGAAGAGAAACATAATCCTGAGGGTTTTTTTGTGCTGTCACTAGAGAAAAACTAGCTTGTATTCAGTCATATCCAGGACAAGATGAGCATATGTAATCCCAAAAGGTTTCTGCAATCTGCCACTTTAGACTCAGACATCTTATCACAACTTCAAGTTTTATCTTTGCCTTGCTTTTCTTGTCACTTTAGACCTTACTGTGTCTGACTACAACCTTGAAGAAATTCCTGGGAGATTTCTTCCCCACACACATCAGGGCTTTTTTTCTCTCTCTCTCTCGTTTCTTTTTTTTTCTCTTTTGGAAGCCAAGTATGAAATGCCTGACACTCTTGCCACAAATTTAACACAGCTTAAGAGCAATGCTAGCAAGGATCACTGCAAATTTCCTTGCAACAAAGCTGCCGTTCAAATCTTAAAAGCAGAGAATTCAAAAACTCTTCACCACAGCTCTCAGTGGAGTGCAGGGAGCGAAATCTCCAGGTACCGTCCTTCTCCGGAACACGGTTGTTTTCTACATTCAGACTTGGATGGGCTCCTCTTTTCTTTTTAAAGCTCTGCTTGCCCCACCTCTTCTCTTTTTAGTACCACTTGAGTGAACCCTGTGTTTGCAAATAGTAATGTGGTCAGTTCCTTACTACAGGGAACTGAGCCAGCATGCAGATATCCAGCCACCCATAATAAATACAGTCTCTTTAGAAAAGCAACGCCTCCTGCTTGAGAAGTACCTGCAGCTTGCAGCTAAGTTTTTTTCCACAGAGATTGTAGGCAAGTTTATTTAATCCTGTTCAATCATGATTAGTCACATTTCTGTTAATATCGTCCTGTCATTTACCAACAGAAACAAATTTTATCATCAAAATATTTCATGCAAAAATCAGGGAAAAAAAATCCCTCTGGTTTCTCTGATATATTTTGACTGGAAATTCAAATCACCTTAAGGTCAAGTTCATATCTAGGGTATGTGTTTGCAATTTTGAAATTATCTCTCTCAGGTCTGAATTTGGCCCCTATGCATCTCCAGAACAATACTTGTTGTTAAAGACTGGGGTAATGATTTCTGAGCCTGCATCACCCACAGATGTTGCAGTCTTTTATATGTACACTGGTGCTGCACAAGGCTACTGTCAGGATGCAATGCTCTTTTACACCTGTTCCACTGAGGCATAAAAACTAGACAAATTCCAGGTGCATTAAGCTCATAATTCTTCAGTATTGAAAAAAAACCTCCTTTTCCTTTAGTCTATCAGCCTAAACCAGCAAAGCTCTAGAGCACAAGCATAAGTTTGTGCTTCTAAGATTTACTGAATTTGACAGTGCTGAGATTTAAGCATGTGTTTAAATGGTTGACTGTGCCAGGCTTTGTTGAGCTAACTAATGTGAGGCAATCTGGTTCTGTCACTTTTTTCTTTCCTTTGATGTTTTTAAATTTTTTTCTGGAGTGTTATGCTGGAATGAATACTAACACAACAGCTGGATACAGCAGCAGCACCAGAAGGTTACCTACAACTGTACGAGTTCTGTCTCTGGGAATTCTCCCTCTCCTCTCCTCTCCCCTCCCCTCCCCTCCCCTCCCCTCCCCATATTTGTCTGGATCAATAAGAGTCCAGACTTGCACTGTCAGAAGATAGGATTATAACCTGGTTATAAATCAGGCCACTTTCCATTAAAAGTAACTGTTTCTTGATGTTTCTGTCTGTGTGCAGGCACATTCTGGTCTCTCAATCTTCACTGCTACAGCCACTGCAACTAGTTAAATCCAGCCTGACAAATGGCAGCCACATTTCCATATACTCTGTTCAGAATCGAGTCTTTATCCCACATGCTATGCTATAAAATACAATAACAGTAATGTAAATTATGCAGGACCAGACTCATGCCAAAGAGCATTTGCTTCTCCAAATAGTCCCCGGGAATACAAAAGGGCAAACAATGTGAAAGCACAGTATAATGCCATCCCATCTAGGATTACAGGATCCTGCCCAGGAACTGTGGTATGTTCCATATGAACCTTTTACTAATTCTGCAATCATCAGTTCCTCCTCAGGCAATTGTCTTCACTGTTCGACTGGGAGCAGGCAACCTTAACAGTCTAAAAGGAATGTGTCACTTCTTTGTGAGCAGCCACCAGCAGTATTTGCCAGACTGTGAGGGTGGCCATCCCAGCACATCCCTGACCTCCTCCAGGGCAGACTCAGACAAACTCACTGAAGGAGACAAAATGAATAAGCCCTCCCTTTCCTTTTAAAACTCAGAAACGATTTCTGTCTCACATTCTTTCTGTCTCTCATTTATACACATTGTCTTTTCTGAACATCTCCCTCAATCTTCCCCCACTGCTCCATTTCCTTTACACATTTGCCTTTACACAAAGCACAGTCAAAGGCGCATCCCAGAATTTGTGGGTTTTTCCCTCTAAATTAAAAATAAATACATAACTCTCTGACAAGCCAATACCAAATGACCTATCTTTCTGAAGGAAGAAAACCCTTCACTTCACCTCTCTAGAGAGCTGTTAATAATTAATTTTACCGTCTTAGAAGTATAGGAATGGCTTAAAAACAGGAAGAAAAAATCTTAATAGTGGAATTACTTTTTTTACCCTTAAACCCCAAACTTAGCTTGGCCCAGAACCAGCTACCAAACCCACAATATTATGAGATTTAGGCCAATGGAGGTAACTATGCATCTAAAAATGGATAGAACCAATCACCTCCCCTTTACAACAAACCAGAAAGTTGTCAATAAAGTTTGAAATGCATCAGGCTGCGGCACACCTACACTTTTAAATCATACTATTTTCCATCAAGTGGTTCAGCATACTGCTCACAGTAATTCCTTCACACCTGAAGTCATTTAGCATTTCAGAACTTGTTCAAATGAGTTTCTGAAAAGCAAACTATTGTGCTCACCTTCAGGTATTAAGTCCAGCAATCTACATTAGTCTGGCACTCATATGGTAAATTAGACCAAAATAGCTCAGCAGTCTCGTTTGTAGGGCTCACTGCAGAATCACTCCCAATAAACTCAAAATCATCCCCCTTCATCAAATGTGAAGAACTTAGTTGAATTTGACCTGCTGACTCAAGACACACCAGAACTAAGAGCAAATAAGCATTTTATCCTTTTCTCTTGGAGTTCTCACTATCTTGGTTGGCTTTGGAAAGCTTTTTTTACCAAAGTTGGTAAAGATCAGCCAGCGATTCAAACAGCTTCGTGGCTTCTTGGCAAACAGCTGCTCTAGTTCAAGGACAGTATATTCTGACTGTTTCTAAACTGTGGAGGCAACAGCCCTCCCTCAGCTTCCCAGTGCTTTCAGTATCTACATTGTATTAATAAGCACATTGTTTAAATCATATATTGGCTTTTATTCTTGCTCACTACACATTACACTACCTTGTCAGCAGTTCTTTTTCTGTCAGCCTCTGAAAGCCTAATTCTGGCTTTAGGCATATTCTAATGTGGTTACAATTGTATTTTATAGCAATCATAATCCAAACTACCACCAACACAGGTTGATTATTAAATGTGAGTTCACTGATGTAGCATAGGAAATGTGTAGCAGCTATCTCTAGTACAAATAGCACAGAGCAGCAAGGAACATTCAGATCCCACAAAACAGATTCCAGAACCTCTCTAATGGCTCCAGAAAATCTGCCAGCCCCTGGAACAAGATGCTCATGTATGTTTCATTCTGTCAGAAAAGGTATTGCCACCAGAAAAGCAGCTGATTAACACAAGCAGCTTTGGTGATGATACTGGGGATTTCTCACAGTCTTCAGGAAAAAGCACCCAACACTTGCCTAAGCCATGCCTTACACCTACTTGCCAAAGCCTGATCTCAGGGCCAGTGTGGGGATAGCTGACTGATCACTACACTTTCTCTGACATGGCAGTGCTTGATTCGGTACTATTAGTGTCATTTCAGCAGGTTCAGCCTGCATCATCTGTAATTCTGACAAAAGGGACATTATGCAATACTAAATTGCCTGTCAGACAGGGCAGGGAGAGGCACAGCGTGAGAGACTGGCATATTCCAGTGATCTCTAAAAGCAGGAATGCCTGAAATCTCCTCCTGAGGTATGATGGCCATTCTGGCTTTGTCCTCAAGCATGTCACTCGCCACTTCAACAGTTTGGAGATTATATTTGGCTGGCAGGATATTTTAATTTAATTTACTAATAAAATTAATTAAAGAGTGGGGCTTTAAATCGTGAAAGCTTTTTGAAAACCAAGTGTTATTGTAAGTAATCTCTTTCCACTTATCTCTTGCACAGCAGCAATTATGAAAAACGTCCACTGGGTTTTTTGGAAGTTTGAGTACCATAGTTTTTCTGTTATAGTTACATTTTTTTTCCTACTACAAACTGATCTTAAGCAAAAGAAAAAACTTAAATAATCTGTGTTTAAAGCATACTGTTAATTATAGCCTATACTATCTTTTTCAAAGCAGTTTTACATTTAACATTTTAGCAGGCACCTTTCACCAGCTGCTATACAGTAAATACTTATTTCATCATCTAGACCACACTGGAATTCACAGAAGGATCCAGAAAGAAAGTTAAATATGCACTCTCTCCTATCCCAACAGCCAGAGCAAGAGGGAAACATTCTGGGGAAGCCACATAGCACATTACTGACTTATGACATTTATCAATGTTAGATGACTACTTTAGGCCTCTATGCTAACAGACATAAAGGAGTAGTTAAAATAGCACGTTGAAGCAGTCAGTTGGCTCTCTGAAGTGGAAATAAAACTGAAGATAAAGCAAGTCATTTTTCACCATGAATAAGATCTCTGCAGCTTGCTATGTGAGAACATTTAAGAAAGGCTCTTAGTAACAGGTATGGCATTACTTCACTATCAGAGTGAAAAAAATGTATCCTCTCTGTGTTTTTTGCTGCTTTCATCCCAAGGATAGCTCTGTTTCCCTCCCAGCAAAATGATTTCTAGAATGCATACTAGAACAGCTGCTCTAACAGATCTCTCAGAACAAAGGCACTGGCTGACATCTAATTTCACTAATTTTTAGAATTCTTGAGTGCTCACCATTTACACTGATACCACTAAGAGATTAGGAATTCGTCTGTCAGCCCATAGGCTCTTATTTGAAGTCCATCTATCACAGATACTGTTACTTTTACTCTTTTTATCCCATAAGTTCTGGCCTGGGAAGGTGAACAATTAAATTTACTTTTTTAGTCAACTTTTTCCTCCTCATTACAGACCTTTTCAGACAGTTTATTCATCTTATGACTGTAGAGAATATAAAGCAGGGAACAATTTATGGTTTTGTTTTATGGCTGCCTTGCTGGCTTTGTGGAACAGAATCACTGCATTTACCAATCCAGCTCACTTTGTCCCATTAACTCCGTTTCACCTGGCGCATCTGTAACACCAGTCTGGCATATCTCAACAAACCCACATCTGCATAAGCTTACTTCTGTCTAGCACATCTCAAAGACAGAATCAAACAATATGGACAATAAATAGGAGTAGAAGTAGAAACGGGCATTGTTATAGACAGCCTTACACAGCAAAAGCACCTGAGGTGAATCCAAGACTGGAATTATCAGAGATGTTGCCAGTGCCCAGTACTGAGCTCCTGCAAGCAGGCTGCAGGATGCTCCCAGTTGCTGCTATACTCAAACACTCTGGAGGAGGCAATGACATCCTGAGCATGTTGCAAGCCACATCCTCTCTGTGCAAGTTTATTATTTTCCTATACATGGCCATGCAGCTGGTGCCAGAGGGCTTTGTCGGTGAATTGCTGGGCAAACAAGAGCAGGTGTAATAAAATACACTTCTAGCGGCTGGGAATGTTCCATTTTTCTACAATTCATAGAACAGATTCAAGAGATCTCTGGAAGAAACTTTGTCCTGATTAGAATATATTTGAGTATTAAGCCCCTCCTGAAATATTTACACAGAGCCCGCTGAAAGTAAACTTGCACTGGAAGGACAAGTTTTTGATGTAACGTCATTTCTTGTGTGAGACAATTTGACAGGTGCAATATAGAATAAAAGCAAAATAATGTATGGGGGTCAGACCCTACCCACAGTAAGTGGTTTCTTATACCCTGCTGGGAAGCAGTAGGCACAGAAAGTGGCAAGTGATCAGCAAGGGCTCCGCCATGCAGGAGGCAGCTTGACCTGACACCACCTCAGGGAGCCTCACAGCTGCAGGCAGTGCAGTGCCAGAGCCTATCACAGACCCAAATACCTCTGTGAGCATGATATCCCAGGACTTGGCATCCAAATCCTGCAACTATCAAACACACCCTGCTTGAGGCCACAGCTGTCAATTCTTCATCTAAACAGGGACAAGGAGAGAAGAGCAGTGGGGAAAAAGGCTGGGGCATTAAGCACAAGCAAGAACACACATTATATTTAGCTTTTAGATAAGGGTTCTGTACTTCAAAGATTTGAACAGATCCCATATTGCTGGTTGGAGTGCAAATATGGAAGATCCAGGTCAGACTCATCTGACAATGGTCATTTCAGAAAGGGGAGAAACAGTTCCCTGCAGTAGTCATTTTCCCTCTGGAGCATTGTAAAACTGCACTACAGGAGTCCCCTGAGACTGCCTGCAGGAGTCAGAAATAGTTTTATTTCTATGGCAGTTTTGAAGAAATTGAAACAACCTAACAAAGGCTTGGTATCAGGGACTGATCAGGCAAGTACTAAGAACTGCATTAAACATGGGGGACGGGGGAAAATCACTTTTCAATAGAGCAGCATAAAATGTGTAACCAACAAACACCGAGCAAAGGGCTCACTAACACTCACACCCATTCTCACAGAATGTCTCCTTGGCTGCACACAACAAGCAGTGTCTGTCTAGCTGAAGGGTGAATGAACAGATTCCTGGAAGTTACAGCTACCCCCTTTAGACCTGCCAGCACGTATTGGCTAGTGTAGCCTGGGCCTTACACTAGGCTAGGAAAAGCAACAGTGAAATCAGTCACAGTTGGACTTTGCAAAATAAAAGGTCTGTAGATGCACAGAGAAATTCTGTGGATGCTATAACCATATGCACAGCATATTAAAAGGTTCCTTCATTCCACCTACATCCCTGCCACAGGCTTCCTGAGTGATCTTGGCATACTTTGCAAATGGTCCAATACTTCCTTTTACATGAAGAAACGTATTTTAATGTAATAGCTGTTATAAAGTGCACTAAGATTCTTGGATGTAAGGTTGTACTCAAAATTGCAAAGTAGTTGTTAATTTATTCCTGCTAAAATCACATAGGGAGAACAAATTCGGCCATAAAATGCAAGGTAAAAGATAAAATTAATTTGGATTTGTACATAATTTGTACATGAATTACGTACATAATTTGTACATAATAATTTGTACATAATGTGGTGGTGCAAAGCACTGAAAACTTTTAAACATCACTTGTTTTTCTCAGAATGCAATATACATTTATTTCTATATGGAAAAACACAGTAAAAATACACTTCCTTCAAATGAGATATGTTAATTTTTGTAGTGCTTTTGTATCAAAAATGATTGCACTGTACTGTAGAAACTTTTCTTTTTCAAAGTGCAAGCTAAGTTTATCATAACAAAATTCCTGTTAGTGCTATGAGAGCATTTCTGAGAGCCACTGCCCCATACACTGTATTAAAAAAATGCTCCACACTCTCAAGTCACTTCACAAGTTACCAAACTAAAATTGTTATAACAATGAACAGAGTATCTTACCCAAAATCACCACCTATAAGGTGCAACCCAACATATTATAGCATCTTTATTAAAAAGCAGAGTGTTTCAGGGCCATTCTATATAATATTACAACAGGGCATTAGGACAAGATTCTAAAAAGGAGCCCCCCCTCAAATCCTCCTCAGCAATGAGCATGGAGAAGGTTTGGTGTTCCTCTTGGGCAGTGCTTTGAAAATTAGCCATAGGTGCCCAGCTTTCCAAAATGAAATAAGACTCCAGTAAGTGGAGAGGGGCACAGGAAATCTATTCTGGGAGTGTGTGTTCCCAATGGTAAAGAGCCTTCTCCATTTGCATGTGTGTGTTTGGCTGCCTTATTTAGAGCTGGGCTGGCAGGCAAGGCAGGATGTGTCAGAAGAAGAAACTCAAGCACCTAAAATATCTGGGGCAAACACTAAATTTCTATTGCAATCTGTATATCCAGTGAGAGACACAGAAGGACCTACCTTTTGTGTGTTGGCACAGAAGTCACTCATTCCTGCTTACATTGCAGATGCTCACAGCCACTCATTGCTGCAAAACATACGGACCTAGGGCAGGGACTCTCCTCAAATGTTGCTGGATGGCAGGCTTACCTTCACATTCCAGGATGAAATACCTAGAGTGACAGCTCTGTGCTTTCAGACATGAAGGAGAAACTGATCCTGAGCTCGCTGATATCAAACTCCCATTGATTACATAAAAACATTGGACTGGGCCTATCTTGTGGAAATGACAGGTTCTTGTCTTAATCATCAACACAGCTTAAAGAAGTACATTTCTATTTTATCCCTCGGAAATCAAAAGAGATTAGGTCCTTTGGTAGGGGAGTATCACTATCATATGCTCTCCAGGGCCTACTTAAGTTTTTGGGGGTTTTTTAATATGTGTAATTTAACTTAGGCCTGATACTGAGAAATAAGAGAAAAATTGAAAAATATTTCTAATATTTTAGAAAATATTAGCAAGCATAACAGCAAAAAGAGGACAATCTGATTAAGACTTCAGGATATTGTTTTTATGTCATGCCCTTTTACACCTGTCCCAAACACAAGTTGCCACTGTGTGAGCACATGACATGGACATTTTTTTCCCAATCCAAAGTCCACATGAGGTTGCAGCAGCAAATACTATCTAGCAATTGGCATCAATATTCCTTTTTCCCTACTGCCAAAACCAGGCACCTCTTCACTAATATCAATAAAGAAATAATACCTTCAAAAATTATCAATTATTAAAAATTCTTCAAGGCGTAGTGTTCTGTGGATCGAGTATTCAGCTAGTACTAATACTTTTGTAATAACATGAAGAAGAACTATCTATTATCTATTAAGTGCAGAACAGTTCAAGAGAGGACAGTGTTATAAGCATTTAATGCTCAGTGGTTTGCCTGTACTGATGCTTGATGCAGCTTGCTACAGCTGCATCCACAATGAATAAATGACAACACTCATCTTTCACATCGCTCTGGTTTTACCAGGATGCATCAGATTAAACATATTGTGTAGACTAATGTACAGACAGGAAAATACTGCCATATGTTAGATTCATTTGTTTAATATAGACTGATTTGCCGTGAAAACTTACCTCCAAAATTGCCAGGATTTCCCCTCACTAGCAAACTGGACTTCTCATAGAAGTACTGTAGTACCTATTCAGTAGCTTAGGGGGAAAAAAAGTCTTTTCGATGCAGCAAAGCTCTTGGTAGTCAGTGCTCAGACAACATTATTAGGACTTGGAATAATACTCTGGAGATTGGAGTGCTGAACTCAAAGCAATTTTCTGTGACCGGGTGAATTGCAGAGTTACCAATAAGCAGCATTTCCACAAAACTACAAAAAGTAGTCAGCCAACACTAAAGAAGGACTCAGTGTGCTACATTGTGAATGGCAGTGACTTTTCCTTTCTGCAGCATCATTACTTACGTAGTGCATGTGTTAAATTCTGTGAGTGGCAACTTAGTGGCAGGTGGAAGGGCTGTTCCTCACAAACTGCTGAACTTTGAGGATGGTGGAACTGCTATGGAGCACGTGCACATAAAAGAAAAAAGCTCTCTTGCATAAAAGTGCTGGGCAGAACACAGGTTGCTGATGGCTGGTAAGGCCAATTCAAAAACCCATGGAGAGTTTTTATTTGTCTGTTGTCATCAGTGATTATTTATCCACACCAGGTTTGTACAGTGACTAAAGGAAACCCTTCAGTTACACCTCCACAGGCTCCTTTACCCTGCTCAAAATCTGTCATTTGTGGTTTCCTCCATAAACAGTCAGTCAACCTCAGAGAAATTTTTGGTGTAACATTTCTGGGGAGAGGTTCAAAACACGTTAGTAGGTGACATTTTTCCATTACTTTTTTATCAATACTGCAAGTGGCTTACCCTTTACCTGACACACTGCTGAAGTTATGAAGATGTGGAAGCATCTTCTGAATCTCTCGTGTGTCCCAACCTCTCGCCAGACACTCCTGCTATTTATGCCCACTTATTCTTGGTGTCTGAACACTGCCTGAAACAATGTGGGACAGGATTCATCTCACTGTAACTGGAGTACCACCGCCCTAAATCTTGCACTACTGGTATTTGCTGAAATGGCTGTGGGCTCAGAAACATTGTCAAATGTCAGTTCCCAGGATGTTGTCAATAAATCATTTAGAGCATCTTTTCAGAACCTATTCCTGTGTTTTTCCCCCAGCCCACACAAGGCTGGCATCATACAGTTCACAAAGAACATGGCCTTTTGTGGAATTTACTCCAAACATTCATCAGAGGAAGAAATCTCATCATTTCAGCTATATTTTTAGGTGGTGACATTTGATTTCAACTTCCTCCAGGCCTGTCCCCCTGCCCTTTTGATGAATCACAAGTTATTTGTACTGTAATGGGCTTCCTACAGTTAAAGTTCTGTCAATTCATTCTGCCCAGAAATATAACCAGGAAGGATCAGAAAGATATGCAAGGTATGTTCAGAGTATAACAGATCCAATAAAAGTACATCACCTACACAGCTTATTTCCCTCTTCAGTTTCAGTATTCTACTCAGTAAGACTGAAAATCATTCAGGCAGCACTGCCCAAGCTCACTTCAACTATCTTTCTAGCTGCCAGTTGTTACCAAACACTGGTCTAGCTTTTCCCACTTAACATGTGGCCCATCTAATTTTTACAGTTCAGTTACATTCTACTGATGACCTAAGGTGTCAATCCTGCAGCTCCTTTCCTATGCAGATTCTTTTTCTGTCCTTCAGCCTATGTTTTGCCCATCCATAAGTCTTGTTGCACGGCAGTTACCTCAGCTTCAGAATTGATATCAAATATAATGAAAAAATCATGTACAAGAGTAGGGTCTTTTGTCCCCCAGGTCAGATTTGTCTAAACTCTACTGAATGTCTTTCCTAGATCCATTACTGGAACTGGTGAATTGCTACTATTCTTTCTCCTCTCAGTTCTTGCCCATATCTTTACAAGCCAAACAATTGGAGGATGAGATCCTTCCACTCAGGGAACTGCATATTGCTCAGCAGAGTGTTTTTATTCTTTATTTAATCTTACTTGTGTGCTTTCTGTAGGAATCTCCCTTGCTTCTTATGCATACCCCTCCATCACAGCGTTTTTATTAGTTTAGAATCTGTGTTTGATTAGGTGCCAGTTTAGCGCTCAACCTCAAGGCAGACTTGTACATAGATAGTTACAATAAAAATTCTTGTTTCATGTTCCAGCCACAAAACTATCATTTATGTGTTCTGCTTGTACTGAGCACCTTTCTAAATGTTCGTCCACCGATTCTGGGCTTTTCCAGTCTTTTATTTTAAAAAGAGCAATTGTTTAACATTATTCCTTTTTTTGGCACAACTTTTGGCTCATCACCCCTTAAAAGAATTTTCATTACCATTCTTCTAGTTCTTTATGAAGGTCAATGAGCTTTAAGAATCACCCTTTTCTCTCTCACACCATTTGATTCAGATTTCATTTCTAAATCTCTGAATCTTCAGTAGTGACAAACCAAAAACATAATCACCTTATGACCAGACAAACTCTTGTCTCTGCCAGTCCACATTCAGGCATTCTCTAGTGTTAAGTCATTGTCAAAGACACAAGAAAATGTCGCTTTTCTATCAATAAACAAGGGACTTTATTACTTACCTCTCCTCATGAATTCCTGTTACAGTTTGAAAGAAATAGTTCATATAGCTACTGGATATGTCTACTCAATCATTTTGCCTGACCAGAACAAAGACCATTATTTTTCTGGTTTGTGAAAAATGTTTCTTTCCTTGTTTTTGCTGCTGATTACTTTATCCAAAGGGAATGTCGGCTCCTCTGTCAAAGAGTAAAAAATGCTCAAGCAAGGAACAAATAAACAGCACTTTTGTGTATGAAATTATGCCTCCGCCATTCTAGAGAGTTCACTTCCTAGTGCTGAGAAGTAATTTAGCACAATCTTCTACTGAAAAATGCTATGCTCAGATTTTAGGCTGAACTCAAAATAATTGACACAGAACTCCAGGAATTGAGAGCTTTGGAGATATTGATCCAGACAACAGCAAACACTACAATTGCAAGGTGCAGTGCCCAAATTCATGTGGAAGTTAAATCACAGAGGGAGAAAGAGAACAATATAAGAGTACAGTAAGCAGCCAGCTACAGAGAATGGTAAATTAAATTCAGAATAATATTACTTCCTCTGATCCTCAGCTATGAAACATGATGCTCAGAGCAAGCAGGAACATTATGATTCCTGTTCTCACATTCCTGCTTCAGCAGGGAGGAAGTCACTCCATCATGTCACTTCTACGCCAGAGAACAAGAAACACCAAGGAGTATTCTTTTTTGGAGAATCAGTGAGAAACCAGAACAGGTCACTCAAGACCTGAGAGCATGCTCTGGAAAAATACCCACAGATGATGTCATTCATGTGCAATCTGAAGCGAGCAATACGCTGCAGGATTAGTCTAACACTGAAGAAGGCTTTATCCAAAGAGAAAAGTGACATTAAAAGAGAGTAATATTATTCTGAATTTAGTTTGCCATGCTATATAGCTGCCTGCTTACTGTATGCTTGTCTTTTCTTCTTTCTCTCTCTGTGATTTAACTTCCACATGAACTTAAACACAAGGGACTGGGCTAGAAAACAAAAAAAATAATTGGTACAAATTATTTTTGGAGTCTCAAACATTTGGTCAAATATTAGCAGGAAAAAAATTCAAGACACATGACTCAGTAGTCCATCTGATCAGCACATAGCATTGGATTTCATCATCATTAATTAAATCAATTAATTAGTTCTTACAAAAAACAATACTTACAAGTATTGGATTTAATTTTCTTTTTCTTCAACAAAGGTGTGGCTGTTTTAGAGACTGGGAAATAATACAAAGTAGACTATACATATTGTTTTGTTCTGATTTTCCAAAACAATACTAAACTAGAAAGCATAAAGGAGAGTCAAGCAAGAATCTGATCTAGAGATTTGTTCATTAATTTACTTTTTGAAGTATTAGAGAAGTTTTTTTGAGGATGCTAGAGGTTTCCCTCAACTGTGTGCCTAAATGAATAAAAATACTTTAAAAAAAAAAAAAAAATCAACAAAGCACTCATTTATTTGACTGAACAAGCAACCCATTGAATTTAAATTAGAATTGCACCAAAACTGCTAGTAATCGTCATTTTGGATTGTTCTTCCTTTCCATCTAGCCCAGCAGCATTCTCAAGTGTCAGCAGCCCATGCCAGAGGCCTTAGAAGAAACTGCGTGAACTTTGTCTGAGGCAACAACCTTGGAATACTCTATTCCTGCCCTCAACACACACACATATAAAGCTCCTTTCTCCTGTATTGAAGTGAGTAAGAAAACACATTCCATTTCGGCCTTCTCTGGGCATAAGCATTTCACCAAGTCTCTCTCACCTTAGTTCCAGATCTTAGTTAAAGATAATAATAAAAAACCAAAAATAAAACAAAAACAAACAAAAAATGCCAAACAAACAAAAAACCAACCAACCAACCAATCAAAAAAACCCCAAGAAACCACACCACTACCAAATTCCTTTGACTCTTCCTCAAAAAACGTGTGTCGAATATTTGATAGCTCATCATATTTTAGAATAGGGTATTTTCTTGTCAGAGCCTCTTCTGCAAAATGTAGACATTCATACACTGTCAGTGAACTGGTATTCTGTTATTATCAGAGGTTAGTTGTAGTTGTTTGCACAGTCAGCTCCTTTCATAATACTCTTAAGTCAATCAAGGGTCTTTTAAAAATACCAGACCTGAAGTTAGAACAAATATACTTAAAATATATACCTGGCAGGTGCTATTGATCTTGCTGCAGCAATTCCACATTCTTTTCTAAACAAAAGGTTAGGATGTTCTTTCATAAAAAATAGAAAGCTGGAGAAAAGTGCAGTTACTTCTATAGTGGGAAATACTGTATCCTTTTGTTCATAACTGCTTTCTGCCTTTTTGATTGAAAAGATTCCCATCTTGAACCCTGATGAATAATACAGCTTTGTAAAAAAAATATCTCCTCGATACAGGCTGTGTTTCAGACTGATATTTCAGCTTGATTTTCCACTTTTTAGTAAGGGAGTCGTTCAAATATATCAAAATGACACATTAATCAGGCCTTTACTTCAAAGGGAATGCTGATCTTTTGAAACTCAGAGTAAAAAAATTTCTGTGATTTATAAATAAAAGATAAAGTATCTGTTCTATTGAGAACTTCTCATTTTCAACAAAGGAATGTGACAGTGCTGACCTGGAGCTTCTGTGGCTTTCTGTAACACCTAGAACAATGCAATGAATTCTGTGAGAGAATGAATCCAGGTCAGCAGGTTTCCAATCTACATGCAGTTAGATAATTAAAAAAAGATTCATTTTGAAATCTCATCTGTGGTCATGAAGAAGATTCAAGTTTGTGTTTACCTCCCAGCCACAAATCTAACAAACTGGTTGTTTTGAAAAGAAAATCATAGCTCAAGATGGATGATTGTAGTATATTACATCTTGGTTACAAAGCCTCTCCAGAACAGTTGCCTCTCTTTCTAGCAATAAACTCACAAGCTACTTGCTCCCCCCTTTTCAGTTCAAAGGCAATGCTCTCCAAAAACCTCTCCCAACTTTGACTGGGACACAGGCAGACTTCAAGGCCAGCTTCAAGTGCATTCTTCAAATTTCCCTGGTGCCATTGTTCCACACTCTGATTTCATAGCTGCCCTCACCTTGTCAAAACGGGGCATGTGTAGTGCTCCAATCATTGCAATAAGGGCAGTATCTTCACCCATCATTTTACCTGGCTACAGATGCCCCAGTACCCTTGTCATGGCAAAATTTCAAGCAAAATACTTTGTGGCACACAGTCCCAGAATTCTCTAGGCTATCACCCTTCTTCTGTTGTTTCTCAGCTTTCTGTCTGTATTCTCTCTCATTCCTTTTCAGATTTCCTTTTGTCCCCACAGCTACACTCATCATATATTGTCTAAAGCTATAAACAAAGACAAAAGGGTCAGGAAAACACACTGTCTTGTATAAAAACAATTCTTTATTTTCACATCAAAACAACTTCTATTTTAATTACTTCTTTGAAAAGGTGTTGAGTTTAAAATGTCCTTTGTTTAGCCTCCTAGGTACAGTCCAAGTCTGATGGTTTTGCTATTACAGACATTTCCGTGTTACACATGAAAAAGTTTTCTCTCTTGATTCCCTGCCTGAGAACAGTATGAGAATCTGATGTGGTGCAAGGAATATAAAGTCCACTGTGAGCAATGGCAAGCAAGAACTAAAATAAATGCATGGATGCCTTAAGTTTGGCTTAGTAAGTGCACATTGAAGCCAAGATCATGGTTTACTATCATAAGTACTAAGGCCCACTGAAGCTCTCAATAAAAACGAGGTTTACTTAGAATTCAGCTCACATTTCTCAGTTATTTCATTAGTCATCCTATTTTGATTGTAGGTAACGTATAAAAAGAAGTCTAACCTTTTTGGTGAAAAGCAGGATGAATTCAGAAAACAAAGTGCAAAATATACAAAAGCTGATACATAAACATGGGTTAAATCCTCTCCAAATGCTCCTACCAGGCAAGCACAGATTAAAGTCATCATTGTTCATACTGATGATTGATCCAGCACTGCATTTCAGAAGACATTGCACAAATGATCATTGGTGACAAAATCTATCTCACAATGATTCCATCATTAGCAATTGACAAAATAAAAAATTACATCTGTTAGCAAAGTATTTCTTCAGCTCTTTAATTAAACCAATCCTGCGTGATACAGTGCAAACATCTTGATTGCGTCATTTGCCCTTTGTGTCAAATTCCTACCAAAATTCCCCAGCACATTTGGTGTTTTGACAGGAGTTACAGAAGCATGTCTCGATTACGTAACTTTTGCCTCAAGAACTGCAGAAAAAATAATGTATAACATGTTTTCTTGAAGGAACATTCTCTTTATAGTAAATTCCATCTTTGATATACTGATAGCCCATGGGGCCAGAGATTAATTTCTAACTTTAGGACATGCTAATTCCACAAGGATTAGTCAAACCAAAAGGTTTAACATTCATAAGTGAGCTCTCTCAAGCAAACTGTGCACCACCTCAGTTCAACATATTGATGTATCACCTACAAGTCAGCTGATATAACTTTTGAGCTTCAGAACTAGATTTAGAGCTTTGAAACCTGAAATCAAATACTTTCCAGGAAAAAAAGAAAGGTTAAAACAATCGTTCCCATTAACAACAAACATGGTGTTTTTAATTGGAAACACCTTCAACAACTACCAACTATACTGTCTATCAGGAAAATAGAAGGCAGATATTGTAACGCTTCAGGTCCTGTTAAAAACTTGGTTTGCCATTAACTTGTCAGATGAACCTTGGTTTTGACACAAAAAGAATCTGTTTTCCCTAAAAAATCCTAAATTTAAAAAAAAAAAAACAACAACCCTGCCAAAGTAAAATATTCCTCTTAAAAAGCTAAAACCATTTTCATTGCAATCCAAATCATTCATGGAAAAAAGAAGAAAGACTGATTTGTAACCGCACACAATTGTAACACAGAAAGGAATACCAAGGCTAATTCTAAGCAGGCAAGCTGATTTTGCACTTTTGAACACCTCACATGCTTCTTTATTACAGCTCCCATAGTCTCAAATACTCATTCTACTAATCCTGGTCACTGAACAGCATGGTGTAGGTACTACAGAGATTTTTCAGTGTGTTCCTTTCCCACCATGATTTTATGTTGGTGGCTTTTTGACAAAGTGTTTTCCTCTCACCAAGCCAGCCCTTACAAGATAGGCTCATCAGCATTCCAGCAGGCAAAATTTCATCCCACATTAGTGACACTGAGAAATGCCACTGTTTTGAAGCTGACAAACTAAGCTTTGGTTTGTAGCTTTGAGGAATATTTCTCCCTCTGGAATGTGTAGATTTCCAATTTCCTAGCAAAAAAACCCCAGTTCTTCTAGGCATAAAAAGGTCCAAGAAAAGAACAGAGCTGTAATTTTTAGGAAAAACTGTGGCTCACAATTCATACATACTTCTAAACAAAATATCTGAACCTAGAACAACAAAAGTTCTCTTACTTACTTCAGGCATTAAAAAAATTAGCCCCAGAATAGACTATTCACTATTAACATTAATAGGCAATTCTGAATTCATTGTTACTATTAATTCCTGATTTTTAAACATTGGGAAGCATACTCACAATTAACTTTCACTATGCTCATTAAACTTCACATCCACCATGACCTGAGGACAAAAATTCCTCTTGCTGTATCTCGAAATGTATTATATTAATGCAGTGTAGTACATAATATTGTGCAATATCTGTGTAATATATAGATATAAGAGTGTGTGTGGTATTACACAGTACCACAGAATTTTCTGTACAGAGATTTCTGAAATTGAGGTATATGGACAGACACATCCAAGTAAATTCTAAGGCTGAGATTTTGCAATAAGATCATTTGATGTAAATTAACATTATTATCAAGTGTCTCTCTCAGAGTACCTCATAGTATCTTTCCTGAGCTTCAGGACACTAAAGCAGCTTCTTTGCCCTTTGCAATAACATCTGCAAAATGACAATACAATGTGTTTTGTACCTCTCAAGAGTCCATAAACTGTGACTTCAGTTTCGACCGGCCTGAGAATACTTTCAACACAAGACACTGTACAAACAGCTGTATAACACCTCAAAGCACAAGCTAACATCAGAAGAAAACTTGTATATTCAAATAAAGTTTTGACTCCAATAGAAGTAGCTAAAACTGTTTTTCTAATATTTTGAAGTACATCACTTTCAAGAAAATTGAGATTCATGTTTGATACATGCAACTAGCACATCATGTGGTGAAATGAGGGAAGAGAAAACAGAATGTTTTAATAAAAACATAAAATATCTTTAGCCAGGGAACCATTTCATGCTGTATTTTTCTTTGGAAGAACATCATTTCTTCACATCCAAAATCACAAACATGAAAACAAAGAAAATAAACAGGCAATATTTTTCTTCTATTCTCCTTCCTACCCACCACCATCCAGTAAAACTCTACATCAGATAATGTATTCTGACCATCATCTAGCATCAACCTGCTTCCAGATGCAGTATCATCATTTTGAAGTAATTTTACCTATCATTTATTTCATCTCCACCCTCACCCTTCAACACAGATACTCAGACCTGGAGCCCTCACTTCTGAAGGTCATTTGAGAATCCATGCTTGACCTAGAGCAAAGGAGAAGTCTTTCTGACTCATCTGTGTACCTTCGTGCCCAGAGCTGGTCTCCTGCAGTCAGTGTTCGGGGCTTCAGTGACACTGTTTCAAATTGCACATAGGTCTCTTTTGCAAGTTCAGCTTCCTTTGCAGATTTTGGTCTTAAATGAAGTTTTAAAACTTTGTAGAGTAAGAAAAATATCAGAGGTAAAATAACCACGCATGCTGCACTGCTGGCCACTATCAGAATAGAAAACTGAGAGCTGCTTTCATCAGTTAACCCATCAGTGGAGAAAACAACACACTGCTCTTTTGTAGGTGGCACACCTTTGGGTGAGACACATGCCATATACTGAGTACTAGGTTGCAAACCATCAATTGTGACTTTGTTTTTGTTAGAATCAGTGCTGAGAGGCAACATATCTTTCTCACCATACTTGGAGTATAACACAGTCACAGCAGAATTGCCTGTGGCACTGACAGTGTTCCAAGTTAAGGTCACCCTTTCATCAGTTTCACTGATTACTCTTAGGTCCTTCACAGTAACATTTTGCTCAGCCACACCTGCTGTATTTAATGAAGTATCCTTACCTTTCTTGCTTAAATCTCCAGTCTGCTTTTTGTTCCCATTTGTCACTGCCTTTGAAATTTTCCTTCCATCTAACATGAGCCTGGATTGCTTTTTGTCAGTAAATGTCATGCTGGTTGATCTTTCAGTGCTAACCAGAGCTGTGGTGGTCGGTTTGGTGGGAAGAGGTGTGGTTGTCCTCTCGGGTTCCTGCTTGGATTCCTCCTGAGTTGTATTCTGCCTCTCAGCCTCTGGCTTCCTTCCATACTTCTGTGGTGACAGAGTTGTAGTAACTACACCAACCACTGTGACAGTCACAGCAGCTTCTGACATTCCTGCCAAGTTCTTGGCTTTACATCTGTATTCTCCTGCGTCCTTGTATGAAATTCCTGTCAAGCTTATTATGGACCATCTGACACCTTCTCCAGGAGTTTCTTGAATTACTATGGGAAAATGCAGAGAGTAAAACATTATGAATGGGAAGTAAAGAGGAAGTAAACATTATCAGACTACTTCTTCCCTTTCTGCCAGAAGGAATCACATGTATGAAAATTTTAAAAATGAAAAACAAGCAGTCAAAAAAACCCAACAACAACAAAAAAAACACCCCAAAACTAAACCAAATTCCCAAAACGAACTGTGGAATTCCCAGCCATACTCTATTACTAAATAAAAGTGCTCAGCTTCAGTCAAAATGGAAACAAATGTCTGGTAATTAGAATATAGTTCACAGTTTCACTAAGAAAAACAGAACCACATGAAGTGAAATCAAATGTCTTAAAGTTGCTATTGACTCTCAAATACAAGACCCGCTGACTTCACGTGACACTGATTGTGCAACCCATTTAAAACACTATTGGAAATTACCTTTGTCCTAAGATATTTCAGTACTCTTACCTTCATCAGACCTACGATAGCTGCTAACTCCTTGGCATCAGCAAGTAGCATTTTTTACATTTAAGTTACTACATAAGTATCTGTCAGAGCAGCTAGAATGATATCAGACAATGGCAGCCTTGCAACATTTGCAAATAACATAGAAAACATGAATTTGGAAAATCTTGTGTTTACAATGCTGAGTTTTAACTGGCTCAGTTATGGCCTCACTGGCTTTTTCAACATTAACATTTTTGAACAGACGTTCCAGCAACAAATTCTCCTTTCTGCTTTCCAGCTTCTGAGTTAGGGTCCAGCTAATCCAACCTCCATTTTCCTTTATCCTTCCCCCACTTCATCCATGTCTTCCTTCCACACACATTGTTCTTGTAACAGACCACATCCAGAATCAAAACACTCTGCTGGACCTGTTAAGACTGAGAACTAGACAAAGAATTTTGTAACAACCATTGCACTGATATGACTGCCAGCTTGGTGCAATACATGGTCCATTGTTACTCATTACAATGATCTCAAAGTACAAGCAACCCAACAGTTTTTGGTTCTCCCATTTCCTATAAAAGAGCAGTTGTACCTGTATAGTTCACTGGAATATTGTCTGACCTAGTCCAAGTGAGCTGTGGTGTTGGGTACCCCGTGGCGTCACAGCGTAGCAGGACGTTGCTGCCCAGTGGTGAGGTGATTTTTGTTGCTGAGGTCATCACAGATGGTTTAAGACACTGCTCTAACTCAGCTCTCTGGAACAAGATTCCTGCCAGGTTCTCAGGACCACTACATGAAACCAATGGATCAAGAAGTACAACAGAGGTGTCCACAATTTTGGAAAATTCAATTAGCTTTGAAATGCGACAGTCACAAAACCATGGGTTGTCCTGAAAACCTGAGGCAGGGAGGGAAGAGGGGAAAGAAAAAAAACCATTGTCAGTCAATATATGGATATTGTGATTACAGTATGACACATGACTACCACCAAATACAATCAAGGACAATCCTGGACCTATTCTGAGTTAATCTTTTCTCTTTCAACTTGTGGTTTTTGTTCAGATGATTGGTGGGGGAGTATTTTCAGAAGTTAGGGAGAACAGTATGGAAGTTTATTAAGCTAAATATCTTCTTCACAGAAGTTTACAGGAGCATAGTGATGTGCTGGCACTACCTGTGCTTAACTTTGCTATTTATCTACGAAAAAACACTTTGAAAAGGTGTCTTAAGACTGATGATATATTTTCACCTGCCTGTGCCTACTGGAAAGACAGCTTCTCAGGGCTATTACTTCAGGTCACTCTCCTCTGCTATAAGTCCTTCTTTGGGCTCTTACAGCTTAACCTTCCCTGACCCTTTCTTTCAATGCTTGAGGAGAACATGATGTTTTAGGGTTTAGAGCTTACACCAACATCTCTACTCCTTGAATAAAGGGATAAAGAATAAGGAGAAAAAGGTTTATGCCAACAAAATTCTTATCTGGCTCTGAACTACACCAATATTGTTACAAGCCTGGCTTCAATTTAGTACAGCCTCTGAAATATATTCAAGAATAACAGAAGAGTAGAAAATAGGAAGGATCACAAAACACCATGATGACTAATATTTTTATGATGGCATATAGGAATGCTCTCTCTCTTCTGCCAGGGACAAAAACATTTGCTTCTTGGTTCCAGTCTATGAATTAGAAGCTTTTCCCTCCTCATGAACTTATTATATTGCAAGACAACAGCCATTTCTGAGGATTATCAGTCTAAATCCTCAGCTGCTATTGATTACTCCACTATCTTGACTTTCACAGAGCAACAATGGCTTCACCAGGTAAAATACAACCCAGCATATCACTCAGGAGTTCAAGTATTTTCTTACTAGACTTACACTTTTGGGTATGCCTTTCTTATTTTTCCCAAGTACTAATAATAAACAAAACTTATGGTCTGAAATAAGGGTGGTATGCAAGGACCCCTCACTACTCAATTTACTGATCAGTACAATAGACAAGTCATATAAGTCAAACCAGGATTAAAAGAAAGAAAGAGCCCTAAACACCTGCAAATATTGTTCAGTGTGTATTGTTAAGAATTATCAAAACAGATCTTGGAAAAATGATGGGGTTTGTTCTGGAAAAAGACTGCAGATGAAACAATACATGAATATTTTACTGCTTCTTCCTTTTATCACCAGACCAAGATTAGGTTATTTTGAGCATAATGGTAGTGATTGGTTAAAACTGTGGTAAACCCCCATTAATCCCTGCTCTTTAAAACAAGACTTGACCTGAAGAGATTCCATGACTTTGACATCACAATCCAATTTCACCCCTTCCAGACAGAAGAGATTTTACATCAATTCACTACTTATTATTTGCTGGAGCAGAGAAGGAGAAGTCAAAGGAAAGTGAATCAGCAACTGCTTTTCCTCAAAAAAATCTCCAAAATATAAAAATTTGCCTGCAAACTTCACACATATATTCATAAGGAGAAAAGACACTATCCAAGTGTTTTCCATATCTAGACACATCAACTGTTTGTGCTTATGAAAATTCTGCTCAATCAAGCACATGTATGTAACTATTTGTGCTCATCTTTTCAATAGGGAAGCTTTGTAGTTACAGACAATACTTCTGTCGTTTTCTTTTGCTTTTCGCTTGTAAGGGGTCGATTTTCCTCACTATGTTAAGAAATTTACTGCAGGAAAGGAAGGGGTTTATTATTGTTTCTAACCTACTCAAAGCACTCAAAAGCCTTTGAAATAGACCAAAAAAAATGGTTACATTAGAAAAGACCTTTAAGACCATCAAGTCCAACTGCTAACCCAGCACTGCCAAGTCCAGCACTAAACCATGTCCCTGAGTGCCATGTCTACACATCTTTTAAATACCTCCAGGAACAGTGATTTCACCACTTCCCTGACCCCACTTTCAATGAAGGAACTTTTCCTAATATGTGTACCTACATAGCTCTCATATCCTCCCAGTGTCCTGGAGAAAAGCCAAAGTCATTAAAATAGGTATCAGAAATTGACAAAATAAAAGGAATGATGAGGCAACGGTGAACAGTCCCTAGACTGGATGGTTGTTAGTCCAGCTTGGGACACAGGTTTGACCATCTGTGTGTAGGGTGAAGGAAAAGTTATGTCAGTCAGACACCTCATCTTCCCCATCCATTATGATTCCTGTGCAACTGCCTAAAGAAGCAGGACTTATACAAATACACATAATATATACAGCTACAGGAGTTCCTTCCTTGCCTCCACGGCACAACCCCTCTGTTTATCTGTGTCTTGCCAGTATCTGACAGAATTCACATTATTTCTACCCATTGTAAATCGCCAAGTCATGTGAATTCCCAAAATGAAAAGATGAAAGCACTATTGAGTTGGAAGCAAGATAAAACACTGAATTTCATTGTACTTCAGTTAGTGTTGAAGAGAATAGAAATGTGAATGTAAACCTAGTTTCCAAACTACAAGGGGCATTTTGAACTTTAACAGCTTGTGTTGACAGGATGTTAGAAGTGAAAACAAACACATGAAAAAATAAAGAAAGGGTTAAAAAGGGGGGAAAAATAAGAAAATGGAAAATATTAGGGAGCTTTAATAAAAGAAATAATTTCTTAAGAAGCAAAAATGAAAATAATGATAAATCTCTGATGGCACATGTGTCTGAGGAAAGAGAAAGTCTTTATAAACCCTGGATTTTTTTGTAGAAATATCAAGGCAGCTTGTTGATCTGAGAAATAAATACTAGCCCAAGCAAAACAAACATTGATAAATATTTATACATTGTGATATACCAATGCAGTGTTATTTTAATATTAATTACTCTTTTTCTACAAGATTTCTAACCCTTTATTCTAGATTTAGCATATTTTATATTTACTCTCACACATTTGTATGTGTGCTTGCATGTACAACGGCAAACTTATGTATATGCGTGTCTGTGCATGCACATTTTTGTAGTCTTTTGTAGCAGGGTTTCCCTGTGCTGTGTCAATATGGACTTTAGCTATGAGCAAAATTTCTTTTGTAAATCAGTAACCAGACTCAGACGATAACTTGTGTAGCACACTGCTTTTCAGTTGCTGCGAAATAGCAAGATGTAAAGCATTCAAGTTTCAGGCTGATAGAAGTATTCACCACTGCCTGGGCCAGCCTACCCCAGGCTCTTTCCAACTGAACCTACACATTTTGATCCATGGTTCTAAACAGCAAATTCCATATCCAACACTGTGTCACATGGCAATGGTTAGGGAGCAGTTTCAGGAAAAGCAGTATCTACCCAATGGCTCAGCATAACAGCTGGGAGCCTGACGGACCTGCAGCATTCCAAATTTCTGGCACCTCTGCACATAACAGAGGCAAGATCTCACACAACTGCCACTCTGTCAAATGCTGGACTCTTCTGTTCCTCTCAGTGACTCACCAGAGCCCACCATACAGAAAACGCTACTGCCATCGTTCCTGCCAGAAATGTAAATCTCTGTACAGCAGCCAGGGCTGAAACGCAGCTGTGATTTGGATCAAAGTATTAGGCTATGGCTCCAGAGGTAACCAAGAGGGCCAGATGAATTCACACACTGGTCCCCCAATCATTTGCACTGTTTAATTTTCAGCTCACTCCACAGCTTTGTTTTGAGCTGTTGCAAAGAGCACTTTCCAAGGCAAAGCCAGACATGGGTCCAGGGACAGTTTACACTCCAGGGATTGCTGCCTGATAGGCTTATGGATGAGACAACACCAAGGGTGGCTCCCCTCTGTCCTGCCCCCAATGCAAGTGCAGCAGGCTTCGTACCTCCGAACGATTCCACATGTCTGTCAGCCCTCCAGGCATACAACATACCCCTGCTGATTCATATTACAAAAGCCCAGTTGAACAGTTTCCAGTGCAATTCTCACATAACTTGAGGCAGGTTAGACTGAAGAAAAAACATCCCCACTCCCAGAATTACATGTTAGGGTCACTCTAGAATCCTGTAGAGCTCCCAGAAAACCAAGGGCTAAATCTTACGAAGTGTGGAACAGACAGTCAGCTTTAAAGAGAGCTGGCCATAAACTGTGTGGATGAGAGCCAGAGTGAGCCACTTGGCCATATTCCCTAACCTTCTTTCATTTAGCACCATGCACACACAGAGGAACATCATACAGTGGGAGGTAGTTAAAAAACCCAAACCTCTAAGTACAGAGATGATGAACTGGAATACAGGGATGCTAACACACCAGTCCTCTGGCAAAAGTAGTCTTTGGCTCCTCCAAGAGTCCTTGAAGCAAACATGGGGAACTTGAACTTTCTCATACGTGCAACCATCTTGATGTTCAGTCAAGACACTGAAGATAAAATTGCCTCTTGGTGTTAAAAAATACATTTGCACAAACATTTGAGATTAGGGTCTTGCTAGTTTTGATCTTGTTAATTACACACAAGTGACAATCCTGTTTTGACAGAACCAGGACAAAAGACAGCTCAAGCCATAATTGATTACACTAATTAGAATCTGACTGCTGTTTTCCTGACTAGACAAAACCAGCATTTATTTACTCTGGGTCCCAGCTTCCAGCAGAGTTCTGGCTGCAGTGACCATTCCATGTAGGTACATAGGTCAGGCTGAACGCTCCCACAGAGAGTGGCTGGAGCACCTAGGACACTCTTGAGCATCAAAGCGTGCAATTGTGGTCATCACATTTTAAGAGAAACATTTTTTTAAACCTAAAGGAGTCCAAATGGAACCAGTAACTATGGTAAAAAATGAAAAAAAAACCAAAAAAACAAACCACACACAGCAAAAAAAAACCCAAACCAAACCAAAAACAAACAAACAAAAAACCCCAACAAAACCAAAACGAAGCAAAAAAACCCCATCCAAACAAAAACCAAACAACAACAACAAAATTAAAAAGCCCACAAAACAAGCAAGCAAACTAACAAAACAACAACAACAACAAAAACCAACCAAAAAAAACCCCAAAAACCTTCATATTATATTAGAAGCTGGTGAAAGAAATGGTGTGGTTAGTTAGGATGGCAAACAGGGAAGGAAAACCTATGAAAGACTACTGCAAGAGATGGTGATTAGTTTTTCTGTATGCCCATGCCCTATAGGACAAGGGGTAATCAGCTTAGTTTGCAGTAAGGGAGATTGAGGTTAGATATTTAGAGAAACTTTCTCACTACCCTGATAGATAAGCACTGGAGGAGGTTACCACGAAAGGCTCTGGGGTGGTCTGGCCACAGGCTTTAAGAACAGCACTGGCTTTACCAGAATGGCTCAGTTCCTCTGGATCTGTATCCCAGCAGGCTAGGTCCTTCCTGACCACATACCTCTGTGATCCCTATCTGTAGCTCAGAGCAGGAGGAGAGTATCTATGGGATGCGCTTCTTCTTCCTCAGGCTCCAGCAAGCCCAATAGAGACAGGAGGGGTGTCAGAAAAGAAGCACTAAGACTCAGTGGAGTCTAAATAAACTTATCAAAATAACCCATGACACAAAGAGCATTGCACTTTCTAATCTCCAGAGAAAGGGGACGTTTTCTTATTCACCACAGAGTTTCTCATGTAGCAAACACTGTCTGTCTGCTTTGGGATACACTCATCAGAAAACTATGATGTCAATGAAAAAAAAATCCACCTAATTCCTCCACAGCTTATCTAAGGTAGATTTACTCAATGTTACACAAGGAAAGTACTACCTGGCATCATGTATTCTCAGGTGCAAATCTATAATAGCTGCACAGAGCCTCCCTTAGCACCTAACATTAAAAAAAAAAAAAAAAAAAGAGAAGCAAGGTTCTGTTTAAACCCAGTGTGTGTTACCCTCTGGAGATCTGTGTTAAAACCCGATTGTATTTCATAACAGAAAATGGTCCAAAGGTCACATCCCAAGCCCCCAAAGAACTCAATGCTGACACCAGAGGGTTTGCTAGGACTACAGGAGGCTGGAAGAGTGCCTGCATCAAGGAAGCCTGCAGATGGTTCCCAGAGTTAAGGGGAGAGAAGAGTGTGTGAGGTTTCAGGATTTTTTGGTGTTTGTTTTCTTGACTTGGGTTCGAGGTTTTTGTTGGCTTTTTTTTTTTTTTGTTAGCTCCTTTTGTTGTGTCTTTTAAGTGGTGAGGACTATATAAGACAAGAAAACCAATTAACCTCATGGACTCCCACAGGAGATAATGATGATTAGATCTAGCACAGTCAGCTCCCACTTTATAACTTCCTGTAGTCTTCAGTGCAGGGACAGGGAAAGGAGTACTGAGATGGACTTACTCTTACAGCTTTTAGTCTTTTGGTTTTTTAATCCTGAATAAATGAAAACCCTTTAATGATGCAAGCCTACAGTTATCATGCTTATGAAGCCATGAAGCCTACTTTCATCTATTAAGTTACTCATAAAAAATATGATCTGAATGAGAGTTTCAAGCTGCAATTTCTGCTGTGAAACAAAGCAGCTGAACAAATGAACAGTGAATTGTGGGGGTTTAGACCAAGAAATTGGAAATATGGGGCAGTGCAATGCAGGACAGATCTTTATCAGTCCTTACAGGATTGCTGCAGTAGAGACAGCCAGCTGGTTTTCCTCCCTTCCACCTGCTGCACTACAAAAACGTCAAAACATGCACTTATGTGTGAACACTAGAAAAGATAGAAAAGAACACTACTGATAGAACTGTTCCAGCCTGAGACTGAAGAAGAGAAAGGAGTTACCCTGGCAAGACTAGGAAGTGGAGATAAGGTTAAGATAAAGCACAATGCCACAAAGAGAACTGATGCAATTGCATACTAGAGAAAGGGATCAAATGATGAAAAAAATCAGAGTCTGATCAAATTATTCTTAAATACTTACCTCAAACACTATAAAAAGTACTGTGGATATGTAGGGATCACATTCCTGTTCTCTCTCATATTCAATATGTAAATTGGGCAAAAAACTTCAGGATAATTAGTCAGCTTTAGAGTAATGCAAGGTCAACAGAGGTCCCGGGAAGAGCAGAGTTGCCCTATTTTGAGCCACCAACACCACCTGCAGCATTATGCCACAGGACAGGCTTTATATGAGGATCAGCTCTAGCTACTTGCTTGGCCTGTGAGCCTCTGGAAAAAAAGCTGTTGCAAATGGACATGCTTATAGTTGCAAACACATACAGAGATGAGGGAAATGTCACCAGAAACACAATTTAAGTTATGCATTTATATAGCTACTGAATACTCCAAATGGCCTGCATTCCTGCAGACTGGATTCTCATAGCTTTTACTTCAGATTTATAACTTTGAGGTAACAACACACATGGAGGTCACTATCTTAATTTCATGGTTTTCTGTTACTAACAGAAAACAAATAAATAATAACAGAGCAAACCAGAAGTCTGACCTGGGTAAAAACCCCTTTTCCTGCATCCTAGGCTGGTGCCCTAACGACTCTCACTTTCAATTTAATGTTTAGGTACATTTCAATAAGGAATGAGACGGGCTGTTTAACATACCCAAAATTACTCTCTGCGTCACCAGAATGTCTGTGTTCTTGGACATGACAGCTCCTGAGAAGGGGGGCCAAATGTCCATGAGGTCTGATGGCAAGGTGGTCAGCTTGTTGCTGGATAGGTCCAGGTAGGTGAGGTTTCTCAGGTAGCGGCCAGCATCAGCGGGAATGCTGGTCACTTTGTTGTTGTGCAGATCAAGAGTCCGTAAGTTGGGCATCTCTGCCAGGGATTCCCAAGGGAAAGTTGAAAGCAGATTACCATCCAGCCTCAGCTCATGCAGTTGTTTCAAGTTATAGAAGCTGCTGATATCAATGTTGGCCACACAGTTGTAAGTGACCCACAGGTATTTGAGATCTACCAAGTAGTAAAAGGCTTCAGTTGGAATCCTTCGTATGACAGTTTTCTCTATACGAAGTTTTACAGTATCCACAGGAATATTCACAGGGATCTCATACATGTCAGGGTCATTACAGAGTACAGACCTAGCACCAGGGCAAAAAAAAAAAAAAAAAAAAGGAGAGACATATTTGCATTTATTTATCAGAAATTTGAATTTCAGATTTAAATGCAAATGCTGTAACGTTCTGCAACACTACTACCAGAACAATGAACACTGAAATCAAGAACAGTCCCCTGCATTTAAAATTTGAACAAACTCCACAAACATGGAGTCTCTAAAGACAAGAAGAATACAAAGCAGAACTGATCCTTTCACATTAAACCTAGATTTCCTTTATTCTAAAGTATGTAAGCACCACCGTCTACCCACCCCTCACTCTATTGGCAAATGAAAGACAGAAGCCATTGTACAAGGAATAATACATGCAGGTATCCCAAGTGTGAACTGTATGCCCCCTTATTAAAATTATTACAATTCAAAATGAAGATTACTAATCTCTAATTTTTCTGTATGATGAAGATTCAAAGTATTTTCTATACTTACCTTTCGGAATAGACTGAAAATTGAAAATATACCACAGAAAATTCAGTAAAGAAGAGCTTTCTAGCCCTCTTTCTGATGCCTATGTACAAATTACTTGCTTTATAGAGATGACAAGAACTTTCTGCTCACAATGATTTCAGTGAAATGGGATTTCTCAGCATTTTCACTTATTTGATTTCAGGAATCAATTTTTTTGGCATATATTGTTTGCACATACTAGCTTGAAGATTCCCCTGCCTTCTATAAGTCTATCCTTAATTTTCTCCTCCTTTTCTCTAGATTATTCCTTTATTTTACTTTTTCCTCGTGCAGCTTTATACCAGATAGGCTGTGACAATAAATAGCAATGACAAAGAATATCTCCTAAAATTGTCATGACAATACCAGGTCACCACATTTCAAATTAACTTCCTTACTATCAAAAATTACGTTATTTATTGCAGATTAAAAAAAAAAAAAAAAAAAAAAAAAAAAGAACTACTGTATTTATTTAAACCAGAATCACCTTACAGTAGTTAACTAGTTTGTAGAAATAGAAATGATATTGCAATAGCAGGAATGTCATGGAGCAGAAACAAATTGCCTCCTGAAAAAAATGAAGATACAGAGTAGCTAAGTACAAAGCCATAATCACCATCTGCTCCTGTTGAGGAATGCTGCTAGCCATAGAACACTAATGCAAAATATGCCTTCGTTTCAACTATGCTAGAACTAATTTGCAATCTCTGAGAATGTTATCTCCAATTTCTTCTACCCTTTTCCATATAAATTGCCCTATATAACAAATAATAAAATAGATACCTTGTTCCAGTGCCATCGCTTCTGCCATGGTAAACGCAAGTGCATTGTGAAGGGCAAAAGCCATGAACTTCTTCAAAAAAACTCACTAGGAGGTAGAAGTAAATAAACAGATACATGGCTTCCTCCCAGAAGAACTGACATGAAGAAATGTGAAAGCTTTATTCCTAGGCACTCATGTGCAGTGTGCTACAAATGTGAATGCAGCCATCCTTTTAGCAACAGCAGATTACAGCAGATTAGCCGAGATCTGTAGTTGCTTAACCTTCAAATGTATCCTGAGAGGCATCAGTTAAACCAGCTCATTCTTTACTCTGTCAGAACACACTCTGCTTCAAATCACATCCAACCGTGTTCCAAGGCTGTTTTAATATGTAGCTTGTAGAGTTAGTGTGTAATAAAGTATCTCTTTTCTTCTCCTAAGAGGCAGTGCATTAGTTACTGTCTATAAAGTGTTCCAAGGTTCCTGAAGGAAATCTAGTACACCATGAGGATATTGCATGGCATTTTCTTTAATACTGAAAATGGCAAATTAAGAGGAACCCTAGATTGTAGAGGTTTTAAAAAATCTTGTAAAACCAGGGTTTTGCCAAAAATACACATATACTTTAAATAAGTTTTACACTGCAAAGCCAAACTGCATATGCACACACACATAATAACTGGAGATAGATCTATACAAAGTCATCTTTTTCACCCTGAATAAATCCATTGCTCAGACTGCCAAAGGTATTTCTTGAAAATTAAACATCAGACCTATATAAACATAGGATTGACTTAGAAGTGATGAGAAATTACCATAAATATTTACTCAGTTTTATGTGCCTCCCAAGTGTGGAGCTTGAGGGCACATTTTGCCACATTTTCAGGATTTGCTGTGCAGTCACAACCACTAGAAACATGCTACTTACAATACAAAAGCTGTCTTTCCTACAAATTAATTTGGTTCTGCCAGTCAAAATTTTAAAAATACTTTAAATATGTTTAAATTCCTTCAAAATCCTAAAACTTAATAAAAGATCCTATGGGGTCAGGGTAGATATTTTGACACCCTAACATATTCACAGAAACAGAACTTTGCAAAGCATATCAACATGGACACTCAGTAAGGAAATATAGAGCCACAGGGAGTATCCAGAATATTTCAAGTCTGGAAAACTTTAAAGGGAAGTTGGTGGAAAGTACTTCATGAAAGGAATCAATACACATGGAGAATCTAGGGTTACTGAACCTAAGCACTTTGCACTTTTGTCTTTACTGGCCCCTCTGCCACCTTGTCTAACTCTGTAAGAGCCACAGTGGCCACTTTGCTACCCTTTTTGTTTGGGACAGACATACTGGGCCCATAAACCACTCAAAAAATAAAGCCTTGGCAGGTTTTGTCTCCTTAACTTCTCTAAAAAGATTACAGTGACTAACACAAAACAGCTGGCTGGGAAAGATTATTATTCAAAAAGACTAATTGTCCAAAAGATTAATTAACTTGAACCCAGATTTCACTCCTTTCCATGCAACTTATGCAGGCAAATGACTGGAGTTCTGCGATGTCAGTGCACGTTGAGATACACTCATGGGCAAAGCATTGTTTATGGTTATCTCTTGTCTTGTCTGACATCGCACCATTGCCAGGATTGCCCTCCGAAACCTGCAAAGGGCAAGAAAGGAAAAACAGGAAGATCATTAGCAGGAGAACCAAATAGAAGGAAAAATTTGGTAAGATGGTCTTAACTATTACAATAGTTTTCAATTTTAGTAGAATGCACTTAATAAAAAACCATGTACTTGGAATTCAAAAGGACCTGGGTCTTTTCCACTTCCAGGTACTAGAATGTCTTTCATTTCTAATTTCATTTCTTCAACAGGGATTGCAGCTTTTGTTTATCCCAGGAGACAGTACAGCCACAACAAAGATTAACTGAATGGAAAGAAACCCAGATGTTATTCCATCGACTCAGCAGGATCAGGTATGTTCACCTAGGCAGAGATCACAGGCTCTGTTTGAAGGTTAGTAGCAGAGACAGGAAGAATGCCTCTTTGGAAAACATAGTCCTCAGTCAGAGGCACTGGCTTGATTAGGGCATTTGTTACGCTGGCTCAAATCAGAATAGGCTTAACCTATTTATTTTAATGAAAAGGGTCAATCCATCCTAATCAGTGAGAATAAGATACATCCCAAATAAAAACCAAGAAAATCTACACAAGTTACACGTCACTAAGAAGCACACACTTTGGCCACAGTCATTAGAACCAGTCTACTACTGATGCAACCCAAATTCCATACTGAGAAAATGCAAATGGGACTTTCAAAAGCTCTGTTAATGTCTCAAATACACGTATCCATTCCATATGTTTTGATGATGATCAAAACAATTTATTTCAGGCTTTCCTGTCCAAAAAGTCACCTTGGTAAATTAACTGTGGTGTACCCTTTGCTCTTTGCTAATCAGCTTGCCATATTTTAGAGGTGATCCTTCAATGCTCAGATGATACGCTAAAATAATGAAATGGACCGGTACTAAATTTGGAACACTTACTTTTTGTTTGCAATGACATAAATGCAGGGATTATAGAATGTGGAAGATTTTGCAAAGAGAGGAGCTATGATAGCCATTGCAGGAGAAATTTTCTTTGGGTCTCCAAAGGAAGACCACAAACACACAATGGAATATGGAGACCATGCCACCAAGAACATTAAAATCATCACAACAGACATCTGTAAAACAAGAGGAACAGACACATAACTAGTATTACCTCAAGATGAAGACCTCACAACAAAACCTCATAATAAAAGCACATGCACCTGGGTGAAAATAGAGCTATCCTGAATGAAATAATACATAAGCAAGCATACCTGACACATTTTGACAGTTTACACTGAAATCTCACTTTGGGGATTTAATAGCACACCTCACTGCCATGTGTTTGGCATGGTGTCATTTCATTACATACAATATTCCTTCAAAGTCAGCACTACTCATTATGGTAAATCTGTCCATCGAGAGTTTAAATTACCAGAGAGGACTTCACACATGAATTATGACCACCATAACAAGTCACTCTGGGATGCTCTTACAAACAATAAATATGAACAGAGACAAAAATTTAAGCCAAATATTTAATTAGGCAGTTAATAAAAATGTTTCATAAGGCTTAATTATGGTACCATTAAATAAAAGAAAGTAAATGTTCTAGGACATATAGTTAAGGAACCCAGAAGTGTCTTCTTGGTTTAATGAAGCACTATAGACATGTTCAAGTAGGATACAGAGGAGGTATCTGAGCAGTCATGTCTTCTCTGCCTGCCTGCCAGAGAGAACAACCTGGGGATGTTGGGGCTCACACTCCAGGACATGCCATGCCACAGCCAGACCTGGACAGTGACAAACTGGGGGTAGTGAAAGTAGGAGAGGTATCAACTGAGACAGACTTTTCTGGCTTCTGTCAGGGACATGAATCAGTAGTGGAAACTGGGATGGAAATCTCAAATGAATCAAGAGGACAAAACAAAGCACTGGAAAACCAACCAAAACTGCAGGGCTGCATACACACAGGATTCCCCAGTGCTGCCCGCTACACCCCTAGTTAGTCTTTCAGAGATGAACACAATGAGAAGAAGGAAACAGCTGCTTTGTATGAGCTGCTCTAGAGCACAACCAACACACAAGCAGTGACTCTCACGGAGGATCCCTGTTTAAATACAAACACAATACCAAACACAATATCAAAATGTAACAAAGAACCCGTTCGTTTAGAAGTTTGGTGTATAGAAAACTGAGGGGATGCTAATTTGCAAAAAGCAGTTCTAAAGAAGGATAGATATTGCTTAACTCCAAAGCATTGCTTTTTTTCTCTCCTTTTTTATTGCAATTTAGTGTCTTCAACTGCAAAATAGGAAAAATGCATTTTCTTCATAAACATGAGTCTAAATTTTTAACTGAATCCTCAGTTTCAAGTATTCTGAAAGTTCTTCACAAAAACAAAACACTCAAATTACTTTTTTTAGGTAAAAATACAATTCTTCAGAACTTATCAATGAGAAAGTTTTCCAAGGAATGCTAAGTTTTCACTGAAAAGTAATTCAAAAACATAGGTACATACTCTTCTGTCCAATTCTCTCTCACTTTTTCATCATGCCCAACCATAAATCACATCTTTACACAAAATCAAAGGAGCTGGTGAACTTCAAGATTTCTCAAGGACTTTTATACATTAAAAGAATGTCAACCTTCCAGGCAGGATATATCATTTCATGCCATAACTCACATTTGCTACTGCTTACATAAGAGATAAGCTCAACAGACCGAAAAGAACAAGGGATTGGAGCTGGAAATGCACTCTCATTCCTAGGCCACGAGTTCAAATGAGACTTGACCAATGCATTTCAGACCAGACATAGCTGTGAACCAAGCAGAAAGCCTAAGGACTCTGCAGACACAGAGTAAAAGCTCTCCTAGAGCACCTCAGAGGTACATTTCTAGGTAATGACAGAGGAGAGAGGCAAGGAAAATTCACAATGTTCCCAGCCTTCAAAGTAGCTATTCATCTGGAAAGAGTATCAGACCAAAATTAAACAATCTAGTGTGATAAGTCAAGCCAAGAGTTTTCACCAAGGCTCATTATCAGCTAATATTTAGTATGAAAGAAAAAGGGGAATGTAGGAAACCAAAATCCTTAAAAGGTCGCACCGTTCCTTTGCCATGAGGACTTTAACACGAAAGAACTTGCTTAAAACAAAACATGCACTGATTTACCTTTGTCACATCTACTTGGTCAGACCAATCTATGTTAATGCTCTCCAGGCAGTTACTGCTGGCACATTGTTTCATCGTCCGGGAAACATTGTAATAACAGTAAAACATGACTGTTAAGGGTACAACAAAATTAACAGCAATTACACTCATTGTGTAGGAAATAAAGGACCTGATAAGACAGAAAAACAAAACAGAGTAATTTACAAATAGCCATCCAGGAAAAGTTACCAAAGAATCTGGCATTTTGATTTGATTATGAGATTTTATAACAAGCTCTAAAATAATATGGAAAATTTTCTTTAGCTTTTTTTTTTTATTAGAAACTACAAGTATTTCAGTTTTGAAGCATGGCTCAGTTCCTATGGGTTTTTTTCTAGACTTGCTCTATGTTATTTCTATTGTTTTAAATTATTTTTAAAATTTTTGCTTCATACTTCAGAAAGAAGTTACGCTCATACAGTGGTGAATTAAACAATCTTAGACTTCTGTGAGCTAGCAAAGGTAAAAGAAAGCGTGAGGGGGAATCTTACGCATCATTTTTCCTCCAATTTACTGTGCACGTTGCTCCAGTGGGATCTGGAGCATAGCTGGCCCAGCCTGCAACAGGCATGGAAGCCCAGAAGACTGCATTTATCCAAGCAGCAAGGATCAGAGTGGCATAGCTACGGGTGGTCATTCTTCTTCCTGCGGCCAAGCACAGACAGTCACAAACAGTTCTCATCTGCTGCTTCCTTCCAGTGACAAACTTGAGTGACAAGTGGCTTCCAGCAAGCACATGATGGGTTAATAAAGACTCTTTACAAGGCTTGCACTCCCCAACACTGTAGCACCCCTGTTTCATTCTGCTGACTGACTTCTCAGTCCTTTCAGCCTTTAAAGCCACTTGAACACTATCACCCATTCCAGCTCTCAGCAGACAGGCAATACCTGATCCCAACCCCATGCCAAAAGCTTATAATGCAACAGTGCATTCAAGTACATCCTTGGAAGATTGCAGGGAGGAATTAACTGTTACAACACAGCTGTAACAGAGGAGAGAAAAACACCCAGGGTGATGTTAACACAGCAACAGAGGCACAAACCTGCTTGACAAAGGTCAACACCTCACACAGCCAGAGGCTTTTTGTGTGCTTCTCTGTATGGATGTGGCCCTCTAAAGACTGAAAATGGCCATGAAAACACAATTTATAAACAGAGTAACAGCCTAATGATGAAGTTTTCACTTTAATGAGCAGCATGCCAACTAGATAACTTACTAAACCAAGTACTGTATGTTCTAGTTATGCCCAGTGCTGTAATTATGGAGTCATTCATGAGAAAACAATACAATTAAATCAGAATTTTATTCCTCCCAATAGGGACTGGTTTTTGACCCTAAGTACAGTACCTATATTAGGCCTGCAGATGGTCAGGTAACGGTCAACTGCAACAACAGTCAGCAAACCAATACTCGCCATCCCAAAAAAGATATTTAAGGCAGCATAGATCTGAAATTAAAACAAACAAACAAGAATATCATTTCTGAGAAATCTTCCAAATGTACAAGAACAAATCTGGGTCCTGAATCAACAGAATTCAGCCGGAGTCATCTTCCATAAGCAAGGTCCTGAAGGAACTAATTCAATGCAGGCAATTTGAAGCTGGCTCATTAAAAAGCAAATATTTCAAAAGCACATGCTTGCATGCACATTAGAAATCATAAAGACAATAGTCTCAAAATAAAAGAAACACTGTCCTTCAATAAGGAAATTTTGAAGTTCAGAGTTTGGAGGGGTTTATTTCATGTTTTCAATACATGTTAAGGAAACCTGAGGAGGATTTGGTCCATCAGAAAGAGTTACAGCTTTAGCAAATGTGAGGTTCTGAATTATCACTCTCTCATCTGTTGTATAACTACACTTATTTCACAGCTATGGCCCGCTGCTTTACCCCCTCAGGCTCCATTTTTATGTGTGTCAGATCTTTTGCACAGAGTGACACATGCTGCAGTCCCAGCATGCTCCAAATGCATCTGCCCCATCATCCCATGGGAAGCCTGACCATGAAGGATTGACTGGGAGGGCTGTGTTACCACTGGCACCCCAGAAACACAGAGCCCTGAGCCAGAGCACATGGCACAAGCAGTTATGCTAGAACCACGTGGCATTCGGCCACCTCAGATCACAGGATTCATTTGGTTTAGGTTGACATGAGTTGTGCTTCAAGTGGTTTTAACTCTCAAAGCCTTGGTAGTGAGATCTCACATCAACCTGAACACACCACAAGGCAATCCAGACCCAAAGATGTTAGAAGTGAGGCTTCCTGCCAAACAGTGTTTGAATTATGAGCTTGAAGTAACTGTCTGCTGAGGCAAGTGATGTCAGACTGTGATAAGCATCTGTTATATAAATGTCCAAAATGTTTGCCTTATGACACATTTTCAGTATATACCTTCACATTACTACTCATTTTCCCAGGCACTTAAACCCAACAGTCTATCAATAATGTAAATTAAAATCACTATACATAGTGAGCAAAGGCCACCATCTCTCTGCTGTGGAAGTATATGTTTTTCAGTCAGTCTATTCTTAAAAATAGACAGCTATTAAAATTAGGCTAAATCTTAAATGGAGACCAAGAGCTTTAGAGGCCTTTGCTTTGGATATCCTATTAGTTCCATCCAAAAAGGACATGCAGTTGCTAAGCAGAACTCACCAAGATCTGTCAAGCTCATCCTCAAATCAGTAGCCACAATCAAAGCCTTTAACTATCAGCTAAGTCATTAAATGTGCATGTGCTACGATAACCATCTTCATTTCAGGATTTGATTTTGTAAGCCTTCTTAAAGCTATTTTAAAATGTCTAGTTGACAGATATAAGGTTACACTTCAAGGTTTTCAGATTGCAAATATATGCTTAACACATAAAATACTGTCTCCAGGTATTGCTGACATCACAGAACATCAGCTTCAGGTCCAAAGTCGAATTCTGCATCTCTGCTTTATCTCTTAAAATAACATGAGCTAGAGCCATTACTTATTTCTCAGTTTGCTTTTAAGCACTCAAAACATTCTCTTTAACTGAATTGCAATACCTGGCATCCAGTATATCCAAATTTCCAGCTTCCATGCAGGTCTGAGGCAGCAGACATGGGGTAACCAATGCCACTAACACCAATGTCAGTAAAAGCCAAGTTGATAATAATTGTGTTGGTTGCTGTCCGAAGCTCTTTGTACTTAACAAAGATGCCTAACACAACAATGTTACTGAAAATGCTTATCACTCCTGTAAAAACACAAAAAGGCAAACTTTACAAAAGATACACACCAGCCAGTAATACACAGGCAGAAGAAAATGCAGCCTATTGTAATATGTAAGTCCCAAACAAGGTTTATTTTCAGTCAAGTGCAATTTTTCAAAGAGGATAGACACTGGAAAAGGAGAAAAAAGCTTTTCCAATTAGGCAACTTTCACCTGGATTCATTAAGTGCCAACAGTGGAGCATTTCAATGGGACTTTCAATGCAATGACAACAAGCATAGCAGAAATTCAAATGCATCTAGGATTACACTTCAAACACTCCAGCCACCAAGTACAGTGCTGACCTCCATGGTAAAGAAGGATGCGAGTTGGTGACAGGCAACAGAACAGTGCTGGAAAAAAAAACTTATGCACCTGATCTAGCAGAAGGCCCCAGCCAATACCTGAGGGTTTCCATTCTGGGCCAATAGTTCCCACTGTGCATTCAGACAATAACCCTGGGCAAAAGGGATGCAGAAACTTTGACTTTGATATCACTATTCTAAACAGACAAACTCTGCTCTCTGCTCATGAGGTCCCAAAGCTTTGCCAGCATCAGAGTTGGTTCAGGTTGCTGCAAATTGTATTTTCTAAGCCTTGTCAAGCAGTCTGGATGATTTGCACAGAAGCATGGCCTGCACCAGAGCCATCTCCTCCACATGACAAGCTCTAGGGCTGTGTCACAGCCACGGGAAAAGTACAGCTCTGCTCTGAACTTGCTCCTGCCTCACTAACCCATGTGTTTTTAACCTTTTTGGTCTGGCTTGACTCAAATAGCATCTGAAATTTATTATCAGGCAACCCAAGTAACTGCCAGGACTCAAAGAGTTGTAACAAACTAAAGCTAAGATGTATATTCTCCTCTCTTCACACCCAAGCCCTCTGAAATTTGCTTTGGACTTAAAGCTCCTCAAGATGACCAGGACATTGTTCAGGACACTGTGCATCAGGAAGCTTTTTCTGATCCTGGTGTCCTCCTTATCCTTCTTTTCTCCAGCTATTCCCCTTTCCTAGCCAAATCCTACTACTCACTCTTGCAGTGAGTTTACATGGCATTCCTAAAAATAATTTTTTTTTTTATTGTTGTGGTTTTATTTTCTTCGAACTCCAGCCTGTTGTAGAGGTATCCAGAGCAAACTCACCCTCCAAACTTTTATTAACCCACTATTAACACAAACTATCAATAAACAGTTAGTAAGGTTAAAAACTCCACCTTGCACCTCAGCAGAGACAAGACTCACAGTCCTTACCAACAAAAGGGAAAATTCAAATGTTCAAGCAAAGACGACATTAAAAAAATAACTTGCAAGTAATAAGAGGAATTTATAAAAGTTTTCCATAGATTCCTTAGTCTGGCACAGCTGCTACAGTATCACTGAACCAAATCCTAAACTTACAAGCATTTGTATAGCCTGGGCACTTTAAACTACAAGTGGATAGTGGAATTTTTTGGTAAAAAAACCACATTATCCATGGAAATGCCCCTCAGAATTTTTGGTTCGGCTTTTTGTTTTGCTTTGTTTATATTTTATAAGTTTCACCTATGAATTGAAACACTACAGTTTTTGTCATCACAGATCTGAGGAATAATTCTGTAAGGAGCTTGAGTGAATTACTGTCATACCGAATGTGGACTTCCACAAGCAGAACCCCCTTCCTTCAGTCACCCTGATATTTTTTTTTATTATACCTGAAACTCACTTAAGGATCTTCACTGCAACATTTTATTAAACTGATCTATCTCCTACATTAAAGAAATTCTCTTATCATATTCAGTAATCTTAAAATCAAGTGAGGCAAAATCACAATTAACCCTCGGCTATCTCACTTTTAACACTGCCAGGGATGTCTGTTCTCAGGTGCAGGTTTCCTGCTGGAGGTACAACATCTTTTGGACACACAGATGCCATCAGTTATCATATTCATATATTCACACATTTCAGGAATGACACTGATCCTATGTGCTCCTAAAATTATCAAAAAGAAGGAGCTGAGGATATGATCTGAAATGAACACCAGAGTAAAAAAACCACGTGCAGTGCCAGTTCTGTCAGCTCTCCTGTTGACAGATAGCATGTCATCTCTTGGGAGAGAGGGAGCAAGAGAGAATTACAAGTTTAATAATACAGGCTTCTTATGAGGCATGTTTTAACAGATACTACAGCTACCAAGAATGAAATCAGACATACAACAGGACTGTAAACTCATATCCTCAGGGTGAAGGAAAGATCCTCCTAGACGCACTTAAATTTAATAATTCAGAGTCCAGTCTTAAAGGTAAGGGGGGGGGAGGGGAGGCAACAAAAAACAGGGAAAAAAAAGTGGAACCTATATTCATTAAAAATGTTAGTATCACTAAAATAAAGTATTAATAGAGCAAAAAAAGAATGTTTTGAAGAACAAAATATAAGACAGAAGAGGGATTCCATCTTGAACAAATTGAGAAAAAAGATGTAGAAACAAGAAATGCTCTTTTTTCTATTTCTGAGGATCAGGTAAAGCAGATGAACAAAGTTTCTCCAGGCAGCAGTTAAGCAGTGGCCATTAAAAGGGCAACGAAGCTGGTCAAAGTGCTGGAGCACAAATCTTATGAGGAGTGGCTGAGGGAGCCGGGGTTGTTCAGCCTGGAGAAAATGAGGCTCAGGGTGACCTTATTGTTCTCTACAATCACCTGAAAGGAGAGTGTAGCCAGGTGGGGGTCAGTCTCTTTTCCCAAGGAACAAGAGATAGGGTGAGAGGAAATGGTCTCAAGTTGCACCAGGGAAGAGTATTTTTGGGTATTAGGAAAAATTTTTTCACTGAAAGTGTTATCAAGCATTGGAACAGGCTGCCCAGGAAAGTGGCTGAGTTGCCATCCCTTGGAATGTGCAGATATGGTGCTTAGGGACATAGCATAGAGTTGGACATGGCAATGTTGGGTAGTAGCATCAAAACAAAAAAAAAAAAAATCAGGTACATGTATAACATGGAATTTACCTTTCCAGCTAGCATTTTAAAATTATACCAGAGCATTTCACCACCATAAGCAGAAAGACATCCACGAGGCAGCACAGCTTGCTGCAGCCTGAGTACTCCTGCTGTCATCACAAAAATGAATACACTGACCAGTGTAATGCTTAACAATTACTTCCTTCTCAGAAAACAAGAGAGAAACACTTAAACCTTTTGAAGAGCAGCATAATGATGAACACTGTACCCAGACTTCATTCTTATTCTTATACATCTGCTTATTAACAAGGCTTAAATCTTCCAGATGTGAAATTTGCTGCAGTAAGGCAAAGCAATCAATCATACTTTCAAATATTTTATGGCCTTCATTGTCAAAAACATTTCTCATGAAGAAAGTAAAGATTTACTAGATTCCCCCAACTCTAATTAGAAATAAAAAATGAAAAAAAACTAAAACCACAAAGTAATACAACTTTTTTTTTTTTTTTTTCCCCCAAGACATATAATATCCATGCAAGATTAAGAAAGAAGATCTGGGTTGATTCTGGCTAATTCCATTGATACCCTGTGATCACCAATGATAGCTTTGATTCCCGAACACCAGCTGGTCAAAACTATCTGAAAATATCACCTTGTTACATACAACATAATCATATTTTAATAAAAATAAGAGGTATCCCTAGGCTTCCAATACTTGACAGCTATCTCTAAAGCTTCTTAAGAAGCCTACTGATCTGCGTAGCTGTTCTATTAATTTCTTTAAAGACCTTAAATAAATTATTGTCTTTGCATCCAAAAATACCCACTTTTCCAGAACAGCAATTTGATACTCACCACTTCTGACATATATGCTAAATAAATTGCGACCACCGGCGATACTATTTCATATAAATGTAAAATACATTATTATTTTAAAGTATTTTAAAATATAACTACAACATGGAAAAATTTGTGGTACAGTCAATGAATAAAGACAAAACAGATTTGATTTTTCATAATAAAGATACAGAAGGCCTGTTTTTAAACACAGGAGGTTTCAGTTTTGGTTAGGTGGATATTTCATTACTATGGCACTCAATGCTTCAGAAAAGTACTACTGAAGCACTTGTGGTTATACAATGAGGAAGTGTTTAAGGGAGAAAAAAAATAATTCTATAATCATTCAAGTTTAGGCAAAGACCACTACAGTCACAGGGAACAAACACAAAGTGAAGCCTCACAGCGTGCTTTTCTAACACGTGTCATTGGTGAAAAATACAGCTGCAACTGGAATCTGCTCTTCTCTGATTAATGACCAGCTCCCTCCCTCTAAGTCACATTCCAACCCTTCCCCTTACATCCCCCTAACAGACACCCGCTCACATGCTCAGACTACACATATATTACTACAAACATGTAGCCCAGGAGAAATCTGAAGATAGCTTCGAGCACATCACAGAAAAATGCAAGATGTGACAGCTATGACCTATTTTTATCTCTTCTGCAAGCTGGCAGAAATTAATTCTCACTCTCTTCTATAATTACACATCAGCAAAATGTATTTTTTGAGACACAACGCTGCCTTCAAATATAGAGCAGAAAACTTAGATGTTTCTGCACACTTCAGATGTTTCTGCATATTTCAGTCAGGCAGCTGATTGCTAACTTGCCAGTAAGTATGGGGAAAAGCCATCAGACAGCTGTCTAATACAAAATGAAATACCAAAATACCATCACTGTTACTATACAAAATGAGCATTCAGATCTACAAGTTCTATTTTAAAAAGCTACGCAACAATTTGCCGACGCCCATACCTGCTGTTATTAAGTAAGCTGCAACTATGTTGTGCTCAGTCTGTGTGAAGGCTGAATGAGCTTCATTGTCACTTTCTGAGGAATTGGATGAGTCATTCCAATGCATTTTCAACAAAAGAGTGTCGTCTATCTTCTGCAATAATTCATCAAGAAGACGAAACTCTACAAAACCCTGTCAGGCAAATTCTTTCATTATTCAATAGACTCACTGAACAATTAAAAGAAGGGTGGCAGGGAGGAGTTCCCCCTGCCATTGACAGCTTCCAAGCATGATTTAATTGGACTAAAGTTGAAAGAAGTTTATGCAGTTTATGCAGGAGATTGTTAATTAAAACAAAGAGCAGCACAGAACTGAGTAAATTTTGAACAGTATGCTTAAACTTCATTCTTACTGCTAATGAGATTAACTGTCACATGCCCCCAAACTTTTTCCCCTCAAACCTCTTGTGCAATGCTCTGGAAACCTCAACAAAAGTTGTCTCAGTTCAATCAATCATCAGCCTGGCTTGGAACTAATTCCCATCATCACGCAGAGTGCAAAAACCTGCAGTTCAACATGAATAGACAAATGTCAGCTTCCTTAAAAACAGGATACATTTACTCTAAAGCCCACCCCTTCAAATCTTTACAGACCTACTTCTTCAAGATTCTTTGTTTGAGTTAAACTCTCAGATAAAGACACAAGAAAAACACATTCCAGTATTTTCCAAACTGAAGCAGCATGACTTTCAGAAAGCTCAGTTGCTACATTTCTAAAACAGCCTGGTCTAGAGAAAATGGTTGTTGAATATGCCTTAAAAGCCTGAACATCCTCCCTCTCCTAAACACAATACTTGTCAGCTTACTTCGGGCAAATTTTCCAAAGCATGTTACTGGGCAGGAAATTACTGGGCATTTTTCAAAGACCTGAGCTGCAAAAGCTCATGTTTTCTTCCCTTCAGGGATGAGATACCAGCACACCAAAGTACAGACCTTTTAAAAAACCCTGCATAAACATTAGCTGCAATAAGCCCTTGCCCAAAGAGTTTATATGCAGTATCAGAAAGCAGCTGCTTCCCCTCACTCCTGCTTCATACCGTTTTTGCCTTCAGTCAGTATTCATACTGGGTATAAAAGTGACAAGGATAAGCAGCAGTGGTTTTTCAGCTGTAAGTGGTTCACAGGTAGGTCAAGCAGGTCCCAGGCTAGGGCTGCACCTTCTGAGCAGCATAAGAGTGCAGTGACACAAAAATACAGTTATCCCATACAAAGTATATCTGAAGACCTCTCTCTTCTCTAACCAGTGAAACACTCATAGAGCATTCCCTCCCACTCCTCATCAGCTCACCAAAACAGACACCCTGCATCTTTCACCCATTACTGCAAGAAAATTCTTATATAAAACTTGTGCAGTCACAATTATTTGGTCATCATTACTACAAACAATCTTGAGTCACAGTGCTACGAGTAAATGTTTTCTTTAATGCCCCACATGTACACTCACAGCTCAGGGTATTTGTATTATTACAGTATTTTTCCTGTCAGAAGAGGATTAGGCAGGAACAGGGTGGAAGGGTTCTGAAAGGAAAGATGACCTGTTTGGCAATGAAGCCACTTTCCTCGTGCAACACTGTCCTGCCCTGAAAGATAAAGGCATGGCGATAATTTGATATCTTTGCTTTCCTCCTCTGACACTTTGGCAAGATTTTCAAAAGCACCTCAGATCTTGCAGCTTCCACAGAAGTCAGAGCTTGCAATGCTGAATGTCTCAGAAAAGCAAACCATTACTATTTTTACTCAGATAGGATTCCAGATGTACAGTAGCAATTAACAAAAGAAATTTTATACTTAATTAAAATGCAACTTTCCAGTATGTGCAGTCCCTCCTATGTACCACCACATTTTTTCTGTCTCTTCTTAAATTCGACTTATTTTACAGCAACTGGAATTGACAAAAAAAAGGCTAAACTAAAGGCAGACATCATCAAAAGATTTTTTTTTTCTGCAACACTGTAGTTCATAAAATAAAGCCAAAAAGATAAAACAAGAAATTAAACATTGAAGTATGCAAATAATCCAGGAAGATGGAACCACAGCTTCTAAGCCAGATAAAATATGTCTTACCACATTGCTTATTAATACTGGTATAAGAATATAAAATCCAAAACCTCAGGCTGTTTTTCTCCTCCAGTAACATAGTATTACTGGTGTCAGAGGGGCACTTTATAAAGCCAGGTGATGCTTTTCCTTCCCACTTGTCCCAGATCAGTAGCAAAATGCAACTTCTATTGAAACCCATTCTTCAATTTGCACGTATCTCTATATATAGATGTGGGGCAATGCAATGTGGGGTTTAGCAAGCTGCTTTCAGTTGTGTGCAAAACATATGCCAATGCACGAATGATGTGGGTACAGAAACGTACCTTTTGCATTAAAAATAAATAAAAAACCCAAAACCAACCCCAAACGTCTTCCTTTCCTATTTCCAGCAGTAACCCCGCTACAAACCCACGGCAAACCCAAACCCCTCCCACGTTTATTACGGCCCCCACCGCTGGAGGGCTCTCTAAGGCAAAACATCCCTTAAATCTTTTCCCAAACGGATGCTTGGGAATGGTTCAAACCCCGGGGAAAACAAATTAGTAATTTACCTCTTTCTCCTCGTTCACAGAGACTTTTACTAGATTTAAACTGTTGCTTAGAAAAGTTTCGCTCTATAGAGATTTTCAGCTGACAGAAGAAAAAGCCCTGAAATATGTGTGACTCTACAAAGATTTTTACTTGCCTTACATCACACAATAGGTATGCTTTTTTTTTAAATAAACAATACTTTTTCTTGCCAAGACAATGCTTTACACAACTGCAAATTACTTCGCACCAGTACATGTGTGACGGTCCAGCATTTCTTCAGGCAAACACACACATCTACAAATCAGTGCCAGAGAAATCCTTCCTGTTCTACAACTCCCAGTATTGCAGACTTACATTAGAATATCCCAATTATTTTCCGCACTTCATCAAATTTCTCTGACAAAGTAACACAGAAAATCTATTAAATACATTAACTACATTGAGCCATCCTATCCCAGCAACTGCAGAAAACACAAGGAAAAAAACAACTCTGCAAGGAATGCAGGGGCACTACAGCCATTCTCAAAAGGTAACAAGTTAAGCTTTATAATACACCTCCACGTATTACCCCCTGTTTAATGAGGATTTAGATTCCAAATAGAAAAAAATATAAACCCAAAATTTTACTGTGGCATGGGCAAAAGGCTCCAGGTCTTCTAAATACTTGTAAGTAACCTGATCCTAGTATGTACCAGGTGTCAGTTTCAAAATCAGCTGGAAGTCAGAGCCCACACCTGGGCCAAACACTGCCATGGTAATAGAGGAGGACACAGGTAGGTGACACCAGTACCACTGTGCACTGTGGGGTGCTCTGAAGCCCACCTGAGCTTCAGAGGAATATTCCTGGACAGCAACCCCCCTTGTGCTGCTGGAGCAGGGAGCAGGTGAGAAGCTATTTAGATGGTCCAGCTATTTGCTCCAAAGGCTGCCAGTAAGGGGAATACAGGGAACACCAAACTGTCATCAAGAGTCTACATTAACCCCTTACCCCCACTCCCCTCACTGCAGACAGCACTGTGACCTTTCTTCCATAGACACTACAACTACTTGAAATTTGCTATTTCTGCCAACATACCTATTTCTGTCATGGTACCTGTGAGCCCCTTTCCTATTCTCTGCAGCAGCAGCACAGAGTATCTCTAATTACACACATAAATAAAACTGCAACATTTCACTTACTATGATCAGGAGCACCGTGACAGACTCACAGATAGAATTTGAATTAAAAGTTCAAGACTGAGAGAAAGATGTCATATAAAATTAGAGAACCTCATAGTTCATTACAGCATTACACTGCAGACAAGACATCTTAAGATTTTTGAGACTGAGTTTTCATCTATAACAGCACCTTACTTATATTAAGAGGGCAGGGTCACACCATTGCACAGAGAAAACAAGGCAGAACAGGAACTGAATGTGCCTTGCAAATATCACCCTTCCCCAGAACGAAGGAAAAAAACCGCATTATCGTATGGCAAACACATCCAGACAGTTTCCTCATGTTCTTCCATCCTAAGAATATCCTACAATCTCCGTGGAGATCTAAGACTACAAATTTTCTCTGGATATTTGCATAAAATCCATCCAGCACTGTTTGTATGCGTAGGCCATGCCATAATGCTCCTCGTGCATTTCTCCACTGGGACTGCAATCCCTTCCCTACAGCCAAGAGGCCGATCTTTCCTCCAGAGCTGCAATGGATACTGCTGTTTAGCTCCTCTGCACACAGAGGTCAAAGCCCTTGCTTTGGCCATGCAGTGCCTTAGGCTGACTCACTGCTCCATCTGCTGAGAGACTCAGCACACACATCTGCTCCTGGGCTGCCAGGCAGCACTGCCGGCAGCCAAACGCCGCCTGTCACACCAGGCAACTTCCAGGTCATGGCAGGAGCCTCCTGACACCCTGGGAAAAAGCATGTCCCTAAAGAACAGCAAACAGCAGCAGGAATCTGAGTGTAAGAGTGAGGACTGTGTCATGTTAGTCTTCCAAAGACAGAACAATAAGGAAAAAGATCCAAGCCAGCAGGCCACTACTGAAGCATCAGTGAAGAAACACAGCACAGCAGAGGATCCAGCTGCAAACATGACAGAAGTATTGACATTGCAGCTGCACTTGGGTCGTGTTGTTCAGCTGCAATGTGGAATGCACAAAATGCAATTACTTGCACTGAATTTAGATAAAAGGCAATTTTAAGCCAAAGCCCTGAAGCACTATGGCCTAGCAACACATAGCAACATGAGCCTAATCATTCTCAGAGTTCTGGATTTAACTGACCTGGTTAAAGCTAGGCCTGTAGCAGTATCAGGAAAAAAACTGGAATCCCTCACTTCCTGAATGTACTGGGGTTAACAGTAGACTCAGCTTCTTCTCACAAAAGCAGACTTAGAAATTCAGTGTTCTGTGTTTTGTTTTTTTAAGCTGCAGAACATTTTTATCTGTTATCCCATGCACCATCTATTCACATTAAAGTGAATTCTTAAACTTTTGTTTTCCTCTCTTTCAAGTTTTGTTTCAGAGATTATTGAAAGTAATGGTCGCATTTGTTAAAACATCCAGTAACAGTCCAATCCTGGTACTGAAAAATTACCTGTTGCCTTTTGTTAAGCAGAAGGCTAACATAATTAATCTGTTACTACATTCATCAATTAAAAAGTGTAACAGTGCAATCAGTTCTGAAACAAACTTTTTTCAGATTAAACAAGATGTTCAAAATACTTGCACATACATTATTCTACACATCCCTTTTCAAAAGTTTTTGGTAGAAGAGTCTGTGAACAGATTCCTGCCTCCAGCTGAAATTCAGGGATGTTCTAGTTTTCACCTATTTTATTTCCAAAGTTCCAGAGTAGAGAGGCACCCTGGTCTCCTCCATCCTTAGGAAGATACAGTCATTATCTTTTCAACAATCCTCATCATGCAGCCATTTAAAGAGACCAAATACTCATGCAGACTTTTTCATGCCTTTCTAAGCAAGGTATAAACTGAAAGCATTGTGTGCACAGCCGCCCTATGATGGGCTATTTAATCTAACCCTACACAAGCCCAGAGCACCACAGAAGTACAGTACCAGGACATCAAAACCTCAAGAGGAACAGGCTAAGGGGGGATGCAGGGCCAGTTAAAAACCCTTAGCATTTTAATATCAGTGTAATTAGATACCATTAGATGACTGACGTATAGTATTAACCTTGTCTTGTTCATTAGACAGCAGCTTCTAAGAAGACTGTGTCTTAATGCCTTTGGCTTTCATTAATATTTATATAGAAAAATTAACAAAATATACTTTGCTGTCTTTTCTTCTGTACATTACTATGCATTTAAAAAAAATTATCAACACGGAAGTTTGAAATTTCATTTATACAAAAAGGTTCACAAAAGGTTGTTAAAACGGCATGTCCATTTCAGAGCAGCCTGGAAGATTCCATGTAAAAGGAGGATGAGAACCAGGGATCAGTCATGCACAGGCTCACACTGAAGTATGTGCATGCAGTAAACCTGTAAGGTCTTTGGAAAACCCATTTCAATTGGTATGTTTACTCCAAACTCCAACACGGAGTCAAGCACTGACTGCACTGCTTGTCAGAAACAAACAGTTTAAGAATAACATCGAATCCTGGCTTAGTTTACAGATGTTCTGAGCAGTCTTCAGCTCTTCGCCTGGGGCTACACTCTCCTCATGCATCCATCAACAGTCATGAAGTGTCAAAATAATTGTCATTTGTAGCTTCAAGTTCTTTATAAAAAAGATTTTCAGGGTCCTTTACAAGAATTTTTCAAGGTTCTTTGCTTCTGCAGATGACATGATAAGAATGAGGAGATACTCATGGCTCCATTTTTAATGTCCTCTCCCTATTTTAAGAGAAAAGAAAAATACATCAAACAATTTATATCTTAGTTGCATTTAAAGCAAATTCTTTACATGACACTGAATGAGCTGATGGAATAAAATGCAAAAATCTAACATGGCTTTATACACGTATCAACAAATGCAGAGTACTGTGCTTCAGTTCAAGCTACTGGGATGCACAGAAATCTCTTGCATAGAACTACAAACATCTACAAGACATTAAAAAAAACAACATTCTGTTTAATATTTACAAGCTTTAGAAATCAGGAGCTATTCTTATTCCTGAAAGATAAAACCACACACTCACCCCGAAAGCCTCCTCCACCACCTCTTCCTCCTCTGAATCCTCCTCCTCCACCTCTACCTCCTCTGAAACCTCCTCCTCTTCCTCCACCTCTGCCTCCTCCAAATCCTCCTAAACAGAAGAAAGAAATTACCCTTTGGGGAGCATATAAATTGTGGATTATGCACAACAATTTATTTCATTGACAGCGTCTGAAATGAAATGAACAACAACAAAAAACCAGAAACTGTCAACTGCTGCAGTTACCAGGTCAACTACTAGTACCTTGTCTCTTCTAAGGACCTCTGCAGCATGTTAGGCATTTTTAAATATCTGATACACCATGTCCAAAATACTGAAGAGACCTTCTTTCACAAGGGCAAAAACATAATTACATATATTAACCAGTAATTGATTACAACTATTAGTAATTATTATTTATTAATTACAACTCAACAGAATATTAAAACAAACAAACCAAACCACTTTGCAACACTTACACCTTGCTGCAATGGGGCAGGGTATGGAAAAGAGGCCAGATACTGCGATGTAAGAAAAAGTAAACTTCAGTTTTAATTGAAGAGTACATCACAGGGGATGTTCAAAAAGCTTTCTGTCTTTGTTACAAATCAGCATTCTCTCCTCCCTGTGCTTTGGAGCTGTTACTTAGGCAGCTTAGAAGCCTAGGCCTTGACGTATCACTGCCTTTTCTATTAAGTCAAACAGAAACATGAATAACATTTTTCTTTGCAATACAGATGTTGATATTCAAGTACTTACCAGCAGCTTTAAAAAAAAAAAAGACACCAACACAAACAGTCCACAACACAAATGACCAGAATAACCCATGGCACCTCAAATAAATCCAACATTCTGCAGTTTTCATTCTTGTGATCTTACCTCTACCACCGCCTCTTCCTCCCCCACGTCCACCACCACGTCCTCCTCTACCACCTCCTCTGGGAGCACCTTTTTCTCCAGGGGGCCTTGGTAAAAATCTCTGAAGGGGTAGCAGCTTTGCTGGATCAATGTAAAACTGCAGGAAGAGAGTTCCATTAGGCTTTCAGAATACCAAGACTAAAAAGCACATTAGTATCTCCCTTTACAAATACCCACAGTTTGGTCTTGCCCCATTATGCCAAACTGTCCTCTGCAAACAGCCAAATAAAGAAAGTACACAGGTAGTAAATCACAGAATTAAAAAGCTGCTAAAATGTAGGTGATATTTGTGTGATTTTCATTGGTTACATCTTTTCTTGTGGGGCAGGGAGAAGGAATAACATGGCAAATACAAAACTGAAAAGGAAGGGGACATTAATGCCTATGTTGACAAAGGACAGTCAGCTTAAAAGCTTAATAAAGCTTTTATTATCTGCTGACAGAGTAGAATTATCTAACTGATGACATACAGTAAAATTCTGTTATTGAGATTGGCTAACCTTTTGCATCTTTTTAAATGAAGAGGCTTTCATGTTCTCGGACAGCTTCACTGAAAAATACTGTTAGTTTCTTTAAGGAGAATTGCAGTAATAAAACATTAAAAACTGTGATTTTGATCCGTATATGGAAGGAACATTCAGACATTTTCTGAGTTAGTATTTTATAAATTCAGCTAAATTTCACCACAATTGCAATTAAAAGATCAGCAGAAACTATTTCTAATTTCTTTCTGTTTTTTTCACAGTGACAAATGTGGTATTTTGTGGTAAAAAATTTTCTCCTTCTATGCACGAAGGCATAAGGAAGAACATAGCAGTGCAAAACCATAACTGTAAAGAAACACACTTGCATAGCAAGTGATGACCTCTTTAGCCCCAGGGTGACCTCAAGGCTCATCTGGAACAATTCACATGCTGCAGGGGCTCTGCTGCTGAGTGCCTGGTTGTGCAAAGGCATGAGCCAGCAGGGACTGCTGGACACCACATGCCCAGCCTCATCCTACAGGGAACTGGCAGACACTCTGTGACCCCACGTGCAGCCTTGAGCAAATCCTTTGGCCCTCCAGTGTGGAAGGACTTTGCTATGCAGTTCCCAAGATCAAAAAAGCTGCTGGCCAACTCTGCTTACTTATAGTCTAAATTAAATGGGGAAGCAAGGAAAATCCATGCAAAATCCATAACATATTTTCTTCAAATGCTATTGCAGGAAGAAAACAAGGCTCTGCAATTCAAATAATTCTGGTACAAAAAAGTAAATCTGCAAATCAATACATTCAGAGCGTGAAAGTGATTTAAACATGCATATTTTACTTCACATTTAATGTGGGAGAGGAAAATGCATGCAGTTAGTGACTGATGCTCAATCAACCAACACAGGCTGAGTCTTACTGACATGTTACAGGGTTACTCTCCCAGGTATCCTGCATTTGTCATGGATTCTGTCCATCTGGCAGAGACACAGAATGTGTCAAGCTGGCTTTTCCAGAGAATGTCCTGGCACATCCCACTTTTACGGGCAGGTTAAGTAATAAACTGGACGATGAGCAACAGGACATCTTAGTACAAACTCACTGGAATTAAATAATGAGCTGGAGCATGACCAAGGTCCCCTAATGCACAAAAAAAATCCCCAGTCCCTTGATCCAATCCTGTTATGGCTTAGCAACCTATAGAAGAAAATTTGGTAAGTTGGCCAGAGAAAGTAACAACTCGAATCAGCACGGATCCAAAACACATCATCAGTACTGGTACAGAGTGAAAAACTCTGACTGACTTAAAGCACTCTGTCACATCAAAAAAGCTCTAAGAGAGGCACTTAATGTGAATGAAGCACCTGTTGACACCAACAGTTGCAGCTACACTTGTGTCTGTTCACATATAACTGGCAGCCAAATGCTGAACGATTTTAAAATCCTAGAGAAATCCCATTTAATATCCAATCAATTTTTAAAAAACAAATATTGTAGGTCACACATTTTTTTTGAAGGATACAAAGTCTCTCAGCTGTCCAAAGATTTCATCCACTTTGCCAATCTGCTCCTTATTATCCAAGTACACTGGGGCATTGAAATAAGGCACCTTGTTTTCTTCTGTTTTACATTTACAAACAATGTCATCTTCACAGGGATGCATGAACTCTCCCAACACTGAAATAAAGAACAAACAAGCTAAAGACCTGGAGCAGTCATTCTAAATTAAATAAATAAAGTTTCTCCATGTAACTTACAAACTACCCTTTCTGGAGGGCCCTGGTCATATCCTCCTCTGTTGAAGCCTCCTCTTCCACCTCCCCGTCCAAAGCCACCTCGTCCGCCACGGTTAAAGCCACCTCTGTCACCACCACCTCCTCCACGATTGAAGCCACCTCCTCTTCCTCCTCCACCTCCTCTTCCACGAAAAGACATTCTCTACTGTTTCCTACATTGTGCACAAAAATCAGTTGTTTAAGATATAAAAGATGTGTCACATTTGATTTGCTGTACAAATTACAGTCTCCTGCCAGCCTTGTTTGTTAATCTAATGATTAGTCCTTTTCAATCCTCACTTTAAACATGCTGGCCTATGAAAAATCAAGTTTATACCTAAGATGTCATCCCCTGCAATATCCACCTGCAAAAGAGTGACTTTTTCACTCATCTGTACAAAGGCTGGTGACACTCTCCAGCCCCACAAGTAAATGGCACAAAGTGAGAACATCATAGGATGGTTTGGGTTGGAAGGGATCCTAAAGATCACCTACTTCCAATCCCCCTGCTACATGCAGGGACACCTTCCACAGGTTGCTCAGGGCCCCACCCAGCCTGGCCTTGAACACCCCCTGGGATGGGGCATCCATAACTTTTCTGGGCAACCTGTTCCACTATCTCATCATTCTCACAGTAAAGAATTCCTTCCTAATATCCAATCTCAACTATCCCCTTTCAGTTTAAAACTATTTTTCTCTTATTCTATCCCGAAGTGCCCTTGTGAAAAGTCCCTCTCGAGCTCTGCTGTAGCCTCCTTCAGGCACTGGAAGGCTGCTGTAAAATCTTCCCAGAGCCTTCTTTTCTCCAGGTTGAACAATCCCCACTCTCCGCCTGACTGCAGAGTAGAGGTGCTCCAGCCCTGTGACCATCTTCGTGGCCTCCTCTGGCTCTGCTCCAAAAACTGCACGTCTTTCCTGTGCTGGGAACGCCAGAGCTGGATCCAGCACTGCAGGTGGGGTCTCAGCAGAGCAGAGCAGAGCAGAGGGGCAGAATCCCCTCCCTGGCCCTGCTGCCCACGCTGCTTTGGATGCAGCCCAGGGCACGTTTGGCTCTCTGGGCTGAGTGCACATTGCTGGGTCATGTCCAGCCTCTCACCCACCAGCACCCCCATGTTTTTCCCGGCAGGGCTGCTCTTCCTCTGTCCATCCCCCCAGCCTGTGGTGATACCGGGGGTCACCCCGACCCCTCCACTCGTCCCCGTTTAAACCTCAGGAGGTTCCCACGGGCCGCACTCCTCGGGCTCGGCCGCACGGGGGCCGCACCCGCGGTGCCTCATGGGGCCCTCGGGACGCGCGGGGACGCCGGTTCCCGGGGCTATTCCCCGAGGGCTGGCGGACAGACGGAGGGACGGACAGACGGAGGGACGGGCAGACGCCCACGGCAGGGGCCCATCCCCTCCCGCGCGGGACGTACCTGCACGTGCGCGCCGGCCCCGCCCGGAAACTCCCGCCCTGCCGCAAGCCAGGCTTCCTGCCGTAAATGAAAGGGCACCTGCCGGCCGACACTGTCGCGAACGGCTTTAAGCTCCGGAGGGAGGCGGCGCGCCGCGAGCGCGTGTCCCGGCGTGCCGGGTGTGCCGTGTGTCCCGGCGTGCCGGGTGTCCCGGCGTGCCGTGTGTGCCGTGTGTCCCGGCGTGCCGGGTGTCCCGGCGTGCCGTGTGTGCCGGGTGTCCCGGCGTGCCGGGTGTCCCGGCGTGCCGTGTGTGCCGGGTGTCCCGGCGTGCCGCGTGTCCCGGTGTGCCGGGTGTGCCGGGTGTCCCGGCGTGCCGTGTGTCCCGGCGTGCCGTGTGTCCCGGCGTGCCGCGTGTGCCGCGTGTCCCGGCGTGCCGCGTGTCCCGGTGTGCCGGGTGTGCCGTGTGTCCCGGCGGGAGCACCTTGCGTGGGTGCCCTGCCTGGAACACCCATCTTTCACAGGAACCCGGCACAGAGGAGCGCCTGCAGGCGGCGAGCCCGCGGGACGGATCGATCGGACTCCTCTGGGCAAAGAAAAGAAAAGTGTAACCCTCACAAGCGCTTCCTTTTAATCATTTACTTCAAGGGCTTGACTTTGGTTATCTCGCCATACACTTACGTGTACATAAAACCAGTTAAGGCAGGATCTTTTGAACAGATCAGATTTATCAGTTAATAGTTGAGGCTCCTGTACTTTATTTCTAAACACACTTCAAAATATTTTTCTAGTGGCTAAAAATTAAACACAAATCTAACAGCTGACACTCAAAAGAATCCCAGCCAGAGGAATTTGTCTGGGGAGGGAGATAAAATTTCCATCATGCGAATGCTCCCAGTTTGCTTGGTTTTCTTGTGTCTCTTTTGTCTTTGTGGATCAGAGGTAAGATACGTTTTATTGTGTTAGCAGTAATTTATTAAAACGTTTAATAAACAGTTTATTGTTATAAAAGCAAAACCAGTTGAGTTTTTTAAAAAAGTTTCCTTTCCATAGTATTTGTGTTTCACACATTTGTTTTAGCCCAGCCTGAATGTGTGAAGTTTGCTATTTCTCTGTCATGTTTTGATTCTATCTGGGGCTTATGCTAACAGGTTTCTGGAAAATATTTTAATCATGATCCGATCCTAAATCAAATTTGCAAGCAAGGCTGACCAGAGGAGGTGCTGCAATTTTCCCTGCCTCCCTCTTTTGAGAAAGGGGATTGCAGCCTTGTAACATGGCAGCGTGGTATGTCCCACTGCCAGAAGGTTTGCTGCGGGTTGTCTTGGGGCAGAAGTGCCCAGGAAAGCCAAAAGTCTGGGCTGAGCATTCAGCACAACCCAAGTCTTTCAGAGAAATCCTGAGACAAAAATCAGCACCTGTTGTTCCCGGTGAGGAGGAACACCTAGCACAATATAGGAGTTACGCCAAGCCGGATCTGGCTCGCAGTTTGGATCCTACTGACCCGAGAACAGCAGGAAGAATTTAATTAGATTATACAACTGTGAAAAGGAGAGGTATTGGATTAAATTCTGCCCCAACAACATCCTCACTGATTTTACTGTGGCCAGGATTTCCTCATGAGAACTTTAAACTTCAGCTCTATTGATTCAGTTGACTCAGTCAAAGCTGATAAATCACATTTGAGGACTAACGTTTCTCTCCCATTTTCACACAGAGCCCATCCATATATATTTTTCATGTTTCATCATTCATACTACCCACAGATCTTAGTAAGAAAAAGCATCCAGCCAGCACTGAAGTCACCAGAGAGCTGCACAAACACAGGTGCAGAGCCACTCACCCAGAGGCTGTCGGAGGGAGGGGGTCAGAATTTGTATCTGCAGTCCAATGATGGCCAGCAACCACCCTGCAAATCCACTGCTGAGCAAGATACAGGAAAAAAGCTGATAAGGAAGAGCATTCAATTTTCAAATTGCTTTGAGATACTTGTTATTAGAGCACTCATACGGACTCTGCAAAACAAATCATTAATTATAGATTTATTTGCTAGTAAGTAGTTCATAAATACTTACTGGTGATATTTAAATCCAAAGTCAACCAGGCCAATAAAACAAATCTTAGAAAAAAAAAAAACAAAAAACCAAATTACTATTTTTTTCACTTTCTGGTGCTTAAATTCCTTTATGTTTTAATCTGCTTACAGTCCCATTGCTGGGATGTGTTATAAACCAATGGCTTTAAAAATGTTTATAATCTGCTCTGCACTTCAGCTGATGTTTGAAAAGTAAAGAGTATAAAGTTTGTGGGAGATCAGTGAGAGTGAACATCACACCAGGTAAATTATCCAAAAAGAAAAAAAAAGTGTTCAGCAAAACTGAGGAAGACAAGGTGGCCAAAGACAAGGGGATAAACACTATAAATGGCATTTAGCAACTTTTGGTTAGATTGGAAAGGCTTACGAATGGACATTTGCTGAGGTCAGTGAAGAGATCTGCAAAACTCTTGATGCAGTCCCTAATCTTGCTTTTATTTTAATTTTTTTTCTTGTTCCTTGCAGAATGCAGCATCTAATGCTGAAAAAACCCCCTTTCGACAGGTTAAGCCTGGCCAGCCAGCTGAGCAAGACACCTACCTCATAAGAGAATGCTTAAGCAACCAATACACCCACAAGTCTTGTAAAAAAGTTTTTTGTCAGCCATGGGAACGATGTGTGGAGGGAAAATGCCTTTGTAAGCTTCCCTACCAGTGCCCAAAGAATGGCTCTGCAGTTTGTTCCACCAGTGGAAGGAACTTCCGTACCTACTGTCAGCTGAAGAGCTATGAGTGTCAACAGCCCAAAGCAAAGTTCCTGCACAAGGGAACATGCATGCCTAAAGGTATTAACACCTCCTTTTCCAAAATTTATCAGTCATGGGTGGCTAAGGAGATGCTTACACTGTTTACAGCTCAGAAAGTCTGTTCATTTTCTTGCACTAGTAACAAATCAAACAGAAAATGAAAAGTCACTGAAAATGGGCAGTATCTGTTGATTTTCATAAAAAAATTAAGTGACTGACAGGCCCAGGTCATCCTCCTGCTAGTTTTGCTACACAGATTGCTGCAGGCATTTTGCTACACAGGTCATAGAAGCAGGATCTGGCCCTCTCACTTCAAGTATGACTGGTTGGTTACCAAAAGTCCCCTAAAGAAGGTTATTATACTAAAATGCAACCTGTTCTTGGTAGACTTTCAGGTACTCTTACATACCCATTACCCTCACTTGTCCTTAAACTGGCATATTCTGAAAAAGTAGCAGGCTCAAAGACACAAAGTCAATCCTCAGAAAATTCAGGAATAGTACCTGAAGCTTCAGATTCCCAATCTAGTGTTCTTTCCATATGAACTTTGGCTGTAAATACAAAATCAGTCCTGATTTGGTATTGTGCTGTCTTTCCACTAGATACATCTACATAATATGATTTCGTTTGGGGATTTTTTTCATTTCTCTCTTTTTTTATGTTTTAAGAAACATTTTCAGTCTCTCTGGGTCATGGAGATTCAAGTTTGCTTCGAGTAAAACCTGTGAATCACAAGGAAGAAAGTTTTGTATGTGCTAGTGAGTGGACTATGAATGAAGCAAATGTGGCTTGCAGGCACCTTGGCTTTGAATTGTAAGTTTGGGGAATTTATCTCTGGATAACTGCAAGGGATCTGAAAAAGTAGTGATGCTTACAGAAGTGTCACTCACAGCCAGCTGTTAAGACAGAAAACTCATGAACAGTGTATTGGCTACAATATTCTGATAAAACTTCTTAAACTGACACCTGAGAGTGAGAGCCAAAACAATTTTTGTGTTCTGTTACAGGTTACAACTATGCAAACCATAATTGTTTTACTTTAAAATAAAGATGAAGACCAATGTGGAGGTGTTCTCTCAGGCCTGTGTTAGGGAAAGTGCATGGATGGAGCATCCCCAGGTAGCTCTGAGCAGCGATCTGTGTGCAGAGAAAGGTTTCTCAGGACAGCTGACAATAGGGTACAGCTCTGTTTTGCCACTTACACCAGCCAGACTAACAAGAACCTGAGCATGGGGTTTTTCCCTTCACCCCTTACCCTGCTGCCACTGCTTGCCCTGGCCCCAGGGATGGCTGAAGCCCCACAGAACTTGGTTTTTTTCCTGTGACCACACTGATGACCCAAGTTGCATATTCAGCTCCTCACAGAGTCACCTCTATATCCTGTACATAATAATTTTATACCTGTACAACTAATTTAACTTAGGTAGACTTGCTTCCCCAACCTTATGGAAAAAAAAAAATGTAAAAATGTCCTCAAAAACCTGAAACTGCTAATGCAGTGCCTCTCTGGGTGAAAAGCAAGTATTTCCTAGTCCTGATCAGTGTAGCTTTAAATAGCAGATAAAGGTTTGCCCTGGGACAGAGCACTGAGCCCTGGAGTCTCACTGAGAGTGTCTCTAGTTACTTATTTACTTGATCCATATTTCTTTAAGGTAGGGGATACATACACTGTTAGGAGAATACTGCTCAGGTAAAACCAAGAAAGATGAAAATTTATCAATCCCAGCCATGCAGTGGCCTGAGCTTCCTCAATATTCACTGGTTTTGATGGCACCAAGGATAGCTGACCCCATGCAGGATGGTTTCCAAGTTATGGCTCACCCATGTCCACACAGAGATAAAGATCTGAACTTACAAGTTTTGCTACATAATGAGACTTTTCTATCCATCATGATACACAGTGTCTTTCATAGAGCTACATATGGATCTGGGGACAGTTCTATGTAGCAACCTGCAAAAATTAGAACTTTTTCTTCCAAAGTAAACATCTCCTATTTACCCCTAGACAACTCCATGGGAAATCTGCTCTTTTTCTTAGCCATGACCAAAATTCTTTGACATTGAGGAAAATCATATAAATTATAAACAATAAAAGCAGTGCACAATCCATGGTGAAATGATATAATTTGTTATTATTATTATTTGTATCTTCACAGAGGTGCTGAATATTACCAAACCAATTCCAGCATCACAGAATCTGCCTTAAATTCATTACACTGTCTGCAAATAAGTTGCAGGGGCCTAGAGACAAGTCTTGCTGAATGTCACACAGAGATGAAGTCAAGAGATAGTAATGAGGGTCTTGTTAGCCTGCAGTGCCAAGAAAATCTCAGAGGTTAGTAGTTCTTTTACTTTAATATCTCTTTGGTGGTTTTACATTTTAAGTTTATTTTAAATAATGAGGACCTAGTTTGCTGAACTCTCACCGACAGAAAACCCGCACTGAAACCTTTTGATTATTTTAAATCATCATTTTGCATACTTTAAGATAATTGAGGCAATCTGGAGTCAAGACAGTCTTGAGTTTGCAAGTTTGAAAAATCACTGTTGCTCCTGAAGTGCTTTTACAGATATTTCCCCAAAGGCAAATTATTTCACACATGGTTCTGTTTGTTCCACCATCCCTTCCAAGGGTACCAAGGTACATTGCATCCCACAAGTCTTATCTCTCCCGGGTTAACTGGTGGGCAGCCAGGTGACACTGTCGTGCTCACTGAGGGAGGTCCATTAGCACACCAGGAGCACTGCAGCCACACAAACATGACTATGGTGAAACTGCTGGTGTCTCCTGGGGGGTTTAGGACTCCTCAGTTTCTCACTGATAAAAGGGGAATCAAGGCCTTGTTTAGAATTCTAACAGCTTTTCATTCTCTGCAGTGAGCGTTCTCTGGGACTGGTGAGGATCAGCCTGAGATGCTGCTGACTAGAAAAGCTATGAATCATCTCAGGTTTCTCTTACAAAAGTAGTTATTCACAGGCTCTTGATGAGTTCTTTCTAGAGGAGGAACCTCCATCATCCTAATCCCTTGAATCATTTGCAGTGGGTTTGAACTGGTCATTTCTGGTTTAGTCCTTTCCAGTTCTTTCATTAGAAGAAATTTAATTCCCTTCTTCCAGGCTACTGGAATTTGGAGGAAGAAAATAAATGGTTGTGCTGAAACCCTGATGAAAAGGCAAACAAAACACTGAAAAAAGATTCCTATTTACCTGACTGGGCCCCAGCATACCTACTGCTGATAGGCCAAACTGCTGACAGAATCAAATATGCAGGCAGAGTATTTCCCTGGGCAATTATGAACCTACAGTCAATTCCACACTAACTTCATTTTCATCTTGCTGCACAGTTTGTTCAGATGGGGAGTTTCAATGTGTCAACAAGAAGTGCATTTCTCTGAATAAAACCTGTGATGGAATCAATGACTGTGGAGACCTGAGTGATGAACTGTGCTGTAGAGGTAAGAATTTCCTTTGTCAGGTGTTTCAAACTAATTTCAGAAGAAAACCACCCACAAAGAATTTTTACAGTGATGTAACAGCTAAATTCTGTTGTCCAGTAAGTCACTACATCAAAGCAATCAAACCATAGTTTATGTATAGGGAAGGGCAAAAAAAAAGACATAAAATACAATTTTGAAGCAGGCAAGTGATCTCTTGAGAATCTGGATTTCCTCAGAGGATGAGGAAATACAATGAGATTATTTAGGAGGTCATTAAAAATTGATACAAAAAATGAGTCCTGTTAGAATGAAAATGTATTTTTACTTGGAAAAAATCAATAGTAATTAAACAACGACACTGGTTTTCTAATGAACTACCTTTAAACCAAAGGAAGATCTCTCTTAAATTTATTACTAATGCAAGATCATCCATGGAACATCTGTAAAGAGTTCCTGGCACATCGCTTGTTCATGAGAAGTCAGTCTTTCAGCATCTGCAATTCCAGCTGTAAAAATTCTGATTAGAAATGAGGAATGGATCTAGCATGACCTGAATGCAGGAGAATACTTCCAAAACTTGGGTTTTGGGTGCCAAATGCTAATGTGGATTACAAATCCCATCATTATCCCTCCATAACCTTAATTTTGTAGTGTTACAATTGTAAATAAGATTAATCTCATAATTGTGGAAACATGGTCACAGTAATTTTAGAAAAAAAAAAATACATGTGATATCATACATCTAATAGACATTTATTTGGATTCCACATGACAAAAATAGTGCTGTTTCAGCTGAATGGGCTGAAAACAATGCTTCCTGAAATCAAAATAAGTTTTTCAGCTGAGTTCAGTGGTCTTTGGATCACATTGGGATATCTGGATACTTTTAGAGAACTATCTTATTTTCTATTAAAGACAAATACCTTAAATAGTAGATTGACATGAGATTTTAAATTAGCTGAAAAGATCCTGCCATGAATTCAAGCACTGCTTTGCTTTTGAGAACATTCAAAGGGATCACAAAATTTAAAAGGGAGGGGGTTCTCAGGTTTATAATACCTTTTCATATAACCAAGAGTTTTAGAAGTAGTAAATTAATACGTCCAGTCTCTTCCTAAAAGGAATATTCATTCCTAACCCTGCATTTAGGCATTTAGCTCATGCAACCAAAACTCAGCTTGCTCTCTGATTTGGGAGGGTGAGATTTGGCACAAGCATCATCAGTTCCTCATTTGAGGTGATCAGTAACACTGGTAAAGTGGAGGTCTTTTGGCTGAGGCTGAGTGTGGAGGATGTGTTATGGAATGAAACTGGTATGGATTGACACCAAGTCTAGCAGTACAGTACTGCAGTGGTAACAGAGATCCACATTTTTCAAGTCTTATAACTTGAAGATTTAAAGTGAGGAGAGCTAAGTATTCATTTTGTTTACATGCACAGAGCTTGCTTTTGTAATCTCTTTATGAACAGCCAGGTCCCATGTAATATGGATATACATTTGGTTTATATTTTAAAAAGCTCTCTGACAGTGTGAGGTTGCTGAACCAAATGATCCTGTGATTTACATTTGTAATTCTCCTGTGTTACAGAGTGCAGAAAGAACAGTTTCCACTGTCGGTCAAATATCTGTATTCCAAATAAGAATGTCTGCAACAAAGATATTGACTGCCTCACAGGAGAGGATGAAGCTGGAGTTCTCTGTGCAGGTTTTTTTCTGAAAGATGTTTTTGTTTCTTTCCTTTCATTCAGCCCTAAACTAAGGCTGCACAATGCATATTATTATATTATTCATTATGCAAGAATCAGTCTTCCCTATGTTATGCACAGGAGGAAGAAAAGGTCATACAATTTTTTTTCCTTTCTTTCTGGAAAAGAATGACAAGAAAACTAAAGGAAGGAAGGAAGAAAAAGATGTTGTTTTTGGAAGCTTAAGGCAGATTATGTCTTTTGTTTATGTGGCCAGCTATCAAACTGGTATCCCCTAAGAAAGTGTAGAGAGGGCGACCAGGAATACTTTCCTCACAAATGAGGTATTCAACTAGTTTGTCAATATAATAATTCTTCTGTGCTGTTGCCCTCTCTGTTGAAAAGATTATGCTTTGTTTTAAAATTAGAATGTTTTCCTTGCTCTCATAAGAGAAAGTCAAAGGCCAAAAAAGTAAAAACTATTGGTAAATGGTAATTACTACAGGTAAAGTGAACTCTAAATGTAAACATTACTGTCAGTGACATGAGAACAGACACAATGCTCAGCCCCCATGTAGGGACTGAATTCAGTGGGCACTTTGAATAAAAGCTGACAAACCAGATTCAGCAAGCATTTAATTTACCTCTTGTGTTGAATATCCTCCCTTACCCCATTAAAGGAGGCACACAGCATAATCTAAATTGGGGGAAAAAATCAAACAAAAACCTGTTACCTAATGCTCCTTTGGTTCTTAGAAAGTTTCAAAGGTTTATGGGGCAGGAGAAATTTCGGTGGTTTTTGGTAGAGGAGAATGGGACATCTCTAAAGAGATCACAAACAAAAAAAAAAGGCAGTTTCTCAGGGTTTCCTGGCAGAAGGGCTCCCTAGGCTTAGAAAGTGAGTAGATGTTGTGTAGTTATAAATGAGTATCTGCTGGCTGTAGGTCATTTTTAGGCTGAGGCAACCAAGCAGTGCCTAGCAGGAAAGGAAACAGCAGGCACCAGGCTGGAGAGTATTGCTCTCCATGAGAACAGTATGCCCTTATGCATTTAAAATGTGTTCCACAATTTTGGCACACAAACATAGATTTAAGTAAATGTCTGCCAATAATTTTAGTATTTTGTTATTCTACTATAGGCAAAGAAGAAGTTGCTGAAAATGACAGTATGGATGAAGGTAAGTGTAATTAGCCCTCCAAAATCAACAGCATACCCTCTTATTAGTGACTTTCTAGCTACCAGCCAGCTCCTCAGATCCAGAACACTCAGATATTTTGACTTTGTGATTTATTAATGTACACTCTGGGATTTACTGTTTGTCTCACTTTTCACTGATTTCAAGAACGCGGTAATAATTCATCCTGGCTGAGGACCTACATCTGTGTGTTTTGGCAACTGGTGAACTCCCAGCTGAGGTAAACTCTCAGCAAATCTAGGGGAACATCCTTAAAATTGTTTATCTGAATTCAAGCAGCATTGTAAAAGGGAGAGAAGTTATGTGATGCTAAGACACAAGCAATTTTCAAAGCAAAGACAGATGCCAAAATGTTTCATCTTTGTTTTCCTGCTATTTCAGCTACTGGCATATTCACAGCACTCAAATTTTCAAGATAAAGATAAGCCTGTCTCCAAATAGAGAGAATGTATACCTGAATTCTGAGATACATTTTTCCTTTTTGTTAAAGAAAGAAAAATGATAAAGACACTTCTTCCCCAAGTGCACTGCGGCGTTAGAAATCACACACTAACTCGACGGAAAAGAATCATAGGTGGAAAGATTGCAGGAAAGGTAAAAAAATAACCTTACCAGATATGAGTTCATTCAGCATTGATTTAAATGGGAATTATTTGCCTTCTGTTAAACTTAAGGAAATAACAAAATCAGCTTATGCCATGTTTTGCAGCAGTAGTGGCATTGCCCTGAATGAAAGTAAAGAGAAGCACAATTTATAAAGTAAAATATGGAGTTTTTACAAAACTGAGCATTATAGTACAAGTAGACACTGAAAATTACTCAGAAAAGCAATTAATACTACAGCTAAAAATAACAATTCTGGCAAAATGGAATTAAAATTTGCGTCTTTAAAAGACAATACAGCAAAAATGTATGGTCAGACCCTACATCTGTTTCTCTGACTACAAGGGGTTTCATGACTGAAAGCTGGAGGGAAGGAGGCATTGCACCAAGTCCGAAGATTGAATAAAATTACTGAATTTTAGTATATAAATCCTTTATATCTCATGGAGCCCAATTTACAACTTCTGGATAGCAGATCTTTTATTTAAAATCAGACCTAGTCAAGGAGATTAGGTGATACCAAGAGATGTTTTTCCCTTTATGCACTAAAAGTTGTACAACTGCAATGGCTTCTCATTATTTGTGTTTCTTGATTGAATAGGGTGAATTCCCTTGGCAAGTGGCAATTAAAGACACCAGCAATGAAGGTTCAACAGTGTACTGTGGAGGGGTTTATATCGGTGGCTGTTGGATTCTGACTGCTGCTCACTGTGTCAGGTAAAAACAAACTCTGGAATTATTTTCTTACTGCAAGGCAGAAAGATTGTTTTGGATATTCTCAGCTACATGTTTGTTAATTTCTATTTGTCTGTTGAACAGAACAGTTTAAAATACCGACTCACCCACATGAACAATGAGGAAGATTCAGGGAAAATAGAGTGTTTTGGCAGTGAATAGAAAGATAAAAAGTAACAATGAGTTTGAAGAGACATGGCATACTTTAGTCAGATAGCAGGCAGGCAGGAAAGGTCCACTGTAGCCACTCTGCTTGAAATTAAATACAAGGGACCTCTTCTCCATCTCTGCCTTGGGGAAGTCCAGGATCTGTTCCCAGAGAATGTCCCTGGGTTCATATATTCCCCAGAACAAGCCAAGAGCAGACATGTAAGATTTGCCAGTTCCGTCCACATCTGGTTACTCTATTATCAGAGCAGCATAAACACCTGGTTTCTTTTTGTCACAACACTAAACAGAGCCTGGCTTTAACATCATTTTCTGCATTAGTTGCAGTACTCAGCATGTGTCACCTGTCTTGAATTTGCTACACTTCAGAAAAACTTGGGCATTAAGTCCAGAAAGAAAATATATGTCTCTAATGTGAATTTTTATTCTACAGAAACTTTGATAAAATGCAACAGTTTACAGCTTTAAAACAGTTGAAATGTAAGTTCTTGTGTTTATTTGGCTGGTTTTTTCCAGGGCAAATCGAGCCCATCTCTACCTTGTCTGGGTTGGAATGCTGCATACAATAGAGCACGACAAAGAGACAAATACTTTGAAACTAAACCAAGTGATAATTCATGAAAATTACAATGCATCAACTTATGAAAATGACATTGCTCTGCTGGAGCTGAAAAGTTCTCAGCCTGGAGAATGCTTCCTGGAAGACAACAGCATACCTGCCTGTGTCCCCTGGTCAGAGTACATGTTCAAGACTGGTGACACATGCAAGGTTTCTGGATGGGGACTAGAGAAAGGTATTTGGTTTAGTGCTTGCTAGAGGAATGTATTATTTGTATAACTCATTTTCTAACTGCGATGAGCTTTTATTTTGAAAAGGCTGAAGAACAGTTGTGCACAAAGCAGTCAGAAGAGGCTGAGTACAGAAAATGTAGGCTGTGGTTTGGCACTCAGGTATCACTGTTGGGTTCTCTTTTCTGTACTGCTTCCTCTGCTGTTTCAGCCACTTAGTAGATTGATATGGAGGACATCCCTGGATGAAAACTACCCCAACAGTAAGAAATTTTCCTTTTGTCCATCTAATAATTGTATTAGCTGTGGAGACCTGTTAACAACATGTAACAGATGGTGTTTGGTAGCTCACAGGAGCCCACAGTCACAGCTTGTCCTCTGTCCCCTTCCCAACAGGATCTGAGCTGCAGCCAGCAGTCATGAAACTCAGCACATGTTGTCACTGCCATGCTTGGGTTTAGCCCAGAGAAGCTTGCACAGAGACAGATAAGCCAAGTACAATCATGCTTTCAAAGATTTGGGAAGCATTTGTTTTGTATCACAGCATTCCAGCCTGGCATTGGAGCTACCACATACTGGTTTTGAGGTTTCTCCTCTCCATACTCAGTAGCATCCACCCAGCAAATGCAAAGTTGGGAATTGCTAGCAAACAGACAGAGAAAAAACAGAGCATCTCTTTAGACTTGTGGATACATAGTTCACCTGTATCTAAAGTAAGTGCTCCACAAAGATAGAGCCAAGTTGGAAAAAAGGTAATAAGGATGAATCACAGCCACATCTCCATTTCACAGAAAGCAATACACCAGTTTTCCAAGTGCCTGGAAATCTTGATATGGAAAACACAGGAAAAAAAACCCTGAGGGATACAAGGAAATGGAAAGGGTGAAAATGTCACATGAAAGTACTGTAGTTAACACTGCAATTAAACCACTCTGCTTTTATTTTGAAATATATGGCCAATATATTGGGTAAATGTTAGTGGCAGTTTAAGGTTTCTGGTTTATAATACTGAAGATAATATTCTGTAAATAAGTAAATAACTAACTTTCAAATTATTATATTAAATGTGTCTAATGTGTACTTAGCATTTTAAATTTTGAAAATATTTTTTTCTTTTCTAGATTACAAAAAACAATTTATCCTCAAGTGGGGAAATGTTAATTTATTTCACAATTGTTCTGAATTGTATCCAGGACGATTTTTTAAAAAAATGGCATGTGCAGGTAAGCATCAATTTTATTACTATAATTTCTACCATCAAGGTCTCAGTTTAGGCCAGATATAACTGGCTGGGAATCTTCCAGACTTAAGGAAGACAATAAACCAACTACCACAACACCACTGTTGGCAAAATGTCAGCCACTGGAGCCTGTGGCATCCACCATTATATTACGTATTCATAAACAGAGTTCAGATGACAGCATGACAAATTTCTATGATTATATGGGCAAATTTTTGCATGTAATTTGAGTTATGTTTTCTAAATACACAAGCACTCCACAGCCTACTGAACATCCTACCTTTACTCTATTTGATTCTGATTCAGCAACATATTTAAGCTAATGCCTGTCCTGGAACACACAGCCTGTTGACTAGAATGTACCTATTCATCTGCTTAGACATTTGCCACTACCACACTGCATCCCAGGAAAATACAATTAACTTTTCAAACTTAGAGTAGTCTGGCCAGGAAGCTGGTTGCCACTCGTAGTATTAAAATGAGGATTTTGAATACACATTTTTGCTTCTCAAGTGACAAAAAATGTTGCCAAATACATCACTAAAAGAGCAGTGAGTATTCAACTTACAGGGCAGATGGTTTCAACTGTTAAATCAAAAAGTAAAGGCACTATTTAAACAAACTGCTCAACAAGCAAACAAAAACCATGTATTAAAGCAAAATCATTCATGATAAATTCAGCATGTCATCTGTAAGATACGGGGCTTATTTACGGCACCAATTCTGTAACTTATCTCTTTTTTCTTCAGTATATTTCAAGTGTTCATACTTTACTACAAGGGGATAATGACAGTACCACATGAGACACATTCAGAAAGGGGATATCTGGGGTTAACTTTCCATCCCTGAAGCAAATAAAAACTTTAAGGGCTGGTATCCACAGGAGTTAGTAATCCAAGCATTAATTAAACTGATTAAAGGCAATAAAATCTTGTTTCATAGGATTAGTAATCCCAACTCTGAAAAGTTCACATAACTCTTTCTCAGAAATGTAGAGATTCAAAAAAGAGGTTACATTTTTAAAAGCTTGGGGAGTTACGCTTTGTATGGGCTCCTTCATACTAGAACAGTCAACCAAGCAGAAAAGTATAGTAAGGGTGTTAGAAATCCATAAACTTTTACTGAGTATATAGGAAAAAAGCAAAAATCACATTCTAGCTCTGTAGCAGCATTTCTGTTTATATCACATCCATCTTGCTTCATTTTTTTGAAATAATTTTCCTTATTTGCTGACCTGCAAACGAGTAGGTTTGTGAACACTGAAGCATAAAGGGCACTGGATCCTGCACACTTGTGCCTCAGGGCTGCTACCTGGTGTTCCTAAAGGAGCACCAGATAGCAGCCCTGAGACCAACCATGCAGAGTTGCTCTCCCTCTCATCCCAGGATTCATGTTCTCTCCTTCTTGTACCTGCCCATCTGTTTTCATAAAGCTGGTAAAGAAAATAATTACACAGATGAGAGTGCACAATGGCTTACTGGGTAGGGAGGACACCAAAGGCAGACACAGAGGTGTACACATATTATTATATCTTCACTTCCAAAGGAATCAGTCTACAAATCTTTTTACATTGTTCCATCTTTATGGGCTACTTCTTATAGTTGGCAATGTGGCTGAATTGTTCTCTATCGCACTGGGTAAAACAAGACTGATGAAAAAGCAAATGAGAATTTGGGCCAGCCACAAGTATAAAGAGAGGCCCTGCACTTGAAATGAGAAGTAAGTAACAGACTTGAAGAGGTTCAGAATCTCCTTTACTGGTGACCATTAGACAAACACCTGTCAGGAAGCAACGGACCTGAAAAATCTCCTGAGCTCTGCCTTGTGTGCCAGCTTGTATCTTAACTCAATTTTGCTTTTTATTTCCTCTTCAGGTACTTATGATGGCTCCACAGACAGTTGTAAAGGTGATTCAGGAGGCCCCCTGGTCTGTTTTGATGCAGAAAACGTGGCCTACGTGTGGGGTATTGTGAGCTGGGGTGAGAACTGTGGGGAGGCTGGTCACCCTGGCGTGTACACGCAGGTTGCCAGCTACTATGACTGGATTAGCCACCATGTGACAAGGGGTCTCATCTCACGGTACAATATCTGAAGCTTGGAAAATGAAATGCTTCCTTCAAATCACCCATGCAAAAATAGTCCTTTTTCACAATCAGCAGTCATGTAACTTAGCAACAATCAGTACAAATCTTTAAGGAATGTTATTTTGAAAATTCTTAACACTCTATGAAGATCACAGTTTTGCAGAGCCTGTGGGAAGAGAATTTTACAGGCACAAGTCCACAGCAAAAGTCTCTAATAAAAGCAGATATTAAAATATCTTTTTCTTGGTTTTTTGGATTTTTTTCCTCTTTTCACATTGCATTTCAGTTGCTGTTGTTTATCTAGCTAAAAGAGACAATAATACTGGAAGCAGTGGTTGGAAAATGACTGCACTGGCAATATGTGAGCTTCACAGAAAGGACAGCAGCCAGGCTGCTTTAAAGAACTTACATCATCTCAAGGTCTAAGTCCCCAGGAAGCCTCAGGAGGCTGCCTTGCTTGGCACTTGATTCCTCAGGCTTATTGCAGAAGTAGACTTCGGACCATCTATTAATCCACAGATGGGCTATGACCATGAGATTTGTTGCAATGCAACAGTTACTCAAATAATAAATCTGCTTGCTCGTTTTTGCAGCTACAAACTTAGACAATTCATTATTGGGCATAGTTAATATACATCATCTGATCATCTATCCTGGGGCAATTTTTGTAGCTCTAAGTTTTATTAATTTAACAGCAGCTGGTCACAAACAACAAAGGAATTTTAAAACTTAAATCTCCAACTTAAATAAAAAGCATCTTTACTATCTTAAGATCCCTGTGTATGTATATTTCAGGTATCCAGCAAACTCTTAACACCAAGCAGAGTTTTACTCTACACACTATCACACACTGTATGTGCATATATATGTTTATACACACACACATTTTATATAACAATACAAATATATAAAAAGTCAATACCTTAAACATACAGACTTAATTCTACAAAACCAAGTAGGAGATCTAAAGTTAGACTCTTTGCTGTCATAAAGAAAACATCAGACTATACATAATACCCTCACATTCAGCAAGAGCTCCACACAAAAAGTGTGCAAAAATTCTTTTTGAAGCAGTAGAATTTGATTTGTGGATTGGTGCCATCAACACAAAACTCACATAGCTCCAGCCAGTTGTATGAAAATTTTCAATAGCTTTAGAACATTCTTCACTGTATTCTAATGACAAATACTACTAGTATCTATTTTACTTTATTCCTCTAAATTAATTATCCTGTTGAGTAAATGGCATATGTTTACACAACACAGTTGTTGTGATGGTGTTTTTTCTATAATTCACCACAGTCAGACAACAAAATTTTTTACATTTTCATTGACTTTTCTTCATCTTCCAGACTTGTAAAAACCCCACATCAGCATGAATTTGTCATGTAAAGACACTGTCAGTCACCAAAATAATTAAACTAAGAGTATGAATTGCTTCTCTGGACACACACACACCCCCCCCATCGACAAGGTTTCCTATTTAAGAAAGCATTAAGTATATTGCTACACAGAAATTATTTTGCTGAATTAGGGTCTTGGTAAAGAAATCCTAAATAGGAAAAAGCTGGACAGGTGTACGAAGAGCTCCCTCTTTTGTTTGACTTAATTTTTCTCTGAAGAACTACTTCCACCGATTTCTTCAGTTAGCTACACATAATATTAAACACTGAGACTGCAAATAAAAACCCCCCAACAAAGTAGAATATGTATCTTTATGGTCTGTCTGATCTGAAAGTCTCTTGGTTCTCTTTCCATTTCCTGTTTTTCTTTACATGTTACTTTTGACCTGAAGCCAGGTATTGCTTTTTTCTGAGGAATTCCACACGACATCAGTCAGAGTTTTCATTACAAAATTAAAACAATTTTCACGTGCTTCCACTTCAGCTCATCTGTGACGCATCTAGCATTTAAATATAATTTTTTTTTTAAATCTCAAAACCAAACACGATGTTTACCAAGCAAGTTCATTTTGGTCTGATTTTTTCTTTTGAACAAGTCAAGACTGGACTTTTACCGTTTAATAGACACACTTTCATTTCGCTCTGTTTTGCAACCTCGCCTTGCACTTTTGACGATGAGAACCACTCACACGTGTAAACATGACCGGGTCAGTTTCCTTCCCACCGAACATCATCACGAAATTCGGTACCTCCCGGGGCCCTGCTCAGCCAGCGCCAAGGTGCCAAGGTACAAGGGCAGGCCCCGCTTGCCGAGGTTTGGAAGGCCCCGCACGGCAGAGCGGACACGGCACAGGGAACACGGCACAGGGAACACGGCACAGGGGACACGGTACAGGGAACACGGCACAGGGAACACGGCAGAGCGGACACGGCACAGGGAACACGGCACAGGGGACACGGCACAGGGGACACGGTACAGGGAACACGGTACAGGGAACACGGCAGAGCGGACACGGCACAGGGAACACGGCACACGGAACACGGCAGAGCAGACACGGCACAGGGGACGCGGCACAGGGGACGCGGCAGAGCGGACACGGCAGAGCGGACACCGCACAGGGAACACGGCACAGGGGACACGGCACAGGGGACACGGTACAGGGAACACGGCAGAGCGGACACGGTACAGGGAACACGGCAGAGCGGACACGGCAGAGCGGACACGGGGCGCTCCGCGGCGCTGCCATCGGGCGGGCGGGGAGGCCCCACCCGGTGGGGCGGGCGCACGGGCGGGGCCGCGGGGACCATGGCGGCGGTGGCGGCGGTGGCGGTGGTGGCAGCGGGCCGGGCCGGCCGGGCGCCGGCGGAGGAGAAGGAAGAGGCTGCTTAGCGGGCTCGCCATGGCCCGCGCCCCGCTGCCGCTGCCGCCCCCGCTGCTGCTGCTGCTGGTCGCGGCCTGCGCCTGGCGGCCGGCGCGGGGCCAGGAGGCGCCGCAGACCCCGGACTGGCGGATGACGCTGAAGACGATCCGCAATGGCGTGCACAAGATCGACATGTACCTGAACGCCGCCCTCGACCTGCTGGGCGGCGAGGACGGGCTCTGCCAGTACAAGTGCAGCGACGGTGAGCGGGGCTGGCGGCGCGAGCCTTGTCCCGGGCAGGGCGGCCGGGGCTGCGCTCCCGCCGCGGCCCAGCGCCGCTCCCGGGGCAAACCTCGCTATCGAGGTCTTGGCGGTGTACATAATTGTAAATACATGTGTGAGCCTCGGCAAGAAAGCTCTTGTACGTGTATGTGTGTTTAAATACGTGTATAACGTGTACGGAGCATGCATACACGTAAGCAGTTCTCCTGACGTGACTTTTAAATAGCTCCTTTTAAACGTCTCCAAGACGCTTGCCGTGGAGAAAGGTGTACTACTGTCAAATATGTAGCTGCTGTGTACAGGGCAAAACCCTGGAGCGGGAAGAATTGCTTCCTTCCAGCTGTTTATTTACGAGCACGCCTGAGCGTTTCGGTTTGGGACAGAAAAGCTTAAATCTGAGCTATGGAATATGTTGTTCCAAAGTCACGCTTGAATAACTGGTTTTAATGGCAGCCGCGGTTGCCAGTGCAAGGAATGCGTCCTGCTATTTGTAAATCCCGCTGCTACCAGCAGAGGACGTCTGTGCTTCTTGCCTGCGTTTCAGCTGCCTGGTTTACCTGAGCAATAACTGAGGCAGCTCAAGTTGGCATGACCCGGTAGATGGTGATGGTTATTATTATTATTATCATCATCATCATTATATTAGACTATTATTATTAGGAGAAGCCTGCTTGAGCAAGGCGTTTGGACCAGATGACTCACTGTAGTGCCTTCCAACCTGTCCTCTTCTGTGATCACCTCCCCTACCGTGCCCATCTTGGGTGCCAGGGCAGGCAATGCTCCAGAAAGGAGATTTCTTTCCAGGCTTTTCACTGGCGCTTCAAGAGCACTCCAAAATAGGAGGCTCCCATAGCCTGTCATGGTGGAACCATGTCACACCCAGTTTACTCTGTTGGATTATTTGTTAAGTCAGGAAGTGAGTCTGATGGTGACACCCTGGCTTGGCTCCACAAGAGTGGCCAGGACACTGTGACATTTACACTCTGTACTAGAATATGCATCTTTCAAATGTGGGGGTTTTTTTGATTCTCCATTACTTTTAATTGTGGACGCATTTGTTTCCAATACTGAAATGAGCTGGAGGGTCATTTTTGAAATTAACTCCACGGTCTTCCTTAACTTGGGATGCAGAATTCCTTGGCTTGCTGCACTAGCTAGTGTTAAGGGAGATGTGAGTTTAGCAGTCTCTACTAATTTAAATTCTATTAATGCTACAGCTGTAGAAATAAAAATGATGTTTCATTCCAGTTAAGATAAAAAAATCAGAGAACTACTGTTCATTGCATATAAAGCATAGAAGTATTAATGAACTTACACTAAAGTACTCTGTTAATGCACTCCTACATATTGCATACTTAACCAACACATCAATTTTAGTAATTTATTTTTTTTTAACTTGGGAAGCAAACATTGACACTTGCTCAGGTGTCTTGTCCCTCTTTCTAAAAAAAAATTACTTAGTACCCCTAAGTTGTAATTTGGAAAGAATTGTTGATAAGTGCGTGCCTGAATATATTTTAAGTTAAAACTATAACTGATACTATCTTGAGCCAAACAAATGTCTGTGGTGAGCTTTAAAACTACTAAAATCCTGTGCAAAGAAATACCTATTTGAGACATGATAAATTACCTTTTTCAGGATCAAGGCCTGTACCTCGTGATGGATATAAACCATCACCACCAAATGGCTGTGGATCCCCTCTGTTTGGAGTTCAGGTATTTCCATTGTGGGGCTTCTTTGTGCATCTTCCATACATCAGCTTTCCTCAGTGTAGATGATTTTTTCCATCCCCCTTCTGACACAGCTCCATATACAAGGTCCCTGTTCTTATCAGCTCCTAACACATGCTCTGGTAACAACATATAGGAAGTGTTAGTATTGTAAATGAACATAGCATAAATATTTTCAAATATTACAAGCATAAAATGTAATGTTGCTGATTAATTTCTTGGGTTTTGAGTGTTTGGTTTCATATTTTGTTTGCACAGTCTTGAAAGCTTTGAGTAACCACAGCTGTGAGCCTGTAAGAGTGGAGGGTTTGGCTCTGACTCTTGCTGTCCTTACTGACACTAACCCATTTTCCTTAATGCTAGAAAGAAGAGATGAGTTAGCTTGTTGTCCTCCAGCTTTGGGACCTTCTCTTTTTTCCTCCCCCCTGCCCATCCACCACCTCAGAGCGTAAGCTGGGGCTGGGCAAGAGGTTGGGAGAGGCTAGGGCAGCAGACCCACACTGAACAGAGGGGTATTCCATAGTACATAGTGGTGCTCAGCAATAAAAACTGGAGCAGTGGGAGAAGGTGGGGAGGGGGTGGTGGTAGAGCTGTGTATGACTTCCAGGTGGCTGTTGGTCAGAGACTGGCTTAGTGTCCCCTCTGCTTGTGAGATGTGGTGAATGCTTTTTACACTGCTTATTTGGGACCTTTTTTTCTTCTTTTATTCATCTATTAAACTGTCTTTATCTCAACCCATCACATTAGTTTTTGATTTCTAACTGTTCCAGTCTGTCCCTAGGTTATATTTTTCTTAACTGGAACACCAATGGAGTGTGTGTGTCTGTGTGTTTTCTTCACAGTTTGACATCGGTATCCCTTCAATGACAAGGTGCTGCAATCACCATGACAGATGCTATGATACTTGTGGCAATAAAAAAAATGATTGTGATGAGCAGTTTCAGACCTGCCTCTCAAAAATTTGCAGAGATGTGCAGAAAACACTTGGAATCTCAGAGAGTGTCCAGGGTAACTGTGAAAAAGCCTTCATTTTTTTTTCAGTTTCAACCCAAGCTTAACTTGGCAAAGAATCTTTGTGCAGTGCAGCAAGGCCACATTTTCATAAGCTGATGAAAGGTGCTTTGTTCTGTCCCTCTGCTGTGCAGCCCACATGCTTGTACAGCAGAGCAGTGACACAGCATAGGAAAATGATGAGGGTTAAAACCAACTTTGAGTTAAGGTTAATTTTAACTTTAGGGGAAAAAATAATGCTGCCCATTTGGGAGTATGAATATGGGAATACAACTTGATCAAAATGCATGTATAATTCTTGCATTTACTGTAACATAGCTGTAATATGACTGTTCTGCTGGGTGATTTCTAAATATCTACTATGTGATTGTTAGTAAACTGTAGGAAAACACAGAATCTTTTCCTGTTATGAAATAAGATATTAATATATTGTCATAGTGGAAGTAGTTAATGCTGTCCCCTAGTGAATAAATGTTAGGTTTCTTAGTAATAGGCCATATGATATTCCTTCTGGTCATTGGCCTGCATCTGATGGATACATGACATAACCACTTTTTAACTTGGACAATGTCACTTTCACAGTAAATACTCCCACTGAGAGCAGTTAAGTTTTTAGAACAACCTTGTGTTTGAACTTTTCAAATTTATTTAACGGTAAATAAATCATTGTATTAGTCTTTAGTGTCAGAACTGGTGAATATTTGTTCAGTTCTGTTGAGCTGATGTTAAAGATAGCAACCTCTGCATGAACTGGGATGCAAAGAGTGAGGAGATAAACCAGTTCTTTGATCTTTCCGAGACTCAGTATGTTTTTAACAGAGGTAACGTTCCACATGCAATGAATTTGCATTTTGTTTGGCATATAAAAAATCTTTACTCAAATGACTCTCTGTTGGTTCAGTCTTTCATTTGACAATCTATTTGCTATGCCCAGAGAAGATTGCTCCTTTCTTAGAATCGTTCTCAGTTTGCCAGAGTTTTCTCTTGTTAGTTTCATATTCCACTCAAAGAGTACTTTTAACTGAACTCTTCTTTGCTTGCAGCTTGTGAATCAACTGTTCAGCTGCTGTTTGATGCAGTTATCCATTTAGGATGCAAACCCTACCTGGATAGCCAGAGAGCTGCCTGTATGTGTCACTATGAGGGCAAGACAGATCTCTGAAAGAAGACACTGAGATCTCACCATGTAGAATAAAGCTGAAGATTCAGCTGAAAAGAAGCCAAGCTTTGGTTACAAACCTTTACGCTTTTCAGACAGTAATGCATTAAACACTGACATGAATTTACTGATTTGAAGATCATTACAATATTCATGTAAAAAAGAAACAAGTTGTCCTTCTCTCCATTTTATGCCAGAAGCTTGGGAACTGAAATTGCTTTCCTTTGGTGTATATTCACCAAGGGCATGCTGTTGTAAAACACTGGTGCCATTTTAATCTTCCCAAGAAAACTCCATAGTGGGGACATCAGAGGCATGGAAGAGTTACATTGAATTCTCAGGTGATTTTTAATACAGGTCACATTTTAGGTTTACTGGCAGTTGAAGCATCTGATGGGTTCAGCAGGAAAAAGTGTGTTGTGTGTACCAATATGACATCTCACACAGCTTGTACTTGCATGATCCTGCTGCAATTGCCTTCAGTTCTCTCCGATGTATGTGGTCTGGCAGGTTTGTTGTTAAAAAGAGAAGGAAAATACCCCAAGCCCATGTATGTGCACTACATATTTCTACCTGATTCTATATCAATGCCTTACTTCTGCAGCACTTTTCAGATCAAGTACGTTGATCCTTTTAAGGGCTGTCCAGTAAAATGAACAGTTTGCAGCATAAGGATATAGTTTTGATTTGAAATGTAGTTTCTATGTTATTTTTAAAAAGTTCATCAAATGTCTATTTTTGAATAGAATATTTTGTGTTGTGTATTATATGCACGGAAAGGATATATGTACAAATATGTTGATTTATATTTCTGTTGTGGCACAACTTGGCTACTGTATTCATCTTTGCTCTCATTTAGTCTGTTCTGATGAAAACTAAAAGCAAGTTCCACAGTTAAGATCAGTACGTCCAACAAACTATTTAAGATGCCCTCTGTGAGGCTGATGGATATGTGAGCCTGTACTTCTGTCACCTGTTCCCTCTCTGACTTCTCTAGCTAAAATCACCTGATGTCTGAATTATTTGGGGTTTTCTCTCTGTACTCAGCTTTCGTTGCTTATCTACAGGTGTCAGTCAGTCAGTTAACTTCTGCATTAGGTCCTCTGTTAGAAAGATAATGTTTTGCTTTTGTTAAAAAGCAATTCTGCTTTAGATATGCACAGGAGAGGAATGAAGATTAAAATATTTCATCTGTGAACAGGTAATAGAAACTAAATGCATAAAATTCACTGGACTCATGGACTATAATGTGATATAATTTTGTGTGTTTTTTTCTTTGCCAGTTGTGTTTTTGGTTTATTTGTCACTAGAGCTTACTGTACATGACAGTGAATGTAAGGGCCTAATAAAAAAAAGTTTCTGCTAAAGTTCCTTAGTCATGCTTCAAGGTTTCTTATTTGTGGATATGAAATAGCACTACAAGAGAAGTATTACTGTAAAGCTTTACAAAACTTTGCTAGATTAACGTGTAGTTCCCCTAAATTTGGTGACATTTATTTTCTACCACAGAATTGAAACAATTCTGAATTACCCTGGAATTCCATGGTTTTAACCCTAAAAATTTTTTTAAGTTTAAAGGAGGGAATGGTAATAGCGTTGTTTGTTTAAAATGACAAAAGTATCACAATGAGTCCAAACCACTACAGTTCAACTAGATGGCTTGTTGAGTTTGGTACAAGTGGGCTTAAACTAGGTGCTTAAATTAATGCATGTCCTGGGTTTGGATGGGAGAGAGTTAATTTTCTTCCTAAGTAGCTGGTGCACTGCTGTGTTTTGGATGTAGTGTGAGAATAATGTTGGTAACACACTGATGATTTAGTTGTTGCTGAGCAGGGCTTACCTTAAATCCAGGACTTCTCAGTTTCCCGTACTCTGCCAGTGAGGAGGTGCACAAGAAGCTGGAAGGAAGCATGGCCAGGACAGCTGACCCAAACTGCCCAGATGACTAGTTCACACCATAGAGCATCATGCCCAGTATATAAATAGGGGGCAGTTTATATCCTGATCAGCCAGGAGGCACCGACCACTGCTTGGGGACTGGACAGGGGGTGGTGAACAACTGTACTGTGTGTCACTTGTCTTGTATATTCTTGTATTACTATTTTCACCTCCTTTTCTGTCCCATTAAACTGCCTTTACCTTTTTTTCTGATTTTCTCCCCCATCCCACTGGGGGGAGTGAGTAAACAGCTCAGTGGTGTTTAGCTTCATGCTGGATTAAAGCATAACAATACTATATATAGTGGCTCATTTAACTAAATACTGCATGTTTTTGTGTTCGGTAATACTGTACAGCGGTGTGTCCACAATCAAACTTCCTTCTTCAGACTGCAGTTCTGATCCATCCATAATGCTTTTTCCAAAAAATACCTACCTCCCGGGGAGCCACTGCAACAATCTGAAAGTGTTTCCAAACATATAGGCATGTCTCACAAAAAGCCTTTGATATATTACAATGAGATGGAAACGCACACCAGCCCAAGGCTACCTCAGGCTGCACGCACTGCGATCAAGTTTCACACTGTGACTCATCTGAACACAGCGGCTGAGTCTGCTCTTAGCCTACAGCAAAACAAAGCAGAAAAAATGTCTGTCTTACGGGGATCTAAGCGAACTGTTGGACTGAGGAACACGGCAGAGTCCTAGATTTTGGTTCTACAGCTGCTACTTCACACGGGAGTCTTGCTGCCAGTGGGTCCACGGGCAGCTCCAGCGTGAGCTGTGAGAGCTGGGGTTTGCAGTTGCAGAAAAAGGAATCTGTTTTATGGAAGTCTGAATGTCACCCAGTATAAGATGCAAAACGTGTGATAGTGTCATGTTGTAACTAAAGTATGCACAAAGACAATTGAAACCAAGTTTTATCTTGATCCAGTTGCCTACTGGCAGTCTGAGAGTAACAAGTCTGAACAAGGGAAAAACAAGCAAAGGTAATTAACAATACCCATGGCTCCTTTAACCAAAGGGAGACATCTGATCGAAAATCTTTACCCATGCAAGAAGCCTGTGTAAGACCAGACTGGGTAAAAATGCCCATAATTCCACTCTAAATATGCTGCTTTTTGTGCTTGTAAGCGCCCATTCATATCTGAGTCTATCTCTCTAAAAGTAGGCTGGTTAGAAAATTCAGATCCCTCTAACGTACAATCTGTAAAGCTCTTATACAGAAGAACGGGTTTTTGTCATTGGCTTTGGTTTAGAAACTTGTTTGTTATGCAGTTGACCAGTGACCGGTAAGTGCCGCGTAATTCCCGGCTGGGAATATCAGCCCTCGTTAAGATACCTGGGCGCTCTCTCCAATACCTTGTCACTCGCTTCACAGGTCTGAAATCATCAGGGAGAACTGACGCGGGAAGCTGCAGAATGATCCACGCATCCAAACCTCTCCAGGGTTGTGTGGTGCCCGAATGAAAACGCATTTTGAGGAACAGGACAGGAAAGAGTATGTGCCTGTAATGGAAATTCCAGTGCCGTTTTGAAAATTTTCAGCTAAGTGAATACGGGAGCCTCTCACCTATTTCAGGACGAGGGTTTTGTATAAGACGGCGCATTTACTCGACCATGCTCGCGGCAGTACCACCACAGGAGCACAGGTAACACACGGCGCACTTTAACACCTCCGCCCTCGGCTTTCCCGGCTCCGTCCCTCGCCCCGTCCCTGGCGGAGGCGGCCGCCGGCGGAGCAAAGGGCGACAAGCGCCCGCCCCCGGGCTGAGGGGGCGGGCCGACCCCCGGAAGGCACGGCAGAGGAGGAGAGGGGAAGGCTCGGCGCGGCACGGCTCGGTTTGGCTCGGTTTATCTCGGTGTGCAGCCGGTGCCTCGGTCCGCGGCGATGTCGGGCTCGGAGCGGCGGCCGCGGGCGGGTGCGTGTGCGGAGGGGCCGCGGCGGGGAAGGGCGGGGGCGCGCCGCTGGCTGGGCTCCTGCCGGAGGCAGCGCGGAGCAGGAGCGGGATGGGGAATGTCTGCGAGGAGCCGGGGGCACAGGGGCCGCCACCCGAAGCGCCCGAGCTTTCCGCAGAGTGGGAGCGCTGCCCGGAGAGCGCTGCCCGGGCTCGGGGGCAGCCCGACACTTGCCTCCTTCCTTCCTTCCGGGGAAGGTGCGAGGCGAAGGAGTGCGGCCGACGAGGAAGTGGATTTCCACGTAAATCCAGCACACCATGCCCAGGGGAAAACCCCTTCGCAACGCCTGGCACGGCCGCGGGACACGGAAGCGGGGGAGGTCCCTGGCGTGTAACAGCAGGGCAGGAGAAGTCAGGGCAGCAGAACTGAGCTGGGTTCCCGGAGAGGCAGCTAAGCTTAAAGGGACTTTTTTCAGTGCCATTGTGTTTTTTAAGTGTCTTGCCCTTTGGTCCCGGTGGTAGACCTGTTGAGCCTGAAACGTATCCAGGTAAAGATGCTGTGAGATTCCAGTAAGCTAGTGCATACCTGCTTTTTGATTCCTCTGAAGCAATCCAACTTCACGAAATTAAAGACAAGTAGTCCCGTTGGTCTCAATCAGATTTTAGAACAAGCCTGTGCCTGTGTAAGACAAGCAGAAAACTTTTCATAAATCATTAACAATTCAAATAGTGTTTATCTGAATGAAGCTGCAATATGAGAGTGGCAATGAAAAGCTGAAGACTAGGAAGTGACTAAACAGGATTAAATTAACAGGAAAATAATCTTTTCCTAGTTTTCTTTGGCCCAGGAATTCTATTCCTACTGTGTCTATATGACAGTATTTTCCATCTTAAAGTTTGGTGACTATAAAATTTTACAATCTGTTTTTTGGGGGGGAGTGGATTGCAAGAACTTTTGTCCTCTATCAATACATAGCTATGTTAGGTTTGCAAAAAGCGTTACTAATGTGAAAAATAGATGTGAAAAGCTAGCATTGTATGTGCAAAGTAGTTTGTAAAATACATGTCCATGTGACTCTTCTCTTATAATTGCAGGCCATGTCCAGCTGGATAGCAGACCTATATTACCCACCACAGGTACAGTGCCATATATAGTTCTCATAATGTGGTAGTCTCTATCAGTAGTAGTAGTTATTTAATAGCCCATTGAGATGTTTAAGTAAAAGTAACCAGTGTTTTGGCCTAACCATTTGCTAGTCTGCAGTTAAGCACATTCCCAAGATGTGCACATTCCTTGTTGTTCCCACACTGTTACTTTTAAGTCCATTCTGTTAGTGGAGGTAATTAATGTCTGTATATCTCAGCAGAAGAAAAGGTTTAAATCTTGCATCTTCTCGGTTGTCAATAGCTGTTACACTACCTGCTGTGACTCATGTGCTGCATCCAACCTCAACAAGAATGCTCAGCTTTGTATTAGCAGCATTACTGAAATAAAAGAAACACCAGTGTATTTTTAAGTTATGTAAAATTGTAACTGTTGAGTTAGAGTCTCTTAAAAAAAATACAGCCAGCTAGTTAGTTATATAAAATCATGATCTCTGAATATGTTTATAGAGGTACAGATACACATACACATAGAAAATCCACGTGTCTTGACCACCTAAAAATTGACTGTTGGAGTCAGAACTTCCAGAACAAACTCCAAAAGCTGTGGGTGCAGGCAAATGCTAATGAGGCTGTTTAACTGCATGCCTCCTTACCTGATGTGTGAATGAGCTTTTGGTTCACATTAACAGCTAAACTTTAAGGCTGGATGCGTAAGGTCAAGTTGGGTGTTTTTTATGAATGATTTTGTGGCTGAATCACTTTTTGATCTCTCTTAACAGATGGAAATGAGAACATCACAGAAGCAGATGCATTCCATGTAAGGTAAAGTTCTGGTGGCAGTGAGAGAGATGTCCCCAGGGATTGAGGTCAGTGCAGGGTTTTCTGATTTTTGTTAAGAATTTAACAGAATTGTTCAATTGAACTCCATCCACTTACAAAACATATTTCTGGTTTTAGCTACACCAGATGCAGAAACACCCTTATTGGGAAGGCATGTGGAAGGGACTATTAGGAGTTCTCTTTTTAATTTAGGCAATGTGAGAGACCATCACAATCTGAGGAGCCACTGGACAGACTAAGTAGTAGACTGTATCACAGGAATGTATTCCTCTGGAAGGAGGGGCAATGGACCACAGAATAGTGATTCCATGAAAGCTCTGAAAACAGTAAACTACCTGCCCTGATGATTTTGTTTGCTTCATCCATACAGTTGAATAGAGAAATAACTATTGAGGGAATCATCCTTTCATGGTCATTCACAGGATCCAGGGACCTAACTCTCCAAAATCCCTATGAGCCATGCACCTAGCCAAATCCTAAGGAAGAGAAATTGCCAAAATCTGAAAATTGTTCATAATTACATGGCTAAAATTTATAATCTTTCCATTTTATCATGTTAGGTACTCATATTGGGAAGAATGTGATAAAGCACCCACCTTCTCTTATTGGTTATCCAGCCAGTGTTGTAGAACCTCCCCAACTTTGAACAGTCATCCTGAATTCCTGTTCTCTGTCTGAATTCTTATGTAGACATTACAAAAAGATGTTTCATTAAGGGGATTCCCAAAACAAAATGGAGAAGCAGAGGTAGGCTACGGGTAACGATGGTAATTTTGTTGTGAAACAAAAGCATTTGCTGATGAAATTCTGATCTTGAACATCTGCAGGCAAAGATTCTAAGTTACTTTCTCCAATAATTGCACCAAACCTGAATATTCCGTAGCATTAAATAAAACTTTAATATAGCAAAAATGACAGCTCTGACTAGAGCCAGTCCTAGGGCAGCATGACCTGGACTGTCATTCCATGTACCTGGAACTCTCGACTTGTCTATTGGCCAGCACTGTTGCCACAAGTGTTTTAGTTTCTGTTTTCTGCACTGCAGAAGGATTGTCTGCTTTATTTTTCCAATTACAGCCATGTCAACACTTTGGATCCAAGTGTTGGCATGACTATGGGTCCAAGTCCAGAGTGTGCTGTCACACATTCCTATGTTGTATTTTGCTCATAAACCAAAAAAATTGCAAGGTATTCTATATGTTTGCTGCCATGATAGTTTAAAGTCCTCTGCTTAGAAGCTAGGAAGGTCATTTATTCTGTCCTTAAGAAGACCTCTGTCCTTCAGCTTTAGGATTTTGTGGGCTGGTTGCTAAAAACTTGAACAATTGTATTGTCATAGCTTCCATTTCATTAGGGTATAAACATTTGTTCTCCTTTTGCAAAATACACTACACTTAGCACCTCATCCCCAGTTTGTAGTCTATTGATTACAAGGGGCAGCACTTGATTTACTTAGAAGAACTTGAAATAAATCACAGACAGCTACAATTCCAAATAAGTACATGTGTACTATCCAATTATGTTAATATTTAGCTAAACACATAACATGGCGAATTGGAGCCATGTCTGAAATGCACCATTATGAACCTTAACTAATGAAACAGCCTCATTTACCAAGAATGTTTTCCATCTGTGGCAGCAGCCAATCACTTGACCCTGCAGTGGAATACAAAATGAACCATCAAAGAAGAGGAGTTGCATTAATCTTCAACCATGAGCACTTTTTTTGGCATTTAATGCTGCCAGACAGACGTGGGACTATGGCAGACAGAAACAATCTGAAACGCAGGTAAGAAACTTGGTTGCTCTACTAACCCTTAAAAAATCTAAACTTTAGAAATTGTGGTCAAGTTAAGGAGTTACCTTCATCTTGTGTTTAAGCAGAGACCAGAAGATTTTGCAGACATAGCACCTATGCTACTTGGGTGAAGAAAGTGATAGTAAAAAAGCTTCAAGGCACGTTTTTTTAGGTCACAGAAACTGCTGGCACAAGTCCTATGATTTCATAGTTGAGTCCAGAGCTTTCTTTGGACAAACTCTTTGAAGTAACTTTAGGTGTTAGACCTGTACTTGACACCAGTTTAAATTCAAAATCAACTTCAGTAGTTTTGTTCATAAATAATGCGTAAGAATATTAATTCCCCCACAGGCAAAGAAACTGAGTTGGTAGCAATTGATATATAATTTGAGCAAGATTTTTACTAATACTGATCTGTTCTAACAATAGTTTGACAGACCTTGGGTTTGAAGTCAGACTTTTTGATGATCTGAAAGCAGAAGATGTGCAGCAGAAAATTTATGAAGGTAGGAGACTATATAGTGGTTATGTTTATTGCAGCAGAATTCCCAGATATCTTTTCTTCCAGTCTCTCTGGTCATCTAACTTAAAATAAATTTCTGTGCACAAGATTATTTTGTTGCAATATAAGTGAAGCTTCTGTGGAGGGAACTAATTAAGTCACTAAAAGCTGAAAAATGGTACATGCAGCTGGGAGAAAGTAATGACACTCATCTTTCTATGGTTAGTGGCCCATCAGCCAGGTTGAATTCAATGCACCTTGTATGGCTCTATCTGAAAACTGCATCTATTTGAAAAAGGACTGATTGGGGATTAAATTATATGATGCAAATGTACAATGGTTTTTTAGACCTGAATATGACTGTTTGGTCATCTAAACACCACTTGACTATTTCAGCCTCTATGGATGACCACAGCAATGCTGACTGCTTTGTGTGTGTGTTCCTGAGTCACGGTGTGGATGATCACATTTATGCATATGATGACAAAATCAAAATTCAGACAATCACAGACATGTTCAGAGGAGACAAGTGCCAGAGTTTGGTAGGAAAACCAAAGATATTTATCCTTCAGGTAAGATGTCAGTTTCTGAATTCAGTGGAGTTAACATTGACCTGTGTCTTCCTGCAATACAGATGTCAGTTTTCCTGATGCAGTCTTTCCACAAGGCATTTAAGACAAGGATTCTTCTCTTTTTCTTAGAAATGTATACTAAATGTATACTAGTGTTAATATTATTATTCTAGCTCTATTTAGTAAGTAATTTCATGAAAAGAAACACAAATTAAGCCCATGTCAGATTGACTGTCAGTGTGTATTTAATAGCAGAGAAGACAGTTACCAGGGTTTTTTTGAGAAAGTTCTGTGCAGCCTGAGCTCAGTTCCTGTTGCTCACACTCCACAGCCCTAGGCTAAACTGATAAGGTATCAAACCTTTGCATCTTCATTGCTTCCTTCCAGGCACATCCCTTTACTTGATCCTTAGTGAAGTTGGGTTTTGTGTTTGGGTTTTTTTGTTTGTTTGTTTGTTTCCTTTTTTTGTGAGCCTTTTTTGTTGGTTGGTTTTTGTGGTTGTAGTGATTTCCTTTTGTTGTTGGTGGTTGGTTGGTTTTTTGTCTGTGACCTAACTTGGCATCTCTGTAGAATCTAAAGAATCAAATGAAGGCTTTATTGTCTCAGGAATACTGTTTGTGCTAAGTGGTCATAAAAAGACCATATGTAACCTCCTATTTCTTTCCTTGGTTCACAGGAGAATGCAAGTTGGGAGGTACCTCAGGAGGTCTCTGGTCCAGCCTCCTGTTCAAAGCAGAGTCATGGGGTCAAACCAGGTCATGCAGGGCTTTATCCTGTCTTTATTCAGATTACAATTAGCAAACTCATATATGAACCTGGCCTTCAGCAGATTGTAATGGTAGTAGTTTACAGAGTAATTCTAAGTATTACCTTTTTTTTTTTTCCAAATGAAAGCTTCCTTAGGGCACAGGGCTGCTGCAAGAAGCAGCATATTGTTAATTCACCTTTCACTAGGACTCATTCAGATTTTTTTTTTTTTAACCTGGTGCCAAAGATGGAAAAATACTTTCATATTTCAATTTTAAGTTTCAAGTAATACTTGGAGAAATTTATAATATATACTCATCAAAAAGCTAATTAACTTGGTTCAACAGCTAAGTTCTTTTCCAGCACAATTGGCATAGCATTTACCTCTGGAAATCAGAAGAAACATCAAGATTTCTATCACCGTAAAGAAGATTCTTTGTGTTTTATTTTTTTAGTGGTAGTTCTTAAGTAATGTTCCTTTGTATCTTTTAAGTGTGTTCTCACCTTGTTATCCTCCATGTGTAGCCTTTCTGCATCACTGACAATACTGGGATCACTACTGACTTCTCACAAAAAAATCTTGCTCAACAAACACATTTGAGACTGCACTAAAAGCAAAGTGTAACAGCATGTAATGATGGCTCTGCTTCAGAACAGTAATTCAACACTGCCTTGCCAAAAGGTCCAAGGAAGGCAGTTCCTCCTCTCAACTCAGCACTGGTGAGGCTGCATGTGAAGTATTGTGTCCAGTTCTGAGCTCCCCAGTACAAGAAAAATACAGACTTAGTGGAGTGAGTCCTGCAAAGGGCCACAAAGATGATTAAGGGACTCTGGAGCATGTTTGATACAAGGAGAGGCTGAGAGAGCTGGGACTGCTCAGCTTGGAGGAGATGGCTCAGGGGAATCTTACCAATGTTCTAAACACTTCGTGGGAGGGCATAAGAGGGAGACAGGCTCTTTTCAGTAGTACCCAAGTGACAGGGTAAGGGGCAAGTGGAACAAATTAAAACACACAAAATTTCACCTCAACACAAGAAAACACTTTTTTTTTACTGTGATGTTGGTCAAACACTGGAAAAGGTCACCCAGACAGATTGTGAAGTCTCCATCTATGAAGATCCTCAAAAGCTGACTGGACATAGTCTTGGACAACCTGCTGTTGCTAACACTGCTTGAGTCAGGGGGCTGGACTAGATGATCTCAAGAGATCCCTTCCAGTCTTAGTGATTCTGAGATCATCTTGGAGCTTTCATTTGACTTTGTCCCCAATGTTTTAAGCAATAGAGAAGTAAATGTGTCTTTCTGAAGGCAGAGTCATGGTAATGTGGCACACCTAGCTGAACAGAAGTGCCTCTGGTTAGTGTCAGAATTATCATATTAATAGTGAGCTTGGCAAGCATGCAAGCATAATACTTCTCACCAACAGGCCTGTCGAGGTGATAAACATGATGATCCAGTCATTGCTCATGATTCAACAGACAGCAGCAGTGAAGCCCTGGTCAATGAGACAGAAGTGGATGCAGCTGTTGTCTATACTCTGCCTGCTGGTGCAGACTTTATCATGTGCTACTCTGTGGCACAAGGTAAGTTCTAATATTTTACACCTAGTGTCTGATACTTCACTGTAATAACCCTGAACACGTCTTCATTTTGCAGTCAGAAAAATAGGAACAGTTCCAGGTCATCTGATTTACATGGCTGATAAGTAGCAACTTGTCTGGGAAAGAACCTATATGTGCTGAAGAAAAAGTGAAAGTATCAAGGTGCATTACATTTGCCAAACAGAAGCATTCTCATCAGTCTTGCTGCTGAGCTGCCTCCTGACAGCAAGCATCCCATCCCTCTCTTTTCCAGGATTCTGGGGGCTTATAAATTTCCCTGCACTACATGGCTGTTCTCCCCAGTTCCCCCATGTCTGTTGTCCTCAGTCCCATCTGCTCTCTTACGAAGTGGAGATGCAGTCCTGTGTAAGCTACCAATCCCTGAATCAGGTTCCTCTTAGCTGAGCACTACACATGATATCAAAGCCATTTCCCATCTACAGTTTCCAGTGAAATTACATAATTGGCAAAGTAAGAATTACACCCATTAGTAATTCCTTACAGATGGTAGCTGGCAAACAGTGCCTCTGATACATATTTTTCCAAGAGCTATCACTACTTACATTTGGATGTAATTTTATGTTCTTGTTCTACACTAGGCTACTATTCTCATCGTGACACTGTAAATGGCTCCTGGTACATCCAAGATTTGTGTGAGACACTTAGGAAGCACGGATCTTCCTTGGAGTTCACAGAACTTCTTACTGTTGTTAACAGGAAAGTGTCATATCGCAGAGTGGATGTGTGCAAAGACGTTAATGCTTTGGGGAAAAAACAGATTCCTTGTTTTGCCTCAATGTTAACTAAAAAATTGTATTTTCATCCAAAATCTAAGTAGATTATTTAGCAGTGATGACCATTACTATTACTTGCTGCAGAAGTAAAAAACACCATCTTAGCTGAGGAGACTTAATATTCTACAAGATTGTCTACAAAATCACTGGGATCAAACATTACAGTTCGTGTACCTAATAGTTTCTAAAATCTTAAAGCAATTTCAAAACTAGAATTACACCAGGGAATTAATCTCAGGGAACTTGGGAACAGTTTACTGGTGCAAAACTATTAGAAGGTGCTCAGATTTTATTGAAACCGATGCTCCAGACTACTTTTTCTTAAAAGCTTTTTACTTGATTGCCATCTAACTATGGCACATTTTACTATTTCCAAAACATTTCTAATGTTCTGTTAGATTAACTTGTCTTGCTCCAAGAGCACAGTTTACAGGGAATATGTTCATAGAGCATTTTTTTAAATTTGTGGACAGCTGTATCCACCTTGCAATTTTTGTGGCTATATTGGGCTTTTTAGACTTTTTAAAAATTTTCTTGCAACACTAAAAAGGAAATTAATTCCTTGAGTACAATTGTAGCATTAATATAGGATTAATCAAATAGGGTTGATTAATAAAGGGCTTCCTTTTGCTTGGGTATCATTTATGTTTGGGGCACAATTGCAGCTTGCTGGTGCTTTACATCCTCAGGAGAAAAACAGCAGTAGTGAGATGACAGCGTGTGCAGCTTGCTTAGGGTGAGCTTGTCTTGTCCATCTCTCTAAAGCTAAAGCTGCTGGATATCTCTAGGCAGCTCTACAAAATACAAACATAGGCAAACCTTCATCCTTCAGGCCTTGGAGTTGGATCAGGCCTCCTCTTGGCCCTGGAGAAGATCAGCCATACCTCTGCCACTGTATACATAAAAGTGGTAGTGCACGGTTGCCACAGGATTGTCACTGCTGCAGTGGTACTGACTTGAAGCAAATATTTCTTTCGGTTTTTTGGGGGTTTTTTAACATTGTTAATTGTTCCTCTGAGGGACAACAGAGAACTCAAACTGAGCAAAGTGTCTTAGTCCACTTTCCTGGGGAAAAAAATAATTGGTTTACTGGTTCTGCTTTAGTTAAGTCTTTCCATATACTATGTTATGAGTCATAAATGTCTTATCTTACTGTGGCTACTTCTAAACTTTGTATAAATCATGTGTGTTTGAATGTTTTGATAAATTCTTTCAATAAAATGCAACAGTGAAACATAAATGATTTTATAGCAAGTTTGAGATACCTGACTTTTCCAGCACTATATACTAAGAAAGCTTAATTGTCATGCTAATCTAAACTTCACCTGTGGTGTTACACAGAGTCAATGCATAGACTAGGGAAAAGGAAACAGTAATTGCAGGAAAAGAATGCCTACTACTCCATACAAAGTTAATTATCCTGTGAGCTACTGCTGGTTACAGTATATGATACTAAAAAAACGGTCCTTGTTTATAGAACATTGTCATTTTACCAGCAGTAAGAATGCCTCCATTGTACTAATGAGACTTGACAAATATTGTGAAGAACTTTGCTTCAGCAGTTTCTTCATAGGGTTTAAAAAAAAAAAAAAACCAAGCAAAAACCCCCAAACCATCAAGTGACCAAATCATTTTTATAGCTATTTATTGCAACTTTTAAAACTTTAGTGGTCAAAAATACCAAGGTGCTATGGAGTAACTAAATGTTCATATCAGCTTTGAAAGGGCATCTCCAATATACACAAAACCAAAGTCAGTCCTTGTCACTGATTTCCTGGATGGGAAGCCTCAGGTGCAGAGGTTGGCGCAGACGCCTCAGGGATTCTTCTGCCTGCCAATGCAAGAGGGAGAGATCATCCTTCTGCAGCCTCTGTTTTCCCCTCTTTCACACATGCACTGTCTTCTTTTCTCAGAAGGCATTGGTCTTGGGCAAGGAACCACACCAATCAAGTGGAGAATGCTGAATACTGACAGACCTGTTCAAGTCAGTCTCCAGAGAGAAGCATGAACCCTGCCCATCACCCCACACCCCAATTTTCCTGAAAATTACAAAATTATTTTCCTGAAATTACAAAATTCAAACTCCCAGGCCACTGAAAAAAGCATCAAACTCAAACATTTTGTCAAATGTGGCTCATGAAATTCTACCCTGAGCTACAGGATTTGAACTAAAATTAAGGGTGGTTTCTTTCCATTTTCTTTTCTGAGGCATTGAACACAGAGCTGTCAAGGTGGGATGGAGGAGTAATAATTGAGGAGTGGGAGATCTGCTACAAATATTTCATGAAGGCCACTAAATTTCTCCTGGGTGCACATAGCACCTTTTCTATCCAGCCACCCATATTCTGTAAATTTAGGTCTTTTACCTAAGGAATAAGGTTGTTAAGTACTGAACTCTGCAAGGCAAGCTCCTTCCAAGGAAGGGAGGAGATTGGTTTACCACAGCAGTGCAGCAAATATACTGTGCCCAAAATAAATGCAGCTATTGCATTAAATGGCCAAAACTGCAACATTAATTAGCATATGCAAAAAATAGATGTCATGCTGATAAACTTATTTGTTTTAAATTAAATTAATGAAGGTCTCCCTTTCTGATGACCTACAAAAGTAGTTTATACGTCAAAGCCAAACATTGTATGGTTTTCTGAACAGCTGAAACTGGCTGATAAGCAATACAGTGTTTTGATAGCAAGCTTTGAGATCAACTTTTTTTAGCTGAGAGTTTACTGAAAAAGTCTTAAGCCAGAAGCTACATCATTATTGAAGGACTGCACTTAAATACCTCTGCTAGGTCGTCTTTGAGCTTGTTGTATCGTTCCACATTAAAATGCTGCTTTTTGGATTTGCGGTAGAAGTAGTGGAGGAACTGCCTGTCTTTAGCGTGAGGGTAAATGTAGTCCTGGGGAAGGAAGGAGGACAGGGATTTGTGGTTAGCAAGGAAACTGAGTAGAGGTCAGCACATTAGAAGTTTAGCCTGTTTCAGGAAGACTTACCTTGTTCAACACACACTTATGTTTTTAAAGAGGCTACGTATGAAGTTATGCCCTTACAGGTTGTAAGGGCTTTTTAAACACATGGTAGGAGTAATTTCTATCATGTCTGAAGGAATTTTCAGTTATAATAAAGACACAGCATGATCTTCATGACTGGAGCCACCTCAGTCAATGGAGCCTACTTCCAAAGAGTCAGAGAAAGTTCAGGAACTATTTCTTGAGGACTTATTTGAAAGTCTTAAGCAATGGCACCAGCAGCTGTTCAAAAAAGTAATCTCTTTATTTACTCAAAAAAGTAAGAATGCCCTAGCCCTTCTTAAAAACCAGTCAGAAGGAGTAAAACTCACATTCTGAGCCAGCTCTTCATAAAAACAGACGTCTCCCCTTTTCACTGAAGGAACCTAATGTCTCACAAGGTCTATAGTCCATCGGTATAATGGAAGAAAGTGTTGGTTACTCTTCCACATACCTCCACAACAAAAAGAGCTTTGCATCATAGGAAGTTCAACATCAAGATGACCACTTTGAGAGTAAAGTACAGAGCTACAACAGGAAAAAGAAACATTTCTCAAAGTCTTACAGGATTTCAGAACAAGTCTGTATTGTGAAGGTAAGTTAAGATCTGAGCAAACTTTTTGCTTCTACACAATGCCTACTTCTGTTGCATTTCAGCTGTCTTAGATTTACCTCCATTCATTCTAAGTCATGGAAAAGCAGTCAGATCATGAAGAGCAGAGCAGTAACATTTTTTCAGGCACTAAATGTTATTTCCGTATATTTCAGTAATGCAACTGCCAGAGTTCCAAACAGTTTGGTACCCTGCACTGTATATACATAAACTCCAGCAAATAAAAGCTACTGTTGGGTGATTTGCTTCTGTGAGGCAGCATTCACAAACTGGCACAGCACTACCAGTTGCTCTCCCATTACTGCAGTGAGCAAGGTGCCATTTGCTATGCAAAGTGATCTACAAGCATTTTAAAGGAGAGACTTTTTGTCCTCACTTTTCATTCCCTAGGCTATGAAATCTTACTGATATGCTCAGTAGCTGGCCTGCAGTTCATATGCAACAGTATCTGCTTGATTCTGCATGATGCAATGTTTGTATCCAGCTACATTAGGGATCAAACAAGTCCCTGTCTGATGGCAAGGCCACTTACTGAATTCTGTTTTCTTCAGAGCTCAAACATTGTGATTCACAGTCAGTTTTTCTCCTTTTCAATATTCCAGACATTTACAAGACAAGGACTTACCTGCTTAGTAAGAACGAAGTAGGCGTAGAAAGCCATGGCACTCCCGTAGGTGATGAAGTACGTCACTGGCTCCATGATGTCCCACGAGTAGACCCACCACGTGAGCCAGGCCAGCGCTCCCCCCTGAGTTGACATCAGAGCTAGGCCAACCCATAGAAGCCTAGAGGTTTTTGCATCTGCACTGTTCATGATTCTGGCTCTCATCTAAGGAAAACAAAAGCAGAAACCTGTTCAGACAAACATGAGTGCTCCTCTGATGAGCAGTTCTCCAACTATGTTTTCTCCCCTTGGGCTAGATCCTTTCTCAGGATCTCTTACCAACACCTCTTACTGACTTATCCTGGTGAGAAAATAAAAGCACTGAAGTCCAAGGGCAACCAGATCTTCTTGCCGTGATGCACCAAGAAATCCTGCTTTTAATCTCCCCTTCCCACTCCTGGGGATCTGTGTCTTTTGGATTTCCATTTACTATTCAAGGCAGTTCTGGGTAACACTGAGGCTGGCCCTCATAAAGCAGGAGTCCTGTTGTCCACTATCCTAAGCCACAGGTTATGTCAACCCCACTATTGTGGGTTTTTTCTGTCATGGGTACTCAAAACTCATAAAGCAACAGGTGACTAAATGGCCTTCCAATCTCAATACTAGTCATGCTGAGCCTTAACAGCTTTCTACAGGTGTGATTTCTATGGCATTAATTTCCATAACAGGAAGAAAAAGAACCAAATTGAAAATAATCTGCATTCTATTTGAGTTGACCTCACTTACATAACAAACAAAACAGACACACTCTAGCCATTCATGCTGATTTTCTTCTGTCACAGGACTTACTTTTGATGAAAGGAAATGCTTTTGAGTTTTTAAAAAGAAGTACCCCACTTTCCAACCTGTTCAAGAGGCAGAAGCTCTCCTTTCAGATGGTCAAGTTTCTGCAGCAATTCTCTCTCTTTCCTGATCTGGTGATCTTCTAAATGTAGAGCCACAAACAGTCTGTGAACCAAGGATTTGATATCTTCCATTTCAGTAGCATGCTCACTACTCAGCTTATCTGAAAAGAAAATATTTGTCATATAAACCATTTCAAGAACACACCCTTCTTTATTCCCTCCCCACCTCCAACCCCAAAAGCAGGACCATCCAGTGGTAAAAAGACAAAACCAAAGAGAAACACCTTTCTCCCAGGTCCCAGGTTTCTGAGACTTCCCATGCCTTTCACTAGATGAAGTGAGATGATCAGTTATTAAGGACTGCTCTTACCTTTTACAGGAGGTGACACACTGTACACTGTGTTGTTGATAACAAGTTCAAAGTCATTCATCAGTAAGACCTCCATGAAGGTTGCATCAGAGATCTTGCTCCCATCTGCAGAAGAAAGATTTCAGTTCTAGATCACTTATGACAAGGAGTCTTAAACATTAGCAGATAACCCAGCAGAAAAGTGCTGGGGTTCTTCACTAACAATGTTTGGAAGTGAACTCTACTTTTAGACCTGGTAGCTAATACTAAACAGTCAGGAGGAACAACACGTGGTGTGATTCTTGGGGCTGTCCTGTGCAGGGAATGGAGTTGAACTTTGATGTTTGAGAGAACCCTTTTCTACATTTTTTTTTAAATGCAGAAATTTACATGAATGGTACCCCATGAATTTTACATGCAATTTTACAGCTCCTACCAAAAAGGAGCTCTGGATTCATTCGCAGGAACATGTAACAGTGGCTGCGAGGAGCACACTGGGGTTCAGAAGGCCCTAGAGCCCCCACAGCCACACACCACTGCTGCTGGACACATCACTATGGCATGGGGGTTTGAAAAGCCACAGAGCAGCTGCCTCACAGTACCTCTTTGAGGTGACTTGCATTTCATATACATAAAAAAGGCACCTTCCCCTACCCTTGCCAAGGGCTAGGCAGCTTTACTCCCAAGATGAATAACCAAACAGGTTACAAAATACCTAGATTTTTGTATGTAGGTATTTGTCACAGTGCTACTGCCCCAGCTGCTCCATCTGTCCTCACACATCCACCACAGAAAGGCACCACAGACAACCTCACATCTGCAATTATTTGTTCACCAGAACCCTGTCCTCAGGCCGCATCTGCTGAGGCTGCGACTGCTGAACTCTGCAGGCAAACGCCCCAGCTGGCTTGCCTGCCCACTCTGTGTGGGTAGGAAAGCAAACCCAGAAGCCTATCACTTTCAATCCAAAATTGTAATGTGCCCATCCACTCATTTCTTTTTTCTTTTCCAGTGTAATAAAACATCAAGGCTCATTTGCATGTACGTTATTAAGGTGACATTTATGAAGAGACATTTAAAGGAAAAATGCTTTTCAAAAGAAGTGCCAGACAGGCTCTTTGTTCTGGATGTTCTGAATACACCACTGACTTACTAACCTGTGCAACCTTCTATAAACTGAAAAGAAGAAAAGTGTTGAGGGAGGTATTTTATTTTAGAAAATCCCCCACAGGCTTTAAAGGAGAAAAGGCTACTTTCAATCCTGTACCTAAACACAAGTGTTCCAATGTAAACAAAGAGCCAATTTTGACTATAAAAGTTTTGCAGGACGAAAATCAGATCTGCAGAAAATGAAAGCGAGTCATCATACACAGCACTGATAATTTCAGTTAAGGTTAGGTTTCATTTAATGGTTAAATGACACAGAAGTGTCTACATTAAATCAAGGCTTAATAATTTTTCTTTAATAATTAATGTTTAAGTTCAACTCTCAGTACCTGACAAATAGCTTTTCTTTACAGTATCAGTTTCTTAATAAATTAAACATCTCAGCTGTTCTATAACATTACAATTGCCTGGCACTTGACAAATACAGAGCAGAGAACTATTTTAACAGTCACTGTTTTAATCAAAGTATTCCCAAATCAGAGGTGATGGGTCTGTGTTTAAACAGATGAGATGAGGTGAAAACAACCCAAATTCCTCTCCACTTTGGAATCTGCTGCCTGTCCATGCCAAAAATGCCAGACTTGTAGGTTTCCTACAGAAATTACCTTATGCTTCCTGAGTGACCCACGTTTGCACTGAAGCAGAGGAGTAATTAGCTTTTGCCGACATACCAGAGAAGGAAAGCAATTTGGCAGTGAATCCCAAACACTCCTGTCCTGGATGTCTCTGCACAACAGCAGTACCCAAGGGTTAACGGCTGCCAGCACAAGTTCTGCCTCACCCCACTAAGAAATCCTTTGTAGGGAAAAACTGTGTTAAGGGGAAGGCCAGCTGCTCACAACGACCATTTGTTACAGTGGCTTCTGAAGATAAAGTCTTTTAGGGAATTATCTTCCTCAAGAGAATTTTCTGCTTTTGCTCCCTAGCAGACACTGTCAAAACAAAGCAAAACAAGACCAAAAAAACCCAACACCAAATTTCCCATGTACACAAAGTTCCCAAAGCCCATGCACTCACTGATATCCACACAGATCACATCTCCATTGCTCCAGAGGATATAAATAAATTGCTCTGTGGGGCATTTTCCTGTTTTATTAATGTGCCCATGAAGGAAACTAAAGCAGCTTCTCTTAGGTCTGTGGCTTCCTGACCTTCTGGGAACATCAATCTATTTTCAGTTCTTTTAAAAGCCCCTGCAGCCCTCTGTAGTATCAATCAGAAAGAAAAGAATGTTATGAATGCCCCCAGCTATGAAACTGGACCGGCTTTCATTCACACCATCCTTTCTTCTGCTTATGTGTTATCTGCTGTTAAATAAATCTTTCCATAGGTATGTAGCTATCCTTATTTTTTCTTTCTTTCATTTTAGGGGTGTGAGTGGGGAGGGGGATAAATAGATGCTTTTAGTTAGCCAAATTCAAGTACCTTTCTACCAGATTCAGACAAAAAAAGCTACATCCCAGTTCTATTTTTAAGATTGAATCCTTTTCTAACACCAGGACAGGGGTTGCAAGACTTTTCAGAATTGCTGTGGAAAAACTACAAAACACTGCCAAAATACAAACCAAGCTTTCTTAAAAATAAAATGTAAAATAAAGTTAACTCAATGTTTGCAATGGGCAAACCAAAGACACAAAATAAAAGAAAACGGTGAGCAGAGCTTGAGAAAATTATCTGAAGACTTGGGACAATGGGATAAATAGGATGTTACAAGGAGGAAAGCCCACACCAATGCTAAAATATCAGTTACCATTCGACCCTAGCAATCAGTTTCCTTTCAACCCAAGGGTCCTGCAATATCGTACTCCAGCTGATAAATGAAACCTCCTCAAAGCCTCAAAAAGCCATCCTTTACTATGGCACACATTATGTGGTTGCTTAGCTCTTAGCTTTTAGCTCTTGGTAACACTGAACAAGTGGCAGGCATCACATTCAATAGCCCAACAGATTGTCCTTTAAGAATGATCATGGAGGACAAGGAAAGAAAGAGACATCAAGGAAATCAGAAGAGAGACACTTATTTAAAGACAGCATTACAAAGAGAAGCTAACTGAAAAAGATAACAGAGGACACTATGGGGATAAAAGGAGAGTTACAGTAATAGATCCAATTCTGCATATTTCAGCAGCCTTTTCAAAGAGGACTCAGTTATTAACTCTGAAACACCAATAAACCCTAGAAGCATTCAAGAGCTGCTCCAACAACAAGAGTGCTAAACCTGACAGAGGACTGAACTCATGCTCCAGAAGAAAAGTACAGTCCATTTGAAAAGGAATGTGTTTATTTTGGGGAATAATAGAAATACAAGATACCTGTTGCAAAGACTTCTGCTCTCTCAATTCCTTTATCTTCTCTTTGCACATCCTGCAGGAATGCTCCTACAGTGGTCACCACTGGCTTGACAGTGAACTGACAGCGTTCACTTCTTGTGGGCAGCATAAGAGTTATCACAGGAAGACCATGTCTGTAACTAATAGTGACTTCTGGGGGGTGAAAAAAGAAAACTAAGTGAAAAAGTCGTATTGTAGGTTGTAGTTCAATTTAAAGCTGTTTTTAAAACACAGGATGAATAAGAAAAAATTACACAAAACACTTCTAGATGTTTAAATATGAATACAGTACTTCTATTTCTGGAAGATACATATAAAACCATGCAACTAATGTTATCTCACAGATTCTCTCGAAGTAAATAAAAAGCTTGTTGAGGGAAAAGTTGCTGTGAAAGCTTACCATCAGATGGCACCAGCGTGCTGTAAGGTGCTCCTTCCCGGCCCCTCCAAGCTCCGGTGTGCCTCCAGAGCCCCACCTGCAGCACGGACACAATAGAATGGGTTAGAATGGTTAAGAATGCCTTAAAATGGTTACGATGCAAAGTGTACCTGGTAAAAGGCAGCACCCAGCCTGTCACGGTGGTCTGCTTCCGTGGGATCTGACATCAGGTGTGTCTGCCTGAAGAAAAACCCCTTGCTTGGCAATTCTACATAAAAGGTGAAACCATGCTTATAGAAAGCACAATCGTTTCCAAAGGTATTACGGTATTGCCCATAGAAAAGCTTTTTGTCTGGTGTGGTTTAATTAACTCAAGGAAAAAAAGGAAGGGGAAGGAAAGAGAGGGGAAAAAAATTGCAATGTTTCTGAAGTGCTTTATGTAACCCTTACAATAAAACCTCTCCTCTCCCCGCAAAACAGCCATCTGGAAAACCTCTACCTCGTGGTGCCTGAGGGCAGAACACCACAGTGTAATTTCCAACAAAGGGCATGGCTTCAGTGAAGACTATCACTGCTGAATCATGAACAACAATCACAAAATAACAAGGGACTAAGGTCACTACTTGTTGCTCCATAATTACATACCATATACCAAAAGCTAGCTGTTGAGATTTGTGCTGCTAAAAGACAAGAACAACAATATAGCTTGAAGATCTTTTATGTTTTAAATATGAATCACTGTTTCAACTCCATGCTGAGACATGCTGCTGCAACTACCATCACCACTATGCTCTGGTACCACATTGAAGGAGGCACAGCCAGATGCAGTAAGTATGCTCTCTGCCCTGGGACAGGGATGACACTGGGTTTTTGAACCTGCATGGTTACAAGCCAAAGCTTTCCCCTTCCAGGGACACTGGTGAGAACCATCAATACACTTCAACACAGTCATACCAAACCATGAAGACAAACTGCTCTGATTAGACCCATTACTTAGAGCTGTCCAGCCATGCTGTGGAAGGTGCAATGTCTTTTGCTACAGCTAAGCCCCCTGCACAAGGAGAGGGACAATTTTATTGCAGCAATTCCACACAGCAGACATTATTGCTATAAACTAAGTGCAACAGGTAAAAGAAGGGAAATCACATCCCTGACTAAGACAGTTAAAAAACCACACACGGGCTGGACCAAGGCCTGGGATTTGAAATATGATAGCTAGGGAAGGTGGAAGACTATGTGGAGAGAGATGATAAGGATCGATTCTCCCTCTGGTGAGCTTTATAGCTCATCTTTCTGAAGGCCAAAACATTTCAGAGTCTGCAAGATAATATTCTTTGACAAGGCAGGAAAACAAAGCTACAAACGCAAGACGCCCTGGCCATTCAATATGCCAAACAGTGCTCACCACACTCACATGATTTATTTTTTAAAGGAGCTTAAGCTTGGCTGCCTGGGTAGGAATATGCTACTAGGTTGAATTAAAAGATCATCTATAACTGAATCTGTGTGTTTCAAAGATGCTCATGCTACCCTAACTTTTTACCTGGAACAAGCATTTTTCAGGATTTAAAGAAAGTAAGTAATTCCGGGGGTTTTCAACACTGAGAAATTTGTTCATTGTAATCTTCAGGTATCAAAGACAGAAATCTAGACCAAATAGCAGACTACCTTAAACACAAGAGTATTGTTCAAAGAAAGGTAGACAGAGAGTAGGAGCACAGGAATCCTGACAGCCACCCAGAACTAGGATGCATCTGGTAACCTGTCTGTTTCTTCAGCAGAGCAAGAGACTTTCCCTGGAGCACGGCAGCACACAGCCCGGCTCACCAGTTCTCACCCCATTTACAGGGGGCACCTGCACCCGCAAAGCATTTAGGAACACACAGCCTGGAGCAAGGACACAACCCTCAACACAGGATCCGCTCTGGAATGGTGCACAGGAAAACCCAATAGCTTTGAACACAACAGCAACAGTTGTTTCTTCAGGGGGATATACAAGGGATAATAAGGAACTAATTTTATTACAGACACTCAATGTGTAACTTTGCAATCAATATCTAGATACTGATCATCTAACACGCCCCAGGCAATGAACTGCACCTTGCCTGTATTGGAAGGCTGCCCAAATTCACAACAAAAGAAATGAATTATCTACTTTATTTATAGAAGAATTAATGCATTCAACAATTAATACAAATTAAATATATGAATATATTAATACACTTATTAAATTACATTTATTTAAATATGATCTTTAAGGTAGTTCATTCTATTCTTCTTTAGATTTTGACATTACCAGTCATGATCCACTGAAAGAGTCTCTATATACTGGAGCTTTTTTTTTTTCTATTTCAGATTGTCTTTTAATGCAGACTACCCATTAAAATCACCTGCGAAGAATAAGAAAAGCAAAATCCACAGAGCCATGGAATTGAACTAATAGGTTGATGAATTGGGAAGTGTGAAGGGCTGGGCTAACTTTCTCCTTCTGTTTCCAGATTTAAATCTCCACTTTCAGTGAAGTTATTAAACCATTAGCTTGTGCCCTACAGCCAAATCATCTTCTTGAGATGCTTGGAATGACCCCTACTCTACCCCTGGAAAAGAAATGTCTGCAAGCATTGCAGCTACAAGGAAGACTTGAACTATGGGACCAAAACAAGGAGACTGCCCTCACAACATCAGTGAGAGCTGAAACAGGAACGTGTACCCTGAATTAACTGCATCACAACTTTTAACTCTGAGATACTATAAAGAACCCAGCGTACTACTAACTCTATATGTCAGTGCATGCACCTCTTGGCTACTTCCTCCAACACAAAGGCTACGAAAGCTATTCTACATCTTTCTGCAATTTGAACACACACGTGGCAGGACATCTGGCTAAAACACCTCTAATACAACCACAACTATGTTCAGGAGTCAAAGGCTGGTGAACAGCAATTAGTTGTGAAATAACCCCTTCTCCCTCAGCTATACCTGATTCCTAATGCAAAATACCTGGGAGCAGCAGTCAGCCACATCTCTTGACTCAGTTCAAGGCATGGACTCTCCTGGGAGTGAAAACTCATGAGAATTTAAGGCTTAGAGTGTTAATTGTAATAAAAAGAATCCAATATACTCTGTTAAAAATACAAGTTGATATAAAACAGAAAATACATACGGAGTTTAAAGAAGTACTTCCTCTGTTAAGGGCGCCTCCACTCTCTAACAGCAGAGAAGTTGCCACTGTTAAAGTCAAGAGTGGAAATTTCAACAATCTGGTGGTTTAAAGCAAAGCTTAAGGGACTAATGCAGCAGCATAACTGAGCTAGAAAACCAGGCAGCCAGACATGACGAGTGGGAGAGACTGGAACAGAAATACTGTATTTTTCACTTTTGAAAGTGGCAAATGACTGAACCTACCTACACTGCAGTTTCTGGAGCTAGCTCTTCCAAATAATCTACCTCTTACAATGCTGAGTGATTGTTCCTGCAAACTTAAGCTCAAATTTACTTGTGACCAGTTATGTCTAAGAAGTCAGTGTCATTACCAGTATATGAGGTGACATGAAAGCCTCTGATCTTCCTCAGCACTGCATATGCAAATAGTAACCTCATCAGGAACCGTAACTTCTGTTCTGTAGAAAATTGTAATGTGGGTGGGAAGAGAGAGAGCATAGAAATAAAAATATTTTTCACAGGAAAAAGTGATCTTGAAAACAGAATTCTACAAAAAGATGTTCTTAGGACATTTTCTGAGAACACTATGAATTATTGTTTACTTAACTTTCACTTACCACACCAAAATACTGTAACAAATCTGAACCAAAATGCAGTTAGCCAGCAATCATATTTTTGCAATTTTTGTCTTTGCTTATATGCATCTTGGAAGATGTGGTGGTTTATGTTTGTTATTTCAACAGCAAAAACAGTGTAACACTCCTTCAACATTCGAGTCCCCAGTAATTTGCACTTATTAGAGAAAGCAACCAAAAAAAGAGTCAGCTCAACTCTGTCTGCCTTCTTCTTGAAGGGACATGCAGTACTCCAAAGTGAAATATTGTATTCCTTCAGTGTGAGGTCCTTTCAAGACTGCCTCAAGTCAAACTCATGAGTAGTCTTCACAAAAAATAATGCAGGCTGTTATGTGAATGGATTCCCATATTCTCATTTCCTTCTCTCTGAGGCAATGATAAGAATCTGATACAGAAAAGCACAATAATAAAATGCCCTACTCCACAAGGGACAAACGTTTTAACCTTAATTACACTGCAGCAAAACTCATTCTAATTAAAACGTATCTTGCAGAGTGCTTTTCCATAGTAATACAGTGTTACAGGCACAAGAGGAGAGCTCAGTTATCTCCTGCAGTCCTTGTCCAACACCTGGTACAGCTCCCTCCACACAGCTACTGAAGGAGGACTGGGGGAAAGGAGCAGGAGGAGACAATTCATGGGGGAAGCTAGTTGTTGCAATGGCTAAGAATTAATTCTCTCTCTGTTTTTCCGAGTGTCACCAGCCAAGCCAACATCCCCGGTATCCATGGTCTCTTCATGTGCTGATCTCACCCAGTCCATGAAGCAGAGGGAGGACAAGTCACCTCCCTGGATGCTGCCTGCTTGTATGGGCAGGAGAAAAATGAGGGCAGGTACGTGTTAGCCACTGTTCAGTGAAGGCATGTGCTATAAATAGCTATGTATATTTTCATACTGACTAATATGTTTTTCTATTTTTGATAAACACACTTAGAAGTTCTCTTAGAAGAATGATGTTGTCTCCCATTTGATTCTCCAAGGAAAACCAATCAAGATTAATTAATTATGGACTAACAATCTGCAATTTCAGAATAATCTACAGACTTTTCAGAATGGTTTAAACCAAGAGAAAGGAGGAAAAACAGCAAGTGCTGCCACAGTCTACTGAGTTTGCAGATCATGCATAACCAAGCTAACCAAAAATGAATCATCGTTCAGATCAAGTTTACAAGTAGTACATATTTCCCTTTTTAAAATGAGTCACTAAGGCCATTTTGGAGATATCTGCTGTTAAATTTCTGTGCTGATTTTGTAAGCAATCCTACATGATCAGGAAAATAAGACATAAGAAGCCCTAACAACCACCTACAATCATCTTACAAGTGCCCATTTGAAGCTACAGAAACATCTTCACTCTTACTAACTTTTCATTTGTCTTTTCTTACACTGAAAGGATTGTCATTGTTTCTTCACTGGGTCCAGAACTGATTTAGATGATCATGCAACAACAGCCTTGATGCAAACAAGCAGCTTCAGAGCACAGCGCTCAGATTTAGCCATCACTCAGATTTCTGGAAGTCCAACTTAAATTAAACAAAATCCCTGCAACAGACACATCACTCATTCTGCCATAACACTCCATTGCTATACCAATACACCAGCTGCATCCAGGGAAGATACTTCTGACCTGGGAGAATTCAAGATATATTTATCTTTCCTAGAATTTAAAAAAAAAAAAAAAAAAAAAAAAGACAGATTTTTTTTTCCCCTGAGAGACAAGCCTTCCAGTCTCAAATGGGCCGTGCAGTGAATACCTCCTCCCAACTGTTCTACGAGGCACTGAAGGAACACACTGCAACATTTATATTTCAATCCTTTCAATGCAACTAATTCAAAATTTGCAATAGAAATCAACTTTAAAAGAAGTAACCAGCAGGTCTCTTTCAGCAAAGCAGTAGTGTCAATGTGAGTATGTATGTTCCAGTGATCTTGAAGAAGCAGGAACAATACAGGATTCATATGGCTTCTCCTCAAAACTCACTAACCTTACAGCACTGTTAAAACCCAATAAAAGAGTCCAAGCAATCAAAATTTTGGTTTCATGTGCCTGTTATTTTTTATGCCTTTATCATTCCTGCTAATCTTTCATTTCCTGCCTCTGCTCAGATTCCAAGAATAGCTGCCACCAGATTGAATCAGCCAAACATTACCAATGACCAAAATTACAGCTATGATAGGAAGAGCACTGAGGCAACTGGCCACTAAGAACCTCTTTTATGAAGTTCCAGGTGGTCAAATCCACCACTGCAGAGGGGTTTTGCCAGGGAGACCTTCCACCTAATCTTCTGCTGGGCAGGTGTACACCCTCCAGCTGCCTTCTGCTTCCTCACTGTTCCTTTGGGCTCTCTCGCCCACTCCCTGCCCAAACTCTCCCTCCCCACAGGCACACCCCACTCCACTGGGCACATGCACATAGGGGAGAGAATCCATTGTGCAGCCCCTGCAAGTCATGCACGACTACAGGAGGAAAAGTCCCTCTTCTTGAATTGCATCTCACTGAGGTCATCTGACTCTCCACCAGACACCTGCGGACGCAGAGCTCTAGGGAAGCACCAGGATTTGCATTCACACTGGTTTTACAATCCATAGATGCTAAAAACACTGACATTTAAAGCAGGCTGAAAGTAAGCTTTGCCCTCCTCTAACCAAAGTATGGTTTCAGTAACAGTGACTCCTCACTGCAAAGAAGCAACACCACAGGTGCTGAGATGAGAAGGATGAACACCAGCTGACAGCATCTGCCTGCAGTGTCTTCTGGGGACTGCTCTGAAGGTACAGATAATCCCCCCTTTTCCAAACAAGCTGACCTCCAAGCCAGTGTAAGAACAGCCCTAAAAACAAGACTAATGTAATGCAGGCCAAGTGAGTTTTTAGGAGCAACACCAAGAATTTTGTCCTTCTATCTTATAAACCCTTTTTCTTCTCTTCCTACAAAAAAAAAAAAAAAAAAGCAGATCTTAAATCTCTTCCCAATCTAAAGTTCTACATTACTGGAAATTTTGCATCTTCATCCAGTTTCAATGAAGTCTGCCTGTCTGAAAGTTGCCATTGTTCCCAATCTCCTTTATTTTCAGAAGGAAAAATACGATGCAACACCTGCAAGGAAGTTTGCAAATCAGACAGGCCTAAGAATTTGAGAGGAAGGGATTATAGAGTGAAAATGTATTTGTGCTTTATCAAAAGCAAAAGCAAGCCTACATCCAAGAGCTGTACTATCTGTTCCCAAAAATAGTCTAGGTCAAAAGACTAATCTGTCAGCACAGACAGGATTTTTCATTTGCCCACAGACTAGATCTTTGCTCTTGCACTGTGCCTTTTGGGAAGGCATGCTGATCTGGGAAGTGTTTATGGGTAACAAGAGTGACTTTGTTCTCAAAAATACACTTATATTTCATTAGATAAGAAAAAAGGCTTGCTGCACATTTTTCTAAAAAGGTCTTAGAAAGACTGTATCATTATGTACACTGCTTTCATGTGTTTCATAAAAAGAAAAAAAAATGCTCAAACTCATCTCTGGGAATAACATTAGTTCTTCAAATTGCCAACCAAGAAAGAGCTTGTTTAAATTTCAGCTGAAATGAGGTAACAAGAGATACAAGGATGCAAAGTCAAGATGAATGCACTTACATGTTTATCAAAGTTACAGACAAGTCTTCCTTTTCACCCACAGAACTTTTCAGATTGAAAGCACCGAGCAGGTTGTAGCACATAGGAAAAAGATGATGCAACTCAGAAAACTGAACTGCTTGTCAATGTCTTTATTTATAATGGACATTTCTAATTCTAAATATAAATAACCCTGCCCCTCCTCCCCCCAACACAACAGAAACAGGTTTCCATATACCCACAAAGATGTACTTCTCTTTTAGGGGCATTCTTTCCCCAGGCTTTTCTTTACTCAACTGCAGATTTCAAAAGCCTTAAGGCATTTACAGCTTGGCTAATAAAGAAGAGACTGCTTGGAAAATTTGACTGACCCAAGGCTTAGAATTAGTACCTGACAGATGTACGTGAAAAAGTCAGAATTATCAGCAGGGGAGAAATTCCCAACGACAGCTCTCACCCAGCTTTTCAGCAAGCTTTTTAGCAGGTAACACACTGCAGAATCCCTCCATCAAACAGATCTTGGAAAGGGAACCAGCTGTGCAGCTGCTGAAACGCTCCAGGCAGGGAAAGCCGGCCCTGCACTGCATTCCCTCCATTCATGACCCAGCCACCTCTCCAGCAAAGGGCTTCTATCTCTCCCCTGCTGGGGATGTTTCCCATCTAGTCCCCTCCCCCAGGCCTCGCCAGGTTCCAACCACAAGCCATGAGAAACCACAACACTCTGCAAAATCAAAGCAACCATCTCCCCTGTTCAATTGTACCATTTATTTTCTTACCCTCCCTGAAAACTTAGCTGCACTATTCTATGTAATAGCAGTGAAACTTTGCTCTCTTGAAGAGCATTTCCCACAGCTAGCAATTTCTCCTACCTAAACACCATCACACCTAAGGCAGAACTTTCCTTGGCAATGCAGACTGTTAATTATTATTCGGAGGGGCAGGAAAATGGGATCGAATCTAAGACCACAGAGGACAGTAACAGCCCATGTCTGGCTTAGTCACACCTAGATTTGCTCTAAATTATATTGGGACTATCTGTTGCTGCACTATTAGAGAGGTTTCTCCTTTTTTCTCTTGCCACAACAATTCCAGAAATGAGTTGTCTATATCATTATTCTAAAATAGCACATCATAAATTGATGTTTTTAGAAACACCATCATATTTCCATTTTTTTTCTTTAAAGGTCTGCAATTAGACCAGACCAAACACTTAAAAACCTGTGTTTTTTGCAGGCAGCTGTAAACAGGTACCTTTCCAAAGGGAAAACACATATTTTCTCCTGACTGCTTACCAAAAAAAAAAAAAAAAAAAGAAAAAGTAGGAACAGAACAACAAAACAACTGACAAAACAACTGACAGACTAGACCAAATCAAATGCTTTTCTCTATTAGGAGCTGGCATTAGGATGTAGATAAAATGATCTGTATCCTTTATAACCGATAGTTATAAATCAATTCCAAAATGGAACTTAGTTTATATTCCAGCTTTTATGCTGCTACACTCCCGTGGATGCTCAAATTACTTGGAAGGAATACAAAACACACTTTTTACCCTTGTTACAAAGTAACCAAAGAAAACAAAGGCACATGAACTGAAGCAAACAGAGAATCCTAATACTTTCCCTTTTCGATAGTTTCTAGTTAATAATGTTTTTTAAAAATGTCTAGGGCAGACACTATGAGAACATCCATAGTGAGCAACCAACTGCAAACTCAAAATGACAACTTCATAGAAACTTCAACATGTGAGCTGTCGTGAGAAACCACAGAGCTGTCATTTAATAGAGCCTACCAGCAGAAACTTAACAAACGAAAAAATCAGACAAGACCAAAGGAAGTAAACATTTCTAAGGAATAAGATCAAAGAGCCATCTACAAACACACCAGTTTCAAGAGCTTCCAGCCTTCATGCACACCTTTGCAGAGCAGTTACAACGAACTGGGTTTAGCGAGATTGTCACAGCAAGACCAACACTTTACTGAAGAAGACAACTTCATTCAAAGTCCTTATCAGAGATCTACATCAGTAATTTTTAAATGGTGAAACTCATCTAGCAGGCAAGCTTAAAACCATCTATTTGTTTTCTTGAAAGAGAGCTCTGCTGGGAGAAGTAGCTTTAGGAGCATTCCTGGCAGAGAAGTAGCTGCAGCAGAGGTACTTAGAAAATCCAACCACTCTGGTATGAAACATAAATGTGCTGCCAAGAGTGCAGAGGCCTCGCTAGCCCAACAGCTCAGCAAAGGTCCCACTGAGCATGTATGTTCCTAGTGCTTCATGACTTGTGTCTAAGGACCCATCACTCCCAAACACTTGCGGACAGAGGTCTCAACATTGCCATTCCCAAAAAGACACACCAAAATGCTGTCAGATGTCAAAAAGAAAACATTTTTGCTTTATTTTTAATTTTTCTTTTGGAAATCTATGTTCTCCCGCTACTGTTCAAGAAGCTATTTTAATCTAAAACTGTCAAATGGCTGTGGCTTTGGTGATACCATCCACTTCCGTGTTTCAGCTGTTGGCATCAGTGTTTTAAAAACAAAACTTAGCTGAACCAGCGACTCAAGTGAACTCATTTGCAACATCAAATCCATTGTAGACAGATTTTTACCTTCTTCCTGCAGGAGTAAAAGCACAAAGCATACAGACAGCAATGAAATTTTGAAATCAGTAACCAGTACTGGCTGTGACACACTGAGCTATTGCTCTGCCCTTCAGTTTTACTCTGTACAACATGCCTGCACATTTATCCCTTTCTACAGAGCAGGTAAAGCAAACAAAAAATGAAGTTTTCCTGTAGAGATCTCTAGAGATTTTTTCTAAAGCTTATTATCACAAGAAAAACAATTACAACCAGTACAAGAAGATGAAAGTCTCTGTGTGCCCCGGATGGACCAGAACCTGTGTTCTGATGTGCCTGCCGTGCCTCACGGGGGGAAGTGAGCAAAACTGCATGTTAGGTGCTTGCTTTTCACCCCAAAACCTTTGAACTCCAGCCAATTAGGATTTGTTCTATTTCCTCTTCCGCTATTAATTCAGTCAGGACATGTATCTGAAAGACTGATGGACTAGACAGGGCAAGAATCTGGATCTTCTAAGTGCAAGGTTTACCACGTATTTTTAGGACTTTAATGCTAATGCCACACAGAACAAGCAAGCAGTAGCCAAAAGCTGTTGGTCCTTTTCTCCTCAAGCCTATAGTAAAATCAATATTTACATTGGATATAGTCATCTTGTCTTCCAACACAAGCAGATTGCTGTACCACAGTGATTGTAAGGCAGAACCTCTTACCCAGCTCCATCTTTGGGATACATTTAAATGAAAGTGCCATCTATGAATCAGACTCCTGCACAGAGCAGAATCTCTAGCCTGCAGCCCTGACAGAAGTCTCCTCTAAGGTGGCAAGTTTTCTCTAAGCTACTCCCAATAAATCCTCTCGGGTTGTTAATTAATAAAGTTAAAGCCCAGTTTTGTCCCTAGACTTGCTCCTAATTGAGTGGAAGCATCTTATTCAGGGAAAATACTAGAGGAAAACTCTAATATAAGATAAATGAATCCCCCAGAATGCTCTTTATCAGGTTGAAATGTTGAAAGCCTGTACTCCAGAGCAAGCCACAACACTGTCCTAGAAAATGAATGGTCTGTGGTCACTGTATTTATTTTGACCTCACTCCCAACATGCACCCAAACTCACACAAGAATTCCATGTAAGGTCCAATTTCAAGTAACTTAGAATTGTGGGTTTTGTCATTAATGCTTTACTACTCAGAGCAAGCAGTAGAACATACTTGCATTCAAAGGCCTGAACACTGCTCAGTTCCTAATCTTGGAATTTTAATACAGGTTCATTGGAAAACTGAAGTTACTCCTTCCCTCTGTTACGTAAATGTGTATATGCAAAGAGACTTCCCACCAGGAGACTATTCTGCCACTATATTTTGACATTAGGTATCAAAGAATGTCAAGTTTGTCTTATTTTGTAAAGCATTACATATATCCAGTTTATGAAGGAAAAAAAAGTTTGGGGGAAGCCAACAGGTGTTCTAACATGTTGCATCAAATTTCTCTTGAAATAACAGGGAAATTCATCCTTAAAACACTAACACAGAGATACACTCTGCATGTTTGATACATCAACCAAAACACTTACTGGAAAGCTATTAATTGTAAATTGAGAAAAGTATATAAAATAGAATTCAAAATTATACTTAGTCCTTAAAAATTATGGATCCTGTTTCTCCCTTGTATCAGCCTCGATCTGAAGGAAGATGTAAAGTACAGGTTTGTATCAGCAGCTGCAAGAACTCCTTGACCTGAAAAAATCTAAAGTGTCTTCACAGCACTGTAAGATTTTTAAACTCATTATCAAGGCAGCTCCTTGATAATGAGTTTAAAATTATCTATCTCATTAACTGGCACTGCTGAATTTCCAAGTGACCTAGTATTTTCCAGATGAAGTTTCTCAGTTCATCAGGGGCAACTCAAAGCCTTACTAACTCTGCCAACAGAAGAATAGGGAAAACCCCCTATCATTTACATCCCACTTGAAGGTAGGACTATTATGCAGAGTAATGAATGATCTGGTTTGGGTTTTTTTGCTTTGGTAGCCTGGTTTCCTAGAGGAAAAAGAAATACAATCCCACTGCCTGTCTGTCTAGCAAAATCAGTTTCCACGAAGATTTAGGTTCATTTAATTACACAGCTACCAGCCACTCAGTCAGAAACAGTTAACAAGTGCCCAAAGATCCAACAGCCTGCATTGCCTCTACTAGGACACATGATACTTTAGTGCATTAGGGATGTTAATTTTGAATTAAATATGATTAGAGAGGTTATTCAAAACTGACATTTAACATCTTCTCACTCCTGACAGCACACGTGTCACCCCACACCACCAAAACAAGAGGAAGGAGCAATGCTGTTCAGGAGCACGACTGAGCTGTTCTTCCTGGGTGTGCCTACCCAGTACCTTCTAACAACAATTAATTTGTATGTAAAATAGTTCTAACATGTTTTTCTGTGCATATGGACAAAAGTGCCCCCAACCAAACAAAAAACCACTTTCCACCTGTATATCCCTATCAATGTGGGAAGATTGTCATCTTCCACAAAGGTCAGCAGCAGCCTGGCCTGCAGAATGGGCACTGGAGCAGTGCAGATATCGCTGTGCAAAGTCCATGGTCTCACAAAGCCTGAGTGCTGGTAGGATAAGTGCACTGTGGACACCATACTCAAAGATTTGCCCTTCTTGAAATAATCAAGTTAGAACAAAGGTGTTGACAGGAGCATGGAGAAGATGTGCAACCTACAGTGAGAAACCACTCTTTCCATAGGAAAATGGCTTCATAAACTGCTTAATGTATTCTTCATCTTTGCTGCACTTTTCAGTCTTTTTTCCTAGAGTCCTTTTGCAATCTCTTCCCAGTCTAATCTGCCCTCAGACAAGGATAGCACAGACTGTTCCAGGAGTCTATTATAGAAGTGTATCTTTCTTCTCTCAGCAAAGGTACCAATTTTAACATCCATAAAAGCGAAAGAACCATGCTGACGTATTCTCTGCCATTTTATAGTGCAGCAATTTTCTTCCTGCTGGCAATGTAAGCAGGTGAGCTGGAAGTCAGACCACGTGGTAATTCTGGTTTTGTCTCACTCTCTAGACTTGGCAAAGGCATTCACATCCAAGTTTTAAGGTAGAGCAGTACACTCAAGGTGTTTCACACTTGAGGTGCTTAAGCCTGGCATCAAGCACCCTAAAGTTACCACAGACTTCAACCTCAGGCACACATGCCTTCCAGCTGAGCACCCCAAATCTGCATGCACATCAAAAAATGTTGGGGTTTTCAGTTTCTGAACTTCAGCTTTCTCACTGAAATACAGTGGTAAGACTGCCAGCAGACCATGGAGCCATCCAAAACTTGGCATAACCTGTAACAAACATCCACTGAATGGCTGGGCATGATGATCTTAGGAGGTCTTTTCCAACCTGAACGATTCTGTGCTTCTGTGAGGATGAGATTCAACAAGATCTGTCTGACAGGTTTTGGCTTAACACAGAGCAGGCTGTAGCAATCAGAACAAGAGATTTCCATATGGACCCGTACAGGAAGTTGTACTACATTCATCACCTGCAACAATTCTGTTTCATTAGGGCATGTTGAACTCATGGGATGAAGAGACTCAGTTGAAAGCATACACTGGTGCATCATGTTTTCCTGTCAGTGAGATGTACATGTACAGTACTTCATATGTTGCTAATGGCTAGCTGAGGGGAACTGCAGGATGCAAAACAATGCAAGGTCTAATTATAAATGCCTACCACAAACAAAATGTTGGTGACTTTAGAGGATAAACCAGGGAGCAGAGGACAAATGGCATACAAATGTACTGGTACTCCTCAGTATGACTGAGAGTGCCACAACCCCTCTAGCAACATCTGAATTAATTCTCTTTTTTACCCCACATTTAAAATGGCATGAATAAAACTTACTTTTTTACTTAAGGTTGAAACCTCAGCAGTCAACAGGTACACAAATTAATTTGTTCCAGTAGTGCCCAAAAAAACCTCAACCCATGTCTTTACAGTAATAAAAACTGAATGTAATCAAGTATCTGATCTGATCAGCTAAACAACACATGAGGACAGCAAAGAGCTCTGGTTGTTGTCAATTTTTATCATCCCACATTTTTATTAGAAAAATAATTGTGAAGAAGTGTCACAATACATTAATACCATTTATATATTTCCAGTACACAACTGCAGCCAAGACTACTCAGGACAAAAGCTTATTTAAACTGCCTTAACACTATTTCAGCTTAGGATTCTCACAAGCAACCAAAGCAAGAACAGAAAGGCAGGGACATTTACTTCCACAAAAACGTACTAGTTGAAGAGGAAGAACCCTTAGGGTTTATGTTTAGTTTGGGGACATTTTGGTGTCCTAGGCAGCTATTAAACGTAGCTCAGCAGTCAAAACAGCAGCACAGATGAACAAACAGACCCCAAGATATTAAGACCAGACTGGACCAGAGAGGTTGATCCTATCTGATGTGCTACACATGTACAGCATGACAATTTCTTCACAAAGCTCGCCTTAAGCTGAAATGCCATTTTTTTCCCCAGAAAGCATCTTTGCCTTGATTTAAAAGATTTTAATAGAGGAATGTTACAGATTCTCCATAAATCAGACATGACAATTATAAACTAGCATAATCAAAAAAGCCCAGGTGCTGTACTTTTCTTCAATGAGTTGAGCCACTTAATGTGTAGAGTTTAATCTGCTTAGATTAACAACTCTCTAGCCTCAGAAATGTCTCTTGTTTGTAGACTTGACCTGTAGACTACAAGAAGCTACTGAAATTGAAAATCTTCAGGTTTTTGTTGTAAAATATTTTTTTTTCACTCTGGAAACAATTCGTGTTGTTTCTTTAAAGAAAACTCAAAACTTTCCAGTTTTCCAGGATTCAGAATTTCAGACTCACTAATGTTACATTGGGAGAATAATACTCCTACTCACAGTACTCACGGTACTCTCCCCATACTCACCTGCCCCAAAATCTTTTGACTACAACCATACAATGGGGTTCAAATACAGCCATCACTACCCTCATGCCCCTTTCACAACAGCCATTTTACAGGGCATATTCTATCATTTATGTTCTCTGTTTCCAGAATGTGTACCTTATTTTTTACATACTTTAATTTCCCTTTTTTTTTTAAACATATTCAATAATCAGCATAGCAACTGGTAAAATATATTGTTTGGGTAATCTGTGTATCTTACCAGTAACTGTATTTTGCTCTAGATGCTCAGGATACTAAAATATAAACATCAGCAGGTAAGAGCTCTTACACAGCCTCACCAAACATGTGGCATCACTGCATTCACAGTTTATTTTGTGCTCTCATTTTACTGCCATCTTACTTACAAATTAAAGGTGTACATTTTAGGACGTCTTAGTAATTGGCATGCTGGGAGCCCAGTTAGGCCTTACTTGTTCCCACCTCCAGTTTGTCAAACTTCAGAATTCGAAATGGATTACTGCACCTTTCACAGATATACTCAGATAGATATATCTCAGTATATAGATATATCTGAGTATCTGTCAGAGATACTCCTTTACAAAAAGGGGAAAGACAGCTTTCAAGTGAATTTTACAAGGAAAATTGGCTTCAAGGATATAAATTAAAGATGAAATGCAATAGACGCAACAGCAAAAGGTTTCACACCACACAAACATAATGACTGCTCAAGAATCCCTTGCAATCAGAAGGAAAAAAAACCCACTTCTTTCTTGCAGTCAAGCTGACCTGCCATCTCATACCACTGTTACATTATGTGTGATTACCCATTTCCTTACAAAATTGCACACCAGTCAGAGTCCAGCTTTTGTCACACAGTGAATAGCTGAATTTCTTTCCTTTCTGTTTTGAAATCCCAAGGTGCCAGCCACAGGCAATCTCCAAGCTAATCAGTGAAATGTCTCTAGCACCGTAATTTAAAAAAAAAAAAAAAAAAAAAAAATCTCACTTTTGTTTCGTAATTAATGTCCTACAAGTAAAAGCAGTGCAATCACCTGTACATGAAAAGAATCAGAAGTAAACCATTTACTCTCTTTAAGGGACTTAATGACTCGGTTATTTTTCCAAGCGAAGGCAGGCAAAGTCTAAAGCTCAGTGTTATCTCTAGAAGATTAAAGCAACAAATCAAAGAATACTTATTCTTTATTATTCTTTATTATTATCCAGAGCTTCATGTTAACTGTCAAAGGTAAATGATGGGTCACACTGCAGAGATTCATTCTCCTGTTCTGCCTAGAGCCAAGATAAGCCAATCCAAACACTGAGCTACGGGAAAATGATATCAGAGGCACTTCAACAGCTACTTCATACCTATATATATAGAGAGAGATACCTATATCTGTTTATATAGAAATATATATATATATAGACAGATAGATATATAGCCTTCTTGTCCTTAGCTTAAATTAGAAAAGCCTGAGAACCAGGCAGATTTTGGTCAGTGAACTCCCCAGTTCATTTCAGAATTCTCTTCCGGTAAGGAACAAAAATATTATTTTGGCTTGATTCAACTTAATCTATTTCTGTTTAGCTGCTAAACCGTGCTCGTTATTTTCAGAACATTAACATTTGCATTGCATCCTCACTATCTGGAATCTCTAACTCCTGGAAACGTGGCATCCAGTTTTCCAAAAGCAGCACAGCATTTATTCATACCAACCAGGAATACAAATATAGGCATCAAGACCACATTAATGGAGCTCCCAAAGGGCTATAGTAACTGAAAGATTGGTTTTTTTCTTTAAAGGAAGTCTCTTACACACTTACCTGGACAAATGCATATTGGGAGAGATCCATCACATATCCCACCACTCACCCAAATCCGCCTAACCAAGGTCATCTGAATACTAAATTGACAAAAGGAAGAAAATAATCTCAACATAGCATTACCCTTAGAGCTCCTGAACCTGCTAGCAAATTCCAACTCAGTCTTGAGAGATTGTAAGGTCTGAAGGTTATGATGCTCTTGCATATTGCATGGAAAAACCTGAGGCTGGGTGGATGAGAGAGATGCAAACTGACACCCCCAGGGAGGGAAAGGCAATGGGTCACCTGCTCCCAGAGCAGGCACACAGACAGTCCTCACAGTACCAGCTGGGGACCCACTGACACTTGCCACCCTCAGCTCAACATGGCATGTCCTGCAGGCAAGGGCAAGGGTGACTAGGCAAATATTTGTCACATGCCTACTTGTTAGTCTATGAGCCATCTAACTTCGATGGCTTGTCCTACGCAACCTAAAATCACATCATTAGAGGCTACCTGAATATAAACATCAAAAAAGCTGTTAAGGGATCTTTTAGCTCTGCATCAGTTTTGCATATACCTTCCATTTACACAGAGCAGAGAGTTCCCACAAGGCAAGACCCACATTTTCTGGTGTTCCACAGCAATTCAGCCCAAAACAAGGGGATACTTCAATGAGAATATAGTAGACAGGGAAGGGAAAGGGGTTGCTGTAGCTATAACATAGCTCAAAGCTTCACAACATGTTACAAGTCTAGTGGTACAAAATTGAATTATGTTGTTCCAGCAACAATGTTTGGATTTTCTCTACTGTTTAAGTCTGTCAGAGAGAGTTCACCAGGGCAGATGTGACCAGCATCACACCACCAAGCTATAGCACCACAGACTTGCTCCTTCTCTCTCTGCCACTCTTTATGTACCTTAGCCTTGCCTCCTACACCAGTCCACCATGCCTTCAGGGACACCTCCCTCTCACTCTAAATTTGCATTTTAATAACCCAGAGATCCCACATGTACTTTGCTATTACCACCTGAATTTTACAGGTATTCTGTACAGCCTGAATTTTCTCCAACAGTGCCTGGGATGTCAACAAAAATAAACTGCAAATTATGGGGTTGATTCCTTTGTTTCTAGACTTAACATTTGACTCTTAAGAGCAATCCAGCGTGGGCAAACCCTCCATAATAAGTGTAAGCAACCTTTCTGCTGGAGCTCTGCAGGGCAGGAAGGACAGACACCTGGGGCAGGAAAAGAAAGGCTTCAAGGAAGCTTTTGGGAACACTGCTGTCCATCTTCAATACTCCTGCAACTCTCTTAGCTCGCCCAGTGGTGCTCACAAACATATTTCCATCTCTCTAAACTCTCTCATAATGCTTGTATCCAAGATGAGACCATTTTCACATCATGTTCCTATTACCAGGATCGTGAAAGGAAGATCTTCCACATGGAGCCAAGGAGATAAGTACAATAGCACCATTTCCCTTCATTTTCTCCATCTGAAAAGTAGATCTGTGTTTAAGAAATCAGATGGGAAACAGCTGACCTCAACTGTTGTATTTCTACTTGTTGGTACTTACTCCATTTTATTATTAATATGACAGTCTCTTTTGAAAACTTAAAAAAATTAGATTCAACCACTTGCCTGCAGACCATGGGGTCAAGCAGTTAAGCTCTATAAATTCACCCATGATCATGTACCTTTTATAACACATGCAGTCATTAATCTATTTACTTTTTCTTTTTTTTTCCCCAAAGAAAAATACCATGAAAAGCAATAGCCAGATTACAGATTTGGACATATCAAAATTCTTAAAAAAACACAAATGCATTTTGCACATTATACATTTCTCTGAAATGATACAAAATGCAAAAGGTACTGAAATGTCTGAACTGAAACCCTTCAGCCCAGAAGCTGCCTGCCACTGCTCTGATAGCTATTTCTTTGTCATTATCAGGCAAGTTGTTATGACAGTTTCACTTCTGTGTTGACTATAAATCTGTGAATATTTCATGGATGACTGAACTGGAAAAACTACCAACAATATCCATCAGCTAGGAGCATGAAGATTGAGCCATGCTCCAATAGCTAATTGCAAACCTGTATGAGTCAAAGTGCTCAAATTCTGTATTTACTTTGCACTGTGTAGCTCATTTGGATTTTTAAAAATAACTGTAAAGTATCTGACTAAATTAACAATGTGCTTCATGATCTGCATTTAAACAAAAAGGAAACAGCTCAAATGTAGGAAAGAAGAAGAGATTTCTAAAAATTAAACTGGAACAAGAGGAAAAATTCTTACAGGGCTGCAGGTTCCCCAGGTCTCCATGGAGGGCTGTTTCTTTACACCAAACAACCATTAGCTTTAGTCCATGTTGCTGTTTAGCTCCTGTCATGGAAAAAGTCACGCTCCTGTCTCAGTACAGGTGACGCCTGAGGAGCAGCTGCTCTGACAGGTCCTACTCTTTCAGCCTGTGACAGAGAGCTGATTGACACCTGCCAACGAAGGATAAAGGAGTGCCCCAAGACAGCCCTTTGCAGCTCCTCACTCCACGTTCTCTGAAAGATGCCTCTGCTTCAACAGCCTGACCCTATGCAGTAATCACAGCTGGCAGCCAAAATATGAGACAGAATGAACACCTGGCATCTTGGTCCCTTCCACTGCTTTATTTGCAACTGCTGGGTGTTCAGGCACAGACAGCAAAGAGCACCTCTGCCCAGAACATAACAGCTGCCAGTATCTGCGGCTCAACAGCAGAGCAGTGAGCCTGCCAAAAGATGTTTTAGAAAAAATTGCTTTGCAGAAGACAGAAAGGTTGGAGGCTGGAAGTATGTTCTTACCTTTTAGAGCCCTCCCAGCTAATTTGATTGTAAGTCTCTTCTTTACAGTATAATTGCCTGTCTCTGAATCTCAGACAACTGCTGCAGGCAGGGAAGAACAATTAACTTCTTTATCAACTTTGAAACACCAACAGAGTTTAAATAATTTAAGTTACTTAAAGGTAACATAGAAAACTTATGGTAGAGCAAAGAACAAACCCTGTCTATCTGAGTATCATCTCCGCATCACATGTGAAAGAGAGTGCAGTGTGCTTCCCTGTCTTAAGACTCAGCAGAAAAAAAACCCTACCAAGATAAACATTACATTTTAAACTATCCACATATAACTTTTTAATTTTAAATCTGTTCTTTGTAAGTGCCTATATTTATTGACTTATATATTTTTTATCAAGGGCCCTTGGTTTTTTCAGAGTGCTGTCACATTTGCTGCCTGTATTTTGAGGGTGCGGCAGATCAGCTGTCAAGAAAAAAGAACCACACTGAAACAAAGGACTGCTCCTAAACCCTCTGAACGGCCCTCATAGTCCAACAAAATCCAGCTAGCTCAACATCCTCCCACCCAGCTGTGGGTGGGCAAATCCCTTAGGGGTGCCCCAGAAAGAATGAGAACAAGGAGAGAGTGTTTTCATTCCCTTTCACAGACCATTTTACAGGTCTCCACTCTGAAAGAGCAAAATACAAATACCTTTAAAGTGGGTTTCACGGAATGCAGCAGCTTGACATCCCTGCCACACTCTAATTCTGCTTTGTCTCACAACTATCACTGCAAAGATCACATGTATTAAAAATGTTCAGCAACTTGCTTTCAGGAGATTCAATTTCATAGGCTTCAGCTATTTTGCCAAACGTAGAAAACAGCTGCAACGAACAGAAGCAACAAGTGCAGCACAGAGGGGCTGCACACACTGCAGCCAGCTGTGCTCCAGACTTTGGCCTGCTTCAGGTAGACTTCTGTCATTCCTGCATGCTTCAGTGACCATAAGCACCAGAAGATGCAACTGGCACAATCTCAAAGAAGAACACCAAGGAAGAGCAGCAAAAGTCTAAGAAAGATTCCCTGGCAAAGGAGGAGGAGCTGTTATCACCTGTAGCTTGCTGTCTCCTGCAGCCACCACCTTCACATGATGATTGCCTGGCATTTTTTCCAGAATCTGTGGGAAATGGTATAGACCCAACATCCTCAGCTGACCCAAAAAGCTTTTGAAGCAGATCCAGCAGCAGCTGGACTGCTGAGGCTTTTGTGCATCTCAGTGAGATGCCAGGATGCCTGCTCTGTGCGGGCGAAGGAAGGATCAGCACTATCAGTGAGGTCACTGCTTTGCTCACTGCTGCACAAGTTACCAATCAGAGAACTTGGGAATGTTACCTATGTTACCTTTAAGTAAGTAAGACTATTTAAACTGTGCTGGTTTTTCAAAGCACATAAAGAAGTAATTGTTCTTCCCTGCCTGCAGCAGTTGTCTGAGGATCACAGACAGAGATGCTTCAACTATACTGTGAGGAAGATACTGTGAGGATTGAGACTTACCATCAAATTAGTTGGAAGGGTTCTAAAAGATAATCACTCATGAATGAAGTGATGAATTAGTGAAGTCATGTTAGACTAGGCTGTATGTAGTGGTGTACAGTGTACAAAGGGGATTGAGCTCATTCAACATATTTGTTTGCTTTCATTCACAATAAGCTCATTCAAGAAAGTTTAGTTTATAGAGTACATTGTCCTGTAAATTTGAGAGATTGAAAAGGATTGTGACACTCCTTCCACCACCCTGGTGTGCAAGGATGAGAAGAGAGTGAGGAGTTTGTCAGGTTTACATATCAGCATTTATCTGTAGGACCTAAGACAGCACACTTAACTCTAGGTGAAACTGGATTCAAATAATGCTGACAGTTCACGTGACTAATGTCACGGAATGAAGCCAGGCTCAATAGATACCTCTAATCATCCTAAAAAGACAAGATATTCATTGCTACATATGTACTAGATATCCATCTAGGAAGTCACACATAGCACACAGGATACCCGAAGTTTCCCCTTCAGACATAGCCCCAAGTATATGCAGAGTTCTTTTTTTTTTTTTTTCTGTGCTTAGACCTCTCATGCTTGCTAGATTTATGAACCCCAGCAGTCACTGCTTAGGCAAGTTATACATATTTAATTCTTACTTTTTTCCTCATAAATTCATCTATACAGCTTCTACCCATTTACTGCTTCAGCAATCCCTTCAATGACCACTATCTTTATAACAGGAACCCTAATACAATACTTCAAGTACTGTTGTACCAGTGCCCTTATTCTCTTGTTCCCTGAAACAACTCCTACAGATGCAACACAACTACACTGACATTTCCTATCACCCTAGCATATTCACAGGGATTCCTCATTTAAAACCTTCTTTCATGAGCGCCAAAATTCAGTGGGTTTCCTCACAGGGAGATGGGGAAGAGCATGACAAAGGTACTGCATTCGCTCTTTTTCTTTTCATCAGCAATTCTTTGTCTAGCACTGAGATAATGCCAAGTAAAATGGAATATCAAGTGACTTCAAGTTTAATTTATTACAACAAAAATTACTGAATAGACCTTATGCTAATCTCAATAAAGCCTCTCACTTCTACGTTTCTTTTCAGGTGCCTTTCAGATTCTCTGTCAACATCTAAGCCATTGGATTTCACTGGGACATGAGGAATTTACAGTTATTAATCCCTTTTATCAAAGTGCTCTGTTTTCAGCACCAATGAGACAGCACGGCACGGAAAAAAAGCAAAAGAATCAGCCACTGCAGAAATTCATCTTGTGTTCCACCTATGCAAAACATAAGGTACACATAAGCACAGCCTCTCCATTCAGTAGCAGCAGCTGCAGGGTGGTGTTGACAGCTGTGTTAAGACACAGCAGGTGTTGTTGCTCTGCTGCTGCAGCTCTTCCCCTTCCATGTAACACAGATTCTGGACCTCTGCAGGCACATTAAGGATTGCAGTCCAGAGGGAGAAGTCAGAGTGACCATGAGTGGAGCTGGGAAGGAGGACAACATCAAATCAGGCTGGCAAACTCATGACCATACCTGCAAAAGTGATGTATGATATGGAGAGAGGCCCTGAGTGATCAGCACAAATCCAAAACTTAGCCCTATACCAGGTACTGTGAAGAAAATTAACTCTAGCCCACCTGAAACCTGCTGTGCTACATCAACTCCACAGTATTAGCAGAAACTTTGTTTTCTGGTCACTCTCAGTAAATGCTCAATGTATTCTAGCTTCTTTTTTAAAGGAACTGGATATTAACTGTCCTTGCTCACGAAGCAGGACCCTTTGCAGCCACTTCCCTGAAAAATTATGATCTATGCACGGTTTATTACCTTATCATACCAATGGCTGAGGAAAAATGAGACTCTTAAGAGCTGTCTGCTTCTGGTAAATATTTAACTACTAGAACCATGCCAACATACTTCTCAGCTTGATTCTCCTTAACTTTACTTCAGAATCTTGCTTTCCTCATCCCTTACGGCCCGAAGCTGAGAGTGTATCATATTTAGCAACTATTTAGTAAGAACACTCCTCCTCTAGGATGTGAATGGGTCCTACTAAGACATTATGATAGCATTTACTCCAAAATGAACTTCAGACACTTGTCTCTTCCGATAAAGAATCACGTGAATGTTTGCTCTACACTTGTTGCTTTATGAGCTTCAGCTTCACAGACTAGAAGAACTTTTCCCAACTATTAACAGAGGCAGAAAACAATGCTTAGCCACTGAAATTGTTTGAAGGAAATAAGAGGGATGGAATTTCACAGTTCTGGATTAAGTATAGACCGGGGTGAGGAAGGGCAGATGTGGAAAAAGTCATCAGAGAATTCCAGGCCCCAGCAGCTAGAGGAAAAGGCCAGTATCAAGCGTAGAGCAGCCCCAACCTTTGCACCCTTCTGAGGATGCAAGACAAGTCCTGGCCACTCTCTGTTCCAATGCCCACAGCTCCTCCACACAGCAAGAATTACAGGAACAAGGCACCTCCTTCTCTGAGGAGTTTGAGAGAGTGGCTGTCATTAAAACTATCACTTCTACCTCTTCCCCTTTATCGTCTCTTCAGCCTGTTAAAATTACACTTGGCATATCCAGCATATTAAGATGTCCTTAGGAAAAAGAGTCAGTCGAATCCTTTAAAGCTCTGGTCCTCAGGTCAGCATTCAAAACTGAAAGAAGATCACTGGAGCATCTTGCAGAAAAGAACAGGCACTAAAAATCCCTAAAGCTGGAGTCATAGGGTCCTAATATGTAAATCTATTTGCTAAGAAAATCTACTACATTTGTAAGGATTAGAATGCTACAAAGGCATCAGATCCAAAGGGCCAATATAAAGTACAGTTCTGGACACATCTGTAGGTCTAAGCAACATTGCAATTTCTTTTTATGCCTTTTATGTGCCACTGCAAAGATAGGACAAAGCAGCTTTCTTTCGTATCTCTGATTTGCAGCAAAAAACACTAGTTAGTTTTCAGCAGAGGAAATGCTGATCGTTTTGTTTTTTTTAATGAGGATTTCAAACATCATTTATTTCTGTAATTCCAGCCCAACTGTCACCAGCACCATTATAAGAGTAATGCCAGGACTGCACTCCCAAATATACCTTCAGATCCATGGCAAGCAGCAGGTCTCATTATTACACCAGCTGTTTCACTTCTGTATTCCACTAAAAATACTGGACTCGCACAGCAGGCATTTTATGAGCATGATTTAAATTTACTTTAGTATTAGTAACAACAAAACAGATTATTACGTTGCATTTGGCAGTGGGCAAGGAAAAATAGCTTCCAGTTTGACCTCTGTCCTTTCTACAAAGTAGACATCAGCATCCCATGGTGCTGGTGCAAAAAGAAGTGCTGTGGCTAGTGCTGAAGGCCATGCTGGCAGGCTGGCACAGGGCCAGCACCCCAGTGCATCCAGAGTCCTCATCAGCTCCCAGCTCCTGACTCTCACAGAGCTCTGCACTGAACAGAAACGGAGAGCCACTGCCGCACGTAGAGGCAAGGTATCGCCAATTATCCGGCTGGCAGCATCTTTCTTCTTTGAGAGACAGCACCTCTGGCTTCCACTAAATACCCATCAGAATTCTTAACCTCTGCTTTAGAAAAGAAAAAGACCATTTGACTTGTCAAAAGGAAACCTGACATGTTTTTCTTGACAAGCTGCTCAGCTTGATTCACAGCATCGCTGAATAGATGTGGTTAGTGTCCAGCTGGCTCAACACTGGATTTAGCTCTTGCCTCTGTAATTAAGAACTTAAAGATGTAGTTATATATTTTTAAAATGTTTTCACATTAGCTCTGGTAAGGCACTGTAAGCATTAAAAAGCACTTACTGATACAGCCATCATCAGGAAACATCTCTACAAAGACACAGCATATATTTCTAGGCGAGTACTTTAGTTATTACTACTGGTGCTGAAGTACCTAATTTTAAAAAAAAATCCACTCAACTTCTCTTCCCCATTAATTAAAGTCATCAGCTGCAATACAGAAAATGATCAATGAATAGGTACGGAATAGGTTTCCCAGAGAAGTTGTGGATGCCCCATCCCTGGAAGTGTTCAAGGCCAGATTGGATGGGACTTTTGAGTATTCTGGTCTAGTGGAAGGTGTCCCTGCCCAAGTCAGGGGAGTTGGAACTAGATGATCTTAAGGTCCCTTCCAACCCATACCATTCCATGATTCTATGATAATATGTTATTCTAAGTATTTTAAGCTTAGAACTTTCAAAGTAAACAAATACATGTCTCCTGCTTGTCAAAGTGGCCATGAAAAATATTTATAGTATGGTTATAGCAGCAAAGCGTCTCAGTATAGCAACATCTCATATGTGCAAAACAGGTAAATAATTACACTGATTGCTTTTCCTTCAAACTAAGATTAACACCAGTTCCTTGGCTTTTACCAAATCTAGGATTTTGGCTGTTTGTTATCATTTTCAAAAGGTATAAATTTCACATTTTTTAATTTATAATAAATCATGCTAGTACAATTTATTGACTTCTGTTATATAGGAGAGGCTGAGCACTAAAATTGAAAGTATTTCTAGTTTTTGAATGAGACCAAAAATACTTTGACAGAAAATACCTGAAAAAATACCAAAGCAATAATCAAAGTTCCTTTGTTGTAAAATCTATTTGATGTTGAAACCCATTCCCTTCTGAGAGAACACCACTCACATTCAGTCAAGTCAACCTTTAACTTAGGTCACTACTGCTGACCAAGTTAAAAAAAAATCAAATTAAGAAGTCCAATCCCAGAAAGTAAAATATATCCATCAGCAATTCATTCACACTCACAAACACACACACACTCCAAATCTTTGTGCTATTTATGTCAGACCTTCTGTCATTGCTTGTGTACAGGATAAGAATCTCAGTTTTTATAAAAGAATGTATTATCCTCTTGATTTTGAAATAGCTTGAAAAACCTCACTAATCAAATCCATCTCAAAGGCTCAAATATCAGTGGAAGGCAAGTACAGAGAACCATAATATTTTGTTTAGCAGGTAAGTGCCTAATGTTTCTGAGAAGTTATGACATTAAAAAAAAATACACTCACAGGAAATATTCCAGGAGCTGCTTGCCATCAAGTGACTGAAGCGGATACGGAGGACATTCATTGCTAGAAATACAGAGACAAAAAAGTTTTCTGTATCCTGCTTTGGTTAAGAAATTTTTTTTTGTTTCTGTTACCTTGTGAATTTGACACTTGGACAAAAAGCTGCATCCTGAGGCAAGAGCCTCAAACAAGCTCTGGCTCACTGCTCCCTTCCCCATCCGGTGAGAGGGTGCACACTCCATGCTCCCCACACAATACAGAAGGGCTTTCTGGTCCAGGTGCACCATCACACTGAGCAGCCATACACTGCTTCCAGGTTCCCAGCTAACCTCTCCATATGGACAGCTTTTTCTGGATATAGCAGCCCACTCAGAACGAGACACAGAGAAAAGCATAATCATGCCCACAGAGCCCAATCTGCATATCCAAGACCATCTGCAGTATGAAAGCAGATACCCAGGACTATTCCATCCACCATCCTTCTTAGCGAAATAGAGAAAATGCAATCAGCCAGGCTCTCAGACTGTCTGTTGCTTTGTTCTCAGGAAGAAAGACAGTGGGAGCTGACCTGAGTTCCCCACGATGACACAGTAAAATGATTCCTGTAAATCTTTCTCGCATTATAAAACTCCTTGAGAAGAATGCAGTCTGCAGAAGCTACAGCAACTTATTGAATCCTAAAGGTCTTTATTATGAGTGTTCTCCCAGAGTGCAAAATAGTGTCTGTATGGCTTATTAAAAGTCTAGAAAACGAGAAAAAATACCTGATCAACAAGTAAGGAATAGAGACTCATAACCATCTTTGCAACATGTCATCCTGGAAGAAAGTACAAGGGAAAATACAGGCACAATCTCTTTGATACCACAGGATTTCACTGGGATACGCTTTCTCAGTGTTCCAGTCCCAAGAGTGCGGATTTGACATGGATAAATAAACATAATGAAAAAACTCTTTCCTCACTTGAGACTAATGAGCCTCTGTAGGCTGTTTCCCCCTTATGTTTATTTTCTTTCACTCTCTGAATGAGTGAAGCTCAGTTTAAATCCTACTGCCATATTTACCTGTTGCAGCTGCAGGCTCTGAGGCAACATGCAAACACTACTGAAATTTAAACAAAGGCATTAAGTAACACTATCAAACAGTAACTTAAACAAGAAGGGATAGTCTGAAGAGTTAGTTCTGCACTGATCAGGGGTTATACATACCACAGAGTGCATGTTACACTAGACAGAGCATGCTACAACCAACCAGCAAAAACGGAGGTAAGCTGTTCAGTAAATTGATAGTCTGGGCTGAATACAAGAGTCCATCAACTCTGTGCTTTCACCACTGCCTTGGAATAAGTGTTGTTCCACATTTCTCTCCCTGAATATCTGCTGCTGGGCTTCAAACATATTTCCCTGAAGTCAGACATACTGGATTTTTCTTCTTCCATCAGTGGAGGGCAGACAGGGAAAGAGCACAAAAGCAGGGAACAAAACAAGTTCCTCCAACTACAGCTTCCCCCTGAAGTGGATCCCTTGAGAACACCAAAAGCCACACCATGACCCCCGCACAGGCAGAGAAAGTAGCACTGCAGGGGTGTGACCCTCCCACCTCTGCAAGGCTTTGAGCTGCTCTGCAATGAAAGAGCAGTGAGGTGCCTGGACCAGGAGCTAGAGGCACACTGAGGGCCAACTGCATTGGGCTGGGCTATTTCTGTGGTCCAGAACAGTAAGTGGGATAAACTGGGTTGGGGTTTTTTTAATTTTAAATGACACACATTCTAACTTCTACAGCAGCAAAGGAGCCCCTATGACACCAGCAGCAAACTGATTTAAACAGAACGTGTGACCTGCCACCCAAGTTTTGAGTCTGGCTGCAGATAAAATAAAAAAGTGGCAGATAAGGTGGTTCCCCTGTTGGCTCCAGGCCTAGGAATAGCTGCTGGCTGGCTGTTTTTTATGATGGCCACTCCCAGAACTTTGCATTGCCTGTGCATATGGAGTATTTCAACTTTGTGCCATGGAAATACATTATTCTTCTCTTGCACGCTTGCAAGATTAACTTGTGCCACAGCAGCATGCACTGACCTGAGAACCAGCACACTGCTCCTGCTTCCTTCTAGTGGGTCTCACTGGTCTGACTGCTGCCACAAGGTGCTGTATAATTTTCTCAGAGCTCAAGTCCTTGAGTTGCAGGATTACACATTATTGCAGAGACTCACCCAAAATCTAGAAACTATTAGGGACACCACAAAGGCCAAAAGCACTGTCTAGGGGTTTGAATTCTAAATGTTATATGACATTCAAAGTTTTTAGCAGCATATGAATACTCTACATCAGCATTTTTAAACTTGTTAATAGCTTCTGATAGCTTCTACCTTGTTATGTACCTTTATGCAGTTACTTCTTTCATTAGTATTCCTAGCTTCCACAAAATCTTTTGTGGTATGTCAAGAAAAGTATTAACTACTGAAGCTTAACGCCAAGTGAGACAAGATGAGCTGTAATTATTAGTGGTAGAGTGCACAGTTAAAAGGTCTTACTTCCCAACAACCCAAAGCTGTACTTGTATTACAATGCCAGTGAGATCACAGTTTTCATCTGCTGGCTCAGCAGAATCTCCAAAAATAGTTGCATCCCTGTTCATGAGAAAAGCTAACATGGCCATTGCAGAAGGAGAAGTAACCAGGAACTCACAAGAAAACAAGCTGCAGACTGTGCAGCATTATGAAATGCTGAAGAATGGCACCACTGTGAGGGTTTGCACAGATTAAAGTCGTATCAGGGTCTGATCTATAGCAAAATATATTCACTTTACACTTCCACTGTCATGAAGAACAGCTTGGGGTCAGGACTCCAAGGAGCATGCATGGTTTAATAGGTATAACTCAGTTTTAGGGCCTGGGTTATTTGACATCTCTTCAAATTACTCCAGTTCAGTCATATTTCCAGTGTGCTTAAAAAGCCATAGGGCATTGCAAGACCAAGCCTGAAACATCAGCCTTCAAACTGCAATCTTCTAAGCATGCCTGATTTTATTTTACCAGAAATGCTACAAACACTGAGTACACACCTTTGGCTTCTGATTAAAGCACACAGGTGCAAATATGAATTATAGTTTCATATCCTATAGCCTATCAAACACGATGGCTTCAGATAAATAATGTTATTGAAAATCACTACAATAAAGAATACTGAAGAATGACTTCACACCCAACAGATTAAAATGGAAAAAAATGGCAGATAATTCAGTACAGAAAATTTCAGTCCCTGCATATTAAATTGGGACTAGCCCTAGCTCTGCAAAAAATAATAGTGTTACCAGCCTCACAAAAAACTCCTTTTGACTGAAATCCACTGCAGCTACCTGAGGAAGTGTACCAGTCAGAACTGACTGCAAAAGATACTGCTGTGGTGCCAGAGCCTGGGAACACATTTTGGCAGGAATCTTGTCTCAAGATTTTTCTTATAATTGTCTTCATTTAAATGAGCTTCAACTCATCCTGCAGCAGGTCGTTTCCCAAGTCAACCAAGGGCAGAACCCCCAGGAACCTCCCCATTTTGAACCCTCACAGCCTCTTTGTGTGGCACCTTTAGCAAGGCTTAGGCCTTGCAATATTACAGGAAACACATTATGGCTTTAAAAATCTTTTCCAAACCAACAGGCAAACTGCCAAAAGGTGTGCCACAAACATATGCAACCTGATGCCTTAATAGTTCAGGACCCATTTAAAAGCAGTTTTTGGAAAAGCACTAGTAGGAATCCAGGATATTGCCAGCAGCATGTAAGATTAAAAGAGAGCGTGTAAACAAAAGGCAAAGTCCCATCTAACGGAGATGCCATGATTCAATCCTACACTGTATTTGGTTACTGAGCACAAAAGCTCCTCACAAAAGAGCTCCAGGGACTTGATTCAGTTTTCCTGTTTCAACACAGTTGTGGCCATCCAGCAGACAAATCAAAACAGGAAGGCAGGAAAGACATACTCACCCTCTGGCTGCAGAATAAAAGTGATTGTTCAAGATTGCTTTTTGCTGTGCCTGCATTCCCTCCTTTCCCAAATTTATGAGACTTCCTGCCTTTAGTTAAAAAAAAGAAATACTAGCATATGTATTGCTCCGGAAAAGTATTTACAGAGCTGGGGGAAGTCACTCAGTGTAAACTTTAAAAACTGATTTTGTCTTTTAAGAAACTGGCATATTGTTAACAGCTACCTGGTAGTTTTATCTGGAATTTTGAAATTCTGAAAAGCTGCAGGGAGAGGGAGGAGAGGGGCCAGTAAATTGAAGTTTATCCGCTGAGAAGCAAAGACAAACTCCTCACCTTGCCATTTCACAAATATCCCTTCTACCTAAAACATGTTAGCTATGCAGATCAGATACACAGCTCTTAAAATACAGCTGAGAAAAGCACCTGCCTTTAAGTTTCAACTGTTTTATCTATGTTAAAAGTGTCAAGTATTTACCTGAGCCACCGGTCAAGATCCTTGACTTCCAACACTCAGCTGACTCAGTATCACCAGCCTTGGATCCAGCATTCAGGTCAGCAAGACCACTAACTTCAACTTGTCACACAGCATTTCATTTATTACAGATACATTTCTTCTATTTGGCTTGTATTTTGTATTGCAAATAATTCTTTAAGCTTATTTCCTTGTCTAAGGAAAGGCAGAGGCAGTATCTGTAGAAAAGGAAGCTGAGCTACTTTGTGGTTATGCACTGGGTTTCCCACCTTCTCATACCACTTTTAGACAGTTTAACCCATCTTTATTGCAATTAACCCATTAAAACCACATACCTCAGGCTAGCCAAAACCTCTGCCCCACTCCCAGACAAATCACCACTTCAGCTCCCAGCCTCTACCTAGCTCAGCCTGGAGATTATCCCACTGCTACAGCAACCCTCTCTCCATCCCTGTCAGTGCATCCCTCATAGGGGCCACAGCTGCAAACCCACACTTGTGCTAGGTTTGCCCCCTGGATCAGAAACCCTGTTGTGACCATGTCTCACTCCAGCCTAGAGGGGCTGGCTGAGGAGCAGCTGAGGCCACAAGGGCCCCTAGAAGCCTGGATGCTGCTGTGCCTGAGGGGCCTGGCACCTTTATGCTTCTATTTAGAGCAAACACATGAAGGTGTTTTACAAAAGTCTTCCTTCCACAGATAGCACAGTGGAATGTGCTCGCAGCTGTGCTGTCACAGGCAGAGAATGGCTGGTTCAAACAGCAAGTACAGAGTATAAATAATGAACAGTTTGCATGAGAAGCTACAGAGAGAGTCAGGTCAGGCCCTAGAAAAAAGAAACTCAAACCCATAGGAACATTGTTCTGTGAACAGTATGGCATAAGCACTTCAAGTACAATCAATGACTACACCATACAAATAACACTCATCTTGGAGTGGAAGATTGGAACAGGGTGCTCACAGAGGCTGTGGAGTCTCCTTGACTGCAGTTATTCAAGAACCATCTGGATGCAATTCTGTGCCATGTGCTCAAGGATGTCCCTGCTTGAGCAGGGAGGTTGGACCAGATGACCCCCTGTGGTACCTTCCAACCTCTACCATTCTGCGAGCCTGTGATCTTTTCCTCACCACAGCACTCTGGCCAAAGTGATATCCTCATGGTATATGGAGTTTGATTCGCCAGGAAGAAAAGCAATGTAATTTTTCCTCCACTCTGGCAAACACACAATACATTTACGGATGCTTTTGTGATCTCTAAATCAATTTGTGGTCTCTTTAGTTTTAGGTAACAATGGGGAGATGCTGGGAAGCTGAAATCGCTGCCTACTTTGCAGATAAACAAAATATTTCTTAAAAAAAGACAATTTATTTCTCTCATCTGACTAGAATGTGAGGACTGAAGGAACTTTTATCTAAAATGACCAGATAGTAAATGTGAAAACAACTGCTTCAAAACTGTTTTCAAAGTTGTTCAAAATCTGAAGAAAAAAGTAAATTGTATCTTGCCTGTGTATAATGTACTCAATTTTTCTGTCCTTTTGAAGATGCACTGCCTGTGCTCGTGATGATAAATTCAGCTTTTTTAAAGGTATAAATGTCACATTTATAGAGTAAACATCTTTTTTCCATTTCCATTTGAGGGAGAACTGAGTATTTCCTGATCACTAAGGTGAGGTTGTACTTTCCAGTCCTCATCACACAAGCACAAAGCCATTTGTTCATCCATGCCCTGACTGCTGACAGCTGACGGTGTCGCCTGCTTACGCCCAGCCTCACTTGAACAAAGGAGAATTAGTTTATGGACAAAAGCTACCATCCTTAGTAGGCAGGCAACCAAACGATGTTCATTTTAACTTCTCCAGCTGCTGTGCCACAGAGTCATGCTAACAGGAGGGATTTCTTTCCCTAGAGATGGACCTGACCTTCAGAGTATAGATCCACACTTTCCCAACACCTGGATGTGTATTTCTAGTGATCCAGGACTCTCACATGAGCTGAGAATGGAAAATGTCACAGCAAATAACCTGCAGGACTGAAAATTGTCCTCCTCCCATTCTTCCTATGCACGTTCATGGAACAAACAGTTACATTTAATTTTTTGTTGAGCTCCTTAGATTAGTCTGGGATACAGAAACCACAGAGTGAGTAGTGATATGAATGACAGAAGTGACTGTGTAAAAAGCCACCTCTTTCCTATGCAAACCAGGTTATTACTCAGCTTCTTGACAGCAAGACAGACAACGAGACAGCAACACACAGAACCTGCCTCTCCCTTTCATCTTTCTGGAAAAGAGCAAAAGAGGTAAGAAACCAACCCAAAGCAAGAGCTGCTGATACATGCCCTTAACTGACACTTAGTTAACATCCTATTAAGTGACCATAAAGCACCTCTAGGCTCAGAAGAGTTTACTGCCTTCTCGTAAGGATGTAGGAACTTCCCCACCATGAGCCACCCAATGAGAAATTCACCTTTGATGCTGATTTCTAAGAATGTCTTCAGGGTGAAGATGATCCTAAAGAAAGCAAGCCCAACTCAAGCACAGCTACTCCATTCATTTTCCTTCAGCTCATTTTGCTTCAAGGGGTAGGGGGAAATGAAAATTTTGCTGTTTAACTAGATGCTGAGAACAGGTGTGCTGCCTGCTTCCTCTCTGATGCCAAAAATCTTACTGTGTAAGAAGCACTTCAGGAGGGGAAGCCCTCAGTACAAGAAAACAAAACCCAAACAAACAAACATCTCTATTTCCCTTTCCCTCTTCTCCTATCCCTTCAGAAATTAAGATACTATAAACTCTAGGATAAGGTCTACATTTTTGCCCTATAAGCTTCCAAACATAAAAATGTAAAAAAAAAAAAAAAATTCAGAGGAGACTCATATACTTAAAACAAGGTTTGTAAACAGCCTTAAGTGCTCAGCACTTCAGTGATTTGTGGTAAATCTTCAGAGCATCTAAGACACTTGCAAAGCAATTCTCTCAGACATCCTCTAGAGGCTTAGTATTATTTTTTTTGCAGGCACATAAAGACTGAGAGTAAAGACCTTGCTAAGAGCACTACAAGGAACAGTGCCAGACTTAGCTTCATCTCATGAGCAACAAAAAAGTTACAGTTACAGCTTTGTTTGTATGACCATAGCATCCACTGCAAATGAAATTACAGCATCATTTTCTGTCATCTACTTTATTAACCATGGAGCCCCCAATACAGGGATCACCTTATGATATGACTATTTCCATCCCCATTCTAAATTATATATTTTTAAAATGTCACTATCAACAGGAAGTTATATAAATTTTTCCTTTCCTTTACAATAAGCCTGTTGAATATGTTTGGAGTAATGTACTTCCAAAACTTTGGGAAGCACAGTCTATTACTCCTATATCACATATGAGAAAGCTCTTCAAGAAGTTTGTTAAAATATTACACAGGTTTTGCTACAGACAATAATGTTAGACCAGCATTTCAGTTTCCTTTACATTTCCTGCAGTACCACACAGCCTTGACGTAGCACACAAAAGCTCCAACTTCCTTAAGCCTGTGATCCTGAAGAGAACGAATGCACTCTTTCCAGCCTTGCAGGAGCTGGTTTTCATTTCCTTCCCTTAGGAATTGCCATAGTCACACACAACCACCAAAGACACGCATCTGCTGATACTCAGGGCAGGCAAAAAGCAACACACTATGCAAGAAAAGCTGACTTGATCTACACATCTCAATTAGCTGCTGTTGTGTCGATTGCCCCACTGGAAAACAACACCAAGAATTTTGTGAAGTCTCACTGTTGATGCATGTTTCAAACCCTGAGTGAGGCTGGTTATTAGAAATTTCCCAAACCCCCAAGGGAATGAGTGTCTTGCAGGTAAGTGTACATGCACGTACAAGAGTATCTCACAGCCCACTAAGTTACTACAGCATCTGTACTGGAGAGAGAAGACACAGAAAAACAGTTCATGGGAGTATCTCCAGAAGTACAAAGAAGGATGAACTTCTGTGCTCTATATCACATCTCTCCCCAAAAGTGTATTTATCAGGGGAAACATAGCCATCTCTCAGCTACCAGGTGAGAAGAGACTACAGCAAATGACTAGCAGCCATTCCCAATGCCACGCTGTTTTTCTGGCACAGACACAGTATCAAAGGCAAATAAACAAACGTGCTGAGACAGGAAATTTTTTTGCAGCAGAGGGACCAGAGATCTTCTAAATAGGTTTTATTAAGGCTTAGAAATTAGTATATGCAAGAGTGAACAGTACTTCCATAAAAAAAGCAGTTTAGCAGTTTTCTATGTTTTTGTTGATATATGCCAGTATAAGCACAAGGTTTCTGTTCAGAAGAGAAGATTTGGATCTACAAGCTAACTTCTGTTGTGCAGGGCTTTCAAAGTGGAGGAAAGACAAGGGAAAACATGCCCAGCGGCCACAAATTACTTCCAGTTCTTGGCTCCAATCAGGTATCAATTTCTAAAGGACTTGAGTGGGCTGAAAATACAAAGCAGGGACTTAAGCCACATTTATGTGAAATATTTGGCTGCATAAGACACTCAATGACAATCTGCTTCTCTGTAGTTGCCTGGGACGTCCTGGGGTTGCTGCTTTGTAAGAACATCTCAGAAAACCCTGCAGCAGATCATGTGCAAGAGAGAAAGAGGCAAAATTAAAAACCTCCATGGAATTGTCCCATGGCTAATAGGACACATTTAGATCCTTGCTTATAAGATTCTATAAAACTGAAGGATGAACTGGATAGCTGTAATGCTGGGGAATTATGGTAACTTGGGAGTAAGAATTACTATAAAAACTAACAGGAAGGACAGGAAAAAAGTTCAAGGCAGTCTGAGGAACTGGGTAGTCAAAAACTTATCAGCTGAAAGCACTGGAAGAAATATTTTTGACAGATATGGATGACATTGGGAGCTGACCAAAAAAAAGCCTCAAAACAAAACCCTCACTACTCTGCTTTCTGCAGATAAACCCAATGACTCTCCTACTGGCTGCAGTTTGCAGCTAGGAAGAAAATTCCCTCAGCAACAAGCATATGCAATATCCCAATCAAGGAAGAAAATAAATCCATAATGTTTTTCACAGAAATCTTTGCAATTTGCTCTTGCCAGCTTACACACGATCTTTCCCCTTGCCAATGTATTCTACAGGCACAGTTTTAAGAGATTTTTGCACATAGAAATGGAATGCATTCCGAATTAATGATGCTAAATAAGCTTACATTTTGAAAACCATGCAAGTTTTCCCATTTTACTTCCCTCACTAATACTTGTTCAAAGCAAGCCCTCCCTTTTGCAGAGGAAATGTCACTATTCCAACACCTTCACACAGGATAGAAACAGTTTTAGCAAACTGCAGAGAAACCTGGGTTTAAGCTAAGAGAAACCATGTAACCCAGACTTCTTCATTTTCCACCGTTGTCATCCAGCCCAAGCAATGTAGGCATGCTGGTAGAGACCTCCATAGTACAGACAAAACTAGGAATCTCACTTACATGTATGGCCATATAAAGAAACACAGTTTTAGATCAGTAGGATTCAGCACTATAGAGAAACTAACTAGGACCATCTGAAAAAAAAAATTAAATCCAGTCCCTTCAATGTTTCCTGGCTTAGATGGTTTATGAATTAAAAAAAACAAACCTCCAGCAAATGAAAGCCTTGATTCTGTGTTAATAAATGTATTCTCCACTGAGATATGGTGAGGGGAGATGTCCCTCATGGAAAACAGTGCAAGCAGGGCATTTCTTTCAACACGAGCTGCAGGAGTTAAAATGTGCAAGTGAAGAGGGAGCAAAAGAGCTGGCAACCTTTAGGTTTTACCACATGCAAAATAACTGCAGAATTACAAATCTGGGACTCTAGCAAAATGAACTGCAGCCTTTGGGGAACGAAATTATGTGTAATAAGAATGCTTGTCCAAAGAATACACTATCATATGCTTCACTTAGTTTGAAAAGCTGCCTACACTGCTAAACCCTTTTCTCTTTTGCACATAGCCTGCTGTCCGGATTTCTAACACATTCTTATCAAAGCAGCAATCCCAGGACATCCCAGGCAGCCTGAGTCTGTCTAAGCTCTAACCACTTTAAATACAGAAAGACCCACCTAAGAAAAATCTCAATTTTACAAAATGCAGAATTTGTATAAGCATGACTCCGAAGGCAAAGCAGCTAACCACAGCCATAGGAAGAGTTGTAGTTCTTGTTTAAAGCAGAGCTGAGAAGCTAATGATTAAGGATGCAGCTCTTTACAACACAATCCCTGCTGGAATTCTTTAATCCTGAAAAAATTTACAGCAAAATAGCAACAACGGCTCATTTCTCCCCACAGCTGTGTATTTATTAGTCAAAAACACAGTACACAAACACACTGTGCATTCACACACCTGCCCACCAACACCTGAATATCTTGCAGTATGTGATGACCAAGTGTACATCCTACAACCCTGTGTGGCCACTGAAGTACCACCTCCAGTTTTACACAGGGAAACTCCAGCCAAGGCCCCCAAAAGACACATGGGCAGACTGATTCCCATCACCAAACACAGCATGAAACAAGCTGCAGAGACCACACTGAGCACCAAGGCAAGAGGCCAGCAAGACCTGCTTTCTTCAGCCCCACACAAGCACTCCAACCTTCCCTTCCTGAGGCTGAGCTAGAGCCACAGCATTTGTTCAACCAAACTGCAGAGGCAAACAACAGAGCTAGGAACACTGAACAGTAATGGTGGGAAAAAATGAAATAATCACAACATTTGCACTGGACAAGGTGTGTGCAATCTCATGTTCACACTACATCAAAAAATAAAGAGCTAAAGAGACTGCAATAACAATTGGGGCTTTTTTTAATTTTACTAACTTGAAATTACAGCTACAGGCCATTCATTTAAAGTTTATGAGAATAAATATTTAAGTGCCTGAACTGTTCTGCAGACACACAGTCAAAAAACTGAAAGGAACCCAAAGATAAAAACAGAAATGAGAATATCAGTAAACATGCTTCATTAACTATCACACTATCAACTCTGTAGGAAAACTGTATCTATCAACTGCATATATAAAAAGTATTGTATATTAATTTATTCCAAAACTTTCCACCTAATAAATAACATCTTGTATTAAACACTTTTCCCAATTAGATTTTTCCTCAACATTACAACATCTCTCTCCTTCACCTATTTGGTGCAAGAATTTAATTCCCAATGCATGTCACTGTCATTCCATCCCACAAACTAAGAGAGATGATCATTTTTCTGCTCTTTCTTATTATGACAGTGCTGCCAAAGTAAGAGCTTCTCCTCCTCCTCCTCCTCCTCATCTCATTTTTGGTGTCTCTTCTTAAAGCTTTATCAGCTTTCAGTCTCGATTTAGAGCGTTAGAAAAGCACGAAGCTTGTCTGCAAAGCAGTACCCTGGAGAAGTCAGAGGTGGCAAACTGCATAGGTAATGTCAGTGTGTGCTGAGTGACAGTGTAAACCCTCTCAGTGAGGTGCAAGATGCTTTCAGCATGCAGCACTAGAACCTCAGAAGATTAAGGAGGCTAAGTCAATATTTATCTTAAATTCCCTACTCAGATTGTCCTCATCGACACGCATGAGAAAGCAAAGAAGGGCTACTTGCATTAAGGGATGTGGGGCAAATTCATGCAATGGAATGTTGCAAAAGGCTTTCCGAATAGTTTGAGAAAAAAATAGTGGGAAAAAGTACAGAGTTCATTTTCCACAACTCCTCAACTCCACCCGCTGCCGCAGGTTTCGAGACACGGGTTGTGGAAGCTGCTCAGTAACAAGCGCCAGATCGCCCCGGACTTCCTTCTGGGATGTCACCACACACCCCAGCAACTTCCTTGCTATGGGTGGGTCCCGGACGCAGGGACGGGGTTTTGTCGTGTTCCATCACCGCAATGTTCCCAAGCACACACATGGCTTCTCTACTAGTAAGAACAATAAAAAAGGATTAAACTGCCTCCTCTCCCAGCAGTTTGAAGTCTCTCAGGACTCTTAATATCACACTGTCCTACGCGCCAGCACATCTTTAAATTCATTGTGCGTTCATGTTTGCCTTTATTGTTCCCAATCACAGAATCTCTAGGACTTCTGAAAGCCTGGAGAAGCTCAGAGGCAGGCGGACTTTAGCACTGCACGTACAGGGCAGCAGCACCACGACAGCCCGTAAGGGAAAGTCCTTTTTTGCACTCACGTTTTATTCCTCGCTGTTTCCAAGAGCAGCCCGCGAGTCACCCGGGGGCAGAGCCCCCGGCCCGGCCGGCGCAGTGGCTGCTGCCGCCCGTGAGTCACGGCCGCCCCGCCCGCAGCCGCCCCGGGCCAGCGAGGGGAGCGGCGGCACCCCGGAGCCTGTGGGGCCGCAGCCCGGCCGGGGTGACACTTGTCCCAAACTTTGTCCCCCCGCGCCCCCGCCGCGCGCCAGGGCCGCGCCCCGCGGGCAGAGGCGGGCGAGGCGCCGCAGCCCTGAGGGGCAATTCCGCCTCTTCCCGCCGCTGTCCCGCGGGGATCCTCGGCCGCTCCCCGTCTTACCTGCGGCGCCGAGGGCGGCGGGCAGCCGTCCCGCCTGGCCAGCAGCACCGGGAGCTGCCGCCTGCCGCCGCGCACCGCCCGCCCCAGTCCCGCCAGCATGGTCCGGCACCTCCGCCTCCGGCTCCCCCGGCGGGCTCCGGCCGCTGCGGCCTCAGCCTCGGGCCGGGCAGCGCCGCTGCCGCGCTGGGCGTGGGCGAGCCCGAGCGCACGGAGGGCGTCTCCGCCGGCGGCCGGGGCGGTGTGTGCGCCTTCCCTCGGCCCCTGCCCGCCCGCCGCCGGAGGGGCCGGGCCGGGCTGGGCTGGGCTGTGCCGTGCCGCTCCCTCCGTCCCGCTGCTCGGGCGATCCCCGGCGGCGGCGATGCGCCGGTGCCCGGCGGGAGCTGTTCTCGCCCCGCCGTGCCCAACCCACCGCCCTTTGGTTACTGGTGCTGGCCCCCCTCTCTGCGTCCTTCTTCTTCTTGTAGTTGAAACAGGATTTCTATATAAAAAAATTAAAATAGCCATTAATGCCTGTTTTATCAGGACACCTGGCTTCTCCGTCGCTGAGTATCGCCTTTTTTTGAGGAACGGGACCATCGCTGCTCCTGGGTTTCAGTGAAATAAACACAGTTACCACAGAAATAAACAGCAAAGGAACAAAGATACTCTTGGAGTTCGTCAGTTTATGAGAGTTTTATTTGCAGCAGTAGAGCAATTAGCAAGGCTTAACCCTTTCCTATTCAGTCATTTGTTGGGTACCATCTCTACGCCCACAAACACAGTACAAACCTTCTTCAGTTCAAACCGCAGAAGCACATCAGACCCGCGGCGCTCCATCAAGAAACACATAGGGAAGCTTTGTTGTATTCCTCTGCTTTGTCCACCCTTTATGATGTTGCTCCAAAGCAATGCTGCACAAAACAAAACTTTGCCTGATGATGAGAAGAGGATCTTAGAAAATGGGCTGTTGTAGATCTGAAAGTGTCACCGTCATGGGAAAAACTCTGCAACTGCACACTTGCTGGCTCAGGGCAACTAAAAAAGACCCCACTTATTATTTGTGTTCATCTTCTGAGCTCTGGAATGGAAACCTTCAGGATCTTAGACCTTAGGTCACTTAGACATTCGCTCACATTTCAGGGTCACTGTGATCTATTAAAGTGAATGTGATCCCAGGAAACAGTAGAAGAGCAGTTGCACTGTTAGCAGGCAATGACTCCCAGAGACAACAATTCCTGATACAATCACTATTAATATTTACCACAGCAAAAATTCTCCAAACTTTATTGGAGTACTTTTCCTTTAACAAAAGTAAGAGGTAATTTCTCAACCTTGTGTACCTTATTATGTAAATTATATTAAGATTTACAAAGTTCCCAGAGGTGAAATAAGGATTTAATGGTTAACCATATTAATTCAAGGTATAATATTTATGGTTTTATCGAGCAGAGGTAATTAGGTCATGGCAACGGGCTTCTTTTTCTTGTTGTGTTTTTGGCTTTTTTTAAATACTTCTACCACATAGTGATGGCTTTATCAAAATTACCTTCTTTGGGGAGGCAAACACAATGTTAGTACTAGAAAACAGATAATTTAATTTTGGTCATTGTTCAATGCTGTATTTATTTTTTGTACTTTATTTTAAAATGTTGATAAGGAGCAAAGAAGCACTGATGCTCACAGCAACTTGTGGATGTTAATTTACGCACGGGACTGGGAATCAAAGCTCATGTTTTTATATACAGGCAGGGGAAATAAGAGAACATTAGTCACTGCCAAGTTTAAAAAAGGTGACTTTGACTCTTTGAAAAACCTATCCTAAATTTACCTTTCACACCTGTACAGTGGTGGCCAGAGGCAACTCCTGCTTTGCTGGCTAAGCAACACGTTTTGTGTCTTACAGTTTCCACTCTAAGTACTCCCTGTTCACTGTAACTTAGTTGGGTTTTTTCAAATGATACCTCAAAATGCATTTTCTTGTTGTTCATGCCTAAATTAACGTCACATATAACAAACATTTGACAAAGAAAACTCTACATAAAACTGTCATTGTATTTACCTGTATTTAGCCACCGAACACTGTAAATACAAAAAAATGCTGTGAAACATCACTGTGGTTACAGATACCATTAAAATGCCTATAAAATGGAGTGAAAGACAAAGTTTCTTGGGTGTAACTGCTAGAACAGGGTCTCGAAGTGTATTCAAGTGGGACAACTTTTAGAACAACATGCTAGTTCCCAAATTTTTGCCTCTTCCCCACTCCCCCTTCCATGCTTACAGTGTAGCTGGAAACAAGTTATATTAACTTGCAACTATCTTTGAATGAGTTTTCTTGTTCTATGAGATGCAGATTCATCTCTTCCCTTCTGGTATCTACATGCTCTGTCAATGGGAAATGGCACTTCAAGGGAAGGGACTTAGGTGTGTGTGCACAGCATCAGTGTTCTCTTCGTATCACACAGACATGACTGACCCCAGATCCAATAAGAAAATTACTAGGAAAACAAGTAGATTATTACAGACTTAAGAGTTATGTTTCAAGTTATATTTTCAGCGGCATTTTTTAAAGAAAAAACTATTTACTAAAATAAAGCCAGAGGGAGTTCTAGGGAAGCATGAAACTTTGGGGGAATAAGAGGGACCTTGGCTACAGTGCTTCCAAGCGGTGAGGGGTCTGTCTCGTGACTTCCATTCATTTCAAAATAAACTTTAAGATAGGACAAAAGGACACATAACTGTCTGAACTAAAAAAAAGCTTTCCCTGGGCCAAATATCAAGCCAAGAAGAGCACCCTAACTCCTAACATCTCACCAACTGGACTGCCAGCATAACACACCTGCAAGAGCAGAGATCTCTACCCTCACCCCAGGGAGGAACATGACTGAACGTGATGTGCATTATATTTCAAATATGTACAAAAAGGAAAGGCACACAGACTTACTACAGGGTGATCACCTTCATTAGTCAGCTATAGAAGTGCAGTGACAAATTTAATCAGGACCCCAATTATAGGATGATGTTCTCACCACTCAAAGAAACAAATATGTTTAGATGTAACTTCAGCCATGATTACAGAGAAGCCAGAGCCCTCTTCCTCATCCTCTGACTTGTTTTGTTCATCACAGTGCTTTAAATGCTTCCTTTTTTATTCACAGGTACCTTTCCAGAGCTGGCAGGTAAGGGAGAGAGAGCAGAAAATATCTGATGGCAAAACTTAGAAGTCCCCCAACAATACCAAACCCACAGCAGACAGCTTGAAGTTCTCCCTCTAAGGCAGTTCTATGGTGTCCTCCTTCCTTGAGCAGGATTCAGCATGCTCCTGGGACAAAATTTTCCAATGAATCTTATTTGAAAACCAACAAAACTACAGGTTTTTCTTTTAACTCTTGCACACTACAGTTCAAAACAGAAAATGTAATGACATGGAATAAAATTCTGAGATATCTTCCAAAAACCATGTTTATACTCAGATTTATCTTGCATTTGGTGATGAAAACTGCTGCAAAAGCTCCCCATTTCAGCAGCAAATATGAGCTAAGATCTCAAGCCTTGCTTGCAGAACTCCAGGTAAGGTCTTTCCAAGTCATTAACACACAGCCTGAATTTTCCCAAAAGTCACAAGACGGAAACCCAAACTCCTATGTTTTCATGAAGAGGGGAGCACTTCTGGACATGGTATCAGCAACGTGCCATTCAGTGGAAAGACAAACTTTTTCATCAGGGAAAACTATGTTCTCTCCCATGGCACAGAGCAAAAAATCTCTCTTCAAGATATAAAAGAAGAGCTCATTGCAAAAAATTAGCTCTGCCAGTAGTAACATACTAATCCTCCTGCTCTAGTAAAGACAGAGTGAGACGAGACCTATCACCGCCTGGCATAGAACACAAACAAAAGGTCTGTATTTTTTATAGAGCAGGGGATCATGCCAGTAAGACTTCCTAAATAAACTGCTGGACAGCATGATATCACATGGGAAAATACCTGGACTCCAATTACAGAGAGAAATCCTTACTCAAGGCAGAAGTGCTTAGAGGTGGAGGCTCATAAATTACACCCTTATTACAGAGTTGCCAAGCTGTCTAAATTGTACTGGAGCATTAAGTCAGTACAGCAGAGACTTGAGTCACAAGTAAAGGGAGATGGCATCATGTACAGGCATTGCTTTTTCCTTCCCTCTTCTTTTTCCTGTGTGTCCTCTTTTGCTTAGACTTTCTTATATGTTTCCTCTGGCTTGTAAATATATCTTTGAAGTGGTTGCACGACTGTGGATGGAGGGAACTGGTGGGATAGTGTGGGGACAGTGCAGAACTTCCCCTCCAGCCACCACTGCACAGGGAAATCAGCCTAATCTGCTTAGGGAGCCACAGCTCCAGGGAGAAATACACAACAAACATGCCAGAAAGATATGGGTGGAGATCTCCCATTTAGAGTTTCAATTCTGGAGCCACTCCAGGCCCAGCTTGTGCTCAAGGCATGTTGTCATCAGACAGCAGTAGCACGATGGAAAAGTTCAGTTGTTTCTTTTACCCTGGATAAACCACAGAGCAGAGCTTGGGCCATTTTCAGACTCTGGTTCCTTCTGCACCACTCTGCCACAGAGACAGAACTCAAGGCTTTAGCTTGGCACCTGCAGTATTAAAGAGTGTAGAAAGTGGTTTTCCCCACTCAGGCAGCCTTAATGACCTACACTACACCTGAAAGACTGATGGCTGTAAGAACATGCAAATTTAATGTCATGGGTGCTGGATAGGAAGCAACAGCTGTTCAGAACAGAGCACAACCCTTATGGTTAGTGCTTCTCAGTGAAACCTCTGCCCAAGCATTCAGTGCTAGTAACTGTGAGTGAGTAGTGGTTAGGCACAGTTCGACACACTTCACTCAAATACAAAGAATGTGGAAGCAAGGGGAAGGAGGGGAACTGAAATAAATACAGTCCAAACCTGCAAACAGCAGTAACAAATGACTCCTCGAGCAAACACAAACGTTCATTATACTAAAGTAATGCACACCCACAAAAGCACATTCTTTTTGTTTGCATTAAGTCCTTTCACACTAGTCTTTGCAAATGACCACCACAGCTGAGCACAGACTCCATGAATCACAGCCATATTCACTCTAAAAATTCTGATATCCCGTTTTATGCAAATACTCAGGGATCTGAGCATCTGCTCCAACCCCCATCCCTTCCCAGGCCATTGTACTCCATCTGTCTGTTCTGCAGAGCATGTTTGTGCAAGGGTTTCAAGGGTTTTTGTGGTAATATTCTTTGTTTGGGTAATAGCCCCCCCTCCCTTCAAGGTGGTATCATGTTGTCTGCCCTGTTATTGTTTTAGGCTAAGGAAGAAGGGCTGCCAGAAGCAAAGCAATGTTTGAGAAAAGGTTGGTTCCTAAGCCATTTTACATTTGATTAATGTAAAATTCACAAGCTGAAGGACATTCCTGTAAGTTTTAACTCCAGCTTCAAGAAGTCTTGCAGTCATACCTAGACCTTTTCCACAACATGCAGTTTCTACAAGTATCTACAAGATTTCAGTTACTTCCAGTTGTTTTTTTTTAAGGCAAGTGCTAAATTTTTAAGGAGCGGAAAAATTCTTTCTCCAGTTTTAGGGAACTGCCACTGAGGGCCAACAGTTCACGGGTTTCTGGTTTTTTTTTGTTGTTGTTGCTTTTTTTTAAACTTCTCCATGAAGCTGTAACACGGAACTTATTTTTTATAACACAAACACACTTACTTCTTTAAAGATGTGGGTATTACCAGTTAACAAAGTTTGTGGTAGCAAGAAGTTAGGATGAAGAAGGGTAGAAATTGGAGAAGGCTGGAGATACCCACCTTTACATAAATCAGTTCATGTAACACTGTTTGTGATAGCTTGCATAGTAGCAGGCACCTTATGTCAAGTATAATCCTAAGAGGTGGTGTGGAAAGACAAATAAACATCCCACCAGAAATTTAAACACAGAGAAACTGAAAGCCATAGAAAGCAAATTAAGGAGATGACCTAACACTGTACTAAAAAAAGAAGGGTAGAGAGCAGCTTGCTACCTCCTGTTCCCCCTAGTTCAGGAAGCTACAGAACATTTTCAGAGAGAAGAAAAAAATTATACTTTTCTCCACAGGTAATTAGATTGCAAAACCCTTCATTAGAAGAAATTACTCAGTCTAAGGTCAACAATACTCAGTTACTCCAATAAGCAAAAATGCTGACAGGGTTTTACACATCCAGCTGATCTCTAAATACATAAGGTGGAGATGCATCTCAGGGTAGGACAACTTACACACGAGGGATTTCTCATGTTTCACCCCGGCCATCGGACACCAGTCACTCTTAAAGGAGACAGGATGCTGGAGCAGGTGGATGGGCAGCACCACTCGGTGATCCAGCTGCAGCCCGACAGTGTTGGAGCAGCTGACAGACCCCTCGTGCACTGCTTTTCCCAATGGCTGCGTTGTTCCTGCAGAACCGATTCAGCCGCACTGCTGCAGATGCCAGAGCCCGCGTTGCACAGGCAGCTTCCACTCTTCTTCCAGGAACTTAAAAAGTTTCAAAACATGTTCAGAAGGCTGAGAGATCTCATACTTGCTCTCCAAGAGTAAATCAAACTTTCACATACATGGTTTTGGTAATCAGATATAATAACTTGGATAAGGGAAAAAGGAAAGCTTGGAAACTCAAATGGCTTTTTATTTTGAATAAACATATAAGGCACTTTGAAATACAGCCATACTGTAAGAAATTCCTAAACTTGAGCACCTGCATAGAAAAGCACCAATCTTTCAGAAGCTCAGCAAGCTGGATGAAGACATCCAGCACATATACCAGTGATTCCAGTTTTACTTCCAGCTTCTCCTAAGCACTATTTCAGATAATGAAGGCATCGTATTCTGCTGCCAAAAAGAAAAGAGCAGAAAGAATTCCTTAGCTACAGACGACTGCTACATTATCTTATTCCTTTTTTCTTTCCTTCAGCATTAGGTCATCAGGTAATTTTTAGTAATATTTTGTATTCATAGAAGCTGAGATTTAAAGCCTGCAGAACTTTTTGAAAGCATTGTATCTATATAAGTTATTAACAGAATTATTTTCCTAAATATTACTTTCTCCACCCCAATTATTCTAACATGAAATAATTTGTTAATTTTTAAAACATATTTTCAAACAATATGAGAACAACATTTCGTATGGCTAGCAGATTACCAAGATGGCTAATTATCACCATTTCTCATACTTGAGGATTCTTATGCCAATAAACACTTTACCTGAGAATCCCCCAAGGCCTCAGTGTCTTGCAAGTGTAGACTTTCTACTCACATTGATAAAAGAAGTATTATACTGCTTGCTAACCAAACAGTACTTCCTTCCAACACTCCTGACCTTTGTATAATTGACACTTTTCTTTTAATGGTAACATGATTAAGGGTGTAATTAGAGATCTGTATTTGATGATGCCTCTAGGGTAGGGTTCTCTTAACATCTGAAAAAAATCAAATAAAAGCCTCACACATAGCTTTAAGTAAATATAAACCAGAAAATCATAAAGGTAAACAGGTGCAATAAAATGAAATTTTAATCCTTTCTCCTTTTCAAAAAGTTTTTTTTTTTAAATAGGTTGTGAAATATTTCCAGGAGTTCTGCCACCTCCCCTATTTCTCTTCTGTGGAACTGTGCACGGACTAAAATCCTGTGCATGACTGGTACTCCTAATTAGGCAGCTCCTTTTGCTAAAGTCTGCCAAAGGAATGTAAGAAGAAAGACTGTGTAATATGTATTTTTTCTAGTTATCAAAACTGTAAAGGAAAAGACATCAAAGGCCCTGCAAGTGGATTGAAGCACAAAATGAAGAAAGATCTATTATATAGTTACTTGAATTGTCATTGTTGTTGTAATAATCTTTTACATGATGCTAATAATGTGAGAATTCTCTTGATGCACTCAAAAAAGTAGAAATCCCTTTGGATTTTTCCATGGAGAGGAATCATCAGTATCTTGTGAGGAAAATGTTCTCAAGAGACTTCAATGCCAGTTATTTGCAAAAGTTGTAAGCACACTTTTCCAGATTCCTGAATTTGAATATGACATAACATCAGTTTAAGTAAAGACATGCAAGACTGCTAGAAATGGTTTTGGTTTTTTAATTCTAGAGGCTGAGAGGTAAAAAAAATTGCATCAAGAAATCATTACAGTTTGCCCATTCCCTTTAAAATTCCCAACACAAGTCTACCAAAGATCCTGGTATGCTAAAAATCAGAAGTATCTGTGATTCTAATTATATTCTACCTCCTTTATGAAAATCTGAGATGCAATAGGGTATGTAAAACCCTCTCCACCCTTTTTTAGAACTTAATAAAGGACCAGAAAATACTATAAAAAAATTTAACATGTATTAAAATATGAAAAACTGCTTTTAAACTATATATCATTTAAGTAATTTTTACATAGTAACAGACACATGTTTGGGGTATTGCATAAATTCATTGCCAGCTAAGCCTCAGACCTCCCCACTCCTCGCACTGGCTGCTGAATTTCTGGAGGATTGCATCCTGCCCACTATCAGAATACAACCTGGAGACAAAATACAGATCAAAACTAAAATCAACACAAGATCTTTCCAGACTCTAATGCATAAATCAATACTTCTAACTACAGAAGTCAGTGACTGAGGTTGTAATTACTTCTTCATTAACCTACTTGTGTCCTCTGGTCTGAAAAAATTTGACTCCACATTTAAAACTACTGAAGAGCTCTTGACTCTCAGGATTACTAACAACTGATTTTGGCTTTTTACAAACACCAGCCATAAAAAAACTATCTTTTCAGTATCTGATAAAATTTACACAAAGCCAAGGCAAAACAAAATTACCTGCCCCTAGTCATCTTTCCTCCATTGCCATGAAGCTCTACACCAAGATTAATAAATGGGTTTATTTTTAATAAGCTTAAGAACAAAATAAAGAATCAAGCTCCATAACTCTTCTCAGGGAGCTGCATCACATGTCCTACAGTTGTAAGAGCTTCATGGGCTCTAATTTCTCCCACAGGAACTTCCATACTATGTCCTTGGTAAAAGAGGTACAAGATGTTGCATGTAGAACAAAGACATGAAAGGGATCCCCACTGTCAGTATTTAAAATACTGAGCATTTGAACTGATCGTCCAAAGGCTTACTTAGCTGGGACTGGGAAACATCTTTCCTGTGAAATCTTAAATTTCTAATGAAACAGACATGATTTACATTATGCAGTATGGAAGACACTTTGAGAAAAGTTCAATCCCTAGAATGGCTAGAGAACTACTTTGGACAGTTCAGCACTTTATTTAAGTAGATATGAAAGCATGTCTTTTATCTCTTCTCCAAAACCTTACTAGGCAACAAGCTTGTTGAGCTTCACAGTACTTCCCCTGGTGGGGTTAATCTTTTGATGTGTATCTTCTGCTACAGTGGTGTGATCCAAGCCATTGTAAGAAAAACTGTCTTTTAGATCACAGAATGCTTTGACTTGGGAGGGACCACCAGTGGGACATCCTTGCTCAAGGAGGGCCATCCCAAAGCACGTTGCACAGGATTGTGTGCAGATGGTTTTTGAGTTATCTCCAGTGAGGGAGACTCCACAGCCTCTCTGGGCAATCTGTGCTAGGGCTTGGTCACCTGCATGGTAAAGTTCTTCCTCATGTTCAGGTGGGACTTCCTGTGCATCAGTTTCTGCCTGTTGCCTCTTGTCCTATTGCCTGGAACCACTGAGCAGAGCCTGGTTCTGTCCTCCTGACACCCTCCCTTCAGACACTTAAGAGACGTTGATGAGTTCCCCTCTCTGTTGTCTCCTCTCCAGGCTGAGCAGGCCCAGCTCCCTCAGCCTTTCCTCACAAGAGATGCTCCAGTCCCCTCATCGCCCCTGTGGCCTCTCTGGACCTGCCCCAGGAGCTCCATGTCTCTCTTGTGCCGAGGAGCCCAGAACTGGACTCAGCACTCCAGATGTGCCCCACCAGGGCTGAGCAGAGGGGCAGGATCACCTCCCTCAACCTGGTGGCAATGCTCTTCCTATTGCACCTCAGGATACCATTGGCCTTCTTGGCCAAAAGGGCACTGCTGGCTCATGGACAGCTTGTTGTCCACCAGGACCCCCAGGTCCTTCTCAGAAAGATACTCTTGCCATGCCTACAGATATTCTATTGATCAAAAGACTAATATCAGTACCCTGAATCCTGAGATGCTTCACATTCAAGATATTTCCATGAGACTGTCTTTTTAAAATTTAAACCAAAGATCAGTCAGAATGGAGATGTGCTCTATAATTAATAAAAAAATAACTATATTCTCTGTGCTGTGTAATAATTTTACTGAACAAATAGCTCTCAAGATGTACTTTTCATAATTTTTATATACAAAAACTATACTAGAAGAATAAAGCTTTAAGAAATGATTTTACAGAATATATTGCAATTAATCATGGCATAACGTGTTCCCAGATATCAATACCAAACACACAAATCAGAAGCATCTTCATGGAGCATTTAAAATGTTATCATGCTCTTCTCATCTTCACAAATACAAATAATTTTTAAGATGCCCCACTCTTCAGCAGCACTTAGCTTTCACCCAATGCACATTACTTTACAAACAAGCACTGAAATCCTGAAGGTCTGATTTCGGGACAACATTCAGCATTGCCTCAGATATTTATTACATGATAAATTAATTTACTAAATGGAAAGTTTCTCTTATGTAATTCTTTGGGTAACTTAAGCACATTTAGTTAAAGACAACACACAAATATAACTTATCTTCTCCAAACAATGAGTTTGTGCTAACATGCAGAGTAACGCTACTTGCGCAATTTAACTGTTGTAGCTTTTAAAGCATTTGCAAACCATAGCTAGTACATTTTTTCCTCGACTACCTGATTCAGGGGCTATAGCAGTTAAAATACAATGTTAGCATTTTCAAGGCTACATTAAATTAAAATGTAATCATACTAATCATCATTTACTTTTTTGTACCTAATTATTCCATCGTAGTCACATTTCATTAAACCAAACAGATAAAGTTCAGAAGACTAAGTATGAGTGATTGTGCTATATGCATTAATTCTAATGTGTCTCTAAAAAAAAAAAAGCCAAACAAAACCATCCCAACTTAAACCAATTAAAAAAAATCTGTCATAAATCTATCAAAAAGCCCAAAACCTTGAGTTACCAAAACATTAGCAAGAACAAAGCTTCTGAAATATGCAAATGTGATTACATTTTGAATTTTGTCATTTTAAAGCCTTTACTTTCACTGATGTAATGCAATTAATTTTTACATCCCTTCTTGTTTTTCTTTAGATCACAGCAGAATTCATATCTTCAAGTGTGAATGATTACCCACGCTTACTCTAAATGGCAGACAACACAAGTTACAGAAACCTGGACCAAGACTACAGCAGTTACAAAATGCAAACCAAGGTTAACAGATATGCCTCCTTTAGGATAATACATAAGAGGTTTAGGAACTCTGAATCAAAATTCATTTCAGATTATGTAGTGTTTTCTCCTCCCTTCCATAGGTCTGTGAAGTAGGGTGGTAAACGTTCTCTTCAATATTCAGTTCAGTAAGAGTTTAGCTGCAAAATGATTATAGTTGCATAAATATAAAACCACATGATAAAGCAAAATATTTTAATTAGTAAGCCAATCATAAATAAATTCACCTAAAATTAACAGAAGCAGCAGCTGTATTCCTTCTACATTGATACTTTTTTTATCATGTTTTAATAGTCAACTTCATTGTCTAGCCTGGGACACAACAATTCATCATCATCGAGCACTCAACAATTCTGCACAATGAGCTAGGTCTTTTTTTTTAGTTACATTTTTTACATTTTCTTTACAAATGTAATACTTATGTACATTATATATTTTATTTCTACAATTGATTTACTTTACTGAAACTCTACAACTTTCACAGGGAATTTGCTGAAGTCTTTAGCAAATATGAGTCATTCCTTTTAAAAAGAAATTCATATAAACAACCAACATACATTACTGCCCTTTCTCTGTTAAGGATTTGGATCTGGAAGGGCTACTATAATAAATGTAAGAAAAAAGGCTTTACCTAATTGTACATTTTGTTAAGAAATATCATCCCACATAGCTACATAAATTCACCAGCTTGCAATAAACAGAGCACCATACCGCTGCACAACTGGAAACGTGTACAAACCAATTTTAAAGTTTACTAGTGAAACAGCTTCATCACTTGTAGCATTTTTAGACTGAAGGAAATCTGCAAAATTCTTTTGGAAATGTATACTCCTTTAGCTGTAAAGCTTCCAAAACAGTGCTGGTCACTGTATATTGTGAAGAACAAGCATCCACTTCTGTAACTTCCCATATGCTTCTCTTGGCCCATGCTTCTGTCTGAAGTCAGACTTTTTCCTCTGCCTTGGTCACTTACAAATCTGCTGTTGAATATTAAGTAGGAATTCATAATATGAAAAAGCTGCTTCTGTCCGATCCTCAATTAAATGCTGAAAAAAATCTGTTTTGGCAGGATTCTCATCTCTGAAAGAAGAAGGGAAGATATTGAGCAAAATCAAACTTCGAGCAAAAAAATCCACTGCAAATTCAAACAGAGGGATAAGTTCTAATAAATTGCTTACTGTCATTTGGAATATAAATTCAGTCCAAAGATATTACAATTGCAAATAATCCAAAGCCTAGAAAAACACTTGAAATTTGCAATACACTATCAAACAACAGCATCTTTTTAAGTATATAAAATGGTAGAAAAGCAGGTGAAATACAGCACTTAAAATATCTTGTAGAAACACAAAACAGGAAATGTAAAAATTCTTTTGTTTTTGAAGCTAACAAATATGCTGGTGGCAATGAAAAAATGCAAAAATTCCACCTCTGCTTACATGTAATCTCAATCCCCTCCCCAGACTTTCTTGGCAACAGAATAGAAAAGGTAAACATGTCAAAGACCTAGTATCCAAAATTATTGCTCCCATAAAAATTTGCTGGGACACAGTCCTCTGTTCTGGTATTGTGCAGCATGCAGCAGAGCTCTCCTATCTATTATGGTCTCTCAGAACTTCTTGCAAGTCAAGCAGCAGCCACAATGCCAACAGCTCAAGATCTTCAGTCCTATATTTCAGCATCATTTCTCTGTGCAAATCATGATACTCTCTAAAATGTGATCTCCCATCTGGCTCAGTAAAATGAGTACTTTACAAGTGAAATGTAATCTCAAGTATAACCACTTTAGAGAACTTAAACCTCCTTAAGCAGGTCATGGCTTGAAAAGGCTTCAGAACTTGCCTCATCTATCATAAATCAACTCCTATCCTATAGATTTCAGTAACAAATACATACAATTATTAAACCATTTACAGATTACTAACTCTACTTGAATCTTTTTTATGTGCATATAATGAAATTGTAAATGCTATACTGGAAACTAACCTGGTTAACACCATTGATCATAAGGACATGCACTGTGGTTTAGTATATTCCTAATATAAAAATACGGAACTAATTCCTACCAATAAAATTATTAGCATCTGAATTTACACTAGATTCAAAGACAACCTTTGTCACTAGACAGTTTTAGAAACAGCACTGTATCAGCTGGGAAGATAATGTTATTCAGTTTCTTCCAGACAGATATACTCACTTTTCATCAGTCTTAATTAGAAATTGTAAATACAAGTTTCTAGTAACAAGTCAGTACATAACAGGAATACTTACTTTATTACTTGAAGAACTGGACTTAAAGGTCTACTATCTCTAAGCCACGATATAAAAGATCGTGTCCTTTCTGAAGAAGGTGCATCCACCTCAGGAAGCTGTGTCTGGTTGAAGGTAATTGAAAGAAACCATCACCTTTTATGATCGAAACTATTAAAAAAAACCTGATCCTGGAAGTTGTAACATGACTTAAGCCACAATTTCTATCAAGAAATTACCAACCATGGATTAACATACACAAATGTTTTTCTTCAGTTTAAAGGACAACACCTCACAGTATCTGTGGTGCGCTGCTATCTAGGAAAGTGTACATCTTATACTGTGTTTTAAGTGCAAAAGATTTTAGACAGCAAGGTCATCTTTTCAAAATGCTGCTTTTGCAGTCTTCTTGCCTGTATCTTCCTCTGTCAATCAAGTTTCTACATGTTGCACTTTGCATCACTGAACAAACAAGAAGTGAAATCTCAATTTTATGTAAATATCAATGGAAAGATGCTACTGGACTATCTGGTTAGGGAATAAGCTGAAAAAAATAGACTTAAAAAGACATGAGCAATTCACTGAGCTAAATACACCAACTCTTCAGCCAATTTGACACTTTAAGACAATTAACATGGCATAAAGGAATTTATTTCAGTTAAAGTAGTGCCACTGCTACCTTTGTAGAATGAGGGCATAATTTAAAAGAAAAGATAATTTTATGTAAGTTCTTGTCTCATTTTCATTATAATAGATGCTATATAACCATTAGAAAAAAATTCTCCTCCTTCCGTTATCCAAGTTCTTCCTGGAAGCTCTATTAACTAATACCACCAGCTGGTCATAGGGGACAGTTCTAAATAGCTAATACATGCAAAATGCAAAACTCTGAACAAGCAGTCCAGTTTTACAGTAGTCTTATAGCTTACCACTCTTAACCTGTTCTTCACTTTCCTCCTTGATACTATGCAACTATAAACAGAAAATATCTACCTATGTGTTTTTATACTAACATATTTTTGCTACTATCTGGATACAACCATTTGATTCTGAACTTCCCTAGAGTGTCTTAAAAGGGTCCATCCTTACCTGCCAATTGTTGACATTATGGAATCACTACTCACTGAAGAGGAGACTTCTCTTTAATTGCTGCTCTGTTTCATGCACTAGACTATAGGTACAGTTTATAACATAAAAAGCCCTCCACCAAAACACACATCCAAGAGTCTTTGATGTTCTAATAGCTAACATTTTCTCTTCTTAACACTGAGTCAAGTCTTGGAAGCTGAGCAAAACTTAACTTTTACCATTACTTACAAGCCTATTGTGTCATACCACAGATTTGGTATCTTACACCAGGTTCAAAGAACCCAAGACTTCTGAAAACTATGGTAACTCCAGTCTTAATCATTAGCACATCTGAATAGATAATTTTTGTATTCATCCTGTGAAATTACTTCCTATTCATGTGAAAGCACACATGGTTCCATTAAAATAATAAAAGCAGTTATGTTATAGAGCAACTGTTTGGCATTTCATGAATGCTAAAATTTACACGTCTACATTCTTTCCTTGAAAGCATCTGACAACTTCTGTCTGGCTCCTATGAAGCTAACGAGGTTAGAAGGTACCTAACTAGAAAAAAAACCAACCTAACTCATAGTTACATAATTAAAAACTGAAAATGCAGGAATAAATAGATTAAATGAACATTCCAACTGTAAACACTATAGAGGTCAACTCATTAAAATGCCTACCATTTTCTGTGGCACTGATGCATAGTTTGGGTATCCAAGGACATCTTTTATGAAGTTGTTATCACAGTTTTTTCCAATCCAAAGGTAAAAAACCTGTAAGATGTCAGAATCAGATTTAGTAAAGGCCCTGCAAACATTTTAGAGAAACAGGCAAGTGGTGCTGCAATAGGAATAATACCAGAATAGGAACTTCCATGCAAATGAATCACTTAAGTGTTCCAGTTGCAATTCATACATACATGTCTATATTCATAAGTAAGCATGAAAATAATCAGTAAATTGGTAACACTTAGAGAAAGGTCATTAAATATAAGAAAATATATAGGTAGAATTCAAATACTGAAAGAATGAGATTGCAGGACACATTTATAATGGAACAGTTAATGTAGAATTCAAATACTGAAAGAATGAGATTGCAGGACACATTTATAATGGAACAGTTAATGTAGTAACTTCCCATGTTACCTCCTTAAATGAAACCCCTCAAATTATTTGAAGTCACACCACTCTGTTGGTTACTGCACACTGGCTTCCCAATCTAAACATGTCCTAGTAAAGCACCAATTATCAAAGCTTATTGTAGTAATTATTTCAGAGGCCTGGAGACAAAAGTTTTACCTTCACACTCAGCCCTGAAGTGATTCAAGGTTAAAAGCATCTTCTAGACTGCCACTGGAGTAGCATAATGCTTTATCCAATTGAGTGTTTCAGTGCAACTGCTACAAATACCCTAAGCTGTATCTACAGATTTTGTTCACTCTCCAATTCCCTCTCACTCACAACTCTTATATAACACAGGCCACAAATCATAAACCCACTTTTTGTGGGTAACTGAGAACATTCCTGCAACAAGTGTTTTTTTAAATACTCTTAGTATATGCAATTTTATAGCCATTAAAAGAAATTCTGGAAAATAAAAATCCTTAAATTCCAGAAAAAACACCTCAGTGTGAACTCTCGGTATATTGTGATCAGTCTTGCATGAAAAAAAATTAACCTCTATAGCATCAAAGATACTTCTCAGATCAAAATATGAAAGCTTTTCACTGGAACAGATTTCTGTCAGGTTACCTGGAATGCTGATTCACAACACTTATTGCTGAGAGCTGACTGGTTTTAATAACACAGCAGGCATTGCATTTTCTTTTCCCCCTTAAATTTTTTTTTAAAAAATGAATGTGTAAAATTTTAACTTACTGAACCACAATCCATAAGAAAAGCTCCTTCTCTTGTCAACTTCTCTGCAGACAACTTCTGAAGAGGTGGCTGAGGAACAACTCTGTCATTTACATGTATTGTAGTCTGTAACAAAAAACCCAATAACACTAGAATTTTACCTTGAAAGGTAAAACAAAACAGGAAAAGCACCTTTAATCTCTAGTAAAATTTTGAGGATTCTCATATAACAAAGTACTACATTAAGCCTAAAATGATTATGTGCAAAGAGCTCTAGAATGTTACTTATTCTAAAGGCTACTTTAATACCTAAAACATAATAATGCAAGTTAATTTAAGTTGCTTATGTAACATTTTTGATGCTACAAATGTCAAAATTTCAAAAGAATTTCTGGTGTTGACACTTAAATTTTTCTCAAACAACTTCTGTTTTTTTTCCATTGCATTCAATTTCACTAGAAATGTTGCAAGAGCAGAAGACCATCAAATTCTACTCCCTACACAGAAGGGTTCAGTATTTAACTGCACTCAGTTAACAGGAAGTCCCCTGATTTAACATCCTCCCTGAAGTGATCCTTGGGTTCGTCCCCAGAGCACTATGACTGATCTGATTAAAGAATCTGGCTGTTTGCATTTACATTATTAAAAAATACCTCACCTTCCTCCCCAGCAATAAACCAAACAAAACCAATAATAAATAAAAAAAAATGAACCCAACACCCCAGTATTTTCAGATTAAAGCCGCTTTCCCCTCCAATACAAAAACAGGCCAGGTATGTCAAGTATCTCTGAAGCATTCTGCAAATAGTACAGGGAAAAAATAGTCTACCAACTAACCACTGTCCATGTAGTAAAAGATTATTAAAAAGAAATCAGTATTTAAAAAAATTCCTACTATAATGCCCCAGATTTGCAGCTTTTGGGGATTTATACCAAATTATGAAAATCAAGCTACTGAATTCCACTTGGGAAAGTTCCAGTCTTTACTCAATACTTTCAAGAATCACGTCTTAAGAGAAAAGAAAACCAACAAAAACATTTAAAAAGAATACTGTAATATATCACACAGAATTTTTTAAAGAAACAAGAAATTGAAGAGCAGCCTTTGTCACAAATACTTTAAATGGAAGTAATACTAAATGGCAGATTAGCATTCTGTTATGACTTAAAATGTGATTTGTCAATTAATTCCAGTAGGTAAAATAAGCCTTATTTTTTGTATTATTGTTCTCAAAATAACTGATCTAAAAGCCTTTGTTAATAAAACTGGATCTTCTAAAGACACTGCTGATTCTTTACAACACAAGCACACTGAACACACTGTTTCAATTTAAGTGCCACAAAAAGAACTTTACAAGGCCAGTTGAAGTTGGTATCTCAAAGACTGGGAGGGGTGAAGTATAAAAAGACTAACTCCACTGAAGAATACTGAGTTTAGACTCACCTATTTGAGTTTATGAAATACCTTAAAAGAAGCTTTAAGACTACAAATAGCTCAGAGGTTGTGCTGAACAATACAACATCACCACAAGAGAAACTATTCAGTTTACCATATAATCTTGTATCACTTAGAAACAAACTCCTACATATACTTTTCCAAAACTAGGGACTAAAAAACTCCTAAAATCTTACTTATAAAACCCCTTATTTTTGCAATTATAAATAACTTTGACCTTAAATAAAATTCCATCTTGCTTCTTGCTATTAAAAAAATGCATCCATTTCCTAGGCTATGTCTATAGAGGATGAATTAATAAAACCTGGTTTTGTACACGGAATACTTTCTCAGTCTGATCATAACCATGTAGAAGTACAATTCTGTTTTATCCACTTCAGTCAGAAACCACTGGAAGGTTATTGCAGGCAACTGTATCTGATTTCTGTATGGAAAACCCTGAATCATCCATCAGATCTACTACACCCATTTACCACAGACAGTGCTAACTAATAAAAACACACTGAAGATGTTTCCAATACATAAAGTTTTCTTTACTTTCTTTGTATAATAAGAAATTATGGAATTACTGTTTCCAATACATTAAGTTTTCTTTACTTTCTTTGTATAATAAAAAATTATGGAATTACTGTGGTCATTGAAACAAGATGAAGTAAACCACAGTTCTGCTTATACCACACTACCATACTTGGAACTCAAAACTTGAAAAGAATGTTTTTGATTTTTTTTTTTATAACTTCATGAAAATGCTCTGTTTATATTACAATAACAACATAAAATTACTGCAGCACAACACCAAGTCTAACGGGCCATTAAAACTAGAAAATGCTATAACCAGGCTTCATACATTACCTCATCAGTCAACTTGTCTATTCTGTACAAGTTGGGGTGTATCATCTTCATCAAATGAACAAGAGGCTGGCTCTTCATCTGGCACATTGCATAGACACGATCATCCAAGCGTGTACTTGTGCCTGTTCTGAAGGCTTTCTGCAGGAGAACAACATCACTACTCAAACAAATCCTGTATTTTATGTCACGTGTAGGAGTGCATTTCAGATTTCTGAAACTGTCAATCAAAGGTGGCAGAGCTTTTGTATAAAAATGTATCTTATTGATAGAATCTTAATCATAGACCTTGAGCAGAATATGTTTAAAACATAATCCACTGTCCCTTCTTACTGATGAAGGGGAATAAGTTTCTCCCTCAGTTTGTCTAAAATTTGCATGCAATTGGACCAGCATTTCTCATTTTTATTCTTGACAGATGATACTGGCCTGTGAAACTCACCAATGCAAGCTATCACATGAAAGATATGAGACAAGCAGAGTTCAGGCAAGGTACATACGTGCACAAGATTAACTCAATTTACAGTAGTGAGAATTCAGTGTTAAGGAAAAGCTTTGGAAGGGAAACATACTTTCATGTTTCATAGGAGAAACTAGACTGCCATAGGATAAAATTTTTTTTAACTCTCTCCTAATGAATTTTTCAGATTTCCTTTAGAAGCAACTGCTACACAATTGCTGTGAGAAGCAATACAATGAAGTAAACATCACATTGTGACTCAATGGAGAACATTCCTATGATTAAAATTCATATTCACTTCTACAACAAAACTAAGGACATCACTCCTCCTTGGTTGCCACAAGCATTTTGATTTTGGTTTCTCTATGTTTTACTATTGTTAGTAAAGATAAAAAAAACCCCAAACCTAAACAACTTTTCTCAACCACTCTAATTTCTGTCTTTTACACAGATTTTCTTGATAATAAATGGTCTGCTTTTTCCCCGTCATTAACTGCATTTGTTATGCAAGTATCAAAAGATCATAATCAGTATACTAGAGACTGAAGAAATCACTAAGCTGAAGAAAACTATGGTTAGATCTCTTACAAAACTTATATAAAGGTTTATTCATCGTAAGAGAACCAAGAACTGACAGACATGAAAAGTTTAAAGATGTGAGATTTATTCGTAACAAAACCCTGCAGGAAGCTCTCTCTTTTTAAGTATGATGTTCAGTAAGCCAAACAAAGATATCATTAAAAAAAAAAAAGTAGTAACTACTTCTATGTGAACTTTCAACTATATCACTTCAGTTTCTGTAATAAATTTCACTGTATCTCCATGGAAACTCATTTTTCTTCTTGGAACTTTAAACTACAAAAACTATGTATTGAAAAATACTTGACTTGTTTTTGCATCATAAAATAAAAATGAAGAAGTACTAATAAGAAGTTTCCAACAATCTTAATGGGCTACACTAATTAGCCGCCAAAATCTGAGAAATGCTAGTTGTAAATTATATATTTATTTTCATTGTAAAACAATTTAAAACAAAACATAAGAAATTCAAAATTAAGAAAACTAATAAATGGTTCAGACATTAATAATTTAAAATAAGCTACTACAGTCATCTTCTACATTAAAGTCCTGTCTGCACGAAGATGATAATCCAATTTCCATAATTTGAGAGAAGTGCAGACATTGCTTGACTTAGAACTGAAGAATTCCTCAAATGGAACAACAAACTAAACATCAAACAGTAATCCACTAGATTATACATACCTGTTTGAGAAGAGCCAAAATATAGAGTGGAAAGAGCTTGAGGGAAGTTGGTGCTATCAGCATGGACTGCTGCAGATTTGAGGCAGTTGACATATATGCTGCCAAGGAGTCCACCACGGCATTGACTAAGGCATCTCTTGCATCTGCAAGGCTGGATGAAACCGAGCGATCCACAGCTGGTGGGTTAGAAGGAGGCAAGAAGTTACTAGAGATGGCCTCACTCATTCCCTAGAATTTTGAAAATTTTAGTAGTGCTTCTGGGTTATGTTTTCAGACTAAAAATCCCCCAAACCACATCTGTGTTCCTACTTTTTTTAGGAGTAAATTAGATGACTGTCCATAAAGGAACTCACTTTCACAATGTGAAAAGATAGTGTGGCTAATTTTGGCTCCATAGTTTGTACTCTTGGAGAATTAAAAGAAATTTTTAAAGCAATCATACAAAGTGGAGTCTAAATATAAATCCTGCTTTAAACCTTATACAAACAACTTAGCTATTGTTGAAATGTTGTTGCCCACCCTCCAAGACAAGATTTGCAGCAATTAATTTTGATTTTTTTTTTTTTGCCCCCCCCCAAGATATTTCTTCCATTACTTCAGTGGCATAATTCTGATTAGTGTAAGTGCACTATGTAAATGTAAATCTTTCTCTGTTGAGCAAGGGCTGCAAATCCTTTGGTTAGAGGAAGCCACCTGCTGGACTGAATGTGTATTTAAGAGGAGATCACAGAAAGGTTTGGGTTGGAAAGGACCTTAAAGATCATCTAGTTCCAATCCCAAAAGACACAGAATTACAATGTATTTCTTGTAATTGATTTCACTATTAATATACAATATAGCACATACTAAAATGCTGCACAGAGTCCTACATATTTAACAGCTATGTCTATGAAACAGCTACTTATGACCCACAAGTAAGGGATAAGTAAAAGTCCTCAACCTAGCAACAGTAGGATAGAGGGATGGAAAACCAGTACTTCAGACAGACTGTTGCCAGAAGTTCCTTTTTAGTCTCCAGCAACCCACTAAACTGAATCGCTGTTTCTTAAGTAGTCTTAGAATGCTAAAGTTTGAGTGAACAACAATGATAATGACGATACAAAAATGAGAGTTTTGATCCAAGTATGTTATGATTCTTTGTCCTTTACTAACATCCAGAGAACAAAGAAAGAAGGCTCCTTTTAAAAGATTAAAGTCATCTAAGTATTCAGAACAAGGAATATTTCAGTTTGCAGTTTCAGTACAAATTTGGGTTTGTCATCTTTTGCACTCACAGGCTTCAGTGTGCTGCACTCCAACCTTTTCTATAATATCCAGGCTTTGCTCACTACTTCATTTAAATGACTGGCAAAATTAGGAAAGTGAAAAAAACCATGTGAATCTCTCTGGTCTCTACTCACCCATGTTTGCTAAGAGGCACACGACTGCTTGTACATCTGCTCCTGCATACACATCAGACAGGGAACTCACTACGGGCAAGCAAAGTGTGTGCACTCGAATTCGACGCTCACCTAGAGAAATAAGTGGAGAAATCATTATGACTTCTCTCCTGGTAGAAGTAAACAAATTCAGTCATTACAGTATGTCCTCCCATCTAAGATGCACCCATTCTAGAAAACATACCAGTCAGGAAATTGCTGCAACACTGTCTCCCAATCCTGTGTCAATCTGTTCAAATTCTGCTCTAAAGCAGCTCAAATTGGTAACACAAACTAGCAACATTCACAATAGGTGTCTTGATCCTACAAACAAATACACTGATATCCATACCAAAATTTTGTGGCATCTTCCACCATAGAAATTAGCTGCTATTCTTTATGCCCACCCAATGTAGAACTGCAGCTTGTTCCAATCCATCCGTCTGTGCATTTGGGCCAAGTGCCTGCCAAACATGTTACTGCTGGTAACAATGGCCAGACTTTTAAGTAAAAGAGTCGTGCTGAATCAGTACTATGTCAGATGGAGATGAAATTTTCACACTGAAACAGAATTTGTACGGATTTCCAGTGTGTGATTAACTGCCAAGTAGGCTTACTAGCTCTGACAAGATCCTCGTAGGGTACAGAGCACAACAAAAGGCTTTGTAACTAACTATACAAACATTACATTATAAAAAGAAACAAAAAGCCCACTGACCAATTAATTTGAATTTATTTACCTTTGCTGGAAGTATACAAAAGAGCTGTTTGAAAACAAACCAAAGATGTGTCAGTCAGACTTTCCTCTATGGACATTTGTACTGCAAATCCAGCATCAGGATTGACATTGGCAAGGGACAGTAAATCAGTAGATCGTACAAAAAAATTCCCATGGAAAGTGTGTATTGAAAGACCTAGAAGCAGATTCAATAATTCAGAGTGAGGTTAAAACAGCATAGAAAACTCTTATCAATAACTAAAACCCACAGCCCTCACGCTAAGGTTTAAGAAAACAGTAAAAATTCTATCATGTAGAACCAATTAAATGAATCATTAGACATTTCAGCAAGATCCTGTAGAGTTCATGTTCAATTCTGAACACTCCAAAGTGTTCCAAGTCCAAAATTATGCCCTTACACTACACATGTCAACTTACAGTGAGATGGTACCATCAACTAAAAAACAAAACAAGAAAACACCAAAAGCTAACTTGACATAAAGAAGGTAACTATCTTACTCTTGAAAGAAAAATAACATTCAATTTGATGTTGCTTAAGACTAAGCACAATCAAAATGATTGCTAACACACCTACACCAACCTTTCCATATGAATCAGTATTTAAGACATACCTTTCGTACATCTTATGCGCATAACTGCTTCAAATCCAATCTTTCTTGTAAGGTATCTTTTCAGGTCTTTTTGCAACTTTTCAGCCTGAGCAGGATTATGGGTACGATGGAAAGATGGATAGTAATAGATGCATCCAGCAGAATACTTAGACATGCAAGCTGTGAAGGAAGGAAAGATACAGTTAAGAAGTAAAACTGTAATGTGAAATCAGGACAAAAAATTGTGTCCAGATTTCCACAAGTCACATCTATGTTCATCTTCTCAATATCACCCACATCTGTAAGACAGTGAGAACTGTCCCAGACTCAGACCACTGAAAACAGAAATGAACCACCCCAATACATAATGACCTAATTATACACCAAGCTCAATAAGCATCCTACCTTTGGCAGCTAAGACTGAAGTGCTTGCAGAAACATCTAATAGTGTAGAGGCAAAATTATGTGTGTGTGCAGAGACAAATCTTGGATAATTACTGAAAGATGAAAACTCTGTTCTACCCCTATAATTAAACTTCATTTATTCCTTGCCATGTTTCTGTTTCCTGTTCTTGAGCAGGAGAATACTTCTCATTTAAAACTTTGAAATCCTAGAATAAGTTGTCTGATACCACCACTGTAATACTTCTGTTCTTTACTTCTATCAACTTCAAAGTCAATTCCTTTGCAACATGAGCTGCAATTACAGACATGCTAAAATATTTACATGATTTAAGAATTCTTGAGGTAGCCTATGCTTCTGAAGAGAGACAACAGTGCAGAAAGAGGGTACTCCTTACCAAGAGAAGCTAGATCAGAATATTGTGAACTTAAGAGAAATAAATCCACAGCAGTCTGCTGGCCGGAGCAGTCCAGTGCCAACTTCTTATAAAAGTCTGTTGCTGGACCAAGATGCTGGACCACCTTTAGTGAATAAATCATACAGGGAAGAGTTAAGGCAACAATCACGGTTTTTAGACTTCATGGAACAAAAGACGTACTATTCAGCAGCATCTGAGTAACTGGTCACAAACCAATCACAAATATTTGCAGCTTCTTTTGCTTGCCAAGAAAAATGATGCACCAAAGGCCAAAAGACAGCTCACACACTTCAAAACAACACCACCCATACATGTATAAACTAGTGATCTTAAATGCATAAACACAGACATAATTAAAGTTTAGTGAATTGTTATAAAATAAAACCAAGCATTGATCTGCAGAACTATGCAAGTCAGAAAGACATGGCCAGTCCTTAGTCTCTTGAAATTAGTAGTAAGGTTTTTACCTTTGTGCTTGACCTTTGATTGGGATCTTCTCTGGAATGCAAAAGCCCCGCTCCCAAAGACGGTAACTGGGTTTGAAACACGGAGATCCGACCACCCGTTGGAGACATCAGTTTAAACGCAGCCTGAAGAGCAGGGCCCAATGCACTGTGTGTTTCTCTAGTATTGGTGAACATATTTGGTAATGCATTCAGTAGATCTTTTATCAGCTGCAGAACAAATGAGATTTTGTAAGTTTGACATTTTCTGCTGTTTCTAAAAAGCTGTATTGCCATGACTGAAGTGGAAGAATTAGTACCAAATAGTTTAGTTTTAACACACTAACGAAAACAAAGTTGTAATTTTAAAAGCTATGATGTATCAAAGAAACAACATGTAATAATTCCATAATGAAAAATTAGCATTGGAACTACATATCATGAAGATAAGCTTGAATTCAAAGTTTAACACGAGCATCTATTTTGAACATTTAACACCTTAAATTTAATGATGTATTTTGAGCAATCATACCTCTTTGCTTTCATGGAGATTTACAAGTAAACTATCTGGTGTAGGTAGGAAAATATCTGTAGAGAAAAGAAAAAAACTTTTTTATTATAAAAAGGTAACACTAAAATAGAACAAAACATTTCATTGCCCACTGCTATACACACACACCACAAAACAGTCTACTTTTCTAATATGTGTGTTAGAGAGAGTAATACAGTCTATACAAAGCTTGTCCTATTCAAAGCAAAATTAACCTTTGAATTTCACATTTTAAACATGACCTACTCTGTAGTTAGTGCAAGACTATTTTTCAAAAAAATACTCTGTAAAATACCAAATAGTTGAGAGATTCTAGCCTTCGTTCTGGGAAAAAATAAATAATAGGTTTTCAAAAATTCAACTCCCATTTTCTTTTTACTTACCATCAATATCTGAGACAATCAGCATCTGAGGCTGTGATAAACCTTCTTGCAAGTTGTAAAACTGAACAGTGCTGTCAAACGTTATGAACCCTATTCTTGTTCTTGAATCTCCAGGCAGCCTGAAGCAATTAAAAATAAACTATTAAGCCCTAAATCTCTCTCTCAAGGCATAAAGATACTCAGGGCTCCTGCTGATGTTAGCAGAAACTCAGTTCATGTGTAAAGAAGTGAAGGGAGAACATAAGAAGGGAGATCTGAAGCATGAACACAAGCAATATCCCCTCAATATTTTCTGAAAAGCTGGGGTAATGACATAGTTTATGAAACCAAGTGTTACAGACAAGCACTCATTATTAATTGATGTTTTGTTCCAAAAGAGAACTTTATAGGTTCATTTAAATGTTACACTGACACATGAAAGAAGGCAGCCTTCTCAGTTCTTTAATAGAAAACATTGCATTGTGCTCTTTCCTAATTCAGAGCCCCCCCATTCACTAATGTAGTTAGTGTAGCTGTAGTTAGAGAGTACTTACAGCTCTAAGCCAAAATCCAATGTCTCTACAACGCAATATACTTACTTCTCATGTGGACCATATTTCAGTGTATGGCAGGCATAATACAAAATTAAAGACTACATGGGATTTCTCAAATAAAATATAAAAAACATCATGAAGTGCTGAAAACCATGACAGTGACCAAAAGCAGTAGAGGCAAATATTGTTGTTACCATCTGGGTATATAAATCAGGTGGATGCACTGATTTTCTTGTAGACTTTGCATGGGATTTTATGAATTTTCCTAAAATAATTAAGCATGTTTCTGAGAATCTGTTGACAAAACAGCTGTAAAAAACTGAACAAAGAAAGACTGAACCAAAAAATTGAAGTGAAGATTTTTAATGTATATGTTGGTTTCTTCATGAGAAAACCAAGTTCCCCAAGAAAAACTTGTAGAAAGGAATTTTCAAGGCAAGGCCTCCACAGGATTAGCTGTCAAAAGGCATGAACACAGTGAAGCTCATTAATACTCGCTCAAAAAGCACGAGCAACAGTCCCATACATGCTGTCCCAGTGCAAAACTGAAAACACACAAAAATTGGCACAGGTAGATCTGGGTAACTGTGATCCAAAAAAACCAAACTGACAACACAATTCACCTAGGCAGTCTCACTCTCATGGTTACAATAATCCAGTTTGCAGCACCTCAGACATTTCAGCACAAGAACCAGACAATTTAAGCTCTGTAATTTATTATTTTTTTTGTTCTTGGCAGGGGGGAAGAATGCAATTTAAAAATCTTTGTACAATCAACATGTTGTTAGAAGTTACAGCTAAATATTCCTTGCAGATAAATAAGTAAATTATATGCAGATACACACGCCAGGAAGAAATTCCAGGCCATGGAACTTCTGCTCTTTAGGGACAGAATGTTTAGACACTTTGAAATTTCCTTCAAAATTTAAATTTACAATTCTTCATAACAACATGTTAGCTGATTTGAAAAGGTTATTTATACTCTTACTTGTCTAGGTTTTCCAGCAATGACTGGCAGACTATTGTCAAATATCCAGCTTCCACTGCATTATGAGACACATCTAAAACAAATAAATATACCGCAGGCTGAGGAGGACGAAGCTACAAAGTAAAAAAAAAAAACAAAACAAAACCACTCAAAAATCATATTCAAAGAAATGTTAAAAGTGATTAGTCATTAGAAAGGGAAGTAGGAAAAGGGAATACTTAGAAAAATGCAAGGTATACATTATGAAATAAAGGTAATTTACTAAACAATATGTGGATAGATTTAACCACAATCCCCAGTGGTTAGTAACTGCCATTTGTAGTTAACATAAAATGTTATACTTCAGGAAAAAAAAAGGGTGTTTTAGTCCCTCCTTCCAACAGTCAAACATGATGAAAGATATGGACTCCCATCTTTTAAATTCCATTGTTCTTTCAGTACATGGACAATGTGATCCATTAAACAGGGTTGAAGTATTCTACCTACATCCTTCCCCCAAGAATAGGATGTGTAACAAGCTCTGTTTATTCACCGTTCAATGTCTCTGCCACAGTGTTTCAATTCAAAGACAAGAGAACAATTTATTTTTGCTGCTGCTAATAATGTCATTATGAACTAGGTTTTTTCCCCACTATCACAGCAATTGTAAGCTGACTCCTAATAAGAAACATTTCTTCACAACTACTAATTAGAAATTTGAAGCTGAATTAATTTGCTTATTATTCTATTACTGGTCTTTCAAAACCTCCTCAAAATGAGGGAGAAAGGCAGAAATTACACTGCATCAGATTCAAATCTGACTGTGCCACATTAAACTACACTGGATTACAACATACACTGAATTACCTTTAACTGAAAAGCTTCTGACTGCGTACATTAACCAAAATTCAAAATATGAATTTAACTATTCCTTGGTGTTAAGAGGAGCTTCACAGGAAAATTAATACACATCACAGGAGCAGTATGCAACATTAATTTCAAGCACTATTATATTAATATGCAATTGCTGTTGAAGCTACCACGAAAACTTTTTTTACCATATAGTCTGAGGAAGCAATGAATTCCACTGTAGAATTTTGCACCTCTGGCCGTTTGTGAGGCTCTCCATAAGACCGTGTCAGAGGATTATACATAAATTCTTCAGGAACTATTAAAAAAAAATTCCCCCCAATACAGATTATATTTTTGTCAGCAAATAAAAACCGTTATTGCAGCTACAACCAAAGTAATGTGGGCACATTTCAATTATTGCACCAGCAAAAAATTCACATTACGGATACATAAAACAAAGGAATATTTCAAATATCTCAAGCATATCTTTAACATCAAAGTTCAGTAATTAGAAAGGTTTTTTTTGAACAACAATATATTCCCAACTATAAAACAGCAATGCAAGTGAGCATTTCACAACGAGCAGCGATCTGTACTGTTCCTCATAACCTCTGGCCTGGATTGCAGTTGTAGCTGTTACCGTGTTTCCATTTGCATATTGCAGCTGCAGTCAGTGGGATTAGCTGATTTCATTAGACAAGTAATCAGCATAATATGAATACATTTTCTTCGTCTCCCTGAAGATTGCAAAACAATCTTTTGCTTCAAGAAAATGCACAACACATCTGACTTAAGATGTTTTTCAAAATCTCTGGATCATAAGAACACTGTCACTATAGTCTATGTTTTAATCTGAAGTATCCCATGGACTGATACAATGCAAATACTTGAAAGAGATTCTATAAATGCAAGCATCTCCCGTGACCGTCACTTACCATCATTAACTCTATAGCACAGGTTGCATTTCCACCGCCTTTGATCAATGAAAGAAACAAAAGGGTTGATATAAGTCCTGCAGGATCTGCATCTCACTATTGTGCTTGATGTTATTACTGGTAATTGCTAAAAAGAAACAATGAAAAGCTGTCACAAAGGTATATAATACATTTTATGGAAAACATCACTGTGCAGTACAGTTCATAAAAGCTTTGTAAGACTACATTTTCTATCATCTTTCCTTTTAGCTGTTTAGTTCAATTTCATAGAGCAATTATTATGTCTACTAAAAACAATAGCCCATTTAAAATCAAAAGAAATAACATTTAATTATTGCCATAATCTAATCTCAAAATCAAAGATGTAGTAAGATCTTAAATGAAATTATTTTAAATTCAGCTACTATGGCAAAAGGAATAACGACAGATAGGACAACTCTGAGTGGCTCTGTATGAAATATGACAGACAGCAAACCTTACACAAAGAACACACATTTTATAAAAGGAAGTTATACCAGACAGTTATTCACATTTTTACGTAAGTGCTAATAAATTATATTGAGAGGAGTTGCTTAACAATTATGAATATAGCTTCACTCTTACATTGTGCTTACATTCTATTGACAGCAAGTATCAGGCCAGTCACCCATTCAACCCAAGCACCTCTCTCCAGGAGAGCTCTGTGAACACCTTTTCAAGAGGTATCTGACAGTTGTGAGCCCAACACACAGAGCGGCGATTCCTCGGAGAACCACAGGCAAGCAAAGATTTCCAACAACAAAAAAAGAAACTTGAAGGACTTCTCCAAAGGTTCTCCCCTATGAATTTCAATGAAGTAGCAACTTCAAGGCTTTTTTTGCTCTCCTCCTCTCTAAGTCACAGACAATTTTTTGGTATTTCTGTCAAACTTAGGACTTAAGAGTTCATTATATTTTATTGTTTGAATGAAAATAGAACAAATGCATACATAAAATAAACACACTGAAAAAAAAGTAAGATACTTTACCGTTAGGTCCCTGAAGGGATGCAGCAACAAACCCAAAGGAAGCTTAGCTTTGTTTAACAAAGCCTGTGTCTGTGGAATATTTGTCAATGTACATCGAAATGAGCTGAAAGGAAACAGAAAAATTATGTTAAAAACAACATTTTAAAAGATGTTGAAAACATTGTGTTAACACCTGATTTTAAAGAACTTAGACATTTAAGAAACCCTATGTTTTTACAAAGATAATTTAATTTAAAAGTGCAAACAGATTTTTAAAAAGGCTTCCTAAGGAAACAAATAAAAAAATACTCCCCTGCTCCGCAGTTTAGTAGTTCAGCAATGCAAGTATAACAAAACTAACTTGCAATTAAGAGACAGAACTCCTTTAGGTACAATACTCAATGAAAACTATGTATTTTTCTATTCATTATAGAGACTTTTCCAGTGAAGGAACTACAGAAGCAATAGAGTATTTAACTAGTTCTCAGAATGTCATATTTATGTAATAAAACAGCAGAAAACAATCCCAAATACTGAGAGAGTAAAAACCTTTCATTTTGTGTAACCTGAAGGTTAAAAAAAGCCCAAAGCACAAACAGTGTGGTCCAAAGTGTTCCACACATAAGAATGACTTCCTGGCCTTCAGTTTTCTGATTTCTGCTTTCATGCACTGTCACTACAGCAATAAGGATGCTGTATCACTTTAGGGCAATGAAGAATATTTATTTTGGAATTACAAACAAAATCTCTGGGGAATAGCACTTTCCATTGTACTTAGCTGCACTTGACTTGGGATAGTTGATAATACTACTTAATGTTAATCAGAGGTGAAAAGGATATGTGATTGCAGAATTACCATAATAAAATATATTCATAAATTATTACATGTATTCAGGCATGATCATAATACTTCTGTGAGGAAAATCCTATGCAGTATTATGGAAATATTCTATTAAACATACTGCATAACATTAAGGTGTTTATTAAAGACCGGGTTTTTTAAATGGACAAAACAAGGTGAAGATAAAACAAAATTATTAAAGTATTAGGAAACAAGCTACACTCACTGCATGTCATGTATTCTGATGACAGGACAGTTTCAATACTTGTGTAAGTATTCAGGGGATAAATTGATTTTCAATTGAAAGGGGTTTTATTAGCTCATCACTAAGATTTAAAGTCAGGAGTCGGTTTAGACATTTTTTGACATTTTAAATAATTATTGCCCACTAAAAAATGTAAGACGCTGTCCCAGACACAGTAAACTTACTCTGGACTGCAGTTTAATTTCCTAAGATCAGAATTCAAGTTAGGCACAGGTGCTGGAACTGAAGACACCGGTAAAATATTTCTATCATGTGTAAGGTTTACTGGTCTCAAGCTTTCTGGCTGCTGAGAATGCTGTAGACTTAACCCTCCTAAGGAAGAGGACAGCTGGTTCACACCTGGATATTGCTGAAAAAGGTAACAGCATGACAAACAGGTAAACACACAGTGATGTGTAAATAACAACCCTCAATCTTCTAGTAATTCCCTCCATCCCAGGCATGTATTAAAAAAAGATACAGCAGCAGTTAGTAACAAACCCACACAAACAGAGTTGTACTGCAGGAATTTAAAAATGCTAAGACAAATGTGACACACCTTCCAAATGTGTATCATTGGACAAAATTAAAATTCATTACACAAATCAACACTGGAAGTCACACATAATCCTTCAATCTCTCCAGGTATAAGAAAACAAGTTACTAAAAATACTGACACAATTTCTCTCCCACTCTCTGCTGCAATTTATGTTACAATAAACTTTTCCAAGTTACAGACACTGCCTTTAAATATTTATTTTTAAATTAAAACAAAACACCATAGAAGAGGAGAAAAAGTTAGGTTGGAAGGCACCTTTGAGGTCTGGTAGTCGAACCCCTGGCTCGAGCAAGGCTAACTTAAAAGTTAATTTAGGTTGCTCATATAGACTTGTCCTGCTAAGTTTTGAAAATATCTAAGGATTGACAATTTCACAGCACAAACTGTTCCAGTACTTCCCCATTCCCATCCTGAAGAATTTTCTCCTTATAGATCCAACCAGAATTCACTTGAAGCAACTGCTGTTCTTTTACAGTGTGCTCCTGAAAAGAGCTTAACTCCATCTTACATTAAAGATGAAGCCAACCCTTTCAATTAAAAAAAAAAAAATTAAATTAAACATTTATTCCACATCACATTTTACATTATGGCTGTGACAGTGAAAGCGTTCCTGGTTGTTATAGGCAGTAAGGAATTCTGGTCACCCACCACAGCAGTTTCACTATTTTGCCAACTGGCTCTTATTCAGAGAGCAGGATTTGTGTATCATTATGTTTCTTTTTCAAGACCCCTTCACACATACATTTCTCTGTACTTCTTCAGCATTTGTGTCTTGCCTCAGTGTCTGGCTCTTCTGTCACTGTTCTCAGTGTACAACAGGAATCAGGTGATTGTACACAATTTCTTGGGTGTTTGGTGCTCTCTTTACCAGGAAAACGGATCAGATGTAGGCAGCCTGCTCCGCTACACATGCCCAGCACAAGCTCTATAGAGCTCTTTATCTGGACCCTATGCCATGCCTTGCTCATAAGGTCATTTGAGATCATAGCCTATGCTCTCATATATGCTGATCAAGTACTTCCTTAGGCTTCTTCATGGTTTCCTACCAATAAAGTCCAGCTCTTTCAAACACTAAACCTCAACACTGTGGAGGTTGCTCATAACTGGTGAAGCAAACTTGTTAAGTCTAACTACTTGGAGGCACACTTAAAATTTTCATTCAAAAGCCTGCTAAAAAGTTTAGAACCACAGCTATGACATCAATATTGTACCTAATATTTATTGTCTCAGAAATTATAAAAATATGAAATATGAAAATAAAGGGGAAATATATCACACAGAAAAGGGTTTTCTCACGAAGTTACTTCATGAAGTAATATTTAAATTAAAAATACAAGCCTGTGGATAGTGCTGAAAACCAGGATGGTGTCCTGGATTACTGGGCTGCACAGGAGTAGGTGGCGTTGCATTTTGGTAGCCCGGCTGCAGTGCTGGATATCCATAACCAAAGGGCTTAGAAGCTTTTGATGTTTGGAGGACTGATGGAGTGGGAACTGGGCTGCTGGTCACAGAACGTGTTTCTGGAAGGACAAAAGAAATCCCACAGGTATTCAATATACTTATTATTTCCTTCTTAATTTAAATGTAAACTAAATATTTTAAAACAACATTGACATTTATAAGTTTTTTCATTATCCATCAAGTTATTTTTCTACACTGAAAAAAGAAATTAGCAAGGCAGATTACTTCAAGAATACTGACAAAGACAGTGTATATGGGAAGATGACCAGAGACTTGTGTCACTACAAACAAAATGTTACTTTACAAAAAGAGGCAACTTGAAAAAAAAAATTATTTCAACTGAATAAAAAAAGAATAACCCCTTAGAACCACATTTTATTCCAACATATACATTTGATATAAACCACAGAAGAGACCAAGTCTCCCCTCTACCACTTCTGAATAATGTCAAAACATGACTAGAATCATTCTATGATTCTACAGTTACTTAATGAAAAGCTGTGTCTACAGTTAAAAAATAGTTCAGTTGGCTTAATCTTATGTTTTGACAGTATTCACAAATGGCAGAGAAGAAACTAAGCATGGTCTCTTTTGAAGTTAATAACTGATACAAGTTTCTCTTGTATATCACTGCAGTACAGTTTAGTTCCATTAGTTTTAGAAGTCAAACTGAAAGTAAGACATAGACCTAAATCCATAGTGAACTTAACAGCTGTAAATAGATGAAACTCTTTAGAAATGTCTACAAATGTGAGCTAAGTTTCAGAAGAATTTAAGTTTGGTAAAGTCCACTGGGAAAAGTGCAAGCAAAGAAACAAAGCACTCCAGAAACCAACTGCAAAGAAACTATGTTTGGAATGAACACTCCATGAGGAAAAAAAATCCAATAAACTAAAAAATCAACATATTTAAGAAACTTAATGTTGACTCTGTTTATCTTTAAGGAAAAAAAGAAGGAACAAGTTGTTTTTAGAATATGCCTTCAGCAGAATCAAAACAGTTAGTTATTAGGCAAGAAGTTAGAATTTGTAGTCCTGCTAGACCCTATGTAGATAACAATATCAGCTTTCTAATTGAGAGAGATCTCACTTTAATCAGGAACCCATCAAACTAAGGCAAACTACTGTGACTACACTCCCAGGGGCCAGAACAAGGCAAAAGAGCCAGGAGGGGTAGGCCCTCCAAATTAATTCAATTATCATTTAAAATACTGGCTAAAATACTTTGAATAGCATCTTTTCCACTTGCTCTCAATATGGCAGCTCTACAGATTTCAAGACCAAGGTAGTCAGCCAGTGGGTTCATTCAGAACCAACCTGACAGTCTTGATATTTTTAGAGCTAAGAGTAAGCAAAACAGCAGCCATTTTCCTTAAATGAAGAAAAAGAAAAGAAAATAATCTGATCCAAGCATCTCTGCAAGCTGATATTGTTGGTCTCCCAAAACTTCTGTGATGTGTCAGCCACTATTATCAGCTCCTAATGTCAACAGCACAATCAGGCATACAGTATAATCTAGAAAAAGATGCTGCTTTCACACTTAGCATATATTCAGCACTACGCTCAATACTACAGTGGAAAGTATGACATGATTCAGGGAAGTTTTATTAAATGGTTATATGAACTTCAGTGTTAAAAATGTGAAAAGTTATTAAAATAGGCATGTATGTTTTCTCTGATTATTTCCCTTGTTTCTTTTATAGGCATCACCTTTCATCTACTTGTTAATTAACAATAAACAACACCAGAAATAATAAAAAAACCCACATTTTAGTACTTAAATAAATATTTCAAAACAAACCTCTTACCTGGATAGCCACCTCCTTCCAGGGCATCATAATTGTTCAGAACAGGAGAGGCACTGCTTGTAGTAGAGGAACTATCAAGTGCTGGGGGAGGAAAATAGTTTAACTTTAGGTATATCAGAAATGGCAAATTTTTGATAAATAAGAGACTGAGTGGTTTTTTTTAAACCTTTGATAAGAAACTGTCAAGAAAGATCCTGGGAAAAAACCCCCACCGCTTCAGCTCTAAGACTTGAAAACTATTACCACTGTAAAGAGGAAAGGGAGAAAGTATAACCAACATGATACTAAAAACAAACAAGCACATGCCCAACAAACAGCAAGAGAGATCAATGGGGAAAAGACAAAAACAATGAAAAAAGTTGTTTCTTGAAATAAAAAAATATTTTTCTATTAAACCAACAGTTACTTCTAGAATACACCAACTGAAGCCACGCACATTTTAAAAATAGTCCATTCATGACTTTCTTCACAACTGCAAACAACAGAAGATTCCCATGGTCTTCAGAGTGATTATCCACCACCCCCACCTTCAAGCCAAACTGCCAAGTATTTAATTCTTCCCTCCCTTCTGTACTGTTCTAATTCATAGCTTGCTTTCCTTTCAGCCTAAGGATTCTATTTTTCATTATCACGAACAAGAGGTCTCAGCTTCAGTTGGTATAAACGATTACTCTGCTCAGCCAAGAGTAGCTAAGTAAAAAGTAACTATGTAAAAGTAAGTACCAAAAGTTAACTAGACAGATACAAAAAAGCACAATGAGCACATAGCTAATTGTTAGTGCTCAAGAGACTCAATTGCTTAATTTTTAGTTCAACCTATGCACAGGTCTGGAAAATCTTATTGTAAAACATATTGCAAACAAAAAATTATTTTAAAACATCTCTTCAATGCCACTTCACATCCATTTATTTCTGAAGAAAAAAGGGCCAAGAAGATTAAAGGTATCTGCTCTTTAAAAAACACCAAGCCATGAAGAGTGATAGAAAAGAAAGTGTCTATTTAAGAATTAAGAAAAAAATGAAAACCACGTATTTATAATTTTTGTGGCAGAACAGACTCAAAAGATTCACTGATACTGTTCTACTCAGAAGGATCAACCATGACCACACATCCCATTGCAAAGCTGGAAGTATTTCAAGGGAGAACTTCAACGGTGGAGTATTTGAGATTTCCAAGTAAAGAGAGTTCTGCATATGAAAAGATAACATCACTAACATTTGGGATGCAGCAATACCATGGCACCATCCTGACAGCATACATAATTTTTGAGCATTTTGCCTTTAAAGCATTCAACTAAGATAGAGAAAAGCTATTAAAAAAATCTTTAACACTAACAATAATATATTATTTAAAGGAAAATTTAACGCTGTCACACTCATACAATCTTAGTTTTCAGATTTTCACTGTAATTTCTCTTTTTTTTCAATCTCAGAAGTTACAAAAGAACGTAACTGCAAGATTTTATTTTATATTCTAGAACCTGAAGGAAACAAGATTCATGACTTCTACCCTGACCAGGATTAAGGCTTTTAAAGGTAAGTCTTACTACAGAAAAGTTAAAATACACTTTTGTTAGGTCAACAAAACAATTGAGAAGTTACACAAACACAAACAACCAGATTTTCAACACCTATTTTTCATAAAACCACTGTGACAGTCTGAGCCAGAAATCTGTCTACTGACATCTGTTTAGGATTTGCATTAGCTCCTGGTGACAGGGCACAGAACAGGATGTTGCTTATTAATCAGGTAGCCTCTGTATTGAATCTGGGTGCCCTTTCACTCTTTTCCTTAAGATAAATTTAAATGCAATGATACCTCCAAGACTACAGGTTTTAGTGAAGTACAGAACTTGAGAGAGAATGATGGTAGGGAGGATGAAACTTTGTTTAGGGAACAAAGGAAAAAAAGGTTACAATTGATAAAAAAACCCAACCAACATCATTTGAAAGAAACCTTAGCATGTGAACCCAACACACTTCTTAATTATGACTTGGATGTCATCACTGGTTTGTTCCATTCTTCAAAGAATTATTATGAGTACACTACAGTATTTTCCCAGTATTCTAGTTGATGATTTAATTATTTTTATAAAACTCTGAACTATATGGCACTGATTTTTTTCTGAAAACATGAATTATAAAACTAAAGAAAAAGCTACAACGGTTTCCTATTCCAAATCAATACTAAAAGCCAGCAGTACAAGCTATGTGTTGTTACCTCCATCTATCAACAAGGGTAGTAGTCTAATGTTTATCTGAAAAAGCTTTTTATATTGTTACCACTCATGCAGACAGTAAAGACTTCTCTAAGTTCCAAGAAAAAAAGTTACCATAATTGAAGAAACTAAACTGGTGAGAAACATTAAACTCACAAAACCAGGTCATTCTGACCAAACACATGCAAAATCCTTGCAACCAAGTATGTAACACTTCAACCAATCAGGACAAACTGCTTCTTAAAAAAAAAAAAAAAATCAACAAACTTTTTAAGTTTTCCTACAAAGCAAACAGATTAACTGAACTTAAGTGCCTGACCATTAAGACAAATACCTCAGAAGAAGCAAAAACCAGCACAGATTAATTTACTGTGTTTAAAAGCACACTTACTACCTCTCAGTGTTTACTACCTTAATTGTACGAGTTCCTTATGCATAAAATGAGAAACAAGGTAAACACTGTTTAATGTAATGATACAAATGGCATCTGGTTGCTTAACCTGAGCAATTAATCAGTCTAAGTTCTGCAGCTAGTTATCTTCTGTTAAAACTCACTGCAAATCAAAATATTGAAAATACAGGAGTCTTGCAAGTTGTGAATATTACTTTTTTAGATTCATAAAACATCTGATATTAACATGACAAAAAAAAGGACCTATTTGTTGGTCACTGTTGAAGTCCTTTTTGTTTACTATACTAGTAACACCTGGGAAATTTCAAGTTGAAGAGTCAGAGTAATGCTTTCTCTTAAAGGAAGAAAAAGTTTCAGGGGATGGAAATATGGAGAAAACCTTGAGTAGAAAAGAGAATAAGGTACTGGTGTAAAGCTAAAGCCAACCTGCTTCCTCATCCTCCTCATCCTCTTCCTCATCATCTGAACTTGATGACAAGGGAGCTGGTGCAGAGCTAGCTTGATTATTAACATATCCACCATACTGCATGCCTGTGAAGTGGAAAGCACAAACATCAGAGTCAGACGGACAGGAAAGACAAGAAACGAAAGTCACAAATCATTGCATTAAAAGTGAGAGAAATTAGCTCTTCCAGAGAAAATCCCAACATGCAAAAAGTTAAATCTACAACCCTAAAAGCAGTTTTTAGTGGGCTAGTTCAGCAAAATATTAGTAGCACATGGAAGTTAGCAGATAATTTTATACGTGTGTATGTGCACGTGTATCAGGAAGTTAAACACACAGACTTGCTACGTATCTTTTTAATACCAGTTTGTCCAGGGGAGTGCTTTCATAAATTAATACATGGAAATAAAGGAGTTATTTCCACATAAATTTAAATTATGTTATGAAAATGTTTAGTATTTACTTTTGCTTGGCACACCTGCCCCATTTAAGACAAGAACAATTCATGTTGGAATTCTGTCAGAAATGACTGAAATATACTGCTGTTGCCACATGCGAGAGTACAAACAAACATACAGAGAGCACAACACAATCAGTGAAATAAAGCTAAGTAAACCTGAAAACTTGGGTTGTCTTATGTTTATGTGAGTGCCTAAATTTGGGCTTATAAGCATGTGATTACACCATACACTTCTAGCATCTGGTGCCAATGCAACAACTGTTACTGCTGTCACCTCCACAGTACAACCTATCAGGGTTTTTTTTAGTTTTTTATTTGTTTGCTTTTACAGTATCTACTCTAAACATATGTGAACAATACACAAAAGCAACACATAAACATAGCACTTTAAAACAGAGTAAAGCATGCAGCAATGGCTTATAATTAATTTCCTACAATACTTCTTATTGATGCATTTTCAGCATCTCCAAGAAATCTTATGTTTCTCTTGTTACAAGGCAGGGTTAGCAAGGATTTTAAGTATGCTTTTAGTCAGGCAGTGTCATCCTAAATAAATGCAAGTGATCACTGTTTCTGTCTTATCAATCTAATGGATTGCTATGGCAAGAAAATATCCTAAGTATTCAAAACTCTTCAAGTTTTGGGGAATTTGGGGTTTCTTCCCCCATATAAGTACTGTGCCACTGTACCACTGAGTAGCATTCTTTATTTTAATACTATAAAGCATTACAGAAGTGTTATGTTATGCATAATCTGATACCATGATGGTAACTAATAATACGCCCATCCATGACTTCAATCAACTATATCAACCTTTATTTAAAACATGGTCTATAAAAAACCCTGTTGGTTTCATGGCTTTTTCAAACAGGGTTAGCAAGTGAACCCAAGAGGAGCACTTTAATTTCACTTAAAAAACCCCAACAGAATCAAGGTGAAGAGTATCTACCCAAATATTGGAAGCAAAAAGAAAACAAAGCAAAACTTTGTAACAACATTCTTGAGGTGAACCTTCATAGAGAGACTGGTGCAAGAAAAGACTGCCATAATACTCCTTTATCTAGTGCATTAACACTTGTACAATTCCAATCAAATTTCTCTATAATTCAAATAGTCACAACAATGACTGAAAAATCATCCCAAGGGCAACTGAGTAGATATAGTGCTTTGGTTTTTCCATACTGCTAAAACACAGGGCTAATTTGAGTAATTTCTAGTCCCATCTTTTATAAATTTACTGGATGTACTTGAGAAGGAGAGTACAAGAAAATCATTATCTGTGCAAGAACAGACTAGAGCTAACAGACTATGTCTTTTCTCACACCTGGGAGAACTGCTGAGGAATAAAACAGGACAACTGCATTATTGTGAAAGAGAAAAAAATAAAACCTACCTTAAAAAAATTAGCATGCAAGTAAAAGGGAAAAAAAGTCAGGATGACAAGAAAGGCTGCACTGTAACAGTGAGAACCAAAGTAAAAGTAGATGTGCCCAGTGTGAGAGTGCAAAGACAGACCTCTAATAAACATCATGTACATGGACAGGAAGAAGAAAGAAAGGATATCTACCTGGAAAGTGCATGCCAATGCAAAAATTCCAAGCATGTGCAGATGAGAGAAAAGGACTGGATTAGTCATTCTATCAATGTTCCTTTGAAGCCTTCTGACTACTTTAAAAAAGCCCCAAACAAACAATCTTCTACTGCTAAAATTCCCCCTTTTCCAGTTACTGGTCACATACATTAAGGATGCAGGTGTTCAGAGAATACAGAAGAGATTAAAAAATATGATAGTGACACAAGTTTAGGAATTTTAAATTATGTCACTATGAATGCTGTGAAGACAGGGCTGGTTTGACTCTTACCAGCCTCATGAGTTTGCATAGATTTATTTTCACTGCCAACAGTACTACGAATTTCTGCCTTTAAGATACACTTGTGCTGTGCTAATACAACTGTCCAGCCAAAAAAACCCTCCTGAGAATAGATAAAAAATAACCTAGTTTAAACAGTCATTTTCAGGGGGAAAAGTCTCCCATTCTAGTTCACTGCCCAGCAATGCCAATAGTAGGCCAATGGGTGGCTGCAGACAGCAGTTCCAAGTGCAATCATGTGCGTAATCATGTTTTCTGTTGTGACAACTCAGTATCTTTTACAGATTTGATAATGATGTTAAAATCTTCCACTTTTAAAACTGCAAAAGCTAATTTTGAAATCATTATTTATTTTGAGTCAGATTATTTCATAAATCTGGCCTAAAATGCAATCACAGAACTTAAATCATCACAAATCTCTTGCACTGGAAATTTCTAAAGCCTGCAACCAGAGTACCTGTGATATAATAATATTGCACTCCAAGGCTTTATCCCAGTATAATTTAGACACCTAGAAATGTAGGTGACAGGACATAGAAGATAAATTGGGATAACGACACATTTGCCTGTGAAATAAATCAACTTTTTAGGTATTTTAAGTTCTATCACCCATACCCTAAAAGCCTTTAAAACATAAAGTGCACATTAAATTTCTACAGATAGTTACGTAAGATTAAATAAGCTTTAATACATTTTAAGGTTCTTGTCCTGTTAGAACATAGCCAAATAAACAATTAGAATTTTTTAGTTTTTATAGGAATGCCCTAATAGGAGCCTAAAAAAAATGAAATTCTCTTGAAAAATTAATGCCAACTGTTTTTTTCACAATGCTTTCATGTAGACAATGGTATTCTATAATTTAGAAAAATATTAAATAAAAAAAAAAAGTCCATCTGATCTCTGCATGGGAAACATACTTGGAATTCTAACCCAGGCAAATATTCAGTACGTGTTCTATTTTTTCAGTAGGTTCATGTCCACAAATTGCTGACAAAAAAAGTTGTTGATAAAAAAAGCAAAAGTCTGCTTATTTCAGACTCCTCAAATGAAGCTAACTAAAAGTTTGAAGTCTTCCAATGCTCATAAAACCATCATCTGAACATAGAAACTTACATGTGATGACATGTAAATGGATAAAATTAGATCAATATTAACTCCTGGCAACTTATCTTTATACTGCCAACATACTGTTTTTAAAGTGTGCCCATTCAGCTACTTACTGCATAGACCTTCACTTAGTGGAAGCATTTGAATGCAGGAAAGAGTTCAGCAGCCACTTCACTGATCTGTAGCTGCCATACCAGGTGTTCACAGATTTCACAGGAATCACTTCCAGAACACACACATTGCACATCAAAGCAATCACAGTTAAAAAGCTAAGATCTTTTTTCTCATTAAAAACATGGTTTGCAATTTTGTTGGAAGAAGAAGCAACACTTTTTTTTAGCAAGCACATCTACAATACAAAGTCTATCTAGCACCAAAATCAACTATAAAACTGTGCAAGATCCACAGTTCCAAAAACTGACATATTTTCCTTAAAATTATACACCATGCATAGGACTTTATAGCAATGAATAATTATTTTTTTGCCTCTAATATATATAGAAATAATTGATGGACAACCTGTAAGCTGCATTCTACCAGAAAAAGGAGGAAATGGAGGAAAAGGGGTAATTTAGTTATTTCTGACAGAGGATTTTGCAATTTAAGAATAAAAAAATGCACTGCAACAATCACACACCATGCAGTTGACAACCATTTTGAACACCAGAGCTATCACACTGTTCTGGACAAAATTAATGCCTACTTCCACCCCTCATGCAGAGTTCTTTATCTGTAAGAATTTAAAATTCTGAAATTGCTAAGAGAAAACACGGCCAAAAAAAAAAAAAAATTCATGCAGTCAATTAGATTTGGAATACTATCTACAGAAACATGTAACAATCAAGAGGCAGCTCAAAACATCAGTGTAAAATTTAATTTAGAAGAAGGCTCAGGAGCCAAATGATTCTTCGTTAAGATGCTGCCAACATCAGAATAGGAAGGAGCTTACACAAAAACTTCTGTTTTCCCACAATTCTTGCAGCAGCTTTCCACAGGCACTTACAGTTAAGAAAACAATTATACCAGTTTGCACTTAATCCTCAAACCACTGTTTCCGCACACAAACTAGCAAATTTCTAGTTTACACTTCATTTTTCAATACAGACTAATTACAACAGCTAAATTTAAGACCTTCTTCTATGAAATAAAAGTAGGGAGCAGCTTTTTAGAAGAATAAGGGAACTAAAAGAAGGGTTTTTTGAGCAAGAGACATGTAAGACTGCCAACAAGACAAACAAGCCAAAGACAACACATGGACAAAGGAAATCAAACACAAGCTGACATAAGACACCACCACTAAGGGAGCCTGATGAGATGCCAGAGATGTGCTCCAGTCAAACACAGAAAAGCAGCAATAAAACTTCCAGCATTCATGTGTGCATGTGGAATAGAGCAGAAGTCTGTACTGTAACTTCCCATTCCCTATTAGTACCTTCCTGAAGGGCCAGCTCTGGTGACTGTGTAACAGATGGTGAAGATGGTGGCTTTGAAGACAGGCTTGGAGCAGGCGACCTTACTGACGACATCGCAGCAGAGGAAGCAGATGTTCCAGCTCCAGGCTTGGTAAATGGAACATTCTGGCTCACTGAGTGCCCGGGCTGTGAAGAGTCAATGCCACCTGAAAACAACAGCAGAAAGCAGGAACCCTTTGTATGCACTTGCACAGACGATTACACAACACAAGCAATCGAATTTGACTTCACAGTATCTACAAAAAACAATACAGTACTTCAAAGAGAGATGCCTTCAAACAAGTATCTGTGGAAAGTTCGGTTGCTTTAAAAAATTAAATACCTATAGTGCTAAAACTCCATTATAATGAACAAATTGCTCTGACAACTAAGAGGAAAAAAGTGAAAGCAAGACTAAGCTGAAGCTTATTTTTGCTACATCCCCACAACTCTGTGCTTTTACAAGTTACTCTTCCCACATAAGTGGAATGTAGTTCACCTGAAACAGGCCCCCCTCAACATTCCTCCCACGAGAGGAAACCTTGTGTAGTAGACCAATATTATGCCTCCCTTGCAGTGCTGGCACTTTGCAATTTGGGTACTCAATTATGAGACTCATAGTCCAAGCAATCTGTTTCAATCAACCCTGAGTATTCTACAAAACTTCTGATGTGTTTTAGGCATCTGGACTAGATATAATCTGCTTTAAAAAAGGTCAGATTAATGCTTTGAGAGATTTGACACAGTCCAGTTCAAACTCCTATCAGACAAGGACAACATAACTTCAATTAAGTTAGCTCTTAACTAAGGGTTGCTCTTTGCTTATAAATTGAGAAAATTTGTGTTATGATTCTTTCTAAAAAACCCTGACAGACCAAGCTGTTAAAAATAAGAAGGAAATGGTTTTACCAAAAATACTGAGTAAACACAGAAATTAAGCAAGAACAAAATTCACCATTTGCAGAGTACTTGTTTAAGTTACAGAATTTGCTAGAGGATGCAGAGGTAATATTAACTTTGCTTCTTCTGCACATATAGCTGTGTAGTTCATAGAGTCCCTTGACTTTTCCTTGAATAATGGGAGGTGATATCTCAAAAAACTTTATGGGCAAATTGAGGTTTCCTTTAGAGGGTGAAGAAGAAGAGGTGGCTTAAAATGATCCTTCCGTTTTTCTTATTTACAGTCAAAATTAACAGCACACATCTTTATTATCTTAAGGGAACTTTTATATATTTTGCAATTTTCAATTCTGATGTTGAGCATACATATGGCTTTTTCCCAAAGCTTATCAAAATCAAAATTATGTCCTTTTCCAATGAACATACAGAGCATTTTTATTGAGATATACTTGCTATAACCTCTGCTTCTACCCACTGTCTTGCAGATTCCCCATGGGAGCTTCAGAACCTGTCAGCAGGAATGCTCTTATTACAGTAGCTCCCTCAAGTAAGATATGCACGACAATAAGGGAAGTTCTTTGCCACGTTCACATGCTTATCCAGGTTTTTGTAGCAGAAAGTTGTTGTAGGGTGATGGTATTTTCCACATTTCAAAGTCAATATAGCAATGCTGGCAGCATCAAGCACCAGTGTAGAGAGTGCTAAATGCTGTAATGTCAGTGTCACATGCTCAAAGCCAAAACCAATTTACACCTGGATTAGCTGAAGATGTAATACATTCCTGCCAAGTACTAATATCTATTCTCAAACAAAGGTTATCCAATTACCTTCAAAATTACATGAATCCTTTAAATGCATTGTAAAAAAAAAAAGTTTTAAAACTCTGAGAAATAAAATGTATTTTTTTCTTTGTATAAAAATTCAACCTGCAAAATCAAATGTTAAACTTTACTTGGTGACTCTGTAAAGGCTTTGAAAGCTGTAAGCAACCAAGACCAAAGGAAACACTGGAACAAAGTTAACATTTAGAACCACATTGTTGGTAACTATCACCACATGAAACAATCCATGGTTACAGAAATTATGCTATCACGTTTTTTTTCCTCTGGCCAATGAGAAGATTGCATTCTGTCATATAAGTACTGATCATTTTAGGATTGCTTATTTTAGCTCAAGACAAAGCTGGACTGACACCAGTTTAGAGCACAAGTTTCCAATCAACTTAACCAGAACAAACACAATCAGGCCATATAATAGTCCCATCAACTGATGTCATGAGAAGTCAAGAGTTGTCTCAGGCAGTGATAAATATAAACCCCATTCTCAGTGACACAGTATTTTCTGGTTTTCACATTCAACTCCTCTCACCTTCAATGCGTACTGAAGTTTTCCCTTCATGCATCTTAACCATGAACACCTCTTGCACTAAAATGATCAAGCATAAAGATCTACAGCTAAAAGGCATGTTACAGGAAGGATCAGAATGGAGCAAATTAGCAGTGTAATTCATCATTTTTTCCTATAAACCATCACAAAGTTGTCATTTAATTTCTAACTTGAGACCTAGAGGTCATAGTTTAAAAGTATCACCACACCATCCCCTCAAAATTTTAGAAGAGATGCAAGAATTGTCCTTCTGAGTTGCTCCAGCTGTGATCTTGATTTCCTGTCCTCACAACCTTGGCAATCCCTCACACACCCACACCCAACATAACATACAATTTCTAAGGAGAAACCTCCCTGCAGTTTGTTTTTTCAACAGCATCCTTTGCCCCTGACTTTCAGTACTGGCTGCAGTCCTTCCCCTTTTTTCAACCACACCTATATTAGCAGGCTTACAGGATTATAACCTACATTCCCACGGAACTGGGGCAGCAAGGACTTTACATCCTGATCTGACATAAGGGGAACTATGTGCATGAGATAATGAAATTAGAGTGTCTCCTGTTCAAGCAGACTGTCCATACATACCAGATGCAAAGAAACCCCTGCCATATATCCACAGGAGTTCTCCAGCTCCCTCTCCTCAGGGAGGAGTCCAGTAAAATTCAGGCATCCTGGCTGACATCCATGCTAACTTGGAAAGCACCAAGAATAATGAGAGTGCCCCGACTGCAGCTGAAATAAGCTGAAAAAACATTAAAGAAAACTACTGACCTAGAAAGACAAAAAGCCTAAATAATACAGAGTATGTCATTTAAATAGCATAACACTCCTGGACAGACTTTTACCAACACTATTCTGCTGAAATGCAGAATTTAAAGCTAGAAGAGGGTGATATGGCAGGGTTAAACTAGTGTAAACTTCCAAGAAGAATCTCAAATTGCAAAGCAAATTATTCTCAGTGGCTATTATTCATCAAGAGCAGTCAACCACCAGCAAAAAAAAATCCTCTTAAAATAAATTTGTCTTTTTCTAGTGAAATCTCAGCAAGCTCGCTGAAAATACTTCAGCTGTTTCAGAGAAGGGCTGTTAAAGTTTTAGGAAGACTTTGTTGCAGTTCTACGTCCTTAGTACACAACATACAGAAGTTCAGGGGGTTGACCTTAGTAAATTTAACATGCTGGAGGCTTTGCAGGGCTATACATAAAATTGGATTTTTATAGAAACCAATTTAAGTCCAGTGGTGACAACTTTTTTGATTCAAGTAAAAAACAATTAAAATCAAACAACTTCTGAAAAATCTTGCCAGCCTAAGTTACCAGCCTAAATAAGTCCTATTTGAACACACAGACTTTAATTAAGACATCATTCCTCTACATAAAGGTTTCATTTTCATCACAAAGCTTTCAGTGCTGACTGTACAAAAGTTCTTTTGAAAAATACACCAAAACTGTAGCATCCTGACTGACAGTCTTTCTGCAATTTGCTTATTTATAAATTCAAAGACTGTAAGGGTCATCTTTCACAGCACAGGGGCAACGAGAGCAAATTTATTGGCACCATGACTAATAGGAGGATACTGTATCCAAGTTTCTTCACACAAACACTCACAGAAAGCACACTTACGAATTTCAGTATACCTCAATGTTTTTTCAAAGTAGTTTAGCTAAAAACTATGCACAGAACAGATGGCAACTGTTTCCCATCATTGTTTCTTCCTGGGGAAAGCAGGGAGGATGAAATATTCAGAAAATTTCCTCCCAACAGATCTTTCATTATTTCCTTGTGCTCCTTGTGTATTGTATCCAGACACTTTCCAAGGATGTACAAGAACTGGCAAATCATTTTCAAAATCCAACTCCTTTTCTTAAAGGCTGAAAACAAATAGAATACTATATATAAAATGACCCCATCTGAGAACAGTAAGACTACATTGGGAAATTCAGAAAGCATCTCAGCAGCTCAAAAGCAAACAAATTACGCCAGGATCAACCAATTATTGTAATTATTTTACAATTTTATTATTATGCATTTATTTGTAATTATTTATGTATTTTACTATCCAGGTGTTGTAGCAATTGGATTTTTAATATATTTTAGTCAAAGATGTTCTAGATTAAAATAAATCAGGTATCACTGAAGGCAGTTTCTTTAGCCCCAGGCATCAAAAATGCTTTAAAGTGTTCAAGATTTAGTAATAAAATCATACAGCTCTTCCTTCAGCCTTGCTATCAGTTGCTATTTTTATCTGCTTTTCTTAGTCAGCAAATACAGAATCATTTGTGTGCTGAGGTTAAACCAGAATTCAGAGGAAAAAAAAAATTATTTTCCAGATAATTCACTTCCAGAAACCTGTCCACTGTGCAATGAAGCACAGGGCATGCTTCTATCAGCAGCTTCACAAGCCCATAAAGAGTCTTAATGTGGTTTAACTACTGATGCCTACAGTCTGGCAAACCAACCAAGGACCGCAGTATTACCCAAGTGTAACAGAAACAGTGGATCAGTGTTTATTTTCATAACTGCAAAGTGAGTATCCGTGCCACAGCCAAGTCTATCATTAGTTCTTCGAAATTCAAGTGTAATATTACTACTTTTTCTTGGGGCCATGTACTAACTCAATCACACCCTTAAGAGCAGCATTGAACAGTTCAAAAATAAAACTACTGCTCATATTGCTCTTCACCATCTGGTCAGCTCCACTGTTCCACCCTTAAAACAGCTGCTCATTACAAAAAAAATTGCTATGAACAAATCATCTCAAGACACCTCCACAGGAAATAAAATTATCAAGCATTGAAATTAAAATAAAACACTACCAGTGTCAACAAACAATAAGTTGTTTTCGGATGCCTACTGCATATTGTGCTATTCTGGAAAGATACCTGCACTCCTTCAAGTCCAGCTGCAGATTCTGCACTCAACAGAGTCAACTTTTTTGGCCAGTCCTTGAAAGAATTCATTTTTATGCTCAACCACGAAACGACAGTAACTTCAGGAGCTTTTCAAGGAGCTCCCTATTTTTCTTTTTTAAACGGTATTTTGTTTCATGATTTTGAAATACTGGAGAAAATGACACAGAGCACTCCGCAGCACAGAATTCAAATCTACTAACATTAAAAGTATAAAACTGAGCTGAGCATGACACACTACATCCTAGCCTTGGGCATGTGGGAAACAATACTGAAACTAAATTCAAACTGTGGATTGGATGAGCTTCATTTAAGCTTAACTGCTTTTCCCAAAGCTTTACCAAGGCCATATTCTTTCTTGAGTCCTTGGTCTGAGAAAACCTCAGTTACAAGGACTCCTAAAACGGTTTCAATGTTACACCATAATCCGAAATATTTAGCATTAAAAAGGAAATCTAACATCTGTCTTTGGTAGAGAAAGCAAGCCGTAGTCTGGCACTGCTTACAAGTCAAAACTCCATGTAAGTCTGAAAATTCCCAGTTTAGAAAGAAAATCAGAATATTCCTGCACAGACCACTGCTCTCTCATCTGCAGAGCAGGATGTTTCAATGCGAAAGTACTCCCATATCTCTAATCTCTTCCATGCTTCCGTGGTACTAAGTACTATCCCATGAACTGGTACTCAGTTTTCCTACAAAACAAGCTGAAAGTACCAGTGAGGACTGAAAATACTTGCCCTCAACTGGCATCTTCACAACTTTATAACTACATCCATACTAAAACTATCAAGTTGTTGCCTACAAAAATCAGCTATAACTTCCTAACTCTTTCAAATGCTTATCAAAACTATTGATTAAAAAAAACCCCAGCTGACTCCAAACCCATGTAGGGCTCCCCTTTTTTCCTGAAATTTGTGAGAAAATGAATGTGTGTTTATGATCCAATTATTACAATTACTAGAGAGATGATTCTGCCTGAATTAAGGTGCAAACAAGACCATATGCCAAACTCAGTAGTATGAATTTTATTTAACAGTAAATATGAAGTAATGAGAGAATAAAATGGGAGGGGAGGGGAGGGGAGGGGAGGGGAGGGGAGGGGAGGGGAGGGGAGGGGAGGGGAGGGGAGGGGAGGGGAGGGGAGGGGAGGGGAGGGGAGGGGAGGGGAGTGACAACAGATTAAGACCCATCAAGAGAGTGGCAAGGGGTAGACAAGAAAAATACCTCAAATCCTGCAGGCAATCCCAGGCTGAGAATGAAACATGCTCTCATTTCATTGGGAACTGCCCAATTGTGCAGGACACAAGAATTAAAAGGCACAATTACCTATGTGAAGTGTTATCAAAGGAAGCAAAAAAGCAAGATTGGACAGTGTTTCAGGAACCACATATAAGAGATGACAGCAGCAAGATTGGACAGTGTTTCAGGAACCACATATAAGAGATGACAGCAATGAGTTATAAAAACCGCTAGTTATAATTTTTGTGAAGGAAATCCAAGCATTCGTGGTGGATGTGACTGTGTGATACGAGTGTACTGACACATCTTTAGAAGAAGCGGCCATAGAAAAAGTGAAGAAATACCAACATCATCACAAAGACATCCAGGAACTCGCAAATGTGGCAGATATCGTATTTGTGAGCTTTCCCTGTGGAGCATGGGGGAAATGGTACCACAGAAACCACGAACTTCTGAGGGCCCTGGGTCTCTCCAAGTGAAGGCAGGAGAAGACAGCCCACACCCTGGCCTCCAGAGCGCTCTGCACTTCTGTAGGTATTGTACATGTGTCTGTGAGTAAAGCACGTGCTGTTACATCACCTTAACTCACCACTGAAGTTTCAGCAAATGGCATGGGCACTGGGCAGCCACAAGCCAGCTGATAACAGGCATGGATAGCACATGGGGATGAGAATGGACTCATCATGAGGTGCCTCATACCATCCAAATGAGACAAAATTCTACTGATTTTCACTGAAGTGGACAGGCCACCTATACTTAACTTGGAAAAGGAACATACATAAATTATATGTGTTTGATAAACAGAAAGATACCACCACCTGGGGATCCAGTGTCCTGTTAGTCCTCTTCTTCTGGTCTTCTTGGTGGTGGGAGCCCAACACAACAGTTCAATGGGTTAATTATGTTCAGGTGTACATGGGAAGTCCAAGCACTTCCCTTTGCATGCAGGTGGGAGAGTTTTACACTGTCTTTTGCAACACTGTGGATCATGCCCAGTCCTCTGGTGGAAGGCCTCAGAAATTGAGTCAGGGGGCACTTCGGGGGTCTTTGATGGTTTATGATCCCTTCTAAGACATGATGCTGCCTCTCACATCAGTGCAGTTGAGCCAGTTATGCCCCATCAGAAGGGATGAACACCCTCAGGCCTAAGCGTGACAGTTGTGTAAGGAAGGACAACTGGCATGATATAAAACACCACCCTGCCTCCACAGGGTCTGCTTCTTATCTAGCTCAAAACCCAGCTTGTAGCCACTGGTGGTGGGTGTTCACCCTCCCTGTCTTGTGTGGATCAAAGGCTTCCCCATCACACACCACACTCCCAAAAACACTCTCCTCTCCCTGGAGAAAGTGTGCAAACCTGGCCTCAACAAAGCTCCCTGTGACCTCCACAAATGGCTAATTGTTTTGAGTCATTACCACTAACATTTCAGTCTCTCTCAGTGTTCACTAATGCAAAATTTAAAGAAATTACTTAAACCATGAAAAATTCTCTAGCCAGAAAAAGCATCTCTGTGATTAACAGATATATTTCAGAAATTACCCATTCCTGCAGAACTGCATGAAAAAATTCCCTTCCAAGGCTACGCACATGAAAAACACACCAGTAAACTAAAACCATCCCCTAAATAGTGTATTTTTTCTGTATCTCTCAATAGAAACAAGTAGCTGCTATTGTGAGGACTGTGGTAACCAAATTAGAAAAGCTACAAGAATGAGTGACAGAATTCAAAATTACATTACAGAATTCCACAGTGAATAAGCCCAAGCCAACAAGAGCACATGATTACTCATGCTTCCCAGACAAATCTGGAAGTTCACGATCTTTCAAGTAATACCATACCTGTATTTATTTGGTTGTTTACTTTAGCAACTGATCCAGTGAGATTCCTGCTGAGGTTGTCTTGCACAGACTGAGCAGATGAAACAGTTGATAATGTTGTATTATATCCCATGGGAACGTGCTGTTGAACAGAATGAGGTACTGATGTACTCTGGCTAGAAAACGCATTTGTCTCTTTGAACTGTCCAACAGCAGGTAGACTCTGCGAGGTAAATGTCTGCCCATACACACCACCAGCAGCCACGGGAGGATAGGAAACATTAGGATACATGGCACCAGAAACCACGGGCATGGCATAGTGATCAGAATTAAGGGGAAATCCCTGAGATGCAACTGAAGAGCTGACAGAAGTGCTGTAGTGATTATCAAATGCTGAATATGACTGCTGAGCACTCATATGCAAGTAGGATGCAGATGATATTGCTCCTTGAACAGGTCTGTCACTGGACCCCCCCGAATGGGGAGGAGTGTTGTTGTACAATTGCTGCGATTCCTGTGCATTCAACACATTGCTACCCACAGATGTCGTAACGTTTTGTGCTGGTGCTGAATAGTAACCAGGGTAGTAACTGGCTCTGTACTGATTATCCAGATGTGAAGCAGCAGCTTTATTGGGCACTTGGGAATAGTGTCCTGAAGGCGCACTGTAGTTTGGAAGATGTGAGCCATAGCCAGAGGGGAACTGCATCTGACTCTGCATAGGACCTGAAATGAAGAGAAAACATCACATGTATTAAATGAGCATCTGCTAGCAGTGCCAATGGACTCTGCACCTGAACTAACAGACAATTACTTTCTTCTTCTTTTCTGTCACTATTTTTGAGCTCAATCCCCATCAGCAGAGAAAGAATAAACCAAGTATAACACATGCAAATACAGTATTTGAAGAAATTAGCAAACACACACAGAAGTAGCAGAAAAATGGATACCATGCCAAGACTGTTGGCCTCTTGTTTGTATTTTGAATATTTTTAACAGTTTATAAGAGGTTAATACTTAAAAAAAATAGTGAGCCACAATAAACACCAAACTGGTGTTTCTAAGTGTTTGAGCACAAGGGTTTGCCTTACAGAAACTGACTGAATATGGAAACTGAAAAGCTGCAGTCAAATCAGTATGTCACTACATAACAATATAGGTACTCTTCTTTACAAGTCTTCAATACAGTGACCAAGATAAAGAGTTGCAGGGCAGTTATATTTGTCTTCTATGTATTATGCTTTCAGGAAAACTGGTGTTTTTACGGAACTACAGAGTATTTGATAAGGCATGTCATTTTCATTTACTGCCTGATACTTACATCAGGTGTAAGAGATGTTGGTATCAGAGAAACTGACCTCTGGTATCACTGCAATTGACTATGCAACATTAGAGGTTAATTACATACTGGCCCAGCAAGGGTCAAACAAGTGCTTGCCTGCTAGAGACCAAACGTTAACTATGTCCAAACTGATTTTCTCAGGACTAACTGCTCAATGGGAAATCTCAAAGTTCTTCCTCACGTTCTATTCTTTAACCCTGTTTTTATTTTTAGTGAACCACAAATGCTTTGTTTGGATAACTTACTTTCTTAAAATTGCCACACCCTATTGCTTACACCACGCAGAATGACTGTGGTGTTATTTCTCACTCCTTGCCTTGGTCAATAAAAACACAAACACAGCACTGGCCCACTCACAAATCAAACGGCAGCTGAGGTAATAACGAATAGTTGATTCCCCTGCTTATATTTACAATGATTACAAAACTTAAGCATTAATTTTCTTGTCTTGAAATTCTGAAAAATCACTGTTTTCCAAGTAACCTCTAGATGTCCTATGATTAACTTGCAAGGCAATTCTAATAATGAATTTGTTAACAGACCCCTATAAGTAAGGAAGATACTGCCCAAAATTGCTTTCTGGTAAAATTAAAAATGCCCTTACATAACTGACAGGAAGTTGAGTAGACGAGAAAGGAGCTAAAAAAAATGCAGAACAGTAACTTGGGCTGCTGGGTGAAAGACAGAGAGGCACTTTGGAGAAAAGCATAAAGAGCTTAAAAAAAAAAATTATCTCGAGTTTTGAGGAGAGCAACTACGCTTCTGATTCACCTTTTCCTTGAAAAAGTGGGAACTGCTTTATAGAGCTGCAGAATGTTTTCTCCTTTAAAGGAAAATGACTTTGAGTTAGCAAGTCATTACCAGATACATGAACTTTGCCAGACTTTTGACCTTCTTTTTAAAGTCTGAAAAAGCAAACCCAAAAATACACCAATAACTTACACGTGTCAAAGCAGCTATGTCACTTAAGGTGGCAAGAAAAGATATTTTATTTGAAAAGTCTGTGCAACTGTTCTACTGATATATGCAGATTCAACTAACTGAGCAGGTATAATTTAGAAACTGGTCTAGGAGCACCTGACTTCTAAATAAAAGGTTGCATATCAAATCATCTACTGCGAAGTCTTCCAGTACCTAGCTCTTTTTTAAAAACACACACCATAAACAGAGATTAAATTACCAATACAAGATTTCAGTCTCTACATAATAAAATGCAGAGTCTTTTTTATTCACATTTTAAGTAGAAACATCTATAAATACACACATGAAAATTTCACTGAGACAGACAATATTTGAAAAATTATATTTTTGATTTCAAACTGCAGGTCCTTTGAAAACAAGTTTTACAATTACAGATGAAAGATTAATCTCATTATTTGAAGTGAGTTTTTTGTCCATTTGATTACAAAGAATGTGAGTAGAAAGTAATTTTTGTACTGCAATTAGTAGCTGAAGCTACTAATGGTGACTAGATAACTGGACAGTTTACAACACTGGAAATCAGAATACATCTTCAGTATCATTTCAAAATCTCATTAATCAAACACCAGCTGCACACAGCAGGTGTATTTGTAACACATCATCTCTATAATGAAAGCAGTGAACCTCTCCTACGAACAAACTAATATTTTATATAATGTTACAATGTGTAATTACACAGACATTAACAGGCAAACTGCGGATTTTCACTGTAATTCTTATCGTATTGCTTATGTTCTCATGGTTTTTACGCTGCTTTAAAAAGGGTGTTGGGGAGGCGTTCTTGGTAAAAAAAGAAGGGGGAGTTGTGGAGGGCTGTGACCCCTTAGCACAAGAGCCCTCCGAACTCTCTTGGAGGAGAGAGGCCTGAGGGCAAAAAGACTCTCCCAGAGATAAGCAACCTTTCCCTGGGTCATGGTGACAAAGTGAACCACCCCCAGCATGCCTTGTTTCTATATGGTAATAGCCTGTACCCAGTTGGCTAATTGGTTTCTACCCCACCCCCTGCCTTTCCCATAAAAAGCCCCTGTTTCTGCCCCTGACTAGGAAGCTTTTGTTCCCGGCCATCCCTTCACAGGGGCTGCTGGACAACAAAAGCTGCCTCTGTGGAACTGCCAAACGAGGCTCCCATCTCTCTACCCCCGAGTTCGCCTTGGGTGATTTCACAAAGAGCTGAATCACGAGAGCTGATAGCACTTGTAGCAGAGAAGTTGCTATGCTTGCTGAAATCCCCTGCTGCCCAGGGAGGATTGCCACCACCCCTGGAAGAGTTGTTCTTTGCAGGACTCTCTCTCTAGGAAGGTCGTGGCATACCGGTGCTGACCAGCATCGGACCCCGTGATGGTAAACCTCAAAACCCTTAATGCTTTTTGGGGGAGGGGGAGCCACCATGCAAAAAACTCCAAACTCCCACAGAAGAAAGCAGCAGTGCTATGGCTATACCACTATGTGAATTAGTAAAGTTTTGCTTGCTGAAGTCATGTTTGGTTTTTATGTCCATGCATTCCCTCAGCAGCATAATTCAGCCATCTGCCACATACCCTACCTACACGGAGTCTACGGCTGGATGCTACAACACCAAACTTCCTTTCTATCCAAAACCACTTGTGAGCTTTCCAAAACTTGCAACATCCCTTGACCGACCTCCAGAGAAGACTCCCACAGCTTCCAAACATGTCCTTCACTCCCTGGGCAGAGGGCAGCACCACTGTCCCTTGTTTACTGCTGGCAAACAAACCAGCAGATCAAGGTGCTGCTGAGCTCTCACTACAGCTCAGTCACAGAATTGATGTCTCCTCCTTCATTCACACAGCTTCCCATTTTCACAAAATATTCAGAGGTTTCCCATCTTTCACATCTCTATTCTCTTTGTTAAATTGACTGAAACTATCCAAAGTCTGAGGAGGGATGAAAAACAAGGCTAAATAACATAATAACGGAAATTTTGCTTCCAAAATGCCAGTAGAGAAACCAATGGCAGCCTTACAAACCAGCTGTAGACAGCACCAGGCAAAACTCTTCTAAAGAGCCATGGGGATTCAATACAATTCTCCTCTCAGTGCTGCATTTCAATACATTAAATTGTTAGTGCTGAAGTCCTCCACCACTACTGAAGAAATACATCATCTTTCAGTACGGATTTAACAAGAACCATTTTGTTATGCTGAAATTAGGAAATAGGTCATTTTCCACTTAGATACAAAGCCACTTGTAAGACTACAAAAAAAGCTTCTCGAACTTGTAAGAGAAGGAAGAAAATAATACCATATACACAAGAAGTTACTTTTAAAAACCCAACAAAACAATCACCCCTAAATTTAACAAAAACTAAAGTCTCCAAGGATCTCAAACGGACTTGGTCATTGAACCAAGCAAAATTTACTAATAACAAACCTAAACATCCTTTTTAATACCATCATATGTACAACAGGCTGCTTGCCTTCTGCAAAAAACACTCCTTTTCATCAGATGGCAGCAACTACAAAGTTTTAACTGAAAAATTCACATTTAATCGAATTAAAACACAGAGCACTCTAAACACTTGAAAGGATACACTGGTGTTTTCCTTCAGCCAATACAGAAATAGCTCAATCCACTTTAGAATCTTACATTTAAACTCCATTACAGTGACATAAAATTAAATTTCAAAAGCAATGACAGTCCTCTTTGTGAGATTTAGTTTCTATGAGATAGAACAGAAATTTCCACTAGTCGTTTTATGTTACTATTCCCCTCTACTTCCCCTCCTACTTCAATTAAAAAAAAAAAAGCCCCAAATCCTGTGTTGTAACTGCAGGAGATTAGCACTACAAGACAACAGATAGACCAATAGAAACATTTTATAATGCTATTGCTAAATGTCACAAAATAAAAAATTCAGACTAAAATTATTGACTAAAGTCATCAAAGGCATCTAAAGAAACACAGAAGCCAAAGTTATGCAATAAAAATTCAAGTCTGTTATTGAACAGTGTATAAATTTCTCAGAATTAAGGAGTGTTTTTCAGAAAATAAATGGCCTATGCCCTGGTTTTACACAAGCTGTTTCTAACAATATTAGCAGCAACAAGGAGTTAATTAATTAAAACAACAAAAACGATGGCTCTTTAAAATTAGTATTTCATTCAGCTAAAAACACGAAGAGAAGATGTGATGATAGTTTCTATTTGTTTCTGGAAACACTTCCAGGTTATTCATGCTGTAGCAGTTGTATCTCGATAACGGCATGTTTTTTGATTAAAAGCCATATCAATTGGCATTTTCTGCACAACTTTTACAAACACCAGCATTACAATACCAGTTTGGACACAACTGAGGTATCACTATCTCCTTAAAACCTACCATTTAATTACATTCACTTTCTTCGGTGACTGCCTCAACACCTACTTTATAAGCATTTAGGTGCTTAGCACTTAATTTCCCTTTTGGACACGAGAAAAATTCACAATTCTCAAGTAAAAAATTTTGTAGGTCCTTACCCTGCATACTGATCTGTTCAGAAAACACACCTGTGCAGGAAATAGTCTGGCTACAAAAGATTTAACAGTATAAGCTAGAACTCTATGCAAGAGGCCAAATTTATTTACCACACCAATATTACATAGAGGAGATGATTATATAGGGATTTTGAAGAGTTAATGTGGTGTGTCAATAAAGAACTGATTTTATAGCACAGCAATTTAAAAATGCGGAAGTGTACACTCACTACTTTCATTCATAGTACAGTCAGTCTCACTACCTCTCCACCTGAAATGGGAGTCAATATTTTATGACTTTAAACAATTCTGCCTTTGTTTTTCAGTGACCCACATTTCACTGGTCCAATGTTGCCTGCTCAAATCGCAAGATCCAGTTGTGTGAACGCTCACCCCACCTACTACTTTTAAGTTCACACACTGCTACAAAGTGAGTACTCTCGCCCCTAATACGCGATTTTCTGCCCATTCTCACGCACGACAGCCAGCGTCGAGGCCTGGAGGTGCCTCGGCCTCCAGAGCCTTCCTGAAACGCCACAAAGCAGGCGCCACAACACCGGGCAGATCCAAATCCGCGAGGAGAGAAAGGTGCGGATATCCCCTCCCTCGCCCCTTCAGCGAAGAGGGAAGAGGCTGCGCCTTCTCAAGTTCTTTCCGCACGCAGCCGCGGGGGCCCACACCTTCCCCGAGCAGCTCCGGCGGGTCCTGCTGCCTTTCAGCCAAAGGCCGTGCCGGATCCGCCGGGCCCACGCCCGCCCCCCCGGGAGGAAGGAAGAGCGCGCAGGCCCCCAGCACCCACAGGGGCCTCACCGCCGCGGGAGCGGCGCAGCTCGCCCTGGGGACCCCGCGGGCGGCCCCTCCCCTCCCACCCGGGCCCCGCGCAGGCCCCTCACCGTTCTGGCAGCGCGGCGCGCCGCTCGCAGGGGCCGCGGCCTCCAGGGAGCTGCCGGGCCCGCCCGGGGAAAACGCGGCGGCGGCGGCGGGCCGCGGCGGTAGCCCCGCGGGCGCGGACATGACTCCTCGCAGCGCTTCTTCACTGCGTCCCACTCCTGCCTGCCCCTCTTCCTCTTCTTCCTCCTCCTCCTTCTCCTCCTCCTCCGCCGCCCCGATCCGCAGCCGGGCGCCGAGCGAGGGTCGGGAGCCGCGGGAGGGCCCGAGCAGCCGCGCGCGCCGTCGCGGCCCTGAGCGCCGCCGCCCACAGCGCCCCCTGGCGGCGGTTCCGCCGTGAGGCCGCGCCCCGCCCGGCCGCGGGCCCGGCAGGATGGGCTGAGCAGGGAGGATGGGCTGAGCAGGGAGGATGGGCTGAGCAGGGAGGATGGGCTGAGCAGGCAGGATGGGCTGAGCAGGGAGGATGGGCTGAGCAGGCAGGATGGGCTGAGCAGGCAGGATGGGCTGAGCAGGCAGGATGGGCTGAGCAGCGCGGCCGGCCCTCGCACCCCGCGAGAGGCTCAGCTCACCCGCTCCTGGCGGGCACGGCCCCTGTGGCGGCGAGAAACCGCCCGGCCCGGCCCGGCCCGGCCCGCTTAGTCTGTGTGTCGTGAGGCCACATGCCGTATCCGTGACCCTGTGAGCAGGCCGGGGGAGGGTGAGGAGAGGCTCGGGGAGGTGATCTTCCCCTCTACTCGGCTCTAGTGAGGCACATCTGGAGTGTTGGGTTCAGTTCTGGGCTCCTCAGCACAAGAGACATGGAGATCCTGGGGCATGTCCAGTGGAGGGCAACAAGGATGATTGAGGGCATTGCTTATCAGGAATGGTTGGGGGAGCTGGGCTTGTTAAACCTGGAGAAGAGACAACTGAGAGGGGATTTAATCTATATATATGTAAATATATATCTATACACATATAGTGTATAAATATCTAAAGTGGGGCTGCCAAGAGGATGGAGCCAGGCTCTTCTCACTGGTGCCAAACAATAGGACACAAGGCAACTGGCAGAAACTGATGCACGGGAAGTTCCACCTAAACTTCTTTACAGCATGGGTGACTGTACACTGGAGCAAATTGCCCAGAGAGGTTGTGGGGTCTCCCTCACTTGACTATCAGGAGATACTCAAGAACCATCTGGATACAATCCCGTGCCATGTGCTGTAGGATGACCCTGCTTGAGCAGGGAGTTTGAACCAGATGAGCCACTGTGGTCCGTTTCAATCTGACAGATTCTGTGAGGCTGCTCCATGTCCCTGCCTCAGGACACAGATATACACGTGTACAATACACACGCCTCTCATCATTTTGCTTGAGACATTTTTGTATGTATAGGTAATATGTGCTACTTGAGCACATATTATAAATGTACCCTAGAACACACAGAGGTAATGTGCATGTTCTGCACAGAGGAAAAGGCCTCAGAAGGTGAAGTGAGGTGAAAGCTCTCCCGCTGTAATTATTCTTGTACAGACAGAAAAGCCTCAGTGAGATGGGGTGAGCTGAGGCAAGGCTTCTCGTTCAGTGTTAGGAGTGCACACTGTATTCTGTCTGTCTCCAGTGTGGATATATGCTATCTATAGAGACAGGCCTTCACAAGGAACGATGAGGTGAGATAAGGCAAGACTTTCCAGTCTCTCTGCAGAATATATACTAAATATTCTCTGAACAGGAAGACAAGTGTTGGAGAGCCTCTGCCATGGTTCAACCCCAACCAGCTACTGAGCACCACACAGCCTCTCGCTCACTCCACCCCACTCCATCCGGGAGCAATGGGGAAGAGAATCGGAACAGTAGAAGTGAGAAAACTCGTGAGTTGAGATGAAGTCTGTTTAATAGTTAAAGCAAAAATTGTGCACACAAGCAAAGCCAAACGAGGAATTCCTTCACCACTTGCTGTGGATAGGCAGGTGTTCAGCCACCTCCAGGAAAGCAGGGCTCCATCACATGGAATGGTTATTTGGGAAGACAAACACCATCACTCTGAACATCCCTCTCTTCCTTCTTCTCTCTCACCCAGCTCTATATGCTGAGCACACCACCACATGGTAGGAAATATCTCTTGAGTGAGCTGGGATCAGCTGCCCCAGTTGTGTCCTCTCCCAGCTTCTTGTGCTTGCCCAGCCCCCTCGCTGGTGGGGTGGTGTGAGAGGCAGAAAAGGCCTTGACACTGTGTAAGCACTGCTCAGCAGTAATAAAACATTCCTGTTTTATTGACACTGTTTCCAGCTCAAATCCAAAACATAGCCCACACCAGCTGCTGTGAAAAAAATGAACTCTATCCCCAGCCCAAACCAGCACACCCTCCCCTGTTGGCTGCTGTTGACAAAGGATTTCCATTCAGTTTAGCACTTTCCACAGTCAATCACACACTAAACCATATTAATTTTGACTGTTTGTCTGTCTCTATCACCTATGTATCACCTATCATTCACTCAGACACTACTCAAGACTGAACTAATCGCTCGGGTTATTTAATTAATTATACAAAAAGGTCAAGAGCACTGTAATATACTGGTGATTATATTGTCAACACTAAATCCAACAACACTGAGTCACCTTTACTTGTTGCACACATTTGACCAGTCCCATCCCTGTTTTTATACTGTTCTTCCTACTGGTTATTATGCATGTCTGTCCTTAAATACTTTATAAATTACTTTGCCTGTATGCTTAGCATATGGCCCACCTCTGACTGTTACAGTTAATAAAGAGCATGCAGGGCATCTTTTAATACTGCAGGAACTGATTGTATTGGAACATTTCTCAGCCTTCACACCCTATCAGACGATGTAGAGGTGTCTTGCGCAGGCCTCCATCCGTCCTTTGATAGATTGTGGATCCATATGTGAAAGAAACAGTTTCTTCTCCATGACCTAATAAGCTAGGGCAAGAAATAAGGGGTCCAAAATGCAGCGACATTCAGGTGAGCTATTAAGAAATAAACATTATCTTAGGATACTAAAGGACTAAGTGGCTTGGGAATGGTGTGACATTGCCATAATTGAAGGAGTTTTCACAGGGGTTACACAAATATTTTGACAATCAGACTGTGAGCCATAAAGTGACCTCTTGAAGTCTCTTCCAGGCCTGTATTGCTCTGACAGGGTTAAAAATTCTGCTGTTAAAGTTGTTCTTCCTTCTTTGTAACCCATGTTTTCCTTTCTTTGTAACCCATACTCCATCCTACACAAAGTACTTCTGAGAAATGAATGCAAAATAATTCAGAAATATGGACAACTAGTTGATTTGTCTTTTCATTCTCAATGCTGTTTGAGAAGGCATGTAACTGCTTCCTTGTACTACAACTATATTTCGTCACAGCATGCAGCACATATGAATCTGTTTTGACAAAGGCTTTTCCTTTTCTAAGTCTCATTTCTCTAACTCCTGGTACTGTGAAACCATAAATATATCCTATATCACAGTATTTGAAAATTACACATCGATTTATGATCAAGTAGAAGTAGTTTTAGATCATTGTGCTAAAAGCAAGAGGAGGCAACTGGGAATTTTCCTGTTTTTTGAATGCTTTTACAAAACATTTTGCACGGCTTAATCAATTATTTTCTGCAAACAACAATGACACTGTGGTTTAACCCATTAATTCCTAGGAAATCCAGATAAGTTGGCAGCTAGAACACAATCCCCTAATGGAAATTCACCATAAACTCAAACCCATTAGTTTTGTTTTCCTCATTTATAATGAATCTGAAAGCGTTAGCAAGGAATGAGTACTAATGTCTGCTTTTTATGCTACCATGCAACAAATAACACAGGAGCTGTCTCATCTGGGCCATTGCTTCCACCTAGTCTAGCAACAAGCTTATTACAGAAGTAATACATTCTTTGGCCAGTTGATGAGACTTAATTACTAATAGATTTATTTTGACCTTTGGTGGAGGAAACAATGACATAGAAAAAGTCTCTCTGCCATTTGGGTTTGCAGAACAAATGTGAAAGTGCATCTTGTTACCCATAACCTGGTAAATGAGGCATTAAATGTCCAAACTTTAAAAAAAAGGTTATTTTTATGAGGAGGAAAACCTGGGAACAAATTGTTATAAACTGAGTTAGAAATAATTTTGAACTTTAGCGTAACTAAGCCAAGTTTCTTCCACTTTGTCACACATTTCAGAAGGAGAATGACAAAATTAGGTGCTTTTATAACCTCCATCAACAAAATACAGCTATAGGTCACTCTATCTCACTAGTACATTTTTAATTATTGTGCTGTATTTCCAACAGGAACTGGGCCACTTCAGTGCAAAGAAATAAGGCTTCACATTTCCACAATAGGAGTCTCCAATTGTGTTAGCATCACTGTATTTGCATAAGTTGCCTCTAGTCACTGCAGTGGGATCACTTTCCAGAATGAGAATGGCAAATCAAGACTCTGGATGTCACTGTGAAGTGTGCCTCTGCTTGGGTGACCTCTGCATCTGGATGAAGGATAAATCCCTGCATCCACTGGGTGAGATCTATGCTATACTTCATTTGCAGCTGGCTAATTAGTAGAAGAGGCCCCAGGGTAGTTATGCTCCACTTAAAATAAAAATCTTTCAAACTTCTAAAACATACCAGAGAACAAGATACCAGTTGTGATGCTGCTCAGTTTTCTTACACATGTACAGATTTACTTTCCATGTTGTTTATTTTAGTAATTATCCAGATAACTCCAGAGGAGTTTTGTGTCTCAGCAATGAGCAGGACTTCTGTTTGTCTGCCTGAAGCACTTGGCATGTATTCTGTCTGGGTACACAAGCCTGAACTGTACTTAATTTTTGTGAGGGGTTTTTTTCCTTTCCCTTCCATTTTTTTTCCCCCCCTGGGATATTTATACTTCTAACAGAAAAGGCTCAAAAAGCAGCAGGATCTACTTGACTGTGGCTTCACCAGCTCTAAGGAAAACCTTACACATTTGCACGTCACATTTATCAATCGCTGTACAAATTACAGGATAGAGGGTTCTGCTACTACCAACATAATAATGGTGACCCAGCTACTTTTGACTACCTTGGCATCAACAACAGTCTAATTGTTATCATCCTAGGGTGGCTGTGAACTATATAAAAGAATGATTTAGCTTTTTGCTGGACCGAGGCAATGAGCTCTGCTAACTGCTACAGCTGATAGTGTCTGGGTATAGCTAATCATTATGGCCTCTATGTCTGGGGCTAGAAGTCAGAGTAGTTGCTCCATACTGTAACCCCTAATGATGGGTGTTGTCTCTGCTCATACTTTAGTCCATAATTTCCATGATACCTCTTTAAATCTGGATATATGACACAAATTCTCACTTAAGTTGGTGCTCCTGATTGGCAATTATGCCTGGTAAGCCTCTTGAGTATACAGTGTAAATAAACAAATACATCTATATCTAGACTTGTAAGATTCCTGGGTGGTTTCATCAGCTGCAAACTTCAGTCTATGGTAAGCTACCACTAAGGAAGAACCTCAGCTGTATCCTGAGATCTAAATATTTTCATGAAATTATGTTCAAAGGGAAACTCTAGCCACAAGCTTTCATGTGACCTTGGGGCACAGCTAAACAAAAGCAAGACCGTCAGAGAAATTTCTGCAGCTGATGTGCCACATCCCAGCTGTAGAGGCATAGTGATGCTGGGATCCAAACAGGTTGAGTTTTAGCTCACGAAACCCTTTCAGTTTTCAGCTATTAAAGTTTTATGGTTTTCCAGTAATTTTTATAAGACCTGTAAAACTAATAAACCCCTAAAGGATCTTTTACTCTCTGGCAGTTCGATATTTTATATGTTTTCCATTAAGAGGGAACAATGACTCATCTAAACCACTGGAGGTCCCTTCTTCTTCCTTTGGCTCCAGATGTGCCACTTGCTCCCAAAGCAAATCTTGCCATTACTTCTACAAGAGAAGCACGCTCCAAATATGGGAACTTTTTTCCAAAAATAGTTTTCCTGGATGTGTACATCACTGGTCCCCAATGTATCTTTCTTTACATAATCAGTAAGAAACCAACAGACCCAACCAGAAGACTTAATTCCTCTTCTACATTATCTGACTGCACAGGCTCCATTGTTTATGTCCATCACAGGTCCTGAGGAGCTCAGTCACATGGTAACACCCTTGGCTTCAAAGGGTTTCTTATATGAACGATGGCAATGAGATAGGCTCATGTGAACTGTAAATCAAACCATCCAAAGCTAAAATAGGAGATAATTAAACCATTGAAGCACACTTAAAAGTCCCACACTGTGGATTAGCAGCTTAATGCTGTAAACCTCAAGGACTTTGCAGTAACACTTTATAAACTCTGGATTTCTGTGTACATTACATTTGAAGCAACATAAAGAGCTGGAATTGCATCTGTCCTTATCTGAAGAGACTGCTGTCCTCTAAAACTATTTGAAAAATTCCTCTCACAATATTTGGCAGTATTTGGGAAGCTTGTCATGCCAATTAAGTATCATCAATGGTGGCCAACCAAGGCCAGATTCTGCACTGACTGCCTTGCCCTCTCGTGAGACCAGCTGGAGGAGGCACATGAAGCTCTGCATTAGTAGAAAAAACATTGCTCAAAGGCATCACATAAAGTGACATATTTTCCCACTGCAGCAGTACCCTATCACATACTACTTATTTAAGGTCAAACTATTTTCATGAGTAGCAGTGTGTTGTTTCCAGCCAAGATCCCAGAGAGGGATTTTCAACATGCAGAAGAATAAATAAATAAATAAAATTAATTTAAAAAATATGGATTGATTCATATAACACTATATGCATGAAAAAAAATTAAACAGTAAAGATAAGTTTCATTTTCAAGCACAAGGTAATTAGTAACATTCCTGGAGAAAGACATGTTAATCTATAAACTTTTCAGACATGTAAACGGCCCATCTGAAAAAGCACCTCTGTGCTTATAGTTGTTCTGACCGCCTTACCACTCAATCTTGCTTTGAGCTTTTTTGAATGGTGGTTTTTTACTATTTGCAGCTTGTTCCCAGCTGTTGCCTCCTAATTTAATTTCATTTTTCCTAGTGGGTGAAATTCACGTTTTATTTTTACACCACTAAATTCTGTTGAAATAAGGGGTGGCATTCTAATTTCAAATTTGCTGAAACAGGAGGCAGTGGAGTGAGCACCTCTGTTTAGCACATCTTTTGCTAAGACTGCAACATTTATGACCACACAACACAAAATTATAAAAATACCAATAAAAGTCAATTACTTCCTTTCAGTAATAAAGTGCCTACATATAAATATTTTTTCTAGTATAGAATGTAAATTTGCCTTCACAAAGATCAACTTACTTTCGGTGCAATGCTTTTGCTTTAAAAAGAAGTGGAAGTAGATCTCTGCTACCTTATCTTTTAAGAGCAGCTTGTGCTGTGTGGTTTCACTTTGTGACAGAAATAGCGCAGATTCAAATCACATCTGTGGGAGCCATTTTGTTTACAGAAGAACAAGTAGCACAATTTTTGGACATTATTTTAAAGGCAAATTATTTTTCTGTGGAAGGTTATGACTTGGGACAGCAAGATATTGCTGCTTCTTCGTCCATCATGAGAAACATGTCCATTTTTCTCCTCATCTGACCTCCATCAAATTGCTTTCATTGTAACTGAGATCCCAGTTTGGGATTGATTCTACAAGTAGATGAACATTTGCTGACAAATTATTTACTTAGCTGCAAACAAAACAGCTCTGGCCTGACAGTGCTCAGAAATGTGATTGAATAGTTTCTGTTTCAAAAGCACTTTCTTTAGCATTGTTCCTGCTGTGTAAGGAAAGGTGATGAAAGGAATGGTAGCATGTGAAATGCAATTCAATGATTCATATGGAGTTCAGGTCACCTCACCCTTTTTCTCCTTGATGTCAAAAAGCCTTTTTTTATCATATCAATGTGACTCAAAAGACCTGTTTATTTATCTGCCTTTTGGCCAGATTATCAAACCAGCCATTTTCTGGAATTCCTTTTAGTATTTAAACAAGTCTTCTGCTTCAGAAATGTGTGTCCAAAGTTAACCTTGTGTCTAAGTGCCCTCTAGATTAAGGATGTTAAGCATATGTCTAAATAGGTACCTCTGTAGTTTCTGAGAACAAAATACTGCCAGAAAAATCAGCTGGACAGGCCCCATTCCCCAAGTTTGCTTGTTCCTAAGAGTGGAGCATTATGTTTTTAGGAGATAAATTAACCTGATACGTTCTGAGGTCTCTGAAAGTGGGACTAATCACACGTCTGCCCCTGAGTCTGGAGCTGTTTAGGAAGCAGCAAATACCATCATACAAGAGTGTTTTTTTCTTTCCAGCTCTAGGCTAGACTTGAACAGGGAAACTGGAGTTAAACTTAGATTCCCTGTTCAAAATTTCGTGCTGTTAACTTCCTATAGATGTGACAACTTCTGTTGCTCTTGTTGCACAGTGTTTACTTTTTATACACTGGTGTTGTGTCACAGGACCAAAACCTTTCCGTACATGTGGACTGGAGAAAGCAGAGAAATTGAGGGACATCTTTTCCCTACTCCTTGGAGACGCGTGAGCAGCTGAGAAATTTGTGCTCAAAGATTTTATTTTACTATTCCCCAAGTAAACACGTTCATGAAGAGATCTGGTCAAGCACAGTGGGGACCATAAATAAACTGCCCACTGAGAATAGGCATATGCATTTCCCAGATGCAGGAGCTGTTACCAACAAGGATTCTGGTAGCTTTGGACATTGATCTATCCCCAGGATTCACATTTAATGTGCTGAGGTCATTACTTCTTAAGGATTTAAATTAGAAAATACATTGATTTTCAACAAAGTGCAGGGAATAATACGAAATTTTTCTTAATTAATTGTTTTAAACTGCTAGCTTATTCTCAGAATTTAAAAGATAATGTGCAGTTTACTGAATTTATTTTTTTCCTTCCATTAGCATATACAATGTCAGAAGTAGTGTACAATATGGCAAGATTACTGACAATCATATGAGAAGAATAAGTAGGATGTCCCAAATTTAAAATAATATTTGAACTGGAGCAATATCACCAGTGAAACTGGTTACTAATAGTATATAGGGGCTTTTATTTGCCTAGTTTGACAGGCTGCACAATACTTCAGAAAAACCTGATTGCCCTGCAATCTCTGCAGCAGCTTCCTTTCACTTCATAAAGACTCCAGAGATAATCCTGATCCCTTTGTGCTGCACTGCATTCTTTGGGCTTTGAGGAAAAACAAGAGAACCAGTTTAGATTTAGATGGGATTTACTTACCTGGGAGAATACAATACAGGTAGGGAGACAGGCAGAGAGGATGAAGAGTTTTTGTGGCTTTGACATATTAACACTTAACATGTTTCTTACTTTAGACTGATGAGATATTCAGTTATTTTCAGGGCTTTTTTTGAATTCTACTTATTAAGGAGCACCAACATCCAGTCCTCTTGAAGATTTCATCCCCCGGTTCTTCAAGAGTACTTAGTCTTTTTGGGTGCAATGAAAAAAGCATTTTATCTGCCTTTTCTACTTTGCGGTGAAATCAGTCTACATTTTTCCCCCAACTCTCTTCATCTTCTAAGAATTTTTATAGCTATCCGTTAAAAAAAAAATAGAAGCAGCTTTTAAATGTAAATGGTGAATTTTTGAGGTTCACATATTTGGCTCTGATTGTCTGGCCAATGACTTTAAGCTGTGTTGTTCTTCCAGGCTGCAAGACTCTTGAGACAGGGCCTATGTCTCCCTCCAGGTATTGTAAATGTCAATCACACAGAGAGTGCTCAATAAATGAGTAATGATGGTTTTGTTACTGCCGTATGATGTTTCCCTTGCCAGAGATATTATAGTGGAGCCAAGAATCAAAACCCATGTGGAAAAAAATAGAAGTACTCTGATTTATGTGTGCAGAAAACAGGAAACGGTGCAAGATCGCACTCCTGCACAATTTCAGTGTTACATCTTTGCTTCTTTTTTGACCTCTGGAGATTGAATACTTAGTCTGTTTTAATGTTCTTCAGCAGGCTTCAGCAAAAACAATACCAAAGCTCTAAATATTTGCAGATTGGGGTATTGCAAGCATGGATATAATGACCAGGATTAGCAATGAATTCAGTGGGCAAGTTCCCTTCCAAATAATTGACTTGACTTGACTCCAGAAAGTCCTGAAACATGTGCCTGACATTTAATCTTGACTTCAACAGGAGTTAAGCGGGTGTTTAAGCTGCTCTGAATAGCAACTGTCTCTTGAATATGGACTTTCTGTGCTGTGCCCAGCAGTGGCAGTGGCCACAGGGAATGCATGGGTGTACAGTGGCTCAGAAGATTACCCCCATCTTGTCAGTGTTGGACACTGTGCTTGGTTCTGCACACACTGATGAACCCAGCTCCAGCCTGCTACTACAGATTAGAGCTGCAATGCTAACAGCATCTCTAATCTCTCTGCCACTTTCAGTGTACTGAAATCCTATGCATCTCTCTGTCCTTTCTACAGAAAGCATTCCCCCAGTTCTCTGGAAATTGTTGTCTATCTGGAAACTATCCTCAGGACTTCTATAACTTCATGCAGCACTTTTTCCAGATAAAGCACGGAATACACTCTTCATTACTCACCACTCAGAAAGCAAGCAGACACCTCTTTCATTTAATCCAAGTCAGGAATTCAGTAGTGTTTCACTGGTATAACTTAGCATAAAATTAGATGTGATAGCAGATTCAAGCCTTGGAGAAACTCTTCCCACAGAGGACCCTTGGACAGGGCTGCTCTGCAAAGACCACCCTGCCTCTTTCGGCAGGAGGGATTATGACCCTCGCATTGCCAGGTCCTGTAACTCAGAGGGAAGCCCTCACTTCAGCAAAGGTAAAATACTGCTTTTTATTACCAACAGCTGGTCCCTGCTGATTCCTTTTATTGCACAAGCACCCGGAAGCGTAGCGAAACGGTGGGAAACACAAATTCCCCTCTCGGCTGCCTTTCCCGTGCAGCAAAGGCAGGACGGCCACTAGGAGATGCTGCTGTACGCGGAATGCACCCGGCGCCGCGGGAGACAAAAACGAAGGAAGAAATACTTCAGTCCAGACTGAGCCATGGGACTTCTTTTTTTTTTTTTTTTTTAGGCATCTACAGGGGAAATTTGAGACAGAAATATGTACAGGACTATTGTGTTGAGTGAAACAGTAACTCTCAGTTTGCAGTAATTTGCGAGGACTACTTTAGCACTTAAAAAAGGCATTGCCTTTTAGTTTGATATAAATTACTAACCCAGGAATTTACTTCTCTGATCTAGAGTAATGACTACTGGGATTTGGGTAACAAAAATGTCTGTGTCTCTGTATGTGGAAGACTTTAGCCCACTCGATAATATGACTTCAACATATATTGACAAAAACCTTCCAGGATAAAACGAAATTAAAATTCAGGGATGTAATTAAACAGAGAAATTAGAAATGCACCTGGGATTCAAGTAAGGGGATTTTCTATGCCTAGGAAGAAACCTGATAGGTTTAATGGTAATTCCAGTTCAAAACGAAGGTGTCAGAAAAGCTTTTACTGGAGCTCTGCTGAAGGTCTTCCAAAATATGAAGATTAACTGAAAACTCCATTTATGTATTTGTATTTTCTTGTCACTGTAGCAAAACTCCAGCTGCTGTGTGGCTTTATCACCCTGCACAGTGACTGGGGATGCCATGACTGCTTACGTTGGTCATTTGCCATCAGACAGTATTGTTTTCTATTGGCTTATGATGATTGCTGCCATAAAATGAAGAATGTGAAAATTAGTAAAACAATGTCAAATTTGTATTGTGCTTTGGCAACATAAATGGTTACTCATCTGCAGGGAGCCCACTTATCACTAACGATCTTTCTCTGGGCCTTTTTTGACATGTTTGCTCAACTTCGGGAATTTTTGTGAAGGTTTTTTTGTCTTCTTTAGTTTTGCTCAGGGCTCTTTGAGGATGGGTAGGAAAAGGGATTGTTTTTAGGAGTATTTTGGACACTTAAGTTGCTGCAGTTCTTTTGCTCCTGTTTTATAGAATAAGGCTAATGTCTTCATACTTTTGTGTTTATATTTAGATACCCTGTTTCCATATTTAGTAAATGCAGTTCTCAGTATTGCAGAACAAGAGGCCATTTATTTGTGTATCTAAATATATAGAAGTAAAAGTCCAGAATAGTGTATGAATAAGTATCTCAATTCCCAGGCGGGCTCAACTGTCTGTGCGGTTAGCTCTCCCCTCACCCTCCCTCTGCATATACCATATTGTGCTCCTAAAACAAATGTATACAGTGCCATTTTAGGGGACATTCTCCAGTGACTTCCTCCACACAGCTTCCATCACTGCTGCTGCCAGATCCCACTTGTTGCCTCTGCTGAAGGCAGGCCTGGCAGCTACCATCTGGCAGCTGCATCTATGGGAAACAAGGCTTTGGTCCATGACAAAACTAGCAGCGTGAGAAGCAGGGGTGAGATGTGGGGAGTGGGGGTCTGAAGTTCCAAGGAAGGCGGAAATCAATTTGGTTAAAGAGACGCGCACGCTGCATGATGCATTTGATATTTTTGCGTGGTCAGCAGTAATCAGGTGTTACAGCACAGCTCCAGGTCAGCCTTGCCAATAAGCCAACTGTAATTCTGTGGGGCTTTGCAGGGAAAAGACAGGGAGTTAAATATATATTGAAAGGATAAAGTAACTTTAAATTTAAATGGCTAAGCTGAAAAACTTATTCTTGAGCAGAAAGCTTATGCTGATAAGTACTAAGCTTCCAGGAAAAGTAGGTCTTGTAGAACAGGGAGCATAATGAAGAATAGTTTAATTTTTGCTATTTCTATTCCATAAGCTTTGCAGATATTCCTTGTGTGAGAATTGTAGTTGTGAGGCTTCAAAGTGTTTCTATGTGCAATATAAATTTTCCTTTTTTGTTTTCTCTTTAGAAGCTGGTTGGAAGATTGTGCTGTTTCCTTCAGCTGTTCCACTGGCAGGACCCAGCTGGAAGGTCTGCTATCAAAATTCCATCCTGGATTATAACAGTTTCTGGTTGCTTTTTTGGGGGAAAGAAACGGAAATGATCCTAAGACACATATAGACTTTGCAAACTGACTGGGTCCTTCTACGGGCAGCACAAAGTCTACTTTAGGCTCAAGTTCCTGATATTACTTTACCATAAAGTGGGTGCAGATGTTATTGGTGAGCAGAGGAACGTTGGAAGCCTTTCAAAGGAAATGCATTTAAGGAGGGATTTGAAGGAGGAAGTGGCAGGAGCTTTTCACGTGAGAGGTTATGATGAAATGTTTATACTTGATCCATAAATGACAGGACAACATTCAGAACAGTGTCACCAAACAAATCATAGGATATTTGATCTGCAAGTGTGAAGCTTGAAAAGTCCCTTGGCTGCTTGTGAGAATTTCACAGAGAATTCTTATAGAAGTTAATCTTAAATGTGTGGCCTCCTTTGGAAGGAGGATTAACAGTGCTCCTAGGAGTACCAAAGTAGAAGACATACTCAGTTGGACAGGAATCTTGATTAACCAGTCTACAGTCACAGAGAGTGAGAAAGAAACTAAAGATAGTGGTTGATGCCAATGCTGCTCTTCTCGCAGACAGGTCCATTATTCGTGTTCTATGAAGCCTTTTGTATGAAATTAATTTCAAAGATAGTACTGGGGAAATGGAGACCCCTTTAATGTGAAGATGATGGTATTTCCAGTGCTCATCAGAGCAATCAGGAGCTTCTTGAAGCTGAGATTGGACAATTTTCCTTTGCCTTATAGAAGTATGACATCACCACTTTAAACTTTCTAAAAAGTGCATCTTTCCGTAGGGATTAATTTGCAAAATAAAAATACATGGGCTGATTGAAGGACTAAAATAAAATGTAAGAGGAAGTAAGGAACTGGAACAGTTAACTGGAGACTCTGGTCAAATCCTTTCTTCCCTAATCTTCCATTCTCCACTGTTTACTTTAACTGCACCCCACCACAAAGTTCAGTTCAGTGTGTATAAATTTATAGGGAGTCTCTTCTCTATTTTCAATACACAGATGTATCTAAACACATTTTCACAGAAGAAGGAGAATTTGTTCTTGCAAACGCTTTTAATATTAATGGAAGCCTTACTTCTCTGTCCTTTAATTGTCTTGAGACTCTCCAGATGGGGTCAGATCCTTGTCTCCTATCAGTTTTCTACTGACTACTCAGCCAAGTGAGTTACTGCATGCTCATCCAAACAGAGCTGTGGGACTGGGCCCTTTGGTTCTCTGCATGTACCCTGCTAGTTTTTTTAAAATAAAGAGAGATGAGATAAGAGCAGTAAGCTCTGCTAACACAGCCAAGTTGTGTATAGACATTGGGTGATCCACTCCTCTTAAATCACTGCCTGATTTCTTCAATTACTCAAAAGCCAAACCCAGAAACTAATCTATCTATGGCCAAAGTATTTCTCTTCCTAAAAAAGCCAGACTGATGCAGATTTGTGGCACTCTTTGCTGTTATGATTTTAAGGTGATGTCTTCTGAGTAGCTGCCATTTCTCATTGCTGTCAGAGCAGACTAGTACTTGAGACTGTTGCTGCTGGCACTATGCCTTGTTGCAGAAATAGTTTATTTGTATAGGTTTCTGATTCTTCATATGTTGGAGACCTAATGCATTTTATTCATTCCTCTTCTGGCTGAAGGTAGGCAGTTCTCATTCTCCTTTTATAGTCTGCATGTAGTTAACAGCTACCAACTGCTCTCCTGGAATGAGGATGAGGGTTTGTAATAATTCTCTCCTCTATTACTGCAAAGAGCTCTCTGGGTCCGTGCCAGCTTCTTCAGTGCTATCCCACTGTGATCCCATCACTTGTGTTTCAGATCCCTCTGTCTCTCCTTCGTTATCTAATTCTATGCACTTGCTTTCCAGCGAGTTCTCTCAACAACATGATACCGGAGTGAAGCCAACACCTTCCATGCTGGGGTTTTTAAGGAAGACATGAAAGAGCCTCTCCTGTCTTGGCAGGCTGGTATCTAAAAAGAGGGAATGTCGGCAGCTTGCTCTTGGATTGGCCATTCTGGAGAAAGTACCTTCCTCTCTTAATTTTTATGCCTTTTACAGTCTCATGTATATGGAGTTTTACTTTCTTTCTTGGTGGAATAGATTAAGAGCTGTTGATTAGGCAAGGACTACATCACAGTTGGTTGAAAATTAAAGATCAAGATTTTCAAAATGTTAAGGAAGATGAATAAGCAGTGTGCTTTCTTCATAATTGTCTGAGCTGCTGGAGCACAAAATGGATGTAATTTGGGCCATTTATTCGCATTCCCAAATATGACCTTTTGAGCTAACTTTAGGTACTTCTGAAAAAAATCTTGGCCAACTGTCAACAACATAATCAACAAGCAGAGAAGCTAGTTCTAAGTAGACCACCCTGAAATAGTTCTGCTTTTGCTGGCAATTTATATCATTCCCCCCTGGATCTCTCCCTTGAGCAGAATATCCGGTTGGATTTATTGTGGCTTCACCACAAATAGGGTAGCAAAGTTCCCTCTGAATTTTCTCATGAGGAAGGAATCAGATACAAATGAGAAAATAAGGTGTTACAGATAGCATACAGCTTGTTTATAACCTTTTTCTTGAAAGAAAACATCTTCCACCATCTTTAAGCCTTACTTTTCGGATTCTTTATCCTGCAGGATCTGTAAAGCTCTGCTAGGCAAAGCTATTAATTAAGAATCAATAACATATATTCTGGCCCTGCACAGAGAATTTGGAAAGCAGTGTATCTCAGTAGCAGTGGAAAGAAAAAATATTTTTAGAGGATATTTAGACTTCTGTGTTACAGCAGGGAGCTGCTTACCTTGTTTTATGGAAGAAAGAGGAGCACTGAATTCTTAGCAAACCCACAGGATGGCTGTCAGTATAGATGTTTCTGATGCTTTAGAGCAGGGGTACTCCAGTGAGCACTCTGGCACGGGCGAGGATTTTAAGCACAGCTTGCCCAGACCTCACTGAGGTCTCAAACTGACATGTGGGAAATTTTTTGGTATTATTGGTATTTATTGCCAGACCTTACAGGTCTCCCAGGGGGCAGATGCAGTTCACTGCCTCACTCCCCAGCTGTGGAGGTGACATGTGGTACTTTTTCAGGAACCAATCCTCAGTAAAACTAACAGCTGGCCTTGAGCCTCCCCTGTTTGGGGACTCTTCTTGTGGGTCACAGTTGGGAATGTACCAATATTAGTTTCTCAGGGGTCACGAAGAGTTCTACCATTTTGTTAAGTGGTGATAGGTTTTGTGGATTAGAACCTGAAATATAAATTTAAACTTTATCTTCCAAAAGGTTTAAACCAGCAGTGGACTATTTGCTTTTTGATGAGTATCATGCAGAGGCATTAGCATTAAGTGTTGAGGGGCATTACATGACCTTTTCTTTACTGCTGCATGGGAAGTGTACATTAAAGAAAACCCGTGATGGAAAAGTTGAGAGTCAGATGACTGGTATTTGGTGCTGATGCTGAAGAAATAATCAATGAAAACAAGCAGGTACACAAAGAAAACTTTAATAAACCCCATGATAATGAAGTTTAGTACCAGTATGGTGCCTATTCATATATATATATATATATATATATATATACACTCAATGAGCCTCTAGTGCTAATCATTGAAAGACAGAAAAAACCCCACTAGTAGAATGTGAACAATTAGTTTCAGTACTGATAGAAATTGCACCTCAGGTGCAAAATACCTTAAAAAATAGACGTATGTGGGAAAACAGTGTTATTTGCACCATATTTTTACAGTAGTGCATGTGAAAAAAATTACTTTGTTCTGTAAGGATAGGTGAGTTTAAGAAGAAAATCCCATAAAATATTGCCTTCAATTAAATTGGTCTTCCAGACCCCTGTACAACTTATTTTGTTAACTTTTAACCTTTCTTCTAGCCTCTGATTAAATACGAATCCATTTTGGTGTATTTTGCATCCACAAAACATCAAATCTGAATTTACTTCTCAATTTCATGTTTGTTTCTATTCTACTGATTTGCAGCTTAGTTAAAAGTAGCAAACCCTTTTTTGTCCCTATTTATTTCAGTTCAAATATTGTCGTGGATATTGCAGGTTCCCACCACTCTTGGCACTCTACATGCAGAAAACAGACAAGGATCTTGCAGGAATGCATATCCCAGTGTAGAACACTTCTGTTAATGTGATTCAGGTGCATATACTCATAAGACAGGAGTGCAAAAGAAAGGGAAGGCATTCTGTTGGCTGATGGTTTTTGCTGGCTGGGTAGGGCTGTAGTGGTTTCCCACCTTGTTAAATTGTTAGCTGGTGTTTGAAAGGAATCCAAACTCATCATTCCAGAGGTTGTAGGAGAAAAATAGGAACTGGATTGTCTCATAATGAAGAGCAGTGCAAGGAGCAGGGTGAACTATTGAGGCACAAACTTGTGTCAAGTCAGCAGACACATTTGGCTGAAGCCAATTGTAAATTCACAGTTGGCTACAGATTATTTGAGAGCCTTGCCCCAAAGACTGAAAATGACAAAAGGCTCCTGAATAAAATGTACCTGGAGAAGAACTACTGTTCAGGCTACTGGTTGCTGTTGGGTTCAAGGACACATTATTAGTCGGTCACTGCTTCATTTTCTGGTACAGGTAATTGCTCTCTTGGAGGCATTTCTATTTGTATTCCCTCTAGGACCACAATTTTTCCTTAGAGAAGGGTTACTATCATCCCTATCTGAACAGTTTTTAATCTAAACAAGAACAAAATACATTGAAATTGTAGACCTGTTAGAAGGAGTAATTTATTTCTTATTTTCAGGGAGTTGGGCTCACTTAGGGCAAGTCCAAATTGGTTTTGTGAATCTAGGAATGAGATGGATTTAGAGATACTATATTTTGCTTAATTTCTTCCTACAAGACGACTTTTACCACCTTTAGATAAGATTTTTGTATGGAATAAATTTAATTCCTACCTAAATTAATTTAGATTTCAATTTGTTAGCACATTCTTGTATTGAGTATAAATCAGAGAAATGGATTAATCAGTACTAACTTTCTGTTTCCTAGCACCACAGGTAGCTGTAACACAATAGTAGGACAATGAATGGCTATTTCCCTGAAGTTTCTTGAGATCCCAGGGCTGCACTGTAATCTCCTCGAGGTTTAATATGCATTTACTATCAGCGTAAGTTCTAGCCACAAAGCATATGATTAAAAAGTGCTGAAAGAAATGTTGATACTTAATTTCCTTTACATTAGCAGTGGCATTCCAAAAAGAAATAAGAGTTAAGAAACTGAACAAGCAAAATGGAGAGTTGGGGAAAAGCTTCAGTTTTCTACTGTGCAGTTGATTTTACTTGAGGGAATGTGATTTACTTATATATGAGGAGCAAGGAGGCAGTGGCACCTCTCTGCAGGATCCTGGAGTAATTGTGCCCTGTTCCTGGGTATGTCATTGCCAGATGAGTCAGTGGCAAACTGTATGGCTTTTCTCTGAATTCTCTTCAGTTGTGGTCTGAAGCAAGCTTGGCTAAGCAGTAGGCAGTATGATATCCACATATGTTAGGCAAAGCAGTAAAAGCTGATAGGAATGAGTTAATACAGCAAGAGTGAATAATGTAGGTGAAATTGGGGTCTCTGGTTTGTGATCCCTGTCAGAGTTGACAGTGGCAGCTAAATCCTAGCTGCCCCAGCTGGCTGACCTGCCCTGTTTTTTTAAAGGTTGCTGCTCCTGTGGAGGAAGTGATGGAGCTGCTGTACCTGCTCTCAGCACCAGTGCACTGCTCTGTATTTTACCATAAACTAAAACCAGTGGCACTTTACACTGATATATATTGTGCACTGTGGTGTCAGTGGAGCTGATGTGTTGCCTGCTATGCTATCTCTGCCTTTGGGACAGCAACTTTTGACAAAGGGACAGAGAGGATTTAAGGGGTAGAAAAATGTTTGGATGTCATTGCTATACGTGCTGGGTACTGTGTACCATAGTACTAAACTGGGAAAATGTAAACTGTGGGAAGAGGGGAAATATAAACTCCCTATTAGTGCCATACTAGAATATTATAGCAGTCTTACATTTTGACAAGGTTCCCTACTATCTTTGACTTTGAGCTGTAGCTTGACAGTTTGAAATTCTGTAGTGGAATGCCACCTGAATGTTGGTTTCCAAAGGCAACTGGCAAGGCTATTAATTTATCAGATTCTTTGCCATTTGCTTGACTTCATCACAAGCGTTCACAGCATTTTGCAAGGATACCAAATACAGGTCCTAGCTCCAAAGGGAGCAATAAACAATCAGACCATGACTCACAATTAAATCAAGGGATGGATGCAAGTCTTTTTCAACAGCATGGTAGACAGCTTGCCACAACCACATCATCTGAATGAGAAATTCTGTGGCTGGAGAGGAGCTCATGCAAGCTCAGGAAGGAATGATCTGACCCTTCCAAACTACAGATTAACCATTTCAAGAAAACTGTCTGATGACACATTGTCTGAGAGATGCAGCAAAAAGAGAGGGCCCCAGGCCAGAGCAGGACAAAAGATCACCAAAAAGATGGCTTGCATTTCTTGTACTAGGTTTCACAAAGTTTTAGGGATCCCAGAAGACTCCAAAAGAGAATGAGCACTGTTTTTCCTTCAGCCTCAGGAAGAAGACAGAAAGTACCTCCATGCAATCCTTCCCACTTTTGGTCAGTGGAGGCACAGAAGGACAAGCAAATAAGGTTAGGTAGCAGAGAGAGGGTGAGACCCACAACAGTCATAATGCTCTGAACTGCTGCCTAAGCATGGAATTTATTTTGCATTCCTTGGAGGTGTACAGAGATTTTAGCAGTGGCGTTTTCTGCCTTTGAAATTGAGCAAGACTAAACTGAATGCGGAATATGCGAGGTCCAGTCCAATATGCAGAACGACTGGGGTTAGTGTGGGAAAGCTAAATATAGACAGTGCCTCTAATCAGAGTGGGAAGGCCAGGAATGGAGCAGTATGGCACACAAGATGCAGAAAGACATTCAATTAACCTTAATTTAAATTCAAGGTTTCAGTCTGTGCTGCTTTGCTGGCTGAGAGTGTGCGTCAAAGTACCCATGATATTTTGGTGAGGGCATTGCGATCTGTTGAGATTTTCACAGCCCACATCTAAAATCTATTTTTAGACTTCAGCTCTTAAAGGAGAAAAAAAAAAAGGGCAAGCTAGGATAATTTTCTAACAAAGTCTTAGAAAAATATTCATTGCTAGGCTGGCAACCTTAATGGCCAGTTACAGATGAGCTGCAAACCCCAGAAAATGAGGCTTATAATGGAAACTGCAATTCAACCATGTAACGATAGCACTGCAGATGGGATATGGTAACACACAACCATTCCCTGCCTGACTGAACTGGCTGCCTCAGAGTTCTGAGGAATTTACTCACTTTGTACCCATCTACTCTGAGCTGGAAGGGAATCAGCAAACATCTCTTTAGATGCTAAGCTTCAAAAATGTCAGTATATTGAGTAGTATCACGGCTAGTTTCAAGCCAGGAAATAGGAGAAGGACATTTAGAACAGACTGTAAATATCTGGCAAACTGTGGAATAGCTTGCTAGGAGAGAGGGGAAAGGAAAGAGGAAAGAAGCATCACTTCAGTGGCTTAAACCATGCCCATAAAAAAGGGACAGATGTTTCCTATTGGAGCATCCCCTTATAAAACAGCTTCATCCCTGCAAAGCAGCACGCTGCAGCTTCTATATATAACTGCAGAGTAACACAACATAGCTGAGGGTTTATGGAAGCTTGTTTACTTGTAAAACATTAAGGATAAAGTCAGATAGCTAGGAGCAGGTGGGATGTCTCTTGATAAGCACCCAATAGTTCCCTGTACAGCAGCACACTGGTTTTGTCTGCCTTCACTGAAAATGCTGTTACATTCCTGCAGCCAGTGATGGTTGTCAGTTCTGATTGCTACTTTTTGCATTTATGTAAAAGCATCCAGAAGGCTGAGATTTAGGCCATCCAAGGCCAGATAATTGAGGGCTAATGTAGTCTCCATATCCTTAAGTCTGTTTCCATGCACAACTGCATTATGGTGTTTCATTACCAGATCATATAACAGTGTGATGTGACAATGTGACATACTATTCAGCAAAACAGGAAATGTTGAGAAACCTTTCTATGTTATTCACATCAGCAGCTTTCAATTAAAAAAGTGGCATGCCCTCCATGATGGAATGAGTACAGATGCATTAGTATTCCTCACAGAGCATCACTCTTGTCATTATGGTAATGACAGATTTTGAATGCTTAACCTATCACTTATAAAAAGAGTATGTTTGTTTCCATAGAACCAGATTTTTCTCCCCCCACATGTACTCAAGTAAGTGAGACAATTCCAGGATTAAGGGTCTCAGTAATGTCAGTAGGATTAAAGCAAACATTTTACAGAAGTGACTGGGATTTGTTAAAAGCCTCGTTCTTTAAAGTGTTATTTTTGATGCATTCCAACAAGCACATTAGGTTCGTCGCATACTGCAGTGCCTCAGCTGCAAAATCTGGATCTAGATTCATAGCTGGACCAAAATCTCAGGTCTTCTGCCCTTCACAGACACAAAATAATTTGTTTTCTGACAGCCACACTCCCTAGGGACAGGACTTAGTATCAGGAGATAAGGACTCCTTTTCCAGATATACTCTCAAGTACATAATTTCACTTGTATTTCTATTTAAATGTTTCCAACAGAGGTTAAACAAACTTTGTGTGCAGTGAAATGGAATCATATCTGTAGGATACATAAAACATATTAGCATATCTATATTCAAAGAGTTATTTGATATGTAAAATATTACACCTCAGAAAAAAAAAAATCTTGAGGATACTCTCCCAACCTCATAAAAAAGTCCAGACTTATTTGTTCCATATGCATTCCCATTCAATCCTTGTTAATATTTCTGTCCATGAGGTTGCAGAGGTAGCCCAGTCCCAACAGGGCATCAGCATTTGGAATAGCTTTCCCTGACTGTAGTTGGCTTGAAGAGCCTCTTGCTGAAAAAAGCACTGCTGTGCAGTCAGCAGGGGCAGGCAGGATGGTGCTCGCCAGGGTGCAAATTCACAGCGCATTAGCTGCTCTCCATTAACTCCCGTAGTAGTAAATGTGTCATTGTGCTCACAGGAGCATTCTTAGTACAGATTAAGGCTATCCACACAGGAAGCTAGCGTGGAGTAGCTAGGGCTGTATAAATTCACACCTCAGCTGAGTTGGTACTAAATTTCCCCTGTAGACAAGCCTGCTGTCTATTCACCTACTTATTTTGTGTGGCTTGCAATGCTACTTTTCTTCAATGGCCTCATTTCTGAATATGATTGTGGATCTATCTTCCTTTTTGTTCTTGAGAGTCATTTGTTGCATGCTACCCACCAGGCAAACCTTCAGTTCCTGCAGCTGCTCTCACATGTAGTACCAATGGTCTCTGAGCTCTCAGCACCGGGTTGGAAAATGTGAATGCTGTAGACTGAAAACTCAACCTAAACCCACTGCCATATTTCCACACATTTCCAACTGCAGCTGGTATTCCCTCTGTGGCTATCTTCCTCCATCCTCCACAACCAACTTCATTTTTGTCTGCCTCCTCTGCAGCTCTTTGTATCTGGCTTGTTTTAGAGCTGTGTGAGAAACACAAAGTCTTAACGCAATCTAACTGTGAGCTCACTGATCCCATATTCTGAGAGCAACGTGCTCAGGGGACCACATGAAACTGTGCCTGAGCAGAGCTGTTATCATTTAATTGCTCATTTTACAATAAGCTCAACAATTCTAAATTGTCCGGACACCTTTGGCTGGATATAAAGCTAACCATTGTAACCCAGAAATGCTGTAAACTTCCTTTTAGCACCTGCTCCGCCTCACTGCTCGCTTTTATGCTGTTGCTCAGGCTTGTTGCCTGGTGGATGCATGGTAAGCTGCTTGGGACAGGATTGATGTCCTTTATACTTCATCAAGGTCTGGGAGAATGGGGGACCCCTATCCTGTTACACGGGGCACAGCCGCAGCACGAGTGATGGTGATCGTGATTACAGCTGACAACTGAAATAAACAGTGCTCTGCAGACCTCATCCACTTCAGCTGCATTAACATGAAGGGCAGAGAATATAGCCATGATCCCAATGTTGAAAGCTGGATGAAACTGGGAGTGTTACAGTTGTATTTTCCCTCCCCTTTGCACAACCAGATTACACACCTTATTAAGAACATTTTCCTGCATGCTTTGCGTTATTCCATTGCCCTCAATGGTGAAGGAATGCAAGAGCAAGCCTAGCTTTTCTACACTTTCTCTCTTTCTCCCTTGCTAAAGTATGTGGGACTCGAAGTCTAATCCATACAGTTTCCAGGACATGCTACTCAAAGAGAATACACCATTATTAATAGTGGACATCACCAAAATGCTTGAACAATGCCCCATTGTGAGGGTGGAGAGAGGTTGTTGATGGTTCAGCTCCAAGCCTTGAATTCCCTCTGCTAACCCCGCAACTGACCCATGGGAACCTTTTCTCCTTTCCTGCTTCCCCTGTCTTTTCCTGAAGAGTCTTTGTTGCCTTTCTGTTAATAAGTGTCCTTGGTGTACTCATTTGCGTGGTGATTTGCACTTCCAGCTCACAGATAATCAATGGCCAAGAAATTGCTTGAGTTCCGGAAATGAAAAATAAAGGTCTGGAGACCTTAAATTTTGTATTCAAGGATGTGCTTTGCAGAAGAGAAAGAAGACTGTTCCCCCTCTGCTCTCAGCTTCTGTGCTGTACCTCTTTCAAACACAGGGTTATGAATTCAGTAAGTGGGAAATTCTTGTCAAAATCCTCTCTGAAAGCCTGATGAGGTGTATGCCCACTTCTCTGTAACTCAGGCAGGGTTCTAACTTTTTATCGCAAGGCCATCATAAATAACAGATTTTAGGGGAAGTTGGAATCATTGCTAGGAAGGTTTACTGCTCCACAACCACAGATGGAAAGCTCTTTAAGATGGACACCTTGTTCTGATTTCCTTCCTGAAAACCTTCATAAATGTAGATTTTGGCTTCCTACCCAGAGCTTTGAAGAAATTGCCCTTATAAAAATCTCTCCTCCCCTCCCTGAGAGTTTTTTTCTCTTCCAAAGCTACCAGTATCTCAATGCAAGTGAGTTTAGCCAGGATGTTTGGCAGAGCACATATTTTGAAGAGAATGCACCTAATTCTCACTTTTGACCCTGTAAGCCTACACTCAAGCACTAAGATTACAAGCTACCTTAGTCAAATGCAGCTTTTAAATATCCAAGTGGAAAGTGTGTGTGACGATGATTCCTAGTTTCTCGTTAGGTCAAGTAGGTAAGATTTATGATGGTCTTCAGTTTTAATTTCCATGATTCGTGTAAACACTTATTATTTATTACATTGTAAACAATGTGACAAGTAAGTGTGTTTATGAGCTTCAGCAACTTTAACTTCTTTGATAATATTGGCTTTTAATTTATTTATTTTTTTAAAAAATAAGTATAAGCAGATTAACTATGGCCAGTGTGAATGTTTGGATTTATTGATTTGACAGTTTAACATTGACCTCTTGTCTTGGTCAATATTTTCCTAGGAGGTTATTAAATCTTAGTGTCTTTTAGAAATGTCAGTATATATCTTGTAACTAGAACAGAGGAAAATTGCAGTGCTAGAAGTTTTATTAACCAATAATAAAAGTTTGGTGAAACTAATTATTTTCAGGTTAAAGTCAAATTAATCAAACCACTGGGCTGCTTTTTTAAGAGTGGTCAAGCATCCTGACCTGCAATTTAGAGATGCTTAGTTTCAATTTATCTAAGTTTAATAAAGGAGAGCATGGGGGGAGGGGGAGAAGAACCAGCCAAGATGTTTGAGTTATAGTGGAATAAAACATTTTGTTTAACCACAGATTAATGTATTTGTTTGGATGTGGAAGAAAAGCCACTGAAGGAATGAAGAGAAAACCACAATTCTTCTCCTCTCACTTCAGCTAACAAACAGAAAAAGTAATGCTCTGAGCAGTGCTTGTTACTGCATTTGTTGTATTTCACTAGACATATCAGGAAATTTCTCTACATGATGGCAGTCTAATTTAGATTTTAAGAAAAGGCGGAAAAAAAGACAGACAAACATTTATCTCCAGGGAGGAAACAACTGATTCAGCTGCAGCCAGCTGTTTCCATACATTTAGCAGAGTACATTCCTCCAGGGCTCCCACACTGCTGACCTACAAAAGGTGAGTGCAAGTAGCTTCTCAAGGTGTTATCTTTCCAGGCTAGACACAAGACTGTTAACAACATGAAAAAGGGAAATAGTTTCCCTTTTTCTTATTACTGGAGGACTCATTTTCCTCCTTCTGACAGGTTTCTCACTGCTCTACCACTTAATAAAAATGGAGATGGCACTGATCCCCATCACACATTCTTCCCATTTCTCTGGGCATAGGTATTTAACAAAAAGGAATGTTCATCTAAAGTTTTGCCTAACTCTTCTCTGAATTACTGCAGGATGGCTCATGCCATTCCACAGCTGTTGTCTTGTTTACATAGCATGGTTTAAATGGACATTCCCATCATGGGACATATGGAGCATGGATGTTACATACTGCATTCTAGAATAAGGCTTGTTAAATCCTACTTTTATGGCTTGAGTTTTTAAGTCCCTGTGAGACTTTGCTGCAGGAGACTGACAGGAGGGACAGGTGTATTGTGGCTTCAGCCTGGTGACAAGTTTTTACATTCAGCTGCATTCTTCCAGCAGCAAAGGGCCGAGCAGCTGGCAGCCCCTGAGCCTCCTTGCTTCTGCGGGAATGCCTGTGGCAGGGAGAAGAATGTGCTGCGTCCCTGCCCCGTCACGCAGCCACATTGCAGCACAGGCACGGCTGCTGATCCTGCTCATCAGGTGAGGCCTCCCTTGGATGCAGCCTCTGATACCCGTATTTACCCTGAATGTGGGCCTGGAGTCCTTACCTGGAGAGATGCTGAGCATTTTCAGGCAGTGAGCAGATCTTGTAACAAAGAATATGCAAAAAATAGGGCTTGCTGAAATCAGGTCTCTTTTTGCAAACATTTTCATGTTTTGAAATGGAATGAAAACTCAACATAGTTTATAATGTTTCCTTGTTTGCTTAAACAGAGATTTTAATAGGAATGTATTATACCAGTTTTTGCAGGATGCAGTGTGAAAAGGGTCTTTCTGAAGCCCATTCTGCCTGTGAGCAAGGTAAGTCCAGTAAGTGAGCGTTCCTCGATACAGGCATCCTTTGTGTGCCTACATTAGGAAACACTTTTGAGGAATAGGTGTGTAACACAACTGAGAAAGCCCAAAAGCAAATCAAGACTGGGCTTCTTTTGGTTGCATGGCACCTAAGGGCAACTAGATATGAAGCAAAGGGCTAAATTACACTTTGTTCTACATGGATGTGCTAGGGAGGAAAGTACCTCCTCTCCACTCCTTCTCTCTCCCTCATGTTGCATCCCTCATGGTCTGTAGAAATGTTTCTTCATAGCTCAAGGGGAGGAGTTGGCACTGCTGGCCAGGATGAGATGTTTCTGTAGAAGCATAAAGCTGGGGTCAGCAGGCTGGGCATATGTACTGGCTACCCAGGCATAGGGAAAGCTCCCTGCAAGGCACTTCCCCCAGCTTTCACCCAGGCCGTTCCTCCTCCTTATCTTGTGCATATTTGTGGTGCTATGGCAGGGAGCAGAATGAAGTACTGCACCAGATTCCTATCCTAACTATTCAGGCTGTGAACCCAGCCACAGGAAAAATAGCCAAGAAAAAGCAGAAACCAGTCACCTTCTTTGGTTGTAAAAGAGGAATGGTGTGAGAATCCAGGGTGAAGTTCCAGCCCCACACCCCATCACATCAGCCATAGCCAGCAGGCAAGCGCTCTTCAGTCTTTTCTTGCAAGATGTGATACAGGTATTTCTGCATATAAGCTATTTCCTCTTTTTTGTTTTCACCTTTGAAGGTCACTGTAAGGGTGAGCTGCATCACTGCACAGCTCAGGAAACGCAGGTGCTGCAACTGCTTACTCTGAAAAATCAGGCAAGAGCATTAGCTCTTCTGCAAGGAGAGCAAGCATGTGGAATCTTTCTTCTTTCAAAGTAATCTCATTTACTGTGAAATGACTGAATTCAGATCCCTGAATTTTCCTTGAAGACTATCTACAAGTACCAGCCAGCTGATCTACAGCAATCTAGGGGGTAGGGGATGTATAAATCTCCTTCATTTATGGCCACCTTCCTCCCACCCTCCTCCAAAATCCTATTCTCTCCCTTCCAATAGCAGCAGCAGTGACGGATGCATCCATCCCGTGGCAGGGAGGACAACGTGGGTCTGAAGCTGCGGTGTTGCCTGGTAACCACCTGCGGAGAGCACGGAAGAGCAGGCGCTGGAGCCCGTGGTGCCGCATCTCTCAGACAAATGGGTGCCTCGCAGCTGGCCTGAGGATCAGCAGTGCTCACCGTGGGCCCCTCCTGTGCAGCAGTTTCATGCTGGGCCATCTGGTAGTAGCATTTGAGAAGTTTGGCTCCTTTTCTCATCTCTGCAATTGATGTTATGCCCATCAAACATGGCTTTGGAGCAGTCCAAGCCCATAGGCACAACGAAAGCCTATTCTGCACAGATGGGTAAGGATCTGACCCTGCACCCTCAACACCATGGCAGAAGGGCTCAATGGCACAAGAACTCATTTACTTATGAAAACATTCCTATTTGGTTATATTTATCATATAACTTTTCATGATGTTCTGGGAGTCTGTTATGTGATATACTTAAAATACATTTTGGGATTCTGACATATTTGGATTTGGTCAGATGTGGAGCTTGGCTCCAGATCAGAATCTCACTTACATTAAATCTAGTTGCGGTATGAAACCCTAGAACTAGGATTTATATTCAAACTAAACACTACTAGAATCCTACAAGCAGTTCCTGTAAGAGCTCAGCTATATTTGGTGGCTACCTGAGCAGCTGAGGCTTTAAACAAAGCCAGTACTGCTTGCTCGGCTTTTACCAGCATGATCAGCAGTCTTGTTAAAAAGAAAAAAAGAAATCAGGTTTATTTTTGAAACCTAACTGGAATATAGGCTTTTCCCTAAAAAAAATTTTTAAAAAATTTAAAAGAATTGGCATCAATGTGTTCATATAATGGAATTAAATTAGTTATTATTTCTAAGATTTTCCTTTCTCTACAATTTTTTTAGCAATGTATGAGCCAACAACTTAAGGGGAAGAGGAAAGATGACCAAAGCAACATGAAGTATCATGTATTTGATGGTTGAGCACTGATACTTAATTTGTAACTGTGCACATTACTGGCTTAAAACTCAGAATGAAAATCCAAACCAGAATCAGAATGTAGCAGAACATTTATTTTGGCACACTGAACATGGAGGCACATATTTAGAACAGCTTGCAGAGGAAGAGTCACACCTTTAAAAAACAAAGCCTGTGTTCACACCTCACTTGTGAAAACTGGACCTGAAAGTAGCATAATAGTTTCACTACATTAAGCATTCTACAGCACAAGGAGCTATCAAGCACTTCCTCAGTTCCTGGAGACTCCTACCCATTTGAGACCTGTTCCTTGCTGTGATCCCTTCAAAGATGCAGGTCAGGACCCTGGGTGCTACTGACACAGCACTGGCACTGTACAGGCTTCAGGGGCTTCCTCCCCAGCTTCATCCCTAGCCATATCATCCCAGTGCATTACAGCTGGGAGGCATCCAGCCTTGTGCACCCAGACTGCCAATGGAACAGGATAATGGTGGGTAATCAGGCAATTCACTTGAAAAGCACTCTCCTGGTCTGAGCTAGACCATTAATGTCTGCCCAGCCTGATGGGGCAGCAGCTTCTGAGCACCTCTTTTTGTTGCTGTAGGCAGGGGCATGGCCCAAAGGCACCCCTTTCCCTCTCTGCCTCTCTGCTGGTGATCTGGTAACACAGTAAAACCTTAGTTGGTTCCTGCCTTCCTTCTCTATGCTCAGTGCTACTGTACATGCTGACATGTTAGTGAAACTCTGCACGTGCCTATGAAACACAGCAGGCAGTATGGAAATGCTCCATGCCCTTTTTGACAATTATGCCATTTTATTTAATAGTGCACTCCCCTGGACGTTGCAGATAATCCCCCAATATTCCAGCCTGGTAAATGAGGAGGAGTCATCTTGTTTCCTCCCACTGCTTCTCCCCAGGAGTGTCTTCTTCCTAGTCTGAGCTCCTCACAATGGCCAACAGGTCTGGAATGACAAGACTCTGCATAACGTTCAGACAAACCCAACCCCTCTGCCTCCTGATGTGCAAGGGGTGTCTGCCTGCCTTAGTAAATGTGTTTGTGGTATCAGTAGCAGTGGGAACAAACTAGAAGGTAAATCGCCTGTTTAACCAATGGGAAGAACTCAAAAAGCACAAATGTGGCAGGTCTTCATTAAAAAGTGATGAGACTGGTTCTAAATCTTCAAAGCAGATAAATCGAATTTAGTTTCAAATTCACTTATGGTCTGAGACTTTGGTATTCACGTTTTCAAACTCTTCAGAAATCTGAAGGGCAAGAACTTTTCTCACTCTCTTTCTCCCCTCTGGAAGAGCTGCCACCTGTGGTGCTGTCTTGCAGAGAAAGACCAGAGGAAAGTGTTTCACTCTGAGACATTCCCAGATTCCTGGCTACACAGCCCTGCTCAACAGCTGAAGAAAGCACACCCAGAAGAAAAGTAAAGACATGAACGAAGCCTGAAGAGGAAGCCCATGGTATGAATGACTGTTTATCTGACTTCAGGAGGAATAGCAGAGGCCAGCGACAAGTCAGTGTGTTGGCATGAGGTGGTGGCTCAGACAGCTACTCCTGGAGCCAGTTTTCTGTGGGCTGCCGCGCTGCTGAGGTGCTCGGGTGCTGCTGGGCCCTGCTTGCTGCAGAGGAGCTGCCTACGGCAGAGTGCCCAGCCAGGGGCAGCCCCGCAGCACAGCTGTGGTGGCTACGCACTGAATGGGAGCCAAAGCTCTTACTTTGTCCTCACAAGGCCACTGTTAACAGGAGAAGGGAGAGAAATAAAAAAAGAGGAAAAAGCAAACAGTAATGTGGTAATTTTCCCCGAAGCACCGGGACTGTTACTGGTGTCCCTGTGTATGGCTCATCCTGCCCCTTTATTATGTACACCTTTGAAGTGCTGTCTTCAAAGACAGGGTCCATGTTGTCTCTCACCCTCTAGTGCTGTAACTTTCCAGATGGAATGATACTTTATTTAAGCACGTCTTCATTACACTATCAGCTACTTCTCTTGTCTGGGAAATAAAGGTTGATTGGCCATGTGCTGTTACTGATTCATATCACAGGCACATGAAATAGCCAAGATTAACTAACCATCATTGCAAAAAATGGCAATGACTATGCTAGAGATGCCTTGTAATCCTTACACAAAACTAGAAATTGTGACCAGCATACTACCCAGGTAACTGTGAAGCCATACAGACATTTCTGGATGCTACATGCAGTTAAAGAAGTCATATATGACAAATTGCAACATCCTCAAAATCTCAAGTGTTAAGTGGCTTCATTCTAAGATTTCTAAGATATGCTTAATATATGCCCAGATAATTTTCTTTTAAAACTAAATTCCAGGCAAGTGACCTATCCTCCTTAGTATTCTGTTTCAGTTTGTTAGCAATTAGCACTATAGAAAAGACATCTTTAGTCCAGAACAGATTTCCAACTCATTTAACAGTTCATTTTTGGATAATGGAAAAACAATTGAATCAAAAGCTGGAGCTAAATGGTTCATCTGAGTACAGAAATGCTGTTTTATATTTTGGAGATATGTAAAAATGGCACTTGGTGGCTCATTCTATCATTTCAAGAAGGAAACAGCACATGAAGCTGGGTATTACCTCCTCATTCTGCCTGCCACAAGCAGTGTCACTGCCCACGGACCGAGACTGAATTTCATGGGAAAACACTTTATTTCCCAACAGGACCACATGAAGCCATCTACTCTAACAGGGCTGCCCAACCCTAGAGCCCACAGCCCTTCTCTGTCAGTGCTAGAGCTGTAACTTGTGATGTACTTAAGGGTGAAAGACACTGTGAAAAAAAAGGGTTGTATTTTTCAAGCTCAAAGGAGGCTAATAAATAAATGAATCTTTATAGGAGTCTTAGAACATCATATGGCTTCAGGCAAGTACATGTTCGTTTTCAGATCAAAACAGAGGGGAAGCAGTTTTGGTCTCTGAATGAAAATTGGTTTGGAGAGGAAGCAAACAGCATCTCTTAAATGGAAGTGAAAAAGAAAACAGCACAAAGAACCATATGCCGGGCATCCTTGAGAGTCCTCAAGAGGGGAGGGAGAGAGTTGTGTTAGAAGGGTGAGATGTGGTCTACGCTTGTGTAGGCAGGGAAATAAGAAAATAGCTTCAAGAGGTGAGAAATGTCAAAGAAATAAAATAGGTATGCTAAAAGAGGTGTTAAAGAGGATTATTTTCCCTCAATGTGTTCCCTGAAATCCTATTTAATATTAATGGCACTTGAATACACAGCCAGCTCATGGGGAAAGAACAGTGATCTTTGTGGCCTTAAATAGGATCCTACAAAATTCACATCAGCACAAGAGGTAGACAAAACAAGTTGCTTAAGTTCTAAAACAATGCAGGCTTTGGATGCACAGAATAAGGCACTGGGGAAACAAAATAAGATCAATAAAACAGAGGAAATAAAGAGATTGTTGGTGTGAGAGTCATACCCTAAATTCAGGTAACTTCTTTGTCTTTGGTAGGTCTCACTGACCTGTAGCAATGCCATCAGGAATGTGGCCCACAAGGAACTCCTGCCAACAGACAGCTGCAAACACATATCCCTTTCCATCAGCACATCACTGCTTCATACAGCCACCATCAAAATAACTCAAGAGACAGCACTGCAAACATTTGTACTGAGCTACAATCCTTCTCAAAGTGTTCAGGAAGATGTAAAAGGTTTGTCTTCAATGGGTGTTTGGCAGTAGAGATCTACAGAAACCTACAGAACTTGGATGGGGTGGCAGTGCAGCTGCAGGCGGAAAGGGGACAAACTGCTGGAAAGAAGGATGCTGTGTCTGAACCAAGGAGAAGATGAGACAAGCTTTTAATTGGGTGAGGATCACAGGAGCCTCAAGAGGAAACAGTGAAGGTGTGACATAAACACAGGGTGTTATGAGGGTGATTTTGATGGGTCCCAGCTCCTGACTGTAATAAATCAGTACATGTTAACATCAGATCTGGAAGAAGCAACATTTGGGCAGACTCCTTTGAAGAGCTGATTGCTCCAACGTGCCCTGATTCACAGGGGTATGAATGGCAGCAGCAGCAATAAACCTGCCCACAGCTTATCTGCCTTTCTTTGTCAATGTATCTTTTCAAATCAGCTTCTAGTGAAGAAACAAGAACAAAAACCAAAATCCAAACAAATCAACCTCCAGATGAAAGCACTAGGGCAACATGCAGCTCCCCTGGGAAGCAGAGCAGGAGTTTGGTTATGGTTGAGTGTTGAGGAGCAACTAGCCTGCAGCACAGCCACCTAACCTAGAGGCTGCAAAGGCCCTTGGACTCTCATATTGGTCCAAGAAACTTTACATCACGGTTGTTGCTTAAGAAGTTTTACAGCTGATTTACAGTATGGTTTCAGAACTCTTCACTCTTTTATAAGTGCATGGGACTTTTCCTATAAATACGGATTGAGAAGAAGGCTTTGGAGTGTTTTTTACACATTGTAATCACATACAGGCATGCCGTCACTTGCAAAAAAAAAAAGAAATTATATTCCCTCTCTTTACATGTGTATATATATATTTATATATATCCCCCATTTTATTTTAAGCATATGGGCTGGTATTCCTGTGGGTAAACCACCTAAAAATTAGTTCCAGAACAGACACATTAATGGAGACTCAAATAACTAAAATGTAAAGTACAGCTGAGGAAACCTTGGCAGCAAAATATTTGAGCATTGCCAGAAAAAGTAGATTCTGACCTTACAGCCAAATTTCATTACCTTTTGATGACCAATACTACCGGTTTGCTTTGGTCTTAGAAACTTTTAAGTATTTCTTACATTCTGGAGATTAAGGTATTGTTGCTTGCAGTTGTAACACGTAGCAATGTGATGCTGTGAGACCAGGTTGAGCTGGGGTTAGCTGAGCCCAATGCCTGACTGGGGCATTTCCCAGATGTGCCCGGGTGGTTGTGATGTGTCAGGAGCAGCACAGCCTGCCAGCCTGCCAGCACTGCTCCTGTGGGCACTGCTGCTACCACACTGGTTCCAGCTCTTCCCATACGGCACAGAGCTGACAGGTGCTTGCTCACAGCCATTAAAGATTCCAGGAGGCATTTTATAGATGAGTGAGTTGTAGATGCCTATTTGCTGGTTTCCTGAGGGAAGTTGCTCTGATGCTGGATTTTATATTTATCACAAAGTTCATTGGAAAAGGTATCTTCACTTCCTTTCCAATCTGTTTTGCAAAGCATCTGCTATGTTTCATGCAGGCTACAGCTGATTTCTTTGGAAGGGAGTGACTCCTACATAGGATTTACACATGACAGCAGCAGGCAAAGAGAGCACTGAGGGGCAGGCTTAATCCTCAGCTGTGCTCCAGCTGATATCAAAGAGCTTTTATATTTAATAAGTCTCAAGCATTTACAATCACAGAGGACAGACAAGTACAGAAAAATACAGCAGAACCAAACTATCCCAAGGGCAAGATGAAATGGAAAATTAAGAGCCCAAGATTTCTTAAATGAGTAGAAGTCCACATTCAATAAAAATGAAGAATTATACACAAATCATCCTGCTGTTTCAGGAGGATAGTTTATCTAAATATGATGTCAAGCAAAAACCACTGGAGCGCTGATGTTGAGTAGGTATGTGTCAGAAAGCAGACACACCAGTAAGTACCCTGGGAGAGGACTTCTCCCCAAACCCTTTTTTCCTCTCTTTGATTCAGGAGTCTGAACCCCAAAAATAATAGATCCTTCTCCAGAGAGCCTTGCTGTGCTCTGCAACCCTGCTCACCCACCTGGCCTTCCACATCAAGCAGAAAATACTTTAGCTGCAGTGATCAAAAGCTTTCCCTTTCCTGCTCCACTGGGGGAATGCTGCTCCCAAAGCCCAGTGGGGTTGTTTCTGTCCCTCTAACACAAGGACTGTTTTAATTTTAGACTTAAGCTTTTGTTAACCAGAAACATCAGAAGGACATGTTTTTAGAGGTTTTAACCAACTCAGAAAGCTCTCAGCTGGAAGACACTCTTCCTTAAGTCCATATAACACTTTCTTGCTACAAGACATTCCCAGCGCAGTGTGCAGGGCAGTCTCTCCAAATGTGAGAAGCACCTTCTTCATCTTGAGATCTGCTGAGCCCAGACAAGAGGTCTTCATCCTGTCCTCCAGTTAGCGGGTAAAATATGAATTTTAAAATTCCTATATCTCATCACAGTCCCTGTACATATGAATATCGAGTCTTTTGTGTCACCATTATACATCTTTTTTTCCCCTCAGCCTTTTCATCTGTAATGTTACCATCCCCACCACCAAAGCCTGTCCATTCTTGTCTCTTGGTCCTACTTCTGCTCCATCAAGAAACAGCCTTTAGGAGCATTGTCCTCAACTATAAGAGGCCATAGTAAATTCCCTTTCTTCATATTTCCCTCATTGTTGCTTTCTGCAATGCTAATGTATCATGTACCCCTCTCCTCCAGCTTTCTCCTTTATCAGCCCTCCCCAATACTCACATTTGCCGTTGATCTCATATGAGCAGTTGCCAATCTATTCCTGCTCACCTATAAAGACAGGGTCTCACAGCTCCCTGAGAGACTGAGACAGAGAGAGCACTTAACTTACATGTAACTTTCAGTTGATTGCTTTTGACAGTGCAATCCTGGAAAGGTAGAGGAGAAGGAAAGTTGGTGTTGACCTCTAAACAGACATCTACAATGCAGCAATGCAACTTTCTGGAGAGTGTACGTGTGGAGGGCTCGGGGTAAGAAAGAAGCATAGCAGGGCTGTGGAAAATGGAAGCCCTGCAGAGGAGCTCCAGGACTGAGGAGCATGAGTAATACCTAGGGTAGTAAATTGAGATGTTATCTAGTAGTCCCTCCCTCCCTTATGTCAGTACTGACTGGGTTAGGCCTCCATAGCCAGAATTATCATCAAAGACTTAAATTTTCTTACATGCATGGAAAACAGGGAAGACAATTTTACTTTACCTTTGGCATAAAAATAAGTAGTGTAAAGAATATGACAGCTACAAGAAGTCTATGACAGCAATTTGAGGAATCTATGCCCCTGAAAGATTCAGTAAAGTCTCTAGCAGCTGGCGGCCTGATGGAGCTGAGATGATGCAGACACAAGGCTGGGACTTGTAATCCCAAGCAGCCGGGCTATTTTATTGTGCTTATTCTTGTGAAATCTACAGGAGATCTATGGATTCTTTAGCTGATAGTATCTCCTGACTGGCCTCCTTTATCTCTCTACTCACGGCAAAGAAAAATGTCCTAAATGTTTGTGATAAGGTTTCAGACACTTTTCTGACCACCAACTTAATTTTTTAGCTCTGCAGCTCTCAGAGGCTGTGATCAGATATCTTAGATCTGTAATTTTCATAATAACTTAAATTTTGTCTAGATATTGCAGGTGTCTTACCCCATCCTCCTTCTCTGGTAATTTCATGTGGAAGAGATCACAGTGCTGTTCACAGATGGAAAGACATGAGAAAGAGACCTCTGACACTGATTTTTGGAACCAGCCTCAATGGTTGACCATCCCATTCCCTACAAAACACCCTTTAAAAGCTTTTATGTAGCCTTCAAGGAATTAAGCTTTTTTCCTCCTCTCCTTTCTTTCTGTAGAGAGAAAGAGAAGCCTAGAGAGTCGCCAAGGCAGGAGCTCTGGAAAGCCTGCTGACCATCTCCATGTGCTCCCCCCACTCTGCAGAGAGGCAGACTGAAACTCATTGCAGAGAGGAAAAGTGAGTCATCCAACAGGTGGCAATTTGGCAGCGATAAAAGGTGTGAGAAAACCAGAATGTCCCCTCAAAACCTCTGAAAAAGAAGTGACATCCATAATACACACTTCTTTTACACCTTGTAGAAGTAACCCTGTTGTGTAGGTTTTGTCATGCACTTACAGGCATCTTTTGTTCTGATCCAGAGGAAATAAGCAGTTATTTTGCAGATGTTGATAAGCCTTTAAGAGAAGGATTTTCTGTTTGATTGTTTGTTGGTTGGTTTTGTGTTGGGTTTTCCCCCCCATGATGCACTTGGGCATTTTTTTCTTCCCAAGAAAGGAGATACTGTATACAACTGATCTGAGCATAATCAGGAAAGAAAGGTTTTTCTTTGGAAATTTTTCATAAGCAAACAACAATTTCTCAGCAAATTTTACGTCCTTCAAAAGTGCATTAAAATCTTCAGCTGCCAATGGCAGAGCATTTTGAAAATGTACTTGAATAACTGTGGCAGGGACCACCATTGATAGAATTAGTCAAATTAGGGATTAGCTCAGAAAAAAAGTAACAAAATTGTGATTATATTTATCCAAGTTTGATCTGTTTGAATTTTTTGTATTTTATCCAGAATCTATCTTCTGATAGAATTCTGTTTGTCCTCAGAAGAGTAGGATAAATTTGCCCGAGGTAAATCACCCTTTATTAAAAAATTTATATCAACATCTCATTGAATTCTGTAACACAGGATACCAAATCTGAAATTAAAATTAGTTTTCATACTCCCCTCTCATGATACAACAGCTTTGAGAGTTATGACAGAGAATTTGTGCTTAGCCCATTGACTTTTTCACGATTTGCTGAACCATGCTTTTTTCCTGTGATGTGACTGACTGGGGAGGTAGGAGTGAGCATGTAGACAGCAGTTCCCAGATCTCACTGAAATAATGAGAGATTCAACTACCAGTTGGAAAAGACAAGTCTTTTGAGCTCACCACTGCCTCCTTCAGGCCTAGAAACACAAAATAGAAACCTCAAGAGGTGTCATGGGCATCCTGATAGGGATTTTCATTTGATAGCACCACAGTAATTTGGTTAAAGAGAGATAAGGACACGGCCCTGAGTAGAATTGTGGAAGACAGCGTAAAATGGTGCAGTGATAGTCAGATACGCAGTTCTTATAAGAAGAAACTTTATTCCAGGTAAATTACTCAGAAGATACTAATTCCAAATTGGGGTGGGGGGGGGGGATCACCAGACTTTGTCTTTGAGTCACTTGGAAGACACCATCCACTGAACCAAGGGAAGAATTCCTGCTACAACTATCTCCCACACCCTCTTAAAATCCATTCAGGGATTTTAATTCTGCTTGCTTCCTGGCTCCTTCCTTTTAATTTGGTATTTAAACCTTCCTCCTTCTGTCTTCTGCCTTTTCTTATTCCTAATTGTTTGTTCCACAATAAACTTGTCCTTCTTTGGCCCACAATGTCTGTAGGTTTCAGAAGTTTCAGCCCGTTTCAAGTATGTAAATCATTGACAGTGCTTATAGAAATGTTAGTTTATCTGCATTACAATGATTCTATATTTGCCAATATCCTGCAGGACCTTTACATTTCTAGTAATTGTGTTGGGGCATAAAAATGTACTCAGAGTTACTGGTATCTTTTCAGAGGTGCTTTCCACTGAGATGTCCCAGCAGTATACTCTTTATTGTAATCATTTCTCTGAGAAAAAAAGAATTCTCTCCTTGAAAGTAACTGCTTCTGCATACCAGAAATTTGGAATTAACAAGGTGAAGAGAATTTCCCTGCTGTGTAATTAGCTTTCTGTGCTGAATCCATCTTGACCCTCGTGTTGGCATTTTTATACCCTCCAAATACTCCAGCACATGTGAAAGTTTACTTCCATGACTAATCCTGTTGATTTGGATCAGACTACACACGTGAGTGAAGTTATGTGTTAATATAGGACTTTGCAGGCTCAGAAACTCTTAGTCCAAATTCTGTCCTCCCAGCCTTTCACCATGACCCAGGAATTCCAGTGGTGTTCATTCATACACAAATAAACAGACCAGGGAACCAAGGGATATTAACTGGCCTCGAGCCAGGGCAAGGATATCTTTTTTTTTTCCATCTGAGGTTCTCAGGTCTGGTCTTCTCATCCTAATTTCTGATGATGGCTCTCCATTCAGTAAAATTCAGTAAAATTCTTGCCAGAGTTTCCCAAGAATCAGCTGCATTTTAAAGCAAGTATTTGAGCCTATGAAAAATGTCAGACAGTTGGTTTATCTGTTATGAAGTGTTTTGTAACACATTCATGTGAAAATTACTTGTGAATTTTAGTGAAGAATGACATACAGGGTCTGAATTTTGTCTTGAATCAGTTTGTAGGTCTAGGAGAGCTGGTTTCATCATGTTGGAAAAGGAAATCCTGTGAAATATATTAAAATCCAGATGTAAGGGGTTATTTTATTTTATTTTTTTATTTTTAGTATCAGGTTTGCCAAAGTAACAGTAAGGTTATGAAACTAATAAACTAAATCCCATGCTCATGTGACTCAATTGCCTCTAGTCTGAAGATAAGTCTGACTTAAAGATTCAAATATATGAAGTGTTTGTACAGTAGATGTGAAATGAGTATATCTAAGTAAATCACGAGCAAGTGTTATCCATCTGCTAAGTATATTAATGTACTGCATCATGTATACTGTAATGTGCTTATATTAAATTTAAAGTGACAGAAGGCAATCAATTTGGATAGTTGAAAGGAAAAGGCTTTTCCAACTTTCTTCCCAAAACAGTGAAGTAAGTTGTTTTTCTGGTGATTCTGAGCTATCTTGGCAGATATTATGAGCAGGTCAATGAGAAATACCATACTACCTAAGCTGCCAGGGAGCTGAGAAGTGAGAGAAGTGCTGGATTCTGCTTCCACCTTGCATTTTTCCCATGTAAGTATACAAAAGTTCAGTAAAATCTCATTTAAGGTGCAAGATGCACTCTAATTTGAAGGCTGAACTGAGCAGGAGAGAGATGAATGGAGGAAGAAACAGAATGCAGATACAATTCGACTCCACATAGAATGAATAATATATAAGCTCTGTTTGAAAGTGGGAACCTTTGAAAAAGAAGGGTTTGCATAACCATTATTAACCATTCGAGCGTTTATCTTTGTGTGTGTAGTCTCAGCTCTAACTCAAAGTCCTAGACTCAAATCCCTATTCATATTTATTCTCTGCCTTCTGCCTATCCTGATCATATATGCAATATATATCAAAAATTGAACATGGCTCATTGTTTCAGCAGATGAATGCTTGGTTTTCACTCATCTGTTTTTGCATAATTTTAGTCACAAGTTTATGTTGTTTCTGGTAAAGAAATCCAGTAGTGGACTGTGGATTGGTCAGCCAGAATACAGCATGCTGCAGACATAAAACTATGGAAAGAACTCCAGACATTAGTCCTGTCTGGTGGAAAATTGTTATCTGCAAACACCATCCACATCTTCAAACACAGACCCATGAAATGCAAACAGTAGCATCCTGTGTCAATACCTTTGGCCTGGTCATACACAAAATCTGCTGAAATGTGGCCCTTAGAGATTCGAATCTTCAAAGTGAGAGCACTTCCCTCTTGGTGGGAAGCGTGGCTGCCTCTGGTCTGTGTGCATGAGCACTTCAGCAGACCATACTTAAAATTCTCCTCCTTTTGCTACTGTTTGAGTTGGAGTGCTGCAGATTTGCCATTTCTTGTACTCTACCTGTACGTGTTAGTGGCCAGCTCAAAACACCTGGTGTACAGTTATTTCAAGCTGTTGTATTCTGGCTATCAGACATTTTAAGCATTTTAAGTGTTTGTAACCTAAACTTGCATGGCATAACATGTTAAATGTGACCAGCAATATCTGAGATATAGTTCCTGGCAGCAAGCAGTTAAATTACTGCTTGCCCATACAAACTGCCATCTGGTTTACTCCTGGAATAGGAGTTTAACTCCTTAGACCAAGTTACTCTCTCTAATTCAAGACCTATAAATCTTCACCAATAAAAAAGGTAAAAAAACAGTGGCTTTTTTTAAGAGAGAGAGGAAAAAAAGAAACCCTGTTCTTTCATTGCACGGATAGCATTCTCAAAAGTGCTACAGCAATCTGGTTTTAATCTTAGTTATGATCCTAAGTAGATGCCTTCTTGACTCTGGCATCATCATGGCTGCAAAATAAGAAGCAGGCTCACTGGCACTGAACATATGCATGTCCTGGATTTGCTCTGCCTCCCGCTTGTGGAAAGCTGGCAAAAGCAGCAAATGCTGTGTCTTAACAGTTTTTTTCTCTGGTTTATTGTGTTTAGATGGGACAAGCGTACTGCAAAGCTGCCGGTTGTCCACTTGATGGTATCAAGTAACTGAGCATGGGAGGGTATGGCTGCTTAACGCTCTCGACTCGGGGAGACGTGACCGGAGATTTTTATAACAGGTAAAACATCTGTGTTATGTTCTTTGCCTACACAAACAACTCCTGTGCTAGATTTAATCACACTGTGCATAATTTAGCTTGCTGCTCAGATTCCACAGTCCAGTTTAGTCTGTTCAGACCAACCTTTCTGTGAAGTGGATAAATAATGCCTCCATCGGGAAAATCACCATGGTTTTGCTGCAAGTAGGGGACACTGCTAATCTGCATTTTTAAAGACTCATCTGTTTCTAGGTGAAAACACATTAGGATAAAAGCTATTGGAAATAATTTGTTCTCAAACTCTGCCACTATCAAGTAATTTCTAAGCATTTAAAAAAACTTTTAGCTGACATCTTTCCCAGAACCAAGCTTTAGCAAAAAGAAAAATGTAACTTTAAGCTGGAGCAAGGAGGAAGACTTGACACTGGTCTTTCTCCTCTCACTCTTCTTCATCATGTTTCTCTTTGTCTGAGGATATGTTTGAGCAGACCCATGTACACATGAGCATGAGCCTCTTTTCAGAGGTGCGACCAGGCAGGGCTAGCATTTCTCCCAGTTGTGTAGATGTATAGCTACCCATTGTGAAAAAGAACATGAAAGCAATTTCTTGGATATTTTACAGTTCTGCTTTCCCAGTTTCAGCTTCGATTCTAGTATGGCAGATTTTTCTATTTGTCCCAGACAGAAAAAAGAAAGGTTCCTCATCATACCTCTTCAGAATAAGAAACATCTAGCATGAGATTTGTTATTCAGTAGGAAAATGGCTTTGCACCATGGCCCACAGAAACATGGTGATCTGGCTCATTTGGCAATCTTTATGATGGCAAGTACATGCATAACTAATGTAACAAGGGACCTTCTGTCTCAGGCTATTTAATTTTTGATGTAGAATATGCCTTATCCAAAACAAACAGATGGCATGATGCTGGGACAGAAAGATGCTTGGGCAAAAGATTGCATCATTTGGCCATGCAAAACATCAAGCCAGGTCACACTGACCTATGGGTATGTGGCTGTCTGTGCCCCATGTGGGGCACTGAAGCAGCCAGAGGATGTCTGTATCTGCCCTGAAATAAGAAGACCAGATCTCAGGAGGAAATGAGCAGCACCCAGATGAGCAGCACCCACTTGCACACCACAAGTGAGGCAGCGCTGCTGTGAGGCAGCAGCGGGGTGCGGGCAGCCGTCCTTCTCCCAGCGGAGCCTCACTAACACCCTGCAGAAAATGGCAACAATATCCCGAGGGTTTGCAGGGTTACTTTGCTGGATGCCACCACGAGCAGGGGTGAGTAATGGTGCTGGCTACTAACAATAGGGGGTAATGCGAAGAGCTGGAGCTGGCGCCAATGTCTGCCAGCCACTCCGAGGCAGCCTGGGCACTGCTCATACCATACTCAGGGAGCCCACGCTGTGCGCCAAATAAGAGCATTTTCTTCTGTCAGTTTATTAATTCCAACTACTATTTCAACTTCTTATTGCCAACAGATAGCCTGTGAGCAAGTCCTTGTTTTTAAAAGTGCAGTTGTTATTCACAAGTCCTGACCAGAAGTTACATGCTGCTTGGTGGAATTTGTTTGCAAACTGTCCATTGTAACTCTTAACTGTTTATTGTGAAGAAACTATCACCTAGGGCTATGTAATCACGGTTTCTTCTCTCTGACTAGAAGAGACAAATTATGAAGAATAAATGACTAGCTATGAACTTCTGGTATACTTTATTCAAAGTCTAAGTAATTAGACTGAAACCCACAAAGCTTTTTGGATCCATGTCTTCATGGCAGTTGTGACTGAATACTTGGGAAACAATAGGTAATAAAACTTCACAAATATGATTCCATAAGAAAACTTGATTCATAGTGTAAACCAACATTCTTAGTCTTGCCTGAGAAGTGCCGTAGTTGGACAAATCTCTTTTTCATCCCGTATCTTGTAAGTAGTCAGAGTTCACACAAGTAAATGCCAAACAGGGTGAGCTATGTGTTCTTTCAGTATCTGGTCCTGCTTTAAGAAATTTCTCTGGTTCAAAAAGTGTAGCAAACACAAGAAATGTCACACTAAAATGCTTTATAGGAGATGCACTGTGATAATGCTGAGATGAGAACCAAACTACAGCAGGTCAATGCAGCATTTGGAAAGTAAGAGGCAGAGAGGAAAGGACCAGAAACCACCAAGCTTTCCATCAGGCCACACCTGCAGTTCTTTGGATGGTGATGCTCCTTCTCTAGTCAACCGAACCAGACACAATGAAAACTGGCTAGTGTGCACGGAACAGTGAAGAAGCAACTTCAGAAATAAACAAATTGGCTAAAATTAAACCTTCATACCTGGGAAGGTTTACTTTTAATTAAACCTGGGAAGTTAGTGCATGCTGCTTCTTTGGAAGCGAGCCTTTGCGTCGCCTGCCTGCGACGGTGAGTTATACGCGTTTATCCTCCACACTCTAAAAAAAGAACAGGACAACGGAGTGCTCCCGTGCTTTATGCCCGCATCGTGGGCATGACAGCCCAGCCATAAACCGCTGTAAATTTGCTCAGTGTTCCGGAGCTCCCCCCGCCCTTTGCAGCCCCCTCCCCGCTACCACCGGGCGTGGGCGCCCCTCCCGAGGCCACTGCGACCCTCGTCCTCCTAATCTGTGAGTCTGATGTCCGGCACGCCGTGCATGCATTACGCAAAGCGAGCCCCCCGCGGCCCGCAGGCCGCCCCTCCGCCTAGGTGAATAAATTATGCCGATGAGGGCGGAGACGCGGGGCGGCGGCTCCGCGGCTGACAGCGGGGCAGCGCGGGCTGCCTGCCGCCTGCGGGCTTCCCCGCCTGGCGCGGCGCGGCTGCTGGGCGCCGGCAGGCAGGTGGAGCGGGAGCAACAAGTCCTCCGGCGGCGGCGGCGGGGAGGGGAGCGGGAGGCGGAGGGGGGGCGCTTCCCGCCCCGCGCCTGAAAACCTCTCTGACAAGTGGCAAAGCGCTCGCAGAGCACGCTGCTCCCTCCGACGGGCGGCTGGAAGCCGCGGGGGCTCGTCTCGCACCCAGCCCCGCTGCCGACTTGTGGCTCGTCGCCCCCGCCCTCCGCCGCCGCCCCTGCCGCGGGGTGGGTCGCGACCCGCTGCCGGGCGGTGCGCGGTGCGGTGCGGTGCGGTGCGGGCTGCGGAGCGCGCCGCCGCTTCGCCTTCAAAGTGTGTGAGCCGGCTGCGGGCTTTGCTTCTACTTACCGCATTTTTTTCTTCTTTTAAATCATTATTTTGCCATTTTGTTATTTATTTTCTCCTACTTCGTTGTTATTATTTTTGTTATCGTTGTTTGTAAACTAATTGCCTCCATGGGGGGCGGAGGAAAGGAAATCAAAGCTGCCGCAGCTGAAGGGTGTGCGAGCACGCTGGGGAAGAGCCGAGGAGCCGCAGGACAGGATGGCAGCGGGAAGCCCGGCGGCAGCGGGAAGCCCAGCCCCGGGAAGCCCGGCTGCGGCGGGGACCGCTGCCCGTGGCGGGCCGGGCCGGTCGGCTCCGCGCTGGCCGCGCTCCTCTCGGCGCTGGCCGCGGCCTCCTGCGTCTACCTGGGGGTGCGGACCAGCGACCTCCAGGCCAGGGTCGCGGCCATCGAAGGCGCCCGAGGGGGCTTCTCTACCGCCGCCCCGCTCCCGCCGCTGCCCGGCTTTTCCTTGGAGCAACTGAACGCGATGATGCAGGAGAAAGTGGAGCGACTTCTCGCCCAGGTGTGCGGGGCGGGGTGGCCGCTGTCGTGCGGTGTGCGTGTGGCGGGCATGGGGGGTGCGAGGGGCGAGGGGCGGCCGCAGCCATGAAGGGGGGCGGCCGGGGCGAGCTGCTCGGGGGGATGGAGAGGGAAGCGGGGAAAGTGAGCCCGCATCCCCGGGGACCGGCGGGGCCGGGGGAGGAGCGGGCCGAGGGCGCCCCGGGCTGCTGGAGCGGGCGGGATAGGGGGTGGCGGGGGACCCTGCGTCTGCCGCCCCTGAGGCGCTTTTCTCATCCGTAACTTGCCGCCGTGCCTGCGCTTCTCGACCGCGCGTGTCGAGAAGGCAGAAAGACGGGCGTCACTTGCGGCGGCGGTGGGAGAGACCCAGAGGTGTCGGGCTTGGCTCTGTTGATGTGGGGGTGGTGAGGTCAGCGAGACACCTTAGGCCGAGTCCAAGCAAAGAAGCCACCGCTGGTTGCGCAGCTTCTGGCATAGCGGTAAATTCCAGTTTGCGGCCGCGGTCGGGAGCGCTGCCTGTGGCGGAGCGAGCTCGCCGAGTGGCCTCATGTTGCTTCTCTCGCCCCCAGAAATCCTACGAGCACTTGGCAAAAATACGAGTAGCGAGAGAAGCGGCTCCAGAGTGCAACTGTCCACCAGGTAACAGACACAGCTTGGAAATCTCCTCTCGGAGGCTTGTAACTCCGGGGTGTTTAGTATCCCATGCTTTTGAAATACACCTGAGTCAGATCCAGGGGATGCCTCTTCAATCAGCAGCTGTTCCTTAGGTGGAAAAATTGTTACGCCCAGACTAATTTGTTTTCACTGTAGCACTATATTGGAATTAATGCTAATAAACCCCCCCAATTAGGCTGGATGTTGCCAAACAATAACACTTAGGAAGAAGTTAATGGTTTACTCTAGCAGATGAAATATGTTCTGTTTTACATGGGGTAGAACTGAATCAAGGCACTGTGTGTTTAACTTGGGAAGTAGAGCAAAAGTCCCTGGCAAAAATATTGAACAATTTATAACATGGATTGAAATAGGTGGAGGGTCTATTGCAAGTTAGCAGTAATATATACATGAGTTTTTTTCAGTCTTGTTTTTCTGTAGTCTTGGTGGAAAGCAGATTCTCTAGGAAGGAATTGCAGGGTTTTTTTACTGAAGGTTTGACACTGTCAATTTGTGCAACCAGGGATATTGCTTGACTTTGGAAATGGGCCCTTCTACTACTGCAGTCAATTGTTTGCACATTCACGCTGCAGTGTTGTCAGTTTCTGTGCTCCTTTTTGATAGTCTGATAACTGTCAATGTTGTTTTAGCTTCAGAAGCTTCCTCTAATGTATAGCCAAGTTCATTTAGCACCTTGGAAATTAAGAAAATAATGCCAGTGTTTTACAGGGGCATGTAGGAATTCCAGCATCCTCTGTGATGAGGCACACTAGATACAGAGGATGCTTTACATATCCTCTCACTCTGTATGAAGACCCATCTCCTTGACAGGTGGAATATTGACTGTCAACAGGACTTAAGATGAATATGCTTGCCAGCAGGATGTGTGATAGTACTCATGTATAAGGAAGGAGCTCTCCTAGTTTAGGATTTAATTCCAGCCAAACTCATCAGTCTGAAGGGACTTCCAAAACTCAGTGTTAAAGCTGCCTACAGTGGTTGGTATACTATTTTGATGATACAGCTGAGAACAGAGTATTTACTGGCTGGTGTAGGAGTTGCCATGGCTATCGTGAGAAGGACAATATATCTGACTAGGACTGTTCTAAAAGAGTGCGTAGAGTTACTCAACTCCCAGCTAGTTTTGGTAAGGAAAATTGGTTTCCTGTTGTACATATATATATGCATAAATGTATATATATATATATATTTTTTTTTTTTTTTTAAGGCTAACATAAGCAAACGGATATTATTTTTTCTGTTGCTTAACTGCAATAAATTACAAGATGCAAGTTTATGCACAGAAATGAGAGTTACTCATCATGTTGTTTGCAGAGATGCATTCTGTGAGCCTGAAATGATGTTGAATTTGATGCTAAGCTCTTCCCCTTTTCCTTCTTCCTTGTTTACATCCATCTGTTATGATTATGTTACTGTTTCCTTACTAAAGGTCAATATCTACTTTTTCATGGTTGGTATTATGTGCTGCTTTACTTCTTCACTGCCACTAGAGCTCCACATTATACCAATTTTTATCTGACCTTTTTTTTAAGTATGTTTTATCAAATAGATAATGAGCAACAGAATACTTCTCACTTGCATTGTAAAAATCCTTGCTATGTGAAAATCAAAGTGATTTGGGAAACATTTTCGAGGGAGCAAGTTTTGTAAGACCATCCACTTGCATGGATCATTACAAAGTAAAAAAAAAAGTTGTAAAGAGGAGGGATTAGAAATCTGATACGGGGCTTTTCACCTCTTGGTAGCTGTTTCAGTTTGGAAGCAAGTTTTGTAGTGACTGAAAGATGTTGCCATGTGGTAGCCTCATTTTGCGGGTGATGTTCTCATGCTGGTTGCCAGTGGACAGGTGTCTACCTCAAAATGGCATTGTTCTTGGGAGCCTTGTCTGAGAGAGCAGGGGCTGAGTGGCACTGCCACCTGAGGACAGTGCCCTCCTAACTGCAGGCATTAGGCAGAGCCCGAGGAGGCAGAGCAAATAAATTGTTGTTTATTCCTTTGGTTCCCTCTGTTAGAATTCCATTTTGACTGCACAGGATGGGCTTTTGTTTTAATCCTTAACGCTGCTATTACAAGTAGTTATGTTCAAAAAGGTATTTGGTTTAATAGGAAAAGTATCATGGTCCCATCAGTGGTTTTTCTGTTGCCTGCTATTTGCAAAGCCAAAGAGAAAATTGCCTCTTTCCCACATGGTTCCCTTTTGTTTCTGTATTCTGCTCAACTTACGCATTTCTTTCCTGTGTTTCTGTAATAATAAAATACATGTCTGTTAGAGATGACTTTGGAAGGCCTTCATGGTACAGAGGTGATTTTTGAAATCTCTCTATGCTGTGAGAAAAGGTCACTACTGAATGGCCACCAGGACAGTTTCCAGCATCCTTCTCTTTAAAGAGAAATAAAGATTATATGAAAAGTAGGTTACATTGTTCCCCTACCACAAGAAGAGAAGGAAATTCAGTCTGCAGGCAGGAAGGTGAGAATGTGGCCTCTGGTTCAGGATTAAAGTTGTGCAACTGGCGTAGATGTCATTAGTTTGAGTTTTTCATCCCCTTTTGGCTCTCCATGGTAGGAACCTGCATGTTCAAAGGGAAGTGGGTTTGAATGGCTCAGATACCTATGGAAGCCAGCTTCACAAGCTCATAGCTTGTAGTGCAGTCCACGTGTCCTCCTTTTAATTCAGCAGTAGCCTTGAATTCTATCTAGAGTGAAGAGTGATCACGTTTCTCTTGAAAAACTTTGTTTTCACTAAATGTGATTTTTCTTATTCTTCTGTTTTCTTATGAAAGAAGAGTGATGTGAGGTGATGTTAGAGTTTTGGTTTTAACTCTGTGCGACTAAAACCAGATACCAAAGATTTTGTAAATATTTTAAAAATTACAATAGCAGGCATTCTTTCTCCTCTTAAAGCAGAGTAATAAAGTTTGAAAAGTAAATTTGTGCTGACATTCCTCTTAAATTACCTCAGCTCTAATAAGAGTGCCAGTATAAATCTCGTGCTTTTAACTGGTGCAGCAGTCACTGCTGGTAGTTGGCCCTTCTGCACATAGGACTGGGGGGCACAAATTGAGCGGCTAAAATAATTTTGGGCTTAATAAATTAATTTTCATTTGCCAGATGCCTTTTTTTATTTTAAGTTAATGTTTTTCTACTTTAAAAGATGGAGATGTGTAGGTACTTATTTCATACTTCTAAATCTTCCTCTAAGTGGCTGTGGGAGCATAATCAGCTCTTATGAGGAACAGTCAAGCACCATGCTGGGTACCTCTTACTAAGTGCCAAGAAATACACAGTTGTGGAAAGAGTAACACATATAGAAAGCACAGGGATACTCCCAATTCAACAGAATTTAAAGGAGTTTCTTTTTTGTAGATCCTTTCAGATTTTCCTCTTCCCAAAATCATTCACATGAGAATGTACCTGTAGACTTCAACAAAAATGAACATAATTTTACATGTTTTAGGGATCTGATCCTTTATATGTTGTGAGGGTCAAGTTCTGACACTTGCAGTCATGTGCCGTGATGTCTCATCGTGTAAGTGGTCCACAGAGCCTGCTTTTGGAGTCAGATAATGTTGGCAGGAGTAGGAATCAAATCTAGAAGTACAAGAAGTTCAAGCCTTCTCAGCAGGAAGGCTGGCAGGTGATTATGTACAGTTCTATAGGTCCCTTTTGACTAGGGACCAGTTTTAGGAAGCAATTGCCTTTATTTTTTTCCTTCTTCTCTTTTGAGGAAGACCTTTATAGTGAATTTATTCCTTAAAGGAACACAATTCTTTAATTCTGCATTGACAAAGCATAAGTTACATAAGAGATGTCTTTTAGCTCTAGCTATACAGCACACTGTGTATGTATTTTCACTATGACTTGCATGTGAAGTTGTGGGGTCTGTAGGTTTTGAGATTTGTTTTGGAGTTTTTTTTCCTCCCCAGTACATTAGCTGAACTTCAGTGTTGGATACCTATCAAAGTTTACTGCAAATTTGGTTTTTTCTTCAGTGCCACAGGTAATGTTTCTTTCTTTGTTCTTTCTCTTGTATTTTTCCCATCAGTAAATGTACATTTTTCTTCCTCTTGTGACTCCAGTGTCTTCATAGACTCTTTCCCTTTCTGTAGCTTCAAGCCCTTTCCAGGCAGAGACACTCTCATCGTTCTTTCTTAGCCAGCTATTTTGTGCTGGTTTTGTAATCATGTCATCTTGATTCTCTGTTCTGGTCCTAGAGAGCTTTATGGTTTGGCATTTGAAGTTCCTCCTATTTCACTATGTAATTTGCTGCCATCAGGTTCATTTCAGTGTAGTTGTGTGCATATAAACCTGTTAATTCAGGATGAAATGCCATAAGAGATTTTTTTTTTTTTTTGAGGGAATACAGAATACCAGTTGGTCTTATTCTTGGTTGGTTACAGTAGTTCTAGTGCAAAAGCTCTGTTCTACAGCTACAGTTCTTCAGTGAGATGATAAGTCTGCTGCATGTGTTTTGATAGCAGCATGGATGGCAAAAAATCAGTGCATTTTCTCAGAATCCCAGTGCTGTTTTTGTTGTCTTAAGCATCTAATGTTTGTTTTGACATGCAATGGAAGTACAATTTAGGTGCTTTTTCTTATTTCCACATGTTCCATAAGGACTGTTCCCTGGAGCATCTCAATTAGTGAGGCTGAAAGAATGGAGGAGAAAGCAATTTTTGGGATTAAAAGAATCATTAAATAGGTATCAGCAGGGTATTACTCTTTAATTTTTTTTTTTTTATTATGCTTACAGTGAAACAGTCCTGGAAAGACTGAAGAGGTAAAGAAAGAAAAGAGGAGCTGACTTATGTGTTTACCAGTAGCGAGACCTAAGAGAAAATGCAGATAGATATAAAAAGTATCCAAAGTGATTTTTTTCCTGTTACTGAAAATTTCAGTGTGCTATCTGAACCTAGCTCCCAGCACTACTTATTTCTGCTGTGTCTATATCATCTATTTGCTGAATGCAGTGCTCAGCTCTAATTTTGTAATTTTTCTGACAGGTCTCTGAGTCCCCCTTTCATACCTGCAGTGGTTTGATATTTTCCATTTCGGTTCCTAGATCAAGATGTTTATTGATGTGCAGTAGCATGCAACCTTCTGGGTAGTCTGTCTTCTTTGGATGACTGCTTAAAGATACTGTTTCCTCCCCACAAACAGCTAAATATATATTTTATTGGCTAAGTGGTGACCTTTTAATTCCCTTTCCTCTGGGCAAGGAAGTAGGGTGTGCAGCATGATGAATGAAACATAATGTGGCTTAGAAGAGAACTGATTGACGGGCAGACTGCACCAGATTTCTCTCTTTTGTATTATTGATCTCAGCAGTGCTGTAGCAAAGGTTGATTTGACTGCAAAAGTGTTATTAACAAAAGGTTTTTCTATGACTTGAGTTGAATAAATTCAAACTTGTGCAGTTACGTCAAACAAGGCATGTTAGAAGGAAGGCTTAATTATCTGCATTAACTGTTCTGATAATATGAGATTAATATTATATATGTTCTTATGTTCTTAAACTTCCTTGTGTGTGGCACTGGTCCATCTCAAACTGCTCGAGTGTCAAAGCACTTCAAGTACTGTGAGTGTTGCAGTGGGAGAAGTGGCTGTTAAGCTCACTTCTGGAATAATGCTTGTAGTGTCTGTGATTGGGTTTTGGTTTTTCTTTTTCTTGTTGACTTTCTTAAATTGTGAAATATATGCATCTGTTTCCTTGAAAGGTCTCTAAAGCTCATATAACTGAGTTCTATTTAGCTGTAATTACCCCCTGTCCCTTTCCTTAAAGGTTAGTGGGTTCTTGGAAATGTATTGCCAGAACAGCACTGATAAACAGAACTCATCATCTTTCTCACTCCCTTCTAAATTTACTGGCTGCAGCTTACCTGGCTATTTTGTCTCTGCTTAGCACAGTAAAAATCAGCTAAATCTGAAAACAGCATGACTGACAGAAGCTGTTTTTTAGGGCCTTTTAGGTTACGAGATAGACTCATATAATTAATATGTTCAAGTTACCAGCCCTGTGAAACCATCCATCACACTTTAATGCACACAGACCTTGAGTTGCTAACTACAGCCTTTTCAGGAAGGCTGATCTACACAGAGCCCCTTTCCCCTTCATTGTTTCAGCTGATTTCTCAAGTGAGCCACAAAAAATGGAATCTGTCTGCTTACTTAAAGCTACAAATGAGAAGTAAGAAGGCATAATACAGGCAGAGAGAAACACTTTTCACTCAGTACTACTAAAGCTGCAGCTTGCAGTTAGAAGATACATACACCAGTGAACATGATGCTGGAGACTTGTTGTTTGGAAACTTGTGGACTGTCATGTTTTTACAGGTTAGACTTACAGTAGAACAGGGCCTGTTTAAATTCGTCTGCTTGGGACTTTTAATGAGATTAAGTTAAGCAGAACCAGCTGTTTGTGAGAGCTTAATCAAAATAAATGTCAGGGTAAATTTTCAGAACAGAGTGTCTAACCTAAAAGTGCAAGGTTTGTCTATACCTTTCATGTAAATACAGCTTTTTTTTGCCTCTGTAGACTTGAGCAACTTCAGAAGTGCTGGTCAGGTTGATACTCCAGGAGATAATCTGATGCATGCTGCTGGCCTGTGAAGCAAATGTATCTAGGCCATCATTGTCAAGTGTTTCCTTCCACGTGGTTCCCAACTCAAGTGTGTAGTCATTCATAGCTCAACAAGTTGTTTGATCTGCCGTAATTTTGTGATTATGTACTGCAGCCTCATGTAAATAGTCTCCTTAGCTAAAAATAAGTGCTGCTCTGTAAATAGGTGAACACATAGTGGAAGAAATAGCTAGTGCAGACATGCCTAAGATAAAATTATCTACTATTGAAATATTTCCATAGATTACCTAGTTTTTAGCAGGCAGACTACAACTTCCTTATTTGTGAAGCAAACCACTTGTTCCATCTGTCATGTTGATGAAGAAAACCTGATCGTTGTGCTCTCCTTAAAGCAGCTATCAAAATATGTTAGAAGACAGTCTTGTCTTTGATGCACGCTATAAAACTTACCCTGTGTGCTCCTCTCCTATTCTGTCCTTTTTTTTGCAGGGTTGGAATTGTACTAAAATTGTTTCTTGTTTATATGTGCAGATGTATGTTTATAGAAGGAGACATTTACATTTAGTTGTGAGTTTTGCATGCCTCTTTGTAGAGAACTGTTTCTTCTTGTGCTTGGGAAGCTTTGAAACAGATGATGATGATGCATTTTAAGATTTTTGAAAAATTATAAAGTTTCTACACAGCTATCTACATTTTTTTGCTAGATAGAAATATGTGTTCTTATAATTACCAAAGATAGGAAGACAGCCATTTGCAGGGCAAAGAAACAATAAATGGAATGAAGAAAGAGGGTAATAACAGAGGTGATAAAACTGGGATATTACTTTTTATTTTAGAATCTTCTGGAAAATTAATACAATGATTTCAGTGACTTCTGCTTAGACATGCTCAACCAGTTTAAGCAATAATATTTTACCCTGCACTGTCCTTAAAATTGGTCGGGCAGTTGACAAATATGAAGAAAGTATAGATTTTATTTCATAAAGTCATAGATGGAGATCTATTAAAATCAGTGCCTTTAGTTCAGTTTCGGTTAGTTAGGCATTAGAATTATCTTAGTTTGGTTATGCATGAATATAATCTTGTAATTATTGTATTGGGCAAGTATATTAGAAGACTTTCTGAATGATTTGTGTATTTTTTTTAGGTGCTTAGGAATTTAAATTTGGTGTTTTGGGAATATGACTTGCAAATTTTTTTTCATAGATGTTTACCTTTGCTGATGTATTTTGACTGGGATTACAGTGGAGAGTAGATCACAGATTAACAGATTCTTGGGGAGGCTGAAAAGGAGACTGTACATGGAATAATGATGGACTCTTAATGAGTCTCTCTAAAAAGCTTCCCCTCTCCTTATGTGGCTCTTCTACAAGCTCAGCTGAAGAAGTATTGAGGAGAAGGGTGTCAAATGATCTTTTTTTTTGATCCTCTTTTTAATGCAGTACCCAGGACCGTATACCAGTATGTGTGTATATATATATATATAAGTATGATGTTTTTGGTAGTCTGTCACACTGCCCTATCTTGGACACACAGCAGGCTGCCTGCCAAGTCATGGTGCCCTAATGTACACCACAGCTCACCTTAGCAAGGAAAACCTACATAAAGCCAGGTGGCTGATCCACTGCTTTCCTCTGACTGAAGTAACGGGCTTGTGCCAGGTACTGCTTCAGTCTCTTGGTATCTGGGATGTGCTTCTTCTCATCAGCAAAGATTTGTGGGAGCAAAGCATTTTTGTCATCTCCTTTTCTTTGTTTTTTTGTTTGTTTGTTTTGTTCTTAAAAGAGAAGTTCATGGACTTGGCACTTTCTACCCTTTAAAATAGTTCTAGTACTTGTAGGAGTAAGGGGCTGTAAAGTAAAAGCTGTAAATATAATGGAAGAAAGACTGTAGAGAATAAGACCTAAAACTGTAGTGTTAAGATCTTTGCTATTCTACCATTTGCAGTTTATGCCTTCTTAAGAACACCTCACTACATTTATTTACCTCCCATTTGAGTATTTTCAATATTCCTTCTCTGAATGTAAAAGCACAGGAAAAAAATCCTACCTCAAGTATATGTTAAAGGTCTAGCTTATGAAAGACCTATGAAGCTTATGAAAGCTTCTTCGGTAAGCATGGTCTCTTTTTCAGCACACTGTGCTTAAGATTATGCTGGAAAACTGCTGTTTAAAAGATGTTTTCTAAAACTAGGCATGGGGAGGAGTGGGGCCGGTGTTTGGGGAACACAGAGGAAATTTCGAAAACAGGAAATTGTATTGAAAATTGGAGGCCAAAATATCTTATCAGAGGCGTGGCTGCCATGGCAGTGGTGACAGACTGTGTATCTGAAAGCAGAACAGCATCCTGTAACTTGAAGGACACTAGATAAACTCTCTAAAAAGATATTTATGGTTAAGGTCATAGCTGGCTACAAAGGTCTTGCTTCTGCTGGTAGTACTAGTTGTGTTGCTAGGAAATGATGTGAGGTTTCTTATGTATCAGTGCCTCAGCAGGATGATAGTCAGGTCCTCACAGAGGACTGTGGTGCTGAAAGTCAAAGTGTATACGTCTTAAGTTGAGGAGGTATTTCCTTTAGCTGGAAACTCTAATAATCTCTTAAGAATATGAGAACCAGCTGCTTGAAGGCGCTTCTCTTGCTCCCCACCTGTGCCCTTAGTCTCTGAGTAAGCTCCTGTTCAGATTCCCTTGATCTTAGAGGAAGCCTTGATACCTGAGCACAGGGGTATGGCCACAGGGGATTAAAAGGATAAACTCCATAGCCTGTGTATTAATATTTTCTTCTCCAGTCACAGAGCTTACATCCAGATGATGCCCAATGGCATTGCTATGACAAATACTGTTCAGTGGTGGCCAGAGAGTCTCTGTACTGTCAGCTCTTCTGGTGTTCTTATCAAACGCTCCCTCAATATTTTTGGTGCCACTGCTGTTCTTCTGGTAGCTGCTAGTTGAAGGAGACATATGTTGAGAGCTATCACTTCAGCTTGACATAGAGGTGATTAATGTATTATTTATTTCATACCCTTCACCTTTCAGACAGGATAGCCTTCTCAGTAAAAATACTTCCTGGCTCCTAATTTGGGCATTGTACCAGGAAATGTGCTCTGTGCACACAGACTCAAGTGTAGGCCAAAGTGGGGTCATTGTTTAGGTGGTCCTTATGGTAGTGGTGAGCTTGAACTCAGCTTTTATTTGTTCTCTGTCCTGGTGGATGCTTGATAGTTGTTTGTGTCAGCTAATAATACGCAGCTCAGGTAGTGGCTTTGGTTGGCACTTACAAATGCAGTGTTATCGCAGAAATGGATCGTGATGTTTGCTGTAGCTATTTGTGTGTGTTTATGAAGACATCTCTGCTCAGGGAGGATCATCTTGAATATGTTTTCCAAGCGGTTCCTGTGAGTAGGAACACTGAATACTGATGAATCAGAGAGGCTGAAAACCACAGTGGTATGGCATCAGTTTCAAATGAATCAGTGCTTAGACAGCCATTGTCAATACTTAGAGTTGGTGTCTTTGTAATGATGACAGCCATGTTTGTAGAAGGCTATAAAGGTTTCTCTGTGTGAAGTGTTTTTCCAGTGCAACAAGCATGTAAGTGCGCTATATTTCTTTAGTGTAGGGAGACTAATCTTAAGAGAGGTTAGTATTTAAGTCTGACAGTTGTGGATTTCACTTTAGGACAGCTTTGCATAATTCCTTAGTTTGAGTTCCAGGCTGAGCCATGTCCTTATGTGTGGTAGAAGGACTTTTTTTTTTTTTTTTAATCACATTCAATTAAGAGGCTGCACATAAGCCATTACGGTGGCCAGTTAAAAAGAAGTGTGAGCCTTGAAAACTGAACCACCAACGTTAAGAGAGAAATAGAGCAAGACTGAAATCCTCACTTTTTTTCTCTCTTAAAATTGGTTTGCTGCTACAAGGTGGTATTTTGATGTATTTCAAACAATTACAGTCTACTTTAGAATAATAAGAAATCTATTTGTTTTCAATGTGTTCTATAACAACTGGAACACACTGGAAACACTCTGGAAAGAAGCTCTCTCACCGTGAGTTTAATGGGGTGCACCTTAGAGGAAATATTGCGCTTAATGAATTGGAGCAGGGACAACTAAGTAACAGTTCTGTATTGCAACTATATTCCTGTACAGGACTGTAAGGGTGGGATAGAATGTCTTCATGTTTGAGAGTTCTTGCATCTGTAAAATATAATGGATGTAAATACATTAACCAAAGAGTGCAAAGGACCAAGTATTCATAATTTTGAATAAAGTTACTGTTTAGGGGATCAGAAGTTTGTCACCCAATACATTCCTTGCCTCTGCTTTCTAATTTTAGTAATCAGCTCTCTGGTCCATTTTGATCCATCCTACAGGACATAATCAGGTGGTGTCATCATGTGAACATAGTTGTAAAAACATAAACTTTTGATTATACAAACTTTCTGGGAACTTCAAAAAAGTATGCTTTTGTTTTAAAAACAACCCATCCCTGAAGATTCTTTTTACTTGAACAGGTGGACAGTGTCAGCTCAAATCACGTGTAGATAGAAGTAGCCACTTCTGCTACACAATTTCTGGTATCCAAACAGTATTTTACTTTTATCTGGAGGTTGGTGAAAAGAGGCTTTTAACTAAAACTCTGACTGACAGCAGTCAGACCTGATATGGGCATGTACATTACTTCAGGCACATTAATAATCCCAAAGATTTTAACTGAAATCAGTAGTTACTATGGAATCTTAGAGCAAAGTGTTGTTTGGCCTTAGTGTTGTTTTTTTTCATATATATTTTTTTGCCTTTGGATCCTTGTGAATGCCTGTTTATGTATGCAGCTGCTACCATGTACTTTAGCTTTGATATGTAGTTCTCTTCCATGATACAAATGCTATTTTTCATTCATTTGCCATTCAGTTTATTGTTTAGTCTTTTCAGTCTCTGAGCAAGAACATTATGTCTGTATCTTTTTCTAGGAATACTGAACTAGTTTTGTAATACTGTAAGAGTTCTGGCTGCACTTGGGACAATCTGAACAGTAAAAATTATTTAACTTACATGTATCTTCATGGAGAAATTGCGTCTTCTCACATCTTAATTCACAGATCAAAGACCAATGCGTATTGTTCTGAGGATTGTTCGTTGTTTAAAAGTGATTAGATAAAGCTATTAAAATTGTACAGAAGCATTCAGAACATCGGTTCTGAGGGTTAGAAAAGAAAGATCCCTATATACAGCTGGACCTTCATTTTAGTTTCCTTACCAACATAACTGAAGTCTGCATATGCATGTGTGTTTCCACTCAGATAGATTTTCAAACTTGGACAATAGGTGATCCCTCTGTTCACATCAGTCTGTTCTTTTAACTCAGTGAACTAGGTCTCCCATTCTCCCCTTTGCTGATGCTATGCTTGAAAAGTCATTATTTGCTTAACACGAATGTTCCCTTTCTTTAAGCTGAACAATCTAAGTGACCTGGTAAATCTTGCCCTTGAGACCTTTCACTGTGCTGGTCAGTGTCCTCAGGACACTGAAATAGTCTGATGTCCTTCTGTTGAGGTGCCCCAAACAGTCCCAGAGGTGAGGCCACAGCAGGGCAGCTGTCTCCTTCAGTTGGCTGGTGATGCTGTGCCTGATGCACCCCAGGTTACTCTTGGCCCTTCGGGCTGCCAGGCCTCGCTGCTGACTTGTATTGTAATTGCCATCAGCTCAGACTCTGATCTCTTTCTGCAGGGCTGCTCTCCAGCCTCTCCCCCAATTTGCATGGATAACCAGCACTACCCTGTCCCAGATGAAGGATCTGGCACTTGCTCTTGTTGAATTTCAGACAGTTGGTGATTGCACAGCTCTCTGGTCTATCTAGACCTCTCTGTAAGGCCTCTATCATCCATGGAGTCCACATCTCATCCTAAATTAGTATCATCAACAAACTTAATGTACTTTTGATTCCTGCATCCAGATAATTTGTAAAAATATCAAAGAGCACTGGCCTTGAAATTAACCCCTGGGGAACCTTGCTGGTGACTGGCCACTGACTGATGTGACCCCATTTACTAAACTCCTTGAGTCCGATTCGTCAGCCGTTTGCTCAAGCAGTGTATTATGGGCTTGTCTATCTGTATGATTCATACTTTGTTCAGAAGAACATTGTGAGAGAGGCTATCAAAATCTTTACTAAAATCCCATCCCTCCCTCCCCCCATCTAGTGGCTTCCCTTGGTCAATTAGTGGGTAACCTTGTCATAAAAGAAGATCAAGTTGTTTTATCAGGACTTTCCCCTCCTAAACTTGGGCTGTCTCTGACCAGTGACTGAGTTGTGTCTTGTGTGTTTTTTCAGTAACTCCCAGAATGAACTTCTCCATAATTTTATCAGGCACTGAAATGAGACGGACTGGCCTGTCATTACCAGGGTCTTCCTTACAACCATTCTTGAACACTGAAACAACATATGCCATCTTCCAGTCAATTGGGACCTCTCCAGACTCCTAAGACTGTTGGAAAATACTGGGGACAAGTTCCACAATGACATCAGCCAGCTCTTTGAGCACCCTGGGGGGATTCCTATCAGGTACCATAGATTTACAAGCATCCAGCTGAAGCAGCAAGTATCAGACAAGTTCAGAGTTGGCTGGGAGTTTACCGACCACTCTGTTAAGATTTTTCAGCATGGGGCTCTGGGGTCCCAGGGGCCATCATCAGTATTGAAGACAGAGGAGAAGGTGGCATTATACATCTCCACTTTGCCTGTGCCCCTATTTGTGAGGTGACTGACCTCATCAAGTAACGGACCAATGCTGTCTCTGATCCTACTTTTGCTGTAAATATATTTTAAAAATGTCCTTTTTGTCTTTCACAGTGCTTGCCAGTGTGAACTCTAATCAAGCTTAGGCTGCAACAGTTTTCTCCCTTGAGTGGTGAACAGCATTTCTGTAGCCCTCCTATGTTGCCTGTACCTGGTTCCAGTGTCCGTAGACTTTCCTTCTGGGAAAGATCCATGCTCAGCCAAGCTGTTGAAGTTATCTTCAGTGCGCTTTGGTAGTAGCAGAGCAGAGAATGCCTCAGTCTGTGTTGTTAAAGAAACATCCATATTTGGAAGAAAATCCAGTTGTCAAAGACTGAGATAAGCGAGGAGGAACCCGCTGTGGTAGTGAGGTCCCTGGTTTGTTTATAGAGATAATGAAGAATTAAGGACCGACACAGTCCTAAGAGAAGAAATAGTGAAAAAATCTTCTAATGTTTTCCCATACAGCTTTTCTCTGCAGCATCTGGGGGAAGTTAGCTTAGGGTAGATTTTGATGTTCTAGAGGTTATCTCAGTGCTTACTGCTCACTCAGTCTAAGCAGTGGATGACAGCAGGATATGTTGAAGTGTAATCTGCTGAAAGGGCTCCTCAAAACTTAGCAAATGCAAGTCCTGTCAAAAAGGAATAAAAAGGGACACATCTGTGGGGTGTCACATCTGAAGCGCGTCTAAGATGTGTACTCATCTAAGATGTCCAGATTCTGTGGCTTAAGGGATGGATCATCTGGGGACTTAAACAGTGGCAGAGGGTGGTTAAGTGTCCCTCATTTTATTGGGGTGTCTCCTAGATGGTGCATGTAGTCAGGTACTCATGGCACATCCTCAGCTTCTGGAGAGTGGTGAGCGGGGAGAGTGCATAGCCTGGATGTTGTCCTGACAGAGGGTGCTAACATGCTGTGTGGTGCTGACAAGGGATTTACAGGAAGGTGAAGGCTAGTGGGATCTAGCAGTAAAGTATTCTCTTCCAATTCTGCATCGCTCTCTTCTGCTCTGGCAGTAGGACTACACAGGCAGAAGCATTAAGATAGTGCATGTGCTGCCTTCCTCTGTGTGGAAAGCAGTGTTCCTTGAAACCCATGGGAACTATCACGCTCTGTTATCTCTACTGAAACGTGTTAGATTGTCAAGACCAATGGTCTGTGGTAGAAGTTAATGCTGAGGTTCTAAAGGCACAAAGATGGACTTGAATAGTTTCAAAAGCCATTATCACCCCTCCTTGCTTGATCATGTTGCTGTGAGTGCCTTCTCTCTCTCTCTCATTTCCTGCCTTGTGTAGAGCAGGAAGGGCAACAGCTAGGGTCTGAACTCTGATTCCTCCTCTGGACTGGTATTTTGCTAGAAGAAAACTTTAATTATACTCCCAGTTTCTTCTTTCCCAGACATGTTGATATGTTTGGATTAGTAACCTGGTGACCACATTGACATGAGTCATTTTCCTAAAAACACTGCAAAATAAAACCACTGATGTGCTGACCAGCAGCGGGCAGTTCCTCTTAATTTGCATGCATTAAATATGCTTCATCTTCTGTGTTTGTCTTATAAAGTGTGTGACTTGACAGAAAAAGAGTGGTGGGTATGATACTATTATGTTGCTATTAATCATACTTTGAGATGAACTGTAATTGTTTGACTTAGTTACTAATAATAGCACTTGGATAGGGACTAATGCCGCCAAATTTTTTTCTGACCCTTTCATAAAATTCCTGCAGATTCTAAGGAACACTGTCTTTCAAATGAAGACAGCTATCTCCTCAAACAGGCATCACCAGCAACATGGTTTAAAGGCCACTGAAGGCAGTCAAAAAGAGGGAATGCTTGGGCATCTGAAAAAGATGGCACAGAGGGATACTCACACCTCTGTATTGCACTGTGTTCAGACACACTCATCTTTTTGTTAGTCTGTGATCTGTCAGCTCAGTCTAAATCCTGTGGAACTGCAGAGTAGAAGCGGCTCAAGCAGGACTTTGGTGACACAGAGCCATCACCTTGAAGTCTGCAAGGAGTCTGTAGTGACCTGTGAGGAGAGGTTCATGGAGCCCCTTTTCATGGATGATGAACAGCTGGTTTTCTCCAGCTGTTGAGATTGTACGGGTTATACAATAGGAGCAGTTCTTGTGTCCACACCGAGTGAGGTTGCAGGGCTGCTTCATGATGGGATCATACGCTTCCCACAGGCACAGCAAGCGGGCATTTACTCGTTTCTGCTTAATTTTCAGCTGCTTTGTTGAGAGCTGCTTTTGTGAAGTGAAATAGTGTTCTTAATAAAACAGCAATTTCATGAAGAATGACACTGTATAAGTATATACCTTCTAAATAACAGGCCCCCATTTTCTTTCTGAAATGCAGTCACAAGGAAGGCTAGAACCAGTAGTTCCAAATCCTAGATGTTTGTGTTTTGGTAAAATGCAATTATTATTTTTTAAATTGTGCTGTGAAATTATTGAACTGAATAAAACGACTTTTTTTCCACAGAGAAAGTTAATTACATGCTCTTTGATTAGCAAAGAAGGACATAAATTAATTTTCCTAGGCTTGGCTGCAAAATGCAATTACTGTTGGACTGACCAGCAGCAGGCAGCTCATATTTATTTGCATTGATTATATATGCTGCATTTTACCTTTCACTTACTTTTCAGTTGTATACAAAACACGATCTTACGACATTGGTCATTTCAGAGTCTAAAAATGCTTCTTGGTTTAACTGCGGGGAGAAATAATTGATTACTTATTCTCCTGTCAGTTGAGAGCAGTTTCAAAACAATAAGATGGAAGTCAGTAGTATTTTATGCCTATGAGACATCCCAGGTAGTATGAATTTTTTCTTTAGCACAAATGGAGCATCTGTTATTGGGGTCAGTGGCAATATTTTTTACTAATAACACATTAATATCACTTCTATTTGCCCATTCACTATGTGCATCAGGAGTAAGAGTAAATATAGATCTTACTGGTTTGCTTGGTTTTCAACAGCTGAACACATTTAATGGAAACAGTGATTAAAACATTTTTCCCAAGAGATGAAGTGTAGGAACAAAGTGTACTTCGACGTGTTTATAGATAAATTATCTTTCTAATCTATTCTCATATTTAGTGAATTTTTCAGTGATTACTGTTGAAAAACTTGGAATTTGGGTAAGGATATATGATTGTATATTATAGATAAACCAATTGTTTTTCTTAAAAGATATCACTGAACAGACAGTCAGTGGAAATATTCTAAACAGAAGAAGAACTAGGAAAATTCTTATACCTTTGGAAGTTACAGAACTCATAAATCTTGAAAAATCTTAAAACCTTATTTGCCAAGAAGGGTGATTGAAAACCACAGAAAATTTGTCTGTGAGCAGCTACCTCACAGACATGAAACTTTAAGAAAAGCCCAAACAAACCAAAACCAAAAAAGCCCCATTTTTACTAGAAAGCTTTTCATTAAAATTTTGATAAATGGCTGAGTGAAACAGGAGATTGGCTATAGGCACAAAAGCATCCCCCAGTGCTGTACAGCATTCCTAGATGCTTTTGGTCTTACAGGATATTGAGGGAGTGGAGGCACAGAGTGCTCAGAGTTTTATTACTGTTTTCTTCTAGCCTTTTTACAGAAGTCATTGACCTTCTTAGCCAAGTGTGTCCTCTTAAGTTGCAAGGAAAAGTAGTTCCTTGCAGCTAACTTTGTGAAATTTTACTTATTTCCATTAATACGGAATCAGAAGTGATTTTCTCTGGAGACTTGATCTCTTATTACTTGATTTGGTAGAAATATTTTAATTTTACTTGAATGAGAACTCGATAAAGTTTCAGTACTTCATATGAAGTAATTTACAGGGTTCTTGGAATATACTGCAGTTGAAAAATATTGGCCTTTATTTATTGGTGTCTTTTGCTTTTTGTTGTTGGGCTAATGAATCCAGTGTTAAGGCATTGGGGATTTAATGGTTGGTGATGGAGTACTACCCATACGGAAATATTTTATTTTCAAGGGTTACAAATCTGCCTCGCACAGTGTAAAGATCTGGGTTGTTACTGGGATGGATTTCCAGTAAATTGCACTTACTCTAAACCCCTTATACTACTACTACATTTAACAGCTTGAAATAGCTCAGTGCCTTGTTCTTCCTGATAGACCTGTGGTACTAAACTTGTTAGACTGACCTTTATTTTGAATTAGAAAATGTATTTGCTTCAGCCAGTGTAGTTAAGATACATGGAAAAAATGTGACTTTGAGAAAGTGAATTCTTTGTCTTCCATACATGCATTTTGTTTGCAGGTGAGAGGGCTTTTTTCTCTCTACTCGGCAGCATTGCAACTCAAGCTAAAAAGCGAAAAACAAGGCTGTATTCAATGTAGTTCCCTTCTCCCTGCCTCCTACCAGGAATCACTTTCAGTAATAACACCTTAGTGGTAGTTCTTCTGATGAACCAGGAGGCAGAACAAGCCATTTGCACTTTTGCTGTTTATTTGGTTTCTAGGGAGATTCTTCTTTGCATGTAGAGATGGCTGTTGAGATGTAAGGATGTGTAGGCAGGAAAGAAAGCCTTGGTTAATAAAGTGAGACATTTCTAAGTTACTTTCTTGTTTTCCATTAAAATAATGATTGGACTGCAATTTCTAGGATGAAGGTGCAAGTTCCCCAAAGAGATGTATATTGCTGTTGGCTGGATGTGTTAATAGGGTAGGTATTACATATATATGAGGTGTTAGGTGTTTAGCTACTTATTTGCCTGTGCAGCCATGCAAATGTATTGGCACACTCCTGTCCATGCATATATGCTTAAAGCCCTTTTTTTGGGGGGGGGATCAAGAATTTAGATTAGCACTTAAATCTCCAGTTGTCACACACAAATTTCTGGGGTTTGTAGTCAATCCCAAGCTAAGTGTAAGTTAAGTGTTGTGCTGTTCTGAGAAATGACAAACAGCATGCATGTATATCAAAACAGGCTATCTGTGTGAAATGGTTCCTTCTCTCAGTAATGTATAATTTGCAGACTTTTGTTCCCTTCTGGGAAGCATTGAAATGCAAACATGGCTCAAATGAGGAGAGACCAAGCACAGCTACCACAGCCATCAAAAGAAAGCCTCTAGATAGAAAAGGAACTTCTGGAGTGGTTTAGATTAGAATGGACACAAGGGAGGGGAGGAGTAAGTTCTCTTTTTTTTTCTTTTAGTTTCTTTTTAAGTCTTTGAAACCTAAGTGTTGTGATTATTTCTTGTTCTCTCTGCTGAAGGCAATTCCAGTGTAAACACTGGAACTGATTTTATTTGATGGCTATAGCATCTCTGTCAACAAGATGTCTTCAAGAAAGACTTGTAAATATCTGTCAGGAGTGGTATCAATAACTTTTGCTCTTACTTTATGGTAACAGTCCAGTTGATCTTTGGAAATTGCTTCCAGTGTTGCTTCTCAGTTCTTCAGATCTTAAACACCCTGTAAGTTAATATGGTTTCATTGTTTGTGGTAGATAACATTGCTTCATCCGTTTTCTCATAGATACTACTTTTTAGAACCCCAGGATTTATTCACTACCACCTTTACACTTGAATTCAGTTTAAAAGATAGGCTGCCTGTAGATAGATGTAGATGATACCAGAAATGTGTATTTTTCCCTCCCACATTCAGAAAGGAGAAAGAAAACTCAAAAGCTGGGGCCAAGTACTGCTTGTCTGTAAGAGAAAGGTTCCAAGGAGGCAGGAGATTGGCAGCACTCTCATTTCCAGTTCTCTCTTTTGTATAGAATGGTAGTATTGAAACATTTCAGTCAGATGATTTTATTTCAAGAAATTCACAGCTTTTAAAGTTGAAGGGTAATTTTCTAAATCACCGAGATAAAACTTAAAAAATAAACACTGCTGCTAACTCAATTTGGGGGAGAAGGGAGTGCTTTTTGGACATATATTTGTTTTAGTAGCATAGAAATAAAAGTTTTATAGACCTGCTTGCCAGTGTTGAGTTTCTTTCTATTTGGCCTGTATGTGGGTTTTTTGGGTAAGAATTTTTACTTCAGTTTCAGTGCGGCTGTGTGTTTCTTCAGTGATATTTTTACATGCAAGTCAAGTTAAGTATAGCTCTAGTAAGTACTTAGTTGGTAGACTGTCAAGTTAGAAAAGCAAACATGCCACAGGAGATACGACAGCAAGTTAATTTTCATAGTGTTTTTCTCTACTGTGCTGTTGCTGACTCAATATGCTATGGTGGTGTTTAGAGCAACTGTATAAAGTTGTTGAGATTTTTTTTTTTTTTTTGGCAAGGTGCATGTTGAAATTGTGGTAACTGATACAGCAGATGTAGTTCTGCTTCTAAAATAACCAGTAAAATACATTAATAAGAGTTAGGATAGACTATACCTCTCTAAATCCTCAGTACTTCTGAAAATATTAGGAAATGTGTTAGAGGAACACCTGGGCAAGCCATCCTTTTTACAAATATATAGAACTTGGAATGGGTCTGCTTCCTGTGGTCCTTTAGTCCTCTTTCCACACAAACCTTTACCTGTGTTGTTCTTCACAAATTAATTTACTTGAGTGTGAAATTTCCTGTAAGATTTAACAGAATCTGAGTCTTATGTGTTTTTCCTCATTTCTCCCCATGTCTTCCTTACACCTTTAAAAAGTTGGCATGGCTATTTAACTGCCAGAGTGGTGGATGAATGCTCCTTAGGTTCAGGAAAACTGGGGCCTCACAGCAAGGGGAGCCTCTATTTAGTTTGAGTCACAGTTTGATCAAGCTTGGTGCTTTCAGTGCTTTTTAAGAAAAAAAGCTTGCAGTCAAAAACATGGTACTGTTGGCATCGTTTCTGTATATATGAGGTGGCAGCAGTGATTAAACAAACACAACTTTAAAGCCTGGCTGAGCTCTGAAAACCGACTTGTAAATTAATGCCCTCACTGACTGTTTGCTCCGTATGTGTACGCAGACATGAAGTATAATAGACAGAAGAGACAAAAACACGATTATTCCTAGTGCTGTCAGCAGCAGAGTAAATTGGCTACTATTTCCCCCCAAGCATCATCAGAATTGTATGAATTGTATGAGTTACAAGGCTAATGATTCTTACCCGTGCTAACCCTCACGAGCTCATGCTGCAGAGGTTTCTGCTAATTAAATGACTGATACATTTGGACTCACAAGCTTGGTGACAATCATGTGCATGGCAATGGGAACGATTGTGTCTGGTGTTGTAGGTTTTCTTCTGAAGTAGATTATAGACTTTATTTTTTTGCTTCTTAATAACATTTACATAACATACACATTTACTGCTGTATCTTTTAGACAGTAGCAGATCTGCAGAAAGACAGAGTGTGGGTACAAATATATTTATGTGTAAATCAGAAACATGAAATGGAAAACATCACTATTAGCTGTGAACAGACAGTAAATTTTCAACAAAACACACTTGCAACCTCAAACGATTTCCTTTTTGGAGTGAGTTTTGGGTAGCGGTGGTGTCTTCTGTGGTGGGCACTTACAGTTTAGCATCTATACTGGTACCCAAAATTATGCTTTAAAAAACTTTCACCTGAAATAAGCAGTCTAGAGGTGGTTGCTGACTGCTGAAACTTGCTATTTGTCAATCAGCCAGCACACAGGAGAAATTGTACTTAAATTGCTGCTACAAACTCTAGGTATCAGGATATCCCTATAAACCAAATAAGCACAACTATGTGCATATATGGAATGAAGGATCAAGACCAGTGTCTTAGCAATAGTTATGTTTCAGACCTGGGAAATAGATTTAGAGATTTCATTAAAAATCTGCAATTTAAAGCTAGCTGCAGGTTTGTAGACTAGCCTGTTTTGAGAGACTGATAAGAATGATAGCAGTTCTTGATGAAGTTTGAGTCTTTGCTGTTGCTAATGATTATGCCATTGTTATTTATGCCTGTAAATGAAGGTTTTAAAGATGAAAAGAGATGAAGCTTCAGAGGCAGCTTCTGGGACTCCATCCTCAGAGGAGTAAATCCGAGATTGGGGGCGGGCCCTTGCAGGGCCCTGCTGTTCCTCTCATGGGTTTCTCTCTCGACTGGTGTGCTTTTCAAAGGAGACAACTGTATATATTACACTAATTAATATATTTTAATAAGAGGAACAGTATTCCCACTAGTTCCTCTGAATTAAAACCCTTCACAGTAACCTTGGACAAAAGAAATGATGTAAATGTTTTTATTACAAGTGATTTTGTACAGATTTTATGGGATTCTCTTTACCTCCCTTTCTCTTAAAATTGAGATTAACATTTCTGAAAGACAAGGCCTCCGTTTGGTCTCATTAAGTTTGCTTTTTGCCCTTGGTACCCCTGTGGTGATGGGAAACTTGTCTGTAGTCTTTGGGGGATTTGTTAAGTATGAAGGGGAAAAGAGGAAGTGCCTTTGTGATCTAGATTCATTCAAATGGGAGGGTGGCTGTTTCTCTTCTATGAAAGTGCAAAGGCGCATAAAAATTGCTTGAATGTGTCAGTTAGGGGGCTGATTTTTGTAACCAGTGGATTATAGCCTACCTCAAGGTTTAGGCAATTTAATTTCTTAAACAAATTATATAAAGGCATATCTTAGAAAAGCACTTGTTATTTTATATGGTCTTAGAAAGGTGAGTTTAAAATAAGAAAATTCTTAATTATGCTGTAACAGTTTTGAAACGGTAAGTAATGATTTTCATTAAATTGCTTTGAGAGGGTTCTGTAACTGTCAGCAGTTTTAGCGTTGTTTTGGTGTTGGTTTTGTTTTGTTTTCCTTTTTATATAGAGCAGAATGTTGTTGATATTTAATGAATTCTAAAGAATTCAGCAGTTGCTTATCACTTAAAAGTGAAACAATTTGTCACATCATAGCTGTTCACCACAAAGGAAACTTTCATGTGTCATCAGTAACTTTTTGGGTCTCTCAGTGGGTGTCTCTAAACAGTCTCCTAATCCCAGTAAATATAATTGTCAACAAGCTGCTGCTGAGAGAAGTTTTGAAAGAACAGTCCTAACTGCTTGGAAAGGTAGGAATATCTTAGCAGAGAGATGGTATATTTCCAAACACAGTACTGAATTCTGTTACCATTTCAAATTCAGTTTGCATTACTAGGCAGCTCTTAAGGGGCTATTTCTTATGTAGGAGAGACTACAGCATTGATTAGGAAGTGATATATTGGTATAGTCTAATGTAGACTGTATTTATTCCTTTAGTAGTATCGCAGTGCTTCGGAACTCTGCTAAAGACCAAGATTTTGTTGCCCCAAGTATTGTACAAAGGAAATGGGAAGGTGGATGAAGGGAGAGACAGTCTCTATTCCTGACAGTTTACGATCAGTGTGAAGAGAAAAAGTCATGTTCAATGCAGGCTTGTGGGGTCTTCAAGAAAGATAATGAGGAAGCTTTGTTGATCTTTGAAAATGTCCTACAAAATGGCAAGGACAGGTTGGAGGAAGCTCTTTTAAAAGGTACTGTTTTGAAAACTAGAAGTAACAAAAGCAGGCAGACACTATTTGCTATTGGTATTTGCTGCTTTGGCATCCAGACTGATGTTTTGGAGATGAGATTATTTGGAACGTGGAAGAACTTGATTGGTAAGCACTGATCTGTTAAAGAAAGGAGAACCAACAGAGAGGTGGAGAGACAGGACACTTAGGCACAGAATTCCATACAGGTCCTCACATCTGCCTTGAATCCAAGATGATGTGCAAGCTATGTTCCAATAATTTATACAGTGCTTTTGGATTGAGAGACACTGAGGGAAATCTTGTGAGGGAAGGATTATTTTTATTGGGAATTGAGAAATAAGAGATAGCTAGGCATATGCTACATATTATCCCTGGACACTGATATGACTTCAGTGTGGAATTCTCTATCTTGGTCATACTGTTGGACTGGAAAAGTTGGAGACAACTTAGAGAATATTGATGGAGGTAGAAATAGTACGAACCAAAGAAAAAAAACCAGAGGCTTCCTCAGCCAGCCTGGTTTAAGGTGATACAAATCTTTGAGCATCCTTTGAACTGAACCTTGTTCTTGAAGGTTGTCTGTGTAACAGATGGGGTGCTTTACCCAGTTTCATGGGTTTGGTTTGTACAACTTCTGTGTTTTCCTAATACTCACGTATTTTAACTGGTTTTGATAACGTTACTACTTTCTGTGTAGTTTTTAATTCTTCTGAAATGCTGCCTGGCCAATCATTTTAATGAAAGTAGGAGAGCTGAAATTTTAAGTACCAAGAGAAGGTTGGATTTCTGAAGCTGTTTTGGAGCCTGCTTCACACTGACTTAATTGAAAAGGTCAGTAGGTGCTGAAATCAATGTAAGTGCAACTCCCTACTATGATTATGTGTCAAACATTTGCCTTACAAACACACACACTCTTAAAAAGTTTGTTAAACCAGGGCCAAGATGTAAGAGAGAAGTATTTATTTTTTTCACCAAATATGTGAAAAACACACTCACAGTTACCCTAAGCAATCTCATGCACAACTGAAAATTGCTATTCCATTGGCAGTGATACTTTGCCTGTAGCACAGCCCAGTTGTACCAGACTTAATGACAGAATCATCAAGCCAAGAGCATCTAGTCTAGACTCTGAGTACTTTGGACTCTTTCACTTCCAAAATATTAAATTGGTTGATGGTCTGTGAAGGCAAACAAAAAGTAGCTGCACAGATAGAGCATGTTAGGACTTAAAATTCTGGCTGTTTAAATCAGGTACTATCACGTCACCAGGCTCTGCTGAAATGAGTAAATCTCAGACCTCTCCACCCTGGTGACATTGTTCAAATTGAAAATGTCACCATCTGAGCATAATGCATGAACATGGAGCTTTAATTACTTTGCTTAAAAAATGAGTTTACAAATGATCAGATTTGCTTGGAATTATGAAGTCCTACTGCTGTTCAAGACCAAAATGAATCATCAGTTTGTTTGCTGAATATTCACACATCCTTCATGCAACAGACAACGTAATTTGGTCTGAAACAATAAAAGACATTTATAATTTGAAGATAGAATGCACTTCAGAGTCTGAAACACAGTGATGCATAGGCACATGACTTCAAGCTAGTATTTCAAGGCCTGATTCTGTAGAGCAGTTGCAGAAGAAGAAAGATCTGGCTTTGGGGCTTTTTCTGTCTTTTGGGGATACAAATGCAGCTGAGCTTGGCAGTGGAAGTGCAGTACACTTACTCATTAAATTTGAGCTGTAGAGTGGGTGGAATAAGAGGATTTGAGAAAACTATAAGGAGTTGTCCACCCCCTGCAGACCTCAGATCCCGCATTTATTGCGCGCAGTATTAAAAGCTTCTAAAAAGCACTTTTTGTATGAGAATGAAGTTGCTATTAGATCTTTTGTGAGGATGTATGTCAGCATGTTGGGTTTTTTCCCTGTCTAGGAACTCTCTGACAGTTGAAACTCACTAATCTTGGTCTAAATCAAAGGCTAGCAAACCTTCCTTAGTGAAGAATGTGATTTGATTTCTGAGGTGACTGTGTGAGAATTTGAGCCACTGTGTATTTTCAACACAATATGGTATTTGCAGCTGAGGTTTTTTGTTTGTTCAAGCTGAAGTTTGAGTCCAGACTCTGTGATTGGACCCTGGCAAATTAACTCACCCCAATCTGAAACAAATCAGTACAATTACAAGAGGTTGACATTCTAAAAAAAACCAAACCACCCAAAACGAACACAGAATTTCTAGAAAGTGCCATGGCATTTCGTTACACCTAAAGCGTGTGGTAGCTTCTGACATTATGTTGGGAGAATTTTTATGAATTTGCCTTACAACAGTGTTTTCATCTCCCTGAGAAAAGTGTGTCTAAGAGTTATTTTCATTCTGTGAGAAGCTGACGTTAGCAGTAGGGATAGTAGGGGAGGCTGTTGTAAATACAGTCTAACAAATGAAGAGAAGCTAAAGGGGAAAGATTGTGGCAATGACTTGTGATTTGTGAATGTTCAGGTTCATTCTGCTTCTTCACATTCAAAATCAATCATGATAGTAAGCAAGTTTAAGATGCTGTTTTATTTCTGAATTTTGACTTGTTTTCCTGTGTGTAATGGCTATGCTGGTGAAAGGGTCATCACATATTTCTCATCCCTCTTGAAAGGTCTCAGCAAATCAGGTGTCTTCGAGCATATTCCTCCACAACTTGTGTTGGCTGTAAAACAACTGAAATGTATTGCAGAAAAACTGTTTGCCTTTTTATTTCACTCTGGTGAAAGCCATGGAAGGTGCTGTGGAAGTACCCGACTGTAAGCAGCCAAAACCTCCTTCAGCTAACGCAGTTACCTTAAAGCAGAAGGATGCACTTGGGGCTGTGTTGCAGTGAACCAGACATGTTCCATGTAGTACAATTTCACTGGTCCCAGTTCTGGAACCAATCTTTCTCAAAAGTAAGATGCGTTAGTGCTAAGTCCCTTTATGGGTGTGTTTTGTCTGACACGGTTGCTAAACTTGAAACTGTTTATAGATAAGTGGGCTACTTGTGAATAGAAAGGAAAACTTGTTTTCCTATCTGCAGTTCCAGATAAAAGTCACAGGCTGTAAAACATACCAACAAGCAGACATTCTGCACACCTAATCTGGTGTCATCGCTGCTTGATGCATTAGTTTGTGCCTCATAGAATATTAATTCCAGTATTAACTCAAGTGCATGGATTTCACAGGCTTTTTCCAGTCTGAGGGTTGTTTTTTGGACAGATGATGAAAAGTGGATAAACGTGCCTCTGTTCAGCCAAATTTATGCGTAGTGGTGTTTTGGCTGGAAGGGAAGATGCGTTAAAATCAAATCTTTTATACAATTACGGATGAGATTGGGTGTTCAGTGAGGACACTTGAAAGCAGGGGATACAATCGTAGTACCTGCTCAGAAGAAAAAAAAAAAAATCTAAACTAAATAAAATTTTTTTTTCTCCATCAGCACATTAGTGCTTCTTACCATTGGCCCTAGTGCTGCTACTGAATGACATGATTGCAGAAGGTCACTAAATGATCTGACTTTTCAGAAATGCCCGAAGATCAAGAGGTGTTATACCTTTCTGTCTGTTTATGTATATTTCTGTATTGCCTGCTAGCCAAGAATAGTTCTGTTATTCCTCCAAAGTTATGTGAACATTGGAGGGCAAAAAAAGTCCATTACCGGCAGTATTTTTTTGGAACAGCATGTCTGTACTGTAAGTGGATTTGCTGTGATTCTTATTGCCCACACTAATGTGATAGCTTCTCTACTGGTTCCAGATGTGTAAAACACAATATGGGGTGGGTGGAGGAAAAAGTATAATGTAAAACTTCTGGATTTCCGTATCATAGACAATTGCTGTAATTTTGCAGAGAAAAATGTGGAAGTTCATATGATATTTAATGGAAATGTAGTTATTTGATTGGATCTCCTCAAGGGATATAGAGAAGAAAAAAGCTAATTCTGGACCTTCCAGATGGGCCATGTGAATGCCAGTAGACAGTTTGCCCATAAAAGCAACTCACTTCTTATATGAAAAGGAGGAGATTGTAGGCCAGTAATTGTAGTGTAGGTGGAAATGTGCCTGAAAGGATTCCTGAACTACGAATCTGTAGAGAAAACTGATGACAGTTATCCTCCTTCTCTCCATGCCCAGTTCTCCTTGTGAAACCAGAGCTCTCTGGACTCTGCTCTAATACATGAATAAATTAATAATTATCTTAATTCTTATCTCATCTGATTGCAGGTCCCTGCAGTTGTATCTGATGCACAGAAAGGTGCAACCATTTCTGCTGTCATCCCTGTATCTGTAAATTTGGAGTATTGCCATGTGGTCAACAGCATTAATCCGTTAATTTACTAGAGGCTAAAGATTTAGCCAGATATACACACTTCAGGAACACTGTTGATCAGTAGTTTAAATATTTAGATTAACCTGTGCCTCCTTGTAAAATGAGACAAACTCATCCATTTCCAGACAGGTCAGGGTAATGTCAAGAAAATTCAAAAGTATATTTCCCTAAATAAAAGCTGGACTGAATAGAAGCAGCTATAACACTCCATCAGCCATGTAGGAAGTTAGGAAAAAAAAGACATTTTAAAAACTTATGATCCCTGAGAACCATGTGCTTTCTTTCCTAGTCTTTGAAGATAGATCTACCTGGGTTTTAGGTTAAGTTTTAATAAAAGATGTAGATACACAAAATACCTTGTATGAACTCCACAGCTTGTTTATTCCTGTAAAATCGTAACAGTGTAATTGAGTTAGCCACTGCATGTATGTTTTATGTTGTGGATTAACATTTCATATTATTAATTGGGAAATGGGGAGAAAGTGTCTTTTTGATTTGTATAACTGCAGGTGCATGTTAATAGCTTTAAAATGCTAAACTAGGACTTGAAAGTGTTCTTAATGGTAACTTGATTTCCTTTTTAATTGCATTTCAGACAGAGGGCAAAAGTTTGTCTTTGAATTTAACTGTGAGGCAGCTTTCAAATTAAGTTTAAAAAAAAGGTCACTCTTGAAATGACAGACAACAGGACTCTGTTTATCATCATTTAGGCTAATGAGGCTGGCTTAGTGACACAAATCTTTATATTGGATATAAAGGGGTAGTGCAGAAAAAAACCCCAAACCGAAGTGGTGCTATGAAAAAAAAATGATAGTAACTTTTGCAATTTTAACTTACTTAGAAAATAATTTGCCTGTAAATGGGAGGCTTTTTATCTTGAAATATATGTGTCCTGAGATGTTTCCATGATCAAACACACTTTCAAAACACTTTATCCTGGCAAATGAAGGAGCTGGATACAAGGTGCCTCTCAGATCAGTTTGGGTGCGATGTTTCCTACCTTTACTTTCACAAATAAGAGGGGCTTGTCAGAAGTATTCATCACTTCAGACACATTATTATTCTAACTATCTCAAATAGTCTCTGTGCTCTTCAAACTCAGTCTTTGGAAATAATATGTAGTTTCAATAAATTTTTAATGATGTAGCATAATATAAAATAACCATAGTTTGTCTTCATTAGCATTCTGTGTGTTAAGCATGAATTTTCACTGTATTGCCTAACATGACTCCAGGGAATTTCCTTTATACTTGTTGGTTTTACACTTCAAAAGTGATGGGAGTCCCAAAACTGTTTCAGAAAGCAAACTGACTGTCAGCATCCTCTGCATAGTGGAGAAAGCTCCTGTAAGAGATGGTATGGGGATGCAGAGGGTAGGGGAGACCAAAATTAAAAAAAAAAAAAAAATTGAAAATATCTCTTAATGGTTTAATAGGTTTTGAAATTTATGGTTTCTCTGTAAGTTTTTGGAGGAAAAAGCTTTAGGGATGTGGTTAAAGGAGATTGTTGGTATGGCCAGGTCCATTTTGCAAATGTGAAATTTCAACTCTTTGTAGATGGATATTTTTTTCACTATAAAAGACACCTCATGCAATAATTAATAAATCTTTGCTTATTTTTTGTTTTAATTTTAAGTTCACTTTATTAACTCTCTCTTTTGCTTTCTTTCTATAAGCTTTGTGGGAGATGGGAAAGAAGGGTTACTGCTGTAGCTTGTTGGATAAACTTTTAATGAGAAATAATTTTCAAATCAAGTTCCTGTCCCTTACAGAAAAATCTAGTACAGAGAAAAGCAGAGATTGCAAGTGTTGAAAGGAAATCATAAGTCTGTACCATGAAGGAATGAAACTGTTCAAGTCCTCAGAGGGTGCTTAGAGACACTCTAAATCACCAGCAAAACAAAGTCATTCTTTGGATCTTGTGGCTTCTGGGATTCTGAATTTCAGGTGTCACTGCTCAGGGTGTCAAGTGGGAAAGCTGACTGCTTCTAAGAAATGAGAAAAAATTCACATTTATTCTGTAGCTAGACATCAAGGGTTGAATGAATCCCTTTACTAAAAGAGATTCCATGAAAAAGCAGTAGCTAGTGATTGTGTGTATTTGGCGATTGCAGAAGTCCAAAATATACTTTATAGTTCACTATTAATAAATAAATTTGCATCAGTTTAAAATTCACCAATCAAGCAATCTAGACAGCAATATATCATATCTATTCTGACATTAAGAGTGTCAATCTGTAATTTTTTTATTTCATGAGAAGGAGGATTGAGGAGAAACTAATTAGGCAGGACAGTCATTCTCAAGGCTGTCATCTGATTAACACTGAATTAAAAGACATGACAATATTTGAGGTTCCATCTCCCCTTTCAGAGAGTAAAAGCATTCAAAAGTGCAGTAAACTTTTGGAAAGGTAAATGAGGAGAAAACAGTTTATCTTAGGTGTTAAGTTGGAAATTTTTAATTGGGGATAATTGATTAAAAGAATATTTTAAAAAAACGATTGAAGAATGGCTTAAAAAAAGCTCAACTGAAAACTAAATGATGTTTTTCATGCAAATATATGCAGGGAAAGCAGTTTATTGCTGCAGATTGCAAGACATTTACTGGGATGGAGAGACTAAAGAACTCCTGTGCTACTGGCTATGGGTGCAAGTATATTTATTTCCATGCTCCAAAAGTGCCGTGAATTTATTGCAGGCTTAGTGGGGTTCTGTGTAGCCTTTTCTTGACTTCTGTAGGAGGAAGAACTTGGAGATTTTTCTTAACGATACATGTGTGGGTTCTCCTTCTCTTCAGCTTTTTGTTTGCTCTCTAATCTTCTGTTTGCTCACCCATTTAATGGAGTTGTAGAGACAATTGCTCAATGTACTTGCTCAATGTACTTACTCAATGTACTTTTTTTTAGTGAAGCTCAAAAAAATATTGATAAAACAGAGTTCAGTTTGTGACTGGCTGATGGGTCTTGCCTTTTTGGCTCAGGCAGAATTACAGAGCAGGGGAACGAGTTAGGAGAAGAAAGTTTAAGTGAGAGTGTGACAACACATGCACAGATTTGTGTGTTGACCTGGTGTTTTCCATTCAGGTCCTTTTGATGGAATTTTTTTTCCAGTTCTTTCCAAGGATCCAGGCAAAGCAGCTGTTTTATGGTTTGTGTTTAGGATAGGTTATTAAACCAGTCAAGCTGGTTCCTTTTTTCCCACATAGCCAGACATCTGCCATGTCTCTCTTGAGAGTGTATTATGGAAAGTGTTTTTCAAAGGGAGCTAGGTCTTTGTGCCTCCTGAAGCCACTTAATAGCCTTTTTGGCAATGATGAGCAAACCTGTGGCTGTCTTCAGTAAGGATGTGAGGATTTCCCTGTGGGTGTATGCAAACCTACACTTCATGTTAGCACATACCACCTTAGTGATAATTGGAGTGATTTGTGTGTATAGGCATTGGGGAAACCTCCATTGTTACAAAAAAATTCTTGCTGTTTTTAGCTTTGGTCATAAGCTATTAATAGATGTGTGGCTGTTGTGCAAAAGTAAAGCACCTCCTGGTAAAAATACTAGCTAGAAATGAGAATGAAGATCAGCATTAAGCCCTAGAGGGCTTATGGGTTGATCATGCTTTATGTTAGTGAGCTGTACACATGGCACTGTTCTTTGGCTGTTGGCTTACAAGTAAAAGCAGACTGATGGGATGCGTGAGAAGCGTGTTGCAAAGACATATGGTATCCCACTTAGGTGCTTTGGAGCAATGATGTTGTTTTTACAGAATGTGATATGCTTGAGAGGAAAAGCAAGACTCTGTTAGTAACACTCGAGATGAAGTTTGCTGCCTGTGTTACTCTCTGTTTGCAGAACTGAAACAGCTCAAAGGAGGGCAATGCAAGAATTGAAAGGAATAAATACTACATTGTGATGACACATATTTTATGTGAAAATGTATTTCAGGGTGTGGGATGTTAAGGTACTGTGGAAGCAAAGTAGAATGGTGAGAGTAAAGAAGACTTACAATCACAACAGGAACTTAAGCAGATAAATTACTGATATTGATGTACCTGTCCGGGGGTGAGATCTGAGTTATTGGGGTTCCCCTTATGCTACTTCAACAACAGTTGCAAAATGTCTCCTGTTCTGTAAATTAGAAAATAATTTACTTCAATTAAGACCATCTGGGAACATAAAGAGGACTGAAATTTGGGGATAACACCAAGGTGAAAGCAGTATTTTTCTATATTTATATATTTATAGCTGCTTGGTTTCAAGGAAGGAAGTCTCCAAAACAGCGCAAAGAATAGAATGAAATAATTACATTTTATTTTGCAGTCAGTATTTTTTTTTAACTTTGTATAGTGTTAGAAAAGATGAACAGGCAATTCGACTGTATTTGGGGAGAATATTGGTTAAGTGTGCATATTCCCTATAGATGGTGAGTAATTGAAATTTAGATTTCATCTTGAGCAGTGTACTGTACGAAATAGAGTGTACTGGACAGTGCAAAGGTATCTTCAACATCTGCACTTAAAACCCCATAAAATTAAAAAACTCATTTTGGTTAATTTTGGTAATTAATGTTGAACCAAAGGCAGTGATCAATTCTTGTGTACTTGTAGATGGCAAGAGAAAAGTGATGCTTCACTTGACATGGAATGGTTTGTCTGACCAAATTAGAGGCCAAATACTTCATTTTGGACACTCTGTGTCCAAGTGGATAAAAATGGAGATTTGAACTGCCAAGAAGGCATCTCCTTTCACCTGATAGCTTGGGCTTTGTTTTAACTGCTCTGGAAGTGCTAGGTGGAGCCCAGGTTTCCCACATATCCACAGTACTCTGACTGAGCTATTGGGTGACAAGGGAACAATTCCAGCTTCTGAGGGAGGTTCTGTGACACTAGCTCTTAGTTTGTTTGTTCCCCAGATGAAATTAGTCCGTGGATTTGACCTGGATTCATTAATCCTTTCAAGCTGGCTGAAATCACATTTATTGAAGAAAAGCCTGCCTGTTTGAACCAAATGCCCTTGTCTTGATTGCAATTGGAGGAAAAGTAAGAATAGCTCTATGAAATAGTTACAGATTTGTAAGATCAGCTTCAGCACTGCTGCCATCCTGTTAGGAGGGGGAATAGAACTGAACAGCCTCTTCTCTAAATTTCCCACACAAATTCTCTGGTGTAGCACGTGGTGTATCTAATGTTGAAAGCACTGTACCGTTGAGAGCTAATTTTCTTTATTTAGTTTCATCAGTTTGCTTATCCTGCTACAGCTGATAACTTAATACAGAGACTTGAGCTTTGATAAGCAGAACAGGAAATATTTTAAATCCTGTGGATATGGGAATGACAGTATTGCTCTGTTTCATGTTAGCTGAGTAATGGAGAATTTATTGTGTTTTTGAAGTAAGTACACACTGACTTTTCAGTTCTAATCTTTGGAGTTATCTGTGTGCACATGTGCATGTGTATGTATGGCATAAACATTGTTCCCCTTTTTTCATATACTGTGTGCTAGGATTGGATTCCCAGCTAAGAGCAACTGAGATATGTCCAGCTTCAATGGTACTGTACTGACTTCTTTTTCTTAAATCACTGGCTATTTAGCTCATGTTCCCCTAACATATAGTTGAAGGTTATTTTTTGATTAATGCTGCCAGAAAATTTTCAGTGGCACCTGGATGTTTTATGTGTCAGTACAATGGGTAGGTACCGGGTTACAAGAGCTGATGTGCAGATGTTAGTTTTTTATGAATGCACAGCACGGGTGTGCGTGCCCCTGGAGCCATATAGAAAATGTGAGTCTTTCCATGATAGGAAAAGAGGCTGACTGGCTCATTACATCACAGAGCCAGACATATTAATGACGTAATGCCTTATTCCTTCTAGTGCTGTGAAGATTATACGTATTTCTGTTCTTCTACTTTCATCTGAAATTAATTTATGGACTTTCCAAGCCTTTTATGTGTAGTGTAGTGCATATTCTCTTCTTCTAGCTCAATGAGAATCCAGGCTCACTTCAGGGAATTCTGTGGCAGAACTAGGAGCAGATGACTGTTTTTTCTCTGGAGCTGCAATATATCATCACCTCACCTAAGAATGGGGACAGGTGTTGCAATTTGAGAAAGAATCCTAAGCGAAGAGAAAGGTGGAGCACCAGAAAAATCCCTTAAGTGTCAGGGGACAGAATTCCCACTGTCTTTCAGTAGGAACAGAATAGCTTTACTCGTGTGACAGCGCCTGGCTGTATTTTTAGGTGGAAAATTCTGAAATGTTTACACCTTGTCACAGACCACTTCTGTGGTTCCCTTACAAGAGTAAGGATGTAGATAAACTTTTCACCTTGAGTACCTAACATGAAGCACACCACTCTGTATTTGGACACTTACGTAAGCAGTTGATTTCAAAGTGTTCCGATTGACTTCAGAGGAAAAACGTGTCTTTTGATGTATACTTAGATGCCTAAGTGTAAAAACTTTGGCATCCAGAGATTTTAAAGATCTATGTTGTCAATGACAGGTAGCACATATATATATATATATATATAAAAATTTATATGTATATAGGAACAAAAAAGTCCTGCCTTCCAGAGCATGCCTAAACAGATTGAAGGCTGAAGTCAGAGTAGTTGAGTGTGGGAAGATAAAGCTTCAGATTCTTTTATGAGCAATGTAATCTCGTACAGGGACATGAGAAAGTTCTTTTTCATGGGAGGAGTCAAAAGAAAAGGCATGCATTCTTGATGTTGAAAGCCTGCTTGTGTGTTTCATGTTGACCTCTTTCAAGAGCAGTGTATCCATACATAAAGGAATGCAATGCTGACAAGTTTAATAAAGTTTGTCTGAAGTGCTCTGAAAGAAGTGGTTGGAGGGGAAAAATTAAGATGCAGGATCTACTTTTTCCTCACAAGTACCTTCTGAAATTTTGTTTTCTGTCTACCATTGGATATAAATTCAGGTGATTCCTACCTCCCTCTTATTTAATTTGACTGCATAACACTTGGGCGATAAATTCTGTTGCAGTGAATTTCATTTGACCCAGCCCTGGAAATGCTTGTATTAGGTGTTCTCTGGATGGTACCCTGATTAAATTTAATAAATCAGTTCCTCTGCTGTAGCTAAAAACTGAGACATCTATGGAGAATGATGTCTGAAAGGTTCTTTTGTTTTGCAGTCCTATTTGATGTGGCAGTGCAGTGTTGCTGTAGCGTTTTTTATCTGTTACACGGAATGTATTTTTATCTGATATCTCTTATCTGGTCAGAAAATTGAATTGAATGGAAAATGTAAATGTTGGATAAAGAATTGCAATTGTGGCATAGAAGTCCACCACAAAATGCACGTTCCATAAAACCCAGTTGTAACCACATGGAGAAACAGTTGAATCCTTCTGTTTAAATCTTCTTGAAATGCTTTTAATGTTTGATTATGGTGGAAGCATTCAGTACTACTAATAATTCAAGATTATTGCTGTACTTCACAATCTGAAACTACTTTGGAAAAATATTCTGATAAATTACATATGTATGTGCTTTTCCACTTGTCTTCATTCCTGATATGAAATGGGGAAATGGACTTCAATTCCCATGTGAAAAATGGCAAGATTTGATATAGAAATGTGTCCAGAAGATATTTTATTCTTAAATAAACTATTTCACTTGGAAGAGACCTACGATGACCATCTAGTTTAATTGTCTGACCTCTTCAGGCCTCATCATAGGAAATGCCTTCCAGCCCTTTCACCAGATTTGCTGCCCTTCTCTGGGTGCATTTGAATACCTTCATGTCTTTCTTAAATTGTGGGGCCCAGAAATGCACACACAGTGCTCCAGGGGAGGCTGCACCAGTGCTCAGTACCGTGGGACAGTCACCTCTCCTGACTGGCTGGTGATGCTGTGGTTGATGCACACATGATGGGGTTTACCCTCTGGGCTCTCAGGGCATGCTGTTGACTCATGTTGGGCCTGCTGTCACCCAGCACCCCCAGATCCCTTTCTGCAGGACTGTTCTCCAGCCACTCCTCTCCCAGTTTATACTTGTGCCTGACATTACTCTGTCCTAGGTACAGAATCAGGCTTTTTTTTTTCTTTTTCAATTTTGTGCCATTAGTGCCATTTAATGCTCCAATTTATTTAGATGCCTCTGCAAGGCCTCTCATCCCTCAAAAGAGCCAACAGCAGATCCCAGTGTGGTATGATCAGCAAACTTACTAATGGTGCCTTCAACTCCTGTGTCCAGATAATTGATAAAAATATTGAACAGAACTGGTCCTTGGAATTTACCCCCTGTGAGCACTGCTGGTGGCTGGTCACCAGCCAGATGTTAGCTCCAAATATCAGTTGTTGCTATAACCACGTTTAATTAGAAGCTATTTGTCAAACTATTTTTGATCCACACAGCCAAATACCTCAGCTTGACTGTCCAGTCAGATACTCTGTATTGTTTGCTAAGGAAGTCTTTTTTAGTGGACTTGTTCTCATTCACACTATTTTACGAGGCCTAGCATTGGCCAAAAGCACAATGGAAGGCATCACTACACAAAGATTGTCTGAAAGTCCTTTTCCTACCACTCTTGTGTTTCCTCTCCTATTCCAGAAATGGTTACATACTTATGGAGGCCAGCTGTTTAAAAGAGGTGTTCCTCCTGGGGTTCGTAGGAAGGGCACTTGCCTTATATTGTGGTTCATGGAGCATAGGACAAAGATCAGGAAAGATGAGGGGGAGCAGTTGGCCTGAGTTTGCTTTTTTAGAGAAGGGAGGGAAGTATTTTTCCTGATATTTAACTGAAATTGAATTTATTCAATATATATAGCCATAGCTGTGCAGAGTTTAAATTGCACTTAAATTCCTACCTGACAAATGGCAGCCTTACCATCTGTACAGTGTGCCTGCAGGCCATGCTGCAGAGTGGCTTTCTTAAGATCTGTGAATCATCAGTATTAGCACTTGTAGCTCTCTGGGTACTCTGAGTAAGTAGTAACCCAGAGGAACTGTATGTGAGCTCTCAGGAAGTCGTAGCATCTCAGTGTGCAGCCTAGCTCTTTCATGTAATTTTTTTTTTAACTCCTTTTTAACTTGTAAGAAGATAGGCATTTTCTTTTCTAAAACGATGGGAGACTTTGAAATAAAGAACCCAATACAAGTTTTTTCAGTGGCTTGTTTTCCTAATGTACTGTTAGAAGTACTTTGATGTATGGTTCATCCTTAATTCAGAAATGATTTATTGCAATGTGTCCATCTAGTCTTTAGGTTGTAGTGATGCTTGTTCAAATAGTCACCTTCAGTAAACCAAAACTTCTCTCCAAGAAATCAGTCGCATTCTAGGTATTTTTTTTTTTTTATGTACAACTATCTAGTTAGCAATTCAAGGAATGGAGGTACTATTGTGCTCCCAGGACTGTTACAGAAGCTGTGAGTAAGACAGAACACAATCTAAGTTGTTCTCTATTCATGACTGGAATAGATCATACTGATTGAAGTTTTTTAAGGCAGATGTGTTTTCCAGAATGACAAGGGTACGTGGATCATATGGTAGCTCTTTACAGTTTCTTTTATCTGGCTCTCAATTTGCAAGGATTTGAAACAATGTCCGGTTTCTTTTCCCCATAGTGAAAATGTGTAACTATAACAGCTTGCAACAGTCTTAGCATTCATTCACCTCGCTGCTGTCTGATAGTTGAGTTGGGAATGACAGAAACGAACTAAGTGTTTTTAATTCTTTCCTGGGGCTGAGGATGTTGTACAGGAAGGGTATTGAAGGACAGATTATCACTTAGCACAAATTGGAGTGGTGTAACTGAAATCAAAGCACTGATTTCCACCTGCTGAGTGTGTTTCCATAGTGTCTATACTGTGAATAAGGGCACCAATTTCTCCACTACCTGGATACTAGTTCTTATAATAAATTTTGATTTGCAGTTGTCAGGAAGGGGGATTTCTGACAAGGAACTAATTCTCATTAGTTGTAACTTACTTTGAACAGTCTTTCCATTGTCAAGAAAATTGTTGAAGGTTATAGTTTGGGACTAATCTCTAGGGCCTTTGCTTATTCAGGTTTTGATGCAATCTTGTGAAGAGTTTCATTGGATGTGTACTAGTTATTAGTATCCTCTAACTTTCTGAATTTATGAAATATACAGATCCAGTGGGCAGTGATGACTGTTGGCAGAGGCTTTTAAAAACATCTGAGAAGTTACAGCTGTACTGGGAATCTTAAATCTCAGTTAAAAGTGCCCTTCCAGCCTGAAATTTTTGGCAGTTAGAGGAATACAGATCTCTTTTGGGAAGAAAACTGGTTTTATATGTCTCTTATGTAATATATTTAAGCACTGCACTGAACCATTTTTTGTCAATAACAAAAGATTTTTCCAGTTACATATATGCATCAGGTAGCACTCTGACAAGATGAAAAGTGGTTGCCATGCCAAAAGTTCAGACTCTTTGAAAAGACTAATCCCATTTCGAGTGCGCATTCAGAGCAGTTACAGGCGATTTTAACATATTATTCTACAGTGACACCCTTTCTTTTGAAATGTAAACTGTTCAAGAACTTAAATGGAGAGTAGAGTAATAGTTTTTAGATGACTGAAAAATAACAGGTTGGTAGCATTATTAACTTGTGTCAAATGGAAAACCTTGACTTTTTACTTAGGCTTTAAACTGTGACTGCAACTAGAATGTGATTTCTGCTGTGTGCTGGTGGTGAGAGGGCAGTGCACAGAGGAAGGTCCAGAGGCATGGTGACATCTCAGAGGCACAACCTGTCCTTGGTGCTGCTACTGCTCTGAGTCATGTCTTAAAAAGGCGCAGGGCACTTTTTCTTGATGTGAGTTTCTGTGATGCAGCTACACAAAGCAGTACACTCTTTCTACAAGGAGACACACATCATTTTATGGGAGTCAGGTCTGGAGGGAGCCCTGTTGCAAAATCCTGGTGTTCATGTAAATCAGGAAGGTTGACAAGGCATGGGAAGAAGCGTTGAAGCAATATTATGCTTTCATGGGATAGCCAGACGACCAGGTTTCATAGCAGGAAGTATGCCATGCTTTCTGATGTTGCTAAACACAAGGCTAATTCAGGTTCTGTTTCTGTTCTCTACCTTCTGGTATACATTGTGTGTGAGATCCTTTATCTCTTTAAAGATCTCAATGTTTAGTTTGTGCTTATGTAGCTGTCGTGATCTAACCTCAGATCAGCCTTACCCAGCTGCTTGTTCACTCCCCCCAGTGGGATGGGGAGGGGAGAATCAGAAGAGTAAAGGTGAGAAAACTTGTGGGTTGAGATAAAGATAGGTTAAGAGGTAAAACAAAAGCAGACAAGAAAAGCCAAACAAGGAATTCAATCACCACTTCATGAGCTGGCAGGTGTTCAGCCACCTCCAGGAAAGCAGGACCCCATCACTCCTGGTGGTTACTTGGGAAGGCAAATGCCATCACTCTGAACATCCCTCCCTTCCTTCTTCTCCCTCACCCAGCTCTATATGCTGAGCATGATGCAGTATGGTATGGAATATCCCTTGGGTGAGTTGGGATCAGCTGTCTCAGCTGTGTCCCCTCCCAGTTTGTGCACTCAGTTTCCTTGCTGGTGGGGTGGTGTGAGAGGCAGAAAAGGCCCTGACACTGTGTGAGCACTGCTCAGCAGTAATGAAAACATCCCTGTTTTATCAACACAGTTTCCAGCACAAATAAAAAACATAGCCCACACCAGCTGCAGTGAAAAAAATTAACTCTATCCCAGCCAAAAGCAGTACAGTAGCACATACACTCAATGCCACTCTCACACTGGTGTAATGAAGGATGGATCTACAGTGTACTTGGAAAGAGTGATTGCTGTTGTATGAAATACCCTGGCTATTTGGGGGATAGCAGTGAAGTGGGGAACAAGGCTAGGTGATTTCTGTGTACCTTGGGAAGATTCTGCTGCTGATGGTTATGGTTCCTTTTATTACCAGTCTAGCCAGTTTTGAAATAGGCTATGGACACGTGATGGCTGTATTGTGAGAGCAGAGTTAGCAGAGTCATTAGTCGTCAGATTGATGCTGCAGTGTCCAGAGCTGAGAAGAATGTGAGGTTCTACTTGAGTGGCATTTATTACCCAGCCAGACAGCTGATACAGCCTGAGGAGCTGACATCAGTAACTCCCGTTTTCCTGTGTTACAGAAGTCATGAATTCCTCCGTATTTTTAATAAGCCTTAGAAACCCCCTAAAATTGTTTTTTACATTGATGCTGAACAGTCCGTTATTCATACCTGATGCATGCATGTGTTCTGTTCAGACTTCATACAGTTCTGGGCGCAGTGTGTGTTAGATGCTTCTTGTCCCATTAGAAAGCAGGAAGGTATGTTAGGCCTTGAAAAACCCGACCCCACAGGCTGTTGTATATTTGGAAAGAGCTGAAAGACAAGTACTGGTGTGTTGACAGAGGAAAAAGCTGTCATTTGGAGACAGAAACAACTGGTCCCTGCTTTAGCACAGCAACCTAATTAGTTACCTGAAGCTAGAAGCATAAATGCAAAGATACAAGTGTCTCCCTGTTGTGCATCCTATTTCCCCCCTTTTTACTTTTGTGCTGAGCTTTTAAATACAAATGTGTATTCTGGAGTACACCCAAGAGAGCTGATGGTTGGGGACTGAGTTTTGGGAGGCTACAACTACACTAGCTCTGCATCTGGAGGTTCTGTTAAAGCCTGTAGAATTGTGAGCCTTCAGGTTCTTTTCCTCTGGACCTCTGTTAACTGTTAGTGAGTCTGTGATATTGGCAGCGTCCGGGAAGCAGAAGGCATGTCTGTCTGCAGTTGGGTGGAGCCGTATCCTCTCTCACTCCAGCAGTCTATTACTTCCTCTTTCTCACTTAAGACTGCAATTAGCACTCTTTTATGCCTTTGAAATATTAGAAGGGGAAACTGTGATGGATAGTAATGCAGATGCTTGAACTTTTGAGGAACATTCTTTTCATGTAATGGTGGTGTCAGCTGCTTCCTTGGCTCTGTCTGGTTAATATTTTTTCTCTTGCTGGATTTTAAAAATGAATGCACACTGAAACCAAGACATCAAGGTTATTTTAGGACTAACCTCAGTAGAATAACTGGATGACTTAAAGTGCTTAAAATGCTTTATTCTTCAGAGATGGACAGAAGTTTCAAGGCTTACCTTTCAGTAATCATTACTGAACAAGACAACTAAATGCCCTATTAAATATAATACATTACAGTAGTTCATATATTGTGGCTATCAACTCTTGCATCAAAACCCATTCTAAATGTGAGCAATTAAGAGAATCTCCTCTGTGGTATTTTCGTGAAGGATGTGGTTCCCTCAGCTCTGGCTTTGTTTGTCAAGCTAGCATTTCTTGATGATCTCTTCAATTGGATGCCTGCTACTGGGTTCACAGTCCGTAATATGCCATCTATACATGTTCTAATAAAAGCATGAGACTTACTGAAATGGTATTTTTCTGTTAGTTAAAATTGCAAGTTTCTTTCCAAGACATTAAATAAAACTGACTTTTTAAAAAATGTAATTTATTTTTCAATAACTTGGATTTTAAAATCAAATTTGCATGTAACAGAAACTAGCTCGATATGCTGGCAAGCTGGTCAGCTACTGCAAACTTCTAATGAGGTGCTCAAGACTGTGATTATGTATTTCTTTTAGATCTGAAAATTGCACCATGGGCACTTGTACTGCAGAGATGCTTTTAATGTTTGAGGAAAGCAACTTGGATAATGAGAAGGTGATATAGAAATAGTATAAAACTTTCTTCATGAGTAGCAGGGCAGAGGTGTTACAAAGGCTCAGGGTGAGGGGGGTGAAGAGAAAACTAGCTGGCAGTGTCCTTAATGGGCTGTTATGGATGCTGATAATGTTGAAAGACATGAAAAGGCATCAGATTTTTTTTTGTTCAATAAAAATAACTAAGTAACAGTCATCTTCTGTTGATTTAATTGTGAAGGCCATATCTTTTCAAACAAGCGCTTCTAAAGTGACTTAGAATATGAGAATGTTGTTTTGACATGGGACATGTGAAAATAAGTTTTTGCAGGGGAACTGCTCTCCCTAATGTTAATGCAGCACTGTCAAGCATTGTAGCATAATACTGCACTGGTGCTGGGTGAAGGTTGGGTCAGGTTCATTCTACTGATCTCTGAAAATAACAGCTATAGCTGCAGAAAAATGCACTCCTTCAGTCCTATCCCCATCAACTGTATGGAAATATTCCTACAGAGTAACAAAGCTGAGATTGACACTGGGCTATTTCATATGTAGAAAAAGGAGCCCCTATAAATTTTACTGGGCTTGGATATCAATGGGATCTCATTACTGTCCCTAATAGCAGTGCATGTTAGTCTAATGGTTAAAGAAAGAGGATCCCAAGATACCAGGACAGTAAATCTTCATAGCTTAATATTGAAGATGTCAGTTAAGATCCAAGTTTAGGAAGAGTAAAAAATCATGGTCTAATAGTCCATCTATGTGGAATAGAGTCATTTTGCTAAGTCATTGCTCTTGGAAGATCTAAATATCAGCTACATTATTTGAAAAGTGTCTGATTGGTAAATAGCAATAATAATGATCGAAAAGATAAATGCATTGTCTGAAGGGGATAAATGTGTTGGGGGAGGCTTTGTTGATCTGCAATCAATCTAATTACTGGTTTGGGTTGGGGTTTTTTTTTGTTTTATTTTGTTTCTTTGTTTGGTTTTGTTTTGGGTTTATTAGAAAGCTCAGTAAGAGTAGCTGTCAAGGTAAATTTTTTTAAAATATAGCCTCTGCTGTACTTGTTCTGTGAAGTACAAGGTGGTTTCTGTTAATGTTATAGCATGGATGAATCATGTGGAAAGTAACAGAAAAAGAAATTTGTAGTATCAGGGCATAATTCCTTGGTGCATTTGTAGTCCCGTCTCCAAAAGGATGAAGTAGATCTAGAAAGGTCGTGGGAAGGGGTGAAAGGCTGGCCAGAGTTCTGGAGCTTGTTCTGTGCAGGGAATGACTAAGACTGTGTTGGATGAGGAGGGTGAAACATCTCAGTTGATCTGGAGAAGGTAAGCAGGTGATGACAGTGCACTTATTTCCTTAATGCAAGGGCAAAACTGCTCACAGAAAGAAGAGGTAAATGACTTCTGTGCAATGCACGGCTCAGCTGTGTAAGTCCTAGCCACAGATGATGGACGCTGATGGTGTACATGGATTCAGAAAGGATCTTCATGAATTTGTAAAATAAATGTTTATGTCTGTTAGGCTTAAACCCTTGCCTCAGAAAATGCCTGAGCTGCAGTGTTGCTGGCATGGTTTTCTGAGAAAACATCATTATGTGCTACTGTCCTGTAACAGCTATCCCCAAATGTCCTCCTGTGGTCTGATATACAAATTCTCTAGTGGCTTGAAACTAGTGAAGTGTCTTCAGGATTGTGTGGCACATTTAAACTTCTCCAGAAGTTTAAAGAAGACATCTGTACCACCGAAAAAGGTATACAGTCAAATTTAGAAAGTTGTTTTCTACAAAAAAGTTGATTAATTTTCACTTTATATGGTGCTTTTTTGCTTTGGCTTTAGAGAGCATTGCAAAAATGGGTGAGCAGTGTTAACACTGGCTGCACATGGAGTTTCCCAAAGAGAAAAGGATCAAACTTTGTTTCTCTTCTCCCACCTATTGGCACAAATTACAACAGGTTTACTCTATAATACAGAGATTTAACATGATGCCTAGTTTTAGCTGTGTGTGTTTCTCTGCTAGGGCCTGGTTTGGTCCGAAACAATGCATTAATGAAGCTGTTGAAGGAAAAAAAAAATCACAATTCTTATTTATGCCTCTGATTTTTTTTTTTCTAGCAGTGGTTGTCACTTAAAAATAGGAGAGCAGTCCTACTGGTCTTCCATACAGAGAAACTGAGTACCTGCATTAGGCTTCTGCTTGAGTTGCATATCGCAATAATTTTGTACATCTTGAGATAAGTGTCATGACAGGAGCCACGCAGATGAATTCTCTGTGGTGAATTAGAGAAATGTTGAATTTCTAAGTTTCCTGTTTGAACTTAATGTTGGAAGTTGAGTGAAGCTGTGTTAAGCAGAAGATTTGTCTAGATGCTTATAATGGTCCCAAGTCTGAGACTATTAATTGATCTCCATAAATTAAATTCTATGTGATGGACTTCTATTTTCTGAATATAAACAGTTTTGGTACTTAGTGAGGTACAACCATTAGAAGATTAAAACTTCAGTACTGGGCAATTCGTCTTTAATGCTCAAAAATTCAGTGTTTGTTCTCTGTGTGTAAACCAAGTGTTTGAATTCTCTTTCAGAAGCAGTGTCTTCTAGGGCTGTACAAGAAAGGATTTTTTTTTTTTTTTTTTTTTGTGCAATGCCATTTACAATGTACAGAACCATAGAATAAAGGAATAAAAATTAGGTGTTCTTTTATGGGAAAAAAATCTATTAGATACCCTAACAGGCAAAGAATGATTTTATCTAATATTTTTATTCAGAGGTAGTGCTCTTACATTGCAGCAGTATTTCTTTCTCTATATTTGAGGGAGGGGAAGAACCTAAAAAAAAACCAAGCCTCTCCAAATCCCACCCCCAACCTCTCCTATACTTCTAGGTTCTTGCAGATAACACTACTAGCTGGTTACTCCCACTAATTTAAACAAACAATAATAATGTTTTTTCATAAATTAAAGGCAAGACTGTCCTTATGTATCACCAGAATAATTTGAAAAATCTTGATCTTTGAGGTCTCAAAACACACTGGAAAGTGAGATAGGATTTTTAAAAAATGAGATAAGAATTACCAATCATCAAAAGCCAGAAAGCATTAAATCTGCAAATGTTTCTCTTATTTATTTATGACAGTATGTACTCTTGAGGAGTTGCATGACTCTGGAGTTTCTAATTTTTGATTTAGATATGCCAGGTACTAAATTGGAAAACTACATGGTGCATAAATGTTTCTACTCATTACTACCATCAGAATGTCATTGAGGAAAATTGTTTGGGTTTTTTTCCCACCCTCATCTAAGCATTAATGGGTTTTAAAATCTTGTTTAGATATTTTTGTTTTAGGAAGGAAAACCCAATTTGAGTTGTTCCATCACTTCAATTCTTTTCTTCTTTAGAAATTACACCACATGTTGAGGATTTTTTGTTCTCTTCATTTTCTCCTGATGAAGGAGAGATTTAAAACAAAATAGTAGTAATTAAAAACTGGAACTTATCTTTTGATTCAGCGGATTTTTCAGCACTTGATGCACTTCAGTCAAGATCAAATGACTTTCTAAAAGATGTGCTTTTTTTCCCCTAGAAATTATGGAGCTGTTCAAAGCATCAGCTGGTGAAATTCAAGAGGTCCAATTAGGTGGTTAATCATAACACTTTCTTCCAGGTTTCAGTATCTGAATTTATTGAAGTTACTGGGCTCTTTGTCAGCCAGTTCCATCAGATCTCTTGACAAAATTCATAGAATATACAGTAAGCCATCGTAACAGCCACAGAAACATAGTGCTGGGGCAGAACTCCTCACAGTGGTGCCCTGATTACAGCACGAATAAGGATTTGCTTTCTGGAATAAGACCTAACAAAGTGTGAATTGTGCTGCATAAATGCATTTCCAGTGCAGGGTTCAGCAGGAGGTCAAAGGATGAGTGCCATTCACATAAATATGAGTGTGAAGTAAAGGAATTAATTTTGGTTAACTGTGCACAAAGGAATCAATGGAATTATTAATCTCAGCAAGCTATTCATTGCTGTTTGCTCTTGCAATAGCTATAAACTAATGCCAACTAATGGAAATCTGGAGGGTTTTTTTCAGAGCTTTTCTTGAATCATGCCTTCAGATGTGTTTGACTTTGGTTTGATAACAAGCTAAGGCTTCTAGTGTGCCATGTTCAGAAAGTAAATGGGAGAGATCTTAAAAATAGAGTTTATTTACTTGAATAGGTGAACTGATGCTGTTCTAGGAACCTGCTTCACTCTCAACCCCAGCCACAAATTTGATGTATGATTTGAACTTATATCCGTGATTCTTTCTGTAGCAGCCTAGTGTAAGCTAAATGGGGCCTGAAGGACAGTTCTGTGTCATACCTGTATGACATACCTCTACTTCTCTGTCACATTTTAGTTGGTAGCTCTGCCTCTATAGCTGACCTATGTGCAGTTCTCTGAAGCACAGGTCTCTGTGCTCTGAAGCCCTGTAGTGGGCTGTTAAGATGAATTTAAAATGTAGGGTTTTTGTCTTCAGAATGGTGTCTGGATTTAGGAATAGATCACTTGATTTAACCTGAGTGTGCTAGGGCATCTGAATGAGGGAATACATCAGCACTGTGTACATGCACATCTTGTCTGGCAGTAATCAGCTGCATAAAGAGTTTGGCATTTCAGCTGACCTGCAGCTGGAAAAAAAGACATTTGGGAATGTGTAGTAACATGCTGAATTAGCTGGGGCAGCTCACTCCACAAGGAACTGAATTGTAGGTGTGTAATTTTACCTTGAAGGTTCCATTATTTCATTGTGTAGCTTACTGGACTTTACTGTAGATCATGATGATGCCTTGTTATAGCTGGACATACTGTAACCTGATGTAATCAGGCCAATAAAGTGTTGAAAAAACTCAGAGTTAAATAACGCTGCATGCTTGCCCTACGAGAGGGAAAATTGGTTCCATCTGCTCAAATTAAATGTTGATTTAGACCTCATTTTCTGAAATGTAAACCGTGCTTTTGAAAGGATTGCTTGGTAAATACTTTTGGTTTTATTATATGGATTTAGAAATAAATTGAAGAGAACTTCAGGTCTGCCTTGTCTTCCTCTGGAAAAGGTTTCATTCAGTTGAGCAACATATTTCAGTGTAAGTATATACAAAACAGCCCCTTTTGTCAGCTCAGCTCTTTGTATACCTGATTGAGGGCTATTAAACTCAAATTTGATGCACTGGCAGAGTTAGGCGAGCCTTGTTTAACATAATTAAAATTCTGTGGTCAACTTTTTTCCCCCTGCATTCCGCAGCCAAAAAAAGCCAGTGTGCGCTGCATGAATGGCCTTTGTAGACAATCTGTTTTTCTCTAGCGAACTGCTTTTGTTTTTAGTAGATGTCTTGTGTATGGTCATTTCTGAATGTCTCTTCAGTGTGAGTTAAACTGCTAATACATGTACCTAGAGTGATCTGGAGGTCTGTTCAATCTCAAGGAGCCTTAAGGTTCAAACAAGGGTCTACTGAAGAGCAAATCAGTTAATGGTTAAGACAAAGTGTAGTGAGCCAAATAAAGAAACCACAGTTCACATAGCTGACATCATCCTATAATATCTCCCAGACAACACTGTGCTTTCTAATGTGTTTGATCCATTTTTTTCTTCTGTAGACATAAAGATTTCAATTGACTGGAGTGCTCTAGTGTCCAAATTTTCAAAGGTATTCGAGTACTTAAAGTTACACATAGAAATTTCTTGGGATTAAAAAATAATGCATAAGCACTTAATTCCCATTTGTGGTTTTAGGGGCACTGATCTGCATTTCTAGATACTGAAATACTTTAGTAGTCCTATAGACAAGAAGGCTTTCCATTTTTCTGTGTGGTCTCTCAGGCACCCATTTGCCTGCTACACAAAACATTGGCGTGGAAAGAGGTGAGAAAAGAGTGGAAGCTGAAGAGCTGATGTTACTGAGCTTGTTTACCCCAGTGAGCAATCCATTTGACACATTTGGTGCTTGTTTATGGAGATGTGATGTGCGGGATGAGAAACTGTGGCTGTCTGATGTTTAAAACATGACTGAATGCTTGATCTCTGACATTCTTAGTGTTTATGTTGACAGCCAGCGTATAGAGAGAAGTCTCAGGCATTGCCTTGTAGCACAGCCTCCTCTCGGATACCAGAATCACTTATGAGACTTTTACCAGCTCTTTTCTTGGACAGCAAAGATGGGCTGACATTTTTTGCAGTACTCTATTCTCCCAAATGGTGGTGAGATACTTTTCAGCCAGTGTGCTCCTGTTTTTTTTTTTTTTTTTGTAGGTTGGATTGCACCCTTTGAAGAGAAGATGTTCTGAAAAGGCTGTAAGACAGTAAAAATGTGGCAGAGTTTCTTTCCCAGAAGCCTAAATATACTAAAAAAAAAAAAAAAAAAGGCACTTCTGAGTTAAGGTACAAAAACCCACTGTTTGCCTGGCTGCTTCCTCTGTGCTTCCCAAGCTGGGTGTTCATGTTTACACTGACAATGGCTGGTTTTCAAACAGTCACTGGAGAAGTTGTGCTGCACAGAAGCGTCAGCCTTGGAGAAACCCTCAGTGTGAGCAGAGTCCTGTGCCAGTGTGTCTGAAGAGTTCTTGTGTGTGCACAGATCACCTTACTTTATATAAGGCAGGAGTCCTTTAATATGTAGTGCTGCGGGTATCAAAACTGATTAGCTTTTACGTTATCTTTGTTGTGATCTATCATGATGTAGCCTGTCATTTAACTTCCATCCTCATTATAAATAGAATGTGATTTTTGTGCTGTTTACTTAGGCTAATAATATCATTGTTGTGATGGTAATGATTAAGTTCACGTCTAGGCAGTGCAGAATGAAGTCCTTGAGCAGTAGTGAGTTATACTGCATACAGCTATCTGGAAAACAGCTTAGGTATCTGCTCTAAATGTTGTAATGATATGAATATATTCAGAACTGAATTGATATTGATAGCTATTGTTCAGCAATCCATTATGTTACAATCTCTTTATGACATGGATCATATTTTGTGTTATGAGTGCATTTTTAGAGTTGTGTAAACTTTTTCCTTGCTTATGTCATTAATAACCATGACGGTAATGAACATGTAAGGTTTCTGGATATAATAGAACCCCAGTCAGAAAGTACAGAGTTTCAAGGAGACAGGAAAAAACATCCAGTGGGAGCCTATTTTCAGAACTGTCTTGCTTCTCTAGAAATGAGCAATTTGCTGGTTTGAAATTGCAGTTGGTGTTGAAGAGAAAGTGCATTTAGGGAAATATGTTTTTTTATTACAAGTGGCTTTGCGTATGGGAAATTGGAAAATATTGTTTTCAGTGATTTCTCACAGTAAATCTAAATGTTGTGGGGAAAAAAACAGATGAGCTATCAGTTTTGCATTCCTGCAGCAAATCTGAAGGGAAAGTTTGAGTCACCATCACAACTGTGGAGCTTACTAAAGCCCAAAGGGTGATTAAAGCATTTCAGCAGATACTGCTCTCAGTCCTGTTATGCTTAGGTATGTCTTCTAGTTAGCTATACTGATAACACTCCAGGAGGGGTGGTGGTGTGCATGGGGGGGTGTGTCTGAGGCTGGGAAGATAATCTTGGGAGAAGCAGAAGAATATATCAGGATATGTGACCAACTTCAGTGACATGTATAGGACTGCTGTAATAATAATCATAATGAAGTTAATGAATTCAGTCTTTGTGTCCCCCTGGGTAGTGCTATAATAATAGATTTTGATGGCGAGCTCCTGCTTTGGTCAATGCAGAGAATTTATGGTTTTGCTTTTAAATGCATCAGTAAGGATTGAGATTCTGTAGCACTTACTCCTGTCCAGCAAGAGAGAAGTTGCTGCTGCTTTAAATATAAATGAATAAATGTGCTGTGTGTTTCTGCTTTCTGTTGCTCTGCTGGCTAAACTTGGTCTGTTTCTTACCTCATAATCGTTACAGACAGTCAGGTCTCTCTTCATCTGTGGGTGAAGATAAAAAGTGCAAGGTGTGGATGGATGTAGAAATCGTCTTCTAAAGAACAGTTCATGTCCATAGCCATTCCTAGCTCAGATAAAATGCTGTCATAGAAGCAGCACATCAGCATTCCTGTACTGAAAGGTATTATGGAGCTCAGTCATTGGGATGTGTATATCTCATTCTTCAAATGGAAATTACAAGTCTAGAATTTACTTATTTATTCTGACTACAAAATTTATTCAGAAATTGAAGTACAGCTTAGACCCACCAGTAGATGGGACGGTGTGTGGACATCAGCATCGTTGTTGAGAGTTCCCACCCTGTGAATATGTTGACTCTGTCCAGTCTGTTGGAGGATAATGCCATTGGATGTAGTTTTGAACAATTATAAGTATTACTCTCTTTACTTCACTGGCAGTTTCAGATTTAGAATGGAGACTGTGAGAATCCTGAGCTTCCTGAAGCTTAGCTTTTGTCTATTCCCTGTGGGTCAGGAGCGTATTGCAGGGGAAGCAGTATGGGAATGTCTTCTCTTTGCTTCATTAGCTGTGTTCAAACTATAGCAGCTGTGAAATGAGAAGGGTAGGTAGGGTTCTAGTTGGTTGAACAGCCCTTGATTGCTTCCCTTAGTAGTACTGAAAGCTGTGTGATTCCAGGTCCAGCTCTGAGATTAGGGAAATGTAAATATAACATGTGATGACCGGATCCTATCAGCCTCATGTGGAAAAAAGTGACATCAGAACTGCAGGCCTCCTGCTGAGGAGAGCATGTTCAATAGGAGAACTTAGCCCATGATGCACTTGGTAAGGCCTTCATTAGCTAGAAAATCCCAGCGTATCCCAAACGTGACAAGCAGAAACATGAGTGTAGCCTGTGCATACAGGATTGGACTTAGGTGAATTCCTGAGTAAATGGCTCTGTGTATACCTTCACCTAAGTTACTCCAGGATGCTGCTTTTCCAGTTTTGTTCCCCTTTTGAAATTTTCCTGACGTTTCCTGAACTATTTAGCAGTCAGAAGCAATGATAACAATGACAACAATAATAATACTAATGATGTTTAGTTTTGACTAACCATGGTAAAGGACACAATAATAATGGTGTTACCATTGCAATTAGAGATGGTAGGGTGCCTTCACTGTAGAAGGCAGCCTTTTTTCTTATGGTAAGGACATAAATTTCAGTTCTCATTCCTTGCTTAGTTATCTTTCACACTTTCTTTCCTTGTGAAGGGAGACAGAATCAGAATTCAGAAGTGAAATTTTAAGGCGTGTTAATTGGTAACATCTCAGTCTTTGGAAGGAGGCATATGATAACTTTATCTTAAAATGGGAAATGAATGGAAGGATATATGGGAAATGTCCAGTTGGGAAACTGAGAGGGAGACACTATATACTTTTGCTTGGCAGAGACTTGGAAGCTTCTTGCAGATGCTGTAGCAGAGCTCAAATATGAGTGTGTGTAAGAAAGGGAGTGGCGACTGTTTAATAGTAAGACCTTGAATGTCCCTTCTGCTATTCATGCAGGCACTGATATTATTTACATCTCTATAACCATATTTCAGGGCTGTGCCAAGACTTTAAGTCTCCCCTCTCCAGCTAATTGATTATCTGATGCGAGCTCCTTTGACTTGGCAGTATCACATATATGCAGGGTGAGGTACAGGGGCAGCTGGCATGCTCATTTCTAATTTCAATGTTTGGCAGCTTCCGATACCAGCACAAGGCACACTGAAACACTTGGCACTTCACCCAAAAGTAATGAAGTCTTTCACTTAACCCAGTGTGAGGGTAAACAGGATGTTAGCCAGAGTTGCTTTGGTGTCAGATATCAGATAAGGGTAAAACATACAGTAATTTATGGACTAAACTAAAAGTTCTTCTTTTACTATTTCATTTTCTGTTCACCTTGTTATTAATCCAGTTTTCTTTGCACTGAAGTTTTAAATTATTATCTGTATAGGATTACAAAAATAATTGAAGTATTTCTTTGATATAAAGCTAATTCTTTTTCCACTTGACAAATTGAGGAGAAGATACACATTTTCCCTCATAGTACACATGCTGTGGCTTCAGAATTCTTGCCTAAGCTTGTGTTTCTCAACTTTTACTTCTGTAGACTCATGCCAAATTATTTTATATGAAATGCAAATGTAAAACTAAATTATGAGAGAAAGAATTATGGAAAGGATGGATGCATGTAATGGCACAGAACAGAATATGGGTTTATCAATTAATTAAATATTTACCAGTACTAATAAAAGTGATTAAGAAAATACTGGCAGAGATTATACTTAAAATTGCTCTGTAATATAATTATCTTGTTGAAGACAGAAGGTATAATTGGCCTAATGTGGACTTCCAAGAATTTGGTAAGGACCTGAGATACTGCTAATTTAACTGTAGAAGATGCAGTTAGTTCAGGAAATGAACATAACAAAGGTCACAGGAAGATAAGAAAATTTTACAAAGGTATCTAGTAGAAACAGGATTCTACTGTTTTCATTCTGTCCTCAATGAAATTTTATTTTCTACTTTCATGAACAAATTAGGTCAGAAATACAGGTTTCTACCTATAGGGAGGAAAAAAATAAACATCGTCAATCCAAAGACAGTCAGAAAACCAAATATAGAAGAATTGAATGACTGTCAGCACTAGAAAAATAAGATCAAGATAAAGCAGTCTATTTCAAAGTGAAAAGTCGTGCATTTGGGGACTAACAGTTGTCATAATTTCAGCTGTAAGATGGGGGACCAACAGGTGGAATCCCCGAGAAAGGAGAAAACATGAGTTTTATTCAGTGAAGGGCTGAGCCTTCAATGTGGCATCTCTGTATTTAAAAAGCAAAGCCAAAAAAAAAAAAAAAGTCACTTCCCCCAAAACAAACAAACACCAAAAAAACCCCAAAATAAGAAAAATCTTGAGAGAATACTAGTGCCATTGTGCAGGGTGTTGCCAAAGCCTTATCTGGAGTATTGTATCACCATGTTCAAAAAGGTGAATTTATGCTGGAGCAATGGCATACAAATCACTCAAATCACTGTAGGGAAGAGAGCTTGGCTTATGAGAGGCTATAGAAACTGATTTCTTTGGCCTTGCAAAGTGAATATGAAGAAAAATGCTTCCTGCCTGTAAATGAATTGAACAGGGCTATTCACCAGGGAAGAAAAAGATATTTAAGCTCAGGGATAATGTTGGCACAGGAACAAGGAAGTATAAACTGTTTACAAATGAACTGAAGCAAGAGAACAGGAATCTGTCAGTTCAAAGTAAGAGTTTCTACATGTTTCTTTAGTAGAAATAGGACTAGGAAAAATAGACTAACTGGACTAGGTAGGTAGATCTCCTTATGGGAAGGTTCTTGGGAGCCCTGGGAAATTGTGTGTGCTTGACAAAAAGGCATACTGAACCAGATGACTTCTTTTAAGTGCCGTATTTTTCCTGTGAAAGTTCAGGTATCTGTGATCAGGCATAGCTTGATTTCTATGATAAGTCTAAATAAATAAATCCTAGTCCTCCTGTGTCTGGGATAATTGCTGATAAACAAAACAAACAAATAAACAAAGACCTCTTAGGTTTCCATCTGCTTTCAGTGCCAAATGCTTTCTTTGTCTCTGGACTTTGTACAGTGTCTACTTTTACATGGCCTGCAGCCAGATCTCCTTAGTGTGTGACTCTGTGACCTTGCAAAGTTAGCTTGGTACTATACAGCTGGGAGGTTTCCAGGAAAAACCTAGTTTTTAGTAGGGTATATTGGCACTTCAGTAGGTGGCACTCTTCACTTTGGGTCTTGCCCTAAATCTGATTTTTCCTCAGAAATGAGGAGTTTGCAGTTTGCCTGTGGCCTTAGCTAACTTCTGTTTTGTCAAGTGTAGTTTGATCTCCCTGAACTCATCTCACTGTATTTTTTCTATGCTCTGAATTTTTCTTCAGTGAAATATTTGGAGTAAAATCATCCTAACACTAGAATTAGACCAGAAAAGGACTGAATAGGTGGGACATAATCAACTCCTCTTGCTCAAGGGTTCGTCTTGCAATAGCTCAATGGTTTCTGTTAAATTGTTCCAGATGGATTTGGGTAGAGCTGAACTGTAGTTGTCATTACTCCTTGAAAGTATTTTGTATGCTGTCCAGGCTTCTGTGAGTGGTGCCACAGTATTCAACCTCTGGTATACCTAAATCTTTGTGTTGGTGGTCTGTAAAGGAGCCAGCCCTGTTTATCTGACGTTCCACTTACACACGGGGTCTTGGTCTAATGTAACTTAACAGGAAGGAAAGTTTGTAGCTAAGCTGCCTTTAGAGCTCCCCAAACACACTGGCTCGACTACACCACTTCCTCAAGTGCTAATGTTCTGGGCCATGGTTTTTCAGTTCACGTCTTCAGGAAATGTAGTAAGTAAGAAATATGACTTTCAAAAAACCCCAGAAAAATCCCACAGAATTTTGCTGAAATCTGTACAAATCTTGTCCTATCAAAAGAAAACAGATGCATGCCTCAGTTTCTTCACTGTGTATTTCTTGAGGTTTGGCCTTAATTGAAGTTCCTGATCCCTTTCTTGATTCTTACTTACCCAAATAATTATGTTTATCTCTCTTAATCATTGGTGGTCTCCCTCTGTTTTGGCTCTCTATTAAAGGTGCTTTTCCCTGAAATAGGAGAGGAGGGGTGAAAAAAGGAAAAGGAAAAAAATGCAGCTTCTTTTGGCTCTCTTGTTACCTTTGACTTTTAAAAAAATTAATGTATTAAGTATATTGCCTCTCATGTTTTGATGGTATTCTAAATCTCATTGGCTGCCAATATATAATAATAATAATGAAATAAGATTTCAGGTTGTGGGGACACTTAGTCCTTTTTCTGTTTTCAGTACGGTTTAATTAATAAGTTAAACTGTCTCTTCTGTTTGTCCAAACTGTTCTTCTGATTACAGTCAGTGATAAGATCTCCTTAAGCCTTCCATTGCATATTCAATCCTGAGGCATACAGTAAATTGTGTAATGTGTTGGTGTTGATGAAATAGCCATGTTTCCCAAGATGATCAGCCTTTATTTTCTCTTCTACATGGCTGTTTGGTGTTTACTGTGTATTGCCAAGCAGTTTTCATAAAGGTGAGAGCATGAACTGAGCTGCTTTGTGTGAAAGAGGGGACTCTGCACTGATGACAGGTGCTGCTAAAGTAGTACTTCCATTACTCTGTAACCTCTCAAGAGTGGTTATTCATTTGTTTAGAAGATCTTACTTCAGAGAGTATCTGACTTGAAATAATTGTACCTTCTGACATGGTTCTAAAGATTTTTGGAGGTCTGTGCCTTGAAGAGTGCCTGTCATTATGTTAGACTTTGGAAAGCCTTCATGTTCTCTCTTGCTGGCTTTGCCTGTGTCTGGGCAGTTATACTCTCACTTCTTTCATCTTCATATAATTCATTTTATGATAGGATTAGGTTGATGACACGAGAGGTCAAAATTCTTTAATCTTCCCCCCTCCCCTCAAGCTTTATTTTTAGAAAAGTTTCTCAGATATTTGTGCACTCTCACCATTGATAAAAGCAACACGAAACGTGTTGGTTGCTGTGTGGGTACAAATTTTGCCATGGCAGTGGAAGTTTCTCCTTGATGTGCCTTTTGCTGTAACACAGTAAAAGGGGAATTTAGGCTGTATCCTTGTAGCCATCAACTTCCATACAGAGATTTGTATTGCAGCTCTCTTGTGACTGATAGCTATTGTAGCGTGCACTGAAAACACGCTGACCTTTAGCAATTCCCCCTCTGACAGAACAAAGGGGATGTCTGTTAACTCCAGCCTGCTTAAATTCTGCATTTGTTTTTAAGCTGTTTCTGTGTATCAGTTTAGATTTAAAAGCTTAGAACACGTTTATAAGAACTGACAAAAAAAGAACTGAGTTTCTAGGACAAGAATATCTACAGAGCATCTGCATTTTTTAATCCTTCTGTGGCAGTGTTCATGTAATGACATAGTTACATGAGCAGTCTCTACTGCTGTCAAAACATTTTGACTCTCATCACTCTTGATGAGATCACACTTGTGCATTGAAAAGATATGCTTGCTGGAAAAGTGTAGGTATAGTGCCCTTTGCAAGTGTTTGCCCAGATCCCTTAGCAGTAAACAGGCAACTCCCCAAAAGTACAATATCAACCCTGTGATCATCTTCATACCCTCCTTAGATGACAATTTTGTAATTCTTGCCTTTCTAAACCCGTTTTGCACTTTACAGAAGTTGCTTCTGTCTTTAGTGGTATATCTGTCTTCAGATTTTGTATCTTCTCATTGTGGTGTAACCTTCTTGGAGCACTGAATAATAGCTAGAGTTTCCTTCAGATCCTGCAGAATATCACTGGAATCTCTCTTGCTGGACTGTGCTTTTCAGTAGATTGACATGTAATCAGGTAGGTTGGAGGTTTTCTAAAGCCCATTTTCTTGCAGAGCTAAAAGTATCTTAATAATTGTGATTCACTTGAAAGAAAAGTTAAGTAATATTTTTTTATCACTTGTTTTCTGAATTAAAGTTTATCTGGTTGCAATCTCAGTTTTCAGGCTGAATTTTACTTTCATTTAGGGTTATAAATATCTGAAGGAGCTTAAGTTGCTTCTAAATTGGCTTTAAATGGACATGATTAAATTCTGGCTGCAAATCAGAAAAAACTTTCTCGTCATTAAATCAAAGGTCTGCAGTGGTCTTCTAATTAGACTAATTTGCATAAGAAATCCCAAAGAGTTTTGAAATGGAGTTTGTTAGGTATTTGTGCTAACGGTACAGCGCTGGGCTGATGACCTGAGAGTGCTCTCATACTTCTGTGTTCCTAAATGCATCCTGTTGTGGCCTGAAAGTACAACTTGACCTAGTTATTAGAGTAAACTGTTAACTGGAAAGGACGGAGTAATTCCATTTCCTAGGTTTTAATTGTGTGTCTGAAGTGTGTGGGGAGATGTGCTGGCTTACTTACTGAAGAGCTTTTCTGGGTGCTTTGTAAATGACAGGGAAGTTGTGCACGCCTTCACAGCTGCAGTAAAACAACTGGAAGAAAACTTAGAAAGGAAGTAGAACTCAACATATGGAAATATGGAATAAATATTCTTTTAAAAAGCCTGAATAAGTAGCAAAATGTTCTTGCATTAATTTTGTATGGAAACAAAATGCTATTAGAGATAGTAAGTAAATACTATTGAATATGGCTATATATATATAGCAGTAATAAATAGCTGTTCCCTGGAGGATTTTAAATATGCAGGGAAATCTGACAGTAGTGCTTTATAGTTTGTCAGATTCGGAGGTGGGAAGAGGTAGAAGTTGCCTTTGCCAAGGGCTATAAATCTACATTGTAACCATGCAGGCTTGTTAGTTCCCTGGAGATAAAGTGACTCTTCTGGCACTTTCTATATCATGTCATGTGGGTAGAAAGAGAATTTTCCCAAAATTTCATCACAAGACTGGATGGGTGCCCTTAGAAGATTTATCTGTCTTGCAGTTATATCCTGGAATATTGGCCAGAAACATGCTTTCAGTAGGTATCAAGTTGCAGTTATCTGTTCCCAAACATGGATCTGCTCCTGCACAACTGAAGATTTTTTTAGATAAATTAGAAATATTTTCTAGAAGTAACTTCTTTGTGCAGATGTACACATAGTTGTATTGACATATTCACTTAGTCTGCTTTTGGACTCATAGGAATGTCATAGTTAATAAACTTTAAATAGTATGTGAATAATGAATACAAATTTGCTAGGGAATAACTGTGTGTCAGTGATTGTCAGCTATTAGATTTGTAGCACAATGCACAAATGTTTGCTCGACAGGGGTGTGAATAATCAGGTGGCATTTAATGAAGGAATTAGATGAATGATTCATCATGCTAAGAACACAGAAATAGACTGGCAACTTTTGTATTTTAATTACTTGTTGATATTTTAAGTAGTAGTTCGTATTAGTGGACAAAGAAATCTAGGATCAAAATCTGTCTTCAAGCTTTGTCATTACAGTGTAGATTTTGAAAGGTGATTCAGATTAATCTGTTTATTATAATAAACTGTTCTTAATTTAGTACCAAAAAACAAAAACCTCATAGCTTTATAAATCTGTTTCGTTTATACCATTATTTTGACTATGTTTAGATATATGGTTTGGTGGGAGGAATGTACTCCACAGAAAAAATAATTTCACATCCTCTTTCTTCCTTAACCTTTTTCTGTGCTTAGTATGGGAGAGTTGTCTAGTAGTTTTGTTTTATACACATGCTTCTCAAACCCAAGATATATGCAGCAACTTCCCCTTTTGTGCAAGTGGAATGCTGTGGGACTGTAAATTGTATAAAGCTATCCCCTGTAACCCACTGAAGGAAGCTTAACTTGCTGGAGTTGATGGCACTTCAGTCAGTTGCTTATAATAAGTGAGTGTGTATTCTTCCAGAAAATGTCTATTTACTGTACACATGGTATCTGTAGAGCACATAATTTTGGGTAAATCAGATTTTTCCCTTCAGAGTAAACTTTTGGGTGACAGCCAAGGTGTACAGTCATCTTTATGTTGCTGGTTTAACCTTGTTAAGGGGAAAGGGAAAGCTGCCTGCCTGTACTGCTGTCAGTATTCCTCTGCTGTCATGTACACATGCCAGGGTCTGCAGGTCCAGCTTCATGTCTTGTTGATCCAGTATATGTACAGCATGTGTTCTGTCTACAGTGCACATCAATTTATCTTCCCGTGTGTACTTCACTGCCAGAGTGGTACCAGCAGCTAGCTTTGAATAGGTGACTCTTCTGTACCATCTGCTTTGAGTGGGAGTGAGTATACACCAAGAAGGAGGAGGAATTGGCTGCAAAGATGGGCACTAGTCCCCCTGCCCCCCAGGCTTAATAATAAAAAGAATATGGACCAAAGCCAAGTATATTTTGTACCAGATTCACTTCCTCTGCAGAATACAGTTAAATGAAAAACATCTGGAGTAGCTTGTTGAGTTGATTTTGTTCTGTGCTTTGTCCTGGTAATGGATTTGTTTTCAGAACTGAGCATTCTGCATGTTTCTTGGTGGATGCTAGTAGGCTTGGAAATACTGCAGCATGTGGAACCCAGTAAAACATGAATTCCATTTGTTTTCCTTGGCTTCTGTGTGTCATGATGTGTTCAAGATGATAGAGCCTAGAAAACTGTAAATTTTAGTTAGGTCTCAAGTATGAATCCTGAGCCTTGTCTTCATGTTGCAGAGGAAGTCTGGTAGTTGGAGGAAGGCTGTTCACTCTGTTCCTGAGGGTGTACTGTGCAGCCTATGTTTTGTTTACATTAGAGGTATGCTGACAAAGCTGCTGGCTCTAATATTGGACTTAATAGTTTTGTTTGGGTTCGCAGCTGTGTCTCGCTGGCCTTTCACTCTGCCTGCCTGCAACTCTTCACAGAATTATATACTGCAGCAGCAAATCCTGCTCCAGTAATGCTGCTGAGGCCAGGATTCTGGTGTATTTCTGTGTTGTCCACAGAGTTTGCCAGGCAAGTTGAAAAGATGGAGATAAGTGGATGGGCATCTGTGTGCTCTCATTGTTTTGTGACCATTTAAGGAGCTGTGAGCTGAAATGAACCTTATGACTGTTTTTCCTTCAGCCTTGTTCTTGAGAAATTAGGGTTGGGGAAGGGTGAAGATGGGGTTCCTTTACCTCATACAGCTAAGATATGTGGTTCAGAAAAGCAAAAAAAAGGAAAGAAAAAATGAAATTTAAGATCTTAGAAGGTGAAGTTTTCATAATGAATATGGAATAGAAACCCCATAAATGTGAGACTTCATGTCTTAAAAGATATGTTAAAAATTCAAACACTAGTTGCTTAATAATTGTAATTCTAAGAAAGGCTGCAGTAGTAAGGGATTGTGTTCTTATTGCTGCCATGGAACCAAATCTATATCCTGTGCAGTGCAGAGTTCTGCTCTTCAGAACTTTGCTTGTGCAAAGCATGGCATCTGTGGGGAGTTCTTCGAAAGGCAAGGTTTTAAAAAGATAGGCTAATGTCAGAGAGATAAGGAAAATTGCTAGAGAGAGGGGACTTCTGACTTCCTCCAAATTTTATTTGAACAAAGAGCAGTTCATGGGGGAATTCTATGTCTCTTTTCTCTTTGGTAGCCTTTTATTTAGCAAAGTAAGTACTTCTAAGTAGGGTGTAAAAATGTTGGTCCATCAGCCTTTTCTGTGAGTCAGTTGATACTACTTGAATATGAACACTTTGTTGTCTAGTCAGCAGGTCAGATGAAAGCACAGATTTTCCAATCTGCTTACGTGGACCTCAGTGCAATGCTGACTGAGGTCACAAGTGAGGTATGCGAGTCCATATCCTTAACTGGTGGTCACAAGTCACTGCTTACAGTTCCCTGTTTTGGAGTGTATAAGATTTCCCAACATCCAAGTAGTAGGAATTTGATATTACACGGAAAAAGGCAGTGGTGTTGCCAGTGAAACTACACTGTGAGTAGCTTTCACTTAATCAGCTCTTCGTTTCCATCTACTGCTCTAATTCCTGGAACTTTGAGTAAGGTATTTCATCCAGCTCATCCTGATTGATTGGCTGCTGGGGCTGCTTTCTGTGTCGGTCACAAAGGAAAAACAGATTTAGAGTTTGGGAACTGGAGGAACTTCAGAGTCTGCTTGTTAATTTTTGAGTACTTGGTCTCTTCAGAACAGAAGCTTAAGTTCATTTCGCTTCTCTCTGTTTCTTGTTGGGTGATAAATAAAATCTCTTTGAGCAACAGAGACAGAGGGAATGAAGATAAACAACCTCTGCTGTTGAAGTTCAGCACCCAAATCTGACAACTGGGATTCTCTTCTGAGTTTCCACGAGGTGTTCTTCCTGCCAGCCTACAAGGTCATATGTCTAACTGGATGTTGCAGTGAACTTTGGTCTAAATCTGCTCTGGTCATGTGAAGAGTAATCTGAAACGTGACTTCTAGTCAGCCTGGCAAGTCTGTCAACCTACAGTGAGACTGAGCTCTTCAACACTTCTCCAGGTTTCATTGCCACACTACTACACAACACAGACAGGGTAGTTGAGGTTTGGGTTTCCTGTGTGATGGCTGCTGTCTCTGCAGACAGTTAAATAAGCCCAATACCACAGTTCTTCAGCTGTGTGTTGCAAACAGAAGGGTTTGGCTGGCTGATTAAAAATGGTAGACGGTAGGGCAGTGACACAGGTCCTTCTTGCTCCCTGGTGCAAATGACGTTGATTCTGACCTTCTGCATCACAAGGAGTCTACCTGCCCTCAACATTGCCACCTTCTCCACCCCTGCTTGGGTACAACCCTCATTCTTCATTGCCCGCTTCACAGGCTCTGCTAGAGCATACTGAATGTAGGCTGTACAAAAGCCCTGTGAGGCACGAGGTCTGCAGTCCTGCAATGCGTTTGAGATTCATTTTTCTCTCCTGCTATAGCTGCATTAGCTGCAGTTACCACTTACAGATGATTGTGATGCAAAGATGTCACTACATTTCAATGGCCACTCAGCTGGCATTACTTGGAAAAACCCCAGTGCTGAAGTGAAATGGCACCAATTTGTACCAAGTGTGGGTTTGGCCCCTATGCTTACCCTGGCTTTGAGCTGGAAGCTGTATGAAGTGTGTTCTTTCCAGATGGCAGAGTGGCATTTCTCCATATCATTAAGCTTAGTAGGTCTAGTGGGTAGAGCTCTGTTTACAATAGCTGGAAATTTATGTGGAGAAGATGGGTTCAAAAGGTCTGCAAATATGGAAGTAGAGCTTGAGTAATGGCCCCTATGGCTTTCCTGTGTAATGGCACTATGTTTTTCCAGGCGTTTAAAATATGGGGAAAAACAGAAGTCAGGCTTCCATTCAGATGATGTTTTAAAATTTCTTTCAAGCATTAATTTTGAGTTTTTTCAGAAAAAGAGTTATTTTTCAGAAGCTTAGGTTTTTGAAAATGCTTGAATAAGATGTGCTGTAGAAATACAATTTCAAAATGTAATGTTAATAAAGTATACCTTATTTCTTAGACTTACATAAACATTTATCTACTTCCTTGAAATTTTTTATGCCAGATTTTTGTTCCTCAAGGAGCCTCTCTTAATGTGACTAGGGGTTAATATTGTACTGTCTTATCAAGCTTCAGTAGTTACCTGCTTTGACAACTACTGCAGCAGCTTGCCCCAGTTTGGATGGGTGCTTAATCACACGCTAACCATACGTCCATAGTAAATCCCACTGCTGTTACTGGTGTTTGCACCACTTGTAAACATCACCTTATATTATTTGGAGTTATGAAGTTCTTGTACTTCTGCATATGTTCTTCGGAGATTGGGTATTGCCTCTTCAGACTGCACATTACTGTTTTGTAAGCTGAGGAGTTTTGTACAAGCACAAGATATTAAGCAAAAGATGAACATTCTGAAGGAGGAAGATTTTTTTTTTTTTCTCCCTTGTACGGTAATGTTTCCTGTAATGAATCTACTTACCTTGCTGTTAAAGAAACAAAATGTGCTGTGACTTGCAACTTAGTTTTGGCACAGGCACAGAATGGTTATGGGCACTGGCCACACACTGACATGTGAATTGGCATTCTGGCACCCTTTGGCTGTTTTTGCAGCTGCAATGAGACCTAAACTTTATTCCAGAAGGGGTGGTTACACCCACTGGATTTGTAAGGGAGCCCTGTTGCATGTTTGCATACAGATGGAAGTTTCCCTCCTCCATGTAGTTTCAAGGTAGGAGTAACAGACAGGAGGGCAAGCCATTACAGCAGTACCATAGAACATGCTGAATTGGAAGGGGCCCATCAGGACCATCAAGTCCAGCTCCTGGTCCTGTATGGGACACCCCAAGTGCCCGAGGGCACTGTCCAAATGCTTCTTGAACTCTGTCAGGCTTGGTGCTTCCCTGGGGAGCCTGTTCCAGTGCACAACCACCCTCTGGGTGAAAAAAACCCTTTTCCTGGTATGTGACCTAAACTTTCCCTGACTCAGCTTCATGCTGTTTGCTCGAGTCCTGTCACTGGTCACAAGAGTGAAGAGATCAGTGTCTGCTTCTCCTTTTCCCCTCATGAGGAAGTTGTAGACAGATCTGAGGTCTCCTGTCAGTCTCCTCCAGGCTGAACAGACTAAGTGACCTCAGGCACTCCTCATATGGCTTTCCCTTAAGACCTTTCACCATCCTCATGGCTCTCCTTTGGACACTTTGTAATAGTTTAGTGTCCTTTTTAGACTGTGGTGCCCAAAACTGCATAGAGGATTTGAGGTTCCCATCTATAGAGGTACTCATCTGTACATCCAGGGTTGTGTTGTCCCACGTTCCAGAGTCCAGGACTTGCCCTTGTTAAACTTCAAACTGTTGGTGATTGCCCATCTCTCTAATTGGTTGAGGTCTTTCTGCAGGGCCTCTTTGCCCCTGAGTTGTGCCTGTTTAATGTTTGCAACAGCATGCTGTTCTACCTACCCTAACTCTGACTTCATTATTTTGGGCAGGCTGGTGGAACACAGCATTTTCAAAAATTCAGAGGCCTAACTGGCTATTGCACCCCTCGATGCTATCTAGATAAGGCAGTCAACTTTAAGCTCTCAAAGTACTTGCTCCCAAGAGTATACACATTTCAGTATTAAAGGAGGGTAGAAATTTGCCTTTTAGGTTGTGGCTTAGGGGTGACCAACATCTCAGTCTGGTAAACAAACAAAACAAAAAAAAGCCCATATTCAGCACTGACTTTGTGGTGCATTTCAGCTGCTCTTCATATGGCTCAATGTCTTTAACAGATGCTTGCTTGCAAAAGGGCTGGACAATGTAGAAATGTGTCTCTCATACTTGCAGATAATACTGTAAGCATGTGCCTAGCTGGAGACTGTGGTGAAAGGATCTCCTTACCCAGAAATCATACCTACAAGCATCTCTGCTTTGGGAAGTTGTCTTGTAATGAATGTGGAGTCTGCATTTGACATGGTGAAGTATGGCTGTGAAGTTGCTACATCCTGATCCTATTGAGCTTTCCAAGTAAATCTAGTTTTTCCCCAAAGCTTTGGCATTGAAACCTGTTCAGCCTGTGCTTTAAGCAGTCATGACTGCTTTTAGTTATGAAAATGCCAGTACTACACTTGTATACTAGACACCAAGGGACCGTGCAGGAGAATTATTTTCTGCTTGGCCCTGTAACACCTCATTAGAATAGGGTTGTGGTCCTCAGACTACATGCCAGTACATCCATTTTATTCCAGTGCCAAAAAAGAAGAGAAAAAACTCTAGGCTATCTTACTGATACTGAATACTGATACTGATACTGAAGCTTCTGAAAGCACTACCTGACTTTCAGAGAAGTATTTCAACAAGTATTCAGGACCTGTTAGTAAAATTTCCAAGTAAAACCAGACAGTCTTAAACTAAAGAAATGCATTAGCCACTTAATATTTAGTTCACTATCATCCTATTGCTTGAATACTCCTTGAAGCAATACTCCTTGAAGTCTTACTACTGGAACTGATGCGTTTGCTTGGTGACAGGACCACAAAAGCCAAGGAAAGCACAGTTTGCCCTTTCTGGGGTGTGTTTGAAAAAAGGAAGGACAGGGAAAACAGAGTAACTTGGCTGCTGCAGAGGTAACAAGCATAATCCTTGCAGTTTTGCCATGGTTTGGTCTGTCTGGAAGAGATCATTGCAGGTCACCTTTAGAAGGCTTTGATTATTTTGCCACCTTTATTCTTAAAAAGCTAATTTTCTGTTATTTTCATAAAGACCTGAAGAAGCAGCTTCTGCAGTGCCTTCTGTTCATAAAAAGATAATGTGGAACAACTGTCTTCTATGGAGTCTGTATCCTGCATAATTTGAAGAGAAGGTGCCATCACTGTAGCAAAATCCAGGCAGCACACTAGGCATAATGTTGATGCAGAGTTTTTTGGGGTCAAACCCCTCTTTTCTCTCCCTTGTTCCTCTGATGACATAAGGGTGAGGGTACAGCAAGTTTGGCAGCTGAGAAAACAGAGGTCCTCTACAAGGCCTCCCGTATCTATTAGACACAAGGTCACTAGGCAGGTGACCTCTGAAATGGGAATAGGATCCAAGAAAGCAAATGAAGAGGTAGGAAAACCTGGCCTCACTGATTAGTTGGGAAGTGAGAACTGAAGCCTCAGGGGAAGGGCCCACAACTTTCTTGCCCCAGGTTTTACAGGAATGTGAGAATGCTGGTTTTGTTGGTCTTTCTTGGCATCTTTGTATCAGCAATCTTCTCTTCCTCTGTTTTTCCTTAGTACAAAAAAAATCCAGCTTGGTATTAGGATAAAATTCTTAATTTATGAACACTCACTAATTAGTTGGAAAGTTTGACAGCTTTTATTATTTCCTTTTAAATAGCTTGTGCATTTCCTTGTCTCTGCAATAGAACTCTTATGCTGAAATAGCCAGACACACAAATTGAGTCAGGAAATGAAGTGAAGCCTACTTTTGCCTTTCCTTCCTAAAAAGGAGGTGATTTTAGTATAGAACATGACCAACTTCATCTAAGCATAGGAAGGGCAAGGGAGTCTATAGCCTCTGTAATTAGCTCAGAACTGCTGGTGGGCTCTCCAAAGATGGCTGGTGGAGCAGAGGTTAGCACCTAACAAGCAAGAGAAGATTCTGAAATCTCAAAATACTAGTAAAAGCAACAGTCCCACATTCTGTCTTAAATGTGACCCTGGCACTGATATACTTGCACCTTTGCTAAAGGGATAGAAGAAGAGGAGGAGAAATATATGTAATTGTTAGGATTTTTTTTAAAGTTGTTTTAGGTTTTCAGTAGATATGACACCTATATAGCGGGTCAAGTCTTATAACAGAGTACCAGAGACTGATAGCAAAAGGGGTTGTTGTATGAAGGGGGTACATGAAAGTTTTAAATGGGATTTAGTTTCAGAAGTCCCAAGAAGATGTAGCAAATATTTGGGATAGTGACAATCTGTCAGTGGTCTTTGGATGAGACCAGCATGTGTAGTTTAACAGAACAGGGCTTTGAAATCCACAGTGCTGGCTGGAGCTGTCCAAACACTTGCGGTGTCAGGTGCAGCTGGGGCTAGTCATGGCAGTGGAAAGCAGTCTCTGAGGTGGTGCAAGATGTGTTTTTGCCATTTTGGAGGAATTTCCAAATAGCTGTCCAGCCCATGAAGCTGGTAGGGTGCAGATGGTGACTGCTGCCTTTGGGGTCACAGCGTGGCAAATGCCGACTTGGAGTGAACAGAAAGTGCTGACAGGGTAGGAGGAATGACAAGAATATGCTTGCAGGAGGGTGGCAGAACCTGTGCCTAGTTTGTCAAAGAAGAAATTTTTTCTTGTAAATTAAATAAATCTCTAATGGTAGAACAAGTTAATCATTCTGCAGCATATCTGAAAAGAAGTCCAGTTATCAAAATTAAGACAAAGATTCCTGGAACAAAGGGCAGTTTGTAATTTGTGGAGCTCTGAACACACAGCCAGTTGTCAAAGCACAGCATGTAGGGGAAGAAACAAAACAGACCCCAAACGCTTTGTGTGTATATGTGTGTGTGTGTGTGTATTTTTACGTTTTAATAGAATGATCAGTCAATGACCATTCTTGCTGTTCCAACTGAACTTTTATTACACTATCTATTCTATACACTGTGCCAATCTTCTATGGCATGTGGAAACATTGGAGTAATTGCAAAACTGAACAGTTGTCTGTCCATGTCTATTAAAAGTGTCTAAAAAATTGCGAAGCTTTCTATGCCTGAGTTACAGTCATTAATGGGCGTGTGTCAGACTGATGCTGCTAGAACATGTAGTATAGGGCTGCTGAGAGTGTACCTACATCCCCAACTTAGTGTTCTACCAAGGATTTGCATCAACTCCAAAGCACCTAAATACAGTTTTCTACTCTTCAGAGTTGCTGTTTAAACTGGTTTTTAACCGAGCAATTCTTCTGTTAGCGCCACTTGTTCTGAAGAATAAGACTGGTTTTATTCAAGTCTGGCAAAGTCTCTTTCATTAAGTTGCACAGGCTCAGTGTATTAAATATTAAAAGAAAAAAAAAACAAAAACAACCAAACCACAAAACACACACACACAAAACCACATCAACAAAACCCAAACCCAAATTCACTCTTAGGTTAAAAACTCATTTAAAGCTGAAAAAAAAAAGTGGTATCCTGACTGAATTTTCAACAGTATTTGTGATCAACAGACTTCAACTTTTGCAGTTAAGAATGGATTTGTCAAAAATACTTGTTTGTAGAAAGGTAGTTAATGGCAGTATTTTCCAAGTTAACTAGTCTTAACTAGTTTTAAGGACTTGCAGTAAAGGCACAGTGTGGCGTGATGGGACCTATTACCAAAGAAAGTGTCCTAAATATTCTTTCTTTGTTTTGAAGCACCTCTTTGATTCACTTCTGCATTCCTGAGTGGATGGTGTTGGTGGTACACTTGCACAGGCAAGCTAAAAGAAAAATAAGAATAAGTATAGTCTTTGAAAAACTTCAGGGCATAAATTTAGTCAGCAGTACCCTTTATCTTTGAAAGAAAGCTAAACATTCACACAAAAATACATGAAGCCTCAGAATCAAGAATATGTGAAATATATATAGCTCGTGTCATCAGGCTTGCTGATGCAGATGAAAAAGTTTTAAGTTGGCTTTGCTTCCTTTTCCTTTTGCATTATTTATAAAGTTAGGTCTGATGATGATTTTGCAGTCTGTGTTTGTAGTAGATGCCTGTACATTCTGCTGCCACCGTCATTAAACAATGAATTATATTATCTGGTACACCAAGCTCTGAAGTTTTAAATTATTCAGAAATGTTTTTGTTGTGAGTTGGCACATTCTCATTAGCATGTATCTGGTCAGCCAGGCTGAATCAGTCATGCAGGGAGAATTTGTGAACTGCCAGGCTTGTCACCTTCTGTTAACTCAGAAAAGAAGCTTGGCCTGAAACAAGTCTTGACTGGGAAGTGTGTGGACGGTGTTGGTAGCAGATGGTACCCACTCCGTTATCTCTGAAGGAACTCGCTGCACATTGATGGGCCAGGCTGAAGAGCAAGGACGTGGTTAGGAGATGATTTTGTTACTCATTTGAATATGCAGAGATAAGGAAAGAAGAACTTACTGCCTTGTGTTGCTGGAGAATAACTGTCCAAACTTCAGGCACCTGTCACTGATTGATTGAATGCAGTACTACTGTGGAGAAGTCATGGGCACAACTGTGCTCCGTGTACCTGATTCCTCCTTAAAATAATTCTCTGGAATTTAAGAGAATATTGCCTAGTGTTTTTACTGCTTTAAATATGAAAAAAAAGAGTCCCTTTTATTCTCATAACTTCTGTCTAAAGCAAGTATTTGCATGTTTGTTTTTAGCAAGGAAACAAGAGCTCAGTAGCCAAGTCTAACTTCAATTTCCATGAAAATTGAAGGCATCACAAATAGGAAACAAACAGCAAAGCTCTTTTGCTTGGGTGCTGGCTTTCATGATGTATAGGGATATTGATATATTTGGTATATAGGATGAAGTTTTGGTTATTTTGAAATTGAAGAGTGTTTTTACAATGATTTAAAGATGGGGGAAATCAGAATTTCATCCGAGAGATTACTGTCCCCAGGACTTCCAGGATTTTCAACTAAAATGAGTTGTAAGGATGATGAGAGAATGGTGTTTGTGTAAGACATGTTATACTATAGGACAGAATTACGCTTTTTGCATGGCATTTTGGTCTGCTGTGAGGGAAATGGTGAAGATCCCTTTTTTTTTTTTGTATACCACATCCTTTTTCTTTTCTGCTTCAGACTTTCCTTGGTAAGGCTACACCTGCAAATAACTGAGACTTAATGCAAGTTTGATGGCTGACTCTGACAGAGCTTGATGTTTTATCAGCAAATTAAAGCATGAAATTTAATCTTTATTTTCCTTCAGCAAATAATATTTCTGCATTGCAGAGTTGTGGCAGCTGCCCACAAATGAATCTTTGGTCTGTTGTCTAGACTTTGCTTAAGCTTTCTTTCAGGTTACATGGGGAGCAGTTAAATGCTTTCATTCTACAGCAGTATCAGGGGCTATAGTGATCTTTTTCAGGACCCTGATTAGTATCACAGGAGACGGAAAGCTGTGTCAAATAAGCTATGAAATTTTTTAGGGGTGGTCTCTGTGGGTTGGAGGTCAGGTCACTGGTTCAGAGGTGATAGAAAATCCTTGGCAGGTAAAGTGGAAGGACTAGAGACGGTATATCCATAAGAGGAAATGACTTTTCAATTGGCAAAGAATGGAATTCAGGCTTGAATTTCTCACCCAAGATACTCACTTCTGCTGCTTATTAATTGGTTATAATACTGTAAATAAGCGGAATGGTACCAAATAAACAGCTGATTTCATAGTTACACACTTCTCTTTATATTTGCTATGGCCCTACAGTATTTTAGGTTTTGGCTTATTTCCTGGGTCAACTAGAAATTTTATGTATATTAATACACATATTATTACTATATTTTTTTTTAAAAAAGTATTCAAGTTATTTTGCTTATCAACCTTAGGTGCTTTTTTTTTCTGTACCTAGAATAGAGAAGTCATTGTTTCTCAGACACTGCAAGTGATTGCTAGAGAGTATTTCACATGGCAATCTTCCTGAGTTGAAAAAAGAATAAAACTCCATAACGGTGACTTGGCAGTCTGAGGTAGCCTCAAATCTGAGCTGCCAAACTGAAATGGATTTTTGATAGGAAAAGTTGAAGGCAGAAAGTTAGCAGAAAACTTCTATTATTAGGTGTCCACACCAGAAAATGTGACCTTGATGATCATAACTGGATTTGAAAGTAATTGTTGCTATCCTGACAGACAATACTGATAAATGGGATAGCATCAATATTGGTTCAGTAACTCCAGCTTAATGAAATGGTGCACATATTTAAAGCCATAGGTTTGTGTTGTGTGCCACTGCTGAATGTCTGACCAAGATAGCCTGTCTCATAGTGATTTTTATACAGAATACTGAGCAACTGATCACCTGTTACAGCTCCATTGTCTTTAAATTAAATCAATGCTTCCAGATGATCTAGCAAAAAAATCACACAGGTCCTTGGGTTTTTATTATCCCACTTTCTGCCCTGCCTCGAAGGTCTAGGAGCAGAATCATGAACTATGTCAAGGCTGCAATGGCTGTTCAGCTGTTGGGTGGGGGGAGTGGTGTTCCCGGTGTGTCTCTGGAGAGCATTTATTAATGATTTTCTAGAACATCATGAGAAGTTTTTTCTGGAACATGTCAGTAACTTCACGTGCAGGATGCTTCCATAGCATATAGGTATCGAGGAAAGCTTATAGCATGTACGTACCTATAATGATGAGTGACCAGTTCTTTGGTTTCTGAGATAAAAAACCATGCTCAGGGTTGATTCCAAGGAGTTTTCAGTCAGAATACATAAGAAGTTATGTGTGCATTTGTTTTATTGTACATACGATTACTGGTAATATCTACTGCTCCTTCTTTTGGAGAAGCATGAAGTTTGTAAAATAGGTGTGTGAGTACTTATATAGTATAAGGATTAGGCTAAAAATCAATATTGTGGTTGAACTAAGTAGTTCAAGTACTTAACAGATGAGGTATGTTACCATCATGAAAATGTCATGGATGGCTTAATCTTTATTGGATATGGGAGTACATAAATCAGAAGGCTCCTCTGAACTTTAGTTTTGTTTTAGACCTTTTTTTTATATTAAGAATAAATATATTAACGATATGGAGAGAATAAAGAAGAGAGAACACGTTTTGCTACATAAAATAACATGACTTTTTCATTTAAACATCAATCATTCTCAGTGCATTAAGTAGATTTTATCAGATTGTTTGACCTTTGCTGTGAAGGGAGTAAATGTAATTTTACTTCTTCATAATGAAAATAACATCAGAGTATAAATGCAAGAATGCTTGTTTAATTTCCTTCTCCCTGCATTTTTTTCTCTGGAAAACTATGAACTGTTGTCTCAGTCCTATCAAGCATATTTTGCTTGGTCTTGACTTTAAAATATGAACACATTTGGTTTTACTTCAGGATAAAAAAAAATTAGGTTGGTTTTAAATGAGGTAAACAAATTTGTATCTTTCACTATTCAGGGAGTGGAGCTAAACTACTGCTTAGTCTTATGATTAGTGTTTATAGATTTATGTGTATGTCTGTATATGCATTTTATCTCTAACACATTAATATGAACAAGAGAAACTAATTTACATAATGGTAAATTTAACCAAGTGGTGAATCTGTGTTCTAGAACTAAGCTTCTCTTCCTGCAAAGGAATATATCTGAGAGAACCTGAGAGCAGTCTGAGAGAAGATGAGAATATTTGTCTTGGAGCAATTGAGAGAATCCTAAAGTAAATATACAATTAAAACAAAAGGGGAGATTCCTGGCACAGTGTCAGGCTCTTCAGAGAAGTGAAATGGGAAACCTGGAAGAAGACAAGTAGACATACAGTTAACATTGAATCTGGCTAGTGATGAGAAGCAAACGTGTTACCAAGTTCTCATGGTGCACGCTCGATCAAGAGTGGGAGCAGTGAAAATCATCCACTACACCTTTCCTCCCAAACACCTTGGAGAGTGGCACTTGCTGTACCAGCCAATTACCAGGGAAGTCAAAAGGTCTGTTCCCTAAACACGTTGCAGAGGTGTGCTGGGCAGCTTCTGGTGTTAGGAGGTAAATGGAAAGTGCAGAGAGAACAATTTAGATGTTGAGAGAGCGTTTTGCTCTGAGGTAAAATGAGTGTGTTTTAAATACATTTGACATGGTGATTTAGTATTAGTTGACAAATGCATGGTGCAGAGAAGACTTAACAGCTGCTTAATGGACAAATGTAACGTATCCAACAGAGCGTATGACTCAGAAAAACATAGGAAAATGAAAAATGTAGAAGGAACAATTAATATTCTGTCAAATGCATCAAGGGATCAAGTAATCTCAGTAAAACCATAGGAGTTTTATTACTGATCATGGTGAGTTAGCAATGCAATTCCTGCATAGCCACACTCTCCATGACTCAGTTGGATGGGGAAAACCAGGAAACAAACAGAAATCAGAAAACTTGTGGTTCAAGATAAAGCTAGAGGGATTTCTTAAAAATTACCATTGTGGGCAAAAAAAGGATTTGCCTTGGGGATAATTAACTGGCTGCCAATTAAATTTGATTGGGGTAGTAAGAAACAAATAAATGTTAACCATCTCCTGCTGTTCCCCAATTCAAACAACTTCTCTCTTTACTCCGCACTCCTCTGCCGAGCACAAGTGGGATTTAGGAGGGGATATAATCAGCACATGAGAGTTCTTCTCTCTTGTTCCTTTCCTCACACTTTTCTACAGTTCCAGCATGGGTCCTCTCCAGAGTCTGTTTCCTCAGGGAAATATGCCCTTGCTCTGGGCGTGGGGCTCCTCTACGGGCTGCTGTGTAGACATCTGTTCTGATGCCTGGGGCACCTCCTCCTCTTACTTTAGCCTGTGCTCAATTCTATGTAATTGACTTAGTTCAGTGTATTTGTACTTGGTGATCTCAGAGGTCTTTTCCAACCTAATTGATTCTGTGAAATTGCCTCCTGGAAAACTGGAAGGAAATAGGCAGTAGGGAATATAGTTGTCTTCAGTACTTTTTCTGATATTGTTAGTGTACACCTATTTTGTGGGCAAGTCATAGAGGGTGAAGGAAGAGGGTTTTGTGTCAGAGGGGACAGAGTTTTTGTTACTGTACATATATTATAAAGTAAGTGGTTTTGACATTGTGTTACTGTTAGCTTTACTGTTTTACTGGTGACAGAAGGATTCATAACTTGAGATCTGTTTCACCTTAAGAAGGTTATGTGGTCTTATAGATCTTCCTGCATGACCTGACAAGAGTGAAAACACTGACTTGCAGGCACTCACTATTTTATTCTGCTTGTCACTCGAGACTCTAATGCTCCAGACACTGCACAAAACTTTTAGGAAATACTGTTGTCATTTTGAGGATCACTTGGCTTTTAAGCTGCACTTTGCAGACAAGTTTTCAGTGCAAAATGATTGCTCATGTGGTGTCATGTTTCTGAAAAACCTCTGATTTATGGATTTTGTTTTTACTTTTCTGTACATACCAAGCTGGAGGCAGCAGGTAGCTGGTCTGGCTTTGGAAGATACAGGAAATGTTTATTGTTACCCTGATCTCTTTTACCCCAGGAGGGTACAACCTTTATAGACCAGGAACCTGCCAGGTAGGCACATTCTCAGGCAGGGTGCTGAACTTTCCATTCTTGCTTCTTTGTGTCAATAAACTAAAAGGTTGCAACATAGGATGATCTCAGCCAGCTTTCCTGAGCTTTCCTGAGCCCCACGTTTCCTCTCTACGTCTGTACAGCCGAATGGCTCCATGGGAAAAGAGAATGAGAATAATTACATGGTGGTAGAGACAGAAAAAGCTTTAAGAAGAGCTTCAGAGAGAGTATTTAGTTGTATATCATTTGCTGTGATTTAATTCACAATGGAATAATAACATTTGTAGTTCTAGATGAGAACCTGTTAAGCCTTTATTCCATGATACCACAGAATTATATGTATTTCATAGATGTTACAAAATGCCCCAGCATTTCTTGGATGTTTTTTGAGACTGTAAAGGTTGGAATGGGGCTTTTTCTTGTGTTTGGCTATAATTTATAAATTAATTCAAGAAAGGGAATAGAAAACTTTACTTAATTCTCCAGACTAGAGGTTCCTCAGGACTTGAGACCCTTGGTCTTTCTATACAGATTAAAATCCTGGACAGTTTATGGTCCAGGAACAGTGATCCACTGAGTATTTGTGTCTGGGGCTTTGTCATCCCTGTTTTCAGGATTAATTTACACCTAACATTTTTCCAACAGAGATAGAATATGTTCAGTAAATTAAGTCTTTGATGTTTGTCTCTGCCTAGTAAATGGTACATGGTATGTATTCCTTAGCATAAGGTTGTTAAATCCAAGGGCTGAGCAGTAAACTGATAATAAATCAGTGCAGTCTGGTCTTTGATGTACATTGAGAAGAGATTACTGAATGTGAAAGATCACTGTACCAATTTCCCCTCTCCTTAGCAAAAAAAAAAACCAAAACCCAAATAAATTCAAGAGGAAAATATATTGGTAAACTAGAGCAGGACAAATATATTGGTAAACTAGAGCTTAGTAATTCAGTTGAGAGCCAGAAACAGAAAGAATATCAGAATTACAGTGAGCATACTTATGATACTCTTAATTTTACTGACTTCCAAGTCAAAACCAAGGCACAGAAATAGTCTGTCGTTCAGTGAGAAAGGTGGGTCTGTGGAAGAACTAAAGAAGTGCATTGCAACAAGATTGGCAAAAAGAAGCTAAGGAGTTACAGCTGTATCTAAAAGAGAATCTTTCAGGTTTTGAAAATCAGCTAGTGATGGATGGATGGAGGCTGTGGCAATTGACATAGTGGTGGTGCCAAGTGAAACACATTTGTTACCAATGGGGAATAAAATATATGCTACTGAAACACTTTAGCACAGCTTGGAACTTAATATAAATAAAGTGTATTTTAGAATTATGCCAGCAGTCATTCCCAAGAAACAATTTCACTATCTTTGATTATTTTTTGCCCCTTCCCTTCTGCATCAATTTGTGCATATGTACGTTTTTGTATTATATTTTAATAAAGAATTACTACCTCTTTACATCCATGCTGAGGGGGCACTGCATCCAGGGATATGCGAAACACACAGGCTCTCTTGAAGTGTTAAAAAGTTACCATTCAGTTGGTTGTGGGTAATCACTAGTAGTCCAAATAATTTTTTTTTTTTTTTGGTAGTCTAGAAGTGCCTAGAAACTCTAGTCATAGGCTGGCAGAACTTTTGTCAGTCATGGTGTGAACATGGCATAAGAAAATGGTAGTTGTCCTAGAGAGTTCACAATATGAGCTTCCCTCCCTTCACTTTTATTTTATTTTACAGAATTCTTCTCCCACCCCCACCCAGATAGAATAAGATGAAAAGAGAATAAATAATCTGGTGCTGTCAGACATTATATTTCATCGCTGTTTCACCCAAATTTGAATTTCTCTCCTGGTTGGTGCACTGTGAGTTGAAAAGATGGATATAGCAGGTTTATATCAATTAAGTAATATGCTCAGTCTCCAGGGCTTTGGAGGGGGAGAAATAGTAGACAGAAAGGAAGAGAAAGTCTTTTTTTTTTTCCTCCTATACTGCTTGATTGCTCTTTATAGAGAGAAAATGTATATGTAACTGAAGGAGCAAAATAACTGAAGCCTGACTTCAACTCTTTAATAATACACTGAATTTTTAAAATGCTGTGAGACATTCAGGTTATGTCCAGTATTTGTACTGAAAATGTAAAAATCAGGACTAGAACCAGAGCAGTGATAATGGCAGTTTCAGAAGCTTTTAAGATCTTACTTCATGGTTGGACTCTGTGTGCCCAGCAGCTGAGAGTGCTCTCTATAGGTAAACGTGTCGAATTTGAATGGATTGATAAAACCCATGATTAAGTACTGCTCTGCCATCCAGCAAGTAAAGTTTCATGTGGAATGCTGTCAAAACTGTCTCCTAAAGGCTGTTAAAATGGTACCAATGTATTTTCTCCAGCAAATCCCTTAGCATTATGAATGGCTCTTATGCTCAGCAGACATTTAAAGCAAATCTCTAATAGATAGATTGAAACCTTTGAAAAGATAGGACTGAGCCTATTCTGCAATAAATCTTTATATTACTTAGGCTTTACTTTTACTTTCAAGAGGCTTATTTACTGATTAGATCTTTGGATTGCTCATTTGCATCTGTGAAAGTACTGCATAGGGTATTGATTGCTGTAATAATACAAGTGATCTCATTTTTTGTAAAATTTACTTTAGCAGGCAAGTATAAAGTGATGTCCTTTTTAAACAGAGGAACATGTCAGATGACCATATGAGTGTAGAACTGGATATTGTGTCGGTTCTAGATCGTGGGAATGCTGCAGGCATAACACGTTCAGCATATTTGAGCTGTCTGATGGTGGAAGTGAGCTTGAAAAACTTAAAAATTAAAAGTGAGATCTCAGTTCTTGGGGGAGATACAGAGAGTGATGGTGAGTGTCACTAGTCTGATTAAACAAATATATCTTTCTTAAGGTTTGTATGAACTTTGGAGCTGTGAGAATTTTTATTGGTATGTCTGAGAACACTCTTGGGAGAAGTATCTAAGAAGTTGAAGAATTTTGATTTGAGAGGCTATTTCTGTTACTGTAAAAGTAAAAACGTGGAGGGGTGAGGGTGCTTTTAGCCAGATGCCAGCTTAGATGGGTGCACTCTTAATAGTGTCTGCATATCAGCAGTTCTTGGAATGGTTTGTACCTAAAACCTAGTGGAAGTTGGGAAGGAAGGATGTGATACAGGGAAGAACAACAGATTTATAACCATAAATTTATAGCCAGTGTTTGTCCTTCATGATAATAGTTAAATTTATCTGCTGCCATATTGATAGAACTGAGCTGATTGACAAAATGAGCCGGAAGTCCTCCACCTAGAAGAGTTAGAGGGGAAAGAGGAATAAAATATCACATAATGCAATGTTTTATGAAAAATGAGAACTAGCTGATGGTGCTAGTGAAAGTAGAGCAAGATGTGTTTTCTACTACCTCCAGTCCTTCTGTTTTAGCCTGAGGAGAAAAATTTAGAAGCTTTTAGGACTTTGGAATGGGGAGTGGGAACTCAATCCACCAAAACTAAGAAACCAGGTGACTGAAAAATAGTACTGAGTAATGACTCATAGCAGTTGAAAACAATTCTGACGTTCTTTTTCACTCTGAAGCCAGTTTTTATGGAGTTTTAATCCAATATGCGAGCCAATTCATATAGACAGGTTTGGAACTACAGATGCAGGAAGGAAGCAGAAAATGTCAGGAGTTTAAACTTTTATAAAGGCTGACAAGATAGAGAAGAGAGAGCAGTTGATAAGGGCAGCAGTCTTAAAGAGGAACCTTTTAAGCAAAGATTGCCTGAAGATAAAAACATAAAAAAAGATGATTTTTAGGGAAAAAAAGTCATATAATGAATAAATCTTTCTAACAGGAAAGAAATGGTTATTTTTAACTGCATATAAGAGCGAGCAAACATTTGCACTTTAATATTTTCATTTACGGTTTGAGTGATTATGCATAAAGACACTACAATTGCATTAGCATTTCACTGGTTCAGATTTCTAAATGTCAACTTTCCTTTCCAATGAACTTCTTGTTTTTAATTGCTTTTAGTTAGAAGACTAAGATGTATCTCCTGACATTACCTGTAAGTACCACTCAAGATTAAATAAAACTAAAAAAAAAAAAAAAGGGTAAACTATTTTTTATTGTACGTAACATTGTCAACCTTTATCCCAGCCAGGTCTGTCCTAACTGAGTGATCAGTTAACCTTTGCTTTTGTAGACTGCTTAGCATTTTTCGGAGAGAATTTAATCACTGGCCTCATAGGAAATGAAATACTGAATTCTTGGACTGAATGCAGTATTTCGTGATTCCATGTTCTCACTTCTGCGGTGTATGGATTCTCCATTAAACTCTCCAGGTAATCTTTTTTAAATTAAGTTGTGCAATTGCTAACTCAGTTCTCTCCATGGATATATGCTGAAGGGTACTACTGGTGGCCTCTCTGGCTTAAAAAAAAAGGTGGAAAAAAAAAATTTGACTGCTAGGTAAGTGAATAGCAGGTGCCCAATCATAGTAATTTCTCCAGCAGTTCCAGAGATTTTCTGCCTAGTACTTCTGGAATTCTAACAGATTTTGCCTTTTTTATTTTGGTTCTCTAGGGTTATATCCCTTCCAATGATCTGCTAAAAAAGGAAAGGTGTTTTGGAGGTATTTGCATGTGGTCATTAAGTTGACTGTGGGACTCTTGTTATAGGATATGCTTTCTGACAACAGTTATATTGTTCCATAAATGGCAGAATCCATGACCTTATCCTAGGCCATGAAACCGTTTAATATGCAATTATCCTGTGACCCTGTGTTCCCTGAGGGCTGACAGGTGCTCTTCTCATCCTCCTTGCTGAAAAAGATGCTGAAGTAATTGAGAACAGAAATGTATCAGACGTGATTCTGAAGTCAGTTGCACTGAAATACAGCAGATGTGAAGTACAGCCCCTCATGCAAATTTAATGCCCTGAGGTTTCAGATTTAGGAGTTGAATGTCTTCTGTTCACCAACACATTACATAACTTCTACAGTTAATTGCACTTACCTGTGGTGTTAACTTTTGGGGACTAGGAAAAACCAGTGCTTTACTAGGATATTTTACCTCTTTAAGTTTGCCATCCCTTTGCAGATTAGAGAAGTTATGAAAGGGAATAGGGTGGTTTTGCCAGCAAACTGTCACATCATGGTAATGTTAGCAATGTCACATCAAGAAGTTACTGACTGCTTTCCTGGGCTGTGAACTTGAGAGCAACAATACATATAAACTTTGCCTGTGTTGTTTTAGAATAAAAGTTGGTAGTTCATAATGCTGAATTGCTCAATTTTTGGCAGAGCAAACATTTTGAGCTGACAGAACAGATTGCTAATGCCTTCAAAGCAGTAAGAGACAATTGTCTCACTCAAGAACAACTTGAGAAAGTGTGCTTAATTTTCTAACAATTACAACTTGTTAATTATCTCTTTTTCTGAAACATCTTCCTTGGAATTCAAATTTTTGCAAACAGTACTGGGATGGTACAAGCAAAGCTCACTAGCTGGAACCCAAAGTTCAGAATAACAGAGAGCTATGAAAGTCACCTTTGCTTTGCAGATGGATTGTATTTTAATTATGTATGCCTTTAATCCAAAAAGTTTAATTTGAACTTCTAAAATACAATGAGAAATGTTTCCATGTAATTCCCAGCTAGAGCAAAGAGAATTAGAAGTTGAAAAGTTATCTGATACCTATAGGTAATAAAACTGTTTAAGGCCTGAGGGTTTTTTGATTGATCAATTACTCGTTTGGCTTAGCCTGAGAAAACCATTAATCATAATGACCATTTTACAGTGTCCCCTTTCCTTTATGGGCTGGACTTCAGAGGTCATCACCTCATCAATCAGGTCAGTGGAAAGGTCACATGTCTCCTCTTGCTTCACTACTGGCCCAGAGTGCAAGTTGACACTGGGCTAACAAATGACCACTCTTCTAATTATAGGAAATGCGTCTGGATTGTGCCAATGGACAGGGTTCAGACTTACGGGAACATACAGACAGTGGCAGGACCTGTGGTTAAAAGCTAAAACAACAGTGTAAACTGAATGAGTTTCACTCTTACCTGAACAAACCTAGAGTTTCTTAAATTGTTCTTAAATCATCTTTGGCAGGTGCTTCATGTTTGGAATGAGCATGGTGCGGAGAGAAAATACCTGTAATTCAAACTGCTCACAGTTTTGGTTTTTGGTTTGTTTTGAGACTCTGACCCCTTGAAGATTTAAATATAATTATTATAAACTTTGCTATGTCATGCCATTAACAATGCTTGGTTTTACACATTTACACTATCTGTGTAATCAAATGTGGTATATTCATCTTAATGACAATGTTTGATTCCAGTAATAGACCTTAAAAGAGGATATTAACCACACGGTATTGTTGAGCATACAAAGAGTAAATAGTTTATTATAAGCGTGATTTAAAAGAAAAAAAATCTAAATACTGCTTGTTTATGCACTTGTTTCTGAGATGCGTAAGTTCACGTCGGTTTTGTTTAAGCTTCTGACTGATAGAAACATATGGTGGGAGGAAAAAGAAGCTCAAGATTTTGGGTCATTTTCCTGAGGTTGATTAGATGATCCCTAATCCCTAATGCACTGCATCATGTGTGCGCCTATCATCATGTTTTAGGAACGTAGCTTGCCAACAAATATTCACAGTTTGTAAGGTCAAATCCTAGTGTGGGAGCTTGCAACAGCAGTGTTAGAAATGTGTTGCAAAACTGTATCGTACTGCACTGTGTGAAGTGTGCTGAGGTGGCCATGTAGGGGCAGTGGGAGCTGGTGAGCAGGTGGGTGGGAGTGCTGTCAGCATGGGTGGGAGCACAAATCCTGTCTCTGATTGCCAGTCCCACAGTCACATGGTCAGCCCCAGACAGGACTCGTTCAGGACCTGAAGTGAGAGCTGGTTGTGTGCTCCCGGTGCTGGTGCTCCATATGCTGCTGGTTCTGGTCCTGCTCTTGCCTGCAGTTTTACTTTTACTTGGCTTGTCCTTTTATTCCCTTTGCAGCAGTTGGCTGATAGTTAAGACCGAATTGCAGTTTAACTTATTATACTCTTTGGGGAGCTAATACAGTACCCTGTCACCTGTAAATTGCCTCAGCGTGATGCAAGTTGTCATTTCAAATGGGAATTTTCCTATCTGAAAGGAGCTGTATGGATTAAGATTTCTTTCATTACCTTGAGAAACTTACTAAGCCTTTTTTTCTGTAGTCTACTTGCCAGGCTCTGCAAGGAGGAAATAAATTTGCAGGAAAATAGGCTGCAGACAATGTGTGGTATCAGGTGCTTTGGCACATCTGTTTTTATGCTTCAGGGTGTATCTATGTGTATTTGTGTGTCTGTGTGTGTTCATGTGCCTGTGAATCAGTCAGCATATTTTCACCTTTTAATAACCTTGCACTCTTACTTCTGAATTATAATCTACCTCTTATTTCTGATATTTAAAGATACTCATATAATTCAGTGAGTTTACTAGCTGGCCCGGCTGGCTTTCACCTCACATCTGTTTGTGGCTCTGACAAGACCAAATCAGTACTATTTCTACTTCAGTGAAGCCAGCAGAAGGACAGTGTAATGAGAGTAAGTGATTTTTGCATAGACTTAACCATGCAAGCTTTATGCAGGTAGGTTAGACCCAGGCTCCTTGGCATTAGCTAGCAATTTTTAATCTGTGCTTTACAGAAAACCTAATGATTTTGCACAATGAATATGAACATTTCTCCCACTATATCTGCTTCAAGATACAGAGAAGCTTTGGAGTTACACTTAAGTGGGCCAGAATACACATCAATACTGTTTGGGTTTTTTTTAATCCAAGTAAAAACCCTGTGATTTAGGGCAGTCATTAACATCCACGGGACGCTATAAATGTAAAGGATATTGAAAGAATCAAGGGGAGTGAGCCTACAGTTTTTTTCACAGACTTTTCACATTGCTTTGTGGTTAATGGCTAGCTGAAAACTTTTCCTCTAAGCAATCCCGTAACTTCCTTTTGCAGGTGTGTGTCTCATTGAAAACTCCCAATCTTAGACCCAAGTTGCTGCTGTTTAAGTGTTTTCCATAAGAAGCAGTTCTGGTAGTACTTTTCCAACCCCAGCATATCCAAATTCAATGACGGCTAATTTTTTTCTTCTGTGCACAATGCATTGTGCATTATGTATTGTATTGAAGTAATGTTTATAGAAAGTGATTTTGACTTACTCTGGGATGCATGGGTTACTCTCTGCATGTGGAAAGTCTGCAGGTTTGAGGTTTCTTTTGGGGTGGGGCTTTATTTTGTGATCTTTGGTTTTATTGCTCTCACATCTGCTGCTGTCTGCTGCAACAGCTTCGCCTCTGCTGCTGTTTTTCTCGTAGGTTGTTTTTAAGCCTGCCTGGCCACATTCACTGTCAGCTCAGAACAGTTGCAAAGACCCTATGTTCTGTAAACCTGTAATTCTGCCATCTCAGGTGTGGTTTTCTGTGTTTACAAAAGTGCTCTTCTGGACTCAAAATCAGACTTGAAGTCTCCTGTCTTTACATTTGCTCTGGAACTATCTAAGTTAGAGTGCAGCCAGAACAGTTCCCACAAGGCTTAGGTTATGCCTAGGCTTCAAAAAATAATCAAGCTAGTTTAAAATCTAGCAAGCTGAGTAAAATGTGCCTCTATGCAACTTCAGTCATAAATAGATAAATAAATACACTATCAATATTTAGACCTTCGCTACTAGTGCAAAGCTGTTCATATTTCCCACTATTCTTGTCTGTTTTCTTTCTTCTCCATCCTTCTCCACTAAACAGAGTCATCCTACACAGTGCAGCTGCCGTGTTTCTTGTACTGCAGAAACCAGGAGAACAAGGCCATCACTGCAGACTTGTTAAATGTTACAGTTTCTTTCAGTTCCTGTGTCTCTCAAGCTGTTTCTCTGCTCTCCAGGTCAACTTGTTCCTAGCTTTTAAAGGTAGTTAGACTTTTGATTCTGCATATTTTATGAAACCATCTGCTAATACTTATTATCCGACCCCATGTCCTACAAGAGCTCAGAACTGCTGAATGTACCTCAATTCTGCTTAAATATCTTCTTCTTAGGTAGTACTCGTATACAGCAAAGAAATTGTAAATCCCATCCTGCTCTAGGAACAGATTTTAAAGACTTGTACATTCTTACTGCATGTATGGTGAGCCAGCGAGCAAGTCAAGAAATACCCTCTTTCATGATAATGCAAGCGTGTGTGCAATTAAATCCACAATTAGAAAGAACAAAGTTCCTAGATATGCCTGCATTTCATTGAAATGAGGCCATTCGTTAAAATTGAGATATTTGAGATTAGAATGCAATTAAAAAGGTTGAGTTTTTTAAATGTGGATTCGTAATTGGATATACAGTCTTCCACTCCTGGGTCACCAGTTCAAATCTATCCCAGGTCAGTAGTCACTGAATCCTGGTACCATCTAACAGCTGGTGGTTTATGTGAAATGAGTAGCCTGTCTTACTTCAGTTTGTACTGAACAGGTGTCCACATTGCAAAAAAGTTACTACAATTGTTAGCTTAGCTAGCAGTCTTTGCACGGGAGCAAAAATCTGTGTTGTAGAATTAAACTGCCCTGCAGCCCTTAAAAATGATTTCTCCAAACTGGCGTTGAAATTTATTGGGCAAAATGATACAGTTTATAATTCTCATATTCTTCTCTTAAAATATAAATAAGGGGAGCTAGAACACTTACTACGGTTACCAAGATGTCTCTGTCAGAAACCATGGTTTTGTAAAAAATGAACAGCCTCATCTAAGTATCTAAAGATCAGAAAGCACCTATTACCAATAAAAATATTTTCTTACTGCTCTACAACATTACTGTTAAAACTTTAAAAAGCCAATGAACTAAAATTCAACGGATTTCCTTGAAAATGTCTCCTGTTCTGTGTTGTAGTTCTCATCTGATATTGTCTTCCAGATCCTTTTTCACAATCGCAGTCTTCTATTAGAACAAAGCAACAGTGATATTTGAGCTTACTGAAAAGCAAATAGAGTACATTAAAACATGATATTTTCAACAGATACACACCCTGCCCTTAGGTGAGAGAGTCTTTGACAGATGGGAATCTGAAAAAATTGCAAATTAAAACAGTCACAGAGCTGTATCATTTAATAGTTTTGTCTTGGTCACTCTTATCCTTCAACCTAGGAACGTGTCACATGGCCTGTGATTTTTTTTTTAGAAGCTTCTTTTCCAGTAAAGCCCCCATTGCAGTTGGGAGCCTCTTTTCTTTCTTCCCCTGTCATTTTGTTCCATCGCAACAGACACGAGATCCAGCGCTCAAGGGAGAGCACGCGGAGGTGCTGGAAGGGTTGGCAGGACCTGTGCGTGCCCAGGGAGCGTGCCCTGGCTGAGTGAGGCAATGTGCTGCTCGAGCCAAGGCCAAGGCCAGCAAACATCACCCAGCTCTGCCCTGCCTTGAACACACACCATGGTGAGTCACAAACCAGGGCTACTGTGCTGGGCAAAAGGAAAAATGTCAGCAGGACATGCAGTGAAAGGTGGCCTCACAAGGGCACAGTGTTACTCAGTTTTTCTTTAGCCTAACAGGTGGCTTGTCAACATAACTGTAATTTTATATAGAGGTATTCAGAAGCTTTAGAGACATAGACTATGGCATTTCAGTTATGTCCATGCCTTTGATACTGGCGCTGCAGTGTTGGCAATGGTATGGCACTATTTAAACTCGGTGTGTGTCAGTGTTGGCTCCATGGTTGTATGCCTGGTGCCAGCTCAGTACTTTCTTGTGTCAATGACTGCTTATGCTGTGCATGTAAAAGGCAGCTGGAGTAGTAAAGCTTGGGTTTCGCAGATTTGTTGATAATATGGATGAGCACCATGTTACAAACATCACAGTAAAAAAAGCCTCTTGCTAATGCATGACGTTCCATCAGCTGAACAGAGGAGTTTAGTAAGTGGAGAGATAATCACACATGGTTTAAAGTATCACCTTTGTTAATGGTTCTGGTCCATGCAGACTCAGAGTGGGTGTTCTATTTTTGTTGTCTCTCAAGACGATCAATATTACATTCTCTGAAATCTTAAGGATGAAATAAGAACACTTTTTTGATTTGAAGAGTGGCTTAAGGGGTATTTTAAATCCCTGGATTATAACAAGCCAACTAACTTGAAATTTGTATGATTTTTTTCAAATTTTTAAATAGTATTATCTTTTTTTCATTTTTTATTCTGACAGATGATTTCTTTCTCATCTCATTTAGCCTGAGTAGCTCTACTTTCTTAATTTGTATCAGAATGCATGAAGGGAGAACATGATCACAGATAAGCTCTTTTACTTTTGCCACATTTTCATTCCTGTGATAGCATCAAGGGTCCTTAATGTGTTTAAAGTCTGATTGCATTTCTGTAAAAGGAATTGGTTAGCAGGGAGCCTGATGCTTCTGTTATGGTGAATAGAGTTTTTTTGCTGGTGATATCAGAGGCACTTGATGCAGGCTATGCTGCTGTTCCTTTTTTATGAAGAAGAAACTGTGAGATTCATATTCATTACGCTCTGCCCATCAGCCTGAAATAAAATCATGTTCATTTCTGATTTCTGCCAGTACGTGTAAATGGAAGGAAAACAAGCTCTGATAACTGCTCATCAAGATTTCTTTGGCAAAACCAGTTACTTGTCTGTTTTAGCCTGAAAATTTTCATTTAAATCCGAACTGTGAATTTCCTTATTTAGGTGAAGGTCCCCCAGTAACATTAATTAAACTTAAATTTTTATCCACTTTACAGCTGTTGTGGCCTTAAAATTACACTGCAGAGGAGGTACCCTTCTGTAGTAACATCTAACTGTAATTACCTTAGATTGCTAATTTGTAGCCACTGAAGTAATAGGTAATCAATTCTAACGCTTAGTTTTTAAATTCATTTGCTCTCAAATTTTGCTTAGTGGGTTGCCGATGGTCTTCTGTGTACTCTGGAGCTGCTTCTCCCTTTTCACTTGCAGCTGCTTTGTTTGATGCCTTGGAAGCTGTAAGGAAAAGAAAGAAAAGTCATTGCTTAGATCTTCCCTAGTGGTGCCTGCAGCACTAAGAGCAGGGAAGTGGCATGAAAAACACCACCACTTTGAAATGGAATAAAACCCAAACACCTACTTGTTACCAAGTTTAGTCCTTCAGAGAGGAAAAGACTGGGCTTTCTTTGGATATAATAAAAGCAGAACAGATGAGGGGAAAAAAGAGCAGTGTGAGGGTACATGAATATAGGGAGAAAAGTCAATCATCCTCACTGACCATGACATCACGGAGTTTCTTCGTGTCTGTTTAAAACACCCTATTAAGGAGCAGGAATGCCAAGAGGGAAGATAAATGAGCACTTTAAGCCTGTGTAGTGGAGCAGTGCTCAGTGCTGTCTACTTACTCTCTTTGTCAGGCAGCTGCTCAGCAGTGTGAAGAGGACGATGCTGAAGTTGCACCCCTGCCAATGGATATTCTCTTCCCACTGTGTGGAGTGGCCCGAGTGCCCAAAGACAAGAATCAAAACTGTTGAGCAGGAGACAGGATGAAGGACAGATACTCCTTTTGACCCTTATGATATGTGCCAGGGTGGTGACAAGTTCTAGGTAACCCATTTTCTTTTAGATCAGGTTGTTGGACACTTTGTCTAGTGTTTGCAGTCCAATTAATAGGATTGCTCATTGCTATCCCAGTCAGACTTTTTTTTGTCCAAAGTCTAGGCCTGTTGTTTTCCACCATAGCTACTGGATTCTGGACCTTCAAGTCAGCAGAGATCAATGTTAATTTAAGAGATAAAACAATATGTCAGTTAACTAATTTGGGTGTTAGAGGAACAGAATCATAATTTCATAATTTGGTGCATATATTACCAGACTTTAAAATGGAATAGATATGATTTTTGTAGGTGGTCACATCTGGAATTACTGATGATGTTAAGGAATAAAAAGCTGGAGAAGTACCAGTGTTTCAGGTAAAAGTGTGGAATTAATGATCTGTTGTAGCTTTCGTTCACTGATTGATCAAACTGTTACTTTCCTCCATAAAAGAGAAAACTGTGCCTGGATGTTTGGCTTGTGCTTGTCCAAGGCATACTATTTGAAAGCCAATTCAGCTTTAGTGAAAGAAAACATCTGCCATAGTGAAGAGCTGTGAACTTAGGATTCAAACCCCCTGAATTCTTGACATGCTGGTGCAGCAGCTTCTAGAGAAAAAGATAGTGGTCAGGACCTAAGAACAGACAGAGAATTGCAGATTCACAATTTATCTGGGAATTGACAAGATTGACTTCTTTGAACTACTGCAGTGTGTAGCACTAACACAGCAAATAATTTACTATTATTAGAGCAATCAGGAAAGTTGGAAAAAGGAAAAAGTGCAGTCCATAAGATCAGTCATGGAGTTCTTCAGAATTTTAGTGGTTGTCTAGGATTGTGGTATAATAGGCTTGTTTTCAAACCTAGCCTTTTCACTGCACTGTTCACCTAAAAAGGCAAACATGGTTAAAGGAGATATTTTATATATTTTATTGGTAGTTTATGGTTGGTTTTTTTCTTGTAAAGACAAGCAGCAATATGGGCAGGTCTTTATTTTCTGTTTAAAGGGATACAGAGAGTTACCTACCTCAGACCCTTTAGAAAAACTTGTAGGGACTGTTTGTCTCATGTGCTGGATTTCTGAAGATGCCTTCAGAAAGAATGGCTTGTTCCACCTGAACATGAGGCAGAAGTTCTTTATTGTGCAGGTGACTAAGCACTGGAACAGTTTGCCCAAAAAGGGTGTGGAGTCTGCCTCACTGGAGATACTCAAGAACCATCTGGACACAATCCTGTGCCATGTGCTCTGGGATGACCCTGCTTGAGCAGGGAGGTTGGACCAGATGAGCCACTGTGGGCACTTCCAACCTGGCCAGTTCTGGGATTCTGTAATGCCCCCTGTATGCACCAAATCTATCATGTGAAGGATTGTCACAGAAAGAGCTTTATTGCTAGGATAGTAAAATAATAAACAGCAAGTTAATGCAAGTCTGTATTCCCACTGGTTTTCTGCCCAACAGATATTGATAAGGACTCGTGTAACTCGTTGGTAATGGTTAAAAGGATAGTAACACCCAGTACATGTGGGTGCCGTCCAGCTCTTCCACCTCCAACAGTCCTTTCATCCTGTGCATCTTAGTGAAGGTAGAAAAGGGGGTTGACACTTATTTGTCTGTTTCATGCATTGGGCACATTGTCACCTTTTTTTGTGAATTCAGCATTTCATATAGACTGTCTTACTTAGTACTGTACCTCAGTCTGTATTAATCACATGGACAGTTCTCTTTTGGGACCAGTAGAGGACTACCCTGCCATAAATCTCCTGCAGCAAGTGTTTAATGCGTAATCACTGGTAGCAAGTACATCCTGTACAACTGTTGAAATAAAAATAGGTCTTATTGTCATAATCCATTCAGCATAAAAGGATACTATTAAGGATTTTTCAGTCTTTTATTTTTAAGAAGACAAAAGTTTATGTTAAAAACGTTGAAAATTATTTCATATTATTGTAAAGTCAAAGGGAAATGTGTGTTTTCTTTACCCAAGTGAAAACAGTGGCTCACAATTCCTTGTGCAGTTGGTTAGGACACACTACTGCCATGCACTGAATATTATATGGGTGAAAAATGACAGTGTGGAGGGACGGAAGAGATGATGGTTGTGATCACAGCTCTTAGCATCTGATGGATTTGGCTTTTAATGCGTTATCTACAAATCCATGTGTTTTATTGAGAATGGGGAGAACCTGGGTGGGTGGCTTTCACTTTACCCCAGGAGGCCTTTGAAATGAAATTTTTTTTCTCATCTTGGTGACCTAACTAAAAAATCTTCAGTCTGTGTGACTATATAGTTTTCACAGACTTCTTGGTATTGCTCGCATCTGAAAAGCTAGGAATTTTTGATGTTGGATTTATCAGTGTTAGCCTTTGACAAAGAGGATTTTGTAAACAAAGCTGTACTTAAATCCCTGCGGCAAACATGAATGAATGCTTGAATTGGGGGTTTGACTGGAAGGTCACGAAGACATTTTTTGACTGCTGAACTGCATCAAGTAATCTCTGTAGGTTTTTGAAAGATGTCCTCTGTACAGATCTTTCATCTGGTAATCATATTAATAGTAACAATATTACTGGAAATAATTTAAAAACAGAAACTGAAAATACTTTGAAAAAAGAAAAATTAGGACTAGGAATAGTGATAACTTCTTTAACATGATTCTCACTGTGTGTCTGCAATGCAGTGTGTATCAATTCTTGCTTCAAGAGCTGTGCCCATCTGATTTTCTTGTAATGTCATGTCAAACTTCGCTCATTGAAACAGTTCTTTCTTGTCTGTCAGGGCTCAGGTAGAAAGTTGTATAACTGAAATTTTATACATTTCTCTTACCTGTTTACAATATGGAGTCTACAGTTTACAGTTATTTTAATACTGTGTGAAATCCTGTCTTGTCTTCTGTAGGCCAGCTTTGTGCATCTGTATGATTTGATTGTTGGTGTGGTGTTGCTGGCAAGATGCTGTTTCAGAAAACTGAATTGAACCAATGCTTATGTCTAAAGCTGTTTGTGACGCTGTAATACTTCACATTAGAATACAGATGTGATGAAAAGTCCAACTTCAAGGTGCTTGGAGATAGCTCACAGATGCATGAAGATGCCTAACTGCATTGTTCCTCGGTTGCTTGATCTTTAAATACTTACAGGTCAGAGGAAATGAAGATATGTTTTAGTCTTGTCCATGTTTGAGTCCTGGGAAGCCCACTTCAAAAGCTGGGTCTTCAAAGGTCTTTGCTTTTATCTGGAACACACAAACCCCTTTAGAAACTTTCTTTATCTTTTTGTTTCACTTGACACCTACACATTAGCTTAGCCAGTGTGCTAAACAGAGATGTTTAAATGCTTCCTTTTATGTGGTTGTAGTTGTACTTTTTTTTCAGAAGGGGCAAATTAGAGCTTGCACACTCTGAGCTTTGACAGTGACAACTGACAGGATCAGCCCAGTTCTGCCTCTTCAGGCAGACAGTTGGAAAAGCATCTTTTGAAATTTAACCCTTGTAAATTTCTTAACGCTGAAAGTGCAGCTGCTAGACAAGTTTGTGTTTACTTTCCCACGTACTGTTCTTACCTTAAATATAAGGGATTTTGTCCATTTGGTGAGATCATATAAATATAGTGCTTTTTATACAAAATTTTGGGGGGTGAATATGGATGTGTCTGTATATGAGAGAAACAAACATAGAATGGAATGGGTGGGAAGTGGATAGCTCCCTGAAATTTGTAAATGGTTTCTTTTAACCTCATCTAGAAGAATACTTTGACTTTTTTCCTATTTTACCTGTTTTCCTGCAATACTACCATTCTAAGCTGAATTGCTCAGAGTATTATGAATGCATTCAAATGTAAGAGCATGCTGTAAAACATTAGACTAATGTGTATCAGTTGAACAGATCCCGAGTTAGCATTTTAATTATTATGCATGATGATACAGTCAAAAACCAGTGGAGTTCCTCTGGGTGTGTGAAGGGAGAACTAAGAGTAGAACTGAAATCTGGAATTTATATGTATATAGTGTTTTTGTACTTCAGCATATGTTTGAAAATACATTAATGAAACTAGAGTAACAGCACGAAATAGCTGGTTCAAAAAGAGCAGGCAGGGTCAATGGAAAGCTTTGTTTAGACATATTCTGTTAGTCCACATGATGTTACTCATGTAGGATCAAACTTTGCTACCAAATGCTGCTTCACTTTTCTCTGTGAAGCAAGGGCACTTCACTTATGAATTACAGCTGTTGAAACCAGCTCTTACAATAACCAAATTTGGTAGGGTGTTAGGATGTTTAAAATGGATACCTAAGCCTGAATAAACTTTCTGCAGTTCTAAAATTTTTACTGGATTATAACCTGTTGTTTTATAGCATGAAAAGTAATTTATGGTGGTTAAAATAAGTGATAAATGGGAGTTTGGAATGCGCTGCTCCTGGTAGGCTCAGGGTTATATCTGGAGGTCAGACAAGCTGTACAGGCAACCTTGCCTTTTCTGTAGAATGCCTCAGTGCTTCCAGTTTGAAACAAGCCAAAAATACAAACATGCTAATTGACTCAGAACAATTTAAGAAATTGCTTCAAGGGTCTTTTATTTTTTCCTAGTGTAAGTTTTAATTTTACAACTATTACTGCCTTCTGTTGTGAATTTCCTGGCCTGTTGCCTGTGATAACATCGTCAAAACAAGTTGTGGACTTCGGATTTATTAAATGCTGTCATAAGATACTAGCTTCTGTTTGGGAATTGTAGGGAAAAAAAGGCTGTAAAAGCAAGTTCATCCTGTGTGCTGCCTTTCTCAGGTGGGATGGTTGTCTAGGTATGTGCTGTCCAGTCTTGTTTGAATCGATATGAGTGCTACTAGACTTTTTCCATTTTCATTGTTAATGAGAATCCATTCTGTCGCTTTTTCCTTGTTTATCTGTATCCAATAGTTTTTGTGGATTCAGTCCTTAATGATAGGTGTTAGAGAAGAGCCCCAGCCAGACAAACTGGAGCAGTTCCTTGCATTGACAGGGGATGACTGGATTAGCTGGCAGTGGAGCCAGCCTTGCATGCTGCCTTTCCATGATGGAACTCATTATCAAGTAGCTGGTGCAGGCTCTGTGCTCTTGAGTGAAGGTCTGTCCATTGCAGAGTATCACATCCAGTGGTATCATCACCAAACTGCTGAAAGATTGTTTCAAGCCTGTTCTCATTTTGCTCCAGCAGAAGTGGCAATTAGTCAATTTTCAGACTGTAATAAGGTATGTTGATTATTTCTTCAAATACAAGTATTTCTGCTTCAAAGAAACCCTTGATGGATGCTGCATCTTTCTGAGTGACCTTTCATTTTTTGCAGGCCAGATGGGCATAAATACTGAGGCACCATCATGCTCAGTGCAGAGATTCTGCAGAAAGAAGCTGTTGATAAATACCTAGATAAATATATTTATAACTATTAGGGCATTAAAATAATATTTCAGGTGATGTAGCAGGTGCAATTGACTCAGTTTTATTTGTATTTAGTTTTGAAGCTGTCATGTAATTTAGTTTCTTTATTGTGGTTAAATGTTTCAATTCTAGCATCTGTGTCATTTAAAATAGTGATACTGGGAGGTACAGTAGGAGATGGAAATACTTTGAGAATTAAATGATTCACTAAATTACAGGGTTTAAAACTAATAGTTTCAATATTTTAAAGGTAACATTGGTGGGATAGTGATTATTTCAAAATGGTATTTGATGTGCTGTCCTATGTATTTGTTACATTATTAATTCCTCTCTTACTGAAGCTAGTGGAATTCTTTGTTCCGCTCTTAAGTGCGTAATGTGAAGTCTGTGATGTTCAGGGAGTCCTAACTAATTTAACTTTTATCCCAGTGGAACATCATCTCTAGTTTATTTAACAAAATAAACTGAGGCTAATGAATTTTCCCCTAAGTTAATTATTAAAGTGATTTCTTAATTGCAATTAATCATTATGCAGCCAGTTTAACATATATGGTAATTATGCTTTATACAGAACTTTTTATGTACTATGAAACAAACATGCTTCAAAGCATGCACCATTATCTCAAAATGCAAAGTGGAGAAAAGCATCACATATGGAATAAAATAGCTTACTCTATAAAATATTGTCTAATTAAATGCTGAATAACCTAAATGCTGAACAAATGTGGGCTGAATATAACTTTGAACTAAGTTAAAACTGTTCTCCAAATACAACCACCAGCAGAATCTGATCTTGAGTCATAGATCATCCGATACTGTACCTGGCAATATTTACATTAGGGTGCTTGCAGTCACAGCAAAACATCATCTCTTTCCATGGCTCCTGAAATAAAGATCTTGAAGATCCCACCCATCAGCTTGTCATGTATTAAACAAAGTGAACTGATGAAGATGTGGGACCTGCACACAGCATCAGGAGCCAGGGGCAGTTCTGGTTTTGCTGTGCAAAATGGTCCAGTGAGTGAAAGTTAACAGGCTGTGGTTTTTCTGAGCAGATGTGACTATTACTAAGGTGGGTGCCATCTGAGAACATTTCTCTCTAGCTCTTCATACACTGTGTCTTTGGCTTTACTGAAATTGAATTAAGAAGAGATATGATAGGACCTGGACACTCTGCTGAAGTCAGCAGTTGTTTGCCTTCTGCGTGTGTGGTTCCTTGAGCAAAGCTGTATCCATATTTTTTTAAAATCAATTTTACTGAATAGGAACGTTCATTGTCAAGGCAGGTTTAGTGCAGGCAGCTTCTGCCAATCTGCCTCAGCTGCATTGCAGAATGACACTTTTCCAGGACTCTGAGGCAATTCATTCCTCATGCCAATCATTGGCCTCACTGCTCAGGCTGCCAATAAACTCCAGATTATGATGGTGGTTTTTGGGAGGCTAACAGGTGTTCCTGAGGAATTGGACCACCAAACCATTTGACACAGTAAGGGACAGAAAAGAGTGAATATTGCTCTATATGTAAATGTATTGCTAAGTATATTTAGTGTTTATGCACCATATTATGGGTTTTCCAGAGAATGTTTTTAATTGACACAATAAAACGTTGCAGTTGGTTATATATTATGTGTAAAAATGACAAGGCTGAACTTGTGTGACAGGTACTTCCTGTTTGTGAGCAATTTTCCCCATTTAGCGCACTGTGGGAGTAGGTTTGATACCAGGAATGCAAATAGTCATGAAAGGCCATTTTGTAGTAACCTACCTGTTTCCTCTTGTGAATTTCCCTGGTGCATACCATCCCTAAAAATGAAGACCAGTGCATATGGACCACCCAAAGAGATGTTTCTGTGAGGTTTTGGCAAAGGGAGGTAGTGCATTGCTGGTCACATTCTTCCTCTCATTCCTTCATTTTGCCCAAGCATGGGATGGGGTACAGGCTGTCTTGTGGTTTAGGACAGACTTGGAGAATACATGGCCTTGGCCCTTGGTGGTGTAAACCAGTCCACATCTGATAGCATGGTGTTCTAAGGTTTGTTAAATTTTGTCACTTCATTGTTATGGCATTTTGAAAGCGCTCCTAATTGCTCTTACAGCCCTCTCGTGGATCCAGGTTATCACAGTGTATTTACATCAGCCAAATGAACTGCAGGCATGAGTCAGAGAAAGTGCCTTGAACAGTCTGGTCACACTTGCAGTATGGTAGTTAGAGCTGGAGGAGTCCTGGTTTGGGCTTACATTTTGTGTTGTAGGAATGAAAAATTAAAATACTTGCTTTTATAAAACCTTCTGTGAGTTTCTAGTTAGAAAGTTTTCACAGCATGACAGAATTTTTCATTTAAAACCTCAGTTAATTGATGACTAAGTTGCTATGAACAGCTTTGGGTGTTGTCCCATTAATTCATAGCTGTCTGATAGGAAGATGACAAAGTATTTTGAATGATGCTGGATTATGAGACAGTGAAGTAATTTCAATGTGAGACTGATACCTTTAAGAAGTTGTGCAATGTGTGGCATAGAAAATAGCCACAACTGAGTTCTTTCTTTGCCCTTTCCAAATCTACTCATTTGGTTCAGGGGAGTTTGCTCACTGCTGTCCTCCATATGCCACTTGGCAAACACTTGTTTTCAGATTGTGAGACCGCAGTGAATTACTTTTCTTTTGTAAAGAAACAGAAAAACCATTTTTGTCTTCATTTTACCTACCCTGAAAATCAGTGTAGTAATGCTCATGTCATGTGGGAGTGGGATATGGCCTTAGCTAATAATGTATTTTGAGACTCTGGGTGTAATATATACTGCATAATGGTGTGTGGTTTCTAGTGAATATTAATATAAGGATTTATGTATTTGTCTGTGACTTCAGCATACTGTGAAGGTTGTTCCTTGGAGGTTTAGAGTAGACTTTCAGAAGTTATTTCCTTTTTTAGCATGTAATTACATTTCCCCTGCTTATTCTTGTTTTTTAACTGAACTATTTCTGATGCATGCTGTTAAAGTAAATTAGAAAGTTGCAAAGATGTTTCTTCAAGTAGATATATTTATCTTTTTGCCAAACAAAGTACTGTTTCGTAGATTCACTCCTGGGTCTTATTCCATGCATACAGACTGGGTCATAATTCCTTGAGTACACTGAATGTGGGATTTTTAGATGTCTCAGAAGAACCCTTAGGAGGTATTAGTTGATTAACTGAGTTGAGGAGAACTGCCAAAGACTTCTGAAATTCAAGAAGCCTAAAAATTTTTTTTTATTATTTTTAGAACTGCACTGGGGTAAGCAAATTTTTAAAGTATTTGCAACAAGATTGATCTTGAAGTATATAGTTATATTATCTTGATGGTGTATGAATGAACCTTTGTTTTTCCCAGCTTTTTGTACTAGGCTCTAGTTTGAGATGACCAGAGGCTATATTTCATCTTTCCCATTGGAATTCATCTATAAACGAGGTTGCAACTTACATTCTGGTATAATATATATTTAAATGGACGTGATTTAATGATATTTTTGTCATCTTGTAGATCAGTTAAATGCTCTTGCATCATGCTTTGCTTTGTTTTTTTTTTCTTCCTTTTCTGGTTGTGCCTCTTGCCAGGAGGCTGAAGGTAGAATTTGACTGAAGGAGATGCAATTTAAGTGTTATAGTGCAAATCCTTAGTCTAGTGTCTCAGAGTACATTTCAGATTTCTTTATATGTATAGCACAGACTTAAGTGTTGACTATGATTGCTAGGCAGTGGTTTGTTACCCATATGCCTCTGTGAGCTTTAATAAGGGAAGTAATGTTTTGACAGGACTATGCAGCAAGAGTGCTGAATTTTGTGCTCTGTGTTAAAAATCAGAAAATCTCTTGGGTCACACAGGCTGCATGTACCTAGAAAACAGCAGGTTCCCATGCTGGAGAAGACATCAGTGGGGAAATGATCAAGGCCTAGGGCTGCTGAGGTACTTTTTTTGACTTCAAGTCCGGGCTACCTTAGCTGTGTGAAGGTTAATGGTGCATGGACCAGGAAACATACCACTAATGTGTGTGTCCTGGTATTCTTTTCCTGCCTAATCTACCACCAGAAATGCCATTTCTTACTATCTCTCTCAAACACAGTTCAGCTACTCAAGCTGAACTGTGTAAGTTAGACTAGGTTACATTGAATTTCCCTCTATTGCAGCCTTCCTCAAATCTTGTCTTCCTCTTACACCACAAAGTAGTGGCACAAAGGCCAGAAAGAGACCTGTTCAAGGCAGTCTATCCCATATTATTCACACAGTATGTATGAGGAAAGTATATCCTTAGGGGGATTTTTAATAGATTTTGAAATTTTTCCCCCAGAAAGGGAGAGTTTAGCCAGAAATGGTTGAGCAGCAGAAAAAACTGTTTGAAAAGTCAATATAATGGACACGGCAGTTGCAGAAGAGATTTAAGGGCTTACAGTTACGTTAAAAATCACAAATGTACAGAGTTCTATATTTTCATGTCTTTCAAAATAACCCACTTTTTCTTTCTCCTGGGATCAGCTGTGGCAATGTGATGTTCTGACCTCAGGGGCCTGATACCTCAAAAGGCAGATTGATCTGTATGCTATTAGATCCTTCTCTTCATTATTCTCACATAATGAACTGTTGCAGGAAGTACCAGCCTCTCTTTAGATCAAGCTGCTGATCTGAAAGGTGACTGGAAAATCTTATGTAAATAAATAAAAGGAAAAAACTAAATGCCTTCCTTTAAGCAAATAATCATGCTGGCTTTTGTTAAAAGAATATATACATAGAGAAAAAAATAATAAAAGACTTTTTTTTTCATTATCTAGCATTTATTTTTTACCATAAATATATAATAACCACAGAGACATCTTTAGCTTTACTGTTCCTTTTTTAGTACTTACTTATCTTCTTAAAAACCGTGGCAGACTTCCATAACAATACAATACTTCATTACCTAAGAAAATGCCTGGTTTTGATTGCTTCAGATAGTTTTTAAAAAGTCCATGATATGAGCATCACTCTTATACATTACTGTTCATCTGTACTTGGCCTTGCATGCACACATTTCAAATGAACTTCTGAAAAGTGAACCAGTTTTCATTATTTTTGGTCAGTGTGTGAATTCTCAGGACAGCATATAGCACAGTTCACACATGGTCTTGTTTTTGAAACTGTAAATCTCTATGGAGTGATCTGGTCTCTGTGGCTTTCACCATCTGAATGGAACCTTGTTTCTTCTGAGCACTCTTTTGTGTTGGTTTTATCATTATGTGCCTCTTATTTGTTAAAAGCATCTCGAACACAAAAGATGAATTTTGTCTGGGACTGTTCCATATGTCAGAAGTCATTGACGAGAAATCTTAAAGTTTGGAAAAGTGTGCATATATTTTAGGGGAAGCAAAATGAAGGAAATGATTAAAAGAAACCTGAGGCAGAGCAAGTACATGGAGAACTCTCTGTGTATTTAAGGGCAACTGTTGTGTCGGACCATGGTATGCATCACTGCTGCCTCTTGACAGGTTCACCGTGGAGAGACACAAATTAAATTCTTTCAGTTGCAGTTTTGAAGCTAAAAGTGTTTGACTGGTTCAGCCCCTGAATGGTGTTTAAGGAATAAAGGGAAAAAGAGCAGGAAGTTCTAATTGGCAAATTACTTCTTGTTATTTAGTTTGGCTTCCAAATTGGAAATTACGATAATGAGGAGCTTTGTGGGACTTGCCCTTGAAGAGGGCCAGGCAGCTTTTTGTTCAATTACCATTTAATGTGAAGATATTCATGGAACATATTGTAACATTTAAGCCATCACTTTCTATTAAACAAGTATTCTAAAGTAATGATTTTTAAATCCCTCTCTGTGGATGGCTTTTGTGATTTTAAGATGTCTAAGTGAAGTGTAGATTGCAAACAAGTGCTAAAAGGATTTTCTTGTTACGTAATATTTAGAAAAGTGACTTTCCTTATATTTCTTAAGATGTAATAGAGAATACAGTGTTGTATGCAGTGACAGGAGGACTTCACATGAACATTAATCTCAGTAACTTGAATAATTAATTCTATATGTAACTTTCAGTAATTCTAATTTTTATTTGGTTTACAACTTCTTAAAAACAAGTGCTGTAGTTGACTGAAGTCAAGGTCACTGGGAAGAATCTGCTCCTGGAAATAAATATGTTAAATTGCCATTAATATGTAAATTTTACCTTGCAGATCAAAGTTGGAAACTTGAAGTGTTTGATGTTACATGTATTCATTAACACAAGGAAAAAAGTCTGAAAATAACAAAAAAAGGAGATGTGAAAACTTAGTTCTCTGAGAGAATAAAGTCAGAGTTCTTATCTTTTAAACATGCTACTAGTAATATGTTTGTGGATATTTCTCTGCTTGTGGAACAGAGAAAATCCACTTTATGGGTCCACAGACACTGGACCGGGATTGTATTCCATGACATGCTTTCATTCTCCCTCTTTTGTGCTTTCTTAGTGCAAATGACTCATGCAATTTTTTATCTTTGCAATCTTGTCTACTTTTTATTCTCTAGGACAGGCTGCACAACTGCTTGGTAAAAATATAAAGGTTTTTACCTCCTGAGCAAGGAAATGTTGTAGAAAAATCCATTACCAAGTTCTGTTCAAAATCTAAAGGCAGAAAGTATTTAGTGATGATGCTTTTAATGGACCACGAAATAATTTTATGTTATCAAGAACCATTTCACACATGCACATATTTTCTTGCTTGTGTTCTGTAATTGATCCTCTTCTTAAGTTGCAAGCTCAGAATAAACAGTCCTAACTAGCTGACTTTTCACTTTTCGATGTTCGCATTAATTAAAATGTTTAAGTAGAATACTGGAAGAGAGTTAATTTGTTCAGCATGTTTCCTTCTGAATTGGTTCCTTTCAACCCCAAATTTAGCCTAAAGCAAGTGCCCTTACTGCCATTTTTTAAAACCTCTCAAAACAGAGGCATGTGATAGGAACACAATTCCTGAACTCCAGCAATGATGTTGGATGCAGTTCTCAGACTGTCTGTTATTGTTGAGTATTGTATTGTATTGAGTAGATGACCAGCAGATGATTCATAGTCTCACCCTCTGTCCAGCACAGAGAGCTGTTTGAGAGCAAACCCACAGGCAATTTACTCCATGTTTTTTCTTTGGTTTAAGGTGGTTCAGAAACAAGAAAGCCAATTCATTAAAAAAAAAAAAAAAAGAAAAAAAGAATAGTTTGTTGTGTATGCTGTTTAGTTACACTTCTGTGTTAATTCAGGTGAGCATACAACTGTGGATCAATGTATGTGCAAATTCATATGTACATTTGTGTATGTGTACACTAAACAAGGAAACGTCAGCAGATTATAGCAGTAAATTATTTAATTTTCTGCTATCGTGGACAAATATATTATTTGTAATTAGCCCCTTAAAAAAACATGGTAGTTAATATCCCCCTTAAAAAAATCTGGTATTTAATATCAAAGTTTCGTAGTAAGGCCATGAAGAGGCTTCTAAATAACCTACACTGACATCTTCTCAGGCAGTACCAGAGACCATAATGAAAATACTTTATTCCTCTGGAAACTGCATGCTGTAAGCAGTAAGCAAGAGTGACAAATGCAGTGGTAAATATTTGAGCTTTCTGTATTGTTCAGGTTGTATAGAATATATCCTAGTGGCCCCAGGGAAAGCCTCTCTTCTGTTGTGGAGGAGGGAATAAGGAAACAAACCAAAGGCCCTTGCTCATCTCAAACAGGGGAAGCCTTTTCATATTGGAATGGTCTGATAATCAGTAATGCCGTGAACGTGTGAACTGGTCACATACCAGTCAGGTGTCTCCAAGGCGGATTCCTGCTGCAATTTTGAACAGTGGGGCACTTCATCTTCTGTCTACTTTGAACCTGTGGCTGATCTCTGATGGTCCTTGGGAAGGCCTGCCTAAGTAGAGTGAACTGACCTCGCCAACATCTGGCTGAAGCCCTGGAGCATGAGATTCAGCCACACTGAATGTCGCAAAGTGTACGAGCACATGGAGGTCAAAACAGCCAGTCTTCTTCTCCCCTTTTGGCACTTGCTAGATGGACATAGGCAGGGAGTGTCATAGATCATGAGGTATCAAAGCTAAAAGGACAGCAGCGTCCCTGCAGCAGGGCCCCTCACAAACAGACCATTGTTGGTGTTTGGTATATTTTTTTCTCCCAGGAAGGAGGGGGTAAAAATGTCTTAGATACTGTAGTCTTTCTTAGAAGATTCCTGTTAAAGGTCTTACAAAGCTGAAGATATATGCATATAAATGTAAGGATGAGTTTAAGTAGACCTTGTTTTAACATATGTAAGATACTTGAGAGACCTTGTGCGGGGAGTTGGCATCTTAATTTATCTTGGCAGCTCCCTCTACCAAATCTTAGTGCAGCCTTGAGTATGAATGTGTTCTGCTGTGGAGTACAGTCATGATTAATTAGTGACACTAAGGACAGAACATAAAAGTACTGCTCAGTTCTTCCATCTCAGACATTACTGGGTCAACTTCCTGGTCATACGGAATTTCTAAATATTTTTTTATTGATACATTAGTTTCTGTTTCAGCAGAAAGTAGCCTAAAAATAACAGGGGTATGTGTGTGTGGGTTTGAGTGGGTTTCTAAGCGTAATGGGTTTAGACACCTTGGATGGTGTGTGGAACACCACACAATCAATAAACATATTGAAATATCTTTCTATACTCTCAGATATCCTTGTGACTTTTGCTAAAGGAAGAAGATGGAGCTTATTAAAACAAAAAAAATAATTCTTAGTATCATTTTTGAAGAAAATATATTATGTACCAGGTGCCCTTTTTGTAGACATGAAGGGAAGAACAAGGGCTAATGACACTTATTATCACAGAAAACTAAAAGCATTGAAAAAAAGAGGCTTGAACATTGGATTGTAATGCTTTTAATAGAAGTGGTGTCTGTCTATTTCAATTGTCATCTTTCTATGACTGAATACCTGTCAGGAAAATGTCTTATAGTGAAGCATGGGGCTCAGTACAGAGGAAGTTCATGTCAAGGGAGTTGTCCAAAGATGAGTAATACAAAATAATTCTCTAACTTTAGCACTTTAGAAACAGTATGCATAGTTATTTTTACTGTGCTGTTTGTTTTCCATTGTAACCCAAGATATGATTATATTATGTCTTGACAGTATAGTAGAAAGGATAGAAAATTGATATTTTAATCCTCTGTTTAGAGTCACTTATGCTACATGTAACTTTGGTTCTTGGCTTCTCTTCAGAAGTAATGCCTGAGGAAGATGGAATATTTCACTTTTCTGCTGAAACAGAGGTGAAGCAGTTAGATAATTGTCATCCTGGTAGAAGATTTCATGCCTCTTTTGCATAATTCTGAGATCTGAATGCAAAATACAGTAAGCAAATGATCAGCTGTCATTATGATGGTATCTTTGAAAAGTTCATTAAAAAATTAATGCCCTTGATTCATTTATGTATCTTTGTCCTGTGACTGTTATAAATGAAGATAGTTAAATCCTCTGTCAGTAATCCTACTGCAACTCCAAAAGCAGCAGCACTGCAAACATTGTAAATGGAATTTCACAGGGGCAGCGAAGCAACAGCACAATGTCTCTCACACAACAGGCCTCTTGGTAAAGTGCAAGAGCTGTCACTTGTAATTTATTGAGTGAAGCACACCACAGTTTTGGAGCCAAGAGGATATTTTTTTAATATAGCTTTAATGATGCTGTATCATCCTTCATAAAAACCTACCATTTACAATGTGCTACAGAAGCTTCTGGCAGGGGGGAAGGTGCAGAGGAAAGGTAACACATTTTGTGCCTCCTATTCTGGGTAGTGTACTTCTTGTATTACTTTACTGTTGTTTTTCATTGTCTGTCCTGATTTTATTTGCTGTGTCACTGAGAGTAAATTCCCCTTTCCTTTTGTCATGCATCTCTATTGGTTTTATATGTCTAGTAATAACACATGAATGCAGCCATAAATTATGGAAAAATAAGTTTTTTAGTAATGAAGTGGCTAAAGGTTAGTCTGTCTAACTATGGTTCTTATACTCTGAATGTATATATTAAATGAAAATATATACTAACCACATTCCAAAAAATCAACACTGAGGTTTTCTGTCTTAAGTCTTAAAAAGTTGTGTGGCTTAGTCAGGTAGCTTGGTAGATGGAAGAAAGAGAAAGGAGTATTTTCATCCAAGAAAATCTCATTGAACCACCTCCTATCTACCTTTTTGGGAGATTATTATATGTTTATGTAAAAGAGGAAGAGAACAGCACAGAGAGCTGCAAAAATTGTAAATCCTCTTGGGAAAAGGGTTATCCATATTTCCATATTTATTCATATTTCCTGGAGGCATGTGGCAACAAAAGACGGTCATGAAGCTGAAACACATGCAGGAGCCAAGCACAAAACAAAGCCCAAACCCAATGTGGTATATACCCTGTGGAAGGGTTTAATTACAGGCACATTCCACCACAAAAATACATCACAGATGTAGGATGCCTCCATGTTATCACCATGTGAATTTTTGTCAGCGTCTGTTGGCCTTTATGTCACCAGCATTGCCCAGTGCCTTGTGAACACCAAAATCCTCCTCTTCAGTATACTTTTCTCATGAACCATAATTAGCTAAAGAGTAAATACCTTACAATAGGATGGTCCTTTGACTCTTCTCAGTCCCGAAGGTCCCAACTCAGGCCTGTATTGTCTGTATCTATAAACTTAAAGACACAATATAATGTCATTTGTCCTGCGCTTTCCTGCTATTTTTAAAAATTTCTTGCTTTTGAAGAGATGTACGTTGTGTTGTGGTTATTCCTTGGATTGAATTGTTGAAGAACATAACATTTCTATTCCATCTTTTTTTTTGTCTCTTAAGACTGCCATCTGACTCTCTTCCTCACTTTCAGGTTCAACAGACTTCTCAGGAAAACTCACTTTTAACTTTTCAGTCGCAGTGTAATGCTCTGTTGAATTATCATTGTTCGAAAATAAAAGGAAATACTGACTGCCATACACAAATACAAAAAGGATATTTTATCAAACAATTAAGAATATTAGTTCCATACCATAAAATATCACCATCATTTTTACAGTGTCCTCGATTAATAATAATAACAATTAAAACAACAATAATAATAATACTGTAATAAAAAGTGTGTATTCTAAAGAGCCAAACAGGGCCATGCAGGATATCATGGTTCAGAACATCTCTCCTCAACTGCTTTTTTCCATAGGAATCAGATCAAAAGCAATTACATTGGCTTTGTTTTTTTTAATGCATTATGCTATTTTTTGCCTTCTGATATCCTCTTTGGCAGTTGTTCTGAGTAGGGATTGAGAGTTCAAAGGAAGATAGAGCTGTTTTGTCAAAGGAGATCTTAGTGATGCAGAAGAATTTGAGAGTGAAATAGTTTTTCTTGCTGCTACCCTAATAAAGGTATACAAAGAAACTGTAGCGTGCAGCATCCTGAAATGTCACACAGCTTTATCTTACCCTGTGATCATTGTGTTAAACTAAAACTGCAGAGGGAAAGAAAAGGTGCCAGACTTGTTTAATGTTAGGGATCTTACTGCTCACATTTTATACCTTGGTTACATTGTTCTTTAGGCCAGAGTTTTATAGTGAGCAAAGTTTTGTAAACTTCACAAAATGGTTTTAAGACTGCTGAGGCTTTGTGTGAGCATGTGTGCTTGTACAGACAGCTTTGCCTGTTCACATCTGTGTGTCAGTACTTCAAAGTGGAATTGATTTTATACAGAATATAGATAAGATAATGAAGTTGCCTTCTTTTTTTGACATCTTTTTTTGTCTTCTTTTTTTTATGTAATTGCCCAATACTCTGTGTTGATTGATTTGCAGCCTGTAGTGAAAATGTCACTATAATGTGAAGGCTGTGTAAGTCCTCAGGTGGTAAGGACAGTTCTTTTCTTCTGATAACAGGCCATATATTTTCATCTGATAAATACATATTTAGACAGTGCTTGATGGCTAAGTGCACCACTGTACCAAAAAAACCCAAAAGTCTTACCCATAATGATTAATTCATCTCACTTAAACATTTATACTTTCACTTTTTTCCTAGCTCTTGGTTCTAGCCATGCATTTCTCTGCTGGAGTAAATGGCTATCTAATCTGAGGAGTCTGTTCATGTGTAGCTACTTAAAAACCATAATCAGGTCACATCTTAACCTTCTCTTTGATAAAATAAATAGATTAAGTGCTTAAGCTTTTCATTCTGAGGCACATTTCCAAACCTTGACTAATACTATTTAGCTGTTCTCTGAACTGTTTCCAAATAGTCAGATTCACATTTTAAAATTGATACTAGTACTGACCTCTTAATTTCAGCAGGGATCTAACTAATGTTGTATGAAGTAGAAGCATTACCTCAGTATACGTGTAAGCTAGAATGGCTCCAGTTGCAGCATCTGCAGATGCTCCTCTTGTTTGTTTGATTAACCACAATCACAGCAGTCTCTTTGAATTCATAGCTGTCTCTGATAAGGTTACCCTGCCATAACTCTGCCCCTCACGCTTTCCTTGAGAAGATGGGACTTTGCATTTGGCAGCGGTCCAGATTTTTCTCAGGAAAAATGTGTCTGTATACAGTAGTTGATTCAATCCATTTTCTCTCAGTACCTGGGAGCTAAAACCATGCCATAACAGTAGAGGTACTCTAGTTGCTGAGTAATACTAGCAAACTGATTCCTTTAAAGTGCTGGAAAGTTCTGTGTGTGATCTAAGCAAATAGGGTCCAAGAGAAGCCCTGCAAATGATTAGGTATGGGAGATAGCTGAAACCCTTTTTGTATTTAAAGAATACTGAAGTAAAAGACTAATCTCCACAATGCAAAGTTCTCATTCCTAATTGAAATGGCTTTGTCATTGCTAGGTAGCAATTCTGCATGAACTTCAGCAACAGCAGAAGAAGTTAGCAGATGCCCAAATATTCAGAAGCTGAATTGACCTGATTCATTGGTCTGATTCTGCTCCCACTGAGTTTGTGCTCAGCTTTAGAGAAGCTTGTTGCGGTCAATGACAAAGGCAGTTCATCAGGCTCGACATGGAGCCCCCATGCATGGTGGTTTACTCTGCTGAGAAGCACATATTGAGTCTCACACCTGCAATGGATTCACTTTGAGCCAGCTCCTGTATCTCTACCATGTACATTAGACCCTTAGGCTCTTTTGAAGATCCAACCTGTGCTGTAATTGGAGAATAAGAAGTTTTTCCTGACATTTATGCAGTGTGAAGTCCTTTAAAATCTATTTTAAAATGTTCAGTGATTATTAAAATCAGTCTTTTTGAATACTTATTCTTGATGCAGAGTGGGCAAATAGACATCTATACACATGTTCACATGCAAACATTTCCACACGTAAATACACACATGCACACAGTGTAACTTCTGCAAAGCCACTATTTTTTTATAGCCAGGTGCATACTAGGCTTCACTGATCCATTGTAATGCCAGTGGGTTCCATGGACAGCCTTTTGTGGAGCTGTTGTTGTTGCAGCACTGTGATTATGCTGTATTTGATATTCTCAGTGTGGGCAGAGGTGACAATGACTGTGAAGTAAACACTTAACAGTGTTTAGTCAGCTGTGTATTAAATGTTATGTCTCACCACACCGTATTGTTTGGAGATTTCCATTCTTGCTGGCACTAACATGCAGTGGCTTGGCTTTAAAAGAAGATACAAGTAAACAAAGCATTTTGTATCAAAGACCAAAAGTGGAGTGTGTATGTGAAATATTTGTTTGCTTTTCATTTGTTGGAGGAGGAGAAAGTTTAACAATTACAGTAGATTCACATTAATGGGTCACAACATGAAGCTGTTGGTATGTGAAACTGAGGTGAAACTAAATTTATTGATCTGTTCAAATTTAATCATCTTGCAGAATTCAGGTATGGGACTTTCTCTCCTTGTTTATAGGGCCAAAACCAGAGCCAGCAGAATTCCTCATCATCTTTATTGAAGGATTTGTTTGTGTTGTGGTGGAGTTTCTGTAGTTTTTCCTTAACTAGAATGAAGGACAAATATTCATATCTGTAGCTACTAGCAGGGAAATATCAGCAATGAGTATCAACAAAATTTGAATATAGTTACAGTGGTCTGTGCATCATCTTAATTTGGATGGAAGTCATGGTTGTTTTTCTTTTTTTTCTTAATTATTAGGGAGTGTAATAAATCTCTTGTGTGAAAGACTGATTTTCTGAACTGTAGGATGACTGTCTTTTCTAGTGTCTCTTACTGAAAACTTTCATCCCCTCTCAGGGAATCTAGTGCAATGTGGCTAAGTGAAACAGTGACATTTTGATAAAGCAGAACTGTTTGCTGTGTTGATTAACTGGATGCATAAAATTTTTTCATAATTGCCACCCCTTAGCCCTGGAGCCAGGCTGTGACTTCCATTGTGGCTTTTGAAGGTGGGGCATGGCTGCTTTTAGACCCAGATTTTGGACCAGACCAAACTGCATGTGGATAGAGAAGGGCCAGATGAATCTGAAAGTAACATTTTTGGCAGTGTTTTGAAAGTTCATGTGTTTTCTATGCATTTTTTTGAGCTATAGTAACTTTGGGTTTAATTTTGCTAGGCGAGCAAGAATTTGGATTTAAGAGTATGTGTGTGTTGCCTCTGGAGGAGTTGATTGGTTTCTGCAGAAGAGATCCACCCCCTTTATGACACCAGCTTCTATCATTTGAGGCTTGTGCCCTTGAAGTGATGGTAGTGAGGGGAGAGCTGCTGGGGAGTTCACAGATACAAGTAGTGGCTGAAGCTGTAGGCTTGGCTTCACTTGTACTTTGGTTTGTTTTGGCTGATGAACTGAGTTTCCTCAAGAAGTTTTCGCATCTTTCACTTCTGAGGTGTGCTGGCTGTTGGAATAAAAGACTAAGATGGCCAAAGACTCTCTGTCCTCATCCCTCTCTCACAATATTATGTTGTATGTGAGTGAGAGAGGAAATACTGCCTTTCAAAGACAGCAAAATTTGCAGAAACGGAAAATAAAACCCAAATATGTTTCTGCTTGGGAAACAAAGCTAATTATAATGCCAGTGTATATAGTCAAGAATAAGCTTTTGGATAATATGTCTGAGTAAGACATGCTTTCAGAATTATTGTAAAGTCTTGCAAACCCCCTTTTCCATGGCAGCATAGGAATACATGTCCAGGAAAACACGTACCAGATATTAACACTTTGTTCTGATCCTCAGCTATGTACCATGCTTTTTCTGACAGAGGTTTCCGTTGCAGTGTTACGTCCTGAAGGAATGTGCTCTCTTCCACTGAGGATAAGGTACGTGTTAAATAGATTATAAAGTTTACAGGAATGGGTTTTTATCGCCGTGTTCATTAGTCATGCAGATGCATCCAAGTCTTTCCCCCACGGATAGCTGTCTGGTTTCTCTTCCTTCTCACCACCTAAGAATAAGCAAGGAAAACTTAGGTTTACAAACCCCTTGGATATGTCTTACGGAAAAGAAGAATGATTCTTATCAACTGTAGTTAAGCTCTTCTCAGAAAGTATGATCAGCTTTTATTTCCACCCTTTCTTGTTCCTTGGCACGGCACCTTTTGTTTACTTTATCCTAAATATGGTCTGAACGGTAATCATTGAACTATTTGTTCTGAGCAGCCGTAGTGGAGAGAATAATGCAGCTGATTTGCACATGGATTTCTTGCTCTTTTTCTATAGTTCTGACAGTTTACTACGTGAACTGCATTTGAAATGTAAGCTTTTATAGGGTCCTTTATGAACTGCCTGAACCTGTGGATTTGCTAAAAAAAAAAACCAAACAAAATAAACCTACTCCTTTTTCAGACAAAATTTTCTTCCTGTGCTTAGTGGTAAACCAATATATATGAAACACTTGAATAATGCCCTGTTATGCAAATGGTAAACAACAATCTCTTACAGAAATACCTTTTCTGGAAGAAAAGGGGCATTTTGAAATGAAAAATGTGTGAAGTAAAAGAATCATTCACTAAGTCTACTAGCTTTTGGTTAAGTGTTGCTTGGTTTATATGGTTTCTCTGTTAAGAACCTTTCCCTGGGCTATTTTTTTCTCACGTGGAACCCAAGGCTAGTGTCCTCGGGCTACTACATGCCAATAATAGTAGCAGTAGTAGTTTAAGTGATTATGGCAGCTCTGAAGGTTGCAATAAGGTTTGGTGCTTCAGCAATATAGAGAAGAAATAGTAAACCATCTCTTTTCCTTTGTGCTTTGACATATTGCTGCCAACTTTTAACACACTGTTCCTGAATAGTGTTTTCATTCTTATTTTGAAACATTAAAATCTGTAGAATGAAGTGTAGTAACACTTAGTAAGAATATTTGGAAGATTTTACTCAGATTTTATTTAGCATTTGGCACAAGGCAGAGTCTACATGCTTTGGTACAAAAGGTGTTCTTACGTGCTCTTAATTATTATAAAATATTTTGAGTGACTCAGGGGGATTCATAGCACATGGTGTTGAACCATAGAGGTCTTACTCTAGAATTTTATTCTCTGTGAAATTACTTAGGTCTTTTCCACACCCTCTTTTCTAGAAATCAGGGAGCTGGGTAGTGCATAGCCGTGAGACTAATCCCTTATCCAAACCACAAATGCTGTTCTGCTCCTGTCACTAAATGGAGAGAAGGCACTGGACAGGTTGTAGAGATCTGCAGGTGAGATGTCCTGTCATGTTTGCTTGGTGCTGTTGGGTGTTCATGCAGAGAAACAGAGGCATGGTGATACCATGGTCTGCCTGGCCATACCAACTGGCACACAGGGCAGGTTAGGACCATGCCAGGCTCCCCTGCTTCTGCTCATGCTGCAAAGAGCCAAGGGAGAACCATTACGTGGCACCTTGAGTTACACCTATGGCTCTGCCTCATCCTTTTCCCCTTCTCTTTTCCCCTGTCTTTTATTATGGAATAACTTTGATTATTCTTAAGTCTAACACTAAAGCTGGAGAGTTAAATAACACTAATTTTATTTGCTATTATACCAGCATATCTTTACTGGAATTGAGAGTTAAGTTTTCATAGTCTCTTCTGTCTGTAGTTGTATGGTGGCAAGGATGATGATCATCATTTTTTCCAGGTACACAGTAGGGTTTGTTAGAGACAGGTGCTGTTATGATGTGGTGAAAGTTGAGAAATTCTGGGAAATCATTGCTTTCTGAAGGATAGATAAAGTATCACTTCATAAATTGACAGCAGTTTGTTGATAGTCATTATTTATTAATCGGAAGATCGGCAGTTAACGATTCACCTAAGAGCAGGCATAGGAGAGGGGAGGTTTGAATTTGAATTTGTCAATATCCAGGGCTCCAGGTTGGGGCTTAATATGAATTATGAGGTGCTAGAGCCAAATACTACATAAGTATGAAAGTCGTTATCAAAATCTGTTTTACTGCAATGCTTCAATAAAATGTGGCAATCCATGCAACCTGTGAGTATCCTTCTGAGGACAGAATATGGTCTTAAGACTATGTATGCATCTTGGGTTTAGATGTCACAAACTATTTGAGTTTCTGATTACACTGGGTGTAATCATATCCTCTTGATGTGTGTGCGTGTGGACATATAGTTTACATTTACTGGGGAAGAGAGTATGCTCTCCTTGCTGCACACATTTGGTTGTTGGTATGTTAATGGAAGCCTTTGTATAAATTGAGTGGAAAATATGAGTCATAGTTTCCTTTCTTTCTCCCTATATACCCTGTACAATAGTAAGGAAGGCATATTACTATTTAATACAGAGTGCTCTTCAGAATCGACATTCCTGAGCATATAGCTTCTTCCTGTCCTTTCTGCAGTGTAAATTATTCTATCAGATTATCAGAGGGAGGATGGAGGAAATAAATTAGTAATGAAACAATTAAGCAATGACTTCTGAGGTGTTATTCTCTTACTGTGTCTGTAAAATGCAGGAAGTTGTAGTCCCCATTCTATAACGCCACATCCAAGGACACTTGTTGGACCTCTAACTTAGCCTACAAAAGGGTGAAGAAAAGCTCTCAGCCCTTTTAAAATGCTTTATTATTTATTGTCATCTGACTTTTATACCACAGTTGGTGATCTTGTAGGTGTCAAGGTATTTTTGACATGTGTAGATATTATTATTTTTACTGGTGACCTAGAAGCTCTTCTTTCTTTATCACCTGAGAGGTGTTAATATGCCACATGTGAATCGCTGTAATTAAAACATGGTGCCCAATGAGTATGTAAAGAAGCAAAGAACAAAAAGTATCCTTGTAAAAAAACATTATTCAAATTACTCCTCTAGGACTAAACCAAATTTTCCTTCTAGCTCTGTGCATCAGGATGAATTGCAATCTGTGTGAAAAACCATATGCATGAGTTGAGCAGAGCTTGAAGCACCTTTGGCTTAGACTCTGTCTTCTGGCAGAAAAAAATCAGTCAAAAATACTGCTGTGTATGCAAATGAAAAATATTTTACAAAGCATCTGGAGATAGATCCATTAGAACTTTCTCCTCAGCTTGTTACTTAGAGTTTAAATCATCATTAACATTGTAGGAAACATCTTATTTTTCCTGAGGAAAGCAAAACCTGAGGTAGCACAAATATGGTTACTGGGACAGTGTCATCTATCCAATCCTCACATGCAAGAAGGTTAAAGATAGGGCCAAAGCCAAAGTGATTATTTCCACTAGACTTTACATGAAGGAAGAGGCTTTCTGTGTATCTGTGTTCTCATTCCCCATTTTCATTTAGAAAACTAGTATCTATCAAGTCACAAAAGAATGTAAATGATACATTGATACTGCCATACTTCTGCCTGAATCAGTCAGCTGGTTTAAGGCCTGGACAGAGATGTCTGTGACAGAGTTTTCTGTCATAAACAGAATCATTTTTTGGTGATGACAAGGCCATAGACAGAAAAAAAAAACACAAAGGAACTTATCTTTCCACTTTCTGTGCTTGGCTTGTCATTCGGATAAATGCAGCTTTCATCTACAATTGGCATTCTGGTGAATGCTAAGGTTATCCTCCCTCTCACTTCTGCCTTGAAACATGCTTACTGAAGGGGAAACAAGAACCCAACCCAAGAAAGCCTATACGAATGCATACAGAATGCAGACATAAAAAATATGTAATATAAGTAAAGAGAAGATGTGATTTGGGGGGGTTTGATGATGTAGCAGTTACAGCTACAATTAGTCTTTCACTATTTTTTACTGTTCATATGTAAGCTTTATCATTAATTGGAAATGCTTTTTAGACATCAATAATTTTAAACCAGATTGTAGGCTCTTTATTCTTAGCGTTGAATAGGCCATCGTTCAGTTGAGTGATTTTATTTGAATGTGCTTTTGAGAAGTAGAGTCTTGGCAACAGACTTGAGAAAGCAGTAACAGACATAAAATAAATAATCATTTTCATCATGTAATATTGATGGTTTTCAAAGGAGTTTATTTAAAAACAGAACATGTGTTTTTTTTAAATTAGCATCTCTTTGGGTTTTTTGTTCCTTTTTCTATTCTTTTTTTATGGCTAAAGAATTCAACTAAAAACCAGGCAATTTTGGGGGGGGGGGGGGGGGGGGGGCGGGGAGGGGAGGTTGCCAACAGAAAAGGACCCTTCAATATATAGATACTTACCATAAGGTAAAAAACCTTCGTATCACTGGGGAGCATGCCAAGGAGAAATAAAGCTGTGATCATGGAAACTGCTGTGCTGTAATTCTATATAATATCAAGCAGGAGAGATCTGTTTTGCACATTCACAGCAAATCTCCCCTAATAGCTACAAAACACCTTGGTTCTTTCATTGGTGGGTTAAAGAAGGACATGTCTTCCTGTTCTGTTAAGAGAAGTTTTATCCACCGTTAGTTGTCCAGGGAAGTACATCACAGGAAAGACATTATTTACAATTGTCCAATACTTTTATTACATTTCCTTTTAAAAATTTGTCTTTTTATTTCTCTCTGTGTTACGATGCAGTTTAAACCCAAAAAGCAAAGCCAGCTAAGTCTCTGTGCATAAACCAGAAAGAACTTAGAAGGTTCAAAATATTCCCAGAAACGAGATTAAAACCAAACGAGGTTAGATGTTGATGCCAAAAAATGGATGTATTTTATTTAATAGTAGAGAGGCAAAGAGAAGGGAAGATAAAAGAAAGAGAGAAAGAAATAGGAAAAGAAGTGGGGGGGGGGGGGGGGGGGTGGGGGGACTGGGAGAGGTGACAGGGGTTAGGTGGAAGCACATCACCCATCTGAGGGTCCCAATGACATCTCACTGCTCCCCTCCATCTGCTCTGCTGGTGGTGAGGGTCCCCCATCGCTGCCGTGGCCACACCGCCACACACTGCCACACCACACGCCACGCCAAAGAGTGCAGAATCCCGTGGATTCATATACACTGTGGGCCAGGTGGGAATGCCCACGTGCCTCTCTTGCAGGGGCCAGCTTGACACTGTCCCTTGCAACACTGAGGGTCTGTTGCATCATCTCTGGGGCTCTGGTGCAGGGTCTGGGCACCCCTTTGAGGGGGCCCCTGTGATGGGCCATGTCACCCCTTCTGCTGTGGATAAGCTTCTCCCCCCACCCCCAGTGAGGACCCCTCAGCTGGGCTCCTTGGCACAGTGGAGGATGGGCAGTCACTGTGCCTCTGACCAGAGCCTTTTTCCCAGATACCCAGAGCCTCTCTTCCCTCCACCCTTTGGTGCAGGAGGTCTGTTTGAGCCTGGCAGCTGATAGCCCTGGGGCTGTGGTCCTCATCTTGGAGGTGTTAAGGCTGTGCTTTGTGAATGTCCCCAGCCCTGAGTTGTTACTTTATCTCATCAGTGAGCAGTGTAAGGCCTCAGTCAGGGCCCCATCCAGGGTGTGGTAGTCTTCTTTGCAGCTTTTGTAATACAGTTTAAAAAGTCTTTTAAGAAAATGTTTAAGTCATAAAATATTTCAGTCTCTGACACTCTGTTCATCCAGTGTTAAGAAAATATGGAACTTCAAGTGTCATCTTGTGAACTCATTTATTTTTCCTGTCTTTCTGAGCCATTTTTTATTCATAGGTAAACTTGTGAAATCATTCGACTGAAAGAAATGGGACATTTTTCGATTAATGTGGTCATCAACCAAGAAACGAAGTTCATTGTGCGTCTTGCCTAAATGCTGTAGAATCAAGTTCTGACTTACTTTAAATGTATGGTTATCTTAATGCCTAGCCTGACTAAAGGATTTTTGTGCCAAGTACTGTCTGGCATTTTGGATATGCCTTCAGCCCCAGGCATTGATGATTCACCATAGAGAAGACTATTCTCCACAAGAGTATTTGACAGCTGATAAAGCAGAACTTAAGGAGAAGAAATTTTTAATAATTTATGGATGTCCTTTACTGCATTGGTTGCCATTTCCTTCAGAAAAAAATAAAAGGTGGAAAATTATAATTTATTTTCAGGTATGGGGATCCAGACTTTCAGGAGTAATTTCTTACAGGGAGCAGGAGTAATTCCTTACAGAAGTTAATATTCAAGGACAGTAGTGCCTACCTAACAATTCAGAGAAACTGGTTACAATGTTGTAATGAGCTGAGAAATGAACTAGTTCGAAGTATTTCATTTTGTTGAAAAAGTACTGGTTTTATTTTGATACTAGGATCAACTGAGACAAGGGAAGTGAGAAAGGTGAGAGAGTGGATACTGATAGCTGAATGGGGCCAGCAGGTTGCTCAAATGGAACTGTGAAGGACTTCTTTTTGCCACCAATATTTTATTTTAGAACAATATTTCTGGCCCAGCTGTTACCATGAGAGCTGTACAGCTTTATGTATACACAGCCTTTGATGGAATTGAGAAAATGAGCACTCATACCTTAGGAGAAATTTTATAATCACTGTGAATAATTGTTATTTAAAAGATTCTCTATTACAAGAATTTTTATTGCTGTCTGTTTCTTCTCAGAGGACCTGAGGTGAACCTAAGTGTACTTTATTCTTACATGGTTTGTGAGTTTTTAATAGATGAGATTTGATTTTGCCATTTTTTAAATTTTTAGTTAGAAAAATTAAATACACAACTGTAAAGCACCCAGAAAAATAATTGAACAAAAAGCTTGAAGTGATGGTTAATTTGAGACCTTACATAATTCTTCATTCTACTTTGTTTTGGTTTTTTTCACTTACTTCCTGACATGACATATGGATTCAAGTTAGCTTTTCTTGTTTCGATAGCTTGAATATGGTTTTATTGATCCAGTGCAACAGTGATACTGCTCCCCCTACAAAAAAAGTAAACAAACAATCCTGCCAAAGACACACACATATGTAAAACCCCAACAAACCAATACCCCCCTCCCCCCCAATCAGTCAAACAAATAAATAAAAGCCCTGCAACACAAGAATCATCAGAAAAGAACCCTAAACCAACCCCTCTATAGTAGCTCTCTCTATAACACTGTGTCTTTCCTGGCGTAGGAGGTGGGATAGTGATGAACAGGGTGGCTTGGATGCTGAAAGAGCAGCATGGAGAGCTTTCTGGGCTGTCACTAGGCATTAAGCTAAGCTCTCCTGCGCTGGACAGATCTGCTGGGAGTGGGCAGGATGCTTGACCTATCCACTGGCTGCCAGGCTGATGTGATAGTGGCAGGAGGGCTCTGCCTCCTTCCTGGGGCTGCTTTTCACAGGTGGGGGAGGGTTTGTCTCTGAAGTCTCTACCCTGGGCTGGCAGTTTTTGCTGTCCAGAAGAGAAAGAGAAACAGTAAAATTCATGTTCTACTGAAGATGATTGCCATTTTTCTTGCTTCTGTCTTTTGCCCACTGTCTGCCAAGCTGCCTGGACCCAATCCAGTGTTTAATGAGCTGTAATGGGATGGAGCTTCTTAGTCTGGCTTTTTCCCTTTGCAGCTCTTTGAAGTCTTTACCTGGGAAACCATCTGCTCTGACAAAGTCCTTAGATCAGCAAGGGTCAACAGACAACTGCTGAGGCCAGCCTGTCCTGGAGCCATGTGGGGAACCACTCTTGAGCTGTCTAGCTTCTCTTGACCATAGAAAAGTTCTGAGAAATGAAGACTTTGTTTAAAGAAAAACTGTCAACAAATCACTGCTTAATGGCAGTTGTATCTGAAGGTCTGTGCTTAGCTGCAGTCACTCCGATGTGCACAGTGTCAAAAAATCCATTTAATGAAACTTAGAGCTACTGAAGCAACAGGTTAATTATTTCCAGAACCCACATGACAAATTATCTCAGCTGTAGACTCTTTTTGGCTGCATTCTCTTTGCAGTGGACAAATGGTACAAAAAGAAATTACAATAATTGCTAAGCCACCCATGCTCTGTGAGGAGAATGGTTAGAAGAATTTTATTTGGGAAGAGTACAGGGAAGTAAAAGGTGATGGGAGATTATGACCAAGAAATGTGGAACAAAATTCTGTTAATGAATGGGTATCCAGGCTTTTTGGTGTGGTTGGAAGGCAGTGAAGGTATAGGTACTTGCCTGCAGTTCACCTTGTGACAAAGCTGGTGGAAAATAATTGGGAATCTGCCCCTAGTTTCCTATATTAGTTTTGAAGGTGTAGTTAACAGCCATAGCCAGTGTTGTGACAACTTAAGATATTGAAGTAACACATCTGACAAAAGATTGTCGTTTAATGACAGTCCTCAATGATCAGATATGAGTGTAAGTAAGGACTGGGATAAAAGAACTCTCCTTGCCGGAAAAGTATTCTGTGCATCTTGAAAAATTGCATTTGTAGCATATTCACATAATTTGCTCCTTAAAATCTTATTTTAAAATTAATCTCTTTTAACCTATAATTTGATGTTCCAGTTAGTCTTTAACTAACCTTTCAGTTCCTGGTTACTGCAATGTGCAGGAAAACATAAAATAAACTGAAATCTTGTAGATAACACTGTCTGGAAAACAGAAAACTGTCTCATACAGCATCTGGAATAATCTGTTCCCTCAAATTTATATGTGGAACAGAGTATAAATCAAAACTATACAGAATTTTTCAGCACAGCCAAACCAAAAAGCCTGTAACAGAAAAACTACCTGAATTCATCATGAGGTGCTAAAATCAAAGGTTTTATGGAAGAATTCTGTGTGAAAAAATAGATTTAAGTATCAAAATGCTGCAAAACTTGAGTGTTTTCTTCAGCCTAATTAGGTTGCCATTTCAGTGGCTGAGCTAGAATTTCTTGTTTAATGTAATGACATAAGAAAGGAAGAGGATTATGAATACAAGTTGAAAATCTCTTTTCAGTAACATTATTGCCTTGTCAAGCAGTAAGACTGTATTTATCACGCTTTCTCCTCAGAAATATTATCTGGGTGCTGAAAGGTACTGACTTAAATTTTGGCAGAAACAGACTTGATTAGCATTCTAATTAGGATGAGTTGTGGCTACTTTTGCAAATAGGGAAAATTACTAAAATCACATTTCCAACTGGAAATTACTTTTCTAAAAAATAGAATTATTTCTTTGATGCTTGTCTTTATTTTGTAGAGGAGCAACTTGTTGATACATATGCTAGTTAATTTTGTCACTTAAATTGTTAGCAACTTACCATCTGAGTGTGGCCTGGTATTTGTGGATTTTCTTTGTTTTTCAAAAAGTAAGCAAGGAAAGATAAGCAGACTGGTTTTGCTTTTTTGAATCTTTGTTGAGGGATCAAATTTTTATTAGCTAATGGAAACATTTTGAGCATATTTTTTTGGTAATTTAGTAAACATTTTGAGTTCTCATCCCATTAGAAACTGAAACACATTAATGGCATGTAATGTGACAGCTTAATGAGGCTGTATCTACTTCACCTGCTAGTCATTTCTTTCCCCATAAAGAACATTGGTAAGTTTCAGGCTTGATTCATGCAAGCTTTATTCACGTGTTTATTCCGTTGGCAGCATTTGCTTCAAAATATCAGAGAAAAGAAAGAATTGAGTATTATTTATGCTATGTACTAGCAAAGCCTTTTAAGGAAAAATACTTTGCAGAAGGCTTTGCTTATTTTTTTTATTTTTTAAGCTCTTTACTAACAGAGTTTGAGCATCAGAAAGACAAGATTTTTTGGTGTGCTTCACATGAAGGCTGGAACAGGAATTAATTCCTGACTTTTATTACCTTTGAGGTAGAGTTGTGTTGATATCAATCCTAGATTCAGTTTGGGTTTTTTCTTTTTTTTTTTTTTTTTTTTTAATAGGTAATGTAATCAAGTCTGTAAAGTAGTATTTATGATTTCTAAATGACATGATTAATTTCTTCACTTTGCAGCAACAGAGAAACGATTAGTTCTCAAGAATGTTCCAATAATGTTATCAGTTGTGGCACTCTATTTATCTATTTATCTATTTATCTTTTTATCTATTGATAAAGTATGAGGTTTTGTTTGGTTTCCAGACACTTAATACTTAGTTGGAGTGTAACACACTGTAGGCAGCAAACAAAGCATATGTTCCTTTACCTTTCCTGCACAATATGACTTCTGCAATGTCTGGAGGCGATTAAGAATATGGAAAACAAGTTCTCATGAATATGACCACATCTGTCTTTCTGACCAAATTCTCCTATGGGGTTTGAAATTCCAGCATTCTGAGCTCCTTAGAAACCCTTTCAGTAACTGAAGAATTTTTCAGAGCAATATTTAATGGGTTGTGTTTAAAGAAAATGTCATGTATTGTGGCAAAACAGAAGGGAAATAGTGTCTCAGTCATCAGCTACAGGAGCATTTCATGCTTCCTTCCTCAGTAAAATCACCGGTGATTTTAACTGCAGTTTTCTTTAAGCAGATATAAGCAATTGCTTGATCTTTTTTTTTTTAACTTTTCCAAAGGACTAAGATTAAATAATTTTTATATCCAAGTTCTCTTCATTTGTCTAGTGTGTCTTAATCTGTGACACTCAGGTCAAGTGGAAGGTTAGCTTCTATCGTGGAATTAACTCCTCTATGAGACAGTGTTACAGTGATTAAATACTGCTGTAGGTTCCTTCTCTTTCTGCTCCGGAGTATGTGTGCAAAATAAAGCTCTGCTTTGATTTAGTGTTTTTATTTCCTTGCAGTCACAAGAGCTCCTGAATGGATGGATATGCTGCAAATATAAGGAGTTCATGTTACATCAGTCCTGAGCAGCCAGATACTCTCTTGGTGCTGCTCACAGAGAAAAACAACAGCTTGTTTGTCATGAGTTATGCACACTGATGGCCCTGATGTGGAAGGCCAATGTTCTGCAGTGCCGCAAAACGGGCAGTCAAGTTCCAACATGGAATTCTGCTGTTTTCTACCAGTTTTCTGCTATTAGTATTACCTACATTTCTTTTCAGTTTTCAGGGAAAATTAGGTAGCCGAATAAGCTTATTTCAGAATATGCAAAGAAAGAACAGCCCCTTGAGGTACTGTGGGTTTTCTCTGTGGATCCAGCTCTAGCATTTCACCAAGTGACAGAGCACATTGTCCCACATGGAGCCCCTTGCAGTGGGTAAGAGATTAATGTATAACTTCTGCAACTCTTCTGAACACCAAGGTACTGGTATAAATTCAAGACCAAACTAGATTTTTGGCAGTTTAATGCTATTAACATTAAATGGATTGTTTTGAATTAATTTCCTTATACTGGTATATAAAGGAGAACCGTGTGAGACTGCATATCTGTCAGACTTTATTACAAGGGCCTGGATGTGCCCTGAAACATTCTTCTTAAATGTGAGACTGGAGCTTCTGAGACTATTATTGATCTTCTTTGGTCTTTGATAACAGTACTTCTAAAGAGTTTGTTGAAGGAAACAGTACCTATTTTACAGTATTTAATAGTACAAAAGGTTAGGTTTCATGTCATTTATTTGAAAAAATTGTAGCAACTTCAGCATACATTTCCAACAAGGTGAGACACAAAGAACTGCTGGTTACAAATTTTTCACTGGGGAGAGAAAAGAAAACTATTGGTAGCTCAGTCAGCCTGGTGTGTAAGCAGGGAAGGCCCAGGAGAAGCAGAAGGAGACAGCCAGATGTCAGCTTGGTGGGAAAACTTTTGTCCATTTCTGTTCAGGTTATGGGCTGTTTCATGAGAGAATGAAGGGTAAACATATGGAATAAGTTTCGGGGAAGTTATTTTGAAGCTAAAAGCATAAATGAAGTCAAAAGACTTCATTTTCGTCTAGGAAGACTTCTTTCTAGAGAATGGCAGTATTGAGGGATGTTGTGAGAAAACAGGATGGCTGAATTAGCGCCATCCCAAAGTAAGGAGATACTGAAGGCCATATGGCCTTTTAATCCTAATGTTTCTGTGTCTTTTTTTTTAATTCCTTGAATACTTGTGTTCTGAAGTATCCATCTCCAGCCTGGTTCTCGGGCAATGAAGTTAAAAGATGGGTAGTGTTGTTGGTTTGGTAACAACTGTATTGCTATGGACAACAGAGTAGAGCAAATTTTGCTACTAGTTCACCTTTTATGGTCTATTGAGATGTCATGAGCTGTGATATTAGTTTCAAAATATGACAAAACTGACAAGTTAACTGAGACTAAGGTTACTGCCCTTGGGCAACTGAAAGGAATTGCCCTTCACAAGTAGAGTACCATTCCACATTAGGCAGAGTGCTGTAGGGAAGACTGTGCTGTATGGGATGGTTAGCAGGAGTGTTCAGTATGGTGATCCATTTATTACTCAAGGAGAGAGTAGGGCACCATTTTAAAAAGCTGTTCTCAGTGTTATTTTGGTCCATTTTGAAGGCTACCTATTTATATATTCCATCTCTTTCTTTGTCAGCTTCACATAAAATGCTATTTTGGTCTGATCCTACTCTGTTGAATACAACTTTTTGTTGTTGAATAAACTTTCCTATCAATGTGGTTTGCTCCTGTCCGAGATCACCCAGGACTTGGATCTTAATTGTGCTTTGTTATAAATGTGATATAGTACAAATGAGGCAAAATGAAATATTCTCCTTTCCTGCTTGGGGACCATCTCTCCATGGTGTGCTGTATGTTTCACGACTTAACTTCCAATAAAATTGTAGGGGGCTTAGTTTGGAATTAACACCCTCACATTCTTGTGCTCACTGAAGAATCAAAGAATTGATTTAGTTGTAGCTAAGTGAAAAAAGCTTCTTCACGTTAAGTGTTACAATTATACAGTGTTCTGTAGCGTGGTTCTCACATAAAAATTGTAGAAAAACAATTCTTTTTGAACTAGCGCAAGGGTTATTAAAATCTGGACAGTTCATTATTGCTGTCTCTGGTTTTATTTTTTTTTCTACCAGAAGCCTCTCTTGAATTGCAGTGTTTACATTCAGAGCCTTTGCTCACAAATGAAGACTGCCCATAGTAGGTGATCCTATCCTTGTCCGACTGTGCTTTTACACTGAAAAGTATGAAATAAGAGCCTTAGAACAAACAGTACGAATAAATACACTTAGTGTGCATTGTAAAATCAGGAAATTTATGTTTATATTTAAGTACTAAAAGATCTCACTGTGTAATTGTTTGGAAACAGAGTGAAGAAAACTTTGTGTTCATGTCAGCTACTGTTTCTGGCCTCTTCTCTCATCTGGCCTTCCTTCCTTCAGCCTCATACCCTCCAAGGGCCTCGCACGGCTGCTTTCCTTGCATGTAATCTGGCCCTTGAGCTTTATTATTTTAAATTATTCTTCACTTACACAAGTCAAAATCTGGAATTCCACTTCCAGATGTTTTAGATCAAGAATGAGAGATAGGAATAACTTCCTAAAATTCAAGGATGATTGTGTGAGATCTGAAAAGAGAAATTGGTGGTAGTGGAAAAAAGCCAGCACTTCACTGCTTTGTGAGCTGAAGCATCTAATTGTGACTAGAAGAGAAAAGTAAGTTAGGTGTCAAAATGTGTTTAGTATTTCTTTTTGTTGGTACTAAGGCAGCAGTAAAAGATGTAGTCTTACATGATGATAGGAGAATCAGGAGTATTTGGTGTTTGTTGACTAAAGAAAATAGGATTTGAATGTAAATACCTCCATAGAAGGAGACACTAATTATGTGGCTCCTTGGAAGATGAGTTCAGAAAAGCTCTGTTAATTGTTTGAGTGCTGTTCGTGCCAGAATGAGCCGTTTAAGCCATTATTACCATTCCATCACTGGTAAAGCGCTCCAAAACTCCTCATGAAATTACTCATTTGCTGAAGGTGCTTAGAGGCTGCCTGTAGCCTACTGAGGTCATTTATGCAACCGATGGTGGCATCGTGTTTGGGAATATTGAAGGCACATAATCTGATCATGGACAGTGGGAGGGAGGGTCAGATTCCCTCTCTTTCCCTGGAGGAGGTGGCAGCTGGGAGAAGGCTGCAAAAGGTCCACTTGATTTGCTTCTCAACCTACTGCAATGAGGTGCCTGTGGGAAGGTGAGTCTGTAGGAGAGAGTGGATGGAGGGCAGGAGCAGCTGGTTCCTGCTGTGCCTGCTCAGCCAGTGGGACTTGGATCTGCTGCTCCAAGGCCACCTGGCTTTAGAGTGTGAGCACGAGGCAACTGCTGAGGCAAGCACCGGCACAGCAGCGCTGACAACGGCACTGAGGCGTGGCTCTGCCCAGCACAGATTGGACACTGCTCAACTGCACTGCCTCCAAAATGGAAAGAAGAGTTAGCCACCCTCCAGGGAAACTTCCTCTTACCGTTGTAGTGGTTTAAGTAGAAAATATCCCTACACAGGTTTGGCCTTGGGAAAAGTCAGAGGTTGAGATTGCACCTAGTTATTGCTGTTTGTGCAGAAGTGAGCTCTTATTCTCCTGAGCACCTGAGCAGGTAACAGTCCCAACCTTAATCAATTAATCCATTTTATATTTTTTTTCCTGTAAAATAAACCAGGTGGCTTGATTCCCAGTTGCTTGGCTTTGATCATTAAACTATATGCCTTTTCAGACATACTAATCTGAGTACCCTGTGATAGGCAAGCCAAGTGGATCAATGGAGCTGTGTGTTTTCTTGGAGTCTCTGTTAAGTTGTGGAATAAAATACAGCTTATTTTGAATTGAGGCAAAAAAATTATTTCTCCTTCACAGCGGTGAAGGGAATTGGTTGGGCACGGGTTTTGCTTCCAAAAGCACTCCTGCTGTACTTCATACTTTTGCCAGTTTCACGTGGAACTGCCTGAATTTCTCTCTCACTATATATATAATGTAAAATATGTGTGGCACTGAAATGTGGCTAGAGTATTATCTTTACTAAAGACTAGCGTGGCTGCCTTCATGAAATGATTGTAATACACTCACTTTGCATGAAAAGCTTGTCCTAGTTCCATTAATGGTTATGTAAGCAGCACTAAAATATTGCATCTCTCTGTCTAGACATCAAAATAGTGGATTTGGACACCTCATGCTGACACTGAAGTTTTAGAATGAGCTCAACACTCACTATCCAATTAGTTGGTAATCTCTTTTTCTGTTTGGTCTGCCTTTCCCAACCAGGGAGGAAGATCCTTTGAGCTCAAAGTGAAAGTGCTTTCCTACTGCCTGCCTACCTTCCCCCAGAAAGGGAAAGTATTGTCAGGAGAGCAGCCGTTACATAATACCCTGTAGACAAAATACTGGAGGTGGCACATTGTTCAGTAATCTGACATGTTCCTTTGCCAAACAGTGATTTCCATGAAAAAACTTGTTGTCATAAGGAACTTGATGCATCATGTCACTTTATCCCTGTCTCTCCCTCCCCGTACATATTAAATTTCTTACAAACAGGTGAAGTGATCTTAGTGAGATTAGCCAGTGTTCCAAGTTTGCTAAACAAAGAACTGGAAACAACAGGAGTGCTTTCAAGTGATGGTGATGATGGCTGGTGTAAATTTGGGATCAAAGCTAGTCTCATACTAAGAAAAAAAAAAGTTTAATTATTATTCTGAAAGAAAGAGAAATGGAAAAGGATACCTATTCTGGCATGCCCAATATAATTAAATTAGATTCAGGCATACTTGCTTGCACATAGAAAGTTATTTCCCTAGCTTAGAGCACAGCAGATGGTGTCTTCTAAATCCCTTCCTTTGGATGTGTGGGGTTTGACAATATATTTTGAGAGCACTGACAAAAGGTAATACCATTCAGCAGCAGCTAGGTCTCTGAAAATTGTAGGCATTTCCATGTTCCTTTTTTCCCCTATGGTCTTCTGTGTTAAACCAGCCCATTCCACTTCAGCTACCAAGTGCCACTTTCTCTATGGACAGACATACTCAGTTGTTAGTGTCTTGCAAAGCAAATGCCAGCTTTAAGCAATGCAGCAGTGCTGCGTCTGCTTTAATAAAAGCAGCATGCTGTAAGTCCAGGAGTTTTTTCAGGAAGTACATTATTTTGATGAAGGACTTTATATTACTGTCCAAAGCAAAGAAGGCTTTGGTGTACACTCTTAGAGTGATGCAGTAGGTCTGCATGGAGGAGGTCTTTGGAAAGTCGATAGAGCATCTGTCCCTCTGCGGATGTTGTTTCCTCATTGTTTCAAATGAATTTCATTTACTGCTCTAAGAATGGCATTTCTTATTTACTTAGGATAATGCAGTATCTGTTTAGTAAGTCTGCATGCCAGCAGCAGCCCTGTGATCAGAAATAGCTCCTTGCTGTGAAGTATTGCTGCAGTGGTGGTAAATTCCTGTGCAGAACTGCCAATAATATGAATAGTAATGAATATCTTATGTAGAGCCTTAGAACCTAGAAATGAGATGACACCATAACTCATCAGTAAGTTATCTTCCCCAGATACTGTTTAAAGTCAAATGACGGAATTTCTGTTGGAAGTAATGAGATCAGGAAAACAAGTCCTTGTCCTCAGGAAAAAAATCAGTTGAGAGACTCCTGAAGAGAAATGCAAACCTTGTTTGTACCTTGGCCTTTTCCCTTACCACACAACAACCCCTGTGTCCATTAGATTTGTCCATCAGCCACTCTAAACTTTTTGACATCAAAATCTGACCCAGTTTTTTATATTTCCCTTTTAGGTGTGAAGCTCTTACCAGGCAAGAGTTGATTTTCTCTTCTTAGGCAGTCCTTTGGCTTCCTTCAGCAGGGAGTCATCCACCATTAGGAGCTGGATGCCCTTTCTCAGGCTGCAGCTATGTGAAGAGTGTGGGTCCCACCTTTCCACTTTGGTCTCTTCCTTGCTTTGATATGCTCAAAAACCTCTGTGTCATGTGGTATTTAGCTTGAGCCCAGTCTCTGTTCTTAACCAGGTCAAAGGATTTTATTAGTACTAACTTAAAGAAAGTAGTACCTACAAGATTCCTCTTTCTAAAGATTATTTTGTGGGAGTTGTTCTGTTAGTTGTGTATGCGTGATGCAATCAGGTTTTTTACATGAGCCCTTGCCTAAAGTAAAATTTGCTCAGAAGTTCTCCAAGTTATGATTAGACAAAAGCTGCAGAGCCTAGAATTAAAATATTATCAGATTTTTTTTTACCATTTTACCTGATTGTCTACATATGACCAATATAAATTCAAGCTAAGTAGTATTTATTTTTTATCTCTTCCCCCAAAGGTCTTGAATTTTAAAATGTTTCTCATAGTTTTAAGTTAGCTCTTTGTTTTGTCTAGTTTGTTCACCTGACCTTATAGATGATCTACCAAATGATTTTTTGGTATGGTGGTTTTTGGTTTTTTTTGGTTGGTTTTGTTTTGGTTTTTTGGTTTTGGTTTTTGTGTTGTGTTGTTGTTTTGTTTGTTATTGTTGTTTTTTGGGGGTTTTCTTGTTGGTTTTGTTTGTTTGTGTGTGGGGTTTTTGTGGTTTTTTTGTTTGTTTGTTTGTTTTGGTTTTTTTCGGAGATTGAATTAATGCTTCAAAGCTTGCTTTCCCTTGTGGCTTTCTGAGAAATGAAGTATCACAATATGCATTCAGAGTAAGAATTACTAATTCTGTTTGACTAATCTCTGAGCTCTCAAAACTTTTCAAACAGATGGCATGAAATGTATTGCCAAAGCCCATGCATTACTGCTGAGTGATGTCAATTATTTAATTGAACTCTGACAACTTGCTAACCAAACTGTAAACCTTACACTGTGCACTAGGAACACATGTGGATTAAGATAAACTCTTCTGTAAGTAATAATAAATGAAAAAGGATTCCCATATATGTTGCAGGAAAAGTTATAAAAATATACTGCTAATATTGTTTATAAACAAGACAATCATTTGCTGTTAGCATACCATACTGAATATAAGTGGTCCAACCTCAGGCAGCCTGAGGGAAAGGCTGTGGATGTGTCTACCTGGACTTCATCAAAGCCTTTGACGCTGTGTCCCACAGGATACTCCTGGAAAAGCTGTCAGCCCTCGGCTTGGACAGGTGCACTCTCCACTGTGTTAAGAAATGTCTGGATGGCCAGGCCCAGAGAGTGGTGGTGAACAGTGCTGTATCCAGCTGGTGGCCAGTCACCAGTGGTGTCCCCCAGGGATCAGTGCTGGGCCCAGTTCAGTTTAATATGTTTATTGGTGATCTGGATGAGGGGATTGAGTCCACCATTAGCAAATCTGCAGATGACACCGAGGAAGAGCAGTGATCTGCTGGAGGGTAGGAGGGCTCTGCAGAGGGACGTGGACAGGCTGGATCCATGGGCTTAATCCAACAATATGAGGTTTAACAAGGTCAGGTGCCGGGTCCTGCGCCTTGGCCACAACAACCCCCTGCAGCACTACAGGCTGGGGACTGAGTGGCTGGACAGTGGCCAGGCAGAAAGGGACCTGAGGGTACTGACTGATAGCAGACTGAACATGAGCCAGTGTGTGCCCACGTGGCCAAGAAGGCCAACGACATCCTGGCCTGTATCAGGAATGGTGTGGCCAGCAGGACTAGGGAAGTTATTCTTCCGCGGTACTTGGCACTAGTGAGGCCGCACCTTCAGTACTGGCCCCCCAAATTAGGAGGGATGTTGAGATGCTGGATCATGTCCAGAAAAAGCAATAAAGGTTGGCAAGGGTCTGGAGCACAAGTCCTGTGAGGAGCAGCTGAGGGAGCTGGGCTTGTTTAGCCTGGAGAAAAGAAGGCTCAGGGGAGACCTCATCACTCTAGAGTTTCCTGAGAGGAGGGTGTAGCCAGGTGGGGTCAGCCTCTTCTCCTAGGCAGCCAGCAATAGGACAGCCTTAAGCTGTGCCAGGGGAGGTTTAGGTTGGACATTAGGAAGAAATTCTTCCCAGAAGGGGTGATTGGGCATTGGAATGGGCTGCCCAGGGAGGTGGTGGAGTCACTGTCCCTGGAGGTGTTTAACAAAAGGCTGGATGTGGCACTCAGTTGACAAGGTGATGTTAAGTCATAGGTTGGACTCCATGATCTCAAAGGTCTTTTCCAACCTAATTGCTCTTGTGTTTCTGTGATTCTGATGAGAGAGCTGGAGGTGTTTAATCTGGAGCAAAGGAGGCTTAGGGGTGACCTTACTGCTCTCTACAACTACCTGAAAAGAGGTTTTAGCAAGGTGGGGGTCAGGTTCTTTTCAGAGAATCACAGAAGAGCTGGAGTTGGAAGGGACCTCTTGAGATCATCTAATCCGACCCTCCTGCTGAGCAGGTTCACCTAGAGCAGCTTGCACAGGATTGTGTCCAGGTGGGTTTTGAGTATTTACAAATAAGGAGACTCTACAATCCCTCTTCTTTGATCCCTTAACCTCTACTTTTCACAAGAAACGAGAAGTAGGATGAGAGGAAATGACCTTAAGTTCTACCAGGGGAAGTTTAGATTGGATATTAGAAAAAATTTATTCCCTGAAAAGGTTGTCAGGCATTGGAACAGGCTGCCTAGGGAAGTGGCTCAGCCACCACCTGGGACAGTGTAGATGTGGCATTTAGGGATGTGATTTAGTGGTGGACTTTTAGCAGTGCTGGGTTAATGGTTGGACTTGATCTCAAAGGTTTTTTTCAACCTAAACTGGCTCTGTTATTCTAAGTTGACATTATTTCAGTAGTGACTTCTTTTTTTTTCTCCAAGGTCTTTAAATGAAGTATGATACTGTCTCTCACTAACGTAATCTGGTTTGTATTTATGTTAAACAGATGAAAGTACAGTAAGAATATATTCCTGTAGGGGAGAAGATAGCTGTGTTAGCTTGTTACATAACTGACCCTATGGTAACTACAATGAACAGTTCAGAAAAAGTAGTGACTATAAGTTATCGGGTGCCTCTGTGTATGGCAAGGTACAGTTTTCATGCAAGGAAACAGTTGCTGAACATACACACTTAAGCTTCTTTGCTGAACAGTTTGGTAGAAATAGCTGTTTCTTTGCTTCTTGACAGGTAAGGAAATAAAACCTGAGAATGTGATACATGAATCCTGCTATGAAGTATAAATAAAAGGAGAATTGGAGCTTGACTTTTTATAACCTTTGGATAATTGCTTTCAAAACCAGAAAAACTTTTAATTCATATTACTCAGTGAAGACTAATGTTGCAAACGTCTATCCTTTATTGGAGTTTGGTACTGGGTATGGTGGATTACCTTTACACAGAGATGTAATTTGTTCTGAACATTCTTCTCTTTCTGCAGCTGCAGTGCTTTGTCTCTAAATGTGCTGTTCTGCCGTCTTTTCCAACAATGCAACCTTACAATGTTTTCAGCTCAATACCTGACTTCAGCTAGCCTAGCAGATAACTGGAAGGCTGCACTTGATAAAGGAGGGGGAATGTGATAGTCACAGTTGACACAAAGTAAATGAAGGGCACACTTTTCCAGAAAATGGAGTCATGTAATAGTGAGAGGATTAGAAAACAGTGGGACATCCAGTCTGCAGAGCTCCCCTGAGACTTTTTCTCCTAAAACTACTTGGAGAGATGAGCACTTGCTTCCAGCCACATTCACGAGGATTTTTATGAATACTTAAAATGCCATTATGGAGGAAATTAATCTGAAAATATAAATAGTTTATGAAATAAAAATAGAAGAATAAAATACAGGTTCAAAAAAAGAACCTCCCAGAATCACTCAGATACAAGACAGGCTATATCTAAAGCAATATGAATATTTCTTTAAGGTGAGAATTGACTTCCATTTTCTCTTGTTGTCCTTGACTGAAGGATATTTATATCTCAAAAAGTATTTAAAAGATAAACAGAACAAATGCATGAAAATAGTTTTTTAAATCCATCTGTAATGTGTTCTCGTGCTGTAGGATGAAAGAGGATAAAATTTAAATTCTACCAGGCTTTTTGACTGTGCAGCTTTGTTCCAACAGAATAGTGTTAGAGACAGATATTTCAAAGCATAAAAAAATGTATATGCTCTGTAGCCTTTTTATTGAAACTCCTCTTTAGTTAGTTAGATCAACAAGCCTGCTACAGAGTTTCTAAGAATTGAGCATTAAAATGCAAATTTTTTTTAAACTATTTTGTATTCTGTACAAAATAGTGTAAATGTTCTGTAATGTTGCTTTCAAGCAGCAACAAATGTTGAATACCGTTCCAGAATTGGCACCTTGGAGAATCTGACGTACACAGTGCTGAAGCTAAACTAGGTTTCATGGAGAAATGAGCCTGATGCCTTAGTAAGTGTCCAAGTTAGGAACGTCTGCATGGCTACCATTGGATGCTGTCACGGGACAGTCAGGAAGGTCTGTTTTCTCTGGACAAAAGAGTGACCCAAACTACAGGGTGCCTTTGGTTGCTTAGCATTCATCACCTTCTTCCCAAGGTTTTTTGGTGGGTTTTTGTTTTTTTTTTCTCTTAGATAGCCTCTGCTGCTGTGTCACTGTAAGTAAATCATTCCTTTATGAGGAAGAGAGAGCGAGCCTGCTGATAGAGGCTGGAGTCAGTTCCTCTTAAATGCAGTATACAATAGATTCTCTGGAGAAATTTCTTGTGTTACTGTGAAGCTTCTAGAACTCATAAAATAGCTCTAATAGCTCTGGGTTCCCAAAATAGCTCTACTGTGAGACTGCAAGGTATTTGTTTGTTTTGTGGGCTAGGTGCCAGGTTATTTCCACATAGAAATGCATTTGAAGAACAACTTCACAGGCTTTCTTAGCCCTCACAGGGCATTCTGTGTAAGAGTGCAATCTGCTCTCCCTCCAGGTCTGTTAAAATGCTTTTGATTGACAGTGAATTTATTTGCTGGATTTAGCAGAAATAATTTGCTTTTCGTGAAAAGAAAAGATGGTGTGTTTATCAAAAGACGACCCCATCCATGTGCAGAGAGAGCTATCACTTTCCACAACTTGGGTTGCCATCTTTTCCCAAAATTGGCACTTCAGGAGTTCTGCCCACCCTGTGCCAGGAAGACATGTCAATACACTGTTTTACAGATGCCTGACTGCACCTCACTGAAGCTTTGTTTTGGCTCTTGGCTGGAAGGTTGTAGGTAGCCTGTCAGCTGAGTTATCTGTGACCTGTGTAAAACCAAGATCATGTTTGCTGGTTGTGTTGGTTGACACTGGTCTGTGGGACTGTCTAAGCACCAGGAAGCATAGATGTCACTCACCTGCAAAGAGCTGGGGAGGCACTTAGGTTTTATTGGGGGTAAAAAAATGCTTGCCAAGGCTTTAGTTTTGAGGAGATACTTCTGAGTAACAAATGGAAAGTTGTGGGTTATGCAGGCTTTGATTTAGTCTGTAATGTAATGCTGATTTCAGTTCTTTGCATTTTCCAGTGCTAGTCATCTCTGACACATCTTTAGAGATTTGCCCTTTTTTAATACAAATTATCTCTCAGGAAGGATAAAATTGCCTGTACTAAAAGCCTTTCTTCAGAATTAGTGGTTTCTGGTAGAAGTGCACTTTTTCAGTTTTTTGGATTTTTTTTTTATCAGGGGAAATCATTTTAATACTAAAGAAATGTTTGTAATGAAACGAAAAATCTGAAAAGAGTGAAAATTTGTTTCTCAGGACAGCACTGCCTTTATCATCAGAAAACCATTGTTTGGTGGATCCTTTGCTGACTGTGGAGCCATTTCTGAAAGCTTCCCTCCTTCTGGGGACTGATGTCAGGTGCAACAAAGCATTGAAAGGGAAACCTCTCAAAGTGTGAGGAGTCAGCAGAGGTGGTGGATTAAGTGGTGTTTAATTGCCCTAACACAAATAAGGATGATATTTGGTACTTTATGAGGTCCCTATACCTTCACATTTGCAGCAGAAATACCTTTTGTGCAGTGGCCTTTGTCCATGCTGTGCATACAGTAGTGACTGGTACTTAGTGCAGCTGTAGAAAGATTGATGTAGTTATGGTTGTCAAAGCCCAAAAAGTTACACCTGGGATTTGCAGACCCTGCTTCAGCTGTGACACAGCCAGAGAATAATGTGTCAGCAGTTGTTGAGGATGGGTTGAATTGTGAAAGGGGAGTTTTAATCAAAAATCCATCATGTGCTGTGTTATTGTTCTTCATGGGAATACTCAGTTTTGTGCTACTACCTCAGTACCTTGTATCTTTGCTTTTATCTATTGAGCAGGGTGATGATTTTACATATTTTATATGATTAATTTCTGAGAGATGTGCCAGCTGTGCCTGTAAAAATTTTTCTGTAATGATTTGTGAAAGAAAAAATTAGTCAAAGGATGGGATGACATCAAAACAGGATTTTTTAAAGTAGTGAAAGAAACAGTGAGCTGTGAAGATACGATGAAGGGCATTCAGTGAAAGCTGACCACCCAAACTGGGAAGTCCAATCCTGCTTTTATAAATTTAGCTAGTTGCCCTAGATAACGAAATTCACCTCTCCATAAGTGTTTATGTTAAACTCTAATGAAATATATAATTGACCTTATTCCATGCAGTCACCAAATTATTCCATTCCAGCAAATTCAGTGAAAAAAAGACTACACATCATTAGTATTAGGAGCTTTTTATCACTGTTGTTTTATTTTTTTTCTGGAATGGGAAAGGAATTGAAGTCCAGACTATGGAAATTGCACTGTAAATTTTCTAAAGGAGTGTTATGCATAAAATGAATATATCTGAAAACAATTTGGATATCTGGATTATCTTATTACTAAAAAAAAAACAAAAAACTCTAGAACTTGGCATATAGTGATATGTAAGATGAGATTTGAAACATAAAATGAATAAAGTCTCTTTTCATAAAATGTAGTACTTTCTCTGTGGTTTTAAAAAAATCTTTAGGTACGGCAGTTTTGAGTTTTCTGCTGTCATCCTAGTATAAGCCTAAGCCACCCTCTGATCAAGTAGTTTGCCAAATATAGTTATATTTCCATAATATTCTGGATGTGTGCCTAATCTCTTCTTCACATATGACTCCTGATTTTTACAGAGATTGACATCAAGAGGTGTTTTTGAAGCACAGGAATGTAACTGATACCCAAATTTCTTCTTCATATGCTGTTGGCATCCGGGTGAAGGGTCTATTTCAGTAATAATCCAAGACAGTAGGTTCTTTGGCCTGTATTTGGGCACCTAGATAAATACCATGGCTCTCAATACCATCAGGGGTTCATTAGCTTTCAGTGTTTCTGTTACCAGGTGTTCAGATTTGAGGCTCATTTCTGATCTAAGATATTTAACAGTGGAGTGTTGTCCTTGGAAAATCTTTTACTCGGCTTGCTGCGCGCAAGTCTGGCGACAGACTACTCAAGATAAGTGTTGAAGTGCATCAGCCTGTTTGAGATTGTAACTAATTCAACTTAATCAATTTCTAAAGAATGTAATTGGTTAAATGACTGTTCTGGCTGAAGAACTGTCATTTGTTACAGAAGGTGAATGGAGTATTTTGCTGCCCATTATACTTGGGCTGTGAAAAGTTGACCCAGTTGACCCTACAGTAATTTGGCGACCTCAGAAATGACATGAAAGTTCTTCACGTCTTTCTAAAGCCCTTACAAATACACACTGCAGTTGACTCATTTTTATTTCCCCCACAACATTAAGAAATTAGGAAATGATTCTGTACACTGGCCAGTGCAGTTATAATAGGTATTTTTATTCTTTGGGGGGTTTTTTTTGGCTAATATGTGTGTTTAACCTTACAAAGGATTCTTCAAGAATACCATAAGCATTGTTTTGCCCAACCTTGGAAAGTTCTCTTCTGTGTCTGTCTGCATCCTTTTACCTTCACCACCCAGTACATCATACTCAACCCAAAATAGTCACTCATTTGAGTGATGTTAGTTTTAAAAGCTCAGATGATGTTGATTCAGAAAATAAACTTTCAAGTATAATTTCGATCTAACATATTCTTCTAGGCATTTGAACTGAAGTGTTAGTATTTCAATTGAAGTGACAAGGAAAGTGTTTCTCTGTAACACTTACGAATATATTACCATGATGGTAACACAAAAAACTAGCAATGAAGGAAAGTATTTATTTACATTTCAGTAGTTGGAAGGGCGATATTTTAGTGGTTGCCTCATATGCCAGAAAACTGCCTTTTAATTTACTCTTAAGTAAACACAGATGAGTGGGATTTTTTTTTTCACCACCAGTTTTCCCTGATTTCTGATGAGCATGGTTAAGTTTGAATGATGGAGTTGTTAGTTGCCGGGCTAATCAGTGCATAAAATCACTTGCAAAACTAAGAAGTAATTATGTGGGGTAGAATATGGAAGGGAAACAAGTAATAAAATAAAGTTAGGAAGCTGTTTGAAGATTAAAGCTGCAGATTAAACATTCATGAATAAATTATCAAAGGCTTTATCAAATGGCTAAACCTTGGAAAAGCTTGACAACACTCATATGTCTGTTTTTCTTATTTGTCTAGAATGCTTGCTTTATATAACTGCAAAAAGACTTTCTTGTTCAAGAGAAATCATTTAGTTTAAAAACATTCTGACTTTCTCCACAAGTGATTTCTGTCATTTAAAGGAAATTTTTGTTTGTAAGAGCATACACCTGGCAAGTTTTCAGATGTGAGGCACAAGGTTCTGCATTTTCTTTTAAGATGTTTTGTTGTTAGCCTTTCCAAAAGAGAATGTGATGTTTGTGTGTTACATTGCAGACTTCATCTGCTTGGGTTTTTATGAGTTAATTTAAATACAATTTTTTTTCTTTCCTTTTTTTTTTTTTCCTCCATCTCCTGTTTTTTTAATTCTTCTAGGAACTTTTATTGAAGTGGTTCTGAGTCTTTATATTATTATAGTTAGTAATGTACTGAGTTGTTAGACACTGAAGTAGTCATGGGAGATCAGTGAGGCGGCCACTGGGAGAGAACCACACCCTGTGTTGACATATAATCTATAATATAATATCTAATTTATTTGTCAGGACAGATACAGTAGGTACAGCGATTCCTGTTCTACAAACAGGCTTGTATCACAAATCAGAGCTTCAGTCCTACATTTCAGACCTGTCCTGTGGCAGGGGAATGGGATACTCACTCAGCCAGGCGACATGCACGGTGCGTGGATCACAGCTCAGCTACTACATGTAGCAGTTGTTCTCATCAGACTGCAGATCCTACGAGGTATCTGAATTCCAGGCATCACATTTCTCACCTCTGACCACTCTGCGGGCCCTGGGACTATTGTCTTAATTTTTTATTGCTCCCTACATTAGCTCATTGGCACAGTCACATAGCCCCAAGCCAATCTCCTTAACTTCCTCCTTCCTTGAGGCTAATTAGTGGTTGCTGCTGTGGTTTCTATCACCCTCTGGCCGCCTGCCTATATGTGATATAAGAAACATTGCCTTTGTTACCCAGCACATGCTGGATTCATCTAGTTAGTTTGAGCTGGACAAGGTTTAGTTAAGTCTCATTTATTTAGGTGGTGCCTTGGGTATGTTAACACCAGGTGTTGTGTATTGTGTAAATGAGAATTCTGGGCAGAATATTAACTAGAGAAGCTAAAGGCAGCCCCTCAGTAAGGTGGTTCAGGTGCCCTGTAGTTATGAATATTGTAATAAAGGGAGTATTCTGCATTACCCATCTGTGGTTCTGATCTCTCCATCCCATTCATGCCAACCTCTGTGTCCCCATATGGAAAGGAGCCACAGAGCTCAAGTGGCTGAATGGCTATAAATGGGATTTTCAGAAGTGTTTTGTAGAAGCTTTTTTCTGCTCAAGTGTCTTTGCCTGAAATACAGTACCTGCCCAGTAACTGAGTGTTGGCAAGATGAAAAGGGTGCCCAAAACAATATTCTTTTATTTTAAGAGTGACCCTGAAAGCTGGTTTTGTGTTTTTCATTGGTTTGGATAAATATTTTAGTGATTTTAAGTTTATTCTTTTTAGATAGGCAGCAACTGTAAATTGACTGAAGAACCTACAGAACATCAGAGAAGTAGCTACTAATTCAGTGGCACTTGGCTGAAATCCTTCCTAGAAAGCAAGACAGTGTCTTTCAATGCTGACTACCTCTGTACTGCCAGCTGTACTGTACAGCTTATAAAGTCACTTTCTCAGGGACTGTCTTGCCTGTAGGCAGATACTTAATTCCTTCTGAGTGTATAGTAAGGATCTGAACACCACAGTATGCCTGTCTTTTTCCTAACCTGACATAAACATATAATAGATCCCGTATAAATATTGAACTGTATGATTCTATGGTAAAGAACCATTTGGGCGTATTTCTACTAATTCTCAGGTTTTTGAGATTTAAGATGATTTAGGAAAGAGGTGTAGAGGTGTTTGACCTTTTCTGAGGGATGGACCAATGCAATAGGTACCAGAAATCTTACAGGTCATATTCAAGAAAACATACCTTCAAAACTGGTGGAAACTTTCCTAGAATAGAGCTGACTTCTTTTAGAGACAGAAATGCTGATTCAGATTCAGAGGGGAACTCTCAAAATCATGATTAGTCTTTTCTCCTGTACAGTAATATCTTAAGGGAAGAGAGAAAATTCAAACTTTCAATTTTAGTGGGACTCTATACCCAGCTCCTGTAATCCTTTTCTGCAAGCCTGTATAAATGTTTCCCTTAACTTACTTTGAGATGCTGAGGAAGCAAAGTACAGAAGAGGGCCTCTAGGTCTTAACCACATATCCTGTACATAACAAATGAGCACTTAGGTTATTTCCATTTAGCCTGGAGTCCTGTCCTGCACCTGTGCAAATGATAGCTTGGGAGGTGGATCTGGAGTAATGCACTGGGTCAGCACGTGGCAGCAGATCAGGCTGGTATTACTGAGGCAGCATGTCTGGATGTTTTGCAACACTTTTGTCTGCACTGATGGTTTGATTTAGAGATATCAGTTCAAATTCTTTTCAGTGCTGAAAAGCTTTAAAAGTGACGAAAGTTTTGAGTGGTCCTGAGGGACCATACTGACTCCATGTATGGGACTCATACACTGAAAGATTTCACAGAATTTAGGAATAATACCCACAGCATGAATCACTAATGCCATTGCTGAGTTGCTGGGATCCAGCCATGATTCCTGCATTTCTTGAATGTCGCTACTGCATCAGCTTCTCAGGACATTTTGTCCAAACACCAGGAGGTTGACAGACAGGTCCACGTTTGGCCTGCAGCATTACTTACACTCTGGTGCTGTCAGTGATGAAACTGTATAGCATGGACTCAGAGCTGACTATAGGTGACAGCAGGTGTTCCATTACTCACTGTCTGATAACCCTTTTCTTGGCTCAACCCCTGCTGACCAGCACAATGCAACATACTGTTCCACTGGGCCTCTGATTGAGTCCGTTTGTGGCACTCAGATAATGCTCTCTAGGTGCCTGAAAAATGCCTGTAGGGCTTTTTACTAGCTCCTTGAAAGACCCCTGAAGGTATTGTGATTTTCTGTACTGTTTTCCTAAAACTGGATTCCTGAGCATGGAGCAGCAGCTGATGATGAACTAGTCCTAGTTTGTTCTCTTGCAGTATGTTGGTCAAGTATCTCAAGCTGTTTTGCACACATCATATTGACCAACATCATCCAGAGTCTGGGATGCTTGTGCCTGGGGCCTGGAGAGGTTTTACAAGCAAAGAATCACAAAGAACAAATCAATTAAGAATCTGGAATTGTCTCCTTCCGTGATATTCTAGTTTCAGTGTGTGCTAACAGCACATTACTTGGATGGTCTACTATGAAGACTTCATAAAGGTAGCCCACTTAGAAGTTTTGGGGCTTGTTGGTGCTGCACTCTGCAGACCTTTGCAAAGACAGAGGAAGCAGTCTCTTGTCTCATTGTGAACATCTCTCAGGTGATTTTAATGCCTGGTAGTGTACCACTCTGCACAGGATCTGTAGTGGAAAGTTATCCCTTTATGGCATTTAAAATATTGGCAGCATATGTGCTTACCTTTGGGATAGCTGTTTGTAGTTAGTTACATTTGTAGAAACATATATATTTATTTCTAATAAAGATATTTATGTAAAGTAATTTTGGTGGATTTTTTATATGGCTGCACATAATTTTTTTTCCTATAAAATGTGCATCTGGTATGGCCTCAATATTTATGAATTTTTCCATAGTGAATCGTATTTAAACAGTGGATTTTGGTTGGGCTGGGAGGCACAGAGTGGATTCTTTCTTGCTCTTTATCCAGGACTGTTTTCTAGACTACTCCATATTGGTTGTTTTCACCATTTTGTAAAGCAGACAAGATGCTGTATCTTTCTTAGACTCATAGAATCATTTTGGTTGGAGAGGAACTTTAAAGGTCATCTAGTCAAACACCCCTACCATGTGCAGGGATATCTTGCAAGAGCAAGGGACCTTGCACTTGGCCATTTTGAACCTTGTGAGATTCCCAAGGACCCACTTCCAAGTGTGGACCCACTTCCAAGGTCCAGGTCCCTCTGAATGGCATCCAGTTCCTCAGGCCATCTCGATTCCATTGTCTGTGTTACTGACGAAGACATTGCAACCAGCTACTTAATGTTCACAGTCCTTTTGTCTATTGTAAAGAGTATTACAAACGTTATTTAGAGACTGTAGGTTCAAGTATGTAAACAGGCAGTTGTATTTCATTTGTGGTACCACAGGTCTTGTATTTTATTAGCGCTGCAATAATAAGAGTAAGCCTTGGGAAAACATCTTGGATCGCACTGCATTCTGTGGTGGCTGACTAACAAGAGGATATTTGGAAGCCAAAAGACTTCTTTCTAGTTGTGAATACAACTGGGAACTATTGCTGTGAATGACTTTTGTCTACCATTTCAAAAATTAAAGGTCTTTTGCCCTAGTCGATGTAATAGGTGATCTTTGATCTAATAAATGAAGCGGGATCCTCTTGAGGGGGCTGTTAAAGTTAATGTGCCATTCTACTTGCATGCTACTGTTGCTGTTTTGTCAAGAAGGTTGGCTGTTAATATCTTGATTTTCTCAAATATATTGCACTGTAATAGTCTGTAAGTTTGTTTAGCACCTGTTCAGGATAAAGTGCTGGCAGGGTGCACAATAGAAATTGCTTTATAATGTGACCTATGGAAAAGGCTTTAGAAACACATTACAGTGCTTTGAAATTGGCACAGTCCTGTGCCATTCCAGCTTGCTTCCAAGAAAAAAGCACCATTGACTCTGGCAAGATAATGTGCCCAGATATGAAATCCATCACCTTAAACAATGAGAAGCTGACATAGCATTGTAATTGAACCAGTGTGGGCATTGTGCCCAGCTGCAGATGTCTTTAGAGTTCATTGCTTTGGACAGGAATAAAATCCCAGTCTGCACGTTTGCACGTGGCTGTTGTGGAGTTGGCATGAACTCCCGAAGAAGAGAGCTGGCTATTAAGAAAGCAGTTATGCCTCCTGTAGCGATAATGTTAAGTCACTGATGTGAAAACATGTATAGCTGTCTGGGCTGGTACAAGCTGTTGCTCTGGAGCAGGTGAGGTTTAGATGTGGCCTTTTAAAGCTCTTGCACTGTTTGGTAAATGATCCCTCTTATTAGCACTAGTGAATTTTGAGAAGTAGATCTTGACTTGAAATATTTGAAAAATGTCTTTAAAAAGATTTTAAGATTGAAAACTTGTACATACTGCTTGTTTTTTTTGTTTGTCTGGCTGGTTTTTGTTAACTTTTAGGGTTTTGTTTCAATTCATTAAATACCAGCATATATTTCTTAATCCTGTTGTTGTAAGGTTAGACTTGAAATCCATCCTAGAGACCTCTGTGATAGAGTAGAAACTGTACATTTTAATTTCAGAAGCACCCACAATGCTGCAAGAAGATTAATTATTTGCAGGCTTGAAGTATGGAGGAGTGTATTAATAGTATGAACATTCTGGGTACATAGGTGTTGGCCTTCCACTGACAGAAACAGTAATAAATGTAGTAATGTAATATTATTCTCATACATGATAATTCTATTAAATAAACATTCCTGATTCAGCTTATTATGATTTGTGAATACAAAACACTTAATCTCTTCCCTAATGTAATAGTTTGGATATTAGGGGAAGTAGAGACCATCCATATTGGAAAACAGAAAGTAGGTTAGATCCTTTTAATGTTACTTGACTAAGATTTTGCAGTGGGTGGCTGATCTAAGAACTGATAGTAAATCTCATATCTTCATGTGCAAAGCATAGGAATCGTAAATACTGAGTGATGCATGTTCTAATTGGAGTTTTTAGCTTCTATATTTTTCCAGTTCATGCGTTGATGATGTGATTTTGAGAGCCAAAATGACTGACTCCTGATAGAAGGAAAATAGCAAATTACTGCAAAGACATTAGGGGTACTGAAAAGTTTCAGAATATTCACATATGCAGCAGGACTCTTAATTAGATGCCATTTACAGTCTCAATTTCTTTAGGTTTTGAAACTGGGTTTTTGTGTTGGCTGAGAAAATAGTTTGAAACCTTTTAAGATTTGGTATAATCCTTAAAATGCTTTGTTGCTGTATTGATGCGAAGGTAACAGAGTAATGGTTGTGTGCTTGCCAGATTTTAATTACTTTAATAAAAAAATCCAATGAACAGCTACAAATTCCCAGCACTACACATTATGTGTCCTTTAATCAAAAATTCCCATTCTTCAGGCAGGTATTAACTGAAGGAAGTTTTTGACATATGGTATGGCGATTGAGAAGGCAACTTGAGAGTTGCTTGTGATGTTCTACAGAATGTGAACATGGGTTAAGAAGATTGCAACTCTCAATCTGACTTTTTTGGTAATCTACATATGTGACAGCATCTTGAGATTGAAAAAATTAATTATATAAAAAAGGTTTGATGCCTGTGCACTTTACTGCTATGGGATGTCTTGACAATCTTGAGATAACTTTGGACAACTGGCTGGCATTTTCAGTGTGCAAGTGTGCTATGAAGACTGTCCAGATGCAGAAAGGTGCCCTCAGGTCTCATGGAAAGCAAAGAAGTATCTGGAAGATGGTTCTACGCTGAGTAGCAAGCAAAAATGAGGTTGTTCAGAAAACTGAGACTGATCCTTAATATGAGTAGCTGCTGGATGCAGAAGGCTGTGATGACTGTTTGGATTTCAGGAAGAAGGTAGAAGAGAAAAATAGATACTTGTACCTTTACTTGTAAGAGCACTATTTACTCCTGTGCACTGTTTTCTACCCTGTTCTGTCTACATGGTGCAAAACTTCTCAGTGGAGCAATGATACTTTCCTAGTCATGACTGAAGTTTTTCAGCTCTCTATGATGTATGAAAAACATAGTGATGAGGATTTTACATTGCATGCCAAGCAAATTACTTGGGCACCAGTGCTAACTCAGTAAATCCTGATTTTCTGTATGATAGATTCACTGTGTGGGAGAACTGCACAACAGCATTGAACAAACGCTTAGAGTTGTTTGTGCAATTTAGAAGACTTTGGAAGGTAATTTCAATAATCCCCTGCTGATCCTGCTCTGAAAAATCTGTATTAGCCAGAGAATATAAATACATGAAGTTTTCCAAAAGCTCCACGTACCTGCAATTTTACTAGTGCTAGGAAACTGTTTTCCATATTCAATCTGTTTCTTGAAGCAGAATTAATAACCTGATTTCAAATAGCTTTACCACTCCAAGCTGTTTTTCCTCAAATAATTACATAGATTACATACACTTGCATACTTCAAGATAATAAATTCGGTATGCACACTTCCTGATTATGAAGAAGAAATAATGACTTAATAGCCTTAACATCTATAGCAAAACACTTCAGAGGAAGTAAGTTTTTGCTATGCATGGCAGTTTGATAAATGAGGCAACTACTTATGAATTTGTTGTCTCAGTGTTTCTTTTTTACATCAAAGGTATCTATTTTTACCTTTCATTAATTTTTTTCATGTATTGAATGGTGAAAGTTACATTACTGTGCTTCAGAACATGAACTCAGTCTTACTTAAGATGGACAGTGTACCAGTGGCACTGCTTGTAATGGTGCTATAACAGCAACTGGCTTTTACTTAAGCATTTTGTTCTCTAGATCTCAAATGCTTTATAGAGGAAATTGTAATAGCCTGTGTACTAAACACGTTTTTGTCTCTGTTGGGTTTTATTTTTAGAGGAAAGTTTGCTTATATCATGTTATTCCTTAGAAGAGGTAAAAGAGTAACATCGTATTGAAGGCCTGAATAATCAAAATCAGGATTTGATCATAGGGTGCTAATTGCATTTACTGATTATTCCATAAGTGAAGAAACAATCTGTTTTGTTGGCTATTGTGATAGTGAGATCCCAAAAGGCAGAAAGCTTCTCTCCCTCTTCCCTTTCCCCACCAAATGTTTGGTTTTAATAGGTAATAGCCACATGACTCAGTATCTGGGTGTCAAAGTACTCTTTGTGGTGAATTCAGCAAGAGTTTCAAGGGCTTAAGAATAAATAGGCCACCTCTCTTGAACTCCTATTGAGCATCTAAATGACCCTGCTGCAGATTTCTGTCTTCTCATCTCTCCTCATCCAAAAGCAACTTTAATGGTACGTGTCTGACATCACACCAGTAGCTGAGTGATGTTCTTTTGCACAGGAATTAATACAGTCTTTCAAAAGGATTGATCAATAGTTAAAGGTCTGCCTTTATCTAATAAGTGAGTGTTGCCCTAATTTTAAATTGTTCATACATTTGTTGCCTTTAAGATTTCTCATGACAGTTCCTGAATCTGTTTGTCATCAATTCAGTGAAGCTTTTTTGGACTAGAGACTCATATTCACCACTAATGAAGTTTGTGGGGCTTTTTTTCCTGGTTGTTTTTAATTTTTGACTTGGGCAACATGAATTGTTCACTGTCACCAACAGCTTGTGAAAGTACATAGGTGAAGAGTTGCAAATAACAGCAGTAAAAATTCTTTGCTTCTCTGAGTTTCTTACTGTGTTATAGTGAAATTGCTAAACCTTGTAATAATATGGTTAATATTGGCTCTCTTTTATTTGTGTGTGACTTACCTGAAGACCTGGTAGACTTTCAGACTTGGCATTGTGTGGACCACAGGAAGGGGCTGCCTCCCTCGCCTGGGTCTGCCAAACCTTGCTTCCTTCGCTGTGTGTTTGTGTGCACTCTAGCACTGTTTGCTTTGTGGCTGTATTAGAAAGGCCACAGCAAACAGGTGGCTTCCCAGTGTCTCTTCAGTTTGGATAGGCTTTTGCTGATTGCATTCACTGTCACTTTAACTAGGGTACGTACTGTTGTCTTAATACAGCAGTGATGTTTGGGCTTTGATATTCAGCAGATGGTCATGACCTTGTAGTAGCATCTCAGAAATATTGCCAGACCCCCTAGCATGCTTGCTCGTGAGTGGCATCATTGAGGAGTTAGTCTGTGCCTTTATCCAAGAGAATTATTCCAATTGCTGTCTGGCTTGCCAAGTAGGTTTATATGCAAACTGTAACATGTTCCAAACATCATTGCCAAGTTAGTATTTTGTTCAGGAACATGTGAGTTCATGTCACTGATTTTGGGATCTAAGTAAAGCTGTAGCCTTTTTTTTTTTTCTGACTGAGAGCTCTGCATGGATGTGTTCTTTTTCACAAGAAAAGACTGGACACTTCTAGCAGGTCTGTGGCCCTTGCTAGGACATATCTGTAACTATAAGGGGGTATGAGGATAACTCACTTCCTGACTCGGACAGTCCTTGAAGTTTAAAATTTAAAAGAAGATTCTTTGACTGCTGCTTAACCTTGACAAATATAGCTTCCTGTTATATGATGAATATAGTATTTCCCTGCCTCTAGTAAAATGCAACACTTAGTCATAGCAAAGTGCTAATGTTTAACTTCTTGTAAGTTCTACTCTCAGGATATTTAGGTATAGCACCATATAAATTTATTAATTCTGGACAGCATTTTAGATGCAATGCAGAGCCTAGTGCTTTTCAACATCCCCTTCTTTTAGGGCTGACAGCTTTTTATGCTGTCCTGTTTCACTAAGAAAGATGTTTGTAAAAAGTGGTTTATTCCTTTTGTGACACATTGCATATGTCACATCTGGGCAGGTTAAAAATGTAACTGTTGCTCAAACATCTGTACAAGGAACAGCCCTCCATTATGGTCAGGTCCCTGAAGGTTTGGCTGTGATGCTGAGAGCCAGATTTTCAATAGTTTTGCACATGTCAGGCTTCTTGCAGCTTGGCTTGTAGGTAAAAAGCCAAGATCTCATTGTTTCCAAGCTTGTTATGCATTATTGTCATTTCACTCCAAATGTTACTGCTACATACTGGTTGTGGAAAGGTGCAGTTGTGTTTTGCAGGTAGAGGACCAAAAGCAGATTGCCCTGTTTGCAGTGAGGTGTGTTGCCTTTGCAGCTGGCTTACACTCACACCCACTTATGCATGGGCACAGTTAGAAAAGTATGCTGCTATCTATGAATTTGATTAACTTGATTGACTTAAGTCCCAGCTTTTACTGCATGCTAGAAGTAGGTGTGTAAAAACTTTGTTAATGTCTTTATTTTACTTTCCGAAAATACTGTGAGTAAATTTTGCACCTAATCTTCATGCATAAATAATAAGAGGTTATGTGTCACTAGTGTGTTATTTATTATCTTATTTGCAGAGCAGCATATGTAAACTATTACATGTTAGAGAACAGTTAGTTTTGTAATATATTCTGAAGAATATCCGTGACATTGCTTTTTCTTTGAAACAGTGCCAAATCTCAAGAGGCTTCTTTTAAATTCAGCACTTGTCTAAGTAAAAGCCCCACAGCTTCAGGGAAAGATTTGCCTCAGTCAAAGTTGATAAGGCCCTCTGGAATTGCCTTAAAGTAGAAAGCTCTTCTGTGTATATACTTGACTCTGAGTGTGTATTCGTGTGTCTGACAGTCTAAGATGATAGATCAACTTCATGTGCTTTGCTTGAGATGGAATTTTTTAACTTATTTATGCTGCTAGTTCATTTTCTTTGTACAGGTAAAGGATGAGCTATATAAGTTAATATGAATAATTCGATTTTTGGAGTCTCTTGTTTTGTCACGAGAAAGATCTTGATAAAAGAAAAGGGCACAGGTTCCACCTGTGTGAAGGCAATAATAGAGTGGATTAAGCTCTTTAGGTTCAACATGGGGTTACAGTTGGCTGACAAAGTTACAGCATTGGATGGTTTCCAAGCTACCGTAGATACAGCTGGTCACAGAGAAGCAGCTGAGAGCATCCATTCTCTTGTGCTCCTTTCTGCAAGTTCTCCTTATGTGGGATGTGTACTAAGATTTACATTTATAGCAGACAATTATTGAAGCTTAAAAATAATTGCAAAAATACAACAAAACAAGTCACTACAGTAGTATAAGAAACTTTTATCCATTAATTCTTTAATCTTACTCTGAGTCCGACCTAGTACAACTTCCCTTGGTTATTCTCTTAAATTATGAAAGAGACCTGTACAGCCAGAATAATCTGAGTTCTGGTTGTTTTGGCATCTGCTGGAGTCTTCTTTTGTTGTCATTATGCACTGTACTCACATCTCAACCTGAAGTAGTGTCCAGTGGATGAAAGACAAGTCTCATGAGAGTGTTTAAAGCATGGGAGATTGCCCTTTCTTTGAAGGTTGTTTTGGGGGGGAAAGTTTGCTATTGGAAATAATCGAGACTAACGAGCAGGATGTAGCCTAGGATAATAAAAATATTTTACTGGTGTCTGTCAGGTTGAATATGTGTCTGCTTAGGACCCAGAGCCTCCTAAAGTTCACAGGCAGCTGTAAAACGTAAACCAAAGTGAATATATTGCTTCCTCTTTATCATTTTTGATCTTTTGCAGTTGTGTTACTCCTGTGTTCACGCAAAATATTTTGAAGCATTTGTCTGCAGTTTGTTGTTTTCCCCTTCTATAGGTGAATGGTGCATCAAGAAAGAGAATGTTGTTTTAGATCATCCAGGAGAAACTGACATTTGTAATTCAAGAGTAAGCCAATCCTAGCACAATTTTTATTTATGTATTTACTTTTGCTTGTAAGCAATAATTGTGCTGCTTTGCTGCTGTTACGCAATAGAGACTTACTGAACCTTTTAAAACCACTTATTATTATTTGTAATTAGAACTAACTTGTGCAGCTGTCACTAAGCTCCTCGTCAGATGATATATTTATTATGTTAGAAATGAGAGGAGGCACGTGAGTAAGACTTTGAAAGGAATATGCACTGCTCAGGGTAGGGTTTTATGTTTAAATGGGTGATCAGCACGTGTGTGAGACCAAGATGATTGCAGTACCAGTGCCTGACTAGTTATGTGCTGCCTTTAATCCTGTGATATTGTGTTTCATTGTCTCCCAGTACACTACTGTCACAACTGAAATAAAAACCCTCTGAATTCAATGAACACTTTAATCTGTCATCATAATCATGAACTCTTGTCAATCATGGCTTAAAAGTTAAGCATGCGGATCAAATCTGCAGTAAGAGGAGACACCTGGACTCCACAATGTAAGTGGAGATAGTCTAGGATGCTAAAAATTTGTTTCAATTGCGTTGTACAGTTTTAGCTGAGTATGGTGTTAATGTTGTTGTTCCTCATCTTTAAAAAATCTGGAAAGGTTACTCGGTGACTTTTCAGAAGAAAATTTTTTAGCTTTTTGACTTTTTAGAATAAAATGAAACTGTTATGGGAATTTTACTTGTTCATGGCAATACTTTGGATTTTGGGTTTGCTCTTGAGCTGAGAAGAAAAATCACAGTATGTGGAAAAGTTGAGTACCTTATGCTAAGGTTTACAAATGGCACTAAAACTGAAAGAGACTGTAGTCACTTAAAAGTACTTTCATTAATTAAAACCTGTGCTGTTGAAAATTGTAGCAAAATTCTTATTCTATGATGAGCATTCAGAGTAATCTGAATTGTGATTGTTAGGTAATTTTCTTTTCATTACTGCCAGTGAAAATAACATCACCAACTGTGATCAGGGTTGAGGACCTGACATATTGTTGATAGCATTGCCTTTCCCTTGTCATTATGAGACTGGGTGTTCAGTGGCTTACCTTTTTGCCAAAAAGCAACTGCAGTCTGTTGGGCTTTTTTTTGCAAGCAGAACCAGATGTTTAAGAATGAAAGCTGAAGGAAACATAGTCTGGCTTTACCTCTTCTTTGTGAATTAAGTCTCACATAGCTTTAATTTGGAGTGAAAGACTGAGATTTAACTTTGGCTGATACCAGGTCTATGTGACCTTCTACTATTGTCACGTGTGGTTAAAAGATGACAACCCAACTTTCACAGAGTTATAAGCATTGGAAAAATCATTCTTTTCATATGCTAAACCTATCCCATGTTTGCACTGAGGTGAGCTATCCCAACTGTTCCGAAGCAAAACTAGCAGCCTGTGTTTCATCTACCAAGAGTACTGAGAGTGTGTCTAATCCTGATGTGGGTGCTTGAGAAGGACTTTTTTCCAGCTGTTGCACCTAGCTGCTGCTGTGCTGGGCCTGGCAGCTGAGAGCCATATGACCAGCAAGGAAAAAGAATGCAAACACTAAGAGCAAAACAAGCAAACAAAATCAGATTGATGAAATGTGAAGGGAAAAGCACATGAGGAATGTGGTGAGAAGTTATAGCAGGAGGAATAAATTTATGTAGGACTTGTGAGGAAATAGAAAAAGCCTTTTTAAGTCTACTGTGATGTGGGGATTTCAGCCCTCGTGTGGCTCACACATCTAAGCCTATGATCATACTGCTGTGACATGGGAGAGATGTCCTTTTGTCTTGAGAAGAGATGTACACCTTTGGTTGCTTGAGGAAGCTTTGAGGCCGTGGGTTTCTTCAGGTCAGAGTGAACCTTCAGAGGGAGGAATGACCAAAGTCTCCCATGCACATGCAAGGCCATGAAAGGCTTAGATGAAAAATGACTCAGACACAAGTAGTAAAAGCCACAGCCAGGATGGATAGCTGCTCCCTGCTACTGCATGGGAGGGTACCTGCCATTCACTGGGGTTGAGGAAGGTGGAGAAGTCCCCATTTCTCAACTACATGACCTGGAGTGCTGCAGTCCTCCTCTGTCCTGACCTGTAGCTGGTGTTACTCTGTAAATAGTAGGGAAGGAATGACTCATTCTTGGAGATTATAATTTGACTCTCTGCTTGAGACCTATTGCATCCAAAGCACTGCATTTGAGAAGGATAGTATGCTTTTTACACTGTTGTTTTGATCTAATTATTTGTCATTTTCCAGATGACAGAACTTTGATACTGAGATATGACTTCCTACAGGCGGATGAGTTTTTCAGGACTTCTGATTCTGAGGATTTTGCTTTTATACGACTACAATTGTACCATATAGTTACCATCTGGCTGGCTTGTGTCCTCAAAAAGTGTCTAAATTTCTTTCTAAAGTTAATTTAAATTCCATTGAGGCTGAAGAATAATTTAATTCTGATACCTCATTTCTTATTTCATCCATGTTATTATCTGAAAAAGTTAAATGAAGCCTAAATAGTTTTTCTCAATATGGCATATGCTTTTTGCATCATAGGGCCAACTATTGATATGGCATGATAATAATACAATGGAGTGGCTAGTTGAAATGATAATACTTTCATGCCTTGCTAGTATAGAATAGCTATCTCTACATGCTTCAGCTGTCCCTCAGCAATACTTGTCAGCCAGGTGATAGCAGCTATTTCTGTGTTTGCAAGATGACCATGTGTGCTTGGAGTGTTATATGTTCATTAAAATAGTTTAACAGCTTTACCAATAAAATTTAGTCTGTAAGAACCATCAAATTGTTCTAGCTCAGGCTACTGGGATCTATTTCAGACTACTTAAGCAAAATAAATCATAATTATATCTGGATAAAACTGCTGGGATCTGACGTGCAGCATTTCATTGGTTGCCTTATAAATGTGAATCTTCACCTCTGACAGTATTTTAACTGTAATCAGTTACTTGTGTTCTGCCACAGCTCTGTGGTGATGGAGGAACCCATAAAAAAAAATGCAAAGTTCAAGAACCCATTCTTTCTGCACTGTTAAGTCTTTCTAAAATGAGCTCACGTAAGCAGCAGTGTTTCTTACCCCAGTCCTTCTACTACTGGACAAAAAAGAAAGAGAGACAATGACAGTATGATTGAATTTTGGGACTGTAACGCATTGTGAGACTCCTGTGATTCAGGAAAGTTTTGGTGTATGTATGATTATGTCAGTAAAGGCACTCCTAAACCTACAGCTGTGGCTGAGGACATGGCCAAAGTGTTAGCATACACAGGGATAAAGTATAACACAAAATATGCTGTAACTCTGTTAGGTAAACCAGTGGTTCCACTTTTGCTGGAACATTTGTCACTCCTACAGAACATGAAAACAATAACATAAAATGCAAAAAAAAAAAATGCTGGGAGGAGGATTTGTAGACAGAACAACTTGCTCTCACACCTCTTACCTGTGTTAATAAGGTAATTTGTGATATCTGTAGAAAGAAGATATCCCACCTTATATTGTGGCTTTAAAACAAGACATGCATCTGATATTTCATGTTCATGTTTAATGAACCCAGGCTTCAGGTTGGGATGGGAACTGGTAGCTGGCAGAGGACCTAAAGGGGAATATCCATTAAGAACTCAAGCATCTAGCCCCAGGGAGCAGCTCCAGCATTCACAAAGTTCTCAGGCAGCTTCAACCCAAAGAACTATCTGAGTGCTTGGCAGGGAAATAGGGACTTCAGATACTCCAGTGGCTGGATCTGAATAAAACCAAACAGGTGTAATACATTCATGCCAGAAAACTATCTGTGAGGAGTGCAGCTGGAGGGAGAGAAGTGGAAGTTGTGTGGTGTTTAGGGAATGCTCAAAACCCAGGATTGCTGGGAACCCTCTACTGTAACTTACAGAAGGAAAGCATCTTTGGACTTACAGGTGAGATGGAAAACAGCTGGTGACAATTGGTGTCACTCACAGTTCCATCTTGGGACTGGTGCTCTTTACTATCTCTGTCTCTTGGATAGACAGCAAGATTGAGAGCACCCTCAGCAAGTTTGTAAATGACAGGAACTGAGCATTGCAGCTAACACAACAGAAGGACAGGATGCTGTCCAGGGGCACATGGACAAGCTGTAGAAGTGGGCCCACGACAAACACATGAGGTTCAACAAGTCCAAGTGCAAAATGCTGTACCTGGGTTGGGGCAATCCCAGACATGAGTCAAGACGGGGAGAAGAACTCATCGAGAGCAGCCCTGTGGAGAAGGACTTGGGGATTCTGGTGGATGACAAGCTGGACATGAACTATAACAATGTGTGCTCACAGCCCAGAAAGCCAAAGCCAACTGTGTCCTGGGGTGCAATACAAGAAGTGAAGCCAGCAGAGTGAGGGATCTGGAGTGCCGTGTCCGGCTCTGAGATCCCCAGCATAAGGATGTGGATCTGTTGGAGTGAGTCCAGAAGAGGCCACCAAGATGATCAGAGGGCTGGAAACCATCTACTGAGAGGACAGGCTGACAAAATTGGGGCTGTCTAGCCTGGAGAAGAGAAAACTCTGTGGAGACCATATTGTAGCCTTTCAGTACCTAAAGGGGTCTTATAAAAAAGAGGGAGAACAGCTTTTTGCACAGGAAGATAGTGCTAGGACAAAGGGCACCAGTTTTAAAGTAAAAGACAAGATTTAGATTAGATGTTAGGAAAAAAGTCTTTACTGTGAGGGTGGTGGAACAGGTTACCCAGAGAAGCTGTGGAAGCTGCTTCTCTTGAAGTGTTCAAGGCCAGGTTGCATGGGGCCCTGAGCACCTGATTTAGTGGGTGGCATTCTTGCCTGTGGCAGGGGGGGTTGGAACCAGATGATCTTTAAGGTCCCTTTCAAGCCTGGCCTTTCTATGATTCTGTAAATATATATATGTGTGTGTGTGTGCGCGCAGGTCTGGCTATTTCACAGGTGACGATAATGGATGGGATTCTTCCTCAGTGGCATGTGGTACTAGTGTAATAAGGTTATGCTAGATGTCTCTAGTCAGGTGGTATTTAGCATGTACAGAAATGGTACAAATCTGACTTAGGGCAGTCAGATTGCTTTGCTGTGGAGATCAGACAGACTAATTTTTGACATTTCCTCAGCCAAGTTGCGTAATAGGTTCTGACATGTATCCAAGCCCTGCAATGCAATGATACTTCATGATGAGCCAAATAGATGATGTACTGTGTGTGAAACAATGAATGTTATTTATCCAGCTGAGGCTCGAAATGAGGTAGATAATTTTATGAGGTAGGAAGTTCAGGCAGGCTGTGACAGACAGACTGAGGTACAAAGAAGACTGACACATCAGGTGGAATGGTAATGAAGAGTCCAAGTGTTTCACAAGATAAAAAAGCTGAGAAAAGAGGAGAGAGCAGAAAAGACTGATGAAGTATCCTGGAACAGATCCATGCAGAGTTTATAAGAACATGCTCAGCTTTGGAGATAGAAATCTTCCCTTTGATAGCAATGCTGTGGGTAGGGACCATGGATTTGTCTGTTGAATCTATTGTCACCTAGATAGACATCCAATGGGTGAGTGCTCAGCCCACTGGGATGTTTCAGCCCTCTTTGCTGGAGGTGGGGACCATCCTGGCAGGTGGAGGCTGGCAGGATGGGGCACTCACTCACACAGCATTACCTGGAGCCACCACACTGCTCGTGGCATGCGTATTTCACAGGAGGAGGGGTTGGGCTCAGTGCCTGCCACTCTGCTCTGCTGCCTGCCTGCAGTCCTGGCCTGTTGGCCTGGTGCTCCTCCAGCTGTGAGGGAGAGGTGCCAGTTTGCTGGGGAGGCTCTCCTCTCCCTCTGAGCAGTGAGGGGTTGGCTCTGTTCAGTGCCCTACTCCTTCCTGAGTCAGTTTAACAGGGAGAAATGTGAAGTGGGATAAAATGATGACAGCTGGGTTGTACTTTGGAAGTGGAAAGGAAAGAGTTTGATCCATTTATGGCTCGGAGTGATGGAGCTTGAAATGTAATCAATAGCAGTTATTTTCCCAGTGTTAGAGTTGAATCAGAAAGGATGGTTTGGTTGGTATAGTTCAGCTGACTTCTGGATATTTTAATTACATGATTTCAGCAAGGCTGACAGTTTTATGCCTGATGATACTGAAGTAATTCTACGACCTTCAACAAAGTTGCTCAGGATTTACTCTGAGAATGTAATTGGGTGAATTCATTTTTCTGACTTGACAGGTAAAAACCTTCTGTTGTTGTGAACTTCATGTGAAATGGGATGTCCTTTGAAATACCCAGGAAAATATTCTTCTTCTCATGTACACGTGGAATACTCGTTCCCTTTAACAGTAGCTATGTTTGTGTGTGAAACACTATGTGAGCAATATCCTGGGCATCAGTAAAAGAAGGAACAGGATTCTGAACTCTTGTGTAATTCTTAGGTTGGTGCATGGTTTGATGTAGGAGCTGTTACTTGCAGTGACGATTGATAGCTTTTGGAGTTTCTTATAACCAGAGATGGGTAAATCCTTTTATTTTGACTCGATGATGCCACTGTAATTCTTTCCAAGATTAGGACAAACTTGACTTTCTGCATCAGCTGATGACCAAATGGCAAAGCATGTTCTGTTCCTGGCAGGTGCTTATAGTGGTACTCTAGGTCTCACTCACCAAATGGGGTGGGTGTTTTGGTTTTTTTTCAGTCTGCTGTTTCTGAAAGATAGAATTTGTTTGCTGTAAATGCATCAATAAATTTAGAGTATGGGTGGTTTTGTCCATTTTGTGTGGGGTGAGAGGGGTTTTTTTGTTTATTTGTGGTAGTTTTTTGGTTTTTTGACAGACACTCATGGTAGGTAAGAAAGACAAAACTTTTTGAGTGGCTGACATCTTGTGCTTGAGAAGATAAATTTAGATAAATAATTGACTTTTAGTTTCAATTAGCTTTTAGTTTCTTTCCATTCCAAAATTCCCTTCATAAATATGGAAGAGCAGTGGCATTATTTTTTTTTTAACAATTGAATGGAAAAAAAAATCTTTCTAAATTTTCTGTTAATAAGAATTAAATGGTTTTGGAAGAATAAAATAATTTCAAATATTTTCAAACTAAATTTTAAAAATGAAAACCAGGTGATCTGGCATTTTACTCTTACTCTCTACCTGTGGGTAAATGTAGTGATCCTGAAAAAACAATGTTTTGACAAAGTTGGCTACTAGAAACAAGCTTTTGCTTATTGCTCAGTATCATTAGTCTTTATTAACCCAACCCAATTAATTAAATGTCACGCCACTGACATTTAAACTCCTATTTTTGTTCCTAGTATTTCTATTTTTAGTATAAAAATACATTTTAAAACAAAATACTCTTAAAATACTCGGGAATAAATTCAATTCAGCATGGACATTTCTGATACTCTTGAAGAGACTTTTATTTTTTACCCCAGGCAGGCAGGAAAGTTCAGAGTAGTTGTGTCATGTTGAGTGTTTTGTGCAAGCTGTAAAAATCTGTGGACTTGATGTAAGCTGACATTATCCATAATATAACTTTATTCACTGCTCCTTCTGCTGTGATGAGTCTCCACCAAATCGTCCAATTAGTGCAAAGTTATAATATTATAGACAGATGGAAAATTAATATTTATAGAAAATTGCCCGAGGTTTTGATAGCTTGAAACTCTTGGAGCTACAGATGATATGTTAGCAGTTGAGATGTAGAAAGCAGCCTGTTCAGGAAAACATGAAAGCTTGTGTACTTTCTGAAGCAGTAGGTCATCGAGCGATGACCATAAATTTCAGCTTTAGTTTTCTGTGAATTGAAACCATCTGTGGTAAACTGTTCAAAATGAATTAGTTTGTATTGGTAAAAAGTAAGTAAATAGATATATATATATAGAAACTATTTCCTCAAATGGTCACCAAAATCTAGAAGAAGTTTTCAAGGTCCATCTCTCATCTCACAGTTATTTTGAGTTTTGCAAATGCCACCATCTTGACAGACTTAAACAGTGCACAAATCAAAAAAGTTTTAATGAGAGGGAGAAGAGATACATGTCACTCAGTGTCCCTTAAATACTGTTGGTTTGATGGTCAGGGGCAGTAGTATGGTTTCATTAATATTGGTCTAAGTCCAGAGTAATAACCTCAGTGGTGTGGTTACTTTGGAAACATAGTAATTACAGTAATTTTTTCTGGGATTCACACATTTGAATCTAATAATCTTAGAATACCATGTTAGAAGGGAGCAGCAACTGATTTCAGAGGGAGCTGAACTGGAGCCCATTCTTTGCTCTCATTGTACATAGCTAAACTATCAACTTAGTGCTCTGTGGAAGTCTGGTTTTCTGGACAGATTTCATTCCTTCCTAAAATTCATAGCTTGAAGTTACCTTCAGGGTTTTCTGTTAGTGACTTTAATGTGTTTTGCTGATCTGTAGCTGAAATTTTTAATTTCAAAGTGCTGTTTCTTCCTCAAAAGCAAACCTGGTAGTAGACTTGTCTGTGTGTGTGCCCACCTATAGCACACTTAAAGTTTAATAAAATAAAATATTACTGCCCTGTTTAGCAGAATATTATTGCTATATGCACGATGACATGTCATTACCTGGAGAAGAACCTTTTAAGTCTCTCCTGCACATCCATGTTCATGATGAGCCCAAATCACTCTGCAGCTGTGTTGTGAGCTTGGGTACAGCCCACGAAGTCTCCACAGAGGGCCTCTGCAGGGCTGTGTGTGTGCAGGGGGACTCTAAGAAGTTTCAGTGTTAGTTGTGGGGGGAGAAAATAGAGGCGTATATAGAAACTTATTGTGTCTGTAACATGCTATTTCCTGTGTAAGAAGTTTCCATAGATGCCCCTTGCAGAGGCTGGAGTGTTTCAGGAGGAAGTTGCAAGATTCTCCCGTACTTAAGTGATACTTTTGCTATATTCCATACCAAAATATTCATGCTATTGATTATGAATATCCCATGCCATTCTTGCCTTGTATGATATTGCTGTCTTAAACTTGTGTTGCATTATGCCACTACAGTAATTATTAGAACAGGCAAGAAGGATTTTAGTCAAATTAATAATGCTCTGATAGGAGTAAGCCTCTCCATGTTAAAGACAAGAGCTGCTTTTCTATTTTCTTTCTTTTCCCTTTTCATGTTTCCCTTCTCCTCCCTTCTCCTCCCTTCTCCTCCCTTCTCCTCCCTTCTCCTCCCTTCTCCTCCCTTCTCCTCCCTTCTCCTCCATCTTTTTTTTTTTTTTCTCTTCTTCCTTCTTCCTTTCATTTTAAATCAATAGTATTTTATTCACCTGGAAAACTAATGCTGTTTCATATATATCTTGCAATTGTTTCACTAATGTTGCTTTCCAGCATCTTAGTATTTTAAGCCAGATTGCTGCAAATACATAATGCAAAGCTATTTAAAAGCTGTGGCATGATACTTCAGATGATTTGTAAAGTTTAAAGTAGCAGACTCTTTGCACAAAACCACCTGTGCATCTCATATCTATTACAAACGGTGAGATACAGCCACAGCAGAGGTACTTGTGCTCCTGCACGCGTCGCTGCTTTTGGAAATTCCACCAGTGCACTCGCCTCTCTTCAGCGGCTTTGAGAGTCCCACCTGTGGTTCTCTTTTCAGAGCAGCCAAGTTTCAGTACTTGTGTCACCCCCACAGCTGCTGCTTCTCCTCCAAACTGTACATGGAGAAGTGCAAGTGTGCTTTCCTGGCATTTTCAGGAACAGTATGTCAAGGTCACCAAGAAGAGTGGGGAAGGTGTCTGCAGTCTGACATCTGAGATCTGCAGTTTTTAGAAGAGCATATTGAAGGCAGAAATGAGGGACAAAAAGGAATTTTTCCTTTTTTTTTTTTTTCCCCGGGGTGACAGCTGATGCTGGTTGTATTATGTAAATACTTGTGGAGAAGGGACAATGAGAAGTAAAGATTTCTCAGCAAAAAGAGTACAGTGACTAAGCCATTGTGTTATGTCTAACAAATATAAACTGGAGGCAAAGCACACTACACTGTGTCTGTCAACACATACATTGTTGTTAAGTGTTTGGGGGATGGTGAGCCAGGTGGTGATTTCTTCATCTCATGCATGTTTTCAGATAGAGGCTGAAAGCAAATTCCAGAGGATTTACTCTTATAAATAAATACTAATCTTCCGGCTTAATACAGGAGTAACTGAATAAAACTTCATGTCCCATGATGTGTTTGGTTTAGGATGATTGAAGGAATGGTGCAGCAATTCTGAGGAATACAAAGACTTTTTTGAGAGAGGAAAAGGGGAAATTTCTTCTCTGGGGTTCATGGTGGAAAGCAGAAGAATTGACAGGCTTCAGTGCAGTGAGTTGGACATAAAGAAAAATGTTCCACTTGTCAGAACAGTGAAATATTGGGGGGAAAAAAAAAATCAACTCTGTGGAAGTTGCAATAATAATTTAGATGAGGCTAACATTTTCCTTGAAGAGGAGGGATGAACTGGATGACCTTTAAATATTCTCCCAGCCTTTTTTCAGAGAGCCTATAGTGGGTACCATAGCTGTAAAATTTATTCCCAACTTCCTAAATCTTATTCAGGTTATCTTTTACCCCTCCTCAGCCAAAGTCTCTGAACTTCATGTGGTACATCAGTCTAATGCCCTTACATCCAAACAAATGATATTCTACATGTAATTTCAAGGGACAAAGTTACAATCTACCATCTTCATTTTAGGTCCTCCAGGGAAAAGAGGTAAGCGGGGAAGAAGAGGAGAGACTGGTAAGTTTTCAATTTCATAAGATCTTTTGTCATTTGATGTCTGTTTTTGTGAGGATGCATACCCAGAACGCCTAGATTTTTAGTTGTATTGCATGTGTGCTCTGAAAAAGAATTCTGAAACTTCTCTGGTAAAATATTGTGAGCCTTGGCATATATCTGGTGGCCTTCCAGATATTTTTCTAGTCTTGGGCATCCTTAATTTGTAGGCACACTTCTTAAAGCTCGACACGCTGTCTTTGGAAACACATCTGTAACTGTCAAACCCTTTAGGGGTCTTCTCCCACTTGCACAAGTTAGAATAACTCCATGTAAGTCTGTAGTTGGAATACTATGTCAGTGTTACGTCAGGCCCCTTTGGCTTGGGGAGAACAATTTTATAAGGAAATAAATAAGGAAATAAAATTCCTTATGTCAAGAATGTTGGTAATCAGGGGCATAATGTGATAAGTAGACTACTCTGCATGAGAGAAGTTGTTTTATAGAAATGAGCAGTTAAGTTCTAGCAGAAATAAGAAAAACATTTGTTGGTTCGTTACTCTGTACCAGGGAGGCTGCTGTTGATAGAAACCTGCTGGTGGTGTGTAGCTTGAAATTTCATTTGAAGCAAAGTTGTGAGATGCTGAGCACCTCTTGCTGTTGACATTCACAGCAATTGAATCAATTACCTTGCGGGATTGAGTTTTTCATCAAGGTGACCTTTGTGGAGGCAATGCAGTAGAAAATGAGCATTTCTATTCTCCTTGGCTGTCTTGTCGAATCTGCCAGCTAGGAAAGTCTTCCAGTCACCTTGCTCTCTGTAAATCTTCTGTAGCCTTTCTTATCTATGTAAAGGATAATTTATCTGGCTCTTAAAAACTATTTCCATATCTTCCTGAATCACAAAACTAAAGACAAGCCCTGACAAAGGTTGATACAAATCACCTTGGTGTTTCCATTCACTGTTGTCTTAGTATTTACTTCAGAGAAAGAGGCTATGATATAGAGAGAAATTTTGTGGTTGAAGATTAAATTACAAATGATCCTGGAAATTAATTTGTGTGATGTGCATCGATTCATTGTACATCTCAAATAAACACATGCTAAACTATTAATAAAGGAAACGGATCCCTCATTTAAAAACAGACCTGCACCTTAAAATGCTGTTTAAGAATGTTTGCCTGAATAAAGAAATTACCTTAGTTGCTGGACAATAAAAATTGCATTGTTAAAACCAAAAGGCTGTCAATATTAAAAGCAATCTCAAAGTACAGCTGCTGCTGTTTTATACTCCTTTTGCACTTCACTTTATTCAGAAATTAGAGAGAGGCATAAAAGCTTAATGAAATGCCATTGATTTGGGAGCTGCAGCTGCTCAACCTAATAAGACTGAAATAGTAGATTTGATTTGTGGCCCTTTGATAATGTTTCCAAGAACGGCTACACAAAAGTCTTTGAGGTCTAAATAATTGAAAAAATGTGCAAATATCACTTCACGAAGTGTGACATTTTAATGGGGAGCATTTTATATGTGTGCCTTGAGAGAGGAAGGTGATGAAAAGAAAGTTCAGCACTGTCAGGTGGCCACTGAAACCTCCCCTCACAGGCAGAGTTGGAATTCTGGAAGATGCTGGTACACATATTCTTGACAAGATGCCCAGGTTAAATGCCAAGGGTACTTTGTGCAATTCCTCAGCCAAGCTCTGATCAAATGCTTACTGTGTGGTTAACTGAAACTGGTGATGTGGTTACAAATGCTTTATGTGGAGTCTGACAAAATGAATTGTAGTCCATGGCTGGTATTTTTGGACTGGCATGAAATTGCATGGAAATGAATGGAGAAGAAATTTTCATAAGATTGCATGACTGTAATTGAAGATTTGTTAAGGTAAGTGCATGCATTTAGGCAGTAGTCATATTTACAAGTTTCAGAGCACTACCAAAGCTCAAAATTACTTGAGTGGGAGAATTACCAGTGCTGCTCACTGACAATCCCAAGGCCTTGTGCTTGACTGTACATGTGTGTCGTTCTTCAGTAACTTCGTAACCTTACGTGTTCTTTTTTCTCTTTTTTTACCCTTTTTCCCCCTCTCCCCCACCCCACAGGACCTCCTGTAAGTACAGTGATACATTGTTGGTTCTTCCAGAATCAGGGAGAAATCTGTTAGATCCTGTTAAGTTATCAGCGTGATAAAATGTTCATGTATGCTCAAGAGGGATTTTTGATATTTACACGTACGCAGTATCTTGGAGCTGAATAATTTAATCAGAAAGTTCCTTAAGAAAAAATTCTCTAAACCAATAAAGCTTTATGTTCAGTGCTCCAGATGGCCATTTGGATTCACAATTCTGCGTAAGTATGTTATGTTCATTTTGCCTGTGACTTCATAACACATATTTTACTGCAGTATAAAAACACGTGAGTATCCTATCTTAAGCCCAGACTTGGCCACTTTTTCTGGATAATAACTTCATCTGCCTTTATCACAAAGTCCTGGGGTACAATCTCCCTGTTCTTTGGAGGCATACAGGCTGTCCAGCTCATTTCACTGTAATTGCTACTGAAGCCAGTAAGTGCTTGTGTAAAATTATTATTAAATAGTACTATTCAATTTAGTAAGTCGATTGAATCTTGTGCTAATTCTTCTTGTGAGAAAACATTTTCTCTCTTCTGAGGTTTTGAGGGTTTTTTTTTGTTTTTTTGCTTGGGTTTTTTTGTCTGTCTTTTGTTTGCTTATTTGTATATTCCTAAAGTAGGTCAAAAGTCTGACTTGAAGGACAGGAGTAAGCACATATGTCTCAAACATTTGTATCTGTCATGCCATCCATGTGCATCATATGGTATAGGAGTGTGACTGTTAAAACATTATTTCTTTTACAGTTTGCAGACTTCTGTGTTTTTTTCTTTAATAGATGCAGTATTTCCACAATATTTTCAAGACTATCGTCTGTCTATTCTATGCTACATGCATGTTTAAGAATATTTAGTTAATATGTTGAATTCCTGCTGTGACCTAAATATTTTACTGTTAACTGCATATATTGTCATGCTGTTACTTATCCTTGTGAGATTTTGACCATGTGCTCAGCAATTCATAGTGACAAATTCATTTAACAAGCAATCAATGGAAAGCCAGGCTTAATGCTTAAAGATGCTGTTTACTTGAAAGAAACACTGTTTCCCCCAATTTCTTTTGCAGCCCTCCAATGAAGCACAAAGAGCAAACATAAATCATGATACAGGCTATTTTCCTGTACCAAGGCAACGTGGCAAGAGTTCACTATATGCCTCATTAAGAATGTCTTTGACTTCAGTTCCCCACTGTTTCAGTATAGGTACATTGAAAAAATCCAAACAATCAGGCAAACAAGCAAACACCGCCCCATATAAGCCTTAATCTTGGCAATATTAGCACAAACCTGAAATAGATTCCAAAACTGAATAATTTTAAGAAGCATCCGACTTCAAATTGAAGTTTCATGCTTGAAACTTGCAAGACTTCATCTTGCTGACAGGCAGCAATGCTTTACATTGTTACAAGCCATTAAAAATGTAATTTCTCTTCTGTATTTATGTAGACACTGGCTAGGGGCAACTGTTGTGATCTTAAGTATTGTTTTCACCTGGGAGACTGTGGTAATAGTTTTCATTTAAAATATCAAATATTTGTATATCCCACATGAAACTGCATGGAATTAGGTGTATGTTGTAATTTCAAAGGCTTCTGCAGTGCTCTGTTTATTTTTTTTGTACATGACTACTGAGTAGCACATGTAATAGCAGTCAAAGGCTGGGGAGTTTGAATTTTTTTATGATCATTTACAGCCATCTCAGATTTCTTCTTTGGCAGCTCTCTTCTAGTGGAATCTAATACTTTACTGCCTAAGCACTAAACCTTTTTATTTTTAAATTAACTACATATTGCCTGTCAGTTTACGTGGATAATTCTCTCCATAGAAACAGAATTTCACTAGGCCAGTAGTCTTTTAATTAAAGGGTTTATTTAAGTTAAAACACATAATATCCATTGCCAAAGCCTCGTTTCTTCACTATGTAGTACCTATCTCATATTTATTCGTTTGAAATGTCATCACATACAGAACAACTAAGCAATACACGAATTATAATTTCCTAGTGATGTACTCTGCATGTTTGTTATGTCACATGTCATGACTGTGTTGTTAATGTGTCGTACCATTTCATCTCATTCAACCAGGGCCTACCAGGGCGAAATGGCTATCCGGTAATACCATCATATGTTTATGATAGCGATTTATGATTATTCTAAAATCCTGTTGGTGTATTTTGGTCTTTCTTTATTATTGTCAAAATGACCCTTTTTTTTTTTTTTTTTTTTGGTTTCTCAGATGCCTAGAAAATGTAGGATTTTCCTTTAAAAACAAAGCTAAATAAAAAGCCTTTGACAAGTTTCTGAAAAGAACCAGACTATTTACAATGCATAAATGAGATGCACTGATTGTTTGATGTTGTACATATTTTGTGTTGAGTTTCTTCATTCTTGCATACAAAATTCATAATTAATTAATTAATTTAAAAACTTATTAAGATACTGCATCTCAATTTTCCATGTTAGAAAGCTGTAGTGTTGCCATATGGACCCTCTGAGTCCTTTCTTTTGATTCTGTCCTGTTTCACTTGACTGCATCATTCAATGCATTTTGAGCAAACTAAAGTGTTGTGACAGAGGTCCTAGCAATTGGCTGCAATGACTATCACAGAGTAATTTTTGATAATGGATGCAATGCATTTTTCTGTCAGTTTCATTCACATCTTTAGGATTTATTGCCTGGAAAAAAAACCCATATGAAATAATGCATCTTTCTAAAATCTGTTAATAATACATTTGTTTCTAGTAGTCAGGCAAACTGTCTGCAGCGTCGCATTCATGAAAGAAGTATATGCCTGCTGTCACATGGGTATTAGAAACCAAGTGACTAAACATGGTAATATATGTGCACAACATAGTGACTGTTGAAGTGTAATAATGATATTACTTCTAGTACTTGATAATGTCGTTTAAGGACCTTCCCATATTGATTTGCCAATCAATAGGCAAAATACAGACAGTGAGTTTTAAAAGTATTTCCATTGGTAAAATAAAAATTGCATAACACCTGCAGCTGGAGGATGACTTTGTAGAATCACAGACTTTCAAAATGGTTTGGGTGAGAAAGGAAATTACAGATCATTTAGTTCCAATCCCTCTGCCACGGGCAGGGACACCTTCCACTAGACCAGGCTGCTCAAAGCCCTGTCTAACCTGGCCTTGAAAACTTCCAGGGGTTGAGAACACTTCTAGGGATGGGTCATCCATAGCTTCTCTGGACAATCTGTTCCAGTATTTCAAAACTCTCATAATTAAAAATTTCTTTCTTATAGCCACTCAAAACTTACTTTCTTTTAGTTTAAAATCATTACCCCTTGTGCTGTCACTACAGGCCATGGTAAAAACCCCTGTATTTCTCCACACCTTTTTTTGTAGGCCCCCTTTTAGTGTTGAAAGGCTGCAGTAAAATTTCTCTGGAGCCTTTGCTGAACAACACCAACTCTCTCAGCCTGTCTGCATAGAAGAGCTGCTCCATCCCTCTGATCATCTCTGTGGTCCTCCTCTGAACTTGCTCCAACACGTCCACGTGTTCTCTTACATTGTAGGCCCCAGAGGTGGACACAATACTCCAGATGGGGTCTTACAAGAGTGGAGCAGAGAGGGAGAATCACCTCCCTTGACCTGCTGACAACACTTCATTTGATGCAGCCTATTTCAATGCTTTTACTTGGGCAGGTTCTGTAATTGCTGAGTGATGTCACCTATGGATCATCATCCAATGTCCACCTTTACAAATACACGTAGTTGAAAGTTGGCTGGTGAGGAACTGATCATCCATGTCAAGAAACCTGCTTGGATGTACTGAAACCATTATCAGGTTTCTGAGTGCACATTCCAATTTCTCTTAGAGTGATTTATCTGTGTAGGTGAGTACAAGCTTGTTTCCTTGAAGAGATTTCTTGTGGGATCTGAAAACAATGAAGATACTTCAGAGCCATGGTTCTGTATTGAAATTGCTGAGTCTAATAGTGGTGGTGTTGTGGGCAAACTTTAGTCTGAATTCATTTCTCCTCACGTGTGCATCTGCCTGTGCACAGGCCAATGTGAGCCTTCAGCAGTGCTTAGCACTTGACTGAGTACTGCTTCTTCCTGCTTGAAAATGACTGGGAATAAAATTTGGCTTTGCTTATTGAAAGTTGTCATACGGCTGAATGTTTCAATCTTTTCAGTTACAGTCTTGCTCTCCTGCTTTGAATGGGAAATATGTATTTGCAAGTGCAATGTACTTTAAAAGTACTTGTACAGCCCTGTAGAGCTCTATGAGAAGGCTATTAGAGTTCTAAGTTATTTCTCCAGAGTCTTATTTAACTCCTGTAGAAGCCTTTTTGCTTAAATCTGTATTGGATTTTATGGGATATTCTGTGAGGATAGTGATGTATATCTGCCACATACAACCTACACCTAATGCAGCTCTCTCACAAAAGCAAGTGGCTGTTTTCTCCAATACTTAAGTTTTCTTTGCCTGTGTTTATTCTAGTTTTTAAAGATACTTTAAAAAATAAGTAATTACAACAAGTAAAAGGAATTACAGTGAGAAATCTAAGTTCCCAGGAAGATATATCACCAAAAATCAATAAAATGAGGGGGGCTGACTGCTACTGAGTAACTCAGTTATTTAGGGATTTATAAAACCATGATTAACTGGTTATTATTTAAGGCACCATGAATACTAAAAAAAATGTACACTGGTACAACTTCTTGTTCCTCATGACAAGCTTTGTATAACAGACAGTGACCAAATTCAGAATTGTGACTCTTTCAGCTTGAATTTAAAATTGAAATAGACTATCACATCTACTCAAAGAAAAAAGAGTGCACAAACATTGGAGAATGAGATGACAGGCATTTGTTGCAGGGATTTTGTATGACAATGTCACTTTGGAAATAGTGCTAGAACTTGGTAAAAATACATACATACATACACACCCTTAAAGAAAAGCCACACCAAACCCTCCCCCCAAAATTAGCCAACCACTAAAAAAAAGTAGTATGTTGTGAATGCAGTGAGGAGGCCAAATACACAAACCTTGGGGTTTTGTAAACCTCTGTAGGTTAAATGGGTAGCAGTTACTTACCATTTCCCCTTAAAAAACTGAAGCAAACAGAATTTTTCTCCTTACCACATTTCCCAAGCAGGGGAATAGATCAAACTCAACATCCAAGTAAATCATCCTGGAAGTTGCCACATGTGTGGTGGAAAAGCTGCACTTCTTCAGAATTAAGTGTCAGAATATGGAAATACCCATAGAGCATTTCTTCATAAACAGAGAAGTGGGGAAATTTCTCCTGTGTCTCTCCATGACAGACAGTCTGCAGAGCACTTTGTGCATTTACAAGACTTTCAGGAGCTGTGGAGGGTCATGGCTGCTCGAGGTGACCATGTGCCTTGTATTAAATCCCATTTCTTCTAACATCCTTGTTTCATCTTCAAGAAATTTAGACAGATTTCTCTCTTGAACAAAAGAAAAAGTGTCTAAATTGGCGATTGTTCTTCTCTAAGTGTCAAATATCATCACTTGATAAAACCTGAAATGTAGATCTTTGAAATCTCACCTGTTAATTAATTTAAAATTTTCCTAGCTCTCAAAAGACTTACCTCAACGTAACAAAGGGGCAAAGCTTAGGAGTGCAGGTAGAGGCTTTCAATTATTCTTTAGCCTGACCTAATTCCTTCTTGATTACAATATGTCTTTGTCATCATGCTTCTGATTCTTGCACCCATAAAAACTCATCCCAATATACCTTGAGAAAAGCTGTTATCCTGATCTGTAAGGAATTTCAGGTTGCTGTTGTAAGTCTCTGGTTTCTTCTCACCTCATTTTCTGTTTGTATATTGGAAAAGGCAAAGAGAATTCCAGGCTTCAGAACAGTGGAGGGCTGTGAGGCATTTGAGTTGGAAGAAATAGGCCTGGTGGGGAAGAACATGAAAACCATCCTTGTGAGAAATTGGTAAAAGGCCTTTTTTTATCCTGCTGTGTTGCTTTGTCTTTGATGGTGCTTCGTATTTTGTGTTCTTCTGTGTCTCCAGTTAGAGATTGGGGCTGCCTAGGCCAATGTGTAATAAGTAGCAGTGTCTCTGGATATACATAAAATTAATCCCATCCAAGTGCAAGCTTTTCAACCTCAGATACAATGTTAACTCAGCTGCTGTAAAACAAATAGAATTGGAATAATCAAAAGAGAAGAAATGAGCAAAGATCATGAGTTTTTTGTCTGTAATTAAACATAGCCTATGGCAATATTAAGCATTTTTGCGACAGCTGTTGTATTTCTAATCGCTGGTCAGTTCTCCTACTTTTCAGAATCATACAAAAATATAAATGTCTAAGCTCAAGGAACAGCTATCTCAATTCCTGACCTTACCCTGAGGATTTGGCTTGCTGATCCTATAAAATTTCCCAGTTTACAGCATTTTTTTTCCTCAACAGGTGTCTTCACAGACCACCTTTTATTTTTGGCATTTGCCCAACGTAATTCTTAGGCATATGGCAGCAAAACTTTTCCAATAAATTTCAGGTTTGGTAGTGAAACATTGATAACTATTTCAGGTTTTGATTTTTTTTTTTCCTTTTAAATGAACAGAAAATTAAAAACATGGAATCTCAGCAGCTTCTTTGTACTGTGAATTTAGTATGTGTTTCCTCAGTTTATATGCTTTATCCTTGTATTCAGTCATGATAGAAGGGATTGGCTTAGGAGACACGAGGTTTTCAGTTGATCCATTTGCCTCAAACTCCTTGCTTCTTCTCAAGGAGTGGAAGGAGATACAATTGGTCAGGTGTCCATCTTAAAAGATTCCTGGGTTTACCGATGTCTGTGTCATACATGAAATCCCTATTTGTGCTTGGTCTTTGCATATTAAGTGTTTTAATTAATTAATTTTGAGTTAAATATTTTTAAATTGAATGTTAAAATTAACCCATCAGCCCAGGTACACAAATCAAGTTTTATGATTATGGTTTTCACTTGTTCAAAGCAGTTTGTTTGCACCCTTCCCAGTAAAAAAAAAAAAAAAATCCCCAGTTAAACGTTCCTCAGTTAAAATCCCTTTTCAAACATTAATCACTTGTACACCATAAGAGTTATCCTTCCTGTGTTTACTGTATACTTTTACAAGTGTTTTAAGATGTGTTGGATGTATTTTTTTTATGTTTTTATTTGTACTTTGGTTCCAAGGCAAATTTCAAAACCCCAGTTCCAACAAACAGCCCAGCCCCCATAGCCATTGCCCTGTAGGCATTACCATAGCAACCTGAATTTTAATGACCCTTATCTCAGCTAATACCACCCCTCTGACAAGGATGAGCCATTGGTGGACAGAGATAATCTGTCGAAGGGAAAACACCAATCACCTTAAACCAAAGGGGCGGGCTGTGGGCGGGCTGTGGGCGGAGCAAAAGCTATAAAACAACAAGCAAGAGAAAGACATACCCCTTTCTCTCTCCAGCTGTGCTGGGATAGAGGCCAGTGCTGGGTAAGCCTTACTCCTTTTAAGGAGCCTTTAATAATTTTTACCTTTGACTTTTGGATTAGCTAAAAGTCAGCCCAGCACTGCAAGTTCTTCCATCAGAGGTCCAGTGCTGTCTAAGCCTGAAGATTTCTAATCCCTGTGCTCCTGGGGCATACCTCCTGAGCCACTAGGATCCCAAATTTTTATATTTTTCTAATTTCTGTAATTTTTCAATTTTTCCATTTTTAATAAATTGTTTTAATTTCTACTAAGAGTTGTCTCATTCCTCACAGTTTGGAACCATATTCAATAACAGTATCCTCAGCAAACCTCAACACTGTTCCCAAATAGATGGTTCAGGTTAAACAAGTGCGATGTTAAACTTGCTGCCATGCAGGTTAACTTTGTAATATTTCTGTGCCATGAGAACTAGAGGAAGGTTGTAAAAATGTGGTAATTTTTTAAAACATACTGTAGCTGAGGACATATTGATAATATTCAGCAAATAAACTTCCAGTTTTTCCTACAAATTGTGGGATGTCTAAATCTTCATGGCTAAGTACTGACTGTGGCCTTTGTAATCACGTCGGTCACGTTCATACAATTACGGGGTTTTACAACCTTTGGTTCTGTAAATAACATGTAATACAATTCATGAGTTTAATTTTTAATTTAGTTTTTAATTTTTTTGTATGCCAGTGTTTTCACAGTGATTGAAGATAATTATAAATGATTCTAACAGAAAATTTTGAGACCTCTTAAAATTACTATTATTAAAGTTGCTATTAATTCTGTGTCACAGAAACAAAGCTGCACATCAACACATTTATTAGCCTCTTACAAGGCAGTTGCCATTTTGAATGAACTATGGTCTGAATCCTCTCATTTGTTACATTTGTGTAATGCTGACTGCATAAATAAGAGAAGGCAGTGTTTATTTCTGCAGCTCCCTGGAGGAAACTCAGAGAGCCCCAAGCTATTCCTTTTCTGTGACTATGACAGTACAGGAGAAACTGCTTCATCTGCAAAAGCCAGCAATATAAAAAGATATCTCCACCCTTTTCCTCACTGAAAATTATAAAAATAAATTGCCATAGATAAGCTAGAGGAGAAAGTCCACATAGTGATTTAAGAAGATTACTTGTTCTGCAGTAAAAGCCTGCCTATATAGTATGTCCTGGTTTAAACTCATTAAACTTTCTAAATTATCTGTGTCCATTTTATACGTAGCATTACAAATAAGGATGTAGAAAACCAATAGAAAAATAAAACAACATTCTAATGAATAACCTCAGTGTATGGATTAATAATACAGACAATTGTTACCATATGCTGGATCCACCAAGACCCTCTTTGAACTAGCATTTTCCATCTCGGATGCACGGACTCTGATACTGTAAAATCCATATCTCTGCATGGGACTTTCTAGATGTCAGTGTGTGATTAAAAACTGAGCACGAAATGCTAGGATACTGAAGGCTATGAGTGAGTCAGTACAGTTTTGATTCACAGCTGACGTCAATTCAAAATGACACAAACCCATACATCTATCAGATAAATAAAGATTTGTAGCTGATGGTAGATAGATAGGGGGTAGGTGTAATTTAAGAATTAATGTATTTTTTCAGTACTTTCTTCTGCAGACTTAGAAATTGCCCTCTTCTCTTTCATAATAAAGCATGTGTAGGTAGAGAAAGGAATTAAGCTGGTTTGTCATTTTTTTGACAGCATACATACATTTCTGGTCTCTCTGGGCTACTCCACTGAGTTCAGCTTGGCAGCTTAGCAGGTGCCATGCAGAAGGCTGTGGTTAACATCTTCGCATTTATGCTTTGACAGGCTTAATTAATGCTTGAACTGTACCTAAGATCATTCATACTTGCTTTTCGTCAGGCCTGCCACTTGAAATTTTCCAGTCATTTCCTCCCAATGCATGATGTAGCTCTCTGGTGTAACAGAACAAGCTTTATTTATGAAATAAACTACCTTGGAGCAAAATTTTCTGTTCCAAAAGATTTTTGATTCTAGGTCTCATTTTTCAATTTGTATTTGACAGTTGTGGGTGGATGTAGAGTGATTAACCAGTGGTGGTTAAAAATGCCCTTGGGATTTGCCTGAACCATCACTTTCTCACAAGAAGCTTTGAAATTCAAAGACAAGGTTAAATCAATTACAATAGAAATCCTGTGTAATTACTTAATGGTTGGACTTGATGATCTTAAAGGTCTTTTCCAACCTAAGTGATGCTATGATTCAGTTTATATCTGTCACAAATGCAAAGGCAAATCCTAAGATACCCTATAAGAATTCTGAAGTCATCAGTTCCTTCCCCTGGAAGGGGGGCTACAAACATGAGTCTGAGATTTTCTTTCATGCTGGATTTTTAATTTTGATTTCTGATACTCTGAATGATCTGTAAAACCATACTACCCACACCACTCCCAGATGAATAATCCTACGTGGGAGTTTAAATGCATTGTTAATCCTAGTTGAGGTCAAGGGGTGTAAAATTTTGTTGAAGAAACTTGTTCCTAAGTTGCTAGACTAGGTGGTTGGATTCTGTGATTTCCAGAAAGTGCAGGGTGATAGTGTTTCCTAGAAGCACTTCTGCTTCCCTCTGTAGTCAATGTTCAGATTCCATTTAGGAGAAAGGCGATATGAGGAGAGGAACATCTGGAGCAGGCAGTCACCTGAACTGGCTCTTCTTCACAGAGCTGAATGAGAAACTATTTCCTTACTGGGAATCAAAGTGGTTTTTGATATGCCTGGACCTGGCCCCACACTGGTTAGCATCATTCAGTAATTACACAACAGTGATGTTGGCTACTGTTTGTCAAGGGTTCTCAGCTCTATGGTTTTGGATTGCTCTTAGTGCCAGGAGTCAGCTGGTAGATCAAAGCCTTTAAGTACTTTTTCCCTCCATTATGGGGATCTTGAGATGGGCACATTTAGTGTTGCTGCATCTTTGCCTCTTGAACCACAGGGAAAATTCTAGGCTGTTTCTTGGACTGTTATTTTCGTTTTTTCACCTTTCTACCAGTGTATATCAAAATCAAGATTGGTTAAAGACATTTCTGAAAGCAGACATACTTGTCTGGAGGGAAAGATGTATACAAGCAGTGTGGAATGTCAACTGGAAGGCTTTTCCATGACTGTGTAGGATATAGATCATAAATCATCCTCAGAAAATGGTTTTGAATTTTTTTTTTGTTGGGATTTTTTTTGTGTTTGGTTTTGGGGTTTTTTTTTGGGGGGGGGGATGGTTGGTTTTTTTTGGTTTTGTTCTGGGGTTTGTTTGTTTATTTGCTTTGGGTTTTTTTTTGTTGTTGTTGGTTCCCTCTCCCTGCCTGCCCAGTTTAAGGTAAAGCACTTAACATTTATTGGTTTTGCTAGTATTGAGATCTACAAAGTACTGATAATCTAACAGAGAACCACTGAGTTAAAAATTCTTTTTGGATTATTTTGTACATGTTCATGGTAGCTATTCCTGGTGTAAATAAGACAAATTTTATTCTTTGCTGCTTTGACTCATGAAAAGCCATCCATGTGCATGAGTACTCATGAGTTGAAAAGGTTTTTGATGTAGAAATCAGTTTCTTTCCATGATATTCTAATGAAAATAAACTGCTCTTGGAAGGCTGACATTCTAGCAAGTGAATAAACCTAGAAAAAATTTGGAAGTTTTCAAAAGTTATACTATTTTTTCTGTAACAGTTCTTCATTTTACAGATCAAGTGCAACTAAGATAAGCCAAGATTTAAGGGTAGATTTTTCTACTCCTCAGTGCACAGGTTTTTTGAAACAGGAGTTGTGTCACTGTACTGGACTTAAGCTTACATTCAATTTCATATTTTAGTTCAGTCATATTAGATATATACACTGAGGTTGTGGATTCTAGCAATTGGAATGATCTTAGTTTGCCACTTGCAGTTAGTTTCAGAGGGTGATATTAATAATGGTAGAGTTTTCCATAGGTGAGAGTGAACATTGAAAGAAAGTGCTCCAAAAGAGCCAAGAGGAGCATACAGCAGTTTGGTAACTTTCGTTATGCATAATGTAGTATTTGCATTCCTAGTCATTGAGAAAGTGCAATTGTAGCTTCCTTTTTTTAACAAGAAAAAGACACGAGTCAGGCCTGTGGTTTTCATTCAGGTACTCTGACTGATTAGCCAGTCTCCAAAGAGAAAATGACCTCAACATTTCCACTTCCAGCTGTGTGGATCAATTACCCTGATTTTTTCTAATCCACTCCAAATACGATAGGAGATCTCTCATTTTAGGTCTCTGCCCTTAGGGTATGTTAAGTGTAATCTGGTATTACCATCACATCCAAATTTTTTCTCCCTAGATGGGAAGGCAGAGAACCGCTTTTTTTTTTCCTTCTTCATGCTGTCACCAGCTTCTGCAAAAATCCTTTTATAATCTTGAAAACTAGTTATGTCAGAAGAAAGTAATGAAAATGTTTTATTTTGAGGTATTCATGTGTGGATCCAAAAAATTTAAAAGAACAGTCTAGAGAGTTTGAGATTAAATGAACTAATGAGTTTGGTAAATGCTTGGAGATTTTAAGCTGTTGCAGTGAACTATGTTCTGCCTTTGAATTCATGTGTTCAGCTCTGGTGGACTTCAATTTAACTTGTATAATTTGACTGAAATTAGGAAGTAGCCAAGAGGAGTGCATGATTTGCTGGCATATGGCTCCAAAAGACACAGGTATAACATACTTGGATTTTCAAGTTTTCTTGGCTGGAGGGGTAGCCCATGTTCTGTTGTAGGCAGATTTCAGTAACTTTTGCATCCTTGCTTAGTTTTGTTGGTCGAATTTACTTGTTTCTGTGCAGCAGTTGTCAGGGAAGAAAGAAGGGTTTCTCTTCGTGCAAGGAGGCACTGGCTGTACTTGGAGTTTAAAGGGAATTCAAAATCAAAGTAGTCCAGTGTTTGTGTGACAGGCCATTGGGACTGAGGTCTTAAATTGATGGGACAGGGTATTAAGATGGTAAGTGAAGTACTATGCAGCTCCCCAGTTAATATATCTAGTAAAAGCACAGACTTGGAAATAAAGATGCTGTATGCCTGGCTGAGCACTTCACAAGCTCTTAATGATTTTGTTTTCGAAGTCTCAGTAATAGAAGTTCCTTACGGAAACTGATCGTGATTTGCGTGGATTTTTTTTTCAAGAACCGGACATAATCTTTTCTTGAAATACAAATTCTTTTCATTGCTACATCCCTCTTCCCTTGTTAAATTGGGGAAATAGAACAAGTGGTGCATCATTAAAAAATATATGGGGAAGTGTTTCAGGAAGAAAGAGTGAAAAAAGTTGTATTGCATCCCTGAATTCTGCTTCATTTCTGTGATTGAAATAGTCTTTGTAAGTGTGCTTCCTATGTTTTTTTCCATGATGCTTTGTGTTTTTTGGGAATTTACCGGTTCCAGTCACTTTGGAGGCGGCATAGTTACGTACAGCACCATCCACTAAGAAGTTATTTAGGCTATTATGTGTTTAGAACAACAGGAGTGTCTTTATATTAACTGCATGCATATTTTTGCCCCTTAAATCTGATAGGTACATGACAGAAGTATCTGAATGGACATGCATGTACAAAATTTTATGTTCCAGTATCTGACGGCATATGGCAGCCCACAGCTGAAAGCACCTGCTTTGGAGTTTAATGTCATGTATCTGCACAAGCTTCTTTTCCTTGTCCTGGAATTCTTCAAACAAAGCTTTCTTCCACCTCATGATAGTTGAAAGAGATTGGGGTGTTTATTTATAAATGCTTCAGTACCTTGGCTCTTAGTTTCGTTCTCTTTTAAACCGTTTGTTGTAACTGTTCTCTTTTATGGAGATGTATCCACTCTGGTTGATGTTCTTCATTGCAACTCAAAGCAGAAGTATCTCTATGGCAGCTGTATTTTTTCTTAATTCCCTGGGAGACTCATTCAGAATATTTGCCTCTACAGGCAGATAAAAGGAGCATGATGATAGGATTCTTTTATCCTAATGGAGCAAAAATCGTTTTATGTTCCTGGTCCTGAGTTTGTCAATCTTCCAAAGCTGATTTTTCCCCTGAGGGAAGGTGAAAAAACTGGTCTCTGAAGGTTACATTCATATAATACTGTGTTATGTACCCACTATAGTTTTATTTTTCCTTAATAGACCTTACTTCCCCTAAAAAGAAAAGATCTATAGAAGCCAAAAATCAGGTTGACGGAAAGAAGTGAAATGGATTTTTTTTTCACATTCTGTAAAGCCATCAAAACACAGGTAATAAGAAAGATTGTTCTTTAACAGGGTCTCAGTGAGCAAATGGATTTCCTTCCATGGTGGTGTGAGGAGACAGATTCTTCAGAATTATCCCAGAAGAACAAAAATCAAATTCATCAAAGTCATCATGCCACAGCTGTTACAACAATCTATCTCCTACTGAATGCTAGCCAGCTAATTTTTGAGAAGTGACTTTTTCACAGTTTATTGTTTTCTCATCAACATGGCACCAACCACATCAAATATAATCACCCGGTGATGTTGGCATTGATGAATTAGCCATGTGCTTTCTATTTACAGATACAGGAGTTTCAATTTCTTTGGGTGAAAAGAGAATTTTCAGATAGAATGTAGTAGGAGTTTTCTCTCTGGTCTGTGTGTATGTTTTCCATGTTCAAGTACTTGTTAAGCTATGCTGGAATTCAGTAGCATAACCAAGTATTTTTACAGAAACACATAGTTCTGCAAAACTTCACAAGACTGACTGTTTTAATGGGCTATGGTGAAGCATTTTCGCTCCATTCTTTACCGTAACTTCAACTATGTTGCTCTTACTCTTTCTGGGGTCAGCAGTAGTTTCCCTGTGCAGTAATTTGTCATACAAATATGACTGTACAAATGTAGTAGATGCTGGTAAGAGGCATAGTCTACAAGGAGGAAAACTGTCTGGGAATAATCTTCTTGCTAGTCTGATGTATGACGACAACAGAGGTACTCCACAGTTGGGATTCACAGTCATACAGGGCCCTTTTTTTATATATATTTGCAATGTATGCAGTGTTGGCCACGATAAACAGAAGGATGTCCACCCAGAGTCTTTGAGAAAAGAATGTTCCTTCCGACTTGGATCTGTCCAGCTCTTCCTCATGGTTTTCTTACATACATATTTCAGCAGCAAGAGCAGTCATAGTGCTGAGATACTCAAAAAATGCATCTGCACCGCAAGAAACTGCCTTTCAGATTTCCTGCATAAACTATAAAAATAAAAAGTATCTTGGCAATTATTTTTCAGCTGTGAAATATGCTTTTGTAAAGCTGTGACTATAATTTTTCTTGCACAGAACTCTTTGTACTCCCTTATTGTTACCATATGCAGAGCTTTTTTGTAGTTCAGCCACTCCCTGAATAGCCAAACTCTGAACAATTTTTTCTTCCTTAAATTGCTTACTTCTAGACATAACCAGTCCATCTTATAATGTAAAGGAGCTATTAAGAGTATTCAGACTGCAAGTAGGGCTCCCAGCTAAGAGTCTTGCAATATAGAGTGATGTTGTTCCAAGAAAAAGTTTTGGAAACTGTACCTGGCACTTCTTGCTTATTTTGGAATATTTAAAACTGTTCCTCATCTTCCATCTTATTCCACTATTGATAATTTTCATCATCTAATTTAGGTTAATATGGCCACTAGGACCATTTAATGAAATTCATAGCTTCAGGTCATGTGTCCTTTTTTTCCTTGAAATTCGAAGTAACGAAAAAGTATGGAAAAAACAAACATTTTCTTCTCGGTAACAACAACAAAACGTTTAAGACTGTTGCCACTTTTGCTCAACAGGTAATTGTTAACATTGGCTTATTGCTTTACATGTGCATGCTGCATATTTTTCTGTACTGAAGGCACTGCACTTGACAGGTGGATTAAAATATAAATTTGAATAACTGATTACCTTTATGGTCAGGAACTCGACTCAATACTGACAACCTAGTTTAGGCATGGGGTAACTTTTCTGGCTGATGGAGCCTTAATCATGGTGCTGCAATTCATCATTCTCCAGATTTTATCAGGATGTGGCTTTTAAGACTCTTCTCTGCTTCCACTGTATGCTTTGAGAAACTTGTTGGTTTGATAATCTTGTAGGAATTTTTTTATGAGAGAATTAATACATGGCTTGCAAACACATGAGAGATGGCTGGGGTTACAGGGTAATTCTAGCAAGCTATTAAGAAAGCCACTCCATGAAAATGAAATCAGTGAGGTGTTTTGGGGAGGGGTTGTAGTTCAGATCTTGAATGATTAATTCTGCACCAGTGGTTTGAATCAGTCTAGGAAAAGCAAGATGTTTCTGAAGGTTGAAGGTGATAAAGTCTCTAGCAGTTAAGATGGGGTACATAAGTTTCTGGTCAAAAAAATTAAGCAGCCTAACAGCACTGTCAATTTTGTTTTTAAAGAAACCCACTTCATTTAAACCTTTACATCTCTACCTCAGAACACAGTTAGACTTTGCAGTCTCCAGGTGATGATCCAGCTGATCAGCTGATGATCTAGCTGAAGTTTATGTCTCAGGTAGCAACTGGTACAAATTGCTTGAGGGAAGAATTCAGGAAACTCTGAAATTGACTTTTTTAAAAGAGCCTTGTAGTGCTTCATTTGTCATTGTCAGTAATTTTGCTTTTTGCAGTAAAGAGGCTTTAGAGAGGCTCAGTTCATCTTTCTTGTACTCTTTTAGTCTTTTCTTTTTACAGTAAAGTTTTCTCCTGCCCAAACAATCTGGATTATTTGTTTTTGGTTTGGTTGGGGATTTTTTTCTATAATATCCTGATGCTGGCCAGAGAGACTTGTTGCAGGTTGATGTAGTGCACTTTTCTTCTCCCAGACATGGAACAAGTGACTTCTGTACCTGGGCTGTTGTCTCCCATTTTTCTTAACAGCAATCATTTTCAGTCATTGAAAAAGAACCAATAATGTTTCATCAGTAGGAGAAATTTCGCTTGTTGATCTTATCATGCTCACTGTTCATACAAGCTCTAAAGCAAAACTTCACTAAAAAGAAATCTCATCAGACTTGCTTGGAATACTATATTATCTAATAAAGTCAGACTTGATAAACCTGTAATTAAACAAAGAGGAGAAAAAGAAAGAAATCCATCATTTAATGAAAGAAAGAAAGTAATTATTTTAATGGCCTCATAGTGAGGAAACCTGACAGTGGTGGGTTTTTTGACTTCTATCGGTCTAAAGCTAAAATAGGTGTTTTGAAAAGATAATGCCTCATCTTTCACCTCACCAGAACTTAATGGGGATGATGTGCAAACCTGCAGTTTGAGACAGATTTTCTTTCTTTCTTTTTTTTCCTCCACATAGGTATTTTTAAGCTCAGTCTGACATAGTAAGTGGCATGCAGCTTATAAAAAGCTGCTGTGAAGCTGATTTATGCTTTCTCCTGAATGTCCAGTTGTATGTGTATTAACATAAGAGATTTTCAGGCAGCTGCAGGTAACAATCTAACAATCAAATTTATGGTAGATTGTTTATAAATGTGGAATAATTTAGTCACATAATTTTGTCAGGATAAGAGTTTCTGCTTTCTGAAAGGAACAAACCAAACCAAACAAAAAAATCAAACAAAAACCACTCTTCCTTTACTTAGGTTTTTCACCTTACAAAGAAGGAAAAATATCTGTTTTCTGTTTGTTATATGTCCTGGTTCACAACTCAGTGTTCTGATGAGTATTCCTTAATTGAAAAAGATCACTGAAGTATGAGTGGAGAAGTTAAGAGTAAGAAGAGAATCTATACCTTCTTCTTTTTCTTTCTTTGGAGGATTCTTTTATCACACAGTAAATTTCAGCATGTGATATCTTTTCTTATCTTTGCTTTTCAGTGAGAAATTTCTGAAGAAATTATTATCACCTTAAAGGTGCCTGAAGTAATAATATTTACCATCTATTTGACAGAAACTCTCCAAAGGTTTCTGGTGCCCTTGCTTACATAGTCATTTTCTAAGAACAACCCCTAAAATCCTTGAAATAGTTACCTGCTGAGTAACACATATGTACAAAGATATTGCTGAAATGGAAAGCAACTGATTTTGTGAAGCATTGAAAATCTGGTTAAAAGTATTTTTCTTTGAGGGAAATTCTGTTTCCATCATTCTTGAGGAGTGGAAGCTGCTTTGTGCAAAACCAGACTGAAATGGCACTCATCCTCTCCTAACTCTCATGTGTTGTCTCTGTCCGGTATGGGGTTGTTACCCAGGTAGTTAAGTGCTAAGTAAATAGTTGGGTGCTATTTGGAAAAGAAGAAATCTACTGTACAAACAGCTTCTGAGGATTCTGGAAAAAAAAAAGTGTATGCAATAGTGTAAGTAAATATCCAGTGTCGTGGTTTAAACACAGCTGGCAACTCAGCCCCACATAGCTGCTCACTCACACTCCCCTGGTGGAATGGGGGAGAGAGTTGGAAGGCTAAAAGTTAGAAAACCCATAGGTTGAGGTAAGGACAGTTGAATAGTGCTGTGCACACAAGCTGTGCACACAAGCCAAGCAAAGAAGGGAATTAACTCAGTGCTTCCCATGGGCAGGCAGGTGTTCTGCCACCTCCAGGAGAGCACAGCTCCAGCACATCTAATGGTTGTCTGGGAAGACAAAGGCCATCACTCTGAATGTAAGCTTCCTTCCTTTTTCTTCCTTCATTTCTATATGCTGAACATGATGCTGTGTGGTATGGAATATCCCTTGAATCACTTGGGATCAGCTGTCTCAGCTGTGTCCCCTCCCAGCTCCTTGTGCACCCCCAGTCCCCTCGCTGGTGGGGTGGGCTGAGAGGCAGAAAAGGCCCTGATACTGCATAAGCACTGCTCAGCAGCCACTGAAACATCTCCATATTATCAGCACTGTTTGCAGCAGAAATACAAAACACAGCCTCACATGAACTAATGAAAAGAAATTGAGCTCTGTTCCAGCCAAACTTGCTACATCCAGCCATAGCATACATTTAAAAGTGGAAGTGGAGACCTAGAGGGGAAACGCACAGTCCAGAAGGAATGTTTTCAATACCATCTGTAGTACCTACAGTAAATGAAAAAATATTTAGGGTGCATGTGTTCTCTAAACCTCCTCATCCAGTTCATCTTCATAATTCATTGTCTTGTCTCATTTTCTAAACTGCACTACAGGGATTGTGGTAGGGAAGACCATGTATTTGGTACTTCTTGTCAAAAATTACTTGCTAATCTGTAGTGGCCATTATTTTATAGAACACAGCAGAGTGTAGGTTGGTCTACAAAGCACAACTCTGAAGACATTCAAGTTTAAGACTATCACTTGAATTCTTCCTCTAAAAATGAATGAAAAAATTAAACTGTCCCTATCTCAAAAGAAAATTACTTGCAGTGTTCCGTGAGGCTTCCAGTGCAATCATGTAATGAATTTCAAAAAATACTGTCATATATAGGATTTTTCTCAGTGCCTCCTGAAGCAACCTCATGTACTATTTCAGCTCATCTTTCTCATCCAGCCTGTATTTGTTATGGAGATTCTCATCTTTTCCATTTTGAAAAAGTGCTTTTTCTCTCTAACACTAGTAATTGAGGAAAGAAGGAAATTGCCATGTTTGGCTGTTAAAGAGTCAGTATTTTTATAATGAAGGAATAGTATTCTGTTTCACTGTATTTTCTTTTCTGGAAGGCAGTGTGACTCAAGCCAGTTTTGCTTTTTATCCTCTACTCTACAAAGCAAATCCCAGAAGACATTTTGAGACTTCAGACCAAATAGCCCTGATACAAATGGAGTCATGGGAGAAATCCCTATTATTTTCCATTCCTGTAGAGAAGCAGATGCTTCTCCACAGCCAACTGGAATTTTCTGATTCTTCTTTCAGAGACTCTTCGAGATGCTACATATAGTTCTTTAATTCAAGGACAAGAGCTGTGTAGCATGGGTAAACAGTGGCAAAACTGCAATAGTTGTTTCAAAACATCTATCATTGTAAGGGAGCCCAAACAGCCTTTTTTTCTATGATAAAAAACCATTCCCTACAAACAGTGCTTATACTCACAATACAAGCACTGACAGAGGTGCAAGGGCTGTTGATTGGTCTCTCTAAGCCAGTTTAACCCCATAATCTTCCTTCTGCAAATACTTGCATAATTATTTTCTGTATTCATTCATCATAAGAATAATTAAATCTTTCGGGCTAAGCTTGCAGCGGGCCTAACAGTTAAACTTTGCTGCTGTTCCACAAAGCCTTGTGGGGAACTTTATATACTTACCATGACCTCACTGTTGAGTGTTTTAACTGGTAATATCTCTAGCTTGTTTTCAAGAAGCAAAGTTACTCATAGCCAGAGTTCAGCTCAGCCTTCATTTTTGTACCTGCAGCAGAATGTGTGTGTAAATATTACTAGGTAAATATCCTGTAGTACCTGGTGCTAGAAAAAATCTGGGATAACTAATAACTTGGAAATGCCTTAATTTTTGGGGTGTATAGAACCATATTTAGAAATTTAAGAAATAATTATGAGAAAAATACTAAGTGCTTTATGTGTGCTGCATGTGTGGAATCAAGAGGCACAGAGTAAACATAATAATAGAAGCTGTACCATTTTAATGCACTGGACAGTGTTACTTTCTTCTTCCTTGCTACCAGGGAAGGACTGTTCAGAGATAACATTTGAAATATACTGTAGGTCATCCCAAGAGGCACAAACTTTCCTAGGATGTCAGCACATGAATAAGGTGGTGGTCATGCAGACAGCCAGGATACTGATGACCCGTTTTACACTCGCAGCATGTCATCTACTCATGATGTGACAGGAAACCACAGTAAGGGCTGGCGGGAAAGTGAGGTAAGGCATTTTATTCCCACAGGGCTTCCCAGACACAGTAACTAGTTATTGGATCTGACAAGTAGGTTAGTGCACAGGCTTCTTACAAAGCCAATACTGTACCAAAAATAATGAGTTTGACAATGTGTGCATCCAACTGATGCCCTTGTTCATGTTAAGTATGTCTGGAATTTTTGGCATAGTCCAGGATCTGGGGTGGGAGAAGACAGATACCTAGGGAACTCACTAGGTGATGTGGCAGCAGTTTTTCACAGTCCTTATTATTTTCTCAATAGCTTGTTGAACTAGCTCAATACATGTCTACCTATACGTAGTACATATCAGTAATGGTGCAGAAGGTATGAATATACACTCCTGGATGAAGGAGTCACCAGAACCCCTGCAGACCTGATTTAGGCTAAACTTTCATGCTGATTGTTAGCTCACAAGCCAAAGTAGTGCTTAGGAAGGGGGCTAAATGCAGCAAGGATAAAATAGGTGAACATAAAACCAGCAAATATGTTATGTGCTGTCTTCTCAGCAGCAGTGATCCAAATGTAGGAGTGTGAGCAGTCAGCCCTAGGGGCCCATATGCTTAGGAGAGGCAGACTGGAGAGAGGTGCCCATGAAGCTCCAGGGGAAAGTCTGGATTTATTTAAGAGAAAGCTTCTCTTCAGCAGACACAAAGTAGTGTCCCATTTGCATAGGGCAAATACCTGAGAGCTCACAATTTCAGCCTAAAACATTAATTTAATGGCAGAAAGAAACCACTCTTCCTGCTCTTATTCCATTGTCAATGAAAGTTAATCTGACTGCTCACTGTCAGAAGACATAGCAAATAAACATGACATTTAAAATTAATGCAAATTTCTTTAGCTCTTTTCTCTCTCCTCTGATCACCTAAGCAGGCAGTTGATACAAGACCAATCACTCAGTTTCAACAGCATACATCCACTTTAAATCCTTTGTATAATTTGCATTCATATAACTGCAACCAACTTCTGCACTCTGAAGGAAATAAGTAACTTGCAAAGTACTAGTAAGGAAAATTCCATGTTCCCCAAGGGAAAAAAAAAGCAGAGTAAGGCACAGGACTTCTTAGAAAAAGTGTGGGTGGAAATCTTTAGTACCCCTGTGAACTGCGTGAGCTAAAGTTTCTTATTAACAATCATTTCTATAATGTTAATTTAAATACAGATTAGTTACAGGATTTTATGTTGCAACCACATAAATAAATAGGCTAAGTAAGTAGCTGTTTTAAAGAAAAATACATAAGCAAGATGCATTATTTCATATGTTTGGTTATTTTGGATCACTGTGGTTTGCCAGACTAACAACTCCTTCATTGCATGTTCAACCTGTCTTTTGTTAAACACCAGCTATTGCTTGGCTACTTCCCACCATGCTGTTTTCATTAATTCTGTCTTAGGTCTACTTCTTTTGTTGTTTCTTTTCTGTGCCTTCATTCTCAAAGTATCTTTAAAATACTGCATTTAGCTGCTGACATAGAGTTACACATCCTCTGAAGTCCACAGTATTCCCCAAGTCTGTTTTTTTTCCCCTCATCTTCAGTGTTCCTCTGATTTAACTGTTCCATTTTGTTTTGACTTTTGATTATCCCAGGGTCCGATTGGTATGGATGGAAAGCTGGTAGGTGATTTGTTCAAAACCAGTGTAATTTTAGGTCCTTCACATATTCCCCTCTTTGCTTTTTTAAATATGCTGACATATAATAGAATACTGGCTTCCTTCAGCATAACTTAGTTTAACTCCAGTAGCGTGGATTTTTAACAGGTTGCTGAAAAGCCACTTCAGTCTTCTGTGCCTACGCAAGGAAATGGAGGTCAGCTCTGCTCCTCCTGTTTCCTTATCATTTTCTGTCTGCATTAGACTGGAAGACATGTTCCTCCTTGGGTGCTCTGTCCAAGGATAGTTTGGTGGTGCCTTTCAAACAGCAGGATATCACTTCTGGCTACATTTCTGTGACTCTTGCTGCTTTCCTTCTTCCACAAATTCTTAATTTTTGTGTTTTAATTTCTGTGCCTGGATTTTGTTGGCTGATTAAATCTGAACGGCCTCATGTCTCATAATAAATGCATTTGTATGATATTCCAGACAATCTTTAGGGATATCCTGCTTGAATTAAGTTTAGAAACAAGCTTTAATTTTATGCAATGCATTTGTACTTGTGTGTATATTTATATAGCTTTATATTTGGATGTATGAGCCTGGAAGTTTATGTTCCCAGCTCTTTAAAGATTAACACCATGGCAAAGGTGTGAAAATCCAGTTTTGGCACTTTCTCATGTTCCTTTTATTCCTTTTGCTCCCTCTCTTGTCTCCCTTCCCATGGCACCCCTTTTCACTGATACCCTGGATACCTATTTTCTTTTCTATCCTTTTACTTACTACAAGCCCCATTTCCTTTGCAAGCTCAACTTGTTAACTTGCAGTGTCAACTTTCATTTTCTTCTCTTTCTTTCCTGTGCTCCTTGAGGTTTCTTTCTACTGTTAAGTAACTTGTCTGTGAAGTTCTCAGCATGCAGTCAATAGGCTTTTTCTTTAATCTCTTTTAGGGGGTTGATGACATACCTGTTGACTTCAGTTACACCATGGATATTTTTTGTTTGTTTTAATGTCATTTATATATTGGCAGGTTCAATTGCTAGGAAGGGTTTAACTAACAAGAGTACAGGACCTTCCATCATGGCAATTAGAATAGGTTGCCAAACCCCTTTGTTTACCTCAAAATAATGTATTAAGCCAGTAAATAGGAATATAGAAGGGAAAATTGTTCTGGAGATTTTACTGAAACCGTGGCATGTTATGCAGCTATACCCACTGTAGTAATTTAGATTTAAAATACATAAAATAAAAAGCAGCTTTCAGTTTGGATAATCAAATACATGAGCAATGATCCAGAGGTCCAAAGCAGCAGCCATCAAAATGCACCTGATCAGTCAGTGGTATTGGGACTGATCCCTAAATGCATGCAAAGACAGCAATTAGTTGGTAGCTAGAATCAGTGAATTGGTTTTAGAGTATATAACAGATTTGAATAAAGAGATGTCCATTAGACAAAAATCAGAGTAATGCTGACTTTTCAGTCTTGAACAGTATTTTCTCCCTGTTGGTTATCTAAAATTTAGAGAAAGACTTAACAGCTAAAACATTTTAATCCACAAGTAACATGAACTGGGGGCGATTTATGCAGCAATGAACCAGACTGATTTCATCAGTCCTGGGGCCATTTTGGGAACACAAGCAGAGAAATTGAGATTGAGCTTGCTCAAATGAATTACAGTATCCGATTGAATTCGTGTTAGAGGGTTTTTTAATGAACACCAAAGTAACTCAAGGAGCTTTATTCCTGACCCTTTCACAAAATGAAAAAATGAGAGAGGGCAAAATTAACAGCCCCTTTTTGTGTCCCACACTTTGAATTGCTGTTGTGTGACAGTAACCCCGTACAATTAAAAATGTCAGTGTTGTTATGCTTTTCTGCATATCTTTATAAGGACATCTGATGAGTTCTGTAATTCAGTGCTTGCTGCATCCTCTGGGTAGTGTCACTTACTGGATCACTTGTGAGAAGGGAAAATTTTACTGTAACTGCAGTGCATAGTAGGGCAAGGAGTAGATAAGAAGAAATATTGAAGGATTGGGAACCATTGTAGAAACCAGAAAATAATTAACTTCACTAATGCAAATTTCCTTCCATGCAAAAGGAGCTAATAGCCAAGGGGTAAAATAATCCTGCTATGAGTACTTTTGTATTCAGCATCTGCATTTATAGCTAAATGCAGGATAATTGTAATATTGGCAGCATGTATAAACTAAGAGTAATGCAGCTGTTATATTCCCCAGTATCTCTTAGAGTTTTCTGTCTACATGAAAAGCTATTGTCCTGTAAAAATTAATTTTCCAGTGGTTTTCTGTATTGCAGACATGAAAGAAGAGTAATTATAAATGCTCAGTAACAGCAAGGCAAAGTAGTGATGCTGTTGAGATTGAGAGTACAAAACACTTTCATGGGAGCATGATTCCCATCCTCACATTCAATTCAGGATATGTTTGTATTATGTGTATGTATATGTCTCTTGTATCGTACATATAGCATGTACCATGGGGTCACTTAGCAGCCTGTATGTCCAGATGAAGGAAAAAAGTCAATTTTCAAATCTCATTGTTAAAATATACATGCATATATTCTCTTTATTTGCTTTCCATTGCTTTAAATCAACTCTTTGTTGAAACATTTTGGTAATTTCAGACGTTCATTTAAGTTTTGGCTTTTTTAATATATATACTTTGGAGACAGCCTTTAATGATGTGGTGAAAATGCATTGCAACTTTAGATATTCTTGTGACCAAATGTATTGTGAATTTTATGTATAAAGCTTGCAGGCATAGGCCTCAGTTTAGATAATTTATACAATTTTATTGCACTGGCTGCCCAGTACTGCATCAGTAAGCAATTCCTGATGATTTTAAGATCAGGTATAGCATATAATAGCTTAAAACCTGCTGTGAGGGGAAGATTGAGGGGAAGTCTGAGTGCTGAGGAGTCCCAATCATATTCATTAACCCAGTGTGATGTGTAACTTCATAGAGCTCACCAACTCAGAAAGTTTTACTTGATATTTGAACTGCCAAACCTCAGCCAGTAATTTATTTTTTATAACCTCTATGGTGCAGTTTTTTCTAAGGAATGAATAGAAAACTGCAGCATCCACAACAAGGAATGCTTTAGGCTGCACTCAGTGTAAAGATTAGATAGCCACAATAATTCTGTACTTTACCATTATTCCTCTGTAACGTAATTCCTTACATTTTAGAAAAAAAAAAATTTAAAACCTTCCTGTGAATTTAGATACCTTTTTTCCCCCTGGTTTTTAATCAGCACAAGAAGTTCTATTAGTTACTATAAAAGCATTTCTCCATCTGCTTTTCTTGTTGATAATTGTTCCCAGTTGAAATGCTTTTGCCCCCCACCTCCTCTAAAATCGCACGGAATCACAGGGCAGTTGAAGTTGGAAGGGACCTCTGGAGGTCATCTGGTGTAACCTCTCTGCTCAAGCAGAGCTATCCCGAGCAGCTTGCCCAGGATCATGTCCAGATGGTTTTTGAATATCTTCAAGAATGGAAACTCCACAATCTCCCATGTTCCTCTGCTTTATAAACAATAAAAAAAGTGTTTCCTGATGTTCAGACAGAAAAGTTTCAACTCTCTGTAGAAGTACCTCCTAGATTAAGTGAAGAGGTTTTATAAGATTTAAAAGAAGGCTCCATGCTCAGTTTCTGTCAACAAAAGGAAACTTATTTTCAGTTTAAGTGAAGTATTATTTTAATTGTCATAAAACACCAGAAGCTAATCTAGCCCTAGGAGTTTAAAGGAATTCTTGTTTTCCAGGGAGAAATATGTAATTATTTTTCCCTTGCAGTGGGAGCTGATTGTCTGGGTCATGTTGTTTATAGTCACAGCTACTGTATCGTTTGCTAAAATAATTCTGCTTCATGCAAATAATTTCTATTAGGGGGTCTAAAATAACTCATGACTTGTAGTGGCTTTTTTGGGCTAGGCAAATTAGGGATAGGAAGTCTGCTGTGTAAGGGCTTGCAGCAACAAGAGATGCAGTTCCTCAGCATGCAAAGGGTGCCTCTTCACTGTCCAGGGGTGATCTAAAGGGGATGTTGATAAATAAGAGAGAGGAAATGTATCAGCTGTTGTCTTGGACTGACTGACAAAGGTTCAGCTCAAACCTTTCACAATTGCTGGTTTAAATACTGGTTTATACTTGCTTAAAACTGTGGTGCCTGCAGCAATGGCAAAAAGACTAGTGTTTGTCCAGCAGTGTGTTCCTCCAGTTTTGAGACTTTGTTCATTTAATGAGCATTGAGAGTATATAATTAGCATCTCCTTGAAACATGGAGGTGAGCCATAATAGAGAAATGAAAGTGAAAAAACCCATAGTACCTGCTTCTGAATCAGCTCAGCACCTCTGGCTTCTTTCTCACTTGAGAACTGTCAGTTAGGTCTTCCTATCATTTCCAAATTGTTATGACTGTCTAAAATAAGAAGTTTCTCAAATGTAGTTTCGATATGTTACTGTAATTTACTTATAGAATCAGTTAGTTGCAAGAAAGTTCATCAGTTTGAATTAAAACATTCAAATTCAGTATCAACTTAAAGAGTCCAAAATCTGACTTCAATGCAGTTACATTGTATGTGTGTTTCATTAGTTCCTTATTAGAGAGTACTGGAACTATTTTCTACTATTTAAGGAGTTAATCCTTGTCATAACTTTCCATAATCTTTTGTTTTTCTTGTTTCTTTTCAGGGTCAGCCTGGTCCTCAAGTAAGTGGCATCTTATTTTCTTACATAATTAATAGCTAAATACAAGGCCCACCAAGCTCAGGTTGTTTGATCCTACTGTAATAAGATAGAAACTGGTAACCATTGCATAATTCTGTAAGACAAATATTTCCCAAGAGAGAAATATGCCCCCTGCATATGGTTAAGTTCCCTCAGCTGTCTGACCAGATGGTGGGGTTAACAACGTAATACTGAATAAAGCAAATCTCCTAACTATGGCTTGAAACTTTGCCACCACACTTTAAAGCAAGATAAAATAACTTAGCAAATGTGTAGCAAATGTACTTCTTCAACTGCTTATTAATCACATGCTAATAATGTTGCTATAATCCAGGCAGTCCTCAGTTATGTTAAATACTGCACTGCTAGCTATTTTGATTAATTAGATACACTGCTTTGAATTAGTTCTGCTTTATTTAAGAATAGTAGAACTTTGTCTTGTGAGCTGTAATTGAAGACATGGAAATCTAGGGACCTATTTGTCCCTTCTAAGGGAAAAGTAGACCCGCAAAAAGGAAGCATTACACATAGCAAAAATTCAGCGTGAATTATTTGAGTGCTATAAAAATATGGAAGAGTCTGGAAATGGGGGGGAAGGCAGTACCAATTAGTTATTGAAATCAGTTGAGAAACTCAGCCTTTTTGTATGCTCCATATGCTTTGTGGGAAGTAAGCTTTGGTCTGTGGAACTGTGTAAGCAGTAGTTAGTTGCCTGAACCAGGATTTCTGTGATGGCCTTTTGTATTTCAGAATCAAAATTGAAAGTTAAAGCTTTAACACCTTATCGATTGGTAATTTTTTTAAGTTAAGATTTTCATTATGAGAAGCAAGCATTTCTTTTAGATTTTTTAGTTTCTAAACACCATTTTCTGTTGAAAGACAGATTGATTTACAAACCCTCAAACCACTTGGCCTGAATGTGCAATACCCTTGCAGTGCCAGGCTCCGTTTAATAGAATTTTATAAGAAGTCCATATGATACTGGAGATGACCATCGCCCATGGCACTTACGTTTCACAGCAGGCTCTTGATGTGTGGGCTACAGAGAGAGGTATCTTCAGCCTCTGTGCTGCTGGGGGTCAGTGAGGAGAGAGATTGTAATTCTGTGTGGCACTGTAGCTCTGAACAAGCTCTGTTGAGGACCTGAGGCTGATACTTGAGCCCATGGGCTGCCCTGTAGTTGATGTTAACTTGTGCTGCCACCCGTGTCCTTTCCTTCTGGGTTTGGACCCCCACCTCCCCCATTTCAGTTGCTTAGAGAGTGTCTCTTGCCTAATGCTTGTAAACAGCTGCTCAGTCTTTGGAGCTTGTATCTCTACATGAAATGCCCTGAGATAGCTGTAGGCAAGGAACCACCATGGAGATGGCAGCATTCAATGCTGTTTCAAGGGCAGAAAGAGAAATCTTGTCATGGGTGTAAGAGAAGTGAGGTGCAAACCATAGGAAAAACCATCTAAAAATGACCCCCAAGAGAGAATTGTTGCATCTTAACTTCAATAATTCCTCTCAGTGGAAGTGCTCACCTCTGGGTCATCACCACTGTCCTCAGCAACACGTACCATTATTCTTAATAATGCCTTTTCCTCCTTTCCAGCTCAAGATGGTCTTACTGTATCAGGAGGATATGTGTGTACTTTGTCATTTTGTCTGGCTGATTGAGTCCAGGAATAATGCTTTTGAGAGCACTGGTGGGGAAGCCATAATGGCATGAGACAGAGTCTTGTTCAGCTTCAGATCAAGATGCCTAACCCCAGAGGCTTCTGTGTAGGTGTTGACCTATGAGGTGTCTAAGCACTCCTTGCGGCCAGTGAAGGTTAGGTCAATACTCAGTGCACCTAGAAACCTGTTCAGCTCGTGGTAAACTCCTCGGGCTCAATTACACTGTCTGCATTCAGGCATTTGTTGCTGTGTGAGTTGATCCAGCTTCTCCAGCCTTAGCCGCTGGCTGTTTTATGTACCCGGGCTGGAGTCTGTGTTGGGCCATGGTTGTAGCTGTCAGTCATGGGCAGCTGTCTTGGATACCTAGGGAATCTCTCACATGACACTAGCTGTACACATTCGTGCCTCCTAATTCCAGATTCTGACTGTAGAGAGCTACTGAATCAGATAACCTTTCTGCTGAGTTGCTTTCTAGCCAGTGTTGACATCTGCGTCTCAGGCAACTACATGGAGGCTGTACATTTAGAAGTCTTTCCCCTTAAACTGAAACCCAGATCCAGATAACTTTGTGAGGCAGCAATTTTTAAATATTGAAAGCTATGGTTGAATATCTCAAGACTTTTAAAAATTAAAATATCCACAGAAAACAGAATCCGTTTGCATACAGATAAAATAATTCAAAACCCCTTGGCGTGTCATTAAAATAATGCAGCAATTCCAGCCTGTTATGATTGTCAGCAATCTCCCAGGTCTTAACTGTGTCCATGAGAAATTCAAAATTAAAAGTATTGATCACTTTGGTTAGTAAATAAAGGCTGCCTGGCTTCAAAGAACAAAATTGTTATGCTGACTGAAGAAGCACTTAGAAAGTTTCTGATGTCCTAGCCATGCAATTCTTTTTTGCTGTGGTTTTATAAAGTACACACTAAATTCACCCAACACACACGTAATTACTGGGCACAACAGATCAGTAACACCTCCCATAATTTTAACCTTGAACTTTTACTGCTTATTTTCTTCAAAAATATGTGTCAAAATACAATTTTGCCTCTTATTTTCCCATCTTAAGTAGTAAAAAGCTTTATTACAACTCACAGGCTTTTTTTTTTCCCTTTTTTTTTTTTGTTTTTTTCCAGAAAAAGCTTATGGTTCTGTTGTAGGTCTCAAAAGTAAAGACCACAATAAAAAAACCTGAAGAATTTCTAGGCCTAATCTTAAAAAAATAAAACTCCTTCTTATGATTTTGGTTTTCTTAAAAAGAAAGCTATTTTAAATACCTTTATTTAAATAAATTTAAATAATTTTAAATTATAAATATTTTAAATATTTTATAATAATGTGTTTCTTTGTAGAAGAGCAAGTAATAAAATATTTAATCTTTTTGCTGAAATCAAATTCGGGCTTTTGATTTACCCCAAAGAAATCTGTTTGTTTTTTTTTATCTGGAATGTAAATATGTATTTAGATTAGCTTGAACCAGAAAGGGTTCTTCTCCCAATAAATCTATACAACCAAATTCTGCCCATACTTTCTACTTTCTCTTTTTAAAATAATGGAAGTATTCCTGCTTGTCAGAGAATAGCGTTTGGCTTCTAGTCTAACGTTAATTCCACAACAAATGGATAAAGAGAGAAGGCTTGCTATTTTAAACTTTTTTTCTTGTTTAGAGGTAAAGTTCATCCAAATACTAGAAGCCATGCTTTTAGTACTGTGGTGAAGGAAGACAAAACAATCCTTTAGAAAGTCTTGCTGAACTAAAACCATGAACAACTCTTAAGTATGGGGCAGGGTGGTGTTTTGGTGTGACTTTGTCTCAGCCAGCCAACTGTTTTATTCTTCAAGGCAGTATCCTCTCCCTGGCCTATCTCTGGCACAATGTACTTTGTCTCTCATGTCAGCATACATGATCACTCTCTGTGTGGGATTTTGAGATACAGCAGCCTCACAGATGCTTCCCCTTTCTCTTTGGCAGCTGTCCAAATCTGCATTAGAGATGGACAAAATATTAATGATTGATACTTGTTTTTGTGAGATTCTTGTTTTCCTTTATGTGACACATCCACGGACGCAGTGTTAGAACAGCCTGAAATTTTCCAGTGCTTTGTGCATGATGAAGGGTTTCCATAGTGATTCTGGTGACAAATGTATGCGTGTCTCTTTTTCACCATCAAGCACCAGGGTATGTGACTGGAGTATTTTTAATTTCTGATGACAGAGATTCTGATTCATGGTTAAACTGGCTATTACTGGCTTGTGCTGTCAACAGAGCTGGTGGGAACCATTTTAACTTTTAGTTTTCTGGTTTTTGTTGAAGGACAGAGAAACAAAGCAGGCCACAGGCCCTAGTTTTGAGTGGTTTTGGAAGGCAGCAGTCTTGGGAAGATATTTACCACTTCCTAGAGAACACTGTGATGGTAGGGAGAACTCCTAGATCTTAGAAAGGAGTAACTGATGGTAGGAAGGATGGGAAAGGGGGTGTATAAAGAAAATGTACTTTAATTCATGCTGAGTTTCCCTTTCAGTTTTGATCGTTTGGATAGCCATCTGCATCCACAACCAGTTAAATATTCCTCTCAGTGCATGCCATTCAGTAGTAGGGCAGTTGATAACATCAAGGGATTGTATATGTGGGGTTTTTTTATTGCTTTTTAAGCTATGGGCAAGATACATAATGTCCTATTGACCAGTGCTGCAAAGTGATCTCTACCTGTCAGATCATTAGAGCTGGACGTGTTTCTTTTGTTCCGATCACCATAAATTGAGGTGTAAACTCCACATTCCTTTTCTTCTAGCAGTTTGCTTTCAGGAATGCCTGAAGACTCTTCACTTGCATGGAGAGTGGGGGAAGGAGGCAAGAAATACACTTATGAAGGACAAAATTAGCCTAATACTGAAGAAATAGTTCCTCACTTTCAGATACACAGTGCAGCAAAGTTACTGCTCCTGGGAGAATCCCAGCGGTTGTACCCAGGCCATCAGCTACTCTCGCTGTAGAGAATGATCTCTTGGGGTGTTTCCCCTTCTAGAAACTGATACCCTGTGTTCCTTTGTAAACTTCTGATCCAGCTGAAGGATTGTATAACTCAGTCTGAATATGCAAATACTAATCTGCTTTTGAGTTACAAGGTGAAGGTCAGATTTTGCTGTCAAACTTTGACAATTAGTTTATTAACATTAGGTAGCAGACTTGTAAAAGTGTGTTTCTTAATTTCTTTATACAAAGATGAATCCTTGATCACTTTGCTGCTAATAACAATCTACTATAAATTATGAGAATAGAAATTAATCTGAGGGCATCATAAATAAACAAGCTTGTACTAAGTTTCATACGTATTTAGAAGGCAGAACTTTAGTTTGCTTGCCATTCTTCTTTCTTAAATGGTAATAGCATTTGTGAACACTATTGAAGTTGTGAGATCTGTTTAGGAAATAGTTCATGTTGATTTGTGAACATGAAGAAAGAAATGCCATTTTCATGGCTTTTCATTTTATATTAGCTGCTCAAATGAACCACATCAGAGAATGTAAGAGGAGAAATCATGCTCAGAATTTCATTTACTGTATACATAAGTGTTTACAACACAAAAGATGCCAGAAATGTGTCTTCTCAGAATGAGATAATGCACTTAATTGTTTTTAAGTATGATGCTTTCTCAGCTTCATATGTAATAAAATGGAAGTTAATTTTGTTAAAAAGCATTGACAACAACAATGAGCGCTTTCAAAATATAAAACACTGGTAGATTTATGCACATGTGTAAACCAGAAGAGCTGGGAATATTTAATGGTTTTCTTGCCTAAGCAGATAGTATTAGTGCAAGTAAGAGGATTCTTTGCTCTGTAAAGAAGAGAGCACAGATTTGGAGATTTAGGAGCAAATTGTTGTGAACTATCAGTTTTACCAATACTAAGGAAGCGCCACACATAATTTAAAAAGGCAGAGGAGAGTAAAAGTTCCAGGCATCAACAAACAAAATTCTTGTACCATTTGATGTTATGCTCTGCTTTTGACGTGTTTTTTTACTTGTATTTTCCCACCCTTTTGTCAGGAATTGCAAAGGAGCCTCTAATGGCAGACTGATGACTTCTCTCAGTACCCTGATAAGTGAATGTAGTTGGGGATAATTAGATTTTTTAGAGCTTTGCTCATCAGGCTCTTTCAGACACCAAGAGAAGGTCAGACTCCTACCCCAGCTGTGCTACTGTGTTCTTTTACTTAACTCTGGTAGGCATGCTTTTGAGTTACAATTTCAGTAACTATCTGGTGCTGAAATAGCAAGATGTTCAGATATTCCACAGCATTTCCTGGAACAGATAATTTATTTCTGATTTTCTTGCTTGATTCAGAAAGTATCAGACTTGAACTCTGTTAATTTTACAATTACTGATTCAGTCTACGTTTTGATTTTCTACAAACAGAAAAATAAGACTATTCATTGTACAGAATTCTGTGAAAAGGGCTCTTCATGCAACATAATTATCAGCTCTGGATGTCCTTGTAAAATAAATTCTGCTCTTATGAAGGTGGCTTCTTTTACTGAATCTGAAGATCTCCTTTGGGAGTAGCTGTATGCAACAGATAAAGAAAGCTTGGGAGATGGGGTTTGAGAACAGTTTGTTTGACCCAAAATTTGTAGAAGTTGATCTCCTTATTTCATAGTTCGCATAGCAACAATTTATGATACTGTTTTTGTGAAAAAAACAAGCCCTAAAATAAGGAAATACATAAACCTAATATTTAAAACTCTAAAAGAAAATATGCATGAGAGCTTTTTATTTGTAGGATGTTACCAACTTTTCTTCATGGTGGCATCATTCATTTTTGAAAAGAGTTGGGTTTGTTTTAATAAAATAAACATGAAGGTCTTATTCACTCGTGACATATGCCAGTATAAATGTGATGGAGAATTACATATTAGCATTCCATCAATTCATCTAGAAGTTCCAGCTGTCACCAGGGCATAGTAGATCTTCTAACAGCAAGTGAGAAACGGTGAAGCAAAAATTACTTGCAAGCCTTAATTTTGGTAAAGCATTGCTTAGCTTAACAGAGTACATATGAGTACAAAAAAGCAATTGCAAACTTAGTACTGTGGTTCCATTATGACATTACAAAGGGTTGTCAAAATATAATTAAGGAGTCTGAAATATTTCTTGTATTCCTAAATCATTTCTTTATCAAATGACCTTTGTATTTTCTTCCTCTTATTCTACATATGGCAGAAATACACCAGTGTGTTCTGTGTTCTGTTAGGGATTATGGCAGAGCAACGTATTGCACTGTGTTCGGGAATATTATATAGTATTTTACTATCCTGCTGCACATGTTTTTAATTTGATATTAAACTCATGCTGGCTTATTGTTTTTAGTGATCTTCATGCTGTATTTCAGCTTTGAATTCCTGTTCAATTTGTTGCAGATCCCAGTAGTTTCACTAGCTTTAATAAAAAAAAGAAATTAAGAGTTATAAAAATGTGTGTTTCATCAAGCTTATTGTGACTTGAAGATAATGCTGTGATGTCGAAGACATTAGTCTTTCACAAGGCTTTCAAAATATCAGAGATTCTTTGAAAGCCATTATCAGTTCAGAGACTGGTGATGTTTTGTGCTAGATGCTTGAAAGTTCTGTAAACTCGAGCAGACCTGGGAGATTTGGATCTCAGGCTGGTAGAGAAAACCTTCAAAATTTGTATTTCCCGTTATAAAGTGACACTCCTGTGAACTGAAATTTTACTTCAAGCAAATTTATATTGTAGTAGAAAAGCTTTAGGTTTTTCATATTGAATTGATGCTGGCATGAAGAGCTGTGCTGATATGTTATTCTTTCCTGTAAGTGTGAGTCAAGTTTCGAGGAGAGAAGGAAGAAAAAATCAGAAAATGCAGCAGTTACTTTCATTAGAGTATTTTGTGTACTGCCAGTAATGTTACTAATGAGCATGGCATGGAAGCGTCCGTTCTGGTTTTGAGCTTTAATTCAGATCGACAATTTCAAAAATGCTTTCTCTGTCCCTGCAATAGTGTAGGATTTCCTAATATAGTTTTTTACTGAGATCCATCAGTAATATACGAGAGCTGTGAGCTGCTGAGAAACATGTAAGAGAATCACGTATTTTCAGAAATACAATCCAGCTATATTGCCCAGTATGTCTGCTAGTGATCATTTGCCAAAAAGAATGAATATCCATTTAAGTATAAATATACATATGTGTCTAATTTCCCCTGAAGATGTTCTGAATTTTGTAGACCATACTATTAGTCTTTGAGCAGAAAACAGTTTTGTTTTTAATAAACTTTATGTTGTCTTAAATCGCTTCCTGCATAAAGATGTTTCCAGCCTTATAGGTTGCAAAAATATATTCAGTCATCTCACTTTTAAATATGTCTGCATATAAAAGTATGTGTATGTTTGTAGTTGATACAAAAACTAATTTTCATTTATCTGGTGTTCTATCTCAAACTTCACAAAGCTGAAAAGTTCTCAAAATAGCTCTATGAAAGACATCATTGTAGTTTCCCCTTTGTAGATAAGGGAATTGGTGAAGATATATGAAAGATTTAGTTCTTGTAGTGACATTTTTTTGTCTTATTGTATCATAAATATTATTTTATATGCTATGTTTTATGCTTTTCTGTCTGTATACTATTTGATGTTAAATAAATTAATCTGTGATTTAGGCTTGACACATCCCCATCAAGACTAGAGTTATGACTTAGAGTGTCAAGTCTTTGCCTCTTTTAAGCAGTGACTTGTAGCTGTGATAGTTCAGAAGCATTTGCAGTAACCTAATACTTGCAGGTCACCTCAGGTGGGTTTGTGCAGTGTAGCTTCTATCACAACATTTGTCAGACAGTTCTTGTAAAAAAAGGCTTTTTTTGGGTACCAGTGGAGCCCGTGCACAGGAACGATTTAAGGGACTACAGAACTTGCAAGGGGGCATAGGAAAGAAAGAAGAATAAGATCCTCAGAGAAAGGTCTGGTATTCTGCTGAAATAAATTTTCCCCAAGCATTAGCATACTCTGAAGTTTAAAAAGTAACCTAGTTTCTGAAATAATTTCATTATTCTTAATCTGTGGATGTCTCAGAAGCCTTTCTACCCCTTACGCTATTTTTTACATGGCTATGGCTTTATACTACTATTTTACTGCCATTTTCTTTTAACCATTCATGTTATAAGTAATCGAGCACACATCTTCACAGTAGCATTTTATAGTAGCATTTGCAGACAACACTAAAGGGATAATCTAAATCTTTCTTTGACATTCTACTACCTTGAATGAGAAAATGTCTCCTGTACTAAGGAGCAAAATTTGGAAAAGAAAAAACAGTGTATGGACAGTGTGCTGTGCCTTTGAAATACTGAGTGAAACTAAAAGCATTGCTACTGAAACCAATGTGGAGTCATCACAGTAAATGAAGAATGGAATTGGCCTTCCCTATTTCAAAGTCTGTGTTAAAATCCTCTTGCTGAAAATAGGTTTAAATACAGCAAATACATGTTAGCTGCATAACCTTGTTTGGATGTGAGCTGTGCAGGTTTGCTTGTTTACACAAATTCAGCCTTTATTACTTTAAAGTAAATGTGCCTTGATATGATAGCAGGTACAGGCCAAAATTCTTCAAAAAACAGCCTTGTTTTGAAACTAGCCCTTATGTCAAATAGATGAACAGAGAGGGGTGGTTTTTTTGGAATTTCAGTCATCTGTTTCTGTGTAGTTATTACTTTTTTGTAGAGCTGCACCCTGTGCAGCATCTGTTAATGAAGTACATAAATCTCCTAGACTCAGCTTCTGGTCAAAGGAGGATCTGCCTGATAGATATTTGGATGCTATTTCACCACACAGTAGTAATGCAGACAGCAAAGTTGAAATATGCAGAAGACCAGGGAGCTTGGAAGATGTATTTTGATGACCATAGGTACTTCTCCTGTAGGTAGTGAGTGGTGGTGGTGAATCTCCATTGCTCTGAAACTCCCCCCTTCCCTTGCTTTCATCCTTTCTCTGTTTTCTTCAAAATATTTGAAGTTCAGCCTTCCATCCTCATCGAAAAAGTTGTTTTAAGTCAAACAAGAAAAGATTAAATGAGCAAAGGGCACTGTCATTTCAGCTGAATCATCTACCAGGCTAGTAAACAATCAGGGAAGCACCAGAGGTGTTTGAATTACAGAAGCCACTGTTCAGGTTTTAGGTTAAAAAATAGCTGAAACATTGGAATGTGAACTACTGTTCCCACTGAGGAGCTTTTTTCTTACTAAGCTTTTAGGAATAAAGGAGAGAGCTGGCCTATGGATAAAAATCTACCAAAGGAAGTAGAAAAAGTATTTAATGGTGAATTTTTTATCTCAAAAACTGGAAGAAGGATTTCATGAGTTTGACTGGCAAAATATGTTTGGTTTTTTTTTTTTTTTTTCAATTTCTATTGTGTTAGGAAAGAAAGCCAGAATGTAATTTCATAATCCCAGTGCAGTTTTATAAGCCCTAAATTTCACTGGACTATATTGGTCTTTCTTTTAAGAATCTTTTTTGTTTTTAATTTTTTTTTCCTCAAATTTTTATTTAATTCTAGGGCATATTAATTGCTTCCATAAAGTAGAATGTTTTGATTGGATTCAAGGCATCAATGCCCAAAGTATCTCCTTAGACCAGGGTGCCAGAAGTATATGAGTATTTTTGAGCAAAATAGCTCTGTATTTGTACATTCTGCTTATTGGCTGCTTATGGGTGCAGTTCCCACTGGCTAGTGCAGAAGACTCCTCTGGAGTGGTACTATGCCACTGTTATTTTAATAAATGGAGATAATCAGGGGGTTAAGGAGTGCTAGTTACCTTTCCCCATTTGTTTCATATCCCTTTCGATGTTTGATGCAAAATAAAAGGCATGAAATCTGTAGAAATAAAAACGGTTTAGAGCTATAAAATTTTTCCTGCTTCAACAGTTTGACATAAAAATAATGCAGTTCTTCTAAAGAAAAGGTGGATCAATCAGTGTTGAAAAATCTTTACACTCTAGTTCTTGTTGTTGTAAAATTTGAAGGCAGCCTTTAATTCTTCTTCGTCTTCCTGTTTACCAAGCATTATTTTTATAGATTTTTAATTCATTGAATTCCTGTGGCATCATTGCTGTTGAATATAGTGAATACTTATTAAAAAAGGTACAAGACACTAAATCAACTACACTTTTTTTATTATTGAATCTTACAAGCTATTGAATCTTATCAAGAATCCCATGACTTAAAATAAATATTTTCTTCTATTGACAGCAGACTCATTTTTGTTTATCCCATAGCTACCATGCTATATATTCACTTTTCTGTTCCTTGTGACACAACCACTCAACTGTTGAGTGAATGCTGATATAGAAATGCAGCATTGTTTTTTAAATCCCACCAGCAGCATGCTTTTGCACACACAAAAGTATGGATATTCCTAATGGAGAGGGGATAAAAGAAAATTCTGCTGTATAGTCAATTAGTACAGGATCAAGTGGGAAAAAAAGAAGAGGAAGAAGTGGGGAGGCTCTATGAAGGTAAAGGAGTGCAGAACAGCCTAACTGAGCTACTGGAGGATGAGGAGTTAATCTTGTTCATACTATACTTTTTAGCAGGGCCTGTTATGATAGTGCAAGGGTTACTGGTTTTTAACTAAAAGAGGGTAGATTGAGACTAGATATATAAAGAAATCTTTTACAATGAGGATGGCAAAAAACTGGCACAGGTTGCCCAGACAGATGGTGGATGCCTCATTCCTGGAAACACTCAAGGTCAGGTTGGATAGGCAACTTGTTGACCAGCAACCTGTTCAAGTTGATGTTCCTGCTCATTGCAGGGGGGATGGACTAAATAACCTTTAAACCCTTCCAACCCAAACTGTTTGTTAATTCTAAGATAGCATGTGATGCTTTTTCAGGTCTCAGGTAGACATCTAATGAGACAGGGATCTGCTGGAGGATGGGTGGAAGAGTAGGAAGCCTCACCCAGTCTGTATCAAAAGTGTCTCATTTTTGAGATCTTTTATAAACCAAATATTGAACACTGAATCTGATACTATATTGTCATTAAAAATATTGTTAAAAATCATAGATTGAACTTCAAAAAATCCTGAGACTGCAGTGGAAATATAACAATAATAGTAAAAAAAAGCTCCCTGTTCAGTCTGCTTTCTGAATTTTGATTCTGGAGGGCCCACATCAGTTGTGTTTTATTATGTCTTCCTGCATTTCTGGCACCAGCCAAAAATTTGTGTGTTTCTGTGTTTTTGAAGTAACCAAGATTGTGTTTTTATCTTCCTTGCAGTCTTCCTTCCTTCCTTTTATTAAAATCAGAAACTCTGGCTGTTTTTTTATTACATGAGAGATACAGAAGTATTAGGTTTTCTCATCTGTCCTCTTTTACCAGCTTACAAGAGTGGAATTTCCTTGTGGTGTTTTTTTGGGTTTTTTTACAGCATTGCATCAAATCTCTAACATCATCAGTAAACTTCTGCTTATCTAACCAAGTAGGAGAATAGGAAGGTGCACTGTGGACAAGGCAACGAGGGCCAAGATTCAGGAAATACAGGTATTGCAGTGCATTGAGCAGTAGGTGAAAGTCTGACTTCTGACTTTACCAGAAGCCATTTTCTTTTCTTTAAGAATGTGCCAGTTTTTTCTGCCACCGTAAAATTGGTCATACTGGCACATACAGCAGCTACTTGACTCACAAGAAACTTAGCAGGTTTGAATCACAATGTTTACTTAAATTAGTTTGTAGAAATAGTAAAGCTGATCCTTGTTTTTTCATGCTCAGGCCATAGCCTGTACGTAGTCAGATACCCTCTGTACCAGGGAACTCTTGTAGGACCCTTTGTGTTGTTCTTTAGGTTTTCAAAGAAAAACATTATGTTTGTCTGTAGAAGGAAGGGAAAGGGGAGGAGAAGATGACAGTCTTACTGGTTAATCAAAGAAAGAAAGTATGTCAGAGTGAGGAAGAGGAGATGCCCTTTAGCATCTCCTTGCCTGGGACACTGGGCCTTGTGCTTCTTCCTGGGCACTGGATTAGTCAGTCAGCTGTGACTCTTCTGCAGCTTCTAATGTGAGCTGATGGTTTTTGTGAGCAGCATTACAAATTTCAAAAAAAGCACCCCATCCCAGCCTCAGCAAGAGCACTGCATGAGAAATCAATGTCTAAATTACAGTCTAAATGGTTTCTTGACATATTTTGGGTAGACTGTGTTCTCCTGCCTGTCGTTTATAAACTTGTCTGGTTTATATATTGCTATAAATCACTGACTTCTGAATACAGTTGTATGAATTTACAGCAGGAGTCATTTAGAATTTGCTTGTTGTGAATGTTAACCAAGCTGTTTATTTAGATTGCTATATAAATCAATTTTATATTTCTCAGCTTAAATAATTTACATAATGTTTTTTAAGTCAGTCACCATTATTGTGTCAAAAATTCAGGTTTCTTTTTTTCTGCCTTAGGATATTTTAACAAAAACTTTAGAATATAAGGGGAGGAAATGAAATATCAGTAAGAGTCTTTTGAGGTGTGTTTGGTTGAAGTTCTCATTGTAAGCCGGTCATATTACAGGGGAAGAATAAAACATGTAAAAAGAAGGGACTTCAGCAGTAGAAACTGTTCAGATTCACTGAAAATTCTTCTGAGTACTTGCAAAATTGATGCAAGGTGAAATGTTGGCATTGTAAACTAGCATATGTAAACATTGGCTGAAAACATGGCCAAGCTCAACAGATGCCAAAACCACACTGCTCAGTAGTTCAGGGCTTGCAGAGTGGACACAAGACTGAAATGAGTGTAGGAACTTTGAAATAGTGGTGTTTCATAACACTCTGTATAACCTCCTATGATTCACCATATCTGATCCTAATATTTTGTAGCAATTATAGGATAAACTTGGGACTGTTCTTCCAGTGAGACTCTTGTAATTTATCGAAGTCATGAGTCAGGTTTCAAAGAAAGAAAGTTTGACTTTTGTATCTGATTATTTTGTTGCTATGTGCCAAAGCCACCTTTTACCATCAAAGTAATCTGCAGTATTGAATTAACTAGGCAATGTATGGTGTGCTATTTAGTTGTGAAAACATGATTAAACTAAGCTGGCAAATTGATTCCCTTTTTGGATTTGTCTGGATGACACTGGAATAGCTGGCTCACTTTTCTGCTCCTCTCTGCAAGGCTGCTGTTCCCTTGGGCTGCCAGTCACACTGTGGGTGCTGTAGCTGCTGGTAAGGATGACTGCACTGTATGCTCTTCGATCCCAAGTGAAAATGAAGGCTGAACCTTGCAAACTACATTCAGTCTTCCAGCTGCCAGCTTGCTTTAGCCTGTGGCTGTTGTGGTGCGAATGTAGGAAAGAGTGACTGTGTCTGAAAAGTTACTATTGCCTGTGTCTTCCGTGGTAGCTCTCTGTGATGGGAGCTGTCAAGTTTGACATGTCATGTTCCTTAGGAGCTGTGAAGGTGGATGATCCCAGTGGGACCTGGGACTGTCACAGTCCAACTGATTCTCTTGGTTGGTTGTCACCAGCTTGTGCTGGGGACTGGCAGGTCCTTTTTACAGAAGCATCATATGTGCTGTCCAACAGTCAGGAAAAATCTGCATTCCTCTGTCCTGACTGTGGAGCTTTGTACAGAACCTTCAACATGTGGCTGTTTCTTTGAACCCTGTACTGAGAATCCCTTACTATTTTCAGTTCTACTGTCCTATCAATGCTTGGAGCCTTTTGGGTGAGTTTACAGCAGAACTTCCTGTATTATGACTGAAGGCAGGTCTGTAGCAATAGGAATGTGGATAAAATATATCTGTAAGAGAATTCTTATAATTATGAGTGTTTGTAAAATCAAGTCAACTACTGGCTTTTTAAGAGGTCTCTGAATGTAACTTTTGCAAAACTGTATAGGTGGCAATGGCCTCAAGGGTAAGATACAAAATTAGCATCTTTCAGGGAATTAATTATAAAATTCCAGCTGTGTGAAAAAAATCATGCTGATCACAGTTAATTCTAAGGGAACCTTTTCTATTGAAGACTGCAAGGATCAGTCTCCTGTTTTCTAGTACTGCATTCTCTTGCCCTTCTGTTCTATTCTGTAAAATTTCATCAGAGAATGGAAATGGGATTTTGATAGCAAAAAGGGGAAAAAAAGAAAAAGGGGTCACCTGTTGGTAATCCTGAACATAGCTGTTCTTTGGACTTGACCCTGATTTCAGCTTTGTTCTTGGCTGGCAGGTGCCTGGAGGCCTTTCAGTCTGCTTTAGGAGACCTCGTTTTAAAAACAGTAGTATTTTTCGCCTAATTATGAATGCAGATTTTGCATGTGTTTGAGATTTACAAGGCCTTGCTTATGTGAAACAGGCTATAAACTCTCCTTGGAAATGTATAGTAGTCTGGAGGAGATAATTGCACTTTGAGAAAAGAGCCTCTGTTTCCAGTGAAAACACTGTAAAGTTATTTCAGAAATGCTGTGACCTCAGACGTTTCATATAACTTACACAAAATGCTTTCACATTTGTTCGGCAGCTCACGGTTTGATCTCTGCCATCTCATAAACGAAAGCACAGAAGTCTCCCCGGGAAAAAAGCAGCAAGTCTATGCTGTGGCCTACAAAACTAGTGTTATTTTACTCACTCTGTGCTTTGTGTCTGTACCCTTAAACAGAAGAAACCTTGCCCTCCTTTAAACAAATCTGTCTCCTAATCACACCCCACCCCCACAAACCCAACTTCCCCTCAGATTTTTCTTCCTCCCTGCCTCCACTCAGTGTACACACACTAATAAACTCTGCAGTAACAGCCTTGGGAGAATTTCTCAGCACAAATGGAAAGAAGATGTCAAAGGCTGAGGATAGGAATTTTCTGTTTAAAGTTGCAAAAACAATAGAGGACAATTGAAACAGTGGGGGAAAAGCCAGAGATTGGTGAACAAGCCATGAAAGTATTGCATTAATTTTTATTTTCAAGAAACCCCACTGGTTCTCTTCACTTGCATCCAAAAGAGCTATTTTTGTTTGCAATTGTTTGTTTGTTTTTCAAGACTCTTGTGGAAAGCAAAAGCATTGCAAATACAAGGGAAGAGACTTGTGAGAATGTTCACACCAGAAGTGCTTTTGTGGGCTTTTGAAAAGCTGTTTTTAACTCCTGGTACAGTAACCCTGTCAGATACATGTGAAGACTTCTATGAAAAATTTGTGGGCTGGAAAGGTGACTTGATAGAGATGATGGTGTATGCCAGTTAGGGAGAGAAAACACCAAACAATGAGACACAAAACTAATTCTGATTATGATGTGTACAGGTCATTTTCAGAAAATCCTGCACAAAAAAAGGAGGGAAAAAAAGAGATATATGATTCAGTCTTATTAAAAAACATGTGTGGGTATGGACTGTGCTTTCAGAGAACTCTGAACGGTGGGAAATAGGCAGGGTAGGGGCAGGGGCCGCTTGTGCAGCTGGAGATGGCTGAACATACTGCCAGCAGTTGTACCAGGGAGACAGTGCAGTAGCCCTGCAGATCTGGTGGCTGAACTGCTCATGTGAGCTCTGACTTGTTTCTGTTTCAGTGAGCCAGCTTAGTTCAGGTAGCTGATGTGATCTCTCCTGTCTTAGCTTCTACCAACAGGCAGAGCTGCGGCAAGCACCCCTCAGAAAAGTTATGAGCCAAAACCCATCAGAAGCAGGGCCACTCTTGGGCATAAGAATGGCATTGAGCATCTAAATGAAGGCAGCAACAGCTCCCACAAGACAAGATCTGTTTACAGTCTCAGTCATGTCTGTTATCTCTAATTTCATGCCTAAGGCCCAAGAAATTGGATTCTGACTGTAGCAGATAGGGGTCATGCTATTTGCACTTTGCAGCCAGTAAGATATTCAGAGCCAGTAATGGCTTGATAATTCAAGGAGGTAGAACACGTGAGCACAGCCTTTCACTTGTGCTCAGCGTTCGCTATGGAAAGGCAGCAACAGCCTGCACTGAGTTTAGTTCTTCCTATCTTGCATACATTACTGTGTACTGATGGTATGAGTTTGCAAATTCACAAGCTTGGTGGCATGTATGTGAAGGTTTTAAAGCAGACCTGCTCTGCTGTAATGTCACATCACAGTACTTGTATGTGGGGACTGTAGCTAAAAGTAGACAGGGCTGCATGTAGTTTTTGGCATGTATTTCTGTGAACACGTGAACTGGGAAAGGACAGTAAAAGTATAAAAAAAAAAAAATAGATGGAGAGACCTTAAAGGTGCAGCTAGGCTGTATTTATTCATTAAATTATTTTGATTAATTTGTTTTTAAAGAGGCTAAGTGCTTGCAGGGCAACACAAAGTGGGTGGGGGTCATAGTTAATTGAGCAGATAGTTTCCACTCTGCCGGCAGTGAGCACTGTCCTTCCTGAAGGAGTCGTAGGGACATCAGGAGGCAGACTTGTTTGTCCTCTGTCCTCTGCAGCAGACAGAAGACATGGCAGGCCATGGAAGGAGAGGCATATGCTTTAACTCCTTGAAAGATTTAGCAGCAGATGCTCTTCTCTGGCATGCATCAGAAGCCCTTAAAACTAAGCAGAAAACTGGCTACAACAGGGATTCTCAAAGACTTTCCTGTGGTTGATCACGTCTTTAATGCACAGCAGACTGACCTCCATTCCACTGCATTTATGTGAACCACATGAATTTTTACCCGTGTCGTTTGTGACAATCTCTTCTTGTTCTGCATGCATACGCCCTCACAAACACAGACACACTGCCACACACTCTCTTTGTGTTATAACAGTGAACCATGCTAGCTGGAATGGCTCCTTCTTTGTTTACAGCTGCTTTCATATGTATCTCAGGTCCTTCTTTGTAATGAAACACCTGCATATCTTTTAGAAAGCTGGAGGTAGAGTCTGCACTGTCTCAGCAGCCAGTTTTCTGCAGACTGATAGCATTTTTGTTCACAAGATGCTAACCTGAAAAACTAGTGGTTTAGAAATCTGCTGCTAGCTTTCTGGAAAGTGCTCAATAAAAATAGAATATTTGTGATTCCATATTTGTGATTCTGTCACTTTACTGTTTGTTGGGTGGTAAGTAACAAAAAGTTATACTCCTGCAAAATCATGTTACACAGAGCTCATTTTGACTAAACAGTATGCTTGAGACTAAACATCAGTATTGCCAAAAAAAGGAATGAAAACCCTAATTTTAGATTTCCTAATCTATTTTTCTTTGGCAGTCTAAGACAAGGAGGGTGCCAAAATACATGCCATATTTATATGTATTTGAATTTATTAAGTGCACTTGCAAAGAACTTTTACAGTTTTAGAAAACTTTTATTATCTGATAGGAGATAAACTATTGTCCCTACGTGAAATCAGTAGAAATTTTGCCATTTCAGGCATAGTTTTGCTTGTCTAAGTAGACTGATTCAACACACAGGATTAGCAAACTATTCAAGGAATAGAGTGCAGTTCCTATTATTAGTACAGTGAAGAAGCCATCTCTGGAATAGCCCGGGCATTTGGAGTTAAAAATTTTAAGGAAATACATAGTTGGGAAGAAATAGCAGGTTGGAGCAGACCTGTTTCTTGCTGTGTCCCAGGACTTCATCAGTATCAGTAATTAATCTTTGCCTTTGTTTCTTTCAGGGCCCTCCTGGTCCAAAAGGCGAGAAGGTGAGTTGATGTTCGGGTGATTCTTACAAGGTGACTGGAAAGCCCTCCCAGCATGAACTCAAGAGACCGTTTGTATTGATGCAGTGAAATGTTAGATTATGTAAGAGAGCTGGGTAGCACACAGATGCTGTGTTAAACCTATCATCTCATCTTTCCACTTTGCAGGGAGATCAAGGTGATCAGGGCCCTCGGGTAAGCATCTTAAAAAAAATGTTACACTTCCCCTTTGCTGAGTAGGCAATTAGCCTTTAGTGCAAAACTAAATTAAAATACACTGTCTGAGCTAATTATGCTTATTAGCTGCATTTACCCTGCATGTTGAAGTGTCTGCAGGACAGTAATACTGAACGTGAGCAGGTAGTGTCTGGGAAGATTTGAGTGATTCCATAGGGTACAGTTTCCATTATGGGTGGAAGCAGGTTTCGCAGTGATTTTGCTCTGCTCTATAAAGCTGGCTTTCCTAACCAAACCATTCAGTTTCCCCAGCAATGTGTTCACGCCATGCATGGGCTTCCACAATGCAGAGGGCCAGTGGGTTTCTAATAAATGTACTTCTGGATTTCATGAACAATGTAGCTAATATTTAGTGAATTATAAACAAATATAATGTATGCATGTATTAGCTTTTTTCTCTGACATATATGTATTTAATATTTTTAATAATAGCAATATTATCATCGCATAGTTACAATCCAGACAGTTAGAACATGGTTTAATTTAGGAAATGTAAAGGTTCTTTTAATTTCTAAATATCATGTTTATTTTAACAGAGAAATAGAGGAATACAGGAGTGTAAGTTCAAATGGATTGGCTGTGCTAGTTCACTCTTCTTTACATCTGTGCTTCATTAGAAAACGCTTGGTTACATTGTTCAGATAATATAGTAACTCTCTTTGGTTACATGTTTATAATTTTTTCCATAACAGTATGTTCCATGGATTATTTTCTTCTGTTAACTATGTTAAATATTTTGAATTTGCAACCTTATTTTATTCTACTGTTCTGTTTCATATAATTTGATTTAATTGGATTTTAAATTTTTTCAGTCAGTAAGATTATCTAAAGTCACAACATGCTTTTACAGCTGATTTTGATGTTAACTACCAAGGTGTCCTGTTATGCTTGGTGCTAGGGCTGCACATCATAAAGACAGCAGCCTGAGAGTGAACAGCTTTAAATATTATTTCAGTTGAAACTCAGTAAGAAGAGTTGGAAAACTACTCAAGTAAATAAAAGAAAGTAGAGAGTAACAACGAGAGCAACGTGCTTTTTTTCTAAGCTAACTAATACATGAACTAAAGGTTCTGAGTGATTTAAAAATTTCCTTTTAACTTCTAAGCAAATTTAGTATCTCTCAGAGGCCATAGTGGGCTGGTATTTTGTCTGGTTCTGTGCTACAGAGCTTCATGGGGAATGTGAGGAGAGAGACGGCAGGGAAGCAGAGCAGTGCCGTGCCTGTGGCTTAGAAGAGGATGCTCTGTTCAGGTGGCATAAGACAGGCCCATGTGTAAGTGCTTGCACTAAGTGGCCTTACATGCAGAAGGATGCGTGTTCTTACATTCACATTCACAACTGTGGCCTTAGGTTCAAAAGAACAGGAGAGAACATTTGATGGAAGTATCAGAGAGGGATGCAATAACAAATACGGAAGAGCAATGTTGTGAAGAATATTACATAAGTGAGGATAAGAATCTGGAATTACGACTGTTGGAGAAGTTTCCAGGGAAAGACCCAGAGGTCTGAACACTGGAGAACAAATGAAGTGGTATCAACACAAGGGAATGATGATGCAGAAATCTTGGCAAAATGTTGAAGAGGTGTAAGAACTTTTGAGTGGTGAAGCATGTGTGGCTTTCAGTGCCAGGTCTGGAAGTGTTGGCAGTGCCCGGTAAGAAGATGCGGGTTTGATCAGTGTTACTGCAGTGGGACCTCTACTAGGCAGAGGCTGTTGTGTCCCACTTTGCCAAAATACACTCTGTGTACTGTCAGGCACTAGAGTCCTTACTGAGCCATACAAATCATGGTTATGACTGTTTGTGGGTTTGGTAAATCAAGTGCAGATAAAAAGCAGAAAATATCCAACCTGAGGAGTTCATGTAAAAGGACATCACAAAGTTGTATCTGCAGCAGCAGCTGGCATTTGAGACTGAATTCTGTATCTGATTACAGAGAAGGAATTCAGGAAGGTCAGCAGTGGAGAGGAAGAGGTGGTGACTAGCATCTTGTGGACAAGCTGAAACTTCACCAACTCTTTAGTCAATGCATGTTCCAGTAACATACCTCCTTTTTAAGTATATGGGTCTAGCCTGGGAAATTTAGCCAGTGTTGGTTTTCCCTTAGTCTATTTTGAATGTGTTCTACAACTTCTCCTTTTTCCCCCCTGCATATTTTCACAAGTAATAAGTACCATGAAGCCTCTGACCATTTTATGTGTTTCATGGTACAGCAGTTATCTCTTCTGATGACTGTCTTCAGGGTGAATCTGCTCAACCTGCTGTGCCAGGGGATTTACAATATAATTAGTCGAAATTTTATGTGTAAGCCACTCATGCACCAAATGAAACTAAACCCATTTAGTCCTGGTTGGTTACCTTTACACATAGTTTTCCATCACTGCGTGTGTAAGATAAACAGGTTTGGAGGTAATGGCATACAATATTATTTTCGAGAAATATTGTACCTGAAAGTAACTGGGGCATGACATTAATGTGTGGATTTGACAAGTTTGCAGACAGATTGGATATAATATCCAAGAGCAGTGAACATTTTCATGCTACTTCATCTGGTATAGGTAAGGTGCCTGACGTTTCTTTGGGTTTATATTTTTACATATTGGCTTGAAATAAGCATTAACTTGGCAAAAACTGTTAGTGTTCCAAGCTATGACTGAAATTTCAAAATGACCCTTACTCTTTAGAAAAGCTGCTTTCTTTTCTCCAGGCATTTTAGTAAAAGAAATCAGAATAAAATGTAGACTGTCCAGGTCAAGATGAGACTTTACACTTCCAAAATTCTGCTGAAAAGAAAAGATATTCATGAAAACACTTTGCAAGAGGCAAAGATAATGCTGTTTTCTCTCCCACCCAAGTTTTTACCTTGAGATTTTTGAGGGATCTTTCTCTCTGAAATAATTTAAAAACCGCAAAAGTAGGAATCAGTTATCTCAAAATGTCCACAGTCACTGGACATGTAAAATATATACTGAACTGCTTTGAAGTTCAGGTTTTCTTGAAAATGCCTTCAATAAAGTCATACACTAAGAACTCAACCCTGCAAATACCACCCAGTGGTCAGGTACATGTATTTTTAGAATAATGTGTCTGGGGTTTTGTGTTGGCTTTTTTTAAGAATCTGAGGAGTTTTCGTAAGTATTCAGAAGTAATGTGTGGATCAGTCTCCTTCATTGTGCAGAGATGGCATAAGGGCTCTAGTTCATAATGCCATGTGGCTTGATCTACCTATGTCCATGCTATCTGTAGAAAATATGAGCCAAAACACATTCTAGTAGTGTGAGTGATATTGAAATTCATACCCTGGGTGTGAGTTTGAGCAGCAAGTTAATATAGCTTTTAATCACATGAGACCACCGATAAGGTAGTGATGGTGAGTCCTGATCTTATTTGGAAAAGATTATATTTTTATCTCTTTATGTATTTTTATATCAGATCTCTAATTACTCTGAAGTTGTGGCTGACTAAACATTTAGGTCAAATGCAGAACTAGCTTTCCTTGATACCAGTGTAAGAAATGGTAATGTAAGTACATCTTTCGGATGCTCTTCTTTTTGCAGAGGGCATGGCTTCCTGAAATGTCCATGGAGATTTGCTTTACTGTACTGAGCCATGAGAAAATTTAAAATGATGTAGTTTAGCCTGTGGACTGTTAGACTAGATGGTGATATCAGGCTGCTCGGTTCCAGTTGTTCAGTTCTAGTCCAGTTTAAAAAAAGCTTTTGAAAATATCATGATGGTAGGATTGCAAAGGATGTATTGTCCAAGTAGAGACTGTACCTTGATAATGGAAATTGGTCTTCAGAGGTCAATGTTTGGGAACAGAACAGCTGGTACAGAATGTCTTACTGAATGTGGAGGGGAGCTTGGTAACCGAGGATGAGGAAAAGGCTGAGGTACTTAATGCCTTCTTTGCCTCAGTCTTCAACAGAAAGCAACACCCTTCTGTAAATGACATAATAAATATCTTCTGTCCTTTAGTTCAGATACATGAGCAATTTCTTGCTTATCAGGGCTAGAAATCATTAGCTAGCAGCTGGTTTTAAATTGGTTTTGGTCTAGGTGAAATGAGATACCACCCAGAAGCCATACTTAAGTATTTTCATAAAATAATTTTCTCCTTTTGGTATATTTAAGTGAGTTTGCCTGTTGGCTGGTGTGGCACAGAACTGATAATATCTCTAAAAATGTCTTAAGCAGGAAAGATGAAGTTCTAGAAAAGACAGGAACTCAGAAGTTTATTTTATTTTTGTTAACCTTCATTGACTTGAAGATTAAAAACATTCCTTGAGTCCTGTTAAAACAGTTAGGTTCAGATAAAGATATAATGTTCTTTTCTAGTTAATCCTTTTCCCTGTTTACTTTTAATATATTTGCTACTTATTTGCTGCCTGGTAGAGAGAAATCATTGTTTTGCAAGTTCTACTCTTCTGTGCTGACAGATTATTTCAAAATCACCTAATATCGACAAAAACCTAGAAGCAGTCTATTTACTGAAACAACTAAATACAAGTGTGTGTATATATAGACATAAATTCTCTTTTAAAAGTGAAGTATTGCTTCACTTGTTCTATTATATATACAACTTTTATAAACTATCCCATATTAAAGGGAAATTAAAGGTGTGAAAGCAGTAAATTTTGACCTGATTTTTTTAAATGAAAAATTTAAAAAGCGTTTTTTAATATGTATGCATTATTATTAGTTAATATGTTTCTAGGAAATATATAATAAATATTTTGAGCCTTTTCCTACTCCTAGTGACAATGCATGGAAAATCTGCATTCATGTCCTTAGAATCAGTACCTCAGTCATAAATTAGAAAATACTAGTTACTGAATGATGATTAAACCATGACCATCAACTTTTCACCCTCCTTTAAAGCCATCCTATTTGGTACTATATGGGGGGATTTGGTTTTGGTTTTGGGTTGTTTTCTTTGTTATTGTTTGGTTTTCTAAAGAAAGGAACAGGTTTGCTTCACAAAGTAAGTAGTAATATATAAGTTAATCTGATTTCCTGCCTTCCCCAAAAACAAAACTTAGTTTTTTGGAGTGAGGTCAGGCTGACATTGCTAACTGTAATGAATGTAGGTAAATCATTTATGTTAGAGGAAGCCTTGTTCCCGAAAGTTTCATGCTGATAATTTTTATCCTCATTCAACGTCTTGTCAAAGTGAAAATGTTTAGTATTAGAGTCAAATTATTATGTTAATTAAATACAATTTTGCATAATTTAAACATACTCTATAAATTTCTTCTGCTCTTGATGATTCTTATTTATGTCTAAAAGCATATTTTTTGTTTTACTGTATGTTACTTCAGACATGTAGCAGACACAGGGAGCTGCTTTAATTTCATACTTTACCATTATGATTACACTCATGGTTGTTTCTTCTGTTGTTAATTGCCCTGTGTAAATCAAATTATAGATCAAGTTATGAGCTATATCTAGCTACTGTTTCAGACTGCACTCTTAGTGTGCCACAATAAGAATATTTAAAAAGCATTAGTGATTCCTTCTGTTAACTTTCACCAAAGCAGAATCATTGAGAAAACTTCTGGACATCTGGTTTAATGCCAATTTGTCTGTGAGCAGTTAATTTAACTTCTAAGACTTTGTTTCCTTATCTGCCAGGAGGCAGCAGGGGTATTTACCTACTCCGTTCCTGGGACTAATTACCTGTTCTACTTCACTGGTGTTGGGCTGTTGTGGCTCCCCTGTTTTCCATTAAGGCGAAACAAGGGTAACAAATTGGAGCAAGGTAACTTGGAGCTCTGTAACGAGGAGAAGTTAGGAAAGAACTCAGATGGTATTGGCTGCCAACTTTGTCTGAAGCACTGGGACACTCCGGCTTGAGAGTCAGAGTTCACAAGAGTGTCCTTTTGGCTGTGAATGACTCTCTAAGGCCAAGCTATGCCTTTGATGTTCAGCTCCTGAGGTTCCCTTGGGGAATGCAGAACAGCTGTGACGCTCCAGAGAAGGTGCCACATACCTGCTCCCGAGACGAGGATGTTGTCATTCCTGTCTTAAGAGCTAGGCAGTGCTTGTCTTGCTCTCCACCAGTTGGCTTGCATCTTGCCCCTTTTTAGTAATGCCAGAGGAATGGTGAGGAAGGAAGTCTCTGTACATCCTGTTCCTTTTTCTACCGTCCCGTCCTGTGACTGAAAATACATCATGAAGTTGTTGTATCTCCAGCTACAGCTGCCATGCAAAAGTGCTGCAGAACTGAACATATGAGTTAGGCAAATTTGATTGAAAACAGCTCTAAAAATTTAATCCAATCCTAATAACCATCATAGAAGAAGCTTGAGCCACTTAACCTGCATCATGTAAATGCAGCAGGTATAAAATTTGAAGAGAACCATAAGCCAGGACAAAATATTTTTTCTTTGAGGAGCAGTTTGGTTATGGACCATCCCATCTTGCAGTTGACTGGATGCCTACAACCACTTTCAGTGAGAATAGCAGGTTTGCCTTCTGGAAGGGTATTTTATGGAGGTCAGATGGTGATCACTCATCAGAACACATAATTGAGTTGTGTAGGAAAGACATTTTCCTCGCTGAAAATGCATCTAATAGTAGGACAAAAGTAGAGAAGGGTTGGCTTTTTTGACTTTTATTCAGTTTGAATGCAGTGTGAGGTAGAATTCACTGTGAATACAGAGGTGATCATAGGAAATAATGCTTCTACAGCGATCTGTTTATGCCAGGTCTTAAACACTTTTTTTAATACAAAGTGTGAATCATTATATAGTGTATTCAAATCAAAACTCTTTTCTGAATGTTTGCCTAAGTGAAAAGAAATTTCTGGATTTTTGTCTTGTTGTGGTGTACTGTTTTTGTTAGCAGATTTGCTGCTGGAGAAAGCAGCAGTTATGATAAAAGGGATTATATAAAAGAGCTCCTGCTGAGAGTCCATGGCACTGTACAGGGTGATACCAAACACTGTGTTCCCCAGGGCAGGTACAATAATTAGCCACAGGACTGGCACTCAGTCTGAGGGATTAATTAGAACTGGGGGTGGTGTTGGAGAGAGGCAGAGCAGCCATAAAGAGTGTCAGGATTACTCTGGCCTGAAGCCTGTGTGATTTGATGTGAAATAGCAGCAGCTGGCTGTAACCTTAGGAAGTGCAAGAGAACAGCAGGTGGTAATTCCTCTCTCATTTACCATGTCTTCACAGGAACATGCAAGCTTGTGCAGCTTGGGTTTATTGGCAGGTCAGAAGGAAAATCCTAGGGAGGACTGTGACATTTACTATACTGAGCAAATGCAATAGTCAAACTGGAGCGTATGCAGCGCAGTGTAAAACCAGAAACACTGTTGCTTAATGTTATCATACTTGCCTTATGACAGGGTTATAATATTGACCTCCTGTGGACCAGTGGACAAAGCTGAAAGTACTGTGAAAAATCTAGGACAGCTAGTGGGAATTACATCCTTCAAGGCTGTGATGAATGTAACAGGAGAACTATTTCATCTAGTTATAAATTCAGATGGGGAATAATACAACGTTCTGGCATCCCTTGGTTTTCTCAGTAGCCATTGTATGGGGCAAGTAGGGTTTACCTACGCTGCCAGGTAGGTAAGGTGGTCCCATGGCTGTTAGCCTCCGTCGAGCATCGTGTTTTGCTTGGCATTTGGGCAAAAATGGCAGTGAGGCATGCAACAACTGTGCTAATTTAGAAATTGTAGCCAGCTAGCATTTCAGGGTGAGCTTGAGTAGCTGTCAGCAGAGGAATTTAGTAGACCAGTGGTCGCTGTTGATGACTGTAGTGTTTTGTATTCTGTTAGGGCCTCCCAGGGTGGAGAACAAGAACCCTTCCTATGTGCAGTTCAAGAATCAAACCAAATAAAGAGAAAATTGAGTAACTTTAAGTCCGTCGTTCAGAACAGCTTTAGATAGAGAAAAAATAAAACAGATCCAGGGGATATTTGTGGCTGTATTTATAGCAGAGTGACAGGAAAGGAAGAGAACTCACTTTGTGGGAAGGATAGCTCTTTTTATGCCTTTTTAGAAGCACACTGTGTGCCAATTATTATCTTTCATGGATGCCAGAGGGTGCAATGCCTTCTAAAGCCTCCCACACATGCAAAAACTATGGACCCATTGTAGTTTCTTTGCTGGGTTCCATTTAGTGTTCCCGTGTTTCTGGCTCTCTCCAAAGATGGGTGTTACTCATGGGGAGATGATACAGGTCCAAACTGGCATTGCACATATCTCAATGTTATGTCTAAGATTATGACTGCTTTGGGCAAAGGAAGGAAAGCTTTGTCCTGCTTGGGAACAAACTGAAAGAAGTAACTACTCTGCAGATGGAGGAATGGGATTGTCCCCTTTTCTCACATGTTGTTTATGTGGGCAGAAACTGCAGGACTGATAGCTAATCTTGAACTTGCCTGTGGGGGGTTGGGAAGCTTTGAAAATGCTGGGGCTGGACTGGGAAGTGCTGAATGTAAATGATTTTGTGTACAGCTACACAAATCTTTCCAAAGTCTTCCATTTCTTCCCAAGAAAAAAAAAATCTTTCATGACAAACCAGTATATTTTCTGCATAAGTGCCTTTCTTAATTAATTCTCGTTTCTCCGTCAGGTTGAAGATGAAATAAATCAAAATTAATATGAGTTTAAAACATCCAATTGCAAATATACTAATTTAGAGGTAACTGAAAATTACTGTGCTGTAATTCTAAAGGCTGATAAATAAAAAATGAAGTTGTTTAAAAATTTTCTGTTTATCCATTTTTTCAATAAATATCATTTATTGCTTGCTATTCAGATTTTACTTCTTACGTAGGTTTCTTGTTTGTGCTCCTTTCCATTACATGGGTATTATAGTTTTATCTAGGAGAGAAATGGACCATGTGCACAGCAGGGCTAATGAGTCACAGATGTAAAGATTCTGGCACATTACTAGCTAATAACTTCTTTAACTTATATTCCATAATAAGATAAATGCAAATTTGATACATCTGTTTCCTAAATGATGTATCATTCCAGTCTTATCAGTGTCTCAGGAGTGAGTCTCTTTATATGTTGTGAGTTTTAGCCTTTTTTGGTATTGTTTTCTGTTTATTTGTTTCTAAAGAGGAGATTTCAGGTCACTGAGCAATGCAGTTAGCCACACCACAGTTCATCCCAGGAAGTGGGAAGGCTACATTTAGCCACTGGCTTTATGGGATTGACTTACAGGGTCTCAGCTTCCTCATCTCATGGATCTATAGCAGGAATAAAGATGCTAAATGCAACTCCAAGATGTCAGTGAAGAACATGTATGCATCACAAAGTTACTCTGCCTTTTTTGTAAAGGCTGGTGCACTCTGTGATCCAGAGGATCTCTGGTGTGGTTGCATGTGGAGATGAACAGAGCAAGTGCTTGCCACATTAAAAGAATCTGCTGCAGCTGAGAGACCTGGGAGGCTGCCCTGGGCCAGCTGGGCTGCAAAGAGCTCGTGTGCTACAGCAACATGGGCTGCAACAGCAGAGCCTTCATGAGGGACTCCCCAGAAGGCCGCTTGCCTGGCAGCAAGAGCCGGCCACAGCCTTCCCTTTAGGAGGTGCTAAGCTGCCGTGGTGCAGCTGTTTGCTGCAGGAGGAGCCCCCAGAGGGGCTGTGCTACCAACTCTACCTCATAAAGGTGGTCTGTGGGCATGTAGGGAGCTTAGAGCTCCTGGCTAAATTTTATTGTGTTCCTCAGCCTCTCTGCCGTTGAACAAGGCTCTGCTCCTGACAATGTGCTATGCTAAAGGCAAGGAGAGGACTTAGGGGTTTTCTCCTCTGTAGGAATTCACTGCTCAGCTGCATAAGGTTTTGGCTTTATCAGAAGGTTTAAGTCATAACCCTACAAGGTAGCTCGAGAGAGGTGTTGAACTGAGAGCAAAATTCACCCCCTTGTATTTTGACAGCAGGCCACAATTGCCACACTCTTCCCTTTTCATACCAGCACAGTGCAAGTTCTGCACATATTGGTAGAGTAGAATATGAGAAACCATATGTGGCATACAACACTTGAGGGGTAAAAATGGATGTGAAAATACTGCTATGTATCTCTTGAAAATTTTGACCATGGCCCTTATGGACTACCCAGTATCTAGCAGTAGATTTATGTTCAGTGTGTATAGTTAGGTATGTGCTACAACTTTATGTGCTGAATGTCATATGTTAAACAGAATGTGAGGAGCAGGATATTAATTATGCAAAGTACTTCAGCGTATACTGTCATTGCTGTCAAGTTCTGCAGCAATCCAGTCTCAACTTTTCACTTTTTGAAGTGCTGTAGTACATTTCAATTGAAAATGGCTCAATCGTGTGCTGGCTGATAGTCTTAACAATTGTCAAATGATCATAATTTATTGTAATTTTAAGGAAGGACACCTTCAAGGTGTCCTTCCAAAATCTCTTGATACTCTTATTGTGAACTTGCATCTGCAGTGCAGTGCAGACCCAGCTCTGTTTCCCATATGACAGAGAGGCCGTTTCCTGTCAGTCGCCAGTGTGGGGTGTACTAAACGTAGTGTTTGTTCTGTTTGTCTGTTAGTAAATTGTCTCTGTGATGTTTGTGTTGTGCTGTTCTCGTACCATGTTATGCTGTGTCCCTAGGGCCTGCCAGGCTTCCCCACAGTTGCTGCTCTGCACAGTAATCAGATCCTCACCGTAAAGGTTTGTGGCTGACATGTGCCTGTTCAGTCAGGTCTCTCTGTATCAGCATAAAAGTGCACATGAAAAATTGTTTTTAACATGGAATATGAGTGAATCCTTATGGTGTACCTACACCAACCCTCACTGCCTTTGCATTGATCTAAGTACTTCTGATGCAGAGTGTGGGATCAAACCTGTAACTGTGTATAGTGTTACCCCTGGAAATGCCTACATTCCCCCTGGTCTTGGTCAGTCTCTTATTTTCAGATGAGGTTTTTCCTGTTGTTTAGCTTCCCTGAGGCATACATGAGTGTGGAAAATGTCAGTGAACTCTATACTGGTTACATGTAGAGTCCGATAATTGTGTTAGATATCAGAGGTTTACTCTGTACATCCAGATTTTTTCAAAGTGGATTTGCAAATTAAGCAGGAAGCAATCTGGTCAAGCTGGAGCTTCAGTCCTTATGAAAATAACACCATTCTTCATGGCACAATATGCTGGTTAGAAAATCTGACTGAAAGTTGAACTGGTGCTTTGTCTCTAGAAGCTTTGCTGTAAGACCAACATATAAAAATACGGAATTTTAGAGCCTGGGTAATGAAAAAACTAATATACATTCAGAATTCTCATGCAAAATCTGGGGAGAAAGCAGTTACACATTAAAGTCATTGTATATGATTTAACTCATAAGTAGTATGTCCTGTACAATAGAGGTAATTTTTTTCCAAAAGTAAATGCACAGTTTCTTTCAGGCAGAAGCACCAGTTCATATTACATTAGCTATTAAAAATCTAATGAATATGTCTTTATTTCTTTCTCGGGCCTTCTGATGTCTATTCTTCAATTCTCTCATCTCTGATCTTCAACCTTTGACCTCACCTGCCTGATCAGATGGTGTTTCCTAAAATCAATCATGGGTTTCTCTCTGCTGATCAGCAGCTCATTAAACGCCGCCTCATTAAGGTAGTGCTTCATCTCACTGGAGTCTGGTTCTTCTTTACATTCATTTTACTCTTTGCTGTACCTTTTTATCAGATGCCTTTTTATAGCAGGTTATTAATTTGAAAATGCTTTGAAATTAAGCAACTGTTAATGGTATTAACAGTTAAAAGACCATGGGTGGCTTTGCTAAGTGATCCACATTTGAGATGCCAGCAGAACAGCTTTTTCCAGCGGTTTGCAGTGACATGCTGGAAATAACTAAAGTACCATTTTGGGGTGTCTTTTCTTTTTTAGAGGGGAAGGTAATATGTTTTGACAACTCTCTTGAAAATTGACTTTTGCAAATTAATAGGTAAAAATGAAAAGAGCTAGCCAATTGTCACTATAAAACAGCCTCCCGAAACAGATGGAAAACTATGTACAACTTCATGAAAAAACAGTTATTTTCCATGCTTGCTTTTGAAATCTACCCATATATCGTTCATGGGCTTGGAAAATTGCTGTGGAAATCTGTATATTCTCAGATGTGACTTTCCTTCTTCGCCTCAGCTTTGTTATGATTATGCAAATCATGAAGCAAACAGATGCTTATCAAAAACAGTCACTTGCTCTGGAGAACTAGATGAGTAAAATATTTCAAGACTATCCCAAATTTTGGCATATGTGCTGTAGTAAGAGAAGCAGTTTGGAATCTGAACCTTCTGCTCTGTGGCTGATGGCACCAGACAGGTACAAACTGTTGGTCTTCAAGGCAAAGTGCTGTTTCTGCCGTAAGCAGTGAAGAAGTCACTGTCCAGTTCATGGCAGCTTCTTCCAGCCTGTCTTGCCCTCTTTGTGGGTGAATTGATGTGTTTTTATGTGGTTGATGCCTCTAAAGCAAACTTGTGATGAGTTTTTTGTTGGTTTAGGGGGACCAAGGACAAGCTGGACCCCCTGGACCTCCAGGGCCACCAGGACCCAGAGGTCCTCCAGGAGATACTGGCAAAGATGGTCCTCGTGGGATGCCTGGCTTAACGGTGAGTTAGTCTGTTGCTGCCTTGGTGTCCAAATTTCTCTCCAGTGTATGCCAGCATAGTGTCAAAGACATTTTCTGAGGTAAGACTGGCAGGTAAGACATGCAGAAGCTGAACCACAGGCAGATTTCATGGTGTACCCGAAGTCCCACACACACAGAACAAGTGTATAGCAGGGCCAGAAGTAACACCAAGGTTCCTTGCCTCCCACCCCTGGCAGTGTCCCCACACTTTCTAAGGTTTCTCAGTTGCTCACTAATGTTTAATAGCTGTGTGAGGAGAGTCTGCTCCTTTCCATGAGTAATAAATGTTTCTATTCAAACTTCAAGGTAAAGCTGAATTTGAGACCTCGCAGTGTGGATGTGCTTTACTTTTCACTTCTTAATGGTTTAACCTCAAAAGTCGTGGAATAAAGTAATAAACTGCTAAAGCTGACGAAAGTATGATGAAGTTTGGAGTTAGATTCTGCCATCTCTAAACAAGAACAGTACCATTTTCTTTGACTCAGCCTCTGTTTCATTAGGACAAGCAGCAGAATCCAGTATATTGTGCATTGTTTGTTTTAGGCACAGTATCAATCCCACACTTTTTAAACAGATACCTAAACACATGACTTTTTAGCAAAGTACGTGTTTGATTTTGGTTTTATATTTTGTGGCCTCCTTAATTTTTATTCCTTTGAAAGACGTATCTTTCTTTCCATTTCCGTGAATGCCACTGTGTTATCAGTGTGGAAATGGAATCACAGACAGGAGGGAGACATGAAAACTGAAATGGCACATGTACAGATGCACACACACCTTCACATGCATGACAAGTAAAGATTGTGGCCAAGAAGACACATGGGGAACCAGCAAGGTGAGGACCAGCACTGGAAACAAACTTGTTTCTTGAAGGAAAAACATAGGTTGTTACATGAGGCCAGGACAGGCATAAATTTTTCCTGCAGGGCCTTTTTAGGTAAAACCAAAAAAAGAAATATCTACACTCTTGTTCTAATGCTATTCAGGTATTAACTGTCTAATATAGCATGACAGTAGTAAGATGCTGCTAAAATTTCCTGTGAAAATCCAGCAAAGCTTGCCAGTTGAAGCCTCTAGGACTCTAGGTCTGCTGCCGCTGTTGTTGTTTTGGCTTTATTTTTTACCACTACTGCCCTCATAAGTTCTAGCTCAAGGTTATGAAATGACATTAAAAGTCTGGAGCTCTCACTGGGATGCTTTACTTTGGCAGTCTTCTCTTGTTAATCCTGTGGCACATCAGACCTTGGGCCTCTTCTAGGTCTCCCTTGTGTTCTTTTATTGTGGTTAAATGGACTGTGGTCAGGAGAGCTGACGCTGGTTTGATCTGGCCAGGGCAAGACTGAAACCAGAATCCATTTCTGACTGCAGGGATAGTGCTTTAGTAATTCACATACATGGGGCTGGCAGAATCAGCTGGCCTTGCTGATTACAGTGTGGCTGCGTGTTGCTCTGTGCTTTTTAGCAAAGGGATCATTAGTGTTTCTCATAACAGGAAAGTCATCCATTTTATGCAATGAGGTCATTCCATTTTATAATAGTTCTGTAGTGATTTTGACTTTAGATGGCAAGAGAGAGTTTCTTTTTATAGTTTCTAAGCTGTGGCTATCTTAAGCCCTCTAACATTATGGAAAATCAGTTCATAATAGTGCTTTAGAATCAGATACAAACAAGCACTCAGGTAGAAACCATCCAGTTTGCTGCCACTCGCTACTGTTCTGTACCCTCAGATCAATGTTCCTGATCCTCAGAAGGCTTGTTCCTCCATGGCTGTGTGATACACAGTCACATAGGAGAGCTGTAAAGGGAAAACTTAACTGAGACGTAAGGACAGCTTTGTCTTTAAGGTAAAGACTTGTGTGGACCTTCGAGCTAGTGAGCTGAAAACAGCAGCTGCACTGTGCTGTGAGTTGGGGTGTTGCAGCATCACGCAGCTATAGGAGGATGTCCTTACAGGGACCAGTGACCATTAGGCAGACATTGCCTCTTTTGCAGGGTTAGAGAAAGCAGGGCTTCTATTCCAGCCTGTCCTTCTCAAGAAAGAAGGTTTACAATCACCACAGCTGTAAGGTGGTGTTTTGGGGCAATGACTGGCCGCAAACCAGTGCCTCCATTGCTTCTTTCTCCCAGCTGTCTCGATGTGTTTGCAGGTGCTGCGTGTTTGCTTCTGAGTGCAATGCACACACACCCAGAGAAGCAGTTCTGATTCTTTTCAGTTGCCAAGAACAACGACATCAGAACAGTTCTCGTCAATTTTAGGACAGGCTTTCTTTTATGACAGAGCTGCAAAAGAAGACCCTGCAGCTGTGCTGATACAATAGGGCATGGACTGCCCTATGCTCTGTTGGGTTTTCAAGGGAGTGATGTATAAACCAGACCACTAAAATGATAGGAGCTCTGGGGTTTTTGGATGGGTATTTTTAGCCCAAATTGTATGACTGATATGTTTTACTGTCTCTGTATGTGTTCATATGGGAAGAAAGGGGAGAAGATAGATTCTGTCTTTAGGTAGAGTTGTGCCTACAGAAAGAGAATACATTGGAAGAAAGATGGGTTACCATTTTGAAAGCCAATCCAGGTATTTAACAGCTGAGTAATTATTGCATTGCTTTAAAATACCAATATTCATGGTTTTATGGAACATGGTAATTGACAGTGGTAAATTATGCCTGCTGACTGAGGTGATGACACAGAACAGTAATCTTGGAATATGTAAACTATGGGATACAGCAGATACGTGAAAATAACCTTTCTGTGTCCTTCAGCACTGTGGAATGGAATATTATGTTTGGAACCAAGGGACAGAGTCAGAACACCAACATCTAACTCTTGCCTTGAGAATGATACCATTGCATGATTGTGGAGTAGTACTTCTAAAGATGTCTGTGATTTGGACTGCCAGGTTAAAAAGCAAAAATGTAAGAGTTTAATGTGCAGTTAGCTGCCATACCTGTTTAGGGATTTTTAAGATACTTTGTTACTGGATAGAAAACTGGATTCAAGACATGTTGCTGAAATTATTCACTCCTTTTTTTATTCAAAGGGCGAGCCAGGAAAACCAGGAGAACAAGGACTGACAGTAAGTATTCTTCCAGTTTGCTAAGAAAGTGTAACATGACACATACCTTTTAAAATGCTGTGTGTTTCCTAACCTTCCTTTGTCACAGGCTATTTGAAGCCTTATTTGTGAAGAAACACAAGAGAGAAAACATCCTCTGTTTAAATAGAGTCCCCTGTCACATAAGGCCAACTTCTTTAAGCTTGCAGAAGCAGAGGGAAATAAAACAGCTAAGGGCACAGCAAAACAAAAAAAAGAACCAAGCCAGGGGTTCACAGCTCCTGGCACCCCTTAACAGTGTCTCTAAGTTGAGCTGTTTCTACCTTGAGACCATTGAGCAGCACAGGAATCATCTACTTGTTTTACAGGCCAAAATTCAAGCTGTCTCTGTAGCAAGGACTCTGGACAGAACAGTGAAGACACAGCACTGAAACTCCCAGAATGTTCTCATCTGAGATTTCAGTTTTTTCCTCTGTGTGTGTCATTTGGAAATAAATTGAAACTCCACTGGTTGTAAATCAGTTTCAGCCACAGGTTAAGGCATCATAAGTTTCTGTTTCTCACATATTCCCAGAACTGTGGAACATGCAGTGATTTTTCTCCCTTAAGATCTCTCTAAACATGGTCATTTTTATTTTTATGAGAGATGACAGGTTGTAGCCCAAGGCATGTGGTTTTGATTCCTGAGTGCTTCTGAGGAGGAGGATTATCAGTAATAATCAGCTCAACAATCAGTGCAGATATGATTGCTATCTGAATTTGTGAAGCTTTAAACAGGCACAATGATATTTTACCTTGACAAATTACAAAACATTTTCAATTGACAACATCCAATATATTTTGAAAGAAAAAAACTAAGATTCTGAGACCTGGAAGTATCTGCTGTGATCAGGTAGTTAAAGGCCTGTACTTTTTCATTTTGCAATAAAGGTTTATCAATTTCAAAATCAAAGCCTCCCAAAGGTAGTACCTCATGTTTTAGCATGCTTCTGTGCTCTTTTTTAATCTGTTCTTCTGGTTTCTGAGGGCCTGGGAAGAATAGATGCAATAGCTAGGAAGGGAGCTTTTTTGGTTTGATTTGTTGTATTTGGAATATTCTCCTATTTGACCTCTGGACAGAACTCACTCAGGTTCTGCAATAGTGTCTTCTTTCTATTCAAGACCAGATCTGCCGAGTCACAGGATCCTTGAGGGCTTTTAATCCATCACCTTTTAGTCCCCATGTTCAGAGCATTCCCACTGCTCTAATGTAACCATCTGTTTGAAAGAACTAAAAAACTGCTACTACTCTGTTTCTCTAAATGCAGATGTGTTTAGATAGGAAGAAGAGGTGTTTGAAAATCAAATCAGCAAGCTTGAGTTGGAGAAAGATCCCAGAATGCATGAGTTTCCACCTCCAAATGTCTTCTTGAAAAGTCAGTCTGACAGCTTAAATGTTAGGTTGTGTATAGATCAAGTGAAGAGCATCAGAGTATCAGGGAGGTAATTAGTTTCTTTTTATTCTTCTTGGTGCTTCTGACATACTTGTTGTGCCAGTACAGATTTGCAGAGTCTCTTCTCTCTGTAAAATGTTACAATTATTCAGGGACTGTCTAGCTGCTTCTGACAATTTCCATCCTGCATTTCATGAATTTCCATATTGGAAATTCAGATACTGCTGCCAGAATAGCTGATTTCCCAACATGTATGTTGTAAGATTGCATTGCAAGAAAAAATAGGTATATTATGTGGTGAGGAGCACAGGCCCTTTGTTTGGGTTTCTTTTTGTGCATTTTTCACCTATTATTTTTTCAAAGTAAAGGAAAATGGTAGATGTCTGCCCAGAGGAGTTTCTAGGTTGTTTCTGCAGGGATTCTTTTCTAAGGACTTGCCTTTGTTTCACACCAAGAGTCTGCAGTCCGAGTTAGCTTCCTGTTTTTCTTCCCAATGAAATTGAAACTGGGAATCCAATGAGTTCCATAAAGTACTACCAGTCCTTGTCTCCCAAAGGTCCACATGTTGGAGTGTGCTGTGGTTTCCTACTTGCCCATGTGGCCAAGGCCCTTTCCAGTAAGATGCAAGTACTGTGGCATATATTCTGATTCTTCCTCCGAGATGGAGGCAGGATGCAGCCAAGAAGAGCGCTAAATGTTGGGAGAAAATCCCTACAGCTTGGGTGCACTTGCTGAAGGTTGTGGAAAATGAAGGCTATTTATAGCCTACAGGGTCACACTCTCAGAGGCTTTAAATCCCATTCTGCTCTTCAAGTTAAGGAGAGCAGCAATCCTGACCTCTGGATTATGATAATGGGGACAGAACATTTTTCTCTTTCAAAAGCATTTTTTACACCTGAATTTGGTGACATGCCTTGGTATTTCTAGATGAATGTACATGTTATTGATAGAGCTGTCAAACTTAGTACCTGTTAACCAGCAGTGTATGGCTTTGAAATGACTTAGTTTTCTGTTTTCTCACAAGAAGGGGAATAAATTTCTTGAAGAGTACATGGTACAGCAACAGAAATAGGTAACGGTGTTTTCCAGCTTGTTCCTCGGATGTGAGGAAGCCTCACAAGTGTGTGACACACGCTGAGTAAGGTGTGACACACTGTGTGAATCAATACGTGCGGGTAACCAGGGCAACCATGGAGCCACAGCTGAAATGCAAAGACAAGATTTATTTCATTAGCTCACTAACAGCACCAGGTAGCTGGGACACACAGAGCCACAGCTCCATTAGGCTCAGTTCATCCTAGTGAAAAGAGACGCACACTGGTGTAGGCTCTGTTGGGCTCAGTTCATCCTAGTGCACAGCAGGGGTGGGGTGGGGCTGCTATTGGCCCAGATACATCAAAGGGTTCCTGCAGGAGCAGTTTATCACAAGGCTGTGCTTCTAATGAGCACTCTCTCTCCCAGCAGAAGGCTCAAGTATGTCTGTGACAGTGTATTATCTCCACACAGGAATTCTGCTTCTCGAAACAGGCAGACGATGAGCAACAGTAGGCATAATAAGTGGAGTTTCCCCACAACAAAATTCTTAGTGTTCCCAGCTGCAAGGTCACTTTGAGTGAAATTATTTCCTCCTCGACAAATCTTGTGGGTTTCACCCTTTCCTCCCAACACCTGCTCAGGCAGTGTGTGCCTTGATGTACAGAAAGTTAAAATTACTTTAATGCATTTGGAATTCTGGCAACGTTCATGTTCTCCTTTCAATGGATCAGGAAATCCAGTGACTCTAGTGACAAGACGGCAGTTTGCTCCAACTGAGAATCTGCTGCCATAGTTTTCTTCATATTTAATGAAGTTCTGTGTTGGGAAATAAAAAGAAAATTATGTTTCAGGGTGATGTTCTGAGAGAGGGCAGTAATAACCTTTCTCCCTGTCAGGCGGTAGAGGTTTGCTTGGACGATATGCAGAGAATGACAGTGTTTGAGTTCTCTGACATGAGTTCTGCTTTGGCACAAGAGAGTTCAACTTCAAGACAAGGAATGGCCTTTCTTTTTCCCTATTTCCAGTGTAAAAAAAAGTGTGGGTTATGGCATGGTAGTGGGACAGTTTAGGATGTGGGAGGTTTAGTTGTTTAGTTGTCAGGAGTCTCTCATTCTCTGCTAAAAATCATTCCAGGTTGTCCAAATGCCAGCCATCTTTCTTTTGCTCGTCTGTCCTTATGGTTGAGATGCTTGGGAGAACTCTTTGCAAGGGTTTTTTGGCTCTGTTTGTTGCTGTGTCAGAAGGAATATGTTTTTTCTTTGAGCCAAGAAATTTCAATTTCTTTTTAGGTGAGATGGAGATTTAAGTTGTAAAGATCTGACTGCATGCATCTTTAATGTTAGAAGAGAATGAAAGAATGACTAGTAGTTGAAATTTGTGTCTGGTTTCCATGACACTTGAAAGCCCTGCAAGATGTACTTTCTTCAAGAGTTGAAGGTATCATTCCTCTGTGCAGAAAGGATTAAGAGAATTCAGAGGCAGGCCAAGCAGTGGGGTGACCAGAGGGATTAAGTTTTGAAATATTATGTGGAACAAGAAAAATGTGTGCTGCTCAAGAGAGAAGGCCAGTAGTTTCCATAGCTTTTCAACCTTCTCAGTTAAAGTTGTGTCCTGCCTCTCATAATTCATCCTGCTTCCCCTGCCATTTGTCTGCAATTCTTGGTGATAAAGACTCTTGAATACCATACAAGAGTTTTTCCAGTTTATCTTCTCATTTTCAGAATGAATAATAGATGGATTTGGAATTCGTTTCTACCCAAGAGTTAGGATTTCTGGTTGCAGGCTATTCATGAGAACCTAGAGTCAGTGATGGAAAATATTAAAGGCTGATACTCATAGATCAATGTGTTCAGATTCATAACATGCAGTGGGATAGAAGTGCGTGCATGGGATGGTTTTGTTCCTAATTTCCATGTGGGAGATTTTTCTGTGCTTTTATGTGTAAAGTATTTTACACTAGTTCATATGAATAAAAATGTGGAATATTAAAATATGCTATGTTTTCAGCTCCTTTTTTTCAGAAGGAAATTTAAACATGTTTAGCATACAGCGACTTCTTGTCAGTGGAAGAAAACCTCCATGTATTATTTTCTTCCCCAAAATAGGCTTTAAAGACAGATAAGTAGTTTTGCAGATGTTTTACAGGAACAGAATGCTCCAGAATAACCAGAGAACTCAGGTAAAGGTGTCTCTTTGCAAAAGAACTCTATACTATAATGATTAACACAAATGCAAAATCCCTCTTCTTTAAGATACATTGTTTTCCAAACTAGTACTTTTGTGCTTATACAGACTTGCTGGGCATCTGTTCAAGAAAATAAAAGGTAATGTTATTGCTTTTACTGGTTGTTCAAAAAAAGGAGGATGTTCTTCCAAAGGATATAGCCATATTTGTGAACGACACTGGAAAAGTGTAACCTTGCAGTTAAGTCTGAAAAATGTCACATCTTTAAAATGAATTAACACTATTTTTCATCTTAGGTTAAAATGAACTCACAGGGACCAAGCAGAATTGTCTGGGAAGTGCTGCTGGTTTCAATTCAGTCTTTCAGGCCAATGGTCAAGGCCAGCTTCTCAGCTGCTGTGAATCTTCATAGCTCCTCTGGGAAGCTACTAATTGTGATTTTTGTTTTCAATGGCCAGAGTTCTGTAGGCGCCTTCTTTGTTTTATTCTGGTAGCATGTTCATAGTAAATTTTATAAGGTGTTGTTCTTAAGCTGTTTAGCTGCAAAAGTTTATGAGAGCTAGCAGATGAAATGGAAATTCTCAGCCTGTGCCTTTCATAGCAACTGTTCTTGTTCTTCACCAGTACAGTTGCACTGGGCTTAACTTGCTGGAGATCTCATGAAAAATAGTCAGGCATTTTGGAACCTCTGCACTTCAGTAATGGCTGCCACAACAATGACTAAACGAATGAAGATAAGAAGCTCTTCTTGAGCACTAATTAATACTTACTGCAGCTTTTTTTGTCGGTTAAGGTAGATGGCATGGGAGAGGGTCACTGCTTTATGAGAAGTTATAAGAGGTTTTTCATCATAGTTGATCTGTTTTCTTAGCTGATCATTCTTATATCTAGGTGATGCATCAATATTACAGCATTGAACATTTCAATACCAACATTCTAGAAACTGTAATCTTTATGAAACACTCCTCAACCATGCAGGTACATATTTTCAGAATTTTACACAAAGGCAATGGGATCCAGACAGAAGATCTGCTGAAGTGCAGGTGAATGCTTTGTATGAAGCCTATGCTTCCTTTTCATGTATATTTGCTAGTTCAGGTTTCCATTTTCAGTTCTTTATGCCATTAGACTGGTAAGATATTGGTTTGTGAGAATGAGGAAGGGATCATCCCCTGTACTCAGCACTGGTGAGGGAGCACCTTGAGTGCTGTGTCCGATTCCGGGCCCCTCACTACATGAAGGACATTGAGGCACTGTAGAGTGTCCAGAGAAGAGCAGCAGAGCTGCTGAAGGGGCTGGAGCACAGGTCCTGTGAGGAGCAGCAGAAGGAGCTGGGGGTGTTTCACCTGGAGAAAAGGAGGCTCAGGGGTGACCTTCTTGTTGTGTATGGTTACCTGAAAGGAGGTTGTAGCCAGGTGGGGTTTGATCTCTTCTCCCAAGTAACAAGTGATAGGACAAGAGGAAAGTGCCTCAAGTTGCATTAGTGGAGGTTTAGATTGGCTGTTAGGAAAAATTTTGTCATGGAAAGAGTTGTCAAGCATTGGACCAGGCTGCCCAGAGAAGTGGTTTAATCACCACCGCTGGAGTTATTTAGAAGGTGCGTAGATGTGGCACTCAGGGACGTGGTTTAGTGGTGGACTTGGCAGTGTTAGGTTGACAGTTGGGCTCAATGATCTTAAACATATTTTCCAATCTAAATGATTTCATTATTCTATTCTAAGTGTTTAATGATTCTTACAGGCAGCAAAGGGGAAAGATCTGTTCTCAGGAACAGTCCTGGAAGTTCTTTTGTTTCACAGAAATACAGGCACATTACTTCCTAGTGACCTTCTGGTTACAAAGAGCTTTTACTTTCACAGAGGGTATGGAAGTAAAAAACCACAAACTTTTGCTTGTTTTGTTGTTCTTTGGTTGTGTTTTTTGGGTGGTTTTTTTTGTTTGCAAGGCTTTGGAATAAGAGAGTTTTTTATGACAGTGTATTGCACCATTGTGACCTATTTTGCTGTATAACTTACTCAGTATACAGAAACATTCATGTTTTCATTATATTTTTGTTAGGCATTTTCATTTGGTGTTTGTGCTCATTGTCCATGAACTCTGACACCTTGTAAAACAAATCATTATTCCTGCCCCAGACCTGCAAATTGAAAATGCCCCAGCTTTTTATTTCATACATTTCTTCAAACATTAAGCAACCGAGTCCCTAGAACTTGAATACAAAAGTACCTTGAGAGGGTTGCTAATGTACGACACCCTAAATTAATCTCTCTCTCTTTGAAACTGCAGCTTTAACCTTTACAGGGCAGAAGTTTCTTGTTTTGCAGGTTGCTAAAACACAGGGAACATATTAAGCATAAAAGGAAAATATAATTGTAACATTAGAAGGGAGGTGTAGTAAGAAAACTGGACCCCAAACTTTGTTTTAACTACATTTAGCTAAATCTTTTCAGTTTGATTTGGTTTGGGGGGGGGGGTTGCTTGTTTGTTGGGTTTTTTGTTAGTTTTTGATGTGGTTTGTGTTTTGGTTTTTTTTAAATTTATTTTGAATAGTTACTTGTTAAGGACAAACTGGAATGTCCAAGTTCATTCAATCATTTCTATTATGCAAAGACTTGACGTGCTTCAGTCTCTGGAGTTTTGGCTGATTTCCAAAAACAATGATGTAAGAATGCCATTCATAGTGGAAATATTTTACCTTTTAAAAACACAATTGCATAGAAGACTTTTGTACACATTTGTTTATCCTTAGTTACCCAGTTTTCCAAGTATTTAGGTATTATCAATAATTCTCTGTCTCCAGAGAAACACAGAGAGCAGCTGAATTTCTTTGGAGCAACACACCTTGTTTTTCCATCCTCCTACTGTGAAGTTACTTGAATGAGAACCTATTTCAGAGAAGCCCTGCCACAGCTTCCTTGCTAGTTTAGTCAGTTGGACATGATGGCAAAGGGCTCTTCTGAAATGTTCATGATGGCTGAAAGAGTTAGAACTATTTTTTATTTTCATTATATTTTGTTATCTTCCTATTCTGGGCAAGTCTTGTAACCAAAATTTTCAGCCTTCGCAGTTGAAATTCCTCTGCAAATGTGTGTCAATTTGAGGAAAAATGGCATAATCCTCAAAAATGCTGAGCAGTTACTTCATCTGAACAGTTTTCATATACTTTCTTTGAAATTTTTGAAGTCTAGATGCTCTTTATAAAATGAGTTTTTTGACATCAATTGCCAATGGTTTAGAAGTTGATTCTAAGTATTCCTACATGGAAACTCTGGCAGCTTTCAATGATGCAGGCAAAAGACAAATATTTGCTATCAACGTAATCGGCATAGACTATTATGGAGTGATTTATATATATATATGTAGTTAGCAGGTAAAAAATTCTATACCTCTGGGATTGTTTTGTTTTCTTGATCAGCTGATGGTTTTAAAGGGCTGGGGTTTGTTTTAGGTCCTTCATATACCCAGGTATGATGGTGACAGAGGCTGAGTGGCAATATTACCTGTGGTGTAGTTGCAGCCTCCAGCTGATGGAGATAACTGCACGTTCCATGTGTGTGTGGTCACTGCAGAGCCGAGGCTTTGGGCTTGAGGGGAATGAGGTGGGGACCTGTGGCAGCAGCTCTGCACTGACTGCCAGGACCCAGGGGCAGAATAGCTGTCCAGAGGGAAGCTTAGCTGAGCATTTAAAAGCATCCCTTTGGTTGTGCTGGAGCAAACAGCAGCGCTGGGATATTGCTGCACCTGTTTACGGAACACAGAGCAGTTGAAGGAAAACAAAGAAAAAAATCAAAACAAAGCATCCTGAGGAATTGGTTGGAAACTTTCACATATTTCTTGCCTTCTGCTTCTGTTTTAAGACTTACATAGAGATTTTGGTTGCTGGTCTTACTGTCTGTTTCTCAAGTGGGTACCACAGCATGCTCCCCCATTCAGTAGAATAATATGGGGGAAAAAATCCACATGTTCATGTGGAATTTTCTACAGAGATTCTTTTAAAAGCTATCATTTACACCTCTGGAAATGAGCTAAAGCCTTGTTGTTTGTTTTGGGGTTTTTTAAAAATTTTCTTTGTTTTATTCTTTCATATTTTTTTCTTTCTCCCAGATTTTATTTACTTGCTTATTTCTATCTCTCCAGTGTCACTCTGTGCCTTGCTCAGAGATTGTAGGTAACTCTAGAAAAGTAGGCACAAATCTGAGGTGTTGTACAGGTTTGGGTTTTTTGTTTTGTTTTTTTTTTTTAAAGTAGTTTTCTGTTAGTAACTTAATTTCACATTTTCTGTTAAGTGTCTGCCTGCTGGCTTATGTGGGGGAGAGATGAGAGCTGTCAATGGATGAGCTATTAAGTTTCCAGTGGCTTTGAGCCTCTTTCCCAATGCTAGGGAGCAGTGTGTTAAAGAAAAATTGTTTCTATTCAGGTATGTTTTGTGGTCAGAACATTCTAAGGATAAGAAGCACTTGTTAAATTGTGAAATGTATCAATTTAGGTAAGCTTTTATTTGAAATTGGTTTTCTGAGTCAATACGATACTGTTTCTGAAGGTGGCTGTACTGTTGAGGACTGTTCTTGTCATCAAGTGGCTCAGTGGATGTTAAACACCAGGGCTACTTCCAGTCTGAGTAAAGGCTTTAGTACCAGAAATGGAAAACTTTTAATTGCATAAGATATTCATTGATAAGTATCTGCTGCTTCTTTTCTCTGAGTGATTCATTTTAAAGACACCCTAAGAGCAAGACCATGCTACTATGTAAATATTTGCATATTCAGTAACTCATCTGGAGAAGCTGGAATGATTTCAGGGATGAGGAGAAAATTCTGGGGAAAAAAAAAAGTTTTCTGCAATATCTTGAATTATATCCATCCCACAGGCTGACAGCTGCAAGCACCAGGCACAAAGTCCTCAACAGAGAATACGTTTAACAGGTTGCTTTAGGGGATAATATTAGTAAGTGAATTATCCTTTTACCTTCATACAGTAGTATTGTGTTAAGAGCTCCCAAATGGTAATTTAATATAGCTGAAGGTCTTTAGAAGGTTTTAATAGCTTCTTAAGTAGTTATAAACTGATAGATCCATCCCTTGGACATAAAAATAGCTGGTATGATCTGTGAAGGGGGTCTTCAGTTGTTCTGTATTCAGTTTGGCCTACTGATGGAGGGATTTTTCCTAAGACATGAAGTAACCCCAAATTGTAGCTGGTTAGTACACAACAGGTCAACAGACCTGATGCCCAGGATATAGACATTTGGAGCCTATTTTGATAATGTTGATGCAGGAAAAGCACTAGTTTGAGCATTAATTTTTTGGAGTTTTTAAGATGCTAGAGAAACTTGTGTCTTTCTCACAGAAGAAAAGGATGGTGTCAGGCACTTGAAGAAAGGGAAAAACACTATTTGTGGACTTGTTATACTTGTGGTTCCTCACCCAGCAGATCACTCACTCTCAGGCACTTACTGAAAAGAAGACTTGATTTAAACAGCAGGTATTTTGAAACATGGGGAGCTGGGGACATTTTTCTCCATCTGAAAAATATATTCAGATGCTGCTGTGATCATCACCAGTGCTGAGTGCTTAGGTACTTTTGCTTTCTTTTGAAGACAAGGGAGTAAAATTGTCACCCTCTACCTCAGAGGTGGGTTTCCTTTATCAGAATCTGTTTGTACAGTTCACAATACTCTCTTCCAGTTAAGACAATCAGGCAAAAGTTTGGAGAAGCAACATTGATCTGTGCTTTTGCAGGTTTGATGCCAAATCTTAGACACATGAATTGACATTTAAAACTGCAAGGCTTTCATCTGCATCAGTGGGTACAGCACCCAGAATTACCACCAGTGGAGCTTTTTCCTGTTAGCAGTTTAAAGTTGCATTGGAGCAATGTTCCAGCAAGCCCTGCATCTACCAACAGTGGAGAATTCTGCCTAACTTCACACTAATTTCAGAATAAAATCAGCGTCAAATTTTGAAGCAGCAATCCTTTTGTTTTTCTGACTAAATGCAGTTCTGTTATCAATCAGTTATTCTTTTATTCTTTCTCACATTAGGAGGATTTGGATTCCCCAGTTTTTGTGGGTTTTTTTGCACCCTCATGGCCTCAGAATTCACCTTGCTTGATACAGCACCATCATGCACAGTTTGCACCAGTGCCTGTAGTAGGAGCCTCGGGACAAAAGTGCATAGAACTCTGGTGGACGTGGTCTGGCTGTTACCAAAACAGACTGCCAAAGTGTCCAAGACGGTTGCTTGATCTACTTTGTACCTGTTTCTTCTGTCTATTGTGACCACCTGGGTACTTCAGAGGCACCAGATGAGAAATGGGTCCTATCACTATTGATGAGACTTGGACTCCTGTATGACATTAAGCAGTTAAGCTTTCCTAAGTTGAGATGTCTCTTCCTGCCTTCTCAGGTCATGGGGACAAAATGCTCCTAAGAGCATTTTTAACAATTTCTGAAGTTAATGATTTTTCTCTTCACTTGCAAATGATGGCACACATGATATATATATGTTGGGTATAACACAGTCATGTGTGCTGATACTTAGAAGATGGGAAGACTTTGAGGTTTATGCTTCTCTCTATCTTAAAAATACTTGTTTGCATAAACCTTGTTTTTATGCTGACAAGCTGATATATTACTGTGGACACACAACTGGCTGTTAGCTGACATAAGAGAGAGAAAAAACACAGTCATCTTAATGCTGAGAGATTTGTCAGTATTAGAAGAAACAGATGGCTTGCAAGAGATTAGAAGGGGGAAAATTTGAGTATTCTAGTTAGTAGTTAGATCAGTTCCAAAAGTGAAAAGATTCATTGTGCATTTTGAGCATAAACTTTTACTTTTCCTTGATTTATAAAACATCAGCTGGTTTCAGTCCAGTATCAGAGTGCTTACACAATAAGACAGTCTTAATTATTCATTTGAGTTTAAATTGGCTGGAGTTTTGATGTTAATTGAATTGTTTTCCCTTTGCAGGGACCTCAGGGGCCTCCAGGACAAAAGGTATAGTATAAACAACAATACTGTGAAAGTGATTATTCCTCCTGTGCCAAATTGCAAGCAGAAAAGGTGAATGGAATAAGCTACTGTACAGTGCATTGAATCAATTAGCTTAGGTTCTGAATTTTGCTTTTGCAAAATGCAGCCCTATAATGTGAGGCACAAGATTTCTCATTTCCCCCATCATAGGAAGTTGAAGCAATGCAGAGCAGACTGTTTTCAATCTGTCTGCTTAGCTTTCAGGTGAAAAGGTCACGATAATTTTCTCATTCATACACTGGTACGATTAGGAAACCAAAGTTAAAACATTGTGAAAGGTGGGGAGATAAAGTTTCTGATTAAATGCATGTCCTTACTCAAGTAGATCAGTGCCATATGACTAAAGAATTGACCAGCAGAAACAAAGGACATAGGTGTTGCTGATAAATAGTGCTTGGTTGGTGGTGTTCAGGTGGTCTGCTGGTGTCTTCCTGTTCCTTCGGTAACCTGAGACCTGACTTCCTGGGAATGCCTTCAGCGTTATTTACACTCATTAAAGCTGACTGCCTCAGTTTGATTGAGTGAGTTTAGGATTTATGGAATTACGCCATTAAAACAGTCCTCAGAATATCAGCAATAACAGCTAGTTAGTGGTACTTCTCCAGCATCTGACCCACATACCACCAAGGCGAGTAATTTTATAGCTGATTTCAAAAGATTGAAAACTTGTATGAAAGGTATTTAATAAAACAGCTTTAATTGGTATAAAGGAACCAAAAAAGAGGAAGGAATAAGCAGTATTGACATATGTGAGAAAGATACCTGTTTTTCTTCTTCTGAGATAATGTTCTTTAGAGTGAAGGTTTGCTTGCATCTGTTAAAATGAAACTTTTAACAAAAGAAAGAAAAACCTGTGATATGTAAAAATATAATCCCAAAGTATATAAATTGATGGATTTCTGGCAGCTGTGAGCTGTACAGAGTTTGCAGGCTGTAGGAGAGGACTACCCTTCGTGTTTGGCAGTGTGGGAATGTGACATTTTAAAGCTGTACTCATGTCTAAGCTGCCATTATAAAGTTATTCCCTAAGACTTGTGGAGAAGGATATTTTGCATGTACAGCATCAGCAAAACCCATGTGCCTTAAACTTTCAAATATCTGATAAACATTTACTTACCATGGTAGAATCAGCTTCATGTTACACTTTTTAACGTCCTGTGTTTTGTAAGAAAAATAATCAGCTTTCACTGAGAGGAGAAATTGTTACATTTAGGATAGTTGATTGAGGCTGATGGTTTAGTGCCCTCCTGAGCTTTATGTTCTAGTTTTCTGGAAAAATGATACAGAGATGTGAGAATGTTCACTCAGGCCCCTTTGCAGTGGCTAAAAGCCATGACCCTGCATCCAGCAAGAAAAGACAACAAGGATGCCAAAGTGGAACCTTTGGGAGAAAGGGGGAGAGAGCATTGTGGGTCATGGAGATATGCTGGGATTCAGTCTATTATTTCTTACTGATTCAAAGCTCTGTTATTAGCTCTTGGAGGGTTTTTGAGACCCTCATGAGTTGCTTCCTTTTCCTGTTTCACAGGATTTCCCAACTCTATTCATTGACAAACGTGTGAATCCATTTTGGATGCATTTCCTTTGGGTGTTGGTGATTTTTGACTAAACCAATTGTAAAGACACCTCTAACCACAACAGGGGAGAAATGCCATGCACCAATTCTTTCAGTTCCCTTGCTGAGCAGCACCATCTTTATAAGATAAGAGGAGAACGCTGTGTAAGCAGACACAGCTTTTGTGCTTTCCTCATTCATCGTGTTTTCACTGAACTTCCATAGCAAGTTGCACAAGGGCCTTCAAAAAAATTGTCCATCACATACAAACTTACAGTATGAGACCTTTGTAAACAAGATCCCTTCAATGTTATATAAATCAATGTTAATATTTTGTTTTCTTTCTTCGCCCCTTGTGTTCAGCCTGTATTGACTTATTAATTTTGATTATGCTAATATTGGTGCACTTTAAAATTGTATCTATGATTTGTACTGTCAGACTGAATCACTGCAGATTATCTCTTAAAAGCCTTGAGATGGATTGGTGCTATAAGTTATTGAGCTTGAATGATCCCTCCAGAAGCATTAATAGTTTTGTTCAGGTGCTATGTTCAATTGCATAAGATCAGTCTCAAAATTTATTGAGAGCATTACATGGAACAGCATTTTAATTCTTACATTTCTTGTGAAGCTTCCACAACATTACAAAACATGAGCTTAAAGCTTGTTCCTGGAAAAGGCCATACAGTCATTAAAATGTACAACATGAGAATATGTCTAATTAGTATAAAATCTCAACTGAAAGGAGAGCTCAGCTTGGATGAAAATGAGTTTTTGAAAAATTTATTGCAGCTACAATAAGCAAGCATTCACCATTATTTCTAAATACTGTATTACGAGATGAAAGGTTTCATGACCTGTTTAATTTGCTAAACACTGGCGTCTGTTTCCCTCCAGGGTTCTGTTGGAGTGCCTGGTGTTCCAGGGAGAGATGGACAAGTGGTGAGTTCTCTGACTTTGTCAGCACTGCCATTATTTATGTAGTGGATTAAAGCAATTTTGGGCTTGTTCACATGAGCAATATGCAACCTTATATCCAGAGCTGTGGTTTCAAATTGGCTTCATGGAAAGAACATATAATGTGCTTTGTGCTCAGAAGTAATTTTTTTCTAGTTTTACCTGAACAGGCAGAAAATGTAATTAATTCAGCTGAAAGTCTGGTGTTCAGATTTGATGATGACTGATAGGTTGCAGAAAGAGATGCATATTAATAATGTGTTACTTTAGCCAGCATATTTACAAACAAAGGGTTTTTCACTTTTTGTTAATTTGGTCCCATGATGCAAACACTTACGTTGATATCAGGTATTGATACAGTGCCCAATACATTGTTAATACAACCAATAAATAGAGAAATAAAAAGAGATGAAAACACAGCTGGAGAATAATGTGAAACGAAATTCTGAGGATGAAAACACAGAGAAATAAATCAAACAGAAGTATTTTTGAACACAAGTAGGAGGAAATGCTAATTTAGGCAAGTCACTGTCATCTCTTAGTAAAGTCATAGTTCAGAACAGCCCTCCATAAGGAGAGGTCACAATAAAGCAGCAGGGCTGTGTTACAGCATTGCTAAGGTTTCTTGGCAAATCTGGGTGATGAAGTTTAGATAGTGTACCTCCTTGATTGTACAGAGCATTATCCATCTGTTGTTCTCACAAGCCCTAACATTCCTAGTGATCTTCAAAAGCACTGGCAAGGGATGCCAAAAGGAAAATGTAATATATATATATATGTTGACCAGGTTCAAGCAGCAACAGATGGTAGTGTATAAGGGTTGTTGTAGACAATCCTCTCTTGCTTCTGCTTCCCTCACCAAGAGGCCAAGGAATAAAAGTGTTAAGATGTTTCAAATAATTTGCTTTTAATTCTTCTTCCCTATAAAAAGAAATAAAAAGAGGAGGATGTATTGTTTCTGATAGCATAATACATAGTATTAGACCTGTGTTTTGAGAGTGGTTATAAGAAATGATGTAATAATCATTTATTTCACTATAGTGATATTTATTTCACTATAGTGATAGGAATTTATTTATAAATTACTCAGAGTAGTGCAACTAATGTGGAACAGCAAAATAACAAATATTTAGAATTTTTATATATATATATATATATATATATCTCCTACCGGAACTTATAAGAAAATAATACGAAACAAATGTGCATTAAGTCCTCATATTTTATAGCTGCATTCAGTTGAAACACGAATGGCAGACAGTGCTTACCAGCTCAGATGCTGTTGCTGTATATAATTCAAGTAATTTTTGTGGTTGTGGTCACTATGGCTGAAGTGCGAGTGAAAATATACTTTGTAGCTTATCTGGGTATGCATTAATGTGTAAGAAGACTGGATAGGGTGAAGTTGCAAACCACATTGAATAGAACAGAACTGATGATTCATATTTTATTCAAAAACTTTATTTCTAATAATAATCGTACAAACTCCAGCCAGAAATATTCACTCAGATGAGCACAAAAAATTGCTGATAATGAAATGTGTCAAATGTGTGATTAATATGTCATTTTAGGAGACAATGAATTTTTTTAAGCTCTATGGCAAGGTTGTTGCATGTTTATTTTTAGGAGACCACATAGACCTGCAGTGATGTTTAAGGGGGCATAAAAGAAATACGCAACTGAACATTATGGGAAGATGCAAACACATATGTAAATGCTGATTATTAATTTTAAATTGTGCTTTAAAAACAAATGCCAAAAATTTTCAATTTATGGGTGTCTGTTTATTTGATTTACTTCAACATTTATAACATCTATAATGTCAAAGACATTTTAAAATTATTACCACTTTATTAAAAATGTCAGTGGGTTTTTAGTGTAGCTGGACTGCTTTACTTTTGACCTTCAAGAAGAAAACTAAATTGTTAAAGTAAAACATAAGTACCAGGACAAAAGCAACACAGATAAAATGAATTGCTGTTGCATTCTTTAGTTTGATTTCCCAACTGTTGGTCGATACTGACTAGAAAGCACTTATTTCCTTATTTGCAGAAAATATATTATTTTCATATAAGATGAGGCCATTGAAAGTTGAATGTTGCTATCTCTTTAAACAAATGGATAAAAAAATTCCATTAGCTTGGAAACAGTGGTAGAAATGAAGTTTAAACTGAGGCAGTGTTTGTCTAAACTTAGGAAGTATAATGCAGCCTAGGACTCCCATGTTAATATTTTGCTACCAGAAGATCAGTTCTTCCAACTTCTATGAAGAAACAGATTCTCAGTGCAGTGTGACACAGAAGATATTGTTGGATGAGGACCAGAGTGGTGATTTTTAGAGTTGGGCTGTACTATGAGCCAGCTGCTGTCACTCCTGGCTTTACTCATTCAGATTCATGTTGATTTGCAGAATAGCTGGATTCAGCTTGCATGTGTGATGCGAGTCACCCCCTTTTTAGAAGTTACGTAGTTAAAAGACTTTACAAAAGCCTTACTGTCTTGGTTGCCTGTTGGTCAGTGAGCTTGCTCTGTCAAACAGCAGCATGTGCAGTGCACTGAGTTCCAAGTTAATATTTCTTCTTAGTTTAAAAGTCAGTGAGTGTTAAGCACATGCTTAAAATTAGGAGTATGAATGCTTTTCTCATCTGGACAATGAAGTATTTTTCAGCCAATGTATGTCAGCAGTGAATTAGCTTTGCTCTCTCCTTAAGCAGTTGAACAAAAGACTTAGGTCATCTCCATCTTCTACGTGTCTCTGTAATTTTCCTTTTTCTTTCCTTTCACTTCTTCTTTAATTGAAATAGTGGGCTATGGGAGACGATTGACAAGTCTGACCAATAGGTCTGGGAATGAGATCATAAATTCTGAGTGCACTTAGAACAGTTTTCTAATCCCTTAACATATGAACCATTTCTCTTGGACAATCTCTAGATATTAGAGTAAGTGTAATTTTACACAACCCACATGTTTTTGCAGGGCTGTTAACTAATAGATTTTTCTTGTATTCAGAGTAGCAAAACCACCGCCATAAAACCTTCACACTTTTTTTTTTTTTTTTAATGCCAAACCCAGTGAAACATTACAGGTAGTCTTGCAAGGACATTTACAATCTTCATTTGTTCCTACATTTGAGAAACTACAGCAGGTTTATCTTGAGAACAGTACTGCAAAGGAGCTGCTTGATACTACCTGCAGCTGGAGAGAGTGTTGTTTCTGGGATGGACCAAAACCTGCTGAGATAAGAAGGAGAGTCTTTCTGAGTGCTCCTTTCCCTTTGCAGACTGTTGTGCAAGCCACAGATTGCTTTCTATCATGATGCAGTGGCCGATAAACTTCCCTGTCTCCATCCCTGGCAGAAGGTCCTCAGGCACTCGAAAAGTACAAAAAAGCATTGGTTCTCCATGGAGATGTGAGGTTGCAGTGATCTAAGGATATCACACCCCTACATTAATCATGTTGATATGGCCACAAAAGGCTTCTTGGAAAGTTCAACTCTGCAAGTATAGAATTTTGGTATTTGTTAAGTGGCACTGATTTGATAAGGACTCTCATTGGCTGCAGCAGAGACACAAGGAGAAAAGCAGAGATTCCTTAAATCAAGATGGTATTTGGCCTGAAGGAGCCCAGTTTCTGGAGTCTGTGCAGCTAACTCTCTTTGTTATAAATAAGTTGGTCTGGAGTGCATAAACCCCTCACTCTACACTTCCATAAATGGCTTTTTCTTATGTAGTACTTGATATTTTGGTGGGTTTTTTCATAAGGGTGTATTGAAAACAGAATGAGTGGTCAGGATAGATCCCTTCATTTCAAATTCTTTTGATAGATTGACAGTAGCAATTTGATAAACCGCAGAAGAATTTTCCTTCTTATCAGTAGATTCAGCATCTGGGTATGCATATTTGTTATTGCTTTCTTCATGCTTCTTTTTATTCTAATTTATATGTATTTCCTTATTACTGTGTACAGTGCTGTGTAGGAACACATTTTGAAGGTAGCAATATCAAATTTCTTCAGAGAAATGAGGAAGGGTATGCATGTACTAACATTTTTTCACATAAATGGAGGAAATATCATAAATGCAGTTCACAAATTCTCAGACAGGTTTGCAGGCCAGCTGAGTCTTGTTGAAGAGCCTTTCCACTTAATTTCAGTTGGTGAGTGGGCCAGGACAGATTTCCAGTCCTTAAACAAACAATTTTAAGTTACTTTTGAGGGGCGCAAAAAGCAAGTTGAAAGGAGGTAATTCAACCCTGGTTTGAAATGGAAATCACAGTAACATATCTAAAATATCACTTTTTTACCCTCTGTCCTCTTCTATGTATTTTAGAGTAAAATTAGACTGGATTAGGTTTGGGGCCTCTTGCATTTCCTTATCCTTAAATTGATTATATTCTAGTGACTGAAAAATATAGCAATACTGACAGCCTTTCTTTCAGGGTGAGGTGGATATCCACCAGCTGGTGTAGACAGAGTTATGCATCTCACCAAAACAAAACCTATTTCAGACCAGCAGCCTCTAGGGTGTTTTTCTGTTACAAGCAAGAAAAGCTGGGGCCTCCAGCCATGTTATTTTTAGCTGATTAATTCTGGATATGAAGGTATATGCCTCAAGGGCACAAAGCACTCCAGTAAGGAGAAGCATGCTTTCAACTGCCTCGACTCTTTGATATGGACTCCAGTGGGTAGTACATTTTCAGACCTGTTCTGAAGTACATTTTATGAGTTCGTATTGACAGATTTTTCTCAGGTTACCAGCAGAGCCCAAGCAATGCTCTGTACATTTGAATACTCACCAAATTCAGATTCACTTCAGTGTAAGCATTAAAATTGCCCCAATCACGAGAGTATCTGAGGAAACTACTACACCTATTTATTAAGCAGGGTGCTGAAGGTTGTTCTCTGCCCAGATACAGGAAAGACAGAGTTATTCTATCAATGTTAATTCAGTTATACAGTTAATATAGGCTCAAGAGTGTCGGGACTTGAATCAAGGTGTTCTGGTGTGTGTCCAAAGGAGTATCCTTCGGGTTTTGATTCGAATTATCTGAAACTCCTGAACTGAATGGCTGGTTTGGGTATTATTCTTGACATGTTAGCATTTGGTTTGCCTTGATCATTTATATCAGTTGGAAAAAAAAGCCAAAAACTTTTGAGACTCAGAGCATTTTGTTGAAACCATTTCTAGAAATTGTCAGAGGGTTTTGAATAGCTAAAGGTGATCCCCTTTGTAACTCATTCAGTCATGCCTCAACACTGCAGTTTGCTGATGGAACAGCCTTCTTTCTAATTCACTGCAGCAGTGACAGTAACTTAGTTTGTTAGAGTGCTGCTATTTTTGAGGAACCAAAGTGCTTATCCTCCTGTAAGAGTGGTTGGAGTTAACACATGGAGCTGTCAGTGGCAGGTCCCCATCCACAGGTTTGCTCCTGAAACATGGTAAAGACTTTCCTGTTGTTGACAGTAAACAAACATTACAACATACCTCTTTGCAAGTGAGCTGTCAATATTCCACTGATGGGGACTCTGCAATTTCTCTATAGCGTGTAAACAACAGCAAAACAATCCCACTGTGTCTGCAGCATACTTCTGTGTAGGTTGTCATCAAATAAACTACTGGAACATTTACACGCCTGCTGAGTTAAGCTGATTGATTTTGCGTAGGTGAATGAAGACTAGAACATTTGCTGGAAATTTTTATTTCCACCATTTGGAGATCATTTGTGAATTCAGCAAACTCTATCTGAAAAAAATTGGATTCTGGTGGTGAATAGCTGGACACTTCAGTGTCTGTAAGGGTTCTAGTGGCAGTGTCTTTTTCTGCAGCAGACCAGAGGCTAGAGAATTACCTTCTAGTGCTGCATAGTTTTTACATGAAATTTGGGAAAAGGAAGCTTTTCTAGCATTTTCCAATAGTTTATTGTCCATTTGTGTATTGGGTCATGTAATGAAAACAGAAAGTTTTGGAACATGATTGCCATCACTCTGTTACTGAGTGATAATTTCTCAGGAGTTCCTGGATGGAGAAAGGCAAGCTGAGGGCTAAAGTTAGATGTACTATAGAAAATATTAATCCTTAAATGTAAAAAAACACAGTTGAGGCCACTCTTGAAGTACTGTGTCCAGTTGTGGGCTCCTCAGTACAAGAGAAACATGGACATACCGGGTAGAATCCAATGAAGGGCCTCAGGGATGATCTCCAGAGGTGCCTTCTAACTTCAGACATTCTGTGATTCTGTGAAGGAAAAAATAAATAAAAATATGCTGCCTTGATTTCAAAGCTAGCTGATGTGCTGTGTTTCTGCAACCTAACACCTTTACTGTCAATGCTATTGAAGAGAGACTACAACAGCAGTCAGGAAAGACATTATCCGTGGCCTGGTGAATGTAAAAAACATGTGACACTGAGGATTTAGCTTTATAGCTTCTTTCATTCTATCAGGTTGAAAAGCAGTCTGATTTAAATTACTGCGTCGAATGATGTCGTTGAATGTCTGGTGTTCCCTTGCATGCATCACTCCTTGAATAGCAGTGTCATCATCTTCAGCCTCCTAAAGGTCAGCTGTGCTTTTTGTTCATCTCCAAAGCACTAACCTGTGGGGCTGAAGCGTACTCCTACAGCATTTTACACTCCACTTTTACTCATACAGCATTTTGCACTCTGGTTTTAATACATGCTTTTAGTGATAAATAGCGAAAAGTAACTAAATGGAAGGAATATAATTAACTATACTTCCTAACAGAAATATTTTAAATTACTTTCATGCCAAGATGATCTTTTGCCAAAAGATCATCAAAATGATCTTTTGGGACCAACATGGCTACAATGATACAGTATTTTAGTGCGTAGCAAGGAAGGAGCTATCAAGAGCTATCAATCTGCTCATCTTCAAAAGTGAACTGCTCTTTGCTTCATAACTACTTCTGTTTTTGTGTTGTGATTTGGTTTTCTTGTTTGTTTGGGGGGTTTATGTTAAGGCTTACTGGAATTGTAAAAACGTCTGCCCATAAAGCCAGACTGCCATGCAGTGACAAAGGGAGACTGCCTGGCACAAAGCTTGTTTAGCTGTGCACTGGGAATGTTCATCAGGGCTGGGGCATAGAACAGCTTACAGGCTGTACATTTTCACTTCGCCTTATTACTCCCTGATTCCTCGTACGGACAAGAAAATAGAGATCTGACATAGGGAAAGGAATATTTTCCCTGTTCTTCTGAACATTAGAAACAGAATTATAATCACTTCAAAAACATAAAGGCACAAGGTCATGTCTGTGTTACACTTCTAGGTTTGCCTTCAATCTTTCCCATTCTTAGAGCTAGTTTCTGCACTTCAAATATCTCTGCCTAGTATTTTCAGTATTATAAGTGTAGTGCTGCGCATAGAAGAGTTGCATGTAGGTCAGAAATGAGATTGCTGGTATGAATGGGGATTTACTATGGTGGCAAACTGAGATTTTCACTTTTTCGTGAAGAAAATAATTTTTTGTTTTGTTTTTGCAGTCTCCTTTTTGTCACAGTAGTAGCCCTCTGCATTCATAGCACTGATACATAAACCTGGGAGGAAAGTGCAGGCTTGGAACTTCAACCCTTTGATTTGAGATTTAAGCCCCTGAAAGCATAAGCTGACAGCAGCTGTTCAAAAATGAAGGGGACAGAAACAAGCTTGTTTGGGGTGTGGGGATGAGGAGAAACAAGTGTATATTCATGGATCCCTTCTGCTTCATTTTGTCAACTGGCAGTTTTCTTCAGGAGCATTTTAGGTCAATCCTTTAGGACACTCACACCTAATCTCCAACAGCTTCAAATCCTGACCACTCATATATTGAATGCCTGTGCCACTTTATCAGCCTCACAGCTACTGTAGTACAAAGGGGTCTTGAGAAAAGGCTGACACAAGTGACTGTTTAATTCCCTGAGGGCTTCATGGTACCTAACATTTTTTCTCTGGCTTGGAAAATGCCTCACTAGAGTTTTGCTAGAACTTTAGCTTTGTTTTTTGGAATAGTCCAACTCTCAATGAAATTAAAATGTAATTAATGATTCCTTTACCTAATTGAGAAATACGACGGAACTTGTTTTCATGGAGAATCAGAGTTAATTTATCTATGATTAAATCTGGCTGCGGAAGTAAGAAAGAGATAAATTCTTTCTTAATAGAAGGCTTTTATGGAGGACTAGAAAATATATCTTGTGTTTGGAAAAGCCTTTATCTTAATGCCTCTGTAACTTTTGAGTAGAGGATAGGTTCACGTGTACTAAGTTTGAATGCTGTATGAAAATTGTTCACTAAGTTTCTGATATAAATTTCTGTTTTAAATGTGATTGCTATTTTATCTAGTGGATTTAACTTCTCCACATTTTTATACACTTACATAGCAAAGGACTTTTAGAAGGACCTAGCTGCAGACTTCTTAAAATCTTGGTTTGGGCTGTTATTTTAATGTGCTTACCCATGTCAGAAATGTGATGCAGTTCTCTATGTGAGGGTTATAAAAGGTATTTCTTGTGAAGCTGAGACATACACTCGCAGAAGCATTTACATACTTAGCCATATGCTCTAGTTGTTTTACAGTAAAAAACCCCATTTCTTTATCATTTTATCTAAAATGAATATCAGTGGTTTTCCCATAAATATGGGAAATATCTTCTAGAGTTTTGTTTGTTTTGACTTGGGTTTTTTCCTCGTTTGTTTCTTTCCTTTATTTTTAAATGCAAAGGAGGGAAAGAAGATTGAAAATAAGTGTTATTTGCTAATTGACTTACGAGAATAATTTATGACTCCTGGAAGAATAATATACTACCCATTAAACATACCCCAAATTTGGAACATTGATGTAATGCTGACAGTTTTAAAATCTTTTAAAAACACTTTTCAGCCACTGGTATAAGAGTATAAAAAATGGACAAGCAAAGTATATTTTAAGAATTGAAAAGCTCTCTGTTCTTCCAAATTCTTCCATTTCTGAAACAGGCCCTTCTCATTTTATTCCGTTATATGCCTTCTGTCTGAGACCAGAAGCACAAATGTCAAAATAAATTAAGATAAGTCTTTCTTGAAGCATTTCTAAGTTGTAGAGAAGAGGAAAGCATTGGCAGTCTTGCTGGGAAGACTGTGCTTTTAAGGTTAATTGGACAGATTTTAAGAATCAGGAGTCACAGGTCTCCTTTCAGTTTAGTTTGACATCTGTGTGCTTCCACCTCCTTCAGAAGAATAATTTCTTATCTTAATATGGGTTAATCCACGCTAACTGATGAAATAAGGCATTTTAGTGCCCAGCTGTGGAGTACATGTTTGCAGAGTCTTTTAAAATTTTGTTTATCATTACTTACCCAAGATGAGAAAACTCATATCATATAAATATAATGTATTTCATCATGTCTTTCTTAACTTCATCTTTTGTATTCTTTGCCTTTAGGGTGAACCTGGTTTGCCTGGCATAGCAGGAGAGAAGGGAGAAGCAGGGCTCAAGGTCAGTATCGAAAATGGATTAAAAACAGAAGCACGGAGTGTGTGAGTGCATATGTAGATGACAGTCAGGCTTTCCAACTCGGCTTTATATTCTGACTGGCTTTTAATGATCTGCTCACTCCAGTGATCAGTGCTGTAAGAGGCTTTACACATCTCCCCATAAAGAAGCATATTCTTCTGCTGTGCATGTATAATTCCAGTCAGTGGCACTGACGCACAGACATCCACTCCCAGCTGAATGCAATATGCCTGCAAGTATTTGGGAATTTGGGGACCTTTTCAGAAAGGCTTTGTTTATGCTCCTTACAATGTGTTTCAGGGTTCTTTTCAAGAACTGCTGCGGTCAGTTCTTTGACAAATGTCAGGGTGAAGTCTTGAGGGCTGATCCTGCTATTATGGAAGTTAGCAACAAGCCTCATTAGAAGCATGTCTCAGCCTGTATTTGTTACATCAGACTGACTCTTTGCACTTACTTTATTGTCATATAATTTGTTCTGCTGTTGTAATATTGAACAAGTGAAATAGAACATAAAGCTTATGATAACTTCATTTAAAAGAAAACTCAACATGTCCAAGATGATGGGATCTGTGGGCCTCTTGGAAGGGGTAATGCTAAATTCTAATCCCATCAGCTGCGAGGGAGCGTCTCTGGTGCACCTGTGCTCCTCAGCTGATTCTGTGCATCATGCTACGGCTGACAGACAAGCAAGGCAGCCTCTTTGCATTTACTGACTGGCTGCTTGTCCATCAGGAATGAAAACAAACCATTTGGGAGCATGACCTTTTCTTACTTTGTATACAGAAGAAGCCAAATTATGGCGGTTGACACTTAATTCGTATTCACAGCTGTAGTCCCTGAGTTGCCTGGTGACTGCCAGCCATCAGAAGGGGCAAAGATGAGCCAGAGTGCAGCTCTGAGCCAGAAATGCAGAGATGAGTTGTCAGGGTCAGGCTGGTGTGCAAAAGTGCTTTGGCAGTTTCTCAAGCATGTTTTAATTTTGAAAAAAATAATGGCTATGAGCCATCTTTCTGTTACAGAGATTGTTACAGAGAATGTAAGGAGCACTGAAGGCTCTTTGCTCTGAAACAGTTATGAATTAGTTCAGGACACTTCAGGCGTTTTGTCTCTCTTGAGGAACCTTCTGAGCCATTGACAGAATCATGAGACTTTCCCTTCACATTCAGACTTTGTGTTTTTCTTTTGTTTGTTCCCAAAACAAGGAGAGCCACATGTAGGATTCACCTAGGTCCCTGCAGACTATTTCTCAAAGACGTACACCTGTTTGTCAGTGTCTATGACAAAATAGGGAGAGAGGTCTTCACATGCAAACTACTGAAGCTTTAAAAAAGTATATATTGAAGTTGTATTATCCATTGAAATCTATTACATTTAAATATTTTTTTGTTCATTGGGGATTTTCTTGTTGGATTGTATCATCTGAGACATTGTCATCAGTAGTGACATAATTATTAGTAATGGTAGTAATACTAACACTTTGATTTTTGCCTGAGTTAGTAACTTATGACTTCTTTGCTCCAATAATTTTCCTCAGGGTGACCCTGGAGAAAGAGGAGAAAAGGTGAGACATTTCACTTCCTTTGTTGTGGTTCTGTTTTGGATAACTTGCTTGGAGAATCGCCAGTGCACTGATTCCAAGTTTAAAAATAAAAAACCACCGCTACTCCCTAGAACTTGAGCAGCATTGTGCAGCCTTTCTGAGGGTCAGATAATACTAATGGAAGTTACTGATCTGTGATTACTGTAGTGGGATTAGTCACAGAGTGCAGTGATCGTGTGTTAAAGGCTGCACAGCTGAGCAATCAGGCAACTAATCCTAACTGTGGCGAGTCTCAGAAAGTGATGAGCCCGTCTGAGTAAATTAGAGATCCACACATTTCTTATAACTTTGTTTTGATGCTCTGGCACCTGTGTGGAATAAAGCAAATAGGTAACAAATGATAGCTACATTCTAAGTGATACCTGGATAACCAGCTCTCAACATACTAAAAGTGGAATGCTCCATTTGTGTTTGGGTCAGTTTAAGTAAGAGCAAGGGAGTCTGCCCCGATGCCCTTAAGCGATGCTGTCTGGAGAGGCACCAGCAGCACAAGTGGCATGCTGATGGTGCTCTTACTTGCAGTGAGTTAGCAAGAAATTGCTTCTCTAATGTCCAGTCACACCAAGACAAGATAAGGGGGTGGGATAAAACTCTGCACTGCAGGAGAGTATAATTCTGCTCTTCCAGGCATAGTGGCTGGTAGGAGCACAATGAGTTTAGAGTCAAGCTTCTACACCTGCACACAGGGGCACTTTGAGAAATTACATAAGCCTTATTCTGAGTAGGAATCTCTGCACAGCCTCATCTTCTTCAAGTATACTGAACTTACTTGTAAAAAGCAAGTTGCTTGTACTGAGGTGCTATTTGCTCTTGAGAAGTGTTTAGTTGTGTCTGCAGCTACAACTGAATTTCACTTCCAGATCCATGTAAATCTGTGTAATAGCAGCTGGAAGTATGCTTTGCCAAGGCAATTCATTTCACATTTTCAAAAGCACACCATAAAAATATTCCAGGGAAATCTTGGAAGTCTGTACCCCACATGCAGAAGTATGTAATCATGAAATATGCATCATGAAATAATTTCTTCTGTTAAAATAATATTTTTAAAGTGCTTCAGTACTTTGTTTGTTTTCATACATGAAAGGAATAACAGTGAATTTTAACATGTGCTGAACTTTTGTTACTTAAAACCATTCTGTTTTTTCCATAACTATTCTTTGTCTTTTTCTGAAAAGTGTAGTTACAAATCCCCTCAATATGCTTTATCATGTCAAATGAACTTGGCATGACATTCCTAACTGTTACTCTTCTGTGTTTCATCTATGTTTCCTTAATTGAAGTGGTGCTAGATTGTTAGCTAGTTCCCATTGTATCAGTGACTGTGATGTATAAATTGCTCTCTAAGTCCTCTCTGAATGGAATTTCACATTAAGGTTTTCAGAACAATATGACAGATACTGAATAATGTTATTTGAATAGTACTACTGGTTATCTGACCAAGACCAGGAATATTTTTTTTAGTCTACTTAGGCTCTATTTTTATCAATATTTTTGGCATTTTAAATACTTCTTGCACTTTACGTGAACCTCAAGTCCCACAGAAATTTTTAGCCTATATTATTAACATATAACAAAGACTATTTGGTGTAGTCTGGACTTCTTATGTAGTTTCATGACTATGGGTGGAGATTAGGTCTTTTTATAGATAAATATTGTGAAATTTTTATTTAAAAATTTTGGACACTTTTTGAGTAGAAAATATCTACTCAGCCATGAAAAGGTGTTATCCAAACATCACTTTTTAACAATAAAGAGTGCATAGAATTTGTGTAGAGAGAAAGTCATTTGGTAGCTCCTTGGAGGAGTGACATTTAGTGAATTTTTTTTAGTTTGTGAATCATTCATGGAGGACTTCAGACTCAGAGTATATGCTATAAATGACTTGAGAATCCTAATAAAAAGTACTGGAATTGTGTAACAGTCATCTGAGTTTTATTAGATGCATCTAGGTGAATGTTTCTGTGTTGGGAAGAAAAATGTATTGGTAATTTAAAGTGCTGAATCATCCTGAAATCATTAAATCGTTCCTTCCTTGCTAAGCTGCAGTGAACTGAGAAAGTTGGTAGATTATACCAACAGGTATTTTGATACTTTGTGGTGGGGCTTTTTTTCAGATCTGTGAAAGGGGTCGCAGTTACAGTGAAGTCTGTATAAGACATCACCACTTCCTGACCATGTCACAGAGACATTGACTATCTGAATAACAAAATCAACTTGCTAATCTTGTTGGAAAGCTGACTCTTCTCCACATACTGTGTGCTTACATAAAATCATTAAAATATTACATGTATTTTAATTATAGGGTGATGCTGGCGAGAATGGACTGAAGGGTGACACAGGAGAAAAGGTACACTGCTTCTTAGTTGAGAAGAAAATGTGTGCCTTAGGTGTGTTTATAGTACAACCAACTAACGAAAATAATAATTTGTTCAAAAGAAAAATGCATTTTGAGCTGGGGGTTTTTTTAAAGGTGCGTGATTTAGTTGAGTTCATTTTTATGAGCAGCAGAAAGATTTTCACTATTCTGTCCAACTAAGCATAAGATTTCTGACTTCATACAGCAGAAACTCTAGTACAGAATACATCATCATGTTTCTAGCTAGCACTCCTCTTTGTTGAAATTTTCATCATACAAAGCTTTGGTCACAACCCACCAGTTGGAACTGCTCTGTTGAATTATAGCCACGTTTTCTGATACACCCTTTAACTTTTCCCCTTCTGTGTTTCCATCAAAGAGAGGGACCAAACCAATATGGGACAAAAATTATGGTATCATGATAGGCAACTTCCCTCCAAAATTGGCAGCTGGAAAATCAAGAGTTGATGATAACCACACTTCAAATCTTTATTCTACATGACATCAACAATAACCTCACTTTATACCTTCTTAATTCATTGTTGCAAAGTACCAAGATATTGCAGAAATCACCAAAAAAAAGCTTCTGTCAAAATTTTTATTTTCTTGAGTTTTCTTTTATGTGAGACTCACGCTCAGAAAATTGAACTGGAGTTTTCAATGTGGTTTCCTTACACAAGTCAGTCTTTAGCAGTCAGGGTGAAGGCTGTGTTGCACATGAGAAAGGGTCAGACATACTTATCTCTCCTGCCATCACTTTTGAACTCATATATTTCTAAAAAACATTTATTTTAGTGATTACACTTGGGCAGAAGCATAAGCATTTTTTCTTATACCCCTGCATGTGTAATGCTTAACCAACTTACATCATTTCCGTGCAAGGAGAAATTTATGATGGATTTATCAAGCTGGTAAGGAATGCATGCAAATCCCTCAGGATCTGTCATTTAGGTGCATTTAATCTGTACTTTGAAGAGCACAAAGATTTTAAGGCATATTCTAAAATCAGCAATTAAAAATAGACATTAGCTTTAAGAATAGTCAAGTTACTTGATTCTTGGAGTTAATTTAAATAATACTTTATCTGCAGTCATGCTTATTAACCCAGATGAAAGTCTTAAGAACCTTATTTACTTACTTACACAATGTATGCTGGTAACATAATCTTTACCACCTCTTATGTGATTTAAGAAAATAATCTGCTACAAGTATGAGATTTTTGTTCAGATAGTTCTACAACAAGTAAATGGTAAATTTGTAATCTCTCTGGGTGGCCTAGTGCAACTTCACCTGTTGCTTTTCTACTTCATTAGCTGTGAATGCTGAGCTTGCATCCACTAGAATGTCAATATTGCCCATATCAGTGTGCACATCCCCCTGTTTGGGATCTTTTTTAAGGAAAGAAAAAAGTTCTCTTCTTCTTTCAGTGGGAGATGCTTTCTGCCCAGATATATAGTTTTAAATACTGCTGTGTGAACTTTCAACAGTTAGGTGGTCAGGTTGGGATCAACTTGTAGAAAGTATAGTTTGTCAGGAGCCTTCCTATATATATTGCTGTATCTGAAGAAATTTCAAGACACCTGCCAAACTTCATAATGCAGAAGTCTCCCATCTCTTCTAGGCTTCATATGAGTTTCAGAGGTGGGGTGGTGACATGGGAATATATTCTGTTTGTTTGGAGTGTGCTGCTTTAACCATAACAGGTTAGAATCCTCTGCATTAATTTTGCCAGATTTTCCAGAGCTGTGACTTGGTTGACTTTCAATATTTTTCTTCTTCTTCCCTGCCTACAAGACAATCTGCCACCCAGAAAAAACAATACAGTTCTTAGAGCAGAGCTGCAGCTTAAAGTTTCTGATAGGTAGCTTTGCAAACAGCACTTTCTAAAAAGCTTACAAGGTTGGTTTCTGGCAGATAATTTAGGAGTAAGCATTAAGCTTGGTGTCATTACTTTACACTTCAGCTACTTAACAGGCTTTGTGTTCTTCAGCATAGGGGGAAGTTTTTGCGCTGTGATCATTCTGTATAATTCCGGCATGAAGATGCCCAGCAATTTCTAAGTGGCAGAGGAAATAAGAATGACTGTTTTGGACACATTTAATTAATTTGTTCATAAAGCAGACTTGACTATTTTTCTATATTTATTTGTAATTTCTATCTGTATTGTAAGACTTATAAGGCTCTTTGTAACGACTCTTTCTAAAAGAGCTGCTGAATGTGTTCAGAGATAAGTCTAGTATCCACCCAGTTCTGGGTGTTCAGCCACATACATGGACAGACCCCTCCTGCTCAGTAAACAAGCCATTAATTCTGTGTAAATAAGAAGAGAACATTGCACTAGGTCGTAATGCTATACATAGGCTTAGAGGATTTAATCCATCATTCATAAAACTTAAAAACGTTTCTTTAAAAGCTTAAATAGTGTTTTGAGATAAATAATAGATTTTTATTCATATGGTGGGAGAGTGAGATACCACGAGGCAGCAGATTCAGATTTGGTATAGGAGCAGGTTCCTGTTTGTGCAAAAAATGTAGCTTTGTTTTCTGAACTGCTGTACCTAGTGACACTCAAAAATAGGGACTTGAGTCCTTGGTTCTTGACCTGAGACTTTAGAATTAAAATGTCTTTGTTGAATTGTCCTACTTTGAAGACAGTGTAAATGCCAAACTTGAGTTCTTGCTTCTGTTCTTCCTCTGTAGCCTTGGTCCCTAGAAACTACCAAGTATCTTCCTTCTTTGTACGTGTTTCCCTGCTAAAGTTGCTTCATTTGCAAACTGTCTTGACTCATCAGTGAATTGAGAACATACTGTACTGTAATTTTTTCTTTGAAACTATTTTTTATACTTGCATGAAGGTGGATTATAAATATTTTGTATCTTCTCCATATCCATCGTTGCCCTTCGAAATGTTTAACTGGTTAATGTGTCTCACTAGTTGCTTTGCCCCTTTATAGCTATAAAAGGTTCTTGAGGCTTTCAGTTGTACATGCTTGTAAGGGATATTAGCAGTGTCACTCATGCATGTCTATCAAAATGAGGCAGCTCAGGTTTCCATGCATGTATCAACCTCAATATTCTGATTTTTGTGTTTTCTTCACTCAAGAGCAAGCTGCACTAACTGTGTATTCCTATTCTTCAGAGGCCAGTGAGCGTGTTAACTGGTAGAATTTAATTTTATAAGATAATACCAAAAAGATGCCATAGCCAAACATCTTTCTGTGGCATTCACAGAGACATCAGGAATGGGTGTCCCCTATCTGTATTTTGCACAAAGAATATTAAGCATTTATACTCTGCATATACATCTTCAAAGTGTATTTCAGTACTGGCTTCTATTTTGCCTATGTAAATCACAGGCAGGCTGCTCGGGAGCTTGAAGTTGCTGCTATGTAGCAGCTTGCTACTTTCAATGAACAATGTACATTTCTTTTAAATAATGAACAATGAAACAATTTTTCAAATAGAAGCACACTAGTCATCTTCAATAGTGTATAGTCTGACTAGCAAACTTTTCAGTAGGTTTTTTTTTTCTTTTTTCTTTGGCATGTTATTTAAGAAAAAAACAACTGATCCTCTGTCCTGTGCATATCACTGCTTATGAAATTCAGTCAACCCAGCGAAATGTAGGCAAATCTTTTTGAATGCTAGATGCCTTCTCAGAACAGAGACCTTTCCTGAATACGTAAATTACTGTAGCTGTCTCATCCTGTAAAGTACAACATTTCATGCTTTAATCTATCAGTTTAAATATGCTGGAGCGTTGAGGAAATAGAGCTATGACCTAGCTCCTGATGGAGATAAACTCATAGGTCACTGGAGTTTTTTTCCAAGGTAAATCTTCATTAGCACAAAAAACTTTGTCATTTGAGACCTGACACTTGCCATCTATAAAATTAGGTCAAAATGGTCACTCATATTCTTTGTAAACAGCAGTAAATTATCTTTAATGTAGATCAGCGATTTAGAGATGTCAAAGTATGTCCCATCTTCTGGCTTTGTAAAGTACATTTATACAATGTCTGCAATTATTACATCTACGTTATTAGTTGTGAAATTTGAGGTTAACTATAATAGGTGTTTGGGTGAGTGAAGCTGGATCTCTCTGCATGTTCTTGAAAACAATACTGTTCCTTTTCTGAATCACACATTAATTAGTTAAATTCCTATGTAGCAGCACAAAAACCATGCAACCTTGCTATGCAGTTATTTTGCTATATGATGTTGCTATACTCTTTCATGATTTGTTTTATGTGTTTCCTGGAAAACTGTATATGTAGTAAGAGTGATTATTTCTTGTGGATTTTGTATTAGGGTGACCCTGGCTCTTCCGCAGCTGGAATTAAGGTAATGTAGTTCTAAAGAAGTTGAGCAGGGAGAAGAGGGGTGGTTGGTGCATGTTACTTTACAGTCACAGATGTTTTGGGTATCATTAATGTTATGGTTTTCCACAGCTCAATCTTTAATTCATTTTCTCACATCTCATGTCTTTCATCTGTTTTCTTTTAGGGTGAACCCGGTGAATCTGGACGGCCTGGACAAAAGGTACTACTTGGAAATGTTCTGTTTCCCTTTTCTGCTGGATTTGTGATAAATAATGTTACATCTGTGTTGCCAGTGGCACTTACCTGTACTGGGATGAGTCAGAGGCAGTACAATTTAGTGGACCAATGATGTACACATTTGGTCTATGATAATTTAGTATTTTAAAAAGGCAGAGCAATGATGATACTGATGAACATGAAAAGCAATTTTGACTAACCCACCTTCCCTTCTAGCCACAGCACACTTCTTGCATTAAAAGCTTGCCCGGTTGCAGCTGGTGAGACTAACAAAGAATGGCTCTGCTCCTTGAGTGATCACAAGCTAACCCTGCATGTTTGACTACTAATCTTCAAACTCTGGTACACTGTTAGATCTCATTAGGAAGAAAATAAATATTGGTCAGAATCCCTTTCACATACACCTGTGAGGGGAATCAAACCATAAGAGGTACGCAGTGTGTTTGGAAGGACACAGACCAGGTAATGCTGCTCTGTTCTTCCTTCCAGTGTAAGAAATTCCCCTGCATGCTGGGTGGCTGAGGCTGCTTCTGCAAGGAAAGGTCCTGCAGGAGTTACAATGACTGTGCTGCATGAGGCCCTCTGAAGCTGGGGAATTTGCTCTTTGAATCTACAGTACATCAAACACAGTGAATGCTGTGCCTTCAGCTCCCTTTCATAAGAGTAGGGGGCAGGTCCTGCAGGGAGAGCAAAGAGACAGTGAGTGAACTGGATTTGTGCATTGCAATACTTGGTTTCCCTCTGGAGCCATTGGCACTGTTCTTACCTCTTAAAACATTGAAAATTATCTCCTGCACACTGCTGCCAGAGTGGAACAGAGTCCTTCTGCCAGCTGAGATATTCCAGACAGACAGTCAAGAGCTAAAATTCTATATAGTGGATGGCAGGACAACCATTTTCTAATACTCAAGGTCTTTTGGTGACTAAGCAAAACCCCAAACCTCATATAAATAAGAAATTAAGTCTTTTTATTTAAGAAATTATAATTCTCATCAGAGACTAAACAAAGACTATTACGGTTGCAAATGCAGTTCCTTAGTAAAGTGCAGTTTTAATTAGGAAAGGTAATCAAAGTAGTTTAAAGCTACCTAATCCACAGAATCATTCAGTGTGTGCATTCTGCAGCGTATGCTTTACTTGGGTAATAAACTAGAAAATGCACTTAAGCGCCTGTGGAGATTCATACTCTCATTAAGTGGCTGCCATGGAGGCAGAACTAGCAGTGATTTATCAGCAGGCTGCTGGTTCTCAGGCCCAGGCACTCAGATTTGATCTGATTCAGGCACCATGGGTAAGTGAGAGGTATGCAGTTCAGACTTTCTATATTCTCACCTTCTTTTTCACACCAAAGGAGGGCTTAGTGTCTTCCTTGCATTCACCTCATGAGTTCCCAGTGTGCCACACTGGTGCCCCAGCCCCGACCATCAGCTCCCATCATATGCCTGTTCAGTGTGCCTCCTCCAGACAGGTGCCCCATGTCTGCTGCTCTGCACCCCTGCTTAGCAGGGACTTGTTCACACCACCAGAGATTGTGGGAGGCTCTTTTTCCAACTGGAGGCACATCTCTGCCACCTACCTCATCTTGGTGCTTTTCCCCCTCTCTACGTCCTATTTGTATTTCCTTCCTGTGTCTTCTTTTCTTTTTTATATTTTCCATTTTTCCTCTTCTTCTAGTTGTGCCTTATCCATCTTCTAAGGACAATTATTTGTTGAGCTGCCCAGCTGAATACCATTTGCATGAAATGAAATGTGACAATGTTACAGCAGTCTGACAAGGCTGTTGTGGGCCATATTGTGCTCAGAGGTGACAGAATGACCCGTGCTGCTGTTATGTAATAAGAGTTAGTATACAGCCTTGGTTTCTTTAAAAGTCATTCTTCTCATAAATCACACTCAGAACTTTTATATTAGGAAAGGTCCAAAAAAAAGCAAATACTGTGTATTCATCTGCAGTGCTAGTTGTAATTAAGAAATAATGATTGATTTCATTGTGTTTCATATTGATGTATCTTTTAGGGGCATTTTAATTGTTTTAGATTACTGTGTCTCTGAACTGGCTTTGGTGGATCTTTTCTGCTTATTATATGTGAGTGTATGGGGGTTAGCTCTGTCCCATGACTAAATAGTGACCTATTGCAGCAATACTAATATATTACGAATTATAAATTTTCAAATTCGGTGCTTACAAGTGAAATTTAGTGCTTCCACAATTAGGTGAGAAAAGTTGATGGTAATAGGCTACTCATGCAAAAAAGTGGAAAGACAGAGTAGGGGTTTGGAGTTAAAATTTGGAGTTAGTGCAATGGAGCATTATTCTTTTCCAAGAGTAATAACCCATTTTCTGCTTTACAAAGTGGTAGTCAACATACCAAAAAGTAAGTGTCTGTTGAAAATGGCATCCTAGCCTCTATTCTTTCATCTGACTTTATAGTTAATATTTTGAGGCTGGAATCTTTCCTGTGCCTGTAGGCAATTTGAACAGTTAGAACTTTGGAGAAACTAAAACAGACAAAGAAGCTGTTATCAGATCCTTCTATACCACTTAAAAATTATTCCATTTGGTAAAGTGATTTGCAGCCCCTCTATTGTGTTTTTCAGTTTGTGGCAGAATGTAACTTTGCCATGAGCATTTCAAGTCTGTTTAATATCTCTGCCTCAAAGAAGTGTCTCTGGGTGGTGCAGTTTGATGAGCGCCTATATTATGTGTACATGTGTTTGTTTGTGTGTGTATACACTGTGTACGTGAGTGTATGAGTGTATATAAGCATGTGTGTACATGGACACATAAAATATTTTAATAGCACAGCCTGTAGGTATCAGCCCAAACCACAGAGCTGAAGTCTGGATTTCTGTAAAGCTCATGAGTGTAAAAAATCTGGAATATAGTTCAACTTGTTATAAAGGTAGAATTTGGCTTCAGAGTTCAAACCTGAGCTTCCAGAAAGTTCAGGGAATATTCAGATCCAAGGTGCTGGTTAGAATCCATCTCTATATTAAAGTAAAATCCCCAGCCTTTAAAATAATGTTTTCTTCATGTGTTATTGCTCTTTTTTTTTTTTTTTCTGTTCATCATCTTTTTTCCCTAGACAACATCTTTCCATTTAGCTGATATCTCAAAATGACCATTTGTGAGAATGTTGTAATTCTTGTCTTAGACTAATTTCAAAATTAATGCATTCAGTGTTCAATACTTGTTACAAAATTACCTTGCAAATAGAGTTCTATAGGCCCTTTCATTGCAATTTTAAATAATCAAGGCTTTTCTGGGTAAAGCAGTAAAAGGTTATATTCCCACTATCCTTCATGACACTGTGTATATTCACAGATAAAGAACAAGCTCTGAAATGATGCTATGGATAGCTCTATAAAACTGATGGCCCAATTATAGTTAGGCAGTTCTGCTTGAATTGTGCAATTTAAACCAAGTTCTTCTGAATTGCTTTGTAGCTAAATCAGACAGTTACACAGCACAATATCTAGCTCAGAGTTGAAAATGGAACAGAATTAAACATCTGTCCTAAGTACAGAACTTAAATGACAGTGTGTAAAATGAACCAGTGCTGCTTGTTTTCTTCTCTGTTGCTGAAGGCTGATGTGAATTCTTATTTGGCTTTCCTGACACGGATTTTCAGCTTGGGTGTCATCTTCACGTTGAAGGTTCCCAGAAGATACCTAAGTTCTTAACATGACTCTTACTAATTGTACATTTAAGTCACTCATTTTGAAAAAAACAGTCCTGCTAGAGCTGACTAGCAATCATTCATGCTCCTTTATCTTGCTGCAGAATTTACAGGGCTGTTCACTGGATAGTGATCATAACTGGATAATGTCTGTAATATTATGTAATTTTCCTGTATAGGGTGAACCAGGCCTTCCTGGGCTTCCTGGACTCCCTGGAATAAAGGTAAATAAACTGTAGTACCTGTTGTGTTGGGGGGGAACACCACAAAGAGGGGGAAATGCAAGAATGTGGCTCAAATTGACTTAATGTACTTGTCTTACATCTTTTTCTGTGTCTCTGGTATTAAACTGGGGTTTGTTACAGAAAGTTCTCACATGGAAAATTGATTAAGTGTGTATGGGTAGGCAAACTATATCTTACGTTAAAATGTGAGGCAGAACATTCTAGTTGTTTTTTTTTTTAATATAAAATAGTAGACGTTTTAAATTTATTTTTTTTATTCAATGGAAAAGTCTTGTCATCAAAAGTTTTACTTGGTTTCCACTTCGATGTGTGCTTTCCAGTAGCAATATTCTACTGAATTAGCCAAGCCTCCAGCCGGAGAACTGCATTAATTATACACAGGCTGTGGAGACCTGGCTCTGTTGACAAAAATACTCTGTGCTCCGTTACACAGCAGTGATTTCCACTGACAAGTCAAAATGTTTTAATAATATTCTGTTCAGTATTAGCTGCAGTCCCTGACACAATACCTGGTTTAGTCCCTGGCTTCCAGTTTGTCTGGAATCTTTAGGTAAGCTGATACAAAAGACACATAGTTGGTTTAGTTCTGGCATAAGTGGTTGCACTGGGAGCTGCAGACGTTTGCACAGTTTGAGCTGTAACTGTGTGATTCTGCACAGAGTGAGCAGATTCACATATCCTGAGTGAGCACAGATCAGAATGGCCACTTTTCCCTTGTGACAAAGACCATCCTTTCAGAAAACAAAATCGCTTTGAAACTTTTTCTTTGCCTTCGAGCATGGGCCTGTGTATGTCTCAAGGAAACAGTTTATAGAATTTCCCCCATAACAAGGAGAATAATTCAAAGACCAAACTCATGTCCACTGTGGTAGGATTCAGGATTTATCTCATGGAATGTAACATTTGCACTGATTTTCTCAAGGGACCTGTGAATTGCCACACCATTGAGGCATAATGTCCCTTCTGTGTTACTAGTGAATTATGGGAAGAATTGAATGTGCATATTAAATTTTGTGTGTTGTAACAGCTGAAAATATATTTCCCATGGAGGTTGTTCATTTTCTGCAAGAATGAACGCCATATTGAGTAGTGAAGATCATGCAGAAGAAGAGGCTTGTGTGAATAAACTATTTTTATAAGGGCCTTTGGCAGCAATCCCTATTCTGTTTACTTTAACAGTGAGCAAAGAGGTAGCTCAGTTGGAGGTCAGTGGGGCACTTGCCTGAGGCACTCGTCCTGGGGACACTTGCCAAAAGCAACTGGAGTTGTGGCTGGTCTTTGGGGTTTCCATGTTCATGCAGGCCACATGTCCATGCATATAACCAGTAAATAAAAAAGTCTGCATCTGAGTGGCTGCTCTGGGAAAATTACTTGTTGGCAATAAGAATGGCTCAGAAGGGGAGCTTCCAGAATCACCTGAAAGACAAAATGTGAAGTGAAAAATGGAAAAAGTGTGGGAGTTTTTCCCAGTGAAAATTTGTTTCCAAATTCAGTGGATACAGTGGAAAAACAGTGCAGTTGCCTGCAGAATAAAATGGAATAATTTGGTCAAATATTAATCATTTAGGAAAATACTTTCTGTTTAAAGTCTAGTCCAGAGGGAGGCTGGTGATGTTTCAGTGAAGAAATTTCATCTAGTGCAATTCTGCAATTCTGCTACCTGTGTGTGACTTGGATGGTGACAAGCAAGCAGAATGTGCACAGGAGAGAGCGAAGCATATCTGGTCACATCAGAAGTGCAGGATGGGTGCTGTTCATTTCAAGGCATTTGTAAACTCTGTTTTATTAAGCAGTCTGTAGTAAAAAACCCTCATTTTTTCTGAGTCACTGAGGCTATGTTTGTGAGAAGTGGTTGCAGAAATCAGAGAATGGCTGGAATTAGGAATATGGGCACTCATCAGCAAAGGAAAAGTAGTAGTTCATCCCCTTTTCTCACCCTCCCTTTTAGCAACAATATATGTACCACCATGGTAGGATCATTGTGTTGATTTACAAAAACAGCATCAGTGTTATCTTACAGTGAAAAAAAATTCCAGTGATCTGGAGATTGATTGAAAGCTGCTTTGAAAGAGCAGTGCCCAGATGAGAGACTTGAGCGTGGAGGAAACCCAACTGTCTGGACTTGGAATCAGTTGGTGCTGTCACCTTGTACAAAACTTACTTGAAGCAGTGACTTTTTTATCCTTTTTTTCTTTTTCCCCTGAGTGATCCTTGTTGTTTGTTACAATTTTTTCAGGGATTTTGAGATCTGTTCCCATACGGACTTTATAAAACTCTCAAAGATCTGTCTTTGCTATTCTATCTTAATAGTGATTTGCAGTAGTGGTATAACATCAAAGACATAGCAGAAACCTCTCACAATGTCATTGCAACATCTAAGAGCTTGTTACAAAATGTAAGTTTCCATAAGGGAGATTTTTCCTAACAAACAGATTACAGCATTCTTGTGCATTTGTGTGCCAGCCCAGTAACTGTTGGCAGGGATTTTTCAGGCCTTTTCCAAACTTTTTGAGAGGTAAGGAAAAGATCAAGGTACAGGTTTATTCTACACATTGAAAATACCTGGATATAGTTCTTGAATGTTAAATATGAAGTCCCCTTTTCTTTAAATCTGTTAGTTGAACTTAAAATTGCATCCTTGTGAATGTTTCTCTGCAGTGGCAGGCTGTATTATGAAATGTTTTAGGTAACTGTGCACATGCACAGCACTCTTTGCAAATGCTAAACCAACCTGTGCAAACACAAATGCTGCGCCAGGCAGTGGACCATACTGTCCAGCTACATCTCATTTTTCTTCCCATGGCTGAACAAGCTTCCCAAGACATTCAGTCCTGTGTGCTTCAACATACATAAAGGATTAATGAATACTAATCACTGAGAAACTTCCAGCTTCTTACAATGCCGTTTCAATTAATTAATCAATGTTCCTGGGAACCTGTTAGGGCTTGGCTGAATGTGATACGGAGTCTGAATGAGTGACAACATTGGACAGACAGGCAAGTATCATATCTGAATTCAGGGTATGCAGCAGGGCCTTTTATTTCTTACTTTTCTAGAGCCATTCACTATGCACATGCGGATGTTTTGGGAGTTCTTCCTGTTCTTCTTTTCATTCTCTCCTCATTGTCAGTTGGTGCCATGGAGGAAACACAAGCGCAGTCAGTTATTTCCAAGACAGTGAAGAAGCTGTCTGTGACATACTGGAGAAGGATTTCTCAAGCACCTGTTGCTGTTTAGGAATGGCTGGAAACCTAATGAGCCCTGAATGTGTTCCACCTAAACTCAGAATATTAACTCATCGCTCTACTATCCCCCAACTGATGCCAAGCAGACACAGAAGTCTGTCTGTGAAACACAAACTTCATGTGTCTGTTTTATCTCATAGCTTTTGTAGGAAGATACCTACAAAGCAGCACTTGCTTACTGTAATGGAAATCATGCATGCCCTCATTCATTGTAATGTCAGACATCTCTCAAATCCATTGCATTGCATTTTCTGGAATTTGGCCTGTACAGTTCTCACTTTCTTCACTGCAGCGAGAAGCCATCACAAAACACAAGCCTCTTCTCAGTAACAGCACTTTTTGCAGGATCTAGATTTTCTGTGGTGTTTCTGGCATTTATCCCTCAGTTTTTAAAACAAATGCTGAACTGAAGCTTACGAGCGCATATAAATTTTTATTTTATCGTGTTCAAGAAAACTGAACTGTTGAATGGTTTGACATGAGAAGAGAAAGGCTGCTTTTGGGAAGTATGGAAAGCTTTCTGTGCTTAAAATCCAGTGGAAGTGGCTGATTCAATAGACTTACCAGTATGCAATGCCTTGTATCTTTCTATACAATTACTTGGGATTGACTTCCCTGGGACTGTGCCTGAGCAAGGTTTCAGAAAAACCTGGATAAGAACATGGGAATTTGAATCGATTTTATATCCTTTTATTTTTCTTTTTTCGAAAGCAAAAGCAGTTCTGATTTTCTTCTGTACTTAAATTTCTTTTTTTTGTTCTATGCCTACTCAGACATCTTACCCTCTGAAGACCGAAAGACACTCTGCTCCACAGAATGTACTTTTTTAAGGTCTAGAAGACTTGATACTACTTTCAGCCAGTTAGTTCTGTTACAAAAGAGAAATTTCAGAGAAAGTGAGAGAGAATTTTCAAGCTGAATGCATAGAAGTTAGTCTCCTGTTTAAACTCTTGTAGAAAAGAGAGCAACTGTTGTTGAAGCTTATGTGTTTAAGTGCTGTTCTTACCATCTGGCAGCAAAATGAAAGGAAATCTGAGGCAAATGGTAGTTCTAAGCATTTTGGTTTCGAGTCGATGCCATTTACCACCTATAGGAAAGTTTGGTAAATTCCTCTTACAGGAGTTCTTAGGAAGGCTGATCACATTTTCCTAATGCATTTTTCATTTTTGGTATTTCCATTTTTCTTCTTGTTTTTATTCCTTAATAGTGTTAACAGGAAACCTGTGGGGTCTCTCTCTCCATTTCCTCCAGTACTCAGATATTCTTGCCCAGGGTTCAGTTCATCTTTATCTGATAGGTCACCATATTCAGAGCTCTTTCTAGCCTGAACCCAGGAGCTGGAAGGGACCATCTGGCCTGTCCAAATCCTGGATACAGAGATGGGCTGAACATGTTAATTGCATCAGTTGAAATTTGAGGGAATTTATTTTTCTCTGATATACACTTGCTGTAGCTGATATATATATATATATATAAATATGCAAGTGTGATCAAATTTCCAGGCTTTCATCACTCACATACAGTGTTCTTGAAGGTGAGTCCTCTGCCTGAGCGGCTGCAAATGCGTAGTGTAGTACAGGTCAAGTACTGGAGAGTAGGTGATAAGGATGTGTGTTCTGGGTGAAAATGAGAACTGATCTAAAAAAATAGGACTTAGTACCTGCCTTTGGTGGGCTAGGTTTCAGAAGTATCTCTGTGTGTGGTAGGTAAAATACATTGCACACCTGTGCAATGTGTTTTGACTATTTGCTTTCCATAGTGGAAGTATGTATCTGTATGTACATAGTTACATATCTAGCTTTGTTCACTGATTCCTAGCTGTCTGCTTTCCATATATTATGGCAGAAATCAGTTTCATAGTGTAGACATGTCATTTCCCAGGCTGATTTTGAGAATCAAAGCCAGAAAATGAAATCATCATTAACATTGGATAGTATGTGTGTGTCAGGAGTGTTTGTTTGGGTGTCCTTCAAGATACATGCTTCCAATTCTTTTAATCTCTCAGAAACTGTATCCTCCAAATCTCTTATTTTCTGTCCTGGAAAATGCTAAAACATGAGGAAACAAAACACAGAATGTTGCTTGCTCTAAAGCTATTACTGGTTGGAAGACTGAGCTTGTAAGACCTACTTCACAGCAAATGTTTTATACCATAGTTTTTCTTTGTACAAAAAAAACCCCAAATCAAAATTTTTGAAAATAGTTGAATAATCAAAGTCCAACTGTATTCAGAAATCAAGTACTTTGTCATCCACAAAGAAAATTTGGTACCAGTATTCTGAAATTATTTCTGTACTTCAAATACACATTTTTATAAGGCCAGAAATGAGGGTATGCAATAAAGCTCCTTATCTTTCAGAAGAGCAACAAAAATTCCTTAGATTTGTCACCTAACTCTTTTCTAACAGAAACAATTTGGGGCCAAACACTTCTTCACAGTTCAGTCATTGAAAAGAATTAAAAATTAGGTGCTCCTTAAAACAAGTGTTGTTGTTCTATCCTCAAAAATAGTTACCATGCTGACTTGAATTATAATTAGCCTATAAGAAGTCCCTGATATGATGCAGAATTAATGGATGCAGAATTAATCAGAATCATTACTAGTTCTGATAGCACTCTCCCAAAGCAACATACATTCTAAGCAGACAGAACTTAAAAGCAAGAAGAAAATCAGGCTCACTAAGAAGCAATGTATGTCATACAAAGTGAGGCTTGTTGTGAGACCTCAGGGTTCTAGCCAGGTTGTTTAGCCAGGTTTTACTTCTCTAACTCCAAATGAATCATAAAGTCTAAATATGCATTTGGAAATTTTAAACCACAATTGTTTTTCTAAGTTTAGAGCCTGATTAGGGAGTAAAGATATTGTTTCAAATGCGATGAGTGAGCCAGACAACCTGTTTTAACTGGCAATTTCTGGAGCCAATTCTAAAGTGATATGAACAGCCTTAAGAAAGACCTTATAAAATGGGGTTAGGGTTGTTTTTTTTAAATCAGATTTCCTTGTACCTTGTTCATTTCCTTCTTAGGAGCTGAATATTGTAGTCCTCCTGAGAGTAAAATTCCCATGGACATCAGGCTATATATAAAGTCCCTCTAATGCCCTTCACAGTGACAAAGTACTCTCTGAATTGTATAGTCTACGGCCAGCTGAGTTTCTGAGAAATTGCTTCACTGGAACTAAGTGCTGCAGGCAGAGGGAGGACATGAGCAAGCACAGCTTCATTGACAACCATGGATTGCTCTGTTACAAGATCCTGAGAATTTGGCCCTCACTCATCTCCGGAGTGGAGGAGTGCAATATTTTGGTTAGATAGCAACCTCAAAAAGAAAGTTTTTTTAGGACAGCAGATGGCAACTTCCAGAAAATCAGAACAGCTACCCATGAACCAAATCAAATTTATTACAGCTTCACAGCTGTTCTCCAAATTGTCTTGTGTCTGGGTTTGGGGTCTTTTTTGATAGCTCTTCTATATAACTCCACCTTTGCAGGATTCTTTCAGTAGAGCTGGCGAGGAAAGAGCATCATACTGTTTTTGTTTTAAATATGCTCTAAGTGAGCCAGGGTAACACTGAATACAAGCACTGGTCTCTTGATGTGATTAAAATGAGGACCCTTCCACATCAGTGCTTGTGGGAAAGGAACTTTGGCGTCTCCCAAAATCTGTGACTCTTGAAGAATTTGCGTGCTGGCCCATGCCAGACACAGGAATTTTTGGAGGACTATTAGACCTGCAGGCAGGTGTTTGTAATTTCCAGGCCTGTCCAAAGCGGTGTGTTGAAGCATGGTTGTGGTTTTCCTCCAGTCCACACAGCTAGGTTCTCTGTTTATGGAGAAGGTGGGATGCATCCGCCTTTCCAGAATCCTCCACAGAAATTCGGGATGCTTTGGCATGGTTCGCCAACTCAGAGGTGTGCACACAGGAGTCTTGACCTTGGTACGTTTGGATTTTCAAGAGAATGCCCGGGAAGGGTGTTTGTGTGTGTCCTGCCTTCTGGCAGACCTGCAACTCAGCCAGGAGGTACAGAACTTCCATGGTCTTGGCAATGGGGCCAACACTGAACAAAATATTTCAGAACCAGTGAACTATGTAATAAAGGTCAGAGTTAGCCATTTTAACTTCCCTGGCTAGTTCTAGTGCGTAGCACTAGATGAGAATAAGGATTGAAATTACATTCTCCTTTCAAATTCATGGTCTAAAGCTTGGTTTAGTCACATTTCTGTAGCACAGAGGAAATAGTGTAATAATCTGATGTAGCTGGAATATAGTAAGGTAACCATGAGGCTTACAAGTAGGATAGTAATTTCATAAATGGAAGTGAATTTATTTTATTGTTATAGGAAAGTTGTGGTTTGGATGCCTTTCTGCAGCACAGGTTTCTTTTTTAGGAATGCATTGATCTGGTTATGAAAACGTGTGGTATAGTCATTACAAGAATGATTAGAGGAGGAAGAACCTTCTGTGGGAAAACAGTGTGCCCAACAACTGCTGCTCTCTGCTGAGTGCAAGCATCAGCATAAAACTTTGTATTTCAGGCACTGGGAGAGGACTAGATGTGTCTGTGAGAACAAAGTTTCAAAGAATGGTGGTGGTGTGTGTCCCAGCTGTGCAATGAAGGCTAATTCTGACCAAATACGGTATTAGAACTACATTGTTAATAAACATCTGCCAAATTAGTGATGTTTAAAACAGAAATGAGCAGTGAAAATGGTATTTCAACTGCTGTACCTTTTTTAAGAAAAAGTCCAAGTTCTAGGCAATTATGGGTTCTGTAAAACTTAAAGATGACAGTGAATGAACTAAAGCGCTTCTTAGGGTTAACCTCTAATATTAAAGCTAGCCTCTGCTTCAGCCCATAAAAGCTTTGATCATCATGAAAACCAGTTATAATTACATCTAGATAATAATCCTCATAAAAGATATGACTATCCTCTGAAGTAAATTACAAGGTGACTTTTTAATATTAAATTCTGATTGAGCTCACATTACACTAGGTTTACAGCATTTTAGGGCCCTTTTCTGTTTCAGACTGTTCTAAGAGGTGAAAATGAACATTAACAATGTTTGTGAGTGGTAGTATATAATTTGCTATCTGACCCATTACTATTTCCACAGTCAACAAATACTTGAGAATGAAAATAAGCGTGCATGGAGGTAGTCTCTTAACATATTAACACATAAAGGCACTAAAAATTATTCTTAATATCATAACACATCACTTCTGTAAACTGGAAGAAATTCACAAGCTTAGTTTTGTTTTGTTTTGTTTTTTTTTAATTAAGCTGTCTGTGTTGTGATTAATACAAATTGCTCCAAGTCTAACAGTAGATGAAGTTTGAACGTTGAAATTTGCCTTTTTGGCATCTTGTGCAATGTGATTATTTCATAATCTTCAAAAATTTCATAAGCAGTGATTTCATAACTATGCCAAATGGTTAAACTAAAATGAATTAAAGAGTCATCACTTGCTGATGGCTTTCTATACAGCTGCCAAACAGTATTTCACACGGAGGAGTTCCTTACTTTTCTTTCAAAATGTAACTGATTAACTCCTCTTTCCAGATTTTGTGTTCCCTGCCCCAGCTTTAGCAGGCAAAGAAGATTGCTGTACATTCTAACTAGATAAAACTTTGATTTTATTGTAAGAAGCTGTAGTGAGATGTTTGGAAAAGTATTATAAGTCTTAGTTACTCTGATTCCTTGCATTCCTCTCAGCATTTCACGGTAGTGCAGAACAAATTCTGAGTTCATTTAAGTAAGAGACTTAAGAACAGGAGGTGCTGCAGCGAACACAAGAGCTGCAATGTTGTCAAACCACAGTGCCCTCCCAAGCAAGCCTATGCTCTTGGCTTTCCTGCAGCTACATGTCAGCTAAATCATACATGTCATACATTCACAACAAAAAACTAAAGCCCTTAGTTCTTGATTTTCTAACCACATTCTTCTACTGCTCTGGAATCTTGTTTGTGTCATGAACTAATCATAAAGGTCTTTCCCTTGACTTTGCATAACAGGGACACCAGCATGCCTTACTGAGAGGAAACTGTTCTCTTTACATTTCCCACAACATTGGCAGTGCCAATTTTGATAGATTCTTTCCTTTCCTTTACTATCTGAATGGCATAAAAGTTACCATAAGGCATGGAGTCAGCAGTATTATGGCAGGATGCAGAAGTATATCCAATGAGCATTTTACTTAATGCCTTGTGCTGTGGTTACACTCAAGAGATTTGAAATATTAGAGAAGACATGGCTTAGTTTCAAATCATTCAAACGTCTTTCTACTTAGAAGCTTAGTTCAGATGGCAAATCAGATCTGTCTTTTAATCTACTTATCCTCTCTAGCACTGGATAGAGGGAGAAATGCATGTTTTTCCTAATGTAGCCACATTTTAACAACTGCAGTTTGTTTCATGTGGGATAAGAATGCACTGTTGGATCATGTTCAGCTTGGCATCCACCGTAGCTGCTGCATCTTTCCCAGTGGAGCTGCTGCTCACCCAGTCAGTTCCTGGTCTCTACTGACACACCACTTCTTCCACTCCACATTTCAAAACTTTTTAAAGCTCTGTGTCATATGAGACCTGTATTCTACTGATGCTAATTGAGCCACCAGCTTATTCCATTATCAATTCCACTAGCTTTTGCAAAGCATCTTTTCCTTCTCTTTTTAGAGATTTTGGGGGAAGGTGGGGCTTCTTCTTGGACTTTGGCCAGAAGTTTTCTTGTGGTATACAACTGGTGTAGTCCTGAGCAGAGAGAAGAATTTGACTCAAAAACTGCATTAACCTTTGAGTGACTTCTAAGCCTTACCACTGAAAAGAATCATGTAGTCACTGCATGTTTTTTCTGCCTGAAGCCCTAATAAGCTGGCCAAAAACTTAGCCCAGGCAAATTCAGTATTAAAACAATATGGGGCCATTGAGTACCCTCTCATTTTAAAATAAATGATTGAAGCTGCATTGTTCTTCATTTACTGATATTAAAGTGCTTCCATCTGCATGATGACCTTATGTTACTCTTGCTGGTGTGTACTAATACGAAGACTCATATAAACTCTAAGGTTTTTTGTCTTGTGAGAGCAAAAAAAAAACCCATGTGCTTCTCTGTGACATGTTTGTCTCAGTTTATTTCTTTACCATATTTTGAACCATGGCCAGCTGAAACGTCATGTGAGAAAGCTCATTATTTACTTGTATTTTTTATAATCTAAGTGGAGGTCTGTGGGAGCTTGCTGTGGTCCTTGATATAACCACAGGAAAGATTTCTTTGAACTGTTAATGATGGATTGCTGATGAGAGCAATGAATGTGCAAGAATACTTCCTAATTTGCTCACCATGTGCAGCATACCTGTATTTCTAAGGAGGGGAAGAGATGAAGAGAAACAGTAATTAACTGCTCATATGCACTGTCTCTGTGTACTGTCAGTAATGATATCACTACAGGGTTATGATCTATCTGTCTTCTAGCTATTTAATGGGTAATTTTTAGTCATTAAGTTCAGGGATATTGCTAAAAGGCTAATAAATAAATATTAAGTGGGTTACGTAACTGATTTCAAAATATACAGTAGCTTGTGGATATATCTCTTGATTCAAATATATCTGAAAATATGCAAGGTTAAATAGTAGGAAACCTTCTTCAGGAGAGTTTGTGAAAGAAAGCATATGGCTTATTAATCTTGCATTATCTCCCTTTAGGCATGGAGATAGGCAATAAAATACGGCCTTACTCTTCTGCTCAGTGCTGCTTCTGCTGCAAGTCTGCTCTGTTCTTGCTATTTGTCTGTCCTGTTTGTACAAATGAATGGGAAGGAAGGAGGCAGAACAGAGAGGGAATGAGGAGAGCTGTGGCTTATTCCCAGCTGTTCACAGCCAGAGAATTTGTCTGACTGCAAAGAACTGAAGTATTTTACTGTCAGAATGAGGAGGGAAAGTACCATGGTACTGCAAGTCTCTGACTTGAAAGGAGATTCAGCACATCCCCACAGTACCATCTCCATTTGTCATTGCTGTGTCACACACCATTTCTGCCATCTATTCACATGCTGCAACAGGAAACTACCTCATAACACATGACTGAAATGAACTGTCCCTTTTTAAATTTAGGAATACTCAGATCTCTCCTCCTGCCTTCAGACTTGCTTGGATATTAGTTTGGTGTGTTACATTACAGACCAGGTTGCATATTAACAGCCCTTAACCTCATAAACCCCACGTTTGACACCTTCTGCTTCATTTGCATCTCATGTGCTGCGTGGCATCTTGCTACAGGAATTTATGGTGATGAAAGTTACCCATGATGAAAAGTATTACTATATAACTATGTTGCATCACAGCCAGAGAGCTGTAAGCAATACAGGGGAAAATACTACCCAAAATAAACTCGTGTTATTATAGTTGCATACTGCTTAATAAGTAATCCAACATTCCTCTCATATTGTGTTTTTAAAGGGTGAACCAGGTTTCATTGGTCCCCAAGGAGAACCTGGGTTGCCAGGGTTACCAGGAACAAAGGTAAGGGTAATGGGCCAATGCGCTGGTGTGAAGCCCCTAGAGCTGATGTCAAATTCAACTTCCCTCAGCAAGTAACAGATACTGAGACCACTGTTGGAGAAAATGTGAAAAGTCATGGACCAGTGCTGTGTGATAGATACATAGATATTCATACTGGTGCCCTCAAAAAATGTGAAGGCAGATGTTCCATCATAACTTTAATTAATAAAGCATCTATTTTCATGTTAGAATCCCCAAATTTACTTGTTCAAGAGGCAGAATAGGCATGACTGAAGAAACTATAATTTCATAAATGTGAGGGGTTTTAGGAAGATGGCTTAAAAGTGTGTGCAGGGAATAGAACTTTGATGCTACGCACCAGATTCTGAAAATGCACATAGACTAAGCCTGTGATTCTTCTGTTGTCTTGGTTTCTTTGATCCTGCTGAGTTGGTGATACGCTAAAGGCTGCCCAGTGTTTTGTGATCTATGTGTATCTGTTGCAATAGGGTGACAGAGGAGAGGCAGGCCCTGTTGGGAAGGGTGAGCGAGGTGAACCTGGAATCCCTGGACCAAAGGTCAGTCTGATTTTACATTGGAAATGTTTTCTTAGTTTTACACCTATGAACACATCTCTGCCTGCTGAAAGGTAGAACAAAACTTGGTGAGTGAGGTTTTAAATAAAAAATTCTGTCTAATTCTCTACTTCAGTCCAGAAGACAATGGCAGTTTTGTATTCACAGCTGTGGAACTGCAGCCTGAATGGACTCTTATTTGGTCTACAAAGTAAAGACACTACCTACATACACTGTCATGGAATTGGCCTAATTCATTCCAGCTGAAGTACTGACCTCCAGGTCCCTAACTTTCAGCATTGGAGTTTGAACTCTTTGACCAGTGTAGCTATTGAATGAAGAGAAAATCCATTTTGCATGCTGTTTTCTAACTCTTTAAGAAAGAGATCTGTCTAACTACATTTTAGCATTGTCTTAATATTTCCCCTGGTGTTGAAACTGTCAAGTTTTTCTTTCCTAATGCATTTTGAAAACAGTAAGGTTAATTTTGTGCTCCTTGGCCAGTGAGTTTGTATTCACCTGGACTGTTGGGAAAAGAAGTTGTGTTAATACTTTATTTTAATCTCCTTATGTTAGAATATTTAACTATCTTTTCTATCTCTTGGCTATCATTTCTCAGGAGCAATGGAATGACATCATTCATTCCTGAAAACCAGTGATAATGATGCCTACTCTTTACTAATGCCAATACTACTTTTCCTTTGGAAGGGTGGAATCTATGACCATTGCACTCTGGAGTTAAAGAATATATTAATCTTGGTGCTGTTAAATTAAATGCTTTTAAAGATTCATTATCTTGGTAATATCAAATAAAGTATTTCTGCTGTTCCAAACTGTAGTTAGCCATTACTAATTTCTTTTTCTCTGCACTCCCATTTCTCTACCATTTTTCTCCCATCTTGCTTCAAACAGGGGAAAACAGGTGAACCTGGATCTAGAGGCCCCAAAGGGTCAAAGGTTAGTAGTAAAGAAACTGTCTTTAGGGAACTAATTAACACAATGATTTTTAGGGTCAATTACTTGCAACATTTCACAGAAACTTCACTTACCTCTTTAAAAGAACCTGTCACAATCTGCAGTGTTCTTTATAAGTGAAACCTTCTGACCTTCAATTGTAGCTAAAAAATTTTGTCAAGTCATGTGGGGTTTTAACACTGTGATTCTAATCCTTCTTCTGTTATAACATCCACTCCACTCTGCTGTTTTTTTCCTCCTGCAACTTGGTTTCTCTCTGTGTAACTGATGTGTGTTAGTCCTCCCACATGCCTGGACCCAACACCTGAGTGTGCTGTTACTGGGTTTGCAATAATTTTGTGGATCCACACTTTGGTGAGCTAGGAATCAGTGGTATTCCACATACTGCAGGCTGAGATGTGATGGCCAGAAGTCCTACAAAAGCAAGAGTTGTTGGTTGCATTACTGTTTTAAAAAGACTACTTTGATGATATCTATGTACCCCTCTGTCTGTCTGTAGGTATAGTTGGTCCACATATATGGAGAGGGAGAGAAAATGTACGTTTTTCTATTGATTTATCTGCTGTGCAAGTACTGTTCCCACTGGATTCCTTCTTGTTACATGACGGAGTCAAAGCAAAACAAAAATGTATTTGTGTAGGTGATTACTGAGTCTAGTGTCAGAATAAGGGTGACAGGACAATGTAGGTTGGTGTGATGCTGTTTGCAGGACTTGTAAAGTGCTTGAAGGGTGGCCTTAAGTGCTTAAGGATGTGATTAAACAAGTGCCATTTAACCTCATTCATTCCCACCAGAAAGAAGCACTGGAAGGCAAGGGAGCTGATGACGGGATTAAAGTATCAGAGTGAGAGTAGAAGAGTGAATCAGCCTCTCATTTGACTGCAGTACCTGGGCACCTCCCACATGCACCAAAATTATAAAGATATCCCCTTTAATTCCTTTTTTATCAAAGAAGAATATACAATTTTCATTTTACCTGCATACCTATCATGAAAATCTGGCCCACTGAAGTTGGCCTAGTGGTTGGGAACTTCATTTTTTAACATTTCCAGTGACATGTTCACTAGCTGCTGTGAAGGCAGCACTGAAAGGAAAGGCAGATGGCACAACCTTGGTTATGCCCTGCCACCAGCCTGCTCTCCATATGCCTTCATTAGCTCTGTGAAGTTTTCCGGTTTCTTTGTGTTCTGTAACCACTGGTGAATTAATGATTCTTCCCTGACTTTTTCCAAAGTTCTCTAGATTTCAACAGGAGCAAAAGTTGCAATTTTTACCCATATTAATTTTGAGCAATATAAAAATATAAGAAAGTAACAGTGAAATAAAATTAATTGTGGATGCTGGGTCATGAATGCATACGTGTTTGAAATTCCCATAATTTGAAACGTACTACAAATAGCCAGGAAGAAAAAACTGTGCGTAAGCTGGTAGTGATCTTAAGCCTGTCACAGAAAGAGCATCAAGAAACTCTAAATCTGACTGCACTGATGTATTTGAAAGGGTGGCAGTGTCTCAGAGCAGGGAAGTTCAGGAGGTTAGTGGAGGCATAATCACTGAAAGAAAAGTTTATACGTTTTGAAACACACATTTGAAGAAGTTTTTGACTGCTTTCAGCCTGAGTGATTTCATTTCTCTAGTATTCTCTTCAAGCTTTTGGTAATAGTGTCATTAAGAATAGGGGATGTTACACAAATTGGTTAATTGGTAATCTGCCCATTTTTCGGTTCTTTGGGATTTTTTGTTTGCAAACCGATATAATACTCTAATCATTCTCACAGAATCAAATACATCATTGTCAATTCTACCACTATGTAGACTTTGAAGGACTTTTTCCTTTCATTAAGTAAGATTCACATTGTTTAGGATGAGAGGCCCTGTAAACCAGTTCATATAAGAAAACATATTTAAAAAGGGAAGAACTACCTGATACATTGTCAAATGGTGTATCTGTTTTTTTCAAATATCGTTTTTACATAGGGTGATACAGGTGAGAGAGGTGACACGGGATCTGCAGGTCCACGGGTAAGTCTCCTCATCTGAGCTCTTTGTTTTGTACTCTTAGATTCAGTCCATATGAACTGAAATTGTAGCAGTAGTTAAAACTCCAGGTGAAACCGAGCACTTGACAGTGTTGGGACGTGGTTGCCAACTGGCCTTTAATATGACTAACATCACTTGCCACTATTTGAAGCAGTCTCACATCCACAGTTTGTGGACAGGATGTTACAAGCCAGATGTTCTGACATTGTTCACAGCCACTACAGAACTGGAGTGTAGGAACTGCTTAAATGTCTTCCCTCAGAGGTTTCATGTATTTGCTTTCCCGCTGCAGCACAAGTCACTGGGTACTGACTTGCTTATTTATCATTATAAAAAAATGTTTTCCTTTAAATGCTAACTTCCATGTTTTGTGAGTATATTGTAACTACGTTAAGAGTCCAACACGACAAAATCAAGTCAAAGCATGTGTCAATAGTTAAGAGTTTAAAATAGTCTTAGGTTGTCTCCAGATTTTAATGGAAAATGTATTACAGGGACCACCTGGACAGAAGGGTGATCAAGGTGCAACAGAGATAATTGATTATAATGGCAATATCCATGAAGCTCTGCAGGTATGCAAACATAACAAGGGTGAATTGGTGTAGTCTGGTGTGAGAAAAAGTCGTTTGACAGCATTGTATTTCTCTTTTGCTTAGAGCTTGAAAACATTTTGTATGCAAAATTGTTGAGCTTATTAATCAGGAATCGCTTTCTATATTTGGAAACCAGGTTTTCTGTTTGGTGCTAGACAAACTGTTTCCCTGATACGAATTATCTGAGTGAATTAGTTTCATGTTCCCTGGAGAGTACTGACATCATCTAATGAGGACAAAGCTAATTCATTGCTGGCTTTGGTGTTCAGTGCTGAATTAGTGTAATAAACTACATACACAGGTTTAACAGAAGTGTCTGCTTTTCAGTTCATGTATTGTAATATTGACATTTGTCTTTTCCCTTGTTTTCCTCCTCCTCTTCATATAAAATGCAAAGAGCAGAATATTTGGGATTTGGAAACCATGTAACATGCCTCCATTAGCAAGCTGTGGATTCAATCAGCAACTTGAGTACATTAAGTAGACCAAGTACCAGTCTTCTCACTTATTCATTTCTGGAAAACCTATTTTGACTGGTGTGCAGAAAAGTCTGGAGGATTAAAGTGGGGTTACAAAAAGAGTGAATGGGTGTTTGCATAAAAGCAAAGGACCAAGATGACATATGTCATTGCAGTCAAGGTGATTTACATTGCAGCATACTCAGATGCAAATTCTTTGCAGTATAACTCCACGAAAGTGAATGGCTTACTTATGTGAAACTGAAGACTGGATTTGGCTCATTGTGCCTCCGATCACTTTCTCACTGCAGCCAGTGAACTTTTTTTCTTGCATTTACTCAGTGGGAGTGGGCAAATGTCTGACCAGTCATTTGGTTTTCAAGACTCTTTCAAAAAATAAAAAATCTCACTGCCTTTATTAAAATCTCAGAGCTGTGTATGTCGCTAAGGCTGCGTCCACTCTTTCATTGTGTCTGTGAGGAAGTCTGCACTGGCATGTTGTGAGGCTCTGCATTATGTTCGCCTCATTTGGCTTGCTTGTAAGGGAATTCAGACACACAACTTTCAGTCATCCAAATCCCTCTTGGGGTTCCATGCCTAAAGTAGTCTGAAATTAATGTTGTGTATTACCAGACAGAGATTTACCAGGGGTTTCAGCCCCTCTATCTCCTGTATTCTGTCTTTGTATCGTAACTCTGGCATCAGTCTTACTTTCAAGCTTCCTCAGAAAAGCTGCAGCACATAAAGAAGCCTTAAAAGTGGACTAAAGCCTTTTGCAGTGGTTGAAACTTATTAGAAAGCCTTTATCCCGTTGCAAATCATTCCAAATGTCATCACCTTCTGATCCAGGGCAACAAATAATTGATATTAATGGGAATGACTATGCAGGGAGGGTATAAGTAAGATTATATAGGATCAGTTGAAAATATCCTTGCCAAATCTAGCACAGTCCTTTCAGATGGCAAACACCCATTCCTGTCTCCTGGTGCCAAATTCTTAGGGGCTCTGAGATTTGCAGTTCTCTCACAGAAGTACATGAGAACTTCCAGTGCTCAGCACTGAGCTGTGAACTTGCACAGAATTTGGCCTGCGGATTTAAGAAGTTGACGAGTTTGCAAGATCTGAGCTTCCTGTCTCATGTTAGAATTTAGTAATAAATCATGAAGCTGTCTAGCAATTTAGTTACTTTGCCTTGTGCCTCCTATTCAATCGTAAGTACAATCTTAAAATTGTCATCGTGGTTTGAGCAAGAGCCCTGCTGCAAGTATGTGGCTTTCACTTGCAGGACCAAATACAAAATTAATCTCTCTGTCAAAATTGCTTTGCACACCTATGCTGTGGAATTTCCCAGGGCAAAAAGCAGTTGTCTCAAAATTTTAACCTTTGTAGGAGCTACAGCATTAGATATTAAAGTATCTGCCACTGTAAAGGGATCCGTTACTGTGAACACGTTAACAGTACTTTGCAATGGGTATTTTAGGTTTTCATTCTTAGATAAACTGAACTTCTTGGTATTTTTAAGGTTATTGATATATTTCTGTTAATATGTTGAAATTCAAAGGATATGAGTATATTAAAGCCATGTATTAGAGAACAATTTTGTTCAAGTGCTTTGTATTGAGTAGGTTCCAGATCTTTGCCAACAGTATGTATTGTTGCACTGACACATGGAGATTCTTTTACAGCTTAAAACAGAAGATCTGCAAACATTTATTTGCACATTGGATAACAATTAGAAAAGCAAATATTTCTTGTTCTGTTTAGGCCAGTAAGTTCTTCACAGGCAAGCTGCAATATTTAGGGTGTTACTCTGTTTAAAAATATAGACAAGCATTTAAATTACATTTAAATACTTTTCAACTTGCTTTTAGATTCTTTGGCAAAAAGAATAGTGACAGGTCAAGATATTTTGCTTCCTTCCATGATGAAAATATCCTTTGTCTTTCCAAGCATTTAAAGCAGAATTGTAGTATACATAGCTGGGTTGTGGACAGGTAGTTTTAGTTTAGAACTGCATTTTAAAATGAAAAAGAATGTTATATTTCCACTCCAGGAATCGTGTTTACTGGTTAAGCATTGGTGCAAAACCTGCAGGCATCACAAAATGTAGGGCTAGTCTTTTGGTTGACTTCAGACATCAACCCCTTATGTTTTCTTAAAAAGTTTAAAGAACACCTTTTTAAAGACTTCTGCTTAGATTTTGCTACTTAGTCATTGTTTATTTGATCTTTTTAATTATACAAAACTACTGTCTTCATCTAATTCCCACAGAAACCAAGCAGCTAATCCAACACCAGGAGTTAAAATTAACAAGGATTTTATTCATGTTTTTGAAGGCATGGTGTCTCCCAGATACAGCATAGTTTCTGTGGAGATTATAACTGTAGCAAACAGAATTATTTATATCATTGTTTAATTCTGCTACTGACAACTCTTTAATTTTGCCAACAGAGGGTTGCCACCCTGACTGTCACGGTAATTCCTATTGCATGACTTACTGTGCATTGTAGAACTTCTCCTTTGTGTTGCAAGCATGTTCATAATTCTGCTAGCTCAGGACATGTCTTCATTGGATGTCAGCCTGGTTCATCATATCATGTATCGATTTCTTTGCTTGGTGTTCTCAAAGCAGAGAACCCATTGCTGAAAGCCATCCAACAATGGAACCAATTCTGCTCCTTCTGAATTAATGGCAAAACTTCATTTAAGTACAAGACTGGGAAAACACATTCTTCTTTTTTGTTTCAAATTCTTCTCTGCAAGATTGCCGTTAGTCATATTTTCCTATCTGTACATACCCTTTCTTTATATTAATGCAGGGGATTTTAAAATGTTGTTGTGGGGTTTTCTTAAAGCATCCCCACTATGCACCATCCAGACCAGTATTTGATATATGACACTGTGTCCACAGCCTGAGGTAGAAATGAAAAAAATGGTTACAGCTTATTCCATGGCAATTTCACAAAGCACTGAGTATCCCCAGATGCACTTAGCATCTTTTAGCAGAATCCTCTCTGCAACTGGTTGGAGATTTCTCCTGGTCTCAGATTGTTTTGTATCAGGTAGTGAGAGCTGGAAAATATGACTGGGTTCTGGTCTCACTTCCATTAAGGGAAGCAGTCTCATTTCATCAATAGGAGCAGAGGCCTTTATTATAAAATACAGGCTGTAATGTTATTTTAACACTGTTTCTGTGGTAGTGTTGTGGTTGTTGAGAGCTGTCATAGGTTAACAACTTGTCCATAACTGGTCTTGGTTCCCCTTGTGTTAAACATCTAACCCATTTTGTTACAGTAGCTATATTAACATTCACCCTGTGCTTAAATGACAAGTTCTTCAGGAGTTTATTTAAAAACTGAGGGGTTTGTATTTTCTGTTTAGGGACCACCAGGACCACCAGGACCCCAAGGGCTGCCAGGGTCAAAGGTGATCTTCCTTATTTTACTTGTTGTATCTTAAGGGTGGAGTATTTTCTGTGGTTTTTTAAATGATGTATGCACACAGGTAAATGGAGCTTTCCAGCACAGTTGTTTAACTGTAAATTCATCAAATATGGCATGTTTCTAACTTTGTACCCAGATTCTTGAAATGTAGCTTTCCAGAACCAGGTGCTTTGTTTAGCTGCCACACAGAGATGCTCAGCTAAGGACCAGCAAAATTAATTAATACTGAAAGAGTGCAGAAGCATCTCACTCAGGGAATGGCACCGAGGTAGCTCCCTAGGACTTTGCAAAGTATCCACACAACCAAACAGTGGCTCCCATGCCTCACTTCTGGCTGAGTGGGGATGAGGTAGGCAAAACTGTGTGCAAGACACCACTGGCCACCGTGTGAGTGCATGTGAATGCAGCGTTTATGTCATGGGGGTACCCACCCAAATAGGTACAGTATTGTCTAATGTCAGTAAAAATTACAACATACACATGTGGCCAGGAGCCTGGCTGGAAACCCAAGCCTGCTAATACCACCTGGCTGGTGCTTACACATAGTACAGAAGGGTTAGTGAGCAGCCCACACAGAGACAATGAATACCATATGCTGCACCATTCTGTAAAATTTAAATAATAAATTTGCCTGTACTTAAAAAGTGTTGAAATTAGTGGACTGTCCCTAATTGCTTTTAAAATAGTTGAGATGTTTCTCCTATTTCTTAAATAGTAGATAGTGCATCTTCTCCCAGTGTCTCTATGCTCTTGCAAGAGCAAATAGATGCATCTTCAACAGCAGTACTAGACATTTCAGACTTCATCCAGTATTTCCAGTGATATGAAGAGTATTTCATATGGAAATACATCACAATACATATGTGCATTGTTTTGAGAAATTGTGAGAAACGAGGTTCATTCTGTATGATAATTGATAATAGAGTACACAGTTAAGTGTGCAGAAATTGCTTTTTGCATTATCATCTACGCAGCATTTCTGCAGCATGGGGTATGTTGTGAAATACAGAGAAGTTTGAGTGTGGAAGAGATTGTGTTCCTTTGTATAGGTGAGCCTTCTCCTTCAAAATTTACAATGTAAAGCAGAATTCAACATTACAGGAGTTTGTTTCCAATATCATCAACTCCACCCATCCAAGTAACTTATTCCCTTAGAAAATGCTACCCAGGAGCTGGTCATAAGACAATGTTGTGAATGTGAACTCCACTGAGTGATTTTTAATAGTCAGGGGAAAAAAACATGAGGTCCCTCTCTTACCTTACATAAATGGAGAGGCATGATTCCGTATTTATTCTAGAAGCAGGCAAAGTTTCCATTGGATTGGGATCTTTTCACCCCCTGGGATTTTGTCTTCTTCTTCCTTTTTTTAAATGCACTTGTCTGGCCTTTATACAACCCAAAGTTATTCAGTAGAGGTATTATATATGTGCTGGACTTTTTGACAGAATATTCTCTGGCTTTATTCTTGTTAATTATGGGAATTTCTCTGACTTTTTACTCTAGTGTCTGGGACAATTGGGATAATCCAGTTCTGTCTTGTCTCTTTCAGGGTGAACCAGGATCCCCAGGAACTCCAGGAGCTGATGGAGAGCAGGTACATTTTGTGTCAATCATGTAGTGGAGAACATGTGAGAAACCATAGGTTGTTTCAAGAGATTATTTCCGTGATCCCAAGTTTTAACTTAGATTTTATAATCGAAAGAATATGATGATAATAATTAATGAAGATCCTTATAATGTTGCTGCATAGTCTGTGATCTAATGATGTCTCCATTTTTGCGTTTTAATAGCAAAGGTATATGCATGCACATGACTTCTGCTTATTAGGATCAAAGCTAGAATTCTCTTGGTGTCTCTAGTTTTTTGCATGATTTGCTGAATAAGTCCATATTTTAGGGTCCTAAGGGCTCAAAAGGAGACACAGGTGATCCTGGAATGCCTGGAGAAAAGGGAGGAATTGGACTGCCTGGCCTACCAGTGAGTATGAAAAATTAATTCATTAGTTTTAACAAAAATACTTTTATTTTTTCTCTCTTCCATTATTAGGAATTTCCAACAGTGCTGATAAATTGCAAATGGGATAGAAAGAGCTGGGGGGAATATTCTGAGATTGTTCTGCAGCTAATCTAGGAGGAGGTGTAAGATTGTCAGAACTGTTCATTCCACTTACAGTAAAAAAAAAATACTGTATAGGGAAGAAAGAGGTTAGCTGGCAGGCTGACCAAAGTTGTACTTCTCTTGTAATACATAGCACAGCTTGGGCAAAGAGAAAGGAGCTATGTTTTGAATGGAAATTTCAGGTGACTTAGATTGAGGAGGGAGAGAAAATGCATGAATATTTATGGAATGCATTCTTCCTATTTATATATTTGTGTGTGTATATATATATGCATGTATATATATATATACATACAAATGAAATTTCTCAGTGAAAATAGAAACAATTTCAAAATTGTATCCATAGTACAATATATCATTAATGGAGTGCCAGTTTAAGGAATTGTCATAAATATCTTGCTACAATTGATAGCTATCAATATAAAAGCATACACTTATATTTGTTAAAAATAATTTACAAAGTAGCGCCAGAATTTTTTAAAGGATTTCCTTTATATGTGTGCTGTGTTATGGTAATTATGGTAACTATTTGCCAATAAGTATTATAATTTCTAGATTGATTGCTAGTAAGATTACAGCTGTTTATAAATGCTGTTTTGTATGATTTTATAGGGAGCTAATGGCATGAAAGGTGAAAAAGGAGACATTGGTTTGCCTGGTGCCCAAGGTCCTTCAGTAAGTCTTAGTGTGGCTTTGCAATGAACACTGGAGTTCAGCAGTGGTTCTCCAGCTTCTGATTCTGAGCAATACTTGATATTCATGACTGATCGTTCCTGAGAATGAACAGATTTCTGGTCATAGAGCTAAATACAGTTTAAGAAATTTTAGAGATATAATTCCTGTTCTGTTCTGTTGTATGACTATGAACAAGTCCTGCTCGCTTCAGTCAAAGCCTTCTGGCTCTGTAATGAATTAAATGGGAAGAAAGAAAAAAACCCGAACAAACCATAATCTCTCTCAACACCTTATACTCTGGGAATATCAGATGGTCCAGTGAGAACCAGACTAGACTGACTTCTGATATGTGACCCAGGGTAGTGAGCTAGTTGTGTGAGACCAGACATTCTCCTGATTTTTTTTTTCCAAAGCATTGTAAAGGCATTAAAAAAAAAAACAAAACCAAAAACCAAACAAACCCAAAAAAACCAACAAAAGTCCTACATAGTACCTTTATGGTGTGGGTGACTAACGTTATCAGAGCACAGTAAGATGGGAGACCTCAGAGCAGAGGTTAGTGACAGAAGCCATAGCTCTGAGGAGTCCGAGGCTGCCCTGTGCCATCGCAGGACACAAGAGGCATTGCCCTCATCTCCAAGTTTCTTTCTATGAGAAGAGGATTATTTTCTTTCAAATTAATTCACTAATTCATTCATCTGTTCTGCTTATTTTCACTTGAAGGAGGACTTACAATTTTCAGGAGATTTCACAGATGGTGGACTCTGTCTTATGTTTCAAAGTGCACCTTGGTGATGCTCTTGCCACTACCTAGACAGCTACTATAGCAGTGCAGGAGTCTGGAGACCTGATTTAGCATCCCTGCTGCCACTCTTCAGGTTATGGTAGCAACCCATTGGGATTAAATCCAGGAACAGAGGTGATACTGCACTGGATATATCATAATGAAATTCTGTCTGTGGATTTGTTAGGAACACGGAAAACCACTGCAGCATATATGTGCACTAAATGCTGAGCAACCTGATTACCTCTTTTACTGACCTCAAAGAATTTTTGGTACAAGTGGGCTAAATTAAATAAAAGGAGAGACAAAGGGCAATTTTGAAAATATGCCAAAGCCTAGCTTGAATTTAGTATCTTCTCCATTTGTCAGTGTTGAGGAGGAATAAAATAACACATCATCGTCTTCTGGCTCTGCAGATTAAGTGTACAAGAGAGAACTAAAGAGCACATACCATAAAATATTAAAAGTTCAAGCATCCCTGCTCAGTACTGTTTGTTTTACAGAGATTTATTTTGTTTCCCCCATAGTGTCTTAAAGTGTATCATAGACCCTAGGAATAAGAATCTGGAGACAGGCATGCTGCCATATGGCACAGGCAGATCTGCACTTTGGGTACCCTGTCTTTCAAATCAAAATAATTCTCATTCCTAAAGCCCTGTCTAGATGCACAGTCAATGTTCACTGTTGCATTGCTATTTTTGTAAGTGCTTGCCTTCTGGTCTTTTTGTGGGAGTTCTTTGCTCTGCATGATTTAATGCCATTGTTTTTTATCTGTAGATGATAGGACCACCTGGACCACCAGGGCCACATGGTCCTCCAGGCCCTATGGTAAGCTTGGGTGGAACAGAGGGGCTAGAAATGGTCTAAGCCCTCTTGCCACTTTATTGCCTGTTTACTAAAAGTGTTATCAGAATATGTGGTCATTAAAGAGGGGACTTAATTTGGAAATTTTTTTGCATGTCTTAAAATTCATAGGAAGTGGAGAAACAAATTGCACATTCCTGTGATAGTGTTAATATGCTAGTGGTCTGGTTTCTCCTCAGAATCAGGTGTTTGTAGTTGCTTTATTGACAGCTGAATTTCTTTTGAGAGTACAGAAATACAGGGATAATTGGTATTACAGGGGTAATTTGTATCCCTATAAAGCAAAAATACTCTCCAAAAAATTGTGGTGTATTTTCATAATGAGAAATGTTTTTTTTTTTTTTCAGGGACCTCATGGACTGCCTGGCCCAAAGGTAAATTAATACCTGTCTTGAATAGACGTGCCCTTTATGTCTGCAAAGTGTCATGCCTTGCTCTTGAATGCATGCAGCTATGTTTTGTCATGCCTCATTTAATAAAAGTTCCTGATATTCTTAAACCTTAAAGCAGATTTTAATATTTGCAGCTTAAAAGCTTGCTAAATTTTCTGTGATTGTTTCTGAGTAGTATTTCTCCTCAGCATTGGCTGAGTCCATTTTTTGTACGAATATTTGGGATGTGGCACTAAATTATTTAGCTTCCTGTTTATGGGCAAGCTACCATCGCACTTGGAATTACTTTGGAATACAAAAGCATGTTACAGGCTCAGGAAATGAAGTCAGATAAACTCTTCTTCATTTATGCTCTCTTGTATCTCCTGCTTCTTCCAGTGTTCATGGCCTTTGTTAGGCGCCAGGTATTTTGCTGACCAATTCCTTCACATGTTATGCTGGTTCACTATCACAAACTGATGTGTGCATTTTCCTGTTTTCCAAACTGGAATTCATGATCAGACAGGTCTGCAATACAATTTGAACATTTTCCATAGCACAGTACATGAAGATATGCTTTAGGGGCTCTCTTAGCCCATGAGAACAGCTCAGGAGAGTGGAACTGAATTTTGGGAGAGTTGGAATATTTTAATTTGTGCATTAATTCCGTATTCACCAGTAAGATAAACTTCAGAATGACACTGTATTCATTAAGGCCAATGGTCTTGTCAGACATGATCATTTAAATCACTATGGCTCCCTAATCACACCTTTCTCAAAAAATAAGGAAGAGAGGAGAGGGTGTTTTTGCTTAGTTTTGGGGGTTTATTTTGGGTTTTTAAAGGTACGAGACAGAAAATCACAGGTTTGACCCTTATGAGACTGTGTTACCTTGGCTCAAGAAACCTAAGTCATAAATCATTTTTTGAAATCAAGTATATTCTGTTTTAATACCAGCCCCTCTTTACCTCAGGCTTTTGTCCTGAGACTCCAGCTTTTATGGGATTTCTCAGGTCTGTTTCCAAAACTTTAGCGTTTCCAGCGCTACTGCTCTGAAAGTCACATCGAGTCAAATAGAAGAATGGAGAAATGGCTGCTTAGGGTGCAGAGCAGGCAGATGATGTCTGGAGTTACTTAAAGGAGCAGACTAGGTTCTACTGAGATTCTTTTTAAAAAAATAAGAATATAATATACAGTAACATAATACATCAAAGGGAAATCTAGCAATGAGGCCATGGGGAGCAGCCTGGATGAAATACCCACGTATTTCTGTTTCCCAGAAGAGGCAGGTGTGGTCAATACTCTCCTTGACTGAGCAGCCCTCATGTGGATGCAGTTTTTCATTATGAGAGAATGATTTATTGGCAGCTCTGAGCCCAGTATTATCATCTTAGTGTTGTTTAATATAATAGCCTATGCATAATTTAACAATCACAACAAGTGCCATTTCTTACATTGTTAAAATTTCTCTGTATGAACACAGAATCTGTGGACCTCCCAAATAGCTTGGCAGTGTGTAACCTGTACTGTTTCTTTTAACTTGTTACTGTTTATGATGTATGCTTAAAGGTTTAAAATATCTTTATGTAAGATTTTGCTGCAAATTCCAGTTTGCTGTAAGGAAAAGTATTGCTTCCTTACCAAATGTACTTCTCAGGAGATCCCACTGTAGAAACCTACCGTTTTGAGGCTTACTTTTATGAACGTTTTCTTTCAGTTTGTGTTATCTGCATAGGGTGGTTTATGGGATTTGAAGAATTTCCAAAACCCCCTGCAACTCATGCTGAATTCAAACCACGTAACTATAGTGATAATTATTAGGAAAAGATTAAAAAAATCTGTTACCCATAATTTTCCTGTAGTTTTTTATTCATACAGATTTTAAATCTCCAGCAGACACCTCCCAAATATTTTTGCCCACTCTTAAATCAGTACATAAATTGCCAGTAAGCTGAGAAGGTTGAATTTGTTTCAAAGTGGAATTTGCAGCTATTTCTGAGACTGGCTTCTTCTATCCCAGCTTAAACACCCATTATAGCACCAAAAAATTGGCATTTATACTTTTACGTTTAGGGTGAACCAGGGTTAAATGGTCTTAAAGGATTGAAGGGTGAACCAGGTCAAAAGGGTGACAGAGGGCCCCTTGGTCTTCCAGTAAGTAAAAACCCCAACTATTCAATTTCAGTGCAAACCACAAACGTCTCTTTCTACCCCTGATGAACAACTCTGATTTACTCAATACCATACACAGAATATACCATGTTGGAGCAGAGCATCAGTCTTGTTTTGTTTTGTCTCTAATCTGTGCTACCATCCCAAGTAATGTCCTGTAAAATCCAGTGCTGTCAGGGTTGGGGGTTTTTTTGTTGCGTGTCAGTTGAGAGTGTTCAGTGTCACAAGGGTGTCATCACCCCCATTACATTAGCCATGCTGTTATTTAAGTGTAGTATGGTGTTTCCATTAAAAAAGGAGTCTTCCTTTTTTTCAATTGTAACTCGTTAACTTCAGTGGAGCTGGTATCTCCCCAGTTATTCTTCCTCTGATTGCACTTCTGCAGTTCAAAAGGAGAGGTCTAATTGAGGATAGCTAAAAATTGGGTCAGGGAATTTAGTTGGTTTCTGTTCCCTGAATTCTTATTTTTGCTTTGTTCTTTAAAAAATTTCCATTCTGAGTGTTTGGCCTAAACTTTGTCTTAGAAGTGAAGAACCTTAAAAATATGGAAACATCACAGTTCTTAAAATTTAGGTTGATGAAATAGAAAATACTTTATGTGTTGGAAAGCATGCTGAAAAGGCAGCTTTATTTTTTTCTCAGAAAAAGAGTTCATTTTTTCTTTTTGTTGTTGTTGTATGAGGATTGCTTCCAGTGATTACATTGTTAACAGTAAAATGGAGAAAATAGAAAGGAAGACAAACCTCTCTGATTAATATTTACAAGAACTATGTGCAGGGCCTCTGGACAAGGTCAGCATCACTGAGAATTTTAATTCAATTTGAGGGGGAAAAAAGCTCATTTTCACATTGACAGTCACATCTCTGTAGACAGTGAGCTTTGGAGGCCTGAGCAGATGCCCTGAAAATGGCTACAAGGTGGAAGAGGCTCCAGAACAAAATACACTACTAGGTTTTCCAAATTTACAGTGATCTTGTCTTGCTCCTGCTTACTAAATGTCATACTCAGGAGCAAAGTCCAAGTGTTTGACGTTACAGAAAATGGCTCGTTTTATTGAGTTGGTTGGAGATTTTAGCTGGGTTTGTTTGGGGGTTGGTTTAGCTTGTTTTTCCAGTAGGGGGCTGCTCCCCAGATTATTCCCCTGTGTCCTGACAAGTGTCCCCTCTGTCCCCACATCCCCTCCCGCGCTGCTGCGCTCCGGCTGCTGCTCTGTTATTCCCACAGAATCCACGAGGGGTCCCCCCGTCCCCAAGGATGCTGAGGCTCCTCGCCCGGCGTGCCTGGGGCTGCCCGCTGCAGCCTTTGACTGTGCCCTGAACTGGGAGTATATCGGGAAAACAGGAAATGTGATTGTCTCCCGGGCTCTTGGAAATGAATGAGGCCATTGTGGTCAGGATCCAGATTTTGTTGGCTGCATAATGCAGTATTCTTGCACTTAAATATTTCCTATCGCAGTTAACACACATTTTTCTTCCTTTGTGTATAGTATTCAGTATTGTCGCTATTTACAAATTAGAAAGCATGCGAGTAAATTACAAAGTAAATATTTGTGTGTTAAGGCTCAAAAACACCCTAACATCTGGTGTTTGTAGAGCTCCTGTAGCCTGACAATATTCTGCTCTAATACACTGTGATGTGAGGGCAGGGGTGGGTCGGAGATGTTACACTGAAGTGAGAACAGAATCAGACTCTTGGTGTTTTATGTGAATTTTTAACTAACATGCTGTAGTAATGTGATACCCACTCCAGAACCCTGTCACAGCGTGTACTGTACGTTTGAATTGTGTTTATTCATCAGCACCACTTACTAATCTCACGTTCTTGTCATTCGTGTCGTGCCCATCATCCATGCTTCCACCTAACCACACAGGGAGCATCTGGCTTAGACGGAAAGCCAGGAGCCCGGGTGAGTCCCTTGTCTTTCTGTGTCCCCTTCGTGACTGAGTCCATGTGCTTCCCGGGGGCTCTGCCGGCCAAGCTCACTCACTGCACAGAGGAAGGAAGGCCAAATGCTGCAGGCATTTTCTATGCTGCGTAAGAGGGGGCTTCAAGCAGACTCTCAGGGCAATATGTGTGGGAAAGCGAATGTAATTCTCTGTAGAAGGAGCTCTGAACCTTAAAAAGGCAGCTCAGTTTTGATTTTTGGTTGGACAGCTGCCTTGGTTGGGATGCTGATTTTCCTGAGTAAGGTTAGGGATGTAGATAACAGGAGAACATAGCTGTTCAATGCTAAGATGGAATCAGTGAAGAGATGCAAATGTGCTGGGGTTCATCTGCAGGCATTGTTACATTACACATCATAAATGTTAAATCTTTTGCTTTCTTTAATGATAAAGAATTCTATACAGTGAAAGACATATCTTGGAAGTAAGATTGCCATCAATCCCTGCAGTAGGTAAGTCCATCTTACAGGTGGACATTTCAATTTAAAGAATAACCAATTAAAAAAAACCACAGCAGTTTAAAAAAATCTTTTTTTTGACTCTTCCATCTTCTTCCAATCAGTTTAAGATCTTTGTAAATCTGATTGCTTCCATGAATGTAGTGAACTCCAAATAGAAGAAAGACACAGTCTGCCTTGTAACAGGAGAGTTTATGGGTGGAGTTTTGAAAGCCAAAAAGGTTGCATCACAATTAAATCCAAATTTTCAACCAGTGAAGACTGATTCCATGTTAGTTCTCGTCTGCAAGACAGCTATTAGAACTAAAGAGTTGTAAGAACAAGCACTCTCTCTTACCCTCCTTGTTCCTTTTTGTAGGGTGTAGATGGCCCAGTTGGTCCCCATGGCCCTGCAGGTCCCAAAGGAGAGAGAGTAAGTATATCTTCTGGGTGCTTCTCTCTACGAAGTGACTGCCACAAGGGAACAATGTCATGTGGGGACTCATACTCTGCCTAGATGTCACTAAGCAGAACAGTACCTCACCTATAGAGGAGCAGCCCACAACTGTGTGTGCGTTCTAGTTACACACACATTTATCTGTTTAAGGTTGACATTGTAGCTCACTAACTTCAGGGGAGCTGGTATTTTGAAATGACTAATCACTAAGAAATTGACAGGGCTTCCTAGTTCACAGTATCACACACAGCATGATTTTCACTGGTTTCATTATTTTGTGTAAATTGAGAGAACAAACTGGTACAAAAGAAGATAATGTGATCTGATTATATAAGAATGCAATGGCAAAAACAGAAGGGTATTTCTCTCTTCCATGCTCTAAAATGTTTTTATCCAGGAAGAATATCTCCAGCTGCTGTAAAATTTAAACTTTTCTTCCTGTTTTTTTTTAAGATTAGAAGATAGGAGCCCTTCTATTTAATTTGAAATTCTCATAGAATATTTTCTGCAGTGGAAATAGGATAGGAACTCTAACTATGAGCCTGTCACCTCTAATGATACAACCATCAACTTATGGAAAAAAACAGATGATACCTTAGCCTAACTAAAACCTCCAAGGAGCTGTCAGTCCAGAACTTTGCCTCTTTGACTTCCTCACTTTAACAAAAGAACTGTGCTAAAGCAACTTCAGACTAGCTGTATAAGGACACAGCCACATGGCAGAGGTCTGGTTGGCTTCATCTGAGAGCAGTAAGATGCATTTTTACAGAGCTGTGTATTGAGGGATAAATACAAGACACGCAGCATAGCCCAAAACAGACTGTACAGTAGACTGCAGTTACCACTCAGGCTAATTAAGTGCCTGAAGGACTTGTGTATTTTTTCTGTTTTTCTAGGGGATTACAGATTCAGTTATTTTTTTTCTTCAGTTAGGACATAATATATCTTCTGTCAACTCTGTGAAAAGATAGTTGAACATCATCCTCTTATCTTAAGCAAATAATTTAGGTGAGATACACATGTAGAAGTATATGAAAATACCATACATTTTATTCTTGCATTAGGAGATTTTATGTTGAAGGATATGTGTATGTACTACCAGCTGAAATGTCTTTGACAATGAAATAGAATATGAACTATTCTTCTCCTCTGTGGAAAAGAGCTACTAATACTTTTTTCTTGTGGGAGTATGCAAGGTCATAAGAAGTCATGTAGCTGGATCTGGAATAAGCCCTACTGTGACTGTTGAAAAGCAGTAGCTACAAAAGGGATAGGAACTGCTGAGATGTACATCAGTAATTGCAGGGGCATAGAAGGAGAACTTTGCAAAAATAGAGAGACCAAGGTGTGCAGAGAATTCCTACACACCCACCATTTTCTGTGGAGCTAAATGAATGGAAGGAAGTTCATAAGACAGGCTTTTTGCCAAGCAGGCAACTAACAGGATTATTGCTGTAATTGTTCATTTAATAATTCAGTACCATTTGGGAGGAGAAGTTGATTGTAGCATAGTTATGTAACAGGTGCCCAGTGTTGATATATGTCTCATTATTTAAATAACAAATAATGTCTTTTTAATGCAGTTTTACAACTTGCATTTGCAACTGTTGAACTTTTTTATGTGAAACAGGAGGGAAATATTTTTTTCTGCAGATTTCAGGCTTTACTTTGTAATTAAAAGCAGTGCATAAGGTCAGTGCTCTTTGTCACTGGATAGGACCACATTTTGTCTGTACTGATAAGGAAAACCCTGGGCCAGTATTAATCTAGAAGGGCATTAAGGCTATTTTACAGAACAGTCATGGATTTGTTGTTGCACAGGCTGCATTCGAGGTGGTGCTGAAATACTACTCTGAGGTAGGACAGGCTGTTTTGCAAATTAGGGTGGGTTGATTGGTTTTCAGTTTAACTATTTAATTAAAATAGAAAACGTCAGATCATCTTTATACAAAATCTATTTAGGTGGTGACAAGGTAGACTAAGAAAATCATGCACGACACTAATTTTTTTATAAATTTTTTAGTAGAAATTGAAATGGTAATTAATAATGTGAATTAATATAATCACTAGGCTAGTATCTCATAGTCCTTATTAAATTCTTCAGCTGTTGGAATACCGTTTTGCCAGGTGCTTAGAGAGATTTTACTGAGACCATCTTTATTAAATGAAGAAGTAAATCATAATAGGCCTCTGAATCTGGCTGTGTACCTGTTAATCTCACTTATATACTGTCTTGAGAGAAAGTAGAGAACACTGGAAAACAGGTAGACATCTTCAGCTACTGCTGATGAAAGGGAACATGTAAGCCTGAAGGGTGATGAGAGGCATAATGTGTATCCAACTTCTTGACCAGCTAAAGGAATCTTGAGAGCTGGCAATATACGTTTTCCTTTTTTATTATTTTCTTTTCTTTTCTTGATGACAAGGACCTGGTTTTGAGCTTGATTTTGGCTTTCAGATGTGTAGCTTGTGTAACATTGTCATCACTACACACATTTAGTACAAGTAGGGAAAGTGCATTCTCTTTAATTTGGTTAAAATGTTTCTCAGCATGGCAGTGGTATGAAATTTCCCTAACTATCCTAGTGGAGACAGCAATTATTCAGCTTTATTCACGCAAATGGTAATTCATATTTATCCATGATTCAGGAGACTGAAGTGAAATAGGAGGCAAAAACATAGATTATGGTTTCTATTCTTTGGACACTGATGGATTGTCTCACAAAAAATATTAAAAACCTTCCTGGAGGTTTGCCAGTATCTGCCACTCTGAAGGAAATTGTGATGGTTGAGGGCAGTATGCTCATGACAGTCCATCAATCTCATATAATCCATGAACATTCAGGACCTCATCTGATATTCCAAACATGTTTCAGCATGTGCTTTGTATTGGAGGCAAAAAGTTCTGAGATACAGTTCTCCAAATATATTCTTACATAACAGATGAGATTATTTCCTAGACTGATACATTCAGTATCTTTATGTCTACCATATGTTTAGCAATGTTATAAGCCTATCTTGAGAGGACTTTGTACAGTCATCTTGCTGTTGAAGATTAAAAAAAAAAGATGCTTAACTCGTCTTGACATATTTCGAGTACTGATCAAAGAGTTTCGTAGCTCTTAGCTACATAGGTCAGCCCATTAGTTTCTTCTTAGCAGAAAGCTTTAAAGCTGCAAGGCATTTATTGTTTTCAAAATCAGCTGTTACTTCCCAATACTCCTATTGGAGGGCATCCAGCCTAAATGCTGCTCAGAAATTAGCAGGGGAGTAACAGAATCCAGAGAGACCTGACATTGCACAACTCATTACCACTAGACTAAAGCAAGTGTCCACCTTAATAAAAATATGAAGTATTTAAAACAGATCAAATGTCAGTTAATCTGACAAACTCCTTATTGCTGGGATTATTCAACCACAGGCTAAGGTTCAGTTTGTTCTGGTGCCTTATTTTTTGTGTAATTTGGTCAATGAAATTTAGACCTAGCAGTCCATTTTCAGAGCTGTGCCAAGTACTTGGTTGTGCTGATGATCACCACTATTAATTAGGTACACATCTGCATCTCTGTCTTGTGCTTTTAATTATAGAGTCATTCATGAATTAATAATAAGTGGTAAATAACCCAGAGGATGTTGTACAGAGAATTATCTCAAGAGTGTAAGTGCAGCAAACGCTAGGATGAAACTCAGCCCTTCTGCGCACCAGGAGCCTTGCACGCAGCCTTGTGTTAGGGTGTGTTCAGGAAAGGGAGTGAAGAAAGGATCCAAGTGTGAGGAATGAGACAACTCTTTGTAGAAATTAAAACAATTTATTAAAAACAGAAAAATTGAAAAATTGCAAAAAAAAAAAAACTAACAAAATATAAAAATTTGGGATCCAGATGGCTCGAGAGATATGCCCCAGGAGCGCAGGGATTCAGGAACTTTAGGCTTAAGACAGCTCTGAACCTCAGGTAGAGAAAAAAATAAACTTGCAGTTTAGGCTGGTCAAAAAGAAATCTATTTCTAAAAAGCCCCTAGAAAGGGGTAGGCTTCTCCAGCACTGCCTTAGCAAGCTGGAGAGGAAGGGAAAATGAGACACGTGTCTTTCTTTTTCTCCCTGTTATAGCTTTTGCTCCGCCCACAGTCCGCCCACAGTCCACCCCCCTGGTTCAAGGCGGTTGGTGTTTTCCCCTTGACAGACCACCTCTGTCCACCAATGGCTCCTCCTGGTCAGAGGGGTGATATTAGTTGAGATAAGGGTCATGTGCTTATGGGGGGCTGGGCTGTTTGTTGCAACTGGGGTTTTTTAAAATCTGCCTTGAAACCAAGATACAAGTAAAACATAAAAATACATCCAACACATCTTAAAACACTTGTAAAGGTATACAGTAAACACAGGAAGACCAGAAAAACTTGATTAGTGTACCTGGACTGATGGATTGATTTTAACATTCAATTTAAAAATATTAAGCTCAAATTAATTAAAGCACTTAATATGCAAAGACCAAGCACAAATAGGGATTTCATGTATGACAAGTCCCCCCTTTTTCTCTTATGTTCACATCTTTGGTCTTTGCATTTAAGTGGAGGTGGATAACTCTTCAGGGATAGATTCAAGCTCTTTAAAACTGTCCCACACTTGCTGGGCAATTTTTTTCTCCTTTCTAGTTTTCTTATTGTTACTATTATTGACATGCATAATCTTTTGAGCGAATGGTGGACGCTGCTGTTGTCCTTGAAGATCCTGGATCAGTGGCATGCCTTGGACGACAGTGGTGATTAGACGGATGAAACAAGGGATTAAACAAGGGAGAAAAATAAGTCCTGTAAGGGAAAGTCCAACAATAATTAAAGCTTTCTTCCACCATTGTCCTTGGAAAATATTTTCCCACCATTCAGAAGTGATCAAGGGCTGCCATTTCTGCACTGGAACATGGGCTAGTTTCCTGATGTTTTGGGTAATCTTGGTGATGGCTTCACCGTGATCATCAATATGGATGCAGCAGTCTGAGGTGTTAAACTTGCCACATACTCCACCTTCTTCAGCTAGTAAATAGTCCAATGCCAGCCTATTTTGGTACACGGCTGCTCGAGTTTGCCCTTGCTGTGTGTTAAGTAGTTCAAGAGCAAGAGAGGTCTCATTAGTGATTACCTCAATTAGTGCTTGCAGTCTGATGATCCGGTTTAGCATGTAGATGGGAGTTCGGTACCCCCAGCTCCCATCCTGTGCCCATGTTGCAGGTCCATAAGTCTCTAGGATCCTCTCAGCTGGCCACTCTTCTTCTCCCCATCTCTGGGTCCCTCCTATTACATGTCTCTTAGTACGGAAAAGTTCATCATAAAGGGAGATTCCAAGGTGGGCTCCAGCGTTTTCAGCAAGTAGGAAGAAGTTTGGTTGAATGGCTCCAAGAGTGCAGCTCCCTTTCCAGCGAGGTGGTAAGTTGGAATAAGCTCGGTTACCACAGATCCAGTAGAGGTCTTGTGGTGCTTCCCAGAAGTGGGGTTGTATACTTGCTGCTGTAATCCAGTACTTGGAAATTTGTGGCAGGACAGAATATGGATTTCCTTGATCCCAGCACTGCCAGAGTTTTTTAACAGGATTCAAAATGCAGTTTTTGTTTTTAACCTTTTCTGCAGACCAGAATACATCTGGTTCTTGAGGTATCCACCAATGTTTTTGCCCATCAGTTACCAGGTACCTTTTGCATATTGTCTCACCAACTTCTTCTAAAAATTTTCTTCCTTTCCTCCAGATGCATTCTTCTCCAATAACAGTATTGCTTAGCAGCCAGGTTTCATTGTCATGTCTGGTTGTGGGGGAGAGATTACTCAGTCGGAGTAAATCGGGGGGTCCAAGACTGACTCCCCGCCAAGGCCAACTCTCCGATTCTAAAGTTCCTCCGCACACCCAGCAATTTGTTAAATTTAGCTGTTGTCCAATCCTTTCTGCCAGGTCAATAAACAAGTTTTTCCTTGACATCAAAGGATTGTTTTCTTTTTGTTTTTCCTTTTCTTCTATGACCACCTCTTGGATCAGGTCAGTGTCATAGGTCTTTCTTTTCAACAAATCTTCTGTCTTGGTTATGTATCTAAAATTGAAACAGAGCCAATCGTCTTGGGAGGGGCACTCTCCCTTCTGCTTATGTATTTGGGTGCCAATGTTTTTGCCAATCCAGTACTTGTGACCTTTTTCTGAGCAGATACTCAACCTTGTTATGTTATAACAAGATGGATTAACATAAGTATGTGCTCGGAAAAAGTGTCGAATTTGAAATGAGCCTCCTTCTGCCTGGTACACAGTCTTGTAACATCTGTTACAGCGGCTGTCGGCTGCTTGTGTAAAGGGAGGCCAGAGGACCCAGAGACAGATGACACTCAGTAGCAGGATGTTGCTCACTTTCCCCTTTTGGCATACCCGAGAGGAGCTGTCAGCATTTGGGTTGCCTCTGCTGGTGGGGGTTGTCATCTTTGCTTCTTTCGTCCTTTCTTTAGGCATCTCACCTTCAGATGGTTCTTCAGTGACCTCAGGCTTCTGGAAGCTCATGGTTATTTAGGGTTGGCCTTGTCAAAGATTAGAGTTATCGTGCCCATAATTTTGGAGTCTGATTGGACTGTTATTGGAAGAGAATGCTGGCTTCAAATGGAGCCTTACTATACAGTTGATGTGACAATATGGTTGTGTGAAGGCAGAATCTGTAAAAGGGAATAACAAAGAACAGAATTAACAGCAAAATATTTTCAACTTAGTTTAACAACTTGTAGCTAGCACTTATTACTGAGGTATAACTGGGGAAGAACTGGGAGTACAGGATTTTATTAACTTGGAGTGAGGGATGCTGAGTGGAGCTTTCAAACAGGGTGTTTAGTTTGATGGTTTGTCTGGAGGTTTCTTCTCTTCAATTGGTGGTGCCACCGGACCCTTCACCCTCTTGACATGTGTCCAGCCCTTTTCAAATGTCCGGACAGCTGTTTCAGTGGTTAGCTGGACCTGAAATGGACCTTCCCAGGATGGGGTTAATGACTTTTCTTTCCAGGATTTTATTAACACCCAGTCACCTGGATTGATGTGATGTAGATTAAAATCAAGTGGGGGAGTTTGTGGTAGAAAACCTCTTTCCCTTAGCAACTCTAGATTTTTGGCAATTATCTGTACATATTGTTGTACATTGGTGTTTCCACACTCTTTCACATTCAACTCTTGTGGTGTAGCAAGGTAGGGTAATCCATACAACATCTCATATGGTGAACAACCCAAATCAGATCTTGGCTGTGTCCTGATTCTAAGAAGAGCAAGTGGAAGGCATTTTACCCAGGTCCATTTTGTTTCCAGCATTAATTTTGTGAGGGTGTTCTTGATTGTCTGGTTCATCCGTTCCACTCTCCCAGAGCTCTGTGGATGCCACGGGGTGTGTAATCTCCAATTTGTTCCTAATTGCTGAGCCAATTGTTGTACAATTTGGGAGGTAAAATGAGTACCTCGATCTGAATCTATGCGGTGGACTATCCCATAACGGGGGATAATTTGCTCGAGGATCACCTTACTCACTGTCTGGGCTGTTGCATTGACAGTTGGAATAGCTTCCACCCAGTGGGTAAGGTGATCAACGATTACCAATAGGTATTTCCACCTCTGGACAGGAGGCATTTCTGTAAAGTCAATTTGAATGTTTTGGAAAGGCCTGATTGCTAATTCAATTCCTCCGCCCGTGTTCTTTTTCATTACCTTTTTGTTAACTTTTTGACAGATTACACAGTCCCGGGTTATTTGGTTGGCTATTTCATAAACACCAGTGCATCCAAAGGTTCTGAGATAGTGATCCGCCAGAGCCTTTGAACCCCAATGATTGCTTTGGTGAATATTTTGTAGAATTTCTCGGGTTAAATTTTTGTTTAAAATTTGGCGTTTATCTGGTAAATACCAGCGGCCTTGAGAATCCTCATTGGCACCAATTAAAACTAATTTCTGTTTTTCCTGATCAGTAAAAATGGGCGTGGGTAAAATGTTAGTTTGTGGAATAGTGTCAGATGTGGTGGTGTTAGTTGGAAGTTGGTTTACTTCCATCACTTTTACCTCTTCTTCCACTGCTGCTTCTTTTGCTGCCAAGTCTGCTAGGTTGTTCCCCCGAGCTTCTTTTGTGGTTCCCGATTGATGACCTGGAATATGCACCACTGAGATCACCTGAGGCAGTTGCAGTGCTTTTAGAATTTTTAGGATCAATTCCTTATGTAGGATATCTTTCCCTTTGGTGTTTAGGAACCCCCTTTCGGACCAGATTTTTCCAAAGGTGTGGACTACGCCATAAGCGTATCTGGAGTCAGTGTAAATGGTCCCGATGCTTCCTGCTAGTCGGTGGAGTGCTTTTTCTAGGGCATAGAGCTCACAGACCTGAGCTGACCAGGTTGGTGGCAATCTGCCCTTTTCTAGCACACACATTTGGTGTCCATCGACCACTGAATAGCCAGAGCATCGCTTTCCATCCACCACTCGAGATGACCCGTCAATGAAGAGGATTTCCCCTTCATTGAGGGGACAGTCCACCAGGTCCTCTCTGACTTTTGTCTGGATGTCAATTATCTCAATGCAATTGTGTTCAATTTCTTTTTCTGATGGGGTCCCATAAAGGAATTGAGCTGGATTTTGGTGTGTACACACAACTAACCTCAGGTGGTCTGAGTGCATGAGAATGGCTTCATATTTGACTATTCTTGGGTCAGTTAACCACTCTGCAGCCCTGTGAGCTAAAATGGTTTTGATTGAGTGTGGTGTATGCACTGTCAAGTCTCCACCAAAAATGAGTTTTTGACTCTCCGAGACCAGAACAGCTGCTGCGGCGATGGACTGGATGCAGACAGGCCATCCTCTGGACACTGGATCTAGTAATTTGGAAAGAAAAGCAACTGGCTTCCTGACTCCTCCCCACTCCTGGGTCAAGACGCCATAGGCAATTCCCTTCTCCACATTAACAAATAGATCGAAGGGTTTTTCTAGTGAAGGAAGGCTTAAAACAGGTGCTTTTGTTAATTTCTCTTTCAGATTTTGTAATTTTTGTGTGTCTGAATTAGTCCAATTAAAAGGTTCTTCTTCTATTAGTTTTTCATATAAAAATTTGGCAGATTTTGAATACTGATCAATCCACAGTCTGCAGTATCCAAATAGGCCTAATAATTGCCGGATTTCTCGTTTTGAAGTTGGAGGTGGTAGATTTAGGATTCCTTCTACTCTTTCAGCACTGAGTTTTTTTGTGCCATGGCCAATTAGATGTCCCAAATACTTCACCTCCTGTAGCACAAATTGTAATTTAGGTTTTGACACCCTCAGCCCGTTCCTCCCTAGAAAATTCAGTAACTGAATTGTAGCAGTTCTTACCGTAGACTCCTGTTCCCCAGAGAGGAGCAGGTCGTCTACGTACTGAGTTACCTGAATCCCTTCGGGTGGAGAAAAGGAACTTAGCAAATCTTCTAGCGCTTGGCCAAAGAGTGTGGGTGACTCGGTGTAACCTTGAGGCAGGCGAGTCCAGCGCAGCTGCTGCTTCCGTCCAGTGTCTGGATCCTCCCAGGTAAATGCAAAGATGTCTCTGCAATGAGAATCTAGAGGACATGACCAGAAAGCATCTTTAAGGTCAATAACAGAGAACCAGGCATGTGCTGGGGGTACCCGACTCAGGAGTGTATAGGGGTCCTGCACCAGTGGGTACCTGGTTTGGACTCTCTTATTGACCTCACGCAGATCTTGTACAAGCCGGAATGACTTATCTGGTTTCTGGACAGCCAAAATTGGAGTGTTGTAACTGGATTTGCAGGTCTCAAGAATTCCATCTTGTAATAAGTCCATGATAACAGGCTTCAGGCCCTTTCTTTTGTCCTTGGAGAGGGGATATTGTGGTACACGTACTGGCTGGCTATTTGGGAGCAACTCAATTGTTAGAGGTGTGATGTCCATTTTTCCCCGGTTGCCAGGTTTGGCCCACACTACCGGGTCAATGTGTTGCTCATCTACTAAAGATAAAACAAACAATTTAGTGGTCATTTTTCCACCCTGCGGTACCACCCCAACCCTCAGAGGTATTTGGAAGTCACGTCCTAAAAGATTGATCCCAGCTTGAGGTAGGTATAGCACATCCCCTGTATGGGTACGTCCTTGTATGGAAAGGATTACATTTTTAATTACAGGAACAGCAAAGCTTTCACCATTAGCACCATATATATCTAATGTATCTTGAGAAATAAAACATCCTGGAGGTGTTTCAGTGACACAGGTTCTTTCAGCACCTGTGTCCACTAAAAACTCCACTTGTTGTCTCTGGGGTCCAGCTTCTAATTTTATCAAGGGCTCTTTAAGATGTTTTTGCCCCAGAGAATAAAGCCCCTGACCCCTTCAGTTGTTCAAAATTTGTCCCTCCATTTGAAGGACTCCTTGATCTCTCTGCTTTTTAAAACAGTACCACTGCCCGTGGCCTGGTTTATTACAGTATGTGCAAATTAACCTCTCAGGTCTTTGAACAATTGGGGTAGATTGTTTATTGCGAACACAAACCTGTGGCTGTTGTTGAGGGCAGATTTGGGTTTGCTGTTGTGGGATGCCCCTTTGTGAAGTTCTTTGTGTAGGAGGGTTGTGGATTGGAGCATTAGTACTGTTATTCATTATTCGGCTTTTAGCCTTCATCCTCTCTTCATCCCTCCTAACAAAGACTTTTTGGGCTTCCTCCAGTAATTCATCTAGTTCCCTCTCTGGCCATTTCTCCAATTTTTCCAATTTTTTCCTGATGTCAGGCCAGGAGTGAAGCACAAAATGTACCTTTAGCATAGTTTTGCCTCCCTCACTGTCTAAGTCAATGACAGAATAAAGTTGAATGTTATTCCTTAACCGAGCCATCCAAGCTGTTGGGGACTCATCCTTTTCCTGTTCCCCACAAAATGCTTTTTTCATATTATTAACTCGAGGAACAGCTTCTCTAATCCCTTTTATAATTAAATTTCTGTAGTCCTTCATGTTCCTCCTGCCCTCTTCTGAATTTGGGTTCCATTCAGGGTCTGTCAGTGGTAATTTTTGTTCTCCAATTGGGCCTTGATTAGAATTATTTTCTCTGTCCCAGACTGTCACTCCTGCAGCTCTAATCAATTTTCTTTCCTCAATGGTGAATAAGGAGTGAAGGATGGATTGTATCTCTCCCCAATTATAAATATTAGGGCCGAGGAATTGATCAAATTGGTCAGCTAGACCAATGGGGTCAGCCATCAGGCTTTTCATTTCCTTTTTAAATTCCCGTACCTCAGATGAAGCTAGAGGTACAACTACGTAACCAATTCCTCCTTGAGCATTTCCCATGGGTACCTCCCTAAGAGGTAAAATTTTAGACTCATGGGGAGTGCTAAGGCAGGTGGGACAGTCAGGTGTTTTAAATGATTTCTTTCTAGTGCAAGATGCTGGGCCATCCTGGCTAGAAGAAATCCTTTGTCCGGTTGTCTTTTTGTGAGAGCAGGAAGGAACAGAATTTTCTTTTTCACTTTCATTCTCATTTTCTGAGTCCCTTTCGATTGGGTGGCTTGATGAAGGAAGGACCCTTTCTTGTTCAATTTGGACCCTCCTTTCTGGAGGAGTTACTGGAGGAAGGTAGTCTAGGGGGTCCCACTTTGGTTTATTTAATTTAGGTTTTTGCTTTTCCTTCTGTTTGTGTTCTTCTGCAATGGAAAAAATTTGGTTTGAATTTTTATTAAGTCCAATTGAATTAGATTTAGTTTCCTCTTCCAATTCTAATTTTTTGCTTTGGTCTTCATTTTGTTTTTGCCAATAATTTAACCAAATTTTAGCATAGTCTAATTCATCAGAATGTTTTGGAGCTTTGTAATGTACATAAGAATGCAAAGCCTCACAAAGCCATTTTTCAGAAGACCCATACTTGGGCCATCTGAGTCCATCTTTGTTAATTCTATGTTTTGGCCACTTAAAAACACAGTACCTAATCATTTGACACTGGTCTTTTTCTTTAGTTAAAAGATTTTCTTCCCACTTTAGGAGCATTTGCCCTAACGGGCTCTCTGGGAAAATTTTGTATTTCTTCATTAGGTCTTTCTTTTTGCTATTTGCTTGTCCCATTTTGTTACTGGGAAGCAAACAAGTAGCTAGTGCAGAAGAAAAAAAATTTCCTTTTTTTTTTTTTTTTTTTTTTTTTTTTTTTTTTTTTTTTTTTAATTAATTAAATAAACCAAAGTATTGTATTATATAAAACAATTAAAATATTGCATAAGGAAATAATGTTACAAAATAACCTAAATTCAATACACTATCACAATTAAAAAAATGATAATAAAGTTATAAGCATAAAATACAATACAACTAATATAGAGAAAAGCAAGCAGGGTTAGTAGATATATAAGGGAATGAATGATGGCGAATCTGTGGGAAAATTAAATATGGTAGGCTGGTGAGAAACAAATATGTTGCAAGAAAATATTAATTTTAATTATAAAAAGAATAATTAGTGAATATTTAAATTGGTTAAAGTATAACTGAAATTTAGATAGTTTTATACATATATACTTAGAATTTAAGAAACAAGAGTTGTCTTTATTAGCAAAGGAGAGATAAATTTAAAATATTTATAATCGAATTAAAGGAAAAAGATTATAATGAATAACACAAACAGTAATTCAAAATATCAAAGTAGTGTCTTATGATTAAAGCAGATAAAGCAAATTACAACTACAATCCAATAACCCAAACACTCCAAACTAACAGGAAGTATAAAGGTGCTAGATAGCACTGACCAGAAGAGTGCAGCTAAAACAAGTTCACACATGCACTTAGAACAGCAAAAGGGGTGCAGTTCAAATTAAAAGGACACAAAATGGCGGCCGACCACGTGGCGGCCCGAAATTTCAAAATGGCGGCCGACCACGCGGCAGCCCGAAATTTCAAAATGGCGGCCGACCACGCGGCGGCGCGAAATTTCAAAATGGCGGCCGACCACGCGGCAGCCCGAAATTTCAAAATGGCCGCCGACCACGCGGCAGCCCGAAATTTCAAAATGGCCGCCGACCACGCGGCGAAAAGAAAAAGAGAGGGGTTTAAAATGAGGTTTCTCCTCAGTTCTAGACCCGAGGAGACTGAGACACTAATAAAAATGAATTTGGGGCTGCGCACACCCCTAAAACGTGGAAACCTCCCCCCAGAAAGGCTGATCACCACACTCGATCTTCCCCTCTGTGTCTCTAAAGGGGTGATCCCTCGTGGTGCCCTTAAAAATGAACCCTTTCAAGCACACTCACACACACACTGGGGGCGGCCAACCCCCCCACACACTCTCTCACAAAAGGAATTCCACTCGGAGGTTCCCCAAAAACTAATAGCCCTTAAAAAGGGTAAGTCCCTAACTAAGTTCCCTTTAAGAAGGGTTCAAGCCTTACCACAAGTCTTTCTCCACCGGAGGTGTCCTTTCTCTGCTGCAGTAATCCTTGTGGGAGCCCAGAAAATCCAAGGAGAAAAACCAAAAAACCAAAAAAATCGCAAAAATTCAAAAATAGTAAAATTAACCAAAATACCTGGATTTTAGGGCAAAAATAGGATCCCGGAGAGCCCCCAAAAGAGTTGTGAGGAATGAGACAACTCTTTGTAGAAATTAAAACAATTTATTAAAAACAGAAAAATTGAAAAATTGCAAAAAAAAAAAAAACTAACAAAATATAAAAATTTGGGATCCAGATGGCTCGAGAGATATGCCCCAGGAGCGCAGGGATTCAGGAACTTTAGGCTTAAGACAGCTCTGAACCTCAGGTAGAGAAAAAAATAAACTTGCAGTTTAGGCTGGTCAAAAAGAAATCTATTTCTAAAAAGCCCCTAGAAAGGGGTAGGCTTCTCCAGCACTGCCTTAGCAAGCTGGAGAGGAAGGGAAAATGAGACACGTGTCTTTCTTTTTCTCCCTGTTATAGCTTTTGCTCCGCCCACAGTCCGCCCACAGTCCACCCCCCTGGTTCAAGGCGGTTGGTGTTTTCCCCTTGACAGACCACCTCTGTCCACCAATGGCTCCTCCTGGTCAGAGGGGTGATATTAGTTGAGATAAGGGTCATGTGCTTATGGGGGGCTGGGCTGTTTGTTGCAACTGGGGTTTTTTAAAATCTGCCTTGAAACCAAGATACAAGTAAAACATAAAAATACATCCAACACATCTTAAAACACTTGTAAAGGTATACAGTAAACACAGGAAGACCAGAAAAACTTGATTAGTGTACCTGGACTGATGGATTGATTTTAACATTCAATTTAAAAATATTAAGCTCAAATTAATTAAAGCACTTAATATGCAAAGACCAAGCACAAATAGGGATTTCATGTATGACACAAGTCACCCTGCCAAACAAATCCAGAGTAGGACCTTTGAAAACTAGAGGTGGTCAGGTTTTTTTTCTTTTATGTCATCAACACTTGGAGCAGTTTAGTTCTCTCCTGAGAGAACGGCTTTTCTGATGGATTTAATTCAGAAGAAGGAACACCACCGTCTGAAACAAGACTGCTTTCCACACCTTCTTCCCAGCCCTGACTCCCTGTCAAGCTCACAGGGACCTGTGCTCCCAGTTACATGGGCTAGTCCTGGCTGGCTTGGGAAGCTTAACTTCATATCAGTCTTGATAAAGAACAATTAGAGAGCAAAAGTGATTTGAAATTTGTTGCCTTGAAATTCCATTCCATTTGGAAAAGTTTACCCTGTATTAAGCTTGAAAAATTATTTTGGCAGAACCCCTCTGGAAATTGGTAATTTTTCCATGGATTTTAGTGCAGAATGAGATCAGACTTCTGGAGTTATCTCTGTACTTGTTTGTCTTGCATATTGTTACAGTTGTTTTGATTTTGATAAACCAGGGTGTATTTACATCACTTATCTAGAATCCAATAGAGGATTTAGCAACACAGCACAGTGCACAGGATAATCTTCACAATGTCACTGCTAAAAGCATTGCCTACTTAAATACAAGCTTTGACTGACACATCATTTTTGCGTGTCACTGTGTTGTATCTCAGCTGCTGTGTTGGAGCTTGATGCTGTATATCCTCAGTTTTCATTACAAGATTGGATTTTTACTGAGAGCAGCATTAAGTTGTTAAAAGCTTAAAATTGACACTGGCGCAAGTTCAGTTGAAAAATATTTTCAGTTACTGAGGTATTTAAAAATGAATGTGATATCATATGCCTAAAAAGTCATTTTGCCTAGAAAGTAATACACACCTTCTCTCTCCCCCTTAAGCATTTAATAAAAATAAATGAGCTTGGATATTTTTCACTCAAAATACTTAGGAATGCATAAACTTTACCCTAAAGCACTTGGTAGAGATAATTTCTAAGATAACCAGTGTTTTTGTTTGCTTGTTCTGTAATCTTTTCTTAGGGTGAGAAGGGAACTGTAGGTGACCCTGGACCCAGAGGACCATACGGCTTGCCTGTAAGTTCCACGGAATTTCTACACACGGCACTTTTCATCCCTCCCTGATTAAACCTTGTGTGCTTTATGGCTGATTTTCACCTAGCAATGGAGTAAGCTGGAAAAGGCAAAGATAGATAATAAACCCTGACACTGCAAGGTCAATGGTCTGTATCATGCTCCTAGGTTCCTACCCATGCACATAACAAAACAGACCTGACATGAACCAGCAAGAGAGAGGAAATGCAGAATGCAGGTGCTCCTGGTTCAGCAGCCTTTGGCCATCAGCTGCCTGACCATGTGAGAGTGCCAGGAGTTCAGGCTGAACTGTGGAAAGCTGTGAATTTTTTAATGTCAATAAGGGACTTGGATTTCCATCCTGCAAGGTTTCTTTGCCATTATGTTTTTGCTTTGTTTGTCACTTCAGAGATGTGTTTTGTTTTCATTTCTGTGCCATCTGCTCAGAAGCAATGTGAGAACTTCGTTGTTGCTCATTCATTGTTGGAAATTATGTGCTTTAAATCAATAATTTTAATTATGTTATCCATTCCTAAAATATGAGGGAGGACTTCCTTTGGCCTGATGAGGATATCTCCAGTAAAATCAGTTGACTTTCCCTGTTTACACTGCTGATGACTGGATCAGGTGTGTACATATACACGTCTGTTCTGTACTTTGACGCAAGGAAAGCCATGTGAATGTGCTTGGCCAGGCACAACCAGCCTTTACAGGAGACTTTCAGTGTTTCCATCCCCTCTCCAGTCTTATCTGTTTGAGTAATTAATTCAACCTGGAATACAGACCTGTGGTTTAATTGGATCCATTTAATTGAATCAGGAGTCAGTGGCTGGAGATGGTTTTTCAGGCTCTATGGAGTGTTAAATTAGCTTGCTACACATTTTTATCTGAGCATCACTTTAGTGAGTTAAATTGAAAGCAAAACAAAAAAAAAATCCAGTATCTGTTTCCCATTCCTGTGAACTAAAAATAAAACTTTATAGGTTTTTCTGTATTTTTGGCTTTCTCCTGGAATCTGCCTGCAAACAAAACAGTCAAGCAAAATTTTGAAGCCAGGTTATCAGTTCCTGGAAATGCTAAACATGGGCAGCAATGTCCTGGTCTGAGGGATGCTAATGCAGTTCCTGTGGTTCTTTGTGGTTCTTTGGCAGGGCAAAGACGGCGAGCCTGGCCTTGATGTAAGTAATGTGTGTGACCAGGGCACACTCAGGGGTCGGTAAGCATCTGCAAGAAATCCCTTATGGAGCACAACAGCTTTGCTGCCCTTTAGTGTGCATGCAGTACCTGCAGAGAGTGTGCTGAATGCTGCATTCACTCTTTCTCTGTGGTAAAGAGGACAAAGATTGTGCAATGTACAGCCCTTATCGACAGACACCAGCAGATAGTAGTGCTTAGCAATGCAAGTACTTGGTCCTTTGGATGTCAGGCTGAAAAAATGCTTGCTAGGAAAATACTCAGATGACTCATTTGTAGAAGAACGAGGAGTCACTTAACACTTAGTTAACTAAATTTATTCTAATTAAAGAGAATAATTTCATAGCCTGTAAAGGGGTATGTTTCAAAACATAGGCTCTTTCCTTGGCATGCTAGAAAGACTTACTGGAAGTCTTTTTCTGTAGTCCTACACTGAAATCCCTAACTTGGAGGAGTCTTTTTCAGAATGCACATATGCTGTGTAGCATGGATGATTGCCAATTTGAGCGGTATGATTTCTTTCTGTAGCTGCCAAAATGTTTCTACCAAACTCTGTGACTTACTTGTCTCACATGCTCTTGTCTGTGCATGTGTCCACACATAGCACACATATATGTACAGAGTGTGTAGTGAAATCATCTTTTTAGGTTTTCCAAGAGTATTTGAAAACTTAACCTGCATGTTAATAAAAGTCAACCTATCTTTGTCCATTTTTTTTTATAGGGTTTCCCTGGTCCTCGAGGAGAAAAGGGTGATATAGGAGAAAAGGGAGAAAAGGTGACCACAGTGTTATTAACTGTTGCTTGATTCCTCAGCTAATCAGTTCTGCTGTCTTTATGCTATAAATTATCCCATTAAAAATTATCTTTGTTTTACTGTGTGCCAAAAGGCAAGTCACAGATACATACTGGAGCAAAATCGTGAAAAACCACAAAAATGTATATACAGAACTAGAAATATCAGCATGTCCCAAAGCACAGCCCTTTTTTCAGACTCATTTTCTCCAATCCACCCTGCATTTGCTGAAAATCCTGAAATATTTAATGCAGACGTTAGTCATTGTGGTAGTAATTTTACACTGAAGAGCCCAGCTCTGTTCCCTGGCAGTATTTGCAGTATAATGGTTGATCCTGGTCTGCCATGCCTGTACATGCTACCTGTCCCACACCAAGTGGATAAGACAGGAACTGTTTCAATTTTTATTTTTGGCAATTTTTTTTTTGCAATTAAGTACTTCGTGATACTTGTGGATTGAAACTGAATCATGTACTCTACCATTTCTGGTAAACCAACTAGACAGGGAAGTTAACAGAAACAACCTGACTTCATTTTCAGTGTTCAGACACAGGGACTTGGAAATCTGTTTATTAAAAAGTAGTGCAGGACTTAATGTGTGCAGAGAAACTTCATGAGCAAATCTCTTCCATTTCTATCCAGCACAAAGCCCAGTTGCTAAAACTGCTGAATTAGAACTCACACCAAGCCACTTAATGTAAAAGTCCATACATGCAGCAGATATTTTTCTAGGTCAGACAAATGTGTTTGTCAAGCTGACATATGTGGGGTTAGGCTAAGTTAATTTCTCATGATGGTGTCCTAAACAAGAAGCAGGGCTAAAAAGTCACCATGGGTGTTAGAATCATCTGCATTCCTTAACGTGGTTAGGCAAAACACTTCCCAAGAATGCACTGAAAAGTGTGTTATGAGTACAACCCTTCCCAAGAATGCATGAAAAGGCTGCTATGGAATACATCCTTCCCCTTTGTCCCTTGCTATATTGCTCTTTTTTTTGAGCTCAGCGATCCCTGGTAAGGTACCGATTTTGCAGAGCAACAGTTGTTTAAGCAGATGCTCCATGGATATCATACAGGCAGTGTTTGACCTGGCAGAGTGATCACAATGAGTGGTGAGCTCTTGCTTGCTGTCACAGTACAGGTCTGTCTGCCACAAGTGAACAGCTTTTCTCCTTGAGAGCAGCTCTCAGTCGAAAGGTGTAACTGATTAACTGCCAGCTCGGAGAGGTGGTGGGCAAAATGCTCTTTTGTACTAAGTGGGAGTTACAGCAAGTGCCAACTCAAATGAGCTTAACAGTGTGCTCTCATCCTGGGATACATTCAAAGAGTTGTGTCCAGAAGATAAAAATAAGTTATTATACCTCTCTAATCTATTCCGGTGAGGTTGCTTGAATACTGCAGATGGTCTTTTGAGCCTCACAGTTCAAGAAAAACTTGAGAAATTGGAGAGTAAGAAGGATACCAAGCTGGCAGGGGTCTGGGACAAACACAACCAATAGTAGAGGTTGGAGGAGGTGGACTGGCTTAGTCTGACAATGAGGAGGCCAAGCTGCTTGAAAGGGGAGACACAAAGATGATGGAGCAAAACTCTTCTGGACAATGGCAAATGGGGAAATGCAGGACCACAAGCTGCCCCTGAGAGGTTCAGAGCAATTGTTCTCACAAAGAGGGACAACACAGCACTGGGACAGTGCACCCAGAGAGGGGCCTGAACCACTGCCCAGGGAGCACTGCAGAACCTGGTCTGGTCGGACCTGGCCTAGGGTCAGGAATCATCCTGCTCACAATGGGAATCTTAGGCTCCCTTAGGGAATCCAGAACTCCCTTGCAGCCAGACTGTCTGTGTTTCCATGTACAGCTAGAGATAGGCAGACAAATTTCAGCCACCAGAGCTCCAGAAGATTTGCAGAAGAAAAGATGGAAAGCTGGTAAAAAGTTTGGTTATACAAATATAATGTGAAAATAGAACAGATGAGATTCAGCACTCAGGATGTAAAAAGTTTTAATGTTCCAGAGTCCAGCGTGCTGCTTTTGGATATTAGTCTGTTATTCCCAAGGACTGACTAGATATGTTGAACACAGGACTTCCAGTTGCAAGGGAGCGAGGGAGTTGTATGTGGGAATTACATGTGGCATGGCTAGGCCCTGTTCAGAGTTCAGTTGTGATTTAGGCTGCCTGTGGAGACTTGTTCTCTTGGGCTGCAAGACACATCTCCCAAGAACTCTGGTCCTCCATCCCCCTAAAAATTCATGAAAAGGCAAGCCCCGTTTCCTGAGGAGAACGCATGGGATAAAGTAGTTAGCAAGTCTGATAGATGTTTCAAAAAACACATTATTTTTTCAGAAAGAGGATTGACAGGAAGTCTGTAGGGCAAAAATGGATATCGAATACCTGCCTTAAAAATTCCCAGAATATTTAAGGAAAACTAGGAAGCAAAGAAGGGTCTTTCCCAGTGAAAAGTCAGGGAAGATATAGCTGAGACCTCTGTGGAAGAGACTTCTGTTGCCTAGGTTTAACACATTTTTCCCATAAATTAGGGAATATTTGTATCATGCAAGCAAACTTACTTCACCAAAATTACTTAAGATGCATCAATAGTTCCTTTTCCAAATAGGAATCTGACTCTCAAAAGACACAAAGTAATGCAATTAATCCAAATTCTCATTATAACAAGTCTTCTGTGTTCTGATGGCTTTCCTTAGTATTACTAATTAACTATGACCAAACTGGTGTAACAGCACCCATTTCAACAGATAAACCAGTTTGTAATAACAAATAAACAAGTTGACCATCCAGCTTATGATTTCTTGGTTTTTAAATTTCTACAGTATTGGCTGTTGGACTGACATGACACAAATTGAAATTAGTGAGTTTCTAGTTAAGAAACTTAAATTGCACTGCAAAAATTTGTATCATTACTAACATTCTAAAGAGAACCAGTGACACTTTCTTTGCAGACATGCAGGGAATAAACCTTTCCTTCTTAAGTTTGAGATGAGGCCTTAGACTGCTGATCTGTATTTTAGCCCATCAGTAGTTCTGCTACAGTGAAAGGAAGTCAGTGTTTGCATTATAATGTCTTCTTGACTTGACTGTAAAAATATTTTTTAAAGTGTTCTAGCTGTAATTACTCATATAAAATTATAGTCCAGGAGCACTTATCCCAAAAAAGTTTTGTACAATTCATTTAATATTTTCAAGTTTCATGAATAGAAAAAAGAAAATCCTTTCAAAAAGGAATAAGCTTTAACAAAAGTTAGAGATTCTGTTGTGGGGAAAGGGAGGGAAGGGACCCCTGGTCCCAGATGCACAGTTGTGACTGTTATAAATTTTGACAGAGGAGTATGAACAGAGGATGAAAAGGCATTATCCTTTTCCCTTGCACTCTGCATTGATAAAAATCTGTGCATGTGAGGATTGTAGATTGTTCCAACCATAACAGTGTTGCAGAAGTGCCACAATTTTTTATATCTCTAGGCATTGAGGAAGGACAGAAAGAATTTTTTTTTTATTCTTCATCAGATGTAGAGTCTCTGTATCTCCTGTGGGTTTCTGTAGTTCAGGATAAGGAGTAAAGATTAAGAAGAAAGAATCCAGTCTGTGGAAAAAGTAGTGAAGTACCCAGGAAATTCAGACTGTTCCCTACCAGGTGACTGCTGCATTGTTTTGAATAAGACCATAGATCTGCCTGCAAAATTGGAAGTTGAAAATAGTCTGCTGGCTTGTAACACAAGAAGTTAAAGAAATACAAATCCTAAAGATTGAAAAGAGTCGGAAACCAAACCAAAGTGTTCATTTTCAGAATCCTTTCTGGAGTATGTCCGTGCTTTGTGCTCGCAGCAGATACATTGGTGCGACACTGAGCACAAGTAGCACGAGATTTGACCTTAAGAGGTTGGGTTTCTCTGCTATGTTGTCATCTTTGTAGGTTTAAGGTGAAAACATGGCCAATTTATGGTTCTTGTTTTGTGAGGATTTTTTTACATCACAGTCTTTATTATTTGGTAAGGATGGGTAATGTTTGGGTTTCTATTTTTCCAACTCTTACCCTGTGACCTTTTGGCACACAGAAGAGATAGACAAGGACCTGTGCTTCTATCATGACATGAATGCAGTATGTTTTGTTCATGGAACATTTTGTTTTATTTGACTGTGTCAAGTATACTGTTATATGAAATGACTAATGTGCTTTCCTTCCTTTTTAAAATATGATTTATATAATTATATTTTATGTGTAAATATTATTTTTCTCTCTTGTTAATGGATTAAGTCTTCGTGTACTGGTGTGGAACAAGTTAAATGTCTATTTAATATGCTTCACCAAAATCCGTCTGTCTTTCCAAAGGGGCATTCCTTCCTTCTCCTTCTACCCTCATTCCTTACAATTCCTCTGTCTTTTTTACCCTTTTCCTCACAAATTAAATCCTCCCAGTAGCCACGACCTCACTTGCTGGTTCTCCAATGTTATACTAATTTTCCTATGACTATTTTTCCCATTTCTTTGTGATATCCTGATTTACTCATCCTTCCTATCCCATTTTTTACAATCCTAGTCCAATTTGTTAATTTTTTTAAGTGATCCTTTTTGATTTTTGTGAAATTGAGAGCAACCTGAAACTCATTTACCATTGTGATCAACTGGTATGAAATCAATTATAAAATGAACTCTCTAAACCTCTTATACTGCTTGAAGGTGAGGTCATCTTTCCAAGTAGCTTTGTTAAGGGAATCAACTAATTTCTATGAAAATTAAAGCATTGGAAGTTTTGCATTTAAAAAGAAAACTCAGTTTGAAACTAAGGACTGAATTTTGACAAAACAAATAGATGAAACATTGCCCGCAGCAAAGAGAATATTTGAATGTTGAAATGCTTAAATAAATAATCTAAATATCACTTCTGATTACTTTATGATACCAAGACAATATGAAATCATTGAAAGTGTCATAGCACCTCTCCATCAAGCAGTTCGAGTGTTTTGATTCCTGTAACAGGGTTTGAAATGGTCGTGGAGTGACAGCAGTGCACCCTCAGTGATGTCAGTGGGTTCCTATGGATACCACAGAGAACAGGATTTGTTCCAAACTCTTACCAGAGCACACAGGGTCAGTTAGCAGAGGATGCTCCTGGTCGAGTTCACCCTTGATGTGACACCATGGAAGCTGATGGAATTGAGTCAGCTGTCCCTGTGAAGCATCTGTGCCACAGGTCTTTTTTCAAAAGACTCTGTTGATGGATTCTACTGTCCCAAAGTTACTTCTGACTAGTGACAAATCCTCTGGGGAAGCTGACAAGTTCAGCCTAGTGAACATGTGCCTTCAGTGCTACCACTTAGCAAAATAGGAGACCTCTTATTTTGGACTGTGGATTGGGGGGGATTTGCAGATTTGCCTCTGTCTCAAGAAATCAATGATTTCAAGCCCTGTTCTAGGTTTCAAAACATTCATAATACTGATATGGAGTACAAACACAAACTAATAGAGACTGATTGCAGTTCTTGCTTGTGATCATATAATTTATTTTTCCACATAATGCACCATCCAAACCAGAACACAGTGGTAAGTGTCCTTTCAGCTCTCCATTGGCTTAAAAAGAAAAAACCCAAACTTTAAACCAAATCTTTCTTTATTCTTTTTTCAAAAGAATGAAACTTGTTTTATCCAAACCATTGTATCCACAGGGGGAAAAGGGAAAGAAAGGCAAAAAAGGGCCTAAAGGGGAGAAAGGAGAACAGGGTGCTCCTGGATTAGATGCACCTTGCCCATTGGTACGTCTCACTTGTGTATTGGAAGATCAGTCATCCTGCTGTAAACTGATGGAATAAAAAATGAGGGGAGAGGAACAAGCACCAGCTACTGTGTAACCTGTTGCACTTTGTTAACAGAGCTTCATCTCATATTCTAGAGTAGACTTTTTTTGTCAACCTCCTAATTTGGTTTAAAGCACCAGAATTAAGACCTTTGGGCTAAATTTGTGAGGTTTCATGGTGGGTTTTTTTTTTCTTTTTTGAATGTGTCAGAGTCAGTGCCCCGCAGGTTTAAATCACAAGCAGTCAGCTTGCTCCTCTTGCCTCTATGTTGTTTTTTGTTCACTCCATTTAAGTCAATACTGAAGGCATTTCCTTGACAGTAACATTGCAAGTTAATCTTTACAAACAGGGATTCCGTGGAATTAAGGGGGAAAAAGGGGAGCCAGGCCAGCCTGGCCTGGATGGGCTGGATGCCCCTTGCCAATTGGTACAGTATTTCTCTTTCCTACCAACCCTGCATGCAGTTCCTTTGTTTGTGGTCAGCCATTCTCAATGTAAAGTAACGTTTTTCTGAGCTGACTTTACATTATCCACGTAACACATGCATGTGCATGACCAAACCAGCTGCTTCAAGTGATCATAACTGCAGTGACAGAACACACGTTTTTGTTGACATCTTAAGCCTAACTCTCAGCAATTTGCTCCCACATCACATGGTAATTTATGAGTTTGTGTCCTTCCTACATTTTCCCTGAGAATCGTTGGTTTGTTACTTTCCTTGCAAAATACCCATTGCCTTACTCACCCTGAACGCAAGTTGTAGAAATCCAGCACAACATTCACCTCTAATCAAGTCTTGTGACTTCTGTCTGCACTGGCTCAGTTCCACACCCTGGCCTGTCCCATAGCTACTCTGCACCCTGGACTTCCTTTCAAATCCATGCCATCTTAGGGGCATGTTTTCACAATTTGGCCAAAATGAGAGTCACAAACAGAAGGATGTAAATACTGTTTTTAAAAATCAAGGTTTCCAGTCAGCCAAGCTGGAGCTTGGCTTTCAGACAAGTAATGTTTGAGGTGTCTGGCCTGTTCATCAGAGTGTTCAAACACATCTGGAAATAAAAAGCTTACCTGATGTTTGTAAGAATATAACAGTCTGCAGCCCAAACCCTGATTGTCTTTGTTATTTAATATCTTCAATTTAATGGTCTTACCCTTGGAACTTACCTTCCTGGAATACACACAACACTCCCCACCCTATGCTAGCATGAATTCAAGTTCCCACCTATACTAAAATGCTACTTCTTGACCCTCTCCCTTGTACCAATCTGGCAACAGTGATTTTTATTTAGTGGTAAAGTAAGTTGGAACTCTTTTCCGTTTAAGAAAACCCCATATGAATAATACATACACATTTCCTAAAGATACAAGGAGGATTTTCTTTTTAATTGTTCACAGTAAAATTTGATCTGCATGTTCTGATATTGTTTGGCGGTTAAGCACGGTTCTCTGAGATGAATGTTGAATTAAGTAGGTTTTATTTTGAGTATAGCACTCCTAATTTGAAGTCAATTGCTTTTTAATTGTAAATACATAGTCCATTAAGATTATTCCATAGTCCATGTTGTTTGCTTCCAATTAATGGTAACCATATCTCATATTTTGTTGGGGATAATCAAGCATGCTTTTGTAATTTAAAAATGTTTCTCTGTCTCTGTATTATCATTTATATCTGAAGATTCACTAACAATCCTTGATGGAAAAAAATACTCTTTTCATAGATAATTGCTAGAATAAACTGCTTAGCATGCAGCACTGTTTCTTATTTAGGCAGCAAGTCATTCACAGCAGACCACATGCAAGTATATTCAAAAATCTTTATTTACCACTATCTTCACATGTAAATTAACATATTAAGTTTTGGTGTTCTAGATTCTAAAAAATGTAAAGGCCTGATTCTTCTTCTGCTTATACATAGTCCAGTTACATCACATGTGCACCTAATTCTGAGCATATAACTCCCTGAATTAACCCTGGATAGCCATGTAAATTGGAATTAGATCCATGAAAACCAGTATGACTGTGGTCAAAAGCTGACCCTGATCATACTGGACACATGGAGATACCTGAAGGTAGGGTTGCAGCAGGAAAGAAAAGGAGTGACTCTCACTAACATGAGAAGAAATTAGATGGCCATATTGTCCAAGCACTGAAATAATCAGTGGTGCTGTTCTGCCCTGCTCCCACCACTGATGTTTTCTTCCACTGTGGCACTCAAGGTGTGTTTAGGCCTTAAGATTTTACTCCGTCATTCAAAAACTAATATTGAAAGTGAAAAGAAAAGATCCTACTCCCATTTGGGTCTTGCTGCCTTATCACAGGGGGACCTTTCTATGAGGGGCCCATAAAACACAATACTCACCAAATAAAAATGACAGAATTTTTTTCTCACTGATCTTGTACATTCAGATAGAGATTGTTGTGAATAAAACAGATTATATTTAAAATAACATGTAGCCTGAGCTCTAGCAGCAATAAGAGACTGATAAAGATGTTCTAATGATTTAGAGAACAACAAATCTTTATAGCAGAGAGTTGCACATACGTATTTATAGTGTAAACCTTCTCTCCTTTGGCTTTTCCTTCACTTTGAGAATAAGAAAGGAAATAAGTTAAACTTGGTAGCTACTTTTTAGATAGTCAAAGCTGCTTCAGCTGTTCTAACAGATGTTGCTGGAATATCTTTTCTATCAAACTTACCTTTGCTTTTTTTTTTTTTTTTTCCTTTTACTCCCCTTGAAACAGGGTCCTGATGGATTACCAATGCCTGGCTGTTGGCAAAAGGTAGGATGGGCAGAGCTTTTTCTTTTCAGGAGTCGTATGTCCTTAGCACACAGAAATGCCTGTCACAGTCGTACTGAACAGAATCAAGACAGACTTCAGAGCCTCCTAGGCAGACATACCCAGCAGTGCAAGATCAGACCTCTCCATGACAGTAGTTCATGTCATGTCTTGTAATTTATGTAGAATAGTTCATTGAGGCAGCACTGTAGAAACAGCTGGCGTTAGTTTTCTGGAAAGTCCAAGACTTTTCTTTTTTCCCATGAAGACTCACACATCTTTTGGTTTCTGCAGATGATCAGTGCTTCCTATCTGTTATAAAAGCTCATGGATGTGGCATTTTTGTCAAGATATTTCTGTCAATCTATTATTATACTGGTTTTCTGGGATACTGAAAAGGACAGTATATCCTGACTTTCTCTTTCCCTTACTTTTCTATTCTTCAATATATCCTCCTGGGTTTTGTGTTTTATGGCAATATTAACTGGCAACATTGTTTTAGTAAAGATTTAACCTAGACAGTGCTTGATTCAAAAACACAGCATCCAGAATAATATAGGTGGAGGGATACTGGCATATAATATATCAGAAAACATGAAGCATAAGTGAAATCCTGGGTGCATTTATCTCCAAAGAATAGTTGGTGCTAAGGAAATAACCATCCGTATTTGCAACTCTGCCTTATCTATGTATTTGTAATAGATGTCTGAAATACCTTACTAATTTGATTAATCTGTATCTCTTTTTGTCTCTGCAGTGATGAATCTAACCTTACAAGCATGAAGTTGTGTATATAGTGCTCCACTTTTTTTTATTTAAAGTTGAAAACTGAAAATTTGATTTTACAAGTCTGAGATATGTTTACATGTAGCTGCTTCTACTTGTTTGCAATAGTCCATACATACATCTTTTTTTCACCTACATCTGCAGTTAGATGATACAATAACTGCAGGATAAACCTGCAAAGTTTGTCTCTCTAATGAGAGAGATCTCAAAACAATGATCAAAAATAGAAATTAATATTTCTGTAAATTCTTATATGTTGGCTTATGGATATGCATGGACAATGAGTGCCATGAACTAGTTTACAAGAAATTGTGACCAAATAAGAGCAAAATGCTATGAAATGTACTGTACCAGCTGCTGTTGGAGTTTACTGACTTGGCTTCCATGTCCATCTTAAACACGTCATGATTCATGACACCACATCTGCTCATATGAACTAAAAGCATGAGTTTGTGTGCCAAACCTGCTTGTTGTGTGATCATGAGTGGCTGTTCACGGTGACCTTTGATTCCAGCTTCTGAATCATTTCCTTTTGTCATCTCAAGGGAGTCACACCATGGCTCATTGCTAAAAAGAGATAAACCAGAGGAGCATAGAAAGAGGCCTTGAATTTTTGAGGAATAGCATTCCAGCTGCAGGTGGATGGCTTCCAGTCTTGCAGGATACTTGGCCCCTTTGATCAAGGGGGGTCCCGCCTGTTGATCAGCATCGGTTTGCCTTGCACTGCTCACGGTCGTGAAGACATTCACGATAGGCCCTGTCGAGTCCTTAATCAAGAGGGACAGAAGTTTGATGAAGAAACCAGACTTCTCTGAGGGTTGTTTGAAAAGGTTACAGAGGTGCTGCAGGGATCATTTGATGGCAGACACCGCCTGAGACCAGAAGCTTCTCAACCTCACTTGAGGATGGACAGAGTATATGCTCTGCATATTGTATTTTGGGACTGCTGGAGGAGAAAGAATTCTTGAGGTGGGGATGAATCAGATCATCCTCCAGAGGAGGATAACAATGGAACTGACCAGAGATGTATGTATCATGGTGTGGTTTTCAGGTTATTCACTTTAAATTACACATAACTAGCTGAACTTCTCTGCGGGATTTTGGAAGCATGGTTAATTTTGTTTCCTTTTCTTGTTACTGTTGCCATAAAGAATGCATTTCAATAATGTATTCAACATTTGTGGTGATGGCATTGAAGAAAATACTTTCAAGCCACATATTCATCTTGTTTCAGTATTAACAGTTTTTATTTCAGAGTCTTTGAAGCCTTTAAGTCTAGAAAAGAAAGAGTTTATTTCTGTGTTTCACAGAATAGTGTATTCATCGTGTTCCTTTTATGTTGTTACAGTGACTTTAGTGGACATTATTACTCAAAAAACATTGGAGAGAAACAATTCCATGTGATTATCACTGCACACTTGTCACCACGCTCCACTGTTAAATGTGTTGATTTTTCTCCATTTCTGTTCAGATGGCTTTCTGGAGAAACGTTTCCTTCTCCCCTTTTTTTTTATTGCTAGAAATACGTAATTTGTGCACATTTGTAGTTTTGCCATGAGGTATTTTTTACAATTTTGAGTCTTCATATGGTGCACTGAAGTTAGAGAGATTAATTTATGAGAAATGGTGCCATATTTGGCAGATGGAAATTCTTTTATATCACTTCTGTTCCTAATGTATATAGCAGGATCATCACAAACTTTTTTAGTTACTTTTCAAAGAGTTGTCTTTCACATGTAGACCAAAACTAAAGTTGAAGAAGACAGCCTGCCTCCATTCATGTGAGGGCGCCTTATGCCCTTCTTGGAAAGCACATTTTTCCTTGCTCCATCATTTCTAAATCATGTGAAGATGGGGTCACACTTTTTGTATTGCTTCACAATCTCAGATCAATGGAAATGCCACTATAATGGAATGAATCTTTGATGAATCTTTATTATCATTTTGGTGTATTGGAGTCAAATCCAGCTTTTCATTGAGGAAAAACCAGATTTTCAAAACGAAAAGTCAATTTAGTGGCCTCCAATTAGTAATATCTTACTAATGAAAACAAAACTCTGACACTATGTAGATATATACACTGAATGCATGTGCATTTTTACTGCTGAATTCCATCTTTCCAGTAGTAAGAAATAAACAAGTGTTCACAGATAGAAGGAAGTATGTTTTGCCTTCCCTAAATTTTCAGAGATGCAAGTTATCAACCTGTTTGAATAGTCATGATTACAACAGTGAAAACCTTCACGTGGCACAGACTGAATATGAAATGTTACTGGAGTGTTCCAGCAGTGATGCGACTGGGGGCCTTTCAGAAGGAGGACAGGAGCAGCACCGTGGAAGCCTCTGACTTGCTACTTCCAGTCTGCTTGTTTAGGAAGCACCATCTCAAAAACACAGCAGGCTGAGGAGCAAGCTGCCTGCCCAACAGAAAGGAGTCTCTCGTGTCAGTGTCCTGACTTGGCACATTTGGCTGGGTATGTGATAGATGTGGAGACTAGAAGCTGAATGTTTTTTAAGATATCAAATACTGGCAATCAATACAGTAAGAGGAAATATTTTTTAAAGGTGCCTCAGAGTATTTTCATGCAAAATCAAGTAGGATGTTTAGGATCTGTGTAGATGATTTAGCAACTCCATATTGAGAGTGTCCACAAACACAACTCATTTAAGAAAAAGCAACAAGATAAAAACTATCAAATGCATGCTGTCATTAGCACTTTCTCTTTTTTTTAACTTGTGTACCTATATTTTTTAACTGCCCTCCTAGCATCCATTTCTATATGCACCAATAAAGCTAGCAGAGCCTTGGTTCGTGGTTTTCTCATTCAGGAAATAATTATAGACACTACTGTTAAGTGTTAGTCAAAATTCAATTCTCCTTTAACTCCCTGACGCTGAGACCCTACTGAAGAAACACTTAAGCACCTTTATTTGCTTTCTTTTCTGTCTTGTAAATTAATTTCTTTATTAAATTCCCGACAGGTAGGAATACTTTTTTTTTTCCCAAATAATCTTACTTATCTTTTTTAGCCTTTGTGTTGTTCCATATCATGAAGTGTTCATTCCTTCTAAATGATCATGAGTGGGCAGTAGATAAACAATTTAATTTGAAAGGTTAAACTACATACATAGATTGAATATTTGGCATTAATATTTGCATCTCAGAGATTGAGTTGAAATGAAACTTAACCATATCTAGAAAAGTTGCATGGTGAGTACAAGAAAAAAAAGTAATTGGGTTTAATATTTCATCAGGAAAAGCACCCTGTGAAGACTTGCAATGTGTTTATTTTGTTCAAGAAGCAACTACTTCTGGTGCTAGTATATATTTTTCCTTTTGTTGGCAAAGCTACAGTTTGAACCGCCAGTGTGGTGTTGTATCTTTTAGTGGCATTCCTCCAAGTAGATATGATTTGTTTTGTTTAGTTTGTGACAGGAACAGTAGTTCCTCTACCAGTCTTTTCAGCTGTAGAAATGTGTAGTGGTATTAGTCTACACAGTTTCTATATCCCTGACTTTTTCAGGTATGATTAATTCTTGTTTCTTTGAGAGTTTTCAGTATTTGTTTCATACGAAATTTTGTAATCTATCTGTTACTCCAGTGCATTAAAACCACATTGTGCAGAAGTCCTGCTACAGAGGCTGCAAGTCTTTTAAGCACTGTATGGAATATGTCTGACATACATGGTCCTTGTCTTCATATTCATAGACAAACTACAGGAAAGCTTTCTTTCAGGATGCTTTGGACAACTTTTTTTTTTTTTTCCTGAGGTAAAGCATGAAATGTTAAATCACAGAGCAATGATACAATGTATTTTTTGATTTATATTTTTATTTATTGCTGATCTTGATGTCATATTCTGATAGTGTAGCAAAGCAGAATGATACTCTTCATCCAGTTGTTTATATATTCTTTTAGTCTATGGTGTAAGTAGTATGAATGAGTTTCAGAATGATCAAATCCATATATCTGCACATGTGTAAAGTATAGAGTTTGAAAGGAGTAATTCTTAAGATTGATGTACAGTGTGGAAAGTTAGCAGTGGCCCCACTGAGCATTGTGTCCATGGATGGGGTGCATGGGACCCCCAGTTGCTTGGCGGTGCAACAAGAGAGACAAAGCAACCCAAATGAGATCAGAAGACCTTTGGTCCTCATGGGAGGGTGGTGCTTGTATGGCCAGGGGCTGTGCCAGGACATGTGGCTCAGATCCTGGATCCCCATGGGGTGTTGAGAGAGTTGTTCCACTGACCGCCCCACAACTGGGATCGTAAACCTGGCTCAGCCATGCAAGGCTCCTCCCTTGGCTGTGCCTCCCCATCCCCAGCAATGACCAGGGGACAGAGATGCATCCTCTCCTTGAAAAGCTCTTTGAGACATGCGGGAGGAAGGACCCAGGTGTTGTGCTTTGTCACAAGGGGAATTTTACCAACTTCAGCAGTGGGGTTTTGCCTAAATCAGGACTACTTCAGTAAGAACTGCAGAGATATTCTCAGCCTATTTATTGAAAGTGATGAAGAGGTTCAAGGCATGCAGAAGTTGACCCTTCCCTTCCAATTTCCTGATCTCTGCTGCTTGACCATCTTAAATTATATTTTAAAATCTCTGTGTTTTACCTAATGAGATTCTTAAAATTTCACACTAAAGACTCACACAAAACACATCTGCAAAGATAGTGGTCAAAAGAAAGTCTAATTTGTAGACATTGCAAAAATTCTATTTCAGTGACTGGAATTAAAACTAACATTGATTTTTTTTTTTCCTTTTCTGCAACTTGTTTTTATGGATGTCAGTGTTGCTGTAATGTACAAATGAAGGTTTTCTTGCACCCTCTGTTATTAAAGTATTTTATATGGTGGTTGGATTCATTAAATGCAGTTAGAAACAAGTGCCTGCCGCCATCATTTCTGAAAAAGATACAGAAAAAATGGAGTTTGTATTTAAAAAAGAGATTTGGAGTGTTGTTTTTGTTTCAATTTATTTTTAAATGCATCCAATTATCAATGCTGCTTGGAAATTGAATTTTCTTTGAAAGCAGGGGGCCTTAACTTAACCTGGGACCGTTACTGTTTTACTTGTTTCTATTTAAAAAAGAAATTGTATGAATTTCCCAGATCCCATTGGTACTTGCACACTTTTCTGAAGTATTATGGAGAGTTGGGTTGGTGAAAGAATGTTTTACATATTGTTAACATATATGTGGATATTCTTATATTATTGTACATGTTTGGGAAAATATCACACAACTTTAAAAATGTTGCTAATAGATGTATGTATCTGACTTTTTCCTTTGGAAAATATTATATATTTTTATTTGTATTTTTTACTTTTTTAAGTTCATCTATATGTGCCGTTATTTTTGTATTGCAAATGGTCTCATAAATGAAGTAGAAGAGATAAAAATACAAAGAAAAGTAATTTGGCAAGGATTTCAATGCTTGGGGGGAAAAGTGCATGGGTCAGCATCATATTGTCAATACTAGAAATACTTTGAGTGTCTTAGCACTGTAAATATGTCACAAGACCTCTTTTGATGAATAGTGTAAGGAATTGAAAGGTTTTAATCACCCATTTTAATTTGTTATTATTTACCACTTTCTTGTGGCCACTGGTCTTGACTTAATTGAACTCGATCAAACAGCATGCTTTTGTTTTTATTATTAAAATTTCTCCATGTTTTTCAGTTGAATATTGTTTTGTTTTCTTTCAGTTTTGTACTTCAGGTTTTGTTTCTTGCTTGTGAGAAGTTGATCTTCAGAATTATTTTTACACTATTTATGATTTATTTTCATAATGTAAAACGTGTGTAATTATTAAAATCTTAATCCAACCATTGGTGCTGATTTTGAATAGTTATAAAGTTCTTAATGTTGGTGCAAAAAAGTGTTCTAGTCTGTCTGGATTGGAAAACGTGTGTGCTGCTTTGTGCCAACCTGGAGTTTGAAGTCTAGAGCAAGTTGTGTCAGACATTTGCACAAAAATCAGGGCCTCTGCCACATGTTCTATTTTCCTGCAGTGTGCAGTAAGAAAACTCACCTTCCTCTTCCTATTCTTAATGTGTCTTTCCCCTTCAAAGTAGAGTCTCTTCCGTTATCTTTTCTAAACAGGGAGCATGGGCTATGTGAATCCACAAATCATGTAAGGAAGTAGCTTTGCTGCAAAGCTTAGAGCCTTTCCTCGCTCTGGGAAAGTTGCAAAGATCTGTGTATTAACCCAAAGTTGAAACTATTGCTTAGGCAAGTTCAGAGGCACCCTGGGATATAAAGAAATAAAGCTGAAAATCACCAGTCTCCCCTTTCTGTAATTCTGAAGGTGAACAATAAACCTGACCTGCTGAGAAATAAAGATGAGTGCAGGCAGTGTCTCAAGTAGCAGTGCAAGCTAGAAAATGTGAAGGTCTGTTTTCCACAGATTCAGTTTGTTCAGTAATGATGGAACATAATAATTATTGCAAAATTGTATATTTTTAAGCACCCTGGTTTAAGAAGACATACATTTGCAGGAGTCTTCTTGAAAAAAAAGATTTTAAAAAATGAGAAAACACAGGGGAACAGCTGTAATTTCTTCAACACATTATTTAAATGTTTGGATTTTCTAAATCTCAAAACATTTCAAACAGAATACTCCACATTGTTTCCTTTTCCATCACCTCAAAAATGGAGTCACTGTAGGTGGAGAGAATTGTAGGTGGAGAGGTTTGGCCTCTAGTATTAATTCTTGCTAATCCCCATAAATGTCCATTAATCTTATCTAGCTCTGCTTTAGACTCTTGGAGGGACTAAAAATGTCTTTGCTCCCACTCCTGGATGAGGTACTTCCAGCTTCTGCATGTGCTGTGCTCTGCCAGGCTGGGCGTGTGGCCCTGAGGGCTGCGAGTGCTGCTGCTGCCCCAGCCAGGCAGCCCTGACCCAGGTGACATCCTTGCTTCAGCCATGGCCACTCTTGCCCTTTTCTTGCTTCCCTCTTTCTTCTACTTTCATGGAGGAATGCAGTTCTAGATGTCCTGCCAGAAAAGAAGCACATGTGTTCTGGACTGCTGCCAGAGCAAACACCCTGTGGGTTTCCCGTTCAGTCCTTTGACAGCATCCCTGTTATTTTTCACTACTCTGCTCCCTTTCGAGTTTTAGATGCTTTAGAGCCAAACCTCAGGTAACCAATATCCTATAGCCTTCACATCCTACTGCACTCATGGGGTGTGACTTTACTCTGGCATTGCCTCCTATTCACACGTCTCCTTCATAATTTTGGGATGTGCCAAAGCACATGCAGGACTGCATGTCAAATGCCTGCCACATTGGCCTCTTTTTTTTTTTTTTTTTAAATGGAGCTTTAATTAAATACTTTAAGGCTATTATGCAACTCTGCCTTGTGGACCTACTAATGCTGCTAATCCCAACCCGAATAAAAAAGAATGCAACCGAAGTGGCTTTTTATGTCCTCATCTCACACAGTTTCACCTTGTAGTTCAATTATAATAACCACACACAAATGTTTAAAAAAACCAAAAAACCCAAGGAGCTGACAAAGCATTTCATGTTCCAGCAAAGTAGTAACAACTTCACCCAAAGAAATATTGAAAGAAAACAAACAAGGGAATGCCAAAAACATTTAAGTCATGTTTCTGCAAGCAGTCCTTCTGTCTTCCCGGGGTTACTAATTTGTCTTCCTTTGGCTTCTGTGAATTTCCAGATGGAGTACTCACAGGGCATCCTCCTCTCCCACCTCCTAGATGCAGTAAAAAAATACAGTGGTTTGTTTCATATATATGTATCTATATGTATGTGTGTGTACACTCATATGTAGGTATATATGTATGTACATCTTCATGTGTCTACTTGAACATATATAAATATGTATATATACATGGCCAGTAGAGTTCAGCAAATACTGTGCACAAACCTCTTCAGACATAATCACTGTCTGCTAGTATAGTTGTACTCAAGCTGCTTTAGTTTTTCTCCCAGATTAAAGGTGGACACAGCTCCTGTCACATAACCAAGATGCAGGTTTTGTTCATGTGCTTATACCAAGACAGAATGTTCAATAGTAATAAATACCTTGATTATTTCTGTATGTGCAGTTACAGCTTGACCGAGTTTCCAAAGTGCCCACACCTAAGCGGAGCTGCCACGAGGTCTCTGACATCACCTGTGGCTGCTCCCTCCTGGAGCTAACAAGTACCTGGTAACTTTTTGCCAGCTTTTAGGATCTCTCTTCTATTTGGTATATTAAAATTGTTGTGAGGTAATCGATTCTGATTGAGATAAAACTGATAAAAACAAATGTTGATGACACACCCTGTGCTTAACTGACTTGGGGCCCTGCTGGACCGGTTGCTGCATGAACTCGCGGGCCAAGTCCATTCCCTTCCCAGAGCAAACGCCAAGCAGCTGCCTGTCCCTGGGAAGGTGCAGACAGGTATGGTTTGTCCATCTTTAAATTTCTGTACTGACACAGATCTTCAGTGCAGATCAGTTTCCACAGCAATCCATCTGCAATGGGTTTGCTTCTCAGGATGCACCAGCAATATATTGTTTTTCAGGGGAACTCCTTCACAGTTAAAAACTGAGCCAGAGGCACCTTACTTGGGTACTTTGGGTAGCTCTTAGAAATATGTACTCCTTTTCATCCTTCATACAGGAAGCCAGGCTGCTGGTTTCTGGTACTGTGCCAGGACAAAGCCCATATACAAGCATGGAAAAAAGTAAATTAAAATGTTTGGAAAGCAAACAGAGCAGGCTGGAATAAACAGCATGTTTTGGTTTGCGTTTTTGGTTTTTCACTGAAACACAATATTTAAAAAAAAAAACCAACACAACTATTTTTAATCTATTCTAATCCTGCTATGCAGAGATAGCTCCCAGTATTTACTGCATAGCATTATGAGGGCAAGTGGTGCTGCAAAGGCCTGTTTCTGTGTCAGGGTCTCTGCTACTCTTGGGGGAGAGACCTCCTCTGCTCTACACATGAGACTTGGCAGCCTTACTCCTGCTCGTGGTATCAAAAGAGCATGAAAGAACTAGGAGCCAAAAGGGAGGGATATTTTCTTGATTGTTAAGCCCCTTTCCATGGCTTTGAAAGAACAGGGAAACAACCTCCCCCTTCTAAGAAGCTACTTCACCTACCACTTCAAGCTTTCTGGGTGAAGTTTGCTATTGCTTCAAGCAATTACTAAGCTAGCTGTGAACAAACCTGCTTTTGCTAAACCTGAAACAAAAGCCCTGATACAAGGCTGTCAGTGCATGCTTCTAAAGAAGTAGCAGCACAGTATTTTGTATATCCTTAAATATATTTGTGGTCCAGGGTTTCTGTGTGAGCAAGACCAGGCAGATAAGCAGCAGAGATTTTTCTAGTCTTGGCATCGGCAGCAGCCCGGGAGGAAGGGACAAGGCTGTGCTCGGCACCGACAGAGGGCAGGCACCAGCCCAGTGTGGGAAAAGCATCTCTCCTGAAATGCCTTGGGACTCACAGCCTTGGATGCTGCCATTCACTGCCTGGCCCCAGCCTTTCTGTACATTGCTGGCACAAAGGGATTGCTGCAAAGTCCAGTATATAAGGTGTAGTACAACTTGAACTGCATCCACCCTATGCTAAATATCATTCCCAGTTTTCAGAGATGCAGGCAAAATGGAAAAGCATTGCAGAGAGCATTCCTGATAGGCTCTAGCCTTGGCTCTGTTTGGAGGTTAGCAGATCTAAATGCCTGTTCTCTTCTTGAGCCCCATCAATGAATCTCATCGTTGCCTGTACAATACTGCCCTAGCTGACAGTTTTGGCAACTCCCTCATGTCTTTTTAAATCTTTCTGCCTGGACAAGACACTGAAGACAGGCAGCAGCTGTCTCTGCTGGGATATAGAGGTGGAGCTGCTATGACTTCTGCTACGCTGTTGGTTTGTGAGATGAGGTTTCCAGTGGAGCAGTACAGAATGTGAAAGCTTCAAATTTAACACTGAGAAAGCTCAAGCAAATGACTGGATGGAAAAAGTGCTGTCTAGAGAAGCAGAAAGGTGGCTTGCTGGCAGAGATATCTAAAAAAAATGTAAAAATTGGGAAGTATGTTTCTTCAATCTGCACAATTTGGGATGACTTGCTGGATACTGATCAAGAAAAAGGAAGTATCATCAGCACAGGAAATGATGTGGCTTTACATATGCTCTCTGAAAGCTCTTCCAAACATAGTGCTGCAGGTGGCACAGACGAGCTACAGATGGGGTGGCAGGGCTGTGGGCGAGAGTTCCTGCTGTCTGTTCATGCAGCTCAAGGAGCAGCCTCCAGAGGAGATGGTGCATGCTTGGAGGTAAATCTGTGGTGTTCCACCAGCAGCTCTGCTGTTTAGAAATGTGATGCCATTTGGTGTGAATTCTGTCCTTCTTCCCCCATCTTATTCTCCCCTCTTTTTATTGTGGGCTTTGATGTCCAGTGAGATGGTTATCAAGTATAACCATGAAGAAGTGCCGCATTCGAGCGAGTCACATCTGTATTGCTGCTGTGGTTACAAAGTGATCAAAGACTAGGTAGATTTAGATGTTGCCCAGACTTAAGAGTGAACCAATGTATTTGAGCACCAGGGCTCTTTTCTACTTACATGTACAAAACTCGGCAAACTGTAGATCTTCCTAATTTGCTTCACTCTACAAGAAATGGGCAAATACGGATACTGGCTTTGATTGATGTATACAAGTAGTATCTCAGCCTACTTTTACAAACAGATTTTGGGCCATAAGAAGCACAGAGGGACATTGAATCATGACCTTGATTTTGATTAAATAATCCGCTTTGTGTTCCTCCCCATTTGCCCCCCGGCATATTTGTGGCAGCGGCGCTGTGGCCACCAGAATGACCGACGACTGGCAGGAATGGTAGGATCGCCCGTGGGAGCTGAGCACCCGCCCGCCTCTCCTGCCGCCCCCACGCACCAAGTCTGTTGTTTTGCGAGTCTGTGCTGGTTTGCATCCCTAGGGAAAACAAACAAAAAACAAACAAACAAAAAACAAACCAAACAACAACAAAACTCCAAGGCACGGGGCTCACCCGCGGCTGGCCCGCCTCAGCTCAACAGGAAACACGAGTCCCCCGAAAGGAAAACCCAGGGGGATCAGGGGGATGGGGGAGCGGTCGTAACGGGACGTCCCGTCCTGTCCCGTCCCGTACGCCGGGGAAGGCGGGAGGGAGGGCGGCGGGGAGGAGGGGTTTGGCCGGGGCCGGCGCCGGCATAAGAGGCGGGGAGCCCGCCGGCAGCTGGGACGGACGGTGTTCTCTTGAGCCGTGCCGTGCCGTGCCGTGCCGTGCCGTGCCGTGCCGTGCCGTGCCGTGCCGTGCCGTGCCGTGCCGTGCCAAGCCTGCGGCGGGATGGAGGAGCTCTACAGCAAGGCGGAGACCCTCGCCCTTCGGAGGAAGCACATCGGGTAGGGGCGGCGGCGGGGCCGGGAGAGGGGCAGAGGGGAGGAGGAGGAGGAGGAGGAAGGTCAGTCTCTAGTTGACAGCGCCCGTCCGGACCCGCTCGGCGCTGCCCCGGGGCTGCTAGTGCTGGGCAGCCCCTCCGGCCCCGCGGCGAGACCCAGCGGGGAGGGGGACGTGGACACACAGAGGACCTGTCAGCCCTCTGGCTTGGGAAGTCTCGGGGCCAGCCGGCATTCCCTAGGTGGGTGGGGAATGCCGTCATTAAAACACTGCACATCAAACGCATCATCATTCACTTTTCCAACAGATCGAAGCAAGCAGCCAGAATGTGGTACCCAGGTGTATGTCTAAAATGTGGCTGTGCAGGGTTGGGGGTTTTTGTGCATGCACCAGCCGTCTCTGTTGAATGAAGCTGTGGCTATTCCTTAAGCCGAGTTTAACTGAGGGACATGCAGGAGGGCTGCCAGAGGTTGTGATCTGAGCAATAGCCCTGGCTGTGCATGTATCTGATCCCTCTGTACGGCAACGTTAGTTCATACATGATGAGCAGCTTTAATTATTTCTTCAGTGGATGTTGCCAAGTGAAAAGTAAGTCCAGGTTGTAAAAACAGATATATTTTGCTCATCGCTTCTTAAATGTGTAGCATATATAGAAAGTTTACTAAAAGTTCGTAACTAACAAAAGATTCGTTAAAGTCATGGCCTCATAAAGAGAGAAAATCAACTGCTTTTTAGGGGCCAGCTCATTGTTAAGGGAGTCCTGCCTCAGCAAGGATTGTAGGATTGAGCAGTGCTGGGCAAACAAAAAAAAAACAAACTTGCACAGAATGAACTGACAGGTTAGAGAAAGAAACCCGTGGTCAAGAAATGGCCAATGATGGTGGACATTGCTTTCAAAGCACAGCAGAGAAATAGCTGAAGATGTCAGAAAAGAACTATGCAATAGGGCTAGAAGCTGTGAGAAAGAAAGCAAACTACTTCAGTATCCAGGAGTCACATTCAGGCTTTACAAGTTCATAACCTCACTATACCCAACAGTAACTCTCAGACTTACCTGGAAACAACTGTGTTTATCCAAGGTCATATAAACACCACTACAGTTCAGAAGACTTTCCTTCTGCTCAGTAATATCATTCAACATAATTACATAGTTGGCATATTCTCCAAGAGTGGGGGGAGGGCAAAAAAAAAAAAAAAAAAGTGTTTAAGGAGTACTTTGGTTAATTTTATAAGGAGCTTGAGTTTTGCTGGAAGTCAGTGTGATTTAGATGCTTATAAAAAGCTGCTTTTAAAGGTTTTATCCAAAGGAGACAGGGTGAGAATGTGAGGTTTTTAGGACCTGCTCAGCACCTCTGAAAATAAAGCCTGCAAGGCATTATTGTTTTGTTCTTGACTGTGACCTCTATATGCTACAGTCATCCATTGCGTAATGATTTTTTGGCTATTGTGTAAAACAGTGCTTAACAGCTTACTTTAGTCCCAGTGAGTTACTTGGCCATAGATGTCTGTGAGGCATGTAAACAAACAGAACTATGGCCTAGGAACACAGCAGGACATATAAGGATCTGAAACGACGTGCAGACACTGCTCTCCTGTGAAATCAATTGCAGGCAGTCAAGCTTTGAGAACACCCTTATTAAAGACCAACTTCTGTTCCCATTGTGCCTGGGGAAATGCATGCCTTTTCACTGTGAGCAAGAGCCCCTGCTTGACCACCAGCTGAATGACTCACAAGCTCTTTGCAGAAGAGAAGAATCAACCCCCTCAACACTCAAAGGAGAGGGGAAAAATGAGAAAACTAAAATGGTGTTATATTTATTCTGTTTTAGGTCTTCCTGCAAAGTTTTCTATGCCAAGGACCCTCTGAAGATAGTGCGTGCTCAGGGCCAATATATGTTTGATGAGAAAGGAGAGAAATACTTAGACTGCATCAACAATGTTGCACATGGTAAGCAGTTTGGCTTGTGAGACTGCTTCCATTCCTTAATTTCCAATAGGGATCGGGACACATTTCTACCCAGTGGTGATCACAGTGCTTCTCTGAACGTCCTTCTGTGGTTCAGTAACTGACTGCTTGCAAGTAATAACTAATTATTTTCTTCTTTAGTGGGCCACAGCCATCCGTATGTGATAAAGGCTGCAACAAAACAGATGGAACTTCTCAACACAAACTCCCGCTTCCTGCACGACAACCTTGTTCAGTATGCACAGCGTCTCACAGCCACCCTGCCTGAGAAACTCTCTGTTTGCTATTTTGTTAACTCTGGGTAGGTCTGAATTGTATTTTTTTATATGACTATTTTTAATGACTATTTTGCTCCTGTTTCAGACAGACACTCAATGCAGCTTGGTCTAAATCTTACTAAGTAGGACTTAGTAACATGCAACAAAAATATATCCAGTACTGATCAAAACTTACTTCCTATTTGCAGCCATCATATTTAGAGTGATGGCTCAAAGCAAGAGAGCCAAAACATGAAACTGGCCTGCTGAATGCTGTGCAAAAAAAGTTTGGGGAAAAAAGCAAGAAGAAGAAATTAATTCTGCAAATTGGTGAATGTTATATACAGACTGATGAATGCCATCTGTAAATTGACAGATAACCTTGGAATCAAGTTAGTCTTCTTTAGGCAGTTCAGTAGTCTGCGATCACTTACATGTCCAGAGCAGACAACCTGCAGGGACATGTGAGCAGAGGGACTGTGACAGATCAGGCTGGAACCTTGAGTCTTCAAGATTTGTGAAGTGTGAAGATTTGTGATGGTGCAAGCACTGGGGAGAACAGAGTTGTGGAGTGTGGGAGATGGGACATTGCTTTTTGGGGATTAGTGGCTACATTGTGTTCTCAGTTGCAAATTGGTCTCCTTTGTACCAAGGCGAGGTAAATATCTACAGGCAAACTGGGGGAGGGAAATAAAGCATCTCTTTGTTTGCTGTTTATACAAAGGGCTGTTTTTTCTTTGCCCCCTTACATGGCACTTATAGTCTCAACCTTAGCATTGTAATCTATAGAGTAACAGAGTCTGCTGTGTTGATTTATTATATCCATGAGTCCTATGCCTTGTCTTCTGTCAGAATACCCTTTTAGCTGGAAGCACTTCTTCACTGTTATGCTGTTGTGTCTGTTACTATGCAGGTCTGAAGCAAATGATCTTGCTTTACGACTGGCTCGGCAGTACCGTGGGCACCAAGATGTGATCACCCTGGAAAAGTAAGTACGCAGAGTAGCTCGTGTGAACGCAGCCAGCAACTCCTGCCATTACTTCAGAAGCAGCTTTGCAGCAACCCCCTGCGGTTTGTACTCCACTGCCTGCTGAAAGAAAAGTTTTGTTGCTTTTGTCTTAGAACAGGTCAGGAAATCCCTTTTTCACATTTGGATAAACACAAATTTTGAAGATCTCTGAAAAATAAGCTTGTCGGTCACCCCAGAAGGTCAGTCTGTTAGAGGGCATTTCCCACAGAGACTCCCAAAGCAATTCAGGCCAGAGACTTAAATGCTGGTTTCAACAGCAGTGAGTGGTCTGGCTACTGGGCTGCTCTAAAAAAGGGCTTTCTGTTTGTCACGTGTTGCTGGACACGTTTCATTTTGCACAAACAAATACTCAGTGATCAAGAAGAAAGATCCTGTAGTTCTGCAGCAGTGCTGCAATGATACTCAACTCTCCTCCAGTGAACACAAGTATGCACACAAAACCAAGTGGCTGCAAAATCAGGAGCCATTGAGAGGGCTGACAGCCACAGGGTAGGTGGCTGACCACATTTCAGGGTTTTCCTATCCTAGATGCAGCTGTAGGTTTGGTGACTATAGTACTGGATTTTCTTCTTAGATTGTGATTAGAAAGTCCAGACAGAGTAATTGCAAGGGCACATGTCTCTATCTGAAAAGCACAAAGCTTATTTGACTCAGCTGTGTTCAGACCCCTGTCAGCCACACACTAATCTGTGTGTGTTCTACTAAGAGATCGTGACACGTCTTTGATTTGGTTTGAGGTTCACTTTGCTTCAAGTTTATGGCTGAACAAAAGTGTTTATTATTCTCTCAATTAATGCTACATGCTTTAGGTTCAAAAGGCTCTGGCTCCTCATTTCTAAATCAAATGGCCTCAGTAGTAGCCAGCTTTAGCATACTAAGCAGTATAAAACTTTTTTATTCAAACAATATCCTTTTCTTGACAGTGGGTTCTGCCAAACTCTCTCTCCTGCAGTGCCAGCAGGGCAAATAGTGGTGTGCTGCATAAGGTCCCCACTTCTCAATGCAATGCACACTCCTGAGAGTCTTCACAACCATGTTGGAGTCTAGCTTGCAAAGCTTGGGCTGGCCAGAGTGGGGCCCATGGGTTGGAAATGAAGGAGCTGGACCCACCCTTCAGCTCCAGGTAAGGCTGCTAGGGCAGCCACCTCGAAGTCAGTGCAGTCCAGGGGACATCATCTTAGTCTGTCCCCATGCTGGCACTTGCTTTTATCCTGTTTCCACTCTTGCTAGTGAATTAAAGTCCACAGCAATTTCATATTGTCTTTGAGGGAAAGCCTGAGTAAATTAAATCAAGATCCCTTCACAAACAATGCTGCTGTGTTGCAGATACAGTTACTTATTCTGGATTATGTATAGGCACAGTTGTAAATTTAGCTCTTCTATACATTTGGTGAAAAGTGACTTGGATATTTAACACTCACGCAGTGCTTACCATGGCCATGTTACATCTCTGATTGACATCAGTCCCTATAAATTTAATCAGCTGGGAAAGGACAGCAAGAAGGAGTATGTGCATGTGGTAAGTGTGGTTTCTGTTTTGGTTTGGGTTGGGTTTTTTTGTCATTTTTTTGCCTGTGATGCAGCATATTGAATTACCCACTTCTGGAGTAAATATACTTTCATTCTGTTTTGCTGATGCTAGTGTACATATGCTTGGCTGTTTTTCAGTGGAATAAATACAGCAAAATTGTTTGCCTTTGGATTTCTAATCAGGTGTTCAGCTGTGAGGCTGATTTCCTTCCTTTTGCTACAGGTTTTCTTAGTCACTGCATTAGTTACACAGTTTGATGAAATTAGCCAATATCCATTGAGTTGGTTTGGCTAAAAATATGCAGGACTTTGAGTCTAGTTCCAAAAACTGGAAAGGCAGATTGCACAAGTTTACACAGATTTGGGTATAGGACTCATGGGTGTCTAAGGGAGTGTGATTTTTCACCTAAATTTGTGTATCTTAAAAAGATAAAAATTTTTTTCAGTCCAGAAATATACACCAAGCAGGCCTTTCCTATCTAGACCTCCTTGCATTAACTGCACTGCCAAAGTTTTAAACCTTTTTAAACCACTTCCTTTCTCTTATTTACTGAACCTAACACCATTTGTAGAGGCTTGAATGTCCTACAGATTTGTACCATTACTAAAATGCTGGAAGGGAAGTGACAGACTGGAAAACCCTGCTCTCCAGTTGCAGAAATGGATCTTCTGCAAGAATCTGAAATAAGGTGGTGGATGGGTACTCATTATTGTGTCTTCAGGGAGAGGAAGGACAGTCTTGAAAGGTGGATGAGGTAGATGATGGTTCTTAACAACAGCTGCTTTCAGTAATATTGAACGCATGACAGGCCCAGATTGAGTTTAAGCTCCAGTAAGCATTTTTGCAATTCAAAGCAAACATCCAGGCTGTACTAACTCCTATCACCTATTTGTGTGGAAAGCCAATAAAGTGGAGCAATAGAAAAGAAAGTAAATGTTTCACAGAAGGATGGCCTTTATAAAAACAAATAAATGAATTGGTCTTTTCAGGCTCCTTCTCCAGATATCTACAGAGGGAAATATAGGGAAGACCACCCAGATCCAGCAAGTGCTTATGCTGAAGAGGTGAAAAAGATTATTGATGAAACACAGAAGAATGGACGCAAGGTGTGTGTTTTGTGCTCTGGAAATGCAGAGGCTTCATCTATTTATTATGGCATGGGGGCATGTAACAGGCAACTAAGGACTTGTTTCTTTCCCAATTTCATGTGCTTCCCTCTCCCTTCATTTTTCTGCGACGGGTTCTGTGTTCAAAATGGGCCATTTTTCTACCTGATGCTCTTACCATAATTTTTCTAGGCATCAATGAAAGGATCAATAACACAGTTTTATATAAGCAGATACAATCGAAGCTGTTAAATTTCCTATTTTATGCATTGACTTAGTAGATTGTAAATATTATAGGGAAAGGTTTGAGGTCAGCTGAGAAACTACATCACAAATTCTAGTAAGCATATATAAAAAATTCCAGGGCATGGAGAAAATGTATTGGTTAAAATCTTGATACTACATTTCTGAGCCTATTTACTTAAGATAACTTCAAAGTCATATAAAAAGGTGAAACTTTCAATGACCTTGACAAAACCAGAAAATTTCTGAACAGGGGTACCTAAAATGTGTGTTAATCTTTTATATGATGGCATTAGTGTGTTGAGACTTGTAGGGCTTGATCCAAAACCTGCTGAAGTCCCAGAAGACTTCAGCGGAGACTGGAACATGTTCCCTTCTAGTCCAACGGACTTACATCACCCTTCTTTTAGTTTCTTCATCAATTTCTTTTTTTTATTCTCTACTAACGGATAGTTTTGTTTTTTCTTCCCTTGTTTCCTTTCTTTTGCATATTTCTTAGGTTTTGGTGACATAGACCTGTGGCAGGACAAGTTGTGCTAAAGGCTAAGCCTCACATGCTATGGGACGCTTCGTACTCTTTGGCCGTATACTCAAATGTAGTGTACGGTTCTTTACACGTTACTGCTCGGCCTTGTTTCCAGGAAGACTGCACCAGCACAGAGACCTCTTGATGCTCAGGGAGGGGTTCACAAGTGGTGTGGGGATGCAATCCCTTAAATAGCAGACTTATGCTGAGACCTTGGGGTAATATCGTATCTCTGCTGCATAGACCTCTGCTGTTGACAAGAAACGAATTTTGATGTTCCAGTGTGTCTGATCTGCTGTTCTTACACTTCCTGACTTGAAATAACTTTCTTTTTCATTCCTAGCAACTGGAATTATTTCATCTGTAGACTTTTTCTCTTCTTTTGTCAAGTGCCTCGTGCTGACAGTTTATTTGCATAGTTATTTGCATTAGGCAGGGGTGCCCAAAGGCTAGCCGCAGGTCATCTTACAGTTCAACTTCTACCCACCTCTACCTGGTGTTCAGGATTCAACAAAAAACCACATATACCTGCAAGCTTTATTAACTTATTAGGGAAAATGGCACCCACTGTTGTGTGTCTCCTGTAAACTAACATCTGTAAATAAATTTATGTAGCTCCCAGGAGCGTAATTCAACATCCACTGACACCAGGAAGTGTCATCCAATTCAACAGCTATAGGACAAGGGCTTAATGGAGATCCATGCATTCCCATCAGGCTGCAAAGGTGGCCCTGGCTACTGCAAATTTGGGCACTCCTGATTACAAAGTGAATAAATCCTTTAGCCATAGCTGTTTTCAAGACCCCTCAGTTGTCCAGCCCATTGCGTGATTAAATAAAGGCCCACATTTAAACATTTATTTCTAGAGTGTTAGATATCTGTGCCAAGGCCAAGTAGATGAACACAGCTCTCACATGAGTTTGTCTCTTGTAGATTGCTGCCTTCATAGCTGAATCCATGCAGAGCTGTGGAGGCCAAGTAATTCCACCTGTGGGCTATTTCCAGAAAGTGGCAGAGTACGTACAGCACTTCACAAGGCATAAACGGGAAAATTAACCAAAGAAACAGCTTTTTTCACTATAGACTTATCTAATCAATTCAGCTGTTAACCTTTCCTGGTTTTGGCTATCTGTGGTTCATTTCTTATTGAAGAGTATGATTTCAGTTCAATTTTTTTAATGGAATATCAGCTAATTTTTTGGGGTAGATAATTGCCATTCTTTACCTATCTTTAATCCTCAGCCATAAATTTGATGGAAGATGAAGTTAAACCAGTTATAATCCTGCAGTACCATTGCAGTACTCCTATTTGACATTAAAATGTCAAAATTTTTCTTAACATGTAGCATACTAAAAATTCCATAGCTATAAAATAGCTATAACTGTATTCTTTCTTTTTTTATTGACTTGGCCTCACACTGCAGAATTTCTGTGATGCAGACTGCCTTGTCCTTTATTGCCTAGCCATGTTCTGCAGCACTAGACTTTCAAACTATTGTGTTTGTTTCCAGGTATGTGCGTGCCGTGGGTGGAGTGTTCATAGCTGATGAGGTCCAGGTTGGCTTTGGCAGAGTTGGGAAGCATTTTTGGGCATTCCAGCTACAAGGTGAAGACTTTGTGCCTGACATTGTCACCATGGGAAAGCCCATTGGAAATGGACACCCTATGTCTTGTGTGGTCACAACAAGGGAAATTGCTGAAGGTTTTGGTGCTTCTGGACTGGAGTATTTCAATACAGTAAGTTCATAGGTGAAGCTTTGCCTTTTTTTTTCTTTTGGTGAGCATTTAGCAGTTAGAAGTTTTCCAGGTGATCCAGATAACATCTGCATCCATCACTGCATCACACTACTGAGAGCTCGAGTCAACCACAGTCTAATATCTAAAAGCAAGTGAAGAGGCTTTGAAATATTCTCTGTATCAAGTGGTACATCATCACATGGACCAGCACAAGCTCTCTGGCAGGTCATGCATCTCAGCTCACATCCATACAGATAAATTCTTGCTTAGGTTTCTTTCCCTCTCCCCCTCTGAAATGTTGATCACGTAAAATTTAATTTTCTAGGATAGGCTGTGGTGGTGGAGCTCATGCCCAGGCAGACCTTGCTCTGCAGCTGACACCTAACAAAACAGTGACCCTTTAGGAAACATTTCATCTGTGTGCATGCCACAGAGGTTCAGTCTTCTCATTTACTGAGCCCTCTTTCTGCTCCTGTGACTCAGCCTTCTTCCCAGCTACCACAAACTCCCCTGTTTTTAATAGAGTTTATACTCTCTGGTTCAAAATATATCAAATCTGTCATCCACTTGCTCTTCCCAGGAGCATTTTGCCTGCACATGCAATCAGCTGAATGCTTCAGTCCTGAAATCTTCAAATTACTGCAACCTGAAGCTGAGGAAGAGGGAGCCCTTCCCTTGCCCAAGTGTAGGGGACAGTGTTCCACAGCCTGAATGGCACAAAATCCCCACCTTTTCAAGCTTTTCCTCATGACATGCCAAGCAGAAGAGGGCAAGTGAAAGCAACATGGATAGCCACAGAAGAATGTTTTGTTATGATGGGTTTTGATTTAGATGACATGTTTGTTTTGTCTTTGCTATCAGTTTGGAGGCAATCCAGTGTCTTGTGCCATTGGCTTGGCTGTGCTGGATGTAATAGAGAAAGAAGATCTCCAAGGAAATGCCACACGTGTAGGAAATTATCTCCTGGAGTTGCTGGCTGAGCAAAAGGAGAAACATCCCTTAGTAGGAGATATCAGGTGGGTACATTACAGCAATGTAATTCTTTCAGAGAAGAAAGTAACTATGCTAGAAAAAGCAACAAACTTGGTGTAAGGGGAAACATGTCATGATTTTGCTACACCTCTCTCTTAAAATGGACTACCCAAAACTGGTATTGTAAGGCAATACTTTTTTTAAAAAAAAGTTGTCCATCCATCTGCTTAATTAGTTACAAGCATAGCCACTAGAAAAGTTCTGGGAGAGTAGGAGAAAGAGCCATCCACAGGCACTAAGCAAGCTGTCCACACACCACTGTAATCATGCAGACCCTGTTAAAATCTCTGGTCCATTTCCTTGGGAGACGTTACTATGGATTTTCCTCATTTCGTGTTACTACCATGGCCTTCAAGTTTTTTGGGGGGAAAGGGTTGGGTTGTAGGTTTTTTATACTTCCTTTTTTTTCATTATTTGTCTCCTTGGCTTGAGATTTTCAGGATAAGAATGAAAGAAAATTATTCTGTCATTTTTATCTGGCCATGTAGCTTTAATGAGCCAGGTAAACTTATTTATCCAGAAATATCTGTTATCCCATTTGACTGTGTGCAGTCACCAAAAGATGACCAAAGATGAAGTCTCCTCTCTCATGCTCCTTCCCCTATTTGTCCTCTAGGGAAGGGAATTACAGTGTTAGAAACAGGTATTGCATTTGCAGCAGAAGGCTTGGGTTACTAACACGATTTCACTTGTCTGTACTTTTCTTTTCTACTCCAGGGGTGTTGGATTGTTTGTTGGAGTGGATCTGGTGAAAGATAAGCAAAAGCGAACACCAGCCACAGCTGAAGCCCTTCATCTTATTTACAAGTAAGTAGTTCTTAAAGACTGTGTGCAGTGATCAAACCCTCCTAATATTCTCCAGCAGTTAGTCATTAATTGAATTTTAGATTTGTGTAGTTTTTGGTAACATAGTACTTAAAAAAGAAAACTTTCAACATCTGTCTCAGCCTGAAGGAAGTGACAAGACACAACACAGTTTTATATCTGTGTCTAACACAGGTGTTCCCTCTTTCCACAGACTCAAAGAGCGTCAAATCCTTCTTAGTGCAGATGGACCCTACAGAAACATTTTAAAATTTAAACCACCAATGTGTTTAACAATGGAAGATGCAAAACACGCAGTGGAGACAATTGATGCGCTTCTTACAGGTATGTGTGTCTTAGGGCTCAAAGGAATACTCTTCTTTGTTCATTTCCCAATGAAACACCATCATAGCCTAGGCCATTACATGCAAGGAAAAGTAATCATCTGCATTTCTTGCCACTCATCAAACTGCTGTTCTTAATGCCAATTATTATAAATAAATACAAAGCCCCATATGTACTTCGTCCAAACTTTTAGGCAAAATCCTGCTCTTGAGCCATTCTCTCACAAACTCAGTGTTATTACTCATTTCTGGTCACATATGCTGTTTGTTAAGGAGTGAATATATTAATTCAGCACAGGCCTGAAACACACTGCAGATACACTGGTGTAACTTTCCATAATGCGCTCTACCTTTTCTTTTTTTCTTTTTGTTTGTTTTTTAAGTAGTGTACTGGAACGTGATTGTCTCACTCAAATTTAGCCTGAAGGTTTTCAGGTTCTATTTGTCTTTTACCTGAGGACCAACTCAGGGGAAAATAACATCACTTATACTGTTAGTATAAGGGCTCTTGGAGCCTGTTATACATGAAATGCTCCCATCTTCTGAGAATATAACAACTAAAGTTAAACTTCCATGAACCTGCTGGACAAAGGCAGAATTCTGCTCTGAAAGGTCTCTCTGATACCCCTGGGCTACAGTCAAATTCTTAATTTTATTCTGTTCTCTAAATACCCCCAAGCTATACAGTCCTGATAGATTAATCACATTGCCACGAAAAATGTTTTAGGAAGTATTCATCACTCTTCAGTTTTTCTTCTGCGTGATAAATGCCCAGAGGAATAGCTGATTGTTTTACTTCAGCCAGCTACTAAATATGCTTACTTACCACCCCCCCTCCTTCTTTTTAATTTAATTATTTTATTACTTTTTTTCAGAAATGGAAGAGGCCACTGGAATGAAGACAGAAAATAATGCATCTACAAATGTACAGTGTAAAAGAAAAGTATGTTTTAAAATTTTTTTAGCTCTTTTTCAGATAGGTGTTTGGCAAAGCAAGTGTAAATTACTTTGGTAGAGCATGCCTTCATTTTTGGTAGCGTGAGCAGCTCTGTGCCTTGCAGCTGAGCTCAGAGAGTAACTCACAGCTAGAAACCTGAGAGGATTTACCCTGTCTCACTGGGGTAAATCTAAAAAGAGCTGAGTAATCCAGACCTACAGCATGTTATAGGCAAGCCCCTCACCTTATCTGCCTGTATGCAAACAAGACCAACCAGACTTTGGGCTGCATGAAGTCATGAGCCCAGCAGTCAGCAACTACTGGTTCTTGGTATTACATGCTACTGAAAGATATTTGACTTTCTAAGCCAGCCTGCAGCCTGGAAGGTGTCCAGGTTTTCAGAGAGTTCCAAGGGTTTTGTTTCCACCACAGCTCCTTGAGCATGAATGGCTGACATGCATCCAAATTAGGACTTCTTAGATTGCAGCTCCAGCTTTGGATAAATCACATATGATTTCTCACACCCTTAAAAACATGTCACGCTCTATACAGGAAAGCTTGCTCAACTGCCCTTTGGTGGGTTTTGGTGGTGCTGTGGGGGTGGGAACGCAATAGCTCCGCTGCCTTGGGGTGTAGTAATCAAGCAGAGACCTGATGAGTTATTGGCTATATACCTAGATTTTACTAGGTTTGGAGTGCAAGCCTACTCTTACAGACATTTATACACAATCAGTTCAATTTCTTTCAGAACTAAGAAGTTGTGGCAGTAATAGAGAGTCAGGCAGAGCTACCTAATGGGAACCAGGTCCAGTGGCTGCCTGGTGGAAGACACACACATGCCTCCACTGACATCTCCTTTCTGTTTCAGACAACTGAAGAGAGTTCTCCACCAGAAGGTGCAAGTGAAAGCATCGGCCACATGAATGGAGCTGCCTGCCGACAAGAAAATGAGATTTATTCAAAAAAACGCTCAGTGCCAAGTAAAAGAATAAGAACATGAAGAGGGAAAGTTTCTTAATTTGGTTTGAATTTGTGTCCATCTTGCTTTTGAGATAAAGAGTGCAATAGTCTGAGTCCTAGGATCTGTTTGAGGCCTAGTCATGCCTTCCATAAACTGGCTGAATTCCTATTAGCTTCAGTAGGTTTAAAATACTTTTTCAGATACATGAGAATTGTGCCATGTGGTTTGAAATCTAGATGTGACAGAATGGACAAGTGATACAAAAATACCTTGGTGCTGGTGGCAGGCATGACATAGGTACACAGACTTGGTCGAAACTGCAGATTTACCCATATTACGCAGAATCTGATTTACTTAACTGCCATAAAGCCAATCCTATTAAGTTTAAAAATATATGCCTAACATGCTAGTTATACAATATTTTAAATTTCAATATGTAATATTGAGATGTTAATTACTTCCCATGTTTTAATGGCTGAATTCACTAAACAATGCTTGAGAAAGAAATTCTTATTATCTTCTAGTGTAACTTAGGTCCTATGGACCATATTCCCAGCTGATGTAAATTGGAGTAGCTTTGCTAATGTCAGCAATGCTCTATTAAGAGTCTACCACTCTAAGTGTAGAGACAATGTCTATGCAGGGCACTCTCACTATAAATTCAAAGAAAATGAAGAATCTAATTTTCTATGAATAAAGTGACTTTTATAAATATTTATATAGAGTAAGATTTTAAATTCTTTTTTCCAGAAGTGTATAGATTGAATCCTATGAGTCTATAAAATATGCACGTAAAGTATATATAATTTCAAACACACTGATTCATTGAATTTAACCTGAAGGTCTCTCAAAAAGAGGTTCCCAGGGACAGCCCAGCTTGCATTCCCATGGATTTTAGTTGTTTTGAGAGTTGTGGGAGTTACTACCTGATCCTGTCAAAGCAGTGCTGGTACTTTCTGTCAGTGATGATGAAGAGTTGCACACCAGTTGCATGGGATCCTGACACATAAATGCTAACACTGGGTTGGTTACTAAAAGGAGAGGACCACTGTATAAACCATGCATGCAACCAGTGCCTATCTGTGCTGTAGATACTTCAGCCTGACTTGCCTCGTTGTCAGTGCTAAATTTCAGTGGCAGCATACAAGTCCTGCTTTTCTTTCTTAGTACATGCACAATTCCATGCCGTGGAGGACACTGAGGGCTTTCCAAATAATTTGTACTTCAGAAAAAAATAGAAAATGTATTTATTTCCTCTTCAATGTTAATACCCTACATTCTGCTGTTTCCTAATTGCTCCTAATGATCCTACTGATATGACTGAAAATTTAGCACTTTATCTAATTTCATGTTTTCCACAATTTGCTACATTAATATTGATGTTTCTGGTGTAACGCTTTCCAACATCCTCAAGCTGACTTATTTTCTGTTTCATGATCCTTGAATAATTCTTCCATAAAAATAAATCTCTTGTTTGTAATGACGATGGGTTTTTTGTTTGTTTTTTTTTTTTTTTTTTTTTTTTGTTTGTTTTAATTTTATTCTTCAGTAATGCCTATTTGCTGAGGGAAGTAACTTCAGTTTTAGCTGGAGGTTGTCCCCATGCCAAAGCAGAACTGACTAGGCTGTGTTTCCCCGAGGCACTCAGCTGTTGGCAGCTCTTACCCTTTAGGCCAATTGTTGCCTCAGCTGCCACAGTTCATTCCCTGCTAACTGTGCACCAGGAAGGACACCACAGGTCTTTTCCAAAATGAAACTACACAGAGAACTAAGTGAACCTAATTTAATATGTCTAAAGGTACAGTTTAAGTCACTCTGTGTATGGAGTGCCACTTCTTACATTACACCTCATCCACTGTGTGCAGCAACAAGCAAGCAAATACTTGTGTGATATATTAGAAGGCTTAAGCTCAAAGGCACAGAGCCCACCAGTCTGTACTATGACACCAGCTGTTGTGGCGGGTCATTAATATTTAATTTTCAAAAGTATGTCAAAGAAATAGACTTAAAAAATCCAATTAGCCTAAATCTAAGGTGGGGGGGGGTGGTTTAAAGATTGCAGCCCCGTAAGCACAAGGGGCCTGTGCCTCCCTACTTCTCCCTGTACCTGTGCCTTAGTTTTGCTCAAAATATTTGGAACAACCATTGGTGCAATTCACTTGTGTTTTTCACCCAGCTTCTGCTTCACAAGTCAGAAAGTTCTCTACCTCTTGGTTCTGCTCATTTTGCAAAGTGCAGGTTACCTAGAAAAACTGAGTGTTCTATTTTCTTTAAACAAGAGAGGATATCACTCCTATGATGCACACTAAAAAGAGCCACTATCATTTAAATGGAGGAAAAAATCCAACAGTTATCATTCCAGTAGTCGAGCTGGATCTACTGGACTTCAACAGTGTTCCAACTCTATATCTCAGCTGCAAGATTATGCACATTCCCTACTGCGGAGGCCTTACTAATTAAAAGAGCCTGACTAAAGGATGAGAGAGTGGAAGCAGAAATAATTAAGGCTAAACACAGGGACCACAGTTCCAGTCAGCTGAACTGATCAAATATATTCCCTTCGCTAAACAGGCAAGGCTTTTTTTCCCCTTTCTGACTCCATTTCCCTTTTTCTTCTTTCTACCTCTCCTGTCCTGGCTGTGCAAGTCCTGGTTTTAGCCATGTAATTCAACCTCCACCCTAGTCCTTCCAATCATCAGACATCTCCATAAGCCAGTTCCATTCACTAACCTTGCAGAATAAAAAAACACCACACCTTTTCCCCCCAAGTTTTCTGCAAGGCTAACAGGCTCATGCAGGAGTAAGAGACAGTGGAGTGAGGGGAAGGCAGGAATCCATCCCAAGTGGGCATCACACTGGAATTAGTTACTTGTATCTTCACTCTAGCTCATCATCCTACTGGAATCTAAATCAAGAAAATTTTATTGCATTCTCATAGTTTGTCACTGTTTTCGTCACTTTTTATATTGCACATTTATACTTCAAAACAAACAGACCAGTTAGAACAAGGGAACAAGAAAGGACAGTGCTTGCTGCAAATACTGATGAAAATGTGACACTGAGAGTCTGAATCCACTGCCAGTTAATTCTGCAGCATAAAAGAAAGCAGGACTGAGACTCTGTGGAGTCAGGAAGCTGTGCCTTAGACATCACTGTTCTGGAGACAAGAATCAGCATCCAAAGTTGCCATGTCAGCACAACCCTGAAGAACTGCCATGGAAACAGAGTATGCCACATGTCCTCATCTGGGGAGAAAAGGCTCAGTCTTACCTCTATGAAACATTGCGGGACTACAATGAATAAAAGAATTATGCAGGGGTATTATATTTTGCCTGTTGCTTTTCAGATGAATGGTTTCTTAGACATACAACAGCCTCTTCTCAGATAATACATTTATAATCACAACAGTTAAGCTTGGTGGCTGGGAAATAACAGACAGCCCCAACACATCAAAATCCAGAAAGTCCCCACACTCATATCCAGAAGCAGCAAGCTCTGATTATATCTCATAAAATAAGGGAGGTAAAGGAAGGGGATCAAGGGACAAGCCTGAAAAACTTAGTTTACATGTGTCATCACAATGCACAAGGTGTTCTTGCTAAAAAAAATAATAGAACAAAAAATTCATTTTTAATATGGTAAAAGTCTGGGTCAAATGTATGACTCGGGCAAAAAATTTCAGCACCAACATGCAAAAAATCACACCAGAAAAAAAGTCAAAACCACCCATCATAAAAATATAACTAAGTGGATGCCTCTTGTAAAATGAATTTGTACAGGTATGTCTTGGACAGTAAGCCCCCAGTACCACAGCTACTCTAAGCTAAGAGCTGAAAAAACCAGAATGTGATAAAGAAGAAGCAATTGGTAATATGCTAGACAAGACCAAGTAAGGCACTGGGATGTACAGTTATGTACTGGGTATACACACTGAAGCATATTGTAGCTGCATCTTTGACCTGCCTCTGTGGGCTTTTTCTCCATTTAATAAAACAACTTTGAGAAATACCAAGTAACTTATACTTGCAAGCAGGGAAAATTAGCTCATAGCAGCAGAAAGGTTGGTTTAATTTTCCAGGTTTCTCAGTGATGACTTGAGCAGGTGTTGTAGTAGTGTCTCTTTTCACCCTGGACCTGGCCTGTGCTGCTGCCAGAAGGATTATGCGAGGAAACACAACGCCAAATGACTGCGACAGGATTTCCCTACCTCTGCTATCCACATACATTTGTATTTACCTACTTGGAACATTTGATTTTTTGGTGCCTGTGGTTCAGCAGAAAAGCTGAATTAGAAAAGGCAAGTTTTATCTTTGCATTTCCCACTGACTTGTTGTATGCCTGGACTGTGTCATGCTGTCTCTGTAGGCCTCAGCTTCCAGAGATGCAGTGTTATCTTACAAAGGCCAGGAGAGACAACTCTGCAGAGGAGGACTCTTCATGCTGATATTTCATAAGGAAAAGCATTTGGGCCAAAATGAAAACCCCAGATACAAAGCACCAAATCTTAAAGCCTTCACTGAGCTTTGCAGCTCAAGACCAATGTGCACTAAACAAAATAGTCTTCAGTCTCTCCCACCTCTCCTCACAGCCATTCATGTGTCTTAGGTAAACACTGCTCCAATATCACAATGACATACATTTACAACAGTATGGAATTTAAAATTAAATTAAAGGAAGGGGAAGGGGAAGAACATGAAAAAGTGTGTTTTGGCACAACACTGAGGACTGCTAAAAGTCTTTAATAATCGACAAGGCAGAAAGTCTTGGGGTCACATGAAAACCTGGAAAGGATTCCTGGCTTCAGCCTATCATTGATCCATTACATGGCTCAGATAGTGACTTAACATCTTTATGTCTCTATTTACTTCCACATATAAGAGCAGCTGTAATAACCTTTATTATGGTTTGCAAAGGTTAATCACCCTATCAGGAGCAATACTGATGATACAGGAATGCAAGACCCAAGGTAGAGATAGCTCAATTTACTTATTTGCAGTTACCTCATTTTATTCCTTACTTGCCTGTGGTTTTGTCAAGGAATAAACCCCTATGATCGGCAGTATATAATCAGAGACTGATTATGTGAAATATCAGGAAGCAATGAAAAGACACAACCATAGAAACACAGTGACACAAGTAGTCTGGCTAGCATCTCCAAGGAAGCTTAAAGGTCTGTAAATATATTTTCAGTTGCCACAAGGCACTTCTTTAAACAAATAGAAAGCTTTTGGTGTCCATTCCTTAGTTTTCCTCATTCTAGTCACAAAATAAGGCATTAAAGGAGTTCATCTGGAAAATGCACTGCTAACACGCTCCAGTGGCTGGCTCTTGAGAACAAAGGTTTCTGTTCACAGTGCTTATAACCAGCTCTCAATTAAGTTAGCTTTCTTCTGTTCTCTATTAGGCAAGACACAGGGCTTATAAATCACAAATAAACGAGACCATAAGGGCAGACTATATTTCGCATATTCACCTTTGAAGAACAGCACTTGAGAGCAGATGAGACCTACAAGTCTCTGAGACAGGACCAGATTCCCTTCCAAATTATGCCTCTACACAAAAATAATCACAGAATTTAATGTTTAATACTTTCATTTTTAATAATGAAATAATACTTTCAATTTAATGTTTGATACTTTAATGTTTAATACAATTTAATACTTTCTTAAATCATAGTTAAATGAGGATACTGTTTTTTTTGGCATTTTTCTAAATGCCAGTGGAAAAAGAAATTACTTCTAGTTTACTAGATTTGATGTAAGAAAGATTTTTCCTGACATAGATGTGTAAATATAACAAATACCTACAGGTAAGGACTGTATCTTCATTCTTTCACCTTAAGTGCCTTAAACTACTTCCCAATTCATGAGAGAGGTTGGAGAGTTACCTGCAAGTACTGTATGGAACTATTTGCCCACAAATGCACATGGCTTCATATAAAATTCAGAAGACTTTTCCTTCATGCCTCTTTTCTTATTTGCTGCATCCCAGTGAGAGTCCTGTTCTCTTTTTACTGTACCTACCCTACACTATAAATGTTTGGATTTGAGAGGAGGGGGATGGGACACACTGGAAAGCATGCTAAGAGAGCACTTCATATTGCAAACATTCCCTCCTCCCATAGCACAGTCAAAGCAGCATAAACCTTCAGGTTCTGCTGGGTACCCAGCTCCAGGTTTATTTTCTCCTAATTTTTTTTTGTCTTCCAGCATCATAAAGTTGCCAAACATCTTCTTCCTCCTCATCTCTCAAAAATTTTCCAGCTACTAACAATACTGCCTTCTGTAAAAACTTGCTATTTTACATTCCAGAAGAACAGCCTAGGAGAACAAATAGCAGCTGCTTATACAAGAATTTCTTTTAGAAATAATATGTGTGCATGTACATTACGCATATATGAGTAGGTTTGTGTATCTACACACATATATGCACAAAGGCTTACAGAAACATGTTTACAGACACGTTCCAAAGCAATTTATCTGTGAGGCAGCCCCTTTATTCTCAATAAATGTAATACTAAAACAGAGAGAACCTGTGTTGGATGTGGTGGGAGGGTGAGAGGAAAAGTGAGCAGAAAGATAATTTTCATCTAGGCAATTTTGAAGATGCTAGGCCTTCTGGCAAATATTCATGTAGGTCCCATAGTTTTACATGTTGAGAAATATTGGACATATTTTTGAGATGAAAAAATGAATTTCATGAAGGGAGGGGGGCTTCCGTAGAGACTAATGCTGGCAGGTGAACCCTTTAAGGATACTTCATCATACTGCTGTCATGGAAAAAGTTATTTCCACAGGTAGCAAAGAAAAGGAAAAGCCAGTAAGGTACCTGTAGGCCAGTGCTGGAAAAGAAGGAAATACTGTCTAAGTACAAATCCTGAAAAACAGAGACTTAGAAGTGGGGTTGACAAATTAGACTACATTAACAACAACAAAGTCCTCACTTAAGGTCTTGATTGCATGCCATTCTGCCATTCTTCAAACTGAGAAATCTTTGCACCTAAACACATTATATGGATTAACCTCATTTACCTATAGGTTTAATAGTCAGAAATGGGTTTTTGTGGAAAACCTTGCAGCCAAAAAATGCATTAGAGATCCTTGAAACATTAAATGCCTAGAGAATGCCTGTAAAGAAAAATAGCAAGGCTTCTTCATGCAGGAAAATTGTTGGAAGCTACAACCACTTTGCAACCTTACATGCAGTTCTTGTGGCAGAGTTTATCTTCCCTGCTAAAACCTGGCAACATGTTGTCTTAGGCGTCAGACTTCATGGTCTTGAGCTTTCCTAAGGTAGAGTGGCTCTGCTCTGGAGGTGAGTGTGGGGCTGTAAGTCTCTGCACCTGCAATGATGCTACAGGTTGCAGAGTTCAGACACCTGTAAACCTGGTGCTCAAATGTCTGAGACCAGTGCTCCACAGGGATTATTTAGCTTTTTGAAAACAAAATTATTTCTCAACATGTAAAACTATGGGACCTACATGAATATTTGCCAGAAGGCCTAGCATCTTCAAAATTGCCTAGATGAAAATTATCTTTCTGCTCACTTTTCCTCTCACCCTCCCACCACATCCAAAAAAAAAAGGGTATGGAGAGAAACAAGCACAGCTAACTTTCCTCATCTCCTTTGCCTAAGGCCATTCATAGACTGCCCTCTGTCCTGCCTTGTTTCGAGGCAGGCTTCTAGGCCAATTGCTAGGGGGCTGAAAGTCAAAGATGGCAGCTTTGGCATGTAACATGCAATCCAGCAACAATCCCCCTTTGCTTGCTGAATGGTGAATTACCTCAAGACAGTCCGTTCTTTCTTTCCTGTTTTTCCAGACTGGTTTCTATTCAATTAACTGCTTTATACTTACACAATAAACTCCAAAGCTTGCCCAAATACAGTGTTCATTTCTGCAATAACATCCGTCAGTCACACCTGCATTTTCTACCACCATGTTTTTTGCCTTCACTGGATGAATAGTGCTTCATTTGCAATGTCTCGTTGCGGAGCAAACATGGCTTTTGGCTCCTTTTGGCTGATCATAACTTGCAGCAGGCTGCTCAAGGGAGAAGGTTCATGGCAACTGAACCACAGGCACGAAGAGCAGATCACGTGGGGAGAAAGTGGTGACACACTCCAGCCCATGGGCAACAGGTTGTCTTAAGCAAGAGGCAAACAAGAAATAAAAACAAGGAAGCAGAAGAGTCATACAACTTTAAACACCTTCTAAGTGCACAACAGAAGGACAGATGGGAGAAATCTCTGCCAGCCAATGGAGCATGTAGCGGTGCCAGTGTATTTCCATACCATGTAAATGTCTGTGTGGAGATTAATACAATGCAGCTCCTAGTATGGACTTGCTGAGGGCCTTAGAGCAGCAGCATTGCCTCATCTCAGATCCAGGAATCTCTCCCACTGAGGATGCAATGATGGCTTTCTTGAACTGGTTGAAGTTTTTTGACAGTACACAAGTGTTCCCTCCATAAAAGCCTATGCAGCTCCTCATGTTGCATCATGTCTGCCTCACTCCTTCTGTTACTGAACAAAACATGCAGTAATCCTTCAGTACCCGAGTTCTCCAAAAGTTGATCTACTTTCCACAGGAAGACATGTACTAGCAACTTAGCAAGACCTAATTCCATTGGTCTGAAAAAAAGTCTTGTTTCTAACAGCAATAGGAAATTTAATTTTGCACTGCCGGTCTTCCAAAATTTTTTAAGTCTCATAATTTGTAGAATAGCAGTGGAAAAAAGAGTCTCGTGACTCTGTTATCAGTCCATTTTATGTAACATGTTTGCAGTGAATGATTAAACAAAAAGATTATTGCTTAGTAAGTTTTGAGTAGTTGCCCAGAAATCATGCATGCAGAGCCAAATACTACCGTAGATGCTCATGCACTTTTAAAAGGATTAACTAATAAGTAGACGGTGCCAAAATTCATCCTTTGAGTAGGGAGGTGTGCTTGCCATTGAAACGTCAGTGACAAAGTCAACATTGATTTGAAACTTGACAAAAAATGCACCAGGAACGTCATTCTCCCGTTGCTTTAGAGATCGGTGCTAATGTACATTGAAGGACAAGTATGTGGTAATGAAGTTGGTGATGGGCACAGTTTGGGCAAATGAGGATGTGTAAGCTCATGCCTTTGACAGTTCTCTTTGTGTTCCCTTTATGAAAATCGTAAACATTCATGTGACCAACCAGGCTATTCTGGAATAATTTACATCTGTAATGCTATGAGTGCTGTTCACAGAGATTTCATTACTTAAGTTTCAAACGGTCCCTGAGTTGCTGATTACTTAACACTTTTCAGATCAAGCATATCAGAAGTTCTGCTCTAAATACTTGGGCATACACTATCACAGAAGAATTGACAAGGTTCTCTATTACTTAAAAAATATGCGGGGGTTAGCACCAGCTCACAAAATGTTGTGAAAAGCAAATCCAAAATGAACTACAAATGCCACTGCAGATTTTATAACTAATTATCTTTATTAAATGTTTTTGCAGTTTGCTCAAGTCTAATAGAATTACTTGTCTGTACTTGTAAGTTAATTCTGACCAGGATAGAGTAAACATACGTTGCAATAACTATTGCAGAATAACTCATGTGTGAAAACCTGTTCTGGAATCAGTCTGCCTCACTCCATTTTAGATTAATTCACTCACTCTGAAAGGAAGAATGTGGGATCTGACACATATCAGAATTGAGATCTCTTTTTTCAGATGTATTTGAGTTTTATATTTTCTCTCACTGTTCCATTTTCAGTAGGCTTTTTGCCATACATTTAATTTAGCTGTGCAGTGAGGATAAAGGGAATAATAAAAAAGAAGGGAGTTCTTCTGGAAAACCTCTTATTGATTAATTCCTGCTGACATTCTTGAATTGTACAGAAGATATTGTAACTGATGTTCTTAGGGTATCTGTACCTTCAGGTTCAGAACTTCAGGCCCACAGTACCCAAGACCCTTCTGTAGTTTCCATAGCAGACTCTGTCTCAATAACTCTGAAAGGAGCAGGGAGAGGAGCAGCTTGGACACTATAGCTCCACAATGAATGACCATCGCATCCAATAACATTATTTTTAGAGATATGCATAGTTTTGCTCAAGATTTTGTTTGCCATAGTCTTCTAGAGATTCTGAACACATCCATGATGGCACTAGGAATCAGAATGAGCAGCTCTTTAGACAGTGTTTTACTCCTTTTGCCTGCAAGAGAGATTAGAAATGAGCTCATTTCCAGCACCATCTAGCAGGCCAGAACTGCTTACACAATAGCTTTTAACTCTGGTAGAATGGGATGATCAACCTCCTTCAACAGGGCTCATAAAATCAGAAAGGAAATATTCCTCTGTGCATGCAGCCACTCTTTCTATTGGGAATGTTTGAACAAAAAACATATATGAAACAACAATAAAAATTCAAAGTAGTGTCAGTAGATGACCTCAGATCATTGAAGGCACCCTGTATTTCTTTTCCTTGGCTCTAGTTCTGACACTCATAAAAGCTGGTGCTCTGAACAAAATGGGTGTTTGTATCCTAGCCCTGGGTTAGCCAGACAGGAAACCCAGTTTTCAGTACTGTGCTCTTGATCACAAAGCATACACCTGGAGCCAGGATTTGAGGTGACAATTTTAGGCTGACTACTACCAGATCAAAACCACTGTGGCCACAAGCTACACTGAGCTGATTCAGTACATACACAGTTCATTAAATTTTGGGGACAGAGAGAGTGGAAGTTTATTTTGACAGATATTATGCCAGATGAGGCTTATACTGTCCTGTTGCAGATAGCACAGAGTCTATAAATTCTGTGCTTTAGTGAATTTGACAGAAATTCAGTCATCAAGTATATTCATCTCATCTGTGTGGAATCATGGCTCCAGAATGCTTCAGAAGTAAACAGAGCCAGTATCTGGTCCTGGATATGTGCCCTGAGGCTGAGAAGTTAAATACCAGTCTGATACAGATGCCCAACAAAGGCATTCAGTGCTCTGGCAAAACTGCAATTATAAATCACCACAGCAGGACTTAGGTGATCCTCAGATTCTGCTGATGAAGAATGCTGCTGCAGATGATACCCAATCATATTCACTGCTTTGAATATGGAAGTGATGATGATTTTCAGTGTAAGACAATAAAATGAGAAGAGGTACAGCATCTCTCAAGTGTCTCTACACTTCAGTAGCAGTACTGGATGTAAAATGGCCAGCAGCGAACAATGCATTTTAAGACAAATAAAATCTCAGTGTGTGGCAACAGTTATCACACTTACCAAGGTATGTTAGCACTTGAAACCCTGTGTGGCTTAGGTAGGGAGCCACTGTAAGGAACTTCAGATAACCTATATGTGCTACCCTTTATTTCACATGAAAATATCCATCCAGAGCATGGTACAGACTGAACTCAGGGACATGGAATAACAGCAGGAGGTCTTCACTGGTGTTTCACTAATTTGTAATACTCACTAATTTGTAATATATAGTAGGAACAATCTAAAATAGACGAGGTGTTTCAGATTATGAGAGACTATCTTCATTGCTTATGACTTCTGCAGGGAAATGTCTTGGTACCTGTCCCACATTAATTCCTTGCCTCCATGGACTGTTCATTTTTAAAATGCTGGAAAGCACTTTTCCTCAAGAATATAAGTATTTCAAAGGTCTGGAGCAACCTCGCAGAGTAAGAGAGACAGAGAGAAGAGTGTGCATGTCCATCCTGAAACATGCATGCAAATATTTGAACCGCACAGAGCTTTCCACATGAAAGGATGTATCAAGCTTCTGCTTGCTCATCAGCTCTATCAAGCAAGCCTTAAATTTGTTAGGATATATCATATTCTCAGATGGTATAAATTACTGTGGCGTTTCTGGCCTCAGTGAAGTCGTGCAAGTCACAACAGCCTTGGGTCATTATCTTCACTCACAGTCCTGCATCCCCCATCCCATACAGTTCGAACAACTGTATGAAACCAGTAGTGTTTCACACCCAAAGTACACAGACAGCCTGAAGTACAAAGCTACAGTCCATCAGTTTGCCACAGCTCACACACTCTCAGGTTATGCTGTTGTGCACTAATCTAACATAAAAATGAAGTACCAACACAACTTTTAAAAATGGTTGAAAGTGTTATCAGTTTGGCTTGCAAACAAGCACCATACTGGATCCACTTCGTTCCTAGCATTAATTTCCTTTGGTGCTCAAAACCTTTAAAGAATTCATTTTTTCCCTCCGGTTTCCTTATCATCAGTGTAATACAAGAGAAAAACCTCTACTATTCTGTCAAATATACTTGATTCATTCTTTGCTAGACACAAATTATCAAAAGTTATGAGTTGAGATCTCCAATAATCATCATATTCTCAAAAACAATTTGTAACGTATTAGAATATTTTTTTGTCTTTTACTTTTAAGGTGTGTACAAAAGCTTTCTGTGAAGCCATTTCAAAAACCTTTTTTCAGAAAAAAAATCGTCTGGCTCCAGGGACACGATCAAAGCAACGCTTTCTGGTGAAACACACTTTCAAAGAACACATCTAAACCTGTATATTTTAAAATAAAATTCTGGGTAAAGAACTTCTCCAATATGCATTGCTTCATCTGTTAAACTTAGAACTGCTATTGCACAGACCTACAATCAACTTGGAAAGCAAAAAACACCCTTAAGAGCCACAGCATTAGGCTAAGCCTCACTTCCTAAATCCCCCACACCCCTTGTCAAGCCCACACAGAATCTGCTACAGAGTTAGGTGTCTTCTGCTCTCTGTGACATTACTCCCTCCCAGTGCTGTTCAAATATTTCTCTGGCCTTGCAGGCACCCAGCCCTCCTTGCATCACTCCACTGACAAAGTATCACAACTCCTCACATGCTCTGGAGCACGTGGTTTGTCAGGCAAAGTCATACCTGCTCAGTACTGAAAGTTCTTCACAGTCACACTCAAAGAAACCAAAAAGCCGCCAGGAGAAACTCGTAACTGCCTTTGAAGCCCTCAGGCCAGAGAGGCTGTCAGGATGACAGCAGCTACCTGGAAAAACACAACTGGTTCTGTTCTACAAAAAGCAGAAATTGTTTCTCTGAAGCAAGTGTTCCCTCCAAAACATCACAGTCTTGCAGTTAGCCATGGGGCCACCAGGCCTGGAAGTGCCCGGGGCAGAGATTCTACCCCACCATGGCCCCAGGACACAGGATATTGTTTTAGGAGCTTCCGCTCTTTGCTCTGGTGTACCCCAAGTTTCCTCCTGGAAGGTTGTTTCTGTTTTGGTTAGGCTGGTAGGGAGAAGAAACTTCTTCAATGTGAACAACCACATCCACTATCAGCAGTGCAGGAACAACCTGGTTCTTTTCAGGTAGAAATAAAGGTCAGATAACTTTAGGCTCTGTCTATGGTTAGCAGTGCCTGCAAACATATCTGGAGGAAGCAACTCAGCTGTCTGTCCTATTAAGTTGTTCTCATGGTGTGTTGCATGTATGATGATGGCCCACAGCTTTTTTCCAAACTCTCCTGGATAAAACTAGGGAGTTGGTGCAAGTAGACCATTCCCAAATGACAGGTTGGATCCTGCTCTTGGAGGCTAACATCAACGTGAGCCATTCTGAGTCACAGGAGCAGGTGAAAAATGATTCGGACTTTTTATATTTTAGTACAAAACTACTAGGCCATTCACACCCTTACATCTTTTGCTACTCATGTCTGCTGCTTTTAAGATTGACAATACAAGCCTTAAGTCCTTCTGCAATTGTTGGTCTAAATTTATGTGGGAATTTACAAGTTAGCTCAGGAACAATTGTTTTCTTTTAAATTACTTAAGTGAACCTGAGTCTCAGAAAAACATGAATCTCAACTCAAATTTTGTTGGTTGAGACCATGTCTAATTTTACTGTAAAGCAAATTATGCAACAGGATAACCTGCTTACTGTGTATGTTGAGTCACCTTCACCACAGGCTTTCACAGGAGGTGATATAACACCCTTGTAGGCTTACAGAATTAGTGACTGTGCGTTGATTGTGTGACAGGAACAATGTCAGACTGGAACACAGAGAGGATATAGCCTAAGCTCTGGGTATGTGATTTCTGTTTTTATAGTGCAAAGCCTCCAGGCATAGGGAAAAAAAACATAAAATGATGTGCCAGAAACCTTACATGTCATCTGTATTCCCCAAAATAATGCAGTAATCAGGTTTTTTGGAGCACGTATTAGACAGCTAGTAACACCTGAAACAAGCAGTCTAAATTGACTGACATTGCTTTTTGTTTCCCCCTCCCAGTTTGTAAGTTCTTGAACCATCTTGGTACTGCAAAGGTTCAGTGACGCCTGTGCCCTTGACGAGCAACAAGCTCTTGACCCCACTCGTGCAAGGATTTCATGGAATCTGTAATCACAAAAGTCGGCTCTTTTCCTGGGTTGTGAATGATTCAGGCTAACCAGAGGGCAGAGGGAGCAGTGGCCAGCAGATACACCCTGCAGAGGTGGTGAGAGCATGACTCAAACACTATCCCCATAAGCTATCATTTAGCTGTTTTGCTGCATTTAGCTATTGCAAGCTCTTTTGCTTGATATTTAATTTCTTACTGAACCTTGAGCGACCCAGTAGGACAAATTACATCAACCATGAGTAATCATTTGTTTGTAGCTAGTTACTATTAACACTACCAGGTAGCTTAGTCAATAATAACAAAAAAGGCAAAACCACTCAATAAATACTTTTTACCTGAATTTAAAGGGTGTCCTTTTTTGTGTCTTTGATGACTGAGGAAATTAATAAGCACTGTGGAAAAGGTGGACGTTATTGTGGAGCAGAGCTATAAATCTATAAATTCCTATATATGTATATTTCTATCAATTCTGTTTTGTACCAGTTGCTGGTCTTGCTGCTTGATCCTGTTTTTCAGACTTACTCCAGAGCTGTCCTGCTGCAAGTTTTGTCTCTGATCTCTCCCTCTTCCCCCTTTCTCTTTTTAAAACAAGTATCTGAATGCAGCACTTTTTATGGTGGGTCCTGAGGTACAGAATTACCTTCTGCTGACAGACAGCTCATTTTTCCAATCCCAGTTTCCAAAAAATACCAACATCATATATCTATCCATCTATATGTCTGTCTGTCTACTCAAAGCTGTATTACTGCTACCCTTGTTAACTCCAAGTCGTTTCTTCAACTTCATTTATTTTCTATCCCTTTCAAATAAATGCTCCAGTTTAGCTGGAGGTTTCACACATGAGGTAGGACTGAATGTATTAATAAATCAAATCAGGTAACCCTGACTGTATTATCTGGTCCTTTACTCCTGGGAATTTCCTTAGGGTTTTTCAGGATTATATTGAGTGGCTGCATCTCACTACTGAACTGCTTTATTGTTTCATTGAAAGTTTCTGGGGAACTGTCATTTTTGTGTTTAGTTGTGTAGTACCTGGAACATCAAAATCCTAATCCAGACTTATGATTCCTACAATGGCTACTAAAATACAAAGAGCAATCACTGGTAAATGTCAGTCTCTGCAGTACACTGGCAAAACCCAATCTGGTTTTGGATACCAAAATAAAAGAAGAAATTGTGGTTCTAGACAAATACCATGGTTTCCTGGATTATATAACTTGCATAGCATGTCTGCATGTCACCAGGAAGCCAAATTCAGTACTGTTTGCACTGCATTAGATTAGATATAAATTATAAAGAGATAATCAAACTTCAAAGCACTTATAGGAGAATTACTGTAATTTGGTTCAGGTTATCTAAAACAGTTTGCCTGGTTTTAACACTGGGTAGCTACAATCACTCTTTATTCAGAATAATAGCAAGTCTTCTACAAAAATACCCAGGAATTCTCCCAGATACATGGAAACGTGGGCAGCACCAGGACACTGCACTATTTCCAGGTACTAGGAACATAGTTAACAGGAGAGTAAAAGTCCATGTCTTGTCTGAAAAGAGTTAAATAATATTCCATAGAGTACAGGGCAGAGGTACATCAACAGCCCTTATGCAGGAATAAACTGCCAATAAAATTTCTGATCAAAACAGTTCCAAAACCATGCAATCAGTTTCAGGCCCACAGAGGCATGTCAGACTGAGATGTGGTGAGGAGTCACTACAAAAATCCTGTTCTGTGCAGGAGTGTTTGAATGAGAGAACCATCCCTCCTAGCTGCCTTATTATTATGCTGGAACTACACCAAATCTGTTTAAAGAATAGATTTTGCTTCAGAAACTGCTTCGTCAAACCAAACACATTTGTTCAAATTATCAGTTTCAATGTTTTTGACTAGATTTTGCAAGTCCAGTGTACATAAAAGAGAAGCACTTAAATAGAGGGACTGACCTTTTCACTCTGCAAGCAGAGGTTTCAACAAAGTCGTGCTTGATTACAAGTTTCAGAAGATTTCTAAAGTTTTGAAAGACTTGGAGGTATTTGTGGAACAGAACCTGCTTTTTTATGCTTGTTCCAATGTTGACATGCACTGAGAGGCAAAGTAGGATCTGGCACTCCAGCTAATCCAGCAAGATGGCTCAGAAGCACAGCTGGAGACTAAAAGGACTCTGGCTTACACAGACTAACAGTTGATAGAGTCTTCTGGCCAATCTCCTTATTGTGGTGTCTTCTGTTTTCCTCTCAAATGCAAAATGAGGCTTTCTAACTAACATTATTACTGCAGCACAAGTATCTATGTCTGCATCATTTATTTCCAGTACAATCTGCAGTATCAGAGTAAATATCCCAGTTACAGTCTCTCCTCTATGCTTGTATCAGATAACAGTAAATAAGACGCTGCCTTACACAGAACACACAGAATTTTGCAGATGATGTTGAAAAGGAGATACCCATGAATCAAAGATGGCACCAAGGATATTTCACTGTCAATGAACCATGTTCCACTTTGAGGTTTCCTAAGTAACAAAGAATTGAGATTAAAGATAGACCCTCAAAGACCTGCTCTCTGGCATACAGCAAATGGGAAGGAAATGTGCAGCAGTTTAACCAAAAGGCTGTTCCAGTTAATTAAGACTGTACCAGAACGAGAGCTTGGTCATTATTATACACAGTTTTACCTGAATGTAAACTGCTGGAACAATATTGATTCAACATAAGAAATCATGAAATACTGCTGTCTAAAGTGAAGAATTTCCAAAATGATCACGAAAGCTCCAGAGTCTCTCCTGCTGCCAAAGTCAATTAAATTTACTTTACTTAAAAATATCTCTTCTGTTGGGGGAGAAATTTGGAGCCAGCTGCCCTCCCTCTCAGCGTATGTTAGTGATAATGACAGGTGAATATGCACTATACAGTAGCTTCATATTTCTACGCCTAGAATCCATGTCACTTTCTATTTTTGAGAGCTGATTGAGTGTTTACTAGGCTACGCTTCATCCCCCTCCTTCCTCTGTACCATAACCTTGTAACCCAAGATGCTGGTGGCAGTATTGGGTTTGCAGTGCTCTGACCTTTTGTCCCTCTGCTTGGAATTGCCTGGGTTTATCCCGTGAGGATGCCGGTTGGGTTACACTGATAACCTTTCATGACATGCCTGGTGAACTTCCCAACAGAAACAGGAAAGGACCATGGCGTAGCTTGATTCCAATAGCAGCAAATTTGGGTTCCTGTTAGGCTAGTATGGTGTTATAAGTTTCTGAAATTACCCTGGATACACATGGGGCTGTGAAGGGAATTACCATTTAAGCCTCCATTTGATCCACAGGTGACGTGGGGACTTAATTCACAGTCTGGGCCCCTTTCTCCAGTCTTTATTCAGACAAAATACTTAGTGAACTTCTTGTTTTGCCTAGTAAAGACAGGTCAAGCCACTTGTGGAATCATCACATGTATTTAACAAGAAGAAGCATTTTCTTAAGCACTATGCCACTGTGCATCGCCCCACATACACACCTGATGCCAAGAAGATATCCAAAGAAGGAATGATCATGACAAATGGGAAGACATTTGAGTTATTTTGTCATTCCCATCTGGAGGGTCACCACCAAAGCTACCTGGGAGTTTTATCTGGGTACCAACTAAAAGACAAATCTGGAACTAGAGCACTGACCACCAGTGTTTGGTGGCCTTGTTCACAGAATAAAAATATGTTGGTGGAAACAGGACAATTGCTGGTATTTGTTAGTAAAGCTCTGTCTTTTTTATGTATTTAAAATCTTTCAGTCTATCTAAAAGTAAAACAATGGATTTGCACCCTTTCTCCTGATTTCTGATGTACATCTGAATTTGTGTTTCCAAATCCCCTTCATTTCACTTCAAAAATATTTTATTTTCTATTTCAATTTTCTGTGACTATCCTAATATAAATCTTGCATACTTTTTTATATGCTACAACTCCAAGGTGAGCACAATTCCCAGAAAAAGATCACAAAAGTTCCTATCAATCAATGAGATAAAACCCATTACTTTGAACCTCCCCTTTGCATAGTATTTGAGTTAGTTTTGGCTTTGCCATACAGTAAAACTGTGCCTTACTGAATGGTTAGTTGCTGCTCAAAACAATGATTCCTCCTCCTCAGACCCCTGTCTGTGTCTTCCCACCCTTCCCTTTGGCCAGCATAGGCACCCATCTGATGCAATGGAGAACCAAGTCAGGAAGCTTAGCTGGGAGAAAATGAATCACTCTTTTTTCATGGTTTAGTTTTCTGCTCTCATGGTTTGAACAAACTCCCTGAGGATTCAGAAAACTGCAGAATTACACTAAAAAAGCAGCACACTCTTAGACTGGTTCAAACATTCACTGAAACTTTACTTTTACTATTTGCCAAGAGTAGAGTTTTTTCTGATATAACTAGAAATACTTCTATCTTGCCACTTTTTCAGGCCATGGTCTTGTACATCATCCCCATTTTGACAGTTCTGGAAAGCTCAGTGGACAAGACTCAGATTCCTTCTAGAACATATTTCCATACTTTGCTTTCCTTATGCCTCCAAAACATATTTAATTATACTCAAGGCAATGCTAAATTTGAAAACTCTTACACATAACTTACCAAAGTAACATAACAAAAAGCAAAAACAACTTATTTTGCCTTTCAGGTATTTTAATGAATTGCTAATAGTTTTCCCAAGCAAAATTATTTACTTTTAATCATTACCCTCTTTTTTAATTCATCCCTTCTTTGAGGTTTTAAAGCCCTTTTTCATAAAGCCATAACCTGTCAGTGGTCACCTGAAATACAACTAACTGCTATTTTCCATACATTTCATAGTCATATTTTATAGCAATTGATTTTTTTTTATGTGGATGCACATCAAAGAGCTTATATTTATTCATAGAGAAGACTCATTGGCTTTGATTAAGTATTCCTGAGAGTTACTGCTGATCATTCTAGTATTTCCAGACATCAAGTGATGGTCTTCCCCAAATCACTACAAAATATATGGCAGCAGGGCAAGCCCAGTGACAAGGTCTTGTTGAATTATGCCAGCCTCCAGGCTGAGCTGTCATTCCTAGGGTTGCTGAAAGAGGTAATAGACCTTTACATTTGGCTTGTCTGCTTGACCTGCCAGTTAACTGGTGGTTAACAGTTAATGCATTTCCCAACAGTGTTCTGTGATAAAGGAACACGCTCACGGTTTCATAATGCATATTTCATTGCCATTGCTGTCTTCATCAGTTAAAAGTCTGTCTTTTCCAATTTACAATAGGGTTATAAAGCTTCACTGATTTTCATGCTCTGGAAAACAGTAGCTAATAAATAGCACAAATTGCAAGCCTTTTACCCACGTGTGGCTGCTTTAGAGCTCAAAGTATCATCCTTGATAATGATGAGAAATGCTGGCCTGGCTCTTACATGTCTGATAAGTGTGCACAAAACAGCTGAGCGAATTAAGAAACCAGGGCAAAAAGGCAAAGATCATGCATGGGATTAAGGTAGACAATGGTCCTCCATGGAACATGGTATTTGATCATTTCATTTTGAAAAGGCAATATGACTTTGAAGCTCTAACAGTATTTTCCATAGAGCTGAAAAGTAAAGATGACAGATGTCCCACTTGCTCACTATCCCCTGTCACAGCAAATACAGTTTTCTTGTCACCACCTACAAATCCCAGGATACAGCTGCCTTTCCTCCCTTCCTCCCATTTATCCCTCCCTGTCTAACTCCACATTTCCTCACCACACCTGTTCTGCCAGAGCTTCCGTCAGCTTCCCTCACAATCACTGCCCCCAGTCCCTGATGAGTTTCCTGAGCTCATCTCCAAAGTCCCTATCCTTCTTTTAATGGCTTATTACTGTCATGCTGCTAACTGCAATTGAACACACATTTTTATCAAATAAAAGAAGGAAAGAATTAATTTCTTGGATAAATCTGGAAATAAATGGTGTTGCAAGGAAAACTTGAATTCGGTCAGGATTTCACTGACACGCGCTGTTGATTTTTATTGGTATCAATGGGAGTCCCATAAGGATCTATTTTTCTTGCAAAGGTTAAAACAGGCCAAAGAGATAACAACAACTAAATGATGCTTATAAAAAAACCTACAAGAAAATTATTACAATACTGGCAGAGATCATTCTGTGAACAGTCAGCATGTTTTGATATTAGACCTCAATTTTGCTTCCTACTGCTCTGGGAGGACTTTTCATTCTGGGATGCTACATCTGGCCTGAAACTACTCTCCAGATTCAGCAATGGTGTCCTTTCTCTCTCCCTGACAGGCTCCTCAAGACCTTAAGGCACATCTTTCCAAGACTCCATCACAATCCATAGATGCTCTTGCCAAAACTCCACCTTCCTAGTCCCTTACAATTAATTTGTCAAAAGAAAATTCTCAACCTCATCTGCTTTACTCACAGATTAAATGAAATACACAGGCTATGCTACACAGCAAAATTAAGATCTAGGTATCACCAAGTGACTCATTTTCAGGTCTTGAAGCAGCACAGTACAGTGAACATTAGTACCTAAACACTGAACAGGCTTTTATATCTCTATGGCACCAAGCTGACACAGCGATGCTGCTTCCAGCACTCCTGCAAGCATCCCTGCATGGCCCTGTCTCGTGGCATGTGGATAACCTAATTCATGTCAGCATCCACCTGGTAGCTCTGCACCAGCTGAGACACACCTACCATTGCTGCTCTGTGCATCTGAAACATGAGCGCAGGACTCCAGCTCAGCTGCCTAAACTCTCCTCAGCGTCCTTTGCATCTTCCACAGCAATACAAGGTGCACTTCTCTCCAAGCATCACCTTTAGTTATCGAGTTCCCTTGCTGCAAAGAACTTTCTTTTTAAGGAGTAGGAGGTAAATATCTGTGTCTCCTCTTGCCCTTCCCCTGAGGCTTTATCATTCTTCTCTCTTTGTTAGTTACAGCAGATAAGACTGATTCAGCCAGTCAGCAGGCTCTGTTGCTCATGCAACGGTATAATTCTGCTTTTGCCCTGTACTGGATGTCCTCTTTTCGACTCAGGAAAAAAACATGTTTTAGTGTCTGAACTGGCTGACTAAACATTTCAGTAATTAGGTTAAGTATAGTCTGCCTTCCTGCAGATCTCTAATCCTGTTGGGGCTACATTAGCCCTTTACACTTATAATATCAACAGTCACGTAGACAAATGACATATATAGAGAAGCTATTCAAAACAACCCACATCCTCTGCTATCCTGGTGGTCACTCTCTAATGAATCTAAATCATATGACAGATCTCTGACTGAGATAGTATATTTCCCAAACCTTTCTTTCATCAGGAAAAAAAGTACTGCATTAATAAGAAAAGTCAAAAGTCATCAAATAATATAGTGCAATTATATTTCTCAGGCTGTTTGGCTTTAAAAGAAGTTTATGTTCACAGGCTGCAAAACATCCAACTTTCACAGACATAAATACCCACAGTTCACCCAGAAGCAATTCCCACCACAGAATTTTTCCACATGCCCCTAGAGGACAATTGATCTAAGGAAAATGTAGAGCAATGAGGTTCCATCCAAAAGACAGCAAAGGAAAGATCCTCCCAAAATGCAAAACCAGGTAAGAATTAAAGCTTAGCAGATATTTCTCAAAGAGAAAACATGTCAAATTTGTGGTGAAAGGGCTTCCTGAAATGTGTCAGAAACAATCTTCTGGCATGTGCCAAAAAGTTTCAATTCCACTGTGTCGGCAAGTTCGCCTGAGACTTCATGTTGGAGGGGTGAAGCAGGCAGTACCTCTAGAGGAGGAGCTCTCTGATCATCAGACTCCTCTTGCCTCCCTACCCAACCTCCTGTGAATTCTGCAATGTCACCCCTGGGTTTGCATAGCCAAGGCAGTGAAGCCCAATGGGAGTTTGCTCCTCCAAGCATCGCCGCAGAACAAGCAGTGACCACGTATTTTTAATAACAGTAACCTCAAAAAGTATACTCTGTAATCAATAAGAAAATGCAGATGTGAAATGGGAATTGTCAAAGGCCGCTAGTGTCAGAGGTTGTGTGGAGGGCAGTCAGCATGGAGCTGCCTTAACGCTCGTGTGTGAGCCCAGGGTGCTCCACAGCACTCAAGCATGTTTCCTGCAGTGCAGACATATGACAAAGCTGCCTATAACAAGTCTCATCCAAGTCCCTAATACAAAACAGATAAATATGTACAGGGAAAGGGTGTTTCAGTTACAAAAATAAAACCTTTTAAAGCCATGTTATGGTGAAGTACGTGTGAGTTACAGCAACCTCCTCTTGTATACTGGTACTTAATCTATGTGCAAGTCCACTTCATAAATGAACACAAGAGAATACAGGGGACTTTTCAGGCAGACATAATTAGTTGTGAATTTATTAGGGCAACACAGCAACTCATAGATTACCACCTGAAATCCAGAGCACAAATTATGGTTCCACTGTATGCATTGGGGAAGTCTATAAACACTTGTCCATACAAGAGAAAAGCCTTAAATGACATCTCCAAGCATGGTGCCCCTGTGATATATGTCTGGATGCCAGTCACAACTGGGCCATGACTGTCTTTACAGCTGTCCAAACCAAAACCCTGCACTCGTGTGTATTCACACCATAAAAAAGTTTCTGTCTCAGTTAGGAACAAGGCTTTGGACTGTACTCCAAGTTTATCCTCAATGGACAACTGGTCTTTCTAACCATGTGGGACACATTTTATTTCGGGGTATTTTCCTCAGCCTAAGAAGTGAAAAAATTAACAATGACTGAATATCCTGCCTCCCCTGCAGTTAAGCACTAAATCATTAAATTCCTGCAATCTTTCCTTCTCCTCGCCATTTCTGACGGGACAGTCACTCAGAAAGAATATGCACATGTCCAGCTGTGCTGGAGCTGCTGGAGCCTCCTTGCCATGTGGCTGTTTGCCCTACTCTGTGCAGAACTTGCCTCTGCCTGTGGTGTCAGCTTGAAGTACAATAAAAAGTAACATGCTTTGTCTCCCAGATTATCTACCCACGGTCTGCACGTTATTGCAGCAGTCTGCCCAAGCAAGACCTGTCCAGCTGAGGAGAGAACTCTCTTCCTAAAGGAGAGGATGTGACTACATGGGAATAGTGAATAAGGTTATCTCAGGACAGGCAGCAGACCAAAAAAACAAATTGCGTCAGCATGGAAAAGGATTGGGCAGGAGTGGAGGGTGTGTCAGGGCATGCTCCCAGGCACAGAAAAGCTCAGAACAGACAGGGAGAAAGTTGCTGGCCCGGGGTTTGAATAAAGGCCTCAGAAATGCAATGAAATGGGCCACACTAATGAGGGCACCAGCATTTCCCTGCAAGCAGAAAGCTGGGGAGGAGGGTGAAGGAAAAGGAAAGGAAAGCCGGATGTGGAAACCTCTGGAAAAGTGGCAAAGACAGCTTTAGAAAGAAAGTAATCTGAAACCTCAATGAGACAGAAATAAACAGTACAGTTGGTCAGGAATTTGGTGATAGGGTTTTGCGTGATAAAATTTAATTAATGGAAAATGTACTATGGGTGTAACCAAAGTGCTGAGGAGTCTTTCACTTGGACAAGGTGTGGCGGAAACAGAGGCTGCCCTTGTCCCTCGGAGCTTACAAATTGCCCTTGGGCTATCTGCAAACAGATGGGCAACAGGGGCAGATGGAGGGGCACCATCGGGCTGGTCTCAGCTCCAGAGCTGGACTCTAGTCCTCTGATTTTGAAGGTACCACGGGGTCAGAGGCAGTTTTAAAGCAAGGTATGCTTGGAAAAGAATAACATGATATTTAAGCAGAAGTATATGGGGCATAAGCAAAAAGGCCAGCAGAACTGAAAATTTGACAGCTCCTTTCAAAATTTATCAAGGGAGAAAGTTTAGCACAATGAACTAATTGGAGAGAGCTGGGAGTAACCATTTCAATAATATATGAGTTGTGAAGGAGGGTGAAGGAATGATCTTGCAGAGAAACAGTCTACATTTCAGGAAACAGAAGAGACAGAGCTTGCCAGCAAACCAGTAAGCTGGACGTAATGTGCTTAAACCTTCAATAAAATGTTGCCGCAATTTTTTTTTTCTAGAGAAAGTGCCTCTTGACAAAAGCATTTAAAAAGCCATTGTTACCCTGAAAATATCCAGAATAAAAAACATATTGTAGAAACTTCAGTGAATGCTTGCTGCTGACAGTCCCCAGCGCTGTTGGTAGGATGTGGAACTGACAATTAGATCTTAATTGTATTCCTAGCACTGCAATTAAGCTGCTACATAACTTTAAGCTAGTCACTTTACCATCTCGACATGACATCTCTAAAAGGGGCACAAAACCAGCCACCTGTGTGACAGTAGTGCTTTGAAATGCTCAGACATAGGCATCTGTAAAGGGTGTTGAAAGAGGCCTTTTCTCCAGGCACTGATAAGCACACATTCTTCTTCCTATTTTCATTTATCTCCCTTTCACTTTTGAAGAGACCTCTACGGGACTTATTTGTAATAAGCTGTCACATAAATTTCTATCCAAGTGAAACAGTAGACTCTCATTGCCTTAAAATATACTAGGGTGCAAACCTTTCCACCTTAGAGAAATGCATCTTAGAGATTGAAGTATTTTATGGGGGCTGTGGCAATACTTTTTCACCTTTTGCTTCCAGGCAGATGCCAGCATGGAGAGCCTCAGGTTTTGGCAGCAATTTTTCTAAAACCTTGTGGCAGTAAACTCATCCTACAAAACCCTTTATAACCATACACACGAAAATCCTGGCAAAGTCCACATGGTTTTCTCTACCTCTGCAATCTATGCTTTGACTTCTAATTTGAGGACATCAGTCATAATTTCAGTACTATGTAGTTCTGATCTGCATACCTACTATATTTTAAATAGTCTGTTCCTTTAAGCCACTGAATTCCATCCCCACCCTCAGATATATAGTGGATGTTCAATCAAAACACTGAAGCTTTATTTTTTTATCTCTCTAGGTAAGCACTGTAATTCTGTGTAATTCATATGACTTTCTAAACTCCTGATTTTCTTCCCTTTTATGAGCTATGTATAAATTCCACATGTACACACACACACACTGACTTCTTAGTTGACCTAGTCTGTGTAAAGTGCTTTGAAATTTTTGGCTGGACTGATCCACAGAAGTGCAAGTTGTTATCCTCTTGCATGGTTTTAAGCCTTGAATTTTCAGCTGGAAAATGAACTTGAGTGAAAGACACGTACAGAAAAATCTTTCACACACTCATACTGTAGCAACAAGAAAAAAGAATGCAAATATACTCACAGCCATAACATTCCGCGTACATATTCATCCTACAAAGCAGTCTGAGATTTCAGTTCTCTGCTTTAAAGCCGGGCTTTCCTTCTCAGAATGAATAACGTTGCAGAGACTGCCATCCAGTGGGGAACCAACAGCTTAACAGGGGATTGGAACAGCAGAAAGGTAAAATTTAAAGGTGTCAAGATTGAAAAACATTGAGTAGTAGCTGATGACAGTGCTGGAAGTACTAATGATGGAAGGAATTTCCTTAGCTTCAGATATTATTGATAATGTTTAAGTAAAAGGCATTTAAATCCAAATGTAGCTGCACAAAGGCAAAACCTTGTACTGACCGTGCAAAGCAGGTAAAATTAGGCTTGTTCAGTCACAGTCAAACGAGCTGTGGTTAAACATAACCCCTAGACGCATGCAAAATTCTACAAGCAGTATTTCCCTCTGCACAGGTCTGTCTCCATTGATTTCAGTGAAGTATAGCCTGGGTTTACCTAGATGTTAGATGAGACAAAAAAAAATATTTAACGTGACAGTATTTTAGCTGCCTTTTTAAACACTAGAGGAAAAAATCACTCCTCATACATCTGAAATTATTTCTCCTTAGGCTATGGAACCAAACTATAATTTAAATATATTTTGTTAACAAATTTTTTAATCAGCAGTGGTTTTAAGCATTATGTTCCTTGTGTACCTTTAAAGAAGGTCTGATGGAATGTTCCATTTCCCTGGTTTTATGAGCTTTCATATTTATTGCCTTGTCTACTGTGTATGTGAATCTTGGTATTTGTGACAGATTTTTCTTAGTTTGTTCTATTGTGTACAGACCATATGTTGTCTATGCTCATAAAACACTCAGTAACTGTACGTGAAGAAAAAGATGTTTTTTTCAAGTTACTCGCTAAGAAACTTAAGACCTTGCAGATCATCCCTGCAGAGGTGTTTTATATCCAGCCCCAGGAAACAACGGCCTCCTTTTCTTAGAGTTGTGATGAAGCTTTGGCAGGATTCTCAGCTGTATTTGGCAGTTAACTTCTATTGATTTAAACAAAAATTTTGTACCTGAATTCCATGAGGACCCTGGCTTGACTGCTGTTGATGTAGATTTTGGCGAGCCTTCGTTGGCTCCCTAGTGTAATGACTGGGAATGCAGCAGGATTTTTATTGTTTTCAGGATGAGTCATGCAGGCAGCAGCACAACAGATGGTGTGGAGTGTAGAACAAAAAAGACAAAGATATGAGACAGCTAAGAGAAAACTGGAACAGACAAAGAAACAACCAGAGGATGAGAGAGGCTGAAAGCAGAAGAGAAGCCCGGAGGTTAAGCTTTGCCACAGATAGCAGGAGCTAATGAAGTGTGGAGTCAGTGCAGGGTAAAGTAGCTCAGACAGTGGTCAGCAGGGAAAATTGAAGGACCTGTAGACAGAGTAGAAGGAACAGAGGTAGGAATACTAAGAGGAGCAAGACTCATAGACAGCCAAGTGGCTGGTGGGGCTAAGTGATGGATTTCAGTGTGATAAAAGATCAAGTACCAGTGAGGAGGAATAAGGAAGTGGAAGAGCTGAGGAGACTGATAAATAATACCCTTTGAAGGCAGAAATACCACAGCAGTTAGAAAGACAGCAATCAAAACCAACAGTGGTGTCCTGAAACTCAGAAGGCTGGAATGACAGCAAAGGAACAAGGGATGGCAGCTGCTGAAAGACTATAGGATAAAGACCTTGACAAAGCTCAGGCCAGAATCAGACAAGCAAAAGGAGATGAAACACAGCATTCAGAGCTGGTTTAACAACCAGCTGTAGCAGAGACAGGCAGACACACTTGGGGAAAACACTGAAGAAGTTAAATTCCACAGGTCAGTGAAGCAGAGTTGCTGAAAGGAGGTGTCTGAGGAAGTCCGTGTAATTGAGAAACGTTTCAGTGTCTTACTGCTGCTCCAGCTCAAAGAGGGGGAAAACAGAGAGAAGGCTCCATCAGCAAAATACTTCCTAAAAATATCACAGGTTCCTTCCACACCACTCATTGCCCTGTTCTAATACAACAGCTATACTGACAGCTGTCTAATTATAACACATTTAGTTAAAGGACTGATGTGAAAATTTGAAAAGAAAAAGGCCTTAAACATTCCTCCATACACTTCTATTTTCCTTACTCTGACAGCTAATTCATTTTCTGTTCTGGCAGTAGGCAGTTAATGGAGCTACTTTCTGCTGTCATGTCTAGCTCATATAACCACTTGATTTTTCAGACTGAACCAAGGCCAGCAGGATTTTGTCCCACAACTGCACTGCAGGGATAGTTTTAAAGGACAGATTTAGCTATTCACAAAGACCTTTCCACAACTATTTTTAAAGACACAGAGCCCTGATGTTTGGAAGGTCAAAAGTTTTGTTCTCAGCTATGGAATAATAAAGATGGGCAGTCTCTGAAAGACACCTCAAGAAACCACTCATCCCAAAACAGCCAAAGGTACCTGCAAATTTTAACAGACATTTGCCAAGCCTGTTCTTAAAGCTGCACAAAGCAGAAATTCCATCACTGGCATAGACTATCTCATCCAGTAGTAAACTATTTTACGCTTATAAAGATTTTTCTAGTACTACTCCAACTCTTCCTTGCTGCTATTGAAATTCTACCTACTATTGATGCAGAAACAAAATTGCTTCGTTCCTTTTCTCACTTAATTTTATGCCTCCTGTACTCAGTTGTTAAAATTTTTGCCAGTATTTCCACGTGATGTTGTATTGCTGCACAAAAGGCAATCTGCACTCCTCTTCAGCTTGTGGTGCAGCAGAACCCAAGGACTTACTCTGAGGCATCCCACATTTTGTCAGCTATTTTGCTTGAGTAGCATTGATACTTTGCACTTGTTCCCAGGAAGAATAAACCAGCCCAGTTTTTCAGACCACTCTTTGATTTGTTAGGATCACTACGCATCCTAATTCTGCCCTCCCAGCAGTCTTTGAGTTTTATGATTTCTGCTTATTTAGTCAGTACACCCTACTCAATACAGGTCAGTGAGTTTTGAACAGAACTAACCCCAGGACAGACCTAAAAAGTAAGATATCTTTCCACTTTGATATAAGGACATCAACTAATCAGTAAACACTCTCTGAAAATGCTTTTCAGAGTACTTTGGAATTCAGCTTATATCTGTTTTAGCTAAGCCAAGTTTCCAAAACATGCAAGACAGTATCAAAATCTACAGCCCAAACATCTGCTTTTCTTCTATTCATGGGGCCCATAACTCTCATATATGCCTTTTTCTTCATATTACTTATTCTTTAAAAATCCAAGTTGGCTACTCATCTTTTTGCCATTTTCTGCCAGGTGCTTAAAATACTTCCCCCACACCCCAAAACCTCTTCTTCCAACTGCAGTTATGCTTATTTTTTATTATTCCCCATTCTTCAGAGTCTCCATTTGCATTTAAAGACAGATGATACACTGGAAAGCTGAATGTGGTAAACATATTATCTATCATCCAGGATCTGTGAGAAATACCTAAAAGTTCTGAAATTATTTAAGCTGTCTACTAAGTAAAGGAGAAAAAGTTTAACTTTCACAGTTTATTTTATAACACAGCCAATCTGAGCCCTGTCTAACTTTTTCTTTCCCTATTTCCACTAAAAGCATAGTATTTCCACCAACAACAAAGGGATACTAGTTCCCCCCATCCACGCTGATCTCTGTAGAGAAAACTGATACCAAAAAGAGAAGGAAATTACAAATGTCAATCTTTCACAAGCATAAGGCAGCAGATGATACCATATTGATCTGATTTACTCACAGATAAATACTACTTCTTCCAGTTCTGCAGGTAGAACAGTCTAAGGGCTTTGACATTTATAGAACCCATATGGGATAGCTACATGATGAAGTGTAACTCCATTTTATGCCTGAAGAACATCAGTCACTAAGCTGATATCATCAAACAGGAGCTCAGCAAATTGCCTTATGGACTCAAGATACTGGATAGCAGAATGCAGTGCCCTGCATCTGCATCTCTAATTAAAACATGGTGGAAGTCAGACATGCTTGACTCCCATTATAGTGCCACAGCTGTTGCTCTAAAATGAGCTCATGGTCTCAGTCCAGTTCTTGGCTGACAGGTATCCATGTCAAACAAAAAGGACACCAGCACAATTTGTTTTTACCAAAGAAACCAAATCACCTAGAAATTCCCATATTCTTACTACCCACTTCCCCTGAAACACTAATCTTTGAAAAGAGTTCAAAGCATTAGTTATATTTTTTGTCACTAAAATCCAGATTTCTTCAGAGTTCTCCAAGCATTAGTATAGTTGAAAGAACTTAATGTGACTGCAAAGCATGACGAAACACTCTTCTGAGATTTCTACAACTGTTCCGATTAATTTCTTTTGTTTCAATCCTCTTTTCCCATGTTCTAGAAGAAAAATATTCTAATGAAACTGTAGTGATGAGAAGTAGCAATTAGAAATTCTGAAAACAGGCCAGAGTTATGGCTGCAACCCTTTTTGGGAAAGTCATCGTGTTGTAGGAAAAATATAATAATCACATTCACAAACGTGCAATACCAATTACACTATCACAACTGTTGCTATGCTCTAGGACAAACAGTTTCCATTGCATGCAGGATTTCCATGTGTGTCAGGAAAATAAATATTTCTGTCTTTCCCACAGGCACATTGGCTCCCTGTATTGGAAGCAGCAGAAGAAATTCAGGATTGTCTCGGGTTATAAGACTGTAACTCTTAAGTCAAACACATAGTGCTTCCTAATTAATATATTAAAAATGCATATTTATGCATTTTTCTTCAAAACAGTTGAATCATCCTTCTTCCTCCACAAATTGTTTCAGTGACACAAATCTTCAAATATGTGTCAGTTCTTGGAGAAGTAAGGAGGGGGATCAGTGGAACTGCTATGTTGGACTCCCAGAGGGCAGACTTTGGCCTGCTTATGGCTCAGATAGACACAGTCCCTCAGGAGACAAAGGAGTCCAGGAAGGCCTGACATTCTTCAAGAGGGAAATCGTGAAGGTACAGAAGCTGGCCATCCCAACATGCCTAAAGACGAGCAGGAAGCAGACTGAACAGAGAGCTCTGGCTGAAAATCATGACAAAAAGGAGGGTTTATGACCTTTGCAAGAAGTGGGAGCAACTCAGGAGGAGTATAAAAATTCCAAGAGGACATGCAGGGAGGAAGTTAGAAGGGTCAAAGCCCACACAGAACTTCATCTGGCTACTGCTGTAAAAGGGAATTAAAAATTACAATTAAACATTAAAGTACGTTAGCAACACAAGAGGTGCTAAGGAGAATCTCCATCCTTTACTGGATCTGGTGTGAAACATAGTGACAAAGGATGAGGAAAAGACTGAGGTACTTCATGATTTCTTTGCCTCAGTCTCTAATAACATGACCAGTCATTCTGTGATACCCTGCCCTCTGAGCTGGAAGACAGGGATGGGGAGCAGAATGAAGCCCCCCTAATCCAAGGGGAAGTGGTCAGTGACCTACTATAGCACTTGGGCACACACAGATCTATGGGGCTGGATGGGATGCATCCAAGGATCCTCAGTAGAGGCAATTGGTGGAATTGCTCACTGAGCCACTTCCCATCAGTTACCAGCACCTCTGTCCCTGGAGGTATTTAAAAGATGTGGAGATGTGGCACTCAGGGACAGGGTTTGGTGGTGGGCTTGGCAGTCCTGGGCTGATAGCTGGATTTGATGGTCTTACAGGTCTTTTCCAACCTAAATGATTCTACGATTCTGTTACCGTTCCACAATGTGCAGGGGTCTGGAAAATGCATTGAGGGGGGAAAAAAAGAAGTCGGAATGTCTGTTCTTTTTCATCCAGAGGTATTTTTCAGCTTAATTCAATTAAGTATAAGACCATTTAAGGGTTCCTATATGTATACACTAACTTTAAAAAGCTATACAAGTTATATATGTCTTCCTGACTATATTGACTAGGCATCATCTCTCAGAGACTATCCTGAAGCCATGGATTCAGTATTTTCTCCATCAAGACAGCCATAAAATCAAGACCTCTACACTTCAGCCTGACTCTTTCTGTTGCACTTGGAAGTAGGCCAAATTTCTGGTTTTAATCAGGAAAGATGTGTTCCTGTAAGCTCTGCTTTACCTTGTTTTTAACCTCTTGCCCACGATCTAGTTCAGTTGAGTCTTGAAGATATGAACATGAAACACAGATGGGTATTGTCACTAGTTACAGGAAGTTTTCTTTCAGTCACTGAAACATTCCTATTGCTATTATAAGCCTCTAGTTTAGAGGCCACCTGCTGTTACCTACAAAGAACAGCAGTTACAGAAAATACCGGCCTTTCTTTAACTGCAAAGGGGCTTCCTCTAACACACTGCAATACCTGTTCTTTGCAGTTTATTTGACAGTGCTCAGTAGAAATTTACCTTGGGTGACCAAGAAGCCTCCAAACCACATTCAAAATAAACCATTCTGCCATCTTCCAGCCTACCACATGCCTCTTTTCTGGGTGGTCCATCTTCTACTCTGTGTTTGTTTTCCTGGTTCTCTCTGTGGCACAGACTTTGGCAGATGATCATACCAGACCTAGCTTGGAGCCTGTGACCAAAAAACCGTGATGTTCCTTCAGCCTTATTTGTGGCAGAGAGAGTCATCGAGTTTCACTCTCCCAAAACCACCTTCTACCATGCAATTATGTCTGCTTCATTTGTTGTTCCAAGTTACATCACCTGGTGTTCAATTATAGTGAAAGGCACTTCACGGAGCACAGGCACTGAACTGTGCCTTTAAAACCACTGTTCAAAAGCATGCTCATTTAGAACCAGCTGCAAACTTGGGAAGCTGAAGCTGAACTGCACTAAAACAAGCAGTGAGCCACAAAAAGTCTTAATTACACTCACTGAACTGACTTTCTGGTTTGACTTGACTCTCAAGAATATTAAAAAGCTGACTTACATAGCCAGTTATTTACTTACACAATATCAATACTCCCCCCTGAAGGTAAGCATGTGTCTCACCAAAATCAGAGTGGCCAAAAGATAGCTGCTTCGAAAAGACTGGAAATTTTGCAGTTATGAGCCTCATTAAACAGCCTAAACTACCTTAAATCTTAATCATGTAACATGAACAGATGCAAGTGTCACATTGTACATACAAATGAGGTAGTGGAAGTGCCATAGCCTGAGGGCAGATGATAACAACTAGTTCAGAAAGTTGATTAAGTATGTGAACAGTAACGCTTACTTCACAGCTACAGGAATAAACAACTTTTCTACTTGATATTATTATACTGATCAAATTAGTGCTTCAAACACATATGACTTGCAAAAAAAAGACATTTATGGTGATTCAGAGGGATCTTTCCTTCCCCCAAAATGCAATACATTACTTGAAAGAAACATATCAGCAACATTCAATCTTTTAAAATTAAGACAAATTAAACTGGAACCTTGCCTCACACAAAAAAGCAGCACCTTCAGAAGTAAGTTTTCTTGGCTACTGATAACCGTGTGTTGTTTGCATACAGTACAAATTCATGGAAAATGAGGCTTTTTGTCCCTGATATTGAAAAAAAAAAAAAATCATTATCCAACAGTGAAAAACAAAGCTGAAATTATGTGGTCATGGTGTGGCACCTGGCGTATGGATGTAGAACAGTCCATGCACACAAGAAAAAGCTTTACAAGTTGCACAAAATTATAATAATTTTTTTAGAAAATAAGTTTTATTTGGCTCCTTTTGTACACTTTTTCTTAAAAAAAATGCACATTCATACAGCTTGCCTTTCCCAGTGCATGTCTGGATTTGCTCACATAGAGCATTAATATCAAGGCAAAAGGTGCCTTCACAATAATTTCAGACACATTGTATTCTGGCTGTAAAGCATCCAAAGTTACTAATTTTCTGATTATAACTTGGAAATCAACGTTTTGGGTGTTTCTTCTCTGATTCACATACATAATTGTCCCACACAGGGAAGAGGAGACAAACCTGCAACAAAGAACTTGTCAAGTCAGTGGCAAATACTCATTTCAGGTAGAGCTAAAGGGAGGTTCTCTACTTCATACTGAGATGGAATATAAAAGAAATAGTCAGCTATATAACTTTCTCTTTTTCAAAAGCTCTACATCAGAAATGATAAAACATTGCTTGAAAACTACAGATCAGCCCCTGGTAGTGAGTTTGTTTGCAGAGAAAGCACTCTTTCCCTAGTTGTTTCTCATAGCCAGGTCTCTTTGCTGTTGATGGTGACTACGGAACTTGTTTCTTGCTGTTTCTTCTTAAAACACTTCATGAAGAGGAGTAAATTCAGCTCGAACTTTCACACAGCACAAGAGGTACTAACCCATCAAGTAGCCCCTACAGAAAAAAAAGTTAATTTAGAGAAAAAGTTAGCAAACATAGGCAACACTCCTCAAAAATCAAGAGACATATAATCTTAAACCCAAACTTGAGGCTGCAAAAGCCTCTGCTGATCAAGGCTATCTTAACTACATCCTCCTTCCTCATCTGATTTTCTTCAAAAAACACTGAATGAAAATGGATTAGCCTATTCTCAATCCAACTTTAGTAATTGTTAGGAATTTTTGAAGCCCACATTACGCCCTATTAAGTGTTCTTTATTTGTACCCTTTACACAAACTACAAATGTTAAGCTATTCAATATAATATCTGATATTTTCTGGCACTCAACACAAATCTGTTCTCTCTCTTTCATTCCTCTTTTTACATGAATTTCAGAACGAGAACTGTTAAGACACACGTGTACTCAATGAAGCAAAAAGAATATATGGCATCAATGAAGCAAGAAAATATAAGGCAGGTCCCTATCCAGACCTGCTGCCAGGGAACCCATCACTACTGTGTTATGAAACAGTTTTTTTTAAGTACACCTGCAGAGGCCAAAAATTTTTTTAAGAATAGAAGAATGACTGTAATTATTCATTCAACAGTTCATGGAACTACTCCAAAAACTAGCTACCAGTACCTCTCAACATCAGGTTTCAGCTATTCTAAATTAAAGCAATGGATTGAAAAATACAGAGGGGGGAAAAACTGGAAAACCTGCATTTGGATTTTGCATAACCTGAAAGCTACAGATCTCTTTCTCCTTTGCCTTTCTTCAAGTGCTTGAACAGTTCCATTTTCCTCAAAGCCCTGCTTTATAACTACTTATTTGACTGGGACATACAATGAATTTTACGGTACCCTGAGCACATCGGACTCATTAATCACATTTTCTGACATACCAGGAACTGTCACCCTTTTCTAACTACAGCACCATCTTACAGTAGCTGGCTCCCAAAGCATCTCACCTCAATCAAGGTAGCTTGTTCCAAAAAATGCATTGAAAAAAGCCACTTATACTCAAGCTGAAGATCACCACATTTTCTGTTACTCTTAAATTTAACATGGCACACATGAGCCACAAAAGAGAATAAAGGCTGAAAGGTAATTAAATCACTTACGGTAATTTCATCCTCATGAAAACTCTGGCCATGAAGAAGCTCAAAAGCACACTAACAAATCCAATAAAGAGCAAAAGAAACCTATTCAGCTTGGGGATATTTGGTGCATTGGATCGATCCAGAATTATGAATCCTAGGCCACCCATTGTGAAGAGGAAACTGGATGCAAGGCCTTCCATAATATACTGTCCATTTACTCTAAAGGAGAAAAAAAAAAAAGGGTGAAGTGAGAAGAGTCAGAAGAAGATTAAAGAAATTATTTACATTTCAAACCCCATCTACTCAACATGATTTAACTGTATAAACACACAGGATGATTAATTTTGATAGCTGACTTTCTAACTAAAAGTAAGTAGGAAACTGATATTATACAATTACATCAAGACTTTAAAACACAATTTGTCTCCAGAACTGAGAGTCTGCAAGGTGCCCAGTCCAGCACGAGAGGATTTATACATATTTGTGCACACTAACAGCAACCACCCAGGCTCATCTAGTCCAAGGAAGTCCCTGCTTACACAGATGGGCCCAAGGCATGGCACCACAACCTCCTTATTGCCATCCTGATATTTAAGCAGGACTGCCTGAATCCTCTCAGGACAACTCCCACTCAAAGCACTATGGCAGTGCATGAAGCATATCTTCTGGTTCCAGCACACATCCTGCAGGATGTTCCACTGCCTGCTTGCTGAGCCTGCACTCATCCAGATCCATTGCAGGGACCCAGCCTGAGGATGCCCCGTGGGGCTCTCTGTCAGTCCAGAGAGCTGGACTTCCTTCTTACAAATGGAAAGGGATAGGGGGAGAGGAAGACAAGATGCAGAATGAATACTGCACCTGGATCACGAGTCTCCTGCTTCCCACAGTCACTGAGCCATTTTCCTATCCTCCTAATTAGCAACCTCATAAAACTGGCATTGATGAAACTACAGTGGATGCCCATACAGAAATAAAGATTATCCTTATTGTCTCATATCCTGGAAACAAACAAGTTTGTCTTCTTTCATCTTGTTTACACTGACAAATGACAGTGCTAGCAACTCCCTGAAGTAACTTGATTCATCTATGTTGCAACAATCCAATCCGTCTGAAACACACATCTAGTCCAAGTCAAAATCTGTCACATCAACCATGTCACAGGCCTCACAAATTCAACCAACTTTTCTGGCATTTAACAAAAACCATTATTTCCACACACATAAGCTCCCCACCAGTTACAAATGCAGATTTAACTCTCTTCAGACCAGTTTGTTACTAGGAGCCTCTAGCTCATTTTCACTAATAGAAAGCAAGGGCTCTAAGAAGACCCTGTTGTTACATTTGTAACTATGTTCCCCACCCTCAGACACCAGAGTCCCAAGTACACCAGAGTTTAAAAGGTCAAAACCGAAAGTTTCCCAAACATTACCTATGCTGCAATGAAAGATGATCAAATGTATCTGCATCCACTATAAAACTCAATTTGAATAGCAAGAAACAGAAGTATTGCCAGCCCCAGACAATTTCTTTTTACCAGGTTTCTCATTTTTAAAAGTTTTAGGGTTAAGTTTTTCAATTTCCACTGGTTTCAATGCTAGTTTGGTGGCGGTTTTTTTTTTTTCAAACCAAAAACTGATATAAAACAACTCCTGCCTTGTAGAGAAAGCTACCAAAAAGATAAAAAAGAAGAAGCAGATGCAAAGCTCTGCAAGACGAGATTTATTCCCTTGAGTTTAGGCATTTGCAAGACATCCCTAATGGGGACAGGGCCCTGCTCGTACCTGTACGCCAAGAAAGCCACCGGCCTCTGATGCCCGTGTTCGTCTGTCATCGACCCCACGCTGGGAGGTTCCACGATCACGTCATAGATAATCCCTACGGGGAGGAAAGCAAGCACCGACTTTGACTGGCAGCAGCGAGAACTGCCCTGACACCGCGGGGACGCTCGGGGCTGGCCGCGGTTCGTGTTCTACGGGCGGTGCGGACCCGGACACGGGGTCAGCAGCGGCTCTGCCACCCGGGGCAGGGACCGAGGGAGAGCTGCTCCGTGAGCGGGGCCTCCCCTTCAGCCCGCCCGCCCCGGCCTCACCTCCGGTGATAAGGAAGTAGGACACGACCACCAGCGCGTACACGGTCATGGCCGAGGGCATGTGCACCCAGCTCGGCCGCTTCAGCTTGATGTTGGGGCACTCGAGCACGGCGAAGGGCAGGCGGTACAGCGTCTCCATGGCCGCGGTGCAGTCCCGGGGCGGCCGCGGCACCACTGCTCCCTCCCGGCGCTGCCCGCTCCGTCCCGCCGCGGCCGCGCTCCGCCACCGACACGAAGGCGGAAACGGAAATGGGCTCCCGCATCCTGACAGGGAGCGACCGATCACTTTTAAAAAAGACAAAATAAACAAAGCACTAGAAATTAAGATCAGACGTAAATGACAGATTCAAAAAAGACTCTTTTTTTCTGCATAAAAACATCGGAAACGCCGCACGTGCGCCGTCGGGGGGGCGGGGGCTGTCTCTCCATTTTACCCACCTGCCAGGACCCAGAAGCTCTGACGTGTCGGCGCTGGGTAACGGCGCCGGGGCGTGGGCGTGGCCAGGCGCGCGCGGGCCCCGCCCCGGGCTGGGCAGCCACGTGGCCGCCCCGGCGGTAGCGGTGGTGCCCCGGCAGCCACCGGCGCTCCCGACAGCCCACCCGCCGAACGCTGCTTGCAGCAGGGACAGCGGCGGCGCCGCAGCCCCTGCCACGGGCCAGCGGCACCCTTTGGGCACTCGTGTGCCGATGCAGTTTTCTGACGGGGGAAGGAAAAGCCGCGTCCCGCGCAGTCAGCCTGGGGGGATGCAGACCCGGCGAGCAGACGAAGGTCCGTAGTAGGCCTTACGCCAGTCCCTGTATTTGCAGGGGAGCGTGGGGCTGGGATGCCCTTTGCCCGCACCATGGGATATGGTGCCCATCCTGACCCATAGCCAGAGGAGACCCCGACAGCTGCACACAGACCAGGGAGGAAAAGGCACATCACAGCAGTAGCTTCTGAGAGCAAGCAGGGTACTGTGTGTAACACGTCTCACACGGTCCTGTAAGTGTGCAAACACCTCGGCCTAGCCCAGCCAGGCCCCACCTGCCTCTGTCCTCAGATCGCTTTGGAGAGAAGCACCCAGGCAGCACAGCAGAAAATCTCCCCCTTTCAGTGGAAGCTCGCCTAGTTCCTCTGCTTCAAGAAAGGGGCAGGGAAGAGCTCTTCACTCCGGCTCACAGGAGCTTATTTGAAAGCATGCGTGCCAGCTGAACTCGCCCACCTCGCCAAGCTACCCAGCCTACTTCCCACTGCACAGCCCTGCCCCAAATGACTGCCCCCATTCCTACACGGCAGCCATCTGCTCAAACTGTCTTAAAATAATTAAGGGCCTTATTACCATTTCACTGATGCTTTGCCCAATGACTGCTTTTATTTCTGCCTACAGTGGCAATATCACTTCTCCGAAATCAGTTATGTTGACTTCTGGTGCAATCACGTCATTTATAGCTAGCTTTCAGTCTTAGCCTTCCTGTTTGGAAGTATCTCCCTCTCAGTGCCTGTCAGCAGATGTTTATGAAATTTATCATTATTCCAAAATTACTCTCCCTCCATCTTGACTCCTTTCCAGAAGTCTGAAGGAAAACTCTAGTCTCATAGTATTTAATGCAAAACAGGAACACTTTTGGGGCAGGTTACACACACCTGCCCTAGTTGCTGCTTCTTTATTTTTTTCCAGCATGCCAAAGTACTAAAGTTTGTACTAGGACAGTAAGACAAGAAAAATTTTAACCTTGTAAACTAACTATAGTAACAGCACCTAAAAATGCCAGGGTAGTAATGTTAAGTCTCAAAAGCTCCTTTAATGAGCTACAGCCTTTGCACCTGAGGAGAAATGCTTCACATCAAGATACAACATTTATCCATTTTGAAAATACTGATAAAATTATTTTAACTTCTTGGGGCACCGTGAAGAAATCTTTGGGGAGGTACAGCTTCTTTCACCATGCACAGTTTTAAGTCACTTATCCTGGACCAGAGCCACCTCCTGTTGTCACACCCAGGAGGCAGCTGTGAGTTGCCAGGCACCTCACCCAAAGCACCAGCGAGGGCTTTTCAACTCAACCTTTGCCCTCTATCCCTTGGCTGACTGTACAGCCTGGCAGACCTAGGCAGGGTTAAACACAGCATGCACGCAGGAGCAACCTGCACACGTCTGAGCCACAGCCTGAGCAGACTCCACAGGTGACCTTAGAAACCCCTTCAAGTGGCACTCTCACAGCTGCCAGAAAGTCTGTGTGCTCAGAAATGATTTCTCCTGCTTCCTTACTCTCATGGTGGAGCTCACTACTTTTTGAAATAAGTTATTGGTTAAAAACAGGTTAAAATAGATGCTTGTGAGATACCAAAAGCAGTTCAAAATTCAGAGTGGGGGCTGAGGAATACCACTGCACACACAGGTAAAGCAAGAAGTATCCCGACTGTTGTAACACTCCTGGACAGCACCAGAGACACATTTACAGTTCTCTACAGAACAGAATGAAGCAAAGCCATTTTCACTTTTTACACTACAATTACATCCTTAATGATAAACTAACTTTGGATCAAATTTCAATACCAGAGGCCCAAACTGGTACTCTAAAACCTAACCAGGAAGCCTTTAAAGGTCTGTTCTAGTTGTGTCCTGGAGCTCTGTTGGTATTGTACCTGTAACTGCTGACCCAGGGAATACAGCAGCTGCAACTTTCTTCCTGGGAGATCCTGGATGGAGATCCTGGAAGATGTAGCAGCATGCAACTGTCTGGTGGATACAGCACTGGCTTTGAGAAGTTAAAGCCTACTTTCTCTACCCTCACTTGAGCAATACCACATGCAATAATAAAAAAAAAAAAAATCTACCTTAGGCCTATACTAGCTCTCCTCTTCATCTGACAACCTCTCTTCTAGTCTTTAGTCACTTTTGTTTGCGCTCTGTCAAAGTCCTAACTTTCTTCAGAGTCCTCCAATGACTTCATAAACAGCTGTTGAAAGAAAACCTGCATTGCTGGAAGTTATTCCAATCCCTCTACATGACTGAGCCTGAGCTGGGAGTCCTGTTTAACCAGACTTCCTTCCACTTGCTTCATTTCCCCCTCAGCAGGCAGAACAGAGCATCCTGACTTACAGGTTTCATTGCACCAAAGCCCAGCTCTGCACATGGAATGACAGGACACGAAAGTGGAGATTTCATTTATTGGGCTGAAACTACAAATAGGTTCACTTTGACTTCTGGCTCTGTGCTTGTGCCTTCAACACTTTCACAACGATCTTCTGCTCTTCAATAAGAAAAGCTCGTTTGATCCTGGAAAAGAAAAACTATGTTAGCATATGTGTCTATTTACTAAAGTAAAACCACAAAAATAAGACAATTACAACTGATTTTGCCATCTCCAACATTCATTGATTGCACAGGTGGTGTTAGTTCCACAGTTACATAAAAAGGGAACCCATTTCTTGCCAGCAGCAGAAGACAGGGACGGTGACACTGTACGAATGTAGCAATTGGGGGATGGCAGCCTAGGATGCCCGTGGATTACAGGCTTGGAGGCAAGCAAGGTAATACTTGATGGCTGAATGTGGGAAAATTTACCATCTTCACAAACTTCAAAGACAAAAAGCAGAACTCTTAACTGGCAAATTAATTTCATTCTGGTAAAGTCAGAATTGGTGTGACCAGTTGTGGTCAGCTCTCTTCCTTACAACTACAGGAAATTCTACGTGCACCCAGTTATTAAAAACAGGATCACCTTCCCTGTCAGGATTAAAGCTCATTGGCTATCAACAGGGAAAAAGCCTAGCAGGTCAAGTCATGCCAAAATACAGCTATTTCTGAAGACATGCAGAGCCACCACGTAGATGGGACAGATCTATTTATCAGCACTCACATATCAACAGCCTATCTGATAGTTTTGAGTTAAGAGCACAATTATATCATACACACTTTTCTATCTTTAAACATTAAAATGATTTCTACACGTATCTGGCACGTATGGCTACTCCTACAGTACACAAAACCTATCAAAGATGCCTAAGCAGGTGCAGGAGAAAACCTGACCATTATAGGGAAGGAGGTGGCTGTGATTTCTGGTTTAGGCACAGTAAGAATAAAACATACTCATGCACTAAAAACTACCTATCAAACTCATGAAGGTTTTGGGAAAACACTCCGAAAAAATGTGGCTTTCAACAGAAAAAAGTCATGCTGTGTCTCTGCAGCTGTAACAGCTCATCTTCAGTGGTGCCTAATGTAATTCATCTTAAAACTTAGACATGCCAAAAAGAAAACAAATGCTGGCAGTACTGATGAAAAAAACTGGCAGTAGACTGCTGACCCCAGAGACCTGCTTTGATTACCACAGAGATGACACACTCATGGTTGTGTTTTTCCTCAAACTTGCCAAGGAAGCACAGATATGCAGTTGCTACACAATAAAACTGAATTCAGAGAGGCTCAGCAAAGGCCATTTTAAAGCTTAACCACATAAAGTTGCTTGACACACAAGCAAGTAGTATCTCTGAATCCCAAAACATTTCAAAGAAGTGAAAAATTCAATTAAACTTGCAGGAGGCAGAACAGGACAACAGAACAGGAAAATCTTTACTATGGGGGCTCAATACAAAAGATAAAAATCCAGCACAAGCAGACTGTTCAGCACCAATGCAACAGTGCAGTAAGAAATCCCGAAGAACATTAAGTGTCCACAAAGGAGCTCCACATGCAGGAACTCCCTCAAACCCAAGGGACAGAATAGCACCCATCACTGCTTGACGTGCCCCACGCTCACACTCTCCACTTCCCTACACCAGTGTCAGAGCAGAGCCTTCAAAATTTGGGGCCATGTTATGTGAATGAAGAGATGTAAGAACCTCGTAGGAAGCAACCTCAGGAATAAAGCTGGTTTTCTGTACATTACCTGTCACGGACACACTTGGCACACATGGAACCACCATAGGCTCTGCTCACATGCTTCTTCGTTTTTGACAGCCTCATCAGAACTTTGGGGCGCACAGCACGGACCTACAGACAACGAAAAAAAGAAAAAGAAGTGTGTCATAAGACAGCAGTTTTATGTATCTGCCATTTAAAGTAAAAAAAAGCAGCAACACCAGAAATTTACTATTCAAGATGCTAAGAAGTGACTGAGGCTGCAGCTCATTGTATGCACTGTCTTCGGCATTCCTCGGCTGATCTTTTCATTCTACCCCAGTGGTTCATCAACAGGTTCATAAAAAAATTGGTTATAAAAAAGACTGTTTTTTCAAAGATAGGAACTGCTTAAAGATCAACATTTTGCAAGCATTCCCATAACTGTTAGAAGCAATGCTGTTACTTCAAGAAAACATTCTGAAGAAAAACAGTTAAAAACATTAATTCCTTTTTCTAAAACTGAAACTTTTCTTAACTTGGCTTACCCTTTTTTCTGCAGGTCTAATAGGCCCAATTTACATTTTTAGATCTGCTACAGAATCACCTTGTCTAGCTTTAAAAATTTTAGATTTTCTAAAACAAGAAGGTTCATATTTAACAATAATGTAAAATCATGAGCATTAAAAAATGTTTGAGTTTCCAAAGCTTATTTTACCAGTAAACTTTGCAACATTTGATTAAGACTATCTTAAAGGAAAAAGTTATTTCAGCAAGAACTGGTCAATAAACAGGCACACTGTATTATTTGGAAAGGCTCTCTGTACTGAAAAAAACGCTGTTCCAGACAAACACCCTTAGGTGTTTATGATCATACTTACACCACGAAGTCTTCCTGGGCAAATACCACATGCTGACTTGGGTGCCTTTCCCACTTTCTTGGTGTAAAGGTAAACAATCCTGTTCCCGGGTGTTCGGGACCTAGGTACAGCAGAAAAATATGCAGTTAACGTTATCAATCAAAACTGAAACACCACCTTTTTACAACAGAAATTTTCTTGCAAACTGTCTTACTTACAGTCTGGTCTTGTTGGAAGCTGTGTTGTAGGACAACCTACGGCGGTATGTCAGGCGCTGCACCATTTTTCACACCTGAGTAAGTCAAAACCAAAGCGGCACTAGTTAAGAGCTCGATGTCCACACGGAAGTTCAGGTTGTCACAGGACCACCTGTACTGAACCACTGTACCAGATGTGAATCAGCAGCTGTCAATTCCATATTAGTAAAATTAAAGCCCTTCCTGACCAGTGACAGCCAACACTGTATTACAGAACAACAAAACGCGTGACAGCGGGCACGATGCGATCTGCAAAGAAGATTCACCCGAACTAACTTGAACGCTGTTTAACCATCCTGGTCTTGCCTGGATTATGTCATGCGCTCCTAAGAAACTGCTTAAACCTTTAGCAGCTACGTATTTTATAGAAACATAAGCGTCATCTGCAGCGCCGGGAGACGCGGGCCCTGCTCGGGAGCCCCACCGCGGAGGCCTGGAGAGGCCCGGCCTTTCTGCCGGGCAGCTCTGCCCCCCGCTCCAGCCCAAGCGCGGGCAGCAGCAGCGCCGCCGGTCCCTCCCCACAGCCCACGGGCCTCGGGCCGCCCTTGCCGCCCGCCGGGCCGCGGATGGAGGCGGATGGGTGCCCACAGTCCCCGGCCGCCAGCCGCCATACCTGGCGCCGCCACACCCGGAAGAGGAAGCGGAAGTGCGCGGGTCGCCATTGAAATAGGGGCGCGCAGGAGCCCGGAACAAATAGCGGCGCCTGCGCGCTGGGCTCCGGCTCCTGGATGCACTGCCGAGCGGGCGCCGCCATGGCGTACGGAACAGTGGTGCAAGGGTGGCGCCATGTTGTACGGACCGGGCGCGGCGCCGCTCGGCGGCGGAACCGGGAGCAGCAGCGATGGGCACGGGGGGCCCGATTTTATTTATTGTGTGTTTTACCGAAAAACTGTTTTTCTGAACTATCGGCTTCTGTCCTCAGAAAGAAAGGTTTGTGCATCATTCTGTGAGCCCAGAAGCCATTCCCCATCCTGCTGTTCGAAGCTCTGAATTACAAGTCACCCATACGTGGTTTTCCAAGGCAAACTGGCACGTGACACACCTGGAAGCTGTATGTCTAAACTTCCACAAGGAAAAGGCTGTTCCCCCCGAACTCCTTGAAAGCCTTGCCTGGAGCACTGCAGGGCTGTCCTTGCCGCACCCCATTCCCCTCGAGATGCCCTTGCTCCTGCCCAGCACTGGTCTTCCCGGGCACTGGACCAGGCAGACGGGCTGATCCCAAAACTGGGCCCTGTGGAGAGCAACACAATACCCACGTTTGCCTGACACCTCCTTGCTGTGCCAGCAGCTGCGCTGGTGGTCTTGGATGGAAAATCCTCGTGCCTGTTTCCCAAGACATGTACTCACTGTGTCATGTGCTCCAGGGCAGGTGCTCACGCAGGAGCATGAAGCTGTAAACCTTTCTCTGCTGCTCAGGTCCACCTGACTCAAACTCCCATTTCCAAGGCACAGATACCCAAGAAAAGCATAGGGGAAACAGGACACAGTTAGTGGGACTCTCCTTTACTACATCCTCCCATGTTCATCTGCCAGCATCATTCAGGTTTCCTGAGCTGGGTTCACGTTTTCTGATTTACGAGATTATCTCAGTTGGTGAGAGCATGGTGCTAATAACACCATGGCTGTGGGTTTAGTCCCTGTATGGGCCATTCTCTTAAGAGTTGGACTCAATAATCTTTGTGGGTCCCTTTCAGCTCAGAATATTCTGTGAAATTTAGCCTGTGGTAGAGCCCTGAGAAAAGAAAGGAAATAGCAAGAGCTAAGGGAGTATAGGATGGCTTGTCAGTAGCTACAAACAGCATTCCAGTGGTGCCATTTTAATAATGATTAAAATCCAAATGCACAAAAGGTATCCCTGGCAGCCCCTCACATTTTCATTAAGCACTGTGTTGATAGGAAGGAAAGGAGGAACAGTCCCTGGGCTACACTTTTCCCAGATATTTGTTTCAGCTCCTATCCCACATACCCGGGTCCCTGCCAAGCTGAGGAGCATACTGACAAGCAGAGCTGCCTCTGTGCTCTGAAATCAGCATCTGACCTCTGCTATCCATTTGTGACCTCCCTAATGGGTCTGGATCCCTGGCACTGACACATGAAAGACCAAGAGATTTTAAAGCACGTTTCCATCACTTCTGCTCCCCAGCCTCTGGTGGCAGTGGTGGTGTTCCCATAGCCACACCAAGTCCATCCCCTCCTTCTCACGGTGCGTGCGAATGCCTTGTGGCTACTGCCATAATCGCTGCCGACCCACATGGTCAAAATCTTCATGTAGCATCAATGGGAAACCACCATCTGCAAGGAGGACAGGGTTAGGCCCACCATCTGTGAGCCCCAAAATGCTCTTTTGCTCCACTGACCTGAGCACTGTTCCACAATGATACTCAGGGACCCACACATTAAACACATAGGGTGCTGCTGCTGCCATCGTTAGCGGCTTCAGCTCTGCTTTTAGAGAGTAGCGGGTGCTCAGAAAGCTTTGATGTGTGCTCCTGGCCTTATTTACGGGTTTGTAACTCACAGTTGGTTGTACTGCAACCTCCCTGTTTTCAATCTATAATTATTATTTTGGTTAATTATTGACTCTTTTTAAGTGCAAATTATGGACACCAGATTTTTTTTAATTCATGAAAGAAGAGAAAATATGTATGAACTAGATTTTAGGGTATATTTAAAATAGGAGCATATTTTAGAAGACAAGTAAGTTTCAGAGCAATTAGAGTATTTAACATGAACTTTCTAGGCCCAGAACCCTGAGGGGAATAAGAAAGCCAATTAAATTAGATTAAATAATCATGCCTAAATATAAAAGTGTAACAGAATCCAATTGTTAAAAAACAACACTATTAAATTATGATAGAATAGTTTAGATGTTGTCAGTGCAACAGGTAACTATTTTATTATTGAACAATAGTATTGATACATCTTTGAACTTACCCCATTTAGGCTCTAAACTCAACTGGTGTAAGTTTTAGAACCTGTCAATTAAATTCCAGCCATTTGCTTCTGCCGGTGCACTGGCCTAGTTTTTAAGCATTTCCAGTTCATTTTTTAAGAGGAACAGGGCTATCAGGCAAACGGCTCACCAGAGTATCTAGAAATGTTAGCTTAATGACAACTGGTTTAATGCTATCTAATGTGGGGATAAGATTTGAAGCAGCAGCTCACTAAGCCCATTTTGTACAGATTAGTCAAGTGATTCATGTTCTCTGCTACTCCTACCTCTTCACAGGACCAAAAAACATCTCTTTTGGGAGCAGTCATTTTCCACATCCAACATGCCTCATTAACTCTTTCTGCATTTTCTTCTTTCCTTGAATTCAACAAAGGGGATGGGCTATCAAACGCACAGCCCAACAATGTGGAAAAGTAACAGTGGCGTCCTTTAAATTTTTCCCTTCTAGGATGTCAGTGGAAGCATAGTATCTGAGGTTGTGGACCTTTTTCCTAGAGAAAACTGGAGGCTGGCTTCAGGGTGTACTTGCTTATTGGCGGTACAAAACTGTAAACCTCTTTTCCAGCAGATCCAATTAGAAAGATAATAATCTCTGATGGCAGTTTAGTAATGGAGTGTATTTTGCACCAGCCAGCAGGTTGTCACCATATTCTGTTTATTGCACCAGAAGAACTCTTTGTGCATAGTTTAAGACCAATTCTTAGTATGATGACCATCCTTTCTTTCTTTTCCACATAGTCCTCTCTTTCTCTCTCTTTTTACTGCAAGCCCCTACCTATGTAGGTAGGTCATTTGCTTGGTCATACGGAAAGTTCCAACAGGGTAAGAGCAAGAGTTCCCAAAGGCATAATGCTTGATAAGCCTGGCTGGATCCCCTTATATTTTCCTCACACTTCTGTACCACTTCCAGAATCTACCAGGCCCCAGGAGGATTCTACTACCATGCTAACTTCTCTTCATGAATCCTTATAGGGCTTTTCCCCACCATAAGCTTCAATTAAAAAATGAGAGATGTTTTCACTCATGCTCACTTGCTGTTGTACCAGTCTAGACTGGCAAATTCTAAGAGGCGTGGGAAGGAAAGCAAGCCTGTGGGCAAGCACATACTGGGTACTGCAGAGAGGAAAAGATGTGATGGCTGAGCAGTATGCTGCTCCTGTTAAGTCACAGGCATGATACCATTTCTGTGAACAGCATATGAATATGTGTTTTAGAAATGTCTCATTGAAATCAGAATCCAGCCTCAGGTGCTGCTTGGATACAAGCAGCAGGCTTAGGTCCATAAATGTGGAAAGGAAACAAGAAACCTTGGAGAAGTACTAGCGACTGTTGGAAAGGAGAGAAAGAAGAGGTCCTAGGGTCCACTGTCTCTCCAGAACTGATTTTTTTCTTAAAAATCTCATTCCCTTTCCTTGTTAACTATGTGGCATGCGTCACAATCTGATTATACTAATTTCTATCAACATAACCTTCCACAACACAGACCTGTGCAAATTACGTTATGAGAAGCTGTAGTTCATTTCCATTTCAGTGGAGCTTGTTAAACAAGCAAAATTATTTTGTAGCAAAGGGAAAAACAATTTAGTGGAATGCACTCCTAGCATAGGAAGTACATAATATCGTATTTGGGTTGAAACTTTTTCTGTCAAAAATGTCATAACCCTGTAAGAAAGAGAATTAAAATCCCGTTATTTTAATTTACATCTAGCCACCAGATAAGTAAAGTTATCATTGAAATTCTAATTAAATAGGATGATTGACTAAGGTAGGACATCAAAGAAGAGAAGTGAATATGATAAGTCAAAGTCTTATTAATTAGTCCGCGTGGAAGAAATTCCAGGGACGTCAAGCTGAGGCTGCTGCAAGGAGAAAAAAAGCAGACAAGAAAATGTGTGTTTCTTTGAAGTTAGGAACTGAGATAGTGATGGAGGTAATTGTGTCTGACTGGATCCAGTAATGAAGAGCCGTAAATCAGACCTAGGAATCGGAGGAAAGATTCTAGTAACGAATGTGGCTGCCCCCCTGCTGCGAAGAAACAGAATGCAGAGCTGACTAATTGACCCAGTCTATCTCCCAGTAGCTCTCTGTTATTATTTATTAATTTTTAATTTCTGAATTATTTACGTTCTGGGAAATTATTTTTGACAGCCTGTTAGGCGTGCCAAAGTTAATGGAGGATGAAAGGACCGGTACTAGAATTAGCAGGGATGTAGTCACAGGCTACTGAATTTAATGATTTTGGAAGGGAAAATTGATTTCACACAGCGTGTCACTTTATACTACTTTAGGGATACACCAGCTATTTGATTAATTGAGGAATAACCAACTCAAAGTATATTTGAAGTGTAAATGAATCACAGTGCTCAGCTGTTTATTTTTCCCCTTTTCTGATGAGAACACTGAGTTTGCTTAAAGTTGCTGATTAAAACCAATACAGGTAGGCCCCATACTCACACCTGCTTATTTTATCCTGCCTTAAAAAAAAAAAAAAATGCTTTCACCATCTGGAGGAGACTTGCAATCCTCCATCTCACTTGGGATAGAGTTCATCCTTCCTACACAACGCCTAATTAAACAGGCTTTGTGTGCACTCCCCCTCCCCTGTGGAAAGTGTTTAAGATGGAGCAGGATACTGAGCCCGTGGGCAGCACATGCAGATGAGATGTGAATTCTGCATGGTGACAGCTCGCGTTTGTTTTTCATCAGCCCCAGAGCTGAAGTCAGGGCCCCTGGCCTACAACATCCCCTGCATCAGTTCTCCTGGAGCAGCCATGGTAAGTAGGGCTGTGCATCTTCCACAGAGAGCAATGGACAAATAAAGGGGCTCTGCACACCTCTTCCAGGCTGTGAGAACTGCATTTCACTCTTGGTGCCAAATGAAGCTAAACCCTGTTTGCTTCTCATGTCTAAGCCTTCTGACCATCCAGGCATCAAGGGCATGGAAGCAATCCTTCCCCAGCAACATGTGCAATGCTGTAGGCCTCTCACGTCTCCAGGAAGACTCACACTGGAAATGTCTCCAGAGCTGCTTGGGATCATCACCTCATACCGCTCCCTCCTCCAACAGCAGCCACCCAAGGCAAGGGGCATGGCCAAATTTTCCCTGACTTACAGGGCGGATGTGCCCTGTGCCCAGGATCAAAGGGGCAAAGCACCCTCACTGACACAGTTTCCTGTGGCAGACTTGGGTCAATCACTTAATTAAGGGCAGTGTAATCAGCTGTGTGGGCACTGGTGGTGGTGACCTTGATTTTGGGTATCTTTAGTGTAAAGTCTGCAGTGTTACATCCCAAACACCTTAACAATCTGGTTCCCTAAATACTAGTCTAACTGGTTTAAGTCCAACTTTCCCAGTTTTAAAATAAGCATAATTGATGTTACTATTTAATAAAATCTCTGGGACTCTGCAAAGAGAATTAAATTACAGTTCTTTATCTGCGCAAGTTTTGGGAGAGTAGTGAACAGCAAATACTAGGAGTAGCTGCCCCTTTCCACAAGGAATTATTCAAAACCATCTGCCATAAGTTGACATGGATCCCGTGAACAGGTGAGAAAGGTATAGGCTAGATTCTATTTCAAGTTCAATAAACAATAAAACTCCTTTGAATTGACTGAGACCAAACTACTGAGTGAGAGGTCAAGTGTCAAAGGGATCTGGAATTTTGCATATTTTGCCGTTGCTTTGCTCTTTAAAGTAGGAAGGGCTACCTACCACAGCAAATGTTGACCATACAGGGATGAGGGGAGAGATAAAGAATGAAGAAAGGTCAATCATGCATTAGTTACCTTTTAAAAAAATTATATTTGTCTTAGTGATTTAAAGATACATTAACACTACAGGAAGGTTTTGCTTCTTAACTTCTCTAAGGGGTTTATAATTCATATAAACATCTCCCTAGGTTTTTTTCTGAGCACTTCAGGAGCACTAGGGACATTTTTTTGTGATGTTTTACCAAGTCAAACATGTGAGAGAAGACTGTTTTTCTCAGTTACCTTTTGGATTATACCAGTGGCAATTAGCTGTGCAAGGAGGATCAACTACAACAGGCTGCTAAAGGAGGTGTGTGACCTGTGGCTTCTGCTTGGCTCTGGGGATTTGTACTTTATCAATTTTTTCAGCATATGAGACTGGACTGGCTTCTAGAAAAAAAGCCTGATGCAAAGGCTGTTTTTTCTGGGTCTCCTGAATCTGTGAGGGATCTCTGGGTTTTGGGGTTTTTTTGTGATTATTGTTAAAACTTTCTAAAGAAGGAACACTGTTTAAATACCATACCTTGAGGAGCAGCAATCATATCTTCAGATATTAGAGAACAATTAGGCAATTTATGCTACTTAAAGATTTACTCTACAGTTTCAAAATGCTCAGTGGAGAAACAAATACCTTTTATAGTACATGTGGAAATTAACCCTAAAATATTTACATTCAACACGTGGAACTTATTTTGATGAAGATGATTTAGCGTGCTCTGCTGTTCTATAGTGGAATGAATCCATCATAGAACTGACTTCTCCCTGTTTCAGTATTAAAACAAAAGGGATGTGCTTGCAGTGCAGCACCCTGGGAATTCAGCTCAGAAGTCCAATTAACAACAACTAATTCCCCATACTGCCTATTTACCCCTAAGATTTGGCTAGATATAATAAATCATGCATTTTGCATTTAAGCTTTTAATGCCCAGAGGATAACAAAAATCTATCCTGATCACTTTTTATTTTCATCATATAGAGAAGAAAGCATCACTCCTTCCCTCTTCAGTTAAGTGTGTCCATATCTTGGTGCTAAGTCTATGAATGAGCTGCCTCCTGTCTTCTCCACATGTCTCCTTACCCTACTTCTCCATAAATGCCTTCATTCTTCCAGAAGACATGAAGGTAAGAATCCCTTTGGATGTGTGTTCTGTGTAGCTAGCTACATGTAAAATTATTCACCTTCAAACGATGATCTACTGCACATTCACTGGACCAAGTGTCCTGCCCTTTATACTGTCACACTGTATTTATTGCATGCTGCATACACTCCCCACACACCAGATTTCACTGCAGGAACTATCAAGGTACTGCCCAGCTGTGAGCACATTTTAAAATCTAAAATTGTAACATTCTGTAAATGGTAATGACCAGGCTATAACATACTAAAGATTAGGCAAATACTTCCAGTAATTAGAATGATCTTCTGCAACTCAATTTTGCTTACAATGTAAGTCAGATTGAAGCAAATTCTCCAAAGGTAAAAGCCCAGTACATTACTACACACTTTACATGCAAAAGGGAGAGAAGCAGAGAGAAAGTGAGCGAGCAGATATGTGCACACGAGGCTTTGGATATTCCTTGCTAGGTGCAACCTAAACTGTACATTAATAATTAGAGACACATTGAAATATCTATCTGTCCAGATACATTTTTATTGGTGTTCAACAGGAAACAATTAAGGCCTAGAGGTACCCATATACATCCATATTTGTGAAGTTTTGTAACAAAGAAATAATGCAAATTCATCTTGTTTGAAGGGAAATTGGAAACAAAATTAAATGGTTTGAAAAGCAAACAACAGAGCATATTAAATCCAAAAGCATCACACTGATAGAAACACAAGATGTGACACTGCCAAAAGAAATGCCTGGATCAATGTTAGGTAGCCATGCCTGCAGAGCAGCAGGTTACTATACAGAAAGCTGCCTACAAAATATTTTTGCAATACTGTACTTTGCTGTGCATGGCAAAAAACCCAGAAGGTGTTATTTTTTCATGAAGCTGTGATGAGCTTGGCTTATGCTTGGCATCAGACTGGCTGCTCCTTAAGGGGGTTTCCGAGTTGCATATTTGCAGATTCAAGGCCAGCCTTTCAGAGGGGCTCACAGCCAGCTTTCCAAGCACTTGTCTGCCAAACTGCAAGCCTGGCTTCTCACAGGTCCAGGAATCAGAATGACTGAACGGGAACCAATCTCCTATGAACATCCCAGACTAAATGGCTGATTCCTCTCTCAGCAGATATGCCTGTGACAGAAGCTGGGACAGCTGAATGCAGTATTTCTGACATAGTCAGATGTGAATTTTAGTACCCGTCTTTACAGAGATGGCAGGTGCAAAGAAGGGCTTGCTCCAAACTTCTGAAGGCAAGTGTTGGCTTCATCTTATTGCTGAGCAGATTTTCTGATTGCTCTGCACCCTCCTCCCTGTGAGCAGCAAAAAGAGCAACAGTCTGACAGACTGATCCCAAATAGGGCTCTATGGAGAGCAACACAACACTGTGTAACACCCCATGGTCAAACTTCCCGCTCGCTGGGAAGCACAGAACGGCAGCACTAATGATCCTCTTCCTTCTAAAGCTGCTAGATTTTAAGTGCTTTGAGGAGATTGAAGACAAGCTTTAAATTTTGATTAAAGGGACACTGCCAACTTACATTAAGCTTAGAATTTAGGGTTTGTAACAGGCAGGCAAAGGTGGATGAGACCTTGCATTTTGGGTGCAGATATTTCTTTGCAGCAGGATGAAGATCTTATCTGCTGAGAACAGAAGGCGTCAAAATTAACTTGAATAGAAAACTAACAAGGTCCACTTTAGTTTTGCTGCTGAGGGAGACAGAATGCAGGTGGGGAGATACCATGTAGCTTCCCAAATGTAACAGCCCACCAGTTAAGTTTTGCGTGTGATAAGCTTGCTTGTTTGTTGCTTGATGTGGTTTTCACAGCGATAAGAAGCCACACTAAAGTCCTGTTTGAAAGAATTGACAAAGGAGTAGAGTGACAGGAAGGGTTAGTACAGGCGAGCTGGCACATGGACTAAATGTCTTTCATCTGCTTCTCCTTTATAGTGAATACACAGAGATGGTGAAGCCACCTAGTGTTAAATGTATGGTCCACTGCAGCTGATGAGAGAGTAGTTAATTACTTTCAAAAATCAGAGATATTTTTTGCAAATCATTTTGCCATAATGAGATCTAAATCTGAACCAAATTTTTCAAGGGAAGAGCCTAAAAGACAGCAACTCACTGTAACTTTAATATACCCTAGCCTTATAGAAAGAACATTACCCAGAAATGCTCATTCTCAGAGAAACTATGGAAATGTGAATCCAGATCTTCATCTGATAAAAACCAGCTCCCTGAACAGATATATGTTGATTTATAATAGCCACAGGTCTGACCCCACATCCCAATGAGAATTAGCTGCAGCCACAGAAATACTCTGCAGTAAAGATGTAGCTCATTTTGGCCTTGTCTCAACCAAAAGCTGGAGTTTTGCTGCAGAATGCTCTGCTATCTTTGCAATATTCATTTGAACAAGACTTTCAAAGGAACAGGCCAAATAAATCAGAGTGAAAGGCAACAATGGCCCTGGTTCTCTTTCAGTTCTTCATTGAGTACAAAAAACTGAAGCAGACCTCAGATAACAAGCCTTGTGGCTTCAAATACATGTTGAGTGCAATGACACTACCCCCTCCAAGAGTCCATGCAGCAGATGAGAGGTGCTTCCCAAAGCTGTAGCATTAAGTATATAGGATATGTAACAGGAAGGATGAAATGAGGCCATGCTGCTGCTCTGGAGATGGTAGAGTGTGGAAGAGTGCTGGAACACAAATTGAAAACTACTTGTTAAACAAGGTTAATTTGTTCTCCTTCCAGAGTATAAAATGGCTTCAAACACTTCTAAACTAGGTCATTTGACTGCTCAAGAAATACATGGTGCTAGTCAGCTGTCTTTAGCAACAAGTTTATTGGAGAGTTTGATTGCATCCCAAAAGCATGCTAGATATTTCTGACCATATCAAAGAAAACTCAACTATGTTATCAAGGCACACTAATGAGGTGGTTTGTTTAATTGAAATACTTTAAGTTTCCATGTAGTACAGCATGAAAAAATCATTATTTTCATTAGATGAGCTACTCGTTAGCTGAAAATCTAAGTTACAAAATATCACAGTGTGAGATAATAAATACATTGTAAAATGCATCAAACCCAGGTTATTAAAAGGAAGTTCTGTTTAAAATATAGAGCCATGTAACTTGGGCATGCTTCCTTGTACTAGGAATCAGGTTAGGTTCTTTGAAAAATATAGCCAAACCCAAAGGACCTCACTACGCTTTCACTGAAATCACTGTCAAAACTCTGACCCATTTTAGCCTGGATAAATTACTTCATTATTCTGTGTCACAATTCTGTAGTAACGGGGTGTGTGTGCAGCAGTTGGAAATTCGGAGGGTCATTGAAAGACCCCCATTTTGGCCTTGAATTCATCACTGCTCTGTTTGTTGCAAGCATTAACAGCAAGTCAGGAAGCACTTTATAGCTTGCATTTTTAGGGGCAAATATTTACCTAAAATTGTTAAGACATGGAGGATTTGTGAACTTTATGTAAAAACATACATCTCTATCACATGTGTCTGCTGAGCAGGAGTTTAAGAACTGTACTGATCGCCTCAAGAGGGTGCAGTTTGAATCCATGATGAGATAGTGTGTAAAGGGAAAAAAATGGCTGGAAGGGTTCTCTGGAGCCCATCTAGTCCAGCCTCTCTGCTCAAAGCAGGGTAGCTGGAGCAGTTTGCACAAAACTGCATTGAGTTGGGTTTGGAATACCTCCACAGATGGTGACTCCACAATCTCTCTGAGCAACCTGTTCCTATGATTGACCACTTCCATAGTAAATACATTTTATTTAAAGTATAAATTGGATTTACCGTATTTCAATACCTCTTGTATTTAGTGTATTTTGTTCTTTATTCTCCCGCACTCAGTATTTCTACAGATTGGTAAGATTCCCCTTGAGCCTTCTCTTCTTGAGGCTTAATGAGCTCAGGGTCCTACTGAGAGTTCTTCCTCATCACTTGCATTTAAACATTGACTTGAGATGAGGACGAAATTATATTTTGGTTATCAATTCACAGGTGGGCTTGGTCCATATGAAAAAAAGAGTGAACTAAGACTCTGGTTCCATTGTTGTTTTATGTATTTCTACAACGGGGCCAAGTTTTATCCTTTGTCCCCGTACACCCCATGCCACCCCTCGTCTTTTATGTGTCTTAGACTAATGAGGGCATGTTGTCCTCAATTCTCATAGCAATGGTTTCTTCCTAACTTATTGGTACACACATGCCAAGGGATCTTCTCTCTTATCTCACTCGTGCTATTCCTCTCTCTCCTCCCCTGCTGAGGGATTAGTCCAGCAGCCCTGTGAAAGTGTCCTTACAGCATTACTCCATCACTAATCCAGCCAGCACAGGTCACCAGGGCTGTGCAGAGACAGATGCAAGATTTAGAAGCCACATCTTAATTCCCGAGGAGTCCTGGGCATGCATTCAGGTTCCCTCCACATGCTGGCAGCCAGGGATATTAACACATCTTCACAGCTATTGCTGTCCCTGTCAGCTAGAGTCAAGTCAGTGATGCTGAATGGTGCCACCAAGAGCACATGGACACGGAGGAGATACAGCAGGAGTGCTGAAAGATCCCCTTAGCCAGCGAGCCAGCCAGAGGTTCAAGAGAGTGTATGGATTACAGATCTCACAACTGGCCAAATTTGGAGCCTAAGCAATACTTATATGGAGATGAGCATACATTAAAGGCTGCCAATGTGACAGCAGAGAGGGCCAATATTTCGGCTTGCCCAGGAATGGGCACGCTGCCCTCACAGAGCCACCTGCTGAGATCATTCATGCCAGAAATGCAAGTAATCCTGGTAAGGCAGGTGCCTGGGGGGATCAAGTCCTCAGTCAAAACAAAAAAAAAAAAAAAAAAAAAAAAGGGCAAAACCCCAAGCCCCAGGCCACCTTCATACACCTGGCAAGAGCCCCTCTGCAGTTGGCCTGCAGACTGTAAACTCTGGAAGCTGGAGTGCAAGGGATGAGAGCAGCACCCCATGCTCCTGCCCCTTCACTCAGGTATGAAAACAGACTTTTCTTCTTCCACAGAAACAAAGTTGCACATCTTTGAGTTATCTCTTGCTCTTCCCATTTTCTCTGGGTTTTGTTAAACATTTTCAGAAGTCTTTCCTTTTTTTTTCCTACTGGGGCCGATAGAGATGTGGCTTGCAGATTAGTACAACTGTTAGCTCCCTTTAATAGGGCTTTTCTTATCCTATTTAAGTAGAATAAAGAAGCTTCATTTGTTAGCTTAAAAAAAATCAAGACTTTAATTCTTGATCATTGCTCCCAAGCGGACCCAGTTGGAATTCTCTCATCATCACTGATCAAGTCTGAACTTTTTTTTGTTTGCTATTCAATTTCATTTGCTTTCATCATTTCAAAGCACTCACAGGCTTCCAGCCCTGCTGAAGCATAGGATGGGGCTTTAAGTACATTGCAGTGAAGTCCCTGTAGGAATTGAAAACTGCTAGATAGCATTTAGCTATGTACTATCCCTTCCATAAATCCTGCATTTACATTATATTAAAATTAACCTGCTAACTAGTTTAATCATAAAAATAAATACTCCATTTGGGTCTTCACGTTATTTATTTACTGTAGAGAGACTGTCAGTCAATTCCTCTGATTTCAGACCTGAGAAAAATTTTATCTCAGAGCAGCATAAAAATATTTCTGGTTACTAAGCTGCAGTAGATCACCATCTGGATCCATTCCTAAAATAATAGCCATGGAATGTTTCTCATGTCATGGATAAACTTGCTCTGATGTTTTATATATACTGGGTTTTTTTCTTAAGAGATCCCAAGATGAGTTTGCAAGGAAGATCAGCACAGAGAGCAAGTCTGCAAAACAGTTCTCCAGTCAGGGTACAGTCTATCCAGGCCCCTTCTCTGGTTGCTTGTGCCTATAATTTCCTAAGTGAGGAGATGCCAGAGCAGTTTTTGAGTGAAATCTTCCTTAGATCTGCTCTGTGAGTGCTCCTTGAGGATGAATGTTGCCCAAGTTCTTAGCCCTCGCACATGGAGAAAGCTGTTTTGATAAATTGATCGAGTGTAAGCCACTGCTGGACCATTCCTGGTAAGAGCAATGCAAAGCCTATCTACCAGTTATCATTTTTGGTCTTCAGGGTCCTTGTAATTTTCTGTATGGGCAAGTCCCCTGTTTCCCGAGAGGGTCTGAGTAAGACAGAAGTGCTCTCTCTGCTCAGCCTCTGATGCTTTTCAGCTTAGTTTTTGTGCTGAGGGGGCTCATCTGTGTTTCTAGGTTTCTCCCAGGTGTTATGCGACTTACATGCCTGAAGGAAGTCATCAGCATCAATTTTGGGGGCATTAAAGATGTTTACCTGGCAGAAACAATACAAAATACATGTTCCTTCAACCACAGTTGGCAGAGAGAAGGAGACTCTGCTGAAGACTTGCAGGCAGGAGTGTACCCAGCAGAGAGCCCTTTGCCCAAAACAGGCACACTGCTCCTTCTAGCGAGCAGTGGCACATGGCTCCACCTCGGCCCGGCTGATACCACCCAAATGCCCCAGAGTTTCAGCGTTCAAGGTCTGCAGTCGGCTCGTGGTTTCTCCTTGGAGGGCTGGACTGTGGGAACAGAGCTCCCTGCACCTTGCCAGAGCATGGGAACAGCTTCAATTTGAAACATATAAATACTTTTTTACCCCAAGCAGTTTCCAATTAATGCGCAGATGGAAACCACATAGATGGTCTGTGGGAGAGAATCCTTGCTTGGCAAAAGATGGATTATTGCTTTTATGAAATGCCATAAGAGCTCTAGGAGCAGAGGGCTTTGTTTTTTAAGATCCCAGCTCCCCGTTCAGGGAGCTCAGATTTATACTGAAGGAAAAATATTTCTGGAATGTAAGCCTGTTATTTTATGGAGCTGGGATGCAGAAGATAGTCAAGAAAATACAACTTCTGTAAAAATTGCACCATTTTGTATACAAGGGAGGAAAAAATAAGTTGGGCTGGGTGAATCCTGTCAGAGTTTAGTTGTCACTGGCAGAAGAGAACCTAGAAACATCAGTGGGCACCTAACAAAATAGTGGGGAAATGAGGAAAGGCCAGAGTAGTGAACCTTCTCCCACTCTTATCTGGAATCAGCATCCAAAATAGGTGGCATTTTCTTGCAAATTCATCTTCAAATCATCACAGCTTTATCCACAACACATTAAGTTTTCACTCTCAAATTCCACAATGAAGAAGATGTCACAGTGGGACATGTTGACCTCAGAAAATGTTAGGTCGTGTGGTTTACCAATATGAATCCACTGCCATCCTTTATATAGCTGAAAGTGCTACACACCTGTGAATATTAAAATTTTTTGTTTGAAAGGACAAGAGGAGATGGAGGATTCTAGTTTTAGGCTTTAGACCTAAACACTTTAGACTTGATTTTTTTCCCTCAAATTTCCCTTTATGTAAAACAAAATTAAATTTAATCTTTGCTTGTCAATTGTGATTTTTGAGATAATTACCTCCAGGTAATTATTTTGCAAATAATTAATTTGCAAGCAATTACTTATAAGCCTTTGGAGCTCTTCTGATAATAAAATGGTAGAAAAATACAGGACATGATAATCTTTTCAATCATCTTTTTACTAGCATCACTATAACTCATTCTGTTCCTCTACATTTTTCCACAAATACTTCCAAAGAAGGAATGATATTGCCAAGGAATCACCTTGCCATAGAGTGTTTTTAAAGTGAAGAGGCAGATTTTCTTCTGAGTTATTTTTTTTGGTTAGATAAATGTGTTATTCTAGTTTCCAAGGATGACTAGTATAACTAATTGCTCTTTCATCCACTGACATTTGAGCTGATTAGGTCAGGCTGAAAGCAAAGGGTCTTTGCCATAATATATGTGGACACATTGTATATGGAACCCTCAAAGCAGCTTCCACCCGGCAAGATCATGTCCCAGATGGATTTTTTTGGGTTATTGTAATAGGTTTGTTATTAGTTGGGTTATTAATATAACAGGTTCTCCATAAGCATATCCTGGGGATTGAATAGTTACTCCGTGGGGATTGAATGTTAATTCATTACAATTTTGCCTTCATGTATGGAACCTGCAAATAATGCATTAACAAATATGTCAAAAAAGCAAAATTATAAGCTTTGTTTGGAACTGAACATATGGGCTTTAAAATGTTGTGATTTTTTTGTGGGGATAAAACTCTATGCTGAATTTTGTCATTTTTAGATTTTTTTCTGCAAATGGATCCATTCTCAATAGAGGGCAGTAGAGGATGAAAATGTTAACTCTTGGCCTATTCACTCTGTTGTGTTCAGATCAATTCTCTAATATTCTTTTAACTGGCTTTAAAATGGACCCTTTCATCTTGAAAAAGAAGGAAGCAAGAGTGTTGGCCATCTGGGAGACACTCTGCCAACACCCAGATGTTTGCATCCTTCTGCACAATTTACTCAATCAATGCAACATCAAGTTGTGCTGGGTGGGTGGGAGAGTGAAAGCATGGGAAGAAGGGAATAGGGCTTTCCTCAAAGGAGAAAGTCACTACTCCTGTGCCTTCACAAGGGAAAAATGCTGTCATGGCTCCATGTCTGCAGTCTATTAGCTCATGGTAACCCTGGGAAACAACGCTGAATTCTCTCACTGAAAACATATGAAAAGGTAGAAACTTCCCGTGCGTCAGTGTAATTATTGTGCCAGAAACAGTAGCAGATGTAACTCCCCAGAGGTTTTCCTTACAGCTGGTGAACTGTGCTGGCTTCAGCCCCAGCTGTGCAAGCCAGGTACCCTAGCTGGGTGCTGGGAGGAGATGGCACTGCCCCTCCAAGCAGGTGGGAGCCTTGGCCTTGACAGAGGGACTGCTGTGCTCAGGGCAGGGAGAGCAAGGGTTGAGATGGGGCTGGGAAAGGAAGCCAAAGCCTGACTGAGGGAGGAGCTGGGACATCTAGGAGCTGGGGCACAGCCAAAGTGGGAAAGGCCAAGGTGGGGCAAATGCAATGAAAGTTCTGAGCAGCCCTTTGGATGTACTGAAGTCTAGACTAAATACCATAATGGAGACTCAGCCTTTTGCTTGAGTCCACAAGCACCTCTGTGGGGTGTCTTTGGCAGAAGTTAGGCTAAAAAGTCGGTTTGCTAAAGTACTTCCTCTGTTTATGAATCAGCGCAGCGCTGTCGTTCAGCCAGGGCAATGGCTCCTGAGCTGGTGGCCACTGCTGTTGTGGATACATGGCTAGGACTATACACATGCTTGGTTGATTTATGATGCATATCACAATAGCCTAATTCAGTTCCAAGGGTTAAAAACAGCACAGTCCTTTCCACAACATTCACTGCACAAAGGAAAGGTAGGATGTAAACGCACTTCTAACAAAGAACATGAGTATACCATTTTGCACCTGCTGATCATAGATATTTTTGCCATCCCAATGCCCTCTTCTCTATTTCCCAGCTTGTTCCCTCATATCCATTCCCTGCCTTGCAGGGCCCTTCCCATCACTGCTGTCTCAGATCTGCTGCTTCTCTTAGTTCTGACACATGCAGCTCCAGTGCAGACAGCCCTGTTATCCTCTCTGTCCTATCACTATGTCATGTCTGATCTATCATCCCTGACCATCCACCTCTGCTAGATCCCCATCATTCACACTTAGCCTTTCCAGGTCTTTTTAATCAGCTATAGTAATTAAAGCTTGTCAGAGACCAGGTAAATTATTACATGTTTTAGCTCTCTGACTACTCTTCTTGCTCCAGTGTAGAACAGCATACAGTGTCTGAGGTAACCCATGATGAGACCTCAGTAAAGGCTGTGTATTCAGGTTTATCTTTCTCAGTATTTACTGAGAAATGCAGCAAGTCTACTCCAGCTGACAACAAAAAGCAAGAGAAGGACATGAAAGTACAGTCTGTTGTGAATTTGGATGGGGGAGTTCAAAGAATTTGAGGTTTTGAGGGAAAGGTCTTTTTGGTTCAGAACATGTTACACAGTTCAACAAGTCACAAATGTTGGATCAGAACTTCAGGAGGCAGATCGTGAAAGGCCCTTGGAAGATACATAAGAAGGAAGATACGAGTTGCCTCAAAAGGGTGAGGAAGGGGATGCCCTTTATAGAAGATTTTCCAGTGGAATCTGACAGCAACATAATGTGGGGTAGAGAGCAAGTCCTAATCCTCCAAATCTCTCACAGCAGTAACCAGAGCTGGGAATCTTTCCCTAAGATGCAAACAAACACATAAACAGAAAGGCAGTTTCACCACTCAGTGAATAATTTTTGGACAGGTATTTGCCCACATCAGCCAGAATTCTACTGGTGCTCTTTTCCCATTACATCCTATGTAACAAGCTTAAATGAGCTGCACTTAGAAAAAAGAAAAATGACAATCTTTTCCTAAATAGCTCACTTTTCTGTAAATGCCAATGTGAAGATGGCCAGAAGGTTCACTAGGGAGAGATGCAAGACGCTGCTGTCTTCCCAGTCCCTGGTGGCTGAGCTCCTCTGCCTTATAGCTACCCTGCTGCAGCAGATCTGTTCAAAGCTGAAGAAGTCCCACTGGTGATGCTGGCACACTTGGGTCCCAGCCATGAGAGCTGCCTGCTGCGGATGCATCAGTGCAGCTGGCTCAATAGCACATTTTCCCGGGAGGTGCTAAAACTGGTTGGGACAGTAAATAATTAGCTTTTCTGCCTTTGGCTATAGAAATGATTATGAATTTTTAAGTAATTAGAGTGATTGAAGACATTTCTGTTTGCTTTCTTTTAGTTGTGTTGCAAAGCTTAGCTTCAAGAAGGAAAATACCCTCAGAGGAGGTTGACAGACAGGCGGGAAAATACAAAGATGCTAAGAGATCAGAAGAAATTCAGTGAGCATTAAAAGCTGGGGGAGAAGGGCCTGATAAAGGGGGACGACTTTCATAACAAAGGAATTATTTTTCTTGTTCAGTCCTTCCTTTATCTGATAACAGGCTATTCCCTGAGAAAGTTGGCTCCTGGGAAGTTAGTTTCAAGCAGAAGTTGAACATGAAAGTTCATTTTTTGGCAGAAGTTACTTTCTTTTTAATTTATTTATTTTTGTAAATTTATCCTAGTCTTCTTTTTTTTTTTTTTTTTTAATTAACAGAATGCTGAAAGATACTGTAGAGAGAAGTTGTTTCTATTAAGGCACATAGGATTTAATCTCAGAAGTATACTACCTCCCCCATGGCCTGCTCAAGGCTGCCTGCTTATGCCTCCTCTCTTGATGGCAGTTCTGCCTCCAGGACTCTTGTCCTCTCTGGCAGACTGGCAGTAAGGGGTCCCCTGATGCAATCTTGGCTCTTGATCAACCTACTTGGCACGGCAATGAACCTGGAGGTACTTCATGTTTTGCACACAATGCCTCACTCTTGTTAACTTTATGTCTTGCCTTGTCAAGTGAAATCAATATTGATAATAATAAATCCATTACCAATTAATTATGAATGAATTATTATTCCCTGAAAAATACTTCTAAGGTGAAAACCACTTTAAGACATTTTATAAAGGTTCCTTGTTTACCTCCTCTATTGCATAAACGTTTTCTAATGGTTTTAAAACCCTTACTAAAACATTAAGTTTTTTCAGCTCTTCCTCCACCGTGCCCTTTACCCACCATCTGTCTGGGTCAGAAGGCACTTTTCCCCAGATGATTTTAAGCCCACTGTTATATGGGCACAGCAAACACCACACTCCTTCTGTTGTTGCAAATAGGGCTGCAAATCTGACCACACAATGGTGTAACATCAGATGAATGTGCATTGAAAACTTCCTCAGGGTGGCAGTGAGGGCCCAGAACGATTTGCCTGAGGGATACCTAAAACGTGCAACTCTATTATCCCACCTTGGCACCGTGACCTGTTTTCCCTACTGGGAAGACTGGATTGGTTGTGATTACAGATTGGGGATCTCTTTTAAACCAGTGGGAGAAGCTGAATGAGCCTCCTCCAAGTCCTTCAAGCAGGTGACCAAAGCATATTTTACATCTCATGGAGGAAAGTTAAGAGGATGAACAAAGAGGAAAAAATGGGAGCTTCTAAAGAAGAGCTAAACAGAGTATCTGTATGGCTTTAAAAACTCTTCCCAAAAAGGCTGACACAGGAAAGACTTAATTTTTTACTGTTTAAATGGCACCAGGGTGACTGGAGTTACCAGTTAGAAAAAGCAACTACATGTTTACCCAGCTCAAGTCTTTCCCCCTCAAAGTCCTTCTTCATAAATTTATAAAGCTGTAAGTCTTGGAAAGAATCTTCTGCAATCATTTTGTCCTATACCTTCCCATGAGTCAGAATAAGGTTTAATCACCTCTTCCCTGTAAGGTGTTGGTCTAACCTGTTCTCAAATCTGCCAGTGAAAGGGCTCAATATCCAGACAAAACCTAGTTCCCAAAGTGTAGCTTAACTTTTTTTTTTTTTTTTTGCTGCAAATGATGTTGATTTATTTTCATCCTTCTCACAGTGGCCATGGAGAACAAATGATGGCTGTCCTCTCTAAAGCAATTGTTTATATATTGAAAAACTCATACGTTTTCCCCCATAGTCTTTTTCCTCTAGACTAAACAAACTCAGTTTCTTTAACAATTCCTCATCACTCATGTTTTATAAAGCTTTTATCATTATTGTTCCTTTATTCTGGACAATCTCCAAATCATCCACATCCTCAACTCTGCTGGGCCCTGCTTGGCCATGGCTGACAATCTGTCACTAAGAAAAATGCCATGCTTCTGAGTGAGACATTAGAGATCTGTTTCCAGATTTAGCATTCTTCCATTGTAGATGTAAGCATTTTAAATTCTGCTAGTACTGATAAATATACATATATATATATATATATATATAATAAAACAAACAAAACAACACAAAGTCTCACATTCTTGAAGGTGGTTTGTCAGTTTTGCACTTCAGTGACTACTGTCTTTATAACACTGGCGTGTTCCGTGGCACTTTCCCCACCCAGCAGCATGGCTGCTGAGGCAGTCAGAGGCCTTGCAGTCAGCAAACCTTGTAGAAGAGCCTCTTACAAGGCAATGTAATTAAAGTCAGCATTCAAAGCACTTCAAATAATCAAAGGACCTACCAGCCCAACAGAGGCAAAATCAAAGAGCCTGGCATGGAAAGAAACCCAGCAACCCTGAAGGCATGAGCAACCAACGTAAAGAGATTACATGCCAACAGAGGGAAGTAGAGGAGGAACTGATGGCATCAACAGTTGAAAAACACACGAATTCAGGAGACTTCAAAAAAGGAGTAACTGGGCTACCAAATTACATGTTTTTAAGTATTTGGGGTAAGGAAGAGCATATGTGGTTAGAGTGTCCAGGCTTGGTTTAATCCTGGCCACAGAAAGCAGTGGGTGTTTCCTCCTTGGTATGATTCATGACTACCAGCAAACACTTGTGTAGCTTTGAGTGGTCCCACACTCACAGTCAAATCAGAAACATGCTATTGTCTTCTTGCTAAGCTTAGAAAAGGGCTTGTGCACTCAAAGCCCATCTGTTTTATAAGTCAATGTCAGCTACAAACGTCATCACATCGATATCCTTAAGATGTTGTAGCTGCTATCATGAAGCTTGCAACTTTTGCTGGTGGGTTGTTTACTCAAGAGGAGCACACAACTCAAGAGAAGTCTCATTTCCAGAAATCTCTTTTTCCTTTACGGGCTGATGGAGGTTGCACAAAATTCTCAGCAAAATACAGAGTAGACAACTCATATCTGATTTGAACTCTTTATTGAAAACACCTCCTTGACTTCCAGGAAAATTCATGGATCCCTCCACATAATTCAAGGATCTGTTCACTAAGCAAGAGACAAGCAACAGTTTTATCACCCATACGTTGGCTGCTTCTGTTATTTCTAATAACTTTAGTAGAGAAACACAAATTCCATGTTGTCTACATCACGAAGTTATTTTAAATGGTAGAACTGGGACCAACTCATCCTAAGGGTGAAACCAACAAAAAAGAATTTGGTGCAATTAATTCAGCAAGCTTTCAGCCTGATGATGCTTATTTAACCAATGTGGATGAAAGCAAAATTTCCCCACGGCCCCTTCTAAACACCTCAACTAAGAAAATAAGCATGAGTGTGGTAAAGAGCATGTTGATACCCCAAGGGACCAGAGAAAGTGCAACAACAGAGTGCCTTATACAGAAGGGGGAGTGTTAAGCATGTTTAAACCAAACATTTCTTTCCCTTTCCTTTGGGATAAAACTATTTCCCATGGAAACTAAGGCTGTGCCCCTACATGTGTAGCCCGGGGAGAGATGCTTTGATGTGAAAGAGAATCCTGGTAAAGTACCGGATGCAGAAGCCAATGTGGAAATAGGAGGGACTTCCAGAAGCAGGAAAAAGCATTGTCCCAGAGGGGCTTCCATCACCCCCCCTAGGTCATCACTCAGACTGTCTGGCTAGCTTCCTCCTGACGGTCACTTTGCCATAAGAAAAGTCTTGTCTCAGACATGGGGCAAAAGTTTATAACTTCTCCCTTACTTTAGACATCTGAATGAATGTGAGATTTTATGGCATAATCTAGCTATAATAACTAAATTGAAAATGTTACAAATTATAAACCAAATGCTGCTTTTAAGTGCACCACAGAAAACTTGGAGAAACCATGAGAACTTCAGAAAAGTAGAAGTGCTGCAAATTTGATTTTGTCTAGGGAAAAGAGAGAGTGATTTAATTCTGTAAATTTTTAGGACTAATACAAAGAAATGAGTGTGAGAATTGGCATGAAGGTCTTACAAGGGTGTACACTCATCTGCTGTTGGAGCTACATGGTCTCTGTGAAGGGAACCTGCACATAGTACAGATGATTTGCTTTAGGTTATTAGTCTCCAGGGGGGATTGTGTGGGGGATCTGCCTGTGAACACTTGCCTGTTATTGCAGGACTCACAGCCCAAGAGGAGCCAGTTCTAGAGATAAAATGTTCTATGGTGATTCTCCCATCTTGTTCTTTAAAAGAGCCAAACATTATTCTCTGCTTTCTTTACCCATCACTGAGATGAGTGCTGGTCATGGCCTAAACTCCACCAGTGAGCTTAAACAGAGAGCACTGCTAGTGCTACCACGTGACATAGAAGGAGCAGAAGTCCTCCTGCATGCCCATTATGGTCACATGTGGAAACTGTTCAGCAGCAGCAAAAGACAGTGTGAACCATGATAACTTGTTATTGTACAATAAGTCCCTCTTCACCCTCCAAGTTTTCACCATCGTCAAGGTTCTGGTGGGTGCTGGTTCTGAAACAGCTGAAAGGAAATTGAAGTGTCATTTGATCAGAGACCTTATCTAGGCACATGGGCCATATCTAAGCAAATGGCCCTATGATGGCAATGGTCAGGGTTTGTTCCTGTAAGTGTTTCAGAATGAGGCTCATACGCAATAAACAACATCATCATTTCCTTGTATGTTCTGGCTCACAGTGACACAGAAATCCAGTGCAATTTCTGTGACAAAGATTTTGTCAGTGCTCCTTCCAAGAGTAAAATCGGGCACCTTGTTTCACATTCAGAACAATGTATTTGTTTTAACTACTTAACTGAATGTGTTGAACTATTTCTTTGGTGACTAGAGAGGACTTCACAGTGGTGACTTTTGAGGCTAACAAATTAGGTGTATTTATTACTAAGTTTGCACTTGGTGCCTACCTCACATAAATTAAGTACACCAGCTATCTTCAACATCACTTGCATCGACTGTCTACTAAAGAGATTACTGCTTTACCCCATGTTCTTAAAGATAAATAGAATATCGGCATACGGATCTCTAAGCAACATCTCTGCCTGAAGATATGGGGAGCGGATGGGGTCAGAGTTCCTGAAAACTGAGCCACAGGATCAACGTCACAACTAAATCTTTGTGATCACAGCTAGATCTGATGTCCAGTTGACCACTCAAAGTCCTTTGAAATAGGACCCAGAGCCAGAAGAGACTCCAAGCCCTCCTGTGCAAGCACTGGTTTCCCCTCTCTCTTTAGTGGGAGTAAGAGTATTTGACTCTTACACAGGGAGCCCTGAGGTGTATTTAATTAATGCTCATTATGAACTCTGAGAGGAGGTTGAGACATAAACATTATTATAGCTTCAAAGCCTGTGGGGATCACTCAGGTTTTACTCAGCTCTCTTATGCTGGCAGAGTTCTTATTGACGTCTGGACAATTCAAATATATGGAACAAAATGTTTAGAATTTGGCCCATAATGTACCTGTGTCTCTCCCGGGCTGGACTTTGCTCTAATCCATCCTACATTCTTTGAGTCTCATCTATTCATTGACTAAAGCACCAAGTGCCTTCAGAGGTGTTGCTCCACCAGTAATGGTTCTCATTCAAACATTGCTCACTATCAAACAGTCTAACCCTATTAATAATAACTTTAAAGAGAACAGAGAAAGAGGAGACAAGAAGTAGATTCAGTTTAATAAGATTTTTCTTTCACCCAAGTTTTATGTTCCTTTCTTTTATCTTTTTATCAAGGCAACTGTATTCTGAAAAGCCTGAGGGTATAATAAACAACAGAAGGTGATGCAATGGCTGCTCATTATTGCTTGATGGGTGAATCATCATCCTACTGGCTGTTATCTGCCTTATTGGAACAGATCACCGAGGGCTGCACTGAACATGGGCCACAAAATGTAACACTGCACTAATATCATGATGTGACATGTCAGGCTCTTTATTTCTAGATGAGTTTCCTTTCAATTGCACATAGATAAAATCATAAGAAAGGGTGCCCATGGGATATATTAAAGATTATACCTGGGCCTTATTTTTAACAAAGCTCAATTGATACTGACTGGCCAAATCCAGCAACCTGCGCTTACACCAGTGAGCAGCTGTTCATGCAAAAAATTCCATTGTTTCATCAGGGCATCTCAAGCAAGCGACTGCTCCCTTTCCAGAATTAGTACTGAGGTTTTTTTCCTACCCCACCCTGCTGTTTTACACAAAATACCACATCCTACTTAGTTTTTATGGTATACTAGGGTACTCTTTTTTTTTTTCTTTCTTTCCCCCCCAGTTTTATGAGTATTGTACTACTGGGATTAAACCGAGAATGAAATGTTTCCACAAGCAATATATGAGCATTAAAAAATGCCAAAATAAACATATTTTACCAAAGCCAAGATTACTTCTTTTATCTTTCTCACACATGATGCCTAGTCTACATGAAGACCTCCATAATTAAGATCCTAAAACCTGCCTTGCCTGGCAGAAGAGGCTAGTCTGTGGGTTTGTACCTGAGGTTCTCTAACCAAATGACAGTTTTGATGTAAAAATACTAGCTTTTGGTGTTAACTATACAATTTAGCAACGGTGATATATTTTTGGTTTGGGTATTTAACTTTATTGAGCTATTGTCTTACATCTGGAGTCCATGAAAACACTTCAGGTCCTTCAGGAAACAGGCACAGAGGCAGCAAAGAAGATTTGTGACTTTAGGAAGTGCCTCTGCCGAGCTGTCTCTAGGCAGCCTCTGCAAACCAGATCTTGTTTACTCCACAGTATTTTGTGGTATTTTTTCTCTTTGTTTCTTGCAAGTCTTTGTGCGCCTTTTCCCAAACCAAAGCTTTCGGGGTTTGAACTAACAACTGCAGTACCGTCAGCTGTCCCCTGGGAGGGGGATGTGGTACTGCATGGCTGTAATCAGATGACAGAGTGCCTAGAGCAGAAAGAGAGGCTTACACTTCCTGCTGAGCTATCTGTGAAGAATGAGAAATCAGGACAGCATGGACTTAATGAACTTATACTATTTCTTAAAGACAAGACCCACTGCACTGTCCAGTATTCACACAAGGACATCTTCCCTCTGCACCAGGGAAGAGATTTGTAACAGCAAAGGTGTCTAAAAGGCTTTGTTAGCCATGTCACCAATGAAGGAAATTAGGATGACACTCACAGTTGCCTGGCCCAAACCAGCCATGCAGTGGTGGAACAAGGCAGGGCCACAGCTCTAGGACTGTAGCAACCTAAGGCAGTCCAGCAGTCCACAGGTAAATGGTCTGTCTGTCCCAGCTCAGTCAGATCTCTGCAGGCAGAGCCTAGCAGCTACAGAAAAGCCCAGGATGGGGTTAGGACTGGTTGCTTGAAGCTCTGTTGGCCAGCCTTTCCCTCCTGTGAATAATACATCCCTAAAGGAGCAGCACAAAGTCATGGAATCATAGAATCATTTAGTTTGGAAGAGACCTTTAAGATCATCAAGTTCAAACATTAGCCCAGCACTGCCAAACACACCACTAAACCATGATCCCATGTCTTTAAAATCCTTCCAGGAATGGTGACTCCACCACTTCCCTGGGCAGCCTGTTCCAACGTTTCCTTACTCTGACTACAGGAAATATGCAAGTTATCATCAACAGTAGTGATTCTCCTGTTTCTGTTGCTAAACTCAGTATTACATTTCCATGCTTGGATTTTGCTGTGTAAGGCATTGTCCACCAGCTCCCCAGTCTCCTTACTGCAGCCCTTCTCACACCACTAAGAGCTCAGAACCAAGGCCACCAGGACCAGAACATTTTTCACTTGGTGCCAAGGGCAACTTAGGCTCCCTTCCAGTTTCTTTTTACCAGATTAAATGAAGTCAAGCTCCCACACTGAACACAAAGTGGTGGGGCTGAACACACACCTCAAAGCTTCCAGGAGAAATTCAGCACTTTGGAAATCACTCTCTAATAAGCTGACCCCAGCACAGGAGATAAAAAGTCCCTGAGCATTTGCTGAAGCACTCTTCTTGCCCCTTTGCCCAGCCCAAGGCAGAGGCAGAGCTGGGGACCAAGGCAGGGCCCTGCCCCATCCTCACAGAGCACGGGTCCCACCACACCATGCACACAGGCCCAATGGCCACCTCAAGCAAAGGACAGAAAGAAGGCCAGAGTGAAGCTCAGCCATGATAGAGTGACTGTCATTGTCTGGATGGTACAACATAAACTATATTTGGAGGCCAGAATGTGGCTTTGTGTACCTGCCTACAACCCGAGTTCCTTTCAGCTGCATGTTTGGAAGGCTGATTTCCCTTTTACATTTTGTTTTGATGTCCAGTGGACAAAGAAACTTCTCAAAGGCAAGCCCTTTCTCCCCTTTGTCATTAGCATTTCTCACTGTCCTTGTCCTTTGCTTTAAAAGATTTACGATGTTGGCAATAAATGCTTATACATTAGAAGCAAGTGAAGCCCCTAAATTTTTACAAAAGAACCCCAGACAGAGACATTGTGATTTTTTAGCTGTGTTTTCTCTATGAAGGAGTGTGTCCAAGATGAAAGAAGTAACTGTTATTGTAAGGTTATTCTCCATTTTGAATCCAGAAAGTACAGGAAGCTGAGCAGTCTTTTTGTTCATCCAGCTACTGCTGCTGCTGGAGACAAAGCAAGTCATGCATCTACATAATCTTATGTTGATTTTGCTTTTTTTAGACAAAAGCTTTTCTAATGGGTGGGGTCAGTCAACAAGGATGGAGGAAGAGAGGTTTGCAGTTACAGCTGAACTGCCTTCTGTGTGCCCTTGGTCAGCTTTCATCTATTTCATTGCTGTGTACATTGGGCGATGGCAAAATTAGTCCAGAGAGAGAGGGAAGGAAATCCCAGAATAATGCCAACATTGTGGGAGAAACCTTGCCCATGAAGATAGGGAGCAGCAAAGAACCCCTGACCTGATCCACCATCCAGCCTCTCCAGCTGCATGGTATTTGGTGTTAGTTAAATACAAAAGAGATATTGATGGTTCCTCCCCTTCCCCATCCATTTTTATGAAATTTCATATGGAAAATTGCAAAACCGCTGACCAGCTCTATGACTGGGAAAAATATTTTTGTAAGTGGGCCAAAAGTTTTTCCCTTGTTAATTCTCAAGAGTTCCAAGGTTAATCAATATTTCAACCTATGATCATTTTCAATCAATTCTAAGGAATCACAGCTTGAAAACCTTCTGGAAGAAAACTTGAGAAAGATTTGGTAGAAATTTGAGAAGATGAGTGGATTTGACTTACTCAGAACAGTCACATGCTACGGAGGCTTTTTCCTACACTTCAGCATTTTTTACATTTACTCGAAAAATACAGTAGAATGAATTGTACAAATTATGTTGTATTTGCATTAAATAGGTGTTCTGTGGTAGGCAAAAATAATCATAATAAAAAAGCCAAAATAGGAATGAGGCAAGTTGATTGCATGACAAGAAAAGACAGGAAAGTCCCATGAAAACAGAAGCAATGCAATGCTGTCCCTGCACTCTCTGACCTGAGTCCAGAGACATGTGTTAACAGCACACACCGCAGCCTGAGGCAGAAAAATGTGATGTGGTTGACAAAACTGTGGCATGACTGAAGACAGAGCATGTGAATTGTATTTATGTACTAGTCTCTGAAGTGGAGAGCATATTGTCAAGCAGCCTGAGGGAGCTGTATCATATGTAGCTCCGTGTGCAGCATGGTATAGCTGTATCCCATTAGGATGCTGGTAACGGAATATATTAAATATCCTCTTGAAGGCTAAGGGTCCAATCCTCCTGCACCGAAATCAATACAATTTTTGCAATTTATTTTTAATGGGAAGAGAATCAAACCTTTTCAGCTGTCACTCTTCTGAAGGACCCATGTGCGTACACAACAGCCAGTAAAGCTAGAAGAGAGCTGTGTGTTTTGCACTCCCAAAAATTCCCATCCGTGGTCATATCACAATGACTAAGGGTAGGCTTGTCTGGTGACAGATCTACAACTGCTCTGCCTGAACCCCACCCAAAAGCCAAGAGACCCATTCACAGAGCAAAAGCTGTCAAATGCTGTCTTTCAGAGCAAGTAGACCAGCCTAAAGCACAGAAATTTGTTTTCTGATTGCAATATACACCTAGATGTATCCTAAAAGATAGTAGCATTTTGTAGTCTGCTGTTACAAAAGCCATCACATGCTATCTTGATTCACTCCCTCCACAACATTTCTTCTTTTTTTTTATAATCATCTTCATAGCTCACCTCCAGCTAAATAACTTGTGAGTATGATTCTGTTTCCAGATCTCTCAGGAAATACACAGAGCCAGAGAAATAATCAGAGTTTAGTACACTGGCTTCCTGTTCTGTTTCTTGAGGAGAACAGGCTGGGTCCTGTTCTGCCTTCCCCTCGGGAAATAGAGAGGACTGCTGATGGTGGTAGAGCTAAATGAAGATAAAACATCAAAACTCAACAAAAAGTGATTTGCAGAGGGGATTCTGGGCTAAAAATATGGGGGACATTTTAGAAAAAACAGCTGTTGTCTTACAGAGAAGTTCCCTTTAAGCACAATTCACAGTTAAGTTTTCCATTTGAAATGAACTTGAAAACAAAACTCAGTGCATCCTGAAGGCTCGGAAGCCCTGTTGGCACATTAAAAAATGCCATTAAGATTAAAAAATCCCACAATGTGTGTATCTGTGGTGGCTCATAGCCACGTGCTGGAGGTGGACAACAGTGATCCTCTTCACTGATGGTGGTGTCCTACATTATAGCTCTGCTTTAAAAGAGAGGCTCAGGAAGGAGCCAGCTCTGGGTCCTGCAGGATTTAGACCTCGGTGTCCCCTTGGGAGAGTGCTGCAGCAGAGCATACTGCTTCTGGCCACAGCACAGCAGGCAGGGGTGTGCTGGTTAATAAATGATCTTACTGCAGCGCTCCATGAACATCACCAGCTCATACAGGTACAGCAGGATGAATTTCTCTTGAGGGCCACAGTAACAGGTTTTAGGTGACTGCTTGTTAATCTTATTCCCTTAACCAACCCAAGAGTAGCCCATACAGGTGAGGCCACTTTGAGATCTCCATTGCACAGGCAGGCATCTTCATCGCTTTGGAGTCAATCTGAGTTTTATACGAAGTGCTGCTCAGCAGGACTGGGTTCAACTTCTTATCAAGAAATCTGTTTCTTCACTGTGGCTCTGGTGTTTTTGGCTCCAACCATTTATCTGAAGCAGAGAAGTAAAGCAAAATACCAAATCTCAGACTGGCTTTTCCCTTGCCTGTGTTGTAAAAACCTTACGGCATTTTTCTTAACAGCTGAAGATGCTGCATTCTCAAGAGCTTTATGAAGAGGAGCAGGAAAATACAGAGAGTTTATAAAGTCTCTTCAAGTGGAGGCGGCTTATTTTTGTTCCTGCTGATTCAAAGGACAACTTGTACAACCCCAGTGATGAACTTGTCCTTTTTAATTTGCCAATAGCATATACCAAGCACAGACCCAGTGTGCAACAGGGCATGTCAGATTCAAGAAAAACTGGGCAGTTAGGTGAGCGGAGTACTATATATATATATATATCTATATATATATCTATCTATATATATATATACATACACACAACAGTGATGCTTTCTCTGCACCTCAGGGGTTCTCAGCTAGGCTTGGGGCAAGAGAGCAGATTGCACACAAGACTTTCTCCTTGTTGGAGTGGAAGAAGCATCTCTGCAATAGAGGTACAGGGAAAGTGCCTCTATCTGCAACTGCCTGCCATAACAGCATTCATGCATGTTTGGTGTAGGACTAGGATGCACAAGCTCACCTTAGGGCTTGATGAACTTATTTCATCACCTTTCACACCTCTGCTTCTGGGAAGAGCGAGGAGGAAGAGCGAGGAGGACTGGTAGAGCTCACAAGAGCTGACTCAGAGCAGACCCTGGCTGGGCACAGTGTGAGTACTGCAGTTCCTTAGAGCCCACCTCCAGACCTGCCCAGAGCTGTTGCTGTTGTGGGCAAGAGGCATTTCCTGTCAGCTGTGGCCTGGCTCTTCAATCTTTGTAAAGAACGGGTCCATTTTAGCTATGCAGGGATAGCAAATACGTCTCATTCTTCTACAGCCAGCTCCACAGCCTTGGAGCTCCACTGCAAGATCTCAGACAGGGTTGTACTTCTGTGACCTGGACGTCTTGGTCTTACTGACATCCACACTTCTGGGATACTTTCTGAGAGGTAGATATATATTGCCTGTAATTCAAGCAGATACAGAACCTGTAGCATGATACAGAGATCACAGGAAGAACTGGAGCATAGAAGGGGTTCAAGGTTTTGAACTTCCATCAGTGAAGCATCAAAGGGCAAAATCTAGAAATAGCATAGATTTACCAACACAGTAAACCACTGAGGCAAAGAGAATGGCTGACCTGAGAGCCTGCACTGTCATGAGAAGTCCTCAAATAGTCCAAACACCAGGAGGGGATCACATATAAACAAAAGCTGACCAATGGCATTACAAAACATGGAGAAATGCCCTAAATTCACCAAAGGAGCAGGGTGGCAAGACCTACAGACTGAAAATGCCCACATTCAGATTTCCTGCTTGGAGTGAAAAGTGTTTCACCCACAGCTGGTGACATCATTTGGATCTTCCCAACACTGAAAGTGAAATATTGTCTGAATACTCCCACATGAAAGCAAAATAATTTCCAAGCATTTTAATCTTTTCTGTGTTATTAAAAATACTTTTAAATATGTCCACAATAATTTGATTCCAAAGAGACAAAATCATTCCTGAGTTATATCTACCAGAAATGTTTATTGTAGAAACAATCCCTTTTCACCTGTAATTCTTAAATTTCTAGCTTCTAAGTTATACACATTGCTGTGAACTTTCTTACATTAGTTGTTTTGGGGTTTTTTTATCCATGTCTCAAATATTCTTTTTTTTTTTTTTTCTGTTTTGTTTGAATAATTTTACTTACAGGTATTTTCTTTTTGAAAAACAGGAGAATCCTCTTTTCCAAATGTGAGGTTCTGACTTTTGTCCATCTGACAAAATGTTTCTCCTCAGTTGTCAATGACAATTTTTACTTCCTTTTAAAATTTCTTTCCTCCAACTGATTTGGTCCATAACTTTTTGAGAGAGGCATCATCTGTCCTCTCTCAGCACTACCACCAGGCTGGAAATACCCATGGGAAGATTGGATTTTTCATGCTGCACTAAAATAAGTGGTGTTCTCTAGACCACCAGGACCAGGGTGGTCACCAGTCAGCTGGGGTTTCACACATCTTTGAATGGTGACAGAGAGGCCACCATCTGAAGAACATTTCACTTGGCTTCCTTACCTCTCCTCAGTGTAGGAAGAGAACAGATAAGTCTATCAGGCCACAAATATTTAATAAACAGCATTTTTATCCACTGCAGTTGTGGCACCAAAAAAAATCAGCATCCATTGCTCATTTTTTGCCTCAAAACACTGACTGTGATCTTGATGTTTGACTTTGTGGGAAGCTGTTTGAGCTAGGATGAGCACACGGGCAGGTTTCAATTTGTTAGGCTCACACATAAGCAAACTGCTCTTACCACATCAGATCTCTGGCAGCAGAGACTGTATCATACATCTAAGTGAGGAAACAGAGGGTGAGTCGGACTTTGCTTCTACAAATGGAGCTGTGCAGATGGCACAGGGCTTGCAAAGAGGCAGGAATACTGTCTTTTGATCTCAGTAGGAGGGTGGGGACAAGGAGGGGGAAATCTGATATTACCCACAAGCTGGGGAAAGTTTCAAATCTCTTGCTCAAACAGGCAAAGTATTTGCTGCTGGGTTTCTGCTTTTGTACTTCTCGTCACCAATATTAGCTCCTGATGCCTCCTTGGTTTTTTTCCCTCAATGAATTTGCAGTAATCTACAAATCAAGGTTTAAGATACACTGGAAGATGAGTGAATGCTGTTCTTAAATTATAAACTCTATTAGAAAAAGAAAGACTTCTAAAAGAATTAGCTAGTAAAACATATTTTACTAATATTAATTGTTCCTTTCCATGAATAATGATTTAAAATTCCTAGAGCAGAGCAAAATTTTTGATAGGTTAAGTGGGAGATTTTTTTTGGGCTCAGCCAAAAATTTATGAATCAGCAAAGCTGATTTAATTTAGTGAAAGCAATAGATTTAAGATATGTATTTGACAAAGCCTCTGTTGCAAGAAGGATATGCCTCCTCCTTTCAGTTTAACCACAATAGCAAATAGCTGTGCTGAAGTCAGTAATATTGCACAGAAAATTATTACATGAATGATAGGGCTCATTCTGTGCAGTTTTGTAATCTGTTGAAAAGAACATCCTGAAACAAAGTAGATTGATAACTAAAGAAAATAAACAAGCAAACAAAACACGTCTCAATGGGGACAGATGCTTTTTTATGAAAAATACTGCTTCTATATATTTTTTTATGTTTTCTGAAAACCTGACAACCATTTTAGGCATGAAATACTATTATTCTTACAGGTTTTAAAAACCTTGAAATTCTCCAAAGAAATCTTGGGAATTTTTGCTTTCACTTCTTGTCAAATACTGTAGTGAAACTACCTTCTAAAATAAATCCTAGCAGTTGAAAAGACCAGTTTGTTTACGTGTGTATGTATCTCAGAGAAAGAAGGAAGAGCCATCTGAGAGCAATGCCAATTACTCAGCAGAGGAGCAATTCCCACGCCCCACTGACATAACAGCAAACTGAGAGGACTCGTGCTTGGCCCCAGAGCAAGGTAGACAGGTGTTACACTCTTTTTTTATTACATATTTCCAGTCCTACCAGCTGTATCTTCATTGTCATGGAAGATAATACGATTTTTTTTTTCCTTAACTTGCACTGCAAAAGATAGATGACAAAAGCAACCTTGCTTGATTTATAGGGTCTCAAACCTTTTGGCCACATTTGTCGCTTAAGAAAAAGTCATTTAACTTCTGTGTAAAGTTACATGTTAGAAAGAGAGGGGGAAAGAAGGTTTTCACTTGGCACAAAGCCCTTTAAATTTAAAGCAGAAGAAATCCTCATCAATATTCAAAATTTCTTCTGTATGTACTGAAAACAGGCTGATATTTATAGGCCAAATCAGCAGAAGAGGTGGAAAAGGCAGAAGAACAGTGTGTGAAACCTTTACCAGAAATCCCATTCATACAGATAAAATAGCAAGGATGAGCTGACTTTGTGGGGCTTTTGCATTAATTGGGTGTGACACTAGATATAAGGCTCAGTTGCAGAGGCCGGTGTTGACTCTCCTGAAAGTTTGAATATTTAATCCAAATTCTCAAAAGAGAAAGCTTTGTACATGACCTGGACTTGGAACACATGAAAAATTCTGCATGTAAGTTTCTCTGGTTCACGAATATTTTTGTAAAGTTTTTTTTCAGTAAGTGAGAAACCAAGCAAGTGAAAGATGCATGAAAGCATTAGAAAATGGCAAAACCTGCAACACGTGTTTCTGGTGCAGGATGTCTAGTTCTTCATGGAAAATAATAAGCCACTTTTGATCTCTTGGGTTGGAACTACTATCTGGAGATGATTCTCTCTTTCTCTTCACTGACTACAGAGGGAGCCAAGTTTCCTCAGTTAGTTTAGGTAGGAGTCTGAATTTTTGTAGCTTAAATTTCTCTTAAATTTCTAATGTAGAGAGCATAAGCAAACTAAAAGTTTGATTCCCTTCAATTTTACAATAATTTTCGTGATACAACCTTTCTGTGTGGAAATGAAATCTTCAGGTTGTCTGTTTCTCCTCCTAATGTGTTTCAATGTTTACAGCTCAGAAGTTTGTACATTTCCTATGCCAAATAAAGAGCAATAACAAAGACAGGACCCTAATGTAGCTAGCATTAGCAGCAGCACAAAAAAGTCATTACAAACAGTGAACGTAGTAAATTAAAAGCAATAGAAGCATCAGCTAAAGTTGATTTAAATCTACAAAATCTAAAAATCTATGAAAGTGGTAAATCTGTGTGCATCTGGGGAGTAAGTTACCAAATTTTCAGTTACCAAATTTTTCTTACAGCTTCCAGAAGAAACTGTACGATACCCTGCATGAAGGAAGGCATTTCTGAAGGACCTCAACATAAAGACCATTGTGGTGGCAAACACCTAAGGCTGTGATGTTCCACATCTTCACAGAAAGCTCTGCTAAAAGAGGCCTGCACTGAGAAATAATTGCCAAGACCTGCATGAGCTGCCAGTCAGTCACATCCTGGTGAGGAAGGACCAAATGGGTCAGCCCCATTCACAAGCCACCAGAGGATCCCAACTCCCCAGACCATGTAGGCTGCAAGTGTTACAAGACCAAATGCTCCAGATCCCTTGGGATATGGTGAAAGATGAATACCTCATCTGCTTCTCCTTATTAGCACTTTGAACACATGCACTAGGGTGAGATCATGTTTGAGGAAACTGCGAAAGGTGGCACAGAGTGCTTTGCTCCAAGGAAGGAAGACATTTGGTGGAGTACTAACTACTTACTTCTCTTTGCTGCAAATGGAAAGAATCACAAGCTGATCCTATTGATGTGGCTTCTTCCCAGATTTCTCGAGTGTAAAAACTTTACCACTCAGTTCCTTTAAATTATACAATACTTTTTGGTACTACAAAATTTTGATGGAAGTAAGGCTTTCTAAGACCAAATAGCCTTCTGAGATGAGAAACACCTTTTCAACAAAAAGCACAATCAAGTCTTAGCACACTTCCACAGATATTTCAGTCCTGGCTCTGCACATGAATGACTTAACAGTTTGTCACTAATTTCTGAGCTGCTCTGGGCTAGTATATCTGACTGCACAGATAGTAAAAGTGTCCACCCCCGAGTTCAGACCAATGTGACACAAAAAAAGAGGCAACAATGTGGTTTATACCAATTTTGACATAATGATTATGTCAGAAAAGTAACATGTCACTGACAACAAAAGCTGTAGGAGAGAGACAAGGTTCACGTGCCTGGGATGGTCTCTGAAGACACACTGCTAGATATGTTCCTATCAAACCTTACCCATCATTTTGTTAAGAATGAAAATTAAAAATTACATTTAACCTTCTATGGTGTGGGAGTTAACCAGAAGAAATGTGATGTCAAAATCCATGCTTATGAAATAGAGTTGAGTGTCCACCTGCTCTAGTTAGGGACTGCTTCTCTGCTCATACTGTCTTGCCTGGAATTTGAAACACTGTGTATTTGGGAAAAGAAGTTAATTTAATTTCACGGAATGAAAAACTTTGGGAATAGTGACGTCAGCTGAGCACCTGCTCTTCTGTGCCTTCAGTACTGCAGATTTCACCTTGCTGCAGCTGCGGACTCTTAACGATTTTGCTTTCCTCTAGACTTCACCGTAAAGGTAGAGCAAGGTTGCCCACAGTCAAAAGCAAGCAATTCCAGGTCCTGCTGTTACATATGGCTGCATCAGACCTCTTTCCATTTGATTAGTGCTTCTGGCATTGCAAAAGGTAACATGGGAAATCCCTGCTTTGAGGTAATGCGGAATTAGCGATAAGTGGCTCTGTAAAAACCTGAGGCCGGTGAAGTGAATTTGAATTAAGACCACAACCAAAATGTTTTTGGTGCTGTTTTTTTCTACACAGATGAAGACATCCACACAGGTGTATCATAATTAGCCTTGACATGTGCTTACTATTTTTATCTTTGTACCTGTATGTGCATCTCTACAGACATGAGCAATTACACTCCTCACTACAGAGATAAATCCATGTGGGAGTGCAGAAAGGGGTAAGTGATAGTATCTTTTCTGATAGTGTCAGGGTTCAGAGGATATAGGAAAAAATAAAAAGAAGCAAGGCAGCAGTTGTTCCCTAAACACGTTGATGCTCAGGGAGATGTAACATTCCTGTAGACAGAGGACAGCCCACATAACACAAAAGGGAGCTGTTGCAATCGCAAGCCCACAACAGCACGGGGCTCTGCTGGTGGCAGGTCTGAGCACTTACTCCTGCTGTTGACATGAGACTGAAGAATTTCAAATGTATTCCAATTCACAGACCTTGGGAAAAAGAAAGAGGAAAACTTGATCACTCTTCTGTTAATATTTCTTTCTCCACTCAGGCCTGTGATTTATTGGACATATTTTTAAGGTAATCATGGATTTAATGCCCAGTTGAAGGCAATTTTTCCCTAAATCACTCTTTCAATCTACTGTTTACATTTCCTGTGGTGAGGACAAGACAGTTCTGAAGAACAAGGTCATACAGAAATTTGGCAGCCCAAAAGCACAGGGAGAGAGGAGACATTTCAGTCATTGCACATTTCCTGGGGATTCAGAAGGGACAGCATCTAATTCCCCTGAAGGGTGGCAGATGGGGTGTGGGTAATCAAACAACTAGCAGAGCCAATGAAAGAGAAGATTTCCATTGATTTCAAAAGTTTCTGCCAGGTCTGTGGTGGAAAGGCACATTGCCTCAAATTCCAGCTGAAGAAGCAGAGAAGACACCCTCACATACTCACTAGAGCAGAAGAGGACCTGAAAGAGGAGAATGCTTTGGGGAAAAAGTTACAGCAAGCTGGCAGGAAGGGAGCTGCAGGGGATGCTGCTGTTCAAAGAGGAAGGCTTGCACCCCTTTCGTAATTTGGAATAAAATCTTCTGGTTCAGACAGACATCATCTGCAGGAAAATACACCTCCATGGCAACTCCCTAAATCTTGCTAAACACCTGAGGAGTATGTTTGGAAATGCTGCTAACTTAGTAGCATCCAGCTCAGTTCTTAATGCACTGGAGCCCACTTTAAAAGGGATCTTTCCTCTTGAAATAAGCAACTTCTTCAAAGAATTTATTTCTTTTTGCTCCAGAATATACATAGGAAATACAGTGGAACTGCAGAAAAAATAAAATCCCTTCGGAAGAAATAAACTGATTAAGAAAAGACTGAAATAATTTTGCTAGCATGATCTGATCAAGCAGGAGTTTTTATAAAAATAATGAGGGCCAGTTGTTGACTACTCTATGTGAATCCACTGTAAACAGCCTCTGGAGAAAAAAATAATTATATAACAGCAAGAAAGCATGCTTCTGAGCCCTCACTCAGAGAATCCCAGTGTAACTTCTGTGCCCTGGGAAGTCATACAAAGACCAACAGCATCTGCTGACACCCAGAGCTCACCTGGCTTGGGTGATCTTGAAGTGGGAGGGAGAGAGGCCCCATAAAAACCTTTCTACCTCTTTTAAACACTTTGAAAATGAAGTAGATCCTGTCCAGTTCTACTGCTGTGACCATGCAGCACACCGCCTCTCTGAGCATTCCCACGGGGCTGGGATCTTCCAGTCTCGCTCACGTTCTGCAGGATGTGGACACAGATCTCACAGAGCAAGTTGGCCATGTGCTTCCACCTCACATCCCCTGCACTTTTTGCTATGCCTTTGCCCCGTTTGGTGCCTTGCCTATTCAAATTTCACTGGTCTGTACTCTAGAAAAAAATAGTCCTGTAAAACCAAGGTAGCTTCACTAAGAGTCAATGGGTTTGGTTTGGGCTTGTAGTGCTATAATTCCAAGCAGTGCAATTCTGTGTGTGTATGCAATGTTCTCTCTCTAAACACTTGTTCCCTGTATCTCATAGCATATCACACATAAAAAATGTCTTTCCCAAAAAGGATTGAAAAAAGCAAAGAAGCTCCTATCTCTCATACTTCTTTCCTGCAAAGCCATATTGATGAGAATGAATTATAAATGCCTTTCAGTTCAGCCTTAAAAATATGAGGACCCAATTCCCTTCAACGGTGTCAATAAATACGGAACATTTATGCGTTCATTAGAAAACACAGTTCATCCAGATAGAGAGATAGTATTGGGATATGCATTTAAGTAATAGAGTAACTTTTCATTTGAAAGCAGAATGGGCCTCTACCAGGACAGCTAACATGGGAGAGAATACGAAATACTACGCAAAACTAGAGAGACATCTATATTGCAAAACTTCCACTTGTTTGTAGGGCATGGTGATGGGTTGATGCTGTTTTTCTTTGTGGATTACAGAGCTCATCGAGTTTTTACATTGTCTGAAACTTGATAAACACAGCAACACTCTTTCAAATGCAAACATCTTTGACTCTAAAGCTAATCAAACAGGACCAAGGACCTTTTATGGCCTAACCACACCACATAGCACTTTCCAGAGTCTTTCGTGGGCTACACAGATGCCCTGAAGTCTAATACATAATTACTATTTTTCATTTATTTATTTCAGTTCAAAGTGTGTGCATAATGTGTTGCAGCTTCCGAGACTTCATAGCAAGAGACTGAGGTTATACCCTGCGTGCCCTGGGGCAGGTAGGCACCAGGGGGCCTCCCAAGGGTGCAAAGCCTAGGAGGATGGTGTGGTGGATGGAATTAAGCAAACCACAGAAGCTAGAAGGAGCCAGACAGCGCAGCATTCAACATACCACACAGCTGGGAATAGTCCTTGTGTATGCTTCTCCCTGGCTCGTGTCAGGAGTGTGCTAACAATTAGGCAGCAAAGGCAATCTGCAGTCCAGCTTGCTCCCTGGACCTGTTTTATTTAGCTGCCTAGATGTACATATGATTTCGTTGATACAGCACTCACAGAGACAAGGATCAGACCCTGCCTGGGAAGACCCTGCTGATAAAGGCTGGAGATGCATTCCCTCCTGGATCAAGATTAAAGAGACCCTTAAGGAGCTGGTTATAAATTCCCGACTCTCAGGTTGCTGCTATTTCCTGAACTGAGCTGGAAGAGCACTGTGCTAGATGGCTGTGGGTAATGGGATATTTTGCATTACATATGGATTGGTGAAACTGGTGATGAGCCTACCTTCTCAACACTCCCATACATCCCTTGATCCCCTTATTCTGGTGCTGGGTGAAATGGAACGGGCATAATTGTACTGGCCAACCAGCTCCACCTTCCTCTAGAATACAAATATCAGCTGAGCAGGTGTTGCTCCAGTTTCCATCTGTTGTATTATGAAGGGGCACAGAACTGGGGCAAGCAAATATGATGTTTCTCTGGATATGCTGGTTTGATTGTTGATGCATTTTTTAGAACAGTCTTAATCGTGCAGTGTTCTGTGATTTTAGTGCTTTTGGGTATTAACATTTCTGAGGTCTCAGTGTGAGTCTCAATTATTGAAATGGCCAAGATTCTGGCAAGAAACCACAGGGAAGAAATCAGTTCTGTGAGGAAGATGCCAGGAGGCAAATATTATTTACATAGAGTACGGAACTACAGAAATATAACAGTATGTAAATTTCTTGACAGATGCCCTGTTTGGCAGCTGCTCAGAAGTAAATTTCATTCTCAGCCAGATCTGCAAAAACACAGATCAGTAATCCAGGGTAGAAGTGATTTGGTAGAAATTCTGAATGACATCTTACAACTCCCCAAACTACTACTGAATTAACAAAGAAATAACAGATCAGGGAACTGATAATCTTTGTGGGTCTGAATCAGGCAAGGTCTCAAAACATGAAAAGCCTCAATGAAGTCAGGAGAGACTGCTGCATCCATAATGTGTCAAAAGATTGCTTGCCTGACTCTCTAATCCAACACAAGGTTATGCTGAGGAAGGTACTGGTTGCTGGGATGCTCTGTTAAAACAACATGGCACAAATCTGAGAACTACTTGAGACCTAATTCTGCTGTGAAACTAAGATCAAACATTAGTTTATCACATCTGTTTGGTGCCCTCGGAAAGATGAATTTATATAGGTGTGCATCTCATATGGCAGCTGATGCTACCAGGCACAGTTGCTGCCAATACAGCAGACACCTAACATGAGCCATACCTCTGATGATAGGTGAGAGCTAAAGCATGCCTGTGGGGGAGTTTGACTTGTTCACAATCATATCTGTTCCATGGGTAAACTTAAGCCCTTGTTTCTGATAATACACACTGAAAGCTGAACTTTTATGTGATTGGAAAGAGAATTCTGAATTGTTGTCCCTTTCTTTAGGAAATGCAGGAGAGAAAGGTGGTGGAATTGCAGCTTAAGATGATGGGGGTTTACAAGTTTTTAATCATATCCTGATGGCCTTTGAGTATATTTAACCCAGGGTCCAGCTATGACCAGTTTATTAGAAGGCATCTTTATGTCATTAACAGGCTGCCATGGTTCATTGGGAAGGTCTCTTTGAGCTATGACTAAACGTTCAACACCAGTTGATTGGCAAGGGCTGCTTGCATTTGGGGGAAAGACATTTTGCTTCCCAGAAGGTCTCTGAGCTCTGCCTTATGCAAATACACAGTAAAGATGATTTTTCTTTGAAACCAGCCGCTTCCTGCAGGGGAACATCAGCATGACGATTGTGTGCATTCCTGCTGGGAACACGGCCTGTGTTACGCATCCCCATGGAGGCTACAGGGCAGTCTTGCCCCTTGCCCAAGTCAAGAAAAACTAAAGCAACATCAGTGCAAATCTGTCACGTTTTATTCTACAATGTATATCAGGCAATACTGCCCTTCAGTTTAGGTAAGAGGAAATCCTGCTTCTCTTTTCAGACAGTTTCTGCTTTGAAGCATCTCTAGTTCTGCAGCCATAGCCCTGGGCATCCCCCTAGCACATGTGCCCTATACTGTCACAAGCCAGGTGAGCTGCTCCCTCCTCAAGCAACCTATTTACTCTGCTACAAGAGCATCCTGCCCCAGCCTGTTTCCCTCATCATCCCTTCCCACTGGCCAAATGTTACTTTTTAACTCTAAATAAACACTCTCTGCTCTGGCCAGGGCGCATGCAGCACAGCTGCCCTGGGACACAGGCGCAGCCTTTGCCTTGGTGTGCGGTGAGCAGGATGGTAAAGCCACACCAAAAGCTGAGAGCAAATCAGGCGATAAGCAGCAAAACTGTATTATCAGCAGATCTGAGTTCAGGATTTCGTGGTCATTTGCCTTTATTTATGCCTCCTATTAACCTTACTCAACCATGACATGTGTTACACAGATGGGAAAGCCAAAGCAAAAATAGGCGCAGCAGTTTTCCCAGCTCGCGCAGAACAGCGCCAAAAGCCGAGCGGGAGCGCCGGCGAGCCCCGGTGTCCAGCGGTGTCCATGGGCAAGCGGGGCGGGTACCAGCCCAGCCCGGGAAAATTACAGACACAAGGGGAGACGAATCCGAACTCCTTGGTGAGACCACCAGTGCATTCCCCTGAATCTCCTGCCCCCGGCAGCCGCGGGGGTCCCGCTAGATGGTGCTGGAGGGACGGACAGACCTCGGCCGTGCTGCGCGGCGGGGACGGAGGGAGGGAGGGAGGCAGCATCCCCCGCTCCCCTCCCTGGCTGCGGCTCCCAAAGTGTTTCCTCCGGAATGCCTGCCTGATGATAACAGGATCCCTTTCATATATATTAGGCAAACACGGGCCCAAGGTGGGTAAACATCACAGGCAGACTCATCTTTCTGCTCGACGCCGCGACGGTGAAACCCTGGGTACACGAAATAACAAGCTGCTGAGCTTTTTTTTCAGGCCATCTCTCCAACAACAAAGCAGCTTTTGAAACACAGGGATTACACATTTAAAAAGAAATAATTACTAGCCAGTCATCTGAACTGTCCTTCTGCACCAAATATAAGACTTGGTATCACCCATAAAATCAATGGCCTGCATACGCTAACCTGAATATTTATAGATGCAAAAAAGCATGTCACTTACGTAAGGCTAGGGAATCGTGCACACACATGAATAGTCCCTTGTAAAAATAAATAATAAAAAAGGTTCTGTCGAGATATTAAATTAATTTTCCTTTTCAGTTAAGATCCTTGTACTTAGTTCTGTAAAAGTCCTCTTGGCAGCCTGAAATGTATCCTGTTTAAACAGGAGCTTGTACTCAAACACACTTTTTTTTTTTTCCCCCGAATACTATTCCCACTTAAGCCCAGCACAAAAAGCATTGAGAAAGCAGAAAACAGGAATAAAGTCATCTTTGTTTCAACTTTTCCTGTCCCCTTTTACTTGAAGGGAAAAGTAAGTATCTGATGAATGAGCAATCGTTATGTGTTGGGGAGAAGAGGTAAGTGACCTGTAGACTTGGAGACTATTGGCTGTTTTGCCATTCTTCTAAAGGCTGGGTGATAAAGTGATATGGAGTTATTGAAATAACTTTTTTGGAAAAGGAAAATATTTTATATGTTTTCAGTAAAGATCATGATTCTGTTAAACCAGTAATTTATGTAGAGACTGATGACACTAAACTGAAGTCCATTGGAAATGTTCTTCTTTCTGAAAGCCCAAACAAATTCATCACTCAAGGGATGCTCTTCTTACCACTCCAGCCAGGAGTAAAACCCAGACACGGAGAAGCAAGTGCTGTGCTCTTCTTTCCACAGTGGCAGTCACAGCGCCAGGGCCTCAGTGGCAGGATGCACCTCAGCGCAGGAGGTGTTAGGGAAAGGAGAGAATCCATGGAAGAATTATGATGAAAAAGGAGCAAGATGCAGATGGAGAAGGTAGCTGTTCATGCAGTGGGGGTTATACAGTATCTCTCTGTGTGGAAGTCTTGGAACAGAGTATGTTTAAGGGGCAAGAAAAGTGTACATGTCTGCATAGCACATGGGAGAGAGAGGAGCTGAGAACAGTGTGGAAGGGAGCATGCTGAGCTGTGTCTGAGCATTTAATTCATACTGCTATATTGTTAAGACTCTTGAGCAATAAAGCAAATTTTCATTCCAATTAAAGATTCAAGGGTTTTAGAACAATCACCAGAAGAAAGAGAGAAAAAAGGCATATCCTCAGAGGACTTGGTAATGAATAACAAAAACAGTTCTTGTGCATTGTCCAAAATGAATGGTATTCAGTAGAACTGCAGAGAGAGGATTTAATGCTACAATCCACTGTGGTGTTCTCTCTGAGTAGATGTGGGATGGCCCATGATTGACAGCAATACTTAGCCCAGGTCAATATCTTCTGGTCAATGTGTAACACAGGTCATTCTTGGTGTTGCCGCCTTATTGTTGTTGCTGGGCTGGCAAACACTGGAAGGGTCAGAGCCTGAGGGAAATTATCCATTGCTTAAAGCTGTTGGAATGAGTTCACTCACACAACATGAATCATATTGCCCATACATATGCTTCTCTGTGGATATATGTCGCAGTCTATCAGCCAAGCCTGCAAAACCACTGCAATGGAGCAAAGGAACTACAGCCTGGGGAGAAAAAGAGGATCAGGTTGGAAGCTCAAGGATGAAGCACATGGAGGAGGAGGAGGAGAAGATATGTACACTTTGTGACTTGTAGTCATAGATGGGGTAAATCTGCCCTACATTCAAACATAAGCCATGTACAGGATAGAAAAGGTGATTCAGAGCACTGAAGCAAAATTTACTGTTTATTAATTGCATATTAAACTCTTCTAGGGGCAGAGCTACAAGACAAAAAGACTGTATTTTAACTCACCCCCAGGTCTTTCCTGGCCCACAGCCCTATGTCTCCTTTGTATGGGTATCCCCTCACTTTTACTGTACTAGAAGGCAAGAATACAGCCAGGGCACTAACTATGTCTTGGGTCCGTCCCTGGCTGAGAAGATGCCATTCAAAAGGGCAGGAGATAGGAAACCTTGGGAAAACTCGAACAGAGCAGCTCTGCACGTTCCACCACTCTACTCCCAGGAGCAAAGAGGGCTGCCCCAGCGTTAACTCTGCTGCCTTGCAGCTGGGAACCAGCTCTGGCCAGCCCGTGCCAGCACTGGGCTGCTGCCTTCCCATGCCAACCCTGCTGAAAGTGCTCTCACGCTCATAGAGTTCAAGAGCTCAGATTAGTTATCTTTCCTCTAGTAGAAAGGGCTCTGGATTAGGACTCTAGAGGCTTAAATTCATTTGTCAAGTTAAGTGCAGACTTTGTGTGCGACCATGAACAAGGTCTTTAATCTGTCTGAGTGTCAATATCCTTAGGAAAGGGGCAGTAATTCTTCCCTAATTCCTGAGGGCTCGGGGAATAAAACTGGTAAATAACAGAGCAGTGCTCCACTACTGAGGGGATGGCTGGCACCGCCCTCCTGGCTGTACCGAGTTCCCTCGCTAGCTACCCGGCATACGTGCTGCAGATCTGGGGCACTCGCAGTTAGTGTTTTCATGAAACAGAATATAAAATCAGAAGGAAGCAGCAGCTACAGGGAAATCACACATCCCCTGACTAGCACACCTTTAAGCACCCTTCACTGTTTTGAAGCATTCACTGGGGAACCACGCTCCCAAATTATATCTAATGCCTAAACTCAGTCAGACAGCTTAGGTGCTGCCAGCGCTTGGGTACAATCATTCTCTCCACAGACACACGTGGAAACTGTGATAAGGACGTAGAAAATACCAATACCAGAGCAAGGCTGCTTTAGTGGCACTTCTCAGAAACAAGGCAAAAAATTGAAGAAGACCGTGGGTCCATCTTTCACCAGGTTTAGGCTGCCTATTCCCTCTCTTTAAATTTTTCCTGCCCCCTTTTTAGTATTTCTCTTTCACACGTTTTCTGCATGCAGGTCTGCAGTTTTCCTTCCTGCTGAGTTACAAACCCCCTTCTGCTTCATTCCTCCACTTGGCACTTCCCTGCCCCAGCTCAGAGCACGTAGGCTTCATCCCCTTGATGATCAGCTGAGGAGCAGATGGAGGATCAGAGGAGCAGGATGTCTGCTTTATTAGGTGTACCCACAGCAGTACTCATGGCAACAACCAAAAGCGACCAGGAGCCAGGATTTCAAATGATGCAATATCCAAAGCTGGAATGCAGGGGAAGTCATATTCAAAGTCAGGGATCCTGCAGTTTTGGATTTTTCGCAGCTTTCATTTAAAGCAAAGTTTCTAGTGTTCATATTCTCAGACAAAAGCTTGGAAATGGGAAGCCTTGAACATAAAAGAAAATAAAAGAATCCAGAACTGTTTGGGTTTTTTTTAAATCTCATGATTTTGCCATCAACTTCATGTTATGTTGGAGAGTAGCTCGGGATTTTTGAGCATGAAAGTCTGGCAGGACTACAGATGTCTCAAAATCATAATGAATTGAGGCCACAGCTAAGACAATACCGGGGCTTTGCAGAATGGTTTGGTCCTCCCCACACAACCTCTCACTGGTGAGCCTTGCTATCACCGCCCACTGCAGGCATGGGGACTTTCTTCCTTTTATCCCACTTAAAGAGGAAAGGCTTATTTTAAGTGCAAAGTGGCTGCCACACCACACCACTACTCAAGGTGGTGAAGGCTGCAGGCTCATGCAGATGCCCAGACGGTCTCTCCCAGCCTTGCCTTCACACACAGCTTCTTGAAGGGACAGGAGTCCTGCATAGTTGTAGCCATATGTTGAATGCAGCGAAGGCATATGGAGCTAATTATATAAATAAACAACTCGGTCCATGATGATTCTAAATAATGCAAAACATAAAGAGGCAAAACACTAATGTTCTAACTGATGAAAATAGATTCTTAGGGCAATTAATTTACAATTAAGAGATGCTACATATGTCAAAATGGTGCGTCATTGTATGATTTAATGTAATCAGGCACAGCTGCATTGCTCTTGATGTTGGCAAACAATGATCTTGTTCACCTCCTCCTGCATCTGTACTACAGTATTAAAAGAGAAGAAAACTGCACAGTAGAGCCAGCAAACACTTGTGAGAAAAATATTTTTAAAGCATCTTGATAAATATTTTCCAACCTTTGGGATGTCTGAATGCTTGAGGTTGTGTCAGGAAAAAAGCATGAGCTGATATCCTCAAAAAACAACACAAGTGGTCAACAGCCTCCGTACAAAAGGGACTTGCTCAATACAATAGGCCACTGTTGCTGTTACTCTCAGCATTGTTTACCTCTCACAGAGCTTCCAAGTACAAAGCACTTCAAACAAACTACACTAAGACTTTAAACTGAATCCACCCATCAGGTTAATAAAACAAATATTGATTGGGTTTGAGACTCATTACAGAAAACAAACCCTTTTGGATTGACAGAGTTCCTTTGTTCAAGCAGTATTGTCCAGAGTATTCAAGCAACATATTAAAATCTCAGCTTAAATCCTGAGGCAATATTCTACAGTGTTTGCCCTCAAATCTACTTTTATTTGTAGCATAGGTATAAATACAGATACATGAAAAGATAGGAGCAAGCATTTCATGCACGCAAAGGAAGGAAATCATGCCAACCTCAAAAATATGCTGGAGATTCTAATAATGAAGAGCAAAAGTAAAATTTTTTCAAGTGCACATATTGATTTTTACACCTAAATCTCATTGCAAGACCTGCAACTTGTAGAGACTTTTCCCTGACTCCTCTAGAAACCCAACCTCTGCAATGCAGAAGAAAACCACATTAGCCTGCAAATGCCCTTTCACAAGATGTCCTGCAAGATCTAATGGACTAGGAAAGCATCTTGACATGATCCAACACAGAAAGGTAACCCAGATGCTTGAGAGTAAGGGCAGAAACAGCAAGGATGCAACACACAGAAAAGATTTACAGAGAATAATTGCCTCAGGTACAGGCTGATCTAGATTTTTCAGATTTGTTGCCTGATTACTTGACAAGGAGCAAAGACATCTAAATGATTTTAGGTCCTTGCCTCACTTTCAAACCTAATTTGTGTTCTAAGAGACTTTTGTCAAGAGATTATGCAAAATGAAAGGAGTGACCAGGAGTTGTAGCACTGCCACCTTGTCCAAGTGCTTCAAGATGTGGATTCAGAACATCAAGACTCTAGCGCAGATTTAGACAAGTATGTTCAAAAAGAATAGATTCTCCACATGGTTTTGAAATTTTCTTCCAGAATCAAACCAGATTTATTCCCCCAAGTAACAGCACAGGCTACAGATTCAAACAAACCAGCCAAAAAGTATATTCTCTTGTTCTTCTGCAAAATTTACTTCATTCTCTAAACACAAACGACACATTAGCACACAAAGAGTGACCAGTAGGTCACTGACATGTCTTAGTAACCATATTTTAGCCTTAGTAATGCCAAATCAAGAATGGTTCATACTTGTCACAGTGGTGTGAAAATGCAAGGAACAATAAAGAATGAAAATATTGTCAGAAGTTAACAAAGATATTCAATACTCCCATACAAATGGATTAAATTCCGTAGTGCTGACAATTCCTGCAAACCCAATTCTGCCAGTGGACCAGGCTCACAGTTCCTTTGGGTCAATAAGGTACTGCAGAGAGAAATGGCAAAAAGACAGGTAAATATCTGGAGAGGAGGATTCTCCAGACATTTGAGCAGACCATGGCACAAGTGCACATTCACTGCTGCTCATTAACTCCATATACACATCACTTAAACAATAATTTATTCTCTTTTCCTGGCCACGTAAAGCAAGTTGTGCTGAGTACATCCCAGAGCAGTCACCTGGCCACTGCATGCAAACCTTTTGGCACCCTGGATTTCTTCCTCAGCGTTCAAACAGGCCCTGCATGGCTTTTTATCACTCATTCACAACATTCAGGTAATTGTTGATAGAGAATTCTCAGCAGTACCCAGTCAGCAGTGGAGACTGGTGTGACACTACAGTGAGTCCCTCCAACCCAAGGCACAGTTTCTAAGTGACAGAGAAGGTACTAAGAAATTCCACCATCACTGAATGAAAGTGCTCACATACCCAGTGCTCAGCGTCTGCCTTAGCTTAAGGGCACAGCATTCTGCAAATCTTGTAAAATCAGGTGGTTGATCTGATAAGATACTCTGCATCACTGGGGCTCTCCCTATCTGAGGAGGGAATCAAACCCCATGAGCTTTGCTCAGAGTATCTCACTCGCAGCTAGACTTCTTTGCTGGAAGAGTTAAGCAATCGTAGTTTACATCTTATCACCAGCACTGCAACAGTCAGACTTCAGGGTTTGTTGTCTCGCAGGCCCCCACTTTATTCTCATTGCTGGGGAGCAGCGTTAGAAACACAGCCTCAGAGTGAAAGAACAACAGGGAGGCAATGAGTGATAAGGAGCAGAAAGAGCTTGCAGAATTAGCACCTGCACAGCAGACTTAGGCTGAAGCTCACTTCATTGATGTGGGGCACTTCTTGCATCTGGAGCGTAAGGATTAAGAGAATAAAATACATGTTCTACCGCACTGAATGCCAGAAGTAACTGTTGTGTTCACTCACCCTGCTCTGCTTAGGGATAATATAGGCTAGTAGGCTTGGGGTAGGACAAAACATATTTTAAGAAATTACTCAAAGGACTAATGAAATGCAGAAAAATTTCTAAAATGGGGAATAATATTACATACTCTTAGTAAGTGAGAGGTTCAATTAAGTGCTCCATCTTTTTACAGTCGAGACAGGACCTTCTTTAACAAGTATCTATGTCCAAACGCTAACACGTACCCTGAGGCTTTTGCAGACTTTTGCACTCAAACTCCCTGAAGTTGTGTGTTTTCTGTTAACCTCTGTTCTTCATCATGGTGCTGAATAAAACACGTCAAGCTTCTGAGCCATTCCCTGCACACCTTGATGACCAGAAACAGCTAAAATGCCCACAGATGAGAAGAGGGACCTCCCCCCTTGCCTTGCCCCATGCTCCTCCCAGTACCACTCCCAAATATGTGACCTGTTGAAGGTGGATCCTCAGTAAAGCAGTGACCTCCTCTGTTCTTACTCTAAATACCACAAGTCCTTGATGCTGTCTCTGATTGCCTGTAGCTGAAACTGTGGGTGCAGCTGTACCACAACTCATGTCCAAAGTTTTAGAAAAGACTACAGTAGTTTGAAAACAGAAACACATTTGCATAACCACACAGTACTAATGAATATGTTCTGTCTGCTGCTGTGCATATGCTTGTCCTTCCAATTTCTAGCCCTAGCTCCAATGGGGATTGCCAAGGGTCAATCTAAAGCGGGGGCTTTTTAATGGAACTGAGCCTTATAGTCCCATATTTCCCAAACCATAGCAAACCAGCAAAAAACAATGAACAAACACAAATCTAGACCCACACATAGCCATGAGAAACTCAGAGTCAGAGGAAGAGAAAAGCTTCAGAATAAAATATGAGGCTGCATGTCAATAACAGAAAACAATGTATTGCAGATAAATTTAGGATTTTTTTTCTTTTCTTAGACACAGGAAAAAACTAAATCTTTATTTTGATCAGATATGGAAATAAAGGGATTAAAAGAATCAGACAAGTGATTTGTAATTGGTCTCCAGACTGCACCTCTTCCTTTAGTAAAGTGCATACAAGTGGATAAAACTGCATGGATGGACTTTATTAGCTACAGCTTTCCTTCCTCACTCTGGGATTAGAGGAATACTTTAACCTTGACACATTCATCTTACACTTGCAAAGCTTCACTTTTAACAGTCACTTCTCCTTTCCTCTTCACTTGTCTGGTTCTGGCACATAGTTTTCTAAATTAGAAGAGGCTACTGTTCTGTCTTAAAGAGCAAAGGAATTCTCACCTACCTTTGTTATCAAGAGCATGGAGAAATTCAAGATTGTTACTACATCCTAGAATTCTATTACAGATGACAGAAATATGGCAAAAGCAGAGGTTTGTATAAATAAGGATCTTGGAAGGATGTATTAGGCTGTCCTTTAAATATGTTAAAGGAAAAATAGCAGGAGCATGATTTTATTTATCAGATAGTAATGTAAAGCCAAGTATACAAAGTCATGTTACTTATATATTAGTGAGAGACCTTTTTTTTTTTAAAGCTTCCTTTATGCTGAAGAAGTTTGCAATGGGATTTTCAAAAGCACTCAGCATTGCCCCAGCTTTGCACTGAGCTGGATGTACGAATACTGCTCCTGCTGCTGTCCACAAAGGCAAAACTGGGCCATTACAAGGTATCCACAAGAAGCCCACAGCTAGGGGGAGAAACTGAGATGCACCACTACTGGCACACACCTATCATCCACAGACAGGAGGAAGAGGGTCTGTGGAAATGAATGCTTATTCAGAGGGCTGGGGAATATGAGAATTCAAGGAAGTTTTTTATGTGTGCATGGAAGAGGGTGCTATTAAGCAAAACACTTGAAAGTTAATTGCAGAATAAAAGAATATACCTCAAGGGTACACACTTTCTCAGTACACTGATTTATTATAATTACAGAGTTTACCCTTACCTTTTTTCTTTATCCAGCCACATATTTGAGTTGCTTTAGATTAAAGTATACGTCTTGTTAATTATGGCATTTAGTTCTCAAATTGTAATTGGTGTCTGGTGCTAAGCTCCTATAACTCTTCTTGTCACTGTTTCAAGGGGGCCTGTTTAATTTGCCTGAGGTAAACTAAAATGGAAAGTACCGTCTTATTTGAGTAATATGAGATATTTCTTGTGGCTTTAATGACCAAATATTTTACTGTTTATGGGGGGGCACAATTAGGTGGGGGTGTCTGTGTGACAATGGGCAGTCCTACTTGCCAAGAGCTAATCAAGGTGGATGCTGCCATAATAATTTTTAGGGGGTTTATTACATCCTTTAAGCAGATGAAAGTAATACCACTTAGAATAAACAAACACCATCAGACATTGGATAAAAATCATTACAGTGAGCTACTAGGAACTTTCCTGCCATGTGTTCCTTTAAAAAAATCTTGCTAGAGTGTGGGAGACTGAAACACTTACCCTGCCTAATCACAGTTTTCTCCAACTGTTTGGGAAACGAATCAGGGACAAAAGCTGAAGAAAGGACTTTGGATGTTTGGGAGGAGAGCACCTGACAACTTTCAGGTGCAAATCAGAAATGGCTGTTGCATCCTTTTGTAAACCCACACTACCTAAAACTAATGCACTCTACCTTCCTCAAGGCTTTCCTTCAGGTGCTTTAGGTATTCTCTGATAACTCTGCATTCAGGTCAAGGTAAATGGGTATCTTCAAGTTAGATTCCAAACCTGTATGTCAGCATCAGCCAGATTTGCAAGGCACTTGAGTCAAGAAGTTTCTAAATTTGTTCTCCCAGTGGCAATTTACCGCAATAAGTATTTTCTCCCACAATTTCCCATTAAATTAAACAATTAGCCTGCTTTGTAGCTTTGAGGGCCTACTCTTTCTGCATAAATAAAGTGTGTGCTTTTTTTGCTTCTATTTCCTCTGTCAGTCTCATCCCCCACACTTTTTCTGTGCACCAACTTATCAGTATGGAGAGATGGTTAGACAGTCTAGATTGTAAGTAAAGTCACTCCTTTAAAAAAGTGTTTTTTCCTAAGAAACACATAATAGGCAGGAACCAAATCACTCCACCTCACATTTACATGAACAAGTTTTCCTGCTTTTCCTCCATCACAGTTTTGCAGCTGAAAGGAGATGACAGAAGCCCAAGGTAGGTTCCTCTTTTGTTCATGGGAACACTGATCTTGGCAGTTCCCTCCTCTCCCTTACACTTCCCTCTGGAAGGCAAGAGGTTAAAATATCTCTCTTTCTGCTTTGGGTCTTGATAGTAAGTATCAATGTGACAAATATCTCTGAATTTTTCTAGTCAGAAATAGGTTTCCAACAGGTATTTTAAGCAGGTTCACACTTGAATTGCTCCTGCTTCAAAGCAGCAATAATCAATTCTTTGGTTCACAGTCTTTCTAGATTTCCTTGAGGTAAGATATGCATCATTATAAGAGCACCTCAATTTTATGTAGCATTAATGCCTATCTATCTGAGGTGCTCTGTTTCTTGTTTATACCAAAGGATAAAAAAATCATATTGTATTCTGTTCCTTCTCCTCTTTCTTCATCCAGCAATGGCCAGAGGAATCAGGGCAGCCGTTCATTCACTGCTGTAACTCATAGTGCTGTCAGCGAAAAAGTTATGTTTGCTTGCTGCTTCAAGTCTCTGCAATCTTTCCCATAAATAAGCTGTCAAATTGCTGATCATCAGGACTGGGTCCTGCTAAGAAATAGGCACAAGCAGCAAGACTTCTGGAGCCACTGAGAGGTGAAAGGAGTCTTTCAACCAGCAAACCCTTCCACTTAAAGCTTTGCCACTGCGGGATACAAACAAATGTGCTCTTCTACAATTTGAGATGACAACTCTGGGATGGACTGAGGAATTCCAGAGGTGTCATGAGGTTCTTGTGCATGATTTTTACATCACCTTGAAGCCAACAAGATAGACAGTCCAAATCAGAAAGAGACTATTCCTTTTGTAGTTCTTTGGAACTAAGACATTTGTCATCATCATATTTCTCATAGTTCTCACTTTGCCTCGCATGGAGAGAAACAGCAGAACTGTTGCTGAAGGCACAACTGTTGCCTAATACATCATTAGTCATTGGCCACAGATTTCAATTTCACAAGCAGAATGAGAAAGCTAATGTGCCTGCTGTTAGCTGGGTTGCCCATCGTACTGCATCATATATCTGAACAATGCAACTTCTGCATCTTGGTGAGAAATTGTCTCCTCTGGAGATGATGAGGTGGAAGGGGATTTTTGAATCCCCTTCCTTAATGCTACCTGATCTAGTGGAAGATTTCCCTGCCCTAGGCATGGGGGTTGGAACAAGGTGATTTCTAGGGTCCCTTCCAAGCCAAAACATTCTATGATTCTATGATATACTCCACAGTCACCCAGGAAAAGGTCTTATATACATATAAGTATATAAGTATACTTAAAGGATACATAAAAGATACAAAAAGGATATCTATGTTTTGGAAACCCCTACAACACATTTTTTCATCACAGTTGTCATTGAGAAACCCACTGGAACTTTGGGAACTCAACCACATGAGTATCTTCTGCCAAGAGCAAACACCCAAGTCTCTGCTGAGGCTGGGGACGACATCTGTGATAGTCTTTATTTAGCAAGACACTCATTCCAAGACACTGAGAATCATTTCTGGAAAGGAAAAGAACTATGGAAAATACAGAAGCCTGTGGATGCAAAGACAACAATTATTCTTATTTTATTCAGCAAGAAAATGAAGAGACTTTTACTCTGTGTCCCTAGAAGTGACTTGGGCTAACGAAAGAAGCTGCATAAGGGAAGTCAGATCCAGCTGAGTGGTGGCAATTGCCAATGGAGACACCTTAAATCCTCCCTTTTTGCATCAGCCTGTTTAGTAGGGTCAGTATCACTCTTTCCTATCTCTGACACTAGAGGGGTCATAACCTTTGGAAGTTACAGGTTTAAGTTTTTACTACAGCTCTGTTTAAACAGTAATTCCTATATTAAGAACCTCCTTGCAGTCAAGAGCTCCTAACTTTATTTCCCACAAGTACTTTATGAAAATGAGGAATGTATCCTCTCTGTGCTGGTCCTTATAGAACATCTCTTCCCCTTCCCTCAAAGCCTGAGAGAGCTTGAGCATCTTATCAGCAAAGAAGCCCCAGAGCAATCCCCACAAAGAAACATGCTACATCAATTGTACCAAGTTAGGAGTCAATTGGTATCATGCAGCATATGGTAATCGTAAGTGCACTAACACCAATCTCAACACACACTTCATATCAGCATCTGCTGTAGATTGGCCACACAGTGTTATTGCTGAGGGAAAACCTGTCATGAAATTAGACTCACTCAAGCATGTAAAAAGCAGATCATTGGCAAGGACACCACAGGACATGAAGTGATGCTATTTAGGGAGACCACTTTCTGTGATCTCCTTCCCTCTTATCTGTTCAGGAACTGCAGTGGTGTTAGTGCTACAGGGTATATATTTCCTTACCTGTTCCTTTTAATATCTCTTTATAGATTTCTTATCTGTGTATCTGTCTAATCACTTTTTGAACTTACTGTGCCTGCAAAATATCCTGGGTAAGAAAGTCCAGAAGTTCATTACCTGCCTTATCAAGGATTATTTTATGTCTTTTAAATTCCCTCCTACTAGTTTCCCAAAATGCTTCTTAGTTTTAGTGTCACAGGATGTGCTAACATTTTGTCATTTAGTTTATACATCACTTTCATATCCCCATACACATCTCAATCATATCCCACTTCAACATTTTTTTCTAGTCTGAAGAGTTTCTGCATTTTTAATCTCTCCTTGTAAGATGACGGCTCTCTTGTGTCAAACATTTTAGATATCCTCTTCTGGGTGTTTTCCACCTCCACTATTTTATTCTCCACGTGCAGAGACTGGAACTGTGCCCAACACTCAATATGTGGACATGTCAGTTTTACACAGGAGCAAAATGTCAGTCTTGTTCACAATACCATTCCTTCCGATGCCCACAACTTCATTGGCTTTTTATTGGCTTCAGCAAATTAAGCCAAGAATTTCAGGGAATCACTAGTAACGACTTCAAAATTTCATTTCTCAAAGTGATAACATACAGTTCAGAGTCCAGAACAATGTAGCCTGGTTAAGATCAATTTTTCCTAAATGAATTACCTCTTATTTACCTAAAGTATAGTGTATCCACCAGCTTTTTGTTCATTTAGTTTTTTGATGTTTCTGAGCAACTGTAGAAATTATTAGGGAACCAAGTATCCAAGTTATAAAAAAAAAAAAAGTAAAATTGGTGGGGCTAGTGCCATCCTTCTCAGACTGCTGTGTCATTGCAGCTGGCATCATTCTCACAGCCACTGATAGGAACAATCCAGTAAGCCTCTGTGCCAAAACCCAGATAGGCATTCCTTGGATAGCTCAGCATCTACCACAGCTTTCTACCACAGGAAAAGGATTAAAGTGCTGAACTTCACAACATTTTCTCCATGGGATTTTCATGGCAATAGACTAGCTAGTACACAGAGGCCTTTAAAATTATTTGACAAGTCACGTTCAACTCAGTGGTAATTCACAGAAACAGACACCACTTTTGGTTAATTGTGAGAAGCTGTATCACTGACTTGATGTACCTCTATCTAGAAATGAAGCCCCTAGTGCTTCAATCAAGGCACTTAATAACAATAGATAAAATTGTACATGTCTTACAGAGAAGCATTTCCTACTCTTGCAGGAATCAAATTTTTCCATAGTTAATATACACAAGTTGTCCATAGTAGGTTTACATAAGCCACAGGTCACTCCTGTGATTCTCTTGAAATACTCCTTGTTGAATCCATATGAGTGCAGAAGTAAAATATTTTGCTAGATCTTATCATGTTTTCAAGCCAGTAAGGACTCCTAACACAAGTGTTCCAAGCAACCTGCAGCAGCAGATGTGGTCCCAGACTGTGCTGCTTCATCGTCACTGCAAGCTTTGCTGCTGGAATATTTCCTTGCTTTGTCTGTTCATGCTGACTGTTCAGGTAGCAAGACTGACTGTCAAACAATCAACACTGCCCTGTGTTTCCCACTGGCATTAGGGAACAGCCAGCCAAGAAATTGTCCAAGAAGTTAGTTTCATTTTTAACATGACAAAAAAAGCTACCTGCTCATAATGCATGGGGACACTATCTTCTTATTCTCAAGCAAACTAGCTGACACTTCTTTTATCTTAATATACTATGTCCAAGAAAACATGGTCATGAAAGTACCGGCCTGATATTGTGTATGAGACCAGTTGAAAAAGTCCTAAAAGAGTTAACCACTTACAAAGATCTTGACATAAACAAAAGCTCCAATATTATTTGAAAATGCCCAAGAAATCCTGATCCAAATCCCATACTGGTAACACTAACTGATTTCTTGCAAATCAATTTTAAACTTTATCTAGAGAAGGCTCGAAGTGATTTTGCTCTCCTCACAAACAGCTAGTGTAACAGTCTCTGCTCTTTATCAACTATGAAACTTAACAGACTCTTGGATACTGTCACATCTGACCCTAGGATCTCCTTTTAACTCTGGTGATTTTAAGAACTTCAGCAAAAGAGCACTAATTTGAGCTGTCACGATCATGCTGTGCTGTCTCTAGGCACATGGTCTGGTTGAATGTAAGGTGCAACCAGCCAAAGATTTAATCCTTTCAAGCTGTTATTCAGGGAGACTGGCTGATGAGGCTTGTGGGGTTCCTCATTGTTCTGCATGTCACTCCTCATCTGATTATTGCACACAGCCCCTGAAGCTGTCCCATTGGACAAGTTATCAAACCATGCCTCACTCATCGCAACCCCAATCTATCTGAAGGATTGCAAAACAAGCAGGAGCAGGTTTTGGATTCATCTCTGACATCATCTACCTGGCATCCCTTTGCAGTGTATAGGAGCATATTTGCTCAAAGCTACGGAGCTGTGCCAAAGGCAGTCCCTTCTGTTATCAAGGCCACTGCACTTGACTCATTCAAAGTGCACATTGCCAAAGGGTAAGCTGGAACTGCCGTGTTAACTGGTTGACAAGACACCTGTCAGCTCTTCATGGGCCTCTCTCCAGAGCCTGGGACTATCATTGCATTCACAACCTGATAGTCCAAGCTTAGCAAAGCTCACAAACTCAAGTGTGCAATACTTCTTTCTTGTTGAGGGTTCATAATGAGTCACAGACCTCACCACTCCTAAGAGAAAAGAGTGCAAGCGACAGAGAAAATAAATTTGTTTCTTTCAGATGGATAGTTACCACCTAAAACACAGGGCTTCAAGGTTTCAAGCAGTCTGAAACACCTACCAGAGGCTGTTGTGTTTTATGTGGGGGATACTGTTCCTTGTTTGTGCAAGCACAACTCCTGCCATGACCTGTTTCTCTACTTCTCCATTCAAGCAGAACCCGGAAAGATGGGGGCAGGTCGGGGGGGAGGAAGGGGAGAGTTGTTTGTGGTAGTATTTTGCTTGTACTGTTGAGAAGTTACATTCACACACCCAGGCTGCCCCTAGTCTGTGTGTTCTGCTCCACAAGCACAACAGTGTACATGCAGGAATCCACTGGCACAAATATATGCAGAAAGCTGTTTTAGGGACAGCTTCTCTTTGCTTTACCCATGAATGACTTCTTAGTGGGATTATTCCACATGAATAAGGAAGGGTTATCTGGTCTGTAAGACCTGCTTTCTTTTGAGTCTTGCGAGGGAAACAGTGGAAGCTCTATTGTTGAGTCACATAAAACTGGAACAGACAAGTTGCTACGGACAAGGCTGTGTCATTTAGACTCAAACTCTCTTGTGGGAGTCATGTAGAAGGCCCTCTTGTTATGGGTATTTTCCCTTCCAAGGCCTCACAGTTACTAATTCTGGTAAAAGATTGTCTCTGTCTCCCCATGCTGCTGGCCAAACTGGGAGAAGACAGCCTGCTAGTGGCTTTTCAATATTTGCCTTAGAGTGCTGAGCTCACTGTGAGGAGCAGGTGGGGAATACTCCTTCTCTGTGTCAAAAGGATGAAGCAGCATTGCAAGGGGAAGAGGTTTTTTTTCATTCCTATCCCTTCCAGATAGCCATGTCTAGGAGAAGGAGATATGAACCCCAAGAAGAGCATGGAAAAAAGCCCCAGGCTCCTGCAGAAGGGATGAAGGCGAGGAGATGTACGGGGCCATTGTTTTCCCAATTCTAATTTGAGCAACATCAGCTTTAGTCAGCTGTCTAGCACTTTAACCTCCCCAGCTTTAATTCTGCCTCCTTGCCCCTATCACAGGCCTCTGAAGTTGCAAACAGCTTATTATGTGCTACCTACTTTTTTCTGGATGTGTCACTATATTCTCCAGTTAACCACCTCAGTTTCAAGGATCAGTCATACAGTCACCATATATAAGGCAGACTCTGCTTTTTTGATGACTAATCACAGGCAGCACAGCCCTGAACATTGACACCAGGATGATTCAGAGAATAGGCACACACAGAAGTGTGCACTATACTTGTCCATGCACTGGTGCAAAAACTTCTCCCTGGGTTTACAGTCATTTGTACTACAAAGGTTTCAAAAGCAAGGAATGAGCCAGCTATCCTCAGTAGCTTGGTAGACCTGGTAGCCAGTCTGCTGGGAACAGGGAACAGTTTAAAGCAGCAGCTACAGCAAGGAGTTAAAAATCATTAAGCCCATTCCAAAAGCCTAGCTGAAGGGCTGATGCACTGTTTGGGTTTGAATTAGTCACTTGACCTCTGTTTGTTTTATTCATCCCAGCCGGAGAACTGGGCATAAAAACACCCTTGCCACAAAACTAAAGCAGATTAAAAGAGGGAAAACAGAGCACACTAAGAGAAAGAACAAAATCCACTTCGCAGTATTTTCATCAGCGTAACAGCTGTGGGCTTCAGGTGGAGTGTGAAAAATGTCTCCCTGACTTAGGATGCAGTTTCTCAAGAAACAAGGGTTACTATGGCATGCACAAGGCAATGACATGCTGAGGTACCAAATACTTCGCCCTAGACTCGCCTTATGCTGCATTCAAACCTGAATCCCAACCGAATTAATGAAGGTCCAGATGTGCCATGGTCCAAGAAATCAGGACAAAATGTGTCACTCTGCTGGATACACCCACTCTTTTTGATCCTGGAAATCTTGTTGAGGTAGAATTTAAGAACTTTGGAGGTTTGTCTGGGGTTTCTAGATCTACAGCCCCTCCAGAGCAACACACCTCCTTCAGCACCTTTTGGATACATGTATTGTCACAACATAGCCATTGTTGGAGCATACCAGCTCTTTCTAGACCAAAACATGCTGTTGTGAAAAGCTGGACCCATGGATTGTTAGTAAATTCAGCTAAACCTGATTTAGTGTGTGCACACCTCCACTTACTTCAGCAGTGATATACATGAGCCAGAGACTCTTCTCTCAGGAGATCTGAAGAATCAGCTCAGGCTCATTAGTCATAACTATGGTAAAATATGACCTACGGGGCCAGAATTGGTCGTGCTCTATCATGCATTGTCCTGCTGCCAGTTAGCTCACACCAAGCCATCTGGAACATCTCTGCACCTATGAAACATGTACATCCCTATGGACAAAAGGGCATTTCCAAAAGTTACTTGAAAGCTGTAGAAATTTCTCTTCTCCGCCTGGCCTTTAGATAACTAAAATAAGATCCCAAATCCTTTCTAGACAGTCAGCTTCCTCTGAAGCAAGGTTTTAAGAGATTCATTTTGAATTCTAGAAAGCTTTATGAGTTAGTGAACATGAACAGCATAAGAATGTAAATGATACACAAATATACTGAAAGACAGGTGGAAAACTCCATTCAGAAGCAAGCACCTATGATATAATGGAGGATTAATTTGCGTGATATAGTTTATATTCACTTTTCACCTCTTCAAGGAGGTGAGTTTGCCTTTGGTTGTTTTGTTTTATTTTACTGCCATCTTTCCATTTGCCAGCACATGCACCCACTTGCCTCTGCATACAGTGTTGCTGTAGTTTAAAACTCCAGAAGCCTTCTCAAGGTTTGCAAGGACACGCACATCCAACAACCTCTTCTGCGGGTTTGTTTTTGTTCAAATGGGTGGGGCTAATTCAAGTAAATAAATAAATAAAATTAACAAGCAAATATTTTCTGCAACTGTTTTTGGGACATGCAATTACACTTAGTTCTAAATGAACTGATTGACCTCAGGATCTTTTTGAAGTCAATAACATATGGTCACTGCTGACAATTGAACACTTGCTAGTGCTCAAGAAATAAAATCTATCTCTGTGTAGTGGATGAGTTAATGGACCAAATGTCACTTCCTACTGAAGCCTATCCAGAAGGCTGACACAGAATTCAGCCAAAGTTGACGCCCTGTATAAGGTACTGTGCCATGAGCCACACTACCTGTAACAAAGGCAGATAAAACCAAACTGGCAGGGTGAGAATGAATTTTTCTATGTTTCTTTTGCACCAACATACAATGGTCTAGTCCTGGCACGCATCACATGGTGATACTACCAACAAAATCAAATCCCTTTGTTTAAGAAAAAAAACAAGAGTGGAAATCTTACTCACATGCACACAATAAAATTTTAAAGTTATAGCATCATAAAAGTATAGCAAGTTCTAACCGTTGAAAACTACCTTTCATATTTAATACAAAATAATTTTCTTATTACGTATGATGAAATCCAGGTAATCTGAGAAACCCAGAAAGGGATTCTTAAATTTTCTCTCCCTCAGGCTACTCATAAACAAAATGATGTACAACTTTGGAAAGTTTATTTCAAAATCATTATAGACCGTCATTTTTAAGAGCTGTCCAGAAGCAAATTCCAGCTGAAGACTTAGGAGCCTTTTTTTATGCAAAATTTGTTCCAGGAACTCTTGTCCTTCTAGCAGTTTAACCATCCAGATATATAACAATCTGCCAAGCAAGGCTATTTTGAGTAGTGTATGAAGGACACATCTTTCAAGGAGTTTGCATTTCCTGCAGACAGGTAGTGGTAACCACAGAACAGCACACCATGCAATTTTGTGACTCAACAGTACATGCAATTTTGGTGACTCTGCATGCAAATACGAGCACTCTGTTACTGGATTCACACATGCAGATGGCAGACGTTTTCATAGATTTACCCACTAAGGCAATACCAACGAATTTATCCTCAATATGGCTAGGGAGGAAAATGAAAATCAAAATTTTTCTCCAAATTTTGCTTTTAAAACTTTATATTCGGAATAGTGGCTGATACTGCAACTCCAGCATAGAAGCAACTTATTCCATGATGCTTAATTGCCCATATCTTCTGTGAAGTTACAATGTTATCATTAGACAGAGGCCACTTGCTCAGAGCTTTGTCTTTGGAGGTTCCATATTCAGTAAAAACAGACTCCAACATGTATGCAAGTCTTGAATCTCTCTGCCGAGTCAGCCATGAGGGAGCAATAAATGCCCATTGGAAATCAGACTCCAAACCACTGTGGCTGAGTTACAACTCTAAACAATAGTTCTTTCTTCTCTTTCCCCCTTCATTACATACATACTTCACTGGCAAGTTAGCCTGGAGTGCCCAGCCAGGCTACCACCCTCAGATGCTGATCCCATTCTGTACAGGGTACATGTAGCTCAGGAACTAGTTTCCAAAATCCTGCAGCTTTCATCACAAGGGAAGAAGTGCGATCTGAACATGATGGTCACTGGGAATCCCTCATCAGAGCTGTCAATTTTAAGAGTTCTTATGCTGATTCAGCAGCAGAACAAGATTGAGAAGGACAGATAACTGGGGTCAGTAGCAACACCTGTTCCATGGTCTGAATTGTCTCCATCAGCCTATCACTCCCTTGGGATTCATAAGCCATCCATCTTTCCCCCAAACCTACGTATTTCTCATGTAATCCTGTTGTCACATCAACTAACTTTGAACAACATCCACTAAGGCCACATAAAAACAAGACCTGATGACAAACAGAACAAAATGTGTTTGCAACTGTGTTGGTGTAAATGGCAGGAATCTCTTCCCCATCTTCTTTCATGGCAGCTTTACTATGGTGCAACTCCTTAAACCCAAGATGCAAAGTCTTAACACATCTATTTCCAAAGCTGTGGCTTTTTAAACATAACGACTTTCCAAAACTCCAGTCAATCATTAAAAATTACAAGCAAATATAAACAAAATATATATGGCCCTGGATTTCCTCCAGAGGCCTGTGGTACACTGCAGGCAGAGGATAATGTAATTAAATACGGGCAGTCTGCCGACTACTCACTGTCGGTTTTGGCCGGATGTGAGCTGAACAAGTTTGCCCTATTGCAAACACTTGTTTTACAGTGCTACAACTTAATTGAGCTTGGAAAGCTTCTGCAGGCATTAACAATGGCTTACCTCACTAATGAGTGGGGATAATACAACCACTTTGACTCGGTGGGCAAAATCCACCCTCATATTCATTTCGTAACCTCACAAGTGAAGGTGGGCACTTATAGTTATGTGTGCTTGGGGGAAAAAAGAGAGTGATAAAATAAGCTTAAAGTGATTCTCTTCATTGAAAATATACTGCTGTGAAGAAGATCTCAGCTCCATGATAAATGGAATGTACAGGCATGATTTGCCCAAAAAATCAGTGGGGAACTTCCTCTATACTGCTGATGCTCACCTCCTTTCTGAAGTTGCTTAATCACCTATGTCAGAAGATATATACTCCAGGGAATTACAGAAGGGCTACTGAAATATCCATCTGCAATAGGCCAGTTTGTACTCAGTGACAAGAAGCAGCCTCTCATTTCCTCACATCTTTCTGGGTGCCATATTGACTTAGGCAAACCAAGCACTCTGGCACTAACAAACTCAACCAACTTCCAAAACCAGAGCAGGGACATTTCCAGCAAAGTTTATTTGCTGGGTGGTGTTCTTCTTGATTGGGTTATGAAGCAGCATTTATTTTGAATGGAAGAACAAATTAGTACATTGCCCAAACCCCTCCTTCTCCCTGGGAAGACAGACATTCTGCCCACAAGCTTTATCCCAGACTAAGTCTGGAAGTCTCTTGAGGAAGCCCGTTGTTAAAAATATTGGCAGTTACTGAAAAATGGAGTTATGGTACTCTTGTCTTCCTGAATTTCATACTGTATGATCCAGTTTGAAATACTCTGCCTAGAATGGCTGCAAAATACAGGACAGATATGAGCGATCTGTCTGCTGCTGTAAGCCAGATGAGACTGGATAGTTGCTCATCTGTTCTACAAAATGGGATCAAAAGGTCTTCTTTTAAAAGTCCCGTGAAATATGGCAATACCAGAGAGCGGCTGAAGCTCCCTGAAGTATGACATATTGCCAGACTGTGGCTGGGTTTTGAAAAAAAGACCCTGCATGTTTGTCTCTCAGAAGGTCTTTTCACAATGCTCAGTCTTGTACTTGAACACACACAATGAAGGCAGGCACAGGAAGGAGACTTGGCTTGAGCTCAGGATTCCCTGGTGGCTGGGACTTCAGAGTTATTTTCATTTTGTCTGCCTTGTGTGCTGTAACTTCACTGGGGCTGCAGATGACAAATTAACTTATATTTGCCACTATTTACCATTATCTGTTTGGATTCAGGGTGTGATTTTTTTTTTTGCACATAGGGATGTGTCAAGCATGTGTGAACTTTGCATTTCATAAGATTAACATAAAGCAATGCACCTGGGAGATGACATAGCCTGCAGCCCACTACCTGTAAGAAGAGATTTCTGGAAAGCCATGTCTGTGTTGTGTACGGAATATGGCATAAGGTTCACACAAAATGCATCCTTAACAATACTGCCGAGACATATTTGGAATGAACAGGGCAGACAGTTCAAAGTCAACTTGCTCTCCAGCATCACTCAAGGAGAGCCTCCTTCTGTTTATATTCGTACATAAGAGATACCAAAACCAGATAATGTCTGCACCTGGTTTGCTTCTGACTTTCTCAAGTGACTTCCCACATGACTCACCTGGGTGGAGGATGGAAAGCAAACCATCAGTGAGATCCCTGCAAGCAGGCGCAAAAACAAACAGTAGCCTTTTTACTATTGTGCATGAAAGGCAACCCATGTAGAGCTTTTACCTTGAATAACTGAAACAGGAAGACATTTGACTTTGTTTAGCCTTCCACAGGCCAAGAAGGTTTGCTCCCAGCTCAGGTCAGGCCTGGGGTGCTCTTGAGACCTCTTTGAAGCAGTAGTATCACAGGTGAGTAGAGTACCAAGGTGAACCTCTACGCTGAGTCCCAGAGTGAAAACCATGCTTGGCAGAGGGCCTTGAAGCAGGCAGCTCCAGATCAGAAGCCAGGCATTATTCCTGTTCTGCATTGAGTTTTAGAAAAAGCCTTTAGCAAGTTACCCTACATGCATCTGCTATTTATGCACGTACACATACACACATAAGAGTAGCCATAAACATCTGACTAGTGGCCTGACTTTGACAGTAGCCAACATCATCAGATACTTAAAAAATACTGCAGCCACCCAGCAGGTGTGGCTGACATTTTTCAGGAATACATACTTCAACTCTGATGTCTAGGAACATCACTAGCTAAACACTGACTTCAGAAGACTACCATACATTTCATTTGACACATTTCTCAGTCTCTCTTTCAGCCTAGGACATGTGACACAGAAAACCAAAAGGTTTCAGCAGCCAGGAATATACAGAGCACGAGCAAAAGGCAGCCTTGTTCTTGGTGTGATTGGGCACAAAGTGGCTTTGAGATGAGAAAGGAAAAAGATGTGGCACAAAGCTCACTGTTCTCCGTTCCCTTCCAAACATATACACACCCTGCATTAAGTGCAACTGGCTGAAATGAGCAGTAATGTTTATTAAGTATTCCTCTCCCCATACTTTGAATAAAAATGTCATTCAGTAGCTTAGGTACTTTAATAAGTGAATATTGCTGAGCTCCTGGACACCTGTACCTATCTAAGCAAACAAAAGTATAGATAGACATAGACATATCTATAGTACAGATATAGAAATACAAAGACAAACTCTCGTTTTCCAAATTATCCAGAAAACATTCGATTCAAGTTTTGATGGAAGCTCAGTTTGGCTTTGCTGTTTGAACAGGCTGGTGATAATGGACGCTTCCTGCAATAGTGGCAACAACATTTCTTTTGAATCTAGACATATATTTTTCCTTGTAAAAGTGAATTTTTCCAGGTGCCACAAAAACAGGAACTGCCCTGCTTAATGATGACTTTGTATTATATACTCGTGCTACAGCAGCATATTCTGACCTCAGCTAGACCCTTTGAGCTTAATACCATAGAGAAAAAGAGTAAATGATAGCTCTTGTCTGCCACAAACATCTCATTAAGATCCAGCCATGCCTGCTCCTGAGATAAGGAAAGTGTACGAGATATCACAGGATCTCCTGCTTCTCACAAGTTGTATGTGCAGTTTCCACAGACAAGTTGCAGTAACCCACCCCTACAGTAGGAGAGAACAGTGTGGATACTGTGAACAAGAACAGCTCCTGCAGTTTGTTCCTACTGCTCACTGTCCCAGTGCACACCTGTGGCTGAGTGAATTTTCGTAATCCATTCATAGGTTTGTTCAAGCCTGGAAAAGAGAAGGCTTAGGGGTGACCTAATTGAAGCTTTCCTGAAGGGAGCCTGCAAGAAAGATGAAGAGGAACTTCTTGCAGTGCCATGTAGTGTCAGGGCAAGGGGGAATGGCTTCAAACTGAAAGAAGGTAGGTTTAGATCATATATTAGGTAAAAATACTTCACTCTGAAGGTTGTGAGGCACTGGAACAGGTTGCCCAGAGAAGCTATGGATGCCCCATCCCTGGGTTCAAGGCCAGGCTGAATTGAGCTCTGAGTGACCTGGTCTAGTGAAAGACCCACAGCAGCAGAGTTGGAACTAAATGATCCTTAAGGTCCCTTCCAACCCAAGCCATTCTATGATGCTATGATTTGTCATGGCACAAAATCTGTAATTTGGGTACCCTAGTCTCAGGCATCAAGACTGACAAGAACATAGAGTTCTGTGCCATGGCAGAGGAATGGAAGAAAAATAAATCACTTCAGTATAGCCTGACAGTATGTGTAGTCTACATGGATGAGTAAAAATCCAGGTAACAGCAGCAGGGAGCTTAACTCATGACCCAACTATTACAAAAGTGCAATCTCATTTCCTCTCACCATCTTGTCTAATATTTTATTATTTGCTCATATCACGACTACTCACATGGCTTTCCAATTTAATAGACTAGGAAGGAAAAAAAAACCTTCCCACATAATATTATTGTTGTTGTTGATAAATGAAGAAAGAGAAAAAACCCAAGCCCAAAGTTATGAGTCACCTGAATGCACTTAAGTCAGATGTAGAATTAAGGAACAGGCACTGACATGCAGTCACAAGAAAATAAAAAGCTGCTTCAGCCTCTCTCAAAACGAATGCTGCAGGGCAGTAGGACTAAGGGGAGTTTAAAAAATAAAAAGAGAATGGGGGAGGGGGAGGCTTCTTAACATATAAATCACAGTGTCAAAATCCTTTTATCTTTTGGCGCCCAAATCTCTCATCTGCTTCAGAAAATGCTAAACAAGTCACTAGCAATTCTTTGTGAATTTTTAATTGGTGTTTTCACAACCTAATTCTTGATATTTCTAAGAGAAATTAGCAGATGTTCATGAGAGGAGTTTTAGAGAGAGAAATCTCTCAGGTAGGGTAGGGGTGAGCCAGAGAAAGAGCTGGATGTCCTCTACCTTAGCACCAGCTCCAGTAAAACCTCCTAGCTTTTCTCAGCTTCCTAATATACTCTCCAGGAGTGTAAAAAAGTGGGCTGAAATTGCCTACATTTGTGGCAGTGTTAAGTTTACATACAGAATCTGCAGCACCCGGTCTCTAGTTTGTACACAGCAAGGTCACAGCAAGACAGAAGTTTAACCCTTCTCCCTGGTGCCAACACAAAACTGTTTTATATTGCTAGAGGACGAAGAAAGAAGTGAAAACTTTGGGATGTATAGTAAATAGCCTGCAACACAGTTTCAAAAACTTTATTTTCTGATCTCATCTACTGACTTGACAGAAAACTCCTTGAAGAGGGGAGTGTTAGGTCTGGTCCTGGAAATGGTTTATTAGATGGCTTAGACAGACAACAAACACATCTCTTGGTAAGTTCTTCAAAAATTGTGTTTTGTTCAAGAGCCAGAGAACAAAACATGGCAAGTTTCAATTTCAAAGATGCTGAAAATGTTTTTTCAAAATTTTAAAATAGATTTTTCAGTTGTCATTGTGCAATGCCATTTTCATTTAAAGGCTGCCTATGTAAGAGTAGGAAAGAAAGCTAAATAGTCAAAAACTGAAATAAATCTTTTTGTTTGAAGATAAATGAAACCATCAACATTGACTCTAACACGAATTCTCTCATGTTGGTGTTACAGCAATAGAAAGAAAATTAGCCAATAGAAAGAAAAAAAGCCATTTTGTTAGGCCTAACCCAATTTTAAGTCAGCCACTGAAACAAAACATCCACTATTGGCCCAACTTGGCTAAATGACTAAAACCTCCTGTCGCTGGAACATGTTGGGGGCAAGAGAAAGTTTTGAGGAAAACAGAGGGTGTGGAGTCAGTACATTTTTGAGGTTGAGGTTTTGAGCACATTTTTTGAGGTTCTTAATACTGTATGGCTGAGCAGAAGTGTGAAAGGAGCCATTAATCTGTTCACCGTGCTGGAGCCAGGGCTGGATTACAGCAGCCAGAAACTTGGTCATTATCTTACTGTTTCTTCTTCCCTGTTTCCCACTTCTGCATCACAGACTCAAACAGCAAGTTCCTCAGGATAGCAAGCAATTTTTTACTCCGTGTCTGGGCAGTATCTGCCTGGTCCATTGCAAAGGCTCTTCAGCACAAATCTGTATTGCCACAGGAAGAACAATTTTTCTCAAATGCGATATTGGCTTTCTTGTTCTCCTAAAATAAATATGACAAGTTGGTTGAAACAATTTTATCCCCCTTCCCCCAGTGAAAATATGAGTTTAAACAAAATTAAAATCCTCATTTTCTGCAAGTTGCAGCATCTAGCTCTTTAAAATGGAAGAGGAAGCCCAGGCCTGCACCACTGAATGAAGACACTATTGACCTGAGCCTGGGGTTTTGCTGCTTACATCTACTAGCTCTTCATATGAACTCTTGTCTTGGGAGAAGTGGAACTGCAGGTCCTCAGAAAAATAAGCTATGGGGTTGTACACGTATAAATCAGCTACATAATTGGACCTACCTCATTTGGGCTCCTTAGTTCTAACTGGAACCTCTGAAACCATGGATAATTGCAGAGTTTGGGGCATTGTCAATGAAAATCTAACCAGATAATGTGATTTTCAACAGGTACCTATCACAGCTGCACCATCAAGCCTAGCTGACAATAACCTGATTCTAGGCAGTTTGTATTCCCTAAGTCCATCAGCTTCCCCTCTCCTCACCCCTTATTCTAATCCAAGCTGTGCCTTAAAGGGGCTCAAGTGTTTGTAAAGTTTTTTTTCTTCACACCAGACTGAGAGAAGGGAAAAAAAGCATCCTGAAATATGAAAGAGCCTCTCTTTTTCTCACACATCTGTAGCTTATTAAGGAGACTATCATAACTGAAGACACTCTGACCAAGCAACTCCGGGTTTCTCTGGTAAGGCATGATCAGACTGTAGTGTCAGAGGCTGACAGGGTGCCAGGAATCTTGCAGCAAACTTGCAGCAGGGGTAGTAGCCAGTATGGTGTGAAGTGTGTTCTTTGGTGCAAACAGTCCCGGAGGACTGAGAAACTGCCTAAGAATTCTAAGTCATTTGAAGAGATTGTGGCATGTTAGAACCCACAGAAAATTGTTTCTTCGATGCATTATTTATTGCTTTTCTGTATTTATATAATATCCAGCTTCCTGAGAGTAATTTGTTTTGGATTGTGTAACACTGGGCAGAACATCAAACGTATGTTAATCAGTGGTAATAAAACACTGAGGTTTATGGTCACTGAGGTATTAAATATTGCTAATAAATTATAGGGCTAGCATTTTAAATGAGCTATAGTTTGGAGAAGAGCAGTAACACCATGTCTGAGAGCATTAATTGCCATTGCCTGACTTCCTAATTACCAAGAGTTTCAAATATGTTTTTAAACCAATATATCACTCTCTGCTATACTTGCAATGAAATACAGCTGAAATTTGAAAAGCTACAATAGTGCTAAGTATTTTACCCCTTCAAAGCACACTGTGGGCATGAAAACACAGTACCTCTGTGAAAGAGTTAATTATTACTATCCTCATTTTATACATAGGGGAAGTAGAAGTGCAGAGAGGTTAAAAGTCTCCTCTGAGACCACCCAGCTTGTCAGGGTTTGCATGAAGGGGACACACACTCTCCAGTCTTAGAGTACAACAAACAGGCAGTGGTCCCTTTCCCCAGATGCAGCCTGGCTGTGTGGCAACAGCAATCCACTCATAGCAGTGGCATCCCGTCCCCATACTGTTTCTTCTTCTTGTGGAAGGACTGGAAGACTGGCAAGGCACTGGAAGAAGCAAGAGGCACTAATCTTCTCCTGAAATAACTCACAGAGAGGGAAACCGTGCTGCATATGACAGGCTCTCCTGCTTTCTGTATATTGCATTTTAAAAGCAACATTTTTGGTGACCTGCTATCCTAGGATTTGCCACAGGATTGCATTGTATCACAGGTCGTGCCCATCAGTGGAGACGATGCCACAGATGTGGCACAGAACGCACGTGAACACCACAGCACTGGGAGAAACATAAAGTCCAAAAGGATCTGGCAGGTGTTCTGCTGTGGGCTTTTCTTAAGGCAGCAGCGAGCACAATTCCATGGGCCATGTGGGCCGGTGTGCTGCTAGTGAAGCAATCCAGGTGCTCCAGAGTGGGACTTTCACCAGGGTCTTAAGGCATTACCCAACAGCCTCCCTGGTGGAATGGTCCTTACTGAGAGCTGCACAAGGGTCAGGTTTCAAAGCAAGGGGCTTCAGGAAGGCAAGAGCTGGGGAAGCCTGCTACATCTTTTCAGAGAACAGGGCTTATGCTCATCTGAAGAGGACGAGCCAAAAGAGCCACAGACAGGCCACGCACAGTAGGTTTGAGAAGCCTGGCAGCATTTAAGGATGAACACTCCCTGCCCTCTGCCTTCCATTCACCTTGTTTTTAGCCCAGTTCCCACTCTGTATGAAAAACAGGAGCCACCTACCTTCTGTAACTCTCCATTAAATTCTCTCCAAGCATCGTCCCAACAAACTACCCTCATGCTGAAGTGCCCTCATCTGCACCCCTGCCTTAAACCTGCAAGGCACATTCACAGAATCACAGAATCATTTAGGTTGGAAAAGACCTCCAAAATCATTGAGTCCAACCTTTGCCTGATTACCATCATGTCAACTAGACCTGAACACTACATGACACATGCAGCTTTCTCTTTGAACACGTCCAGGGAAGGTGACTCCGTCACGTCTCTGGACAATCCATTCCAATGTTTAACAACCCTTTCCATGAAGAAGTTCTTCCTGCTATCAAACTTGAACCTCCTCTGGTGCAGCTTGATTCTATTTGTTCTCATCCTGTCACTGTTTGCCTGGGAGAAGAGACCAACCCCCACCTGGCCCCAGTCTCCTCTCAGGTGGTTGTAGAGAGCAATAAGGTCTCCCCTGAGCCTCCCTTTCTCCAGGCTAAAACCCCCAGCTCCCTCAGCTGCTCAGCTCACATAAGTTACTCGCTAGACCCTTCAGCAGCTCCACTGCCCTTCTCTGGACACACTCCAGCCCCTTGATGTCCTTCTTGTTGTGAGGGGCCCAGAACTGAACACAGCATTCAAGGTGTGGCCTTACCAGTGTTGAGTACAGGAGAGTCACTGCCCTGGTCCTGCTAGCCACACTATTCCTGACACAAGCCAGGATGCCACTGGCCTTCTTGGCCACCTGGGCACAGCTGGCTCAGGTTCAGCCACTGTTGACCAGCCCTCCCAGGTCCTTTTGCACCAGGCAGCTTTCCAGACACTCTTCCCCAGCCTGTAGCACTGCCTGGGGTTGTTGTGACCAAAGGACAAGACCCAGCACTTCCCTGTGTTGAACCTCATACCACTGGCCTTGGTCCATCAATTCAACCTGTCCAGATCCCTCTGCAGAGCCTTCCTACACTCCAGCAGATCAACACTCCCACACAACTTGGTATCATTGAGATTTCAGACAGCCCCAGGCACTTTGCTGCTCACCTTGTGTTTTGGGGCAAGAGAAAACAGGAGCAGCTAGCCCTGACTCACCCATAAGTCACAGGGGCTACAACCAAACACGTTACATAACAGCAAGTCTGCAGGTGGGGAGTGACTCACAGAACCCAGGAGGGGCTGTGGCCTGTCCAGCATGGCCATGTCTGGGTGAGGGTGGGGAGACAGCTCGTGTGTGGCAATGTGGCACCACAGGAGCCACAGGACACATCTGTTCTGCTGGCCTGCCTGCTGCCCCCCTTACAGCTGCTCCTGGAGCTCTGCTTCCTCCCTTCAAAACATGGAAGGTCACAGAGCCTACCTGTACTTCCAGGTACCTCCCTGCCCACTGCAGAGTGGGAGAGTGAGCCCTCACCTCACCTGGGGCTGGGCTATGGGTCCTGGTGTGGTGCAGGGGCCACCAGCCCTGGCAGCAAACCTCCTGCTGATGCGGCAGGACAAGGAAGAGGCTGAATAATGAACCCTTGCTGCAGGGTGTCTGATGAAGCATGCAGAGCATAAGGACATGATATTTGGCAGCAGGAGCCTGCCTTTCTGCTTTGTGGGCTCTTTGCTGGCTGCCTTGTGCCTCCTGACGTAGGCACTCTGCGTGTGGCGTAGCCCAGGCTGCCTCGGGGGCCACCAAGGGGGCCAGCTGGCCCTGGCATCCCCTCCCTGGCACTGCCGTGAATAACAGCGCTCCCACTGCTCCCAAGAGGACTCTGGTCCCATCACAGGGTGACCTGTCAGGGAGTCTGGCCTGGGGCTGGCAGCAAGAGAACACAGCTGAAAAAAACATCTTTACTCCAACAAGGCAATCACTTTGCTGCCAAACAAAGAAAATTATTTAATTTCTCAGGACAAAAGGGAGCTGAAAATTGGGATGAGAAGAAAGACAGAAAAGAAATAATGCAAATCAAAGCACATTCAGACACTTCACAATTGTATAGTGAGAAAGCATAAAGAGTCTTCACAAACAAACAGTCACAGACATATTTCAGCCTCGAAATCAAGGATGACACAAAAATTGCGTTTAAGGAAGAAACATTTGTCAAACGAGAAGTTAAATTCTGTGAGGGCAGTTCCCTAAGCTTCCTTCAGAAAATATATGTAAACTCCTAAGATGTTTCTAATTTTTTTTTTTATTAACCCTCTTATCTCTCATTCCTTGCACAGACTTATTAAAGAAAACATTACCTAATATATTGGTTTGTAATACTTTGAGCACTCCTTACACTCATCATCATTGGTGCTATGTGCGTCAAAAAACTACATTTTTGCCTCTAAAACACATTTAAAGGTATGAATAATTTGCAGTCCATCCTGCCCCTTATCTCCCTGATCTTTTAATTGCTGACAACCACTGTATACTCTGGCAACCATTTGGAAAAGCCATGCAGGTGTTTCTTGCAAAGCCCTACTTGAATTCTCTGTGCAGTGAACACGATATGGCCTCAAGTCATAGTAATTGGGCTTGTAGTTATAATAACAATGAATTAGAGTGCTCTCCCAGAAGGCTGCAGCCTCAGTTACACTATGCAGTGCTAGAAGCACATCTGGTCACAAACAACTTAAAATTGCACAAGAGCAATGCTTTGCTATTCATATATCCTGCCAGCATGGGCAAACCCTAAAACCTTTGGGTAGTTGCTTCTGTCTGGTGGTCTGACGCTTGCTCACCTGTGGCTGCTGGATCTGCTGCCACTGACCTCAAAGAGACTTCAGAGGTACAGGATCACAGTGTGGTAGAGTAACAAGATAAAGCCCTTGAACACTCTGCCTGAATTTCTGCCTGCTGCTGTGTTAACAGTGAGCCCAGTCACAGGAGCAGAAACTGCCCTAGAAGACCCAGTGCATTTGAAGGGCCCTCACAGGCATGACTCTCCTTGAATATTAAAATCCTGAGGATAATTTTCTCCATAGGCCACCCTAAAACATATATTTATTAAAGCTGCTTTTGGAAATTACAAAACACAAGTCCCAGTACAGACCAGAACTACTTCCACATGAAAGTAACCTGATTCTTCCACCAGATTTGTAAAATCTTGGTTCTTAACCCTCCTGAAAACCAAAGCGCCACAAATATTTACTTCTCTGTCCAACACACACCTTGGTTCCTGCTTGAGTGTTACAGGCAACACCACTTCAATCGTACAACAGACAGACATTACTTCCTTTTTCTTCCTCTCTCATGCTTTCCCTTTGGTTCCTCTGGCTTCAGATTCAAGCACAGCCAGCTATTGCACTCACTGAAAATAGACTGCACATAAAACTTCTCGTTTGTTCAGTCTGACCTGTTTCTCCTGAGTGGAATAGGAAGAGCCAGCAGATCAGGACTTCAGCAGCACTACTGTTAGTCACCACTGGTCACCTTGTTTCTGATGTTAACTGTCTTGAACAGAAGATACGTAAGTAGTAAAAGCATTTTGGTTTGCTACTATGCAAATCCCCTACCAAAAATTGACAGTGCTGTTTTATACTAATTGTCATTATCCTACATCCCTCCTCAGCAGCTGGGGAACTGATACTTGGATCAAAATGTGAACTGTCCCATAAATCAAAATATTCTTCAAAATGTTCAAGTCAGCTTCCTACTCTTCTGCTACCAAAAGAAGGGGAGATGGGGTTGGGCTTCTCTTCTAGTAGTCCTTTCTCTTGGTTTTGCATGGGTTCTTTCATTTCTTGAATATTTATCTGGGACCATTTTGAACATACTTAAAGCAGATTTTCCCTCCATCCATCTTTGGTTTCCTCACTTGATAATTGAGTATCCTCTTCTGGTTCAAATCCTCCTGAAGAACCACACATGGAGCTGCTTCTTTTCACTGTATTATCCATGGAGACATATACACGTGTATGTTCCTGTATTTCTTGAAGCCTAAGGTAAGGCTAGCAAATAGCAAGGCTTTAACCAAAATTGCTTAAAAGTGCCTACTTCCAAAAGGTGGCTCTTAGAGATTTAATTTGAACCAATTTGGGAGGGGGAATCCCACTTTTGGATTATTTATCACAAGCTGGGAGCTGTACTCAACGATCCTTATGGGTCCCTTCCAACTTGAGATACTCTATTATGAAGTCATAAGGAAAAAAAGACTGTCAAATGCAAGAAGAGGAAGTTCTGGGAGTTCTCCAATTATTTTTGTTGCCAAGAAACATTTTTGGTATCCACATGCTCAGATTTTCTATCCTATCTTATCCACAGTTCTCAGACAGCGCTTCTCTGTGCCATACCCTAGAGGAGAGAAGTGCCAAACCCCAGCATTGTAAAGCATGTAAATGCCTGAATAAAAATACTATAAGGATGAGAAAGTTATATTGGATTAATTTCAGTCTGATTTGCCGTGTAGAGAGGTGCAAGGAGGAAAGAGAAACAGCTTTATCTGAAGTACTAATATGATCCCCATTACCAGAGCATCTTAATTCTTTACAATCTCTAATGTATTTATGCTAAAAGCACACTTGTGAGGAAGAGAAATATTATCTTCTGCCTTTTACAGATGAGGAACAGGGATTCAGATACTTAAAAAGTATTTACGAGTAAAGCTCACTGACTTTAGCTGAAGCTGGGTCCCTAAGTTCTCCTGAGAAATCAGCCCCAAGCAGGTACAACATGCTCAAGTAACCATGGGATTAGAGACCTGTCAATTTTGGAGCTCAGCTGCCCAGGGGCCACACAAACCACGGAGTACAAGTCCCTCAGTGCACTGCTACCTACCCTGTTCTGCTCTCCCTGTTCCAGCAGCTGTAGTTCCTGGTGCTGAGCTTGTCTTGTTCCTTGCCCCAGCTGAAAAACATCCTGCTTCCTCCAGACCATGCTGTCAATTCATCAAGATCATTTAGGCTCCAAAGCTCGTCTCTGAAGAGCTCACTCTTCCTTTCTGGCTTGCTGTCATTGCAGTAAGGACTCTCTGTACTCCATCGTGTAACTGCCTACCATTAGCAATGAAAGCCATCAAGCAGAACAAGACTCATCTCAAATCTCAGCTGTGCTTTACATATTCCTCCATCTGACAGGGAACGGATCATCATTCTCTGAGCACAGTTTTGCCCCCATTTGTTCATAACATCATCTTAAATCAATGACATTTATGCCCTTGAGAATGTCAAACACTTTAGTAAAGGCAAAGTAAGGTTAAAGGGTTGTTCCTCTTATGAGATGTACCTAAGAGAAATCAGATCAATTTGACATGACTTTGAGAGAGAATGCGAGTAAACCTATGCTGTACAGCCACTTATAGACCAGAAGAAAATAATTTAGGATGTCTATAGTAATAAGAATGGGAATCAATGCCTGCTGAACTGGTTTCCATCCCCTCCTAGAAACATTTTTTTTAAAGTTTGTGAAGAATATTCATGTTGCTGCTTTCTGCCACGATTTGTTGAGAAATGGCCAAATATACATAATTTCTCTTGCAATTTGGCCACAGATAAATTATTTCTTTTTCCCAACCCAACTAATACCTTTCAGAACTGCAAAGTGAGGCTTTGCTAGTCTCCATTCACTGTTTACAATGACTTCACAAAAGAGGTCCTTAAAGCTACTTTTATTTTAATAATTGTTATCAAATTAAATTGTTATTTGGGAGCAAAGTCACTCAAGTATAGGTGTACCAGTATCACTAAAATTACTCTTAAGAGAAATTTGTCATCTGCCAATTAGTTACTCTGTCTTCCCTCAGTGTGTGCCATTGTGTTCAGTCTTTGGCATGCTCAATTCACATCGTGCAGATGTGCTTGTGGAAGTGAAATCTTTCCCTTTTCAGTTTATTAGACTTAGGCAAAGTCTCTTCTGATTTGGTCTTAGACTTCTGCTTTCCTCCACTGTTTCTGATGGCTCTCACATAGATTGCACTGGCAAAACTGTCAGCAGTTCATAAGGGGGCCAAATCCTTTCAGATGTTGTGTACAAGTTTCAGAGCTGTTTTCAGATTTACTTCCTTTCTTGTTTCCTTGCAGATATCCCTTTGATCCACAGAGTGGATTTGGACATCAGATATACAATCAGCATGTGGGACAATTTTCCTACAAACTGGCCACATTCACAGTCATGATTAGTCTGTTGGATCTCCAGAGATCAAAATGAAAGGTATCCAAAGTCTGTATTGTTTTTCTACACCCTAGACTGTAACAGCAAAGTAGTCCTGGAGCCAAACTTCCTTAAAGTTGACAGGACACCAGACTTGAGTCATCTGGGCACCAGACTGGATCCAACTCCAGTAGCTGGAGATGAAGACAAACCTTTTTAATTTATCATAGGAGAGATTAAAAGGTGCTGATCAAAGTCTAAGCACTACTGTCTTTGTCTGGACTACTGTGATTATTTCAGTTAAGCTGCCACTCACTGGCACCTCAATATAACTTCTTTTTTTGATTCTCTCCAAATATGAAACACAAATAAGCAGAGCTTGTACTAGGCTACAGGGTTTTTTTCTGTTTATATTGTGTTTAGATATTTTTTTTATGAATAGTAATCGAGAGAGTGGAGACTTACAGTCTGTGTTTCTTACAGTCAATGCACGGGGACTTCCATTTTTGCTCCACTGCACTTTTTTGTCCATGCCCTTGCTTGGCAGTAGGAGGGAGAAGGAGGTGCTCTCCTCTTAGGGCAGTGAGGAGGCTTGGCTCACTCAAAGAGAAATCACTATGGTCTAGGTTGGGACACATCCAACAGCAGACCCTTACTGCTCTCCTGGGTATGAAGGCTTGAGTCTTCCACAGTCTTCTGTACTCTCATAGTTATTTCCAGTGCTCCAACTTACTGTGCATCAAAAAGAAAAGCAGGTGCAACAATTTGACAGCCAGGGCCACAACTAGAATGAAGCTTCAAAGAGGGAAGAGCTGGACCAACATCTTCATGAGGAGTGGCCTTGAAAGTGGAAATATTTAATCCTCCTCATTTTCAAATTAGCTTCTCTTGGGTTTTTAACCATTTTACTAGAGAGATTTCTTCAATTCCTGGGTTGAGGTTTGCAAGATTTGCTCCAGCTTTCTTTTTTTTTTTATAATACAGGGGTGTGACATGAGAAACTGAGCACAAATCTTCTATAATTAAGACAGGGAACCTCCTGAAACTAGTCAGGTTTCAAAAGCGAATATACATTTAAGCACAATCACAGTATTTCAGGAAAATTTAAACAGCTTTAATCATGAGGAAAGGGTAAAGGCACTTTTATTTCAGGCTTAGTTCAAGCATCATCCATCTTCTTTCCCTTCCATAAAGGCAAACATTCTCAAGTTACAAGTTTTGAAAGATTTTTCCAGGTCTCCATTTTCCTTGGAGCTTAATGCTGTCTTTAATCAAAACTTCCTTGTGGAGCTCTGCAGCTTATTCTACAGTCCTTGTAATCAGCATTATTTCTAGCTATTTACTTTTCCAGCTTCAGTAGTAGAAAGCAAGGATTATTTTCAAATTTATGATTGCATCAAAAATATAATTTAATTTAAAATTATTTATATTTTTACGCTAACTCAGCTAAATTTTCCTAGCAAATACTGAAACTGAAGTTCAGCTACTAAGACTCTTTCTAGGAGGAATGTTCTTCCTTTGCTGTAGAGATTTGTGGACAATATTTCTTTTAGAAGTAAAAAAATAATTAACTCCTGAACGAGTTCCAGGTTTAAACTTAAAGAGAGCTCTCTAGAAAATAGCAGTCAAAAAACTCAGGGTTCTGAAAAAATCAAACATACATATATTAATTTAATTGATAGAAACCCCAGAAAAAGCAGCAAGAAATAGATACTTATAGTGCCTGGTAGAAGTATTTGAGATATATGAAACTTATCCTAAGTTAATAAAGAAGAGCTTCTACAGTAAAGAGTCAGAGACGTTGTATCATGACAAATACAGTAGAATAAAAATAAACTACAAGCAATGCTGAATACAAAGAATGAATGACAAGAGTGTTTGGAGCCAGCTACGGTGAGAATGAGAGGTGGGCCCCCACACCGCAGCCCTGTGCCTGCCCTGAGCAGGTTGTCCTGTGGCAGGGTTACATCTCAGAGGAACTGGACTGAAGCCCCCTCCTGCCTTCTATCTGTTGTCCTACCCAGCCTGGGCTGCAGCAACAGTTCTCAGAGGCAGACAAGCCTCCATTAACCCTTTCCAGGCTGCTGCTGTGCTTCTGAATAAACCTATTATGAGCAGAGAAAATTGTATTTTTTCCAGGACTCACTGCTAATCACTGTTAGCAAATTTGGTAATGTTTCAAGGATGTTATAACAATAACCAACTGGGGACATGATAGAGAGTGCTTCCCTACTGTGCCTTCCTTCTTCAGGAATCAGCTGCTGGCAGTATTGATTCACTTGCTAAAGCGGAAAAGACAATGTAGAGCCTTTAAAATATATTTTTGAGCAAAACAGTGCAAGGCACATGTTGTGGTTTAACCCCAGCCAGCAGCCAAGCCCCATGCAGCCACTTGCTCACTCCTCCACTAGCAGGATGGGGAAGACAATCAAAAGGGTAAAAGGTCAAAAATTTGTGGGCTGAGATAAAGACAGTTTAATAGGGAAAGTAAAAGCAGTGCACACAAGCAAGGCAAAACAAGGAATTAATTCAGTGCTTCCTATGGGCAGGCAGGTGTTCAGCCACCTCCAGGAGAGCAAGCCCTCACCACGTGTAACAGTTACTTGGGAAGACAAATGCCATCACTCCAAATGTCGCCCCTTCCTCCTTCTTTCCACCACTTTATATTCTGAGCATGACGTCACATTGTCTGGAATATCTCTTTGGTCAGTTGGGGTCACCTGTCCCAGCTATGTCTCCTCCCAGTCCCCAATGCACCCCCAACTTCCTCACAAACATGGCAGTATGAAAACATCTTGGCTCTGTGCCAGCCCTGCTCAGCAATAATAGAAACACCTCTGTATTATCAACACTGTGTTCAGCACAAATCCAAAACGTAGCCCCATCTTCTCACTGTGAAGAAAGTTAACTTTAGCCCAGCTAAAACCAGCACAGCACAGAAGGAATTTACAGAAATTACAGTTAGAGGAAATTTAGAGGAAAAACAATGTTCAATTCCCACCAATAGCAGCTGTATGTGGTCAAGCTGATAGATAAATTAGCAAACTGAGGAGACTCTGTTTCCTTGAAAGAGTAAAGTATAGCATCTTCCTCCTGTTCAGATACCAAGAAAAAAGTTCAGCTCTCTTGTTTGTATGTATCCATTCACTGTTACATTTTCATGTTTTTAGCAAGAATATATTACTCAAGTACGAGGGAACATACCAAAATAGTTGACTGAAAACAAAGAGCATGGAAGAATGGAACATATGAAGATGCTTAGAAGAACATTGTATGTTTGCTATGCCAAATGTTTCTTGTATCAAAACATAAGGAGATTTCAGAAAAGGATCTGAAGGAGAGATAGGTGACAGGACAGTTTAAGGAAAGTGTTTTCTGAATTTAAGTCATGGCCAGGGACATAGAGGGAAGAAGAAGCAAAACAAATAGGGAAGACCACAAGCACAATGTGTTGATAGCTGCTGTCATGAAGCTGGGCTGAGTGGGTTCATGGGGCAGGTTTTCTGATGAGGCACTGAAGAAAGAGCTGAGGATCAAGGAAAGACTGAAGTGGAGAGAAGCAATAGCTGAGGTCACTTAAGAGAACAGAGAGCAGGGAGAGTATGCCGAGAGTGACAAAAAAGTGATAGACATTAATGGATTGGAGGTCTCAAGAGGGCAGGGTGAGGCAAGGGGCAGAGGGTAAATATGCTTTGTTGAAAGAAGTGGAGAGGTGAGAGAGAAAGCGGTGCTCAAACCGATCAGAGGAGGACCAGTGTTTTGGGAAAACAGAAGCAAGGCTCTTTGAGTGAGTGGGAGTGTTGCTCTGGGCTTGTAAGTCAAGGGGGGTGAGGGAAAGAAGTCAAAGGGCTAGGAGGTCGGGCAGGATGTCAGCCAAGAAGGCAAAGTCAGCTTCAGATGAGATTATGAAGGAAAGCAGGTATCATAACCATTAGAGGTGGAGTGTGAGAGCAGCCGTGAATTGGAGAGAATGCCTGCTTGCTAGTACCTCCCTGCTATGGAATAGGCTGGCCAGGGCTCTTAGACACACACTGCAGAAATAGTGCAGGGCCTTTAAAATATCTGGCAGTCTTTTAGATCCTAGTCTCTTCCCACCCACACCCTACCAAAATGAATAGCTCCATTCTTTTGGGCCAGAGTATTGATTTCAGAGTCTTCTGTAACATGGAAATTCATTGAGGCCTCTTTGCCTTTGCTAAACTATTTCCTGAGTGTTTCTCTAAGATCAGAGAGTGCCTCCTCCTGACCCCAGGAAGAGGGAGAGCCCAGCCTAGAGTGCTGGCAAGGCTGGTAAAAGAGTCAGTAATGGGCAGATCAGCACCCGACCACAAAGGCCAGCACCACAGAGTCCTCCCTCCTTTTTCTTGGCAACACATGAACAAGCCACTATCATTCCCTCTGTCCCAATGAGTTTGCCACTGGTTTAGACAGACCAAGGATCTTCAAGCACAGCCTGCATTCTTAGGGTACAAACATTCAGGTTTAAAACTCCTGGAGACAACTGCAGCACGCTGACATCAGTTTTTGATCAAACACAGCACATCTTTGTGGAGGGAGCCGATACAAGTGCTCTGAGATCATTATCGGGCACTGTGCGCAGAGCGGTAACGGTTTGACAGCTACCGCACCAAGACCTCTGCCTGTCACTTCTCCTGCTTGTTTGCTCTCACAGCTCTTCCTTTTTCTCAGCCTACAGTTTTTTGCTCTTCACTTACAAGTGCTTTTTTAACACTTTGAGACTATGCTTTTGCTCTTATTTAGGGCACTTCTAGTAAGATGCTCTTTGGCATGGAGGACATGCAATAGCATAACATAATTGAAGGCCATTCTACTGAGAGGCTAACTACTCCTTATAGCCTGCATGCAAAAGAAACCACGTCGAATGTGCAATGTTTCTAACTTAAGACATCAGAGAATTAAAAGCACTAAAATAGGCACTTCATACTATAGACAGCTGTTGCCAGCTGTGCCTTTGAATAGAATTTCTAACAAAACTGGCCTCATGGAAATAAAAGAGGCTTATTAGTATCATCCCAGAGAGCAAATAGAAAATTATCTTGCATTCCGACATATTTTTATCTGCTCTTATTTGCTAGAGTAATCACATACGGTTTCCAGAGGTTCTATAATTTCCACAAATCTTACACAATCCACATCATCCTTCAACAGGTTGATGGTTCACTGGATGTAACTTTCACGGGGTACTTTGAGTTTGAGTGTTTGGCAGTTCAATTCAAGTACAACATCAACTCTAGAAGTGAAAGCAAAGGGTCAAGTGATCCTGGGCAAAGCAATCACCTCAATGAATTAATGTTTGTACTAAGCTTCTGAAGAGACAATGTGTTACAGAAGCACCAACAATACTAGATGTAGATTTTCTTCCTCATAAGCCTTTTGCTGGTAGGGAAGTACAGATGACACATGACTCAGTTTGAATTTTTGCATGAAATAGCTGTGACTCCTTTCTTGAAGGAACGGGTAGCAGCTTTGCCCTCCAAAACCCAGCAAAGCTTACAAAAAGAACAGCATTCCTTGTACTCCAAGTCTCTCTCTGTTATTCATACAGTTACTTTTCACTGTGTATATAAAATTACTTTTCATCAATTTTAAGCAAAGAAAAATGCTAAATGACAGACAGCTCAGGTGCCTAAGCATGAATGCAGAAAGATTGAATGAAAATTCCTGCTGGTATTTTCAGGGGGGCGTGTTCATCAGACTTTCAACTAATCTCAAAGAAGTTTTAAGTCTTGTCTTAATGAGGATCACAAGAGGTCTCTTGGTAGTTTTCAGTGTATGTATTACCAGCCTCACAGAGTTACAAGCCATGAAATAACACGAAAAGGGGACTGCAAGAAGGTAGATAGTAAGAGCTCAAGGATCTTCCATTCAAGCAGTCAGTATGAAAGTTCAGCAGTCATATTTGCACCGCATGCTAATCCCATCCAGGTTTTAATGTGCCCAAGGAGACTGACAGCTAGGAGAATTAGGCTTCAGCCCATCTTGAAAGTGAGCTACAGGGAGAACACAAACACGAGTCACAGCATCTTTGGGGGATTGCACAGAGCTGACCTGATTAGCGCTGAGGATGAAAGAACAACCCACAATAACATGCTCCACGCTACAGAGGCTGCAGAAAACCACCCTCAGAGCACACATGCATTCTCTTGCTGTGGCTGGCACGCTCCCTCTTTTAAAAGACAAACTTGTTGTGGTATCAGACATACTGAATGAGGGCTACCTCACTGGGCTACAGCCAGGGCCTCCATGCATGTCACCCAGCCTTGCTACATTCCAGTACTCATTACCCAGCTCAGCAGTGAGGTATAAATGGCTTTGCAAGGGCTTCATGCCCTTCTCTTCACATATTGGAGGGAAGTCTTGCAACCTGCTCTGCTCATGTCTTGTTGAGACCAGCAGTGAATACATTCACACTGTAGGGGGATAGCTCCTGAATCTCTCATCTCTGACATCCAACAAAAGGTGTGCTCCTGAGATTTCTAGCTAGCTCACTCTTCTGATACTTGTTACCAGGTAGAAATTTTGCAATTGAAGGCAGAGTTAACTTTTACAGATACTTGACCACCAGAATTTAATAGAATATTATATTCCCTATTTCAGGCCACAGTTTAGTTCAACAAATATGGAGTTATATTTAAAGAATCCACTTCAAAGGAGTCCTTTCCCAACAGTAGAGGACATTTCAGTAAGTCTTTATAGGAATAACAGGACCCCTAGAGGGTACTGTATGATCCAAACTAGCACTATATTACAGACCAAATATTCAGACCACCTGACCAGGCAGATCATTAGTTCAAACCTTTCACAGCCTTTATTTCCAAGTACATTATGAAAATAGAATTACTGAAGCACACAGAAAGGGGATGAGAGAAGATGTGAGCAGGGCCAAACACAAATTGAAGTATGAAATAAACATTATTTTTAGAAACTTCCACATGAATAGGATTGCTAGAGGAACAGGATTTCCTATCCTCCAACTGTATCCTCCAAGAGACCAAGAACCAAACACCATTTTCAGAAAAGACAACAGAGTTTTGTGGCTGACAAGAATCACAACAGCAGGAGTTAGAAATGAAATATCATTATTACAATAAAAAGATCAAATTGGAGGGAGTATGCATCTGCCAACTTTTAGGGCATAGGCCAACTTCTAAATTTTAAGGTTAAGAAACAAAGAAAAATCTCTGCTGTCTATTCATCCTACAAATGTTTCTGTAAAGGTGTTTGCCAAAGCTTTCTGGGGTCAGCTCAGTACAGTTGAGCGGAACTGGCTGTTAAAATCACAGGTGGCTCCCAAGGTAGTTGTTAAAACTCTTATTAGACAGAGGAGCACCCCTCCAGTTGTGCCCATTCTCCTCCTTATTTCCTCTTTTTCCCATTTTTCAGGCTCAGACCCAGAAGACTGTGGCCCTCCCTTCATGCCACACTTCTCATCACAATTCTGCGACTAGCTGACGGTGTAGCAGAAATACCCTCAGAACCTGGAATATCTTTTGAATTTTACATCCCAAGAGGATACAGGGCAGGGGTTGGCTGAGTACCACAACTCTTGTGCTCCAGGGTGGCTACAGTGGGAAAGCTACCAGAGTAGGGCAAACCAAAGCCATCTCATTTACTCCTGTACACCCTCCAATCCAAAGTGTCACTCTTCAGCTAGGAGCACAACCTAAATGGTTAAAAAACAAACAAACAAAACAAAACAAGTCCCAAAACCAAACACAAACAATCCAGCAACTGAAAAACCCATAAATCTCTTTACCACATAAAAGCTGGGAACAGAGGGAAAGTTAGGCAGGATGCCAACTTCCTGCCTCTTTGCAGACAAAGCATGTCACACCTTTAGTTTGGACATTCACAAATAGATTCAAACTGTTGATACTTCAGAGGCCAGTGAGCAGAAACAAGGAAATTTCTTTTTAAACTCCAATGACTGTATTCAACTGCAAGACTGCCATGTGGGCAGCAGAGAGTAGTAGACTTTGTGAGACTACGTCTGGCCTCCCACCCAACACTTGTTTCTGCTGTAAGCAGAAGCATGTACTGAAAGTCATCTCCTTATATCTGTGTGGATATTGAGGCAAGTTATGAATGTAATAGTTTCTTAAATAAGCTAAAAAATTAGTTAACCCTTTATTTTAAAATTGTCATGAAAATGCACCCTACAATCTAGCATGAAGGCCATTGGCATCCAAGTTTGGTGATATTGAGTGCTAGTGGAAAATATTTAACAGAATGTTTTTTGTTTTGAACAAAAGCAAACACAGCCTTAACTGAGGACAAAGGATTAGGAAAACACACTTATCAAAATACACTTCCCAACCCTTATTGGCCTCATACTCATGTTTCTTCTTCAGCTTGTATTCTCTGTGACCAAAGAGAGTCAGAGATGGGAAGAAAAGTGAGCATTGACATTTCTCAGGCATTTCCCAAAAGATGTTTGGTATGAGATGGTTTCATTAAACCATCATATCAATTCCTAGGTAGTTCAAATATTGCTCCTGCCTGCCACCTCCAGTGTTGGTAAGCCTGTCCTTGTGCACAGACACATCCAGCTGGCTTGTCACACACGTGGTTTGCATCACCATGCACTGGCAGCCTGGTCTTACACAGCCCAAGCTCTGCATAAGCCAGAACAGCTGCTACCCAAAGCGGACAGTAGGGTCTTGTACATCAGACACAGGTTCAATTTCCTCTCCCCAACAAGTTATTTCATGATTGTGTCCTGCCATTCGCTATCTGAGGAATAATCCTCTTCCTCTACACAAAGGGTTGTAAGAATAGAGACTGGTAGAAACTCTGATATTGGAAGAGCAGGAGAAATGTAAATCTCTCAGGATTTGCAGGAGCAGAAACAAATCTACAGAGGCTCTGAGAACTGCATTTGGGTCCCACAGCTTAGGTTTAACTGCAGCAATTGCCCTTAGTGTATCTTTCTGAACAAGGTTTTCTGTATTCAGTCAAGACTTCAGGGAAGAATTTGGGTTTAATTCAAAGAACATGCTTGCTTAAACCTTGCTTCTGGGTGGAGTAATCAGAGGTGGGTTCAGTTATTTTATTTCTCCCATAAATTATGTGAGTCTAATGTGTCAGTCTTAGAAGTTCTTCCATCTGGAGATGGGACTTGTGCCAATTATGTCATAATTTTTCTTGCCTCAAGTGCCTCATATTTATTGTATAGGAATCAAAATCCTAAGCCGTTCAGGTGGTGAGTAGATTTCCTTGTTACAATGAAGCATATTTTGTTGTAGAATTTTAGGCCAGCTTTCTGCCACTACCTAACAAAAATATGATTAATCATACGTAAAATCCATACTTTGGAATAGAAATAGAAAAAAAAATTCTACAATGGCCCAATTTATCTGGGGAAATTTTATTCTTTCATTGCTTGACAACATAATTTTATAGAATAAAACACTTTGTACTGAGGGAATTTCACTTTTGTGTTAAAATATATTCTTACTGCAGAATAGTGTAGGAAAGGCTTGAATTTTAGAAAAGATTAATAAGCTAGATAAGCTCATTCTAAAAGGACGTGCAAAGACACTTTTTACAGATGGAATTGTACTAGGCATAATCTTATTTAAAATGAAAAATAAATAAATGTATGAATAGAGTTTATACAGGGCTGAGTTGGTTCAGGGGGTTTTTTGTGAAGAGAAAAATACAGAGTTTTATAAATTACAATGAATTCACAGAAATGTGCAGCGGAGGAAATCATTAAAACATTATACCACCCAAATATGTGTGGCAAGTGTGTGTTTACATAATTGAAAATATTTAAAACTTGATGGAGAGATTTTTATCCGGACATCTCAGAGAGCTTTCTGAATATGGGAAACATCATTTTGCAAGGGAGCAAGGCAGACAGAAACCAGGGAAGTGGCCTTTCAAGTGATCTACATGGTCAAAAAGTGTAGGATAGAAAAGAGTTGTCCTCAGAGTCTGGTCTCACACACTGAAATTATACAGCTTACAGTGAATACACAGTATTGAGTATGTGGAATTTTTCTTGCTACAGAACACTGATAAGATTGCTGTATAGCAACTCTTACACTAGTTTCCAACTGATACTGCCTTTTCTGGGATTTGAAGCAGCTTCATTTTGCTGGAGGAAGACTTCTTACTTACAGGAAAAAAAATATGCTTTCGTGTTAAGGCCAGTTGATGTTTGCACTTAATTTTGAAACTGATTTTGAACATACTGCCTTTCTCAGCACTGACTATTAAATAGGTCATCCTCATCCACAGGTAATTTTTAGGTGCCTTCCTGAAATATGACAAAGTTTTTCAGTGCAGGAGAGACAAAAAAGGAAAGCTGGCAATGCCCCTGAAATATTCAAGAAAAGAACCTGACTATCGTATTTAAATATATACCTTGGGTATAGTATACTTTTAGTTGCCAATATGACAAAGCTAAAAATTTCTACCTGTATGTGCACTAGAAGAACACAACTCTGTAAAGAACATAAACAAAAAATCCTTGCCTACTTCACATTGAGAATGTCCTTAAATCTTTTATTGGATAGAAAATTTAACAGAATGTTGTTACAGGCCCCTACAGCCCAGTCATCTCTTGACTCTGCTCATACTCTCCTGTGCAGGGTCCTTGCCACTCTACAAGGCTTCTACACCCAGGAGTGAACTTTCTAAACCTTATTCCTGCCTTTTAATTCCCATGCAATACGCTAGTAAAACAATTACAAGATATAAAGAGTTTTCTAATACGGACAATGCAAGTTGATCCCTTAGAAAGATAGAATAAGCCTTGTGGTGAATGGTTTGGAGAAATATCAGGAGTGAAACAGCCTCAGGTGTCATTATACACTTGAGTGTCATCACTCACATACGGTACTACTGATACTATTTCATATCCAAATTCAACCTTCTGGTGGGAATCAGGATGAAATTCTGTTGCCTGAGTTATGCTTTAATAAGTTTGGGGTGAATTTGGAAATGCTCTGTAAACTGAAACCAAGCTGAACACTACAATGCTTTGCTGCCAACACAGGCTTCTCATGTAGCTCCAAATTATCTGGTATCACAAGTGTAAATCACAGTTTAATTGTAAATAAGACAAAACCAAAATGCAATAAGACAGTATTTTTGAATGAGAGCACAAGCATAATAGATTTGTAAAACTGAAAGGCATTATATGAAGGCTTTGATTTAAAAACATGCTATTAGTTTTCGCTCTCTTCCGTTGGTCAACCACGTTGTGGAGTAGAATATGTGTCTGCTAAGATCCTGGTCCCTGGCATTTCTGGGTTACCAAATAAAACCAAGAAAAGGCAGTTGGAAGAGAGTTACTCAGTAACATTTCTGCAGGGATTTCCATCTGGCAGTGCAACAGGTGAACTTGAGCTTAAAGCTCAGAAAAAGCTCCAGAACCACAAAGCGATTATTTACTTTGTTCAGCTGAAAAGAAAAAAGTCTGATAAAATCTGGTGGCTTACAAAATTCTTTTCCTGGTACCAAAGCAGTTATGTGAGCAGTTGGTGTTGGACTTGTACCCTTCATGTTAGCAGACTATCTTCTGTCATCTTCTTACTGTTTTGAAGAACCTGGCTCTAGCCTATGGCCATAAGAACAACAGTTTTGCTTGCATTGTACCTGAAACCAGTATCCAAACATTGTAATTATCACCTGCCATGTACTATATGCCTCTTCCTTTTTTCTGAGTAGGAGAGAAAGACAAGAAGTCAGGAGGAGGCCTGTTTGTAAAGTAACAGGAAGAAAGTATTTTTTATAGCCTAGGATGTATATGAAACCCAGCAACTTTAATATCTTATACTCCTTAGATGCCAGGTTTAATAAGCAAATGAGAAGGCAGATTGGCTTTTTGTGTTTATCTGTTTCCTCTTACATTTGGATTGTGAGATAAAGCTCTATGTCAGGCCAAAACTATTGCACCCATCACAACATGTCAGCAACTGTGACTCAGAACACATTACATTCAGGAAGAAAAAGATGCAAAGATAAGATACTAGGACTGAAATCAATACAGGATTCTCTTTTACATATCCCAACAGTCTCATTAACTTCAAAGTAGCTGATATGAATGTAATTAAAGAGCAGAACAAACAGCAAAAGGGGAAAAGAAACCACAGGGCCCTGTTTCAAGATCCTCACTAAAATGGCATAGCACAAGGCTGTAGCATAAATCACAGGATACACTCTGTCAAGCCTAACAGAAATTTTTTCAACAAATAATAGTGACATTTTAAACAATGCAAATTGTATAAATGTGGGCATCGGCAGTTTAAACACAAATAAGCATCACCACCAGGGAATAACTCTGTACAACAACAAACAAGTTCTTGGTGCTCTAATGTGCTAAACCCAAATCACAGCTGGCTGCTAGAACTAAACCTATATGCTACCCACACAAGATAATCCTATAAAAAAGGAGAACCAGGTGCACCATGACAGAGCTGGATACTGGAGACTTTCCAAGTCAACTTTGCATGGTCACAACCAGAAAGCACCACTGTGCAGCACTGAAATGCACATCATTGTGAATAATTATCACTATTAACCTGTTGGGCTGCTGTCAGGTTCACAGGCTAATGTGCAAATATAGATGAGAATGCTTCTGTGTGCCACGGGTCATTCAAGTCATGTTTAGAGAAAACAGATGTCCACGGGACAGACAAAATTCTAACCTCAAGGGCAGTAAATGGCAGCAATTGCAAGGAGGAGGCTGGGGGTGTTGTGGGTCTTTGAATCTTCCATGGTAATAAAACAACTTTCCACTTGCAGATGGCAATGGGCTTGGCTGGGTAGCATGAGAGAGCCTGTGCTGCTACACCCCCAACATGCCAGCCTCTACAGAAACAGGACAGCTGAGTCTCCACACATCAGTAAGGTGGAAATGGCACACTGATAGCAGGCGAAGTGCAGCTACAGGGAAAAGGTGCAGAAGATTTCAGGGGAAAAATTTCTTCCAGCGTTCTTCATCAGCTCTAAATTCCTAAATCCTCCCGCCTCCTGTTCACCCCACGAATGTGAATCAAGGGATCAACAGATCAATGGGATAATTGCATGGAATGTCTTTAATGGAGCATCAGCCCCTGTTTCTTACATACATTACTGAATGCTCCTACGAAGTGCTAAATTAAAATTTACGGCAGTGCTAATTGAAGTCACATTTGTGTGTGTGTGCCACGTGCTGTTAGGCAGGAGGAGATTTCTTCTGCTGGAGATTAAAACTTCAGTAATGTCTTTTTGTGCTTAAGCCAGTTTAATGCAAAAGAAAAACAATTTTAGGAGGCTGTTAATGGATTAGATAGCCAGTGTTGCTGTCTAGCTGTGTTCCAGTTTTTCCTCTGTTGGCTCTGTGCTGTCTGTTGTCATCTCCTAATTATCTGTTCCTTTTTCTGTTGGCAGCTTTAATATGTTGGGGGTATTATTCAAACCCAAATTAATTTGTGTTTTTCAGGAATTGCTTAAAGAGTAGGAGTTTTATTTGGAGCTTGATATGGCAATAAAATTTTTATCAGATGCAAAAGAGCAATGTTTTTTTTGGCTGTCTTGCACTGCCATGAAACTATTCACATTGATCAGTAAGAGCAGAGAAAACTCTGGTGTTTCAAAATAAAATAAGAACTTCTGAAGTTCTTGGCAGATGATTTGTTTCCACGTGGCCTATCATCATTAGCTCCCACCTATAGTGGTTTCTGAGGGCAGAAAGCTATGGCATTTGCAAAAACTTGGAGAGTGTGTCTGCTCAGGTCTTAACTGGCACTTGAACTGTTGCTGATGGCAAGTGAGTTCAAGGATATAAGGAAAGAAATCTAGCATTTAAATCCCAGTACTTTCATTCACGTAGCCAATGAATTAGTAAGTAAGAACACAATTTTATAATGCTGAATATATATTTCAAATCCTGCTAGGTGCTGCAAACTCACAAGGCCCTTTAGAGCATGGAGCATTGACTGCCTTGCAGCCGTTCTTCCTAATTTGTGTGCTGTTTAGTCACCACCCACAAAAATATACAACAAAAAATAATTACTTATCGAATTCTAAGGAGAAAATAAGTAATGAATATATTTCTTAATAGATACTGAGAAAACATGGGGTTTACAGAATCCAGTGTTACAGATGCACTACCTTCTTAGTAGGCTCTGTGTTTGCAAGAAGCAGGCTGCACTGAAGTTTATTCCAACAGTCCAGTGCCACCTTTTAAACATTAAAAGTCCCCCGTATTCTCTCTTGAAAACCATCTCTTGGGAAAAAGGAGTAAAGAGACGGAGATGAAGACAAAATAAACACAAAAAGAGTTAACTTGAAACTAATCAAACCCCATTTTCTTCCCCTGCACCAGAAATCTTTTTTTTAAATTCAGTGCTGAATTCATTTTCAAAGACATGCCGATCCTTTTGAGGGGAATTCCACATCTTACAGCTGTGCAATCTGCCCTGCAGTGTACGCCTTACTCGCCCACCTGCTCACTGCAAAACACCCTGAACTTCCCAGAGCTAAGGCTGAGCCAGAAGAGTTGTGCTTTAGACATGTCACTGACCTCCAACAAAGACTATATAATACCAAATGCTCCTACATTGTATTTTAAAGTAAAAGTGGTAAAATTCAAAACTGCATGAGGCTAGCAGAGCTCTTGTTACCTTGCAGTGTTGTGTTGTATTATGCATGGTCATCTGTCAATAATGCATGGTTTTAAACAGCAGTTAAAAAGCAATTTCATTAAACAATTTCATTTTAAGAATAACTTGTTAAGAATGCAGGTTCTGAAAAAAGGCTAAGTTCTTGTTCCACATTCAAGATCTAACCCACATTCTGAGAATAAAGGAACAGTCATAATTTAAACACATATGACAATTCATGCTTTGAAACACCATGTAAGTCTAGCCTTAACTACCTCCCATTTGATATTTTATTTTTGCCGGCTCTTTTATTCTTCTTTATTCATGTTGATTCAAAAGCATATACTCAAATTTTAATTTTATCTTTTGCCGTGCATTTTGGTGCCAACAGCTCATTTACCAGGGCAAAGTGATGTCACTTTCTTCTCATAAGGGCTAACCTTGTTTTATTATCATGGAAGACTCAAAGACACGACCTTTGGCACTGAAAAATATTGTGGCAACTCCTACAACTTCTAACTTGAATACTACAAAGTATGCTCTCTTTGTAGCAAGCAGAGCACTAAAACATGTCCTATATCTGGCAGAGATATTTATTTTCAGCTTTCATCTCACGCATGCATTAACTACTGAATTGACTATATTGTTGGTAGAACAATGGGTCAAGCCCAGACCTGGTGGAACCTATCTGATGGGCAGGTGTATCAATGGGAAAGCACGCATTCATTTTAACAAAAACACAGAGCTGAAGTCAGAGGCACGCTATCCCCTCTGCCTTGTTAGTGGAATTAAGGCTTTCCCTCCGTGACAAGTACTAAAGCACAACCAGCTCCAGGAGGACAGGCATTGTCACTGAGGAGGAAAACATGCTCAGCAGCCAGCCAAAAAGAGGGGAGCAAGATTGCTCATGTACAATGCAATCACCCACATGTGCAGACAAACATGGCAAGTGGAAAGAAATACAAGGTCTACCTCAGCCAAAAAAAGGCTGAACTGCCTTTTTCTTTTTTTTTTTAGCGTGTGTGTTGGGTTTTTTTTGATTTGTTTTTTAACAGAAATCACAGTCATTCCCAGGTTCAGACAATCTCTACAGCGAGAGAAAGCAGCATGGTCACCCTGCATAGTTTCGTTGTGAATGTTGTGATATTTGATGTCTCCTTTCCACTCCTCCTCCTTAGAGTCCCTTATTTATGAGGCATACTCTTCCTTGCTCTAGAACAACTACAACAGCTTTCTAACCCTTGTGGCTGCAGAAGTGACCTCAAAAACAGCTCCTGGGGTGACAGTAGTGACCTGACAGCAGGGAGGTTACCACTGTGCATGCTCACACCACAGCCCTCCAGACCAGAGAGTCTCCCACTGAATATCATGTTAAAATTCTGGAAAACAATGTGGTCTGATAAAATGAAAGATGAAAGCAGACTATCAATAGAACAGTTCACCAGGCAGTACATTCTGATAACTGCCAGCTGCACAGCAGGGCATGCCCATGTCTAGTATCAGCCACTATTACCCGGGAGTTTTGAGTAATCCGTGCCAGGGATCACAGAAGTTAAAGCAAGCCCAACCATTCTACTGCAAACTTATGGAGAAGTAAGGTTGATTTTTCTGCAGGACAGTTGGTTTACTTAGAAGAATCTTTAATTACTTTATGAGTTTTGTTGGGGTTTTTTTGTTTTTTTTTTTTTTTTAAATCAACCTTTTCACCTCCTTCTCCCCCATTTGGACAGAAGAGGAACGAGATAATAAGGCAGAGCTAAAAGAGAAAAGACTCTTTGAATTTCTGATCCACACTGCATTTTCAAGGCCAGCATACCAGGAAAAGCATTTGTTTGCATATCAGCTCTGAAGGTGCAATAGACTGGAGCACAGAAAACATGGTTCTGCCTTAGGTTCAGAACCCCTTTCTGACATATTTTTACAGTTTCCTAAAAGACAATGTGCAATCTCTGATTCCAAATGCAGGCTGCAGAAGAAGTCAGCATGACTGAGCATTAGAAAATGTGGTTTAAAACACACATTTCAATTCATTTTAGGAGCGATTACTTTTAAAGAGAGAGACTATGAAAAGTTTCTTCATAAAATGAGATCTTCATTTTCTCTCAGATGACTCTAAATTACTTAGTTTTGCATCTCTATCATGTACATCATGTTAACTGTACTCAAAAAACCCCCTACATTTCTTTGAAATTCTGGGTCCCACACATCTAGATTAATATTTCTTGACCTCCCCCAAAAAAAAAAAAAAAATTAAATGTGCTCTTGCTAAACCTCTCTCTTAAATACAGTTACTTTGGAATACAAAGTCCTTCCAGAATAATGCAGGGTAGGATTTTTCAGTTCCCTGTTTTTCCTCTTTTCTAAATGCCAGGATCTCACAGTGGCCTTCCAATAACAGGCACCAGCAATAATCTTTCCTTGTGGTTGAAGATCCAGTGGGAAATGCTGATCACAGACAGACACTTACAGGACAAACCTGGACCAAATTCCATGGCTCATTAAAACCTTATCATAATTCAATACTTTGTAGTGGTAAGGCACAAAATACTCACAAATATCAAACTACATGGATTCATTAAATATTTACAGGAATTTTTAAGACAGTAGAAAATTCAGAAAAAGTCCTCCTATTTTATACTATTGGTCAAGATAAATTAGCTTAGTTGAATAAGAATTTTTGTAAAATTGGAATGGGTCCCCTTTCACAGGCAACAACACTCCCCTTAGTTTTGCTTCCAAAGAAATGCTGCCAATTTATTATTTTTCTAAAAGGAATTGCATAGTCTGTAACTGTTTCTCAATTAAGAATCCATGTTCCCGTGCGTATTTACCCTCTCAGTTAGAAATACACCCATTTTCACTAGTTAAAACGTGATTTGCTTCAATTTCCAGCAGTTAGATCCTTTACCAAACGGAAGAGTCTATTTCCAAACTTTGTACTGCATTAGGTCTTGGCAGACACTGACCAAGATAATTCATATTATTTGCCTTTTGGTGAATTATAAAGTGAGTTTCAGAGTTCCTACACACTCTACAGGAGTTTTTCTCCTTGAGCAATCTCATCTTTTCCCTGAATTGTTTCCAACTTATCATCAGTTTCTTTGAATTGTTGATGGCAGAATGTGACACTGCAGAGAAATCCCAATTAGATTTGCTGTGACATTCTCTGTTCACATCTTACCTCTGCTTGCTCATATCTCCAACTATGGTTAACATCTTAGAGAATGTCATGAAGTCCGTGCTATGCTCTCTGACTAGAAAATTTCCACCATGCTCTAAAATCATCACTTCTCAGGCAGTCTCCCATTCTGCTGTCAAAGCCTTAATATTTTTACTTTCATGTTCCATCCTATCCTGACTGTATAAAAATTCAAATAATTATATTTCCTTTACCTTATCAATTCATGCACAAAGGTCTATTTCACTGGCCTCTTCATAATTCTTTGTTTTTTCCTCAATCCTGTGTCATTTGCAATGGTAATCAGTGAGGATCTGCTGTACTCCTTTGGGTCATCACTAACTATCTAATCTAGTGTGGGGCAGAAAGGAAACAGACAGAGTCAGCAACTGACTTTTAACATACACAAAAAAAATTAAAATGTTGCAGAAGATGTCATGTAAATAGAAGTACACTTGCTAAATATTCATTATTGCACACTGGTAGAACAGTAGCACTGATACAAGAAATGTGAAAATGAAGGTCTGGAGTTCTAATTTATAGCCTTTTTATTAATAACTCACACTTTTTCCCCTGGTTTTTACATGCACACTAAATTAATTAGAAATGTAAAAGACATTTCACACTGGCCAATTCAACTGCTTTGGGCAGTATTCCACCAGATTTCCAGACAATTAACAGGTGTAACATCTGGAAATCTCAGACAAATGGCCACCAACCATGCAAAAACTGACTGCATATCACACAAGCCTTTGTTGCATCCCAGGAGTTCAGAGTCACAGACAACCCAGGAGGCAGGCATGCATAGGATACACCGGAGGAGCTGTACAAGCATGGATCATCTACATGTGCACATCCACATGCTCATGTAGAGGTGTCAGATTTGCTGTTCTGAGGAAGACTGGAAGTTAAGATATGGTGTCCATTTCATTGCTGAGCTTTCCATCAGCTCAGCAGTGAAACATCATTCAGCTCTCTATCTTCCTATCCTGTAGGATAGGAAGCAATGCGCTGGCAGCACTCACCACAGGAGTAAGAGAAGCACTGATCCTTTTGTTTTGGTGTCAAAGATCAAGACTAAGGGACTCAAAATCAAAATCTGAATTTGTTCTTGTCCTTTCTTCCATGGGCCTAGAGGCCTTGTATCCTCTAAGACATCAGGAACCAAGTAAATACAGTTTGTATTGAGCTACCTTGACTATTGAAAGGGTAAGTCTGAGTGATGATACAAAAATCCCAGTATTTTCTCAGGTATTTTCAGAATCCTGGCTGAGGTTTTTGAATCCTGTTGGCTCAGAGCTGGGACCCTAAAATTCCTGTGCACACCACCTCATCTAAGCGCTGAACACCCACAATGTTGTTGCATGATGGTGCCTTTCTCAGTCAATGATAAGTGAATAATAAGAGTCTCCACAGTACAGAGCCTTTAGAGCTGGCTACTGACTTTCATGATACAACATTGCCTGACCCCTGTGCCTTTTCTCCAGATGGTTCCTGATACTGTATCACAGCACAAGATCACTGTCCAAGTCCTCAGCAGCTCGCTGTCTCTGAGGGAACAGCATTCCTACAATCAATCAATCTGCCAAAAAAAAAAAAAAAAGCCAAAAGTCACATCTCTGACTAAAAAGGCTTTCCACTTCAAGGCTTATGCCACAATTCAGTTCAGCTGACAAATGCAGAAATGAGGATTTCTCAACTGTGCATTTTCCAGTAAGGGATGACCCACCCATATTTTTAGGAGAACTGGGAAAAGAGAAGCAACCCCCTGAAAAGTATATAACTTAGGGGGTACCATCAAAACGTAGCTCTGGGAAAAAGTTACCACTTGCTTACAAGAGAGTCAGCATCACACAGGTCAGCTCCCAACATTCCCAGAGTCAGTGTGCAGGGGCTGAGCATGGCTCAGAAAAGGTAGAGCTCCTTTGTCCTTACAGCCCCATGGAAAAAAGTATATATCCAAAATGGCACATAATTAAATGGGGAGAAAGGAGAGTCTTTGATGCCAAAGCTGTGGTGCATTTACACCACAGAATGCAAGGCAGTTGAGTGGTGTCAGAGAAGACACAAAGGCTGCATGAGATGCTGTAAATGTATAGAGAAAACCTTACAGGCATGTGCAGAGTTCTGTCCATATCTGGACCCAAACATCCACCACTCTCTTTATCCAATTACCATTTTATTTAGCTGAGCAGTGCTTAACTGAAATTCTTCAAGGTTAGGGCCCCAGGATGAGTCGCTTTTCTCTGTCAATTCTTTGATTGACTTTACCTCCGTCTCTCAAAACACCCTGGATGCCCCCAAACCATTTGGGATAAGCAAACTTGTGCTGAATTTTCTGTCTGTCTCATTCATTCACTACTTAAGCAGGGAAAAAAAAACCCCAACCTTTGCTTGTTCAGCTAGCTTAATATTGAGGGTAGGCAGTGATGTCCTTCTTCCATGAATATACCAAAATTAATCCAATTTGCATGGGAACATATAAGCAGCAAATATTTATTCATGATTGGGAGGGAGCTGATCCAAGTATGTATACTAAAGGTAGACATTAAAAAAAAGCATAAACATTGATCACCATAGCTTTCCTACAATTAGCTACCAGGTATAATTAATTTGTGCTTGCAGTCATATTAAATCACTAACAAGCATAACATGTTTGAAATAAAGAAATAATTCAAGTAAAATGCAATTAGGGAGATCCAGTTATTTCAGTCTGGGCAAAGTGACCCTCGCTGTATAGCCTGATAGTTAATGAAGCTGACTTTAAAAGAATTGGTTTTTCTCCCCATGAACATTATCTTTGTCTTTTCCTAAACTTCATACCAAAGCTGAAAAATTTAATTAAATATGCTACACAGTCTGGAGGAGTAAAAAGTAAGAGATATGTCAGCAACAGAAATGGCAGCCTTCTTGTAAGCAGCTTGCCAACGAAGGGAGTCATATGCAGGGTTATTGTTAAAGTGAAGCAGGAGGAGATAGGAACCACATAGGCTTGTATTTTTACACACTTTATTTGAGTATTGTGAAAGGTTGTGTTCCTTAGCTGAAACCATTCCATTGCAGGAGAAGGTAAAATTGCCAGATTGTATTTTTTTACTGGAAGACAGATCTTTACTTCTAAAAGAGATCTCTGGTTTGTCATTTTGTTGCTTTTTTTAAAAAAAAAGACTCCTGGCCATGGGCTTAAGGCCGTGTTTGATCAAAAACAGCTCAGAAGGATCAGTCAAAGTCAGCATCTCACTGTCTTGATGCTTTTCTGCTCAAGGCTTCTAGAAAGACAATTGCCATGAGCAGGGAGCACAGGAGCATTTCTGTGAAAACCTGTGCCACTTCCACAGTAACTCTGAGCACTTGTGCACAGATGATTCAAAAGCAGCTTAGCAGTGACTGAGGACCCAGACAAACTCATGCATCATTATGTAGCCCTTCTTCAGTTTGTTGGTGATCCTCTGCTGGAGATTTAGAGCCTTTCCATCAGAGCCATGAGTGGACTGTATGATTGTTCCTTGTCTGTAGCTCAAGCAAAGTTCTTTAAAGGACAGGAAAGTTGGTCTGAGCTAAGCTCAGAAATGTGTCACCAAAGTAGAGGGAGAAGCATTTATCTGATCTGATAGGGCCTCATTCTCACTGACCACCCCACTGGATTTAGGCAGCCTATAGGCATGCAAATCATGGTACAGGAGTAGGAACAAAGAAAAACTGAGATCTTAAGAAGAAAAGGAGAAAAATAATCTCACTAGCTTCTGTGCTCATCTGGTACCCTGTTACCACAATATTTAAGGACTTAACTAGTTTCTGCATCTATCATCTTGTGGGCAAAAGACACAGCATTATTCATTCTGTCCATGCAAAGGTAGAAGGAGGAGAGGATGAGAGGATTTCAGCATGGCTGCACTCCTCAATCAGCAAAAGACTAAGATATTTGTAATTTGGTTCTGAGAAAGAAGAACTTTTTTTTTTTTTTTAAAGAGAACTCCTGGAACAGGTGCAATTTAAAAACACAAATACTTTTCTCATTATTTCCACCCTGTTTTAGCAGAGCAGAACCTTACACATACTTTGTAAATAAGTGAGACCCATGTAATGGAGAGGGGATGCCTTTTGCAATCTCAGAAAAATCCAGCTTCAGAACCAAGCAAGGCAGAGGTGGCTGCATAAACACACATGGAAGGCAGGCAAAACTAGACTCTACCCAAGCACCTCTGCTCCCTGCTATACCCTAGTCCTGAAATGAGCAGTTGCGTTCCATTTTTCAAATCCATCCAGGTGATTCTGAACAGAGACTGGGGAAACAAGCACAAAAAAAGAAACTCCTTCCTCCTAAAGGAGCAATAGCACAAGGAGCTGAGGTAGAAGATTTTCTCAGGCTGTGCCAGGACTTTCTCTCTAGCTGCCAGCCAGGGACTTACCCTAGTCCTTATATGAGCTTCACTCTTTCCATTAGTCTACATCAGCCCCATTTCATCTGCTTCACCTTTTGCTCCTTCTTTTAAGGGTTCTTCCCATGCATACAACCCTTTCCTAGCCAAATCCACCAACAAAAATACCTTTATTAGATTACATTAATTCAATAGAGATCTAAGCAAAGTTATCCATCAAAACCCAATTTATTTGTTAAAAAACAAGCATTCATTTTCTCCATTAGGTTGCAATGGGTTATGCTCTATCCTACTGCCCATGCTGGGTCTAGCTTTTTTCACTTGGGTTGCAAATTCTATTGAGCTGCCTTTCCTAAGCATCAGTTCAGCAGTCAGGAATGGTAAAAAAAAAAACCAAACAAACCAAAAACCCCACAAAAGCCAACCAAACAAGTAGAAATTGGGATTTTTTTTGTAGTTCCCAGCAAAGAACACAATTATGTCATTATGTATATCATGCATAAATTGAAGGTTTTCTCACACTTTACCTGCCCTGGGTTGTGCTATCCCCTCAGTGCAAAAACAATAGGTTTCACAGCTCAGGCAAAGGGTAACAATGATAAGCCCAAGTGAAGAATCAGAGGGATGTTTACCTTGGGGTCACTGGGGAGGAAACTGGATCTTCAGAGCCTCTGTAACATTTTTCTGAATTTGCTTGCCTTTGACACAGAGCATGAACATGGCAGGTACTAGCACCAAGTCAAGCATCACAAGTTTACTGCGTTTTTCAAAGCCTTCAGTGGGCATTTCCCCAGCTGTCCCCAAAGCCACAGAGATGTACATGATGTACTCAGCCTGAGCACACAAAGTCAGAAGGTCTTGACATCCCACCTGACCTGTGATTTCACTTGTGAGTCAAGTGGTGAGAAGTCATTGAGCAGCAGTGAGGTTCAGGCTTTGTTTTCTTCAACAAGATTGAACAAAATCGACTGTGTTGAGAGACAAGTTCAATAAATGCACAACAGAGGTTTCGGGCACTTGCCTGGTTACAACATTTGCTCTCAGTGGGCATTTTGCCAGCTCTCCAGCTTTTACATAAATGGGCATTTAAGCTTTTCAGGTAAGAGAGGGGGCCTGCAGGAAGAAGCTACAAGATCATTTACAAGGTAATGGTCACTTTTCCTCCTGTTTTCAAAAGAATATAATTATATAGTTTTATCTTGCTCATATTAGCTTTGGAATAAATATCTAATACTGGTCTTGTGCTGCATAGAACCATTTTCAAGCCATCATTGTATTTTATATACATGTATATGTGTGTGTATATATATGTGTGTGTGTATATATATATATTTTCACTGCCACTGAAATTATTTCACTGCCAAATCCTCTCCCAAATTCCCACTAGAGTAAAAGCTTTACAGCCATCATTGTATGCAATTGACAGGACAGCTGAACAGACTGAGAATTGTCAGCCTGGAGAAGAGACAACCTGGACAGGTAATGCACAACAGAGGTCAACAAATTAAAGAGTGTCTTTGAAAAAAATGGATAAAAATTGACTGTATGCTGTGTCTTCCAGCTCAAAAAATAAGGGAGACAAGACAAAATGTGCAATAACAAGGCTTGGGAAAAATAAAAGATGGCAGTTCTGTCTGTTACAGAACTCCTTGCAAAAGGATATTGTGGATGGGGAAAGTTTGCACAGCCTGACAGGGAACCTGTACTAGAAACTCGAAGAAACCGATATTTTAGGGCTATCAAACAGTAAAAAACCACACATTAGGTTTATGAAATGTTGGAATTTGGGAGTGTACTTGGAGGAAGTATATTTCTTTTCCTTACTTTTATTCTTCCCTGTGCACCTTCTTGTAACCACCTGGATAGAGGGCTCGATGAACTCTTAGACAGAGGAGAACAGATGTTCTTAAACTCTTGAATTTTCTGTCTTTCACAGATAACCTGTATTGTGTTTCTGTTCATGCAGTGCCCTAACATCTCCTTACAAGGCAATCAGAAGATGAGCAGAAATTCCAAGTCAGACCTCTAGAGCCTAGAACTAATATTTTAACCACACCAGAACTTTCCTCTGTGATCGAGGGCAAACTGCTATTCCAAGTCCTTTTCTGGAGGAAAAAATATCCTGAGATGTGGCTCACAGATCCAACAGTACACAGATTTACAGTACATTAACTATGGTCATGGGAAAATGTTGGTTTTTTCTTCTATAAAGAGGGTCTTGTGTAATATGTAAATGCCACAAGGGATTAGCACAAGAAATTATTTTTGCAGCGTGTGAAAATATGCTGTGCCAATTCTCAGAAGGTCCAGCTCCAGCCAAGCCTCATGACAGACCCAGAGGCAAGTGCACAGTCCTCAATACCATTGCCCATTAGAGATGGGCAGAACCAGCTGAGAAGTCAGAAACACAGGCAAAAATAGTAATTTACAATCGTTTCATTGCCCAACCTATCTGAACTAGTCCTGACAGAAAACAGTTCAAGCAGAAAATCCCCTTTCTTTTTTTTGTAACATAATATTTTACATGTATTCCATCCTTACAAGAAAGTCCTACAACATTAAAATGAGAAGAAAGCTCATGAACTTAAAAAAATGGACTCAATATTTTCCTGATCATGTTACATAAGTTTCTATATGAAGACAGACTGTGTGAAATTGTGGAGGCTGAGTGTAATGAGATAATTTTACTATGTTTGTCAAAATAAAAACCAATTTTTTTTTTTTTTTTTGAAATATAAGCTTACCTGAGGTACCCACTGTGGAAAAAATTCTCTTAATATCTTTTGACAAGTTAGTTCTGTTTGTTGTGGGAAAAACCATCTAAAACAGTGTCACATAAAGACCATGAGGTCTCTGCAAATACATTTTTGAGCTTGGTATGTGTTCTGCACCTTATATAGAAAAGTAATATAAAGGGACTAGAAGATGCATACAGGCTGGGAATGAGATTTTTATCTGTGCACAAATATTCCAGGTTAAACTAAGTATATTTTCAAGGTTTGGATTCTTTCTTGTCAAAATATGGAAAGCGGTGACCTAGAATAGACTGAGAAATTATCAGGATCCTCCTTCATTATTTGCTAGAACAAAGCACTTTAAAGACTGGCTGATCAGAGTCCCGGGCTGCCCATTAATTCTCAAACAGTGATATAGCAATTGTCCAAATTTGATCACCTGCTATCTGTTCATATTTATAAATTGGGTATTTGGGCTATAAAATGGTGTCCTACAGATCAGACATAACTCAAATGAAAGAAGTCCTAACCAGTATAGTAAGCTCTTTTGCACATCTGAAGTTACAAATTCATGCTTAAGGCTCCAAATAATTATGAAAGAGACTGGAAAGTCCAGCAGACCACAAATGGCATGAAAGAAGCTTGCAGGATTAGACATGGTTTAAGTAATATTGTTGAAAACATACAGTAGAGTTTAAATAAAAAGCAAACTGTAACGTGCATAAAAACTTGAACAGGAAGCAGACTGAAAAACAACTACAAGCGAGGAGGGAAATGAACAAGTCTATTTGATCTTTCCAGCTGACTTAAATACGAACACTACAAAAAAAGTAAAATAGTGACAACTAATTTGTGATGTAAAATTATTCCTGGTTTAATTAAATTAAAATAAATGAATGTAATTAATTATCTAGGTTGGGAGATATGTCTACCCAGACAGAATTCCTCTCTCAGACCCATTGAGGGGAAGCAGGTGGATCAGAATGACCTAAATTTCATTCAATGTTGGAAATTAAGGGTTAGATTTTCAAAGCTTTCCAAAAGGTTTCAACTACATACCACATTCCTGGCTTCATGACTACACCCTCTGGAGCACTGCAGTGACTTTTCTTATATCCTCACTCTTTTTTCCTACTGCAACACAATGGGCAAATACAACAATGCAATTTTATTTGGATTGTCTCCTTTTCTCGTAAACATAAAATACTTTTCACAGAATAAGAAATTACAGAAATTACTCTTATGTTACTGCCCACCATATCATTCTGATTCTATCCTCAGCATCCTTTTGAATGTTCATTAAATGGGAGCAGGACAGCTTTCATTCCTCCTGCATGTATTCCCTGCCCTGTATTAAAAATTCTGATACCATGCTGCTGCTCTGGTTATGGAAGAAGAGCATTTCTGATATATTAAACAAAGACAGCAGACTTTCCAAGCTTCTTTTTTTTTTACATAATCTCCTGGCCTGCCAAGTGGCCCAGCACATGGTGCATACAGATGCACTAGAAGACAGACAACTTTCATACCATAAATTCCTTTGCTACTCTTCTGCTGTGAATGACAACAAAACTTTCTGCCTTATCAAAGATCACCAGTCTAGTTACCCAGGCAAAACAGTAGTTTGTATCTGAGAATAGCTTTTTCTGACCCTCTTTTCCATTTTACTCCTGCACTCCCCCCACCACCTTTTTTTTAAAGAAGCAATTTGCTTTCTACCATTTGCTTTCTCAGCAGGGCTGTTATCAGCACTAGTCACTAACAGAGGACAGCTGGTAAGGCAGAGGAAAAAGTCAGACCCTTAAGAACATAACCATGGATTCAAACATATGAGCCTGCACTGTAAATTGTTTTGTTATGCAATTTGTATCAAACTCACTCCATAAGTCAGGAGCATACCCTGCAGCATGTAAAGTTGATAGAAATGGTAAAGTTAGACCAAAAAGCACACGTTTGAACAGATAACGCAAACTAGGAGACCATTTGTTGCAGAGCAGCGTTTGTATTTCTGAGAACTGGTCCCACATTCTGAAGCAGATAAAGTTGTTTGTAGAAACAAAGATGAGACTCACAGCTGGAGGAAACACAGGTGTCAAAGTCTGTTGTTACTGCTTTTGTTGTGGCTCCAAACAGGCAGCCATACTTGATATGCAAGAAAGACAAAAAAAAGAGATAATTGAGCAAGTTCAGCCCAGGACTAAATGGGTACAGCAGCCAGGTGGATTATACTTTCCTCTAGCTTATCTTTTCCATAATTAAGTCCTTCCTGGTAAAGACAACCAGATAGCTCAATTCAAGGCAGAGATGTGGACTGCTGGTTTCAACCCATCTTCAGCAGCAGTATCAGAACAGACTTTGGAAGGAATTGCACTTACACCAGAGCTGAATTTGGCTCACTTCAAGGAAACATTTTTAACCCCTTCTGCTTCCTGGATATTACCTTGTTGTTTCCTCTAACCTATTCAGCAGCAAAGTTTCAAACTGAAGACAGTAGTCTAAAGGGGAGCTGTAGCTTGCTGAAATCACTGCCTAAAGCTCAGCTTGTCCCCCTTACAAATCATTTGATTCCATTATTGATTTTTCCTTTTGGTTCAAACCTGAACTGACTAGCAGACCTTGACAGCTGCCTCTGCTCTTTCCTGTTAAAAAGCTCAGACACGACACTGGTTTTAGAGGAGAAAGTGACAGGGAATCAGACTCTGCGCTGGCATTCCAACGGTTTAATTGAAGATGAACACTTTGTTCAACTCTTGCCCCTTTCCCTGGGGTGGCCAGCATTGCTTCAAACGCCTGCTGACTTAAACGGAGACAGCTGCAGGACACAGACTCATGTATCACAAGCTGCGTGCAACAGGAGATAGCTGAAGGGCAGAACTTCAAAGCTGTTTGCTGGAACCACCCGGACTGCACAGGGCTGCTGCCACTGCCAGCTGGTAGCTCCAAGCTCGAACGTGGGGACGTGGCCTCGCAAGCAACTTGACATTTGCCATATCTTGGAGGTGCTGTATATCCATCCCAGAGAGGCCGGAAGGCAGCGGCGAGGAGAGTGCTGATTACATCAAAATTTTTTTCAGGCTACTCAGGCTTCTCCAAGAACTGACAGCAGTACATCAATGTGTGGGGTTTCCTGCCCTTTCAAGGAAAGGGCTGCATTTAAAGCCAGGAAGAACTGAGATTATTTTAGCTTGCTTCCTCCAGCACACCAGCTTCAAACATTATATTAAAACTTGTGTGGAATAAAAAGAAACAATTCAAAATCTATTTCTAGGTGAAGAGCATCTCGCAATTCCTCCATAGGAAATTATCCACACCCTGATCAGCATTGAATGACTCAGGCAGTATTAGCTGGGAAAGACTCACTGGCCCCTAACACTAATTTGAGTACAAGAATTTTTTTGGCCTCATGCAGGAAAACCTAGTATAGAAAACAATTCAGTGAATTCAGCTGAGATGGTCTTTCAATACAGGGATGTGTGAGCATAACTTATACCTTATTTCTGTTGCCAGTATCTGACACAGCGTTGGCTGAGCCACTCAGTGTGGCTACAGTTTGGAATCGATGGGTCAGTTTTAGACATGCCAAAACTCGGACGCATGTGCTAATAACTTCAGAAAGCCAGTGACACTAATCCACCATTTCAACCAAGCTTTACCAAGTGCATGAATGAAGAGGAAAAAACTAAGCAAACCTGGGGCCTTTTTCTCACCCTTTTCACATTAGAACAGACTCGCTAACTTAATCTGAGAGGGTCACCAGCAACCAGAAAGTGCAAGGCAACAGATTACTGGTTGTGTGGTGGCAGTGCCAAAAAAGGACGGTAGACTGGCAGACCATGCTCAGAAGATGCCTTCATGGGGCTTGCCCAAATCACTTTACATATTTCAGTTATTGTGTACAAGATTGAGGTCTCCTAATCCACATGCATTTTATGTCTCTAGAAGCTGACACCTAGCCTCTCTCTTGCTCCATGACCTCTTGTGCCAGCTTCACCTGGCTAAAAGGGCTTTGAGAAAGGAAGAAATGGTGCTCTGTGGCTAGAAGTAGTTGGGTGCTGCCTCAAAGGGAATGGGTTGGAAGGGGCACATTACCTGACTACAGCCTCATGTTCAAATCACCACTTCCCAAAACCAAGCCCAGGGAAACTAATGTTAAGCAGCCTTCAACCTCACTGCTTCACCCTCACAAAAGGACCACAGCAGGATGGAGAACTGCTGTCACAAGTGCATTTTAACTGGAGAGACACAATCTTATGCTCCTATTTCCTTCCCAACCTCTGCTTCTGGGCTCACACCATTAACAATCACCCATTGTTCCAACTTAAAAGTAAATGAAAGGTATAACCACTAGAGCTGATGGCCTAGTGTTGTTGGATGTTCTGCTTAATTTATTAACCCTCTTTCACTTCCCCTGCTGAAAGGAAAACACAAATTCACTCAACCACATTGGGCCTGTAGTGTTGTGGTTCAGATGAAAGAGGTTCTTCGGACTCTTCTACAGATCCTTCACTTTGCAAACTATTTAGGCCCAATTTCTTTAGGAAAATCTTCACACTTTTATGTCAGAGGTACTATATAACAATGGACATGCACCAATGCATGTTTTTTGTGATATACACAAGGCTGCTCTGCAACCTGTGTGTTGTAATTTGTCACACCACACTTCAGCCACTTCTTATCCATGCAACACACTGAGCAACTTCCTTCACTTACGATATTTAGACTCAGTGAAATACTCAGTGGGTGTAGCTGTCATAACTTATTAACAAATTGTTTACAACAGATCTGTAGATAGAAAACAAAATCCTTCCACTATTTCTGTTTGGTTAGGAAGACTAGGAAAGGACTATGATTGAAGCACAGACACAAAGAGTTCCTATTACAAAATCAGCATAAGTGATTTTCATGACTGACACTTTACTAGTGGAGCCTGAAGAACATGGATCTGCTGCTCAGTACAAGGCTCACCTGACTTAATTTATCTGTTGCGGGGTGAAATTTTGCCTCCAATTACATCCAAAAAAGGCTATTGATTTAGACAACAGCTGTCCCACTAGCCTTGTGTTAACTGTTCAGGGACTGTAGTGTGAAAAACCTCTTCAAGTGTTGAAAGCACCACACACCTCAAGCCACTGAAGGGCACTACTCAACAGTGAGAGAGAGAAAGCCATGCAAAGATTTCTCAGGACAAGGCAAGTTACTGGGGAGGAAAAGATCCCTGTGCTGTTACTTTTGCCTTTTCCAAGAAGTTTCCTGCTGTCAGCTGTCTGCAAATTCCACAGGGCTGGAAACAAGCTGACAATTGCACCTCTACCACAACACTTGGGGGAAGACCCTACTCAAAACCTTACTACGATGAAGGAAATCCATTTACCAGTATTGATCACCAGTACACTAGCAGGATCTGATTCTCAGTGTGAACAGCATATATTTGAAGGCACACCAGAAATTCTAATAAGCACTTACTTCCAGTTCACTAACCATGCAATGGGGAATAGTAAAAGAATGACTTCTGTAACTGCAAATATGTCTCTCTCAAATTTCCCTTTCATTCAACTGATGAGGTTGGTGAAGAATCCTTTTGGCCTCAGAAGTGAAGTACTATGACACTGGAAAATTTTTCTTTTTTTAAGAAGTGAGCATTAAGGACCCAAATTTCAGAGAGCAAACTAAAAAAAAAAAAAAAAAGGTAACTTTCGACTGTGATTCTAAGGCAACTTATAATTTGGAACAATTGGAGCTGGTCATACTGCAACCTGCTGTAAGTATGTACCATTCTGTATTCAGTCCTCAGGCAGCTTTATCAGTAGGGAGGCATGGTACAGCTTTTATTTATTCTAATCTGCTTTGTTGTTCTCTGTAGCACAGAGATCATTAAGAAGTTTTTCAGATACAGAAAAACATAACCCAAATTTTTAATGACCTCTATCTCAGTTCCTCCCTGCATATGCAGCTAATCATTTTTATGTTGCACATTTTCTGGGCCTTCCTTTGTTCTGGTCAGTCAAGAACACCTAAGAGCTACTAATAAAAGGTGACCATTTCTCCAAATATTCTGGCAACTGGGGAGAAGGCACGCTATGCATCCAACCTTCTTCTGCTCTTAATCTTTGGAAATTTTGAAGACAATGGAACAGAGGTGGCATGTTCTCTAAAATCATACTTTCCTGTTTGAATTTGGATTCCAAATCAAGGCAGAAAGACCAGAAACAACTGCTCCTGGGATTTCCAAGCTGCACCTGGCTATATATCTCCCTCGGCATTCATTCCATACACACAAGTGAAGAGGACAGAACATGAGGCAGAGGAGGCTCTTTCAGAGCAGAGGGGAATTTTGCAAGCATTTGGGGGAATAAAAGTCACAAGCATTATAACTCTGTCAATAATGCATTATACTTGAAAGGGTCTGGGTATATCTATCACTTAGCAAGTTACAGTCTCCCTTCTAGGGAGTTTCTGAATATAAAACCCTTACCTGATTTGATGGACCAGTGCTTTCAAGCCAGTCAGCACCTGCTCTCCAACTTGATATACTCTCAAACTGTTTTAAGTGAAGCCAAAGGATCAAAACTTAATTAGCGGTGAAATACTTCTTATACTGATCGGTTTGCACCAGATCTCCTGAGGGACATAGATTTGTCTCAATCTGGAATCCCCACCCTACCCTCAGCTGCTCGTTAGGAGGTTTGTGTTTTGTCATTTGGCAGGCGCTCACCTGCCGCACTGCTGCGACGGAAGAGCGCTTTTGGCAGCAGAGGCTGCGTGGCTCTGGGAGCAGGGAAGGCAAGTCGTAGCAGCTTCACCTCTCACGAGCACTGTGGCTCTGCCAAGCCAAACAAGACAAGGTGACATGCTTTTCTTGCTGCTCCTCTGTAGAAAGACTCATGAGTTATTTGTTGGTCCCGTGAGAGAGGTTTTATTTCTTTTTCCTGCAGGGATAACAGTCATTCAGGTGTAACACTTCGATTAAAAGGCTTTCCTTCTCTGGAGCCACAGCAGTGAGAATCACACCTCTGCTTAGGAAAAAGGCTTTGCTTCCAGCAGAAGTGCAGAGGTGAAGGCATTACAAGTGGGATTTTCACAGGTGGTGTCAGATGCCTGATTCAGTCTCTCGTGAGGCCTAAGCAAACACTTTAGCAACTCAGGCAATACAAAGGTATAATGAGTTGTTGTAAAGGAATGACACTGGCAAGAATTCAGGTCATAAGGGTCTTAACACCTCTGTTGAACAGAGACTGTTACTACCAGAAAGAAGAAAAACGCCAACCACAGCCTAGAACAGCTGGCCCCCGATGGCTTCCTCACTTGCTGCAGCAGTGACTGGCATTTTTGGTCACTTATACAACACAAAGCTAACCTTGTCATTCCCTTAATTTTTGCAAATCTCTGAACACATCTGTCTAAATATCCATGACCTAGAGGGGAAAAATAATATATTTAAAATACGAAATTGGTGCCAAATCTAACTCATCAGTCTCTGCTAGGATTCCTGAAAGTCTTGGGAGGTGGGACCTCAAGCAGTTTATTTTGGCATACTTCTCAGCTAGGGAATCTTTTGATTGCAGTCACTCTGGAAGGGACCTGTGCTTCAGAAGAAAGCAGGGTAAGCACTAACATGAGAGCAGAAGAAGGTCTTATAGTGCAAAAGCAGGGAAAAAATGATAAAATCGATCTGACTCAGTGTTTTTCATTCAGGGAGAATAAGAAGGCAAGAAAAGGAATAAAACAGTCTAAAGTTGTGAGAAAGTCCTTTTCATCTAGATAATCCCTCTGACCACACAGGATTGCTCTTGCCACTATTCAGGTGTTTTGTCTCCCCTTCAGACTTCAAGGGAAAGGAAACGGCAACAATCTATTGGTACTATCTCTGAGATACATCTCTGATTAAAAATGCTTCCATTGCTAATATCATGCTACTTGCACTGACTCTTCTAGCTGTGCCCCAAGATTCAGCCCCAAACACAAGAAACAAGGGAAATAAATACAAATGTCCTCCTGTAAGTAGAAAGCTCATTTACCTTTTGTCCTCTCTATTCATTTTATAGTCCCAATGTTTTTCATACACTTTGATCTGACAAGAAGGCTAGGACCATACTGAAGTTAAGTTTTCCTTTCTTAAGCAAACAACCAAGAAATCAAGGTAACTATTAGTTACCTTTTTCAAGTTGCAGTTGTGACTAGGACGTCAAAAAAAGAACCAAGCAAAGGGTTTTATCAGCTAACTGTGGTTTCTTGTCTTCCCACAGCTATTTTTAACATCAGGCCAATATTTTTAGCTTTGTCTGGTGAAAATAAAAAAGAGAAAGAAAAAGTTGTTGCTGCATTTATAAGTCTTCCAGTGTAGCTGCAGCACTGTCACTCAGGCACTAGGCTGACCTGGGTACCATCTCTGCTTTGTCTGGACAGTGTTTGAGCCAGAGTCTGCAGGTATTAACCCACCTGCCAGGCTGCCCGTCTGGGCTCACACAGCCACAGTCTCTCCTGCTCAATCTGCATATTTAACACAGAATAAAACCCTGTTCAGGGCCCAGTGAGCAAAACAACTAAAAAGCTAGATGAGTCATGGTGAAAAAAAAGAAAAGGTTTGCAGTCCCTGCTCCAGGAGACATTTACACACTTAAATTAAGTAGTTGGTGTAATGCAGCCAGAAGCACAGATCTTATTCCTCCCAGGTGAGTGCACTAAGCCCCACAATTATTCTCTCAGTGGCCTCCAAAATATTTCAAGTATTTTCCCTATAAAATTACAGCACTAAGAGGAGTTAAGAAGTTCTCTCTCCTCCACTTAAATAATGCCCCTATATCTAAGTGACATCAATTCAAATGTCCTCAAGGTGAGGAAACAAATGTAATCCTGGCCTCCCACACAAAAATTAAGGGTCTTAATCACCAAAATCTTGGATGAAATGGATTGCAGTTACTTTGTCATTTCCTCTCCTTAAAGGGGCCATTAAACAAAATGTTACATTTTGACACTATTTTATCCTGAATAAGAAAAATCCATTTACATCCTAGTTGAAAAAAAAAAAGATTATCCTGCAGATGTAAAACTTTTGTTAAAATTTTCAGTTAAGCTGAGCTGAATTTCTTCTCTAATTTTTTCCCATTTAATTGCCAACCCAACTGGAAATAGCCGTCACTCACATAGGCAGAGACCAAATTTTTGTTAATCAATGAGATGATTTAACTAAAACCTTCTATAAACAATCTGTTTGAAAAGCTAACACTTTTCTGTGTGGATTATCTAGCCCTCCTTTCTTAGGGACTTCTGTTTGAACATGGGAATTGAAAAAAAAAAAAAAAAAGGCATTTCTTGATTGAGTCTTGTGCAGTCTCAGCTTGCAAGGAATTTTGTTTAATTAATTGGCTATAAATATATATAAATACATATCTACATGTTGCTTTAAAAGAAACATCAGCTAGGAGCCCACCTGCTTTCACTGGTTCCCATTGCTGGAATCAGACTCTCATTTTCATCCTGTCCTTGTATGGACTGCTTACACTTGTTTCAGCAGGAAAATGGGTTATAAAGCTCTCCTGCCAGCCAACTGGACTTGTACCATTAACTATACTACGACCAGCAGGAAAGTTTATTTTTTTCAAGACACGTGGGTTACACTCCTTCACATTTTTTCTCTCATTGTTAGCACTTTTCATCATGGCCTCTCACCTGTTCAGAGACCCTTCCTAGGGTCTACCTCAATTAGTCCCTGCTACTGGCCCATCCAGCAAGACATGGAAATCATAGAATCTTCTAGGCTGGAAAAGGACTTTAAGATCAAGTTCCTCAGGTCCCAGTTCTAGAGTTACCCACTGGAATGGCATCTTCAGAAAGATCATTACTAATTCACAATGAGGCCACAGGGTCTTACTGTAAATATTGACATTAGACGTTCCATCTCATTAGAAATATTGTCCTTGAATACTGGAAATTGCTAAACATTCCCAGTTATTAAATCAGGAAGGAACAAGGGCTGGGACAATCAGTACCAGTAGAAACATCTGGGGAAATTTGCTTTTTTGTGCCTTGTTTTATATTTCTTCTCCTCTACTAGGGGTAAAGAGAATCTGGAAAGTCCTGAAAAATTTGTGTTTTTTACCAAAAACAAAGGAGGGTTTCGGAAAGAAGACTGGTATTTTTCTTGCTGTCCTTGGGTAGCCAAAACTAAACTGAGTTATTCAGCACTTAAAACAATTGGCATAGTTCACAACCACTAAAAAGAAAGAACTCAAGCTTGCTGAAAATGGAACTTCCATTCAAAAACACTTTTGTATTTTAAATGATGAAAAGAGAAAGAAGAAATGAAAAATTTGCCTATTCTTTCAGGTTGGTCGGAGTTCCAGGCATGGACCTGACACCCTCAGGGGCAAGCTATTGGGAATCTGGGATGCCAGACTGGCAGGAGCAAGCCTTCCTCCCCATCTATCAGCAAACAAAATGGGTTCTTAAAAAACCCAGCCAGCCTGTCCTCGCAGCAAAATGCTAAGTTTGAACATTTGGGCTGAACTGTTGAACCATCCTTGCTTCACAAATCCCCAGTTCCTTGTTCCTTCTGTATCTGGTTTCTTGTGGCCAAACAAGGCATTACATGGGGCAATTCTGCGTGCTACCTGTACCTTACAATAACACAGAACAAATGTGCACACAGTGCAAATGTACCACAGTGCAAATGTGGCTCAAGAAGATGCAGGTAGCTCATGCAGAGTATTTGAGTGGAAGAAAAAAATTAGAAAAGTTATTGCATACCTAGTCAATGAATTATATCTTTCCTGGAAGGAATTACCTTATATTTGTCTAGAGACCTCAGCCAATATCTGATTCAGGCTGTGCTTAACATAACAAGTAGCTCTGTGTGTGCAAGCAGATACAGACTTGTTTGTGTGTAAACAGAGCTGCAGCCTCTGCCCTGAAGAACCCACATTCTTTTAGTGCTTTTAACATCCTTCATCGCACCTATCACATAACTCTCCCTCTTAGCATCCATCTGACCTCTGCAAACTCACAAGAGCTGGCCTGCTTCTTCATACCTTCTTGTTGTGACAGTTTGTCCCCCTAGGACTGTGGTACCAGGCACAGATGGGGATGGCATGCCACGGACCTCAGAAGTGCAAAGACACCGGTGAGCTTGTGGGTTTATCAGAGAGACCTTTGAAACCCAAAGACAAATCTGCCAAGCCACCTTTTTCCAACCATAGCTTCCTGTGGCCTGTGGTTATTCACCATTTAGGCCCATTCAGCAGCAGAGCTAAAATACAGACGCAGTAAATCCCACTGCCATCATCTCCATATACAACACACTTTATTATAACAGAATAAGGGGTTCTGCTCTACTGGACCAAATCAAGTTGGTCAGTGTTAAGTATCACATTTTGGATTCAAATCCCTGCTAAACCCTCTGCTTATGCTCGTGGTTAACATTATTTTTATATCTGTCTTCAGAAATGAAAGACAGCAGCAGCTCACACATAGCAGCAACAGCATCAGCAGCTTTTAAAGGCCAACTCTATAGATTAAAGGGTGATACACTGAGCACCAAAATCCCACCACCCCAGTGTCTACTGATTAGGTTGGGAGAAAAGCTGAGTGACAAACATGTTTCCAATCTGCCTAGCCCATGCGGCGAAATGGAGCAATCTGGCCTGAAAAGGGATTTAGACTTTTGTTGTGCACAAGGGGAGAAAAAGCTGATTTAAATCCATCAACAATGCCCTCCCTCTTGGTGATCTCAGAGATAAGGAACAGCGTCTGGACACAGTTCATATCCTACCTCTCACCAGGCCCCACACTTCCACTCAAAGACAAAAGCTGGCAGATGAGGGCAAACTATGCTGCCTTGCTATTGAGCTGCCTGCTCACATAAAAACATGTTGTACAATGCATGGAGCCTGCCCAGAGCATTTGATCTAGCAATTTTTAAAGGGAGAGCGAATCCCCAAGCCTGTAGGAAGAGAAATATACAGCCTTTTAGTTCATCAAGACCATTGCTATTAATATGTGTATAGCACTGATGTGTAAAAAGGATATTTACAGACACAAAGGTCTTGCTCTAACCTGTTTACAGCCTAAACCAAGCAGGCATTTACATCAGAGAACAACAACATCCTATGGCTGATACAAGTGGGGTAAGCAAAGAAGAGACAACCTAAAAATAAATAAAGGAAAAGGAAATAAGGTTTCTAAAAGAGAGCTATTAGATCCCCTTACAAGGAGAGCAGATCACATGGTTTCCTTTATCCTGGTTGTTTAATATATGCCATCCCTGTGCATTTCACTGTGACTGCCATAAGGAGTGAGCCATTACATTCTCTCTTTATCCCTTGTCATAAGGACTGAGAATGAGGTGATAACCCATTTTTCTGAAACCTTTCCAGACCCTTGGAAAAAAAAAATTTGCCTTGTTTTATCTGAAAGAGATGAAATTATAAAAAAACCCCAACAATTCTGATTGCCTATAAGTAAATCTGCTCTTTGCACATCTTTAATTATACTCATTTTTCAAAATAAAAGTGAAATGAAACAGCCATGCAGGGATGCATGTGGGGAAAGTCAATCTGTGCAAAAAGCAGAGTCGTGTTTCCATGTGACAAAAATATGCCTGACAACAGTTGTGAAGAACACCAACAAAATGGTTGCTAGAAAACAGCAGCAGCAACAGCAGCAGCCATCACCTCCATCACTCTACGGATGCCCCTCGTGATAGGCATTAGTGCGGAGCTTCCTCCTTTACAGTGATTAAAACAGACTTCAGCAAGCCCTTATTGCCACCATCTTTGGAGAGCAGTATTCAGATGCAGATTGCCTTAAATCCCTTCAACCTATTCAGGCGTTCGTATGCGAGTGTGTCTGCCCCTGAGTGTGTATGTGTGCGAGTGTTCAGATGCATTTATGCACACACACAATTCTCCCTCTGCACACACCTTTTCTCCACCCTCTCACTCAGAGGGAATGAGCTAAAATTGTCAAAGATGAGAATGTGTATTTTCCAGGCTACTTTGTCAGATGTTCATGTGTGCATCTTATAAATATTTCATACCAAATATTTAACATTATTCCTTCCCCAATCGGATCAGCTTTGAAATGCTCCTCAAAGTGAATTCTCCCCTAACAATGGCTTGACGCAAAAGCCTTTTTTCTCTCTTAAGAAGAGAAGGCTGCACATGGTCTGCTACCATAGCAGCATGAATAGTTCTTATTTAATGGAAAATAAAAGATACTTTACATTAATTCAGTGGGGGATGGAAAGCTGGGCACATGCGTACCTTGTGCTTCAAACATGGAGGAAGGAACATCATACCTTGACCTCCCCTCTCCTGGTCCCATGATTATTACCCAGCTTGCATTAGAACCGTAATGGGAAGTGACAAGTTTATGTAAATGATCCACACAAGGATTTTGCTCTTGTAAAACAGAGCAGTTACTCTGGGCTTTCTAATTATTTCATGCCTTGTGGTTCTGTGATGGGGCAGAGATGACTATTACTTGAAAAGTATATTGTGATTGACAAGCCACTGTCCCCCTGGAACTCATTAAGGCCTGTGCTTTGCAAGAGCGGGTAAAAAAGCCCTACCAGGCACACCATACACACACACACATCCTCACCCCAGTGCCGGCTGTTCCTTCAGATCATTTGTTGGGATTTTTGCACTGATAGAGAAAAGCACAATCTGCATGTATCTCAAACAAGTACCACCTCCTGGCTACAAATTGACCAATTATCCTCTGCTTTCACATTTTCATTTTTAAATCTGTAAGATTAGCAGCAACATACCTGTCCAACATGCAGCGGTGTTTGGATTTCAACGCACTGGATGAAAAAGTCAGTTGTTTCACAAGACACTTTTTAACAGAACAGGGAGGAGAGGGGCTGGAACAGGGGACAGGGGCTACCCTAAAAGCTGCCACCAATGCGTTTCTGCTGCTCTGATTTGTGCCAAGTGCCTTCTAGAAAGGCCATTCTGCTGCCACTGCATGACCTGTTTGCTTTTCTGTCTTAATTGACTTTTCTGGCCTTTAAACTTGCGAAGAGAAATGACAATTTCTTTGGCAAAAGTAGAGCCCTTGTCTTTCGAAACATACACTACACTGCAGCCATGGAGGGAGGAAGAATCCTATTCAGGCAGCTGCATTGTTCCCCAGTGTAGAAGTGGGTTTGAATTCTGCTGCTGGTTTGGGACGTAACACAGTTTGGCATAAAATCAATTCATTGTTAACTCCATTATGGGTGGATCTTATGGGCATGCAGCATTTCTTACTTTTAGCTGTGTTTGATTTGTGATTGAAAGAAATCCTCTGGAGATACTTATGAAAGGCACTTGGGCCACTTCAATTCTTACAGTAGAAAACACTGGCACTTTGGTTACTTCAAGCAACCCCAGTCTTTGCAAACAATTAACAAAACCAAAAGACCAATCAGCTTTTGAGGGTTTCAGTTTCAATTTGACTACTTTGGTCCTTAATTCCCAGCAACCACCTAACTATGTCTGCAAGTATTCAACAGGGGAAAATTATGCTTTTAGTATTATGTTCCATAATAGCATTGCATTGAAATAACGCTACCCATAATCAGTAATACTTTGTTGTGCTTAATTTATCAATAGATTTCCCCCAAAAAAATCTGAGTCACAGATATTCAACAAACAAGACAAATCCTCAGGATCCAGCTTATCAAGCTTAGGCCAAACACTGTATGTCATTGATGAGCAATCAGCATAATGATAGAAATACAGGGAGAGAAGAATAAAAACAGGAAAAAAAAAAAGGTGGGGGGAAGACACGGAAGTGTTTCTGTGTCAGGTACATTTTGGAGCAGTGGAAAGTGAATATTCTGGGGACTAAGGAGGGTGTTCAAACACACTCAGCACTGGTTTGATTTGCCTTCATTGAGGGGGACTCTGTGTTACAAGTCTCATAAGCACAGACATAGGTTAGTGTAGGGATTGTTGGGCTCTGCCTTTTGCGTACATGCAGTTTGCAGGCAGCTCAAACGCACTCTCAGGCTGAGGATGAATCTATCTCCAGGGACAAAGCTCAGCGATCAAAATTTCTATGCCAGTCCAAAATGGCATCTGTAGTGGGACATCAGTCAGCAGGGAGGGCACAGGCCAGTATTGCCAAGTTTCTACGCCATGTGGTTTTATGCCATCCATTCCTGGTTTTGCAGTGAGAGGTCACAATCACGATCATCTAGTGAACTGCATGCACTGCTTCCCCTTCCTTGGGTCTCCCAGATACAGGCTGGATGGCTCTCAGACACTTGAGAAATTTGGTGTGCAGTTCATTGGGAGAGGAAAGTTACTTCCTTTTTTCAGTGCACTCACCTGGTGCATATCTCCATTCAGTCAGACTTCTTGGGAGCGAGAGCAGGAGTGTCATTTGGCATCTTACAGCAGGAAAATACAGTTTTACATGTAATCTGAGGAAGTAAAAAACTGCTGGATTCGTTTTATGTAAAGCAAAATTGTCCACTAATCATTTAGCACCAGCACAATACTTTTCCCACCCAGCAAATATTATCTTATCTTTGCTCAAGCCATTCAAGTTAACACCCCAGCAATATCTCAGCTCTCTCCTTGAGTGTCCTTCAGAGGCAGCACTGGAGAACTACTGGTTTTTTATTGAAGTATTTGTACAACAGCTGAGAATCTATTGCTTATGCATCTCCAATAGCAGAAAATACGTAGGATGCAGATACGCCTTGCGCTGTGATTCCCATCCCCAATTGGATTGTAGGGCAATTCTTGTAAATACCTGTTCTGAGACCCAAACTCCTTGAAGGAAGGCTCCTTGAAACTGAATCTTTGTTTCAGGAACTTGGACCCTTCTGGCTCCAGGGCATAAGCGGACACTTTTTCAGTTTTATTGAGAATTGTTTGTCACTTCTATGACCATTAGCCTCTGACCACAGAGATGTAGAAAGAGTGACAAGTACCTTCAACAGAAGATATTTCTGTAGACAAGAGCACTGCAGTCACTTCTAGACACCATCAGAAATTTAACAGGCAGAAAACAAGCTGAACAACAATACAAAGAATCACAGAACCAACAGAACATGCAGAGCTGGAAGGGACCCACAAGGATCATTGACTCCAACTCCTGGCCCTGCACAGGACCATCCCCAAGAATCACACCATGTGCCTGAGAACATTGTCCAAATTAATCTTGAGCTCTTTAGGCTTGGTGCTGTGACCACTGCCCTGGGGAGCCTGCTCCAGTGCCCAACCACCCTGTGGGTGCAGAACCTTTTCCTAATATCCAACCTAAACCTCCCCTGACACAGCTTCAGGCTATTCCCTCAGAAGAAAAAAGAACAAACCTCAACTAAATCCACCAAATTACTTTGAAGAACAGGTAATTTACACTAAAAGGCCAAAATCTATCAATTATGTTCATATTCATCCGGCCTTTATTTTAACACCCTATTGCCCTATGAGGTTTCATTATCATTTTGAAGAAATGTTGTGATCACGAAGACTGAGCTCTGGGAGCTCTTGATCATGAACATATAGCATCAGCCACAGCCACTAAATGTGTGGAAAAGGGAACAAAGAAACTAGCAGTTTATTCAGAAAACATCTTGGAGAGTTTGATTGTAAAGAGTCTCAAAGAGGCTGAAGCATTTTCTTCAGCTCTGGTGGTAATCAGGCCTATTATGCTACACAGGAGCACTGTTGTCAGTGAAAGGCATGGCATAAGTGCCTACAGCCTAGAGTTTACCGAGTTTATGTGATTATCTGTGGAAGAAGTTAAGATGGCTCAGTTCATAAAAGTACACTAGCACAAATATTTATGTGAACTGTGCTTGTAATATCTCAGTTCAAATGAAGCAGTTATACTTCTGGCATGTTTATCTAGTCTCAGTGGAAGTGCCTGACCTTTACCTCGCTTAATGTGGATAATGCAAGCTGCTGTTAATGACATATTTTAAGTTAAATTCAGCTTACTTTGGAATGGAGCAAATCATATGGTGGAAGTTACAGCCTATATTTTTTCACACTGGGCAAGCCCAAGGCCCTGCTTTTTACTAGAAAACACTATACAGTTTATTAGGTGCAGCTTCATATGCATGTATTTTTACACTGTATAACTATTTTTATGCATAACTATATATTATAGAGGTGTTTACGGTCTTGAGATGTTGCTACTTCAGGTTATGCAAGTTGGATGATCTTCCACAGGTTGTGGAGCTTGGGGGCCTGACTTCTGTTTTTCAATATTTAAGCAAACCCAAGGACTCACTAGCCAGGGAAAACCCCATTCCCTCAATTCCATAAAACTGGGTTTAAAGCCTCCCCATGCCATTTCTACTTGTATTTTTCTCATGTAAATTTTCTTGTTTCTGAATTCCAAAAGGAAGAATCAGAATGAATATAAAGAAAAGCAGATAGGAGCAGTGCAAATTTTGATTTCAGCTTGGAAGAGCTGCCCCCTCCAAAAACCACAGAGAACATGGCAGTGCTCTGAAGCTCATGTGGTCAAAGCCTGTGCCTCTCTTTGCCTCAGAGAGCTCAAACCATCCACACATCACAAGGGAACACAGCCAGAGGGACAGTTTTAAGCTTGGACCATCCAATTAGTTTAAATACATTATTAACAGCAGAGGCCGCAGCTAAATGCATCAATAACCTAAACCTTACCTAGACATAACAAGAAAAATTCTGTCAGCTTCATCTGCTGAAGGTTGCCTGAATTCAGTATGAATTACAACTGCATCATGAAGGTCTCAGTAAAGAACATCCACAAAATACCAGTCTCAAGCACTTGCAAGCACAACAGACTGTCCCATTTCATCACAGAACAAAAATCATGCAAAATTTCAAACCTAGCTGCAATTAAATAATTCGGATCTAAAATCCATAACCGGCCTTTCCTTATACATCTCTGTTCTTTACCTTGCCCCCATCCTGCTGTGAAATGTGCAATAATTGCACAGCAGATGACTTTTGTTTTCTAAGAACATGACATGGCCATTATTAACGTGGCCTGGTATTAGCCTGTTTTTCTTTTCATCTTTATCAGACATCTATATCTCTCTGAGAGGTCTTGTTTACATAAAACAGTGCACTTGGATGCATGGTGCTTAATGAGTTTCTGTATAACCAGAACAGAGTGAGTAAAGTACACTACTCTTTCTAATTATGAATCATTTGACTGTGTTAAGAGAAAGAGTACTTCAGCAAATGGTGAAGAAAGCTTCTTTCTGACTTTTTTTTGTTGCTATAAAGAACAGCCATAAATTATAAGTTAGGACAATGTTACAACGTTGCTTTGGCTCCAAGCAGAAGCAGCAGGAAGAGAAAAACCCCCAGCTGTGCTCATATTTCATGCTCCCTAATCAGTGAGTGGTTCCTTCCTCTATTTACTAGTCTCTGCTGAGAATGGTGTAATGAAGTTGACCAAACACTGGTCTCAGTGGGTCTGGCTACTCTCAGGGAATCCTAAGAGCACTTCCCACTTCAGATTCACCTTGGATGCTGATGAGCCTCAGGCTCACTGTCCACCTGAGGTTGTCCACTGCCCTCCTGCTGTCTATCAAAAGAAAACCCAGGTGAAGGGCAGCGATGGAGTTGTGCTGGGCCCACCACAGCGCAGCCCACCACAGAGCTTGCTGGCCTCAAAGACAGAGGCACACAGGCAATCCATGACATTTGAATGGCCCTTGGTAATTTACTGCACACTCCAAAACCTGAAGGTTTGGTATGCAAACAGGCAAGACATGCTCACTATCATCCACACACCTAGTAGAGATGCAGCAAAGCTGACTGGCTCTGTGCCTTTCACAAAAAGCACAGTTTCCACAAAAACCTGCATCAGAGCACATGATTTTTAGTCCCTTTCTCTAAATTTTGCCAAACTAGCTATAAATGGCTGAGTTCTTTCCACAGGTAAGGGAGGCAGTGCAATGTTTGCTGGTGCTGATTCCCTCGAATGAGTCCTGCATGGCACAGCTACAAGCTGTCATGTGCAAGCTCCTGTGAAGCCCCAGCACAAACCCATACCACAGGTTGGAGGGGCAGAAATAAAGTCCACAGTACATGCTCTTAAAAATTACTCTGGGCCACCTCACTGGGACACAAAGCATCATGAGACACCACGAGAGTGGCAGGAGCAGCAGGAAAACAGAAGGCATGAAGCTGCTTCCAGGCTGCCTTCATCTCCCTCTACCCTCCTTTCCCTTCCCCTATGCTGGGCTGCATCCCACAGGAGAGCCAGCCTAGTTCTGCAGGATCTCTGATGGAGTCCAGCACTACCAGGATGGCCAGGGGCATACTTTTTTTAGTATATTTTGCAATACAGTAAAATGAATGTGTCAGATTAGTTAAAATTGGCACCCTCAGCCCAGAAGCCCAAATTGGATTTAACAGTGAATAAGAATAGCAATATCATCCAGTAAATAATGGAAAGCCAACTTGCCTGAACCAGAAAATTATTTCAGAGTATTATGTTGATACTTACTTTGGAGTAACAGAAAGCTGCCATTGCAAATCAGCAATAAACTTTGCTTTTGTCATCAAAATAAAGTAGGAAGTTTCTCACATTTTGAATTTTTACATGACTGGTAGGTAAGACACTCCTTCCTCCAGCATAATTTCCTGTTAAAAATCAAAGCCTTGGCTAGATGTGAGGACAAGGTAGATAAACTATCCTGAATTCCTATTTAACTTGCAGAGCATTATGCCCTTGTTAGGAGGTCAGACTGTTGGGAATATCATAGGTCATGCTACATCTAAGCACTCTGGAGTAAGAGACATATTAAAAGATGTCAGAACAAATAAGGGTCAATAGCAGAGAAAGAGTTAACTCAGTCATCTGTGAGAGAATTAAAATGCTCAGTGCTTTAGGAAATCTCTTTGGATCTGCTTGTAAGTGTAGTTTGGCCAGGACATTGTCAATAATGGTTAGAGCAGTATCTTTAATAAAAATTATTTTGGTTTATTTCTATGTGTACCATCTTTTTCAGATTAGAAAGTTAATTTTTTAAATTTAGCAATACCCAAGTTTTTGCCCCTGTCTGAAGACCAATACTTTGTAAGCATTCAGGATTACAACGCATGATACATTCTTGATAAAATAAGAATATGTATGCTTTTTATGTATGTTTTTATATTATCAAGATATTTTATCAATTCCTGATAGTCACAAAACATTAAAATTGAACACTATGAGTGCATTTAATAGACTCATCTTGCCTTGCAACCAAGAGTGTCAGCACAGTGGAGACAGTCCTTGATATTCTGACTGAGCAAGGAACACAGAACAGGCAGTTTCCTCTAGAAAAATATTTAGAGGGGTTGGAACTCTCAACGACATCAGTCCAAAAGCATGGGAGAAAAAATGCCTGTAATTGCTACCAAAAGTTAGAGCTGATGTAGGAAATAAAGCTCATGTAGGGGAAAAAGAAGCAAAGCAGCAATGAGTTCAGAGGAAAAAAAAAGTCTTTCAAAAATCAGGAGATTTTTCAGAAATCCAAATTAGTAAAGGAAACATCATAAATAATAAAAATAAACAATAAAATGGTCAATTTTTTTAACCTACAGAAATATTTACTTTGAGTATGAGCTGATGCTTGTGGAACAGGAGAAAGCAGGTTTTTTGTTTAGCTAACAGCTAATTCAAAAGCAAGTAGGAGAGAAAATCCAAAAGCAACTAGAAGAGAAAATCCAAGTGTATTAGGTACTTCACATGTTCATTTTAGATTCAAATGCTCCTGAGCAGTGCACTGCCCATTTCAGCACAGAAAAAAATCTTAGGCTTTCTAGTCAAATAGGATATTTATTTCTGCAGCACACAGCCTGATTATTATGGATCTGCTTCCACAGGCTTCATGCAACCCCTTCCTTAAGACTATTTCCTATAGCTCTGTAATCCACAACGCGGTTCCACATAATAGCAGGCTAATCACTGCCCTACTTTTAAAAATGCAAAGTTTTTGACATGCTGTGTAATGGTGCATCCCAAACAGTTCATAAACCTGTCCAGTAGATTCCTCCTCCATTTTCTTGCTTGCTGTTATCTCCCTAAGCACCTTGTATTGTAGAGTTTCATTCAGATTGCAATGTCTTTGGGCCAGAGGCTGTGCAAATCACCTATGGCGCTGCACACATATTAAGTAACAACGAAATCTGACTTTGAAGCCATACAATGCCTTCCAAATTTTAAGTCTAAGAAGAAAGCTCACACTTTTAGGCATTCCTAGATGGACAACTCAGAGACCGTACTCCACGGGCTATCAAACAAGTGGGAATAAAAAGGGAGGGAAACAGAAAGTTTTTCACAGCATTCCTGAGCATTTTTACACATTGCACAATTAAAGTCTTTGAGCTATAACTGTAAGTTTCTGGTCATATGGATATATATCAGTAACTCAGTTCTCAGCTCCTTTATGAAACTAAAGCTTTATATCCTGCTTCTGCTGAAGTCAAAGTAAATTTTGTACTGTCAGAGTGGGAAGGTTTTGTGTCTAAGTGACACAGGACTCTCACAAAGGGTTGCCACCATGAACTCTCTCGTTAAAGCTACTAATATTCACACGCTGAACTTGGCACCTCCTTCACAGTCCCCTTCCTTTACATCATTAGGCTCTATAGGATATCCACATTTATCTGATAAAATTATATATTACATTACAGAAACTGCTACAAGTCCAGATTTTACCAGGGTCTTCAAAGAGTTGTGGCAGGGAAAAAGTAAACTGAAGCAAGGAATTGTAATCCAAACACACAATAAAAGCATTGAGATCCTAGGGAGGGGGAAGTTACTTACACTCCTGCATCACCATGTGGTACCTCAGTGCCCAGCCACATGAAATAAGGTCCAGGTGAACAGGAAGAGCAAAATGAGGTCATTCCATCTTGAACAAAACATTTGATTGGGGAAAAAAAAATTACATTCTGCAGTGTCCAGACACCTATTTTACCCATAATGCAATAAAAACTTATTCTAGTAACTCAAGAGGGCATAAGAGCAATAAAAAAATTACAGAAGTTAGTTTTGAGAGATGTGTGGAATGCGTGAATTAAGTTTTCCCTTTGATCAGCTTTATTCAAAATTTTTCCCTGGCATTAAACAAAGGTGACATTCAGGGATGAACCTCACTGGTCCAAGGCAATATGCAGTGGGGTCTGTAGCTGTGGCAGGAGTTGAAGCCCACTGGTCCCTTTGTATCAGCTTAACTGAGCTTCTGAACAGCATTTTACTATCTGGAAATGAAATACAAGGATGAGGTTAGGAGTTCTGCTCCTGGCTTTACTTTGCTCTTCAGTTAGGGAGTCACCCACCCACACCCCAAGCATGAGTCACAGTGCAAATACAACCATTGTTTTAAGCTGTCCTAGGGTCTGGAATTGCAAAGTCCAGATTTGGCTCTGAAGTTTTTTCCCCAAAAATCAGAGCTGTTTGGACATGGAGTTTAGTTTTGTTTGAAGCCTATGTAGAAGAGGTCAGTCCTTGTACACTACAAAGGCCTCATGTCTCCCTAGGGAGAATCCCACCCTTCAGACTGTAATACCCAGGAAACCAGGAGAAGAGAACTGAGACAAGCAATGTCTTGTGAGGTTGGACATACACAAACTGCTCAGTCCTTGCTGTGCGTTGAACTGCATCAGTATGGGAGCCCAGTTTCCCAAAATTTTTTACTGCCATGCCAAAAGCAAGCAGTAGAGGCTGATGCAATGGAAAGAGAACATGGGTTGGGTAATTTACATCCTTCTGCTAGAGCACAAGTGACATTATCAATAATGTGTCTTCTAGGCTCAGCCCATTGTCTTGGGCAGTTCTGCTTTACACAGTCTTATCCCACATAAGCCATTTTTCATCAAAATGCAGTTAAGTTTATCAGCATAAGCTGTATGGATACAGATCAAATAAACCTTGTATAACAGGGTTATAACCAACCCCTAAATTCCTTGCTGTGGGATGGAAGTTACCTATTCACCCCAAACACATTAAAGTATTCCATTATAGAGCTCTCTTATTACTAATGAAATATGTACTAGTACCTATTAAAACCTTTGGACAAGCTGAGATACATGAAGCCACACCAAAGTGAAATAGAAATACGGAATTTTAACTTTTATTAGAAATATATGCTAAGTGCCTTAAACATTAAAAAGCTGCAGCAGAGACCTTAAACACCGTTCTTGCTGCAGCAGTGTTACCTTTTCACAGAATTCTTTATTTTAGACAAAATATAGATAGAAGTATACTGTTCACATTTTTTAGATAGAGTGTTCACATAAACAATAAGAGCTGATAGAAACTATATATGCAAATCTGTGTAATACCTATGTAACATGCTATATGCTTGGAGTCTCCAGTTTGAGATAACTGACAAATGCAGATGGACATGCTATTTTTCTTCTTAGCATTTTGGAATTGTCATGGATATTTGGTTCATTTAACGATGCCCCTTAAAGACGAACAGAATTCACCTTGGATACCAGGCCCCTAGAAAGGGGCACATGTAAATGGTGCTCAAAAAGGCGAGTTCTGACATTCAGCTCCATAACTCTGCAAGTAACTGCAATTTTGATCTGCTCTGAAGAGTCGATACCATGCCTGGCTCTCTCTTTGTTGTAAGAGGCTGGGAATTTCCTGCAAAGCATGTAATATGCTTGAGGCATCAAGTTTTTTACATTTATTTGCCAAAAAAAGGGTGTATTATTTGGCATTTTTCCATGGTGACTTAATTCAGGGGCTATGAGCAAAATGGAAATGCAAATGGAAAACACCTTTTTAGTTACAAAATGCCACTCGCACGCACTCTGAATCTTGATAGCGTGAACCACAATAAGCACCAAAAGAACCAAGATAAAACCTCAAGGAGATTCCTAGCAGTTAACTAAGCAAGTTAAGCTAAACATCACTTAGCTAAGCACAGCAGATCCTTTAGTTCAGTAGCCAGTGCAACAGAGTGAGGAACAGTGAGGTTTGTCCCCATGCTGGGATCCTGAGAGGAACAACATGACCGTGCCTTGTCTCAGCTTCTCTGTCACAGATGAAATATACCTGCCTCATTTCAACCACAGGGTAGAATATAATACATAGTACTGCAATGTTTTTTTATCTCAAGTCCTGAACTTGAAGTTTCCTCTGGCCTTTTCTGGATTTACAAGATTCTGTAAAAGATCTCCCAATTAAGGAAGGTTTCAGTCTTCCTTTGTTATAAAGTGTGATGCCATAAGCCTTGAATTTTCAGGTGGGCTAGAGAGGTGGCCATATTAGCTATGAACTAATCTAAGAGCTTGCCTTCCTTTGATCACAGAGATTGCAATACCACACACAGGAGAATTGGTTTTGAGATTCCTAAATGAAACACTCTAGAATCAGGTCTTCTAGATATTTTTTATTTTACTTGTGATTTTTTTGTAATAAACTTGAGATACCTGCGAGTATTAAGAAGGTCAGCATCTGAGTGTTTAGCTTTTTTCCCCTTTCACCATCCTCCTTTAAACAGACTCTATAAAAACAAATACATTGTTATTGCTAGCAACTTCAAGAAAATTCTTGGTCACAACCTCAATTCATGTTTTAACAGGCCTAAACACTGCAAATTCAAATCTTATCTACTAGGATTATGTCAAGAATGCCTCCAGTTTGTCAGAGAGTCACCTGTCCACAGTCAAGCCAAATACAAAAGACCCTGTTCTTGAAGCCCTTCAAAGCCCCATTTCCTTTACCTTTTTAATTTTATAAGCAGGGGAAGTTCATTTCTCTCCTTAGAAGGGCTAGTTTTCCTAGACCGCCCAAACAAGTTGCTCTTGATTTTTGTAGCATCCTTGAGGCTGAAATGGAGATATTTCACAGAAGGGTCTGTGAATATGAGCAATGTACAGCTGAGTTGATGGTGTCCATCTGCAGCGATAAGACTTCAGCACTATTGGGGAAGTACACCCAAAAAGCAACGTAATGAAAGCACGATGCTTCTGCATGCTCCTGGGACCTGCCTATTTGATCTTCAGCCTTGTTCCTATGCTGATGATCACTTCATGGTCAGAACCACTTATTGGGTCTACGTGAAGTAACATTAATGTAACTAGCTGCTTCTATCTGGAAGAGCTTTCGGCTTAGTGGTTTTTTTAAAAAACCTGTGCAGTGTAAGGAATAGGGTGGTCCCACAATACGCCTTCCCCCTGGAGAACCTGAACTCTCTTGTCTCTTCCAGTCTTGTTCCTCAGATTGGGATTTCCTGCAAGTGATAGTGAAACCTGCTCAAGTCAGCTAAATGGTCTGGTGAAATTTTTGCAGTCAAATTTTCACTTCTGAAACCTCAAGCTTAAAAACTTTGAGCATCCTGGGACAGATACAATGCCCGTAGAAGCAGACAACAATCAAGCTTTTGTAAAACCAGGATTTCTCACATGGTTAATGCCAGAATTTGTTTAAAAGTGACCCTTTAATGCAAATGTTGAGTGCAGATTTCCTTGGGGTGATGTAACATTAAGGGTTCACATGCGGCAATAGCTAGACCGATCATTAGACAGCAAAGGAGGAAAGAGCATCCTCAAACTTTCTACAAACTAATGCTCTTTCAGTTGTTATTTTTGTTATATTACCTTCATATAGGACATGCTATAGTACCTCATCATACACATAGGTATTTCAAAACCTTGATCGAGATGCAGTTTTGTAGCAAAATGTTACAGATTTTAAGTAAACTGTTAAATTGTTGTTGTCATTGTCTTGACTTTCGTTGTCTTGTATTTCATACAGCCAGCTGATGCTCAAATGTGTTTTGTGATTTTAATCTTCTCCCTCAGGCTTACCCACAAAACTCTACCACATACTTATTCAGCAAATTAACTAAATTATTTCCTTCCCAAAGAAAAGCTTAGATCTGCATGGGGAAGGCTGATGGGTTTTGGCAAAAAAGTCTGGAATTATGGAGTCACTGACTAACTGCAAATCAGCTACAACTATGGATCAAGGAAGTGTGGATTCAAAGAAGGCCATAGTGAGACAAATTCTGATTTTTTTTATAATTCGTACCTTCAGTTACATGAGCTGAACTACAATCAGACTCCTTCAGTTGCTCATGTCCACAGTACACCTAGTTATACACATGCAACACTGGTTATTTGCACCACAACCAACCCATTAGGTCAACTTCTTCCATTTACTACCTATTAAAGGTAGAGATTATAAGCAATATATATTAAAGAAAATACATAACTTCACTATGATTCTTTAGAATAAATTGAAGTTCATTACAACGAAAACCAGAACAAGGTAAATTCTCACTCAACATGTTGGGATTTGAGGTACTGTGGTTAAGTGGTAAGCGACCCTTCCTAGAGCTGTGAAGTGTAGCATGTGAGTCTCAGACAGCCTTGGAAGGACAACACTTTGATGGTCACACATCGCCATGCCAGTTGTCTCCCTGCCTTCCTTACAGGAATGCTTTATGGCCCTTACTTCCTAGGCCCAGCCTCAGTGCCTGTCCCACTTACAAAACCTCAGCACGAGCACCTATTCAGTCCTCTAGAAATAACATTGACCCACACTGCCCTCAGGCCAAAGGTGCAGAACCTCTCAAGCTAAGATTGCCTTTCCCCTGAGATTCCCCTTCCCCTTTTCCTCAGGGAGCCAACAGCTCTGGGTAGACCCTGTGGGACTTAATGGGGCCCAGCTGACTGAATGGGGATCACCCTTCTTTTAGCAGTGGTGGGAGAGTTTCCTCACTGCACCTCAGCCATCACACATGCGCAAGGGAAGAAGAGAAGTGGGAGTGCTGGATGTCACAGAGCTCACATGACCCCACACAGTGCTAATTTCAGTGCTGTTCCAGGGGCTCTTGGATGCTAGTTAAGGCTTGTGCCTTAACCAAAATTTTCAGTGCCTGTTGCTCTTCAAAACTCCACAACTACTGGGTGGCCTTTTAGGCAGATGCTGGAGAACATCCCCCATCACATATATCGGTGGAGAGATTGCCTTCCAGGGCAGGCTGTCTGCACCAGTGCTGGGGATGGTGATGGAAAGGGTCTCTGTTTTCTTCATTTTTAATGTAGGGATTTGAGTGGGAGCCGAATCCTGTCAAGTGTTTCCTGTCCTGCACACACCCTTGTCAAAGTACTCTTTGGAGAATACAGAAAGAGGATTAATGCTAATAGCTATCTGCCTGTCATTTGAAAATCTCAAGCAGCACTTTCTGGATTTTCCCCATGAATCTCTAACACCCAATGCTGCAATGACACCTGAAAGGAAACTTTGCAGGGAGTACTCTCCCACCAAACAACAAGGTGGACAAATGACCCTGCAGGGTATGGGTGTGGATCGTAGCCTACGCACCAGATGTGCTGAAGCCTTTTGGAGCAGGAAGAAGGCATGCATTTGAAGTCATTTTGCCATCAAAGTAGGTTTGCCCAATTCATTCCATTCAGTCACGTGCTATAATTCATTCCACTATGTGTTTTAGACACAGCCCACCAGGACTGCATTCATGTAGCATTGTTAGTAACATTGCTACCCAGACAGTCCTCCTTATCCAGCACCAGCACTTGGACTTGAAACCGTGTACCAGATATTAATTTTTTTGCATCAGGCTAACAGCTTCATTGGTCAGACCCTAACAAAGGATTCAATATTAATCCCATAGGAATCCCCAGTAGGAATGATTTCTGTGTTTTGTTTCAATAAATAAATAAATAGAAAAAATAAAAGAATTGATATGATGACCAAGAGCTCACAGATCCAAAACATAGCCCCATACAAGCTTCCACAAAGCAAGCTAACTCTATTGCACCTAGCTGCTCTAGACTGTGCTTTTTAACCACAAAAGTAACATTTGTAAAATAAAGATTTGTATTATACTAACAGCAAAGAGTTTCTCTTCATTTCAGATTTGTTTAGAGGTTTTGGGGAGGATGTTTTATAATGTTGTTTGGAGAATTTTGTTGTTTGTGAGTTGGGTTTTGTTTAACCTGCAAAAAATAAGACTTTTTTCTTCTCCCCTTTGTCACACTCTTTAAAATCATGAAAAAGGTCTGTTATATTTTCTGCTTAACATTCTTCACGATGTATGTTTTAAAATAGAGAAGTCACCAGCCACTGAGGTTCAGTGCTGTTCCTCCACAATTAAAAACTTCCATACATTTTGCATGCCATGCTTTAATTACTTGCATGAATTTTAACAAAGAAATGCAAAAAGTTTTACAAAATTTGCATCTCCACAAATCTCAATGCCAGCCAGACTAGGTTCCAGAAAGAAGCATGTAGATGTATTTCTAGAACACTGCTGAAAGCAAACATTGCATGAAGTAATCAATCAGGTACGAAGTGAAAAAAAGTGTCTGAGCCTTAACTGTGAAAAAAACAGAATATATCCAGCTCTGTCTCTGTGAAAGCAAATAAAATGGCAGAGAGCAGAGAAACTGGCTGGGCTTATAGCTGTGAAGGCGAGCATTCCCAGCCAGCCCCAGGCCAGCTGGTTTTTACTCTTTAATGGCTTCATGCCCTCTAATTAAGGTCTCCAAGTACAAGCCCTTTGAACAAATGTTTACATTTGTCTTGCTAATTCCCACTACTTAATAATCGGAGGCCCCTGCAGTTACCTCAACATGGGGAAGATAAACCAAAGACATCATTGTATAAGGGGTTTTGACACTTAAATACCTGATCTACATGAGTGTGAACACTTGCAGGTGTAAGAAATGAGTGAGCAAAACTGACAATGCACTTTTAAACTGCACGTAAAAATCTGAAAACACAACTGGTGGGATTATAAACTCAGGTATGACACGGTATTCTCACAACATTTAGTGCTTTTTAAAGATACCTCGCTCAAATTTTTCTTTAAAAACAATGAGTAACCCAGAAGAGAAGGAAAGGTGCCTTTTCCTTATGACAGTCATTTGCTGTCTGTGCTGCTGTCCTTTGAGCAAGTCATTACATCTCGTTTGGGCTATCTTTAGTCAAATAAATGGGTCCATGTCACCAGAGTGCTATAAACGAGCAGGCCCTTCAGCAGATGTGAGCCAGTCAAAGCTGGGTTTAGGGGACTACAAGAGCACCTGGACAGCTGAGATAGAGGCAAGAGAGTCAAGCAGATGACAACCAGGGAAAGACCTTCTTGTTCTGAATTACTCCTTTCTCTTGAGAGAGCACATAAAGCCACACCTCTAAGAAAGAGAGCAGAGAACTACAGAGAAACAGAGAGGTGTGTGGGAATTGGTAACACTGGTTTGTTGAACATTTCATTTGTGAGTTCTATTGATGCTGAGAAACATCATAAAACAATTCTTGTTTTGCCTACTTTGGAAAAAGAAAACCAAATCAAAAACAAAAGATAAAAGCAGAGGGAAAAGACAAAAGAAGCTAAAGGGGATGGAAAATGTGTCATGTCGTCTCAGGCAAGAGCTGAGAGTATGGCAATGCAGTGGAGACATGAAATGACTTGGTCAGAGGGCTGTATCACAGCAGATGTGGTAAGCACAGTTCAGCTGAGGGCTAACCCACCAAAGTATGCCAAGTACGACTGCCTGCAGCCATTCTGTCCAGGACAGCCAATGTGAGAAGCACACAACCCCACCACCAGTCACCAGCAAGGTGAAAGACCCTCCTCTTCCCACTCAGGAGAACAAGGGTCCCAGCTCTTCTCAACAGCAGGCATACCTTTATTTCCAGTCTACTAGGTAGGGCCAAGCCACAATATTTTCTTCAAAATTATGATGCCCATTTATAACTTAACTTGTAATGGGTATTTGCATTTTTTCCTTCCTGCTATCTTATATATCACATACCTGCCTAGAGCAAGATTTTATGGACAAATATAAAATTTCGATAATGTAGGTTTATTGTAAAAATGCTGGCACACTGTTACGAACACTGGACAAGCTGGCACCACCATAATTGAGCAGACATTTAAATTGGCAGTAGCTTGTTCTGTAGGATGGCCATTTGGGTGCACAACACCTAAGCCATTTCTCAACACCTCCTTATCCAGCCACTTTCACAAATTAAGTGCAAAAACTGCTTTTTGTAGTAGCAAAAATGAAATACTAGCGCTCTCACACTCTGCTCACATGCTCCATGCCAGGGGCCACATGCTCACCTCTACTAGAAACAGGCCAACAAAATGGCTATTGGTCCTTAAATCACAACATTTAAGGAGTCCTTCCTCTAACTGAAACTTGTGTTATGACTGTGGGAAGATACACCACCCTCTTCTCTGCTCTTTTTCCAAGGGACTTGCTTGTGTCTGTTCAGGGCAGTATTTCTCAATTCTGCTGCTTTCAGCACTGCCAACACCAGTACAGCTGTGCCAGCTGTGACATGCTAGCACTAATACCAAGCTACTCCAGATCCAAACACAAGGAGATCAAGATGGGCTGCTACAGGTCCGCCAAGAAATCCAACTTTTATGTGCACAGCAGGGATATCAGGCTCAGCTCCTGGGATATCAGGCAGCCAAGCAGCTTGCAGCCCAGTGCTGGCAGCATGGGGAAGATGCCTTATTCTGATGCATTTGCTGTACTGGCTGAAAGTACTCATTAAAGCCTCTTCTCTCATTTACCAGGTCCAGTTCCCAGCTCTTCCATCAAAGTCAGACCACACCTAGCCAGTGATCAGTCTGACAGTCCTTTTAAAACAAAATCTGTGGTAGCTTTTTGAGGAGGCAACTTCTAAAGTACTAAACCAACTATTAACAGCTGTACAGACTGATTGTTTGCTGGAAGATCCAAGAGACCTTGCTCCACATAAATCCCCTTATTTTTATTACTGAAGTGAAAAGCAAAGGCAAGCAAAAATCAATTTACTTGCCTGAAACAATGTCTTGCTTGAATTATATGTTCAAAAGCTTTTTGATACAAAATGGCAATGTTTTAAAATGGTCTTAGAAGAAAACATTATTTTGCAAATATTTTTTTAAACAGCCAAACAGGACAAAAATAAACTTCTGTAGTACTAATTGACATCACTGAATTCCCATTGTAATGCACACTGTGAAGTAGACCCAGCTCTGCAGAGCTGGTATGGTCACTATCTGCCTACATGCTCATTTCCTCCAGACACTAACATGGGTAAGCTCAGTTTGCTCAGACACTGATATTCAGTCTTTTTCCAGATAGGTGCTCTAGGAGTTCAAAGAGCCAGCCATCCCTCTGTCTTGAGATGCTGGGCTTTTTTCTCAAATGCCACTTCTGCATTTGCTTGCTCATTCTTGAGGAGCTCTGTCTCTTTCTTCTTTTGGTATTTCTCCTTATTGCATCTTTTTCTATCACCTATTTCTCTCCATCCCTCTGTATTGAATTAAACAATATCATTATGCAGTAAACAGCCCAATAACCCAAGTCAGCATATGGCATTCATAAGTTTTTATTGTGCAGCCCTAAATCTGTGACTGCCTTTGTTGAAATGTCCTGAACTTTGCAAAGGTCTGAACCATGTGATAAAGATAAGACCTCAACAGCAGTAGAAAACCATCCCATTGGAGCTGAATAGTCAGCCAACAGTCAGACACAAACTGTGAAGGGCAGGCAGGAAAGAGGCTGCCCAACTTTTCTGGGTCTACTCTATGCATGTAAATTAAGTCATACTCTGCACATGTTCCAAGTCTGCTCACACCACACAGAAAGCAGACATAAAGCACAACCAGCTTGTAGGTCCAAGCTCATCAGTCCCCCCGGCCAGAACATCTGGGCACAGCTGCTACAGAGCACTAGATATAGGACAGCAGCATAACACAGCCTGCTCACCAGGATCACTGTGATCATGGGAGAAATCCTTCCTTTTCTCTTTTCACTCATCAGTAATGAAGGAGGAATATTCTTAAACCTCCCCCCCACCCCCCCCAAGAATTATGCAAAACATTTTGTTATTGATCATTAGATGCAAAAATCCTCTCTTTAATGTGGCCGTTGAGTCTGACAGCTAATTTAGTTGTAAACACACTGAAAGTGGCAAAAAGAACAAGGAAGAAAAGCAAGGCACTGTCAATTCCTGTGTTATGCTTGGTGGTGCTACACAGGTTACACTGGGAGCTGTATTAGCATATGACCTACATTTTAAAATTAATTTTGTTCTCAAGTTAGGTGTTCAGGGTTTTTTACTCCTGCAGGCGATTGGTGTTATTGTATGTGTATTAATGTATCAGCTCCACCATGTGTTTCCCCTCCTCTCCAGTGTTTGCAAGGGAGATTTTAAGTAGCAGGGGGAGGGTCTTCTCATAATCAAGGTCCAAGCATTGCTGACTCTCCTGTTTTGCACACTGCAATACTCATGTCAGCAAAGTAGCAGTAACAACAGATGAGTGTTCACATGGGACCACTCAAAGCTCCAAGGACAAAGAATAATCTGTATTGGAAATAGAGGAGGAGGAAGAAACTAAATGAGAAGGCAGAACCAGTTAAGGTTTGCAAGGTAAAAAAAAAAAAAAAACACCCTATAAAAAAATCAAAAGGAGTAAAGATGAGAGTTGGAGGAGGGTTAGAAGAAAGGTTTCAGCAAGTCTTTGAAAGAGGTGAAGCACAAATTTTGAGAGAAAGTTGATATGCATAGCTAAAACTATTACCATAATAGATGTCTTTTTGAAATACTCTAATGAGAAACAAACTTTGCATAAGTGGGAACTAGTATTTGATTTCTGATCAGTTATTTTACAGGCAAGGCTACATATGGAAGTGTTAAAAGCTAGAATGACATTTATTTTCATAAATAAATGGTTTGGGGGATTATGACATAAAGACAGACAAACTCTCAGAAGCACTTTTAAAGACCCCTCGGGAAGTATGAAACTATCAGGAGGAAAACACAGATACACCAATTTTGAAACCTAGAAGAATGAGTGATTATAGCAGCTGTCACCCAGCAGAGCACTTAAAAATGACTTTCACTTCAGACACTGAGAAAAAAATTACAGAAATTAATACCAGTGACCAATCATCAGAGACAACACCATACTCACTGAATCAGTACTTCATAGGACATTAGAGGAGCTAATACAAACTGAAACAGGACTCTTCCACAACAAAGTAAGTCTTTTCTCTGAAGAAGAAACCCCTTCCTTCCCTATCTGGGAAACTTTGCTCCATCTACTATGCATGTTTCATTGCACATTGTAGTATTTGCATTACTTGTAACCAGCTCTAGAAAGTTTCTGTTCCTCATGTTAGGGAATTACTACCTCAGGTGTTAAATAGATGCTAAAATTATGTCCCTGGCCCACATGGCATCCTTGTCACTAAACTGGAGAGATATGGGTTTGACAGATGGACCACTCAATGGATAAAAAATTGGTTGCATGGCAGCTGTGATCAATGGCTCAAGGTCCAAGTGGAGAGCAGCAATGAGTGGCATTCTGCAGGGGTTTGTTTCTTGCAAAGTTAAATCAAGGATTTTTATTTTGCATTTGTAAGTTTACACTATAGTTTTTCTCTCTGTGGAGGAAATAGACCGTAATATTAATGCTCTATTATCATAAATGCTGAATTTAGTGGCTAAACTATATTCAAAGTGGATAACTTGTTGATGCAAACTGGCTGTCATATTTGTAGCATCTACAGCAGGACACATTCCTTGCTGTGTGCCCAGAGGTGTAGTACCCAATTAGAGGTATTCCCTGGGTCCCACCTCAATCATTCCCTAGGCAGAGACAGTAAGGACTGTCAGGCAACTCGGATCAGGCAACCTAACACAGAAGAACACATTCCATTATATGGCACCACAAGTGCTCCTCATTTGAGCAATGCTGTCATCTTGTTCAAAGAGCAGGAGCAGATCCCCTTGCTCATGTGACAGGAGGGGATTTGCACAATTCTAAAGCTGGGGCAACAGGGAATAGATAAGCATGACCAGGGGACTGCTCAACAGGGAGCTCCAGCAAGCCATACTCACCCACAGGCACCAGGATGATTTTTCCACTCTATACAGTATTCTCTAAGATGGGATGCCCTCTTTACATGGTAAAATTATTTATCTTCTTCGTTCTTCTCTTGCCTTTTTTCCCTCCCAATAAAGCTTGAATAATCTCTATACCTTTTGTGGGAACTATGGGTATTCTTTAATTTTCTTTTCTAAGTTTGCATAACTCCAAGATAAATTTAGCAAGAAACTCCTTCTGTAATGCCCTCAGGATAAAAAGAAGAAAAGTGAGATTTAAAAGTAAATGAAAGATGACAACTGAATCTTTAAAATCATAGAAACACTAATCCTTGTTAACTACAGCATCTCCAAATCACATGAGTTCACTGATCAGAGCACACTATTTGTCCTTCTAGGTAGAGAGATGTATTTTGAAAAGCTCCAGTGTGAGCCAGTAGTACTGGACTTAGAGGAAATAATTAAAATAACTGTAATCACTACCCAGAAATACTTACAATTTAATTAAAGGCAAGGTTTCTTTGTCAGTGTCTAACTACAGCTCTCTGTGGATGTGATTTTCAGAAGCACTGAAATTTCAGAGGGAATAAAGTAATTTTTGTCATTTTCTTTGCCAAGCTTCCAATTCATGAGAAATGCTGACTATATACAAGTATATCTTGTTCTCAGATGGTTTTTTAGGTCATTAAATCCAGTCCCTTGTTCCAGAAGTCAAACACATAATTCAACATTTTTTACAGATATGTACTGAAGTCAGCGCCAGCTACAGAGGTGTCCTTCAGCAGCAGCAGAGAAGGTGCCTGCAGCCAGGTGGTGATGCTGGGTCACACTTGGTCAGCTCTGTAAGCACCTAGTGCCACAGAAGTGAGAAGGTGAAGCTTGACTCTGAAGGAGCATTTTCAGAGGTTTGAAACAAATGCCTTTCCCTGCTTTTAAATATCATGTTCGGCAATGCAAACCAAAGCAAGCAACACTGCTGCTCTCACCCATTATCACAGCTGCTCTTGTCAAAAGATGATCATTATCATTGTATATGGGAAGCCAAATGAGCATTAAACAAATTCAAGCTTAGGGCTCTCTTTTTTGGAAGATAACATCAGATATTAGCCACCATTTCTCGCCTCATCACATGCTGATCTACTCAGTAATCAGGATTTTAATTACAGAAATCTGTCTCTGGGTATTTTCTTGCATAACTACTAAAAGGCATGAGCACACTGAACTTGACTAGAGTAGGGATGTGTTATAGACAAAATCCAAATCAGTATAAGGTTTTCAAACTCTCCAAAGTTCATGTGTGCTGAGATCCTTAGGTTTATATCGAGGTGTTTAAAAATACAGGTTTGTGGCTTTCTTTTTACTCTGACCCTGAAAAAATTTTTGGTAATTGGAGACATATGCAAATATCTGCATATGCAGACACTTGCCAGCATTATATGAAAGGAGATGTTTATGTTGGCAGTTTGCAAAGCGCTGGCTCTCACCTTTGAAAGCTTTTTGCAGGGAAAGCTGATGAAGGATCTGACCTGTGACCTTCAGCTCCTCACAGAACAACTTCAAGCAGTTCAGAAGTCTGCTTACTTCAGATAAACACTCTCCAACTTGATGGCTTAATAGCCTCTGTCTGGTGAGCCTTCAGCCTGAACCAGGCAACCTCTTGGGTTCAGGCCCTCTCATAGGTTTCAGCATTTTCCCATTCACACTTCCAGTCCCAAACAACCAAAAAGAGCCTGACATTATAAAGATTAAAAACACAGATAAACTCAGCTCTGTTGCAGCAGGGAGCAGAGGCAGTGGTTTAATCCTTGTTCAAGCATAAGGATCTTGCAAACCTCTCTATGGTGTCCGTGTTCCTGTCTCTCCAAGGTACTGGTTTTCACAGTGATACATGGGCAGCAGCTACTCAGTTTTCAGCAGAGTATCCAAAATCAAAATTTGAATTTCTTTTCTCAAAACCCAAAGTCTTTACCTGATATTTTGACAGCCTATGTAAAAACACTACTGTTTCCATGCTTCAGCACCAGTTAACATGACGGTGTCAAAATGCTTGCTTCTTCTACTTCTGTTCCATGAGTAGATGCCATACTAAGCCATTTTCTCTTACATTAAGTACTCTGTTCATTTGCATTAATTTTTGCACAGGCTTAAGTTACTATGGAAAAAAATTAAATAATGTTTGCTAAGGCTGGAGCAAAAACAGTTTCAGTCCTTGAGATGCCTAAGGCTTACTAGCATACCACATGAGCAGCTGACAGCACCCTAATCTAGGAAAAGCTTGGAACAGAGCTAGACTCTGAATGACCCAGTCCAAGAAAACATGATGTGACACAAGCATCAAGCCCGTCCCACTGCACAAAAATTAGTTCAGTTTAAATTCTTCATTAGCCAGCTTTTACTACCAAATACAATATACAGATTAAATTAAGATCTTCAACAAGGTGATTAAAAGATGGATTCAAAGAATGCAGGGAGGAAAAAGCAGACAGTGACAATTAATAGACATAAATACCCACAGAGACAACTGAGGAACAGTTTTTGTGATACAGCATAGTGAGTTTGGAAGGCAGAATGTTGTGACACAGGGAAAACAGAAGTTCCCAAGCTAATTATTCTTGGCAATTTGCAATCTTTTACACTTTATTAGCTTCCATTATTTCTCTCCTCAGTGCCAGCTCCCATCTCTTTCAGTAGTTTCACAAACAGGAGTTTTTCACGTCTTAATATATTTAGGAGCGTTGTTCCAGATGCTGTAATTCCAAAACTCAAAAAAAATTTGCAAGAGATGGGCTTCTAGTATAGGCTCTCTGAGTCTCTCCTTTGAAGAGTCTGTCTCTGCATTCATGGCAAGGGAGATTAAGCTCCTAGTCATCACAATTCCAGTGCCTGAAGCCAGCTGATGCAAAGCCTCCCTGCTCCAGCACCACTCCCGTTCTCTTTAGCACATCCCATGCACAGCACTCCACATGCCAACTTGGAAGGTCACAAGGAAGACTTTCAGTTCACATCCAAAGACATGACTTAGAGCAATGCTGAGCACTTGCCAGCTTACATCTCTGAAGGCAAGGCAGAGGGACTGCTGGAGATAATTCAAAGACAAAATTATAAACAAAGTTCGTAAGTCTTTTGCAGCAATACCTTGCTGATGCAACTGCATCTTTCAAAACTGACTGAATGACATCCCCACTTCCATACTGGGAGAGCCAAGCAGCAAGCAGGCAAAAAACACAACTCCCATCAAAGCCAACTTCTCTGCAGTAGAGCAGAACTCATAGAAAAAGTCAACAGTCTTGGCTTGCTTTTAATTTTTATAACATACAGCTTGTCCTAGTTTATACAGGCTGCAACATTAGACAATTAGACATGCTGAAGTATCATTATTCGCCTGACTTGGAACTAAACATCCTCTGTCTTGCTCCCCTTCTCCCACCAAGTGTGGGCCCTTATCCTCATTTTTGCAACTCTCACAGAATAGATGCCCCACAAGGATAATTATTCCTCTGTTTATTTGTTTTAATAGCTGTATTTTCTAAATTAAAAATGACATTATTTCTCAACAATCTTATTTGCAAATTTTTGCCTAGCAGATTTCTTTCTTTCAGTATTCTATTTTCCCTCTTTGTAGGGAAAGGAATTACTTGAAGTTAAGATTGCCAAATTTAACCTCACAAGCTAAATATACCATAGAATTATGATGTTTCTTGAAAGTTACTAACCTTTTGAAGAAAGTGTCAAAAAACAGGAGAAAGGAGGGTTGGAGAAAAATCAACAGCTGCAAATACTTTATAAAGAAACCCTACTAGAAGGTTTACAGCTTTTTCCCAAGGCATAGAAACAATGCTTCCCCTGTGACCTTGAATAAAATTAATATAACGGAAGGATCACAAACCACCAGATACTTGTAAAATGTCTAACTCTTGATGAACTTTGCCAGAAAGACTGCACTTGTGAAACTGCACAATATCTAGCCAAGCACTGAAATGCTGTACATACAGAATACTTGAGAATGCACATTGGAAACCCTTTTTCTTTAAGTTATTTTAAATTATATGCTTTAAGGCAACATGAGTATCCCATACTCATGCCAATGAATCAGGTCATGTGATCATGTGTTCCTATTTATTTACAATATCAGATAATGTTGGAGAGACTTTTAAAATTGCTTTGCTGTGACTTTTTGTCTAAACCTACACTGCATTAGTTACCATTAATACTGCTCTGTAGCACCAAATGGCAAGAAAAATAGCCACTTATTTTGAAAAATGCCTAAAAATGACAGTACTTTAACATCCATCATCTTGCTCCTTGAAGCCCTAAGGAGTTCTTAGCCTGCTTTGGGAGGCTTAGAACAGCTATCACTAATAGCAGATATACCCTATTTTTAGATCCACCTGCTTGTGACATATAGCTTCCTAAAACTAGTTTCAGTTTATCCTTAACTTTTTTTCTTTTTTGAACATCAGGCATTTGTAGTAGAGGGGCAGGTATGAGAAAGAAATCACCCAGGGTACAATTTCTTAGCTAGACACTTAGGTTCTTTTCCTTAAGATGCACAGGTAAGTTTTGGGGACTTTATTAATGTAATTGCAAAAGCAAAGCAAGTGAAAAAAACCTAAGTGTGATTTACCACGTGAAGTTTATTATGCCAAACACTGGAATCCGTGGAGCATTAAAACAGAGAAATTACTTAGCCTGAAAATTTAGTATCTTTTCCTATACATTAAATAATACTAACTGGCAACTAGTTTATGAGCAACCCTTGTGCTAGGATGAGCCTAATCAACATACACCTTTTCTGACATGACCTGTGCATTAGGGCTCTATCACTTCTGAGGATCAGTATCCCTGAAACTGAACACAAGTGTTTCCAAGCTGCCCAGACTAGAAAGAGTGAAGAGTAGTTCAGCATATCCAGCCCAGACAACTTCAAGTTCTGCTCAGGGCCCTTGCAATTACTCCAGAACTGGATTAAACTATGGATTTATTTGGAAAGTTCACAGCTTCCCTGTCTCAAGGGAGACTAAATAGCTCATGCTCACTGTATAGCTCAAGAAGCAGTATCTTCTCAGGCAAAAGCTGGTGAGTCTGCTGCAGCTGAGCTTAGCATTTCAGAGCCTCCTTATTTCTTTAATCCATCCACCCAGACAAGGGACAGTAGTACTTGGAGTTGAAATCTTCAGGGATTTCTTCTCCAGGTTGAACAATTGTGATGCTTTGAAGATCTGCTATATTTTTACTCACATTTGTCCAGTAGAATAATCACATCTGAGCAGAGATATGGTCACAAAGGGACCTACTTTTCTCCAGAAACCATGGGTTAAAATGACCAACCTCAGAAAACTGCAGCAATTAGTTAAAAACCAGTCAGGTTGCAATTACCCACAAAACATCAGGAATTACATTACAACCTCTTGTGTCATTCCCAGTTTCTGGAAGCTCAGCACAGTGCTGCCACTTGCAGATTCTGAAGGGTGGGGAGCCTAGCAGGCTGCCCTTGCATCTGCGCTCTTACCTCTCCTGTGTAGACTTCCTGCAGCATAAGGGAACAGGATGTTCATCCTTAGTCAGCCACCATCTGTAGCCAAAGCATCAGATGGCAATGAAATAGGAGAGGGGAGCTACTCTTCTCTTCCAACCCTATTTTTCCAACAAAATGGAGGCAATATTCAAGGCATGAGATGAAAGAAAAGATGACTATTGTAGAATGCAATTTCTATCTACAGATTCAGGTGGCCAAATGTTGCTGAAGTTCACAGATGGACAGACTCAGGGGTCCTCGGTGCCCTATTCGTGAACACTCCTTAAAAGTCAACTATCAAAAAAGCTACATTTGTCTGCAAGAGAGGTCATCATTTGAGGCAAAATATATTTTTATATAAGACACATCCCAGAATAAAAATATGCAGACAATAAAGGGATATTATGCAGAAGAAAGAAATAGTCCATTCAAGTGAAACACTATTTCAAAGTCCCATATCATTGAGGATCATGATTAAAAAAAAAAAAAAGCCTGCTCTGAGTCGATTGGTGCAGATTTTTTTCCATAAGGATCTCAGTAGCCAGTCCATGAAACTGTTTAGTTGCCATAGGAGGTCAGTAAGAGTTTAACTTAGGGACTATTTTACAAGAAAACTTGTTTCAAAAGAGCAAGACAGAAGAACCCAGTGAACAGAAAATCTGGTCTTGTGTATTTCACCCACAGCCTTTCTAGAGCATGCAATATGATGTGTGATTGCAGCATGACAATGTCTCATGTGGACATGCACTACAGACTCCTTCAGCCCCAAAATTAACCTGCATACAGATAACCAAGTATTCAGCAGCTTGAGCCCTGTATTCTTCCAACACTACACAAGTGCTCAAGGAAGTTAACATGATTTGGATGATAGGCCACAATTTTTTGCAGGTTCACAGACCTCTGGAGGAGAGTAGCCTTGATGGCCTGTTTACTTGACACCATAGCCTACTTCACAGAAATGGACTGGCCCTAATTAGTAAAAGATAATAAAAAATAAATTTGGCAGAATTATGTCAGCTCCAGGTTTACAGTGGACTAGGCCATGGAGCGGAGTGCACTAACGGAGACAAAAGAACTTGGAGTACCCAATTCATTCTTTTACACCTTTCCTATCTTTAAGTGTTATTCTTGGACCAATTTTAGGTATCCCAGACTGTCTCCTGCACTTCTGGAATTTAATCCTTCTTATTTAGAGCTAATCTCTAGCATGTCTGTCCCACATAGCAGTGTAAACAAACCTGGAGTCAATGGGACTTTTCCATATTCTTGGGCAGGCAGAAGCAACTTTGTATGCTTTTAGGAATCCTTTGATAAAAGTCATCCCACAAACACAGAGTAATAAAACAGGAAGTCAATGTAGTGCTCTCAGTTGTGCCATTTGGCTCATATTCCATCTTTAGTCCATATTCTTCAATTAATATTACAGGTTTATCAAGCATAAAAGAAATAGTTATTAGACTCCCAATATATTAGAATTCTATCTATCTGCAAAAGTACATATTAATGAAACAGAAAAATTAACCCTTAGCAGAGACTATACATTGCATCTAAAAAGGTATCACTTCTGAATTACATTGGAGATTGATAGAGTTTTATACAGTATTTAGTCATGGATAAATAATGCAATTAATCATGTGCATGTGAATTTGCAGAAGAGAGAAAGAATATTATCCCTTCATGTTCTGTAACAGTGGCAACCTTAGGTTAAATATAATTTCAAAGTGTTCCTTAGCTGAATCTCGTATTCCATTCTTTTGAGGAAAGCAGTTGGATCCCACTTAAAAGACCAATAATCCTGCAAAGAGGAAGATCACATTACCACAACTAAGAAACACTTCAACAATCAGTTATTAGGAAACATTTACCAACAGGCCTGGCATGCTCTAAAATAATTTAACATTATTTTATAGTAGTTGCAGGATATGTTGCCATTCAAATCACACACTAAGCATGAGAGAACAGCTCCCAGCAAGAAAAGTCTCTTGGGAGAAGCTCCAAGGCCCTCACCACAATAAGACACTTCAGAATATGTCCCTTACATTTGACATTATACTGGGACTTGGATTACAAGAATAGCTGATTTTTCAGGTTGACAACAAAACAGGGAGGACGGGAGAGGGTCTTGACTGCAACCCCTCTGAAACTTTCATTTTTCTTACAACAGTCAAAGCAAGCCTTTGGGCACAAAACTATTTCAGTACAAAATGTTTCATTTGAGGGGGCTTGGAGAAGAATCAAGTGAAGAAAAGGGCCAGATGCACAGAACTGCAGAAGGCCACTGCATGTCCCACTTACTGAGAAGTGGTTAGAGCACTCAGCCTGTCTCAGATCCCTTCTCTGCCTGAGAATGAATGACTACTCGTTGTGTACTCAGCACTATGCTGGCTAGAGGCACTTAGAGGTACCCTGGCACTACAGGAGATGGACACCCAGAAAGGTGGTGCTGTGGGTCACTACACAGTCCAATATAAATCAGGAACAAGTTCACAGAGGCAGAGAACAGCTCTGTCTTAGCAGTCTCACAGAGGGAAGCTGCCTCTGAAATGCTTAGCTTGCAGCTTTCCCCAAATTACAAGTTTCACATATAAAATACTTATATACTGGAAGTAATCAGTGGAATCTGATATTTTTTCCTCAGTCAGGAATCAGGACAGTTCCCCCAGAGACAGAACCTCTTGATTCTAGACTTTGCTACATCCTCTTAGCATCAGGAAGGAGGACCGAGGGGTGCCCTTGTTCATCATCTTCCCTCCTCCTCCCCACATCTAGTACGGTGCTAGAAGGCAGCAGCTGTAGGTTGGCATTTCCACAGCACCATCTCCTACAGCAAACAAGATGAACAAAATCAACCCCTTGAGAGCAGCCCTCCACTTAACACTTACCCCCACTGCCACCTCAACCACCACTTCCCCCCGCTATACATCCTGTCTTCCCAAAAAATCCATTATAAGCTGGATAACAAACTTTACCTAGAATATCAAAAACTTCTAACTTGGGGGAAATATGACCTTTCCTCTACATTTCCTTCAGTCTGCTTTTGGTGCTCCCTTCTCTGAAGGGGTGACTAATTTGGAGGCAAACTGAGGGCAGGGGCCCGCAGGCCACCCCTGAAGAAGGCAATGTCCACAGTTTAACAAGTGACCTGGCTAAGACTCGCCTGCTCATGTAGCCATCCCAACCTCCTGAGGCCTTCTACTTCTGTTCTCATGGGAGGAGAGGGATCAGACTCCCCTTTTCACGCTTGGGAGATTAAGCCTTAAGGATAGACTGTTGTGCTGTGTTATTGAAAATACCAGCCTGCCAACTGTATCACTCACCACAGTAACATGTTCCTGCTTTGGCATTCCAAAAAGGCTTCTGTGACCCTCCCTCAGCACGTTCTGCACCCCAGTACTCTGTAACCTCCAGAGAGCATTGATGTCCCCTAATGAAAACAAGCCCTTCCTTTTCCTCACTGTGGGACAGGCACTGTGACTCAGCACAAGCTACTGTGTGAATGAACATGGTGGGACAGGTCCACCTTGACACAGATAGCTCCTTGGCACCTTTCTGGTGGTGCCAGAGAGCACTGATGGGATCTCAAGTGTTCCTTATGCCTGATTAAAGGTATTTTTGTGGTGCTAGGGACCTGTAAAGTAGCCTCAGAATAAATTAAATCAGGCTGAGCAAGGACAGAAATGCTACCATGGTATTTCTGTGGGAACTTTCCCAAAAGTCATCTCCCACTGAAACTCTACTCTGCTGATGCTGGTTCTGCTGGTCACATGTGGCTCCCAGACCTTTTCAGCTCATCAGCCTCTGAACATATGTGATGGCGTCTCTGTGTGGTGGAAAAAAAAAAAAAAAGGAAAAAAGAAAAAAGGTGGCTCCGCTTCCAACTCCACAAAGGATATAAGCAAGCTGTGTATGCTTCTGCAGCCCATGTCAGCCAGTAAAATTAGATCCTTACATCCCTCTCCCTTGAAGACAAGTAACTAGCTACACATCAGGCTGTACAGGGCTCTGTCAGAGGCACGAGTGCAGCAGGGAAGAAGAATGCTGGCTTGGTTCTGCCATTGCCAAGGTCTTTCCGACAGCTGGTCATCTTGGAGAGCAGCAGTGAACAGTCTGCAAGGGCTGTTTGGAGATATAATGAGCACTTCTCAAATTATTATGGTATAAATACATATATAGTGCTTTCTTTTAATTATGGCTCTCTGATGAGCTTTTTTTCAGTAAAACACAGGAATAAAATACCTGCACATTTGTAATTCTTTTAAATTATAGATTTATTTTTGTTTGCTTTTTATTTGTTTTAAGATGAAAGCAAACAGTCCAAGGTTATCCTGAAGAGAATCTAGGTATGTGAAGCTTTTGTTAATTCCATCTACAAGGACAAAATAAACTTCAAACTTTTTAAAGGCTGTTTCATACCATAATAAATGCAATAGAATCATCTGATTGCTCGAGATGGGTCAGATTGGCTAATTTTCCATAGATATGGCCAGTACTGTCTCTGGTGTCTATTCTGAAGGCTATACTCAAGCCTTTTTACAGAACTGCTACCATTCCATGCAAATTCTTTTGCAAACTTTATTAGAAACATTCACTATGATCTTTTTGCCCTCTGTACCTGTGTCCCCAGCAAGAGGGAAGTTGACTGGGAGTGCAGAGACCAATGAGCACTTCTATGGAATATAATCTGAGGATGCCCCAAAGATTGTGTCAATCCAGACATTTGCTGACCCTGACCCTTTTTTTCTCCCTTTAAATTAAGTCCAGAGCACTCAAGGAAAAAAAAAAACAAACCAACAGTAAAAATCCTCCTGAAAGGGTTAAATTTTTCCCTTACAGCTTCTCTAAGTGGAACTTATATTCTCAGTCTGACTTAAGGATATGGAATAGAAAGTCTGCCAACATCTGTTGTGGTCAGAGACAGATAAAAGAGACTAATTCAGAGCTGGAAGAACCTATGTACAGTACTCTGTGTTGCATTACCCTTTCCATAAAAGCATGCAAAACAGTATTCGATAGTATGGGAGATGGAGGCTCACCTAAACTTCTTCACTGCAGAGACCCAGGAGTTTCACATGTTTATAGGTACCCCCATCATCTCACAGAGAGCACAACATGGAACAGTTAACTTCTAACTGGGGAATACCAAGCTAAGAATACTTCAGAAACACTGAGTATGTAATCACACTGCTATATAATGGAGGTGAAGGAAAAAGAAGAGAGACAGATGATTTATGAGCCTGCCAAGGATGGGAAAAGATAGCATGGAAGAGATTAATATTCTAAGTAATTTTGAAAGTGGATTAGCCCAAAGTTTATTGAGGTAGCCTGATCAAGAGTGGAACATGGAGACATGAAGAAAAGCTAATGCAGTTTCTTTCACACAAACTCAGTTATTAAACACACTTCATGTAGACAAGCCTACAACTTACTGAGATCAGCAACTGTTTACAAAGAAGCCAACTGCATTATGACAACATATGATGGGCACACAGTCAAAGCCAACTCAAAATCTACACACTGCAATACTACCATGTCTGTCTTTACTTTTGCCAGAACTGATTTTACTATAGGAAGGGAACTTCAGTATATGAAGTGGAATTCAAATAACAGCTATTTTACTAAAGGAAGGGAAATCACAGGCAGGCAACTTGATTACATTACAAGCGAGACTGAAGCCCACTGTTCAGTATCTAAATGATTTGGTGCATGCTCTGCTGTCTTTATTCCAAGGAAACAGCCAGTAAAGTCAGTAAAAGCTCTGCCCAAGGAAGGGCAGCCAGCCTGACGGTTGTATTATAGAACAAGATCTATACCTCACCTTTTGGTTGCATCTGTAGGGAAGATTCAGGCATAGGACTAAAATTCCCCAGGGCAGGGGGACCATGGCATGCAATCTGTCAAAACCTCAACAGTTTAGATAAATTCTCTTCTAGATACCCCAACCATTTTAAAATTCACTTTGCACTTCTTGGTCTTAATAGCCTGCAGAACCTCACTGAACATTTATCCTTTGATACTGAAAACTCAGTTGGCATGGACATACCAAGATCCTCCAGCCCAACTGCCTGACCAAAAGTTAACACAAATTAAGGGCATTGTGCAAATGCCCCTTATCACTGACAGGCTTGGGACACAAATCACTTCTCTAGAAAGCCTATTATGGTGTCTGGCCACCCTCTCAGCTTCCTAATGTTAAGCCTGAAGCCTCCCAACACAGCTTTATCAGATTATAAAGCACTGGTTTCCACCCAGCACTGGATCAATAATTAGGAATTCTTAATAAACACCAGTTTCTTCTCATTTACTTTTAATTGCATATGCCTTTCACTAAACAAGTGTAAATTTAAAGGCTGGCTTTGCTAGCTCATCCACCACATTGCCAAGCTTTTTATTAAATCAGATTTTTTTTTCTACTCAATAGCACAATTATGTATTAAATACAAAGAATTGTTAAATCATATTTGTTGAGGTTTTACCACCATTGGAGACACATATTTTGCTACATTAAAAGCTTCAAAATATGTTTTAAATTATTTATAAGTATTTATTTTGTCATACTGTTTGGTTTGAGTTTTTTGGCAAATATAAATATGCTTTGAATAACTGATCTTTACTTTAGATGCATGGAAATCAATTATTTAAAACATTTTGAGGTTTAAACAACTATACCATATCTACCTCTTCCATAATCTCAGCTTGCATGTATTAAAATCAAGATGTATGCTGCCACTTAAAGACAACTTGCTACAGCTAAATGAAGTATCTGATAGAGCTCTTAGATCCCACTGACTGTATCCCAGTTAATAAGCTCAGGAAGCTGATAGCAGCCTTTGTGCAAAATGTGATCCAGTACGATTTTGCCATCCCAAACCTGCCAGGCTCTAGGTCTGTATTTCCGTGACTGCGATGGCAACTCCTTGCAAAAAGGCAGGGTCTGAGCAAGAAATAGGAGGCTTTAGCACACCACACAAGTTCTTCATGTTCCACAGTCCAAACCAGGCTTATCTGGAGCCAATTTATCACATGTAATTTATAGCAGACCCTTGCTGGAACAACTTGCACTCTTGCGGCGCTTCAGATGTACGTCCAATAGCGAGCTGCCACTCTGGATGAGTGTTAATACACAGGTCCAAGTACAAAATCCAGCACCCAGAGACACCAGGTGGCTCTTTAGCTCTCCTTGAGACAAGCTGAGCCCAGAGCTCAACAGCTGGGCTACACACATCCATGGATGTACCAGGATGTATCCCTCCACAGGTTATTTTCTTCTTTTTAAGACTTGACAGTGTTCTTCAATAAATACTGAGATAAAATAATAATCAGGTTTTCAGCCTAAGAAATTTGGGGCTTTAACTTAGCTATCATTCTAGAAGAACAGACCTGGTCCTTAGAGATGTTGAGCACTGGATATACATAATGGAAGAAATGCATGAGGAATGTACAGTTTTCTCATGAATCTGTAGGACCCCAGTAGCCTTTCACAGTGTTTATGAGCATGAAATTCAGAAGGCACTATCTAATAGTCCCTTATATGTCTCATGCCCAATCTATAAGTTGCATACCTGAAGCAATAGCAGCCACTCAGGAATATCTGCCATGTGTGAGGGAGCAGTGTTTTGGAAATCACACACTAAAGGCACAACCCCAGTGCACCCTGCAACGCAGTGCAGGCACCCAGCTCCCAGAGCAGAAGCAGCCCAGACTAGGCAGCATCAAGCTGAGCAGTTGACCTCTCTATCAACACTGAAAGAGACCCAAAATAAGCAGAACTTGGATAATTTTATTGCAATTACAGCATCAGAAGTCCTTAACTAAAAAAACGAAAGTAACATTCCTGTTAATTTTTCTTCAGAATGGTAGGAGTAGCTTTTGTTCAACCACTGCCAAGCTTTCTAGATATTAATATACAGAAGGTAGATTATATTCCTCTGCAAGTATGCACCACTGTACTATCAAAAGACAACTTTTAGCAGTCTCACACCACCCCTGTATCCTCACTATTTTCAACAGGGAAACAAAGCCTAACACCAAACAGGCAGGGAGCAGAATGGTGAACACAAAGCTGCCATGTCCTAGATCACCACCCTAATTTCTAGAGCATCCTTTTGGCTTGAACAGAAGGAAGCAGCTCCCTCACACTGCATGGCCAGCAGTTCCTGAACTGCCAAGCAAGACACCACACTTGCAGGACAACACAAGCCTCACCAAATTTAAAACAAGTAGATTTTCCTCGGCTGAATATGCAAATGGATTATGCCAACTACATGTCAGGTTCTTAGTTATTCATTTTAACAGCCCCCCTCCCCTCTGGGAAAGGACAAGAGATCTTTCCTGGATAGTTTTTGCTAAAGTAGCAGAAATTGATAGAGCATCAAGTATAGTATCAGTATTTAATGTTCTCATATTGCAAACCCTCAGCCACACACAGCAGTCTCCCCAGCTTTGATACTTATCAGTGAAAAGAAAGTTCTTTTAAATCCTCACACCGTCAAAACACCCCACCAGAGAAAGCCTGGAGGATACCAAGGAGAAAGGACAAAGCTGGATTCATTATTTTTTAACACCAGCCCACTCTTTCAAATCAGTTGATACTTCTGAAGGCTGTTTGAGTGGTAGAACTGTTTCTAGGCTATTAATTTGGTGTAAGTATTTACTCTGAATAATATTTTTGTGATTCAGCTGCCAGATCTCTTTTATCTGTAGCAATTTCCAGTTAGTAGGTGTCATTTGCACATTGCTTTACATATATTAAGGTTTTATGGATTAGCCGTGTGTTTCCCAGCTTTGTAACAGATTTCCAAGCCTTTTGCAAGAGCTGATTCAGCAATAGGACACCATAGGCTACAATATCATCTAACAAATCTTGGGCAACAGATATGTATTTTGACTTTATCCCTGACACTGCATCAGAGGTGTAAAGCATTAAGAATACCAGCTTTAGGAAAAAAAAGCAGATGTTTTTGCTCCCATAAGACCACATATTAAAATATGAGTTAGTAATGGAGAACATGCCTGCAGCTTTCCATGGACTGCCACCATTTTAAACAGCTAAAATAAAGGAACGCCTTTTAACTCTTTAGCCCTTGCATCCATGGATTTTATGGCACTTTTTACAGTCTGCCTCTAACACCACCTCTACTTGGCCCCAAGCAGCCACACAAAGCAAGAACCAAGCCTCAAAATGCTTGCAGCTAAGCACAAAAGAAAAATTATCTCAGGGGAAAAAACCTTGTAAGACCAATAAATACTATGCTCCCATTTCACAGATGGATAGAGAGACCTCTCTGTGCTATATTTAACAGACATAGCCTGCAAAGTAATACAGCACAGGCTTTATCCAGACTGGGGATCCACACAAGTCAGAAAACACAGAATTGACTCAGTTCTTCAAGCAAGCGTTTTTAAAAAGCCCCAAACTTCCAGTTACAGCAGACTTATACCAGTTTAGATAACGCTTACCCCCTCCTCCTTTTTCAAAGCCTCAGCTTTCTCCATTGTGCATCAAGGAGGGCAGCAATCACCCACAGCAGTCCCTACCCACAGCACAGCAGGAAAGAAGGGAACCCACTTCCCCAGCCCCTCAGCCCTTTATAGTTTGTTTTGCCACCTGGTGTGAGACCCAGCTGGGATGAATCCTCCGGAACTGCTCCATCCAGAACACCAGGCTGTGTAATTCATGCAGCCTCATGGCTGTCAGAGTAGAAAAGGAGCCAATCCATCCCCCACTGCAGTAGCAATTCTGTCTGCTAACCAGGGCAGCAGCAAATTTTGCAGCAGGCCCAGAAGAAAAGTGTTATGAGCTCCTTGAAAAACTCCTGCAGAAATCTTTCTAATATTCTTCAATTTAAAAAAGCTACTGCCTCTCCTGCATGAATAACACCTTCCCAATGAAGTCCTGCTTGCAGTCAAAATGACACTGGTACTTTGTTGGCACAGACCTTTCACAAAGACCACAAAAAGAGTTGAAAGTTTTCAAACTATAGGGAAGCACCAACATTTCCCCATGGAAGAGAAAAAGCTATCAGCAGCAGCCTAAAAACAAAAGGGTTGAAGTTTGTTTACAGTACTTGACTGTGAGAGCAAACTGGGCCACACATTTAGAGCTGGATCCTGCTCCCTGACTGTACAGCTATTTTTAACTTCTGTGTTCTTATAACAAGTCTGCTATGAACTCTGCTACAGCTCCTCATACAAAGAGAATTCAGAGACTTTCAGCAAGGCTGCCATGTTTTAGATTAGATGGCAATTTTATCAGAAAAAATGACAAGACAAAAAGTGGCTTCTCTTACTTGGCAGATACATGCCCTGTGTGTATTAGGTTATAACTTTTTCATGCTGGTGACGAAATACAGTCCTCTTGTTTTTGGTTGTTCAGCCTGCAGAGCTGGTGGAGCTCAGAGAGAGAGAGCATCCATATCTCACGGCTTTCCAGAGCACATCTGTATGAAACTTGAATGGTTTGTTTTCTGGTTTGGGTTTTTTTTTCTGGGGGAGTTGTTTGGTTGGTTTTTTTTTTTTTTTTGGGGGGGGGGGGGGGTGGTGTTGCTGTTTGCTTGGGTTACTTTTTTATATTTCTGTATGTAACAAGCACAGGTGGATCTGCCCTACAGCTGCCCAGCTGCACTACTGTGTGTCCAGAAGCTCATCCCATCCAGGACCCTCAAGATCTGTTCAGCTACCAGTAGGCAAAATGTCATGGAACTCACATTGAAGTTAAATTTATGACATTCTCACATAAATCCTTTGCCTTCAACAGCTAGGGCTTTGAACAAAACTTGTGAGATTCATGATAAAAGTCACCAGGCATACAAAAATGTCACTGAGGTTAAGCAAAAGCTTCTCAAGAGGGAGGCCTGCAAAGTAAGTGTGTATTTTGGCCACTGCACGACCTCTGTCCTTTGGGCCTGTTGCCACAACAGCCAGCTTTGCCTCCCCCTGACAGTGAAGCCCAGTGCAAGCAAAGGTGTCACAAAAGTCACGGTGGTGACCTCCACATGTATTGCACAGTGCATTGCTTCTAAGAAAACCTGGCAGAGGTGGTACAGGTGGTCCAGGTCTGGGTCCAGGTCCCTGCAAAAAAGCAGAAGAGGAGAGAGGAGGAGCAGCCCTCCCTGTCCAGGGATATTTGGGTCAAACTGGTCTTGAAAACGGGCAACACTCCTACAACCTCTGTTCCATGTGTTTGTTTGGTGGCATGTACAAGCAGTATTCCTCAAAGCTGGCCACAACACAGATGACAGATGCAACTGAGAACTCTGTTCCTTCCCAGTGGCTCCCTCCAGAGTGTAGCTTTTAGCTTCCAGAACTTTAGGGGGAAGCTTTATTTGGGGGACAGTGAAGGTGTTGATAGCTTGGGGTTTTTTTCACTATCGACATGATTTCATTAGATTCTCTAAGATAGAAAACTTTAAAAATAAAGCAGCCAAATACATAAATAAAAGTAGAGAAAAAAGAAAAAGAATGATGTCACCCTCAAGCAGTTCCATCAAGGGATGACATTTTAAATCACATCATGTCTCACACCCATTTCTTAGTGCAAAATAAATCACTTGAACAGAGTGCAAGCCAATTTTTACTTTAAAAAATGTTGTGTCCTAAGGCTCTCTTCTTGAACTTCAAAAGCATACTTCATAATTACTCTACCTATCAAAGGAAACTCAATATTTCACCTCCAACCTCCCTCTGCTTGTGTTATAATTTTTAATTGTTAATAAATTATATTAATTTTAAACTGGTTATTCTCTCTTGAAATTACATCTTTCAAATGGGTATGCAAACTTATTTTAAATTAACATATTTACCTGAAAATTATATATCACTAATTTGTTTATGACTTTTCTTGCCTCTTAATTCTTGTATTAGGATTTCAGTCTTTGGTTACCTCATTTAATTTTATTTGAAAACGGTTGTCTCAATTTAAGAGTCAAAAGCTATTTCATAGAGCTTGAGAACTCTGGCAAGCAAAAACTTTTATTTATCTGGCATATTTATATATTTTTATTTGGAGTCATCATTATGCACTGCAAGGTCTTTTGTCATTGCAAGATTTAGACAGATGGAAAATGTGGAGATCTTGTTTGCAATCTAAAATCTGCTCTTACAGCTGCATGCAGTTACTCAAAGAATACAACACATTGGTGTTTTTAGCAGGGCTACATAATTTTCTTTAGATAGCAGGTGTTTTACTTAATGCACAGTCCTTGCAAATACATTCAAGAAGGTCAGGCATGGCAGGTAGGGTATTTTCTGTATGGGAGAGGGTGCCTCTGGACAGGGAAGCAAGGTGCTGTGCATATTCAGGTGTGATCATGCAGGCATCATTCTTTGTAGATTCCAGCAGTCAGCATTTAAGAGTCCTCACTTATTTATCAAGGCTGGTCACATGCTTAAATGGATGAATAACTATTGCAAAATGGTAGAAAAATGTCAGTACATGGTTGCCAAAATGACATAAATCAGCACTCTTAAAAACTCCAGCATGCAGAAAATACCTTCGTGGCAGGACCAGCCAAAATAGGTTGCAAAATCTTGTGCCTGAGAGCAACCTGTGCTGAGAAATGGGCAGGGAAGTTCACACCGAAGCAGTGCTCACTGGTTTCCAAGGCTCTCAGCGTGGATCTAGACATACTGGAGCACACTGCAAAGGAAAAACACATCCAGTTGGTGAACTCAACTAGGTGGCTGAATGAACCATTTCCCCATTGAAAGAAAAATCTTCTTGGAGATGCCTTTGTGATTTCTGGGCAGCACACAGGAAAGAAAAGCAAAACAGAGATTGTCCCTGCTGTCAGTGTTCTGTTAAGATCAGTACCTACAGGATGCTGTTCAGTGCCAGGTGGGTACTCTTTAGTCTGCAGGGTGATTTTTTAATTAAAAAAGATAAGGACTGTCTCACCATTCCACTAAATTACATATCTACATACAATTTTATTTTTTTTCCAAGTATCAGAAGATGACTACATTTTTTCGCCCACGCTAGACGAACTCTGGCTATCAAATCTATGAGGCAAATAGCCTGTATCTCAGACTGCTACTCCCCAAACTTGACACATTTTGTCATCTTGCCCTCATTATTATGCACAAGTCTTCCTGTAGGAAAGAAACCTGGTTTTTGCTCTTCCTTCAGCCAAGCTCCCTGCTCACAATCAAACCCACTGAGACAATCACCTTTTGTGAGTCCTGGTGACACCCTTCGCTGGTAGATGGACTAAATCACTGGAAGATGGAAGAAGTACAAGCACACTAAAGAAGAATAGTTTCAGACCAGATTCACAGTCTTGAATAACTCTCAAAGCAGGCTCCCAAGTCCCAGCTCATCAAGATGAAAATGTAGCTCCTAATTGTCCCCATATGTTTCAAACAAAATTTTATGAATGAAAGATGGATCTTCTTCCCAGTTGCTCGCTTCTAGCACAACCCACTCAATTCCAGATTAACCCACCTCCTTCTAGTTCCATCTCCTTTGTGTGGTCGAAAACAAAGCAGGGAGCTGCACCAACAGAGACACTGGAATTCTCCTTGCCAAAGGAGCAGGCACATGAGGTAGAAGGCAACATTTGCTGGAAGCTCAGATGTTGAAACACGTGTTTTTCTCCAGCAAAATGAAAGAAGAAAGAATCATGTGGAATGAGGCAGCGCAGTTCGTCTCTTTTATGTTGCGAGAGCTTCCAAAAAAAGAGAAGCTTCTTTCAAACAAAAGTGAAGCATGGGTAGTTTTCCAAATGTTCTCGTTTATTTATGATAGTTGTCTTCATTTAATGAGCAACGTGTTTTCTCTCAAGTCTGGCATAGCCAGTGGCTGAAGCAACAGATGTACCACACTGATGATCCTGAAGAACAAAAACACATCTGACTGCAGTAGCTCTTTTGGACTCTGAGGACCAAGTGTACAAGCCTGTGGGAACTTCACAGAGACTTGAAGTTCTAATTTATTCATTATTTATTTATTTTTATACCTTTATACAAGAGCTTTAGTGCTACATGATAATGTATATAGAAAATTTTAGGATATCAATTACATTTTTTCTGTATTTTAATATATCAAGCAAAAAAAAATAGAAGAGGCTTTAGTCATCTATGAAATGACATGTTGTTAGATCTTTGTGTATTGAGGCAGGCATTGGACATTTTATAGTGTACACAATTGGCACACCTGGGAAAAAATGTATACACTGCTAGCTAAAATGCCTAATTTCTTCTTTAGCACATTTGCGGTTTAATTACAAAACCTACTGAACAATTAAAATTCAGGGCAGCACACTGCCGCAGTATCAGGCTTTGATGTGGGGTCAGTATTGGTCACAGTCCTGTACTCATTACATAGGTTAATCAATTTGGTGGAGTAAATATGACAGGACTGTCCAAAAATCTATGTAATTACCATCGCTCTGAGAGCACAGGCAAGCACGGCTGGTTTATGTGTTTGATACACGAGCAGTATTGTTTCTAAACAAGCAGAGATCCAGAGCTATTAGTGTAAAGCAGATTTGTTTCTTCTATGAGCAGTCCCTCTCATTGCTGCTGTCCATCTGCACGTGTGAGGTGCAGCAGGGTGTGCACCCCTGTGCCAGCACCCTCACACACACACAGAGGGAAGCTGTACAAATGGGTTGGTGACAGTGACCGTCTCTGCCACTGCAGTGTCCCCCTGGCCGGAGCTGATGATGTTCTGTGCTGAGAGGCAAAGCCCCTGCACAGACCTCGCAGCAGCAATTAAAGTAATGCACACATTGCCACTCATCTCTGAAAGATAAAGGCATCTGTGTGACAGTGGCACTGAAGTGGGCTGGGAACGTATGTTTGTCACTGCCCCAGCCATCTTCACCCCCAGCCCAGCTCATGAGACTTCCTTTCAAACAGGAACTACTGAACAGAAATGGATGGCTACAGCCAGATCAAGGATTGCTTTCTCTTGCCTAGACATGGATTCTTCTGAATCCCCAAATAACACAAACCCATTACAACCTTCAGACAGGTCACTATTTGTCCAGCTTGAGGCAAGTAAAAAGCAAAAATGTCAGACCCCTCTGAACTGAAGAAGAGAGATTGCTGCTCGTTTTGAGTAGGATGCACAGAGTTTGCTTCCTGCTCTGAAAGCCAGGAGTTATCAGGTTGCTCAGCCTGGGATTTTTGCAATAGTCACTGAATTTCCCCAGAAAACAGAGTGACAGCAAGAAGGTTTGAGCTGGGATTTTTGCAACAGTCACCAACCTCCCAGGGAAATTCAGTGAGAGCTGAAGAGTTTTGATCCCTCGCATGGAAGTTGATAGCAAATTAATATGCATTTCCATGGGGGCAGGAGTAGGTCTGGGTGCCACAATCCCATAAGCTCTTTTGAAAATCATAGCCTTAAATGGAAATATTCTGATATTCCAAATATGTGGGGTTAGGTAATTTTTTCTAATTCTTAAAAATATGTTAGTCATAATTTTCTTCTGCCTTTCAGTTCCTATGAGATAAAAAGAGTCTGGCTTTACAAGCAGCAAGATTTACCAAACTAGTTCCAGAGAAGTTTTAAACCATTTTCTACAGTATTTCCCAATTTTTTTCCCAATCTTTTTTTTCTGTAAAGTGTGTGCCATACAGGGTGTAGGACCGGGGGCACTGTCCTGGCTGGGCATTTGCCTGGGCCGACTCTTGGGCGTTTGCAATGGGTGGCACCTGAGCCCTGTTGCTCGCCCTGGTGGCATCGTCCCCAGGCGTGGGCAGCCAGCCCCAGGTGACAAGCGACCAAGGGAGGGGGCTGCAGGAACACTCTGGAGGGCACACCCAGCCAAACAGTGCGTGGCAACAGGGCACAGCACGGTGTTTTGCAGTGGCCTGCTGGGTTTTCATTAGGGTGTGTCAAAATATTAAAACAGGGCAGTGAAGAAGAAAATGTTTTTTTAATAAACCATGGGTTGTCCCTTCGTAAACCCAAAGTTTGACTGCTGTCGAGACAAGGTCTGTGTCTCCTTGTGCTTGTTTACTGGTGCCTATTTCAACAGCCTCTTTATAGACTCTAGGAATAACAATAACAGAAGACTTTAAGTGTTACTACAGTGCTAAATGCTTACTACTAGCAAAAGGCGTTGATGAACAGATCTTTGCTGCTCATTTTATGTTTGAGTCCTGCTCCCTACAACACTCTGCTCTCTCATGCTCCCCACCCACTGCATTTAAACGAACAAACCACGTTTTCTTTATGTCATCTCCAGCCATCCCAAGGGCTTTGATCACCAAAGGAAACATGTCAGAGCTGGCAGTGTTCTCATTCTGGGGAAAATGTTGATATTTTGGACTTATTTTTCTTGTGTATCAGAATGACAGCAAGTATTTTCAACTGGTTTCGTTTTCCAAGGAAGAAAAGCACTCTGGTCAGGATAACTTATTTCGCTCAGCTTTAATGTATCATTTGTAGGACGACTTTATTTATTTTTGAAAACTACTTTATAACAGCCTCCCAAAAATATATATATAAAACAAACCTTCAAGGAAGAAATTGCTTGGAAATAAACCGCTGAAGCTGCTTGTTGTGGCAGTAATCAAAAAGGACATATTAACATCTTGCTTTTATATTTTCAAATAAAATTCACTAAAATGGCCACAAAGCCACTCTACATTCTCCTTAAAAAAAAAAAAAATAGGCATTTTGTGTGGAAAATCATTCCAAGCTATTTTTCAGGGACAAACTGAAGCTGCCAGGGACAAACACAATGTCTTTTTGCGCTCTCTCACTTCCTTATTACTGAGTTTTACTGCCATCTGTTCTGTGGACTTCAGCTGGGTCACTGCAGAAATGTGAGAGCAGGCAGTGTGCTGCCCCTGAACTTAGTGGAGTACCAACACTCCATTAGGGACTATATAAATATTATCTGTAGCAGACTGGGAAGTGTCAGTCACTGGAGCCCTCCCTATCACCCTTCGCAGCAGCAGAACTGGTCCCACCACGACCATTTTCCTCTATCTCGAGAACCCTCACACGGCTTCCTTTTTTATTCCCGAGGCTGGGAAACATAGGCAGTCCAAGGGCAGTGCAGTGCAGAGCCAGCAGGAGGTGCTCCTTTAGCAAGGAAATCTGTCCAACAGAATAAATCCTACGTCTGTGCTACCAAATTTCCCCTCCACTAGAATATAAAACACATTTGGCATACTCAAAAAAGGGCTTTTGGCATAGCAGGGAAACCAGTTTGGGCTCTCCTACTGCAGAAACCTAGACAGATGCAATATTTCTCTTGTTTTTACCTTACTGTAATCAAGCATACTGCAAAGGAGAAAAAAATAAATGAAAATATGTTGTTAGGTCCTAGTAGACTTGCAGTTTCTGAATTTCTTTTAGAAATGCCCATAGAGTATTCCATCTTTATCCTCCCAAGTCACTGAGAATAACACATCAAAGAGCATGTTTGCATTTCTATAATAGATAACAGCATTGACATAAGCTTCAGGGTTCATACAAACTATAAACTGAATTACCAATCGCCTGTCTCACATATTTATAAACTGTAAGTCGAGCCTGGAGAAAAAAATTCCAACCACAGGTGAAATAATTATTCCAAAGCTTTTAAAGAGTCACTTCTGAGCTGCAATCTGAATTCTGGTGGATGTGAATTATCAGTTTGGTTTGTACCAGCCTCTGCTTGCATAGCAGGAGTCAAATGGCAACCTGGGCTCAGTTGCTCACTGCCATGGCAAGGTTGGCATGTTGGCATCATCGTTTAGACAAGAGATTTTGTAAAAGCTGCAGGTCTCTGTCTCCCCTGGCTAAGGAAGGGATTTTCTCCTGCTATGCTCTTGCCTTGCCTCCAAAGACCACGAGAGCTGGCTCTCCCACAATCCTCCAAGACACCAGAGCCAGAACAGAGCAAGCCCTGATGGCCCAGGGCTTCTGCTTACAAACATGAAAGCATTACAGACTATGACACTTCTCCTCACACCTTAAGGAGGAAGAAGGAAATTCTCCTTATTTCTGTAAAACTCACCCAGGAAGTGCCCATTCTGGGAGAAACAGTAGTTCTCAGGTGAGGATGGATGTCAGTGGAACCCAGTGTTTGGAGACAGCATGAGTCATTCATGCAGCAGCTCTCTGTACAACCACATCGAGGGTTTTGTGCTATATTGTAAGAAAGGAAGACAAAGTGAAGAGGGAAACATTGCTAAAAATGCTTATCGTGCTGCCTCATGCAAAAATATTAGAAGAGAAATTGAAACCCACAGGTCAATACCACTTCTGGAACTGCAGTACTGGTCTGAGCTACCAGTGCCTCCCCAGAACTACCCAAAGCACCTCTGCTGCTGCTGTTGCTGTTCAGCATGTCCAAAAGGAGAAGTAACAGTAGGAGTCAGAAGAAATAATGGCATAGGATTTGAGGTGGGATGTTCTTTCCCTGGGTACTTTGACAAAGACCGACTGGAGACTAAGTTGGACATGTTTGTCTCTTGACTTCACACAAAAAAGAGTAGACCCAATATTTTGTATGAACTTCTCAGTAATATATGGTTCTGGAACATACAATAGCATGTAGGCATTTAAGACATGCAACATTAGGAGACTTTAATTATTACAGTTCTGGTTTGAAAATTCAGACCTCTCCTCTTCAGGACTTAAAAAACTATCTTGTCTGAAATTACTCACATTTTTCATCTTAGAGACTTTATATTGCATCAGCTCTAAGTTCTTCTCCACAATACAGGTAGGAACAATCCATTTCCCTGTGGATTCCCTATTGCATTATGCAAATGCTGGAAATTCACTAAATCCAATATTATTAATGACCCTGCAACTGAAATGATTACCTGGGGTTTTTTAGACGTATGACAAGAGTTTTCTTGACTGTGTTGAGCATTTGCTTATTTAAAAAACCTTTTCTGACAGACAGGAGTGATTCCAAACCAGACCAGATGTAACACACCCAAAGTTTTGCCGTGTGGTGACAAAACCAGCCTATAAAATTACTTTCTGGAGAGTCTCTTAGTTTTGTCAGCATGATCGATTCTTGTTCACTTTTTACTGCACCAGAGCTGGCGTTAGGATTTGGGGTCAGACCAGCGAAAAGGATTCTGGTGACAATAGCAGCATTCATGAGTTCTGTCAGTGCAGCATGGTTTATTTAATTCAGCAAACACTTAGCTTTGGCGGCAGAGAGAGGCACAGCAATGTAGACAGAAATATTAAGGTAGAAGCGCTGAGAAAAAAAATTTCTCCTGGTTAGACCATGTTTAGATTCAAAGGAAAGTAGAGGGGGGAGCGAGGGAGTGGGATTTTTTTGTTTTGTTCCTGTGTTGTTATTTTTCTGAAATAGAGTCCTGTTCTTGTGCTGCAAGAAACATGAGGTGAGGATCATTCAGTGAGGAAGGCTCTGCAGCTGACAGGCTATAGGGCAGATTAAGCTCAGTTGCTTTAGCTGTGCTTCTCTGCGAACTGAAACACTCTCTCCTTTTTCTCTTGGGATACATTCGCTAAGAGGACTGATACATAGGAGTGAAGACAGCTCAGCTTTCTCAGAAACAGACACAGCACTGAAGAGACACTCCAAAGAGCCCTAAAAAGTACTTGATTCTTGAATAGGTTAGTATTTAAAACATTGCACTGTGTAAATGAAAAATGAAAAACTGTTCAGTAGAATATGCACCAACACTTTAAAATCGAAGTTTACAAACAAGAGACCCTTTGTTCAGTGGCACCATTTCCTTTGGTGTTAGGAGGCTTTTTTTGTTCCTTTCTGGCTCCAAATTCCCTTAAAGAAACTGAAAACAAATCTTGCTCCAAAATCTTGCTAAAAAAATGTGTCCAGGTTAAAACACAGAAAAACCCACACAAACCTGATGGGAAGGTATACTTGACCAACTCTCCCCTCAAACAACTTCAGAGTTTGGTAGCAATGGAGAAGGGGGGCAGATCCTCATGCACATAAGGGAAATGGCCAACACAACCCCAAAATGTGGCTGATAAATAACATGCAGGTGCAATTATTATTGAGTGCCCCGGATATTCCCATGTGACATCATATTGTCAGGTGTCTTACTTTGTTTTGCTCCAAATGGCTCACAGCTTTTCTGCATGCACTACTCCACAACCATCACAGCTGACAGAGCTGCTTGTGCCAGATGCTGTGAAATTTGAAGGAGCAAGGGCTCCAGGGTACTGTAGTTGTTGTGAGGCTCCTTCAGCTTTATGGAGAGCTCTTCTCACCTTTCCCAGGACAGCATCAGCACAGGCTCACCATGCACTGTAAATCATGTGTATCTAAGGCTGCATTCAGCAGAGGTAGGTTTCTGAGAGGGGAGCTGGGCTGACAGAGTTGAGTGAGCAGGTTTGTATTCTTCTATTAATTTCATTTGGTTTAAGCTTTTAAAGACTTACAAACTTAGAGAGCTGCCCTTGTAGTTTTTATGTAAATTAAATAAATCAGTGTTCCTGCAAAATGCCTACTGATAATGCTTTCCAGTTATATTGGTGTGTCTGAATGGCCAGACTTACCTTTACTACAGAGATGGCCGTTTACAGAAACCTCCCTGGGCTGAGCACTATGGTTACTGGTACAGCCCAGCACGATAACTTGCACAGAAGAAAGCCTTCCATCGCTGAGGGAAAGTGCAGCCAACACACCAGCCCAGCTAGGTGTGCTCACATTGTCCCCCACCTATGTGATCTAAACTCAGTCAGGGCACGCAGGAAATAACAAATAAATGTCCTGGTTTGGTAACCTCTTGCCTTTCCAGGAAGAGATTGTTTAAACTGCTTCCAACAATCCTGCCGGGGCACAGACACTTTCTTCCTTGGCCTGATGGTAGCCCATGTCTCTCTCTGGGATCCTCCTGCCACACAACAATTTTGAAGGAAGTTCAGACCTTGGGTTAATCTCAAGCCATGCATTTTCCACATCACCCAGGTGATGGCTGGCATTTAGACTCCTGACAGAAAAAAAGGGGCAGAGAAGTAAAATGTTAACAATTACACATTTACTAAATTATATTACATTAATGTCTATTATCAGAGGAACTGGATACTGGAATGGGCTACCCATGGAGGTGGTGGAGCCATTGTCCCTGGAGATGTTTAAGGAAAGACTGGATGTGGCACTTGGTGTCATGGTTTAGTTGACATGGTGGTGTTCAGTCATAGGTGTGACTCAATCATTTCAGAGGTCTTTTCCAACTTCATTGATTCTGTGGTTCTGTGGTAGGGATGGATCTCAGAATCAGTGTGAAGACTTGCTGCTGCCATTCCCTCCTCTACCATATAGTAAATGGGTGTTTGTGCTTTTGATGGGAGTAAGGTACAAAGCAGGCTTTCCTTGCATGACAGATGACAGCCACCACGGGCAGAGACCCCTAGCCTGATGGGAGGACGCCCAGTGGGAGCTCTTGCATTTCTGCAGGGCCCCACTGAACTGACGAGCAGGCACTGGCCCAAGCACGATGGTTACAGGCATTGCTCCACACTGAGTTATATTTAACACAGGAGCCTAAATTACACAGCAGATCAAGAGGACTCCCCTTGAAAAGGCTAACAAGGTGCCACCTGTTTCCCAGGTCAGAGCCAGGAATTTTGAAAGCACATATGTTTGACAACACCCAGATCAACCAAACAAAGTAACATTAATAGGGCCCCCTCCCCTGCTTGGGCACTGGGCAAGAGGCAGCTGCCCTGGTGCCTGGCTGGAAATCAGGAGCAGCCCCAGGGAATCTTGTAGGCTTCCCAGCTGTGGGAAGAGTCCACAGGGAGGATGTGCAGCAGTAACGAGGGAGACAAAAGTGTGACCGAGGGGACAAAGATCTTCTGAGAGATGAGAATGAGCTGAAGGATATTTCATTTTCCCCGATGAGGATAATTCAAATGAGTTCAAAGATACGAACTTCCTCCAGAGCATAAGCTTCTCTGGGGCAGAAACCTGTTAATTTGGAGAGCATACCATGTGTAACAGAGGCTGTGTGGGCAGCTCCATAAACCGTGGAGTGGAGCAGGAGGGGAGACCTTCCTGCCCAAATCAGACACTCACTTCTTATTGCAGCCCTGTGCAAGAGCTTGCATAAAGCAATGTACCTGGATATCTCCAAGAGCTGCCCTTCACCCTCCCTCTGGATCCACCTCTGGAGTTTGCTTCAGCTGTTTTTTTCAAAAGATCCATAGTAGTTCCACCATTTTAATACCTACCTACAAAACCTCCTGATGCTCTGGGTTTTAGTGAACCACGAACTACCTTAAAAAATGCAACATAAAATTAAAGAATTCGCTGCTCATAGCTCCAAGTAGGGAACCAAGTAATTAATATACAGTTTAATCTACAGCTTCTGCTGTTCTTATACAGCTCCAGTGCTCTGGCCTGCAGCCCCTTTGCCTTAATTGCTCTCACTAAAGATAGCACTCTTCTACTGCAGGATAATCTGGTGAATCCTATGCCCATATCAGGGCTAAATGCACAGTGTTTAAGAGGAAGAGAGCTCAAAATAACAAGGTGTTTGTTTGCATTCAAGGAAAAATAGAAATGTTTACTGGAATTCAAAATAATATATCTCATTCTAAATGAAATCCCGTTAAAAGCTAACTTTTCTAGTTATCTAATATTATTCTGGCTATGGCTAATATCTCATGGATGATCCTTTGCTAACTTATAATGGTGAGCCACAGCCTGTCTGCATGCCAAAGATACCCTCTTTAAAGAAAAACAAATACCACGGAACGCTTCTGATCTTTCTCGTGTAAAGATTTTTTTTTTATGAAACACTATTTAGATGCTTCACAGCCAGGAAATGTAAATAAATGTAATAAAAAGTATTCTTGGCTGTGAGAGAGGTCTGAAAAACTGAATTCCTCAAGGGACAGACAAATAAACCAGGGAAAGTTTTATTTCATTATCAACATAGTAGCGGCATACATACATCAGCTGGTATCAATCATAGTTATAGCCTGAGGCCAGTGACTGACGGCATGCTGCAAATTCAGATTCTGACTTTTCCATCACAGCATGCACTTGAGTAATTTTCTGCAGATTTTGGTTTTCCAATCTGCACTCCTCGGCTGCATCACCTTCCCTGTGCCCAAAATGACTGCCTGCAATTGGAGGTTCAGGGACTTTTTAAGCTGGAGGCTGTATCTGACCAGTTGTTTCATAGACAAAATGAATTTGCCTAATCCTTTTCTGAATCCATTCATCCTGTCAGCCTCCATAACATCTTGCAGCAAGAAACTTCATAATTTAATTACACATTGTGTAAAAAGGTGCTGAAATTAGTAAAAGTCTTTTAGCCAGGAAGAATATTATTATCTGGAGTCTCTTGTTTTGTTGAAAAGCCTTGCTACCGTGGGCAAGGACTGTCGGCTCAGCTGCCGACTGGAGGCTCACCCAGACATGCAAGTTTTGCAGCTGCTCCTTGCTTCTGACCAGCACCAAGCAGCAGAGGAGGCAAGGTAGAAGCAGGAGAGAAAGCACAGCTTTCTGTGGAGATGTACAGGCCAGAGGTTGACTGATAAATCATGGTGGAACCTGGCAGATGAGCAACAAGGGCCACAATCTGAACCCTTGCTTCAACCCTCTGCAACAGCCCAGCCAGCCTCAAAGGGTCCCCCTCTCTCATTACCCTTCTTCAGTGGGGCAGAAACTGTTCCCCCCCTTAGGCAGGGCTTATTTGAAGAGACCTTGAGCACCCATGCTCTGGCTGAGCTCAGCAGGAGTCACAAACGGTCTGGGAGACTCAGAGCAGCATCACACAGGGAATTTTGGGACTGTAAGTACAACCATTCACTTACAGTTTTCTCCTCTACCCCATACTGTCCTTAGTGTCATACCTCATCAGCTCTTTTTCAGCTCAGGGTCTCATCTGTAGGTCCCTGCTCCAGCACGATTATGAGTCAAGGTCTGCAGAATTTGACTGAAAACTCCTTGTGTATGATGTTCCATCTCCTTTGACAACTCAGCCATACCAGCAGGACTTTTGCTCACACCCCTTTACTTCCCTCAGCCTTAGAGAGCTCTAAAGTGCAACTCTAAATTGAAACTCTAAATTGCAAGACAAAACTGCCTGTTTCCCCTGGACATGGACACAAGTTATCCATGAGACCCACTCAAAGGAAAATGGAGCTAAAGGTGAAATGACCAGCTGCAACTCAGACTGATCTTGCTCTTCATCAAAAGGTGAGCCTAACTGCTGTCCCTATAGGTCATGCCTCTCTGCCTTCCAGCCACCATGAAGACTTGTATTTTCAGATCATTACCAGACCTGAAACCATGAAGCTGAGATGCTGACATCACAAGGCCCTGAACAATACCCCAGACTCCTGCAAACTGCTCTTTCTCTGGCACTTCCCTATCAAACACTGCTGCCCTTGACTGGCATTCAGCTGTTACCATTTAATACCTGTGTCGGGCAAATTAATGGCAGTTGCTTCCATGGGAAGTGAGAAATGGTACAGTAAAATAAGACCCACCTACAAATAACTTTCTCAGCAAGAAAGAAAACTCGCCACCTCATTACTTGCCTTAAACACTTTCCCTGGGGGAGCACCACGTGTTTCACCAAGCACAGCAAGATCCTTGGTACTGTATGGCCTGGCTGCTGTTCCCCCTTCCCATCCAGCTGTGTTTCAGCAAGAGACTTGGTCAGACAGAGGTCAGGGAATTTAAAAAAAAGTAAATAGGAGTAATGTACTGGGAGCACACATTCACTGCATTGCTGAACTGTCTTACTAACCCGAGGGTAGCCTCCCACACTCCCATGCCGTTAGTGCACAGCTGCTGCTGGAAAGTTGCCTGCAGAGTCTCTGTCCCCTCCCACCTCTTTCAAAGGACCTTGTCTGGAGCTACCAGGCTTCTGCTGGCAATATTTGTCAGGGAACAGAGGACTACTGTCACTTACAAACAAGCAAAGGATTACAAGATGCTTTGATTTCATTGGGAGCACAGAAAGGGAACGATCGCCATTTCAAAAGCTAGAAGGAAACACTGGTGCACAGTCAGCTCTGCATGTTCATTATGTATTTGGCAGAATATATCAATTGGTGTATGCTGAATTCCAAAACAGGTCTAGCTAGAGCCATGCCAAGTGCTATTGTAAAAGGGCGACTGCTCCACAAAGCACCTCATATACTTATGGGGCTCCAGATACTAATTTTGCACTGTACAAGCAAGTACAAATAGAAATAAACATTTTCAGCATAAGGCTTCCAACAACACATCCACAAAACCCCCGGCAAAAGGCCCTCAGTGGCTTTCCCTGGTGCATCCAAGAAGTTGCAGCATGAGACACTCACCAGCACTTCTGAGTCCAAGCTAGAGGTGCAGAAGCAGGACTTGGTTGGAGGGGCCTTTGAAAACCTGCCCACAGACACTGCCCCTGGGTGCAGCATCCTGGAGAAAATCTCATCTATTCTGGGACACGTATAACATTTATTTATTCAGGAGCAGGACTTCCACCTCTAAGAAAGTAGGAAATGTTGACATAAATGGGCAAAACTGCTACTCTGAAATTAAAACACATTTCTTCAGCCAGAATCTCACATTAATGTGGTGCCCCACAAAACTAGTAAAGTTTGGATTTTCAAAGGCCCCTTCGGGGATATTTTACTCTACTCCCTTTGAACATCTCTTTGGTCCTTTCAAAAATGCCAGCCTAAAAATCCCTGCTGGGGGGCAGCATGTTGCCGTGCTCTTTTCAGGTCTTACCTTTAATACAACATTAACCTCATATTTTGCATTTTTCCAAGCGTGGCTTTCTGGGTTTGGTACTGAGTCCTGCGTCCCCTTTTATCCACATGCTGTGGATTATCTGATCTGATGAGTCATCAGAAATAATCCTGCAACGGCACTGCTCGATGTAAGAGTTAGCTTGCAAGCTACTTTGTGTCATCATTTATTTGAGTAAACCATGCCACCTGCCCTGTATTTTATCTTGCACTTTAAAAAAAAAGAAGAAAGCTGCCACTAACTGCTGACTATTTTAATCTCAAAATAAGATAACAACACATTTGTGAGATCTGAGCCACCAATGCCTTCCTCTAAACAAAAGCTCTTACAGTAAAAATGCCCTGGTAAGATTTGCCCACTCAAATCTCATAAAGCCCATGTTGTTGCAAGAGCTAAGAAAACCTTGCTCTTTCGATAGAGTAATTCTGGGCTAAGAACATTGATGGCATCCCAGAACTGGAAAGCTGGATGTGTAAATTAAAAAGCAAGAAAGCACATATAAACTCTTAATATCCTAATACCTATTACATGTGATCTCTTTCAAAGTAGCTTTAAATGAGAAGTGCAGTTACTCTTTGATATAGCTGCTAGAAACATAGCCAGGATGCCCTTTGTTATAAATTTAAAAAATGAGTCCACATTTCATAAAGGCTCATAATAAATGAGTCTTCAAAACCAGCACATATTATTCCCTTTTTGATTTTTTCTCCATTTAAAACATAAATCTGCACCAAATACAGAATAGTTCCCTTCACTCAGGAGAATCCTTTTGACCTGACTGTTGGAAAGGATCCCTTTCAGCCACCGTGACAGAAATGATCATATGTGCAGTGAGAAATCCCCTCCACACCACACCTAAGTTCCCTCAGGGCTACCAGGAACTGGCCTCAGCATCATCTGGAGGCCACAGCAAGTGATCCATGCCGATAAGCAGCTGTACACAGGCCATGGAGTGTGAGCCACAGTGTCTGCAAGCCAAACCTGGACCCAAATCCAAAGGTATGTACCTGGTCACAGTACCTGGTACGTGCCTGTGAAAACACTGGAAAGAGACTGTACCACCAAAGGGACCATCTGCCTGGTACGACACAAGAGTGAGGGAGGACACTGGGTTTTCACCCAAAAAAATCCTGATCTGTTATTTACATCTTTCCCTAAGGCACTCATCAGAAGAGCAGAGAGCCTCTTTAAACACAACAGTGCATTTATTCTCGCAGGGTGAAAAAAGAGTCTTAGAAGTATTATCCTTGTTTTAGAAGCACAGAACAGGTCCATATTTCTAAACACATCCATACAACCTCAGGCAGCCCGGGGCTGGCTCCCCAGTGGTGCTGTGCAGCAGTGGCATGTGCAGGGTGCCACAGTGATAACTGCAGAGCCCGGGCTAATCATCACATCCCTGCTCTGGCCCTGCTCACCCCATGTCCTGAAGGAGGAGGATTTATTTACTTCAGAAGGAATTTGGGAATTCAGCCTATGTATTCAACTTGCACATAAATCACGGATGTTATCTAAATGGGGTGGCAAACGCAGACCCAGGGAACACGCATAACTCAGTCACATTGCCTTGAAAAGGCACCGAAAAGGCTCGATTCGAGAAATTTTAAAACCTAACATTCTTTGTTGAGCTTTGCAGTCCTGAGGGAGCAGCGGGAGCCGGGTGACCACCCCCGCAGGGCCGGGGCGGCCAGGGTGTGCAGGGCGGCGGCGGGGCCCCCGGGATTCCCGTTCCGCGCCCCAGCTGTGCCACCCCTGCACCGCACAGCTCAGAAGGGAGTCCCGCTGCCCCTCAGCCGCGGGGTGTGCGCCTGGCCCGCCGGGGAGCCGCGGGACACAGCGGGGGCTGCCGCAAAAGGCGCCCGGCCCCCAGCGCACCCACCCCTCGGGGGACCACCCTCGACATTGCTTCCCAGGGGGAGAAAAAACCGCAGGGGGTTTGCCTAGAAAGACTGCCTTCGAACCTCCGAACTGCCCTGTCAGGCGGGAGAAGGGGATTTTTGCCGCTGTTTGCCCGTTTGTCAGGCAATAGAGGAGTTTTGCCCCGCGGCCGCGCTGCCCTGGCCCGGCCGCGCTCGTGGACGCGCTGTCGGGCGGCTCTTCCCGGCGGAGCCCGCTTGGCTCCACAGCCCGGCGGCTTTGAACAAAAGCGTTGGTCTGTTGGCTCGTTGGTTGGTTTTTATTTTTTGGGGTTTTTTTCTTTTCAGAAAACAACTGCAAGCCCCTTTTGCGAGAATTTTTTTCCCCCCCCCCTGCCGCCGGTCCCCCTGACCACCATGTGCTCCCCCTTGCCTCCGACTGGCATGCGTCCAGGACGGAGGAATTTTTTTTCTTTCCCCTTTTCTACTATTATTTATTTAATTATTTAATTTCACTTTATTTCCACTGCGCATTTCGGCTCCAGCTCCCCAAACTCTTTGATCTCCCCGGCTGTCTCCTTACCCGGAAGAAAACCCCGGCTCTCTCAGCTGGGAGCTCAGCGCACACGTGGGCGCCCTGGCGCTCCTCCATGCTCCTGCCAAATTTAGTCACACAAAGGGCTCGGGGGGGGGGGGTCGGGGGGGGATGAAAGGGGCCGCCGGCGGGACATCAAAGGCGCCGCCGCCCCGCCCCACTCCCGCCCTTCCCTATAAAGGGGGCGCCGGCGGCAGACGCCGCTTCTCACGCGAGAGTGTCCTGTGTCCCCACGCCCCGCTTATTGCGCCCGGAGGAATCGTCAATGGCACCGCAGCTCCCCCCTCTCCCCGGTCAGCACCCCTGAAGCTCTACGGGGGTCGTCCCGCTGCCCCGAGTGCTGGTGCTCAGCCCACCCCGGGGCCGGTTTCCCCTCCCTGTGTTCGATACCCTCCCCCCCCCGCCCTGAGTACGGGCAAGCCGGGTTGGGCGTCGGGGAGTGCTCGAAATGCGGGTCTCTTCAACGCTGAAATGCAAAAAACCCCAACAGAAACTCCACAACTCCCTCTGAAACGCCAAAACCCACTCAAACAACCGAAAAAAAAAAAAAAAAAAAAAAAAAAGCAAAACCTGCCCAAAATTAAGAAACAAAGCAAATAAACAAAAAAAGAAAAAAAAAAGAAAAAAAAGAAAAAAAAACCAACACGGGAAAAGATACACTAAAAGCAAAAGAGAAAAAAAGAAGAAACTCCTAAAGCGAAAAAATCACCCTACGAAAGTACCAAACGGCGCGGTAGCCGCTCCGGAGCCGGGTGCCGGGCACAGCGGCGAGCGCACTCCCGGTGGCCCGGGGAGGCCGGCGGGTCCCGGGTCGAGAGCAGGGCCACGGTGAGGTGTCCCCATACCCCGGGCCTTGTCCCCCCCCCACCGGCCGTGCCCCAAGAACTGCGAGTAAAGCGACAGCTTTGTGTTGTCTCCAGTCAAATCTGACGTTGGAGTTGAGGTTTCCTGAGTTTATCTTCTTGTCATAAATCATTACGGTTTCCACACACACATTCCCCCACCCCGGTCCCGTCGCCCCCACCCCGGCCCCTTCTTGCCTTCAAAATCCTTCCACCAAAAAAACGATCCGGGAAAGACTCCAGCCCACGTGAAGGGACGGCGGAGGGGCGAGGGGAGGCTGCTTTTCCAGAGGGACCCGGTAATGAAACAGAGGAGTGGCCGCGCTGCCGGCTCCTCCGGCGGGGTCCCTGCCTGCTCCCGGGCCGCACCGCCCCGTCGGGGGAGCGGGTTGCGATGCTCAGCATCTCGCCGAAGGTCTTTTTTCAGAACAGGACCGTCCCGGGGCAGCTTTACCCGGCCCGGCTGTCCCGTGCCCGCCGAGCGCCAGGAAAAGGAAGAAGGGCGGGAGGGATGCGGAGATGTGCATCTCCGCTCAGGAACTCTCCCCGAGTTGTCTATCGTTTTCCGAACAACCTCTTCCCCATCGCCTCTCTGCAGCTGTCTCCGAGAGAGAGGGGGTCTCCCTACATCTGGGGAGCACTGCACAATTAAGCCCCTTCCCAGGAGTTACATTTCTAATTTCTTTCTTTCTCGATTATTTATTTCACACACTTGTTCGACTTGGCAAGTGCGTCCCCCTTTCCCGCTACCTTGCTCCCTTTCTCGGGGTTTGGAGGGTGTCATTTCTCAGCTGGATTTTAATTACCCGTTCGCGGACGATGACGCAGAGCCGCGGGCGGCGGCGTGGGCAGCCGGGCTCAGCCCGCCCGTGTCCCGGCCGGCGGTGCCGCCGTGCCGAACCCGGCATCTGCTGAAAACGGATTGAGCATCCACATGTTCCCGTTCCTCCGGCTCCCGGCGCTTGAAGGTTTAGCAACCTGACGGGGCATGTGCAAAGCACCAAGCACACTTTTCCGATGCCAAAATACTGGGAAGTTGTTTCCGGCAAAATGTGCGCCCATCGCGTTCGCAAAATAAAAGTTGCGGATCCTGACGTTTCCCAAGCGCAGCGCCTGCTTTTGTCTGGATGATTTTTTTTTTTTACTGTGCTCGTGCCCTGTTGCAGGGCGATGCCGGATCAGCCGGGAGCTAACGGGGCAGCGCGGTGCTGGAGGAACGGGACAGGGTGGAGGAGTGAACCTCCGTTACTGCTCTGGCTCCATTTACCGGTCCGAAACCGGGACGAGCTCACCGCGGCGGGTTTCGCCCTGCCTCTCGGGGGCTACTACTCGTTTCTGCCGGGAACTTGCTGGATTCAATGGGGATGTCTTAATTCTGCCGTTCGTCCGAAGCGGGCGCGGGCAGAGCCTGGTCAATCCCTCGCACACTTCCCACACCGGAGCAGCGCCATGTGGCGATGGGGAAGGCTCAACAAAGCAGCCCTAAAAAAGCCGGTCTGTCCGCCCTTCCCGGGGATGCAGCTAGCGCCTGTGCCCTCCTCGGCGGGCTTTCGGCTGGGGAGGGACAGGAGCGGCAGTGCCCCGGTGCACCCCCCGCGACCCAGACACCCGTACACACAGGCACAAGTGTGCATGTGGACACACACACGGACACAGGGACACACAGAGAGGCTACTCCGCGCAGCGAGAGCAAAGTTTGCCCGGGGGCAGCCCCGCTCCCGCTCCCCCCCGCCCCCTCCTCCCTCCCCGCTGGCGCTGGCCCCGGCCCCATCCTCTCCCCGCCCCCGCCGCCCGGCCCTCCCGGCCCGGACACGGTGTCAGTCACGGCGGCGGTTCCTTTCATCTCCGCCGCCCCCGCCCCGCCCCGCCCCGACGGCGGAGGGAGGGAGGGCGGGAGCGATGCTGAAGTTGCGCTGCCGCCGCCGCTCCGCGCCCCACCGCCGCCCCCCGTGGGGCGCCGCGCCCGCTGGCTGCGGCAGGAGGCCCCGCACCGGGCGCTGAGCGCGGAGGCGGCCGGGGCGCCGCGCCGACAACTTTTTCCCCTGCCCGCGGGCGCGGAGGGAAGCGGGGGGGACATCTCCCCTCCCGCTCCATCCCTCCCCTCTTGCTCTCCCTCCCTCCCGGGGCTGTTTCTTCCTCGGCCCCCCGCCCCTCGCGGTGCCGCCGAGTCGAGCCCAGCCGTGCCCGGAGCCGCGGACGAAGCGGCGGACAAAGGCCCGGTGGGTGCGCGGCACGGGCAGCGCCGGCCCCTTCCCCCGGGACGCCCCCTCCCCCTGCCCGCCTCGCCCCAGCCATTTTAACTCGGTCCCGCCGGGGTGGTGGCAACTTCACTCGGAGGCGAAACGCGGGCGGGCTCCGCTTCCCTCCGCGTCTCCTCGCCCTCAGGGTGAGCCCGGGTCCCGGCGGGGGATGGAGGGAGGTCGGGTCTCCTGGGGGGCGGTCCCTGGTGCGGTCGGGACAGAAGCGGGCATATTTCGACCTACTCCGGCCGTGCGGCGCGTCGGGACGAGGGTCCCCGCGACGTCGGTGTCGTGCGGAAGACGGGGTACCTCGGCCCCGAGGGGGCGGGCGGACAGGCGGGGGTCTCCGGCTGCCGAGAGCAACCCCGAGGAGTTCACGGGATTTTTCCTTCTTCTCTCCTCCTTCTCCTCCTCTCTCCTCCTCCTCCGCCCTCCTCCTCCTCCTCCCCCCGCTGCTCCTCCCGCTCCCCTTCCCGCGGCGGGCCGGCGGCCGCAGCAGACGCCGCGCTGCCGTGAGGATGCCGCAGCTGCCGGGGGCCGGGGGCGGTGGGGGGGACCCGGAGCTCTGCGCCACCGACGAGATGATCCCCTTCAAGGACGAGGGGGACCCCCAGAAAGAGAAGATCTTCGCCGAGATCAGCCACCCTGAGGAGGAGGGGGACCTGGCCGACATCAAGTCCTCCCTCGTCAACGAGTCCGAGATCGCCCCCGGCGCCAACGGGCACGAGGTGCGCGGCCGCGGGGGCTCCGCGGGGCAGCGCGGACGGAGGGGGCGCGGGATGCCGGAGGGCTCCGGCCGCCCTCGCGGGGGAGGGAGCTTCGGCGGGGCACCGGGGAAGCCTCTGTCTTCCAAATTTCTCAAAAGAAATCATCCTACCCCAAAGCCTGTCTCCAGAAGTCCGTCGGGCAGAGCCGGGCGGGCTCCGCGCCCTGGGATGCGCTGGAGGGGCTGGCCCCTTCCGTGCTTCGGCCCGGGACGAGAAAGTTGCCGCTAGTTCCCCGACGGTGCGGTGGTATTAGACCTCAAGCAGCCATGAAATTTCCTCAGTAAAATCAGCGGGGTCGGAGCATTAGCTATAAACTCTTTAAGGGATTTGCATAAAACTGTTTGGGAAGAAATTCCCGACTCTAAAACAACTTCAGGGCGAGCGGAGAACCTGCCTTTTTAAAAATCTTATTTAATTTTTTTTTCTTTTTTTATTTCCTTTTTTTTTTCCTAAAGATCTGCTAAGGAGGGCAACCTGATTTTCATCATTATTTTTGGTATCTTTTTACCAAGAGCGTTTTGACCACCACAGCGCCAAATATTTTCCAGAAATGATCTACTTTCATTAAATGCAGGGTGCTTCTGCTAGAAATGCTTTGCAAAGCCATATAGTTATTCATGTTGTCATAAAACAATAGTTTACGCAAACGTTTCTGGTACAGTTGCCTTCCAAGCGACTTAAGAGGAAAAAGAAAGATGTTTATCTTGTGCTTTTAACTTCTTTCTTCCTTCAAGGAATTGTAGCAGTGTGACTGATAAACGAGCATCCATACAATGACTTTTCTTCTTTTTCTTCCTTTCTGATGGTGGATTCCTTGTGGTCAGGTTTCCAGGCAGACTCAAGCACAGGATTCCTACCATGATAAAGGCAGAGAACACCCCGAGGAAGGTGAGACGCGCACAGTCCTGTCTTGCAATATTGTCCCTCTGTGACCCTCCACACAGTCCTCAAACTGGAACTTGGTTTCTTTTGGAAAACATAAATTTAGTGTCTTTCGGGGAAGAGGGATGCCAGAGTGCTTTCAAAGCGCAGTTAAAAGGGAGATGAACGTGCAGCGCGTTTATCTTGAGTGGCCAAATGGTATTTCTGTTGTTTAGGAACTGATAAGTAGGCCAAATGGATCTTCACTGAAGAAATAACTATTTTTAGGATATCAGCTTAAACACATCTATCTCTTTGCTCATACAGTGTGCAGTTCTGTTCAGAAACCCTCTGCTTTTCTCCATTTAAGTGACAGCCAAAGTCTGTCACTTAAATCTCCTCTTTCAAATCTAAGTATGAACAGACCTCCTACATTTTTTAATGTACCGACTGCTTAATTTTGATTGAGAAGGACAGAGGAAATAGCAGAGTTCATTGAATATAATTTAGGAAGCTGGACACACGTGCAAAGAATGTGTGCTGTGAAGGATGGGAGATTATGTTTAAAATCAAATGCTTATCATCACAAACTAATCCAGATTATAAATTCCATATAAAGACAGACACAGTTCAGTCCTGGTGCTTTCCAGCACTCTGTGGCCATCTTCCTCCAAATTTGTCATTAAACAGCCTAAAAGCAATGATGTCTATGCTCAAAGCATTTTGGCAGTGAGGGGGAGGTGGTCAGCTCGGGATAGTTTTCTTTTCAGCTCTGCATCTTCTTAAAACCTCACTTTCAAATTGTATCCTTGTCAATGGGCATGTAGGTGGGAGACTTGTTCATCCCCATTTGCAGGACCTGAACCCAAACACTTTATTTTCCTACAAATAGCCTCCCTCATTTGGCTTCCTTCTTGACTGTAGTACCATGTGTGCTCAACAGCCTCTCTCCCAAATTGTTAGGATCTCCTTCCAAGCCACCCTCTGCCCTTTAATTGTTCCCAATGAGCATAGCCAGAATGAATTGTTCGCTGCACACACTGGCTCAGCAAGAGAAGGAAATTATTATATCTAGTTATCACAGCCTTGTCCTTCCTTTCCTAACAATGATGTTGGAAACCCACACTGGCAATAATTCTGAATCCAAAAATCCTAAAGGCATGTATAAATTCGGGGAAAGCTGCTACTTGAGAAATGTGATGTCATTGCTAATGTGTCTACTTTGATTAGAATGTGTACTAGCAAAATCATTTACTCTGAGGCTATTCTGTGTTTTAAACTCCTCACTGAGAGTACTTGCTCCTTTAAGAATTAACTCTTCCTAAAAAAAAAATTATTACAAATTGCTTCGTATCTCTTTCTGTCAGCAGTAATTTCCATGAGTAAGGAAATATTTGCATGCAGAACATTTTTATATATGCACAGTACCTATTTAAGTGCTCTTAAGTCATGAGAAATGCATATGTGGGGAATAATGTAATCATTGTTTCGTCTTCCATAGGAAAGCATCCAGACAGTGGCTTATACAGCAAGGGACCATCATACTCTGGTTATTCTGGGTATATCATGATGCCAAATATGAATAACGACCCATACATGCCTAATGGATCTCTGTCGCCACCCATCCCCAGAACAGTGAGTTATCTCTTCCAAAGGCTGATTTTGGCAAGCTGGGTTTCCTCCTCTTTGGTCTGCAGAGTCTGTTTACAAGGGGGTCTTTTGAGTAGCTTCAGTGACGATGAAGGTTGAGCTTCTGCTGTTCAGAGCCTCTGTCCAGTGGAGTTGGAGAGTCTTAGAGGTGTTGGTTGTGATCGCGGTGGAAAAGCTGAGATTAATGTCTGTGAACAGGGCTGGGGGCTTTGTGGGGGGAGCCCTGGTTTATGACTGTAGGATAATGTATGGCAGAATGATGTAAATGCTGTCTTTGTAGTGACTGGGACAGATGTGAATTTTCTGGCTTTAACTCTTCGTTTGTTGAGGAAAATCAAGGCCTGGAAGCAGAACTGCTAAAGTTGCATGTCAGTGAGATGAGAAGATTGGATTTTTTTTTTTTTTTGCCTTCAGATGTGGCATTGCTCTTTGCTGATTGATATTTATTTCCACCATCAGTTGGTCTGCGTGAAGGCTTTATCTATCTGGCAGCATTGCTTTGAAACATACCCTGTATCTTCAGCCAGAAATTGTGAAATGGTCGTTTAGGAATTAATATCAACCATGATGCAGTAGTTACAGCTTTCCCTTACATTGTGGCGAGCACTGATTCTTCCAGGTTGGTCCCTCTGTTTCCATTGGTGTAGATGCATGTTTAATGGATTTTAATGTACTTTTGATTCTGGATAGTCAATTCCCATTTATTTTTGTAAGCCTCTTGGTATATATATAGAGCAACGGAGAGGCAGTATTAAAATGAACTGTGAAAATTATATTAGTAGAACCGGAGTGGAGCGGGAAACAGTTTGCTTGTAGGCATCCTGCTGGAAAAATGCTGCTGCTGTTGTGTGTGCTGTGATAGGAGAAGTTGGATGCTGTACCTTCCCTGTGACAAAGCAGTTTTCCCTCTTACTGGATCTTTGATTTTTTACTTGGAGGTCTCTGTCATGGCATTGTTTTGTTCTCTGACATTCTTGATTTTTATTCAGGACTGTGGAATTTGACTTCAAAAACAAAAAGAAGGGGGCCTGATCTGTACTGGTAATTTGACAGCAGCAAAAAGTGTTAAATCAATGTATATTTCGAGTTGGAATGACAGGGTGCTTTGGCACTGAAAAACACACGGATCTGCATTTGAAAGACGCAAAAACTCATGCAATACATTGCCTTCTATAGCTGTGGGGGTTTTTGTGTATAAATTCCAGTTCAGAGGCCTACAGCCATTTAGGGTGAAGCATGATGATCACAGTCTGTTGATATTTATTGTTGTAAATGCTGTTCTACAGAAAACTTCTGTTTGGATGTATCACAGGGAAAAGCATGCAGCTTTTCAAGAGGCCATTGAGACTCAAACCTGCCCCTTGGAGGACTAGGAAACTTCAGACTTTTTTTTTTTTACCCCCTCTTTGCCATGTTACCTTCCTAAGAAAGTCCTGAGTGCTGGTGCATGGCTTGGAACAGCCAAATCCGATTTAATTATTCACTGGGTATTTTTTCCATATATGCATGCCGTGGGGCTGCCACTCTTTACAGATCTGGCATCAATGCCCTCACAATATCATCTTGCGGAGGGTCTTGTCTCAGGTACTTGAGGAACTGCCCTTTGTGGGTACGATAAAGGGGAGGAAGGGGGAAAACACATCTTGTTTTCAATTGTAAAGCTGCCTGCTGAACATCTGAGGGTCTAATTTAGTTCAGTGCTGCTCTTGCATGTTACAGCAGCACCACTATTTCAATAAAACAGCGCTGTTGCAGGACTGCAATGTTGACATAAGCCTGGAGTTCTTTCAGTTTAACCACAAGGCTACACGCTTGAGTTATTAAATAATTTTTTTGTTTAATTGAACTATAATCTTTGTTAGGCTCCTAGCTGACAGTCGGGTTTTGATGCGCTCGAGATCAAAACGCGGCATCCCGGAGGTGACACGCTCGCTCGCTCCACGCCTTACCGCGGCTCCGGCGCCGCGCCGCGCTCACCTCTGTGGGGTCCCAGCCGCTGCCCTCCAGCTTGGCTCTGCCTCCCCTTTCCAGGGCAGCGTGCCGGGGCTGGGGGCAAGGAGCAGCTGAGAGCAGCAAGCACTGGAGGCAGAGGTCTCCCCTGGGGTGTCAGTCCCCAACCATTTGTGCCTAGTGTGTACCTGCGCCCTGCTATTTGCATGACAAAGACGCTTCTTGTTGATGCATCTGTTGCCTGGAGGTGTTAGCCAGGATTAAAAAGGCGCCCTGGGGCACTGAATCTTTTTTTCCACCTTGGAATGACCCGCTGACGGCAAACTGCCCCGGGGATGCGCCCCTGGGGAATGGCGTCCAGACACAGGGCAAGGACACTCTATGAGGAGGGAGAGAAAAGCTCTACTGGAAAGGGAAAAAGTTACTTTCATCCCCCATATGTAGGGGGAAAAAAACCCCTTTCCTTTTTTTAAAAAAGGCAAATGCTGTAGAAGCTTGCTTTGTAAAATTAAAAGTACAAATCTACAGTCAGACACAACTGGACTAATAAACCAGAATAAAAAACCATGGAAGTCTAATTTCAGGGCAGCTTTTGGAAGGGAGAGGGTGTTTGAGAAGGATTTAGAGTCTTCCAAAATCTCTGTGTTAGAGACGTCTTGTCCTCCCCATTCTCCTCCCCCAACTTTTTTTTTTTTTTTTTTAATTTTCTTATTTTACTGGCAACTGATTTGCTTTTACCAAGTTGTATATGTAGGAGCAGGAGAGTGTTAATTGCGAGTTCAGGTAGGAGCCTCGTGCTGCAGTATGTGTTCTTATCAGATAGGTGGGTAAGTGGAAAAGTGAAGCAGTTGGTTGAGGTGGCTGCAGGAGAAGTGGCCTGTGATAGTACCAAACCGCAGTAACACCTGGTGAATGTGCATCCTGTGTGTTCGAGATATCTTTTGGTGGTTTCTGAGCATGGCAGGGGTACTGAAGATGGGAGATGGAGGCAGATGTTTGTTTTCTAACGTGTGGGTTTTTTCTTTGGTTAGCAAAACTAGTTTTGGGGTGGCAAACCTTTCTTGTCTGTTTGATGGGAACGTGGGAACAGAGGAGGTGACTGAAGAAGGATCATTTCTCCATGTTGTAAATTCATTCAGAAGATAACTTTGTCTTAGTTTCTCCCTCATTCCCTATGAATTAAACTTCCTATGGAAAGGCAAGAGGATTTCTACAACCTCCCTTTTGTCTGTTCTTGTGTGTTCTTGGGGTCTGGGTTTCTTTCTCCGTGGCTCAACCGCCTCTTTGTAGCAGCTGGATGTGTTAAATAGGTCAGAGGATACAATGTACAAACATGTTATGGTAACTTGCAAAACGCAGCACATCCATTTGAAAATGACAAGGAATTCTTCTAAGAGTTGGATTGCTAGGAACAAGGCAATTGAATTGTGGATATTGTTTCTGCATGTGTGTTTCTGCATGGCAGGGGGTATGGAGTTAGTTCCTATCTTGAAGAGCTGATGTTCCAGAAGATTGGGAGATTAATATGGGCAGAAGAAAGGATAAGGGTAGAAATAGCAAAAATTAGTGGCTACAGAGCCTCAGTGAGAGGATTTCATTTCCCTAGCCACATCTTCCGTTCCTCTGAAAGCTGGCTGATTCACTCGCTTGTGGGAAAATTTTGGAGCTCCAAGGGGAATGTATGGGACCTGCAGAAGGATACAAACCTGATTTTTCATTGTATTGTCTTTCCCTGAGAATTTACTTCTGCTTACTATGCAGTTGTAGGGAATTACCGGGAGCTGTGGTCAGCTGAAAGCTCCCTGGCTCAATATGAAGTAGGCTTTCGCAGTATAGAAGTTGTGGCTCAGCTCCTGCTCCCATATCACCCACCAGAAAGCTTTGCTCTGATTCCCAGGTTGGCATTGGAGCAGGATGCTCTGGGGGCCTTGGGCAGCTGTGGTCCTGTTGCAGATCTCTCTCTTCCCTCCACAACCCTAGACCCTAGCTGGAGGAAACGTGCGGCTGAGGGGCTCGACAAGCCAGAGCCACTTATCCAACACCGGAGCTCTGCGGCTTCACCCTGTGCGGTGCACAGCTTCTCAGTGCAGTTGAATGATCCCAATTAGCTCCTAAATAACTTTGAAATCAAGCACAGAGGAGCACAAAGCTTCCTGGCTGTATGGAAGCAGAACTTGACGGAGTGCATTAGTGTTTGCCCAGGGAGGAATTCTAGCACTATTTTCTGAGGAGCTCGGTGAGTCGTGCCAAATGGCAGCACCGGGAAAGAACAGGAATCTGCTCAGCCCTAATAGTGGGACCTCATTGCTGCAAATGTGTCTCTCAGCTGCTCTGACTCAAGCAATCACGACTGATCAGTCTAAGATAGGAGTCAGGCCACTGTGAAACATAAACCCAAGCCATGAATGGTCATGGGATGAGTTTTGGTGCTGTTTTCTTTCTCCCACTTAATGAGATGAATCCTCTATTTGGAAAAGGGGGCAGAAGAAGTTAGCACAGTGGCTCTAGGCTGTCCTTGTCTGAAGCTTGGTCTGGTTGTTCCTAACTAGAGCTCCAGGCACTTAGGTATGTAGTTCATTTGTTACCGTGATCTTTGGCACATATTGGTGAAGAGAACACCTTTTCAGCTTTTGCTGCCTTCTCCTTGTCACATTGATGCAATTAGCAAATCTATGCAATTGTGAATGGGCAAGGGGAAAACAAAATGTTCTCCTGATCCCAGTGCAGAAGCAGCAATTGTCTGTGTGTGTGGCTTGAGCAGAGGCATTATCAAAAACCCCACCCATTAGAAATCATCAAAGTTGGAGCTTTTGTAGTGCAATACATGTGTGTGTGTGTGCGTGTGTATGTTTATGTTCTAAATATCCCTTTTTTATATATATCTAGGAGCTAATTCAATATAAACTTTAAATGGTAGGGCTGCTGCTTACTTTTTAAAGTGGTTTAAGCAAAATGTCATTCCTGTCTCTTTTCCAACTTAATCCCAGCCCAGAAAAAATGTTAATAAGAATAGCTTGTTATGGGCTGCAAGTGCCAAGGAGGATATGGCTCAAGAAGAAAGCCTGAAGCTCCACAGGTTCAGGCATCAAAAGAGGAAAAGGCTTTTTCCAGATAGTTGCAGCATTGCATGGCTGCAGGCATTGGAAAGCCTGGGTACCGCAGGCCTGGCTTCTCATGAGTACTTAACTTCTGTTTATAGTTAGCGAAAATGCCTCCTGATATGGGAAGGAAATAACCCACACAAAAGCATTTTACTGCTGCTTAATATTTCTGAAGTCCTATCAGATGCATGTGCTTTTTTTTTTTTTTTGCTAGTAGTAAAACACCAGGTCTCTCAAGAAGACAAACGTGCAAGAGTCTGTTTTAATATGGACACCAAACATTTTGCGGCCTGAGGTCTGTGTGTTGTGTGTCCCTCTGTGATCTCCTGTGCTGCTCTCACATGGATGGACAGTGATCCAGCATGTGCCTGGTTCAAGGGAAACACTGCTGGGAGCCAGGCAGTCTGGCCTTGACCTGGTCAAGTCAGGTTGTCCTCAGCTTGTGTCCTCCCCGCTGCTGCAGGGAAACCATGTGCTGTGACGCTCCAGCTGTGCATGTATGGCTCCCATTTACCCCAAACTGCCCTGTCCTGGGTAGCAGGCATTTCTCCAAGCTGGTTTTAGTTGTAAGACATGTTTGGCATGAGGTCAGTGCTCATCTGGCTGTTGGGTTTGGTTCCTTTCTGCAGGGCACTGGTGGCAGGAGGTGCAGCTGCCTGGCGTGCTGCTCCTGCCTGGGCACTTGGGGATTAGTGTCTCTGTTGCTCTGGCCCTTCATAAGCATTAGATTCACTTAAGAAAACTGTATTCAGAATAACTTAATCTAGCAACCCAGTGGCTTCTATTTGAGACTTGGATCTTGTGGATATGTTTATTTAGTTTGAGATTCCCACTTCAAAGGAATCTATCCTCTCAGCAAGAAAGTGATTGAGCACTTAAATAAAAATATATTCATTGAATCTTTGGGATTGAGCTAAAAGTGCAGTAAGGAGTTAACATGTGCACCAACTGTGCTAATCAGTCAGGGATTTTCTGCTCTCCTAAAGGGGAAGAAAAGGGGCCTGAATGGCCTGAGGAAAACTGGCTGGCCTTCTGTGGCTTCTGGTAGTGGTGTTGCTTGCTGGGGCTTCAGGATGAGATGAAGGACCTAGAATATCTTCACTCGTGATCTTCAAAGTTACCAAGTCCCTTGTGTAGAAGAGCATTTTCATGGAGCTGAAAGGTCAGCTCAATGATTGTTTATTTTCTTTAAATGGCTGTGGCTATAGGTAAGGTTGAGGCATAAAATCAATAGGACGAGCTTAGTCAGCGAAAATTACAAGTGTAAAGTTACGGGGCTTTGATTGAATATTTATAAAATCGGCAGCTCAACTTAAAAAATAAGTGTAGTGCTGTCACCAGCTGTAACACATAAACCAGAGAATTGCTTTGGCTAGGAGCTATTAAGCAAGCCAGAGAGGAGTTAATTCCCAAAAGCGTCTGTCTATCCAAGCACTTTCATTACTCCAGCTCTGTACTTCAAACAGTGCCGCACGAGTCAGGGGGCAGGTCTGCTTCACCTGCACCAGGGCAGGGGGAAGGAGTCCCTTGGGAGTACAGGACTTCATGCAAGTGTTTGCTGTGAGGTACCTTCTGACAGTGCTGGTACTTCAAAGCAGCAGGGTACATGTGCAGGTGCTCGTGGTGCGAGGCAGCCCCAGTAATGCTGCTTTGGCAAAGAGCAGCAGAAAGCTGCTTGTGTGACCTTTTTTACTTCCTTTCCCCTCCTTGCTTTCTGAATAGGGAAGCTTTAAAACAGTTTGAAACAGGCTGGTGCTGCATGTCCAGCACAGTGTCAGGCACTGCACATACCCAGCAGCCCTGCTCTGAGAAACCTGGAACTTGTGGGAGCTGCAATGAACCCCACAGAGTCAGCACAAGGAGCGAGATTGCACAGAATTGGAAGGCATGATGCTGAAATCCTGTGGATACTGCTGACAGCTCAGCTTCACCTCAGCTGACTTGAACGTAGGTCCGGATGGGGATGCAGTCATTATCCAAAAAAACCAGTCTGTAAATTGTTTGATTTATCCTGTATGTTCAGAAAACAGGGAAAGGGATCATGGAACTTTTGTTGAGCAGTTGAGTTGGCTCAGAGGCAGAGAGCAATGAGCTCTGAAATGCTATCCCTGTAGGCTCTGTATTTCTGAGTAGGCATCCCAGTGACACTGGCTCCTCAGAGCTCTGTAACTGGTCACTTAGCTATGCTATAAGGCTCTATTTCTTCAATTTTCTGCCTTTTTCTGTGTTTCAAAACTGCCTCAGAGGTTTATCTTTGTGACTGTCTGTTGTCTCTCCACAGTTCTGGCATATCTTCTTGCCTTGATCTTTCTTCATCCCTATCAACTCTTGCATTGGCAAGCTTTGTCTAGCATAAAAAAAGTACAATGTGGAGGTGACGATTAAAGGTGTCACCGCTTGTCAAACGCAGACCACGCTCTGGGAGAAGGCCTTTTGCCTGCCAATGTGCTAAAACGCAGACAAACTGTGTCCAGCAATGCAAATGTGTTTACTTTGTTAAAATGCCACAATCCAGTGATTCGTTGAGGGTCTCTCTTTTCTGAAGTTTGAGTGATGCTGTATTGGGTTCAGGAAGCCACAGTTACAAGTGGTAATTGTGTTTTTTCTTGCTCTTTATTTTGTCCCCTGCCAGTCCTGTACTTCCTTCACTGCAGTTTTGTATCATTGCCATGTGCCCTCACAGTGAGCAAGGTTCTTGCCACCAACCCATGTTCTGTCCCATGCCGCAAAATGCCGTGGCACATCTTCCTCGACTAGCTTTTAAAAAGTGGCTTTGTTCTCACATCTGTGCACTCTCCTCAGTTTAGGCTTTGTGGCAGCTTGTTCCATCCTTGTGGTCTGGTTGGCAGCATTTCTGTATCTTAAACTGAAAAAACACTTGTGGACAGAAAAGTTGAGGTGAAGCAGGAGAATAGCTGTGCTTGACCCACTGCAGGGACCCCTCCAAACTGGGGGAGCCTGACTTCTCCCCTGAAAGTCTGCATGTGAATTAGGCCCTGCCAAGTGTAAAAACTGTCCCTGTGTTCACATCCAGGTCCTCCTTTTTCAAATACAAACGTTACGTGCAGATTCAGCCTCTCAGGGAGCTTTTGGGAGTGGGGTGGGAGCTCACGGGTGGGCGAGGGTCAGGTGTGGGAGCCCAGGGTGGAGGGGCAGGCAGGGGCAGGCCCGGCTCCCCTCCAGCCTGCTGGAGATCAACACAGGAAGAAGCAGTGAGCTCACCCAGCTGACACTGGGAGAGCTGGTGAGGATATTGAGGAAATAAATCATACATCGAACATTCGACTGGAAGACATTTTCAAAAACTCAAGCAATTATAAAATAGTTTACCCTGAAGAAAGCCCCTTGTTTGGCTGCCCTCTGACTGTAGCATGCCAGGCTGTGTTTTGGTCTGGTTTTTACTGCCTGTTTGCCTCCTGCACACAACTGAAATTCAACTTGAAAAAATAAGTTTCAAATGAACATGTTGGATTTGAAAAATTTGTTACTCAAAGCCTTCTCTCTCACATATTTTCATGTCTTAAATACCCTTGCTATAGGAAGAAAAGGAAGCTGTGCTGGATTTAAAGGAGAAGAAAAAGAAATAAAACTTTAAAAAGCTTAGCTCTTACGTGTGTGGATTTTTCAGGTTTTGTTGAGACTTTTTGTTTCCTATCTCAGTTATTTTGAGGATATTTCTGAGATAAGAGTGCAGCGATCCTGTTTTAGATGTAAATCTTCAGAAGGAAGGATTGGAATAGGAGAACCACGAGTAAATGCTAATTTATTAGGTGACTCCCCAGACAGTTTGACAGCAATATTGCAAACATTTTTTTTTAATAACTGGGAAATATAATCTTCTTATCAGAGTGACCTGTAAGAGGATGACTTCATACTTTGTAACGAGGAAATACTAAGAGACTGTAGGAGAGCTGGTCAAAATGCTGCCTTGAAACATTTTTTAGTTCAAGGGTGCTTCCAAAACAATCTGTGTAGCGAGCTTTCCCTCTTTCTTTCACACTTTAAATCCTTCCTTTTATTGCTTTTTATTTCCAAGGATATGTGTGTAAGTGAGAATAATGCAGGCTAATGGGGCAGAACAATAAATATTCAGTTGGGAAATGTGGTTGAATCAAAGCTGGTTCAGAAACCCCTGTGTTGAGGGCACAGGCAGACTTCCTAGGAGAAGGAGATCTCAGCAGTGGGTTTGTGAAAATGCCCTCCTCCATTAAATGAATCTCTCTGGCCAACATCTAGTGGACAAATTATTTTTTCAGGTTCAGTAGGAGAAGAGCCTACAGGTGGGTGTTGCATTTTTCTTCTGGAGGTGGTGTGTCACAGTCCAGGAGCCTGTAGCTCACAAGTCAGCCATGGGCTGCCATTGGCCTTTCTTGTGTTACCTGCGCTTCCTCTCTCTCCTGTGCTGGGTTCTCCCAGGAGGGGAGGGCTGGTTAAACCAGTGGCTGTGATTTGAGCCTAGGGAGGTTAAGCCAGGACTGGCAGAGGTGCCTGTGGTAACATAAGTGCCGCCGGTAAGTTATAGCTGCATTGAGGCTGGAGCAAAAGTTTGTGCCTGTGCAATTAAGCATGAAATAGGTAAATTCTGTGTATAATTGCCCAACCTAGAGTGTAGCATGAGGACGTGACCCATGGAAATGGCGGTGCGTCAGTGACTGCTGGCAGATTCCTGGGAAGTATCCCTGGTGCCCACACTGGCACTGGGGTTGTGTGTGTGTGTTTGTGCATGTGGATGTCCTCTGCTTCCCTGCACTCTGCTCCCAAAAGCAAAGGCACAGTCTGGGAGGAGGCTTCTGCAAATGAGAACCTGAAAAAGCAACATTCATTCAGGGTCTTAGAGGAAGGTGAAGGCAGAGGTGGGAACAAAATCCCTATTTCCTGAGTTCACTTCGGGAATTCACCTGAAAGACAGCTCACTTATAAACATATGTTTCTTGGGTTGGTTTTGGTTTGTTTTTTTTTTTTTTTTTTTTTGGAAAGAAAACGAGAAGCCTGAGAAAGTAAAAAACCAAGATGTGTTTGTTGGAGGGAGGAAAATAAGAGTATTAAAGCCAGTGCAGATAGGAAGAAAGTTTGTGTCTGTGCTGGCTGTGGTTGTGTTTCACACCTAGACTTTGAATGAGGGAGCAAACAATCTACTGAAGTTTCTAAGTAAAAGCAAGAAGGGCCCTAAGAGAACTAGCCCAAAAAAGGTTTTGTCAAAAAACAGACTCTGTGTTTTCTCATTTCCCCCCCTTGTCGTACAACAGCACCCATATCTTCCCACTTGGTTTTCTGTTTGCTCTCCCCCCCGCAGGGGAGCAGGCTGTTTGCCCTCAGCACCATTATTTTTATCCTCCACTTTTGTCTCCATCCCTCTCAGAAGTTCAGTGCAAACACAATTAGATAACGAGCATGGTGCGCTCCCTCTCCTGGGAACCTGCCATTGATTCACAGCTCTTGCACACAATGTGCTGGGGATGGCTGGCCAGGGCTTCTCTGTCAGCTGCCCTGGCATCGGCCTGGTGGGACTTTTGTTGTTTACTGTGGGGACGGGAGGACCTCAGAGCAGCTTTTTGGGATGGCAGCTCGGCAGCAATGGCATCTTCTCTTCCTGTTCCAGCCATGGTGGGCACCTGCTGAGGCCTCAGTGGTGTCCGTGCCCCGTGCCTTGGCAGCCTCTGGTGGGAAGAATGGTTTGCAAGGAGGTGCTGGCTTATTTGCAGCTGGAGGCTTTCAACTTTTTCCTGGGCATCCTGAAATATCTTCTGTTTTAATACACTACTGAGCAGCCAGTCTGTGATCACTGGAGCACAGCTCTCAGCTTCCTATCTGTGCTTCTTAAGCAGTGTGCCCTGGTGCCATTGCCCTCCCAGGTCATCGGTGGTGTTTTCTTTTTGTCTTCACAGCTTTGTAGCTGCAGCCTGTACACTGTGGCCACAGTTGGTGGCTGCATGGTCCCCAGCACCGCAGCCAAACCTAAAACTCAGTCTGTTGTGGTCCTGCAGGTAGTTACCTTGTAGGGATTTCAGCTCCTGATTTCAGGAGCTGGTGAGGTTTGTTGTAAGGGTCACTGGCTCTCCCTAATGTGGTTACCAAAGAACCCTGCATGAGGAGAAGCTGTGCCTCTGCTTGGGCACGGAATGATGCCTGTGCAGATTATGGAGTGGGCTGCACGGGCTGAAAACCTGACAGACAGCCTTCAGGTGCCTCTTTTGGGCTAAATGGTGTCTCTTGAGTTTCACTGAATAGCTGCAAAAAAGGAGCAAGCTTTCAAGAAAGAGTATCAAGTAGCAAGTGAGTCCTCTATAAATGAACACAGAAGTCCCCGGAAGGGAAAAATTAGCAGTAATTACAGTAAAACATACTTTTTCATCATAGTAATGGTTTGACGTTGAAAGGTAGGGTTGCAGCATCATGTAAAAGTTATTTTTCTGCTGTGTCTTCATAGTGGTGATTGTTTTGGAGACCTTTGCAATGCTATGCATGTTACTTGCTCAGTTTCTGGAGGCTGGCATTCGTTTCCAGATACTTGAGACTCCTTGTGGGATAGGCAGAAGTTGAATTATCTGCCTTGCAGATAATGGCAGCAGATCTCTCTGTTTACAGTGACTGCTTCAGCTCTCTGTATCTTGCCACTCTTTCCTCTGTGTTGCTTTATGAGCATCCCTCTGCTTATCAGAGTGAACACCAGAGCCACAAAGAATTAGTCCTGATTTTAAGAAGCAGGCTGTGCAGAGGAAGCAGTAAATTTGCTGGGGACGGCAGAAGAGTAGAGGGGGGGAAAACTCCAAAACCTTGGATTACCACAGAAAAGACTTCTGTCTTGATACTAAAAAAATGATAAGCTTTTACATCTTGGTAAAGAGCTTGCTACGTTTGACTCTCATTTCAGCCTCGGTATGGTTAGTGTGTTAAGGAACAGTCAAAGTGAAAATGAGACAGTTTCCCAGCCTTGAAATGACAGGGACATAAGCTCTGCGTCCATAGGGAGGGAGGCCAGATCCCTTTGCTGTTGTCTTTGAGTCAGGGTTTTAATGACTACAGGGAGGAAAGGAGTGTTAGTACAGCAGAACAAAAACGATACAGCTAAGAGGAAATTATTTTTATTGCTAATACATGGGTGCTCGTAATGTTTAATTCTTTACAGCTTATGCTTTATTTGCACATTCTTCCTTCCTCACCACTCTGCACACTGTAGCGGCAGGACCATATTTCAAAATTACTGCTCTTAAAGGCTCCTATTCAGTGGTTTTACCATGAATAAACATATTTGTCAAAGTTGCCCTGGTGCTCAGACTGGGCAGCACATGCACACAGAGTGGTTCAGTTGCTGTGTCCTCCCAGGCTCTTACTTCTTACATCCTTCTTATCCTCCCTCCTTTTGGCTGATAGGTTTTTAAAGTTCCCTGAAAATATTTTCTTGGGGTAATGTAGATGCATGTTTGATTAAAATTCAGGACAGTCTTTTCTTGATAGGAATTTACTTTTGTTTTCCCTAGCAAAGCCAGATGAGCAGACGGGAGGAGCGTGGGAGCTTTTGATGCCCCTGGAAATGATATTGTGGCAAGAGTAGTTTTAAGGCAGCCTAAGAATTGTCTGCATGACTGGAGGAGAGGGAGTCTTAAATAAAGCTTTGCAGTATTTTACACTTTTAGGTCATTATTTATCTTTTTAGATAATTAATGGAGATTTAGTGTTTGTCTGCCATGTGCTGTGTGTCTGGTTTAAGGTAAGTGAACTCCTGTCAGTTTGCTACAAGGAGCTGCAGAGACAACAGCTTAGGCGTCTGCATTATTTTCCTTTGCATCAGGTGCTAAAAGTCACTAAATGTACTGTGAGTCACAATATTTTTTCCCAATTTGACTCGCTTGCCCAATCGTATTTTTACTTCAGCCTTTAGGCTTGAAAAAGCATGTGCATAATCAGTTCATTTTGTGTGGTCTAGGCTATAAAAATGCCCCCTCTGTTCTTTCCATATGAAAAACGTGTTTTTAATTTTGGGGAACTTATATAATTTTCTGTGCTTTCTTTTGTATCTCAGATTAAAAACAAATGCTCCCTTCCCCTAACTTTGCATGTTCCAATTATGGAGTTGTGAAAATAAGTCATCCTTCAGCTTTTGTTACTTTAAAACAGCTATCGGTGATGTCAGAGTCAATACTAAAAGCATTAAGAATGCTGGCAGAATGTAATGCAGCTGCAATCCAACATGATGTTGGAAATGGGGTTGAGAGCATAAAGGCTTTCCATATTCCCAGGGCGCACAACTGCTCGCGGCCTTGGCTTTGATCTCTTCAAAGGCTGCTGCCTCCTCCTAGATGGAGAGACTTGGCTGCCACTCGCTCGCATTGAAAAAAGGCAGAGGTCTCTATTCAGGCAGAAATCAATCACTGTGCAGAAACAATTATGTGTAATTCAACCATCATGAAAACAGGGTGAGATTATGGGTTTGTTACCTGAGTGACTGCGTGGAGATGGGGAGCAGCGGACGCGGGAGTCCTGCTGACATGCCACATCTTGATGACAATTATAGACACATGAATGATGTGGCGGGCGGGGGCGGCAAGATGACAAATGCTGGTCACGCTGTCCAGCAGAGCAGAAAATGAGGTTACAATTGGGAGATAATGTTTGCATATGTAACCATATTTCAGCAAGCTGGGCAACTTCAGGGAATAGCAGAGACTGGCGATCGTAAACAAAGTCGGTGTGTGCCATGACTATCGGCTTTCTACGACACAGAAATGTGTGTGTGCAGTGAGAAACCTGGGTGCCACGTCCTGAGAAGCTGCTTGTTTAAAACAGCCCAGAGGCATTTTTGTCTGGGAATGGGGGGAGGGAAGAATTGCCTGGGAAAAGGAGAAATCTCCAGAGTTTGGCCCTCAGAAGGCAGAAGAAACAAGCAAAAATCCTTGTCCATCCCTCCGTGTCTCGGGACAGGGTGGTATTAACATGGCAATGAGCAATGGCTGTTTATGAGGAGCACTGAGGAGCGCATCTCCATCTCCTACCTTCCCCTCCCAGTGGGGATTTTTGCTGGCCTCATGGCAGTGCATCTCTGAGCGAGAGCATTTCTACATTTGCATGGTAACATTTTGGCTGCAATAGGCTGTCGGTAGTGTGACGTGATGCTCAAAATATCTTCTGATGTATAATGGCCTCCTTTAATTAGGAACTTTTTTTTAAAAAGGGAACTGGCATGTGCAGTATCTGCCATGAGAATATTTATTTAAAGTATTATTGCCTATAAAGTCTCAAAATAGTTTTCCTCCCCAAAAGGCAAAATAAAACACAGATGACTGATTATAAAATGGTATCCCTGCTCACTTTGGTACACAGGATGAGCTTTACCTTTTATACTGCTCGGGCTTAGACATCAGAGGCGCAAGAAGCTGCTTTGAGTTACAGATCTTCAAACAATAAGTCAAAACAAAAAATCAATCCCTCCAGTCCCTGGGTGCAGTTAGCTAAAGATAAAAGAGAAAAATAAAGTTATGCTAAAGCAGATAGAGGAAAGGAACAGATACGCCAAGGAAACACAGAGGACAAGTGCAGAGTTGAAGTGGGCCTAGTGTGAGCCAACATCAATGAATTTTTATCTTATCAAAAAGTTTTAGGGTTGCCAATTCTTTTCAAACTGGATCCACTCTGCTCCAGGGCTGCCTGAAGCGTTGTCTTCAATAAAAATTGCTTCTCCCTACCCCCCGCATACCTCCCTCTCACTCCTAAATGTAATCACATGCAGGGATTAGCCTGCACCTAACTCAAGGTATGAAACTTCACTGCAGACTTCAACAGTAAATCAAGGACTCTGATAACCCCTTGTTATTACAAATATGAACTGAGATTTCTTTTTAAGTATTTGATGAAAGATACATCATCTCAAAAAAAGTAAAACTGTTTTCTTCTGGGGTTATTTCTCCCCCCACACCTCCCAATAAATTTAAATTACAAAGGAATTTCTAAAATTGATTTTTTAAAATTTATTGGAGTTCCTTTAACCCTTTTTAATAGCTGATACATGAAAATTTTAATGCCAGTTAACTGCCTGTATTGAATCAAGTACGCGGCTTAAGCCTTAACCTATAAAGAAGAAAGCATCGTGCCTCAGTGTTGCGATATGCGACCTAAATCCCTCTGTGTGTCTCTTCAGTACTGACATCTCCAAGGTCTAATCAAACCAAAAATCTTTTGAAAAGATGTCTGTTGGCTTTGACTTTTTTCTGTTTCTGTTGCATCTTTCGAGGTGTTTATAATAGGGGTGAGCACGTGTTTGTGTACTGTTGGGAGGAGCTTGAAGTGTCTCTTGGCATCCCTGGTTCAGGACAGCTGGTGCTGGTACCTGGACATGGGCACAGGAGAGACAGACAGGAGATGGCAGTGCTTCAAGTAATAGCTACTCCAATAGCAGAAAACACCTCTATCCAACCAAAAGTGAATAACAGACCTAGGTTGCACCTTGTGCTCAAAAATACCTGGAATTAACTGATATTCAACGGATTTTGGTAAGTCTTGTTGATGCAAAACTTCAGTTCAGTAGCCAGTGTCTCAGTGCCTGTTTCCCCATCTGTGGTGTGGCATAATACCCATTTCAGAGGTGGGGCAACAGAGCAGAAGAGGAAGAATAAAGGGTTCAAGCTATGCAGATTAAAGAATGCTAAGGCAAGGGTATTGATGTTAGGTCTTGCTCTTCAGTGGGAATTTGAGGGGGCGATTTCAGACAGCTGCCTGGTAACCCAGAGCTGGATCTTCTCACTTCAGGCTGTTGAACTGCTGCCTTCGCTGCTTTGAGAAAAACAGAAAGCACTCTTTTCTACGTGAACAGTTGCATGAGCTGCTACAGAGGTGTTTATGGGATTGTGAATTGAATGGGAAAAGGGTTAGAGAGTATAGATGTTACTGTGAAATATGGTATGGAATACGTGGCCTACGCTGTGAAAAAAAAGATATCTCTAGTCTCTCATTTCAATGAGGTGGAAATTACTGTAGGTAACTACTTAGAAGAAATGTTCAGCAAGTTATTGCCTTAAAAAACCCACATAAAAATCTGCAACTAGATAATTATTCCCATTCATCCCTGGCTACATCCTAAAGATAATATTTTTTCAATTGTTTTAATAGTTCTCCTTATGGTTGTCTTCTTTGAAGTGAGGAGCAGGATGGCACGATACCTCTCAACAGCAGCAGCTGCACAAGGAGCCAAACTGAAGCTGGAGGCTGCCCAGCTACAGCTCAGTGTTGCAGACCTGCTTTTGTCCTTTACCAGTTTTGATTTCCTTCAGTCCAGCTGTAGGTGAGGCCTTGTCATCAGTAATTGTCGGCCTCTCAAAAGAAACATTTTATGTTTTTTGGAGGCAAAAATGGGCTTGGTACTCACAATGCTTGGTGTTCATTATAATGCCTGCTGACTGGCAGAGTTTTGCAAAAGCCAGTGGGAAGACCAGCAGTCCTTGGGATGGCTGACACAGAGCAGAGATCTGCAAAATAATAATCCTGCCCAGAGGAGGGGGATGTGTGAGGCCTGTGGTGCATTGTGATCTTTTGTGTCCTTTCTTCTGAAGGATGCTATGCACAAGCTGCAAAGTGTGTTGGTTTGAGTCAGGATGAACTAGGAGACTCACAGGGCTTAAGCAGCGCACTCTGAAATGGAAAGTGCCTTAGCTTGAACTTATGAAATACATTTTGCTTTTTTCTGTGTTTATTTTAAGCATTTGTTGTATGGAAACAATGGTTGGAGCAGAGGTGAATGGTAAATACAATGCTCTGCCTGGCCCCTCTGCCCCTCCTGCCCTAGGAAAGCAAGCTCGTACCTAGTTGCTTTGGGAAGCATCAGCCATTTCCCTTTCCCATTTCAAATACTTTGATTAAAGTATTGAAGACAAATGTGTCGATTGGGCCTAGTTCCTCTCAGTGTGAGGCTTTTCTTTCTTTGTCTATTTTGATCTGGCCTAGCTGAGCAACACAGCAATAGCAGCTAATTGACTTAGCCTGTGTCAACTCACTGCAGTACAGAGACTTGGTTGTTTCAGCTCTCCCAGTACAGCAAGCAGGAATAAAACCAGCAGCTAAATGCTGTGTCAGACTAGGATGGAGCCTGGGCTAAGTGCAGAGCGAGGCCATGGCACGGAGGTGTGTACTGAGGAGCCCCCAGGGAGCCCCTGGGAAACCTGTGGGATGGCAGGGCAGGCACAGTTTCTCAAAGCTGGCCTACTTGGCCTCTAAAGTAAACACTAATTTGTGGTCTCTTAGTAGGGAGGGAGCAGTCCAATAACACCGGGATAACTTTCTTGCCAGCAAGGCTTGTTGTTCAGGGCAGCATTTAACTTCATCTAATTGGGACACTCAGGTTTCAACAGCCGGCCTGCAAAACTGGCAGACAACCTGAGGGTGCCAGATGATTTGCTAGACGCCCATGATGAGAGACATCTTGCTGGGTCCCCGACGGGTGACACAGGGCCTGGGACCTGCTCATTGGCATGAGGTTCTTCTGGTAGAGAGGGGGACAGAGCTGACAAGTTTTCGGTGGCCATGCCTGGCTCTCCTGGCACCTGGATGAAGCAACGTATCTGCAAGTGCTTTATGAAAAACATCCTTGGATGGGAGTGGGAGCATCAGTGGGTGTGTGGGAAAGGGCTCAGAAACATGAAGTTGCTTGTGGCTGCAGGAGTGAGGAGTGACCAGCTTGACCTGCTGTTGGACATGCTTCTGCCCCGGGATGTCTCTGGCAGCAAGGAGTCCTCCACGGACACCGGCTCAAAGGTCTGCCCTGTTAAGTTCTGTCCCAGTGGAGCCGAGCCTTAAATAACAGGCAGATGTTTGCAGAGCATGTATTATGGAAATCAGACTAGTCATAACTTGACTGCTCTAAAATAATGCGTGTCTCTTCTAAAGAGTGGCGGCTCAGTTTTTTTTGGCTCGAGGCAGAGACAAATTTGTGTGCGCAAGGCAGTGGCCTGTGTGGGGCGGCCGGGGGCCAAGCTGGGCCATTCCCATCCCTCGGGGCACTCGGGCTGTCCCAGGGCGGCACCGACCTGGCAGCACATCCCCTGCTCCCGTGGGAGGGTTTCACTCCTTCCAGCTCCTCCTGGCTATTCCCAGCCCCTGCCCCGAGCGAGCTGGGGGCGCCGTGGCAATTAGGAGGTTGTCGGTGTGGCCCCGCAGCTGCTGATTTGCATGTCTGCCTACATCGGGCAACTTCCATGTTTCTTCACATTCCTCCCCAGGGCTGCCAGCACGTGGCCGTCTCTCAGGAGCTCCTTCCCACGCCCTGGCAGGTGCTATCCAGCATGTGACACAAGTCCTGTCCCCGGTGCCCGAGCTGCTGGGTTCAGCTTGGTGGGGTGGCTCAGCAGCACACAGCAGGTTGGAAACCTGTGGCTGCCTTTCATGGTTCCTCCTCCTGGGAAGTAGTTGTGGGCAGAGCTTCTTTGTCATCGGCACTTACACAGGGTCACCTGCAGGAGTAATTCAGTGTTAAAACTGAGCCTTAGTCTTGTTGGAAACTTAGTTTATTTTTACGTTTCCTGTCTTTTCAACCCTTGGGCTGTTCACATTGCCCTCGGGCAGGTGTTGCTGGGGAGGGAGGAAGGCTGTCTCCTACTCTCCCTTGGCAGCCTCATCAGCTGGACCTGGAAAAGTATTGAATTAGCTTTATTATGCCACTGATTTGAAGTCATTACTGGTGTAAGCCGATGCAGTTCCATTATTGTTGATGGGATTGGGACTCTTCATGTCACAGGTGAATTGGACTCAATTAACCAAAGCCGTGGTCTTAATTAGAAGCTTGGCTTTCAGTGGCTCCTCCCGGGCCCCGGAGGTGGGACACCCCCTGCCATGTTGTGCCGCTCCACAGGGCTCAGCAAGTCAAGGGGAGAAGGTGCCACTTTTTCCCATGCAGCATCTGCATGGACTGTGTGCCATCTTCTCCTCGTGCTGCACATCCCCTCAGCTTTGCTCTGGGGGAGAGGAAACGCAGCACAAAATGTGGAAAGGGCAAACCTGCCCCTTTGGGCTCACCAGTGCAGACATCGGTGCCTGTGTCACATCAGCTCTGGATCTGCCCCCATAGCCTCAGTAGTCCAGCCAGGGGATGAGTGCTTTGCTCTTTACTTGAGAGATAGTTAGTCAAGGGTTTTGACAGATACTTGGCTTGATAGGTAAAGTGGGAGGCTTCATGTTTTCACTAGCTGACAAGTTTTCAGTGGCCATGCCTGGCTCTCCTGGCACCTGGATGAAGCAACGTATCTGTAAGTGCTTTATGAAAACCCTGATGCTCGTTACTGCACTTAGACAGATAGAAAAACCCGGGCACAGGGATCCATTTGTGGGACTGGCCAGCAGCACAGATCCCAGGGAGGTCCAGGGTCCTGCCTCCCACTTGGCCTCTGTGGAACAGGGACCTCTACCCAGTGAGCTTGCAAATGGCTTCCTGCACCCTGTCTTCACCTTTCCATAGGAGAAGGCGGCTCTCCTGAGGCACGCTCATGCTGGCGTGCCAGCACGTGCTGCTGCAGCAGGGCTGGAATGCAGGACCATCCCAGGGGCATGCCTGGCTGCCTTCCCTCTGCTGCTGGAGGGGGCGACAGCCTTTTTATGAAAGTGTGCACCCTCCTGCTAAATATAGCATCAGTGCGGACTCTATTTTTAGTGTGCATTTTAAGTGCACTTTTCAGCAGAAGCCCTGCAGGATTTCAGCAACAGACCCCACAGCTGGGTGTCCTGGGGAGTTCTGTCCTTTCCCAGTGAGGAAGGATGTGCTGGGGATGAAGAGCTCATGTGGTGCACATCCGTGGCCCCGTGTGCCACATGCTCACCGTCCGACTGCTGCAGAACAGGCGGTATAGCGGCTGATTGCTGCCTCCCGCTCAGGAAGATCTCCTTCCTCTACCTGGCTGCTGGGTTGTTTTGTCCTTTCTCTTCCCTCCCAAAGCTGGTAGGAGCGTAGTAGCTACTTGGAAACCTCTCCTCCAAGCTCAGGTGTGGCTGTGGTTGGCCAGCTTGCTCTGGAGTTAAAAGGGACTGAGCCGTAAGTGTGGATGAATATTGGTTTAACCTGCAGCCTCATGTAAGTCCCTTTCAGACCAGTCTCCCCATTCAAGTTAGGATTTGGTACCGTTGCTGTTGCACCCTGTCCTGTGTCTAGCTGTGGCACTCCTTCTAGATGGCTAAGAGGGGATGAGAAGAGGAAGGCCTGGGCAGTGGGAGATGGCTCAGCTCACTGTGGTTTAGGCTGGTTGTGAACTGTGTTGCTCTGAGTGCTCATTCATCTGGTTGTATTGCAGGTGGCAGCTTTTCTTGGGCCAAGCAGGAGTTTGAACCCACTAGCAGCCTTGGGGGACCACCCTTCTCTGCTCCACAGATGTTAGGGAAAGGCTTCCTTTTCTGGTAGCCATCCAGAAGGACTCAGTGGTTCCCTAACAAGTGTCTGGAAGATACGTGAGAGGAGATCCATGCTTAGCACCTCTGAGTTTGTGATCTGCAAAGTGTGCTTGTAGTTGCACATGCTGTCAGCACTGTCCTGCATGCGGCCTGTGCCCGGGGGAGGAAGGGGAGAGAAAGGTGCTGCTATTTTTGTTCCAGTGGTGGTTTATGATGGTTGTTTCGTTGCCTAGATAGCTTACAGTGGGTGGCATTCACATCAGACACTACCCCACACCTGAAAAACAGAAAACAAACAAAAGCTGAGATAAGCAGTACTTTAAGGAAGATCAAAAACTTTTCTGCGTGTTTCTTCTTCTTGGGGAAACCTACAGTACTACTGACAGATCAAATGCAGGTTTAGGTGTGTATTCATGGGGTCTTGGTGGGCCCCACTGTTCCCCTCTAAAAATAGCAGATGAGTGGTATTACTTAGAGGATATGACAAGTTAGGTATGAATCATCCCATCAACACAGGAAAAAAGTATTCTCTGAAAAGATTATTTTTGACCCTACGTAGATGGTCAAACATTGCCTCAGAAGCTGCTGGGACAGTGCAGTGCATGGTGGGGGATGGTAAAATGGCTGTGTTTCAGACCATGATCACATGAAACACACTTCTTTTTACTTCATCTCTGTAACAAACTTGCAGTGGTGCACCTGGCACTTTCTGAGCCTGTTTTATTCTCCTTTCAGCTTGGCTGTGCTGGAGCAGCCCTTGCTGGTGCTCAGCATGCACCTCTGTGTATTTCCAGCCCTGTTACCTCAGACGGGCCCGATGGCCAAATGAAAAGCGTAGCATTGCCGAGCTGTGCTCTCCTGCTGAAGGTTTATGTGCATCTTCATTTCACTTGCATAACTTGCATGTGTAGGGGCTACTCTCTGCTGCTATTGCTATGGAAGAAGTCAGCCTCTAAACTTAGCTCTGAGCCAAGACATCTTCCCCCGAAGATGCACAGCACTTCTTTTCACCATCACTGCTGACAGGAGGGGGTTATATAATTCAAAGTTCCTCTTTCAGTGCTCTTCAGTGCCTGTGCTTGCATTTTGCCCTTCTCATTTCATGCATGGTGACCCTTCTGGTGCAGCAGGGTGAGCGGTGCCAGGCTGTGCCGGTGTCGGCAGCGGGGCCGGCGGGTGCCTGGCATGCACGGCTGCGGGAGCTGCCACTGGTGTTTCAGAGGGCACCGAGCTGACTCTTCTCTGATCTAAGCAAAATCCTGTGCCAGCTGGGTAATGGGGAGAGATTAATGACTGCCTTGGAAGCCAGTTTTCCAGCCTACTGGCCGGAGGGCAAGCATCATGATAGTTGTAGCAGCTGGTTTGGAGAGGAGGGAAATGAAGGGAAGATAAAATTGCACACCCAGAATGCCAGGGTAGCCTGTGTCCATGCTTTGATGTCTTCTCCCTCCACACCCTCCTGTGGGTTAAAAATGAAACTAGACTGCATTTATAATGGGTGTGTGAATATCTGTATTTAGCTGCTGCAAGCAGGCTCCTGGACTGAATCCTTGTATGTGGAGAGGTACAGTTTGGCCAGTTTTTTTTTTTTTTATTTTCTGTGCTCTCATTGTGGGGACTCACAGACACATGTCATCTCATCAGTTCAGACATCACAGCCTAACAAATTTTGACATACATGTACGCGCTGGGTTATGAAAAGAGATAAAGGGAGATTAAACACCTTTTAATTCCTCCTTAATGGTCCTGAAGTGTCTAAGTCATGGTTAGGACTGTGGAAAGATGGCCCATTTGGGTCTGCAGTGAGGACACAGGCACACAGGCTTATTTCCAGTGAAATAAACAAATGTAGCTGCCTCTAAACCTCTGAAATCGATTTGCACATTAGGGAGAAGCAGGGCTGAATATCCTCCCTGCAGTGCCCATTGCAGAGGGTAGGAGCCATCCTTGCACCCTCAGGAAGGCCAGGACAAAACATGGGGTTCCTCCTGAGTGGCAGATGGGGTTTGCATGTGGAGGCAGGTAGTTCAGAGGAATTGTTTGCCTCCTGTTACTGTGCAACACTTCTGCATCCACTTCTGCATGGCGTGCTTTAATCAGCAGCCCTCCCCTCTTGGCCCCCAGGCCTTGAAATTCCACAAAACCCAATTAAGAGAGATGAGAGAGCTCTAGCATGTATACATATGAAATTTCAGAAGGCTGAAAAAGAGACTCTTAATACCATAAAGCCTGCCCTAAAGTAAAATTTGCATCTGAAATCTACATAGTTAACCCCGTGAGGAAGGCAGTGTAGCTGAGTACAACTTTTTTCCCCCCCAGAGGGGTAACTTATCCAGGTCTGCTCGGTTTGGCATCAGCCTGCTTGCTGAGGAGTGCCGCAGAGCAAGCCCTGTGCCTCATATACAGCCTGCAGAGAGCATCAAGGAATTGTAGCTCCAACTTCAGAGACTGTACTGCAGTGTCCCAAACAGAACTGAACAAAAAACAACCCCAGCCTGAGAAGACCGTGCAGACTTCTCTAGGCTGGTAACCAAAAGCAGGCTGGGTGCACGAGGTGCTTGTGTAGACTCATTAAAGGAAGTATTCAAGACTGATCTAATTATCACATACAGATTCAGCACATTCAGCCCAGGGTTCCAGGTGTTTCATGCTTTACTAACCGGGTACTACACTGGCTTGTTTAAATTGCCCATCATGAACTGTCCTGGGAAAGACACCCATCTTTAAAAGAATCACAAACAAACAAAAAACTCTCGGCAAATCCACTCCTTTCTGTATGGCTTGAGTGTTCAGAGGGGAACTGGGGATAAAGCTTTATTCCCCTTCCGTGCTTTTATCTATCTCTTTTGCTATCTTGTTTGTATAAGATACAAAAATTCTCCTCCTATTATCCTACTTACAGCTTAATCACATACTAATTGGGGACCTTACTTCTGTTGCTCTGCTCTTTTTTGAGTCTCTGTATCCTCCCTAAGAACGGTGCACAAGTACCCTCTTCAATTAAGAGAAATTAAACAAGAGCTAAAAACTCTCATCTGAAGGCTGTCCGTGATTCCCTTGGTTGACAGCCATGGGTTTGGCTGTAAAGTGGCTGAAATCTGGGGAGGACGGTGGTGGGGACTGGGCAGCGTGCTGGCAACACAGGTAAGTATTTCCCTGCAAAAACACGAGGCCTCAAAGCTGCTTTTTTTATTACCTCCGGATTCTGCAAAGGGCTGGTTATCTCACGCTGCGAGCCAGCATGATCAAAGCCCCGGGAAAGGTCAGGCATTCCTCCAGGAGTGACACTCAGCTGCCGGCAGCGCTCCTCCAGCCCACAGCTCCCACAGCCCGGCTGTGGCACCACACTGAAATCCTTTATCTCGTTAACGAGTGAACCTACAGATTAGCCAGCCTGGCCTTAGCTTGATGTCGAGAGCATGTAACACCTGGCCTGGCCCTTCTGAAGAGGAAAGGTGGTTGTTTTTTAAAAAAAATAATGTTGTGGGGGAGGCAGCATTTCCTTCCTCTGACTTAGAGCGAGAGAGTTAATGCTGATAAAAGCTGTGCTCTGTCTCTGTGCTACACCGAGGGGCTGCTCTCCTCATGTTCTCAGCTCCTAGTTCTGTGCAATTGATAAAAATGGTGAGTGCCAAAATCCTGGGTGTATGAGAAATCATCTACAGTGTCTTCCAGCGAGGGGATATTGTTTTCTCACTGTTTTGGTAGACTGGCATTCAATTACTCACTTTGAGCTGGTTGTCGCCCACAAGCAGCCTGTGCGTGGACAGGGAGGTTTGGGAGGGCAAGCAGAAGGAAGAGGTGTTTGAGATGAGCAGATCCTGTCTGTCTCTGCTGCCACACATGAGGTGCCATATTTTTGCATCTCTGCTAGTTCAGTGGCATGCGGGAGCGCATCCCTTGAGTAGGGGTGACAAGGATTCACCCCATGGCTCACGGTCCTGTCTCTGGCTGTCTGGAGACTGACTGTCCTTAGCCTGGTTGGTTGGAATAGGGTATTTGCCCTCCTTGTCTTCAGGCACGGGTGCTGAAACTCTGAGAAAACTAAGGGGAATTCTGCCTGTTTACTGGTGAGAATAGTGTCTTGGCTGTGAGATGGTGGAATTATGTTAACTGCCTGAAATTTGGGGTAATTTTCAGTTTCTAATGAGGTTAAGGTATCCTTATACGAGGTGTAGGATAGAAGTAAGAGGGACCATGCTTTCTGTCCATCAGAAAGGGTACTTTCTGCCATGAAGAGGGAAATAAATATATTTTTTTAGAGCAGAGCACTTGATTCCTTGATTAAAAGGCTGAAATGAATGTCCTTAATTTGTCTCCCAGCCTGTTCCTTGAAAAGAGGGGCAGTAAAAATTTGCCTCATCTGCAAATAAATGTGGCAAACTGTGTAGCTGGCTGTGGACATGTGGCCTCTTGAGCAAACTCAAAATGTCTGTGTGCAGCATCCATGGGGCCTGCAGCAGGAGTCCCCGTATCTCTCGCCTGAGAGCCAGATGATCCTCAGATCATCCAGCTAAAAAATCTGCTCCCTGTGCAGGAGAGGGGTGAGGGTCTGGTCCTTGCCTCTGAAATGCTGGCAAAAGGGAGGGAGTCTGCCAGTTCGAGTAGCAGCAGGGGAAAGAGAGAGAGAGAGGAAAGGAGCAGGGGAAAAAAACCAAAAACTGGTCTCTGGTATGTGGTTGCCGACCTTGCCCACGTTGCTGGCTGGGGGTGGCAGCAGGAGGGGTTGCTGGGTGGGAGGGTCGCCGGCGGAGTTTGCCCAGTCCCAGTGCCAGGCCAGGCTGGACACTGCAGCAGTTCCAGGGTTTGCTGCCCCTCAGCAGCGGGTGTGGGATGGGCAGGTCTCATGTAGATCCCTGGTGTGCCCACACCAAGAAAGAAAAGGATTAGTGTTGCACTGGGGCATCTCTGGCACTCTTGACCATTTGACCTGTCAGCAGTGGATGGGGGTGAGGGGCTGAGTGCTTCCCCAAGCCCTCCTGGCATGAGCTGCTTTTTTGCCTGATAAATTGTTTAGTGGTGTTTTGCAGAGTCTAACACACTGTGTTGCTCCCAAGCGCCGCCTTTATTGCAATGAAAAGTACTGAGGAGGGATGTAGTTACGATAAGAAATTGTCCATCCCAGCCTCTGCCATGCTTTGAGGGGGGAGTTAATTGCACAGGGGGAGATTAATTGAATGAAAAACCGAACTGTTGGTAATGACAGGGTGATGGTAAACTTTGGAAGTGCCTCTTTAATGCAGTTGAGCATAACTCTCATATAATGTTGTTTGAGTTTAGCAGGATTGAAATATAATTGCAGGGTGACCCCTTGCTACTAGTGGGGCTCTATGTGCAGCTCTAAGCCCATCTGGAAGGGTGATTTACTGGAGGCTTGGGCAATCTGGCAATTTAGGCTCTTTTTTTACGATGTTTAGACTTCTACCCATGTTATAAAGCACAGCCCAGGGGTTTTATGAGTATGTAGGTGACTGCTGCACAAAACTTAGGTTGTGGGCTGGGTGTATTTTTTGCTTTTAAAAGTGATTTTTAAATTTTAAAGGGCAGTTCTTGAATTAAAAAAAAAAATCAAGTCTAGCAGGAAGCAGAAATATCCTATGCAGGATTTAAAAGGCATCACGTGTCTTGTGCATACCAGCAACCTTTTCTTAAGCCCTGTGGCCAAGTGGGTGAAGGTGTTTAGATGTAACAGACCAAACTGAGTGGGGTGGGAATAGGGAGTAGGTGAGTCCCATGTTTCTTCCTGTCTCCCCCCATCTCATGGGCTGCCACCCCAGCCACTGGCATGTCTTCAGGTCCGTGCCCAGGACAGCCATGCACCTGCAGGGGTAAGGTCTGAAAGCTGAAGGAAATGCCTGGTTTTGGGGAGCCTGAGGGTGCTGTGCAGATAAATGAGCCAAGCTGGGCCAGGGGGCCCAGGAAGCTTCCCAGGGTGAGTACAGGGTGATGGAGCAGAGGCAAGGATGAGTGGTGAACAGAGATGGTGAAGAGTTGGAGGAAAGCCAATGCCACCAACACAGGGAAAGATGCATTTTCTTAGAATCATAGAATATCCTGAGCTGGAAGGGACCCACAGGGATCATGGAGTCCAACTCCATGTCCTATGGCATAGGACACCCCAAGAGTCACACCATGGGCCCCAGTTTGTGTCCAAACGCTTCTTAAACTCTCTTAGGATTGGTGCTGGGACCACTTTCTTGGGGAGCCTGTTCCAGTGCCCGACCACCCTCTGGGTGAAAAACCTTTTCCTGATATTCAACCTAAATGTCCTCTGACACAGCTTCATTTTGGGTCCTGAGGACTCCCTAGGTCACAAGTGTGTGTTTCCGTGAGGATAGGCAGCTCTTAGAGGCTGATCTAACTCCAAAGCTGATGTAGGAGCATCCCTTCAGGGCTCTTTTGTTGGATTCCCTCTGCGTCTGGAGACAGGGTTTGCCATGAGGTTGCTGTATCCGCTTTTTGGGGAGCGAAAAAAAATGTTTCCTAAGCTGCCCTGGGAGACACAGCCTGCAGGCACAATAGTGGGGTGCTCTATCTTATATGGATGTCCTTTTTCCACTCCTTCTGCAAACAGGCAGCTTGCACAGGTCCATTATTATTACAGTCCTCCCCTCACCGGAGTCATCTCCCACTGTCAGCCCACGGCTGGGAGGTGTCAATCCTGGCTTTTTGTGTCTTCTAAGAAGCCTTTTGGCAAACAAGACTAAAAATAATGAGCATTTAGATTTTGTGTGAGTAGCTCAGCATCCAGCAGTGTTATGTGATAGGTTTATTGCTCCTCTATATTTCAAGAGTCCAAATGAAACATTCAGCCTCAATGGTTTGGGCCAAAACCCAGTGTTTCCAGCCCTGCTTCTTTGAGCCCATGTCTTGTTTGGGTCATTCTTTGCTTGTCCTTAGCTGTGTGCTATGATTTTTGTATTTTTAGCTACATAAAAATGTAATTTTAGGGCATGTTTTTGTGTCTCATTGATGTGACAAACCCTCGTGGGAATGATCTATAAAATTAAGTTAGTAGCTTTTCAACACTTTTGTTTGTACTGAAATCATCTTGCACAATGTGGTAGAGAAATAATTCCTGTTGTGACCTTCTACTGATAGTTCAAATAACCTGTCTAAGAGACATCCTGTTTCTGGAGGGCCCTATTGCTTTAATTCCTGTTAAAATTGGTTTTGTCTTCTGTGGAACAGTGCTGCTGAATTTAAGTACTTGCAAATGCGTTTTACCTCCAGATAAACGTTGCAGTTTGCATTTTCAATCCCAGTGAAGCTTTAGCAGACTGCTACTTTTGGCCTAATGATTTGTACGTTTTTAGGGATTTTTTTTCTTTTTTTTTTTTTTTTTTTTAGTTTAAAAATGAATATTTTATTTTAAGCCTTTGGACCATCTTGCCCACATCCAATGATGGATGTCTAATGAGATGACTTTTTGCCTCCACTAAATGGTTATATTGTTTGCACTGATGTATGCTAAGACTTGATGCGTTAAATCTTTGGTCATTAGCCGATGCCATTAGCAAAAAAGTCCAAATCACTTAGAGCTGGGACTTAAGACTTTTCATTAAAACCCAAATTTGCATGTTATTGGATAAATCTGTTAATACGGTTTAGCCGGACTCAAGGAAGTTACTTGAAAACTTTTTACAGTGCGCAGGCAGGGTCAATGATGCCTGAGAGCCTCGAATTTGGAGAAGATGCCCCCTCTGAGGGCATATGCTGAGCAACCTCTGCATCCATCCCACCCAGCCCTGCCTGCCCCTGCAACACCTAATGCCGTGCATGCAGCCCCAGCTGTCAGCACTGCACTTCATATTGGGATCAGGTCTGCTCCACTGCTGCCAGGAAACCCCCCTGAAGGAGCTAAAATCCCAGCAGCAGGGTCTCCTCACCTCATGGCAAATCAGGGCAGCCTTTCCTGCCACTTCAGAGCCAGAGGGGGCTTGGCCTTGGCACTGGTTTCCCTGCAGGAGTCTTCAAGCAGCATCAGTGCAGTGGGGAACAGGGCTTGCCAGGAGCAAAGGCCAGCTGAGAGGAGTCATTGACGTCATCAAATTCATCACTCCTCCATCGTCACATCCATTTCTATAGTTTTTTTCTTTTTGTCCCCTGTTTTTTAGAGGGCGGATGAGTCAAGAGCACTTCCCAAAACATCAGTCATGTTGGGTAGCTTGACCAGTCCAGCATGATCTTTGCTTTGCTGTCTGGTCAACCTCTAAGCTGCAAACTTAACTGTGGTGAACAGAGGTTTTAAACACGTAAAGGTGTGCCACGTGCTTGGACAGGTGTCAAGCCCTTGTCCTTACCTTCTATATGTCATAGCTAAGATTTTTTTTCCCAATACATGTCATACTCTTGCATTTTCTTAATCGAGAATGTCTCTATTCAATGCACCTTGAAAACTGCAGCTCAGAGAGAAGTTGACCCAATTCTCAGTTTTCTGGGCCTCTGATAGTCTTTGTTATGACATATGGTATTGAATAGGCTGTAACATAGACTTAATATAAATACATTTAAGAGAGGTCCTATTTCAAGCACTTTTGATCCTCTGTGTGTGCAGTGCCGAAAGGCATCTTCCTGTCACCAGGGTGCAGGATGGATTTTTTTCTTGGTTCCCCCCAGGAGCCTGGGTCTGTATCCTGTGGGACCTGAGGAGGCCGATGAGGAAAAGTCATCCCATCCTGTGACGCACACTGTCTGCCAGAACAGAAATGCTGGGCTTCAGAGGTTGTTGTCGTCGGACAGCCTGCTTTCACACAACGCTTGTGTGCTATGTGGTAGAGGGTGTTTTACTTGTCTGAGTCACTTCCAAGGTTTGAATATTGGACTGAAGCACATCCCTCTGCCTGTGAGAGAAGCAGGGGGTCTGAGTACACTGGAGAAAATGCCAAAGTTGTTGTGAGCAGGGATCCTGATAACCTCGAGGCAGCAAAACAAGCTCGTGTCTTCGTCTTAACTCAGCAGACAGCTCTGGTGACAGAAACCAGAGAGGCTTTGTCCCCAGGGAAGAGATGAAGATGGCACAAGAGGTGGCACCAGGATGGACTCCAGCTCCCTTCCCCCCACCCAGACCCCCTGGGGATCCCTGTCACATAAGACTGTTCCCCCCTGGCAAGCGGCTTGGCTGTGGACACTGGCTCCTCTGATGTCCAGCAGGCTTCCTCTAGTGGCTTAGGACAATTGTCCTTATTGTCCAAGCAATCAAATAAGCCAGAACTCTGCAACCCAGAGGCTCAAGCTTGGGCTTGTTAGAACATTGCTGGGCCTCTGTTCTCTTTAGCCAATAATGAACCAAAAGTGTTCTGGACAGGTCAGGAAACAATGGGGGAAAACACCTTTCCAGCTGATGGGGGTATGGGACAAGGATGCACTAGGCAAAGGAAGGGATGCTGCACAGTGTAAAGGCCCGTGGGGTGTGTCACCATCCAGAGTATTTGTAGTGGCAGCAGTCCCATTTACCAGGTTTTTGGGGGTGCTAAGAGATTCCTGGGGTTGAGTGTGTGATTTGATGATGCAGGTTCCTGTTTGTTGGGTGTAGGCCTTGTCTTTACATCAGGAAAAGCATTAGCTATTCAGGATGGCCAAAGTTAAAGGACCATCTTGCAGAAACCAGAGCTTAAAACAAGCACTGGGTGTCAAATTGTGGAGTGTTTGCTGGCAGTTAATCTCCACCCAAGAGAACCCATTGCTGAGTTTAGAGAGTGAAATAAGATACTGCAAAATATTATAACAGGGGAAGTTTTTTTCTGTGAGAGTGTACGTTTTCTGCCAGTTTAATGCCCTATCAGTCATATTTCTAAAACCAATGGGCTGTGTAAAACTAGGTGTAATCTCTGTATGTGTGAACTTGCAGTACAGAAATTGAAGTGGGCTTGTCCTCCCCTGATCAGAGCCTTACAAGACCTGCCTGGCTCCCCACATGGTTCACCAGCACTCCAGGCCTCCCGTCAGCCTTCCTGAGCAGGCAAGAACAAACAAATTAAGAAGTCATGGGAGAGAAGAAAATGGAGATAGCAGGGGATTTCTAATCAAGCTATTCTAATACTGGGTGTGCTTTAATCACTTACTTAATGGCAGTGCTTAATGAACACTTGAAATAAAGCATGTTTCTGTCAGAGATTCAACACCCGTGTTTTTAAAGCTGTCTTGAGGGAACTCAAATGCTTATTACAACTTTTCAGCAAAAAAAAAAATCACAGTTGTGCTATATTAATTTCCAAGATTGAAGGGGAGGGAGGGGTGAAAAAGTTGGGAAAAGACAAGAATGTAGACAAGGCAATAGTGGTGGTTTCTCACTAACGTTGCAATTAACCTGAATTTAGTGACTGATTGTAATCCATCCAGATAGATACTTATTCTAGGCTTTGTCAAATCACATTTATGCTTTCCTTTGCAATGCTCCCCTGGCTGTTGCACTGTATTTTTTATTGCACACCAACCCTTTGGGCTTCCGGCAGAACAGTTTTCTCCAGCTCCTCTTGCCTGCCCTTGTACACTGCCTTGTGCACTTCCAGCTGTGACACCCCCTTGCTTCAGGTGCTCATCTTTGTGCCTGTGGACTGTGGCATGGTACTGTTGGCCATGAAGCTGCCTTTCCTGTGCATTGCAGACAGAGACACTTGCTGCTGGGCTTCCCAAAAAGGAAAGTGGTTTGAGCAGCTGGAAAAAGGTCACAAACTTTTCCTGCTCCCAAATAACCATGGGAAGGTCTAGCAAGTGTCCTGGGTGCCTCCTTCACCTGCTGATGTACTGGCAGCTTCTTCTCTCCAACTCCTGAGGGCTCCTGGCATGCTCTGACTCTAGTTCAATGATGCAGTGTGTCCTGGGGAGATGGGGATGCTTTCAATGACTGACTTAGAGTAACTTCCTTGTTCTGCCCTTTCCTGACTCCCAGCATGAAGTGCAATTTAGTTCAATAGTGAAGAGTTGAATACAGTACGTGAGGAAAAGGGGGACCAGGAGGACTTTTTTCTGACCTTGTCAAGCCATCAGTTTGCCCCCTGAAACATGCAGTTTTGATTTTAGTTTTGTTCTGAGTAAGTGTTAGCAGCTGTAAAGCTGTAAAGTTTCACATCAGCATCTATGCAGCATTTCACTTCACCTCCTCAAAATGGCGAGTCCCTGGGGTGTCCCCCCTGCTGTTTGTAAGCACGAAAGGTCAGTGAGATAAATGGCCTCCCACTGCCCAGTGGTGAAGCAGGGTTAAAAGACTGCACCATTTTTATTTGTCTTTCATAAATCACAGTATTCCTAAGCCCCTGTTTCCTGTGAGCAGTGTGTTCCTGTGGGTGTGCTTTCCTATCCCTGTTCCTTTTAGCTTCAGGTGAGGCTAAAAGTAATGCTGCAATCCACACCTCCCCTCCCCCCCCCCCCCCCCCCCATACCCACTCTGGCATTTTCCCAACTGCACTGTCCAAGGATTGGAGAAGATTTAGAAAATTAGACATAAAATTATCTCTGCTGTCAAGAGCCTAGAAAGAAGCTGGACATAAAACTCTTTTCTCTAAAAAATGGTTTGGGGCCAGGGGAGTAACCTGAGCTCTCTATATCTTGACCTTGCTGCATCTTTGCAAAGTTGTCTATGAAAAGGGACTGTACAATAACTCTCAGGGACATGGCAAATAGTAATTGCAATTACTGCTGGTGCTGATGAGCTTGTTTCCACTACTGGTAACTAGTTTTGGCCAAAACACCTTACTGTTACCGCCTCCTTTTCCACCACTGGTACTCCTTTGCTAAAGCCTGTCCATGATGAAGCCAGACATGGGCCTGGTTTTGACATTGCTCCAAAACTACATTCCTCTTGATCTTGCATTTTTATTGCAACAGCTGGTCAGCAAAGGCATAAATACAGAGTTAGTTTAGCCATTAAAATGCTGTTGGTATTTTGAGAGGACAGCTGAAACCGCTGTCTTTCTGGGTTTGCTAAAACCTTCAGCCTAAGGATGATTTCAGGGCTCCAGAAAAGAGAATAGGCTAAAAAAGGAATTAATTTTTCTTATCTCTTCAAGATCAAGGCCTCAAATCCTTCCACAATAACAAGACCATTTGGTCCTTTTACTTTGAGGTACTGCTATAGCAGTAGTGGAAAGGTTTGGAGATGTTTTGGTGGTGGGGTTTTTTTGAGGAGCTGTCTGTTGTGTCTTCCCCCTAAATTTAACACTTGTCAAAAAGTTAAAGCTGTTTCTTCAAATGACCTCCTCTTTCAGGAATGAAAGGGAATGCATGCATTTATTCATCCTTAAGTTGGTTTTGGGTTGTTTTTTTTTTTTGGTAGACTTATTTTAGTCCTAATTGAGAAGATCATCTGCTAGTATCTGTAACCCATGCATAACTTGCTGACAGGAGAGGAAGAGTGGACAGGCTGGAGCATTCTTTTGCTTTTTAGAAGTGACTTTGTGTTTAAAGAAAAGAGGAAAAACAAAACAAAAACCAACCCAGCACCTCTTCGGGTGTTGACGAGGGACGTTTGTGTCTTGTGTGCAGAGGCTTGCTTGCCTCATGGTTCTCTGCAAAGCTCCCTGCCTGCCTGCAACCTCCTTTGTAGATGTGTGTCCTTTGAAGGGTCATTAATTTAATATCTTTCTCTGTGCAGCAGCTGGAACAAATGGTGGCCCAGCTTCAGCAGGAGCTCCCAGCTGCCTGCCTCGCCCAGCGCTGACCTACAGGCATTTTTGCCATGGCTGTCTCAGGCTTTTTATAGTTTTTGCACACTTGTTGCATATAGGATACCTTACAGGTGTGGGCCTTCACTGAAGCATTAGCTGGCTGTTTGGGGAGGGTGTGAGGTTTGGTTTTTTCCGGACTCTTGCTTTTCTTTGGAAGCATTTCAAAAATGAGGGAAAACTTACTGGATTCAGACTGAATATGAGCTGCAGCATTTCACCACCAACTCACTAGAGATTAATCTGAACTGTCTCATAGTGTGCTCCTTGGATGAGAGGGCAGGCACATGTCTGAAATGGTGAGTGGCTCTGTGCGTGCAGGTGCGGCACTGCCAGTGCAGGGCATGTGGCAGCAGCTGTGCCAGGGCCACAGCCAGGGGATTTCTCACCCTGCTCCTTGCCCTGGCCAAAATGCCTGAGTAGGTTCAATCTTAACCACTTGCAGACTGTGATTGCTGTTTGCAAGGGAAGTGTTTGCTGTTGTACTGACCTGTTCCTGCGTTACTTTAACAGAGCAATAGCTTTAAACAGGTGTCTGGTGCATAGCAAAGCTCCTGTTGGGATAATGCCTACTGGTGGGTCAGGGCCCTCTTCCCTGTAAGCTCTTACCCTCTGCCCACCAACATTGTACTGGGGATCTAGGGGTTTTGTTCAGGTCAGTCATCAAACTGAATAGCAGTTTCATCTTAGCCCTAATTGGCCAAATAATTTGGCTTCTGCTGTTTCCAGTACATGTATGCTCTCCCAGTCCTGGTGGTGTCCTTCAGGGGACTGTCCCCTGCCTGCACTGCTTCACTTCAACCTGAGAGCACATGTATGAGAGAAATAAAAGAGACCAAGATGATGAGAAAATGTGCCCCAGGGAGGGCCACAGAGAGGCCAGTTCCCAAAGGATGCTGGCGTGGTCTGTGCTGCAAGACTGTGTTCTGGGACTGGAGCCCTGGTGGCCTTTTGGTCTCTGAGAAGGAGACCACCAAGGTTGAATTGCTCAGGAGTGTCCCTTTGAGCTGAGTGTTGTGGGGCACAGCTGTGTGTCCCTAGGGCATCAGGAATAGGCTATCCCTTTCCCATTAGCCTTTAGTGTTCATAACAGGTCACACATGCATGATAAGGTGTCCAAAAACAAAACAGGTGGTCTTCAGGTTGTAAATAACAGGTTCTCATATTTAGTAATTTACTTCTTTCAAACTGAGTGTCTTGAGCTATGCTGTATGTCCCATTTCCTTTACTTTCCAGGTTGTGTGAAGAAGCTTAGGCACAAAGAATGGAACTTCAGTGGTGTGGTATGGTGTGGTGTGGTGTGGTAATACACCATGTACACTGCATCAGAGCTGTGCATGGGACAGCTTCAACAAACATTCAGCTTCTCCAGATTGTCTTGGAAATGAGAATGGAAATGGAAATTTCATCCTCATTCACTTTATTGTGGCTTTAGAAGCTGCCTGGGTACCTACTTGCACCAAAATGCTATGTTTTGGTGGGTGGATGAAGTATAATTTCTGTACTGAAATACCGAAGAACCTCACATAGGACAGTGTGTAATTATGTAATTGTCTCACTGAAGGCATGTGGACTGATGGGGTTTTGCAGGAGATTTTCAGGCTGGGCTGAGGAGAAAAGGCACTCTGTGGACCATGCCTGTATTAGATATAAATGTCACCAGTGTGCCAGGGAGAGCTGTGGTGGTTGTGGGCTTGGTCAGCATGTACTCAGCAAGCCATGGGGAATGGAGTTCCCCCTGCATGGAGGTCATGTTGACCAAGATTGTGTCTCTGTCAGTCTCTCAAGTTTTTCTGCAGTTGTATGCATTGTCTTTGGAGGATTTGGGGAGACAAATGTAGTAGGGGTGGCATGTTTGTGGGAGGAGGAAGCCAGTGGGTAAGGACTGGGATGCAGTAGAAGCAGTGTGCTTCTCATCACCACAGTGTGAGGCAGGATTTGGCCATGCCTCACACCCCTGGAAAGCACTAGTGCCCATTGTGAGCAGTAGGTGGTGGAAGGGGCTTTGGCAACATCCCCAGTCCAGATGTCCTCAGGGCAAAGGGTGCAGGGCAGTGTCCATGGGACTGGATGGGGTGCCTGGGGACAATCCCTCACCCCAGCTGGGATTGGGAGGGCTGAGAGGGTGGCAAGAGGGGCATCCAGGTCTGCATACGAGGTCTTGGTCTCCTGCCCTGAACCCTCTCTGTGAGGAAAGCCCAGATAACCCATCTGGGTTGCCTTGTAGGGCAGGTGCTGTGGCAGAACCACTTCAAGTCCATAGGGCTTTTGGCAAATATGTCATCAGGCCTTTGCCCTCCTGGTTTTTTATCTTGTGTGTGTCACCCTGTGCGTCCTCCCGCTGTCAATCACTGTGGCCATCTTGGTGGGACCAGAGGAAACAGGGAGGCTCAGCCTGTGCCCAGCGAGCCACTGTCTGGTGTCATGCTGGGGTGACCAGCAGGATTTAGCTGCCAGAGCTCCCTGGGTCTTCCCAAAGCAGCGTGGGGCAGGCAGGCTGGGAAGCTTTGCATTATTGCTATTATTTATCGTTACTTTTTTTCTCCCAGTTTCTGGCTCTGCAGACCCCCAAATGCTCTTAATGGAGATATGGCCCGTTTATATGTTAATTTTAAGCCCGCTGACAAGCGGTTTGCTTTTCTCCTGACTTCTCACGGTTCCTTCGCCCGTTGAAAGCCGCTGCCATGGGCTTAGGGGATAAGGTGCCAAGAATTAGAAAATAAAATCAAATCTGCAGGATGCTGGAGAGCGAGAGGCTACAGGGATTGGCATGCTCTAAGTATAAACGCGTGATTTCTGAAAGCAAGGAACCCTGATACCAGGGGCGTGCATGACAATTACATCCAGTACAATACAAAATGTTAATTACTAAATTTTGAGAAATTAATGCTGATTAGCAGCTGTGTGTGTGTGACCTAAATACATCTATTGCTTATCTTTATTCATAATATACAGTTTATTGTTGATAAAGTAATGGCTGAATGGTGGGCTGGCCCATAGCTAAAGACTGAGGCCCGATTTGTAAATCATCTGAAATTTGTTGGCATCTGGTTTTTGTGGAATTTATACGGATGGAGAAGATGAATAGGAGTCTGAGGTATCCCCTTTTACAACTCAACTCATAGATATTATTGAGAATTCATATTGCTTTTATTATTTGGTCATAAAAATGGACCTAATGCTTGTTGGCTTTAAAACACCTACTAGTGCTGCTTTCTCTCTCCATCTTGCAAAATATAAGACAAGGCCGAAGCTTAAATTAAAATCCTCAGGTTCTTATCTCTTTCCCACAGGAAAGCAAATCTGTGTTGAAAACCGTAAAATTAAGAGGAGAGCAAGGATAGCATAATTTAGCAAAAATTCATGGCACCAGATTCTGAGCTATATGACTGGAGGGATAGGTCAGACATTAAGAAGATACTGCCTGCTAAGGCAAGTTCCTTAAGGTGGTGCTCTGGAAACAAGGAAAACAGAAAATGCTGCATTGGTTCCCGTTTGCTTCCTTTCCTCTACTCCTACCGGCCTTAACAATAAATTGAGTTGTCCATTTAATAACCCGTCTGCTTCCAGAAGTCCAGAAAAATCATGGACTTGTGCATGGAGCTATGTCCTAATATCTGCTTTGTGCCAGGATTTCAATAGTGAACTCAATGAAAATTAATTTTATTGGCCTCTTAAATTATTTTTTTTCTTAATTCCTCATGTGCGACAGGCTGTCCTTGCTGTCAGTGTGTCTGTCTGAAGGATAGCTTTATTTTTGGGGGGGGGGGGGTATTAAAAACCTGTTTATTCCATAATTATTTGTGCTAAGGGTCAGGGTAAAGTGGCAAGGTACAAATGAGGAGGGCCTGTTACATGCTGGCATCATTACTATGGCTTGTCCCACTGTGGAAAGAGCAAACTGAATTTCAAGCAGTGTTAATAATGCAGGATTTAATTGGGATTGAGGAGTTCTGTTGTCTTGCAACCTTGATCTAAGGGCATAATTGTGGACAGGATCCTTCCACCATGCTGCCTGCCTCCTCCCCTGTGCCTCCGCACTCTGGGAAGTGCTGGTGGGAAGTGTGCATCTTTCCCTGCATGGACATCACCTTATGGCACCCATTTCAGAACCCTCGTCGGTGTTTGTAGCACTTTGAGTTCTCCTTGATAGTCAGAGGCCTCCCAGCTGTCCCCCTGCACTCAGAAGGTCTCCCCTCTCACTGACCCCCTTGAGAGGCCACTGCCAACTGCTTATGTATGAAATCAGGCTTCTAAGGGTGCCCTTTTAGTCACCTGGTACACAGACCAAGAGTTTTCATCCAGAGTGTGTAAAACTGCAAGGGACAAACTTGCCATTCCTCTGGTGATGGTGGGGGTTTGTCCCAGCTGTGCTGTGCCATGGCTGTGCAGGAGAACAGTGGAGAGGAAGAAGGAAGTTGAGGAAGCTTGTGCTGCTCTTAAGGCTGGAGATATGGCAAGCCTGTACTTTAAGCCTTCTTTTTTTAAATGCTGTTCCTGTAACCAAAGGGTTTCTCCAGCACTGCTGCTGACTCTGCTGTCCTTAGGTCACAGCCCTTGGTGCACAGTGCTTGCCTGCCCAGCACATTGCTCCTCCTGCCCTGCAGCTCTCCATTTGCCATTTCCGCAGCCCTGTCTCAATGTCTCCCAAATGCCTTTCTTCCTGCTCCCGGCTCCCACCCATTTCCCTGCATTTCCTCAATAGCTGCATCCCTCCTCGGGTGCCAGTGGTTTGAGGATGCCGATTCTGGCAGCAAACCTGGTTTCCATCCACTAGCCCCAATGTCATGTCTGTCCATCTGTTTCCCCCGCTTCAGCAATGCAGATATTTTAAAATAGCATTTTGGAAATGTCGTCTTTTTTTTTTTTTTTTTTTTCTCAAAGCAGAAGTCTCACTAACACAATTTAACTTTTGTCCTTCTCTTGCAGTCCAACAAGGTGCCCGTGGTACAGCCTTCTCATGCGGTTCACCCCCTCACCCCTCTTATCACCTACAGCGATGAGCACTTTTCCCCGGGGTCACACCCGTCTCACATCCCCTCTGACGTCAGCTCCAAACAAGGTGAGCCCATCCTTTCCCAGCACGGTGGAGATGCAGGGTGGTCCTGGTGCCCTCCATGGTGCTGACAGAGCTTTATTTGTATTATTTTGGAGGGTGGCTTCCAGATGCATATGCCTGCTTTCACAGATGGCAGTTCTGCTGTGATACTAATATTTAAATTGGCAGGTTAAATTTTTATGCTCTTTCTAAAGTGATAATTTGGGCTTGTTTTTCTCATCAAAATCTTTCAAAATCTCAGTAAACAGCAGCCAGTCTTTACCATCTCCTGTGGTGCCCAAGGCTTGCAGCATGCAGATGCAGAAAGGGCAACCTTCCCTCACCTTTCTGAAAACAGAGGGGCAAGTGCTTCAGTAGTGGTGTTATTGAAACTTTTTCTTTCACTTTATTTTATATCCTTGTATTCTAGCTGTCCATTTTCTTCTATATGTCACTTGGCATAATCAAAGCATTGCCCATAAAAATAGTTTTGAGCCTGTGCAAGTAAAAGCTTTACAAATGTGACATTTTTGAACCTTCTTGTGCTGGCTGCCTTCTGCAGAAAGCATCTTGTTACATGTCATGGATGTCAAGTTTTCTCTGCACCTCTAGGACTCTTTAATGCAAACCCAAAAGCCTCCTAGATCCACATCTGGGAATGTCAGACCAGCCCTGCTCAGAGTCAGTCTGCAGGCCCCCAGGGAAGAGCAGACAGTCTCCAAGGTGTCAAGCCCAGCCTGTGCCAAGAGCTTCTGCCCAGTACCCAGGAGAGCCCAAGGGATTCCTGGGAAGGGTGTGCTTGCTTGCAATGGGTTGCAGGAGCTGGGGAGGGATGTGATGGATGTTGGCGAGATGCAAGGGGAGGACTGGCCATGGCTGTCGTGGGTCTGAGCCAGGGTTTGGGTAAGCACCTGAGCAGAAGAAATCTGCATGGGAGACCTGGTGATGAGGAGGAAAGGAGCGAGAGAAGAGGGTTTACAAAGGCATTCATGGTAGTCTGTGTATCTCTGCATGGGCAGGAAGCCTGTCAGTGCCATGACCAGTCCTGGAGGGTATCTCTCCCTGCCTCTGTCTGCGCTGGCATGTCCCACCACGTGTGACACCCAGTTGACAAAATCGTGAAGCTCTGCTTTACCCAGGCACACATCCACATGCCCAGTAGTCCCATTTACCTGAAGAGGCTTCTAGTCATCACTGTTCAGGGAGAGAGACTTTTTCTTTTGTCTTTCCCTGAATGCCTACGTTTTATTTTGGCTGTGCTATGGAGATAATAACATGGGCTACATCCAGAAAATGCTATGGCCTGTTGGTTCTGTGTGTCTTTTGCTGTTTGGTGGTTAGTTGTTCGGTTTTTTCTAGGGAAGGGGAATACAAAAAGCACTCTGCCTGGAAAGCCTGGCCTGTAGATACATATATAATACCTCTTTCAGACTTAGAAGAAGCAAATGGAGACCTCCTGTCCTCATTTGTCTTCTTCCTTTGCATCAGTGCCCAGGAAAAGGATATTCACACTCATTCCTTGAAATCCCAGGGGTGCCACGCGTTAAGAGAATGGGATTTCCACCTCTTGCTGAAGCTGGCTGTGACAGCTGGGGCACAACCTGCTCCTGCAGTTTGTGAGCTCAAGAGGTTTTTGCTTACTGCATGCTGAGTTTGCCCTCCTGTGCCCCATTTTTTTGCCTTTACTCCAGTTTATTTTTGTATTCCTGTACAGCAGACCCCAACTAAACAACATCTGGTTTGTTGTTGCTGCTGCACATCCTCTCTTCTGCTGCTTCTCTACCCTCTCCCCTGTCCAGCATCCCACCAGTCACATCCCCATCCCTGAGTGCAAGCCTGCCGAGGGGCTCTGCCAGGAGGCACAAAGCTCATTGCCCTCTGGTGTTCCTGAATGGGCTCTTGATCCCTTTGCTCAGTGTCTGGCAAAGATGGCGATGGATGATGTGGATAATGCAGCCTGGAGACTGCTGGTTTTGTCTGGGATGGTCTCCTTGATGTGTGTGGTCTTTCTGTCCATGCTCCCTGTTTCGATGCCACCGGCGTGTGGGAGCAGCCACACTGAAGTAGCCCATGCAGTAGCTGCAGAGAGGATTTTTCTTTTCCTCAGGTCCTCTGCCAAATGCCTCCAACCATTGTTTCTGTCCTCGCCTCCCACTGTGGGTCTGGAACAAGGCAGTGCCCTGGCGCCCTAGCCCTGATGCCAGGGTGCCCTTCTCCCACCAAAATCCTCCAACAAGGGGGTCCGCAGCAGCTTGCCCTCAGCACTGCCTCTTGCACCCAAGGCACTTTGGGATGGACACACAGAACCACCTTCCTAAAGGCAGTCACTTTTTTTTTTTTAATTTTTTATAATTTTTTTCTTTAACCCTCTTGTGAGAACTTGCTTTGGAGAGCAGTGGCCATGTGGTAGCTGTGTGTGCTCCTCTGGGCATTAGGTGCTGGTAGCCGTCCATAAGGGGCCAGAAGTTTTGGATTAGCAGTAACTATTGTGCATTAGTTAAGAGAGAGCAGTGTTGTCTCCGTGGGTCAGAATTGCAGATTCTGGGGAAGGAGTGGCCCAGTTCCTTGTGCAGAACTTGTTCTGGCAGGGGCAAGGTCATGTCATCACTTCCAGGAGCATCAGTCATCACCAGAGATGTGAGAGATGAGACACTGGGCTTCTTTAACACCTTGTTTGGTTTTCTTTTTTTTTAACCACTCGCAAAGAGTGTTCCCTCTCATGTAACAGCCCTGGGATATGTAAAGTGTTTCCTTTCCTGTCAGCTACCAGCTGTTTTACACCTTTGAAAAGACAACTGGTCAGAAATTCAACTCACTCAGGTTGTGGTTCCAAGTCTGAAAATTTAGTTTTTTTGAGACAATAACACCACTGGTATTATTTTCCATGTTTTCCCGTACACAGTCCTGACAGACATTCTTCAAATCTTGTAATTAAATTCAGAAGATTTAAATACAAACTGGGAGGGGAATAAATCTGTAACATCAATCTATAAATTAAGTGTCAAGGTAGCATATGCTCAGTCTTGGACCTTTGGAGTGTCACCACATTAATATTTAATACCCTTTTAAAGCAGCTGATTTAACATGTGAAGTAGACTTAACAATTCCTTCTGCTTCACCCCCTCTTCCCCAAACACATTTAAATAAACCAATGTCTTTGTGGCCTCTGCAACTGTAATTCCATGTCTCCTTGGGGAACAAGGTTTAGGTGAAGAATGGAGACCACAGACCCTTTTGGGATGAGGATTAGCTTTAATCTTGAGGTGATTCTTGCAGTTGTAGGACTCTGTGTTCTGGGGAATGTGAGCTGATGGATCATTCCTGATGGGACTCTTATTTTTCCATGAAATACTACCATTGCAAAACAGATTGACCTTGGAGCCCACAGGAGTCAACTTGATGAAGAGCTTAGTTGGAACTGGAGTGACAATTGGAAGCCAAATGAATCATATCAAGTGTGACCATTACAGGCCTGAAAACGATTCTTAATTAACCACTGATCCTCTGTGGTAGCAAGTTTCCAAAATCTGTGAATCCATAAGGGAACCCGTGAAAATATAAAAGTAGCAATTTACCTAATCTAGTAGCTCTGCTGTGCTGCCTCTTTGACAATGCTTTATTTTCCCCTTGTTTCGTGATGTGTTAGAGGAGGTCCTCAGGATCCAGTCAGGTTTGGTGAGACCATTGAGAGGACAGTAGCACCTAATGCACTTCACAGGAGATCTAAACTTGCACAGGTCCTTACCCATACATTTATTTCCTCCTTCCACATTGTTTTTTCTGGTATCTCCCTTTGAATTGCAGTATTGTGTGCAAATTGTTTGAAAGGTGGCCCATGGAATCTTTTGCTTTTAACACAAACCAAGAAGGTGGTTATTTCTTATCCGGAGTATTAGTTCCACTGTAGTATTAGCTGGGAACTGTAGGTCATATACAGAGTATTTTGAGGGGAAAGTCACTCATTCTTCTGTGCTTTTTAACAGGCATGTCCAGGCATCCTCCAGCTCCTGATCTCCCTACCTTCTATCCCTTGTCTCCAGGGGGGGTTGGACAGATAACACCACCTCTTGGCTGGTAAGATTTTTTAGCTTCTTTTCAGACAGGTGCATGTTCACACCATTTGCTATTGTTGAATCAGTCGCAGCATTTACAAAACAATGTCATTCCAGTAAGAAATTCCTACTTTATTTTAGTTGAAATGATGAAAAATTGTCGATCTTTGAAATGAGTTTAATCTGTTTTTCCAATGCGTACAGAAATTGAAGTGTGTAGATTTCACTTTGAAGTCTCTATGTTTCTTATGGCTCAGATTTGTGGCTCTTAGCTTTTGGAAAGATAGCAGAAAACAGTTATCAAGGAATTAAATGTAAATTTTAATAAACAAAATTGCAATTACTCAGGAGAGGGGAGGTAAGAAGGAACTTTGAAGTATGTATGCGTGGGGAAATCTTGAAACTGCCCCAAATGGAGAGCAAACTTTTGTAGTCTGCTGCTTTTTACAGTTTCTGTATGGAGAAAAGCCTCTGTCACTGGGAGATCTTGCTGCTCTTGCTAATACTAGCACTCTCATGATCTCTTTCTGCCACTCAGGGTGGAGGAAATGTGGTATTTTTGGAGTAATAGATTTGGCAGGGTGCTTCATGTCTACTTGGGGTAGATATGTACTTGCCTTCAGTTCTCCTGGAACAGGGAATAAGGAAACTGCCATAATTTCAGCGCTTTAGAATCTGTATTGTGACTAGTCTGTGCCCACGCAATGAGGGATGCAGATTTTTTTGTTTTTTAATGTCTCCATGGGAGGGAAACATGATCCAGATGACAACAGGCAGAGAAAGTAGAGAGCAGAAGATGGTGAAATGCTGTATTGCCGGCATATCTTTCAGGAAAGGCCACATGCCTTTTTGGAACAAATAATTAGTAGATATCAAACTAAAATATGGAAGTATCTGACTATTTTTTAAATTTTCCCCCTCCCCCCCCATTTTGCTGCTTAGCTGTCTCCTCACTTCCACTGCCACCAGGCAGTTGCTAGCATGCGCTTTCCAGATGTGGTCAATCCTTTCTTCTGAATGGTTTCTTGGTGCAGAAGATGGGGGGAGGGAAGAGGGAAAGAGAAAGGAGAGACAAGATCCAACCTTACAAGACTCTGGGATGTGTTCAGCAGCACTCACCAACAGCGGGACATACTCAGCTGTCCCTCGTGCTACAGCTCCCTGCTGTGAGGTAGCGCTGTTGAGACTTCCTTCAACTTTTTTTTTTCATTTCCTCTTCCCTTTGAGCACTACTCATTTCCAGTGACATGCTCCAAGAGTGAAACCTGTGTCCTGAACCTTACAAAGGTCCAGTTCCATTTTTTCTCGTCTGAGAGCTGATTGACCAGTCAATAAGCATCTGAATAGCATTGATGTGTTGATGTGTGTGGTGTCCCTCTGGTTGGTAGAGGTGTTTGGGCTGAACTGGTATTTGCTTGCATTACCATTGCATGCTACTCCAGGGAGTTCATTGTAGTCATGACAGAACCATTGCAAACTGAAAGTAATCAAAATGTAGCAATGATGATAAAAATTAAAGACCTCAAATGATGGACTGGTGGCAAAATATTATGTATATGTGGGAGTGTCAAGGAGGGAAAACCTTCACACAAGCTTCTCTTACTGGACTGCAAAGTTCGATCTTTAAGTAGTAAGATTGACTTGTGTCGCTGTGGCCTTTTACGTGGTTGGGTTGGAGTTTTTTTATCAAACAAATTTCTGCTTAGAAAAGCTGTCCACTTGTACCTCACTCTAGCATATGCTAATGGAGAGAGTCCTAAGTTTTCAAAGACTTAATAAAACTGTTCAAAAGGCTTTTTAGCTTAATAATTCACCATCTGGTGTTCTCGCTCTGATCTACAGTAGAACTATTTGGAATAAGATGCTTTTTTCCTAAGAGCTTGTTTAACAAATCTGATTCCAGTGCTTCTAAAACTAGGTGAGAGAGGGATAGAGATAGAGGAGTGTGCATGTGTGTATGTGCCCTGGGGGAGGAAGGCTGGTTGTTTTGCTTTCCTTCCCAGTGGAAACTTAGATTGGGAATCTTTCAATAGCAAGGGAGAAAGTTCAAAGCATTTAAGTACTCATTAGTTTCACTAGGAGAACTCTTGAAAGTGTTAGCTCTTACTATTCATTTGTGACTGAGTTCCCATCAAGAGCTTGTAACTCTAGAGTAACCATTGAATACCATATCGTATGATTGATGGGTTCCTTTCTTCTGTGACCTCAGGCAAGGTCAGCCTGTATATCCTATCTCGAGTGGATTCAGGCAGCCCTATCCATCCTCACTCTCAGTCGACCCTTCCATGTCCAGGTAGGTGTAGGAGGTGAATGACTGACTGGGGAGTAACTGCTGGCATTAGAGGGCAAGTTGCTCTTCCGCTTGCATCTTGGTCTGCCTTTGCTTGCTTTTCAGTCAGCTAAACCCTTATGCATACATTTTTATTTAACTTATGTGTTGTATATGCAGTTTGCCTGGATCCCACACTGGTCTCATTCAGCATTTTCTTGTCAGTCTCTGAAGTGTTGCAATGAGGAGCACCAGTGAATTGTCAACAATTAATTGAGCTGTTTCATCTGAAAATGAGTCATTAGTTCATTTCTAGATGCAACACATAGTGTTGTGCATAGCATCCTTGGGTTTTGCTCATGTCAGTATGCAGCCAGGTGGATTGTCACTCTAGTCTGCGTTCTCTAGTTCCAATTTCAAAGCTGTTGGTAATTAGTCTTGAATCACGTAGGTAATGCTCTGTACGGAAACTTGCTCGCAAGTAGGTATTTCATAGCCCAAAGCCACTAATGGCAGGGGATGCCAGCACAGTACTTGTACTGGTGTGTGACTCAGGCACTGTGTCTTTATGTCTAAGTGCAAGCAAGCAATGCTAATTGAGACTTGGGCATGACACACTCCAGACCTCCTATGCTCTGCTTTCGCATTCTAAAGACAGCTTCTGCATCCTGTGCTTGGTGTACACGAGGTTGCAATATACCGTTCTTGGGGTTTTTTCTGTGACCTGTAGAAGACACACCCTCTTGCACAGGGATTTAAGGCAGGCCATTTGATAAGTGGGGGGTCCTTTTGCCTCTTTGTGTGTGGGCTCTTTTGGATTGTCACTGTCCCTTCACTTCTTTACAGGGGAACGATAAGCATGTGCCTGTCAGGGTGATTGGGAAGAAAACCCATTCTTCCTCCATGATAAAATCACTTGATTTGGTTACAGGGCTTTGTGTTTCCTTTATTTTGATCACATGAAGGAAAAGGGCAAAAAGGGGACTAAGGCATGGTGAAAGGAGAGGCTGGATTCCATTCCTTAGCCATCACTCATTCAGAAAAACTTTGGAGCATGAGCTTGCTTTTGATGTTAACAGTACTTTCCACCAGTTTAAAATACAGCATGCAGGTTTTCTGCTGCTGCTGAGCTTGCAATGTTCAGCACCTTCAAGATCTGTCTCAGCTGTCCTTAAGAGTGACCTGGGTTAGTAGGGTGGGATTATTCAGTTAGTGGTATTTTGGTTTTATTTTCCATTTTCCTTCTTGTACAAATGAAAGGAAGCTTTAATTAGGACAAAAATCTCTCCCTGCTCCCATCCTTCATCCAGGATGCAGGATTTTCAAAGTTTATTTTAAGCATTTGAGGTAAGAATAGTCGGTTCAGATGAAGTGATGTTAAAATCTTTTACCTTAAGTACCTTGAAAAGTAAAGAGAGCCATCAGGGACTTCTTGAAAAGACTCTTCTTTCATTTTATTTGTTTCTGCATGGCAGTTTCCTCCTTTGCATTGGCTGGTGGTGGATATTTCAAGAACGTTTATATCTTGGTGTGGAAATACACTTTTTTGGTTAAGAAATGTGTATTTTTATTTCTAGACAGTGCAACAGTATAAATATTAAATATTTCTTGTATGCATTGCTAAAAGTGTTTGCCTGAAAGGTAATAAAATAACTTCTCTACAACCAAAATGTCGACTGATTTGTTTGTTTTTCTTGAATAATTGGGCTACAATGCACAAATCTTAGCCAAATATTTTTCATGTGCTCTGTAAGAGTCGTCTTCATTGCAAGTTCCATAGCATTTGCATTCTTAGAGCATCCTGCTGCTGTCATACGTGTTTGATGCCTGTCTTCAGTGGGGTTACAGACCTTGCTTTGTTTTCTCTTTTAGGTTTTCGCATCACATGATTCCTGGTCCTCCAGGCCCTCACACAACTGGAATCCCTCACCCAGCTATTGTAACACCTCAAGTAAAACAAGAACATCTGCACAACGACAGTGAGCTAATGCATGTGTGAGTCTGCCTTTCTGCACTAGCCCATAATGAATAAATGTTTGAGAACTAACTCCGTCTGAAGAAGAGTCAAGGATGTTTTAAAAAAAGTGTCTTTCATAATCTCTCTGAATTTTAACTCTTCTCCTATAACTAAAACTGGAGCTGTGAGCTACTGTTTGGTAAGGGTAATGAGAAGCCATTTTTCATTCCAGTCCAGCATTTTTAAGCTGTTGGCAACAGCCATCTTGATTCAGTCATAATCATGGACCTGTCCAGCTGTGACTTATGCTTTTTCTGCTGGAAAAGTCCTTACCTGCAAAATTCACTAGTAAAAAGCAGTCTCATTGCTTAGTACTCAAAGGCAAAAGGCCTAGGAAAGAAGGGGATGAGAAGGTATTCTCCTGCCTATGGCAGTGGTCTTTTAGGGTACCATGGATAGCCTTTCAAAAAGAGAGTTGAGACAAGTGATGAATTTGGAACAGATTCACAGATTAAATGTTACTTGCTAGAGAACGTCAACCTGACGTCCTCCCTGAGTATTAAGCTAAAAGATGTGAAAGTGGATGGGATGTGACCACTGAAATTCTCATTCTTACTACTTAAGTGCTACTGTAACCACAAGTTAGTAATGTTCCATTGGATCTTTTTAGGTTGAAGAAAATTAATGCTTTTTTTCCTTTCCTTTCCCTTTCCCAACCACGTTTTAGGAAGCCTCAGCACGAACAGAGAAAAGAACAAGAGCCAAAAAGACCTCATATTAAGAAACCTCTGAATGCTTTCATGTTGTACATGAAAGAAATGAGAGCAAACGTCGTAGCAGAGTGTACTCTGAAAGAAAGTGCAGCTATCAACCAGATCCTTGGCAGAAGGGTATGTACCAGGAGGGTTTGTGAGTGCTCACGTGTGCTGCTAATTTGTGTTTCCCTTTAGCTGGGTGTGAAGGCTGACTTTCTGCTTGAGGTGATAACTGATGTGCAACTATTAAATTAGCTATAGAAGATCAAACATGCAACAAAAATAAAAGCAGTATCTTGATTTTCTTTTTTCAGCATTAGCAACATCATCAAATTTGTGTCTGTTCCACTCATGTTATGGTGTCAGCAGCTCAGACATGAAATAGCCTCAGTCACACATGAAGAAGCATTTTAACCAAGTTCTGGGTCCTCCCTTATGCCAGTATCCATCAGAGCAGGAAAGGATCATTCAAAGTTGAACACTGGATGCCACTGGAGATGAAACTCAAAAGTGAATATATTGTGGTCCAATTGTGAGGACACGTAGGTTGGGAGGGACCCATGGAGGTTGTCTAGTCCAACATCTGCACAAAGCAGGTCCAGTTACATCAGGTTGCTCAGGAACCTGCCCAGTCATGTTTTGAACGTCTCTGAAGTCATCAGCCGAGTACTGATGATCCCAGTACATGTACCAGAGCTTTGCTGAGAGCTGTTTGCTTCTGTGGCATTTTAGTTTTGTACCTTCCACACTCAGAAAAAACCCTCTGGAGGCCAACTCACAGTACAGCCTTTGTGTTCTCTGCCAGTGTTATTCTTCCAAGGGAAGGCAGCAGAGGTAAATACCCATTTTGCAACTGATTCTAGAAATGAGAAAAGGGGTGACTTTTGTATCAATCTGAGTAGGGATTATTCAAATTCCCAGTGAACACCTCTTTTTGATCACTGACCAAGGCAGTACTGAGAGGCATTGTGACTCTGAAAACCCTGTGCTTTTAAATGGGAAATCAGCACATGACCTTAAAGTGCTCCTTTTATATTACAGTCAGAAGACTTCCTGCTCCAAACACAGCAGAAATATATTGGTACTTGTCCCAGTTCATGCAGTCTTCTGCTTTCTGTTGTTCTTGTTCCCTCCCCTTAAAGGACATCTTGGTGCTTGCCTTTTCCATGCTTTCATACAAGTCCCTAGGATCATATATGGGCCATTTGCTTAAGAGTTGGACTTGATCCTTGAGAGTCCCCTTAAACTCACAATATTCTGTGACCTGTGAACTACTCTTTACAGGTGACAGCAGTCCCAGATGATTGATCTTAGTTGCTTAGTATATCAGCCTAGTTTTCTTGGCCTGAACAAGGGCAGTGGCTTATTTATCTCTGTTTTGTCAAGGAATCAAGCCTCAGGGCTCCATTGCCTGTTTTTTCTGCAGCTTGGACTCCTCTTTTCAAGTTACTGTTCTCCATGAAAGTACCTCAAATTCCACTTTTGCTGTGGTGCAAACGATGCATGAGTTATCCAATATAATTGCTTGGAGATTAATTAACACTTGACAATTCAAGTGTTTCATGTTCAGTCGTCCTGGTCACTACTTACCCTGTGCTACCCCAGAGCAGGAACCACCTCTGTTCTCATGAGCTGACACTTTGTCTGCTGCTGGGCTCTCTGATACCACAGCATTGTGGTCACTACCTCCCAGTTTTTGAATGTGCATGTGGAGTTTGAGAGTTGCAGACAGGCTGAACTGCTGCTCTCAATAACACATCCAACTTGCCAAGTCAAGGCAGACAAGAGCTTTAGTTCACATCCTCTGACATGTAACTGAACAACATATTAAGTCATACAAATGGGATCTGATCTGAAATCTTAGTTCTGTATGTAATTCTTGTATGGGTGTCTTAATGATTTCTTAATGATTTTTGTCTGTTTTTTGGATTTTTTTAATAACTTTTCCCCTCACTACTCCATGGATGTTGTCAAACAAGAAGATGCATCTAATGCTGCAGCAGTGGAACTTAATTCAAAATAAAAGGCCTTTACTCTTTGTGCTTCAGGTCTATGATAGGTGTTTCAAAAAGGACAAAATTACTAGATACTAACATAGCTTATGCCTTTTCAAATTTTCAGGTTGTGAGGTTTTTTGTTTGCATTTTTGGGGGGGGGGTGGTATATGTTTTTATTTTTAAGTACATGAAACCAGGAAATTTATTCCTGCTTGGCTACAAAGGTCAACTCATGTAATCTGTAAGACTGTAGTTCTGTGATTTCTTTATCTTAGAAACTTTTGCAGTTGCCATTTACTTTTTCAACTAGAAAGCAGGTACCTTGAAGTTCAATACTTAGAAGTTAATCTTGGAACAGGAGTGCTAGTGCCCAGAAAGCCTTCTGTGTTGGCATTGAAAACTCGAGTCTAGCTGCTGCTTGAAACCAAGACAACAGACCCCTCTGTCAAGGGGAGATTGCTGCCCTTCAAAAGCAGCACAAACCCCTTCAGTTCTGTCAGGAGCTAAAGGCTGGGTTTTGTTGCCGTTTTTTTGTTGGGGTTTGCTTTTGTTTGTTTGTTGTTGGTTTTTTTAAGTAGTGTTGGAAGAGCATGGTTCTGTGAGCAGATTATTCGGTGAGCCCTGTTTCCATAAATAATTTTTGTCTTGCTCAAGGCACTTGGCAGTTGCAGAGCTGACAAATGCCTGAAAGTCAGTTAATAAACACAGGTGCTTGTAATTGCTAATGAATTTCAATTTTGCAGTGGGGAAGGACTGAATCAAACTCACTAAAACACTTGTTCAAGTCATCTGTTGCCTACGTGTAAGTTAGTTCCCAGTCTAAAGTTGTGTTTATTTTGTTTGCAGTGGCATGCTCTCTCCCGTGAAGAACAAGCAAAATATTATGAACTAGCTCGTAAAGAAAGGCAGCTACATATGCAGCTTTATCCAGGCTGGTCTGCAAGAGACAACTATGTAAGTCACTCACTTGAAGGTTCCTTTTTTAAATTCACTTTCTTTTTGTAACTTTTAAAATTATTATTATTATTTCTTCTTTTTCTCTATAACTTGTGGCAAGTCCTGGGTGAAGGGATGGTGAACATACATATAACATAAACCTTATATTTGTTTTCACTTCAAGCACCCAGAAAACTTGAGATTTTGTTGTTGTTGTTGAGATGCTTCTTATGAAGTTCACAGTTTTTGAGGGGAAAATGTAACTTGGAAAGTTTTTTTCCAGCTGTGAATTTTTTATCATTTTCTATTTGATTGCTTACTATCCAGAAATCTTTCTTAGACCTGAGAAAAAAAGGGGTGTCTTGCTTTCAAGAGAACTGCAAGCCCAGGGGTCTCAATGCAGACTGAACTTTAGCTGAAAGGAATTCAGAATGGTCCATCTGTGCAAATCTTGTATAAGTAACCTTCATGGTAGAGCCTTCTGTCATACATGTATGTGTGTGTGTGTGTGTATATATATATATATATGTTATACATGTATGTATATATGTATGTTTTCTTAAAGTTACTCTTGTTTTATAATTAAATATCAAAGAAGTTCATAGCACATCACACAGCTTGCACTGCATGCTTACACTATGGTGCCTACAATGAGCTGTCAGTGTAGCCAAATGTGATGATATCAAACTCAGAAGCTGCAATCCTGAGAGACTGATCCTCATTTGAGATCTGGGCTCCTTTCTGTCCCTCCCTTAGATGTGACACCATCTACTGGGATAGGAAGTGTACATGGTATATCTGGCTCAGTTTTCCTTCTGCATTAGGTGGACAGTAGTTTTTCTCTACTTTGGTGATGTCTTTGGGCATTAAGGATTGAGATAACTAAACATTTAGTGTTAACAGAAACGGTAGAAACTGGCACAGAATGCATTGACACAGAAACTATGTGATTATCTCTGAAGGAAATGCCCTGGTCTGGCTGACATGCATGCCCAGTTTTGTAAGCACAGACACAACTGTAAGCCCTAGCAGCTTCTTTCTGTCTGTTTTACACAGCCTATAAACTGCCCTGACATTACACAGGTAGGGTTTGTTTCCAGTAACCAGACTGTGTCAATGGAGCTGTCTTGAAGTATAGGTGGGAACAAACAGGGTCTTTGGGAAAGACTCCCTGGAAATGAGGGGATTTTTCTTGTCTTGAATTTACTTGCTGGAAAATCACGCCACTTTGGAGTCTTGTCAACTTGTGCTTACTGGACATCAGGCTTCAAGATGGTCCTGTGATCTTTGGTCATGTTGGCTTTGAGAACCTTGTGTTCTGCCCCAGCCTATGTCACACAGCACATGCAGCAGACCTGCGGTTTCTTAAATGCCTTGACAGACATTTGGAGTGTGTGAGGTGGCACGTAAGAGTTATCTCTTTGATGTGCTTCCAGCCTACATCCTGTGGGGAAGTATAGCTCTGACATACTCCAGTCCTGTATGTTACAATGAAGAACTCTGCTAACTTCCTCTTGCAGCCCTCCCCTCTGCCTCTCCAGGAATGCACACGTTCTGCAGTGGTGGTCAGACGGTGATCATAGGAGAGCACAGCTTATTGCTGAAACCTTTTCAGATATACATCATCCTTTTTTTTCCTCTTTGGTTTTCCTAACTTTAGCAGTCAAAAAGTGAAATTGTATTAATTTGGCACAGGTATTACTCCAGTATTTTGAGGGTTGGAAGTGACTTGGGGGTGGTTCTTCTGTTTCACAAAACAGTACAAGTGAAAAATACATACTGTATGGTTTTGGTTCTTCTATTTTGGTTTGCCTGGTTATTCAGGATTTTAGGAATATGAAGAAAATGTTAAACATTATTATTCAACTCTTGACACTATCTTTTTCATATGTTTTTATTACTGCTACCCAAAGCAGTCATGCAAAACTGTGTGATAGACATGAGAAGCACAGTGTTCTCATAACATGAGGGTGTCTGGGTGTGCTGCAGTTGTCAGAAACTATCTTAGTTGGGAATGCTGACAACTAGGTTTCAGCCCAGTCTTCTATTCCTTCACTTGTGTTATGTCATAGGTAGATCTCAGATCAGCTTTCAGTTTATGTTTTAGCACTTGAAGTCAGTCTGATATAGAGAATAAAACAAATTTTCCTCCCATGACTTTTCCATGTTAACATCTGCACTAATGCAGTTTCCTCTCTAAAAAAGTATTGCCTTGGTGCCCAAGTGATAAAGTATATTGCTGTGAGTTCCCCAGAGCCCTTGAAATGTGCTTTCCAACTTCTAGTCTTGGTCCTGGCTTTGGAATCTTGCTCACAAGGTACTGCCCAGCCCTGTTGCCAGCCTTGGGATAAATAAGGACAAGAGCTTGAGAGTCAGGCAGGCCCAGACTGTCAGAGCAGAGTGGAGTCTACTTAAGTTCATGTGCTGGAGCTTCACCATAGCCTGTGTTTGGGGTCCTCACTTGCTGTCCATCAATCAGAGAGCACTGCAGGGGTTTGAGGTGGTTTCTCACATCACCTGCTGTCCATCCCATCACCTTGCAGAGTTAGCTCACGGAAAGGTGTGTCCCAGCACCCCAACCCTTCCACTCTGTGGCCACTGTGTGTGTGGCATGCTCTGTGCTGGGACATGCAGCTGCCAGCCATGAGAGTGGGGGGGCCAGAGGATGGGCAGCAGGCTGCAGCTCTGCTCACAGCAACTGTCCCAGCCTTTGACAGAACTCAGCTGTTACAGCCTGTCTGGAGGCTTCTTTAAAATATAAATGGATATGATTTTTCCTTAAAACACACAAAAAGCTTTCACTGACTATACAGGGCAAAAAAGACAAGTCATATGGAGGAATATCAGTGGTAGTTAGGGTGGTGCAAGATTATTAAGGTTTAAAATTGTGGGTCTAAGCTGACCTTTTGTTTCCTGACAGACTGTGTGAAGCAGGAGCTGTGGCCATTTCCATAGATGGGGGTGCAGTAGAAGGCTGAGTGTGTAGGTTGGCAGGCTGGAGCCGGTGTGGTCTCCCAGAAAGACAGGTGCCAGGCATTCATTTGTGCCCTGCACCTCAGCTGAGGGTGCTCTGCTGTACAGTCTCTGCTGTTTGGTTATTGCAGAGTGCACTCTCTGGGCACAAAAGCCAGACTTGGTTTTTGTTCAGGTACGAGCATTATCAGAACAGTTTTTTGGCTGGTCTGCACCCTGGGGACAAGTCATGGTTGTCCTAGGTACTTTCAACACCCTGTCAGCTCCTACCATGTATGACAGTGTAAGTATCTGAATGTGTGAAGAGTTCTTGTAAGAGCCATAAATGATGATATCAACATACATGTCATCAGATTTTTGAGCGTGAGAAGTCTTCTGCGTGCTTGAGGCTGCCAGTGTTAGTTGAAAAACTCCCAGAAATTGTAATTCCATGTGGATATAAAGATAACTATTGCTGGTGTGCATATTTCTTCATAGATGCTCAGAGCAAACTTTGTTAACATTGAACCAGTTGAAAGTGGGATAGAAAAGCTACCCTGAAAACAACTGGGTTTTTTCCTAACAGCTTTCTCTGTGTCCAGATGACTTTTGCTGTGAGGGGAGAGACAAAAAAAAAGTTCTGTGCATGGAATAGTATGACAAAATTTCTTGTTTTTCAGGGGAAGAAAAAGAAGAGGAAGAGAGAAAAGTTGCAGGAATCAGCATCAGGTAGGCCATGAGCACCTCTTACTTGCCATTCACCTCAGGTGTATTTTAGCAACCAGAGCTTGCGCTAGTTAATTTTTATGAGCTTTTGTCTAACACTTGCTTCTGATGGATGTTTTAAGATATTTCACTTGGAATGTAACCTTGTGAACATGCACACAACCCATGCCTCCTTTCCCTTACACCTTTCTGAGCAGCAGTCCTGATGGCATCAACATCTTTGGCTGAACTTAAGCATTGCTGCAATCACTGTTCTGTTTTACCTTTGCTTTTCTCCTCAGTCAGTGTTGTACCATCTTTAGACTTAACTATGTCTCAAATACTGTGTGGTATTATTGGACACTGGAAACTTTACACAGATCTTTTGTAGTAACTGTATTTTTTTCTCACTGTATTTTACGTTTCTTTGTACACTAACAGCTGCCTAGTAGGTTGGCTAAAAGCATCAGTGAGGTCTTCTCTTTGCCTGTAAAATATATGTAAAGAAACACCCTGTTTTTCCCCAAGAAAAAATGGCTGGTATAAGAACCATAAAAAAAACCCAAACAACAAAACCAAAAAACACATACAAAAAAAATCCATGTAAGACTGTAGCAAACAAACTTATTTGGAATGTGCAAAAGCTCTGTAACAGAAATTTGTTAAAGGAAAACAATCTTCTACAGGTACAGGCCCCAGAATGACAGCTGCCTACATCTGAAGCATGGTAAGAACATCTCTAAAGCTTTCCTGCTGATAAAACTGAATTGTAAAATAAGCCTTCTTATAAATTTTATGCAATAATATGAATTTAGCAAAAATTGCAGAACTACCATATCCCAAAGCTAATGTTACTTTGATTACTGATGGTTTTTATACCGGCTATCTATTAGGTGTTCACCATTTCACTGCTTAACTGTAGTATTTTCAAATTGACCACACCTCACTGACTCGCTGCAAGTCTGCCTGTGAACCAGGGATGGGTTTATTAAGCAGAGCAAGCCCTCCCAGACTGTCACAGCTCGTAAGAGCAGGTTAGATGCTGGCTTTGGAGCACATTTTATGTGCTGACATCAACAAGATGCTGTCTGGCTGGGTACACCTTTTAAAAACAATTTATTCACCTGTATACTAACAAAACACCTACTAAGAAAATGGGACTGTATTTCAGTTGTTTCAAGAATTTCTCCCACAACTGTACAGTGGTATTTCATGTGTGGTGCAGGTTGGGGTTTTTTGTGGTTGTTGTATTTCCAGCATGTGTTTTCTTTCTTTATATCATATTATCTGCACGGAGGGTGGAATGACTAGTGATTACACGTGTAGTAACACCATCTAGTCAGCTTGTGAGTGCACACTACCACAGAGAGATTCTAATTTCTCAGTGTCTGTGCTGGAAGGCTAGTCCTTCTCTTTTTCTCAGTGTGATGCATTTTCTAGTAGAAATGGCATTAATTTGAAATAATAGCTGCTTCTAAACTGTCTAATTAACCCAGATTGCTCTTGGGAGATCCCCAAGAATTCCAGGAATCATGCAAAAAAATAAGACTTTCTAAAATGACCTACACACTGTATCAGAAATGGGCTCTATCCTCTCTTCCTCTGCCTTGTTTGGCCACAGGATCCCTGTGGCACTCAGAATAGTCAGCAAAGCAGGCTCCTGTTGGCCCTCTGCTCTGCTTGGACTTTCAGCCAGAGAAAGCCAACTTCAGTTTCCTGTGTGCAGTGTGTCAGTCAGCAGTCAGCATGACTCAAGCCTCTTCTGAAGTTATGCCATTATGCTGGTTAGTCTAAACTTGGTTAAGACAAGACTTTGGTGGTTTGTTTGTTGTTTTTAAAGCTGAAGTAAAGTGTAAAGGCAAAAAGCGTGCTCTTTTTTTCTTCCTAATAAGCAGAAGTTTTTCAGGCAAGCAGACAGCCTTGCCCTTTGCAACATGCCTGAGTTATGCTGATTTGGGATGTGGATTGCAGTGTTGGGGTTCTGTAGCCTATACAACACATGTAGCTGTAAAGCATCTTTACTTAGAGCATTATATCTACTGAAAAAAAAAAAGTGCTTTAACCTTGAGTTTTATAATTGATATTTCAGCTTAGATACCCAGGTCCGTGGTTGTTGTGAATATTTTTCCCTTTGATCCTAACACAGTACTGGTAGGCAAAACACTCATAATTTTATCTGAATTGATGCAGAGCACTTGATTGGGATTGGAATACAACTAAGGTTCAAGTGACAGCTAAAAACAGGGAATATTTGGTTTCTTGGATGCTTTACAGTCTTGCCTATGCTGAACTACTTTTGTTGGAGTTTCTCTGCATTTTCAGTACTGGAGGTTGAATGTTCTAAGTGTGGGGGTTTTCCTCTCCCTTTGACCTTTACACTCCTGCCTTCCTGTGTCCTCTCAGGCTTTGCAACAGTGTGGAAACTGTTGGCAATACCTGTCTCTCTGTCTTCAGGCAATTTATACCACAGAGTGCATGAACAGTAGTATGTTTTCCAGGGAAGGGGAAGCGTGCTGTTGACTCCATAGATGCACATGAAGCCAGCCTCAATAAGTGTTTCATGCCGAGTGTATAATCTGCACTGGAGCTGTACAGATGTGCTCTTGCTGGAAGTAAATGCACAGAATGATTTTAGGGAACCCAAATCAGCCAGACTTCAAAGTAAACTTCTGAAGGTTAAGACTCTTGCCCTCTGCAAGCCTAATCCAAAGAATGTTTTGCCCACAAGCATAGTATCTTACCAGGCCCACAGCAGAGCTGTTGAAGTCTTTACTGGATGGAGATAATAAGCTTGGGAACAGCTTTCTTACTCGCATGGATGGTGTAAGGAAGAGGGAGAAGGAGGGTGGGAGGTCTGGGAAGGAGACAAGCATTCTGTTATCTGAGAAGAATCAGAAATGAGTAGGTGGCAAGACCAAAGAAAGAATCTCAAGATCAGCACAAAGGAGATCAGCTAGGGCTGTAATTACAGTGATGTAAGTGAGAAGGATGAAATGGTGGGAGGGTTGTGTGGTGGGATGTTCAGAGGAAAGTAACGGAAGAGACATGCAAACAGAAATGATTTAAGATACTGTGAAAGTTTTGGGTGTGGGGTTTTTGTTGGTTTTTTTTTGTCTATGAACATTCAGCAAGTAACTGATTTTTAAGGTGGACCTCTAGTCCTGCTTTTTGACTTGGACATGATTAGAGTGGTAAAGTCAAGGTGGTAGCATTAAGTTGCCCCTTTTCCAAGGATTGTATACAGCAGCAGGCATCTTAAGGCTTCACTGCTTATAACTGAGTTCTGTGATCTCCAACCTACTGAATGGCCAATTTGTAAAACACTTCAGAATACTTTAGGAATACTGTGACCACGTGCACCAGTCTTTGCTGTATTATCCTGAGGTACTCCAAAGCATGAATTTCAAGAGTTGTGGAACTGTCCCAAGAAGGATTTTGTTTGCAGTTGACATGGCCCAACACAGTATTTGAAATAACTTTGGTTTATTGAAGAAATAACTCTTATTTATTATCTTCTTTTGGAATCAACGAAGAGTGGAATTAGACCTGTAATGCTAAAAATAAATTGAGGAGAGGCCGGGAGGGAAGGGGAAATGAGGAAAGCTAAGATTAAGAACAATGTAGAGATCACCTGTTGAACACCTTTCTGAAAGGTGAATGTTTTCTTTTTACTTTAAGCACAGCCTTCTAGGGGATTTGTTAAATAGGAGCAATTCTGTGTTGTAAGCAGAGATTTCTAATTTCTTATCCAGTTAGACTTTTGGAAGGAAAAAAAAAAAAGGTGATTTTTAGCATCTCATGAGTATTTTGAAATCAGCAGGGAAATAGAAGGGTACTAACAAAATTTCCTCATTGTTCTGCAGCATGGAAATACTTAACTTCTTATAACTTGCTCTATATAGAACTGTAAAAGGCACGTCATTTGACATATGGCAGGATGCAATTGGGAAACTACGTAATTTAACATTGTGTTTTGGCATATCTTCAAGGGCTAAAAAGAGTGATAGAGAAGCTTAATAGACATTTGAAAACCTGTAAGAATTATATTTGTGGCTTGCAAAATTCCATAACAATTAGCATCTCCATTAGCAAAGCTTTCAAAACGAAGAAAACTTGACTAATACTGATTTGCAATCAGAAGTACTTAAAGGGATCATATTAAGACCATTTAACTTTGAACAATGAATTATCTTAACATTTCAAGCTTCCTACATGGAAATTAGAGCCAAATTTCAGCACAGAAGTGATTTTTGGGTAGTAATTTATGACTAGATTGTGTTTTCCCTATTACTTAAAAATGAGGTGGAGTGAGGCTGTGAAAGCAGACTATAAAGTGGACCAGTCCACAGCCAGAATACGGTGGAAAATAAGCATCTGATGACTGTGGTCATGGTTGACCATGGGTTTCTGGCCAACATCTGAGAAAGGAGATGCAAAGAGGATGTGGTACCTTGCTTTCTGAGGCATGTTTTCAAACATGGCTTGTCCAGTGCTCTTGAAATTGTTGCTGGACTAGTTCAAATTGAAACAATGAGCTATTCCCATAGCTCTTGACTGCTCAGAAGCTTTAAACAGAGCCTGGAGAACTTGCATGGAAGTTAGTCTCTGTGAGAATGTGTGTGCTGATGGTGGTGCAGAGATTTGTCCTGATTTGCTTTAAAAATTGTTTCCCGTGTGATCCATACTTCCCTATTCTCTGTTTTGCCCATGAATAGTGGCCTTCAGCACAGGCAAGAGGGACAGAATGAGCAGAAGAAAATTTTCAGGATTGAAATATTTGTTTTATTTCAGATAGGCATAAAATTTACAAAGAAAATGAGTATGCCCTCAGACAGATCATGGCTTGTCTTGAAAGGGACCTTAAAGATCATCTAGTTCCAACACCCCTGGAACATGGTCAGGGACACCTTCCACCGGGCCTCATCAAATCTGGCCTTGAACCCTTTCAGGGATGGGCAACTCCTCTGGGCCTCACCACCCTCACATGAAAGGGTTTTTTTCTTACTATCCAATCTAAACCCATCCTCTGTCAGTTTAAATCCATTCCTCCTCGTCCTATCACTACATGCCCCTGTAAAAATTCCCTCTCCAGCTTTCCTGTAGACCCTCTTTAGGAACTGGAAGACTGCTATAATGTCTCACTGGAACTCTGGAACTTTCTTCAGGCTGAACAAGCCCAGCTCTCTCGGACAGCTCTGTCTGCAGAGGAGAGCTGCTCCAGCCCTCTGAGCATCTTTGTGTCCTCCTTTGGGATCACTCCAACAGGTCTATGTGCTTTTACTGTTGGGGATCCCAGCGCTGGATGCAGCACTCCAGGTGGAGTCTCACCAGAGCAGAGCAGAGGGGCGGAATCCCCTCCCTTGCCTTGCCGGCCATGGTGCTTTGGATGCAGCCCAGGATGAAACTGACTTTCTGGGCTGTGAGTGCACATTGCTGGGTCTCATCCACCAACACCCTCAAGTCTTTCTCCACAGGGCTGCTCTCAATCCATTCTCCACCCAGCCTGTATTTGTGCTTGGGATTGCCCTGACCCAGTTGCTGGACCTGGCACTTGTTGAACTTCATGAGGTTTGCACAGGCCACCTCTCAAGCCTGCCCACATCCCTCTGGATGGCATCCTGTGTGCCCCCTCCCACAACTCAATTCTGACCTGACACTGATCTTGCCAGGATGAAAGACAGAAGCCCTCCTCTCTTTCAGGCTCTCTGACGTGAAGGAGAAGGTCAGAAGAGCAAACCCGAAGAGAAGCCACGGCCCCATGCAGGTGGCCGGTACAGAGGGGCACTGACACCTGCTGGGAGAGGTCCAGCAGAGCAGACCCAGGTCCCTGCTTCTTTTTACCATCTTGGTGGAGGTCCCTGGTGAAGTGCAGGAAGGAGGGAAGGAGGGAGGAAAGGAAGGCAGGAAGGCAGGAAGGAAGGAAGGAAGGAAGAAAGGAAGGAAGGGGATAAAAGCTATTTTCAGTGCAATCAAGGGACATGGGGAGGGGTAAGTGAGGGTAGAAGCAAAGCATACATTTTACAAATTAAAGAACAGCAGAACACTTTCAACTAGACAATCAGCACAGATATGGGATTAGAAAAATAAGGAAAAAAATGTTAAGGATTTTTGCAAAATGGGTGCAGCATAGTCAGCTATGAAGCTGATCTTCAGTGTTTCATATTTTAAATTGACACTGACAAATGGAAAAAATAGGTAATTCAGGAGGTGAATGTATGTTTGTTTTGTTGGAGATGCCCAAGTTGCAGAACCTACTGTGAAATTAGAGATGCTTAATGAAGTTTGAATTTAACCACATTTACAAGTGATTAAAAAATCCCAAATTGTTTCACTTCTGAGGTGTTAGCAGTAGGCGGCTTGGGCTAGAACGAAGGAGAGCAGTGGGACAACTATTGTTCTATCTCTTCCTGTGGGATAGGGTGGGGACAGGGAGTTGACTGCTGGTGCACCATTCTTCTCTGGATAAAAACGGTGTATTTTGGTGGCTTTAGTAAACTCACCACCAGACTGAGAATTCTAAGGTCATGAGAAAAACTCTGTAGAAACAAACTGTTTCATAAATAAAATGTAAGGTTTTGAAATGTCATTTCATTTCCAACTGGAAGAAAACTTCAGCATTTTAATGTTTTTCTCAGGTTTATATTGCATTGTCACTTTTTTAGTGTATTTGCATGAAAAATTTCAAAATGAGTTTTTGATACTGTGTTCCTGATCAGCTAGAAAGCAAGTTTTTATGATACTGTCAAAGTCTTTCCCAGTTGTTTCTGGAGACTAAGCTTGGGTGAAATCTGTCTTCTAATTTCAACAGAATTGTATTCAAATGCAATTCTGTCAAAGCTTAGCAAACCCTAGCATACCCTAGCACTGAGTTTTGCTTCCATTTGCCTCTGATTTTAGAGATTGTGATTAAAGAGGTCTTCTGATATACACAAATGCAGACCTAGCTATCCTGTAGACAAAACTAACCAAAAGGACAGAACAAAACCAAAGAGCCTTAACTGTCATGTTGCAAAAGTCACTGCTAATAAAGCAAACCTTCTCATACCAGTCAGTTCCTTAATCCTCTACTTTAAGAATTTTTTTATGCAAGTCATCTTTTAAATCTCTGACTCTTTACCTGCTTGTTAAGACTGTACCATAGAGACAGTTTTGAAAGCTTGCAGATTGGAAAGCTGTACAAGTAAGGAAGCCCATAGCACAGCCAGCTGAAGCACCACTGTCTGGTCAGTTAAAACATGAGCCTGGCAAGTCAGTGAGACATTATGGGCTTTAGTCAGAGCTTCCAGGACATGAGCTTTCAGCTCCTCCTTCCAGTGGTAGGAGCAAATGTTGGAAGCATTTCTGCAGCAAAGGTGTCATTGGCACTGGGGTGTAGTGTGTGAGCAGGGTTAGAGGCAGCTGAAGAAAATGGTACCAGTGACCATCTCTGAATTGGTGTTCTTGCCACAGGCATCAGTACAGCGGGAGCAGGGGTTAAGAGAACTACGTAGGCTTAAGTGAGCAGAGAGGCATAATTTCTGAAGTTGCTTCCTCCTTGCAAACATTATAGGATATGTGTTCCCTCATTAATATTAAACTCAGGAGTTTATGAGAACCTTCTATCTATCCTTCATCTCAGGGATACCTGAAATTGCACGTGGTAAAATATTATTGCCAAAATAACTACACAGAATTGGTTTCTATGGTGTAAAGGCAAATGCACACACTAGGTGGTGGGACTACATTTGGATGAATAGCTGGTTTTCTTCCCATATGTGTGTCTTTTGAGGTACAAAGGTTTTCTGTTGTGTATTTTGGACCAGTAGAGATTTTATGATGAGATGACTTAATTGCATCAAAGTGAAGTTGGTATGTTTGAATTCTGAAACTAATCTGCTGTGGAAGTGGTTTCTGTGTACTGATGTCTAATGCTTGTAGTGTTGCCCTGTGGATGCCTGTGTGTAGAAGAGTTGATGGAAGCTCAGGAAGATATTCAGGTTACATCTGACTTGCCTTTGGTTTCATGAAAGCAACTGTTTAAATTATTCCATGTATCAGAAGATTTAACTGTTGAGATTGTCTTTCAAAGTAGTGTAAATTCTAACCTATGTTTAACTGTGGCAGAAAAAAATGATCTGCAAAGGAAACTGTACCTGTGTTATTTCTTTCTTCTGAAAGAATTTTCACTTACTGCTTTACCAATACCTCATGTTCTTCTCTGTTACAGCAGGTGAAAACTGAAGTAGCAATTTCAGTGCCCCTAGCTCTAGAAAACAAATAACTTAAAAAATAGTCTTCTGAATATTTATTATATGCCATAAAGATTCAGCAAGGAGACAAGCCTATTTCTTCCTCCCTCTTCCTCACCTTTAGTATACTGTTCCTCTTTAAGAAACTGCTAGAGACAGCTGTCTAGAGGCAATCTGGTTTTTATTATAAACATGGAGCCTCTCTCCCCTCCCACCCCCAACAGGAAAAACATGTCTTGGGTCTTCCAGTAAGATAATTTTAAAGATTCTAGCTCAGTGATAGAGCTTGTAGTTTTGTGCTGCCTACACTGGGGGCCTTTGATAAGAGCCACACCTGCTTGGCATCATTGCCGTCAGCTGCACTAAACGGGAGCCCTAAAATACCTGGGCGTTTTCCGTGCTTAAACTAATCTGCTCTGGAAGAGGTCTCTGACTTGGGAAGGCTGGGGGAAGAATATTCCTGCTGCTCAATTAATGCATCTAGCTGAGGTTAAACTAAGAGGACAGAAGTTAGGACTCCAGGCTCCACCTGTAGTTAAGGGAGAGGTATTTTTAGGGGCAGTTAATTCAGGGCATTTAAAACAGGAGAGAATAATTTGCTGTTGAAGTGTCCATTCAGTTACCAGCAATGGACCAAGGTTAAAAGTAGCAAGGGTGATGGAGGGGTTGGACAGACCAAGAAAAACTTCATACTGACATAGTTTCAACCTGGCAGCATCTGTTACAGTTTTAGGGTACAATTTTATGTTATTTCTTTGGATACAAAAGCAGCTTATAAAGTTTCCTCTACTGCCTGCTGGTATCCAGCTCTTGCAGAGAGGGCTTTTTCCTGCTTCCCGTAGATCTCTCTATCCATGTTTTGTAACAGCTTGTGGGACCCTGCAGCAAATCGGATTACTAAAATGACTGGGGTTTTGTTGGGAGGTGCTTTTTTTGTTTAGAAACAACAAGGGTTGTGGAGTGTTTGTTTGTGTTTGCCCTGAACATCTCAAGGATCTGGTTTGGGCTAAACCCACAAACCATGGCACAGCTGGGCAGGAAGAGGAGCAGACTGCATCTATATGCTTGCGCCTGAAACCCTTTCCAGCTCTGCTATTAGAGAAAATAGAGGGACTTCAGAAACAGCAGGAACCACCCTGATAAATAATGACCTGGTTTTGCATAGCTGGGTTTCTGGACTATTGAATAAACCCTGGCTGGCAGTAAGTTGAACATGTTCATTTTGGACTCACAAAGAAAATGACAGTTTCAGCTTTTGGGTCCCTGAACTTGCCATGTTGTTTGAAGTACCGGATTAAAAGACAGGTTTGGAGATGGGCTTCTTTCTTTTTAAAAAAAAAACACGTGTAACTGCCTGTTATATGTAGTCTTGTCCCTTCTTAGAACTCTATCCAAACAATGTGATAGGGAAAGGTATAGAAAAAAAGTACCTCATTTAAAAAGTTTCATATCCCTTGCCTTCTGTGAAGGGTTAGATCTCTCTTTTACTCCATACTTACTCCTGTACTGACTCAGACACTCTTGACTTTCTTCAAAAACCTTTTCTGATTAGCATGACCTAGATGAAGCTGCATAATTCTCTCCCTTGTTCTAGAAAAGTTAAAAGACCAGAGGAGGAGCACAAGACCTTTGTAGACCCACCCTTCAATCCATCTCATTCCGAAGTGTGGGGAGGGCTTCAGATCCCCTTGTGATCCCCTCAGCCACTGAGCCCAGGCTTGCTAGGAGAATTTAGTTTTACTGTAGCGATTCCTGGATTACAGTTTTATCACTTCAGTAGTAAGGCTTTTCTTTTTGCACTGCATTATTCTTGAATCTTATGTCTGTTTCTTTCTTGAGGTGTTATTTTCTTTTTCTTTTCCCCCTTTCCTCCTGCAGTCAGATGTACACTGCAAATGGCACAGACAGTGCCTCCTATTGTGGCTCAGGCTCAAGACTTCACATATGTAAAATGTGACTTGCAGCACTTTCTTTGAAGCCTAACCACAGCCAGGGAGCTGTAATTGCAGTCTTTGATTTGTGCCGACTTCACTTGTGGATTGGGCTTTGCTAGGGCATGCCTCGCCTGGCGAGACTTCAGCTGCAGCCCCCCAGTGAAGCCTTAGATGTGGGAAGTCTTCAGTCTCCTTAGCACATGCCTGTGGTTTCTTGAAAAGAATCCTGATTTGACCTGTTTTATATCTGTAAGGCAACACCATCATCACTCGTATTTTTTAGGTATTATTTGGTTTATCAGCAGCAGAAGCAATTTCCAGTGTGTAGCCTTAATGTGCAGCTGGGGAAAGGCTGGGTTCTAGATGCTGTTTTCAGGATAGCTACTGTGTAATTTGCTGTACTGCAGTGTTCGCTTGGAAATAAAAATACATGGAGCTTCCCTGTGCCTGTCCCCTTCCAGAATCACCGTGGTATCTGCAGCCTCTCTAGAGGAGCTGGGCACAGTTAGGAGCTATGGAAAGGAGGCAGGTGCTGCAAAAGCTGCCTCTGGATTGAGAAAGAAGCAATGGCTGCTGTTAGAAAAAGCTGAGGGCCAGAGCAAGGCCGCAGTCGTTATTTTAACCTCCTGACTTCAAAGACAGCTTGCTGGTAAGGAAAGGGGGGAGGAGGCAGGGAACCATCTCAACAGAAGAGCATTTCATTTCCTTCAGTGAAGTAGACATTCCTGGCTGCTAATGGGGAGTAGCTCTGAATCACAGCGCTTGTATCAGACTGCTGTGAACTACTGGCCTGGCGCCTCAAGGCCATTCCTCAACAGGAAGCTGAATGTTTTCATGTAAGACTGAGAGGAAAACCTTCCCAGGAAGAGCAACCTGGACCAAACCTTTGAAAATCCGGGATGAAAAGGCACAAAATAAATATAAAGCTGCAGGGTGCTCTCCCCAGTGTTTCTCTGCTGTTTGCTTGGCCTCTCTTTCGTGCTCCTTGGAAAGGTAGAGCCCTTCGTAGCTCTTTGATCCGCACGTGTTACAGAGCACTGCGCTACTTTATAAAAAATAATAAAAAAAAAGGCAGGAAGCTCAGGAGGCTTTTTTTAGTTGGGACATGGGCTGGTTTTATGAGGAAATAGGAACTGAATTAGTCAATACAGACCACCTTTGTTGAAACTGCTGGTTTGCCAGTGGACTTCTAGCTATGCTGTTTAAGAGGCCTCAGTGGCTTTAAACATCCTTTTGTGGCTACCAGCAGCAGGTGAAAGTTATTTCTTATGTATCAGGGATGGCAGTATTTGGGCAAGGAGGGAGTCTGCATCAAATGTAAGCTATAAAGAACAGTTTGCCATAAATTCATGCTTGTCTTTTCTAACTTAGTCTGCAGCTAAACTTCAGTGCCCTCAGCTTTCCTTTCCACTATAACAATAGCCATGTGGGTGACCTCTGATAAGGAGTCAACTTGTTTAGTAAGATTTTGAGGCCTCAGCTTATGTTGATTAAAATCAAAGGGTACAAAATCAGTTTTGGAGGCTTTCTACCCTGGACTACATGAGGCAGTGTAACTCCTTACTCAGGAGTTGCCACTCTACTATGGGTGAAACGTTTTGCATTGTAATGGTTTACATGGAAGCTGCAGCAGATGCCAGGTGGGTGCTCAGTCATAAATGGTCCTGGTTTAAATACTGCTGAAATTTAACATAATGTAAAATTTGCTGACTAATTCAGCCTGTGGCTCTTGCAGGCTTAAGCAGTTTATCTATAAGTTTTCTTCATTAACTTGTTCTGTCTTGCCTCGTGTGACTCAAGGTGCTGGCAGTGTATCTTCTTTATGTGACTAAGCATTTTGTGTTTCTTCTGGTGAAAATTTGTTTACCTTCTCCACTGAACTGCATTCTTGTGCTAATTTTGATCATTCTCAAAAGCTTTGCTCATTGAACCCTCTATTTGTTTGGCAATTGAGTGGTACGTGGAGACCTAGAGGTTAATGTTGATTTTTCTGAGATACCATTAATCCCCAAACAGTTACTGGAGAGCATGTGTCCATGTGTCGAAAAACATCTGACTCGTTAGGGAGATTTTGGGTGGAGACCCTGTTATAACCCACTTGTCTGGATCAGAAGGGTGAGGGTGATGGTTGAGTTGGCAATTGCATAAATGAGCTCGTGTAACCCAGAGACCTAGTGGGGAAGGACTGTTCCTCCCTGGATGAGCAATTCCTATTAGGCCTGTACTGTGGGCTATTTCACATGCTCTAAGAACATAAATCCTTCCAAGATCCTAGTGAACTTTACTGATAGGGAGGAGGCCCATGGTTCTTACACAGCTGGAAGGTGTTCCCTACCCTGCTGAAGAGCAGAACAAATCCTCCCCAGTCACGAGGACGGATGGTAGAATCAGTGTTCACACAAGCCTCATACACCACATTCCTCTACCAAACCGCTTGCAGAAGGCAGCATTTTTTCATTTCTGCAGGGAGGAGAGCTTGAGGCTCTGAAATAGAGGTTTAATTGACCTCAACCACCGCACTGCAGTACCAAAGCCTGAGGATGTCTAGTTTTGTAATGGTATCTGGGTCAAATGTTGTAGATAATTGAAATCCACTACAAAAGGGAAGCACTTCTGTAATATGCTGGATGCTTAAAACCCCATCTTTCTAGTTGGTATCTCTTTACAATCCAAAGTACTTTCCATAAGCATAGTTGCAATCTTCAAGCAAAAGCAAGTAGTAATAAATTCTGCATTTAACTTTGACATTGTAATGCACATTCCACTAATACAGTTGTCATAAGAGTTACAGTGACCCATCACCAGCTTCTTTGAAGAATTTCTTTTTTAAAAGGCTTCACATAGTCCTTATCACACTCTCTCTCTCTCTTTCCCCCCCCCCTTCCCTGCAGGTGGGAAAAGAAATGCTTTCTCAACTTGCAAAGCAAAGGCGGCGACACCAGGACCCCTTCTGGAGATGGAAGCTTGTTAAACCCTAGGTGTGTCCTTCATCCACACAGACCACCCCCAAGGAGTCTGTCTAGGATGTCATTCACCCTGATGTCACTGCTAGAGACACTGAATCATAAAGACAATCACTGCCAAAATCCTTCACTATCACGAGGTCCAGCCCCGATATAAAAAGAGCAAACGAGCTCCTGGGTCAGCAGAGCAGCTTTTGTCTTCACCTCTGCCTTGCACTCTTAAGCCCCTGTCTCATCTGTGCCCATATTGAGTCAGCAAACACAGTAGCATGGCTGCACAGTCTCTGCCTGCTTCAGCCAGCAGAATAATGTAGACCACAGCTGCCCCATACAGCACATCAAGGAATGGAATTTGCCTGGACCAGGATGACGCGCTCAACCTTCTTTTTATTTAATGGTGCGACAGGATCAATTTTGGTTTTAGCTTTTTTTAAGAAACTTGAATGCTTTTATATTTTAACTTTTAGTTTGTAATTTCTTTGGTGTATATTTTACTAGGTATGAGCTTTTAAACAAGTGTCAGAAATCTGAAATACTTTTTAAATAAAATGAGTTTTTCTTTTTTTTTTGTTTTTCTTTTTTTTTTTTTTCTGCCAGAGGAAAAATCTGTATGGAAAAAAGGTGGCTGTTCTGTTAAACTATTTGTAACAAATAGTGGCCTCTCAGTCTATATAATACAGTGTCCTATAGAGCTAAATAAATGTAACAACAGTCAGCTGGTCAGTAGACATGTTAGTCTTGCATCATCTACTCTGTAAACATAAGCAATACATCCAGCAAATCTGACTGCAGTGAGTTCTCCTTCTCACCCATTCCCCTTCTCCTTGTAAAAAGCCCAGCACTTGAATTATTACTTCAATTGTTCTGTATTTGTATCTGTTTTTGTTAGCCTGTTAGTGGGATTTTATGCCAGTTGTTGAAATGAGCATTGATGTACCCATTTTTTAAAATAGTAAGGCACAGCCTTTGCCAAAAATACTGTCAACCATTTTTTTTTTTGTCATTCCAGTTTGAGTTAATGTGCTGAGCATTTGTTTTTTAATAAAAGCTTTGTAATAAAACTAAAGTTAACTGTCTTTAAAATTTGCTTTAAAAAAAAAGAGAACAGTTTTTGCTAGAAACCCTCAAAGGTAGAAGCACACTCAGGAAGGCACAGTCACTTGTAAGGCTGAAGACTTTTGGCTCAGTCTTCTGTTGTAGGAAATGCAGTGTGTCCGTTTGGCTGTTTGCTCATCTGAAGTGATTTTGGAAAATTTTTCTTTGAAAAGTGAGCAGAAGTCTCAGTTCCATACCAGAAATAAGGAATGGGGAGGCTCACTGCTCCCTTGTGCTGCTCAGTTAGCTTTGGCCTAAGTAGAAGTACTAAGGATCCCTCCATCTTCATTTTCGTAGCAAAATCTTAGGGAGGGAGCAGTGGTTTTAAGCTGATGATTAGGAATATGGATTCCCTTCTTTTGGGATGCAGTCCATGCCCACACAAGAGGTAGAGGCCTGAAGTTAAACTTCTTATAGCTGTATAAATTATCCCACAGCCAGGGACTGAAGCTGACTGCAGAATCAGCTATGGAAGGCCTGGTTTCATGGTCTGAGATCCAGAGTCAGCATGGCCTGCCTACTGCCAGTGGTGCCTGGGAGATGCTCCTGCCACAGCAAGCAGCACAGCTGCCTCACTTCTACTAAGGAACTTAAAAAAACCAGACACCGAAGGCATAGGTAAACTAGTCCACTGATTTGTGAGTGCAAAAGAAATATTATGAACTGCACATTGAATCATCATTCCTTATATTCCAGCTCACAAATCTTGTTTGGTGTGAGACTGGACTGAGTCAAGCTTAAGCTACAAGAAATGACATAGGTCAGTTACTGCCTAAGGAAGCTTTGGAATTGGATTGTTTATAAATGACCCTTTAACTCTGTTGCATAAGAAATTTCATAATTAAAAATGTTATAAAACAGCTTCCTCTTAAACCAGCGTGCACTGCATGCATGCCCAGTTTTAAGGCTGTAACCAGCATATTAGTTCTTGCAATACTTATTTCTAGCAACTAGTGATTATGTTAAAAAAAAAGAAAAACAAGTGACCAGGCTCTCAGATTGCAGGAGAAAATATCTCTTGAGAGAACAGCAACTGTATACTGGAGTTTTGCAAGACTTGGCTATGTTTCCATTCAATTATCCCAGCCTTTGCTGGAAACCTGTCTGGCTTTTGGTTTGGGGTTTGGTTTTGTTTTTTAAAGGGGAAAAAAGGCAAGTACTTAGTGCAGTAATTGTTCTAAATCAAGGATTACTGCAGTGAGATCTGCAAATTACATGTTCCAAAGACAACAGTTCTTTTTAGAACTTTATAAAACATGACTACTTTGTTTAGATTTTTTAATGGCTATTTAAAAAGCCATTTACCCATTCTGAAAAATTGTTCCCAATAGAAGTCTTGGCTTCATGTAGCACATTGTCCCAAATACACTGTTGTGAACACTTGCCTGTCTTCAAGATGAAAAGTCTTTCAGCTCTAATAGTGAAGAAAAAGAATTTGGGAGCTAAAAATAATATCTCTGCTGTTAACATACAGTGAACACGCACCATGTGTTGGGCTCATTCATAGATCAAAGACCTTTCACATGCAGCAGCTATGGGAAAGGTTAACTAATATGCAAGGCTTAGGATGCTGACATGAGAGCACCTGAAACAGAATAACCCCACTGTCCTGTAATATCCCCTGCGACTTGGGTCTGTGTCCACTGTGTCCACTCCTGCCCTCCCCTGCTAATTGGCATTTGTTCCTGTGGGACCAAAAGAGCAAACTGATGTGGGCCCTCACTGTTCTGTGCCAGCTTGTCAGTGGAGACAGATGAGCCAGTAAAGATGGCCAAACAATTATGTTGTTACCCTGGCAGTAAGACTAGGTTTAAATCCTTGTGACACAGAACAAATTATTGCAGGTGAGACTCAAAACCAGCACCTAAATTCCTGATGTGCAATTTAGGCAGAAATTAGAATCTAACCACGTCTCTTGGGTGCCTGAGGAGATGAATAACCTGTATTTCCCACAGAAAATATCTTCAAGGATTTAAATGCTCCTACCTAATGGCTGAGTTAATTATCCAGACACTTCTGTACAAGCATTCACAAACCACTCTCTGCCCCCACACTTGGTTCTGTGCATGTGCTAAAAGCAGTTCTTGCATGGATCACAGCACGGGTAGGCTAGTTCATAACCAGAGCTATCCCAGTACCTAGGAAACACACAGCCTTTCCCCTCTCCTCACCAAAAACAGCAGACACAGATGAGGGGAGTTGAGCCAGGATTATTTACAGCTCATCAGGCCAACATCACAGGACGGTCTGGCTCCTCAGGCTTCTGGATCACCTGGACCAGAGCCATTTTCCCTGTGTTACATAAAAGAACAATCCTTCAGCTAACTTTGGCTTCTTACGCAGCAAGTGATGACAGATTCACTAATTGTGCTTATAGGGACTCACCAGCTCTACAGAATTATCTTCAGTTGTAGTTTCCGCTTTGGATTAGCCAACAGAAAAGGCAGTAACTTGGTTGTACAAGGGACAGCTTGATGGCTGGGCCAATTTGCAGTAGGACCTTAAGGACCCAATCCTTGCTCCAGGCTCTAGGACAGCAGAATCCACAGCATCAGTTGTCTGCACTCCTTTGAAACCACTACAGTGCACAAGGCTTTGAAGCAACCATTCTGCTTCCTGGTGGCCTCCTGCTCTGATCTGCGTAGCAGCTAATTAGGCTAAAGCGAGACTGGCAGAACATGAAGAACACTATTGAGACTAAGAAATGCCCTGTAACCTGTCCCATGAGGCAGCTGCAGTTTGTTCCCTTCATTTGCAAGAGGACGAACATGCAAGGAAGCCTCTCCTCCAGCACAAGGGACTAACACAAAGTAGAACATTAGAGGGGAAAGAAGTAAGTCCACAAATAGCCAGAAGTCTGTCAGCTATGAATACATTTCACCTAAGTCAGGTCAGTGAAAAACTACTGGGCTAAAAAGGAAGTCAGCCAAAAGGAGAGCAGCTGTAACAGGAAAATGGTTGGCTGTAAACACATTCCGAGATGAAACCAAAAACGTAGAAACTATGCCCCAACGCATTCATTTTTCCACGACACACCAGGAAGAGAAACTCAGGACTAATGTATGAATTTACCCTTTGAGTCTCCTCACAGATACGAAGCTCAGCTTCAGAAAGCCAAGCAAGCAAATGGGCATCTGCCCAGGAAAAGGGATGTATCTGCCAGAAACAGGGGAAACAAACCTCTTAATCACCAGGCTTTGGCCAGGTCAAAACAAGGACTGAAATACAGCTTCCCATCCTCCCAGATAAACAGTCATACCTTCAGGCCATGGGATTTAAATTATGTCTTCTCTTTGGCTGGGACACTCCTGCAACAACCATGCCTTCACCGAATCACAGATGTCTGCTCAGCTGAGATAACAGTCACTGCATACCTGATCTGGGAACCTTAGAAAACTAAGGTTTTCTTCCTGTGCATGATGTTCTACAAAGCACATTTTGATAAACTCACCCATCCCACCTTCCAGAAACCCAGCAGATACAAATAAGCAACAGGTTCATTAACCTGTCAGCTGTGGAAACCAGCATAGACCACCAGAGCTAGGAGAAACATTTCTCTTTCACACTAGAAGAACTCACCCAAGAAGTGCTCTATCCTGTTCACTGTGCTGAGAAAAGGTAACTGACATAATAAAATCTTCAGCAGAATAAGAAAAATAACATACTTCAAAACTTAATGATGGTCAAGAGAGTTATTTGGAGAGGCCATTTGTCGGGGTCTCCTCCCCCTGCCATGCAGCCCTGGGAGAGGGGCCCTGAGGGCACAGACACACGGGGTTTCCCTGCCCCTGCTCAGCCTCGTTCCCCATGGGTTGGTTTGTGTTCCCCTGCACGGGCAAAGCAGCTCGGGTCCTGACTGTAACAGTTCCTCGGCAGAGCCCGGCCATGCGGCTGGGGAAATAAACATCTCTGAAACATCTAGCAAGAATCTGTCCGTATATATTTCTTTTCCACGGGACTCCTGGTTGGATATAGGCATGTTACAGTATCCCCACTGTAACATAATGGTGGAGAATGTGGGCAGAACGATCCCCGATCCCTAAGCGACTGATTTGTGTGAGTAAACCCTGGAAACTTTGGATTCCTCTTCTTGGTTTTGTTTTGCTATTCCATATCTGGACTATGGAAGAATCGTGGGAAATGGGGCTCTCTGAGCCACAGAAAAAAATGTATCTAGAAGTAAAAGGAATCCTTGAACAACAAAACAAAAAAGTATTGGAACCGGGAGATCTTGAACACTTTTTTATCTGGCTTTTCAAAGGGTTCCCCTATATTTCTCGAGACTTACTTTTTGATATCAAACCTCCTGGATCTTGTCAGGAGTGTTTCTGGAACGAGATCTGCGATAAGCTAAGGGATGGACTAGCGATAGAAGCTCTCCGTGGATCCTTTATAATCAGTGACGCTCTTCAGGAGCACTTGTATGGTCCCATTACCCCTAAAGCAGAAGATCATACTTCTCCCGTGGCTGAGACCGCGTGGCCGCCATCCCGGGAGTGTATGACTGCAGCCGTGCCAGCGGAGGTGCCTGTGCTGGATGCGCCCGGCCCCCTCGGGAGCGCGCGCCTTATCATGGACCCCATCCCTGTCTCGGGGTCCCCGGCCACGCGGCCGCGAGTGAGGGAGCGACGCCGCAGGTGCCGCGGGTGCCGTGGGCCACGAGCAGCCAGGAACCGGAGGTCAGCGTGGAAGCCCGCTCTGAGCATACGGCTTGGAGAGCCCTGTGGAGGGAGAAGCGGCGGTTTCCACAGCGACACGAGAAGCTGTGCAGTGCAGCGCCGAGCCGAAACGGGGCCGCTCTCAAAGCAGCGTGGAGTTTGCGGAGCGGAACCACTCGCAGGGCACGGAGCCAGCGGCGGCGGCCACGCGGGACCGGCACCCACGACAGACACGCAAGCACGTGATGGGAGACGTTATAGCGACGAAAATCACAGGAACTGTGAAATGGTACAATGTAAAAAACAACCATGGATTTATAACACGAGATGATACAGGGGAAGATTTATTCATCCATAGAACTGCCATTAAAAGGAATAACCCTAAAAATTACCTGCAAAGTGTAGGAGATGGGGAAGTTGTTCAATTTGATATAGTGCAAGGAAAGAAGGGTTTACAAGCAGCGAATGTTACTGGGCCTGGAGGTATTCCAGTCAAAGGCAGCCGTTATGCACAAAATTATAAACAACATCCATCGCAGCAATCTCCCTACCCACAGCCTAATTTCCCCTTTTACCCTATACCCAATATGAACCCTTTCCTAAGTTTACCCTATCCCCAGTTTATTCCTAATCTGTTTTTCACTCCATGGCTTCCTTATACAGTTCCATTTCCCTACAATTCCTCTCCGATGCCAATGGGGGGATGAAAAGGGGGAGGGAAGAGATTGAACCCTCTTCTGCCTCAGTTTCCCCACAGGCATGCTCAGAGAGTTCTGTCTCCCTTCTGTCAGCCCTATGATGTTCCACAGAATCTGTTTGGACATTTAAAGACTCAGGAGGGTGGCTTGTTTTGTTTTGAAACTGTTCTTGTTATGTTTATCCAGTTGTCTTCATTCTCCTTTTATTAAAATAAAACGGGTGAAATGTCGGGGTCTCCTCCCCCTGCCATGTAGCCCTGGGAGAGGGGCCCTGAGGGCACAGACACACAGGGTTTCCCTGCCCCTGCTCAGCCTCGTTCCCCATGGGTTGGTTTGTGTTCCCCTGCGTGGGCAAAGCAGCTCGGGTGCTGACTGCAGCAGTTCCTCGGCAGAGCCCAGCCATGCGGCTGGGGAAATAAACATCTCTGAAACATCTAGCAAGAATCCGTCCATATATATTTCTTTTCCACGGGACTCCTGGTTTGATATAGGCATGTTACAGTATCCCCACTGTAACAGCCATTCTTTGAATTCGTATGGATTTCTTAGCTAAGAAAAGTGGCTAAAAAAATCCTACAGGATATCTATCCGGCTGAGTTAGGACATCTCTGTCTAAGAGAGAAAAAGCCACAGAAACAAGGACTCAGATCTTGACAAAGCAAAATACTATAGAAGGATTAAGTTTTCTTGGCATCTGCCTGTGAAAGCAAAGTGCTGGGTAACAAAAGAGGAGACAGCACACAGCACAACATGGGAGTGACTACAACCCTCGACTAAAAAAAGCCTGAGATGGACAAGATTCTTACATTCTAGTTGCTGCTTTTGCTACCCTGAAATATGTTTCCTTTTTACTCTTCTCTGTGAAATGTTTAATTTTGTCATGACTAACATCAGCAGCAACAACTTCTTTCATTCTACACTCTATTAATGCTAAATTAATAGGCAGTAATCATATTTGCAAACAAATCATGTTCCAGAACAGTCACTACTTTTTTCCTGTAAAGACCTGCTAGCTTCAAACTGTACCCAACTTTTTATGACAATATCCTGAAAGAATTCACAGTCAAAACACCTTAATCTAATAACCCTCAATAAATTTAACCATGAATGGATTTAGTCACTGTTTGAAAATTCATAATTTTATAAGGAAGATTTCACAGATGGTCTAAGTTTCCCTTTGTGTGGGACAGGTATAACTGCATGACCCAGAAAGCAAACCACTCACAGCACTCAGTTAATCACTGAGCAGCCTAATTCTGCCAATAGTAGTACTCTAAAGCAGGGACTACCCATATTTAATTTTTTAGTAAATGTGAATTTACTGAAATTACATACTGAAACTGAATACCACGTAGTTTCTCAATACTCAAGTAGTTTATTCCCTTCTTCCTCTAGTCCATTTGATTTCACTTCTACTCTAGGGTTTCTCTCTCCTCCTCCTTCTCTCTTGACTGACTCCTCTGCTCTTGGCCTGTCCTCACTGGCAGAAAGAGTTCCCTGATGATGGAACAGCATTGCTAACTGCTCTTGCCCATTCAGCAGCAGTTTCCTCTTTCCAATGACCTAGTGCTGGATCTCCTATGAACCTAAAAAAATGGACTTAAATCTAGCACAGGTCTAACGCCTATACTGTATTTTCAATCTGTCCAGTTTGGAAATAAATACAATTTGAAGGAAGAAAGGGGAGAAAGACTCTTTTCTAGACAACTGAAGGAAGAATTTCCCTGCATATCTGTTCCCCAAGCACATTTGAAGGATGGTACTTCCTTAGCTCCCAGGTATGTTGTGAGGATCAGATACAATTATATGTAACTCATGTAAACCACAGACAGAAGAATTAAGGGATATTTTAAATGAGATGCATACAGCTACACTACAGGTATAGTTATGATAACAGCTACCACACAATTATATAAACATGGAATATACTGTATTTATCAACCAAAATTCAAAGAATTCTTCAGATCACCTTACTCCAGCAGTTGTCTCACTAGATTAACCCTTTGCCATTTTTGGGCGGGAGTTAGCTCACTTTCAGAGGCAATGGCAAGGAAACTGAGACAGAACGAAGCACAGAGAAAGCTGATGGGCGTGGACTTAAGGGTTTCACCTGAACTATTTTATATTGGGTACCTACTGCTAGTGTAGCATTACCCTGCCACGACCCCAGGGAAGTGTGGAGAGACCCACGCTTAGGCGGAGGGTGTAACTAAGCAGAAATAACAGCTCACAAAAAGATGAAATGGAAAAGTGCAAACACCAGTTCCAACTCCCCATCACTTCCAGCTGAACCATGAAGACTAGGCAGGACTTTCTCACCTGTCCCTTTACCAGATTTCATCCGGTTTCTTTTAGACATTGTGGCCAATACTTGATTAAATTAAGTGACTTGCAGATGACATCTCCTAACCAGGACAGAAAAACCTGCCACATTCTTTGCAGCATGGAGTAGTTGGGGTTGAAGGATGTCCTTGCTAACTCACATTTTGAAATCACTTCTAGTCAAAGGTATCTAAAATCCTCTAACACATGCTGGATTTCCAGCTGCCAAATATCAAACTTTGTTACTTCTCTCTCCATTCCCCAGCAGATTCAGCAAATTCTTCAAAAAAACTTCCTTGCATGCAGAAGGTAGAGAATATGGCGCTCCTTTTAGATTGATTTTTAGATTTTATTTCCCAGTTTTAATATAAATCAGTTGTAAGTTGAGCTATGTGCCTGTGGACTAGCACTACTCTCATAATATGAATTACTTTAAATTCTAAGTCAAACTGATACCAGCAATAGCCAAGCCCAGTCTTACCTGTCACTAAAACAGTTAATTCCCTAAAATACAATAAAAGCAATTTTTCAAAATCATAGTTTTCACTAGAAACTTTCCTCCTTGTAATGTTAGAAGCATTAGAAAAGCTAACTGCATTGTAGAAACGCTCTGCCCTTTGCTAAAAAGCAATGAGCCTGGGGGTGAAGATAGGGCCTATTGTACGATCATTTGACATATTCATCATTGTTCGCCATTATTTTCCCCTTCCACTGCTACTTCAAATATCACATGTCAATAGGCTAAGCAATGGTTTCAGCTGTAAACACGTGCAAATAGCCTATAGAATATAACTCTGGTCTTTGAGGTAAACTATATGTTCATCTTTTAATCTATGACAACCAAATGTCCTTACAAATTTAGGTCCCAGTAACAATACTGGCTTCAGTTCATAGATTTGCCAGTTTAGTGTCAGCTTAGGCAACAATAGCTTTCAGTCTTGGCCAAAAATAAAATGATAAGTCTCTAAGAAAGAGAAAGACTTCTTCCTCAGTTTTAAGTAATGATTTTGTTTAAAGCAAAAAAAAAAACCGGTATCAGGAAAACCACTTATGTGAAATTCACAGCATCTTCTCCCTGTCCCCCTATACTCTCTCCTATTAAATGTAAATTTACCATTTTAAAACCCTCATCTCTCTAACACTAAATAAACTTAATTCTCCAGGTATCTTGTCTCTTACTCAAAAGTAAGCTATTTAAATGCTCATCATCAATCTCACACTTCAGACACACTGCCATTCTCCTAAAAGCACCCTGACTGGTTTTAGAATCCACAGCCTCATTCCAATCAGCTCCCTCTCAGTGAAACATTTCCCTGAAGTCTATTTCACCCATGCTCCTCCTCAAAGGACTCACAGAAGTTTTTTAGGGCACTTAAAACATTATTTGGGTGTCCACTGCTCAGTCTCTGACACTGATGTCACAAAAGCACGCAGAAATCCATCTGTAAGCAGATGGGATAACCCTTTGACTCCCAAGAAAGTGAAAGGAGAAGGTGAAGAAATCAGGAAGCAGTATTTTTTTCAGACGGTTAAAAGCACAGTCCGATTGCCACTGTCTGAAGTTACTAATTAGCAAGAGCAGAATTTTGTTCCTGCAAGTAATTGTGTGCAAGAATGTAGACAAAGAGGAAATAGAGGAAGAAAAGTATTAAAGTTGCTCTTTTCTTTCATGTTCTCTCAAGAATTGATGGCAGGTGGGAAAACTTGTCATTAAAGTTCATGCCAGTTCTTTTCTAATATCCCCCATTATTTTGGAAATTAGGTTCAAGATTTAAAAATAAACTAGGACCCCCAAAATCAGGCTCTTCAATAAATACTTTTTTCAAGTTCTTAGAGGGATTTCAGTGCTAAGAAGAAATCATAGGAAGCTAGATGCCTCATCTGTTTAGATGTTCTGGAAAACATCACTAGGCTTCCAGCTGAAATAAAAGGCTTTTAGAAGTTTCACCCTAAATTGCAATGAAGAAAGAATTGCAACATCAGCCGTAAGGAACCCATTAGCTCTTGACATCTTCAGAGAAATAAAGCAGTTGTCAGAAACAGTTTACCTTCCACAACCTCTTTAGAGAAAACCAACAACTAAAAAGCCTGTGAAATACAAATGCAGTGTATCTTACACCTGTTTATGCTTGTGGCTTTGTAGGAGTCAAAGCAGCAGGTCCCAAAGTTAATGTAAAGTAGGTGAAGACTCTGAGTTGAAGCAAGGGCTTCCTTCCAATGACTGCAGCACTCCAATCCAACTCAGGGCACCACTGTATGCCAAGGAGTCGGGGAACAGAGTGGTCCCTTCACTGGATTGTGTGCTATCTACATAGGTCCTGCCACGAACAGAGCAGAGAAATGTCAGCCTGTGCCCAACCAAGATCCACTTACTGTAAATGTGTGGTTTTATCAATTTCTATTGCACAAATGTTTAATAGATCCATTTGAGTATGCAAGGATAATTAAGAAAAAAAGGGGGATTTATTTGGTGCTAATTCACCACATGCAAATTCCAGCTGTTTACTGTAGACCTACCACCAAGCATACACTTCTTCCCACAGCTCATCAGAAAGCCTCTTGCTGGTGAAAGTGGTTAATCCACAACATTTTTGTTGCTGAAGCCAAGACTCCAAATGGGGGGTTTAAGTTACTAATGACAAAAAACTTGCATTCTTTAACTAGTGAATACTGTAAGCATTTGTCCATTTACAGAAAACCACCCTAGAAGTGGTTGCTGGCAGAAAAACTGGACCAGAATAGAAGAAGCTGTTACTAGGCAGGACAGAGATGCATGAAGCAAAGCAGCAGCAAACAACAGGCTAGGAAAAAATCCTGTTATCTGGCAGCATGGGACAGCCAAAGTAAGCGACAAGTTCCTTAGTGCCCGCCAAGCAAAAGCCTTGTGCTAAAATATCCTCCTGTGCCTTGGCCAACTTGCTGCATCTGACCCCAGGCTGGAAACAAAGCCTGGCCTTATGCCTCACTGTGATGCCTCATGCCACCACACGACAAAAGAAATGGCTCCTTTAATAACTAGGCTTGAGGTTTTCTATTATTCCTGCCCCAGAAGCAACCAAAACTTCCAGCCAGCATTAGAGCTTTATGGTGCTGGTTTCTCTGCAAAGAATGCACTGCCATGAGTTATTTGCAATTTATGGAAAACCAAATAGAAAAACTCCAGGGGAAAAAAAAAGAGAAGAGTGAATTGAGCAAGTGCAAAGCTGCTCCATGGGCATACAAACCTGAATCTGACTAATGTATTATCAGTAAGATCTGACATCATCATAGACTGTTCTGTGATCTCATTTAATTTAAGACTCTGCATAGCATTGCATTTATAAATGAACTAGTTTACTGGATAGTAAATGGTATATAAAGAGTGATTTCAGTTTTGATGTGAACTTTTGAGAAGATGATAAAGCTCAAGGCAGATCAGTCTACAAATCATCTTTACAGTTACCAGATTGCAGCTCTACTTAACTCTTCTCTATCAGAATCCAGTAGAAGCACATTCCTCTGGCTGTGAATAACAGGAAAAGCTACTGAAGGAACATATAACATGAAAAGATCTAGCTCTCAAAAGAATCACAGCATCTGCTTTTGCTCCTGGTCTCAGCTCTTCCAAAAAGCACACGGAAAAGGCATTATTCAGGTCAGTTTTATAATTGCTCACATGGCTACAAACTGTAGTGAATAAAAATACTGAGACGTGGGTCACTGCTGTGGTACTAGTTGGTAAAATAAGAGTGCCTCTACAGGTGCAGCTACAGGTGCCTTTCTTGAAAAAATGAGCTCCAAAACTGTCAGCAGTAAATTTCTAGGGAAAGTTGATCTCTACAAACTACAGAAGCTGCTTCTGGTTTGCCCACATCTTTAAAGTCACTTGGTACTGTAAAGCTTTCTCTAGATGCAAGAATAACAATGCATTAAATAACACAGATTGTCTGCCAGTACCTCCATCCTCTAGCACTCCCCTTCTAGCACCACACCGGGCCACAGGAATACACTGCATTGCATTAGCTTACACCTAACTCACAGCCTTTACTCACCAAAGCTTGGCACAAAGTCAGGAACATACAAGACCTTTTCACACCAAAATCACCTTTTGGGCAGGCAAATGAAACACCTCTTTTTCAGATGCCCTCCTCTTTCTAGTAGCAGATACAGATTTAACAAGACAATCACATCTCATTACACTTCACTTTATACATCAAGTTTCTTATTTTTTGCTTCTTCACCCTGATAAACATTCACTAATTTATAGTAAGTGGATCTTCAGAAGAGATTGATTGACGAATCAGATACCTGGAGGTGTGTAAAAGCCCTATCCACAAAATAAGCCACCAAATATGGCATTAAGAAAACAAACCCAAATCACAACCAAATCTCATTCAGAAGTCTTCCACTACCTTGCTTTTCAGAGACCTGATTCACTGTGGGAATACAGGCCTGGTAGTACCAGATCTCATGGCTCTGAAGAGCCAATATTATATGCTGGAGTTAACTCCTGTTAATTTGTTTTTGAAGGACATTTGCATTGTCACCTCAAAACCCCTGGGTTAGATGGCTTGGGGGACAAATCCAACTCATCTATGAAAGAAAAAAAGATAAATTTCCAAGTTATTTTATGCAATTGCTCAGTCAGTCATTATTTCTACGTTGTAAAATAAGGCATAGGTTCACAAAACTCTCATCTGGGCTATTCACTTCAAGACAGCTATTCATTTTCAGGGGCTAAACTTCCATCAACAGACAATCACTATACATTAAATAATTTGGCAGTGCTGCTTCCCCAACTAAGCTCCTACCAAGGTGATGTTCTGCAAGGAACAAACTCCACTTTCCATTCCAGATTCAAATCCATACTGCAAGCTGGTACCTGTATCTTCCAAGAAAACTAGCCTCCTACAGTAGTATACTGGAAAAGCTCAATTACTTGCAAACACAGATGCAGATTTAGAACTTCAGGACATCTGCACTCAACAGTGTAGCCATTACTATTGACCCACATATAAGTAGTATTGGGTTCAGTGCCATTAATGAAGAATATTTCACTTGTTAAAACAATGCCAAATTTCAACTTCTACACACTTAATTCCTCTTCAGATCAAACTTCACTGCCACCTCTTGCACTTTATACTCCATAAGCCACTCCTGCAGAGCACCCTCCTCTGTCCAATTAAGATTCTGCTTTCAAGTCCCTGTTTAAAATTTGCTGTGCTCCCGTCTTCTCCCCTGCCATGTCAGCAGCTAGGTTGACCACAGATGGAGCACATTTGGCAGCTGAAATGACCCAGATGCTGAATCTGGAGCCATCTTCCCAGCTGCAGTCTCTGGGCTCACGTCCGACTCCTCAGCTGTTGGCTGTAAAGCTGCCCTCAAGCTGTGCCAAGCATACATCCCAAAGCTCTGACCAAAGTGGGGCAAATGCTCTAAATCTGTGAGGCCTGCTGACAGAAAGGATAACAAAGACTAAAGGTTTTAAAAGTAGGCAGTGAGGGAAACCAGACACCCTTCCCCCCTTTCTCTTCCATCCCTCATATTTTTCCACAATCTCTTTTCCACTATTAATAAAAATTCATGGAGAGATGGATGGTGAGAACAAGTCTAATGTACCACATCCTAGTCTAGCAGGAATCTCTAGCAGGAGATTGCCCTTCATCAACACTATGTGCAGTGGAAGGTGGCTCATGTACCTCTGCTTCAAGTCACAGCCACAGCCAGGGCTGGGAAATAGTCTTCACTGAGGAAAAGGTGGCAACAGACAATTCCTTTATTTCATTATGTATTCTTTAAGCTCTCTAGAAATCTTTAAACTATCAAAGCCATGGAAATTCTTGTAAAATTCAGGAGTATTTAATATCCTACCTCTGGCTAATTTCCTCATGACCCTGAACCTTAAAAGGGACTTCTATATCCTCCATGCCTCCCACTGATGAGCAAAAGAAAAGGCTTACCTTGTTTCAATGTCTACAGTCATTCAATTACCACTACACATTCTGATCTAGATTTAAGAGGGAGTATTTGAAGTTTTCACCCTTTACCTCATCTCTACTCATCCTGGCACAGCACTCCACATGCTGATAAAATAAACTATCCCCACCCACCATTAAAGTACCTCCACAGGGCCTATTCTGCTAAAAAAAGAAGTTTCTTCTCAAACAGCAAGTTCAACTTACAAATGCCTCTTTTTCAGGTTTCTTCTATTTATTACTTATACACATACTGTACCTGTTAGAGGTTCTGAAAGGAAAACACTGTTTTAGAGAAAGTTTATTTTCCTAAAATATCACATTTAATAGTGAATATTATTTTGCACATTTTACATTAAGTAGCCTATGCCTTGCTATAAACCTACCCCTCTCCAAATTAAAGATCATCATCCAAGTAAAGGGAGCAAATTATTTCTACCTAAATGTTTTTGTAAAAAACAAATTGCAGTTTTTAAGACTCAAGAGTAATATACATTCCCATTTTTAATTACTACTGAAAACAGCAGTACTGAAGCTAACTTCACCCTGCAGCACTTAAAGGTCACTAAACTGAGCTACGAGCATTAAGAACTTTCAATGAAACAGACTTCGTATGTAAGAGGTGGACTGTATTTCAGTAAAACCAAGTCAATTTAACAATATATTAGTAAAGGAAAGAGACTGTCTATAGTACTGTTTCTTTCCTTTAACCCTTTCCTTTCAAGACAAGTGGCCCAAAATCAGATGATAAGTAATTAAGAACCAGGATCCAACAAACCAAGAATTTTGTTCCCTACTCAGAAATTTCTTGTGTGATAGTGTACAAGGAAATTAACATCTGTCATCCTCAGTTTCTTTATATGCAATCTGAATTAATGATGGAAGAAGGAGGAAGAGGCAACTGGGCATTAAATAATTATTCATAATTTCTGTACTTAAAAATATACATATAAGCACTTAGTACAGAAAGTAAAGGAACACTGCTACTGAATTGAACTGGAACACCAATCCTCACGCCCACTTGCTCTGCAATACTAGGAGAAAAGGTAGGATTTGATGCACTCTCACCATGGACAAATTCAACTCTGTTAAGGCCCAAGGAAATCAAGTTGCAAAACAGAAGATGCCTCACACAGCCAGACACACTTATTTGTTTACACAGGCACAAACTCCCAACTGCAATCCTGAAAGTACTCAACTACAGTAGTAGTATATTGGGTAAAAATGACACTAATAGAGTCAATTTACAGGACTCTAGAAAACATTCAGAAGCTTTCACCAGTGTCCTAGCTTATGCCCCTGAGAACAGAAATCACCTAGAAATCTTCATTATGTTCCTACAGCACCTAGCAAAAGTAGGCCCCCAACCACTAATTGAAAATGTTAGAAAACCCCAAGACAAATCATGAGCTCTGCTTTTAAAAGCTTTATTGGGAACCTTCTGCTATGGTAAACAGCCTGCCATTGAGGGATTCTTTATTTATTTTTAAATATGTCCTTCAAAACATTATTGTTCAAGGCACTGTAATTTACACCTACAGATTAGCGGTGCACTTAAGAAAAATCCTAACAAAACAACCAACTGCCTTTCCAGGCTGCGTTTGCCAGCGTGGGAAGAGACTGCCACCCTGTGGGCTCCATCCAAGACACAACTGCAAGCCCTCACACTCAATACAGAATTGTTGAAAATTTTATTTTTAAGAAAGTGAGGTTATTTTTAGGATTTTCCCCATCAATATAATAATGTTTCAAATACATAAATTCACTTGTCATTCTGTACTGCACCTGAGAAAAATCAACATTTCATGAAGGCACTGTACACAGAAAGATTTTCGGAATTACAAGAAATAAACAATCTACCAAATCAAGCTTTGACCATAGTTAACTAGTGCAATCACTCAGTTCACAAGTGAGTTATGTTCTAAACGCAGCTTGTGCCACCCTGGGAAGGTTTAAACACCTGTATTATGGCAACGCTGAATAGCATATACAGATAGTTTAACACCTCTTGAGGTCTGGAGTTCATTTGTATTTGTAAAATCCTTCTCCAGTCTTTTTACCCAGCTTCTTTTCTTCTACCAGTTTATTCAGGAGTGGGCTGGGTGCAAAAAGAGGATTGTTGGGCTCTAACGAATGCCATCCTGGAAAGGAAGGGAAGTGGATGAATTAGTAACAGTTCTGTTTATATGCAAAGACAACAGAGATCTGCATCTCCTTAGAAAACCATTAGAAGGTCAGAAAACTGAAGAAGGACTGGAACTTATTCTAGGCTCTCTGAGACCCTTCAGTACAGCTTCATAAAGCCCAGATCAGTACTGACGATTATGCACAAATCTAACAATTGGTCTTCAAGCTCAGTGTCCTCCAAACACCTTATAATCTCCACCACTGAGGATTTTTTAAAAGAATTAAGGAAAACTTTTGAAACATATTTAAGTACAAGGAAATAAAATAAAGGCTCTGCTGAGAAGAAATTCAAGCGCAAAGAAATTCCAAGTTGAGTTTCTACCTTTGAAACACACAGTCACTTAGACAATGTAACACTACTCCACAGTACTGACTAAAAGCAAAAGAAGTTCCACTGAAAATGCCATCTTCAAAGTGACATTCTGCCTCAGAGGATGTTTAAGGTGCTCATTCAAAAAAACACAACAACCATCAACGAGCTGTCACCAATTATGTATGTTTTTGTTACTGTACTGACATTTACCCACTTACTAAATGAAGTGAGAGGGAGATGGTTCACTTATGTCTTTTGAGGTATTTACTGGGTTTCCTATTAATTAAGAATAAAAATATAAGGCTGGTAGAAAAAGGATAGGGAGTCTCAACATTTGTTGCTTTTCAACAGAATTTCCCACCTCCAGTACATGTCACTGATTCTTTTTAGTTATATAAAGTACCATTAACGTTAATACTATTATTACTTTCCAGTAGCACCTGATGAAGTCAGCAAAGCTACCACTGTTCTGTCCCCATGTACAAAGGGTACAGGCATGCAGTACAAAGGCTGTAGTCACACAGCATTCTGAGCTGAATTCTAACTCCTTTCTCCTCAACAGCTCAAAGGCTATACCATAAACATTCAGTTTAAATAATTAAGAGTCACATTTGCATTAGAACATCTACAATTTAGCTAAAAAGGGGAAAAGCAGAAAAAAATAAGCATGCAGTACCATCTATAATGTATTTACTGGTATCCAACCCAACATAGTCCAGCAGTTCAAATGGACCCATGGGATAGCCAGCCCCAAGCTTCATAGCAACATCAATATCTTCCTTTGATGCATCTCCTAGAGAAAAGATTGACAGTTTGATGAACAGAGAAGATTCCACATCTCCTTGGCACCACTTATAAATAATTAACAGGGTGTTATTTCACCCTGGTGCAGTTCTTCACAGAAATCTCTGCTTGTTTCACAGCCACAAAAACTGGAGTCAGCATACATATGCTGAAGCATAAAGCTGAACCTCTCACAAAAGAAAAGAAAAAAAAAAAGGCAAGCCCTGCAGGCCTGCTTTCCATTTTCCTGGCTTCCTCTTGCATTTCAATACAGAGCACCTGATGGAGCCACAGCTACCGTGCTGAACCTATCAGAATGACTAAAGGAAGGACTGGTCACTGAAGAAACAAGAGCTTCTTTTAGAGGCAGCAGAACAGAGTAAGTAAGGAAACAACTCAATTTCAGCTTCATCAGATGAAGCAGCAGCTTTTGAATGATGCACAGGATGGAGCTACTCTTACACTATAACTTCCAGAACACAAGTGATATCCAGCTGATGGGTAAGGCAGGCATAGAGAGGGGAGCAGGAGCAGCTGAGTAACATGCTTAGCTACAGCACTTATCACCAGAGGATATCTGTTGGGATCAGAGATGGCAGATAGGAAAGACCTGAAATGACTGTGCAGGTGCAGTTGAATTCATTAATTCCAACATTATTTAAAAAGAAATAATCAAAATTATCAGAAATTTGTTACTTCTACTTCAGTCTGTGCCTATAAAAATACAAATCCTGCATTGCCACATTGTCACAGTTAACTGTAACCTCATTCTTTAGCTGGGAATACATATTTTAGACAGCCATCAAAGCAGATGCACCTCTACTACATACTTCTAACTCGTATTTTGGTAAAGGCAGTGCACTTTCTCTGCAGATCCTATAAAAAGGATGAAGTTATACAAACCCCAAAGGTACTTGTTAAGTAACCTCCGTGCTCAGTGCGTACAGGCATTCAGGGCATCCGGCAGCTTGGCAGACACAGCCTGTGCAATTTATACACCTAAGATCAGAGAACCTTAGAAATAAATTTACAAAATCTCTTGTAAAGGTAACAACTTCAGTGACAGTTCTGTATGAACTAATAATTTATCTATACCTCCCTTTACTCTTTGAAGCAGACAATGGTTTTTTCAAGCCACATTCTATTTCTGAGAAGCTGCGGAGAGTAGCCTTACCTAATTCTAACAAAATTTCAGTTTCCCAAATTCAAACACAGCTAAATCCTCAGCTCATCTGCAGTTGATGTCAGTATACATACTTGTTCTATCAACAGATTTGTCCCACATTGTTAAACTTGGGACTTGGCCACACAAAAGTTTCATTGCAATACAATAAAAAATAGTAAAAGGGCAAATAAGGGCGATATCCCTAGTTCATTCTAGTCTCTCCTAGTATAAAGCAGACTTCCACAGAAACTTAGCTGAGTGCTTTTTAGTTTTTCCACTAAGAACAGAGAAGTACAGACCACTAGACATTAATATTTACAATTATGTCCCCTGTTTAAGTCATTGTTAATATACTAAAGGTATTTTGCCTATGCAAAAGCACACACTTAACAGAATGAGATTTTGTATAAAGAAAAACTCAAGGACTAGCCCAATAAAACGGCATTTCAGTGCTTGGGATTACCAGGAAAGAGACACAATTTCATTCTGATACAAATGACAATCTGGCTCAAGTGTCTACTCTGAGAATAAACACAAAGGATATGATAAAAATTTAACCTGATTCACTGGAACATATGAATTAAAAGACAGCCATCAGCCTTCTCAAGACATCAACCAGCTTTTAAAATAGATTTCATTAGAGTTAAAAATTCACAAATTAACTTTAGCAAGTTTGGAAATATCATACAAAAATATGTGGGACAATATACAAAAAGAATAAAGATTACATCAAAATATTGCTTTGCTTAGGCAGAAAGCAGTCAGCTTTAACATACAAATGCAGTGACTGTTTTCTTCTGCATTTAATTAAAAGTTCTGTTGTCTCCTGAAATATGCACAACGATACATGTCACTTAACAAAGGCACCTCTTTTAAACACACTGAAACACCCACACACTTTATTTAAAACTGAGACTTTTTCTAAAAGAATAATGCCCCCTTGCATTCAAGTGACTTGCCTTTCAAGTCACTAAATTTGCTCTTTTCTTCCTTTGAGATGTAATTAGGTACATCTGTTGATGGATAAATAAGTAGTGGTGTTGATTTTTTTTTTTTTGGGAGATCAAACCATCCCTTCCATGTGCTTTAAAAGAGATTTTTAATATTTAAAGCATATTTGGTGGAATTCTGAAAATGGAGTGCTTTCATCTGTAAAAAAGCAGTGATTTCAAAAACAAAATGTTTCAAATGACATTCTTAGTACCACGGAGCTATGAGCAGAGCACTTGAAATAAAAGCAATTATAGTCTGTAATTTCATCTTTATCTACTACATCCATTATTGGCTTCTTTTCAAAACAAGCATCAATGCTTTGAAAAATTCAGTGGTTCTTTGGGGATTCATGATTATTTCTACCTATGTATTAATGTAAAAGAGACCAGCAGTGAGACTGGAGTTCCTGAAGAACCTATGTCTAAAAAAAGGACACGGGGAACAGGAAGTTTTACGTGGCAGTAGCTGAGCCCAAATCACTTCTGGGCCAGTAGTGTGACATTATTATACCACTTAACTCAAAACTGGTGGTTTCTTTCACAAGCCCCATATAAATGAACTCAGGAGAACTTTACTAATGGTACCGTTATGGGATTTTCAACCACTTTTATCAACATCTCCTGGGATAGAGAGAGGGAAGTTCCTGAATAGCTGGCAGAGGATATTTTTACAATGGCACTATACTCACCTTGTCACCTCCAAGCCAGAAACATTTTCCAACACCAGGAATTTCACACACAAGTAACTAGTACCTTCCAACTCTGCATAACCTGACATTTCAAAGTGAAGGCAAGGCCTTTCCAGTTGCATATGTTGGCTCATATTTAACATTCTCTATTCACTTCCAGCCTTTAATGTCTGAAAATTTTGAGGGAATCCCAAGACTTTTCTGAAGCAATGTAACATTTAGCAGTGTTAAACGTCAACATTCCCTCAATCCAATATCCCAGCAAGTACCTCTCTCAAAAAGTCGAACAGCTTCCATCATATATGGCACCAAGAGACGGTTCACAATAAACCCTGGAGTATCCTAGGAAAAATAAAAAAGGAATCCTAAGTAAACACGTTTTACCAGAACTATACTCAAAAGCTACATGACAAATGAAACAAGAGGATGAAGACACTTATTGTAGCATTACTTAAGATACTCTCTGAACTGCATTTTTCATGTCACTTATCCGGTCAGTATTAAAGCATAAAACATTGCGAAATTCAAATAAGGAATGGCACATAAACAGTCATCATGACTGAGCACAATAAGACTACTACAAGCCCAAAGCAATTAATCTTAAAACAATTTAATGTGGACAGTCTTTTCTTTATCAAGATTCTAATGATACGATTTCCTGAAGGATAGGAGAAAAGCAGTTCTTCCCTAGCAGGTTTTTTTGTGTGTGTGTCCACAACCAAAAACACTCCTGACTAAACAGTCTGCTTCTCCCTCACTGCTCACTGGTGACCCATACTTTTGAAAGTTAGGATCATTTTTACAGCAAACATCAACACTAACAATGAAAAGATAAGACACATGCTATCAGAAGGTAACAAATGAATACAAAACTTCTTTTGCACAAGCATTAATCAAAAGCAGTAGTACAAACACAAGAGAAAGAGCTTTGCAAATATAGTGTTGTTTTGTATACTACTACTGTTTCAGATGTTTATTATTCATTCCATTTTATCTCAATATTTAATCCAGAGAATTCCAAGCAATGTTTCTTCTATAAGCAAGAATTTAAAGAAAAAAAGTTCAGGAGTGAATACTGCATTATTCTCTATCCAAGCTAATTTATAACAATTCATCCTATATTATATACATTGCATACTGCAAAACTGTGACAGAAACAGGATAAAAGTCAACTGGGACCACAGAACAATTTAGCCAGAATTTAGAGAATATAGCCAGAATTAAAAAATACAACCAGAATTAGAGTCCAGCATCCAGATGTTGAATTACTGGTAACTACCAGATTGCAGGCCCTTCTTCTTATGAGCAAATGTCTCCTGGGAGCTGTGAATCTCAAGGCAGTAGCTTGCATAAAGCTATCCAGACCACAGCTTAATGGATTCAGAAAAAGTGTGCTTTGGCAGTAGGGTGTTCCTCTAGAGAAGAAAACCCAAAGCTGAGAAGCAATGAAGATTAATATGCTCCTAGTTAGTGTAGTTTTAAGAAAAACTTGCAATGAGTACACACCATGGAGAATTCATCCAACTGTCTCACAGTACAAGAGGCAGCAGTCTTGTCTCTGGCATGGCTAAAGATAAGCTCCTGCTCATGCTCTCCAGTCTAAGTTTTTGCAGAACTTGAAAAAAAGACTCCATTAACAGTAAACCCTGATGCTTGTGAGTTTTGCTGCTCTAGACAAGCTGTCTTAAGTCACTGAACTTTGAAGACTTTGTGGTAAATGTGGGTGTTTTGTCAAACTGCTTTTAAAAAAGATGACAAACTGGACAAGAAACAGCCTGGAAAGTTTTGAATTGCTCTTACAGCTAGTCAAACCCACCTCATTAAAATTACCGGTCTACAAGAACAGACCCTCTAAACACTATACAGTCAAAACCTACTCACCTTACAACTGACAGGACTCTTTCCTACTGCTTTACTGAAATCCACTAGTGATTCAAAAGTCTTTCGGCTGGTCATTGGAGTCTTGATGACCTGGGTAGAGGGAAGGCAGAGAAAGCATAAGCATATTTATGAGCAGAATCTCATTTCCCCATTACAGCAATGTAATCCAGAACACTCTTCCAGACATTCAAAGAATGTTTTGCAAAAAAACCAACTTCAATGGATATATATGTAACAGACACAGAACACTATTTTAACAGCATCTCGCAATTATGTGTTTCTTTAAGACACTTTCCCACTCAGCCACTATGGATGGATGCTAAAAGGGACCATTCTTGGTGAGCACACTTAAGAGATTACAGTGTATCAAAACAACTTTAAAAGCTACATAGTCTCTGTTGTCTTGGGAAACACAAAGACATCACTCTAGAGAACCATTTGAACAGATTTAATTCCTGATATAACAGGTCGCAACAGCTACCCCACCTCACTACAACCTCCTCTCAGGAAATTTTAGGGAGTGATAAGGTTTCCCCTGGGCCTTCTTTTCTCAGGCTAAACACTCCCAGCTCCCTCAGCTGCTCCTCATGTGAGTTACTCTCCAGACTTTTTACCAGCTCTGTTTCCCTTCTCTGAACATGCTCCAGCACCTCAGTGTCTTTCTTGTAGTGAGGGACCCAGAACTGGACACAAATCTTAAGGTCACCAGTGCCACATACAGGGAACAATCACTGCCCTGGTCCTGCTGGCCACACTATTTTTGACATAAGCCAGGATGCCATTGGCCTTCTTGGCCACCTGGGCACAGCTGGCTCACGTTCAGCTGCTGTCAGCCAGCACTCCCAGATCCTTTTCCTCTGGTCAGATTTCAGCCGCTCTGTTCCCAGCCTGTAGCACTGGAAACATTGAAACAAACACGATTGACTTTGCTTCAAAAGTCACAAGGCAGTAAGATTTCATCTCCTGGCATTTTCTACTGATTTCTACACTAGTAGCAGCAGTTCTTATGAATAAGCCTACCTGCCTGAAATGACGGCTATAAACAGCACCTCTGTTGGCAGCTCAGTGGAGAATTCTGGAGCCTTGAGACTGAAAAAGTTACTTCTGTCTCTTAAACTTGCCCCTCGACAGAGACTGCAGCACCCTCTAATCACTAGAGGTAGCTAATTCCATATCAGAACAGCTGCAAACTGAGATCAGCTCTGTTGATCTAACAGAAATCCTACTGCTGACAATTGCACTGCAGGGCTGCAGTTGTTACTACGATGGAAGGTGATCATAATATCCCCTGTAAGGTGTGCTCACAAGACACTCACCTCCACAAGCTTCATCATAGGCACAGGATTGAAGAAATGGAGACCACCAAATCGGTCCTGCCTGGTGGTTGCGTTTGCCATCTTTGTGATTTGCAAGGATGAAGTGTTGCTTGCAAATATCGTATGCCTGGAAATAAGAAATATATAGACTGCATAAAGGACAGTAGAAGACTGAGGCACTAAACAGAAATATTGGTTAACCATCCAAGAATTCTCAGAAATATCCCAGCAGTTTATCATGGTCCTTTTGCTGAGATCTAAGCACAGGAATGACTAAACAACCACTGCAAAGACCGTGTGAGTTTCTGATTCCCGAGGAATTATACTGAATACTTTTATTAGGTGCAGGAAAAAAAGACTGCGCAAGTAGAAAATTTTATTTAACTCCCCAGATCCATTCCAGGTAATTCCTTCAGCAATCCTGGAAACCTAAGGGTATTTTTATTTGTTGTTAAACACATTTACACAGTTATTGAAACCCAATCATATGCCATGTCAAAAATGCACTTCGGAGTCTTACGGGAAATTTGCAATCTACTTTGTTTTAAAATGATCAGTGATAGACATGATGAGCAAACCTACCAACAGAGCAAAGATTTGATGGGAAAAAAGGTAAAATCTGCCATGCATAGGACACTGCAAAGGATACACAAAACGTCAAGAATTTTAAGACATATATGAAGTCTTTTTCCAGACTTAAACCAGATTTACTAACTGCAATTTATAAGGGTTTGGGTATTTTGTTTGTTAGGGCTTTTCTTCTCAGAAATATCTCAAAACCTCTATAGCTCCACTATAGTGACATCACACCAAAAACTTACAGAAATGGCTTTTTCTTCAAATCACAAAAATCATAAACTAAACAAGAAATGAAAACCCACCTTCCATTTTGGGCTGCATCCTACTATCCCTTCAAAAAGTTATCCTACTAGACTCAACAAATGTTTATCTACATTGATATTTTGCTTACATTGTACTAAGATGTAACTGAGCTTTACAACAGAGCTTTCAGAAAAGTTATGTCCAAGTCATGGGGACATCTTATAGTGGCATTAAAAGAAAACATTTCAGGACAAAAACATCCACTTTGTTTTCCAGTTTTTATTATGTTTTCTTTTTCATTACAGTGAAGGAAATAAAAAATCCTGAAAATTCCTGTTTACTCTTCTTACAAATATTCTTTTGTTATCTCCCCAGCATAAAGTGGCCTCACATTGCTCTGAGGTGAGGTACTAAAAGGAGCAGTCTGAGTTTCATAGTTTTGACCTTGCAAGGTCAGTGCATACAGAAGTCACTTATCCTCACCAAAAATTTGCCACTGTATATAAATATTAAAATAGTCATACAAAAATTAAGCACATTGATTTGTGAAATATAATCATTGCTAGGTTTATATCTGAGTTCACTTCAGTAAGAGATATTGCCTCAGTACCTCTTCTGTGAGTGAATACTTGCAGCCTCACACACCATGAAGCCTTGGAAAAAAGAACAGCATTGAATTAGCACTGTGAAGAAGTGCATTTGAGTTACACTTTCTTCTCTGACCAACCAATTGATTTCAGTTGAGTTTAAAATAGAATTTTCATGCCTCTGTGACTTAGAATTACACAACTCATGCTTCAGGTGACAGCCGAGTCAGGAGGCTTTGGAAAGCCAGTACTAGCGAAGCCATAGCGATGGCTTTCCCAGCACCAGTGTGCTTTCTCTTGGTGCCATCTAGTGGCTCAGAGGAAGACGTCAGAAACAGAACATTCCAAGAAATCCGCTTCTCACAGTCCAGCTGCCTTACACAGCAAACACTGAACAACGCTTCATTTTGAAACAGTTTTATAACATATTCATTCTAACACAGTGAACAGCTGAAAAAATCTGGCCAGGTCCAAGCTGAGTTTCCACATCTAAAGGTAAATCCTAGACCAAGAAATATTGATGGGTATTCCCACATCCCAGAAAAAAACAGAAAGCAAGTACCAAAATGTTCTTAAAGTGGATACCCAAAAGTACTTTTGTCATATTTGTTATGACCCTGTTTGGAAAAGTGCTGCAGTGTCTACAAAATCCTTGCCTGACCTTTTTCAAAATGAAAATGCAAGACTGACTCCATTCAAGAAACGGAAAACAAAACTGAAGAGAGGGTAGCAGTGCTTTAGTCTGCTCCAAAGATGATGACCATGTAACACAGTAATAAATATCAAATATGGTGAGTATAACACTGAGAGGAATAGAACATACACAAGGAATTTTGCAAAGCTCCAAGAACATAAACCAGTATGTCCTCAGACTGATGGCACCCAAGAAACAGCATCCACTATTTCACCTGGACAGTTACCCAGATGAAAAATACCCTGAGTTTCCAAAGTGCTCTGGGGTTGCCAAATGCTCCTGGCTTATTACATTTGTCTTAAACACTTAAGAGAATTCACCTCCCACTCACAAATACAACTTCTCTCAATAAAAAAATAGCCTTCCCATCCCCTACATTTATAGATCCACTTTCAGAGGAATTACAGTTATTTTATAAGAAAAGGAAGAGGAATTAAGTTAATCGTGCTCTGTTTTATCAATGTAATATTTCAGTTTTTTGCACTTGCCAGGCTTATTTATTTTCCCTGGAGATGTCTTCATAGGGCAAAAATGGGAGATGAACAAGTACATGTTGCAGCTGAGGAAAAGCATGAGACATGAAATGCAGCACAAAAGAAGAAAAATGCAGGGTTTCACAAAGCTTATGTTTCACAGGCAGAATTCGTCATCTTGTCAGAACAGCTGTCATACATAGCCCCTCACATTTCCAGCTGCTATCATCCACCTCTGTGGTAAGTCCTGAGATTTGAATGAAGCCAAGTCCTCCCTCCACAGCAGCCTGGCCTTTCCTGGTCTCTGCCTGTAACCCACACTTCAGAGGGCCACCAATGCCCAGAGCCCCTCAGAAGCAAAGCTCCTCCTGAGCCTCAAAGCTGCCTTTAAACACATCCTGTCTTTGTTACCAATTAACCACAAGTCTACCACCCCTACTGAGCTGACACAACTGTTAGTCCATGTAATAGGTTTGTAAATTTTGAACTATTCAGTCTTCAAAAGGCTGTAGAATGCCTGCACTGACATGGAGAGCTTTCCATTCTAGCACAGTGCCATGTGGGATGACTAAACCCTACTGCTTTCTTCTAACAAATGGAAAAACACTCACTAGACGTTTCTGTCTTTCCCCATATTACTGACATGATCTGCAACTCTATATTCTCTCACAGTTACAAATTCCCTTTTGTATCCAATAGCTAATATTTTAAACATCTGACTACTAAGTTTCACTCTTTTACAGGTTTTTCATCCAGGCCTTCTACACTGCAACCCATTTTCTTTGCCATTCACTTCACTTTCCTTTATCCTATACGTAAGTTACCTGTATGTTTATAATAATTTCCAAATATCCTCTTAAAAGGAAGGCTTCTTGTCTTAGTCATTTCTCCCAACCCTGCAAAATCAACCCTTTTGCAATGGGCAGGAGCATATTTGAACAATTTCCAGTATCTTTTAACGCTGTAAAGTAAAATTCAATGTTTTACAGCAGCTATGCTGACGAACAGCTCAGACTTATGAAAAATAGCCTCAGGTGTTCCAAACATACATATGTTTAAATGAGTCCCTATGTCCAAGTCCAAGTCTCTATGCCCACATTTCCTTGATGAATGGTTTTAGACAGTCTGCCATTTACTACACTCTAATTTGCTCATTAAATACTTGAACAACCAATAGTCTGTTGGCACAAAATAGGCACAATCCAACCATAACAAGGTACTCTCCTAAATGTGAAAGGCAGCTACTTTCTTTTGTGTGTCAGGGCAATGGCAAGTTACCCTGTGCTCAGTACATGGCTGCCTGTGATCATTTATTGTTTTCAAAATCACCAGATAATTTTAATTACTGACAGTATGAGAAAGCCTGAAAATCTCCCCAGGCTGAAGTCAACTAATGATAACATCATTTCTCCCCTGACATGATATTCAAGGCACAGCTTGCCCAGTTGACAGGCTAGATGGTCTAGAATACCTCTTAGCCAATACCCCAGACTTACTTGCACTAGTTAAAATCTCAACCTGCAAGCAGTCAAGGTCTTGTGGTCCTGACTCATCAGTTACAAGGCTCAACTTCCTGAGTCTGCATGCTCACCTTAACAGCATTTTTGGGTTTGGATACAATTCAACAGTAGCTTCCAACAGTTACCAAATACAGTTCAAAGACATTTCCAGGGACTTTAAGTAACTGAATGAGTGTTTACTAAAATACTATTTACCCTTTTACACCACACACAATAACCAGCAATGAGCAGTTTCCAAACTCTTGCAATACAAAGTAAACTTAGTTCATTTACGACACTACTGAGCTGACTGAGACTTCTTAAAACCCGATTATGTCAGGTGTGCTAAAAAGAAATTCTTTATCACCCCAATTCCCTATTTAAGTATGGGAACACAACATTAACCATAACCCACAACAAGTACTGTACTGGAACAAGTTCATTTTACTGTTCTGCATTTGCAGTTGGATTTAGATTTGAACTTGCCAAGTAGATGGGCAACCTTAATGACAAAACACACCTGGAACAACAAATGAAGCAATACAACAAGCAAACAAAGCAATGCAACACACCTGAGAGTGTTTGGAACATATGCACCTGGCACAACAAGTATTCCACACCAACATGACAGCCTGGAGCTAGTCTAAGAGAGAAAAACTCATTTTTAAATAAAGCAGCTAAGAAAATAGAGAACTAACTGCAAGTATAAAAATAGAAAATAAAATAGTCTAAGTTTCAAAATGTAACAGGAAAAATACACATACTCTGGAGCAAACTTATCCAGCCTCTTGAAGAGTTCATTTTTAACTTCCAGGTTCTCCACAATGGCTTCTATCACCAAATCCGTGCTGTGGACCACTGATGCTGCATCTGTGCTTGTTGTGATGTTCTTCAAGGTCGTCTTAACGAACTCAGCACCAGCCTGAAACATTTTCAAGATGCTGTAATGTCTATTTACAGTGATTTAATTTACTTTTACATGAAAATCCCCTTATGTGCTCGGGTGCTTTTGACCCCCCAAAAATGCAGGCAGTCTGCCACATTCCCAAACCAATGAGAAAGTTCTAAGTGTGTACAGGTACCATGCTTTCCACTGACAAAATTTTCCTAGCCAATCAAATCTGTTTTTGAAACAAATACAAGACTTTTAAACTCATTCTTTTAGGAAGACCATTTGCTGCAGTCCAACCTTCAACACAAGACTCTGAGTGATCACCTGGTTGGTCAATCAGTAGCTACAGTTCCAGTGCAAAAGTGGGGAAAAAAAATGTTTTCTCACTAGTAAATCTGTTGACATAGTTTGTGAGGGCAGAAATCAAACAGAAGTGCAAGACTTTCAGCCAAGGGTAAATGGAGACATAGTACCAATAAAAAACCCCTACATGGTAGAATATCATGCCATACAAAAAGTGCAAGTATTACGTGGACAGTTTTCTTTTTGATTAAAAGACTCCCCATAATTATATACGTGAGTTCTACTTATCCCAGCATTTCCATACTCCTGAAAACAAGCCCTTTTCATTCCCTTTGCCTGCTGCACCATTTCTCTGTGAGTCATCAATACCAGTATACATTGTATATGTTAATATGTATTAAAAGAAGAAATGAAACTGCTGTGAAGTTTAGAGAAACAAGCACAGCAACAAGTAACCCTTAGGACACAATGTTAGATACATCAACAGCTCCACAGTGGCTTGCTGTATGCAAGTCTTACTCAGCACCGCAAATGCAAACTTATACATCTAACATGTGTCACTTGAAATGCACTCTCATTTCCTTTGCAGTAATCCTGTGCCCAAGTGTTAGGAGGAAAAAAAATAAAATAAAACAAGACTCCTTACTCAGGTATTAAGACAATATTGTTACTATTTGCTTTTGGACAAAATGGGTGCATTCCCAGGGAACCATTCAAAGACTGCTTGCTATCAAGTTAGGGTGAATAATTTTACTCCATTTCACACTTAGTTTTAAAAGATCACCAAGTTGGTTTAAATCTTTATATCAAAGCTGGAGTTTACTAAGGAAAGGAAACAAGGCAAAACATCTTTCAACCTCCCTGAATTAATAAAAAACAAACTGGAAATCCAAGTTCTTTAGCACACAGGGAAGAATGTTTTCTTTTTAAGCATGCTCTATAATGCATAACTGCAATATCAGAACTTCAATATGGCAGTTTTTATTCTCCCAAGTTTTCCTAGAGGAATAAAGAAGAAGATGTCAACCTCAGGCTTATCTGCAAACTTCTTCTTTGTCACTCTCTTCAAACTCTCTTCAATTCCTTTTGTGGACTTTTTAAGGATTTCATCTGACTGGTCTACTAATACCACAGTGTGACCACTGGCTGCTGCAACCTGAAAGTTAAAGAAAAAAAATTCAACATCAATGTCATAAAACAACCAACCATATTGACTTGTGTTGACAGACAAATGCCAGGCAATAATTAGGCAAAAGAGAGCTAAAGAACGTTGAACTAAATGCACTTTACTAGAAAAATCATAAAAACCTGTACACAGCTGGGGTGAAGCTGAAGGGATAAAGGTCTCAAGCAGATTGAGGGAAAAGGAAAAAGAAATCCTTCTTTCCCTCACACTGTCTGCAGAATCTTGTGTCTGAAGGCATCTAAATTCTGTGGCCATGGCTACAGAACAAACAGCTGTCTTGAAAGGAACAAGTGGCTTAGCTGAGATCCTAGGATCTTGTAAAGAAAAAGGGCTGTGGAAACCAAAACTGCAGGCAGGGTGAGCAGGTGGCACAAGGGATGGCCAGCCCTGGGTCCCCAGAACGCAGCTCTGCTGTCAGGCCATGAGCACGTCCCTGCAACAATAGGAAGGTGCCAGTGGAGCTGGGGAGCAGCAGTGAACATTTGGCACTCCAGGACTCTGCACAGATCGGAGTGGCTGCAAAGTCTCCTTACGACACACTTGGTGCAAACACTGGCTCAGCTACAGACAGCCCTATCAGATTGCCTTTTTGGTTGGTATCTAAATTAATTTCCAACATCTAACATCACTTTCTCACACTGCATCAGTATATTAAAAATCAGCTGTTCATTATCTGTTACTTCACTATTAATTTATTTATGTTCCTCTTGTTAGTGAGCATCAGCCTACCTCCACTTTCAGAATCCCTGAACTAACAGGGTTGTAATTTAGTAACTGTGTAAAACAGATGTTAAAACATGGTTCCACTGATGATTTTAAAGTCACTCAACTTCAGAGCTTCCCTTCTGCAATCTTTACCTTGCATTTAACCTTACACCTGGCAACTAAAAACCCTCATGCACCCACAAGACCTACTCCAACAAAGCTAGCTGAAATGGAAAGTACAGATATCTCACAAAGAAAAGCATGGTGATATTCTCATCCAATTTGCCTACTAATCCAGTAAATAAATGCCAGATTGCCTCTGGAGAGCAGCAATAGAACTTTAACAAGTGGTCAGTCTGCACATGGGCATTTCTTTATCCAATTTAGTTTTTTATTTTCACTATGGTTATCCCATAAAAACACCTGAATCATAAAAAAACCCACTTAAACCAAGCTTGTATTTCTACTCCTAACACTTCATCTGCTGCTGATTATTTGTAACAGTGGAGCAAGACCCTTCAATGTTCAGATGAAAAATCATTACCAAGCACATTTATAAGAGATGCTTCACTGAGGATCCATTTATGACACCATCACTGACCAGCTGGTGAAAAATCCTAGAAAAATTAACACCTCCGTTTCCCCACCATATTTACATGGACAGGAAGGAAGAAAATGAGACAAGATCATACCATCTCCTTGCAACTCAAACAACACTTGCCTAGACTCTACCATCCAATGATCTTAAGAATGCTAAAAACATGAGTGCTGGGGAGTCAATTAATGCTTTTCTCATACAGAAATGCTTTTCACAGGGCAGAATCAAAAATTACAGCTTTCAGCCGTACACTTTAGCAGAGGTTTGCTTCACCTGACAGTATGAAAAAGCAAGCAGAGACACAGCTTCTTAAGTGTTCAAAAATGGATGAAAAGCAGCTTTATCAACAGGGTGCACGGGAGACACCACTCAGTGTTATAATGACCTCTGCTTTGAGATAACTTTGGATTGATAAATTGGAGGCAGATGGTCAGCAAAACAATCCTGGGTCCTTAACAGTATAGAGGCCTGCAACCCCTGTTACTGTCAAATAGCAGACGTTTCTCTTGACAAGCTGCTCTCTAAAAAAGTGCAGTCTAACAGAACATGAAGATCAGCTCACTTTCCGTGGAAAACTATAAGCTTTGCATAGTGTGCATCTTCCTCAAACATGAGAACAACTTTCTTCAAAGTTGTTCTTTGATGCTTCCTTCAGTAGAAGCCTCAACTCTAGTATCAAGATACAGAGGAGTGTTTTTATCAGATAAGAAGAAACAGCTAGTTATTTCCTTAGAAAATTAAAAAAAAAAAAAAAAAAGCCTCTATATTCCTCCTGCTAGAGATTTGCCAGGTATGCAGGAAATCTTCAGTTCTGAGAAGGAAACCTATTAATTCATTAAAATGAAGAACTGCTATTCATGAGCTGCAGCTTCAGTCTCACTATCCGTTTCCACTTGGGGATGTCTGCCTACTTCCCTTACTCTTGTGAAGTTTGTGAACTACCCTGGGAATCCTGGGCAACAGGCTCTTTCTCTGAATTAACTAAGTACCTAAATTTTAAATCATTGAAAGGACTGTCCAGTTTCATGTCCCAAAGCTATCAAGTTAGAGGTGAACTTGAAAGCCAAAGGCCTGAGATCAAACTCGTAATGGAAAATAAGTCCTATTTAAATATTAACCACTTCATAATTCTGAATATATGATAGATATATGCTCATTTTAGTCCTGCATTCTACTGGGAAAGTGTCACTTGATCTGCTCCCTTGGCAAGTTAGAAAAAGCTTCTTTCTGGACCAACATTTTCCAAATATTATTACACACTGTGTTTACAGTTAGTCCACGCACAGTCTTAAAAACCACCTTAAACAATTTAAACCATCCGCCTTGGTTCCTCTCGCCAACCCGTCTGACCTGAAGATGTGCGGATTAGCAGGAGGAGGAGAAGTGTGCATGCCGAGCGAGCAGAGAGCAGCGGAGCAGCAGTACTTTGTACCCCGCCTCGGCAGCGGGGGAACCCAAACGCGCCGCAGTCCGGCAGCGGAGCGCAGGGGCGCGTCCCGGCCACGGCCGAGCGCTGCCACTGCTTCCCACACGAACACAGCCTGGAAAGGCACAGCGCGAAGGAGTTTGAACACGGACTGTAACACATTCAGAGAAGCGCTGGGAGGGTTGTTTCGATTTGTTGTGGGTTTTATTAATGTTGGCCCGCCGGCAGACCGCTCGCCCTCCCTTGCCTCGCCCCTTCCCGCCCGCGGACGGCGCGGAGCGCAGCAGCACGGCCGGGCTCAGCTCCGAGCGAAGAGGCCGAGCGGAGCGCAGGACGCGCAGGGGGCGCAGGAGCAGCAGCTCGGGAGGGGCCCGCGCTGGCCGCAGGGCTCGCACCGCGGTCCCGAGCCCTCGCCGGGCCTCGGCCGCCCCGCGGCCGCCATGGCGCCTCCGCTCCCCCCCGCCCCGCGGCCGGGCGGCCGCACCGCGCTCACCTGGGCGATGCCGGCGCCCATGAGGCCGCCGCCGATGATCGTGACATGCTTGATGAGCAGCTTCTTGGCGGCCGCCGTGGCGGCGTCGGAGGAGGCGGCGCGCACGAAGTGACGGGTGGCGAAGGCCATGGCGAAGGCGCGGAGCGAGCGGCGGGGCCGGGACGGGCGGGGCCGGGACGGGCCGGGAGGGGCGAGGGCCGCGCTCCGCCCCAGGGGGGAGGCGGCAGGTCCCGGCTGCCCGATCCCAGCTGCCCGCCGAGGGGAGAAGCGCGTTAGGTCTTTCACCTTCGCTACCTCTGATTCCTTAAGAGCCAAGCAGCAAGGCCAAGGTCAGCACTGCCCACAAGCCCCCGGCTGGCGCTGGGCCGGCGGCCGAGGCTGCGCTGATGCCCGGCCTTTGCCTCAGAGGTCACCGCGCTGCCCTCAGCGCTCAGCTTCCTGCTGCCGCCGCTCATGCTCACAGAATCGCAGAATTATTGAGGCTGGAAAGACCTCCGAGACCATCGAGTCCAACCCATGACCAGACACCACCATATCAACTGGACCATGGCACCAAATGCCACATCCAGTCTTTCCTTAAACACCTTCAGGGACGGTAACTCCACCACCTCCCTGGGCAGCCCCTTCCAATGTCAATGTCAAATCACCCTCTCTGTGAGTTCAACCTAAACTTCTCCTGATACAGCTTAAGATTCTGTCCTCTCATCCTGTCACTGGCTGCCTGGGAGAAGAGGCTGACCCCCACCTGGCTACACCCTCCTGTCAGGGAACTGTAGAGAGTGAGGAGGTCTCCCCGGAGCCTCCCTTCCTCCAGGCTAAACACCACCAACTCCCTCAGGCTCTCCTCACAGGACTTGTGCTCCAGACCTTTCCCCAGCCTCTTTGCCCTTCTCTGGACACTCTCTAGCACCCCGACGTTCTTCCTGTTCACATCATTAGAAGCTCTCTCTCCACAAGAAATGTTTCTTGACTAGAAGAGGACATTATTTCCAGTCTAGCACAAGATATATAACAAACAAATATAATAACAACAAAAAAATTCTTCTGTTACAAACGCTAACAGCTGAATCATATCAGATGCAGACTGCCCTGATTTTCCATCTAATTTGTTTATCACCAGAAAGACCTGCACTTCAAGTCAGCAACAGCAGCAGCTGACAACACAGCAATTACTACTTGAGTTAGCATCGGGGTAAACATTAAGCAGCTTGTTTTATCCAAATAAAGTAAGTGTTGTATTCTCATATCTCTGCACTTTGTACCACAAACCTACTGCAAAAAAATTCAGCTGGATTAGGCAGGAGCAGGAAGTGGCTGTGGAAACAGCTTTACCCAGAGACTCATCCTTACTGAACTTTGTGTATACAAATGACAGCTGAGTGGTAATTGATGAATTTCCCTAAAAAAAACCCAAAAAACAACAACAAAAAAAAAACAAACACCAAAAACCCTCCCCAAAAAAACCCAAACCAGCAGTATGCCAAGTAACCTGCAACCTAAAGCCAGGGCATAAGACACAAGATTTCCACCTATAGCTGTTGCTCCCGGGTGCCCAGCTCCTGGTTAACACCAATGTTGATACCCACCTCTTCCCCAAAAGCACTTCAGCTGACTCCTTCTCAGCCCACCCCCTTCCATGAGGAAGAATCTCCTGCTTTCCCCTGAGGCCCCTCGGAGGCTCTTTGCCCTCTACTTCAGGCTCCCCCTGGGCACCCTTTCCTCCTCTGCCCTCCACCTCCTCTCTCTACGCCAGGAGTCCAGAAAATACCACACCTCAACTTCTGCCCAGGATTTTCTTTCCTGCAGACTGCACATCTCCTGCTCACAATTCATTTGCTCTTTATCTTCCTCATCTCTACCCTTCCCTCTTCTTTTATTCTGGGTAACAGTGTTTTTAAAACATAATCTATCATTTGATCATAACATGCCTGGCAGTGTTATTTTCCTAATTTCACTTTGTTTCCCCACCTCCTTCCTCCTCATCCAAAGCATTTTTAACATTTTCTTGCTCAAAAGCTTTTTCTGCAAGATGTAAGATGCCAAACACTGCAAGTTCACGCAGTAAGTGCAATTCATTGAAATGACTACACAAAGCTGTGAAACACTCACTTGGGAATTACTTTATTAAAAATAAAAACACATTGAAGCAAAGTAATTTTAGAAATAAAGTTAGTTATTCTCAGCACTCAGAAACAGTCACTCACTTACATGAACATACATTTTTCAACAAGGAATTTGAGATGCTTCCTCTGCTAAAAAAAGACTGGGGGAGGATACATTTACAAACACAAACCAAATCTGCTACCGCTTTACAGTTTGCCAAAGATGGCAACACACTTTGAAAACCACAAAGATTTTGTTGCCTTTATGCTATTGTTTAGCTATTTTTATGGTATCCTGTGAAAATTTCAGTGCACCTGGAAGGTATGAAAGGCAGGTCTTTATTGTCATTTCCACCAGCATCCTGTATTCTAGCAGACCTTGACATGGTTAGAACTTCTCACCAGTAATTTCAGCTTGTCGCACGATGCAGCATTTGATTACAGGTATCACCAAAAAACACATTCTCAAAGTAGTTTTTGTAGAAGGCTAATTTTTAAAGGATAGTTTTCAAAGGTGACATTTTAAACTAAACTCAGCAGGCAACACAAGCACAAATATCTACAGTTTCACATACCAAGGGATTATGTGAATAGCATCTTCTTTGGAATCTGTAAAAAAATACTAAAGTGCTTTTCAAATGTGTCCTCATTGATTAAAAGGACAGGTATTTTGTACAAGTGATCAGTTGCACACCAACATCATTGTGTTGTTTAAGGAGGCATTTCAACAGAAAGATAAATATTATCAGCACTTAATTTTAGCTTCTCAATTAAGCATAATTTTAGGATTTCCAGACAAAAATCCTAACTCTATAGAATCTACTTCTTCATTGGAAAATACAAAATTAAATTAAAGAAAGTGCTTAATTCTCCAGTACTGTGAGGTTTTAGAGCAAGTTCACTAGCACTGGTACCAAACTCAACTTTATATTGTACTAAGTTTTCAAAAATTTCATACCGAAAAACCCCAAAGCCATAAGCCTATACAATCCAAAGCCAACCTATCTAAGAACTGAAAGTTCTCATACAAACAGTGGTATACCTGACCAACTAAATACATAATTCTGAAATTAAGGCACTCTGTTATTCAAAACAGGTAACAGAAAACCTTAATTTAAATGCAAAATAACTATCTTACAGTCTTTGTTAGGCACTACCTGGCTTTTAAAACTTCAAGGTTGAAAATGACAAAACCAGACAGTAAAGCTGAAAAGTTGTCTCTTCTTTCACAATTTAGGTTTAGTTTCTGCTATGGAATACCCAATTCTAAATTACATTCAAATTCACATTCCAGTCTTGTAAACTTGACATTAGCAGGGCTCCTGGTATTCTCTAGATCTCCAGTGAGGGGAAAAAACATCTTTAGAAGAGTATGTAAGAACTTAATTCATGTGATATGAAATTCTGATAGATCAAAAGGAGTGCAAAGAGATTTAAGAATGATTAAGAACAACTATTTAAAGGTTAATTGTTACATATTCCCCCAAAAGATCACTTTCCATGTTTGAAATACAATGCAAGACTGAATGCCCTGCTCTGAAACAATTTACATGAGGTTTCCTTGGCATCTGGTTTGACAGTGGTTACCAGCACTAAGATTCTGCATGTGAAAAGAGCAAGGTACTGATACACTAATACTATATGAACTACAGATATTTTTACTCTATATGGAAGATAACAGAGAGAGCCATTATATTCAAACCTCAAGTTTGTCAGCTTCCTTCTGTTCATGGTAAATGCGTAAGGCCTTCACCTGTACTGCTGTAGTGACGCCGTACTTGAAGATTCCAGCTCCCAAAGCCAGAGGTTGTGGCAGTACTGCCCACACTGCCTGGGGATGAAAAACCTGAGTGCAAGCCTTGACTTCAGGACTACACATGTAGCGTTGTCCCCAGTGAGCAGCTGCTGGTCTCGTCCAGCCTGCAGCCACTGCTGCCATGAGGGAAACATTGAATGCCAAGAGGCAGCACAGATGTCTTGAATATGTTTGGCACCAGAAAGAACAAACTTCTGCTGTTTCTTGCTAGAGAATTCCACTCTAGTTTATATTCTGAGATAAAACATCTGCATCCAGATACTGCATACTCATTTCCTGTTGAGAATATGGCATATCCAAGGATTCATTTGGCCTCAAATCCTGGGTTTTCAGAGTTGGTACCTGATTTTTTATAGTGAGCCCTGAATGTCAAGGATGCTTGGATCCAGGAATCCAGACTGATTTGATCCAATCTAGTACACCTATGAGTTATTTGCAAAAAAGAATCCTCCAAGGTTAAAAGTAATGTCATTTGTTAATTTCCAAAAAGTATATGTAATTATTTAAGCTCAGTTACAATGTTTCTTTACACAGAAAATGCTAACAATCTCTCATTCATTAATATTCTTAATATTACATGATGTGCTTCATTCCTTTGGTAAATGAAATGTTTATGTGCTGCTTTCATGATTTTTTACAATTACTATTTGCTAGATATAAATGTTATAAATGTATATTGTTATAAATGTAACAAATGTTTTGGACCATTCTTTCAAATCAACATTCGACTAACTGATAGTAATAGACAAAGCTTAAGCCCACCAAGTTTTAATATCAAATTAAAAACTATGCTGTCAGTTCATTTGTGGAATGCAACAGTTGACAAAAAAAATCTTCTCTTTCCAGAAGAGTAAATGGATCATTCTCACTGGCTAGGAAAGCCTAAGCAGTTGGGGTTTTTTTCTGTAAAGAAAGTAACAAAACAAGCTGGAAATAAAAAAAAAGAGCTGCATTTTAAAAGTGCAGTATTTCTTTGCTTAATCTTTGTTGACGTCACATCATTTCTTCAAAGCTATTATGTTGAATGGACATGGAGCTAAAGTTAGACCAAACCTTCCCTCCATGGATGGTTTTGCAGCATTTTCAGGGTACAGAAAGGTAAAACTTTGCATTAGACTTGCAAAAATCAAGAACAGCTCCATTTTTGCCAACTGCTCTCCCATGCACACACGTTTACCTACAGAACAGTTAGAAGAGATGTATTACTGGCTTTATACAGTTGACCTGTTTGTTAACACACATGTAATTCCTGTGCCACCACAGTCCAAAACAGGCTCAAACTACTATTAAGCTATGAACTCTGAAGCTCTGGCCTCCTGTATTTGAGTCTAAGCTTTGCTCAGCTGTACTACTTCATATTAAGAGTATTTACATCCACAGCAAAAGTAGTATCAAAGGACAATTTATAATTTCTGTCTGGTGACTGGCTATTTAGGAACCCAAACCATTTTGCCAAGCCACCAACTGTGATAATAAATCTACTTCTATAATTGGTCCTATGTGCAATTTTCACATCTCCTACCCCCAAGGCCCTACGCTTGAAACATCCCACCCACCCACCCACCCAGCTAACGACTTCATGTGGATTGTCTTACCCATTCCAAAAGGAATGAATGACTCTTTCTTTATTAGCTGGCCATTTTCATCCAGAAATCTTGATGGCTGAAATTCATCCGGCTTCTCCCAAATGTTAGGATCTCTGTGTACTGACCACAGGTTGGGCACAATCACACTCCCCTTAGGAATAGTATAACCCTGGAGCACTTTAAACAAAAGCAGAGACAGAGATGTGACAAGTTGCTAGAAGGAAACATGGGAAACATACCACTAAAAAGACAACTAGAAGACGTCACAAAAAATTATATCGATCCCTAGCTGTGGGCTGCAAATGTAGCAGAAGCTTAAGGCAAAGGTGATCTCTGCTACCCTGCTTGAGTCAGAATCACGCAGGCCTGAGGAGCTGGAAAGACATCAAGTTACATCAACAGCTTCTGCAGAGAGAAGGAAGCAGCAATTGTCAGAAATGCACTCTGCAGCATGCCAATGCAGTGACCCACTTTCCTCCTGCTCCTGTGCTGTCACAGAGCCCCACCACAGTCAAAGGATGGATTTTGAATTGTTGTCACACAAGGGTTTCAAAATTATTAGTTTCATTTCAGCTTGTTGCACCTCACTGTCCTGCAAAACAAAACATTAAAAAAAGCAGATCAATTCAGTAATGGGTTTAAAGCCAAGTATTGCTATCTCACACTGACTCTAGCCAGTGCTCAGCAATATTTAGAAATCACATTGATGAATTGCAAGAGAATATTTCTTAATGTTTTCTGTACATGCGGAGGTCAATGGTATAAGCCTTTAGCCAACCAACTACTCTGAAGTGATGTTGTCACACCTCTGTGTCAGAATGCCAAAAACAACTCTGCTGTTTCAGGTACAAAGGGTAGTCTCAGTTGCCAACTATGACTAAGCACATTAGTCAATACAAGCTGACCCCCACAGAAGAAATCACTCAAGATTAGAAAAATCCTGCTAGATGTCAGGTCAGACACGCTTCTTACACAGAGGAGTACGTCAAGGCCACCTACTCCCTGTACAGGGCATTTCACATATTTGTTTTACAGGTCTAACATGTAAATGAGATCTTTGTAAGTTATCACTAGTTGTCCCATCAGATCTTCATCTCCAGAGGAAATGCTGTAGTAACAAGTCTCTAGAAAAGCTTACCAGCAGTTTCTGAGGCCATTCGAGGAATTGAAAGGGGAACAACCGCAGTCATCCTCTGCACTTCCATAATGGTTGCCTCTGTGAAAGGCATTTGAGCCTTGTGAGCAAGAGAGGGGACTTTGTCACGTCCTAGAACTGCTTCGATTTCTGCATGAACCTTTTCTATTCAAAAGAAGCAAGAAAAATAAAGAAGTCAAAAGACATAATATACGAGAAGACATCATCTCAATTTCATCTGACTATGTTTGCTTCATTGTTTACAAAGATTCCTCAAAAATTACTTCAAGATGTCATTCCTAGTTGAAACAGCTATGCCAACGTTAGCCTTAGGAACAGACTCAGTTAAGATAAAAATGACCAAGCACAATCTTGACAACTGTCAAGAGTAAAGGTACTGAAATGACAGACATTGCTAGTCCTTCAGTATTGGAGAAGTACAGGAAAAGTCCTTTTGCTACTCCAAATGTATTCATAATCTTACTTTAGCAGTTTACCTACATAGTAATTTGAATGATGAAAACATCAAGCTTTCTGCTCTGCAATTAAAAACTTGAACAGTAAGAGAACTGCATGGAGTGTGTGCCTGAGTGTCAGGTGATGGGAAAGTTTTTCATGCAGCTGCTTTAGATACTTCATTCTGGAGCAGGAATTCTGGTGCTGTTACTGCAAGCATTGAAGCCATTTAACTCCTTCTTGCCATCTCCTACTTTCTATTTACAGAACTTAAACTCAGTTACGTCCCATTTACCCCAAAGGCAGCAGCAGATGCTCCTTTCCCACAAAGCCCTTCTGCAAAGTCAGAAATGTTCATGAGCTTATCTACTTTCTCATTCACGGGAAGCAAAAAATACCAAACTATTTGCTTGCCCCTTTCACTTCACTGAAGGCTCAGCATACAAGTAATTCTCTTCACAGAAGCTCCCAAATTTCAGGATTTGCTTCACCTATGTATATACAGGATGATGTGCCTTTTCTTGCAGGTAGCTTGCAATCTGGCTACACCACAAAAGACAATCTTGAAAGAGGAGACCTTGGAACTAACCTTTAATCAAAAATAAGAAAAGTCAGTTTTCATTTTCTACCCTTTATATCCTGCATGCGTTGTAGTTGTCCTGCTTGCCTTTTCCAACCAAGCAGCTGATACTCTGAGGTTTTGCTCTTTTCTCCCCTTAGCAGTGATACAAGATTAAATAAAAGCTCAATGAAAAAAACTGTCCCTGCTTCCCGAGCAGCATCCACAAGTGCTGCCTGAACTTCGTCTAACGAGCCGCTGCTGCCACCTATTGGGTTTGCCAGGAGAAAAGCTCATGCATTAGGAACATTACAAAATACAAAAAATACAGCAAGAGATGTGCTGACAGCATGGCTCTCCAGTACCTTCTTTGTGGAGGTTTGCTACTTTTATTAAGGAGATACTATAGCCCTATATTCAGGCATGCATGTCCACAGTAATCTAAACAAATAAATAAAGTTTTCAATAGATAACAAAAAATTTAAAAATTAAGCTGACTGTCTCATGCCAAATGTCACACCAATGCTTTAACCCGAACAACTCATTTCTATACACTATAATAGAACTGTACTGAGAACTAGGCAGAGGAGCTATACAGAGAGCAGCCAAACTGCTGCTCACACTACCAGCCACAAAATGTAAACTTCAGCAGTCTCTGCAACAGCATGTTATTTGAACTGCTCCACTACTTTTCACATATTTAAAAATCTCACACATCTTCAGATGTCAAGGACCAAAACAAAGTCAGCGAACAGAACAAACCAAATATGTGCCATGACTTCACCATATTGTCCATACACATCATTCTCTATTTCCCTGTAAAAAGCAAAACTATTTTATAAAGAGAAAAAGACTTTTTTTTTTCCTCTGATAGCCCTTAGTTTGCCTTTCCATGTCTGCAAGCAACTTTTGCTACTTCTAAAAGATACATGATTCAGGTATTTTCTCTAGGGAAGAAATACATTTAAGGGAAATGTATTACTAGGAATAAACAAAAAAGAGGCCCATACGTAACTCCAAGGCAATCAGGATGTAAGGAATGGGATACTAAAGGTGATGCACTCTGGACTACTGAGCATATTTACATTACTTGACAAGAGCCACAGCATAAGGAAAGGGGAAATCAGAGAGAGGTAATGAAACTGTTAGAGGACAGCAGAAAAGTGAAAACTGACCAGCACATACACATACTGTACCAGGCAGAAGGAAAAGAGGTTAAAAAACCACAAAACTCTTCTAGATTCCATTTGTGTAATTTAGAATATATCTAATCCATGTAACTGCATATCAAGTCAAGCAGTGATAACACACAACATCAAAACCAGAAGAATAAGCCTATGCAATAAAAGTTTACTTTACATTTGCCCCCAGTGAACTCTCTCTCCCATGTACAGTACTGGTGCCCTGTTTTGCAATCTTTTGTCAACAGTTTGGTTGACTTTGTGCAATAAACTATGATCTTGACCTATTTAAAGAGATTTTTCCAGGCAGATCCAACTGAGTAGATGAGACTACTCAGGGTCATGCCCCACTTAGCTTTGAACCAAAGAGAGAGATCCTGTTAACTCTCAGGGCAATCTGTGTCACTCCTTTGCCATGTTCACAGGGCAATTTGTTTTCCTAGTATGTGATCGGAATTTTCTTGTTGTCTCCACTGCTTCCCTTCCCTCCACTGCACACCTCAGGGGAGACTGCCTCCATCTTCTTAGCATCTTTTGATCAGATAGTTGTAGACAGCATACGGTTTCCCCTCAGTCATCCTTCCCTACCACTGAACAAGACCAATTTGTTCTGCCTCTGTTTTGTGGTCACATGTTCCATGTGTCTCCCCCCTGCCCCTCATCATGCCCCTCATCATCAGCAACCTACCCAACTACCATGACCACTCAAGACTGATGGGGAGAGGCCCTCTAACGACACTGGCAGATGGTGCTGTGCATTTGTGCAAGTCCAGTTTGCTTAAGCTTGTCTCTGATTTGATCTTCCTCTACAATAGGTAGCGTTTCACTTCCCCAGACTCTGTCACTAGACTCAAGAACCTCCCTGCTCAGGGAGGCATAAAACCAGACCTTACCACTACGGTCTTCACACATCTTACATCACTACTATATGCCTGGAATGCCACAACTGCCAAAGTTTTTCAAATGTGCTAAAGTACTCTGGAACTGCTTGGGAAAGAAGAAATTCACAGATTAAAGGGCCATTTAGTACTTAATATATAGCACTAAACTAGAAATCATGCTAGCACAGCAGGATAGAAGATGTCTTCAAATTATACATACACACAAACCATTGGCACTCCAAATGATTTCTTCACTGCCACTGTTTGCATCTGTTTCTGGGCATCCATCTGGAGCTTTACAGTCTGGAATAAATCACCTAGAATAAAATAATCTTACCTTGTACTTCAGGGTAAAGAGACATGTAGAGCAGGCACCACAGCAATGTGTTGGAAGTAGTATCTGTGCCTGCGATGAAGAGGTCACCAATGATAAAAAACAGATAATCATCATTAAAACTGCTCTCCTTGTTGTTCTTCTCCTCTTCTGCATGGATGAAGTACATATCAATGAAGTCCCTGGGATTTGCTGCATCCAGTGTATCCCTGTGCTGGGCAATTATTCTCTTCAGAAAAGCAGTAATATCTAACTCAGTTTGCCGAAGCTCCCGGAAAGGCCCAAAGGGAAGGTAGTAGAGCCAAGGGAAGATGTTGACCAGGATCATGTAGCTGTTCACACTCAGCTCCAGGGCACGGGCCATGTTCTTCAGCATTGTCTTGAACTCATCATCTTCATAGTTAAAACGCTTGCCAAAGGCCATGGAGCAGATAACATTGGACACTGCGTTGCGAATGATTGGGAAGGGATTAAATGAATCCTTTCCATGCTTCAGCATTTCCTCCTTTATAAAGTTCAGCTCCTCAATGATTTTAGGCTCTAAGCTGTGTCTCCCTACTCCAAAATGACGCAGTGTTGAGAGAGAGAATTTCCTCTGTTGTTTCCAGACAGGGCCATAAGGTGCAAAAATAACACCTGAAAGGAAAAGGGAGAGTCTGAAACCAAAATGCCCAGTTTTCAGTAAGAAATAGACAGGCCTGCAACCCAAGAGCCAGAAGAGAGGGAAATGGTAACAGCAAATCTCCACCAAGCACTTGGCTACGAGCTAAAGGAAGAACACAAGAATAGCTTCTGGAAACACTGTCTCTCCTTTTCCTAATCAGTGATATGAATATCCAAGTTACATCACTAGTTCCTTACACTTTGCAAGACACAAATAGATGGAGAAGAGGGAAATGTTAGTCTGGGACATGTGTTAGATATAGCCTTTTCTCCTCCACATCCTGAGACATGAACTCCTTCAGCAAGGCACAATAGAAGACACTAAAATACAAACTGACTTACATTTTTTTCCCCTTCATGTTATACAAACTTCTCAATACTTTTTTCATGTGTTTCTATTACAAGCAAGCTTTTTCTTTATAATAAAAATACAGGATAATCACACTGTGAGAAAACTGGGAAGGTGAAGACAGGTTCAGAGATACTTGGCAAAAACCTGCTTGATTTGCATATCAACAGTTTTGATGGCCCTAGGCAATTGTTCTGCATAATTGTGTCATTATGAAACACCGTTTAAATTAAATCCCTATTACTCACTTACAAACAGAAACATCTCTTTTGCTGAATCAAAAGACCACACCAAAGATACCACAGGGTAATAAATACACAACCTGCTATTTCTAATGTACTCCATGGTTAACCTGAGAAAGTTTAGTCATCAAACATGACCTAGTTCTGGATTTGTTCTTCTAGTAAAGTGACACAACGTTGGTTTTTTTCTGAAAATAAAAAGTTACTTTATAAAAGCAACATCAATTCTTCTGTCAACCGCAAATCTTAATGTTGAATTTAAAAGGAGAAATGGTCATAAGAAAACAGAAGTAGTACATAAGTACTGGAAGATGCACCATGTTTCAATATTTAACATTACCTACATTTCTATTACAAGTTAATGTTCCTAGCCCCTAATGCTAAAAGAATACAACACATGACCTAGCTTCAAACATCCTAAACAAGAACATTAGGAAGTGTCAAGACAAGCCCAGAATCAGCTGAATTTCATCTTCTCTACATGAAGACATTCCTTAGGCAATCTATTCAAACGCCCACTTCCTGGTCCTTCAAAAACAGAACCAAAAACTTCCAGATTTCCTCTCTTAACTGTTTCCTGTTAGCACTGGTGTCCTCAAGTAGGTTAAGTGAAAAAACAGGTGTATTTAAGGCTGAATTTGGCCACGAACCAACTTGAGTTTCCAGGGTTTGTAGCTGGGTTGTGAAAGAAACATGGATTTCTTGGAACAAAACCATTTCTATCCCTAAACAAATATTTCCAAAACACGCTATGCATCCACAATCTCTTCCCTTTTTTGTTGTTAGGAAAATGAGGTTTAGGATCCAAATACTTTCATAAAGAAAACAGACCTATTGTCTTGAAGGTAAAAGAGACTCCCCTAGCCCCATAGAAAAGCTAACACCAACAACACACCTCCCAACACTCAGTGAGCCTCTCCAGCACTCCTGCAGAGAGCATGGGTATTTTCTGATGTCCCCAAGTCCCAAACTGCTGCACAATACTAATAACTGATTTGTAAACTGGGGAAGAATAACACAGGAGAGAGATTAAGGAAGAAGAAGAGCATAAAGATAGAATAACATAGGTAAGAGAAGAAAGCAAACTCTCAACTTCATCACTACCAAGCTACAATAATGGAATAGTCCTTTGCTGATTTCAGAGAAAATCTGCCTGCCCTAAAAAGTCACGTTAGTCAGCACAGACATCTCTACTTTTAAACCACCCCCCCCCCAAACAACAAAAAAACTGAACAAACTAAAGCAAAGCAAAACAAACAAACAAAACCAACAAAAAAACCCAGAAGGAAATACAATAATAAATTCTGAAGCAACAATAACCAGGACTTCATGCTCACTACAGGGGCCTAATTTCTATGAGCTGATAATGAAACCCTTTCAATACAACCAACAAACTCATATAACCAGAGAGTTAATTTTATTCCCCATTTTAGATGGAAAAAATTAAAATCCTTACAAGACACACATTCTGGCAAAGGCTTACTTCCTCTCCTCCCTCTCCCCTCATTTTTTACTGCTAGCTCTAGTGTTGCTACAATACTGGGAACATTGACAAATACAGCAGTCATGACATTTAATAACATTCAACTTCTGTATTGTCAGATGTCCACATCTGGATATGCACAGGGCAGGGCTATACAGGCAGACAACCACGCAGACTCCATCTACTCTGCAGATTCAGTCTTTGTTGCCTTTCGTAGCTATAGAATACAAAACACTAAAATACTGAAACCAAACCACAGAAATCTCTTTTCTCTCCTCAGTCTACTATTTCTCTTCCTGCAGACATATGTGCAGAAGACTTCAATTAAGAATTGACTTCTACCTTCTCCCTTAAGTTCTTATGGCTCTTTTTGTCCAGCCAAGAAGGCCTCCCTCCTTTGCTAATCAAGTTGCTGAAATGTAGTATTTGCCATTTCTGATACTTCTACCTGCTCTCCTCCAGGCACAATTATTTTATTTGCATCTTATATGCAATAGAGCCACAAAGCTCAGATAAGCCCCTCTCTCTTCTACCCCATACCTGGCAGGGCAGCTCAGGGTAAAGACAAAACTACACTAGCAAATGTAGCTTACAAGAAAATAGCTCTGTAAGCTCATATCACTTAGCTCACTTACAGAACGAAGGAACCCAAAGAACCCAAAGACATGCAGGAACCCAAAATGGACACTAAACCTCCCAGAGCTGTAGCACCCAAATCGTGGGTGGTAGATCTGAAGTTACACCTCATCCTGCTTTTACTGCTCCCTTTCCTAGTACATACTAACACAACTGTCGCTGTCCTGACCTGCAGCAATGCCTCACCCATGAACTCCTGCAGTTATGCTCAGGAGGCTCCCAAACCAATCTTAAGAGGTCTCCAGTCTGAGTGCTGTAACCCATCTACCTCCTTCATGAACCACACATGAAAAAAGCAACACTTGTTAGCACAAATGCAGCATCGCAGAGGTTCAGCCATCTCCTCATGCCACCACTAAACCCAAGCCAGCACCTGACAGCCTCTGTAACTTCCACTGGCTTTTGGAGAACCAGCCTGCGGGGGCAGTGGCCCCCCACTGCCCATATTCACCGACTTTTCCCTTTGTGCACTCAGAACACACCATCTCTGAGGTGCACTCTACAGTCCTCCTGCATCTGTGGCAATTCAGCGTGCTGCACCAGCTAACACAAGCACTACGGAACAGCTAGGGATGTTTTATGGACAACTGGGCAGAGCACAGCTATGGTGACTTTCCAGAGAAAACCAAACCTAGAAGCAACACAGTGTCCCTGCCACAGAGCAACACAGACAGGCACCGTCCGTGGGCAACAGGCTCCTGGTACTTTCAGCTCTCCTGGAGCACTCACTGGTGGAAGCTGCCAACTGCCCGGGCTACTTCACCATATTCAAAAAAGTCTGTCAGAAAACAAGAAACAGATTAAATTCATGGCATTTAAGGAAAAAGAAATCTGCCATGAGCCTGAACATGAGGTTTTAGAGCACTGCTAAAATTATCTAACTCCTCTACCCCTTTCCTCCTCCAGTTCTTGCTAAAGTACTGTACCTAAAAATACACATGATAACAATGTGCCAGTAAGATCTGTCTTGGACCAGTATCATTAAACCAAGATAATTCATCTTTTTTTTTATTCTTTACACTGATTTCAGCAATAGTACCTGATAGCATTTTAATAAACATGATCTAGGTCCCTCACTTTCTTCTCCTCTTTACTAAAGCAATTCTGGTACAGGAAAAAAAAAAAAGAAGATAAATGTTTCAGGTACTTAAAAATAGATTTATCTAGCCTTAGAAAAAATATAAGAAGATAAGTTTCACAACAAGCTAGCACACTAATAAGCCTTCTGTTACCTCCTAAACTAAAAAACACCTCCTAAACTGAAAAAGAGTAAGTAGATTTCCATAAACACTGAGATCCATAATGACCTAAAAACTAAACATGAAGAAATTCTACCTGCAGTATTGCAATCATGTGTTTAAACTCTTCATGCCTTTTTGGCAAAAGCTAGTAGCTCTTCTTTAAACTCTTAAAAAAAACCCCAAAAAAACCCAAAACCAAATCCAAATATGCTCAGTAAGCTTTCACAAGCAGAATAACACATTCGGAAACATCTCAGCAGCAGTAGTTTGCAAGCAGGCAGCCATATCAAGCAGACCATGGCACCAAGTGCCATGTCCAGTCTTTCCTTAAACACTTCCAGGGATGCTGATTCCACCATCTCCCTGTGCAGTTCACTCCATCGTCAAATCACCCTTTCTGTGAAGAAATTCCTCTTAATGCCCAACCTAAAATTCACCTGGGGCAGCTTAAGGCCATGTCCTCTTGACCTATCGCTTGTTACCCAGGAGACCGACCCCCTCCTGGCTACACCCCCTTTACAGGCAGTTGTAGAGAGCGATAAGGTCTCCCCTGAGCCTCCTCTTCAACAGTCTAAACCCCCCCAGCTCTCTCAGCCGCTCCTCAGTCCCTTTACTGTACACAGATCTAAAGGAATCAGGCTTTTCAGCCACCCAAAGGTGCCCTGTGGTGCACGGTACAGCACCGCCAACTTCACGGGGATGCTGCACGTCCACCTCGAGCCAGGGCGAGTTTCTCTCAGTGCTTTCTGTCAGCAGCAGGGCGAGGGACACATGCGAGGAGCAAAAAGCAAGTAAACGGTTCAGTCCACAATTCGTGGGAGTTATTTATAAATTTCGGCAAGGCAGCCACAGTCCCGAGCAGCTCCCGCTCCATATCGCTCCTAAGCATCACCGTGGACATCACCGGGCGTGCGGCAGCTCCCCGAGCGGGGCTCGGGGCGCCCCCGGGCGCTTACCCTTGTGGTGGGTGATCATGAGGACGATGGGCACAGAGGGCCGGTCGCTGAACACGTCCGCCTTCTGCACCAGCGCCTCCCGCACCGCCCCGAAGGTGTTGAGGATTATGATGGGGCGGTTGCCCACGAAGAGCCGGAAGACGCTGCCGTACATCTTGGTGAGGCCGGTGAGGAAGACATGGGGCGAGAAGGCGGGGGAGAGCCGGTCGCCCTGCACCTCCACCGCCCACCTGCGCAGCAGCGGAGGCGGCAGAAGGGCGAAGGCGAAGTTGCCCACGAGCGGCCAGGGCGCGGGGCCCGGCGGCAGCCCCGACAGCTCCCGCGGCCGCCGCCGCAGCAGCCAGTAGCAGCCGAGCCAGCACAGGGCCACCAGCAGCAGCTCGGTGGCCGTGGGCGGCCGCAGCAGCCACGTCCAAGCTGCCGAGCTCGGCACCGCCATCTCCCAGGGCTGCGGGAACGGCGCCCTCGCCTCGCTACCGGCGCGTAGCGGTTTAAGATGGCGGGGGCGGGCGGGAGGCGAGGGCGGCGGCGCCCTGACCCCGGCCTGGCGGGCCTGTGGGCGGGGAGCGGGGCCAGGCCCCGACACCGCCCCGCGCCCCGCGAGAGGGGACAGAGCCGAAGTTTATGGAAGATGAGATAAGCACGTATGTCCAGCTCGTGTAAAAAAAAAAAAAAACAAACAAAAACAAAAAGTGAGCGGTCCCCTCCATGCCCCCCAGGCCTTGCTTTGAAATGCTCCTTACGCAAACAGCTATTTTTTCAGCGGTTTACAAGGGAAAGAAATACAGATGATCCTTCTTCCCCGTTCCCAAACACAAAAAACCTGGCAGCTCGAGGTAATACACCGAAACTTTCTGTTTTGAGACCCAAGGACGAACCTAGAACCATGTCCCTGCTCTAGGTTCCATAACCGCTTGGCAAATGCAGAACAGCACAGAGACACTTTGAAGAGGGCTACTTACATTTCAGAGGAAAAAGCCGTGTAGCTCTCCTCCTTTTCCTTAAATAAAAAATAAAACCCCCCAAACACACAAAACACACCCAAACACCCCGATCCTCCCAACCCACCCACAACTGGTTTTGAGGGTAATTTCCCCCATCCTATAGGACACACCTTAGTGCACTTTTTCCAGCTGATCAGCAATAAAAAATTTAGGCCCTAGGAGAGGTAATTAGATGTTAAAAAACACCACTGTATGCTCTTCCCAATAATTTGCTGCAGCATCAGTGGGATCTTGATATCCCCTCGGTAACAGAGAAGAGTATTCATGCTTTGCCCACAGTGCTCCTTCTTTAAAGTGATCCCCCCAAAATAAAAAATGCACAGAATAAAGTGCTTATCCATTAAATAGGGTGGTGTTAAAAAAAATATTTTTTTAAACAGTTGAACATTCAGTAAAGATACTGACAAGTTACTCGTAAAATAGTGGCTGAACTGTATTAAAAACGTTTTATTGCAATTATACAGAAGTTACAGCAATTTCAGAAATACAGAAAGCTTCAAATGGTCAAGGTCAGTTTTCCTCCAAGCAATTAAGGCAACTGTCTCTTTAATCTAAACAGCAAATGGATATTTTCTCACCATGAATTAAACAAAAGAGAAAAAACTAAGAACAGATTTAAACTGGCAGAACAGAATCCAGCTTTTATTTTGTCCATATTTGGCAGAAATTCAGTGGTTAATTACAATGTGCGCCAATAAAATGCATCTATTAGAAAAAATATATATAAAAACAGGTGAAAATTTAGCTGAACTAAAGACATTTTAAATCTGAGTCTCAAGAAAAATTTAAGTTCTGTAGTATGAAAATAAGAAGCTAAACTATTCAGCACAGCTGAAACACATTACTGTTTTTGCCTGCATTCTTTGTACAAGAGTAATTTAGCCTTACTTACTTCTCAGTCTAGTCAAGACCTAGATTTTAAAAATGCCTTCCTTCCCTATGTATGCAGTTGAAAGATTGGTTTCAGTGGCATATAGCCAATTCTAGGGTGTCCAGAGATTAAATTCCACATTAATTTTGATAAAAATGAGATTAATTTAAAAATGTCAAGTGATAAAATGCAACTTTTGCTCTAAGATACCAGTACATAAGTGGATGTTTCAAGTTAAAATAGTAGTTGTTGCAACATTAAAATCAGTTTTTCCAATTTAAATTATAACCAAATAGCCTCTTTTTAAAGCATGAAATTAACAGCAAAACATATCCAAGTACTTTACTAATATTCTGCATACTCCAAAAAACTACATATACAAGTTTTAGCACTACAGTGCTTTCCATGGAAATGATTCCTCCTCAGTCCTAGCATCAGTGTAATAAAATGCACACTCCCTTTAATCCTGCACTTAAGGAAAAACTATTTTCCAAAACTGAGGAATCAAAGCATTTGTGTACTCCACTTCTAACAGGTCAAGAAACAACTCTATGTAACAAGCAAACAAAAATCCCCACCAGAGAAGAGACTGTCATAAAAATAAGCATAAAAATAGAATAGTTCAAATGAACTAATTTTTCTTTAAAGATAGCCAAGTTACAGAGTTAAGGCTCAAGCAGAAGCATTGAAGTTTAATGCACACAGTAAACTCTTGAAAGCAACATAATATTCTTCTCTCAAAATTTATCTGAGTCTTTGAATCCTGTCAACACTTAGGACTGTTGACCAGCTGCTCTCTGCAGCTGCTGACTTAGCACCCATTCTCTTCAAGTACGGGCTGTGGTTTTATATACTTTATTTGCGCTTGCAGGCAACTTTTGGATTTTTATTTCCACAGGCACTTCATTCATAAAAAACACTCTTCTTGTCAAAAGCACGTTGAAAATAGTTGAAAGTTCTGAGTTACACTAGTGTACTGAAACATGTTTCTGTAACACAGCAGATACTAAAGCTAAAAAAACCTACTTTTGGTCAAGTGCATGTCACATGCTCACAAAGGTTTTGTTTTTGCAGGGCATTGAAACATGCAGCTATTTGCCTCAGTATTTCCATAAATATTGCACTTTTTTTGTAAATGAAAAAAAATACAGTCCATTTTCTCTGAAGCTTCTAGTAATCAAGATAGGAAAGTTATATTTCATTGTGGTTTAGGACTACTATGGATTACTTTGTTCAATCTTTGGCTTTTCCAAGTGTCCTACTCTTAAAGCAGGCACTGAGACAAGTAGGAAGACAATCCAGACTTGTTACTAGACTATCCACCTTCACTCAAAAACCCCACCCAGCCCTGGTTTTATCCTAGATGGTGGGCTTGTTCCTGCCTTTAATTAAGTTACTCTAAACATGGAATATTCTTTGCACTGACACACAAGTTCCATCACATAGATCTTAGAGAAGCCCATTTATTTCTTGAAGTACTAGGTGCAAGTGATTCAAGAGAACTTACTCTAGCATATGAAGGACAGCAGCTTGGTGACCAAAGCCTCAGGGTGCAACCACTTCAGAGCAGACGAGTGTGGTGCAGTGTCACCAGTGTACCTGGACATGGCACCCGCTCCACACATTCACGTGTCTGGATGAATTAAGGGCATCCTGCTCATTTAAGAGCCAACTACAGCAGGATTGCCATACCTGTCACAGGCAGATACTTCCACGACTGCAAGCTGACAAGTCAGGGGCCTTTAACAAGAACTAAAGGCTCAGTATTCTCTGTGGATAGGAAGTCCCAAAAATGCCTCTCCGCAAGATCTGCAAGTCCGCTGTCTTTCATTATCTACAATAAAATCGTAACCAAAGACAGGAGGGAAGGCAACAATAGCTTCTGCAACAGAAGGCACAAGATAGTTTTTCATCTTAAGAAAAAGTTGCATGTGAAGCTTTCAAACAAAGCTAGAAAATTACTTTGCTCTTTCACAATATAAGCAGTCTAGTTTAAGGTTCTTTCATGTCTTTTTATGATGTCGTACTATGAACTGCCTTGAGAATTATGTTTTCACTTCTGTTCTTTTAGATACAGTTACATGGTCATGTTCATCACAAGTTGTTTGAGTTCTTTTAAAGTGTCAGCATCTACACTGCATGATCAATGTCCTCCTAATACAGCTTTGTCCATTTCACATCCTTTCCTCATTCTACAAGCCTTCAACAGTGATGAAGCCAGAGAATGATTTTCTTTAAACTACTAGCCTGTCCCTTAATCCCACCTAGCACAATTCTTACATTTTAGACTGAGTTTCAGAAGATTAGCTATCCTAAAATGTATGATAACTTAGAATTGGACATGTAATTTAGAATAATATACACTCCTAATGTTTTCCTGCATTAAAATACCATTTTTTGCAGTTTTTATATAAAACAGAAATAGAAAAGGGTTGTATTTATATAAAAAGCATTTGGAACAGGTTTAAAATGTAGAGAAATTTAGCTTTATTGAAAAGGTGTCATAACAGCTTTCCTTAGTGTTCATGTGTAATAAGAGAATACCAGCTCTTAACAGTATTTGAGATTATTAGCACCATAAATGGATAGAAGGTTTCTGATTTTTAAAGATCTGGGTGGTCATGTAAATAGTCCAACTGTATTCATTAGTACACAGGCTGACCATAAAAAATTTCAACTTGTATGTGCCAAGTAAACTACATAGGACAATTTCTTTAACATGTTTTTACCAAATTCACAGTCAACAGTGAAGTGATCATGACAGACAGCACCTTTGAAGAGAAAAGCTACAAGATGCTCCCGTTATTGCTTTTTTTAAAGAACAGCTAGTGCAATAGCTGGTTTTGGTTTGGGTTTTTTTAACACAGTGAACAGATTGCAACACAAATCACAGCCTAGCTCTAGTATCTCTTGCAGGTACACAGCACACCATAACACTCAGTTATCTAACAAAGTATCAGCTATAAAGTGCCATCCTGAAAGTTTTACAACATGAAAGCCAACTCTTGCTAATTGTGAACAATTCATATGAAATTTGCAGTTTGCAAAGATCAGTAGAAACTACAGCATCAAAGGTCTGTCTCTCAGTTTGTTATTGTAGTAGTCTGCTGCACAGTGTTTGCAGAACTGGATCCTAAAGCTACAGAACAATGCCATCTTATCAGCTTCTTATCGTGCATGCATTACAGCGTTCTTACATTACCATGTAGGGTTCCTCAGCAGCCAACACCTTTTCTTGCCTAGTTTTTCCCCAGTTGAATATACAACTCCAACTGACATACAGAGCTATGGATACACAAGATCCGACCTAGGAGAAGTCATGCAAGAAAAGCTGTCAGCTGATAAGGATGAAACCATGTTGCAGCCAAAGTGAGGTCTTGCACTGTTTTTGGGGAAGTCTTGAGAGTTCTCAAAGTCCCATGGAAAGCACAAGAACCACAGCCATCAAACTATTACTTCTGCTTTTACTTTCACCTTCCTTGGTACAAACTCTAACCTAAAAACCTAGCAGAACCTTCTTCACATCTCACACATGTTCTCCTGAATCACAAAAATAAACACAAACAAATATGTGCTAAATATTTAAGGAGCAAGAATTGATTCCTGAGGGGAAAAAATGTATGTCCTAGCATGTTAGGTTCTGAAACTAGAAATGATTTTCAAGTACAAATTGTGCAAAGATGTGTCTGACAAGAATGCCTTTCAGCTTTAGGGTTAATTATGAGGCCTTTTCAAATGTTAATCCTACTCTTCAGTATTGAGCCATTTAGAAAAGAAAATTAGCAGGTGTAGTTAGACAGGAGTCCAAAGCAGCACAGGCTTCAGCATAAACAGCATTTTGAATGGCAACAAACTGTAAAAAAAGTGGAATGCAAACCCAGTTTTACAGAAGTAACAAAGCACTGCTAAGTTCCTCAAAATGTAAGAGGGGTGGGAGTTTAATAGTATTGCTTAAGGCTTACACACAAACACTTCAACGGTAGAGGTGAAAGTAAGCAGAGAGATAAATCTCCTCTTGGTATTCTCAGCGCTCCAGCCATCTTCAATGAAAAAAATAACAACAATTCAGAAAGCAAAAAGGCCCACTCAAATGTGACTCTCACTCCAAGTAACACCCAATTGTATGTTCTGTTGAATTAGAAGGCAGCTCTCTGATGACTGGTTTTACAAAGATCTGCCTTTTCAGCCCCATTTATAATTTTGGTTTGTAAGTAACCTTCACTTTTTAGGTATTGCCACCTTTAGTACTGCACTGTCAGTCTGAAAGAAGCTCAAAAGGACAGGTAAAGATGGCTTACACCTGTCTGTACTGTACAAGTACAACCTGGTTTGCCTTCCTAGAGAAGCCACTGTGTACTGAATCCAGTATTGCTTATGCCACAGAGACCCCTCTCCACACACATGTGCCTGCATCACGCCTGTACCCCAACTGTTCAAGATGCTTTTATTTCAGACTTATTTCTGACTACTTTTTCTCTTAATTAAAAAGCAAACCCCACCCCCCCAAGTCATCTTCAAACATATTTCAGCAAAGACACTTTGTGAAAATTGATCTCAATTGGCACAAAGGAGATTTTTCTGTAGTAATTCTTTGCAGTATCACAAATGCTAACCTCCTAAAGCCCATGTTATGCTGAGAGAAAATGCAAGAGCTGACATTAATATTATTTAGGCACAGCTTGAAAGAAGAGTATTTCTCCTAGAAGGACCCCATGCACAAACACCTTAGGTACTGTATCCAAGGAATCTGCATTTTTCCTATTGACATTTACCAGAACTAAAACCAGTTATGTTTAACCATACAGACAGCAAGTAAAGGACAAAAACATTCACTCCTCATCTAGCAGAGGGACTGGGTCAACCACTACATAATCATTTGAAAAAGTGCAAACATTAACTATAATAGCATAATACAGCATCTTTTCAACTATAGTACGGATAAGACTGCATATAGGATGCAGCCAATATAATAATTCAAAAAGCCACACACTGCTCCTCCCAGTAACAAGTGGTCTGGCCTCTCCTTCCACCTAGTTTGCATCTTAAAGGTTTGTACACAGCCAAGAGCCACAGAAAACAAACTGCTACCTATTTGCTAAACTCCAAGTCCTTTGCAATTAAAACATTTTCACTGAAAACAAGTCAAACCTGTGTGGGTTTTTAATCCCTGATTTACAGTAGAAGAGAAGGAATCCTCAACACCAGTATTTTAGATACACAGAAACTGCACAGTATTGTTACTTCATCTTTAAACATCATTCAGGCATTGTGTTAAGAAAGATGAGTTCAGAATTGAAATATGCAATACATAAGCTACCTGTATCTAGCCTGACATTCTTATGTGCTACTTTCTAGGTTAATAAGATTTAAACATATGGTTAAATCCATGGAAACTTAAGCCAGCTAGAAAAAAAGCTTCAGTATGTTTTAAGCATTGCAGCACTTTGTTACTGTTTTAGAAACTATTAGTGACAGCTTGAAGTAAAAACTTACAAAAAACTGCTAATAATATTTAAGTACTTTAATCTCCAAGCACCTCTCACTGAGCTGGGTGTTGTTTTTATATTGTAAATTATGGATGAGAACCAGCAGATACACAGCTGTACTGTAAAATGATGTGCTTAATACTGCTGCTTCCTTATAAGTCTGGGGTTTTCTCTGCAGAACTGTTACACAAACAACTCAATTCTACATTTCTTAGAAGTTAGGTGTAGCTTTAGCTCAATTTTAATGTAAAATCATCTATTTCAGTGTTTTCATCTTCCTTCCTTTCCTTATAAATACTAGAACAAAAGCCTTTTCCTCCATTCTCTGTTTCACAGCACTTCTCTTTGGATTCTAAGAAGCATCATAAAGTAGCACATGAAGGCTTACTTATAAGCAAAGTTACTTCACTGGCATGCTAGGATATTTTTCTCATGAGCAGGTAAGCAGCAACATTCATTTGAATGATGCCTAACAGGAATATTTACTTTTAAGATCCCTCTTCTCAGTAACTGAATTTAAGACATTGATTTTACAATGCCTGGAATAGAACACTTCAATACAGAAGTGTTCAATCTTTGTGTGCCCATATAAGAGTTCTAGGTAAATCCAAAACATGTATATTGTAAAAGTATCAAGACGAGAATGGAGCTTTATAACTATTAGATCTGCCAGTAAGGAAAAATGGTTCCAGTCCATCTGACAGCTTGGACCCATTTTCAAAATTACCCCATGAATCTTTAAGATTCAAGGCTTATGAGTTAAAAAAAAAAAAAAAACCAAAACACAAAAAAAAAAAAAAAAAACAAACAAACCCCCCACTAACAAACAAAAAAACCAACAAAAGGCAATAGGAAAATTCATTTAAAGTTAATGGAAAGACTTCACCTTGCACTGAAGTTAATGGATCTGTCTCTCTAGAACAGTAAATCATACTTCATATCTACTGCAACAAGAAAAAGAATTTGGGTTAATACCAAACAACTTAGGCTAAACTGTCTAGCCAGAGGCTACTGATAGGAGAAAGCCAGAGATTGAACAGATTCCAATTTAAGAGCCTGGTAAATGGATTTGCAATAATCCAATTAAGAGAATGGTCTCTCATCTCTTTTAAAGACTTTCCAGTTCTCTCTCTGTTGCTGAGCTTTATTTCTCTATTACATGAAGGTAGTGTGTTTTAACTAAGTATTTTTTTTTTAGTTTCCTTCTCTCCCAACTGTTTTTTTTTGAGGAGGGCAGCAAATCCATTAGTACAGTTCATAGCAATGTTTAACACAGTTATTTTTGCTATTACCCCACCTGTAGCGATCTTTCCAAGAAGAAAGCAATGAAGGAGGACTAACATTTAGTACCATTTACATCCACATGGGAGTGCTAAGCACATACCAAAAAAAGTGTCCATTTACTGTGCTTTCAAGTAGACATTAATCATTTCTGGCATTAGAAGTAGGCATCTGTAGCATGACCACTTAACAGCATACTTCTTTAAATGCTCAAGTTAACATTTTAAATCCAGATTTAAATGTACATTAGCCATTTTAAGAAAGCCCATCAGCATTTAAGTCATACTGATAGGTCAGGTGTACAAGTGTAGTGCTTTTTTTAAGTGTCTGTAAAGTTCAACATGTACATGCTCTTCAGTAGAGAGGAGCACATTATATCACAGTAAAGGGGCAGCTCATGTGACATCTGTAAGAAACATTACTGTAACTAGGAAAAAATAATTAGTGACACACTGCAAAGCATTGGGCATATACAGACCAAATATACTGATCTCTTGACTGTAAGCCTAAGCAAAGTCCAAGTTTCTCCTTTTTACCTACTGCAATCTTTTGCCTCTTAGGATGAAACTATAAGCTTCATGGTATTTGTATACAATGATCACCAAGATCTTTAAATTAGTAAGTTTTATGTAGCAGTTTTGGTTTGTATTGGATTATTATATATTACTATAACAGTAAGAACTAGAATATACCATTACTTACCCCATTTTATCACCTTACATATAGGTCTAAAGAATCTTCAAATACAGCTATACCATCCAAGTTTGTAAAAGCAATTAAAAGCTATTGAGAGCATAGAGAATTGGGGCTTTCTGCTAATTAAACACACACACCCCTTTGAGAGCTTTCATACAATGGATAAATATTAAGCAGTTAAGGGAGGACTGAGCCAGAAGAGGAATCAAGTATTTTGAGCTAGAGCTGCTACTTAAACTTTCCTTTTGTATTACAATGGGAAACTCTATCAAATTTAGCAGCAGAATGAAAGCTTACACAGCCCAACAAAAGCAGAGTCTTCACTTGGTTCTATTTCATCGCTTTCACATTTTTTCTTTCAGAAACAGGAATAAATGTAAAAAAATCCCAAACACCTCATCCTGCATGAAGAAAGCCTGCTTTGCAGATCTATTACAGAAATCCCACTGAGACACAGTGGTGGTTATGCAGATAATTAGATATCTAGGCTATCAAAATGTTTGTTTTTCAGCCACCAGATGAAAACCACTGCTTAAGCTCCTTAGGTAATGCTTTTCATCATGCGATTTTCAAGGCACAGTGACCACTAATGAAATCCATTCATAACTCCTAGAAGATAGTATTACTACAAGTGGCTTAACATGGCCATATTTAAGGTATCACAAAGCTTAGGTTTTAGCTTAAAAAATTATGATCTATGAAGTAGTACTGATATAACAAGTATCTTGGGAGATTTACTGACTGGTGTTGAACAGATTCATTTATATGATAAAGGATTCAAAAATGTTTTGATACTGGCTTTTTAGCTGTTCAAGGTCTTCTAGAAGCAAGCAAATGAAAGCACAGATATGTCCATAAACACACAACTTCAGGGGCACATTATCAGAGTCTACTAGGCTTATTTTAAATAACGAAACCAAACATTAGCAGAATTTCTTTCTTAGCTAAGTTTTTCCAAGGATGTACTGAAAGGAACATTTTTTATTGTATTATTTTGATAATGCACAAAAATATTTGAAATGCACATCAAAAATATTCTCATGTACAACTCAGAGCAATGATCCCCTTAACTGAAGAAAGATTATATTTGAATAATCTGTATTTAATTTTATAACTTTAACTGGACATTTTAAAAAACAAGTTATTTAAATTGCGTTCACACTTGTCACTCAGTTCAAGACATTCTTAAAATATGCAGCATTTCCTTTATATTAGTATCACCTCAACACTTAATGCAGCTTTATCTTTTCATTATGTTTTACTGATCATCTGAAAATAATAGTGAGTTAACTGCAGAAATTAATACAGAATATAAATAGCTAAACATGGTGTGCTAATTTTCAACTTTGCTTTTACAACAATACAAAAAACAAACCAACAAGAAACAGGTAGCTGTTAATCTATGGTTTTGTTACATGTTTACCCCATGGTAATATCCCACATTCTCAGCCAACTTGTTTAAATAGCCATTTTAGCTGGACTGAAGCCCTGGGTAAAAAAGGGAATCTACATGTGAGTTCTACCACAGTGTCATTTAATATGAAATTATTTTACGTTGCAATTGAAGAAATGCTGCTGCTGTAGGCATTTCAACCTTAGCTTTTTTGTTTGGTTGTCTTTTTCAAAGTAAGTCACAGAAACACGTGTCCAGAGGTAAAAGAAAAAAAAAAAAGAAATTCAATGAGGAACTATGGCTCCCAAGCAAGCCTGCTACATAGCTTCAGCAAAAGATTGCTACTAAAATTAAAATGTTTATTTTAAATGTAGCCTCATTTTGGACCTGGCCTTGCATTCCTCAAGCAGGTGAGAGCTGTAGAACTTTTGCCTGCATCAAGAACTTTATGATCACTCTTCTCAGTAAATAATTTTGTTTAAGGTGTGTGCTTTTGTGTATATATGCATCTATATACACTGACAGGCACTATATAGCTATATACACAAGGCCAGCTGCAATTCAAGATTTAGACATTGAAACTGTGTCCCTTATTAAAAATAAAATTCTAGGCTCCTCGAGCTCTGATGTTAACAGCTATTTCTAATTTGCAAATTCATCAAGTAGCACAACTGTTTAAATATAAAATTACTAATAAAAATGTAAAAATTGGTATGTAGTAGAATACATGAGAGTTAATGGGGGTAAGTAGTATTTTAGAGTCATAAGATATCCAAACCCACAGTGTATAAAAAAGTCAGACTCGCTTCCAGCTGTACCAGTCACACAAAGGCCTTACCTTCATTAGCAAGAATAATGCAACAAACCACTTCCCACAATTGTGTTATTTTTTTTATACACCTCAATACACCAATATCGTGCTTTTACATTTTAGGATGTTTTTGCCCTTATGCACTCCAGAGCTCTGAAGATGAGACTTTTGGGTGCTTCTGTGGATGAGTGAGAGTTAGTAATGGAAATGTTACTGTGGTCTTTGGCACCTCTATCTCATTAATAAAGCAAAGTCCTGCTCCATTTTTTCTTTAATAAAAAAATCCCATCAGTGGTGCATTTCATTAGCACTGAAGAGTAGAATAGGTCTGTACAGCCTCATGAGAGGAAAACATCTGAAATAGCAATATATGAATCTACAATTGTCTTTCCAATCAATTGCACAGAAGCTTGGTCCAGTTCTTCAGTTACAGTCCTCTTAAGAACTTTGGTTACAGCATTGATGTTTTGGTAAAAAAAAAAAAAAAAAAAAGAAAAATCAAAAATGAAGAAACCAGAGCAGATGCTTTCCTTCTTTTCTTCAGGTAGATTTTTCATTGTCCTCTCCTGTCTTCTGAACCCGTGAATACTTTTTACATGAAGATTTGAAGCAGCTGGGAGGCCAAGATATTGGCCAGGAAAAACTGCAAGGAACAGAGCCTTGCACATTCTTCTCGAAGAAATAAAATATGGGATACCACCATGCTCGAGAGAGAAAATTCGTCTGCGAAGATACCTTTAAAGTCTGTATTGGCACAAGCATGTAAAGAGGAAAAGGCAACTGTCAGTTTAAAGGCTTATAATCAATTACATTTGAGTCAAGACAACAGCAAAAATGCAATGCATTTGCATGCATTTCTGCAAAGACAGTGAGTATTTAGCCTAGAAAACACAGAATTGAGACAGAAATTATAGTCCAAATACATACTACAAACTGAGCATCTTTAACACAAAGGGCTGCTTTGTTGCTGTACAAAATTTGGGGCAACAAAGCACTCAAGTCTCTTTCAATATGAGTGCTTTCAGGCACGTTGTCTTTCCATTGATGACCAATAGTTGAGAATTAGATTAAATGGGCTTGAGAGCTATGCTGCTACTTCAATGTGTTGTTGAAACAACTGCAGCAGATACCTTCTGAACAGCATACCTTTAATGACATTTACAGAATAATTGTCACTAGAATTTTAGTATTGTCTAGGTAATTTCAGTTGGCCAGAAATTTTATTACTCAACTACTGTTTATTCATAAGCTGAGACAAAGAAGGGCTATTCTATACATAAACTACAGCATTAAAACCTCAAAATTCAAAAAAATATTTTTAAGATAAATTAGTATTATTTACTTAAGTGACAATGAAGTGAAACTCCTTGCCCATTCTGTTTAAACTTCAATATGGAACCTCTGTTTTTATTCTGAAAATAAGAACTAAGTTTAGCCTTTAAAAAATGCAGGCTAAACATTGATTCTGAAGGTATTTGCCACTCACCTTTTCATTAGCCATGGAGTGGTACCACCAGAAGAGCCGTGTGGTGATATAGTAGGCAATGATGACATCTACGGTGTAGTGTTCATGAGCAACCAGGATACAAATGATGCCAGCAGCACTCATTAGCCAGCAAATTAAGTGGTACCACCAAAAATGACGTGGCGAATCTGTGAAACAGGGAGGTGATGGGGAAAAAACACAGCAAAAAGCCATCTATATTATTATAGCAATCCACAAAAGGAAGGAGAAAAAAATTAATTTAAGGTTATTAAATTTGAAAGCGTAATTCATATCACACTGGTACAAACCCCCTGCTTTGACACAGAAAACAAGACTAAAATGATGCAACCTTACTGCAGTGTTCTTACTTTTTAAACTGAACACAAGATGAGTTAGTAAGAAAACACAGCCACCCATTTTCTAGTCAAATTAAGTTCTCCAGTTAAATAGTTGCTAGGATTTGGGATGCAGAGGAAGAGACAGAATTGAGGCAAAACATACACCCAACTTAAATAACCAAAGTGTATGTAATCTTTTCTTTTTACAGCCTATACTCGATTGAATTCAAGTGTCTAGAATTGATACAACCGAGCAGAGATAACAGATTCAACAGAAAGTCACTCATTTTAATTCTTAGGCTTTAACTAATTTGCATGAAGCTTCAGTTCTGTGAAACAAAATACACTGTACAGAAAAGAACAGTATGTGAATTTATATCCTTTAATGAAAGATTTAACAAATGGGAGTGAAGCTATTCAAAATGCATTTAAGCCACTTCAGTGGAAAAGTTCTCCTGCACTTCTTTTCCCACTGAAAAATGCCTTGAGTGTCACAATGACCATTCATAACTTCTGACAGGCTAACTGGCTTCATTTCACTCACAGTGGGAGGTTTTGGCACTTCTTGCCTTGTCGGGCAATGGTCAGCCTTTACTTCCACATAATACCAGCAGAAAAGTTACTGATCTCAACAAGCCTGCCCAGTAGGCTCTCAGAGGCCTGTGCAAAATAGTAACTGTAGGACCACTTTTTGGTGAAAGTGTCAAAACAATAAATTATCTTAACTCTCCCCAAAACACTGCAGATAAAAAAATCAGTAGGTGGAGCTCTTTTTTTTAAGATAGGAAGCCAAGTAATCTCAAGAAGCTGATGAAAACAGCACTGAGCAAGACAGACATACCAAGGCTAAAAATACTGAAAATATGAATAACTGTTCTGGTGAAAAAGGTGGAGTGCAGAGGAGTAAGTGAAAAAATGGCAGAGAATGAAAGGAAGAACAGAGCAAAAACTCCACTAAGCCAGACATAAAAATCCCAGAATGTATCTTACACCAAAGACAGTTATCAAAAGAGCAAAAAAAGCAGCTTCTAATTCAGAGCAATTATAGGGCTTATGTCTTGGTTCGGATAACATTTTGATAATTATATGGGAGGCAAAAACCAGAAGGCTATGCATTTCTCACTTATGGAGCACTGAAATGTTCACAACTTCACTGAAATACATGCCTAACAACTGGGCAGCAGCCAAAGGGCTTATTACAAAAAATTGTATGATGCAATTTTCCCAATCCCTTGTAGTATAAAGCACAGGAGTAAAACTAGCCCAGAGAATATTGGGTTGTCTTCATCTTTCCTGGTACAGTTGAGTATGTGAATAGCATTAAAATGCAATGTAACAGACAAAGCAAGGCAAACAGTAACTATTATTAGGCTATTTTCCTGATATTGCTCTGGTAATTTTGATCAGTTACAAATGCCATTCCCCCAGTAACATTAAATTCACAGGAAAAACCTAGGTCTAAGAATCATCAGACTATAATCAGCATCTTAAATACCTGTTCAAAGAACATCTCAAATCTACAGATTTGGAGTCTATCATATTCAAGAGGCCCTTTCATATTATGTTTTTTGTTTAAGGCAGAATGCAGCACCCTGCATTCCCTCAACATTTTAATAAAAGGAAGGCATCCAACTAATGCTGGTTAGTCTTATTTTTGTTTCAGTGCGAATTACACATTCCCATCAGCCAAGCTAGCATTTGCATAGTTTGGGACACAACAGTAGGAGGGAAGATTCCAACTCCAAATATGTGAACTGAAAAGGGAACTCCCCACTACATATTCATGAGCAGCCAAGCTCCCAGGATAGAAGCACTGCTTACCATGTATTAGATTTAGAAGTCAGTCCTCGGTTCTCTAACACTAAGAGATACTCTGGGTGCAGCACAGAAGATTTTTTCCTCCCATGCCCCAGAGCAATGTAAAGCAAAGGGGGAAACCATAACTGCATCTTCTGCATGCTTGCCAAATTCTTAACTACAAGAAGCATTAAGTAGAAGACTCAAGTACAAGACATCCAAAGAGCATGAATTAACTATTCATTGCTTGCAGTAACTAATGTACAGCACACCTGAGAAAAGTAACTTTGCTTCTGGATGCAGTATAAGTGTGCAATGATGCTGTGTTCAAGCCACAAAATTCCCTACAGTCCCCTGCAGCTAACCTGCACAGAGCTAGTGTGCATAATTAACTACAGTATGTTTTATCCAAAATTTGAATAACCTGTCAACAAACAATGAAAAGCTATCTTGTTTTAATCAACCAATAAACACAAAGATAGAGGTGACATGTTTAGCCACATTAAGCCCTTAAAGCCCACACTTTTAGTCAGCCTTACCCACAGTCCCTGAGAAGGTGATGGAACAGCTCACCCTTGAGGCCACCACACTTAGCATGTGGAAGACAAGGTGATCAGGAGTAGTGAGCATGGATTCACCATAGGGAAATCACGCTTAACCAGTCTGACTGCCTTCAAAATCTGGACAACTGGCTGGATAAATAACAGGAGAGAACTGCATGTTGTCTACATGAACTTCAGAAAGGCTTCTGACACTGTCTCCCATGATGTCCTCACAGACAAAGCTGGACAACTAGTGAGGTGGACTGAGAACTGGCTGAATGGCAGGGCTTGGAGGGTTTTTAATCAGTGGCACAGAGTCTAGTTCAACCCAAAGGTTCATACTGCACCCAGTAGTAACTTACTCATCAACAACTTAGATGAAGGGATAGAGCGCACTCTCAGCAAGTCTGCTGAGGATACAAAGCTCAGAGGAGTGGTGCTGTGCTGCCCTTCAGAAGATCTCAGACACTGAAGAGATGGGCAGAGCAGAATGTTTTGAAACTCAGCAAGGGCAAGTTCAGGGTCCTGCACCTAGAAAGGAAGAACCTGGCGCACCAGTACAGTGTGGGAGCCAACCTGCTGGAAAGCAGCTCAGCTGAGAAGGGCCTGAGGGTCCTGGTAGCCAAGCTGTCCATGAGCAGTGCCCTCATGGCCAAGAAGGGCAGAGCATCCTGCACTATATTAGTAAGATCATTCCCAGCAGGTTGAAGGAGGGGGTCCTGATCCTCCACTCAGCCCTGGTGAGGCCACATCTGGAGTTCCAGGCTCCCTAGTACAAGACAGATGCGGAGCAAGTTCATTGGAGGGCTATGAGGATGATTAGGAAACTGGAGCACCTCTCTTATGAGGAATGACGGAGGAAAATAGGCCTGTTTAGCCTGGAGAAGCATGAGAGGGGACCTCATCAATATCTCTAAGTATCTGAAGGAAGTGTGTCAAGATGACAGAACCAGGCTCTTCTCAGTGGTGCCAAGCAATAGGACAAGAAGCATCAGGCAGGAAACAATGCACAGAAAGTTCTACCTAAGTGTGAGGAAGAACTTGTTTACTGTGCAGGTGACCATGCACTGGAACAGACTGCCCAGAGACGCTATGAAGTCTCCCTCACTGGAAACACTCAGGAACTGTCTAGACAAAATCCTGTGCAATGTGCTCTAGGGAACTCTGCTTGAGCAGAAAGGTTGGGCTAGATAACCTACAGTGGTCCCTTCAAACCTTAACCATTTTATGATTTTACTACAGCCATGGTTCCATTTCCACTCAATTTGTGTTTCACACCCATATAAATACAGTTTGTGTACAAATTGACAAGTAACTTTTGGAGGGCCGTAGTTTTACATGTACTTTTGTCATTTGTTTTCCCAGTACAACAAATATGAACAAGGAAGTGCATTGAAATAGAACCACTTACACTCTTTGATGAACAGATAGACCAGCGTTAGTACTACAGTGTGTCCACTAAACAGGAAGTCTCCACACAGGATGTGCGATCCAGTTATGGATAGACCACCACCAGAAATCAGTCGCAGGATTCTCTGAACCTTTGCCTGAGAGTCTCCATTCAACTAGAACACCAGAAAAATATAAAATAAATTTTAAGATACACCATAAGTGACTCAAGTAAACTTCTTGCCCAAACATGTAGAATCAGGAAGACAGGGATAAAAGGACAAATTATTTTCATTTTCTTTGGCTTTCTTCCACATATTCTTAAACAAATAAGCATGCATTTCAAAATTGACAGGTGATAAAGATCAGTTTGGTAACACTAGCATTCTGTCTATGTTTTCCCAGGTTATTTTAAAATATGCATTGTATGAGAATGAGATGCAGAATATAATGAAAAGTTAAAAATTAAAAATTTGTAAGGTCAGATCTCTCATGACAGCAGTTGACAGAATGTATGAAACCAATTCAAAACCAGTGCAACCTTGCATACCAATTCTGTTATTCTGTTCAGAGCTGACCAGTGTTTCTAATGAGTAAAAACTTCAAACTCACTTCATTTGAGATTTAGTTAAAAACTCAGTCAGGACATACTCGTATTTGGAGGATGTAGATTTTTAAAGCATGCATTAGGACAAGCTCTTTATTTCTCATAGATACTAGGCAAATACTCAGTTTTACCTAGCTGTTTTAAATTAACTCTAGGGAAAAAAAAAAAACACACAACAAGAAAAATAGATGATTGTGTTTTCCATAATCAGAAAAATATTCACATGACAAAAATAATCCAGAAGAATTATCATCAAGTGTTTTTCCAGAGTTCAAGTAATTCATCCTGGTTTAATGCTAGCAAAATGAACTTTCAGCAGAGACATTTGCATATTCCTTTGATTACCTCTTCTCACTCCTCAACAGTCTACTACATAGTCATTCCCCAAGCTATTAGAACAAAACCATTAAATCTTTACAGTAGTGACCATTAAATAAAGCATTTTCAAATAGACACTGATTCATAAGAAGTAATTCATCCACTATATCCCTAAGTTGTCTCAAAGTAGTAGACAACAGCCATGATGCTAGAATTCAAGACTAGAAATCCTATCAAAGAGGTGACAAATTTATCCTCCCACTAAATTGGCAATACTTATTTTCAGTACAGCCAACACGATAGTTTGTTCCAAGGAATTTTAAGTCTACGACTTCTTAGTAACCGAAAGTGGGAGTAACAACTCCTTTATGTCACCACTTAACTCCAGTGTCATTAAATGTTTAAAATATTTTTGTAAAATTATTAGCACATCCATGTTTCTATACCTATCAGTTCATTTACACAACCAAACTCATTTAAGTCACATTCCTATACATTTTGCAGGTTGGAAGCAGAGACAGGTAGCTGACTTCAGGTATGATGATAGCTCTTGACCAAATAGAAACTCGACAAAGCACATGACAATTTGGGTTTCTAAAGGGATACAGCAACAAAAGCTTGCATATCAGCCTATAAATTACAATATTGACCTTGGGTATCCCACCATATAAGAAAAAATACTGCTGCAGTATTAAGAGTGATTAGCTTGAGCCTCAGAAGCAAGTTGATTGATTTAGTAGCAGCACTATTTCAACCTAAGATGTTCTGAAAGGGAGCACCCAACTGCATCAACAACTTGAGGCTCTTTCCGTATCACACAAGTTTTGGTTTATCACTACCTATGTTTCTGAAGACATCAACTGGAAGTAATTTGTGTTATTAAGTAATACCTGAAACACTACCTTCAATTTGTTCTAAGGAGCCATCAGGACTGATGCAGAGACTAAGGCAAGATGCAAGAGGCAAAGGCTCTTACCTTTGGCGCACACTGAAAATGCATTCCAGGCACAGGTAAGGTGGTAACGTACATGGTAATACAGCGGTACAGATACAAAGTTCCTATTATAAAAAAGAACCTGCGTCCCACTATTGATCTGAAAGTAAGGAAAGGGGGAAAATGATTGAGTACAAAGTTTATGTGCAGGATATTTAACAGTTACGGAGCTCTAGCTTCACTAGGTAGCTAAATCCTTAGAATGAAAGCAGCTCTTCACCATACACTTCTCTGAATCAAATACTAAAAAGTCCTTCTTCAGCTTTTAGTCTTGTTAGCTCCTTATAGTGCAAAGCTACCACCAATTTAACATGCCCTCAATCTAATTTACAGGTGCAGTCAGGCAGTTTTCCTCAACTCAATGACCTCCTCTTTTTAGTCCCATACTATAACCACATTCTTGACTTAAATATACATAGTTTAAGCAAATGAAGACACAGGAGAAAACTTCTATCTAGCCGTAGAGGACAGTGGGTTCTTCCTCAAATTTGGAAGAGATTTTCTTACATCACTACTTCCTCAGTTTAAACACCTCCACATCAGTAAACATGCTTTGAAAAGCCCAATCTCAGAATAAAGTTGACTAGTACAACATAGGTGTCAGAAATCCAGAATTAAAAAACATTATTCAATAATCAGAAAACCTGTATTTCCATATGTATCATGGACACTAGAACATTTTGTAAACAAGCCATCCCTTTGTTATTTTCCTGCCAGCCCTATTCTACAACATTGTTATGGATTTTAATGTACAGAATCACAGAATAATGAGGTTGGATGAGACCTCCAAGATCATCGAGTCCAATCCATGCCCTAATACCTCAACTAGACCATGGTACCAAGTGCTATGTCTAGTCTTTCTTTAAACCTTCTACCACCTCTCTGGGCAGACCATTCCAGTACTTTATTATTCTTTCCATGAAAAACTTTTTCCTAATATCCAACCTATACCTTCCTTGACACAGCTTGAGACAGCATCCTCTTTTTCAGTCAGTTGCTGCCTGGTGGAAGAGACCAACCCCCACCTGTCTACAACCTCCTTTCAGGAAGTTGTAGAGAGTGATAAGGTCACCTCTGAGTTTCCTTTTCTCTAGGCTAAACAACCCTAGTTCCCTCAATTGTTCCTCACAAAGGCTTGTGTTCCAAACCCCTCACCAACCTTGTTGCCCTCCTCTGGACACACTCAAGCAATGTCCTTCCTAAATGTCTCAATGTCCTTCCTAAACGGAGGGGCCCAGAACTATACAGTTTCTTGTCTCCAAAGTGAGCAATAAAAACATACAGCAGAGAAAAGAAAATACTGCTGACTTACTTGTATCTAAGAAACAACCACTGGAATATCCATAATCCAAGTAGTATCATTCCATTTATTTCTGATACAGAAAAAGCCCATTTCACACGATCAATGTAATCAAAAAATTTGTCAGGCAAGGGAGGGCTTAGCTCCTTTGGAGGTACTCTCTCATGGACCACAGTGATCATGACAGTTGTTAAAATCAAGTTGAAGAGAGCATAGACAAAGGCAATGCCTGTTTTCCACCATTCCAGAGGAAATTTGTTCCTAGATTCAGCAGGCATAGCAATCTGGATGTAATCAGGATACTTCTTTGCTGTTTTTCGCAAGCCATTAGACAAGCCCTTTGGTTTGCTAGTGCCATTTTTGTTCTCTTCACTGACTGAGAGAGTTGGTCGTGAGTAGCCATTAGAAGTGTCATTTGGTTGACCCTCCATATGCTCTTCAAGCTTTGCTGTCTCAATGGTATTCATTTCCAAGCTGTATGGCCGAAGTGGATTTGTTAGTGACCAATTTCCAGGCTCTCTGAACCCTGTTATTCCTCAAAGTCCAATGTTCTTGTTCCTAGATGACTTCTGTAGAACACTAAAATGTGTCCATTGTGCTTTCAAAGGAATTTGTGAAGACAAATCTTGCTTCTAGTGAATCATCTGCAAAAAAAACCCAAAACACTGAGGACCTTCATAACTAGTAATGTGACAGTAGACAAAATCTTATTCTCAGAATAGGCATTTTTTAAGTATTTAAGTTCCATCCAAGTCTACTTACAAATACAGTTAAAAGGCAACGTAGAGGTAGATCATTACTGTGAAATAATTCAAGCTGACTCCTGCTGAGTAATTTGATAAATCTCATATTAGTTTAAGAACTACTACCAACTTAGGCTTGGTTTTTTTAAAGGACAAGATCCACAGACTTTAATGATCATGACATCACTTGCTTTATCAGTTGTCAGAATTAAGACTAATCCATATTTGCAGCAACATTGAATTTTACTGCTTAGAGATATTCCACGCAAAATATCCTGGTTTTGACCACAGGGTTGCTACAGATATTAATATGGGTTGTCCATAAAGATCAGACAATTTTGTTCGTTCAGGTGATGGGACAAAAAACAGAAGGGCATTACAGAATTTGATTTTGTAAGGCATAAATTAATTTAGATTCATCTAGAAAATCTACTCAATAGATAGCTCCATCAAATTTCATTAGATCTACATGAGGATTCCATCAAGTCAAAAAAGCATTTATATAGCCACTGTAATACCCACTAAATGTCTGAAACTTCAGATAACTGAGAAATATACCCCTGGATTAGATTCTTAGTTATGGTACACTATACATAGAACAGATGACAAATGAACCTGTGTTTGTCCTTTAGGTACTTAAAAAAAAATCTATTTAGATAGTTTTTAGACAGGAACAAATAGAAGGAGTCATTATTACTCGGGATTTATTTCAGGCTACATTTGTTAATTCATAAAAGTTTTGTAAGATAAAAAAACAGGTAAGCATGTATGTTTTATAACAACATTTTCAACAATGAGAAAAGAATGAAGTTCATCTCCAGAGAACAGACATTGCTCTAGCAAAAATAAAGGTCATTTCCCCATCTTTAAAGTTCCTTGAAACCACTTACTCACCATAGCTGTGGTGTACCTATTTTTCTTACTCTTCTCCTTTGCCAGCTCCTATGGCAAAAATAGTATTACCATGTAAAAATTGCTCCCTATCTACCAGTAAACTGTAATTCTCTTATTTTAGTAGTTCCTCTAAGAGAAGTTCAGCACTGCTACCCCTCACATCTCTGCATGCCAACACAGGCTGCCAGTTCGCCATACTTTACGTAAAATTAAGTCGTCATGATGGCAGCTAGAGCTGCCAGTCTCCCCAACCACACACCACAGAATTTGTCTTAAGAACATGCAACCTGCTTAGAGGACAATCTAAAACCAAAAGAACCTGGAAAGTTAAGCAATTGTGTTTTGGTCCCTCCAGCCTCATCCCACCCAAACAGCGAAGACATTTAACATGGTCAGCACATAAATCCCACTGATTTCCTGGGTGCTGCTCCAACCACTGAAAAAGAGAAGGGGTAAAAGTGAGATTCACACAAATAATACTGAAATAGCTAAGAAGCATTTCTAAATTTATCCCTCAGCATTGTTTCTGAAATCCACTGTCATTTGTTGACCTTCTCTAAATTCCTGATCAACAAGTGTATGATAACTATTCACACACAGCACATACAAACAAACACTCTAGAAAACAAGTGGTGATTTTGGATGCTTTTTCTCCCTCTTAGCAATCATATTGTGATGATCTCTGCATCTCTAAGTAAAGGGCATGTTTAACCCATCAGCCAGGCAACAGCCTCTCTGATGCTTCCTACAACTAAAAATACTCTTTTAGAGCATCTACAAAACCAACAGCCTTACTCAAAGCTAGAGCAGAATAACATTTTAAGTTTCACAAGTCTTTTTCTTAACACACACACTCTTCTATTCCTTCTGTCTACTAAAGCTAAGCATATAACAGAACACTTTAGTGACAGTATAGAAAATATCTGAACCTGTCTACTTGCTTATGCTTTGGAATCCATGTACCTCACATTCATCTAAGTCAAGACCCCACTTCTCACCATTGCTACATATAGAAGTCACTGAGGCAGCAATCAGCAAAACCTGGTAAATTTTACATCCTGCGCAGTTGAAACACTATTAGAATTACACATTTACTGAGAGCGAACTACCTTAGTTATTTCTTTCTCTTCCCCATATATACCTAACACCACTAGTGACATAAGCAAAAGAAAAATTTTACTTTCAGATGTTTAATGACATCCAACTAAACCTTAAAGATCAAAGAGTATCTGACGTGCAGATAAACAATAACCTAAAAAGTAGAGTGGTGCTCATGTTCTCATATTAACTTATTAAGCAAAACAATTATAGCTACAGCTTGCAGGAGAAAGTGGTGTTCCTTTCTGGTACTTTTAAAAGGATTTCAAGGCATATTGATCTACCATTTCTGATGGCTCATCAAGATTATTTCAAGCAGAGTGCATACTGTGGTCAAAAGTTTGTTTACATTGATAATTAAAGGTGCTACATATCATCTGATGAGGGATCTGTAAGAAGGTAAGTGCTTCCCTTTATAGTACCTTTTCAACCTCTTTCTCCCGTAGTCTAAAAGAAATTAGCAAGCCTATTGATGAAAAAGACAAAAGCCACTCTTGAAGCTTTCAATCCCTTGCTGCCAATCTGACTGGCCAGAGAAGTGACAGATACAGAGTACCAACATCCTAATCATCCTCTGCTCCTGGCTGTAAAAGGAACTCCCCAGAAGTACACATGTTTTTCTGCCAAGTTCCAGTCCCCAATTCAAATATCCATTCACATACTCATAAGGGGTGTGGCTCCTTCTAGCTTCATGTTGTCTTTATGTTTAGTTAGATAAAATATCCATTTGGTTTTTTGGTCAAATCCAAAACATCCCCGTATCAAAACCAGAAGGTGCCCATAAACTTGCTAGTGGAAGGCCTTAGAATTCTTCAGCAACCAGGCAACAATGCTTAGATCTAGCCATCTTGCCAACACCTAGGTATGAAAAGCACACGAAATTGCTCTGAAGGAGCAACTACTGGGGAAGTCTCAAACTCACACAAAACTGGCCAAGTACCCCAAAAGGATAAATAAAATTCCTATAAGGGATACATCTAGGTTTTAGGAACAAGTTTTATTTTTGGAACCACTTCTATACCTTCTAAAAATAAATGTTACCTCATCAAGAAGCATAGCTTCTTAACCAGCAACTTTACAGCAGAAATCATAATTGCCTCAAGGAACAACATCTTTCAAAGAAAATCTTAGGGATTAAAAAGATGCTAAAAGAGGAAGGGTCCTAACTTTTTATTCTGAGCTCCTACTCACTCCCATGCAAATAGCTCCCTTAGTTTTCTGCATCCCCATTTGACTGTCATGTGAAAGAAAACAGTTCACAGGGGGCACAGCTTTGAGAAAAGCATAGGAAAGCCTGTCTGCATTTGGCTCTTTATGCTAGAACTTAAGAATAACATGGAGTTTTATTTAGCTTGTTAGTCATCTGATTTTTATGTAAAGGTCATTTTCACATAAAGTTAGCTCACAACTGGTATTTCTCATCCAATATTGGAATTTCAACATTTCTCAAAATGTGTTTATTTTTGTAATTTAGGAAGGACTGAATAGTCACAATTTGCACAGGGCATTCAAATAAGCAGTTCTTAACCTGCTGTTCCAATACTATTGGAAAAAGAGTATCCAAAACAGTGAGACTGATCTATTCTGACAGTAAGGGAAGCTATACTTTATTTTCATATACAAGATGGGAAAGATTTTTAGGCAGTACTGTTTTTAAGCATCATTCACTTTTGTTAAGACTGGCTTAAACATTTAATAGAGCTGTATTCTTGTATTTGGTAGCTGCAGAAAAAGGGTATGTAAAAAAACTACAAATTGAAGTAACATGAGAGAATATTTTCATACATTTTTATCTACATCACAATTACTGGGAAACAATTGTTAGTTAGATTGTATTACAGTCAATCAAATTTTTAGGACTACCCATGGAACTAGAATGAAAAAAGAAGCCAGGATACTGCTGTTATCTAGACAGCAATGAATAAAAACTTGTTTTTAGGGGTTTCTCCTTAGTTTTTATTTTTGAAAGTATTCCAGGTCTCAGTTAATTTCTACAGTATCCCTTCTCCCAGGCTATATGTACATCACACAGCACACAGACCACTGGGAGGAATAAAAAAGAAACCTATCACCATCCAAAACCTCCAAAAGAAAACTGCTGTGATGCTGAAGAACTGCAAGTAGAACAAAGCTGGATTACTGAAGAACAGTTCATTATCATCACATTATCACTTGCAATAAATGTTAACTTTTTAATAAAAAGCATTAACTACTTACTACATATAAAATTCTTTTCAGCAGTAGAAATAGAGCAGTTACTCCCTCTACCTTGAGAGAGAGATTTTGCAAGTTCCTCATTTAGGATTATTAAGGTACTAACGGAAGACATCTTTTAAGGACTAAATCCCTACACTTGCCTAAATAGAGGAGAAAAACTTCAAGGTTACATGTTATCTATTTATACAAACCAAGTTGTAAGTTGTATCACACCTCTTAATAGTAAAAAGTATGTTAGGTTCCATTTTCCTAGTTAATTCGTTATCCAGTGTGTTCTACAGAAGTGCCAGGTTTCTGAAACTGTATGTCCCAAGAAACACAAAAAACATTCACAGCATCACAGAATGGTGTGGGTTGAAAATGACCTTAAAGACCAGCCCTCCTGCCATGAGCAGGGATGCCCTCTGCTAGACCAAGTCCTCAAAGCCCCATCCAACCTGGCCCCACTAACTAGGCAAGCAAGGAAAAAAAAAGTATCTTTAAGCTCTTTTATAATTTTGAACACTGATGAGTAGGTTCCCCTTAACTGCATGAAGGCATCTTCAAACTCTTGAACCATTTGGTCCCCAGACACCAAAGGACTGTATTTGATAAGTAAGAGTCTGATGTCCTTTAAAGGTGTCACCATGACATGCCTAGATTTTCCTTGTGATTATTATTACCCTTATCTTTCAAGAAACAAGATCACAATAGTTGTCAAATATTTGCTACCTTTTAGTGCTACTGTAACTCATTCTGGAAACAATCCACATGTATATGACAAAGTTGGTTTTATTTGCAGGTTAACAGTCTTGCCAAAACACGTGTTTTCAGAATCATCAGTCATACATTTTTAGAACCAGCAGAACAAACAGAACCATTCAAGCTAGAAGAAACCTCAGGAGGTCTCTGGGCCTCTGGCCAGGATCAGCAATGACTCAGGGTTTCAATCCAGCTGTACTTTTTAATGCTTACAAATATTCACAACCACCCCACGCAGCCTGTTCCACCGCATGGTTGCTCTCACAGTGGAAGTTGGATGGTTATTTTTGTTGTTTTAGTGTTTTGTTTGTTTTTGAATTGTTAAATCTACTGTATCTACTTCTTATTAGAAGCTACAGCCTTTGTACCTCATTTTCCCACTACTGTGAAGAGCCTGGCCCCAGTGTTCCTGATGGCATCCTTGCAGGTATGAAGGGGCTGCAGTCAGGTACCTCTGAGACTGCTCTTCTTCAGGCTGAAGTAACTCAGGCTCCCCCAGCCTCCCCTCCCAGGGCCTGTGCTCCAGCCTCCTGACCACCCTGATGGTCCCTCTGCTGGGCTTGCTGCCAGTTCATGTTTTTCCTGGATCAAGGACCAAAAAACAGATACAGTATTCTAGACACAGCTAGGTAATACTGAACAGAGAGAAATGATCACTTCTGTACAAATAATGACTCTGCTCCTATTAAATACAGCTCAGACAGTGTCTGGCTCATAACCTTCTTCTATTCATTAGAAAAGACGATTATAAACACTGTACAAAGCGTGGAAGTCACTGTACTACCTCAGTCTCACCAGGCAAAAGAATGCCAAAAACAAGTGCCAAAATAAGCCTCTGGATCATGCTTTTATGTGCAGGCTGGCTTCTCATTGCTACACTTGCATTCTGCTAGAGCTTCACAGACACTGCTGAAAAGCCACTATCCAAAGCAAGGTTCTTCTCAAAGAGACAGCAAGGTCTAAAGATTTGTTAAGAGCCTAGCAGCACATCTGATGCCTCACATCTTTCCTAGCTGACACAGAGTTGCAGACACTGGCTGTGAGGTGGGGGGATCCAGTACAGGAGGCAGGAATGTTTTAGCCTGTTTTGTGAAATCCTCCACCTAGTTACCAAGGGTAAAGGTTGCACTTCATAATGGAAAGTCAGACCCAGAGATTAGTCACCACTTTCGGTACAGGGCAGTGAGGAGTCACAGTGACTAATGTGTGCTTTAAAATGACTGTGCTACAGCTTATCAGCCATCAGGCAGCTAGAAGAGGAAGTCACATACTCAGTAAATTTATCAGTGATATACCCTAAAAATATTTGAGTCATTATTAAGAAGATAATGCCTGTCAAATTTTTCCCCTATGCTATTTCCAAAAAGCAGTCCTGCCAACTCCAAAATAAGATACCACATTTATGAGAACATTCTAGTGTGTTTTCTGCAGCAACAAGAACCTTCCTCCTAGAAGTTTAAAGCAAGACAACAGTAATTGCTTAAATCTGCAGAGCATTTTACAGTAGCAGCAGTAATACACGTGCAAGTTGCACAATCCAGAGAAAAGGTACTTTAGCACCGAGGTGTACACAAAGGCTCATACCTCACACCTCACATTTAAAAAGCCTGAAACAGACAATAGTCCTTGCAAAGCACATGACTAATGCTCACCCCACATGAGTTCTTAGGACAGAGCATATTTAAAACTATGTAGTATCATACTATAAGCTGGTTTCACATATCCCTCAGTTCACCCAGCACATTACAAATTGTGATTCTGTATTATATAGCAGCAACACTTGCTGTATTCAGAGGCTCAAGGAGTGAAAACATACCCTTTCAGAAACACCAATATCTGTACAACCACACACCCCCTTACCTTAAGGTATTCTGACCAATGTTTTACCCCCTATATCAACAACAGAAGTCTAGCACACTACACACTGCAAAACTGGTCATGAAACAATCAATGACTAGCTTCTCCTCTCTTCTCCAGAAGAACAGCTTGCTCAACTCTGTGTTGATGCAGTTCCCTGGAAAGCTTTATGAATATTAGTTAAGGAGGACGATGCTGACATAATACATCATCTACTGCTCACAATAAACAGAGTGACTAAAACTCATCAAGAAACATGATGTAGTCCCTATTTTGGTCTTCCCCTCTACCTTCTTGCCACGCCTACCACCAAGCAGCAACAGCCTAAGGCTCTCACATCACAAACAGCACCCCCAGTCAAATAGAGATGGGAATACACAGATCTCTCATTCAACCCGTTTGTTTACAGGCTCAGACATCCAAATCTACATCCAGCTCATACACTAGATGGTTCCCTCCCACCTTCCCCTCCCTCCCCCCCAGCTTTTCTTGACACACTTTCAGAACTAAAACCTGGTAAAATTTAATTCTAACACCAAGAAGTTAAGAGTACTGAGCAATTTCAGCACTTACCATGATCAGTGCAGGCACGTCTACTTAGGGGATTAGCAGAGCAGCAAAGAACCCTTTCATAATATACTCTCCAAGTTTCCAGTTTGCAATAAGCAAAATTGTATCAAGCTTCCTATATGTAAGTGGGTTTTTCACTTAAGTTCTACACATCAGCTTGAAGCACTACACAGTTAAAAAAAGGCATCACAACCTAAGCTTCCAATGCAGTCCCATGGTTTTCTTTAAACTCGAACAAGTATTCCATTAGCTCAAAGCTTTCTATTAATAGAAGAAAATACTTTCCACATTATACTGACAAGAAAAAACATTTCCTTTTTATATTATTTAATTCAGGAAAGACACTGTTTAACTTTAAATACTAAACACTTAAGTACTATGCACTTCAACACTTCCTTCTTCATTTTTGTTTCTGCCACAGACTGACAAAAGAACACTCACTTCCCTGGGATAATCACTTCTCTTGCCTGGCAAACTATCTCCCCACAACACAAGGTATCACTGTTAAATAAATTTTCTGAGAGGATGGTAACAGTGGGACAGCAGTAGAAAATAATAATTATAATCTAAAACCTTTCTGTAATACCTTTCCCAGATATTTTGCTATCTCCATTTCAGCCTCACCCTAGAGGTCAGAAAAAGAGGCCAAGAATCCTATTAATGTGTTTTTACTCCTTTTAATGTGTTTTAGCCCCTCACAGAGCTACTATTTAAGAACCTAACTAAACATTTCCAAAATAATTCAAACCTCCCTTCATTATTCCCTGCTGAACTGCAGCCTTCGGTAAGAACAACCCTGCATTGAACACCAAGGCAATAACGAAATTTCTTTATGCCAAGCCGCTCATGAGACTCAGCATAGAGGCTTTCACCATTCACAGCAATGCTTTCATTTATTTGCCTTCCCCTTTTCACCTAATAGTTTGAGAATTCTATTGCTTTTTAAAAAGCTTTTAAAAAGGATTTAAAGAACCAAGTTAGTCAGAAAAGAAGGAAATTGATGATGTTCAAGTTGCCAGTTACTAAAACGGCAAGACTAGAACTATTTCTGCAGGAAAACAGCTGAATAGTATCTTTAGCATTGCTCCTAAAAAGCTATCCTTAAGAGTCTTACACTGTAAGATCACAGAACTCCTTTGTAACATCTACATCGTGCCCATGCACACACAACTAAAAAGGTACAAATTAAATTAATGACTGAAATTACATTGATCTTATCCTACCAGTTGGTAAAACCTGTCATGAAAGTACTGAGGTGACTCTCAATCTACACAGAATGATTTGTATTACACTATATCATCACGTACTTCAAGGAGCAACTTCCACACCTTAAGCTACGTGTTGTGCTCAAGGAAGGCTTTCGGTCATCACTGAACCTATTATCTTTAGAAGTATAAGCAAGCAAATGATCACTCAAACCAATCAAGTCTGAATGTGAAGTGGAAATACAAGCTGGCCAATCAAACTGCCTGCTAAATGGCATTCATACTAGCTGCACAGTGTGCTGCACTGAACATAATTTATTTTCCATTTCTTCATTTAATTAACACTACTGTCACTTTAAATTTTGAGTCAAGATACTATTGCCACAGAAAAAAAACCACAAGCTGGAAACCAGGACCACTTCTGACCTTTGTCTTACTGTCCATGAAAATTTTTGGGACAGAAGAAATAAAGAGTGTGTGATCAAAAAATGTTTCAGGAAGGACAGTTGGAAAAATTGATTTCCAAACGTATATCATAATTCTTGGTCACATTTTCATGGGAGGTTCTAGAACTAAAGCTTACATAAAAATAGAAAGCATTTTATTAAAATTATCCAAAAAGCATTTTATGGTATTCTTATCCTGATGTCCAGCAGACATCTATATACACATTGATTTGGGAAGAGGAAGGGAGGCCAAAGAGGTGCCACATAGACTAGCTGAAATGTGGAGGGACAAACAGATTCTATAAACCATTCCCCAGTCAGAACTGCAGCCAACAGAACTGTTTAAGACAAAGGAAGTCTCATCTCTAGACTCCCTGAGACCAGTGATGTTGTGAATGGGTGCTAAGTAACCATGGTGTAAAGTAAATAAGTGGTGAATCAACCAATTCCACATGATCAGTTACAAAAGTCTAAGGGCAGAACTAAGTGTTCAGATGGAAATAGTACCAATCAGTTTTAAAAGAAGAGAATGCAGAATGTGGCAAAATTAGGGCACAGTAATAACAATTATTCTGGTCTACCAACTGTCTTTTTTTCCATGGAGGAGGGCACTATCTTATTACATACCACTATTTCTGCTGCACTCCTGCATAAGTTTTCCTCAAAAATACCAAATATGTCAAGAGATCTGCATCTATCAGCAAGGACAGACTACATTCTGGCTTTATAAGTAACCTTCTAAATTTAGGACAAATTGGCATAATCTAAGAAAATTGTTGTCTAGAGCATAACTTGAAATCTAGACACAATAGTGGCTTGGATTTCAAGAGCTTTCATTAACATAGCACTACAGTAACCAAGGCCACTCTTAAAGGACTTACCTAGCTAAATGCAGGCCAGTACAAGGGCTTGCACAACACAGCCTCTGCTAAAACCAGCTCTTCCAGGAACAGCTCCTGCATGGTCATTTTGCAGCCAGAGCTACTGCACAGGCCTTTGCTCTCAGCTACTCTCCTCTGAGTATCATCTTGCCAGGAGTAAGACAGCACATCCAAGTAGCAGTGGCACCAAGACTGCCCTAAGTTCAAATCTGTTCTAGAGAGGCAGCAAAGGGAATGAAGAAAAGTCTCACAGGGATTTACCCTAGAAGGTCCCCGTGTCAGTTGCACTTGAGCACTACTTTAAAAGGTGGGTAACTTCACCATTTCAAAGGTGCACAATTGAAGCACAGAACAGTCACATGACAAGGACAATATTAAACACGTGAATACCACACCCCGCATGACAGACATTGTATAACAAGAAACACCTCCACAGGAGCAATCACCGGTATGCAGAGGAGGGAGGCAGCTGCCTTCTACACTAATGCAAGCCAATTAAGAAGAAATCAAAAAACCCACATTACATTAGGCTACAACCACAACACATGAGGTGTGCTAAGATGTTAATGACAGCTGGGGCAGACCAAGAAGATGGCCTGAAACATTCCATACCAATCCCAACTCAGGGAATCTCTTAACACCGCTTCATCAAGACAACATACAAAGATGGGGATGGTTCAGGACTAGCCATAAAAGCTGCCACCCAGAAAGGCTTATCTTATTTATCTGGAAGCAGAAGCCAAGCTGAGACACTAGCATAGTCCAGCCCATGTTAAGCTGTTCTACTCTGAGTGCAGAAGTATTAATTAGTTCATGCAAACAGTCTAGGCCATGCATTTGTAACTTTTATGAAAGGTCAGTGTTAATTTTATTTAACCACATGAAGTGCAGTTATCTGTATTGTATATCCATATAAACAAGGACAGTGGATCACAAGTTACCCATGCATTGGTAGGTTTTGTTGGTAAAGAACAGAAGAAATTTATCTGAAATCCCAGAGCAGATCTATTTTCTCTCCCTCCTAATACTTTAACTTGAAAAAAGTAAAAAAACTGACAAAAAAAAAGTGTTTTAATACAAGGAATGAAAAATTCTGTTCTAGCATAAGACACAAATTGAGTTAGAATTTCACAGTTTAAGACCTTCAGACGAGAATCTATGCCCTACAGCACATATATTATTCCTCCCTGAAACCTTCCAGATGAGCTCCATATCTCATGCAAAACAAAGAACACAAAAGAAACAGGTTTTATACACAGCAGTGTTACATTACAGCAAAGACTGCAAACAAGTCAGCCCCAAAAGCAGGTCCAACCTCTGAACAAATCCGACTGCCTTTTCAGATAATGCACATTGTGAGCTGCCTTAAGTATTGAATACTCAGATGTGTGGGTCTTATGCAGAAAAGAAGTGCCACATTTTTAGAATGAAGGCATCTGCCAAAGCCTATATTTTCCTACATTCCTGAGACAGCTTTACAGACTACATTCAAACAAATTATGAATTGAAGTTTAGCAGTTCAATTCCAACAGTAACTACCCTAATCTAAAAACGATTATTCAGAAAAAGTTCTCAGCTTCCCAAAGTTTCCTTATGTCTGACAGTAAGATTTATAAAACAGACTTAAACAGATTTGACACTTGTTCAATTCTGCTTCTATGGGACAAGAGCATAAACTGTGATCTCTTATTCTGCAAGGAGTCAGTCAGGACAATCACCTGAAATGTCCAGGATAAAAATTTGCAGTAAAATTCCTTAAGCATATTCAGACACGAGAACACTGAATATTCATACACACATACTGAAACACTTTCCAGAAGAACCTGAATTGCCTCTAAACCTTCAACATTTGATCTAAGGTGCAGACTTCACAGTAGGCAATTAAAAAAAACAAACACAAAACAATAAACAAACAACAAAAAATCCTTCCAACAAACACCACATAAAAAACCCTACTGGAACAGGTACTGTTCAGTCTAACTATACAAACCACTTTCTTAACATATACAGGAGACAGAAGAACACAAGATAAGGGGCTCACACACCCACAGACTCTTAGAGCTTTAACTGTTAGGTAAAAAGCTACATGTTCTTTGACAGGTACTAGCATGAAAATCTGACATATAGCTTGGTTATCTGCAAACGTATCTCACTCTATGGGTGCTGCCTGGCTAGGAGGCAGACCCATCTAAACAGACAGAAAGGTCCTCTCAGACAAGGCTAGACTTAACATTTTATCAGGCTGTACATTAAATATCAGGCTGAAACGGATTGACTAGTTTTGGTGCCTTGACATCCACAGAAGAAGAAGGATCTGCTGAGCTAAGGTATGTGTCAGTTCATGGGTACATCTGGTTTACATACCTTCAGTTCCCCAAACAGACTTGCTTCAGGTGAAACATCTTCACCTGTTCCCTCACACTAACTCTGACATTTTGCTCATAATGACTTTGTGTCAAAGATGATGAGACTTAGAAGATATCAATCAGCAGCCACTCTATAGCTCAAACAATGCCCAAGAAATTGTAAATGGACTTTCTCCGTACATGTACTTCCACTTTACATAGCTGGAAGTTTAAAATGACACAGAACTGGGGTGGAGAAGGAGAGAAGTAGAAGCTGCCTTTGCTCTTTAACTCAACCTTTGAAACTGTCCTAGACCTACAAGACTCACAAAAAAAAGGAGGTAAGAGGTGTGGAAACAGTCATAATAGGGACAAGACAAAAACATCATCCTAAATAACAATACATTTTCTGTCCACCAAGACTGTCTTTTACTGCATTGAATCACACTATTACAGATACACAACACCAAAAATACTGTCCTGCAGTTTACAAGCCTCTTGACGAAAGAAGAAAGCCTTTTTCTCAAATTGAAAACACTATAGAATATCACTATAAATACATGTCAGTACATTTTTCATGTTACATTCTCATCAGTGCATGACCAAATCATAAGCCATGTAATATCAGTCTAAAACCTGCTAACCAATACAAACCATTAAAATCAGAAGCACCTTCACAATAGCATTATGGAAGATTAGTCAAGATAATGGTTCTTTGAGCAAATTATGGAAGCCTAAATACAATATTCCTCCTGTAGCCATCCTTGTAACTGCAATAGAGACTTTGATAATAAAGAACTTTTTCTGCATGTTACACACATCACAGTCAAATTTTGACTAAGCTGTGTTGCCTCTATCACATGTTCTAGAAAGGCTTGCAGTGCTAAAAGCTTTGTGCCTGATTCTACTACCACAGGATGCAGAGGGAGAACAGGAAGAAAGCACACATGCGTGCACACTCAAAAGGAGTTATGGGTAAGGTAAAAGAACATGGTTCTAGTGTTTGCCCTTAATGCAGCATAACAGAACAGAGAGCTTCTGCTTTCCTGCCACTCTTCTCTGCCCTCTGGGCCTTTGAAAGGGAATAGGATCCCATTTTAAATTCAATCATTCAGTACTGAGCTCCTCAAACATAAGAGAGCTAAAGAGTTTAGTCAAACCGTATGATGTTTAAGAATTTATATTAAACTTTCTCTTAGTACAAATTAAGGAAAAAAAAACCAGAAGCTTTTTATGGGAACATTCATTCTGCATAGTAAAACTGAGCCATGCAGCTTACCTTGTTCAGATTGCCCAGCGACTAGGAAGTAATGTACACAAAGCATAAACTGCCTGCAATCTGTAAAATTATGCTTTTAAAAAAATCCAAACACTTCATATCAAAGAAAAATACTTTTAGAGCAAGAAGCATAATTATTTAGCCAAACTACTTGAGCTTTGCTATTTGACAGGTATTGTGCCTTGTGATGTTGTTGGTCAGCTAAGACTTACTTCATCCATCTTAACTTTTAAAAGTCAGTACAAGCTACTGACTTTATCAGAGAGAAACACATTATTCTACCCTACTTCACATAACTTGTTCCAAACAGAAGAATGAAGAAATGTTACTTATCATAACACTTATGCCTGTTTGCACATATAGAAATAGATGAGCCAATTTTTTAAGACCTGCATAGAGGAAGATGATGGTAATGACCATTGTTACTGCAGAAGACAAAACAAAGGCCAACAAGAAAATTATTCTCACTGGAAAGCACTTGCACTCAGCTGTGTAGCATTCAGTTTCGGGTCATAGTTATTGCTAAGAAAATTAATTCTGAATAATCTGAAAATTCAGGATACAATCACTACACTGGACAGAAGTTTAAACCCATAACGCTAAACTCTTCAGTAAGTTGCCTTAATATTAACTTCCAAATTAACTTCTAAGTTCACTACGGCACCTTGGAAGGAGCAATGTCTTTAATACTTCTTGCTCCAGAGCCAAACAGGATGCTACAGCCCTTCCTCTCAAGACTGAAGTCCATCATAAAAGTTAAAAAATTTCTAGGAAAACAAAAGCACTGGAGTGCTGTTTTTCTATGTTAGTGCAGGAGCACTTTTAATAGTCAATAATAGGATTCAAACCATTTCAGCCAATGTGCTCTCTCACAGAATGGAAATAGACAGTTTCACTTTGGAGGACCACCTTTAGCTTTCTGGCACATTTTCCACATCAAGTAGAGTTGATTTTTTTTTTCCCCCAAAAATTTCAAGATCATTCCCATAGCTGTGTGCAAAGTATACACATGCTTTTAAAGCATTTTGCAACAATTCTGTGAAAAACATAACATCTGCATTTCAGTAGCTACAGCTTAAGCAAGTGTATTAATTGTTACTTATAAATTAATAAGAGGCTAATTTTAGAGGCCGAGTTTTGGCCTCTAAAAGACCAAGATGGTATGACAGAAGACAAGAATGAACTCTTGTCAAGTGACACTCAAACTAATATACAAAATCTGAGTAAAATCAAATGAAGACAAGCTCATGGTTCTGAGAGTGGCATTGTAAGGAACTCTTACCTTGCATCCTTACAGATTAGTACAGTATTATAAAAATGGGAAAAACCACAAGCTTTGGTAGCACTTTTGTCAGGCTCCAAATACAAAGGAACTAAAAGTAAAATGAGTTAACTTTTTAAGCTACGACATATTGATAGTTTCTATACACTCCAGAAAAAGTTAACTTAGCAGAAAAAACCAGCACTTATGAACTAATACAAATTACAGTCATAAGAATTAATTTCTCTCAGTATTACACAAAAGAATGCCACCAAAACAAAACAGTGCTTTCAGAATTTCAGTTTCAATGCTTTTGATTTTTTACTGAAATTGTAGTACATAAATTTGAACCAGAATAACTGGCAGAAGATGAAACAATTCTACATTAAGCATTGTCTTAGCACTGTTAAGACAGTAACACAGCATTACAGTTCCTAAGATGTCCTTTTGAAGCAACTGCAGTGAGGGGAGCAGTCTGCTCCAATATAGTCTGTGCTCAATCTCAAACCAAGACATGGGCAGTGGTATTTGGCATAAAGCATCTACAGAGAGCGAGTGAAGTTTCCCATCTACAAGGCTGATTTGGGGAAGTAAAAAAGAAACTAAAAAATAATCAAATAAACTGTAATTACTGTAGAAGCATACTAGAGCTATCAACAAGCCATAGGATTATATCATGCCCTCCAGATGAAAGACAGAATTAATGACTATGAGGCATGACCTTCTCTACTGCTGCTTCTCTTCAGCAAATTATGTCACCTAAATAAGCAGGCTGTCTCATTATTTCTGATTTAACAGTAGTCTGGAATATTAAATGGAGCATACAGAGTTGAATTCAGTTTCTTGGACAGGACGTAAGCATAACATGGCTGAAACTGGGAAAAAAAGTCTGGAGACTCTGTCTCCTTATTTAGCTCTGCTCCACTAACCAATCGTCCAGCACTAGAGGGGACATAAGCAGGAACTTGGGCGTGTGCATAAGTAAACATTTTGTCACTGTTATGTACATTTCACATGACTGAAACAAACTGTGAGAAGTCGTTCAACACTCATCACACAACAGTTTAAGATCTTAGGAGGCTAAGCAGAATACATACTCCAAAAAGAGAAAAATTAGAAAATGCAAACATATTTCAACATAAAAAAAAAAAACCCAAGTAGCGAGAGCAGGTGTATCTATGTATTTCTTAATAAAGGACTTTTACACATGCAAGTGTTCTATTAAAGATTTTCTGGGGAGGTAACATATGCCAAAATACTTGTAATAATACTTCAAGGAATGAAAACCATTCCCATTTGCTTAGGGCTTTAATTTAGGTCTTAAAAGATCCAGGTTCTAGACAAGCTGTGCCAGAGGCTTGCTCTTTGAGGCTGGACAGACTTCTGCACTCTGACAGGATTAAAGACTCCCAAATTTAAAAAAAAAAAAAGCATAACTAAAACCAAACAAAATAAAAATCATTGATGTATGATCTAGCAAAACAAAAACCCATCCTTCTCTAAGTTGGACACTACAAATGCAAACTCCATTAAGTTTTGATAGCTCATAGTGACACTTTTCTATCAGAACTTGCATAAAGACAAACTGAAAAAAGGTACTAATACTGGGCTTTTTTATTTATATGGATTTAGTCATATTAGTACTTAAAACTTCACCCTTGGAATATTTAAGTTTACAGTAGCAGCAAGACTGACACAGGCCTAAGATATCAACAGGCAGTCGAGGCAAAAAGATTTTCTTTCCCAAATGCATGGAAGTTACAGAACTTTACATGGGCCATACTGGTTTATGAAACTAACAGGTAAACCTGCCTCTGAAACATATTTCACTGAGAACATTACTAATTGCCTGGGGACCTTTTGAAAACCACTGATCATAAATTGCTGCAGGCAGTCTGTAAATTCTCAGATTGGGGATTAGAAAAAACACCTTAAATATTCCTGTGGTTTTTAGCTCACTTTCGTTGATTTCTTTTTTGATATCCATCTCTTCCACCATCAAAGTAATCTTACTGTAGTTGAAGATATAGTTAATCATTATTTGTACTTCAAACTTTTTTCCCAGTTTCAGCCACGATACACTTACGTCTTATCTGAAAAACTGAATTCAATTCTGTATGTTCCATTTAAGATTTCCGATTACTGCTAAATCAAAAGTAATCCCGAAGGAATTTAGTTTAAATTTAGCCATTTTTAAGTAAACATATTCTTAAGTGCTCTGCACCAGTTCATCTTAAGTCACCCAAATTAAGCTGATGCAACTTTTGAAAACATCCAGTGCTGAGCCCAAGAGGCTCAGCATTTCCCCAGGGAAGAACAGGTGTACAACCCTAACCCAAATTTGCATCAGCAACCATAGACACAATAACACTGCAAAGCTTAGTGCGAAGCTTACTGCATGGCACAGAATCCTAGTAAGATTCAGCCTGAGGAAATCTCTATATATAAAGAAAAGGAAACAGAAGACTACAGAACAGAGCAGAATGAGATGAATTCTAAAGGCCAGAAGAAAAGCCAGGAACAGGAAGACATTACAATGTGCAACCGCAAAGCTCAGACTTTGGCACCCTCACAGGGCCACAATATCAGCAACTTTATTTTTGTATACAAACTCTAAAAAGAGTGAGATGTCCTTGAAATTTATACATGGCAGTTGAAAGTTAACCTGTTATCAGCTGGAGAGGGTAAGCAACAGCAAGGGTAAGTGACATCTGATTTTTTTTTCAGGTACCTTCAAATGAACTGGACATTCTCGCATTCTAGAGTTACATATTGGAGAAACTATTTTTCTGAAAAAATTAAGTAATCAAATACTGAATACATGCTTTTTTGCTATACAATTCTCTTGTCAGAATGAATGCAGTGAAGTTTTCCTGATTCATTATGCTCATTACCTTCTCTGAGGATCTAGACCTGAACATTGTTTCATTAAGAACCGTTCTATTTGCAATGATCACCTCAACAACCTCAGATACTCTGACAACTGTTTCTTCATCTGTAAAACAGACTAGACTCCAACATTTTTTAATGCCACCAGATTGTAAACAAGAGGACCCACTTGACACAGTGAAGCAGGAAGTTTTACTCAGCAACCACAAGCACCACCTCAAGGCACAGTAGTCTGCTTATTTTACAGATACTGCATATATGTTAGCTAGAGGGTAAGTACCATGTTTCCCTAAAGCTGATTCACTTTCACTATGTATTTTGGTCCTATTAAAATTCCTATCAACAGCTATAGACTTCCAATACCAATTACATTGGTAAGAAGTACTTCATTCTTTGTATTACTTATATCCCCACAAGATTTTAGGGAAGAGAAACAGTGGTAACTGTTAGTGTTAACTTAAGCAAGCATCCTCATACAGGACACTTGTGGTTATTAACATTCTTGAGCCTCACCAGAACAGCTGAGTTTCAGTGTAGTTAAGAAATGTCCAGAATAGACCTTCTGTTTGAAAGATAAGACAGAGCTATTTGTGTTACATAAAACTTTCCCATTAGCAGCTCTTAAGGTCTTCAGCATCTGCTGGGACAGTGGTGCCTGGATGCCCGACGTTCTTAGTGTGCACAGCATCTTTGGGGACAGTGGTGTCCATGGTACAAACAATTCTCCCAGCAGAGAGAGATCTCTGAAGACAGTGGACGTAGTGTTACATTAATCTTCCCAGCATCTGGCTGGACTAGTGCAATACCATAGCCATACTAAATAATATGTCACAGCATCTGTATTGTCCACTCGCCACAAACAGTATCAAGTAACACTGCAGGCCAACAGCCCACCAAAATTAGAAAAAATAATTCAAACAAAAGATTAATGCAATTTTATTACAAAATTCGTATCTTCAAAGTCTACCTCTGTTCCAGGAGACTTAAGTGCAATGAGCTACTTCTTCAAAAATCTTCTTTTACATTTTCTGTTCCTTAAAAAAGGCTACTCATTTTTTTAAATCCATTGCTTGTTTCAATACTTATTTTGTTTATCCTTAAAAAATCAATACACTATTTTTCAGTCTTCATACCTTTAGTATGCTATATTCACACACTGTAAATAAAGAACTCCAGTTTTTAGAATTAAAAATACTTGAGATTAAGTCTCTTATGCAGCTCTTCCAGAGATAGGGAGGTATGTGTATAGGCTGGGTTTTTTTGCATTGATAAGGAAATCTTCAGTTTTTCACAATACTGCATCCCCCATATAACACTTCTGATGTCTACTTGAAACATTAAGTTTTGAATTAATTTCTGTTTTACAAGATCACAATTACAACACACTTTTATAATGCAGAAAAGTAGATGCTTATCAACATGCCAACCATGGCTCAATATTTAAAATGTAGGGGTAGAGGCATTCTAGATTGAGATTACCAACCCATAAAAAACAGTAATCTACCTTTGCTCTCTTCAAGCTGTCATTTCTCCATTGTATAAATTCACTTCAAGGACAGCACAGCAATCTACCTCATTAGGGGCCTTTATCAGCTTACTATTGTTGTCCCCTTAGATTTTTCACCTAAAGTTTCTCCTGATCACCACTTGATTTGTCCAATACCCTCTAAGACTGACACACAGGGCACACTGGAATATTTCTCTGGAGGACAGAGACAAGTATATGTTTTTCAGTAGAATGTGATAATCTATGTCTGATTTTGAACTAACAACCTAAAAAGAAATAAATATGGAAGCAAGCTCATTGACCTTTCTAGCAGATTAAGACCTGGATTATTTAAGATAGGGCAAAATAGGGAATAAAAACTATTGGTTTCACAGCGAGAAAGTATTTAAGCCTACAGAGCCTCAAAAAACCCAGCCTTGTCAAATTATAATACACCTAAGCAACTACATTAAATATAATGAAAAAAAGCAAATTGATTTTGGACAAACCATTTAATAAATGTGATTTAAAGTGAAGATTGCCAGAAGTCCTGTAAGGCCTGCTGTCTCAGACGAAGTACTGTGCACCTGCTCAGTTTATGCTAATACTTCTACAGAACCATTCACTTGTATAATTAACTGTGCATAAATTAATAGTTGTCAAGTGATTTGAGGACAGATAGATATTTGATTTTCTAAGGTCTTCAAAGGAAATGAAATGCTTATAAATGGACAAAACTGAACAACAGCTATTCTACATTGTATCCTAGTCTTATTACCTTGCCGAAGATTAAGCATTAACTACTTTTCACAAGGATTTTAAGCTAAATTTATGCCAGAAACATAACATTAATAGAAATGCACCCTGCCACTATGGCAAGAAGTTTAGTTCAGCAGCACTTCAGGGAGTTTAAGAGTGGCTTCAACAGAGCACACATGCAACAAGGAAAAAGCCACCTATAACAAAACACCTTTACAACACCCTTATGATCCTTACAACAATACTTTATCTTCCTGAGCTGAAATCCCACATTCTGAAGTCCCCTCCTGAGCAGCTAGGTATGTGGTACTGCTCTAAGGGGTACGTACACATTGCCCACACCAAAAACATACAACTTAACTCAAAAATTAGGTATGTTCCATAAATTACATATTGGCAAGAGAAATTAAAACAGCAGGTGCCCTCCCTAGTTTGAGGGGCCTCAAACTCTAGAGACTGGAGAGAGCACAAGCGTGGGATTGCTCTTCCCAGTCTCTATCCAGTTGACACGTGTAGGTGTTCTGTGAAAGCGGTTCTCCAAGTGGGTACCTGTGGTATGCCACACTTTTAATCCACCTGTGCCGTTCCCAACTTACCTACTCAGCTGTATATGCAAAAGATTGCACTGCTGGCAGTTCCCCCTCCAAAGGCGGCTGGAAGTCTTTTTTGGAGCCTCAGGGCTCTGAGGTTTGGGCTTTGCAGTTCCTTATGGGCGGACACTCCCACCAATGAGGTAGCAGCAGGCAGAAGCAGCTAGAAAGTTTGCCACAATCTCTATCTTCCCCTGCAATTTGCTCCTCTCCCAGCCTCAGCCTCTTCTCCTTCCTGGCGAAAGGGACCGGCTTTAAGGGCGTCGGCGGAGGCGACACTTCTCGCAGAGGTTTCGTGCCTCAGCAGTGCCGCAGCTGGAAGGGCTCTCCCGCTGGAGGGCGGCTCCGGGCCGGGGGGCGCCGGGGGCAGCGCTCGTTCGGGGCTGCGGCCGCCGCCGTGTTTGCCGCGAGCCTCACGCTCGCCGCGGTGCTCCCTGACATCATTCATTCTGCTACGCGCACGCCCGCCCACTCCATTTCCAAGCAGTGACTCACCCCGGCGCTACCGCCGCCGCCGCCGTCCGGGGCAGGGCCGGCCGGACCGGCCGAACCTCTCGGAACCCCCTCCCGCCGCACAAGGTGCCGGCCCCGCCCGCCCGCACGCTCCCCCCCCCCCCCCGCACGCGCCCCTCTGCGCGCGCGCGCTGCGCGCCGCCCCCTCCCAGCGGGGCCGCGCGCCCGCAGCGCCCCGGCGCGCGCCTGTGCCAGGGCCGCGGGGGTTCGGCGGGGCCGCGACAGCGCCGGGCGGGCGCATCCCCCCGCGCCCCGCTGCCGTGCCCGCCTGCTTCTCGCCCAGCCCCGGCTCTCCCGGGGAACGCCTCAGCCCCGCTGCCGCCGGGCAAGGGACGGGTTAGTCCGCAAAAGGGGACACACACACCTGCACTGCCCCCCGGAAACGCCTGGTACGGGAGGGGCACGGCCCGCCCCCGCAGCAAGCGCGGGGGCAGGTGCCGAGGCCGCCCCCGCAGCCAGGCCACAGCCGAGCGCCGCCGCCTCCGCAGCCACGGGCTTCCCGGTTTTGCCGGGGGATTTGATTTCCCCAACTCTGCTCACATGACCGATGACTGTCACTGAAACCCCCTGCTTCTCAAGTGTTTCACCCCCGCCTCTGGACGTGGCGTTCCTTGGGCTTTTGTTTGGTTGGGCTTTGTTGTTTTTTGTTGGGTTGGTTGTTGTTTTTTTTTTTTTTTTGCGTTGGGTGGAGGGGTATCCCCCCCCCTTGTTTTCAAAAGAGTTCCCCCATCATTACGTAGCAGCCAGATTTTGTTGGGAGTTTTCCAGTGTAAGAAACACGTGATTGGCGGGGGAGGAAGGGAGGGGGAAGAAGGTGTCAACTCATCCCCACCGAAACACACCTGTCCTGCCTTAGTCACCCGGCTCCAGCGCCGAGCGCGCACATGACAGAGCGGCGGCCCGGCACACAGCGCTGGATTCGAGGAAGGCACCTGACCCTCTGTTCATCACACCCCTGGAAAGCCCCCTTCACCCAGCTATTGGCTATTCTGCTTGGGTTGCTCACACTTTGTTTTTTTCCACAAAAGCTTGGGGGAAGGGAAGAGAGAATCTGCTTTATTCCAGCACAGAGTGGAAAAATTTTCCGCACTCTCAGATTTCTGTGGGACAGGGAAACTACTCTAGTCCAACAGTGACAGCCAGAGCACTGCTACAGACAGAGTGCCAGGATTTCCAAGTTTTATCTCCTGCAGGCTTAATGCAAACAGTCTCTTATAACCAGATAAACAATTCAGCAAGGTTACTGCTGTTCCTGTTGCTAAGTGAATGCACATACACACCTGTAGTGCCGAACCAAAGAAGTCTGCTGGAACCTCACAGCTCTCTTTACTGCCACTGTGATCCCCCTGCCACCCCTCCAATTCTCCTAAGTGGGTAATGGCTTCTCTAAAATGAAATCTGAAAAAAAACCCCAAAGGTACCATGGGCAGGCGATTTGTTTTTAACTGATTACAAAGATATCTACATGTGCCTTATTGCGTACACAATCACATGCATGCCTTTGCAGAATCATATCTTACTTCAAGCTGTTATAAAGAGAGGATAATAACTGACAGAGTAACAGATCAAGGGTAGAGATAGCAATGCAAGTGAAAAAAAGAAGTATCTATAGGCAAACATAGCAAAGGCTAAACAGAGGCCTCCCGTAGTTTTCCTTAATAAAAAAAAAAAGCCACTTAAATAAGGTTGAAAGCAAAGACTGGAAACTTTACTGGCATTTTTCCAAATTATTTAGATAGATCAGTAAGCTGAAACACTGGCATTACTCTTAAATAATATTCTCTGAAGCACTACATTTGAGTAAGTAAAAAATAGCAGTACATTTTCTCACTCTGCTCAAGGCTACTCTTCACACCCAACCCCACAAGCCCATCCATGCAGATAAGAGGCTGAAGCGAAGAGCTCAGAGGTGGATCTGTGTGGAGCAGCTTGCAGGAGAGGGTCTTTAACTAATCTGGTAACAACTGTTTGCAAGTCCTGCATAACAACAAACCTTGGAAAGCAAGCAGCATATTTGTGAAGTCACAAAACTCGCCAGAGGAATTAGCAGCACATCTCTCGATCTTTACTTTAAACTAGATTAACTTCAGAAGATTGTTTTCAGACTGGAATTACGTGAGAGATAACACTTGCAAAATGATAACTTATTTTGAGGAAAAAGAAGCCTTGCACACACATACACAATTCCATAGGGAGATTCACATACAAGCCACATTCTCCTTCACCTCCCAGGGAGGCAGATGAGAGGGAAAGAGTGCAGAAACAGCTTTGAGGGGAAAAAATAAAATTACTGTTCCTTTCACTTGGAACAAACCCAGCATCTTTTTCATTACTGTTTACTTTTTCCCCCTTTCATGAGATCAGCAGGGATATTATTGGAAACAGTAACTCTATAAACGAACACAGACAGCCTGTACATTAAAATTCTGACTATTTCCAAAGAGACACTTGAGCAGTTTTCAAAAGCAGCTACCACCAGAATCCTATTTAGTTCTGCCATGGGAGAACTGAAGCTGCAAGATTGGGTTTGTGGTGGGGGGAAGCAAGAACCATATAGAAATTTCTAGTTCAAGCTGACTTTACAGTTTATAGACAGAATAAACAGTACTACTACAAAAAAAAAAAAAAAAAAAAAAAAAGCTTGTTTGTGTAGCCAAGCCATAGCAGAATTCTGTGCAGAAATTTGATAGGGAAAAGATACGTACCTGTGCTCACCCTAAGTTTCAGAACTAATTTACTGTATAAGTACACATGTTCTAAGGAGGCTCACACGTATTTGTAGCTTTTATTGCAGCTGTGTTAAGGGCAGATGAAAAGATACATAATTTATATTGAAGTATGCCATACACTCCCATAATTATACTCACAATTCTTCCTTGCCTTTTCTTCAAGTAGCATATGAATCAGGGTAATCATGCAAACTACTTCTATTCAGGTCTAACATTATATTCTGTACCCTGGTTCTCATGGCAGCCCTGTTAGATCTGTGAAGGTGCTAGTTGATACTTCTACCTTAAAACAGATGAAGTAACTCCAGAATGATTTATTATTCCCACTCAATTACGAAAGAGTAAAACACACTAAAGCCCAGAGTAAGCAGATTATACCACAAAGAGATTCTTCATCAGCATACACACTTGCTAAATCCTTAAACACTACCTAACAAAAATAAGTTCCACAGATTTGGAATTAGATGCATTTCAGCAATGACATGGATTCTAGATCTCTAGATTATTACTTTTGATTCATTCACTAGTTCTTTTTCATCATCAAGGGCTTTGGAACAAGGAGAAAGCTTACCTTGTAAGTTCACCATTAATGTCACTATTTTTTGGCAACTGAACAAGTGGATGAAAAGATAAGCCACAACAGAAATCATAAGACAAGTTTTTCCATCATAAGCACCAGTTCCAAAGTACACAGTCTCGCCCTACTACTGGAGAGGCTGGGGCCTTAAGAAACACGTTCATAAATCATCACAGATTGATCAAGCCCAAGTTCAGCTGCTTAGATAGCAATCCTACCTTAACAGGTCAATTCCCCAAAAAATAATTAAAAAAACAAAACAAACAAAAACCAAACTACTACTTACTATAAAGCACTAAGCTGCCAAGCCAAGCACTGCCATCCTAAGCACACAAACGTCGCTTAGCGCTACCACCTTGCACGAAGAGCCCGCGAGCAAAGAAACCCCAGTGCCGCTCACTGAACTCATTGGAGGCCGCCCCGTCCCCACGTGGGAAAAGCCGGAGAAAGCGCTCCCCGCCGGCTGCGCGAGGTTACCTGCGGCCTCCCGCGCTGGCCCAGCGCTCCCGGCCCGGCCCCGCTGCCCGACTGGCGAGGCACGGCTGCCGCCCGCCCTTCCCGAGCTTTCAAAGGAGGCGGGAAGCGGCGCCAGGCCAATGGCAGCGGGAGCCCGCCCGCCCCGCAGGTGCCCGGCTGGGCTCGGGAGGGAGCGGCCACCGCCTCTGGCTGCTCTCCTAGCGGTGTCCGGCTTGGAGGCGTCTCTGGAGACAGCAGATGCTTCCTTCAGCCACTCTCTTTCAACTCCCCGAGACTTACAAATCCGTGATTATTGTCTCCCGTTTGCCCAACCTTGCTGCTTTACACAGTTTACAGTCCTCGGAAATTGCTATATTAGCTGTTTTCATAACCAACAGCTAGGCAGAGATACTGAGTTTTTGAAACTATTTTTTCAAGGGCTTATGTGTTATTGAGAATGTCCCTGGATAGTTTCAGAGAAAAAAAAATCTGAAGGTTTGTACAATTATACTCCCTGATAAAGCTCATGAGAAAGAAAAAAAAAATCCAACTGGATTTAGACTACAGATTTTTTTTTTTTTACAAAGCAGTAAGTTAAAACAAACTTTGTACTTTTCCCTCACTATTTCACTTTCATAAACAGAAAAAGCTGTACCTCGAAGTTATCCTATTTTTTCCTTTGGATATATTGTGGGATTATAGAATCATAAAATCATGGAATGGTTTTGGTTGGAAGGGGACCTTCAAGATAAAAGTCCAACCCCCCTGCTGTGGACCTTCCACTAGACCAGGGTGCCCAAATCCCCATCCAGGGATGGGGCGTCCAGAACTTCCCCGGGCAACCTGTTCCAGTAATTCACCACCCTCACAGGGAAGAATTTTTTTCCTAATATAATTAGGAATGGGACAGAGCAGAGGGGTGTCTGTTTTCTTGTTTGATTTTGGTAATTCTTTAACTATTCAAACTATCTGAAATCAGACACTCTTTAGAAGCTGTGAAATAAGAGATCTGGTTCAGTTTCTTTCAACCAGTTTAATTTAAGACTGAAGCCAAAAATTGATTTTCTATCTAAAAATATATGCATCCAAAATCACTGTCTCCAGCTTCAGAGAGCTTTCTATACACAACAGTGGCATTTCAATAAATGCTTTTCTTGTATGAAGCAAGGCTTTGGCAGATACAGGAAGAGTGCAGGTACTTACTTGACAGAGGCTGTAGGGGGGAAATGGGAGATCAGGGAACAATGAAAATAAATTCTAATTTATCATCTCTATGCATGCAAGGTGATTCTAGGAAACTTGATGCAGATAATACCAATCTGAGCAATGCTGCTGACAGACCTGAAGGACAGGATACCAACCAGAGGGACCTAGACAAGCTCCAGAACTGGGCCCATGGGAATCTCATGATGTTTAGCAAGGCCAAGTGCAAGGTGCTGCACCTGGGTCAGGGCAACCCTCAGTACCAACACAGGCTGGGAATGAACAGACTGAGAGCAGCCCTGCTGAGAAGGATTTGGGGGTGCTGGTGGGTGAGAGGCTGGACATGACCCAGCAATGTGCACTCAGCCCAGAGAGCCAAACGTGCCCTGGGCTGCATCCAAAGCAGCGTGGGCAGCAGGGCCAGGGAGGGGATTCTGCCCCTCTGCTCTGCTCTGCTCTGCTCTGCTCTGCTGAGACCCCACCTCCAGTGCTGCATCCAGCGCTGGGGTTCCCAGCACAGGAAGGACATGGACCTGTTGGAGTGAGTCCAGGGAAGGCCACCAAGTTATCAGAGGAATGGAGCACCTCTCCAGTGAGGAAAGGCTGAGAAAACTGGGATTCTTCAGCCTGGAAAAGAGAAGGCTTCAGGATGACCTAATTGGTGCCTTCCAGTACTTGAAGGAAACTTATAGAAAAGACGAGGCAAGATTATTTACAAGGGCATGTAGTGACAGGACAAGGGGGAATGGGTTTAAATTGAAAGACAGTAGGTTATATTAGATATTAGGAAAAAAAATCTTCACTGTGAGGGTGGTAAAGCACTGGAAGAGGTTACCCAGGGAAATTGTGGATGTCCCATCCCTGGAGGTGTTCAAGGCCATGTTGGATGGGGCTCTGAGCAACCTGGTCTAATTGAAAGTGTCCCTGCCCACAGGGATCTTTAAGATTCCCTTCCAAGCCAAACCATTTTATGGTTCTGTGAAACTGCATCAAGCAGAAGAAGTATGGGAAATGTTCTCAGTCTCTTTTGGAAAACAGGTAACATTTTTGGAAACAACTAGAAGATCAGAAGAATGATGCTAGGCAGCTAAAAAGTCTTATTAAAGCTTTTCTGTAACATCATAAGGATTTCTGGATATGATATTAAATGCATAAAAAATAAGACTGCTGTGCTGTAACAATTGTCACAGAGTCAACTGACAGGTGAATTAGCCCGTTTTCTTTGCTATTCAGCCTTATCTACTATATCTTCTCTTCATGCTCCTGAATAGTTTTCCTCTCTAACTCCTCTGATCCCATCTTTCCTATGTAGCTTTCTTTTAATTTCTCAGCCTTGGATTTTTTTGCAGCAGACCCATATTCTGAAACAGAAGAGTTGGGCTAAACCTCTGACTACTAGACAACAACATCTTCAACAAAAAGTTTATAGGGCTTTCCCCCAGTAATGCAAAACAGAAACCCCTAAATTTTAATATAAACTGAACAGTAGCTGAACAGATCAATAGATGATCTCCATGTGTCTCTCTGTGTGTGAGCTGGGAAAGGAGAAGAAAACAGAGGGAAAAGGAAGAAAGACTGGAACATGAATGGGCAATACAAAACTGCTAAGATTTACCCCTCCCCACTGAAGTTTAGGAGCAATATAATTTTTGTATCATTATCTTACATTTGAGGATTCTATTAATATGAGAACTTTTTTTTAGAAAAATTTATTTTTAAACCTAAGCAGCTGACACAATTGCATGAGGGACAGGTGGCCTACTTTAAAAAAAAAGTGACTGCTGTTATCATTTGAATGTAAATTCAGTATGAAACACATGGAGAGATCTATTGTACTAGAGTTACCTCCTGTCTAATCTGCTGTCCTGGCTCTAGTAGCAGGCAGGGCAAGATGCTTCAAAAGAGGCACAGCGGCAATATCAGTAAAACCTGGGAAAAGGACAGAAAGGAACAAAGCATCCTTCTGTCCTAGCTGCTTATCTACTTACCCTTCCAAAGGAGATGAATAGAATCATTAAAAGTGGAAAAGACCTCTAAGATCTCCAAGTCTAATGGTCCACCTAGCACCACCACCATGCTCACCATTAAACCATGTCCTCAAGCACCACATCCACACATTTTTGTAACACTTCCAGGGTTGGTTCCTCCACCACTTTCCTGGGAAGTCTATTCCAATGCTTTACAACCATTCCATGAAAAAACTTTTCTTAATATCTAAGATAAACCTCCTCTTGTGCAACTTGAGGCCATTTCCTTTTGTTTCCTTTCTGCCTAGCATAACAGGAGATGCATTTTCTCCTTTTACATAAAAAGACCAGCAACCAACAAGTAGATCTTAATGAAGTTATGCACTTAACACCAAAAGACTGCTGCTTTTGGTGCATTTTTCTTGTTCACAAGTTGTGATGCTCCTCAATTATGTAATACCTTAACACAATCCCATGCCTATTTCTCTAAGGGTTTAAGAAAGTTTGAGGAAAAATGCCAGAAGGTATACAAAATAATCTCAAATGAAATTTCGCTATTATTTTGTGCAAGACTGTAGAATAAAGTCTGACTGTGAAATAATGGCTAAAGACATTCTGACAGATACCCTTCAAGTAAGCGAATGAGTCATGAACCTAAAAGGTAAAGAAGCTAAACACAGAACTGACTCATATATCAATTCTGAATTTCAAATAGGACATGTTTCTTTGATATGCTGTGTATGAGCAGGGCTTTAACATGTCTTCTTTTTCACAGGACCCAAAAGATAAGTGAGTTTGGTAAAAAGATGTATGTAGACTTTTATTCCACTGCATTTGAAATGTATTCAGAAGTATTTGGGGCTTATTCTTACTTGGGAGCAAAATTCTCTGGTGCCACTTAATAAAGTCATGGCTAAGAGATTTAGTGCAAAGGCCACAGTCAAGAAAATGTTGTTTAATGGATACCTTTTTAGTCTGAAAAGCGTAAGTCTTTATGCCAGTTTCTATGTATCATCACACAGATATTATTAGATGGCTTCTGATGGCATGAAGCCAAGGGATCCAGGTATTGTTATGTCCTGACAAATGTACATTTACTGTCATAAAAACATGTTCTAAAGTGTCTTTTCCTTTGATTCATATTTTTAAATTGATTTGGAGGAGGACGCAGAAAGGGTGAGTCAATACAGGGAGAAGGGTTCTTCCTCTCTGATAAGAAAAAGGATGAAGCATCTTCTCAAGTGTCTAGCTTTGGAAGAGGGGCAGATCTCAGAACAGATGAGGAAGCTGATAGTTTTCCATGAAATATCTCAATGGCAAACACAATAGCATAATCTGGACTTTTGGTGATACAAGTTTATACATAGCAGACCTCTGAGATGTCTTCATTGTCAAGAGTCTAGATTCTTGTTCTGCTCTTATAAATAAATCACAAGGAGTTGTAAATATAGATATCTACAAGTTTGCACACACTAGGAAAGGCAATAGAAAGTAAGATGGAAATGGAAGTATGTTTGGTAATCTGATGTTAATGGGAATCTTGCATCTAGTATGAATATAATTGATACTGATTAATTATGCACCAAGCTGATTTGGCATTGTGCCAGTTCAGGGATAGGCATAAAAAATATGAAAGCATTAAAAATCCACATTGTAATAGGCTTTGAAGAAGGAACTGTACTGAAACCAGAAATATGAGGATCCTTAGCTTCCTTTCAGAGTATGAAGAAAAGCAAGGCGTGTATTACACTCTGGAGAGTAGTACTTTTTTCTGACTCAGGAGTAACTCTGTGACTTGTGGAAATACTGTTGATCATATAACAACTATGAGAAAGTGGTGGCAGCCACTGCTCTGACAATACCATCCCTCGTAAGTTACTGACCAAATGTAATTATTGAAAAGAAGAAGCTTTTTAACATGTCTGCCTGAACCAAAAGCAGCCTTTGTTGATCACCTCAGAGAAATAACTCCAGACAAGTATTTTTCTAGTCCATCTGGAAAAACTGCAGTACCTGTGGTCTTTTCTAAGGCAAAAAAAAAAGCCCCAACAAATGAAAACCAAGAAAAAAAACCCTCTGCAAATATCCAGTATGCATTCTCACTCAAATACCTTATTTCTACTCTCCTTGATACTTGTATTTTCTAAATATTATTTTCTAACTTTGTTAATTTCTTCACAAAAATGGGAAAGGCTAATGAGAATACCAGAAAAATATTGCAACAAGAGAGAACTGTGCCACAGTAGGCAGTCCTGGCTAAACATGGTACAGTAGTCACTGGGAACACAGTTAATTAGCACCTCTTTCTTTACCTTTCTGCTGGGGCCTGGGACACATGACGGCTGGGAATGGCACAATCCACAGCGCTAGAAAAGTATTTTCACATCACCCAAGAGTTGTAAGTGGAGTCTATGTACTGATTTCTGAAGATTTCATGCTGCAGTGGTTATACAAGTTGATTAAACATCGTATTTAGAGGTACTGAGAATTTTTTTTATTCTTTTTTAAAACCTATTGCTACTTAAATTTGAAATGCCTTACTTTACATCTTGAGGACTTGTTATTTTGCTATCATATGGAGACAAGTAGAAGGACAAACTAGAAACAGTCCTTTATATACATGTCCTTTTTTGTGATTCTGACTCCTGTTACAGACAGAAAGAGAGGGAAACCAGATTTTTAGAGTAGGCACAGGATACCTCCAGCAGCAAAAAATATTAAATCTGGGATGTAAGGTGGAATACAAGTGTCTTATACTCCTATCTCTGGAATCATCTGGGGATTAACAGCCTTTGAAACACAGAGCTCTTGGCTAAGAGATCATGATCTAACTCACACTGGGCATCCTGGGAACAGAAGAAGAACTGGAGCCCACCAGTGGCCAGTGTCAAGCACTTCCTTCCACTCTTTTCCTACACATCACAACAGTCCATATGCTGATGCTAACAGGTTTATGATCATGCAGTCCTTTATGCAGACATCAGCTCCTGGGGTAATTTTTGTTTCGTGTATATTTGTCTTAAAACAGTTGCATTATTTACTGGTCATTTGTACACTTACATTTTACTTCTTATAATGGATTTGTGGCAATAACTCTCAGACAGAGGTTTTAAGCCACTATCCTTTAAAAATTGCCAGGCAGGCTAGGGCACAAATGGGATGAATGCAAATACTGCTGACTGTGACTGCCCAACGAAGCTTAAAGGAAATACATTTGTTCTACTTAGCTAAATTTTCCTTGAGACTATCAGAGCTACATCTCACTTTCTGTCCTTTCAACCTCCTCCTCAAAGTCACCTCAACACTCAGTTCAGACCAGACTGCCCAGAACTTTGTCCAGTTGGGTCTTGAAAACCTCTGAGACCTTGAAGTCTCTCTGGGAAGCCTGCTCCAATACTAAAGTATCGCCATACTGAAATACATTTTCTTTGCATCTAGCTGGAACTCCCTTTCTCCATATCCGATTGCTGTTTCTCATTCTCTTTTCTTGTCCCTCTGTAGAGCCTGGCATCAGACTTTTGGTTGGTAACTTTCTCCTGAGCATTGGAAGGCTGCTCTAGGCCTTCACTAGGGCTTCTCTTCTGACAAACTTATTGTCTACTTTAACTGAATGTCCACTAAACCTGTAAAGTGTTTAGGGAGGTACTGGATAAAAAAAATCCATGCAAATCCATAAAGTTCTACAGGTCACTGATAATATTCTTGAAATCCTACTAAATTTCTACATTATAAAATATTTAGAAATATGTGTGTGGACTTAAAATTTTTAAAGAGAAATCAAACATTTTAAAGAGAAACACAGGATCATATTTTATGATACTTAGCAACCAAGTAGGTGGTGTGTCATAATTGCCAGCTCTTTGTTGATCTAGGAGGGGGTTTCCAAAATAAAATGGAAGAAAGCCCCATATCTCTCTTTCTGTATTTTGGGATAATGTGGAAAAGGCTGAGAACAACAATTTATCTTCTGCAGGATTTAAAATGACAACTTACATTTTCTTAATCAAGAATAGAAGATGTAGTATGAGAATAATAGTTATAAATACTTCATTTTCACACTGACTATCCAGTTATAAAAAACTTTAATTCTTACTGATGGTAGAATCCAAGTCAGTCATTAATGTGCAAACTCGAAGGCTTGAGTGATATACATTGTGACTGCTTCTCCTCTGCCTAAATTTACTATAATTTTCCCTGTTCATTATTATTTTCATCATCCTCCTCTGCTATTCCTTCCCTGTGCTCTGCAGATTTTTGAATGGCTGAGGTGCTTTCTGTATATTCTTGCTTTAATTCAAGGTTTGTATGACCTGCCTTCTTTTCTTTATATGACTCTCGAAGTGACAAAAAGTTGAGATTTTGTTCAATAACTTAAAGACTTAAGTTAGTAGGAAAATGAAGATATGGCTATTTTTTCCATATTTTAAGGGTGTCTTCTTTAAGTGTTAACTTAATTTTCACATAATTTTAATGTTTCCAATCTTTTTTTGAATATCAATATGTAATGGATATTCAGTTGATTTTTCTAATAATTTCTTATTAGTAATAAAATATTCAGGCTTTTTATCTTTAGGCATCCAGGCTTTTGTAGAAAGGAAAATATGTATGATTTTCCCAGTTATTAGATAAAAATGGGATTGTACAGTAGTGACTTCTCCAAGGTTCAGCTGCGTATCAGAAAGAAGATGAGGTTTTCTGACTTCAGCTTACTCATCTATATACCACAAGCAAACATCACACTATTTTTTATCAGTGGGAAATCTAGTGCATCTAGAATAAATAAATCTTGGAAATTTGAAATAAGCTCAGAATGAAAACATATTAGGATAGGGGGAGTGCCTGTGTATGTGCTTGCACAGATATGAGACAGATCAGGCCTCTGGTGTTTGGAGTATGAGAAGAAACTTCAGAATCAGAAAGTGCTGGAGTAATCCCTTTAACACAACTACATTATAATATTATTCCAAGAATATTTCAGAGGGAAAGAAGGCCACATAAGCCCACAGTGTTATGCTAAACTTTTTTAGCCTACCAAAAAAATAAAATACCAAACTTCATAGAAGACAGGGAACACTGTCGATCTAGTATTTGTCTTAGGATTTTTAAATATAAGACTGGAATTCCATTTCTAGGTCTGCTTTGCAATGTTGGGGAAGTTGCTTCTAATTATAGTTTATATATATTTTCACTGGTTTTTGACAGCCCAGTTACCAGGGGCCTGTGACCAGCCTCCTCTATCAAAGATTTTGATGGGTTGTGACTGTATTTGGAAACTCTCAAATAAGTTTATACATATCTTTTTGGGGGGAACCCGTCCCCTAATTTTTCTTCCCATTGATCTGTCCATTTTTTAAAATACTTTTGAGATGCTTGCCTAAAAGTGAAGACCTGGAAAACTGACTGTATGTCTGTACTTGTATTTCTGACTAGGAGGAAAAAGTTTATATAATTTTTTGACTTCCCAGGCTATTTCATGAGTATATACTAAACAGGTTGGTTGTTTTTTTAATATACAAGTACATTGCTTGTGTTGTATGTACTGCTAATGTTTGCTCAGCTAAGACATGGACCATAGCATCCTAAGCCCTAATGGATGGACACTTGTATTAGTTGCAATCATTACAGCTTTTAGAAAACCCCTTCTCAGTTTACAGAAATTAACTTTATAAGGGAAACTGCGGGGACCTCTATGTTTCAACAATATATCCTATACGGTTTCTAAATAAATAAATAATAATTGAAAAAACACCTTGACATCCCTCATACCAAATGCAAACATCAATAACAGCAATGGAAAAAACTTGGATTAAAATAATGCTTCTTTACATCTGAAAACTTGTACAGCAGTACAAGTTAAAAATCCTAAAATTACATTGACAACAGCAGTGAAAAAAAAGAGATTCACCTTGTTAATGACCTCTGTTTTGGCAAGATAATAAGTACGAGAAAAAGAGGAGATCATTCTTACCATAAACAGGAAAAGAGGCTTTATAACAGCAGCCTTTGCTAGCACCTCTAAAATTAACTCTGGGTCAAGCTTTCCATGAGAAATGCTTTTTTTAGAATTAATACAGAGCAGCTCAACTGCAGACACATTAGAGAATATATTTTAAACAAGTCAGTCTGGAAACCAGGTTTTAAAATAGTACACATGGAAACAAAAACGTAAATTTGTACAGAGTATCCATTTTCTCTTATAAATTTTCTGGCCTAAAGTTCTTCCCATCTTTCCCTGTGATTGGAACATAAGGTAATTTAGGCCACAGTTCTCTTTAAATTGTAGCAGAGGTTAGCTTAGGTTAGAAGGCATCTCTGGAGGTCATACAATCCAACCCATTGTCAAAGCTGGGCTAGTCAAATATTTATTTTCTCTGAACTTTAAAAAAAAATATGTATTTCATGCTATTTTTGGAACAAGGCAAACCTTTACTATATTATCTTACAGTGATGGGTGGTAAACTGCATATACATGTTTTAGAAAAAGGTTGTGAGGCTTCACAATAAAAAACATGAATGTGTGTGGTAAATGTAATCTGTCTTAAGATGTTGCTGTTTACAGCAACTAATCACTTACACTGGTTTCTGCCCATTTTTTAAGATTGATCAGTTAGATTCCAGATAGATATTAATGTCAATTAAATTTTCAGGTTAAATACTAGGGCATCACTCTATTCTAGGTTCTCCTGTTTTCTGTTTGGGTGAGTTGCTTCAGTCGTAAAACCTAAATCTCATATGTAGAACTTCAAATCCAAATAATTCTAGACAGAGCCAGCTATCATATTTAATATCAATATTAACTTTTGAAGTCTAATTATAACAGTATAAAGACTAATCTATGTACTTTGTAGAACTTGAATATTCACAAAGGTCTTCCTATGCATTTTTCTGCCTGTTTGTAACCAAATAAGTCATTTGAGCCAAATAAGTGTAGGCCATCTAAATAACTGCATTTCCTCCCACCCAATTTTCTTTTGTGCATAAGTACATAAAAGCATATGTATGACAAAGTATGTATCAAACATCTTGCTACCATCATTATGAAAATACAGGTTTTAACTATTAGCATAGTTACACAGATTTAAAATAGAAAAAAAACCCTGAAAAATGAATAGCCATTATTTTTCCCTAAGCAGAGCACTGAAAAGCAATTTTTTCTTTTCTTCTTGTATCTAACTTTGTAATTAGAAGAAAAATAAAAGAACAAAAAATCAGTATTAACTATTTAATTAATGGATAGCTTGTATGAGTTAAAGAAAATAATCTGTATTGAATTGGTGAATATGTTTGCAATTGGTTCTCCAAAAGGAACACTATGGCATTTTGCAGTAGCTGGCATATACAGCAGTGGGTATGTTTTATATCTGCATTGATCCTTTGTGGTATCTTGTAAAAGAGCTCTTTAAATTATTCATGTCTAAACCAAATTAGATTCTAGAAAAATACCTTTAGTGAAATCCATTTTAAGGGCAGTATAATGGTAAGGTCAGCTGGCTTAACTATAGTGATTTCTAACAATCATTCAGTTACTAATAATACCTCAGTCACCATGTAAAAGCCACCCTAAGCCCCCGAATATAAAAGCAGTGGTGCAAAATAAGTTTAGATAACAGGCCTTAGAAGGCACCTTAATGGTCTATCTCTGTCCCAGAAGTACGAGCCTATTATGTTCTTTCAGGGCAGGAAACAAAACCATGTGGATAATAAATGACCAGTCCTAGAGCCTTGAGACTAACACTCTCCAACACAGTGAACAGCGTCATACGTCGTCTGTTCCCCTGAATAGGGGCTGCACTATAAAGCAATTTAATGAAATTACCCAGGTTTGCAATTTTTTAAAGGAATGGAATTAGGCCTTCAATGGGCGTTCTGAAACAGTACTGGCCAGAGTCAATAGTCTTCTTGGGCTCCCCAGTTTAACAGTGCAGAAACAAAACCAAGTTTGTAAAGTGCTCATCTGAATGGTTAAATGAATATGTAAACACATTGTTTATAGAAAACATATACATACAAAAACTGGTAATATTATTTGAATACACTAGTAATTGTGTTCACTTCCTCTGTAATGGAGGATACTTGAGTACTGGGGAGGGAAAAGGTACTGACAGCTCAAGACTAGGAATAAGCATCTGTTAGTCTCTCTTGACCAAGAGCAGAGCCATTGCTACACAGATACTCCTAAAGAACTGCTACAGTTTCAATTTGTTTTTCTTTTCATGAGCGTTTCCAAGCCTATTGTGCAAGGCATTGAGCTGCCAGCAGGTATAACTATGCTGTCTCCTTAGGCTGAGGTCATCCTGAGTGGCACATAATATAGTTGAAGTAGTGTAGCTGTTGTAGCACAAGAACACTCTGCCAGCAAGTTGTCCAAATATTTACCTACCTTTACAGGCAGCTTTTACAGCTGACATGAACTGCTTGCTGCCATGACTACGCTGTTTCCAGTGGCTGAGCTAGTTCATTTGAATCTAGTTTGAGTTTCTCTTTAAAACTCTCCATATCTCTACAAGGTTTGTGACCTTAGTTACCAATATGCAATTTTTTTCTGTTCACTTTCTATAGCATGTAAAACATTGGATTAGAATTAAGTTAGATATATCAATGAGAAAAAATCTTACATATAAAACACTATTACTCTGTGACAGTGGTAAAGGGATTACATGATAAAACTGTAAAACCAGCTGAATTTTAAGGTGCTTCTCAAGATGTCTTAAGGCCATTACCTTTTCAGGAAACTCTCAAGGCATTCCAGGATTTCAATTTGTGCTATGGAGAGTCTTATAGTGTTTAGAATCTGTGAGTAAAGTCTGCACTGTTCCATTTTGTTGGTGGTTTGTTCTGCTTTTACTTTCCTGTTATGTATTGCTCCTGATCTAACATAACCCTTTCTACTGCTTTAGCATAACACAATTCATGTTACTATAATTAAAGCTGCACTGTTGAACTGGTGAATGGGTTAGATGCTGGATGTAGAGTGCTTGATTTCAATTCTCTACTCTGTACCAAACTCAGCTGTATTTACTCACCCTCCATTTTAGTGAAGCATGTCTGGAAAGACCTGTAAGGAGGGAAGAGACCAATAAAATTTATGTTAATTACTACAATACAAAGCCCCCTATTTTTCAGTTACTTCATAAACTCCTATGTAACTTGCCTTTAGATAAATCACATTTATAAACATAAAAATAGATCAACTTGTTCAAATTGTTATGGTTTATTATTTGACTTAAATGCTCTATTGCAAACTTCCCTTGGATTGCCTGGTTCTACATATTCTTCACTATAAACTCCTAAACATTTATATATTAAATATTTGTTATTTATTGTTAAATATATATACACAGACAGACATTCATGCAGCTAACTCTTGAAGTATTAAAGCCATGTTCCAAAATTGTTAATTTTCATATGAAGGAGATGCAGCCAAGTTGCAGATTATGAAATTCATCTTGTCTGGTCTGGCTTTTGAAAATGTTGGTATTTCCTGTAAGTCATGTAGGCTTTCTTTACCCAATCTAAAAAGACTGAAATTAAAACATGCCATTCAAAAGCAGCTCAGATAAGCAATTTTCTCTTCTCTTTCTTATAACTACAGCAGAAGAGCAGGCAACTATCTTAGTTCTGATATATTCTCAACTGAAGTTAAATGAGATGAAACTTACCCTATCAGACAGATCTGGGTTTTCTGATGAACATGTCAGAAGTAGTTTATTTTCTTTGTCCTGAAAGAGGCAATGAGGTACAGCTTCAAATTAAAATAATCTGGCACTGAAATTAGTGAACAGCAAACAGTCTCTCACTTCGAATTCAGTCTTATTTTTTCCTCATAGTACATAGCACCCACTCAATTTTTGGTATTGAGAGGGAACTCTTATGATCTGGATTGCTGTCAGTGGTGTTCTTCAACAGAAAACATTTCTCTTGACTGTTTTTAAAGTGGTTCAGTGTGCATGTACATAATGTTTTGGCTGCACCAGTTACCAAGTTGAGAAGTTTTCAGGCAGGATCAGTATTTGGAGGAGTATTACATTCCAAAAAATACCTTCTTCAGACATCTAATAAGGAACATTGAAAGACATAAGGACAGTATTGTTCCTGAAGTCTTTCTTTGAGCTCCAGAGAGTCATCTTTGTTTCACCTTCATTGCTATGTTTATTAAAGTTCAAATATTCTCAATAATTTTAGATGGTGAGCTGGTACACAGTATCAGCATGCCATAATTCCCTTAATTCAGTGTTGAGTTTAATATATACATGATATAGGGAAAGCCATACTATTGGAAAATTCTACTCTCTTCCTTGGCAACTGAGAGCTGAGAACTCCTGATGGGTATGATAAATCCTAGGGCACATTCACAAGTACCCACACTTATGCTCTTGAATAATCTCAGTAAATTATTTAAGTAATTGTAGTTGGCTTAGTGGTTTAACTGGTTTAGAATTACTCCCTTCTTTTCTAAAATTGCAGAAGAGACAATTTGTGTGCTCTTTACTAGCTGCAACTTTCCAGAAACACTAAATTTCAGGTGTGCTTCCCTATAAATACCTCATTTTAAAAATTCCCATGACATACGGGGATGTCTGCAGGACATATCTATCAGTGCTGCCACACACCTATGCACATTGCACTACAATTTTATTTATTTTTTGATTCATAGTACAAATTTTACCTGCAGGGATAAGAGAGTAATTGTCAGAATTGCTTGAAATGCAGCAACAAAACTTCTACTAATATTAGGAAGAAGTCATATAATACAGTAGAATTATTTGCACTAAGAACTCCATTCAACCCATAGTAGCCTTCTGATGGAAACATTTGAAATTTACTGTTAGTGTGTTTCTGCAGACACAAGGCTTCAAACAGGCATCACAAACTCAGTGTGGTTTCTTCTGTAATTAAAAATATTTTCATTTAATAGCAAAATATTTTTGTTCTTGTTCCAAGAACATACCACTGCAATCCAGTGTTTAGGCCAAACATTTTCTTTTAGCTTTCCTCAAATCCTTAGCAGCCAAGCTACACATGAGTTCACTGGATTCTACTCAAGCTTTCCATTATAAACCAAAAAGCTTTCTTATAAATGTAGCAAAGAAGAAAAGTTGTGTTACGCAGTAAATATCAAGTCCTCTCTGCTGGAAAAGTTTACCATTTGTATGAGAAATAATCCTTCGGCCAACACCTTGCTGAGATAATTCAGATTCATTAAGGTGTTTCCATAAACTGCAGTAGAACAAAGTACACTGGAACAGCTCTGAGATTTAACTCATATTGAGTTAAATATGCTTATAATTTTCTGAAGTGAAATCACAACATAGGATGTTTATCTTAACCAAGAGTGCCAGTTTGCTTAGGTTGAGAACATCACAAAGAACTGCAAATGTGATATACTGTGGAAAAAAACAGATTAGAACACAAAATAGGCAACCTGACAAATTCCTAACACAGCAACAACAGAAATCTGCTCTGCAAATATAATTATATCAGCTGCAATATTAGAATCTGGTTTTGGAAGACATTAAATGCTACAGTCTGGATCCTAGAGAATTAAAACAGGAAAAGGAAAGGAAATCTTCCTAATTCTCAGTTTTGCTTTATTACATCATTTGTTTAAATTAGATCATCTGTATCAGCTGCTGCCTTCAATGTGCCGCCAAATGAGCAGAAGTACTACTAGTCTATCTTTTTTGTGTTTTGAATTGTTTATTTAATGGGACCTAAGGTCAAAATTACTTTTAAAAAAGTTTTTTGCTAGAGTCATAGGAATAACATTCAGTGTCAGGAAAAAAGGAGAAAATAGGTGTATCAAATCAAAGGCTTTCTTCTCCTCACAAAAAAAAAAAAAAAAAAATTAGATTAAAAGCATATTTTGATTTTATCATGCAAGTACAAGTCAAAAACAATCGTTAGCATGAATTTGCTTTTGGTTACTGTTTTTGTAATCCAAATAACTTGAAAATACAATTCCCCTTAATACTATTTTTCTATGTAGCTAACAAATGGATTTGAAAACTTGGTGAGGGAGTGGCAGGTGGCTAAATAAATACATAGAAATCCCAGTGTTTTGTCATATAATAAACTATAATAGCACTTCAAAGTTTTGTACAGATTTCCTTATATTATGGGTTTAGGGTGTAGCTGTGTGGAAAATTGTAAATGTTGTCTTTTGGTATTTACTTTACAACCCTTTGTAATCTTCAGCTATATTTATAGCTTCAAGTGGGAAGAAATCAAAATTAAAGAGGCCAGCTTGAGCATCCTTTGTAATCAAATACTTTTCCCATTTCTCCTTAAAATAAATGTGCAGCCTGCACATTTGGCTGCCTGAGGAGACCACCCGAAGAGTTTACAAGCCGTGACCTTGCAGTGAAATAGTTTTGTGGAAAAGCACAAGTTGCAGGAACACACAGAGAGAAGTCGTGGGTAAACTGGCTGATTTTTTGAGGGGAGAACCAGTAACTTGGCTTTGAGTTGGAGGGTTTAACTAGCGATAAGAGGGAAAGGGTGAGGTTCTCATTCCTGAGGCGCTGGGATCCACACTCACTCTCGCTCAGCGGCGCAGGCCGCCCCGGCCGTGTCCCGGCCGTGTCCCGGCCCCTCGGCCCCGGCCTGCCCCAGCAGCCGCCGCGGGGCCGCCCAAGGCGGGTCGGGAGCCAGGCGAGGCCGCAGAGCCAGGCCAGGCCGCAGAGCCCCGAGTTCGGCCAGAGCTGCCCCTTATGGGCCGCTGCCCGAGCCAGGCACCGACCCAAAGGAGTTCTGCGTGTCCTGCACTGGGGAGACGGGCAGAAAGGCCGCCCGAGGGGAAGTCACTGCTGCGAGGGCATGGCTGTTGCAAGGGGATGAATCCAGTGCAACTGGCAGCGCAACTGTGCCAGCTGGCGACAGCCAGCGACGAGCGCCCAGGCAAATAAGGGCACCAAAATGCAGAGCCCAAGGCCGAGGGTGAAAATTTGGCCAGGAGTTACTTGAAAATTGCTTCTGTCGTAAAAAAAGGGGTATTTGAGAGCTGCTTTTTGGTCTCGACTTTGCCCTGTTGTTTACTCAATGCTCAAGGCAAGGTTTATAAAGAGAATTGCTTTTTCTTGGAGTAACTGCACTTCTTGGCAAAAACAGCTAAGCTTTAAGGCAAACAAAACCTTCAGACTTGTGCAGCTGTGGAAGGGTGTCATGGGTACATAAATTACAGGATCTCCTCTCCATGCTGCCAAACACTCTTGGTCTAAGACTTGAAAACTGTTGCTACATAGGGAATATCCCTGGGGAGCAAACTGGGGGAGTTAGAGGTATACAGGAGCCTTACCAAGAGAGGTTTTGGCTCTGGACTGTCAGTATAGTGAAAACAGGCCGTCATTTCCTATAACTGAAACAAAAGTAGAACTGCTAAGAGAAGACAAAAATCTATCTCTCTTAGCAGGTTTGGAAACATCCCAGAACTGTAGATGGAAGAGCAGCAAGGGTACGCTGTAGAAGAAACTGAATAGCAACATTTCCCAAAATTCCAAGTAAGAGAGTTTGCCTTTTTGCCAGCTAACCTAGGTCCAGGTGGTCAGATCACAGCTACATTTCATTTAAATTTTGTTCCTTTCTGATTGGACTGAATGTCCATTTTGCCTTTTGCTTCCTTCATTGCTTAAGACTTCTCATCTGCTTTATTTCTAAACAGAACACAGGATCAGAAAAGATTTAATGGACTATGGAGCCTAGTTCCTCCCTGCAGCAGTTAAACAGGTCATACAATCCCATTTGTAAATTTACCACACTTCCATCTTAAAACAGGTTTGGGGTTTTTGCCCCCATACTCCTTTTGGGAAGCTGTTGCAGCACTTTATGTCCCCAACAGCTGGAAACTTTTTGAATCTCCATGATGAATTTTCATGGCAATTTTCTCAGGTGAGTTCATGCTGTGACAAAGTTCTACTTCAAGTATCTTTCTTTTTGGGGTTTCTCTTACCCTCCTTTGTCCACAGTATAACTGGAGAGAAATAATAAACATTTTCTCAGATTTTCATTAAATAAGCTAAATAATGTAATGAAATTAAGGTAGCAAGCTAACTGAAATAAGGTAATAAACTAAATAAAATAAATCCTTTTATATATGTACTACCATCTCCCTGGTAGTACATCGTTTTGCTGTAACACATGTATATACTAGGTTTTTTACCTAATTATCTTTTCTAAACTATGAACTACCATCTGGTAATAGAAAATTCCTGTTATTAATTCCAAGTCTGCAACCTTGCACTTTGTACACTCTAACCTCATCTCCTTTCAGTAACTGAAGTTCAATGACCTGTATGATATTCCAAGCCTTTTCTAGTTTGACACTGCCTCTAGACTTTGTCATCAGAAAATGTCATAAGCACACACACTATACCAGAATTAGCCATGATACTATCTGCTATTTTTAGTCTCCAAGCTAATCCTAGAAAATTCTGCTGGTAACTTTCCTCCAAACATACAGTTTCCCTTTCAACAAAAGATTGAATCTTTATATTTGTGAAGACAGTACAATCAGTCCAACACCAAGGAATTTGTGGTTTTCTCTGTAATTTTGATCTGATTTCAGTTAACATGCTTTCTCTAAATTCTTTTTTTTTTTCTCACAGTGAAGCCTTTCTCCCATTGTGGGCTAATTTTTGATGGGCTAATGTAGAAATGGTTTATTAAGGTAAGCTAGAAAAAGAAGGAATTGTTTTTATCTGGTAAAAGGCCACTAGATAGATCTGTCATAATCTGTTTGACATAAAATGAATTTTTTTCACTGTTTCAAATTTCCATTTACATGGATGTGTTAATTGTTCTTTCCCATGTTGTGTGTTTTTAAACCTTTCATACTATAAACGTCATCTTAATAGGGTTGTAGTTCATTTAGTTACTTCCTCTCCCATACTCCATTTGCTAATCTTTAGTAATATGATACAATACTTGCCTTATTCATTTAGCTAACCCTCTGCTTTTCAGCTCACCATTTCAGACAAAGGAACAGATTTTTACAAAATTTCGTCTTTACAAAAACAAGCTTGGTAAGAAGTAATGTGCCATTAGGAGCAGAACTGGGGTGCCTGAAGGAACAACTATACAGAACTCACTTGGCTGTGTGCCTAATGGACAGCAAATTCACAGGGCTTGTGTCTAAAATGGGGAATAGAAGGAGGAGCCTCGCTGTGACTGTATTTCACTTCAATTAATTGCTGAAATGCCTGTTTTTCCTTGTCTTTGTTACTAGAAGGCACTGTGACTTACCGTAACAATTACTATCAGTTTGGTCTGAATCATTCTTCACTGTCATATGCTGTGTTCTTAAAAAGTAATATTTTTTCCAGTTGTTTATATTATCTTAATCTTCTCAAATATATTTCCTAATTAACATGTGATATTTGGTGTATCTACACCAAAATGGGAAAGATGTGCAGTGTTCTGACTGACCAGCATTCTGGAAAATGTTGTCAGAATTTCCAAAGAGCATAAGCAAAAATGAAGCTCAGGGTATTCTCTTCAAGTATAGTGCATATGGTACAAATCTTACTGCATAGCAGATATTTCAAATTAAATTTTTCTGTGTTGACAGACCACTGCAGAGCTCAGACATCTGAAACTGCCATCCTTATATCCTTTATTTAATGTGAACAGCAAAACTTGTCATTTAGGTTCTTACATGTATCTCAAACTTATATAAACAAGCCATTCTAGGAAGAAACAATAATTTCATTGTTTGCCGTATGCTGTAGAAAGGAATGAAAAAGGAGAACTGCAAAATTTTCAAGAAGGAATCTGAACTCCTGCTCCTTGCAGAGAGAATTGGATCTTTCTTTGTGATATCCACTGTGAATGAAGCCAGTGATTCCCAGTTGATGACTCCAGAGAAATCTGACTTTTGCTTAGCAAAGAAAGCACTTCAATTTAGAGTTTCTAAAAATCATGCGTTTAAAGTTTGAACGTTATCTTATAATATGGAAGACCTTAATATTTTCTGCTGGGTTCTGACTCTCACATATATTTGTCTGTCTTCCTCTATTAACACCATCAGTACAAAATCTTAGCCACAGATTTAGAGCTGTCTCTCCTGAAGCCAGAGAATCTGAAGAGAAAGCTCTCCTGGTCTGATGCCTTCCTTTCTTAACAATTCAAGGAGATGCAGTGCATCTCTCATCCTACATCATCTTTGAACACCATGTCTCCTGATGGTTGGTTTCTTTGGTTAATGTCCTGAAATATAAATAGGAGGTCAGTGTGTACCGTGTCTGCTATTTCAGGGACATAGCTATTAAGATGGAGGAAGGCCTCTGCTTTGCTAGGCACCAGAGAGATGGATCAAAAGGGCCCAAAGCCTGTGGCTTCCTCATTGCCAAAGAATGCAGTTTGCTTCAAAGTTTCATTTTAAATCACAGTGAATCAAGGGCTTCAAATATGAGCTCTGAAGTGAGAGATTACAGATTCTGAAGAGAGGACTGGCTTGTATAGATATATCACGCGAGTTGCTATAAATGTTAGGTCTACAACAGAGCCTTTCAAGCCAGTGGCCTGAAAATTATAGTTTTAGATGGAAAGGGTGAGGCTGAAGTGGGGAGCAAAGGACATTATCCAAATCTGCCAAACTGTACAGACTCTGACAAGCATGGATTGTGGAGTAGGGTGTGAGTTACATTGTATGGAGACTGTTGATCTCATGTTTTACTTTAGTCAAAAGATACATCACTGGGTCATCTTAGTACAAGATGCTTCCTCTTTTTGTTCTTTGAGCTGTGAATCTTATGTGGTGTGAGGCCATGGAAAACCACCTGCTGGATCTCAACTTCCTTTTTCAGAGTAACTAACCTGAAAAGCTTGCATTGTTTAAAGTGCAGGGGAAAGTCTGTGAGAAGTTTGTGTTCTACATGTCGAACAAATTATTCTTCTTTATGAAAGATTTTCCAGCCAAGATTGTGGCCTGAGCCCTCTCATGACACAGTGTCTGTGGAGAATAAATGACTGGTTTTATAGTTTGGTTTAATGCAAAGTTCAGGTTTTACACTTCCTGGATACACACAGACACAGGGATTGTTTAAAGACAGGTGTGTAAGTTGCTTTTCCTTGCTTTTCCTTTCTTCTGTTCTGTTTTTGACAGGTTAACCCATGCCTCCTTAGTTATAACGCTGGGAAATTTTCCAGGAAACCAAAAAAATTCTCGGAGAAATATGTGTTCTCTGAGCTAAAAAAGATAATGTTAAACTGTACTTCTGTGCTTTCAAATTATACAGGAAGATTATGAAGGTCATACTCATATTTCAGATCTGAAAAAAATTTTATAGGCTGCTGTGTAAATATACACAGAGTAGTTCTTATGTGGTTTCCCATAATAGTTGGTCTAGGCTTTCATCTGGTGCAATTTTCACTGAGTGCCATAATGACAGGTTCCACAAAGGCTCCCTCATTCATTTTTAGCTCTACCAATCCAAAACAGAAAAAAAAATTCAGAACAGAACAGCCAGTATGTAAACCAGACTCAGAAACAAGAACTTCTGCTGGTAAATCCTGTCTCACCACACTGGGAACTGGTCACTAACTCTATTGAAAAGCTGTATGTACAGACAAATATTTAGAATGCGACTGAATGGAGATGGTTCCAGGCACATTAGGCAAGGTGAATGTCGAGTAGCAGCAAGAAATGAATTAATTTTATGGTACAGGTCAGTTTAACCAGATCAAAGGGACTAAGCACAAAGGCTAAGGATCAAATGGAGCCTCCCCCACAGCAGGTAGCCAGCTGTTCATGTGCAGCTTTGAAATAGTGTTCTGGATGAAGTCAAGTAACACCTTTAGCCAGCTAAGCAACTAAAATCAGTGTGAGTTGAAACTAAGTCTTAATGAGTTTGCTTGGAAGATACTATTCTTAAATAAAAGAATTTTAATAGAGCAGTAAAGATGCTTTAGAGGATAAAGAAAAGCTTCTAAAGTAAAATTAGAATGATTCAGTTGGAAGGAACTTCATCTCTGTCTGAGCTGTATTTTTGGTTAATTGGAGGAGATTGAAATCATAAGCAGTAACATAAACAAGAAACGTGCATTTCCTGTCATGATCCTTCCCCTGATCATTGCAGGTTACCTTCACATGACAAAATTCTTCAAACCTTCCCTGCTGCCGACTCAAAAAGAAAAAAAAGTTCATTGAAATATGCATAAAACAGTCCCATGGCAATATTCTACCTTGTTCTATCTAGTAAGATCATGCTCTCCACTCTCTATGCTGACCAGTTCCTACAGAGAAAGCTTTTAAAGCCACCTTACCTCAAGGTGTAATTATTCAGGTAAGTTATTGAAATCAAAACTCTACGCAGAAGCCTTTTGGCTTAGAACCTAACCAACTAATCCTCATGCTTTTGCCACGCTGTACAGCAGATTGAATTTAGGTAGCACTCTCTTAACTGCCAATTGAGATATATAGATGGTGTTTACATGTGGCAAGCTAAACCTTGATGTTACTTTTTTCCAAGTCAAAACAACCATGGTGTTTAATCATCAGTGAATATGTAAACAGTGGAAGTGTTGAGATGATGTTTATGGAACACTGCTGTTTTTCTCTAAAATTAGCTCAGGAAGAACAATTTTCTTGAAAGGATGATTCTGCATATGAATGCCTGTATTTCAAGTAATTTAATATTGATCATCTGCTTTTATTTGCAGATTAACAAGATGAGAGGCTTTGTCTAAAGGAAAATTTGGGTATGAATACAGATGTGATTCTGCCAGAGGTACACCTTGCTTTCCAAATTCAAAGCTTTCTTTGTTTTCTACTTATTTAACTTCTTCCATTTGCTTCCTATTCAAATGTTCCTCCTATTCAAAAGTTCTCTTTTTTTTTTCAAGTTATTATGAGCTTTATTTTTTACTTTCCTGTAACATCTTGAAAAATTGTTCTGCAGCACAGTTTTCTAGAGAACAAAAGCACACTGTTGAAACATTCTTTTCCTGCATGACTGTATTTTGTCTCATTAAAGCCAACTCTGGGTAAAAATGTTAGTATGATAAATTATTCATCAAAATAAATAAATCTCATAAGATTTCTCTAATTACTATTAGGCATTCTGTTGAACATTACCGGAACATTCCTTTGTGGGAATTAACTTGTAAGTGAATACACATTTAACCATGGATTTCAAAGGCCATATACAGACATAACCTTTATAAAGATTTAGAAATGTCAAACAAGCTGGAGTCTCACCTGTCATGACCAAATGAAACACAATGTAACACATGAGTTCATGCTGCCACAAACCAGGTCAGCCTGTCCCTTGGACACTTACCAGATTGATCTGTTTGCTCCCTGTCTACTGGGCCTGGTATGCGTTAAGCTTCTGGAGTCTGAAAAGAGTCCAGGTCCTTCATTTGTGTTTGTATTGTGAGGTACAAACTTTAGTGCTCCCCTCTGAAACTGAACATACAGTTCAACAATCTGACTCCCATGCCTGTTGTTGGCTCTCCAGGCTTCTTTTTTTTTTTTTTTTTTTGTGTGTGTGTGTTGTTCTTGTTGTTGTTTAAGCACACTTTCAAGAAGAAAATGACATTTGGGGCTGTTTCAGTTCTTTGGGCCTACATAGATGTGAAGGCAAAGACTTAGTGAGCCACAAAAGAACTAAAATATGAACTCTACTTACAAGGTAGGAGATTTATTTGTTAAAAACCAGTATCTAAATACAATGCACTTTTTAATTTCAAGTCATTAGAAGTCTATCTGTTCAATGTGACAGGACTCCTTCCTGCAATTCCTCTCCTGCTTTGGGTGAAAATGCCCTTGTAGGTTAGTTCTTATTATTCTTTAAGTTCTCAGCCCCTCTTCCATAAGACTTCTTTATCTTAGTCATCACCTTATGCAACAAGGTAATTTGTATCTTAAATACCACATCCTTTTCTTCTGCTGCAGACCAGAAAGGGTGCCTTATAAAACAAGTATCTCCTTGTATAAAAGACAAGTAAAAATGTTACAATCTTAGGCCAACTTCCCTTGGAATTCTGCTTCAAAATGCAGTTATAAAAATGATATATGGGCTTGCAATCAATGTTTTAAGTTTGAGATAACACAGTTCATAATCTGATTAATCCTTGTAACAGATCCATGAGTACAAATGTGTTCCACACAGACACAGTATATTCATAACAATTTTTAACAGTCATCCAACTTATCTGATTGGATTCTATATTAAACGGACCATTTGATATTGGGAGGAAGCTTGATATGACTAGAACTGTTTAAGGCAGAAAGATATTACAAGAAAGAAAGATTCATGATAAGGACACATGATTACAGTACTCATGAAGTAATGATTCATTTTTGCTGAGACATTTTACAGACTGAAATTTCAGTAAAACTTTCCTGCCAGGTATATATATCTTCTCTCCTAATTTTTTGCCTCCTTTTCTCTATTCTTCACATGATAATGAAAGGACCTCTTTTTATTCTTTTCCTGCCTCAGTATATCCTGTTCTGAATGCCTCCAAGGCATCATTCTTGGTAATATATTTTTTCAGGATTTCTTCCCTCAATTCAAAATTTAAGCTTTTCTGAACAGACAGGTACTAGCCTGGAACCATTAGCTGCTGTTGATGAATTAGATGTTAGATTCTGGATGCAATCCCATCTGGTCTACTCATTGAAGAGTTTGTCCAAGATACCGCAGTCTTTTTCAGACAGTACAATAATCCCAGATCTTTTTCCATGAGTGTCCCTTGGCATCTCATTTAGCTCTACAGTTAGGAAATACTAGTGACTCAGAACATTACTCCACTGATTTTTTCAAGTTGAAAAGGTTTGAAAGGTCTCCGTTGACCTTTATAAAACTATTTCTCCAATTTTTTCACATTGTCTATAGTCACAAGAGAGAATTTTTAAGGAGTCAGAGAGGAGTCGAGGTGACCACACAAATGGGTCTAACCAAAACTGTGCCGACAGAAAAGAACAGTTGAACTGTCAGCACTTTTTTGTTGTCTTTCTTCTATTTCAATTTTGCAGGTCAGCATAGCAAAGAGTATTGTTCTTGGACATCAAAAAGAATAAAAGGAAATAAATGATTACTCTAGCATTTAGAGATTGATCCTGTTAGCTACTGGGCTGAAAGCCTCTTAAAAAGGGCTAAAACCTTCAGCTCCTTTTGATTTGATTAAGTGCACTGATCATCTGTTCAGCTTGAGTCAGTGCAAGATCCAAGTACAGGCACTTCACAAGCTGTTCCCTGTGTTGCTCTGACCCCTGCCACAGTAAAGTCAGGCTGAGACGAGCACCTGCCCAAGGCACCAAGGTGAGAAACTGCTCCTTGGGAACCAAGTCAGCTGTTAGTTAACAAACCAGCCAAATAACTGCTGCTGCTGCCACCTTTAACCAGAAGAGGGGACACAGGAAGTGACCAGCTCTAGGGCTGAGATATCACCAAAACAATGTGCAGCAGCTCTGCTCTAAACTGTGGTTGGTTATGTATCCCACTGGGGATTGAAGCAGTTATTCTTGCAAAACATGAATTCCAAGTTCCTTAGAGATGACTCAAGAAAAGTATTTCAGTTGAAGTTGCTTCAGAGTTGCATATCTGACAAATAATTCAGTAATTTTACCTTTTAGGAAAATGTCTGTAGTTTAATTAAATATTTTAGATTAGAGAAGGGTTTTTTCTGCTCTTGAGTTGCTGTATTTAAGCACCTTTTCAACTGAATTAGAAATGTGTTTTGAGTCTCTGGTAACTTTGGCCCTTGGGTGTTCTCCACCAAAATACATTTTATAATTCTGTACTAGTAAATGTCACCATGGTAGAATAACTTTATTTAATGTATATGACATAATGCTATTTTGGGTGTATAAAAATTCTTTGGTTGTAAAGCATTTTCCTCAAGTAGCTACAGTACAAAGAATGAATATTCATATGTTACAGAAGGAGAAATTGAAACACGGAATGACAAGCCGAAAAACATTAATCATGTAGTAATTTTGCAGACCTATGTAAAGCATTCATTTTTCAAGGATGTTTGGCATCTACATGGCTTTAGTAGTTCTGTGTAGTTCTCCAAAACTTATGTCAACAGATACTGAACAACAAACAGTGGAAGTATAATGTATAAATTAATTTTTCCCTCCCAGTACACATTTCATGATCCTAGTCCTGTTTTCTAACAAGCAGACCATTCTTTTCTGGAAACCTTCACTATTTCACATTTTCAGTGGTGATTCTTACAAAGCTACCTTTCAAACTTTAGTGGTTCTGCAGTAACTCACCACCCTATGTTTTAGTATCCACCAGGACAACACTTTTAACTCTTTTATACAGAATGTTTTTCCCATCTTTTCAAGTTGTAGTGGGCAACATTCTACTTAAAAATTATCTTGGAACTTGCTAACTCTATTTAGAAAAAAACCCCAAAACTTTCTGGGTATTTTTTTCAAAACTGCTAAAGCCAACGAAAGCAACCTTTCTGAAAATTTCTTCAGAAGAAATAATTCCTGGGGTAAACATCCATTAGATTCTCAAAATATGCCACGGTTGCATTGGCAATCAGACAGTGAGGCTCCTACAGCTCTTTCTAACAGGTGGGTGTTCATATGACACAGTCCTCTATTTAGCAGTCCAAAGATATTTTCAAGACAAAATAGATATTTTTTGTCCCAAACATGTTATTCTTAGGAGGTGGATTTGCATGTTGAGAGCAATAAATTATTGAAAAGCACTCTAATGGTTCACTTTACATTTGTAACAAATCAAAAGACTGAAGAAGAAATTGTATTACAAATATTTCTGAGAAGGGGCCTTCTTCATTAAAGAAAATTTATTTGAATTCTAATGATAAAAACTATCATTAAGTTAAATGATGTATGAAGTAAGTAGCAAACAAAGTGGTAGAATACTTGTAGCTGGTGAGAAAGCAATTCAATAATAGAATGACATTAGAAATTACTTTGCAAATATTTATGTACAATATATTTACTTAAATTGTAAACCATCTACTCTTGGAAGGAACTTCCTTTTCAACAGTTGTGATTTGGCAAACACAGCAATAGGGACATTATCTCCTGACATTGCTGACAAGTGTGAAAGTCCTCTGTATGTTCTCATTCCTAAGAAAACAAACTGGCAGTTCACATTCGCTTTCATTCTCAGCTTGTATCTTCTAGGATCATAGCTAAAACATTCTGGTCCTCTTTGGCTTTAGGATAAGAGCTGTTGCATGTAACTTCTTCATCTTTAGTCATCTGACAGGACTTTTAACTGCTCATCCTTCTCCCAGCTGTCTTCCCTAAGCATCTTCTGATCTTCCTGCCTAATAACCTTTTTCTGTTCCATTCCTATTTCAGAGCTTTAAACTTCAGGTTTAGCTTATTTACAGAATTTGCCACAAGACTTTTCCCCCCCACCTAATGTCATGTGCAGACATGGAAAAAAAAAGGAAAAAAAAGAAGTGGTTTTCTTCAAATGTTGAACAAAGGCTTTAATAGGAATAGAGAGAAAAGAACACCTTCAAAGTTATACTATCTTTAGTTCTGCTTCACTAGAGGTCCCTCTGTCTAGAGTTTATCAGTTTTACTCCTAATGTTTAAGTAAACAATACACCTGTCCTTACTTGCATCTGCCAAAGACAGGGTGACTATATGCTACATAAATTCATAATAGAGAAAGTCATATGGAAAAAAGACATCTGTCATACAGATAAATATTTTTGAAGTTTTGAACATGGGCATTAGGATTTTTTGAGTGTTAATTACCTAAATACACAGAAAAGCACAAAGCAAAGTATTCAGGTTTCTAGGTGTATGTTTAGTTCCCAATCAAATTCAATAGCACTCGTGAAAATGTCAGCAGTGACATAGGGCTACCCAAAATCCCAGTGTACCTACGGAGCACATGGATAGTCAGTTATCTTCAGAAATGTAGTGCTTAGCTCTCTTGTAAAGTTAACTCTTTATGTCATTAATGACAAAGAATAAAATAAAACAAATACACCCCAAGTAGGAAAATCACCCAACAAAAAGCCTGAATTATTTCTTATTCATTGAATGACCTCTAGTGGTCATTCATCGCAGCTTTTACTGCAATTGAAATGCCACTTGGGAACATGATAGAGGAAATGCGCATTTTTTGCAAAATATAGAGCATGAGAATCAATTTTTCTCAAAATTGTGCACTATGAATCTTTACCTCTGCCAGTTTTAAAATCATATTTTATTTCACTTTATAAAGTGAGCCTTGGGAACTCTGCAGGAGTTTTAAGCCAGAGTTCTGCATTGCCCCTTGCTGTTTTCTCTTTGCTAGCCAGTACCTCCCTCAATCTTTGAAATCTCCCTCAACCTCTCTGAAATTTGTCAGACACACCCTTTTGTTATCCAACACAGCCTTGAGTGTATTCTGTTACCTTGATAACCTCTACTCAGCTTCTCATAACATCATTGTATTACCTGAAAAGGGCCACCAACCATCATCTCTCACTGCTGGCCAAAGGGACCACTTCATTCTGAACACAGATGGCACACGGAGTGAGCGTATCTGTCTAAAGAGCAGACTCAGCAGATGTAATACTTGCAATGTAATTGGGAAGAGAGCTCTAATCCTCAGCATTGTGGGACATGAAAAGAAGTCTGAGTTAAACATTCAGCAATATGTCAGAAAACAAATGGTATTCTCATCACTCAGGGGTTTTATCAGCATTTCTGCTGATGTTTTTGTGGCTTCTTTAAACAGTTGGGCCAGATTGTTCTGCTGGACATGCATATCAGTCCAGATATTAAAGGCTTTTGCTAAATACAGAAAATAGATTCTGAGAAATACCTCCTCTATTCCTATCTTTCTCAGCTATGCGTGTTATACAGGACTTCTTATATTTATTTGTATGTAAATGAGCATATAATATCTGCAACACAAGCTGCATTACAGGTGAAGTATCCCCATGATAATTTTGTTAATCTCAGATAGCTTTTGGTAGTCATCTTTTCTGCTACACAAACCTGGTAACAGAGGCAGAATGGCTCCTCCAACAGGAGGACAGTGAATAACGAACTTATGGTTAAAAGCCTTTAGAGATTGCTTCATATCCCTACTTCCAGTACTGAGAGATACTTGAGAGGAACTTGAACAAAACGTTTAATCTCTTTAAAAGGCATTCTGACATTCTTGCTTACTAGAATAGTGTCAAAAGAAGTATGATTTATGTGAGAAATAAAGTTTGGAAACTATGCTGACAGAACAGTTATGAGCCTTTTCTATGTAGGCACCATAGTGTACATTGAAGATATTTTTTTAATCAAGAAAAAGAAAAAAAAGAGCAAAAATGTGGACAGTCTGTATGACTACCTGAGTTACACTGCTCTGGGTATTTTGCAAGGGAAAAAAAAAGAGAATAGATGCATCTGTACATAAGCATGAAATGTCATCACAATTTGATCAGAATGCTTACCAAACAAGCAATTCCAGTATTAAAGGAATTTCTCCCCTAATATCTCATTCATTTTATTGTAAGTTACATCAGTAGGTGGATTCTACAGAATCCTTCATTAATACTTATTTTCTTCCTAGACATAAGAGGACATGCATCTTAAAGGTAATAGTTATAGCTAAAACATTTCTGGGCTTGTGTATCAGTCGTATACAAGTGGATGGTTAGTCTTTAACCATTAAACCAAAATATTAGAGAATACTTTATCTCTAGTTTGTAGTCAAGTCTAATTCAGACATTCTTTTTATCTTAAAATTGATGTCTAGAAGCTACTCAAAATAATCTTATAGAATCACAGAATCCGTGAGGTTGGAGAAGACCTGTAAGATCATCAAGTCCAACTGTTAACCCAACACTGCCATGCCATATAGCACCACTAAACCAAGTTGCCAAGTACCACATCTCTGTGTTATTTGAACACTTCCAGGGATGGTGATTCCACCACATGTCTGAGCAGCTTGTTACAATGCCTGAGCAGCTTTTTGGTGAAGAATTTTTTCCTAATATCCGGTATTTTTTAACATCCTAAAGCTTGATTTATCTCTGTTGAAACAGCCTGATTTATCTCTGTTGTTTGGTGAAACACTGTAGTAAAAAGTAAATATCAGACATAATAATTTTTTAGTATAATAATTAAATATTTTTTTCTTTGAAATGCTGATTTTTGCACTGAAATTTTCCACATTTCTTTGGAATACAACCTAAGAAGAAATCTTCTTGTCTTGTTCGTAGTATGACCAGGTGCTCAGATTTTACTGGAGATTGAAACTGTATGGTACCATGTGTCTCTCTGCTCAGTAATTTTAAATAATACACATTGGTACTCTTACTGTATGTTTGGGATTGATTGGTATTAGTATAACTGGCGATGCAAAAGCTAATTCAGCAGAAAATTATTTTCTATGTAACTATCCCTATGTAGAATTGAAAGAACTTCCCTGAGTTGGTCTGGTCAGCGTGTCTGTATGTACAATTTGCTCTGGGCTGAGAGTCCTTCTTCAGAGGTATTATGTGGCTGTAGAGTGCTTTGCCTAAAACTTCATCTGTGCTCAAGGACTGTTTTTTTCCCAATCTTCATATCAGAATCTGACACAGTTTCTTAAATTAGTCCCTGTGCTGCCTATGAAGATTCTAGGACTTCCTTTTTAACAAATAACTCCATTTTAATGTAATTTCCCTTTTTGAAGATAAGCCTAAAATTTGTGGGTATTTTGGAGTTGTTGCTCCTGCAAGGCATTAAATCCAAATTTATTATTGTCATTTTAGAGAGTAACTCTTTGACAGCTCCTAGACATAACTGAATAGTCAACAGGGGGAAGCTCTCAATTCACTGTTCCATGGCAGTGTGCTGGTTCTCTTTCCATGCTTGGGAGAGCATTGCATGGGAGATTTTGCCCTGGTTCTGTTTGTCATGATCAGAATACAGCCGGGGCCATCTGTTGAACAGTTACTTGGAGGGCAACATGTGGTATAACTATCAGTCAAGCCTAAATAAATAACTGCAATTTTTGAATTTCTTAGTTATGTTGTATTAATTCCATCAGACCTTCACATTGGCTGAGAGCATTTCTAACTATTTTTCTTGATTTCAGAGACATCATCTACTTCACATAAGGATTTTAAGCTTTTAATCAGAATATCAATACATGCTTTTAAGCCAACACCTTTGTTTCTTTGGGAGGATGTCTTTCTGATATAGCAGGAGTAAACACTGATCCACACCTTTTTATTTCCTGTTTAAACTGTCAGTGAACAAACACGCTCCAGACTTTGAACAGCCTAACGTTTTTACAGTAAATGCAATTCCTGTGATTACAGCACCATTCCCACCTATAACACTTAAGTGCTAAAGTACTTCCTTTCTTGAACTATTATAAATGGACTAATATTTATACAGTAAACGCCACTCCTGTTAGCATGGCATCATCTCCACCTTAAGATTAGCACCCTACTGCTAAAGCAGTTCCGTTCTGGAAATAAGAACCCAAGAACTTCTGGTTCTAGATGCGATGTAAGAGACATTTCCTAGAGCGCAGCACGGGATGAACTTTGTTTGTTGGGGAAATCTGTGTCACAGAATAATGCGACAGCCACTTCGCACCTTCTCCCGGCCCCAGCTTTTCCCGAGGGGGGTAGCAGCCTGTCCTCTGTGCATTAAGTGGAGAAGGTGGGGAGGACCACACTCAAGAGAGAACTTCTCCGCTATGCCGGCCGAGCGGAACGCCGTAGTGCAGAGAGGGTGGGAAGCACACCATCAATGAGGCTGGGAAAGACCTCTGGGGTCATCGAATCCAATCTGTGACCGAACATCACCTTGTCAACCAGACCATGGTACCCAGTGCCACATCCACTGTTTCCTTGAACACCTCCAGGGACGGTGACTCATCCCCTCCCTGGGCAGCCCATTGTAGTATCTCATCACGCTTTCTGTGAAGAAATTCCTCTTCATGTCCAACCTACACCTCCTGTGGTGCAGTTTCAGGCTATTTCCTCTCGTTATCGCTTAGGACTATGTCCTCTTGAATGAAGCGAGCTGCCTTCGTGGGCGCAGGGCCGGGCCGCGGGGGGTGGCAGGGACACGGGCAGGGACACCGGGGCACAGACACCGACAGGCACCGGAGCAGAGGCGGCGGCGGCGGAAGTGGCGGCCGCCGCCCGCCCGCGCACGTCACCGCGCGGCGCAGGCGCGTGGCGGGGATGCCGTGGCTCTGTCTCCCCTCAGCCGCCTCCCTCCTTCTCTCCCTCCCTCCCTCCGTCCGTCCCTCCCTGCGGCTGCCGGGCCGCGGCCCCTCCCTGCACCACCTTTGGCCGAGTCGCGGGAGTGCGCCGACGGTACAGCTCTTCGGCGGCAGCGGCTTCATCCGCACCGAGCATCAGTCGGGAGGGCGCGTCCTCCTTCCCTTCCTCCTCTTCTCGCTGCCCCCGCGGCCATGGAGCTGCCCGAGAGCCAGTGCAAGAAAGTCAAGCTGAGCAACAGGGAGCCGAGCTGGGTGAGCGGGCGGGCTGTGGGCCGGTGGGCAGGTGGGCGTGCGGGGGCAGAGGAGAGGGGAGGCAGAAGCGGCCGAGCGCCGTGGTGATGTGGCAGTGGGCGGCAGCGGGAGCCGGGACGGGGGGCTCCGTGCCCCGCTCCCCGCCCGGGCCGGGAGGGATGTGGGGCGGGGGGCGCGGCGGTGCGAGCCCGGTCGCGGAGCGGCAGCGCCGGGGCCCGAGGGCACTGCGGCCGGGCAGCCCCGCGGGGCGGCTGTGGGGGCGCGGGGCCGCCCGTGGGGAAGGGCAGGAAAACCCTCTGGAGAGGATTCCGTGTCTGGAGGTTTCATCCCTGCCTCTTCCGCCGTGAGCCCTCGGCTTCCAGCGTTTTGGAAGAAGGAAGACTGAAGAATGCGATGTACAATGTGGCCATTCATAAACCTGGGTTGGCCAAAGACTGGGGTTCTTTGTGTTGCGGGTGTTATGTGGAAAACTGTCGAGACAGGGCTTAAAAAAATCTAACCAAAGCCTTCATTCTTGTTCATAAAGATGGGGGAAGATCGGTTTACAGCAGAGACCAAAATGCAGCTATTTAGAAGAGACATTGCAGGCCTTTGAGAACATTTGATACCTCTGATGATGCAAGGCAAGCGAAAAAAAATGAAAGTATGATTTCTTTCAATCAATGCTGAGTTGAAACAGGCAAGACATAAGATCCAGAAAACATTTGATACGAACGTAGCAGTGCATATCAGTCTTTGAAGTCTTGCTGTGAGTGGTGCAGGCCACAGCTCTCCAAATAAAAGCAGCTGTTGCCTGAAAAACAGGGAAGTTCGTGTCGTACTGTTCGGTAGATGTTGTGCCTGTCCAAGCCTCTTCCACTGTGTACAAGCTTAAACTTGTTTATGTAAGAGAGTAATCGGTAGGTTACATTCTTTCAATTTCCACTAGGAAAAAGCGAAATCCGATGTTTAGAAGTTAGTGGAATAGACGATGTCTGTGTGGGGTTAACAAAGTGTATGCAAAAGTTACTCTGTATCATTTCCTTAGTCATCAGCAAAGCCAAGATGGATTTGCCAAACAAGGGAAATTCCTTAACAGACATTAAGTGTTTGCTGAGTTCAGTTGAGGTTTGCAACCCCCTCTATGCTACGTGGCAAGCAGAGGAAGTCTTCTGCTTCTTCCTTTTTCTTCAGAAGACCTCAACTGAATTGCTCTTTGTAAACCAATAAGCTTCACCAGGAACAAAAATGCTACTGATTCACATGCTCCACAGGCAAATGTTCTGGCACTACTGGCTCTGCATCTGTTCAGCTGAGAGCAAAGTCAAAGCAACTTACCCTGATGGAATTGGCAGCCCCTAGGAGAGTAGGCAGAGCCTTGTCTTTCAGAATTTCTCTGTGCTTCCAGTGCTATTCAGAATACACCTCTGTCTGTGAAAATGCCCTTGCCAAGCCCACCTCTGAGCACAGCAAACTCCCCAGTTACAGAGCACAGCATAGCCACAGACACTCCCATTACACTGGCTTGATAGGGAGATGTGTGGAACACTTTCTTTAGAGTGGCTTGGATTCCTAACACGACTGAGCTGTTGCATCAGTTTGCAGGTGGCTCCGAATTATACCTTGCTCCAGTTCTTGTTTCTGAGAGCATATTCAGTGGAGTAAATTCTGACTTCATTTTTATCCATCCCCTCTGATGCCAGCCAGTGAGTCCCCTCCAGCCCTGGTCAATAAGCTGTCTCTGCCTTTGGTCATGCTGGTACTGCAGCAGGTGGCAGGCAAAGACACACTCCTTAATATCTTTACCACTGAATTGCTTGTATCCACAGTACTATAGAAGATTCTGGGTGATTTCTGCTGCTGTGATCTTTCAAACTGTCCTAGCTTTAGAACACCTGGCAAAGGGGAGCTAGTCTGTGTCAGTGGCAGGAGAGAATGGATTTGGCAGGTCGGGTGGTGCTTTGTGCAGAGGTGTTTAAGTGCCTTATTGTATTGGTATCACCATGACAAACTGCCTTCTAGTGGGCAATAAAATTGTAAGGATCCAAGTAAGAATTCTTCTTGTAGGTGGGAGAAAATGCAATGCTGTAGGTTATGGCAGAATATGGATTGGGGAATTGTTAAGTTTTTAAAAGATTAAAAGATATTATTGCTCAGATATAATTTCTGGGTTTGCCCTTCTTTCCCAAGCACAGTTGTCCAAATCAAAGCACAGATTTTCAAACCAGAATTTGAGAAAGTAGCTAATGGAAGATATTCCTGACAGATCTTTTGGTCCTGAAACCTCATATAAATATGTGGGTATAGCCTCTGTGGTAGCTGAATTTTTGTGTTGAAACCATGTTTGTTTTCCTTGCTTGTGTTTGTATGTAGTCAAAAAAATGGGCACTGTTCTCCATGCGCTTGAGTTACTGTTTGGTTATTGAGCAGAACACTTTGCAGGGAAAAAAAGAAAACTATTCATTTGGTTATCAGTGCTGAATAATAAATGTCATAAAAATATGTTGTTATCAGGATATCCCTGGTTTATAAGAGTCGCATGGTGAGCAAGTTAACAAATGACCTAAAGATCGATCGTCTCTTATGACTGGGAAATGAGAAAGGCATTGAAAGTAAGACTGCACTTCAGAGGGGGAGCTGCATGTGTTGCTTTTGCTAGCTTATGGGAGTTCTTAGCTTGGGGAACCAACACTGTCATCTTAGAGCAGAAGGATATGGAATTAGTTGCAATTTCTTTGGTATATATGGTTTGTATGGAAACCATGTCTGCTGTTTTCTGATACTTCCAGTTTCAAGCTATCCCGAGTTGGTGCTGCAGCTTGGGGAGTCTCTGCTTGCCATGGAAAGATTTACTTCCTTCCCCAGAGGTGTCACTTTGTGAGAACTTAAAATTTGATATTGATTGTAGAAGTACAATATTTCATTGTTACTTGAAAGTAATGAAGAATAAATTCAGCTTATGCCACTGTATATGCCATCTGTCTGTTAACCATAGAACAATTAAGCAATAGTCTCTTCTTTTGGCTGTCTTTTGGTATTGGCATTGCAACTTGGGTTTGCTTTCCGTGATCTGGATGCCTGTCTGTGTTCCTGCATCAAAGGTGTTTGGCACTGATAGTCTGATTTGACTTTGGCAATAAAAAAATTTAGGGGTAACTGGGCAAAACATCAAGAAAGATTAAAAAAAAAAAAAAAAGGGTCATCTCAGGAAGTCTGTGTGTAGAGAAGTTGACAGAGTTAGTATTTCCTTTTGACCCATATCATCTTTCTTTCTTTTGTTGCTGTGGTCCTAGATGTCTGTAGTCATTCATTTCCTTGGTTAACTACCTGCAAAGCTAAAATTTACCTTCATGCCAGAAAAAGTGAACAGCAGAGTTACCCTTCCTTCTTTATCATTGCAGCTCTCAAGTGCACATCTATGAAAGGATTTCTTTAATACCACTTTTTTTTACTTCAATACAAAGATGTTTGTCTGTTAGAGCAATTTTGATTTCATGAGAGAAACAAACCAGCATAGTGGGGGAGGAGAAAGGAAGGATATGTCAGCATTCTCAGCTGATATTACTGCTATAATGAAGCACAGTGGACTGAAGCACTATTTCTGTTTAATGTGGTGAAGTAGGAGAGAAAATATTAAGATGCAGTGTTTGTCTACTTAATGCAGAAGCAGTGTGTTGCAGGGTGGAAGACATATTATTGTGGGGATGTCAGAGTGGAAATATGCAATGGTTGTAGAAAAAGCAGATAAACCTTGGTGTTTAATGCCTTCTTTTTCATTAGCCCCTCTACAAAAATGTAACATGTCCTTTCAGCAGGGACTACTATAGTGAATGTAATTAGGCTTAGAATTTTAAAATAGCTTTTTCAAAGAATACTTGCTCATCAGATTGAGTTTTTCTATAGCATGTTTTCTTATGTCTCATTTCTTTTAGCACTGTTAATATAGATCTCCAAGGTGAGAGATGCTTTGATATAGTGTAAAAGGAAATGACTGTTCTTTATGTCTGGTATCATTTTGGGTGGCCATTTAATTTCATCTGTTGATAGTCATCAAATTTTATGTACAAGAATTTGAAGACTGGCTAAATAATTTAAGAGCACAAACAATATGTGCCAGTGAGTATTTTTTTGTGCCACATCAATAGATGGAGTAGGGTGTATGTCAGGGACAGTAGTTAAAAGCCTGGGTTGTTGAAGATCCAGTGTTCAGCTTGTTCTGCTTTTTATGCTCGGTGGTGTGGGCAAATCATATGGAAGCAAATTATTTAATAGGAAAAGAGACATAATTAGGGAACTACTTTTTTTTTTTTTTTTTTTTTTTTTTTTTTTTACAGCAGCAGGGAATGCCTTGCTAAATTATTAACTTTTTAGAGCACCTCTATAAAAGGAGGTTTTCTATCGGAAGATAAGGGGGATTTGGCCAGGATTAGTAGTGAGCAGTCTTGTTTGTATGCCTGCACAGATACAGAAAGTGGGGCAGCTGGTAACCAGCAGGCATGTTTTGAGAGCATGCAGACTCTTTGAGCACTTCAACCTTTAGTCTTAGATGCCTCCTTCTGAAGTGCAGGTGGATTATTGTCCCTCTGCTCAGCTCGCTGGCTGCTCCACTGCACTTGTGTGCCTTGTCCTCTAGCAGTCAATTGGTCTTCTCCTTGCTGTGATTCCTCATCTCTGCTAAGTAGATATTCATACTTTTTTTTCATAAAAGTTGTGTCTTTTTCATCATTTTAAGAATCCCTCTGGCCTGCTTCCTCAGGGTTTGATGTGTTCTGTAAACCTAGTGTAATAGCCTGAGTAGTTTCATTGCTGCTTTCCTAGTTCTGGAAAAGAGAGAAAACTGATGTAACTTATGGAATATGGACTGGAAGAGGTTTCCTTGGATGAGACATTTGACCTCCAATGTACGAGTCTGATAATAGACTTGTTGCCAGGCATCAAAAGCAAAGCATGTGTGGGTTTATGTCTTAATGTAAGAGAGCTTACTGAGACAGTGGCATGGGATTTGTGCTTTGAGACGGCTGTTTATCCAGTGCCTGGCACAATACAGTACAACTGGAATTAATGGGAGAGAATGTAGCTATTACTGTATTAGTTTGAATGGCTGTGTACATTCATTATGCACTATATATCTTTTAATTGAAGCACTTCAATTATTTTTGTTGGTTTTAACTTCACAATTTGTGCATTTGCTCACTGAGATCTCCAATTTTATGTAGTGCATAATTGTTCCTGCTATAAAAAGAAAGACTGACTTTTGGACTTCTGGTTTTAGTCAGCTGTATTGCAATGACTTTGTGCCCAAAACAGCTTTGGTTTAGGAGATAAATTATTTGAAGATAACATGATCAGCTAGGATAATTTCATTTTGTATGGTTATAACCTGTTTGCAGGTGGTGGTTTCTTCTGGGTTGGTATTCAGTGTTTGTCTAATTTTAGTTGCTGAACTATCACCACCGAATTACAGAGATGTTGTATTTAAAACCTGAACATAGATTCTTACCTTGAGTTTCTGTTTGTATTAACTATGAGCCTAGTCATGTATAGAAGTGGGGACATACAATCACACAAATTCATTATTTCCAATTAAGTTTTAGATAAACCTTTGAATAGAAGAATGATGTAGCAGCAGTCCTTGAATCCACAAGTAGATACCATATTTTTGTTAATTCTACTTTGTGATGTCTCTGTGAAACTCTGAACAGCTCTCTACTAGTACTCCATAGAGGAATATAATCCCTACTTTCTTTTATATTAAATATACTGCATGTTTTCTTTTTCAACTGGCACCGATACAATGATGAAAGAGGAGATAGTGTAAGATATTTGCAAGCGAGGGAAGCCAAAGCAGCATTACAGATGCCACTAATCCCTCTCATCCCTCACCCCCCAGCCCCCTGCTCTTTTTTTTGAAGTCTTCTCTTTTGTTTGATTGCTCATCCGTGGTCTGGCAATCCAAGGTCTTGATCTTTTACAAACAAAATTAATACAGCCAGATACCGTTAAAGTCTAAGATCAGCCAAGGCTGATCTTCCTGTGGGCTCTCTGACTTTAGATTGTGAAATGTGTTTGACAGCAGTGTCATTTTACTGGAGATATTTGTAGAGCAGGTTATGATGATGAATAGTTTTAAGAAACTCTCTAACCAGCTTTGTTTAAATTAAAATTATAGGAAAAATATCCCATATTTTAAAATAAATTCTTAAAAAGTTCCTTGAAATAGTACTTCCTTTAAACATTTAGACTCTATGATAACTGTGTCTTGTCTGGAGACAGATGATGCCATACATAAAGGCACTTGTTTAACTGAAAATTGGGAGAGATGTGTGTAGTTTGCAATGAAAAGGCCTCTTAGGAGTTAAAAATGAGCCAAAGAGCCAGTGCCACCAAATTTGTCAGGCATGATTTGCCCTTAGTGAAGCCAGGTTGGCTGTCACAAATCACTTCCTTATTTTCTGTGTGTCTTTCCTTAGTTTCCAGGAACTTCTGCTCCATGATCTTGGTGGGCAGAGAAGTGAGACTGGTGGGTTTGTAGTTGCCCAGGTCTTCCTTATTTTGCTTTTTAAAAATGGGCTTATATTCCTCTTTTTCCAACATCACCTGACTTCTGTGACTTCTCAAATGGATCGTGGCTTAGCCACATCCTCTGCCAGTTCACTAAGGAGCTACGGAGGCATCTCATCCAGTCCCATGGACCTGTGCACTTTCAGGCTCCTTAGATGGCCTTGAACCTGGTCTTCTCCTACTGTGGGCAGTGGTTCTTCATTCTCCCAGTCCCTGAATTTGCCTTTCACGATTTGGGTGGTGTGACTGGAGCACTTGTCAGTGAAGATTGAGGCAAGAAAAATCATTGACTGTTTCAGCCTTCCCCATGTCTCTGGTAACCACGTGTCCCTTTTCCTTCAGAGAGGGCCCACCTTTTTCCTAGTCTTCCACCCTCTGTAGGATTCCTTTTTGTGTTTGTGTTCAGGAGTTTCTTGTTCATCTATGCAGGTTTCCTGGCTTTTTGCCTGACTTCCTCTTTGTTGGGATGCATTACTCTTGAGCTTCGAGGAGATGATCCTTGAATATCAACCCATTTTCTTGGGTTTCCATTCAGGGCTTTATCCCATGGTACTCTACTAAGCAGATCCCCAAAATTACTTGAATAGAAGTCAAGGTCTAGCAGTTCATCTGTCTGTTTTATAGTTGATTTTTCTTAAACAAGTTTTATTTGAAAGTAGTAGTTGATTAACCTGTCAGTCCCAAGCTTGAAGTAGCACAAGGGATGTGGTTGGTTATGGGTGACTGTTCTAATTTCCTGTGTCTCCTTTGGTCCATGCTGGAGCTGATGGAATGGGTATTGGTTTTACTTCCATTTTTCTGTCTCCAAGTCTTTCTTTGTGCCTGTGAATGAGCTTGTTTGCTTTGCCAACTCACGGTGTATCAATCAAAGACTTAATCAATGACTTCTTTTACAGGGAATGCAAAGGGCAACTAATGTTACCTACCAAGCTCATCATGTCAGCAGGAATAAGAGAGGCCAAGTGGTAGGAACAAGAAGTGGTTTTCGTGGATGCACCGTCTGGTTAACGGGTACGGCCATGGATTTCTGAGGATCCTTTTGTTTTAGTTACTCTTTTGAAAAGCTACTTAGCTGTAGCTCTTTTTTGCATGCAAAGTTGAATGTTTATGAAATCTAAGACCTTGATGCAATTTTATTGCTATTTTTAGGTAGACTAGCAGGAAATTGCTTTGGGATAAATAGTAACTTAAAAATGTATTTTGTTCAGTGCTCTGGGAGGGTTGTTTTTTGGTACTGTCTGCTACTTCTGGTTGAGTTTTGGAATGTATGGGGCTTTTTGTTTTTCTTGCGTGTGTTGCCTTTTTTTTCTTTCTCTTTGTTTTAACCAATTCTGTCTCTTTGTACCGTCCATTTTATCTATTTTGAAATGAAATGCAACTTTTTTTAAGAGTCTGTACGTGTGGATCTTTTCTGTAAAAGCCTCTTCTCTTTGGATTGTTCTTGTCTCCTTGGTTTGAAATAAAATTTCAACATAAACCTGTGCCATTGGACAGCAATTGTGTATTTAGGCAATGCATACTGGGAGTTATTTTTGAAATCAGCTCTGTGGGGGTTTTTTGTAAATAGAGGTGATAAATACATTCTGGAAGATATTTTTTGTTTTGTAACAGTGAGGGAATTTTTTTGTTTTGTCTTTCAAAGTTTTTGGAAGCTTTAAAATATTTCCCATAAAGTTTTTTTTTTTTAGTTAAAACTGGTAATAAAAAAATATAGCAAAATATGTCATTTAATTGGTTGTAAATCATTTAGAACAGTGCTGCATTGCAACATAAAAAATCTTCACAAAGTATTAGAGAAACTTACTACATTCAGTACAACTGGTTTCCACTAGTGTTACTAAACGTGTGTGAAATGTAAAGCAGTCGTTGATAACAAACTGCTGAGAGCCATTCCAAAGAGATTTGATACAGTGGCTTGCTGTCATGTATTTCTTTGGGAAAAGAATGGAGTCCTTTCTCTCCCTGTTTCCATCACATAGCTCCAGCCTCTCTGTCAATGCTTGAATGATCTGCCTTTCTGTTTCTTCTTTCTGTGGGCTGCCTTTCTGTTTCTTCTGGTAATTCATTAATCTAATTATGAAAAAGGTCATGATAAAAATGTTTTCTCAATTATCTATATGGCAACATTTCCCAGTCAATGTTCTTTTTAAACAAATGTAATCTTAATGCCCAATTTCCTTTTTTTATCAGGAAGAAGGGTGGTGGTAAAATATCAAGAATGTGTGTGGGAAGCTAGGTTATTGAATATGTTTGAGCAGTAATGTGAAAGGGTGAAAAGGACTGTAGGCATTGAAGTAAGCAATAGTAACCATTCTAGAGCTGTGCAAATGTGAGTTTCAAAATTCTGATAGGTGTTAGAATAAAATCTGAAATATTGGTATACTCCAAGATTCTCTCACTTTGTCAGCACTCACGGAGTGGGAGTGTATGGAAAGGTCTTCCAGGGATCACTTTTCATTTTTCAAGGTAACCTTTATTTGAGAGCTCTGTTTTAATGAATGCCCGGTCAGAGGGTCCTAGTAAAGAAAACTGAGGAATGTAACAAAATTATGGAAAAACATTGCTTTCATGTGTAAAATAATATGCAATCTTTAGAGTGTAAGTTATATTAAAGACTTGTCAGCTCCAAGACTGTTTTTAAATTCGTTAATGTATAACCTTAACTTCTGCAATTCATTGCATGTTGGAGACCAAATGATGTGTGAAAAGCTAGAGTGTTTGAGCAAATAGCAAGCTAGATGTGGGGACAGAAAAAGCAAGTCAAAGGCTGCATCAGTGAGAAGCAAATGATGAGGTTGCTGAAATCTTATTTTGGACTGTTGTGCCTATTTTCTATGATGGGGGTGTACTTAATTGCTGCCAAAAGAACACTGTTCTGTTTCCTGCCTTGTGTTCCTTCTCTTGCCTTGCACATGCTGTACTGCTTGCCCAACTCAACACTGAGCTGATTCAACTTGGGAAATCATCACTGAACTTAGCACAGCCTCCCCACACACACACACAAAAGGGAGAAAAAGGGAAAATACCCCATGGGTGTGTGGGGGGGTGAGATTAGCAAACTGAGTTGCCTAATGGGCACCAGAGGAAGCAATGCAATGACTCCTTTTCTTTAAGTTACCCTGAACATCTTAAGCTGTCAAGGTTTCCTTTGCACTTTGTGTTTTCTTAGGAATGGTTGCTATCCTTTGCGATAGATGTCTTGGAAGTAACACCAAGCTGCTTTGTGTGATTTTTTTGTTTTTCTCCATTCTTTGAGAGTTAAAATAAATCTTAATCACACTAATAAAAACATTTTTTTTCACCCAGTTGTGCTACTGTATTTAGACTACCGTTACCCCTTTTTTTTTTTTTTCCTCACTCAAAGGGTAAATGTCATCTTATGAAGATCTGAGTTTGTGCTCCACTTACAAATTGACCTCTTGGTATAAGCAGAAGCATGTGCTCCAGATAAATTGAAATCTAGTCTGGAAAAATTATTTAAATAAATTTCCAAATTAAAGTGAACAGTGGACTTTTTAGGGCCAGCAAAGGTTTGTTGCCAAGGATTCTAAATTAGAACAGAGTTTGATAGTACAATTGCCTTTTCTTGTTGCTATCACATGCTGATTAGTGGAGCATCACTGCTGTGTGTGAGTCTTGAGTGAGTCAGTGGTGTCTAATTCAGTGCTGTCATTCTGCAAGGAGTAAGAGCAGAGTGTGATTTTGGCCTGATTCCATTTCTTTTGTTGACTGAAATTCACTTCAATGTGACATCTTCCTCTTCTCATATAAATGTAACATCATAAATGTGTTTGGTTTCTGAATTAAGTTTGCTCAGGTAGTAATAATTGCCAATAGCACTAGGGAAAGTGGACCATCTCTATAAGCAGCAGCAGCAGCAGAGCTCAAGGTCAAACTCTTACCTGCTTCAAATTGCACAATTAACTTTGTGCCTTTCTCTCTATACCTATTGTCTGTGTACAAGCCACTTGGCTTATATTCCAAGTAAGCTTATCTAAAAGGCATTTCTGCTGATGCCTGTTGCTTTGGAGTTTTCATAATATGCATGTACTACAATTTGACTTAACCTGTTTCTATGCTGATAGCATATTATTACTGAATATTTTAGGTCTATCTGGTGCTGGGAAGACTACAGTGAGCATGGCACTGGAGGAGTATTTAGTATGCCATGGTATTCCATGCTACACATTGGATGGTGACAATATTCGCCAAGGCCTTAATAAGAATCTGGGTTTCACACCAGAAGATAGAGAAGAAAATGTTCGGCGTATTGCTGAAGTTGCTAAATTGTTTGCAGATGCTGGTTTGGTGTGCATTACTAGTTTCATCTCTCCTTATGCTCAGGTAAGTGTGAAAAACCTCTGGATGAAATGTAGGGAAAATGCAAAATACAAAATGTCACTGAGAATTCTAGTTACAGAAATCGCTTTCTGAACTTAGCCAGAATCAAATACTTACTTGCTTTTTTTGGTGAGGTTTGTGCTTTATGGAGGTGATTACTCAAAACAGAAATGCCAATCTTGAATATAAAATGTTTACGTTAGTTCTATAACTGGAACTATCCTTCAGTCCATTAGACAGAATTATTACTCTAATATTACAAACAAGCTCAAATGATGTTCCAAGAAAGACTCTTAAAATTACAATATCTTGTTTGATCCATGTAGATTCCATTACTTTATAAATATGAAGACTAGGTGTACACTGAACCTGAAGACTCAGTTAAATTAGTTTTAAAAGCAATTTTTCCTTTAGTGAATGAACTGTGAGAGCTTTATTTTTACCAGGTGGCTTAAGGGAAAAGTGTTTTAATTGCCTGTAGGTTCTTTTTACTTTATTTCATGTTGTGTATGCAACATGATATTATATAATACTGAAAATTAATTAATTTTCACATTTTAAAAAAAAAAGTGAAATCCACTTTCACATTGTTTTGTGAAGACTGTTTTCATCCATGCATGAGAACCTGGAGGGGAGAGATGAAAAGGTTGTGTGAACACCCAAGTCTCTTGAAGAATGACCCAGGAACTTTAAGCTTAGGTGTTTCATGACATGAGAATGTGTTGTTTCTTTGGTACAAACTTTGGTACAAACTTTGGTACAAACAGTTCTTCTGATAATAATTTGGGGAACTCAAATCCTACAGTAAAACAGAAGTCTCTAGATATGAGGAAAATAACTAATAAACAGTATTTGGTAAGAGAAGATTTTAGTGGATTTTGGAAGGCTTTTTTTTTTCTCTGAATGAAAGCCACCAATATTGTTCCAGTGCTTGGCAAGCCATAAAAATAATACAATAAAAATAAAATAATACAAATAGTACAATATTTTGACTACACAAGTCTTGTCAGTTTAAGGAATGTAGGGAAAACTGGTGCTTGGGAGAGAAGGGTGCTTGTATCAGGAGCAGCAGGTAACACCTCCTCCTGGCTGAACTCAGCTAGGCAGATGTAATTCCTCAGACATATATGTATAGGTAGAGAAAATCCTGCATTCTATTGGCTGGGTTTGGTTCTGTTTTTTTCTAATATATCAAGTTTATTGTAAAATATCTCACATCATCCTGTCAGCTTTTACCATGTGATGTACTGTAGCCAAAGTGATATAGCTTGCAGGGCATCTGTTAATCAAATCACATTTCTTTTTTCAAACTCTGAGAGCTTGCTTACATTGTGCTGTCAGCTTCTTTAAAATGAACTTCAAAGGCAAAACCCAGTAACAATATGTGGGGGCAACCTTTTAGGATTTTTCTTCTGTTTTCTTTCAGGATCGTAATAATGCCAGACGAATTCATGAAGGGGCAAGTTTGCCTTTTTTTGAAGTATTTGTGGATGCTCCATTGCATGTCTGTGAGCAGAGGGATGTTAAAGGACTCTATAAGAAAGCCAGGGCTGGAGAAATTAAAGGTGAACCTAGGTGTAATCACATCTTTCTGCATAAGTGAAACATTGTTGTAATCTGACTCCATGTAAGTGGATGTGCTCAAGTCTGAGTGTACCACCCTTAAAAAGAGCATGGATTCAGGACAGGACTGAGAAGAAAATTGAAATTTACTTCTAACTCATGGAACTGACTAGTTAAATGTGTAGGACCATAAAAGGGTAAAAGTGGCTAACCTCACACAGGAAAAACCTTGAGCACATTAAAGGTTGCAATAGAAACCACGTAATGATGGAGGATTAGTCTGACTCCTTTGTGTGTCCATTGACTAGTTAAAAAAGAGCCTGATTCTTTCTAAAGTCTTTGAAGAACTGCATTGGTTGCTAGTTTCTTCCAAAAAGTTGCTAGTTCCTTCCAAAAAGTAAAGTAAGGCCACTGTCTACCTGTAAAGACCATTAAAAACACTTCCAAAAATACTAACTTTTACTTTTAAATCAGTGTTCTATTCTAGTGCCCATGAACATTATTTCCTGTTCTCACCCTCAGGTCAAGATTTAAGTATAAACTGCAATAAAAAAACCTCAGCTTTGCAATCATACATTGCAAGTATTGTTTCAAGTGCTGTTTTGCTCTGTGTTACATTGTAGTTTGCAGAGGCTGATGATAGCTAGCTCTGTATTTAGTAGCAAAGTAGTTTTTAAAGTAATCACTTTTGGGGGTGGAGTTTGCAGATGCTGTATGAATTCACTGTTAACCACAAGTGATATAAAATTGAAGAAATCTAAGACATTCCATTTGAGTGATATTTGACTATCACTCATACTATTTGCTTGATACTTCTAGTACTACAGAATATTTCGTGTAACACCAGGAATAAATAAAGCTGAACTAAGATTTGTTCAAAATCAAAGCAAGATGGCTTGAGCTGACATGATACAAAGATACAGTTCTGTACAGAATGCTTATTTGTGCCATAGAATATCCCTAGTATTTTTTAATTTTACAAGCCCCATAATGGAATTGTGTTCCTGTAGAAGTGGTAGAGAAGTAAACAGTGCCTGAGTAAGGTACAAGTTGGTGTAGCAGTGGCTGTATCTCATGACCTATCTGATATATGAAGGATGAAAATTAAATGACCTTGCCAGTTCATGAGGCACGTCAGCAACTGTTATCATCTTTTTCTCTGGCAATGGTAATGGGACACTTTCTTCGCCTGCTGTTCCCACTCCTCTGGTAATCAGATCCTTCTAAAGTATACAGGTTTTGGAAAAGATACCAGCCTTCTTTATCACATGGGGTACTGCAGTAATTGATTTTTTTCTTAGTTGAGGAACTAAACTACTAATTTGGAGGGTATTTAAATCTGAACTGAAAAACTGGAGTTCTGCTGTTTGCATTTGCACTTGTGGGGGATGCAGCTGCTCAGTTGTTGAAGCCCAGCTGGTATTCCTGATGGAGATCTGACCTGTAGTGCTTATACTCTTTTCCTTTGGGCTTGATTTTTCCTCCTTGTTTATGCATGAGTGGTTAGAATCTCCATGATTTCAAAGCAGATTGCAAGCTAAGTAGGCCAGAACAAGTGTCGCCGGTGGCTTGTACAGTCTGTGACAGCTATTATAACTATAATAAACACACTCATCGATCTTACATTAGCAGCTACCTTGAGTATATTAGCTAAACTAATGTACTAGGTGTTGAAATGCCTTACTTCAGAGTACTGCTAGGTGGTATTAGTGTAAATGTCCATATATACTGGATGTTCATAATATTTTTTCATCTTTTATTTTTTTTTAAAGAGCAGCAATCAGCTGATAATGAAGGACAGTGGATGGATGACTAACTCTGGGTTGACATGCACAGTTCTTCTGCCGGTGCTCTTTTCTTTATTCACAGTAAAAATCAAATAGCTTCACCAAGAAAAAAAGTGCTATGTATGTACTGCAGAATGCTGAAGTTTGATGCAGTCAGATAGTATGATTAGCAAAGTGTCTGATAAAGAGAAAACCTGCTGACTTCCCTAAGAAATCCTGTATTAAGGAAGCTAAAGCTCCATGTTCTTGCTTGTTGTGTTGGTTTATATATAGAAAACTGTCTGTGAATGGCGTTAAAATGGAGTCATCTTTTGGAAGAAGTCACCTAATATTTTTGTCTTATGTTCTGTAGGTTTTACTGGGATTGACTCTGAGTATGAAAAACCAGAAGCCCCAGAGCTTGTGCTGAAAACAGATTCCTGTGATGTGAATGATTGTATACAACAAGTTGTGGAACTTCTTCAAGAGAGGGTGAGCAGAAATGGAGACATATCTTAGAAACTTTTTTTTTAAGTATTTGTACCTGCAATATGAATGTAAGTACTGGGAAAAACAAAGACAGTTTGAGAGTTAAAGGCTTATGCATCTTTCAGTTCAAACTTTTAAACTTGTCCTATTGCGTGTTTCCTTTTTAAACCTGAACATTGCACAACATTGATCTCCAAGTGAAATAAGATTTGGAAAAGTGGAAAATTAATTTTTATCAATAACAGGAAGGAAGAGAAACCTGTCTCAGTTTTTACAGAACCAACAGTGAATGCTGACTTAAAAATGCTAGCAACCAATTTTAAGAGTCTGAGTTTATGTTGTCTCTGTAGTGTACAAGTGAATATACACTGCAGATGTGAAGAGACAGGTGTGCACTTACACATTATTTGATCTCACTTAAATAGAGGCTGTTATGCTTGTGTCTGCTTTCCCTTGTTTCCACTGTTTTTCTTGCACTAGTAAAAGTGGTCCTGCAATTGTGTAATGAGCAGCTCAGGAAGCTGATCTTCTTGGCATGGCTGAGTTGAGTTTATGGTTCATAGCTTCTGAAAAGGTAGGTCTGTTTCCTTGTTCATGCCTGCAATTTACACCATTCCTTTTGAAGTCTCCGGGCCTTCTCCTTTTGCCTGATAAGTGGATTCAGCTAATTATCCAACCTAAAAAAACCCACCCCCAACAAACCCCACACAGAAAACAAAACAAATAGACAAAAAAACCCCCAAACCCAACACTAAAAGTGAAGGCAGCCAAGAGATGACTTTATCCTCTTGAAACCATACCCCTAGAATTTGCTAATCTTCATGTAGAAGAAATGTGTCTCCTTATATTATCTGTAGTCAGTGGGTAGTGGATGACATTCCAGACAACTATTTATTTTAATTGAGATACTCTTGCAGACAATTACTCACGCTTTTTTATGTGAGTTGGATGCTCTGGAAATTTAGGGTATAGGCAGTAGTTTGAGTAAAGCTCCACCAAGTGTTGAAGTTGATACAAGCAAAAGACCTCATCATGTAGCCAGCATGGAGTTAGTTTTAACCCTCTGTGTAAGTACAGCTCTGGAGAGATTTAGTCTCTTGTATTGAAATTTTCAAGAAAACTGCTCATGGATGACTGGTTGCTCAGAGTTGCTCAGGAGATAAGACAGGGCAGAAAACCATTGGAGAGTTCTAGATTTTTGCCCAAATTCCCATCTGAATATTTTTTTTTAAGTAAAAAGGAGATCTGTGTAGGAGTCCTACCTGTGAGAGGTGGCAGTTCCTGACTGTGAGGGCCCTGTGCCTCCTGCTCAGAACAATTCATTGTGTTTCACAGTTGTGGAAACCAGTGTCACATGTGCCAAGGTAGTGATCCCTGAAGTCTTGCATTGGTATACAGGGCTGACTGCTGGCACCTAGCCCAGTCAGCTTTGTTTAAGGCACATTTAGCAGTTTTTTCCTTTTCTTTGAAGATAACAGTATTGTGAATAGCAAAATATCTTAGTGGTTGCTTAGCTCAATAAGAGACAATGAAATCAAGGCAAGGCTAAATAGGCACGTCTTGGTTTTAGACCATATTAATGCAGTGCTCTCTTGAGAATATAATTTCTGTAGATTTCCTGTAATTTGAACAAAAAAACTTAAAAGAAGGATGAAAAAGGACTTTTTATAAGGGCATTTAGGGATAGGACAAGATTTTAAACTGACAGAAGGTAGTTTAGATTAGATGTTAGGAAGAAATTCCTTACTGTGAGCCTGGTGAGACACTGGAACAAGTTGCCCAGAGAAGCTGTGGATGCCCCATCCCTGGAGGTCTTGAAGGCCAAGTTGGATGGGGCTTTGAGCAACCTGGACTAGTGGAAGGTGTCCCTGCTCATGGCAGGGGGGTTGGAACTAGAGGATCCTTAAGGCCCCTGCCAACCCCAACCATTCTGTGCTTCTATGCTTTCTATGAAATAAATTTTTCAGCATTGTAAAAACATTTGTCAGCATTATGAAAACATGTGCCTGTGCTGCAGATAAGACTGCCTGCAGGCTCTACTGTAAATAACAAGAGCACAGCCAGGAGCTTGGGAAAAGCAGTTTTGCGATTTTATGTGGCACTTGTGAGACCTTGTCTGGATACCTTGTGCAGGTTTGTGCCCTTCTCCCTCACCCAGAAGAAAACAGACATCGGTGTGCTTCTGTGAGTTGTGCAGAAGGTCACACCGAGATGGTCGGAGGCTGGAGGACGTCACTGCACAAGGAGAGGCTGAGGGGAAGTGGATTTGTTCAGCCTGGAGAAGAGAAGGCTGAAGGAGTTCTTGTTGCTCTTTTTATCATCCAAATGAGAGGGTACAGGGAGGACTGATGAAGACTTTTCTTAGAGATGCACAAGGGTAGGACAAGGGGCAGTAGACATGAGGTGAAATATGGGAGATTAAAATTAGACATAGGGGAAAAAAACCTTTCACTGTAAAGATGGTCAATTATTAGAACAAGTTGCTATGAGTGTTTGTGGATGCTCTGTTCTTAGAGATTTTAAATGCTTGATTGGCCAAGATCCTGAGCAGCCTGCTGTAGTGGGACCAGTTTTGTGCTGGAGGCTGGACTGGATGATCTCCAGAGGTAACCAGCATCAGCAAAGAACCTACCACCCCAGTGTGAGGAGGCACATTTCCATAAAGCATCTAGTTTATTTATTTATTATTTTGCCATTTTTTATATGAATGCATTGAGAAATAATAAATATTGAGGAATATTCTGTAACTTGTCCCTTGGTAGAATTAAGCTTTCAGTAAAATTGATGCCTTAGAATGGTCACTAGATGGCTTGCTAGCCTAGCATTTTCCCAATTCCTAAAATTCATGCAGTTTAAAGATGCATGGATTCCTCTTGTTTCAGGTTTTATTGTTTGGTTGTTGTTTTTTTTTTTTTTTTTAAAATCTAAGCTATTTTAAGTACCACTTTCATGTGTGCAAGGGAGTCTAGGTTTACTAATCCTACAAGTTCTCTAAATGTCAGACTCAGTTGCTAGAACTGTCTTCAAGCTGTTTACATTTGTATAATGAAGTAGGTTGTTGACAGAAAGTGCATTGTGAAACCTTTGTTTTGACTATTAGTGGGATACTGAAACCAGGATAATGCTTGAAGAGATCTTTTTAATAGGCACGTGTATTTTAAGCTGGCGATGGTTTGTAAAATTAGGCCGTCCTAGCCTGGTAATGAGCTAGGGTCCAGAGGGAAATCTGTGAAGCAGCATAATGTGCACTCCATCATTATAGTGTTCCTTACAGGAGGCAATGCCTTCATTTGGTTCTGGGCTTGTTGCTGTGGCAGGAGTCTTCTGCAGCTCCCCTGGGCTGTAATGCTGTTGCTCAGGCAGAGAAAACAAAAGGAAGATTTTGCCTAACTTACGATGTAATAAAATCTGCTTCCAAAATGATGTCTGATACGTAATGGACCAAACTTTTCCTTATAAAACACCATTTCTAAGTGCTAGTTTGATTTGTCTTCTTTTGATGTGTCTTTGAGGATATGAATTATGCAGCAGCCAGTGAGACTCATGACGTCTTGTTACTCCCATAGTCATTTTATCTCTCACTTGCCAGCTTCCTACTGCCTTTGTTTTACTTTCCATGGAGGTAGTGCCTAAGGTCTGATAAATGCATTAAAATTCCTGAGCTACCTTTGCAGTTTCTATAAGCATACCTATTTACTCTGGCCTGCATACGCTGGAAAAGTAAAGATAATTTATTCATTGTTGTTTTGGGTCTGTATACACTCTGCTCTAAGGGTGAGCCTTTTTTCTCAAAAATTAAAGCATTACTTTACAAAGGTTTCTCAAACACTGAAAAATGTGTTTTGAAAAGAACAGTCAGCATGTTTTCACTGTTTTTTTGCTGCTGAACTTCACTGGAACATTTGACTGGGTTTTGATATATTACATCATCCTTTGCTGGAGGAGACTCTTTACGGTTTTGTGATGACCTTCTCTTTCTTTTAATTATGTTTTTATCTTTGGGTTAATGTCTTCTAACAAGTTTAAGGTCTTGAGTCTTGAGCAGTGTGGAGTGAGAATATCTTGTTTAATACACATGAGGAAAACTGAATTTTTTTCCAAATAAAAAATTGATATGTTGCTTATAGAGCTAGATTTCAGTTCGTTGAATATATGTGCACAGATGACATCACATTTAAATATTTTAAGAGTTAGTATATAGATGAAAATACAGTGGTATGTCATTAGCTGTAGGAAATACATTTAATTTGTACTTCTGTATTACTTTTCAGTAGAGAAGGAGCTTTATTTTACTTTCATGTTACCATTTCTAATGTATCTTCTATAGTGAATGACTTAAATTCATAAATGCTCAGTCTCTAAATCTTTTTTTTACTTCTTCAGCATGTGTAAAAGCACTGAGTCTTCCTTTCTACTGTAGATAATGTGGGCATTAATAAGTCATAAAAACTTCACTCAATTCAATGGTTAAATATTTACTAGGTAAATGTTATATGGGTTACTTACGGTTTAGAAAAAATCTCTTGTCAGTGTTTCACTTTAGCTAATCTGCTGGCTTGAGTAACTGGCAATATATCATAATCTTGGAACAGTGCTGGCTTCTAAATGGGTAAAAATTGCATAATGAATAGACTCTTGCTACTGTGTAGTGCAACATTAGAATTCTACTTCTTGATGTGTGTTCAGTGCCCAAGAGGCACTCTGAGCAATCATTAAGTTCTGTTTATTCCTTTCATGCAGGACATTGTACCAGTGGATGCGTCTTACGAGGTGAAAGAGCTTTATGTGCCAGAAAACAAGCTACAGTTGGCCAAAACTGATGCTGAGTCTCTGTTAACCTTGGAAATAAATAAGGTATTGTGTGTTCAGGTGTCTCTGCTGCAGTTGAAAGATGGTCTGATCTGTTGTTTAGTGTAAGTAGATGTAGCTGAAATACCTGTACCGGTTACAGAATACAGCTTGATACACTTTTTCCATCTTTCCTTGAGAGAAAGCACAGCACCTGTGTTTTCTTTGTCTACTTACCAGAGATAATTGAATCTTCATAATTTCATGAACAATGTCTGGTATAGTGTTACTTAGTTTATCCCTAGCCTAGAGATAAAATTATTAATTTTCTCCCATGCTTCCCCCACATCCACAGAGTAAACCATGCCTAAAATGTCTTGTATGAGAAATTGCTTTCAGAGAGATTGCTAACTTTTTTTTAGTTTACTTGCAGAAACCATTTTATTTTGACTTGTAATTGCCTAGAAATATGGGGAAAATCAGTTACTGCTTCTTGTTTCTTCCTGTTGGTAGTCTTCAGCTGAACATCAATAACTTTTAATATATGTACCAAACTCAAACAGTTGCAACAGATGATCAGATCTACTTGATTGCTTTTTTTTTTTTTTTCTGATTAGAACATACTCATGCTACTTTTCTAGTTTCCAGCAGAGAGACTGTGGAAAAGCATGGATCAACTTGATCAACCATTTTCTTATTTTGGTTCAATGCATTATTTTTCAACTGAGATCAGTTAGATGAAGCTGCTTCTGGCTATGTTTCTGTTCTACCTCATTCATTTTTCTGAAGAACTAAACCTATACACAGATACAATGCATGAGTTTTTTCACTGGCTTTTTGACAGTATTACTAGAACTTTAAGCTAAGCATTTGATCTAGGAGCTGACTAAGTTCAGAGTTCAACATCTGTAGTGAGTAGACTTTGAAGGATTGGGGTGGCATCCTAAGCACTGAACTAAATAGTTTTAAAAGTGGCCTGGTCTTCTACTAGTAATGAATATTAATACTTCCTTTCACCACATATTACTAATTCCTTTTCACATATGTCTGTGTAAAACTATTCATTGCTTTGTTGAGGAATAAACACTTAAGGTCACCTTTATTAAACTTTGATAGTGTCCCATTCTAAATTGCTCCCTATCTAGAAAACCAGATCATTTCTGCCTCCACCACCAACCAGTGGCTTGTTAAATATCAAACAAGTATATCATGTAAGCTTGGGAAGAAATTGTGTTTTGTACTTGCCTCAGTATAAATTATACAGTGTAATAAAGTTAGTCATGCCCTTTGCAAAAGAGACTTGCACAAGCAAAGGCTGTCCTTGTCAAAAACTTGACCAAGTCTTAGTAACACACATGCAGAAGTAGTAGAGACCACACACTAAGTTGTAGTGTGACTGAGTGCTAAGGAAGGAAATCCTGTGTAAACTGATATCTCATGCTAAAGTAAGTACTAGTCCAGAGAGAATTTAACTTCTGGATTGTCTCACTAGTTTATGAAAAAAATTTATTTCTCATTTGCTTAAAGACTAGACCTCTTAATATTTACACACATAATTCTGATATTTTTTGTGGTAATTGTATGTGTTGTTATTATTTTTTCTTTTTTTTTTCTTTTTAACATCTTTGTTATCTTCTTTTGTTGAATAAAGGCAAGTGGGATTCTCTAATTTTGTTAAGATGAACTTTATGAAGATTCACAAATAAAGTTTGTTGTTGTGTGTTTCTTGGTTTGGATTTTTTTAACACATGGAAATTTGATCCAGTATAAGGACTGGAAAATAGCCAAAAATATGAACAAGTTGTTCTCTTTTCCTTACTTGTAGAAACTTTTAAATTATTTGTGATTAAAAACTGTAGTACTGAGAAATCTTCCATCTGCATTGTCCTGCATTTTAGAATTAAATCATGATCTTTTATGATTAATACCTGATGCCAGTAATTAAGCAGCAACTTTTATCTGCTCTATTTCTTCATTTCTTTACAAGGTGGATATGCAGTGGGTACAAGTGCTAGCAGAAGGTTGGGCAACACCCCTGAATGGCTTTATGAGAGAGAGAGAATACCTCCAGTGCCTTCACTTTGACTGTCTGCTTGATGGTAGGGTAAAACACACCATTTGTAAAACCAACCAAACTAATCCTACTTCTAAAATCCTACTGATGCTTTGCTTTTTACTGGTGGTGTAGTAACACATTATCAGGCTTGTGCACAGCTTGAGGTCTGTGAAAAGAGAATAGAATTTTATAACAATCAGTTTTAAACTTGATGGTTTTATTCTTTTTGTACCTACCATCATATTAGAATTTGAATATTTTGTCTTTTTGCCTTTACAAATTCTTTTTTTTTCCAAATACCTTAATTTTTGAAAGGCGTTTAATTCTAAAATGCACACTTCTAATTTATTTTGAAGAAATTGATCTTAGAATTTGGAATTGCAATTTAATTTCTGTTTATCTCTGTGTACCAAAAGATTTGTTCTGTATTAGTAATGAAGGAAAGGACAACAAATTGACTTGAGTACTGGAGCTGTTGCCAAGTGTGAAATCAGAATATGAGTATGTGGCTTGAGTATGGACAACTGTCACATGTAATTGAATTATTACGACTTAATAATTATCCTGTGATGATGAATGAATGGATTTTATTTTGCATTACCAGTTGGCTAAGAACTTAGTTAAGGTAGTGAATAAGTCATAACATCCTCAGATTTTGGAATTTGATTGCAATCCTCTGTCATTTTCCATTTATTTGTATTTGAAGGCTCTGTTTTACTCCAGCCTTTTTGCTATCTTCATGCTTCCTTTTGCATTACTCTTGTCTTGCTAGAGACCAAATAGCAGAACAAAAAAAAAGTCACTTGTCTTTCAATTCTATGATACAGACATCTGTTGTCCTTCTTATATTTCTTAATTCCCTTTTCTCGAAGTCTCACAGGTGCCATCCTAGACAGCAAAACGCCATCCTGCTATTTTGGAGTATCTAAAGTTTGCAGTCTAATTTTGGACTGCTAGTTTTGTTTTCATTTCATTTGCCTTCTGTACATCCAGCCAGGTGAAAAGTCTTCTGCAGATGACATGCAATGTATTCAGCTGCTAAAATAGCTTGTAGGTCCTAGTTCTGTCCTGTAATTTTCAGTAAATCAGGATTTTTATAAGGCATTTAAGACCTTGTATAGGCGAGTGTTTCAGATATAACAGTATAACAATTTTTTAAACTCCTTCTGCAGTTGTTTTGAGCATCTCATCTATGCTACAAAAACTATGAGTAATGAAAAATAACTTACTGATGGAAACAATTTTCAATCCTAAGCTTGAATAAAATAGTCATGTTCGTCTAGATTTCCTGTTACTGATTTCCTTTTTTTAGATAACTACTACAACACTTATATGTGAAAATCTTTTCAGAAAAATATGATTGCCTTTAAGCTGCTTTGCTACGTGCAGCAATGGCAACCGTTAAGTCAAAACAACATCCTGAAGTTTCCTCCTTGCTTGTTATGTTAGTTCTGGGTCTTAGACCAGCAGTCATTTTGCAGGGCTTTGATTCTGAAGAGAGGGAAATGGTTTATTACCTGCAATACATCTCATCCTTTGGGCTTTAAATGTAGTGCTCATACTGGCTGACTTCTAGGCTATGGAGATCAGTGCAGATGTGTTAATATTATCTGCCTTTAAAGATTAAGTTGTCTGAAAAAGTCACATCCTGACACTGTGCTCATCTGTGATTTAACAGAATTGCTTCACTACCTTACCTCAGTTTCTTACTTGTACAGTGGCTGAAGAGAAATGTAAAAGATATTATATATTTATTGCTGGTCATGGACAAAATTTTAATAAACAACAGGTTTGAGATCTCTTCCTAGTTTGAAATATTTATTTACTTGTTTGCAAAGGAAAAGGTTTGTTTTAAATTATCAATTTTGGGTGTCAAACCACTCTCTGTGACTGCTGCCAAACTCAATTTTATGACCTAGTTGCTTTGAAAATAACTGTGGGCATCAAGACTGAAATTAGGAGGAGATGCACAGCATGCATTTTATGCATTTTGCATTATGAAAGAAGGGGGACCTGTTTTTCTCTTAAACTTTTCATCCAGCTTTATAACTTTTAATTTCCTAAGAAATTTAATTTCCTAACAAAAAATGTATTGCTTAAATAATAGCAAAATTAGCCTTATTTTAGAGTCTTGGCAAATGCCAAAGCCTTCATTAACTTTAAAAGATCCATGACTTTTCTCCTGGAGGCCACCCAAAAGTTTTGCACTCAAGCATATGCTTGTTAGAACCTAAGCCTTTGTAGAAGACTTAGAATGTTTACTCCACTGAGTTTCTCAAATCTCACTGTTGTAGTAAAGAAAAACAGGACTTTCCAGCACCTGGCAGTGAAGTAGGTGCTTAGAAATGAGGACCACACATAACCTTAAAATTCAGCTACATTGGCTTCGTTTTAGAAGTAAAGTAGCTGGTGAACTTTCAGCTGAACAAATGGTGCAGAATGTTTGCCTGACTCAGCAGTTTTTTCTGAAAGGTGAATGCTTGAATCTGAATACAGTTTTAAGTAAACAACAAAAGTCACCTTTTGAAATAGTTGAATTGTGTATGTTAACCACTTGGGTACATTTGCCTGCTCCTATTGCATTGATTTTTTTCTTCGGGGCCATAAGTATGTCTGCTGAGAATATAATTTCCTTTTTACTAATTATCCACTCCAGTAGCAATCTTATCTGATATTTTAGATGATCTATTTTAAAATGTTATTTGTGTATTTCTACTTTCTGTATAGATTCTTGAAAAAGGTATTAATTTGAGATTCCCAAAAAGTAGTGTCCTGACAGTTTAAATATTTGTGTGCAGCTCTAAGTACTTGCTATTTTCAGTCCTGCGTTCACTCTTTCTCAAACCTCAGTTTTTGCTCAATTTTATAGTACACGCTTATGGAAGCGTGAGTTCATTCTAAGAATTGTTTAATCCCTGTTAAAATAAGTGTTTCAACTACCTGTCATGTAATACACTTACAGCCTTAAAAGTAACCTCTTAATTAGGTAGACTTTCATAAGAACATTGATGACTGTTACTAGGATAAAGGGCTTTTTTTTCCCTCTGCAGGGGGAGTTATTAATCTGTCAGTGCCTATAGTGCTAACAGCCACTCAAGAAGACAAAGAAAGGCTCGATGGGTGTACAGCAATTGCGCTGGTGTATGAGGGTTGCCGCGTTGCCATTCTCCGTAATCCTGAGTTCTACGAGCACAGGAAAGAGGAGCGCTGTGCTAGGCAGTGGGGAACAACATGCAAGGAGCATCCCTATATCAAGGTGTGTGTTTAAAAGTTGAAAATCTAGTCCTGTTTGCTGTACTGTTGTAGAGTTGCAAATTACGTGAAGCTCGTGTCTGTGACTGATGTAGTTTGACAAAAAAACTACTTTGAAAATTAATTGAAATATCTGAGCAGAAAGAAAAGTAATTTTTTCTATGCATCTGTTGAATAGTCTGTACTTAGTGTGAAAATCTAATGTCAATATGTACACATGAAATGAATTTAGAATGTACTGTGGTATCTGTGCTACAGAAGAGGGAGCTTTGCCCTCCAGTGTGCCTAGGAAACATATCCGTCTGTGTCACCAGATGGATCATCAAAGCTCCTTAATCAGTGGATATATGCTTTGTGAAGGATAGAAAACTTATTTTCTGCCTGCATGTGGAGCATGTGAGACCTGCCTGCTTTAGATGTTTTTGAAACAGGCCATATTCCTGGAGAGTTCATCATTTAACCCTCTGGGGAGTAATTTCCCACCCATTGTGTTCATTAAGTTTTATTATCTTGGCCTTATGTATATGTCATACTGAAATGTTCTAATTGTAACATACTCATCACGATGCTGTGGTGGCTTATGCAAGCTGATGTGAATGTTGCATCTTAGCTCTGCAGAGCCAAAATATATTTATTTCCCCATTTGTCTTTGAGGTATTTTTTGTTTAAAGGTATGACTTAAAATTAGATGAAGAGAAATCAAAAAAACCTCAAATTATGAGCTTGCTCTTGAAAAGAGAAAGCCTCTGAAATGTTGAAAAAGTATCTGTATGACTTACAGAAGATTTTCAAAGCCCTTGATGTGGTCTATGATGTTGAACATAAGATTACTCCTTTTTTGAAAACTTAGCACAGATTTAATAAATGCTAAGAAAATCTCATGCAGACAAAATTTGAATGACTTGTTACATAGAAGATGAGGAGCTGTGTTCTTACACCTTAGGATGAGGAACTGTGTTCTTGTGCCTGTACTGGGGTGTATAGTGGTAACGTGACACTGCGTGAATTTGGTGGCCCTTCTTTATTAATCAGAAATATTTGGGTACCTGAGAGATTCTGTCGAGCAGAGTTTTCTCATCTTCATATCATTATCACACCTTCCCTGCACCTTGGTAAGATGTCAAAGTATGGCATTTTCTTTGGGAAGGGAATAGTTACTGTGGTGTCATTTAATTCTAGCAGGTCAAAGGAAAAATAAACTGAAAAATTCACACTTAATTTTCACATCTTGGCTTTTGGGTTTAGTATGTAGTATCTTCTGTTATATCAAGATTTATTGTCATTTATAAATTACATAAGGCTTAAAAAATTATCAGAAATGTGTATGAAACTTGAAAGCTTTTTGTGATTCCATCTTCAAAAGAAAATGCATTCTTAGAAATTAAAAATTTCCAAGTAATGTCTATGGCCATTTGTAGAGTATGTTAAGCAGCTTGCCATAATTATTTTTTGATAAAGGGTGAGGTGATATTTAAAGATATAAAAAGAAGTGTAGTGTATCCGAGATCTGTTACTTGGGTTAACTGCTACCATGAGACAAATCCAAAAGCTATTCTACTTCAAAGATTCTGATTTTATTATTAAAGTGGGTGAGTAGTCAATTGGAATTGTTTTGTTTGTTACTTTATTGCTGATGAGAATCTTGTAAATTGCAGAGTGATACTGCAACAGCATTTGCTTTGACCAATAACTAGAAAGTGCAACTTCATTTTATTGATATATTGTAATTAAATTTAAAAATATATACTAATAAAAATATATATGGTAAATAACTAATAAATTGGAATAGACAAGGCTTTCTAGACACTATCTTTGTTTGTCATGCAGTGGTGATTAAGAATATTGGCTATTTGCATTTCTATATATTATCTCAATTTTGAAAGAAAGGCATATGCCCACTGAAGATTTGGGCATCTCTCCTACATCATGGTATAACATGTCTGGACTATGTTCCAGTGAATTTTTTTCATTTTTTTAACACTGATGCTTGACTTACAACTGTCATAATTAACTTGAAACACAGTCCTTGGTAAAGATGTGTCCCCATTGCAATGATCTACATACTCAGGAGAAGCTGATATATAATCCTGACAAGGACTTTCCTTTCCTTTCTTAGATGGTTATGGAGCAAGGGAACTGGCTTGTAGGGGGAGATCTACAGGTCCTTGATCGTATTTATTGGAATGATGGACTTGATCAATACCGTCTCACTCCAGCTGAACTAAGGCAGAAATTCAAGGAAATGAATGCCGGTGAGTAAATTTTCTTGCTTTCTATCTTCCTGCAGAGGCTTATCCAAATGTCTGCTGCCACCACTGAGGCTGGCATTGTTTCAAGGATGAAGATTTTGAATGCTCTGGTAGGTGGCATTCTTTGCTTTTAATAGCAATAATTTTTATAATCTCAGGCATTGCACTGCCTAAATACGTAATCGAAACTGGTAATGCCTGAGGTTCTGAACTTTCTTTCCAAGCTCTGTAGACATGTCAGTAATGCCAGAAAAGATAATGTGCAGTAAAATGTGATTTAAATATCACATTGGGCTAAAACTACAGAAGTATGGTTGAATGTTGAGCTTTCATGCTCTGCTATTTTTTAGTCTGTTCCATGCTGCTTCTGGGGAACAAGACTTATGAAAGTAGTGCAAGTGGACTGGTGCCAAGTTTCTTTTCTGCACAAGAAATAAACCAGTTTTTTTTTTCACAAAAGTAGTTGTGTTAGGCAGATAAGTAAGAGGCTGAGGAATGTCATACAGCAGAGAACAAACATGCTGCTTTCACTGTGGCAGTGACTGGCAGGCAGCTGCACTTGTAAATGTGAGGAGAGAGATTAACATCAAGAACGCAAGCCACAATTGGTCCTCAGCTTCTGTCTTTGTTCTGTGTGGTCACTATGTCCAGGATCTGTAGGTCTGGGATATCAGTCTTGTGGCTAACCCCTACACAAACACATATTTGAGATCTGAAAAAAACCTATTCTCTAGTTTTCATTGGTTCTACATTGGAAAACCTCTCAGTTACAGTGATTTTGCCATCTTGCAGGGTACTTAAGTTCATCTGAATTTGCAGAAGAGAGAAATCCTGGTTGTGTCAGTAATACTCTGGAATAGCAGTTAACCTTGCTTTGTTCTTACCGCACTTAAAATCTACTAAACTAAGGTGAAGGAAACTTAGTAAGGAACATTAAATCCCCTTTTATTAGTTTTGTTCCAAACAGGTCCATTTTTTCTCTTGATGATAAATTGAGCCTTTAAGATAGGTAGCATAGTTTGATCTCCTCTTAGAATATAATATACTTACGCAAGTGAAAAATCCAAATAGAAGATTATAGGTCTTGGAGAAAACAAAGTAATTCTCCAGAAAATTCAGAAGTTAAGGAAGCTGACTGTTTTTTTTTTTTTTTAGTATGGTTGTTTTTTATTAGTTTTGCTAAGTACAGTGATTTTTATTAGTTTGTTAAGTACAGTGATTTTGTAATAATTATTAATAATTTAATGACCTTTGACCACTGCTATTATACTTGTTTAATATAGTTCAGAAGAAAGCATGTACTGAAGGTTTTTCTGTGGTTGTACAACTCCTGATAAAATAACTTGCTCTCCTTACATCTTTTGTCTTGTTTTGTTCTCCACAGATGCGGTCTTCGCATTCCAGTTACGCAACCCGGTGCACAATGGGCACGCTCTTTTAATGCAGGATACTCACAAGCAACTTCTGGAACGTGGCTACCGGCGCCCAGTTTTACTCTTGCACCCCCTTGGGGGCTGGACAAAGGAGGATGATGTTCCTCTTATGTGGCGCATGAAGCAGCACGCTGCAGTACTGGAGGAGGGAATCCTGAATCCAGAAACAACAGTGGTAGCTATATTCCCTTCCCCCATGATGTACGCAGGACCAACTGAGGTAAGTACATCAAGAGTTTAAAGTGAAACAAAACCCTTTGGATAGTGCACTAAAGTATTTTGTGCTATGTCTGATGTTTTAATGATGTTTTTATGTTGTGTTGTTTTAATGGAGAGAGAGGAGACTGATTTCCCTTGGAAAGGGATTATCAAGTCTCTGTCACCAACCAAAACATTCTCTTATGAAGAAACTTCTATATTGGAGGATTTTTCTGGAAAAGGTGGGAGAAAATATTGGGTTTATAGGTTCCTTTCTTTACAGTTAAAAGGATATGATAGTAAATTAATCCTCCCTCCTTTTTTTATGGTCTTTTTCAGAAGGAATTATAAGATCTGTTAACATACCGAATGATTGTCCTGAATGTTAAAATACTTAAGTTTTATGACTCCTAAGCAAAAAAGTTTGTGTGTTGGAGGGCTGTACACATATTAAGAAAAAACCAGTCTGTTTATTTTTTGGCAAACTTAATTCAGAGAGAATTGTTTCAAGGCTTTTGTATGAAATAATTCTTTGGCAACACTTTGTTTAGGAGCCAGGTCTTGGGGTGGAGTCCCTAGAGGTTTGTGGAAAACAGCAGAAAGAATAAATGTTCTCATTTGAGGGCAATTCCTCTAGGGAATATTGATTCTCCATCTCATTCCTTTTTTTTTTTTTTTTTCTCCTTTTTTTTCCCATCCTTGCTCCCCTCCACCTTGAATCACAGGAAGTTCAAGTTCTGACCAGGCTCTGAGGTTCACTCTGGGGTAGATTTTTTCATAGACAGGAGATCTTGCTAGTGAAGTTAAATTAGGCAGATGCCACTTATCTTCTGCTGGCCAGTTGACTGGTCAAATGGAGCTTGCATTGCTTTTCAGACCAGAGAAAAAACTGCAGTCCAGATCTAGTTGAGGCATGAGAGTGAGTTTATGTGGGGAATCTTCTGCTCTTCCTCACAGGCCTTTTGTGAGAATTTACAGACCTCTTCTACCTCATTCTTGTATGCGTGAGGAGGAACAAAATCCACAATCCTTATTCTGAACAGGATAAAATTTTTCTCCTTGCCTATATGGCATTTCTAGTAACCCCAGAGTACAGCCTGACAGTAATGTTTGTTCAAGTAATAAAAGACATTCTTTCTTTAATAATTTTCCATAGGTTATTTTGAAAGTCATTGGTATTAGATCTGTTTTTATAGCACCAGTGCTTTACAGAAGAACAAGCAGCTGGTAATATGGTTATCTACAAGGTGGATGTGTCCTTCCAGTCTGTAAAAATCTTAATGGACAAGTTTCATAAATATCAATTTAGCATTTTTTGTATTTTTAGCATTCTTCATAAGTGCCTTGGAAGAAAAGAAACAGTTCTGTATGGCAAAGGTGTATCAAAATGTGGTGAATTCACTTGCTTAAGAAAGTAAATCTTTTACAAGCATTTGGATGCAGTGTGTACCTAGTCACTGGGTCCTTTGGGTCTTAATGTTCATGCAGACTAAGTGTTAATTGTGCCTTGAACAACATCCTTGCCACGTGTACAAGTTGAAAATGCTGAACATGGGTGATTTTTCTTTCTGAATGTATAGATAGTGCTGAAGCAACTTTCTGAGCACCTACTGTGCAAATAAAATGGGGATAGTATGTTTTAGCTGTAAGTTTGATGGTGATCAACATAATTGGTTCTTTATTATGTTGTGGCTCCATAGTAAAAATCACATCTGATTAAAGAAAACATGGTAGTTACAGAGTGCATGCCCATTTTGAGGGCTGCATTTTTGGAACATTTTCTTCTGTTAATTGTTTTTCCTGTCTCTGTTGTAGGTTCAGTGGCACTGCAGATCACGGATGGTTGCAGGAGCTAACTTCTACATTGTAGGGCGAGATCCAGCAGGGATGCCACACCCTGACACTGGGAAAGATCTATATGAACCAACCCATGGTGCCAAAGTGCTGACAATGGCTCCAGGCCTCCGAGCACTGGAAATTGTACCCTTCAGGGTGGCAGCTTATAATAAAAAAAAGAAGTGCATGGATTATTATGACTCTGATCAGTAAGTTGTATTTTCATTTTAAGAAAATTTTGAGCAATAACTGCCTCTTACCCCTGCCCACATTAAAAAAAAATGTTCATAATTAAATTCATATTGCTCAAATATGGCAGTGTTTAGATGTGGGTTTAGATCAGTGTAGCTTTTAGTCAAGCTTGATTTCAGCATGGTTTGGTTCACAGTGCAACTACCTGATCTAACTGTAGCTGCCACATGAAGGCTTGCCAGGTACTGAGGTTTCTCTCATTCTGGAATGTGGCACAGATTGGTAAATCCAGAGAAAAATATTACTATTTATTAGAATGGTGAGATTAGCTTTCTGCTGCTTTGTCTTTCTAAATAAGCTTCTCAGGTATCAGGTGTGCATCAGATAGGAGGGAAGAGAAACAGTGAGAGTGTACACCATGGAGAAGAAAGTGGACAAGATGGAGTGACAAATAGCTATTTTCTTTGTTACTAATAATGCAAAATTATGCCCTAAGAATATTCTGTGTCCCAGGGTTTTCAGCTTTTTTGAGTTTTTAAAAATCCATTTACAGTTCAATTCACTTTCTGTGTACATGTTCCAATGTTATTTTTCCCTTGTGTGACATAGCAGGATCCAAAACTTAGTGTATGTGTTGCTCTGGTGAGAATGAATGATACTGGGAAGATGACTTGTCATTTTAATTTAATCCTCTTTATTCAGATTATTGAAATGTACTTTGGTTTTCCATGAAACTGCAGTTGAAGTTGGTACTGACATGCAAACTTCTCTGGGCAACCTATTCCAGTGCCTCACCATCTTCACAGGAATGGATTTCTTCCTAATATCTAATCTAAACCTACATTCTTTCAGTTTAAAGTCATTCCTCCTTCTCCTATCGCTACTTGCAAAAAGTCCCTCTGCAGCTCTCTTGTAGCTTTCTTTAGGAACAGGAAGGTGCTATAAGGTCTCCCTGGAGCCTTCTCTTCTACACACTAAACAACTCCAACTCTCTTAGGCTGTCTGCAGAGGAGAGGTGCTCCAGTGCTCTGGTCAAATTTTTGGCCCTCCTCTGGACTCACTCCATCAGATCCATGGACTGTCTATGTTCTGGATGCAGTACTCCAGGTGGGCTGTCACAAGAGTGGAGTAGAGGGGGAGAATCACCTTCCTGGACCTGCTGGTCACGTTTCAATACAGAAAGGTCAAAGTGTTTTATTGGTGTGTCAGTTCTTCATAAATTGGAATAGTAAGGGAGTAGCAGTGTGACAGGCCAGAATTCAGAATATTGATTCTCTGATTATCGATACTGTACTCTTAGCAGGATAGATGTGATTTGGATCAAAGGGAGTAAAATTTCACCTCTGTCATTAGCCAGAGCAAATGATTAAAAAAACCCCAAGCAACTCCTTGAGATTTTTTATGAAAAACTGTGGGAACAGATTTTGCCTTTTGCCGCAGACTGCATCCTGTGCATCCTTTTATCCTTTCACTGTGTCTATGAGGCCTTGGTTTGGGGCACTTTTTCTCCTGTTTCTATAACTGTCGTGGCATAAAGGCCATGCTGCTTCCAATGTGCAGTTCTGCCCTGCTGCTGTCAGGATGTAAGCCCGTTTGTCCTGTCCTTCCCTGGCTATTGTTTGTAGATGGACTGGAGTGTGGCAGCAATCCTCTAGATGGCAATGCGGACACGCGCAGGCTCCCATTACTGCTCCTGCTTGCGAGAGATGGAACACTGTGGTAGGCTCCAGACAGAGTTAGAGCTTGGGTGGGTGCAGCTGGCTGCCTTTCAAGATAGTCTGTGTAATGCTGAAAATGTGGCAGACTCCTGGACCATGTGGTATTTGACTCTGAAAGGAGGATGGCAGGGAAGAGAGGATTGCCTGGAAACACAAGAGGATCAGTACTGGTGGAAGACCCTTGGATGCAGTGTTTGTGGAAATATTTCCTGAGCTCACTGGGTGAAAAACACCACATGAAAATGTGGGGAAGAGGTTTGTATGTGTAGAAGCATTGCTGGGACTTGTTTTAGAAAAGGGTGATTTGGTATCTCTTGCACGTTTCTTAGTTCTTGGAGACTTGACAGCCAACGAGGCAATTCCAGAATTTACATCACTAATGAATGCATGGAAGCTTATGGCAAGGGGGTTTCCCTTGGACTGAGCCGTGTGTCTTAGCTGCTGGGTGTAGTTATCCTTGCCCCATGTGATCATCTATTCTTGCAGGCCTCCTGGACTCCTGTGTTTGGGAAGGTGCTTGTGAGAAGCTGTAATAGACACCATCTGCTACCTCGGGTGTCTCTGTAATTTGGTAGAGTTGCACCCACAGCTGTCTTGGCAGCAAAGACATGCAGATGTTATTGCAGTTGGGCTCCTTGCTGCTATTAGTGAAATACCTTTTGGCTTCTGAGGGAAATCCCAACATGGGGATGGTGGTGGATGAATCTTTGGCTTGTGGTGAGAGGTTACCAAAAGCTTAATCCAGCTGCCAGAAGGATGTCTGAACAGTTGTGGCTGCAGAATTAGCAGTGGCAGAGAGTTGCTTTGCTCAGCTTTTATGAGAAAGGTGTTACACTTGCTGAAAGCATTCCTTGTATGCCTCTGGGGGTGGGTGTTCAGAGCATGGGTCAGCACTGGTCAGCTGCCCACGGTAAGGTGCTGGGCAACTGTGTGAGACCTGGCTGTGGCCAAGCTGCTTATGACCTTGCTGGCAAGCCTGGGAAGCATCAAAAGGCTACACCAGCCCTGCCTCCAAATCAGTACCAAAGGCCCTCACTTCTCTGGTGTGCTGCCTGTGATTCCAAGAGGTTATTGTGCTTAAGGTGGTCTGCTCCCAAAGGTGTTCACACAAGCACAGTTTTGTGGAGTTCATATACAAGTTCAGTTTGTTTCTCACTTCCATTAGTATCCTCCAGAACATGTGCTGCCCTTGGAGTTTCAGTTGAGCCAGTATGTGCTTGGGAACAGTCTGGAGACTGTTGACTTTGTATGTCAGGACCTCATGCTGCGGCTTAACAACGTTGAGCTGCTGTGGTGCTGGGTTAGAACTGAAGTCACTCGGCTCCTGTTAGTAAGGAAAGGCAGAAATATCCTGGTTGCATTCAGGATAACAGAGCATTGTCTGTGAGGAAAGGGGGCAAGGACAGCGTGATGGGAAAGCCTTTCTAACAGCTGCACAGCAACTGTAGTTGCAGGGTGGTGCACAACGCTTAACTTGTATACATTGTTTAAATAAAGTTGCCCTTTAGAATACTAAGATATAGAAACAACCAATGACTTGGAATTATATTTGTATTTTGCCTCATGAAGCCAGCATATTTTTTAATTTGTTTCTTGGACATCTTAGAACTAGGTTTAGCACCTCATGAAACTGAACTCTTGAAACATACTTTTGAAAAAAATGTGTCTAAAACTAAGATCTAGGAAAGGGATTTGAGGAATGCATTTGAAGTGATGTATAGCAGCACAGGTAGAACTAATTTAATTTTATATTCCCTTTGGTCTAAATGAGGATAATAAAAATAAAATTGACATTTTTGCTGTTACTCAAGTCAGGTAGAAAGCCTAATCTAAGTTTCTGTGGGAAGCTTGAGCACTTCCACTTGCATAGAATTCTGAAGTAATGCATATAAAAACTAGTGTGAATATTGTTACAGTCCTTATCAAAGTTTTTACACTGATTTCATAGAATTTTTGATCTATAATTGACTATGTCCAAATGTGTTTTGGAAAAGTTTATAGGAAGAATTCTAGTTATAATGGAGTAATTCAGAATGAATGTCTGACCTGTAAACCATTGGTAGAATGAAGTGTAAAGAAAACAACCAAATAATCAAGAAGCCAACGAATAACACTACTACCGCCCTCCCCAGCCCCTCAAAAAAAAGCTTACCCAGTGCTGAAATCCCTTCAGAAAATCAGTTAGTGTGTTTCTTCAGCCAAAAAGGCCTCAGAAACAGTTACCACAGACAAGTGTAATCTGGGATTGGTGGTTTAATAATAGAAGCTGGTTTTGTGAGCAGAGATTCCCAATTCTTTATGGAAGCTCAGTCCTATAAAATGCAGCCACAGACTACTGCTGAGAAAAAACTCAATTAAGAAAGGAAATTAGTCTAGCAATTAAAAAAGCCACAGCAGTGTCTGGAAATAAATTACTATTTTTTTTTCCTGAAAGAAAACCAAAGAGAACATTTTGGCTAAAGGAAACCCATAAGTAAGGTGACTGGAGCAGATGGTTCATGCTATCTATGAAATGTGAATGAAGCATGGGTATCTGTGAAGAAGAGAGATTTTAACTTAACAGATTTTTTTCCCAGGACCTGTAAAATGGTTGCCATTACTGCTCTAATACTATCAAATACTGCAGGACACCTACTCCAGCTAAGTACATACTGTTCTCAAATTTGTTTGTTTTTTAAAGTGATAGTAAGAGGCTGAGATAAGCACACTTGACTGTTCTCCTTACTTTAGTTATGTGAAATACGGTTTCTCAATTACCATTAGTAGATAATTTAGGATACACTGAAGCACTACATCAGGCCAGGAGACTTAAACCCTCCTGCCAGTTAGAAAGGAATTAGTAAAGGATTTGCTTTGCATGTGTTGATATTAATCACATTATTGTGTTCTAATTTCACAAACCGTTTATTCGTGGCTGGTTGGGATTTGAACCTAGCTGGCACTTGCTGGTTCATTCAGCATCATGGGACATTCATTCCCAAGGCATAATGTAGACTTCCTGTAGGAGTTACGGTGTAAGTCATGACTTGATGCTGCAAAGGCAAGTTTAAATTCAGAGAAAATCCTTCTTAAAAGGGTTCAAGGTTAGAATTGGACCCCAGATAAGGCGGCTGTGAATTGTCCCAGAAATTAGTCTGAAGTTTACCAGCTGAGTAGAACATCACAGTTGTTTTGAAGCCAGACCAGAGTGAATAAGTCATATTTCTGTTTTATTTTGCTCTTGTTCTATTTGTCTAAAAAAAGGGCAAAACTGTGAATTAATGGTCATTACTTTTATCATGAGTCTTGTATTTAAGACCTTGAGAGCACCAGACATTGCCCTCCACAGAGAATGGGAATTCCTAGAAGGTCATTTGCACAGTGCTAAATACCGAAGAGGAGGTCAGGGTTCCCAAGATTATGACTGACTTTCAATGCTCCCAGATGAAAAATCGACTATGTACTGTGGTCTGTATTTAGATTAAATTTGTTGGGAATAATGCTGAAGCAGAAAAACTGTTCTCTTCAGTTACTGTATTAATGTACTGTACTGACACCTCAGAGATGCAGCACAGGAGGGTTCCTGTAGGCCACTGTCAATTACTTCCTACTTGCAAACTAATGAAATCCTTGTTTTGTCACTGGAACTGTAAGGTCTCTGAAATCCCTGTCCTCCATAAGTAAGGAAATTTCACAACGTGTAGTTACGGTTTTTTCAGTACTGTGAGTGTAGTAGAGTTCTAGGATGCTATGCCACAGAGCAAATACCACTCCTCAATGTGAAATGTTTCAAGACTGTTTTTCTGTTGACAAATATTTGTTGTGGTTTTATTTCTCCCTTCTTTTCCTCTTTCTTTTGGAGAGTGCTTTTAATTGCAGTGGTACAAAGTATTGTGTCAGTACCAGTCAAACTCAATTGGCAGTAAAAGGTCAAGTTAATGTTACAAGTATTCAGTAGCATCCAGTGTGGCTGAAAGAAAGCTGATTACTGCAGCTACTGAGTAAAATTTTCAAAGGCATTTAAATCCCATACTCAGAAAAGGCTTGCATTAAGTTTCATTGAGGGTCGTTTCAAATCTGACAAGAATGGAATTTGAATGGCTTTGGCATTTAAATCTTACAGCATCTTTCATGGTCAAATGTTTCCCCGTCTCATGTTCCACTCAAATCCACCTTATATAGAGTAACTCTTAATATCCTCAAAATTCACTCTGAAAAAATTACTTGATGACTCCTTTTACTATCTCCTTCTACTAAAGCAAATTCCTCATACTGATACATTTTATTTCAAAATGCTTGTGGGTCACATCATGCCACAGTGGTGAAAGTACTGATAAGGTTTTTCTCCTTAGCAGGAATCTCAGTTTCTGAAATTTTATTGAAAATTATAAATGCAGTAATTTTTTTAAAGGCAAAAAATACTGTGTTGTTGTGTATATATTGCCAGGGCTCCATTTGAGTCACTTCAGTGAATACTAATTAAAGTTGGGTTGGTTTTTTTTTTATAAAGAAAAGCCCTTTCAAAACAGACATTCAGGATAATGTGAGGACATCATTAGTACTTTTATAACTTTTAATGCTATTTTGGAAACGTTTCTAGAAATGTTATGAGTTGCTGAATGTCCTATATTTCTGAAATGATCCTCACTTACTTGTTTTCTTTCATTTTTTTATCATTTCTGTAGATCTCCTTAGCTTCTTTTCGTGTTTCTCTCTTTCTTGGTATCTCTGATTCTTAGCTGCTTTTTGTGCAGCTAGGGATAAGAAGCAGCTAAAGGAGTTGTATGTCTTATTGAAGCAAACTTCTATGACATATCTAAATGTAGTGGTTTAGTAGCATTACTTCACTTGTAGGGCATGGCAGGAAGTTGACTGTTTTTCTGAAAACGTAAGAAAAAAGGAGGGTAAAGCACCTTTTTTTGTAAAGTGCTCTAACTTTGGCATTGTTACCACAGTGAGGAGAAAACACACATGGAGAAACTTTATAGCACTTGCTTTACTCTTCTCTTTCTGATCATCTGAAGACTTGGTATTTTTTTGACAGAATTAACCAGGCTTGTCACTTCCCCACCTATATTTTATATAAATAGTTCTCTGCAAAGAACTGAAGGTATCTTCAGGCAGTGTTAGTGAACAGCAGACATCTCTCTGCTGAGGAATAAAATTTTCAGATGTTATAAATAGCAGTGCAAATTTTTTCTCCCATGGAACTAGATCAACTTCAAGTTTTCATTTTTATGTAATTTCTATTTTGCAGGACTAAAGCACAGTAGGGGTTTTTTTGCCTTGTGAGTCTTCAGGAACCCACAGTCCCAAATTTAGAGCAACAAGAAAAGAGCATGTATGACAGTGCTGGTGTGTAAATGTATACAGTCCAAATCAAAAAGTTATGGGGCAAGTGTTGTTGTGGAAGGGAACTGTGGAATGCTTTCTGCATCTTGCTGACTTCCATACCCTACTGAGCGTAGACCAACACTTAGAGCCAAGTTCTGCCCTCTGATGTGCACACTTGGCTCTTGTTTCTGGCTAAGGCATGTGCATCTGAGATCAATACTTGGTTTTTATTTCAAACAGACAAGTAAAGAATGAGTAATGCATACATGTTGCAAATTGAGCAAATGGCATAAGTAAAATTGCGTATTTAATTTAGAAATACATAATTTTTTTCCTTTAGAGCATTTGATAGAACTCTGGCATTCTTGTCTAGCTTTTACTGTTTCAGTCCTGTGAGGGGTAATTTAATTTGTGGAGCTTTTGCTGCTTGTGACCATATATCTGAGAAGTTAATAATAATTTAGATTCTTATGTTAACAATGGTAAACAATTGTTCTGTGTTCAATTTTGGGTTTGTCCAATTGAATTTGGTTTTTTAGGGAAAAACATCTTTAGGGGAAGGTAATTTTATTATTCCCTTGATTTTCTCTTTATTTTGAACTGTATATGCCATGTTATTAATATGCATGTGTACTCAGTGTCTTGCAATGGCACAGCTGTGAAGCTTGCCTCTAGATTCTGAGGCTTTTATTTTCTCTCTTCCCCAAACAGTCCCTCACTAAGATTTTGTACAATGTCTTTTTACACATTCTCTAGTGGCACTGAAAGGACCTTTTTGAACCAGCACAGGAACATTCAACCAGCTCATTGGGCTGGTCTCCTGGCCTGGCAAGGCAAGGTGTAAATCAGGATGGCTGCTGTTGCCTTGGCAGAGGGTTCAGACAGTAGGTAGAGTAGATGGTTCTCCTTCAACAGGAGTTCATTTCCTCACAGAGAACAAGCCAGGCTCAATGGAAGCACAGACTGAATTGAGTCCCCAGGGGTTCAGTTGCACCATGCTGCTAAAACCTCAGGAGTTACCAGAGCTGAGTATTAAAGAGGATGTATATTCTTGAGACTTACTGGCGTTGCTGGCCTGGAAATGACAGTTGCTATACAGCATTATACTCCCAAGAAGAAATGTATAAAGTAAGTAGAAGGAATATGAGCAACTTTGCCTGCTTTTAAAGTGTGTTCTTTTTTCCCCCCCTTTGCCTCCACCCCTACTCTCTCAGCCACGGAGACTTTGATTTTATATCGGGGACCCGCATGCGCAAGCTGGCTCGAGAAGGACAAAACCCACCAGAAGGCTTCATGGCTCCGAAGGCTTGGACTGTGCTGACAGAATACTACAAATCCTTGGAGAAGGCTTAGGCCTCTTATTAACTGCAGATCAACCTTTGACGCCTGATTTATTTACGAGAAGGGGACCACACAGTCACCGTTCATGTTGCTTTGTTGTGGTGTCTGTCAGGAAGTTCTCTGAAAACAGACTCTTTCTTCCTAACTTAGCATCATTCTTTGCCTGCCCTTATGGGTTCTATTATGTCCTGGCACCTAACTAGCTGCTGGTTTTAATGTCTTCTCTTTTATTACAGTTAATATTCTTGCAGTAGGATTTTTAACTCTTGTATTTTTTTTATATTTTACTGCCTCTGTCCTGAGTTCTGCAGCTGTTAAATAGATGCAGCTTTTTCATATGTTATTTAAGCTGCTGGGTAGTGTCTGGTTTTAGTAGTTTGTAGGACAAAATGTAACGGTTAGTCTCTCAACTATGGATAGATTATCTAGAAATCAAAAACGTAAAGAATGTTTCAAACCATCTGTAAAAGTGTCCTCATCTTTATCTCATCATTATCATCTCCAGAAGCACTTAAAATTTATTTCTGACTATATGTAATCAAAAAGCAGGAAGTATTTTATGTAGCATAATTAAAATTTTGCTTTCTTTGTTTAATTTTGGAGTTTATTGAGTTGTATGGTGATTCTCTTCTGCTGTGGACCTGTAAAGATGGCCAAGTAATGAATAAAAGAAAATATCTAGTTTTCACTTTGAGTTGTTAACAAATTCACATATTGTTTTTTGTATATGCTTGCTGCCATAGCTTTCAAAAGGGTATGTTTTGTTTCATTTGATGTAACTTGCTGGGTTTTGATTCCAGATATACTTAATCAGCCTACTACAACTTTTTTAAAAGCATGACAGACCAAACGTAAATTCATGTTTAATTATTGCAAGAAAAATAAAGAAAATCCTTAGATTTTGGCATTCCCTGTGGTAAAAATGCTTAGTTCAGTTACTAATTTTCTGTCTATTTTTCAAGGTATCCAAAGAGTAATCTTCTCGTGAGTCAGGTTTGCTTGCTTTGAAGACAAAACACATGTTCCTTTAGGATTCTCCAAAAATCCTGAAGAAACATAAAAAAGGGAAAGTAAAACACTTCTTCAAGTGTAAAGTAACATTGACCTATTGGTATTTTTTTAAACATTTGCAGGTAATCAGTGGAACAGTCACAACCTCTCTTAGCTAGAAACTACCTCATATCCTTGTCACAGGAACTTACTTTTTTTCTTGTTAAACAGTGTCTATAGGAAGAACCGGCTCAAAATTGTTTTTTGAATGTTGATATTGAATGAAGCTTGTGTTCATCTAGATTTTTTGGATGCCAAGAAGGTTGTGATGAGGGGACCTGTGTAATGAATGGCATGAATGCTGCTTGCAGTCTTTGTTTACTTATTCACAGTAGCATTTAAGACAAATTCTTTGAGACTGACCTCCTCTTTTCTTCCTCTGTCTCTGAAGAGATGTAAAATGTATCTTTTAGTGGAATTCTTTCCTCTGATAGACAGTAAGGTGGAATTTGGAAAAAACAAGAGGCTTGTTTATTAGCAAACCACAACACTTACTTGAGACTGTGTTTTAGTAGTGTGAAGTTTATTTCTTCAGAATCACTGAACAGATTTTCTTAAGACTTTGCTTTCTTTTTAGGCTGTATCAATATATAGGGTGTACAAAATCCAGAAGTAAGAGTCCATTCATCTATGTGCCACTGTTTGTGCAAAACTTCAAGTTTAACCATGAAGGTGAACTAGAGTTGTCAGCTGCTAAAATAGGATTTGCTGTTGGAAGTTGCAGTTTGGACTCTGCTGTCAGGTTTAATTCTTTTGCTAGCTGTGATGGAAGATAATAACAATATTTTGACAGGCTAGCGAACACAGGTGAATATCTACAGAAGTTAATGTTTTTAAAATCCTATATGAAGCCTGGAAAACAAATGGGAGTGATGACGTGAATGTGAATCATCCTGTGAAGTTAATTTAGAAGCAGGGATGCCTTCAAGCAAATTAATACAGTGATAACAAGCAGATCTAGTTTTCTAGATGAAACCCATTTTGTTGTTATAGTGCTTCTGCAAAGCGTTTCTTGGAGGGCTCTGTATTCAAGAAGCTGCAGGCTTTTGTGAACTTAAAGCCACAGCATTCCCAGCATAATATTAATTGGGAGCAGGAGCATCTGATCAATTTGTGGGCAGAACTTGCTCTGTACAACAATATTTTCCTGTATCACATGAGTTTTCACTGTAGAGTTCAAATTTTTCCTCCTGTCTGCAGCTGCCATATTTAAGGAAGCCATACTTACAAGAAAGGGCCACCCTACCAAAAATTACTCTTTTTGCCAGTGTCTGTCTTTTCCCTGGCTTCCCTCAGTGGATAGCATTATCAGTTGACAAGCCCTAACATTCTGTTTTTAACAGTAGGTTCAACTTCATTAAGGGTGCTATGGCAGTTGAAGTGCTTCTGAGACAACAGTTGAGTGTCTTCCAGAAGGCAGCAACAGGACTAATGAGGTGAGGGTTGTTGCACCAAACACATGCCTTCCCACACCTGCTCTGGCCCCGAAGAGCAGTGACCTCAGGAACATGTCATGCAACAGAAATAATGTGATCTGTGGATCGCTATGTGATCTCATATGAGGATAGGACCTATCCTCAGGATTACATTTGATAGGATTACATTTGATCAATGTAAGCAGGACCTAACTTTGCAGCTGGAAAAATAAAAAGCTACATTGTCTCAGTTCTTCATTTCGTAAAACAATTTTTTTTTTGTTTTTAACTGGAAAAATACTGGTATGTACATAAATCATGAATCTAAGCTCTTGTATAGATGTGATGTTACAAACAGCAACAAAACCAAACTTCCAGTTGTCTTTCTAAAGGTTGTTTAATGGACAAGAGGAGTTTTACTCTTCATTAAGATGAGAAATGTCAAAAAGCATTCTCCTGCCTCCTATATTCCTCTTCTACGTTGATCTACCTTATAAATAGTAGATCTTACATATAAAGAACCTTATAATGGTTCTTTACATTATAAATGGTTCTTTACCTCCTACTGTTGTACAGGATATTTTATGGCTATTATCCTGTACTTTTTGTACAGTCTCAAGATGATTATTCTCTTCCAGAGGATCATTCTGATGTATTTGGCATGTGATGTATGGAAGTAATAACACTCTTGATCCGTACGGCTGATACAAACACAGTCAGCTTTTCAAATTACAAGATGAATGAGATAGGTGGAGATTACCAAACCCTAATCCTTGGGGTTAAATAGTTGGTACAAATTTACTGCATTTCCTAGGTGAAGTCATTCCTGCAGTACCCTTGAGCAACGTAAGAAAATGGAAGTGTTTTCTAGAAGACCTCATGGCTGAGAATTCATTTTTTTCCTTTGTGAGTTCCTTTATGCCTTTTTTTGACTAATGTGAATATTCAGGGTAACTTTTCAAGTAAGGATCTACATATTGTGATGTAAAAACAGTAGATAAATGCTGAGGATGCTGACTTCTGTCTGATTTTTTTCTTTCCGTTGGGAATCTGAGCATTAGCAACTCAGTAATGCATCAGAGATGCAAAATGGAGAATGCAGAGTAGGTCCCGGGTTGTTTTATAAATGCAGTTTGGAGCTAATCAAGCTTCTACATCTGGAATAAAGCAGTAGAAATCAGGAGGAGGAGGAAATGAGAGGCTGTCCTGGTATAGTGGTTGTGGAAATGGAACAAGGCTACCATGACCTGTGTAGCCAATACTGTAATTTGCCTGAATCTGAGCCCCTCTTGCATTTCATATTTCCTTACTTTTAAAAAGTTTCGTAAGTGGGTCATTCAGAGCATTAAACTTACTGTCTTTTCATGCTAGAAAAAGAATAAAAATTACTTTGAGCATCCTAAATAAATATTAACAGTGTAATCTGGATTCTTCTCCCTTCCTAACACTTTAAAGGTGCTAACCAGTGTATTATGCCCTTTCCCTGTAAATGTTGACAGTTTCAACAAGTGTGTGACTTTCAGCATTCCTTTTGTCTCTAGTTGTGAACCTTTAAGTTTTTGTGCTAGGCATTGTAGGAACACAGAAAAAACCTCTCATCTCTGTTTCCCAGTGAGTCAGAAGATCTGTTACAGCATCTATGGCACCATCTCCAAAAGGGAAAGGAAAGAGAAAGGAAAAACTAATCCTTCACTTCATATGGGAGAATAGATAAGGAAAAAAGAAAATGGAAACTAGATCTTCATTTAACTTTGCATGGATGTCTGTTTATCCTTTGAATGTATGTCTATAGGAGTCAGATTTACTGTGGTGGTAGAACATTTGTAAGAAATGTGTAGAGATGGTATTCTACTCAAACCTGACACAGAATCCCTTCACCATCACCCGTAAAAAGCCGGGGACTTCAGCCTGGAGTGAGTTGGCCAAATTAAACGCTGCAATGAAAGCAACTGATAGCTCAGAATAAGTATTTTGTTTGTGTTTTTGAATTGGTCTTTGAAATTTGCTTACAAAAATTCTTGATTTAAATGCTATTAAAGAGAAAAGTGACTCTGGTTCCACTTTTTTTTCATGCTTAGTTTTTTACAGATGGAGCAGAGGAGCTAGATTGCTAAGGGGAAATTTAAACCCTTCAATGGCCAATTTGATGGATATGAGAGTTCCTTGCCAGCAGCCAAATAAGTGCCAGGTAAACATGTGATTTAAAGGAAGACTGTGCAGAGGTTTCTGCTCATTTGTGTTGTTTTTACCTTGAAGAAAGCCTGAGGGCTGGAATACCAGTGCCTCTTTTAAATTAGCTTTTTCATTCACAAAAAACTTTTTGATTATGAATATAGCTGGATTTTTACTAGGCTTTTGAAGTGTCCATTGAAGGGTTTTTTTGTTTCTCCTGCAAGCTGTGTCTGTTCTTGTGGAATTAATTTTTTTTTTACCTGTATCCCTTTTCATTATTTAGTCTTTATTAAAATCACTTTTTTATTCGCTATAGAGGTTATATATGCTCATGAGCCAGAATCATGCGTTCAGTATTTCCAGAGCTCTTTGCCCTAGAAAGCTCATCTTGATATAATTTTGAAGTTGAGGGGGAAAGGCAACTACATTGAAAGCTAGAAAACACAGCTTTAAAGCCACATCTGGAATTCTTAGAGTGTTAGTGGCTCCAACTTTAAACAGAGAATACAGAGATTTTATATGCCATAAAACTCAAGTAGCCTTGGATTCAGTATAAGAGTAGTCACCCGACCGTCATGTTGAAGTCCATCTACACAATGCTTTGAAGTATGATTGTAGTCAGAGTGATACCTGTCTATGTATAAAAAGAGGACAAAAATCTGTTTCAGTACAAACTTTAGTGGGCTGGAAAAAGTGCCCAAATCTTGCTTTTATCCTCTGTAAGCAAAGCTGTCTTGTCTGTGGAGTCCTACGTTCATCACTCTAAATTTCATCATATGAGAATAATACAAACATTTTGGCCATATCCATTTATTTTCATCTCATAAGAGAAATTATTTAGGCTTTTGTTTTATTAATTTGTTTTCATCAACAGCTTTCTCAAAGACTTAAGTGGAAGCAGAAGAAACTCCTTTACCCTTAAACATTGGGTTCAAATGGGCTGCCTGCTGTAGAATGGAAAACTGCAGTTGATTAGTCAATGGAAGGTTATTTGCAGGATTGTTCATGGGTCATTGAGTTCTGCCTTGTTTATTCATCTATGACCTGTGAAAAACAATATTTTAATGATTTGATTCAATTGTTTCCAGACAATGAAGACAATTATGGGACAAGTTCATGTTTAACTTTCCACTAGGAAAAAGTTTAGTGTTATTACTGCATCCTAGTTTAAATATAAACTGTCTGAAAGATAGTGTTGTAGTTATATGAGCAAAAATTTCCTATCATACTATGTGACAGCAGAGCAATAAACATAGCATCAGAGCCATGATCATAAGTACAGTTCAAAATGCTAAGTATTATTGACACTTCTTCATTAGAGATAGTTATTTATAACTCCTTTGTTCCTAATTTCTTCAAGGAAAAATACTGCTTCTTTCTGAAAATGGAAAATGTGTATTCCTTACTTGGTAGTTAGAGACACTCAGAATAGCAGGGATTCTTCGTCGTTTGTCTGATTTGCTGTGAGTATTTTTAAATACATGGACATTTCTGAGCTCTACCACAAAATGGATTTGTGAAGAACATTTAAGTTTCAAAGTTTTTCTTTGTACATATTCTTGGCTATTTTGCTTATTGTAGTTTGATCATTTTCCCTTCTGTACAAAGAAGTTGTCTTGTAAACATCAATCTCATGTAGAGATTGGTGAATTTTCATCAACTATTAAAACAACTCTAGCTCTTCTCTTTTTCATATTAGCCTTTGGTTCAGGGATTTATTCGTGTTGTGAGGATTTCTTGTCAAATACTTTATGGACTGGAGAAAAGCGTATTTAAAGACAGTGATTTGGTGGTGGAGAATTCCAGGATAACCTTATTCAAGCACTGACAATAAAAACCCACATCTTGTAATATGTGGTTTGCCAGCTGGCAACCCCACACAGCTGCTCACTCACTCCCACCACGTCTGGATGCAGGAGAGAATCAGAAGGGTAAAAGTGAGAAAATTCATGTGTTGAGATAGAGACAGTTTAATAGCTAAGGCAAAAGCCACACACAAGCAAAGCAAACAAGGAATTCATTCACCACTTCTTATGGGCAGGCAGGTGTTCAGCCATCCCCAGGAAAGCAGGACTTCAGCCTGTGTAATGGGTTCTTGGGAAGAAAAATGCCATCACTGCTAAACCTCCTTCCTTTTTCTTCCCCCAGCTTTTTATGCTAAGCATGCTGCCATATGGTATGGGATATTCGTTGGATCAGTTGGAGTCAGCTGTCCTAGCTGTGTCTGCTCACAGATTTTTGTGCACCCCCAACCTCCCTGCTGGTGGGGTGATGTGAGAGGCAGAAAAGACTTTAACATTGTATGCACTGCTCAGCAAAATAAGTAACAGATCTCTCTTATCAGAACTGTTTCAGCACAAATCCAAACATGGCCTCATACTAGCCACAGTGAAGAAAATTACCTCTGCGCCAGCCAAAACCAGCACAACTTCAAAAGAATATTGTGCCCTTTCCCTAATCACAATTACAGTTCAAATGCAAATTTAAAGCAGCATGTTCTGCCTAAAAGATGTGCAGAACCAAATAGGAACCTAGATTGGTTTTGGTTGAAACCCCCTGCCATGAGCAGGAACACCACCCATGACATCAGGTTGCTCAAAGTCCCATCCAACCTGACCTTGAGCACTTGCAGGGATGGGGCATCCACAGCTTCTCTGGGCAATCTGTGCCAAATTCTTCCCCACCCTCACAGTGAAGAACTTCTTCCTGACATCTAATCTATATATTTTCTTTTTTGGTTTTAAACCATGGTCATGTAAAAAATCACTTTCCCTATTTGAAGTCCCTTTCAAATGCTGAGAGGCCACAAAAAGGTCTCCTTGTTCTCCAGACTCAACAACCCCAATTCTTTCAGCCTGTCTGCAGAGGAGATGTGCTCCAGTCCTCTGATCATTTTGGTGGCCCTCCTCTGGACTTGTTCCAAGGGGTCCACATCTTTCTTGTGCTGGGTCCCTCAGACCTAGATGCAGTACTCCAGGGCAGAGTACAGGGGGAGGATCACCTCACTCGACAAGCTGGCTTCACTTCTTGTATTGCAGCCCAGGACACAGTTGGCTTTGGCTTTCTGGGCTGTGAGCACACTGTTAGTTCATGTCCAGCTTGTCATCCACCAGAATCCCCAAGTCCTTCTCCACAGGACTGCTCTCGATGAGTTCTTCTCCCCGTCTTGACTCATGTCTGGGATTGCCCCAACCCAGGTACAGCATTTTGCACTTGGACTTGTTGAACCTCATGTGTTTGTCGTGGGCCCACTTCTACAGCTTGTCCATGTGCCCCTGGACAGCATCCTGTCCTTCTGTTGTGTTAGCTGCACTGCTCAGTTCCTGTCATCTACAAACTTGCTGAGGGTACCCTCGATCTCCCTGTGTCATTGATAAAGATATTACATAGCACCAAACGCAAGACCGCTGAGGGACACCACTCATTACCGGCCTCCATGTGGATATAGAGCCATTGAGCACCACATGAATGAATGTTCTTCAGTCAGTAGTTTTCTGGGGGAAAAAAACAGCTCCCTTTTCACATTTTTAATGTGCTTGAAAAATTAAACATAAATGTCCTGATTTATGCAAGTGTCCCCCCTTGACAGGGGACCAATGTATTTTCTCTCTCTTATACAGCAATTTGCATTGTCTTCAGTTTGAGAATTTGCTGAACGAGAGTTGTCAAGGAACTGAAAATCCTGGTCTATCTAGACCAATCCTACACTGGACAGTTTCAAACAAGCAAGCTCATGTTTTCATTTAGATGTAAATAATTGACTTTTTTCACCTGTATGCAAGAATTCCTCATTTGAGATTTTCCTATGTAACCATGTAAATAATGAAAGAAAATTCATCTCTCTATGCACTCTTGGTTTGATTCTTATCCTACATGTCTGTGGACCTTGAAGCTAGTGCTAGGGAAGCAGGTTCTTTTCCATGTTGACTTTAACCATGGAAGACATCTTCGATGTTCATCAGTGTGAACTTGAAGTAAGATCTCTCTGCCTGTGGAGAAATGAATTTGACTGTATTGAGAGCCTCCTGAGCTTCTCTCTTTCAGTCTGTGACAGAATGTTGGACTACATAGAACTTTTATTTTGACAGAAAAGGAGTAAGCCACTATTTTAAAAAAATGTGACACAGTTGGGTTTTCCAAAGAAACAGACTTATCTTAACAAGCCAAATAAAGACAAAAATGCGGCTTACAAAATGATCAGTACAAATTAAAGAAGGTCTGCCCACTAAAACCCAGAGTTTTGTGACTGTGTATACTCCCCAGGGAGACTACTACTAATGTCAAGAATTCCAGCGTTGAAGAGGATTTTTTTGCAGTATGAATTTATTATGATTTCATGATTCCTGTGGAATTTTCAATGTCTGCTCTGTCTCCGCGTGCAGTTTTAATAAAACATCGTACATTCACAGGATATTGTAACAGCGTACATTCTCTTGAATATTTTTCTTCCTTTTCTCATAAGATACTATCATTGTTTCAGGCTGAAAATTCTCTCGGCTTGGATGTTCCGAGGGAAACATCGCAGTTTAAAAGGGAACTCGTGCAGTTTACGGTTTCTTTAGTCAGCTGTGCAAACTGAGAGAAGGGACTGGAGAGTGTTCTGTGACAGTGGAGTTTCTGATGTTGGTCAGGGTCAATATAAAAGCAGCATACAGTCTTTTTTTGTTTGTTTTGTTTGCAGACTATTACAGATGTGTAGGGGTTTTTTTTGTTTGGTTGGGGGTTTTTGTTTGTTTTAGTAAACATTAGTCAGCCTGTCATCTTTTAATGGTAGTCTGTGAGCCTTTCTTGGGAAGCACAGCTCACAAGTTTAAACCCATTGCCATAGAAGAACAATTAACAAGTTTTCATTAATTTTGTCTGTATAAAATTGCAAAGTACAGATGCATTCAAATAAACAAGAATAAATAAAAGAAAAAAATTAAGTAGGCACTATTTTAGGGGTTAGCATGTTCCTCTTTAGGCCAAACTCCATTTTACATCTGCCACATACAAGAAAGTTGCTGGTATATATTGGCTTTTTGGGTTTGCACAAATGCAGCTAAGGACCCAGTGGAAGCTAAGACAGCAGCTCTGAACCCACCAAGCCTTAGCAAACATCTGAAGGAAAGATAACTCTTGCTCTTCAGTTAAAGAAGTGGAGTAAAGTGGAACTTAGACCCTGAGCTCTGGGGTTGGATCTCTTGTACACTATATACCAAGTTGAAGCCAGGGCAAATACCACTATTTCTCATAGGATGTTCATCTAGAATACTCTTGTCTACACAATAAGTTGAGCTTTGTCTGAGTAAAAAGAAATCATAAAGAGTATTAGTGTTCTTCTGTTTGCTTTTACTTTGGAAAAGCAAGCATTGTCTGCCATGTGGTTGTACCTTAACCTTGGCTACTTTGAGATTATTGGTCTTGGACCTGATGGCCTTGACCTTTCATACTCTGGGTTTACCTGGACTGTAGCTATCACCGTGGGGCTCCAGGAGCTGGTTGTCTTTGGGCTCAACTGCTTCCTAACTGTGGCAGATGCTGAATCTCTCACAGCCAGAATTTGTGGGTTTTCTGAGCATGCTTTTCAGTGAGCTTTGCTATTTTTATTATTTCTGGAGCATGTTTTTGTGGTCTGTGGTTTTGAGCATGTGGTTTCCCCCTCTCCCTTGTCATATATGTGGAGCTGAAAACAAGTTACTGTTGTATAAACCAAAGTGTCCTAGTTCACCATCTCTCTTCTGCTGCTGCTTTTTATGTCACAGTTTCCAGTCAACAACCAACTTGCTGAGAAACAGCAAATGCATACAGTATCCAACAACAGCTCAAATACCGGTGTGTCACCAATGCTGTTAAAGTTACAAATACAAAATACAGTGTCATAGGAGCTACTGTAAAGAAAGATATTTCCCTCCCAAACAAACCCAGTAAACCTTTGTTTCTTCACAAGAGCTGTGAAGGTTGAAACAGCTTCAGCTCCAGGTATCCTGGGATATTTCCATACTTGGCAGAAACTGCTCTTCACATGTAGCTACGTAGTAAATGCAGTGCTTGTGACTGCTCTAATTCCATTGCTTCTAACTCTAGTTATAAAAGCTTCTATCTGTGGAACACCAAGTGGCAATACACAGGTGAAGCCTGCTGAAGGAACTTGTGCTGGATCTGGAAGCAGAACACCGCATTTATTTGTAGGTTTTTTATTCTTGCCATGTTAGGTTCATTTTGTTGGTACAAAAATCAGAATGGTTTCTCCTCAAAAATGAGGAAACACAGTACAAGCTCAAGCGACCAGAAGCAGCTGAATTGAAGAAAGTGAGGAGCTCTGGATTACCTTTTTCTTTTAATGTCTCTAAATAATACAAACTTCATCTTTTGACCTCATCTCTACATTGTTCTGTATTTTGTTCTCTCTAATACTTCCCTGATGAGCAACATAGATCAAAGAGATTAAAACTTGTTTGCTACTAATCTGACATAAAGGCCACAATTCCTCAGTATTTCAAGGTAAAATGATAAATAATCATGGTAATGAGGAAAGTCTTTTTGTTTGCAATATGACATAATTAAGCTGCATCTGGTAGCACTTCATTTGCAGAGTGTTCACAGAATTGTTTAAGCATCATCTGTGGTACTGATGCACAACGTTGGAAGTAGTCAAAAATACTTTATTTTTTACAGGCTTCATTGGAAACAAAGCACAAAAGAAAAGCCCACTCTTTTCCAAGCAGAAACATGCCAATCCTGCAGTGAGTGCAAGGGATGGGAGAACATAAAAATTTCAAATCAACACAGACAAAATACTAAAGGAATTTAGTGTTTTCATTTATATTGGTGTTAATCAGATTTCTTTATTAAAGAGCTGATTGCATAAAAGCTGAAAGATTGTGTGTTCAAAGAACTGCACCATTTTTGTTTTTAAACTGATTTTCAGTTATCCAAGAGCTGCTAAATTTGTTTTAATTAATAACACTTTTAAAATGTAGGAGGACAGAAAAGTGCACTTGTAAAGTGATAAGTTTCTTAATGTTTCAGATTTTTCCTTTGTCTCTGGTACCATGACTGTTTTCAACCCAGGCTGAATATATAACACTTAATCTGCACATTCATGGTTATTACACATGAGCATATCTCTGGGCTCTGTCAGAGCCTCTCTGTGGGCCTGTTGACCTTGCATTGATTAGAAGATGTCACTCCCAATGGGCTAACAGCAGATCTGCCCTTAGCACTCATGCTCTGGGATTAATTTAATGGGTGAAGTGCAAAATGCTACGTAGATTTCTGTGAAAACAGGCTACTATGGGAACAGCTGTTTAAGCATGTTCTTGCCTTGGTAGACTTTCAAGCCATTTGGACTTTCTTTCTGTGGCAGTCAGTGCTGGCAGATGCCCTCTTATGTTCCGAAGTGAATCTTGTCCCTGGAAAAGTAATTTTGTAAGTGCAAAGAAAGGGCATTGTGGTTTCACTGCAGGAGTCAGTACCTGATCTTTTCCTGACCCTGCTGAACAGGCCTTGTCATCTTGTATATTAGACTGACTTAATTGGAAGATTTAAATATTGTTGAAAACTTAGTGGTTGCTGAGGGATTTCTTTTTCCCTTTCTGTCTTAGTTTGTAAAATTGAACATTCTCTGTAAATACATGTAGAAGAATAAAAACCTTCCCTTTGCAGAGTTCTGCTGAATAAGCAGGACTGTATCAGTCTTCTTCAAAATTAAATACCAGTCAGACCTGCTGTTCATATGTGACATGCTTATTTGCATTTGCTCTGATCTTTTGCCCAAATAAAAAAGCAGGAACTGAGTAGGATTTAATTATGGGCTTATTTAAACTTTGTTTTATGGAGACAGTCATGGAGTGTCATATGTATCTGAGCAGAACTTTTGAAACATGGTCCTTTCGGCTCTCCATTTTATCTTAAGAAGGAGATATCTGATGTATGTTTTTTTGGTGTTTTTTTTCATTTCCTTCTGACAGAAGCATACATTTAGTGTGATGATATTAGGGTACTTCTATCATAAAGAAAATATTGAATTAAATTAATTTTTTTTTTCACATTGTAAGTCCTAAACAAAAAAATTGCATTTTAGTTTGTAGGGTATGTAGTTTTATAGGGTTCTATTTCATCAAAGCATGAGGGGCATAATATTAGACTAGATTAATCTTTCTGAAGTTTGATAGGGCTTTTCATTGCTTCTCAGAAGAACTTGCCAAATCTAACTTCTGTCAATTTTGGCTTATTGGTTTCTCTGGATTTCTTCTAAATTACAGTCATCACCCATGAACCAAACTATTTCACTTGTGGCTTAACCATTTCAATTAACATTAAAACCAGACATAAGTATTCAGCCATTTTTAGGAGCAATTTATTTTTCAAACTAAGTTTGCATTACTTTTTTCATGTTGTAATGTTTTTCTCATTTACTAGAAATGTGTGCTAGATATGCTGGTCTGTTTCCACAGGACAAGATGCCTGATGGGTGAGCAAGGTGTACTAAGTATGATGAAATCATGTTACTAGATGAGTTTTATCCTAATTTATGCTCAAAAGGTGAGTTTGTAACTGATGCTTTTTGGCTTGCAGATTCGGTTCTGTAGAGTTATAGTGCTAGGTGTTATTTAGTAGGAATCACATAATGAGAAATACTAGAGAGCTTCTTTTAAAACAAAAGCTCTGCCTGTAATAATTTTTTTATATGAAGTGACAAGTAAGTGGCATATTTTTTTCCTTCAATGTTGTTCACATTCAAGAAATACCAAGGTATTTTTAAGTGTTTGTGTATACATGTAGAGAGATAGAGAGAGAGAGACAGAGATGGGAAAAGAGAGAGTGTCTTAACCACAACATATGTTTTTCTGGAGATTCATCTGTTTTCTTCAGTGTCAAAGCCACTTGATTGTCCCTGTTGGGATTGCAGGCTAATACAGCTATGGAAGAATGAGCTGGATGCCATATTGCTTAATCAGCCAAGTGGTTGGTTAGTCTAGTTATTTTGTACAGAGGACAGATTTGTGCCTCTGGCAGAAACAATATAACATGAATTTTCAGATCCTGTCATTCTTTGCTAACAGTTGGAAAAAAGATATTTGCTAGACAACTAAGCTTGGAGTATTGCAAACCAGTAGTATGAAAATCAGTGAGGGAGGGCAAACAGTATCTTTTCTAGGGTTGGAAAGTTTCTTGGATATTAAAGAATTATGTAGAATATTATTTTAAGCACTTTCAGGTTCCTCACTTAGGTTGTCAAAGTTACCTTGACAAACCTCTTAGGCCTTTTAATATGGCCACTAGAGAGCAAAGTCAACATTTGACACATAAGGGAAAATTTTTAGAATTCCAGATAGCATTATCCCTGCTCAGAGAAACACACTCAATGTGGTTTTGCAATAGTTTGTTTTAACTTCATGGTGCATGTACAATGGCACAGAGAGAATAGATATCACTGAGAAAAATTTTCCTGCTAAGGCTAAGGCAGAAGTAAAAAACTTCCACCACTATTAGGTTTGATTATTGTTCAGGATTTCATAAAGGCTTCAAGCAAAGCTCTTAACACTTTTTTCTCTTCTATATAGAGTAGAAGAATCCTGGTTTGAATTAGCTTGATATTCACTGAGAGTATAGTAAGGAAAATACATACAGTTAACTTTCATTTAATAATTTTTTATAATTCAGTTCGGTGTCATTTAAAGAGATTAATTCTAGTCTATAACACAGAGGAGTTCTGCAGGAATTTATCCACTGAAAGGGTTGTCAAGCAGTGGAATGGCTGCCTGGAGAAGTAGTGGAGTCACCATTCCTGGAAGTGTTTGATAAACAACTGGACATGGCACTTAGCCCTATGGTTCAATTGACATGGTGGTGTTCAGTCAAAGGTGGACTCCATGATCTTGGAGGTCTTTTCCAACCTTAATCATTCGATGACTCTATAATTAACTTTTCGAGTAAGTACAACTTTGTCCCATGCTTAGGAATGGAAAATCTTGAAGACATTATGTCCCAGATGATACAAGGGTTTTCTGCATGTCAAGTTTTTTAATTAAGTTGCAGCACAAATGAATGCTCAAGATTTCATAGGGCTGGATTGTCCTTTTCTCCTATGCTAGAGATTATGTTGGCTATATTAATGGGAAATGCTTTATACCTGGAAGTAGTAGGAAAGGAGGAAATGGGAGACTGATGAATATGTGCCTTTGTGCATACAAGATAAAAGCCTGTTCTATTCTTACATAATATAAACATCATGAATTGAAAATATCTAGTAAATTAAATGGAAGATCATCATGAAAAGAAATGTAGAAAATTCTGTGAAAAAGAAATCAATATATTTTTCAGAAATTAATTTATCTTAGGATCCTGATAGTACCTCTGAATAAACCCATCCATGGCATTTCCCTCATCTTTTGTTGTTACTCTTCTGTCAATCACATCTGCCTCTCTAATTTGATCTTCTTGTATTTTGTTCTGATGTGTTCCTATGATTCTGTGTTCAGGACTATTGTGCATAAGAGGTACAAAGCTTTTTATTTTGCACAAACTTATTATGAGCCAAAGTAAAGCATTCTGCACTTGATTATGTGCTAGCATTTAATGCCCTTGATGTCATTTAATGCTTTAGACTATTAAAACCTGTGCTTTGCATACATTATTTTTGCAACTATCTCATCTATTTTAATTTTTGTCTATGTGTTAAACTTTGGTATTAGATAATCTCAGAGTCAACCTTATCTGTTTAGCAATGGTGGCGACAGAATACTTTTGGAACCAAAGTGTTGCATGAAAAATGGTTGTTAGAAGGAAGCCTATGCTTTTTTATCTTTAAGTGCAATGGTAAAAGCTACCCCTGGACAGAAGGCTAGTAAAGGCTTGCTCACCACTCGAGCTGAAAACACACACTAAAGGAAGCGGGTGTTGCTCTTCTGACTTCATAGGAGCATTACAAACAGACATTTTTGGATTTGGCTCAGAAACTTGTAGTGATGTGAGTTCTTGAAGGTTCAAGTGGAGAACAGGCCTTTTAGCCTGGCCTTTGCATAAGAGATTCATATACTCTGGGTATATGGATTATCCTACATAAAAGGTCTTCATCAGTTTTTACCATATGGTTAAAACATATATGCATATTTTTGCTGTTACATCCAGGCACTGTGAGGCAGCTGGTATTAATCAATAAAAATAGCCAGCAAAATCCTGGCATGTGGTTGCTTGAAGGAACAGTTTATAGCCAAGGGTCTTGTAGATTACTAGAAAGGAGAAAAAAGGAACAACCCCAAACACATGACCTCTGAAAGTATGTATGAACTCTAAGTTTCATCTGCATTTTGGGCACCTGTATTGCTCAAGGCAACAGAATATGGAACTGATTAAAAGATATTAATTCTATTTCTATTGCTGAAAATTACAGGAAAGGCAATTGAGGAGGTGGTGTTTTGGGTTTCTTTTTTAAACACCATTGCTGTAGTTTGTCTTTTAGCTGATATCAGTATCAAGACATTTGTAGCTTCATGAAGAGCTTGGGAAAGATACATTTCTCTGAATAAATGAAATATAACTTACAAGGTGGGCCTTGTAATGCAAAACTGTGAGTTCTAATAATTTATTTCATAACCCTGGTTTAGATTTTTGTCTTCTAAAAAATAAAGCTGATCTTCCTTCTCCACAGAACAATGACAAAATGGAAGGTTCTTATGTTTTGGAAAATGACTCTTTGGTAGTCCTTAGCCTGTCATAATTGGTATTTACCAAGCTCATTGAGGCTCATCTTATGGGTTTATCCTGTTGGAATTTTTTTTTCTGTTTGGTTTTTTGCCTCATAAGGACTGTGGTTCAAATAGTGGGATGATCAATACAGTGTGCAAATTGCTAATTTTGGTGTGAACACTAAAAGCTATTATTGTGTTGTAGTGAGAAAAATGTTGCAACTTTATTTGCAGTGTGACTATATTGGCAGCTGCAGTTCTTAATTGCCATAAAAAGGCACCAGGAGCAGTTACCACTGCTACATCCCTACTGGATGGGGCATGGGATTCTGTTGTTCCACAGAACCATGAAGATTGATTGGCATTAGATGCTATCATAGGTTAACACGGGAGACGAAAAAAAAATTCAAAATAAGATCAAAATAAGTTTGAAACAGGCATTTTATGGAAATAGATTTTAAATGTTCCTTCATTCATTCAGTTCATTCAAAAAGAAACTGAGTAATGCCCAAGTTATGTTAAAGATGGGAAGGAACAGAGATCCTGATCTAGAGAGAAACACAGCATCAACATTGGTCAAAACTGGTCAAAGAAATTAAAATGAGAAATAGGCATGTATTTTTGTAGCTAGCATGATTATGAGTTGAAACAGATTATCTAGAGATATGATTGGGTTTTTTTCTCTTTTTTCATAAAAAGGCCACAAGCCTTTGAAAGGTGCTTTAGACAAAACAAGGTGTGATGTAGGAGAATCCAGGTGAAATACTGCAGGTAAGAGGAGGAGCTACACAATGGCATACAGCTGATCCACAGGAAGGCCTCTACAGAAAATATTCCTTCTATTATCATTTGTCCTGCATGAGAAGTTCCCAGGTTGCATTTGTCATTCTGACTGCAGTGACAAAGGAACAAGACTTGCAGCAACATCGAGATGAGACCAAATATTTCTTCCCTATAAGGGGAAGAAGAGGGGAACATAAGCAGGATACTGATGTAAAAAGTGGAACAACTTATTTCCTGATTATGCATCTATGAACTCCAGAAAAGCCAACAGGGGTAAATGCCTGGTGGTTTTGTGGCTTCATTACAGGAAAACTCTTGGAATATGGAAATCATAAACAGCAGGAAGGCAGACAATTCTAGTGAGAACACATTTCACAGTTAAAACTGCTAAACTGTGTTTTAGCTCTTTTTCTTTCAAAAGATAATGCTGCTTAACATTGTTAAGTTTGAATTTTTGTTACCCACCGTTGTTGGTAATGGCTTGTTAGATGTTTGAAAATGTGCATATTATTAAAGAGTAATATCCGTTCTACATTTCTGTTTGGCAAGTGTGAAATGCACATGTATGGATGGTTCTAATGCACTGCTTTGGCTTTCTGTTTGAAAGCTACCACCTGTATTTTTTGCCAATTTCCAGTGACTATTGTCAGCAACCATTTGCTGTGAATATCGGAGGAAGAAGAGAACCTAGGAGAGGCATACTTTGATTTTTCAGCAAGAAATGTATGAAAGTGGAGGGTAATTCTAGGCTGGATGTTTACCTAATCCTAACAGAAAATGAAATTGCTAACAAACAAAAAAAAACAACACAAAAAGCCTTTAGGAAAATTAATCTTTCCTGTAACAAATTATGAATACAAGCCTTGAACAAAAAATTCAAGTTCACTGTAGTTTCTAGAGATGGAGATAAATGTCTGTGGTAGTGAGGTACTTTAAAACCTCTTATAACAAAAGTGTTTGTACATAGAATTTTAGCATTTTCACCAGGCAAATTCAATTCCAAAGCTACCACATGTGAGGCGTTTCTAATTTTACCCAGCTGCAACTTTTCCTGTCAGCTGCCAGCCCTGATTTCTGTGTTGTTTTGTTGCTTGGAGAGGGTTGGAACTCTTCATTTTTGGAAAATTCTTGCTCATAAACTGCAAATTAATCTTCATTGTGGCTGAAAAAATACAAAAATCCGTGAGTGTTTTATATCAAATAGTGTAAATGTCCTCTTAATATACTCCTCTTACTAATGCTTTTTTGTGGAACTGCTGCTTGATAACTTTAGTATACAGAGTGTTTTCAAAAGGAAAAAGATTCACTCCCGGAGGTCAGTGGTGCAAACTCGCAAACTGGTGGTGGAGGGATCTTATCACAGAGAGAGCAAGCTGGTCCCTGGAAATTGTTTGTGTGTGCAAGTTACTTCTCTTTCAAAAAGAATAACCTGAGATAAGTGTGCACATCCGTGGGTCTCTTGGAATAGTAGACTTGTTGTAACCACGTGGTCCAGCCCCTACCAAGGGGACTGTTATCTGGTGGTAGGAAGATGTGTGGAAAGTAAACATTTATATAAAAATCCTGGGATTTATGTGCTCTGTTATGGCAGTGCGATATTATTACAGAGAGCAGTAGCAGTATAAAATAAGTGCAAGACAGAGATGAGTAATAAAATAACTCCTGTCCCTGCCATGGTTAGAATACCTTTCCAGACTGACCAAAACAAAAGCTTTTTTTTTACAAGGAAATACTTTACAAGTATTTCCGTGGCTAACCTAACGATGTAAGTTGAATAAATCCCCAGTTATATCCCTTTATCAAAATCACGAGAGGTCTGAAGAAGGGATTTAGATGTCACCATTAGACAGTTGTCTGACACACAAGTTGGTACCAACAGTACTGGGTAGAACACTGTAGATGTTTAAATGTGCTGTTAATTCTGAAAAACAAACTTATTTTGCCACAGACTACCCTTTGTCCTCTTGAAAATGTGGAGTCTTAGGATACATATAAAATGTCTAAAATACATAAAAGAAGAAAAATCTATATAAGACCTCTCTAAAAATCCAGATAAACTGTTGCATACTTTTGATGTACAAGAACTTAACACACCTCTGTATTCAGTATACTGGGGAGTCCATTCAGATGTGTGGGTTATCATACCTACTGATGCTTTTAAATTGACTGAGATGAAGATATATTCTTAACATCTTATTGTATAAAGTGTGCTGTTATTGCATCCCGTTATTGAGGGTGATAAGAATCTCAGAGATCTCAGTGGCTGTTTTATTGCTGGCATACATTGCACGTGCCTGCTGAAATGAACACCATGCATTAGAGTTAACTGGGAAGCAGTCTGCTTCCAGACCTTACAGCCTGTAAGTATCATACAAGAAAAAACATTGCAAGATAAGAAAATGTAATGGTAATAAGGCATCCTGTGATGAAAAACAAATGCAGAGTACATTTCAGATTTATAAACTTTTTGAATTCCTCTATTCTCTTTCCATGCCTGAAAGAAAAGTGTGCTGTCATTTACCCTCAGAACAGGGCCTGAGGTGGTGATTTGATTAATCATGATAAACAATGTTAGGTACAGTTGTGGGAGGAGGTCAAAGATTCATATGAGCACCACCTGGCTCCATTAGTTTTACTACAAGTACCATAGTTTTTTATGCTAGCTAACTCTGGGAGGACTTACTTATCTATAACATGCAAAATTGAATGAGTGAATACAGGAACATAAATGTTCAACATGTAACATGAAAATGTTTAAAAATACATTGTAAAAGTTGCTTAAACCTTTTAATAAATAATAGAGACTTCATTTTTTTTTCTTTTTGGTGTATGATGAGGACAGCTTAATCTTTTCCCCAGAAGGCCTTTCAAGGTCAAAAGAGTTTCTTTATAAATTCCTCCTGTGTCTTGGTATTATGTAAGCAAAAAGTCCCTTGGCTATAATAAATATTGGTTAGCTGACGTTTTAAATCAACATTTTAAATAGTTTTGTTTCAGCCCAAAGTTATTTGTAAATGAAACAAATGAAATTATTGTCTTTATTTATTACTCACATTGAGTCAATTCAATTTTCCATAGAAATATGATTATTAAGACATGACATTGAACTGAAAGTAAAGATATCATCAGGATTCACTGCTCATCCTGCAAGTTTATGGTAGAATAGCCCGAATAACACATGCAGGAGTGCTGTAATTGTAGGTTTTGTATTCTAAGGGCATTTTTAAGCCTCTTTGAAACTTTGCCCAGTCATGTCTCCACAATTTCAGACCAGATACAAGCCTTCCACAAAGAGGGTTGATAGAATTTTAAGACCCTGCTAAAGAAAAGCAATAGGACCTTTCACAGGAATGCCTGCCTAAAACAACGATTTTTTTTTTTTTTTTTTGCTTTAAGGTTAAGTGACAGCTATGCCAAAAAAGGACCTGAGATTTCTAAGAAACATGAAGGAGGACATGAAGCAAGTGTGGCCATGCACTAGAATGAGCCCACGGGAGGGCAACCAGTCTCGTTAGAGAACAGGAGCACATGAAGCACAAGAATAGAATAGGTGAGCAGGCTTTGTGCAGCCTTTGGGAAGGCTAAAGGGAGAGCTTGTGTCTGTCTACAGCTGTCTGATGGGAGGGTTTAAAGAAGGGAAACACTTCTTGGAGGTACATAGCAAAAACTAAGAGGCAACAGACACAAGTGACAACAAATGAAGTTGTTAGTTACAAGAAAAAAATCATATTCACAGCAACGGGTAGTCAAATATTTAAAATAGTTACTCAGAGAGGAGGTGAAATATTCATCCTTGGGGATATTAAAAATTCAACTAGACAATATTCTGAGTAACCTGCTTGGAACAGGGAATCAGATGAACTTCAGAGGTCCTTTCTGAATTATTTTATGAACCCTGGGGGAGAAAAGGGAAGAAAAAAGGTTTTATTTAGAAAAAAAATCTTATGTCTCTGGTGAAAATTGTGTGTTGCGATGTTAAAACTGACCCATGGAAAAAAATCTGGACATTTTGAGAGACATGTCTTGGAAAAAAAGTCCAGATGAACTCTCCCTATAATTCAACAAAGTTATTTATCTTTATCAGATGAACTCTCCCTATAATTCAACAAAGTTATTTATCTTTGTACTTCATCACTTTCTTCAGCTGTAGGGAACATTTGTTCCACTGGAGTTACCATCTCTTCGTTAATTTATATCTGCAGATGGCAAAAAAGGGGGAAAAAGATAAGAAAAATTGAACTTCAGGAAAAACCTAGGAAAAATACCATTTTCTTGGTCGTTTTCTCATTGTAGCCTTTCTCACACTTAAGGAAGTTATCCTTGCAAACTGTAAGGAAATGCTTTGTGACCAAAGATTGCCTTAGACCTCCTATGATTTCCATAAAATGGACTCACATACTTTTAAGATCAAGGCAGAGTGCTACTGCAATAAAGTTAAAAAAACCCAAACCAACTAATAAAAATAAAAATAGAGTAATTAACATTATGAGTAAATGAAATATGGTTGGTAAGAAGAGGAATGACAGGTTTACAGATTTCCCCTGCTCCCACTCCCTCTCAGTTCTTCTGTCTGCTCTATTTTCACAGGCTTGTCCCTACCGTTGTCAATTCAGTGAAGTCAATTATATGAAATTTCATGCTGCAACTCTTAGGCCTGCTGCATCTTGTAATCCCTCTGGTCTTCCACTAATCTTGCCTTGTGTCTGCCAAGCACAGTCTTTTACACACCTCTTCAAGTTATCCACTTAATTTCTTAGAGGAACAATGAAATGTAAAAAAAAGAAAAGAAAATAATAATCTTGTCTGTCACACAAGGTTTAGGCATAAATCCAGTTTCTCTTGTTACGAGCTGCTTCTATAGAAAGAGCTTGCAAGAGGGCATGGTATGGTTCCCATGGAGAAGGAAAAAAGGATATTAAACTACCATCTTGATTTGTGGGCAGAAAAAGGAGCCTGAATTTGAGGAGTATTTACTCGTGTTGCTGGACAACAGAGTTTCTAGTTTCTTGAACCTGTAAGTCAAGAAATAATGAATATTTTGCTACTTCTTTTTCACTATAAGCTCACTGAACTCAAGATATAACTCCTTTCACCTGTAGTCTTACTTTTACGGGAAAGGGAACATCAAGTGTATTTTGTACCAGAGCCCAACTGTGTTGAACAACTGTATGCACATTGTTTTATTATTTTATTTTTCTCTTAGCCTTTTCTTATGATTCTATTGTTCCCATATGTGTTCATTCCAAATAAATATCTACCAACTTTCCTTGGAGCAGTCAGAAACCACTAATGAGCTGTTACATAGCAGCTGTGTCAGATTACTACCAGTTTTCAACCAAATTCTCTGCCCTTCTTGCTCTTCTTGCATCTGCTCCAAAGTATCACTGGAGATTTTTCATTGACAATGAATTCAAGGGTCACTAAAACACTCAATACCATGCAGAATCAACTTTATGAATATATCCAAGATGGACCTTTGCTGAAGGGTCTTCAAAATGTCAATGATGGACACATTCATTTCACAAAACAGCCAAAAGCTTAGGTCTTGTGCAGGTTCATGCTACAGAACAACAGGTAAAATCAGAATGATCACATCTAGCATGACTGCACTGAATTAGGATGTGCTTTTCTTTTCCTCTTCTGCCTGATGCTTTGAATGTCATAAATGGTCTCCTTGCTGAGCTGTATTTGACCAGCTGCTGTCATGCCTGTGCTCTTTTCACTGCCATGTTCTTCTTCTTGTCCCACAGACAGCTGAACAAGTTGCATGCCAGAAGCTCAATGGGAGCTGGAAAGAGTATAAAAGTGTCCTTCTGGCTTTATTTCAACATCTTTGCTAGATCCTGATGTTGGGTGGAACCCAGAAAGTATTCACATAGAAAAACAATTGAGAAAATACTGTTAATAGTACTAATTTGGTTTTTAACAAACTTGAGACTGCCTTACAGCTTAGAGTAACCTTCTACAGTGGTTTATTTGTTTGATGTAGTTACTCCTTGATAATGAGTATAATTTTTTTTATTTTTGGCATAGGAAATATGAAGTCTGGAACTGACTTCTTGTACTTTTTAGTGCTTGAAGTCTTCTGGATCAGATGCATTAGTTAAAAAACAAATTAACAGCTAACACCCACCCCTTCAACCTCCACTCTCCCCAACCAAGCTAAAGTCCCAAAACAAAAGAGCCCGAAACTTTTTGATAGCAATTATGATCACTGCAAGAGGCAGGGGGAGACCCCATCTGTGTCCTAGTACTCTCAGTGTTTTTTGGTACACTGCTCTTATTCTAAATGTAGTAAAATCAAGCTCCAAAAGAAGGGCTCCCTTATGGTTAAGAGCTAGACTGTATCTTGGAAGAACGGTGGTGCCATTGGTGCACCTCTACCGTTGGCTTCACTGCCTTCTTTCTGCCTCATCTGAAGCAAGGCACTGTGACCTGATGTTCAGAGATGTCCACCTGAGTGCGTTGCAGCTTTCCCACAGCCTGGAGACCTCATGCTTCTCTGTTCTACCACAGCTATTGCTTCTTCCTTGTTAGTGAATCCACCCCTTCACAGGCATCTGGTTTCATTGTTCTTAGCCTTGCATTACCTATCTGTTGATCCTCTCTCTAGAAGGAATATTTGCCTCTCTAATGTTAAGTTTTATTGTAAGCCCAACACCACGCTCCTGTAGCTGTTAGTGGATGGTATAATACAAATAATCATGTCTTAGTGGAGTTGAATTAAATGACATCTTGGTCAAAATTGATGCAGAGAATAAATGACTGTACTATTTCTGACTCCTCAATATTTAACTTTTCTAGACTCTATTTTATTAAATTTCCAAAGCTACCAAGTGTGAAATAGTGTTGAATAACATATCAGTACCTAGACATAGGTCTTCCCTGACTCCTGTGTGAATATGGGCCTCAGATTTAAGCAGAGGAAATCATAAAAAACATTATGGAAATCCAGAGACATCTCCAAAAGTGTCACTGTGTAACAATACAATGTAGATGACCAGTGCAAAGCTAAAACCCTGCCATAAAAACACATTTAAGAGTAGTAAATGGTTCTTAACATTCCTTAATGGTTGAACTGAATGAGCGAGAAATAGAAGAAAATTTTCATTTACTGATGACGCATAGCAAACAGTTGAAGGTCAGAATTAATCCCACATATTTTGCTTTCATAACTTTTGGCCTAATTATTACTTCACAATATTAATAAAAGACATGAAGAGTAGATTAAAGGATCAGAAATTTCATCAGATACTGAAGTGCTCAACACTATCTATGGCCCCAGAAAAGTGTTGTCAGTGTTTGAGACAAGGCAGATAATCCCCCCTAGTTTTTAACTTGTTATGGATCCTAAGAGCAGTAATAATTACAATCCTGCTGTCTCAGACAACACTTCCGCTGAAGTTTCTCTTAGTGAAGACCAGAAGATAGGACATCTTTTGTGATTAAACTCAACGCTAAAAAACCTCCTCCCCTAATCTTTGATGTCAACTTCAGTGTCGTTTCTAACAGGTTTTTCTTTTAATAATATGCTTGCAGCAGAATGGCAACTTTGGTTGTATAGTTCATTGTATTCATGGAAGATTATATCAAAGCATGGACCTCACTGAAGGGTTTTGTATCATTGGCAAATCAGCAAATAATGACCTTCTTTTTTCATTCAGTCCCAATCCAAACTATTGGAGTAAACAGTGCTCTTTTTGTTGGAATGGGCTTTGCATAAAGACACTCAACTAGCTAACAGTGAATTGTATTTGAAAAAAATTATTTAGTTTAAAAAAATTATTTAATTTAAAAATCTCGTAAAAATAATATGTATCTGCAGTCAAAAGAACTGCACTCAGATGTATCACAAGAACAATTTGCCAAACAATCAGCTGAAGCAGGAGGTTCCAATTTTTCAGAGCTTTGAGGGCTCCTGGCGGAGAGGAAAGCTGTGCTATATGCATGCTGAGAAGTACCAGATAAGCAGCTTTCCACTTGCTGCAATGTTGTTTTAATTACCTTCCAGTATCTAATTGTGATCCCCCCTTGGGAAGTCAGAAGTGAGGACACACGTTTAAGCCAGGCTCTTCTACTTTTAAAATAATTGCATGTTTTGGCAGAAAAAATAGGACCTGGCTTAAAAGGAGTAAAAACTACAATGACAGCAAAACTCAAAAGAAACACCTCTCTTTAATCCAGTCTCCAAATCTATGATCAACAAAATTCCGAAAGCAGAATACCTCTTCACAAAGTGTATTAAAACTACTTAGGCATGAAAGAATTAGATATCATTTGTATAATAGACAACTAAGCAGAGCTTCTTGATACCTACTTTAATACATATAAGCATAGTGAAAGGAATCCATAGCAGGGTTTGAAAAATGCAAATTTCTATTAACCTAAGTTCTGCTTGATGTCTTGTGGGATTGAGGAAGATCCTGTAACATTTTGATGTTTTTTTCTTTATTCCAGCGATGAAATCATATGAGGAAATGTTACCTATCTGGTAAAGTAGTTATCATTTCCTGCTCTTGAACATGAAGAAGTTGACCTTGTTGCACAAGGAAAAGACAATGCAATCACTTTATGACATGCTAATATTGTAGATAACTGCCCTTGAAGGTGGGTGACATTACATTAATGTCAATAATACATAATTATTTTCCCTCTGCATTTGAAAAATACTCCTGATATTTCTTTCAGTTCCAATTTCCAAGTTTTTATTGTCAGTATTTGAAAAGGCCTTTTAATCATACCCTACTTCTAATATTTTAATTATTATTGTATTTTAATAATTATAATATTTTAATTTCTCTCCCATTTCATGATATTTTTCTAGTAGCGTAACTGTAAAGGGCACAATATAAGAGCACATTGTTAATAGCTGTGACTTTTTACATAACTAAGAGCAGGGGACCACCCCTTTGGTTCTTGACATGATATAACTTTATGCCATGCTTTCCTGCTTTGCTATCAGAGAAAGAAGCCTTTGGGGACTGAGATCAAGCTGTTTGTTTTGCTTTGTTTTGCTTTATTTTGGTTTTCCACAGCTTCTAATACAGTAGGGCCATGTTCTCAGCAGCTCTTCCAGGCACTATTGCAATGTACTTACATAATAACATTAACTCTTTGATAAAACATTCTTTGAGTTGGCTGTTGGTGTTATCATTTTTTTATTCAACTCTACTGAGTTAGCTTCCATTCCCCTTCCATATTTATTTTGTCATTTACAAATCAATTTACAAATGATTTTTTGTAAATTATATCTGTTTCTAATATTCAGAATATTTCCCAGATCAATATAGTATTTCATATTTGTTGTTGGTTTTGTTAGCAAATTCAAAGATAAATAGATTATGAAGTATAAAATTGAGATATAAAACATTCTGATCTACTGTGATACTTTATGTGGTTGTGGTTTTTTTTTCTTTTCTTCCTTTAAAACTGATTGCAGTGGTATAGAGTTGCTTAGAATGTCATTTAGATTGGAGGTTATGTGCCTGAGAATAAGCCTTACTCTCTTATAATGGAAGAAGCTACATCAAATCCAGGCTTGTGATGTCTGTACCATGCAAGTAATACAGGACAAAATTTTTCTTGGTGTGATCACAGAACAGATTACTTGTGTTAATCAACAAGGTCAGTGAGTCTGGGGTTATTTGGGGTAATTTGCTGTAAACCAAAATGCTGCCTGTGAAGTCTCTGAAGCTGAGGAATATTAGCAGCTGAAAGCATTCTGTGGAGCTGTGTCCCAAGCTGCTTGCTGGGTTCTTGTCACGTGCCTGACCACTTTTGGAGACAGGGGCTCAATGGACTGTCATTGTGACTCCATGTTGCTGTTTGTATATTCTACCAGAGCACGTTTGTCCCCCCACAAGCCGTCTGTGGATCTCTGCTGCCCTGTGGACCTCCATGGGCTGCAGGGGCACAGTGGCCTCACCATGGTCTGCACCAAGGGCTACAGAGGAATCTCAGCTCTGGCACCTGGAGCACCTCCTGCCTCTCCTTCTGCACTGACTTTGGCATCTTCAGGGCTGTTCGTCTCATGTGTTCTTACTTTTCTCTTCTCTGGCTGCAATAACTTCTGTGCAATAACTTTTGTTTCCTTCTTCTTCAATACATTATCCCAGAGATGCTGCCACCATCGCTGGTATGGCTCAGCCTTGCCAGAAGTGGGTCTGTCTTGGAGCCTGCTGGCATTGGCTCTGTCAGGCATGGGGGAAGCTTCTGGCAGCTTCTCACAGAGGCCAACCCTGTACTCCTGTACTACCCGCTACCCCTGTGTTACCAAAACCTTGCCATGTAAACCAAATGCAGCATTTCAAAGGAAAGGATAATTGAAGGTAAGTGAAGAATGTAATTAAGTACAAAATGGGTTTACTGAATGTAGGTCACAGCCACCTAGTATGATAGTGTTTTTTAAATTATAATATCTGCCAATACAACATACTTGGATCCTAATAAACAATCTTCCTGAAGTCAAATACTGAAACTTAGTAGATATCAGGCAGAGTTGAATCAGCCCCAGAGCTTGTTTGACCATAATCATGCAGTTCTTTCTGTTTGTCATTAACAAAAATAAAGTTGTCAGGACAGTTTGCTCTTTTGCTGCTGTTGGTTTTGTTTGCTTTCTAGTGTTATGCTAATAAAACCTTTTGTCAGCAGATGCAAATTAGACCTCATTTAACAACAGCAAAACGTTTTGACAAACCTTTTTTTTCCATGAAGCTTTACATTTTTAGTGCTGAATGGAAACCACATGAAGAAGACAGATAGAAATTTCTTAATGCAAATCTGCAATGCTGTTTTTGCTGAGTTTTCCTCCCTCCTGCTTTCATGTCCAGCCAGGTATGTCCTATTAATGTAAGACTTTAACCTTCTACAGATTCTTAGAAAACTCATATGGGATCTGAGGAATAAAAAGTTTGATACTGTAATTTGACTAAGGTCAGTTGGAAAGAAAATGCAAATGAATCTATACAAAATACAGAATTTTACTGCACTAAAGGTCCAAACTTAATTGCTTAGGTCCTTACTAAATGCCCTGAGACAGCCTTGGACTATTACTTTTTATGTTAAGAAAGCAAAGAAAACTTTCCTCCTTTATATGAGAAATGAAATCTAATTTATTATGTTCATAAAGGCATGACATTACTAATATTTGAGACTAAAATTCTGTTGAACAGGAGGAAATTATGGCTGGGCTTGGATAAAACTGTGTAGCTGTCACATTCTGCCTGGGATTCTCCATTAGTTGGAGTAGTAAAGGCTTGTACTTTATTACTGTACTTATTACTGTACTGTACTTACTACTGTATCACTAAGAAGTTCTTAGCTGTGAATAATTTATTACAATAAATATGTTTACCAGCATGGGTTGAGTATAATATGTAGAAAACTGTCATAAATGAAGTGTTCTATAAATGACAGCATGGTGAAAAGAGTAATAATTCTCCCTAAATGTCAGAATCTGAGCTGATGAGAAGAAGAAACACATATAAAATGAAGAGGTGGATTCCAGTCACTTCTTCTTTCACTTCATCCTAGCAGGAATAAAAAACAGTCACTGTATCTTGCTTTCAATTGACTTAACTTTGTAATCTGCTTTGTGCTGAAAGCACTGGGTGTATTCTTTGGAAGACCACCAGAATTATACTAATGTATTTCTGTGCACAGAGTATGAAGTCAAAAGGTAACAGGCTCAAAAGGGAACATTAGAGAATCCTATTTGAATGCACTAATGTCCTAACACAGCTCAGGCCATCGATTGAAAAACATGACGCCAAACAATGCATATGAGCTACAAGTTGCTAACCTTTTCTATTTTATGTAGGTAAATCTGTACACTCTGGAGATTAAAAAAATAGTCTAGAAGATAGGAATGTCTTTAAATCCCAGATGAATTCCTTAATTAGGATGTTCTTTAGTTGGTATATACTTAATCAGAAATGAGACCTCTATTCACATTTTCTTTGCTTTCTGCATGTCAGATACCAGGACATTTAGATTACAAAATAAAATTTAAAAGCAGATCCTGCAGCAGGAGAAGCCTTTTGTGTTCCTTAAGATTCTTATGTCTTAACTACCTACAGGGAATGCTTTTCATTAGCTGGAGAATGAAAGAAACAAATGTTATTCTACAGGCCCATGTTTGTCATTTGTTGATAAGCAGTCAAAAAGTCAATGTGACCCATATGTCCAAACAATATGCTGCTGGACATATTTTTCCTAATGCACTGCAAATGAGATCATGCATTGTATCTCTAGCATATGCATTTATTCTCTTACATTTTCCTTTGTAGAAAATGATAAAATAATACTTGGCACAGTAATGTAAGGGGTTTTCTTCCTTTATTAGTCTTTTGCATGAAGGGCAGAGGTAATGTGGTTGGTCCTCTTCCATCCAGCTATTTTTAGCAAGATGAATGAGAAATTATCATTGTGAGTTATTATCCTGGTTCACATTCTAGACCACCTGTGAAAATGGAAGCAAATGGTGGATAGCAGAAGGGATGTTTTACGTGTGGTTGTGTCTGTGGTGTCACAAAATACTTGAGCACTGGTGAGGCTACACCTCGAGGGCAGTGTCCAGTTCTGGGCCCCTGACTTCAAGAAAGACTTTGAGGTGCTGGAGTATGTCCAGAGAAGGGCACTAGAGCTGGAGAATGGTCTGGAGCACAAGTCCTGTGAGGAGCAGCTGAAGGAGATGGGGTTATTCAGCCTGGAGAAAAGGAGACTCGGGGGTGACCTTATCACTCTCTACAACTGCCTGAAAGGAGGCTGTAGCTGGTGCGTTTTGGTCTCTTCTCCCAGGTAACACGTGATAGGACAAGTGGAAATGGCTCCAGGTTGCACCAGGGAAGGGTTAGTTGGAATATTAGCAAAAATTTCTTCACTGTAAGGGTGGTCAAGCATTGGAATAGGCTGTCCAAGGGTGTGGTGGAGTGACCATCTCTGGAGATATTTAAAAGACGTATCTACGTGGCACTCTGGGAGACGGTTTAGTGGTGGACTTGGCAGCATTAGGCTTAAAGTCGGACTTGACCTTAAAGATATTTTCCAAATGAAATGATTCTATAATCAGATACAGGCATCTAATTAAGATTCTTAGTTTTAATTTAATCTAATTTTACTTCAGGAATTTGAAATTGACTCTTTTAATTAGGTGTCTTAACATGGATTACAACGAGGAACTTTTCATTCCTGAACAAAGTTTGATGGCCATTATTCAGCATTGACTTCTTGCACTTTCTGTTATTACACAAATATATGTAAATGTGTGCTTATGCATCAGTATATAGATAAGCTGTCCCCAGTGTTTTGTAAAACTTGAACATGAAAATCCTTCATCAGTGGCAGAGATGGGCATGATTGAAGGTCAGCAAGTCATTCACATGATCAGCAGCTTTCAAACTCACACTGAGAAAAGCTTAGAGTAGGATGGAGCGAGATCTCAGAGAACAGTGGCTAGAAATACTGTAATTGGCCAAAAATGTTGATTCATCTCTAAGCTGTATTCTACTTTGGTCTAGGAAAGAAAAAAAGCTTCTTTCAGTTTTACTTATGCCTTTATGAACAATTCTGAAAAATATAGAGGTACCATGGATACCAGAAGTGGATGAGGTGCTCCCTTGTGCTTTGTTCCATGCAGAGATGAGATCCTGTCTTATCTCTCCTTTGCATTTCCTTCCTAATGCATCTGAAAGGCATGACAGTTTCTTAAGTCACAACATAGCTCTGAGAAGTTGGTTTTCATTAATTCCCTTTGCTCCTGATTGTTGGTCCCTATTTTGTAGGTATGGCCTGCCTGTCATATTCCAAAATGCATCACTTCGTATTTCCCGTAAAAGAAATAAATATAATCTGAAAGGAGGCAGGTTACTAGGAAATTCAGGTCTGTTTGTCTTGAAAGCCTGTCATCCTTGTAACTGCTGTATTTTACTATACCTATTGTCATCATCATTAAGGACTTCTGGAATGTGTAGACAAGGCTTATTTGAGTGGCATTTAATACTGCAGAACCCGACATGAGTAGTTTTTCTAATACTTACACTAACACTTTGGTTTTAAACCTTCTAAGGTGCCTTTCTCTTGCTCAAGATTTAAACTGAATGTGATATAGAATGAAGTCAGAGGTGCTGTAAAAGTCTGTATCTGTTTCACTCATGCAGTTACATTTTCTGCAATAAGAAGGGATTATTTTTGTCTTTGTTAAGAATATTCCTTTCTCAGACACTATCAACTGGCATTTTCTACCTTTGTAAGTTCAGTAGCTGTCAACAGTACACGTGTATTAAGATAGCCTGCAAAGAGGGACTAAAAAAAAAGCACTTTTTTAGAGGTCTCAGATTCAGTATCAAGGATTTTGAGAGTCATTGTAAAACATATTTGGATATTAAAATTAGAAAAGTTGGAGGACTAGTGTTAGCTCTGTAATAAGTTAATCCACATAAGTTTAATGCCCTGGAGTCCTCTCAAGATATCTGGCCTACTGGTATCTTGTCTTCTGTATACTACACAGTGAATGAAGTCTTCAGTGATTTTTTTCGCACTTGTCAAGTTCTCAAGATTTATTAAAAATGTATATATAATTTTTGCCATCTATTGAAGGATTCCTTAGAAATATATTTTTTTCTTTTTAATTCTTAAATGTTGCTTCATGTTATCCTTGATTTCTGAAGCAGTGGATGATAAAAAGGCAACAGTCTAAACCGATGATAGCTTCATTACATCATCTTTTAAACACTTCAATCTTTTATTTTCTTCTTCCCCCATGGCAGAAGAATATCCTTTGCAGTTTACACTTACAAGTTTTCTTCCAAAAGCCCCAGTTGTGATATGTTGCTTCAACAGTTTCACATGTAATACTCTTTTGATAGAATACTACCAACTGTATTTTATTTCTGCTTGTATACTCCTTGCTTTCAAGTCTCAGTTGAAGGTGTCTGGTTTTCCTTTCTTCTTCTAATTTCCTGTTCTAATTTCTTGTGTCTTTGTAAATAGTGCAAAATATTGGGAAATATTAGTAGATACTTCCAAAGGCTAGTATTTTGATTTTTTTGCACGGTTAAATTCCTTGTTTTATTATTTTCTGAATTAATATATCTTAGATTTTGTTAGGTTAAAAGTCCAACATTTAACTGCGAACTCATCTCCCCCCTATTTAATCCAACCAGACACTAAGTTTCCAACTGCTCAGCAATGTCTGAATAGTCACTAAAATGACCACCCTTGGCAAATTTGCTCATTATGACAGAGAGATAAGATCAGGTATTAGTATATTTGGGTTGCTTTCTCTTTTCCCCCTTTCTCTCTTCCTTATCGTCTCATTGGAATGTTTGCTCCCTCTTTATTTTCTGGCCTTATACTACCAGAAAACTCTTCTTTTGGGTTCACACTCTTGGTTGTGCACTTTCCAATCTTTTTGTGCCTGTACTCAGCTGAGGTTTGGCCTGATGGAAGCTGCTGAAAGTAGAATGTTCTCAGGCTAAGGACAGCACAGCAGATGTAATGTGCAGCCCAGGAAGAAGGGATTAACATGGCAAGAATAGAACTGTAAAGGGGGGAAGGGGCCGGGGGGGGGGAGGGGGGGAGGGGGAAAGAAAGGTGAGAAAGAACGCAGCTAAAAGCTTTCTCCAGGTATGCCTTCTTTAGGTCTGACTGGCATAAAATTTTGAGCTTTTGGACCTGTGTTCACTCAGCATTGGGAAAAAGATAGAACCATGGATAAAATAACAACTATAGAGAGTGACATGCTAGAGGTGAGATAAATAGTCCTCATTCTGCAACGGAGCAATGATGTGCTTTGCCTTGTCCTATTCCTAATGCAGTTTGAACCTCCCAGAGGTTGCTTTGCCACTCTTGGCTGCAGTGTTCATTTTATACAATTGCTTTTTGTTTGCTCAAAAAAAGCTTGTGGCTCTAGAAGATGAGGTGAACTCCATAATGTAGGTCCTTAGTTTAATACAAAGATAAAAAGGTGCCATGAGCCATTTTTTGAGCAGTGAAATAACGTTCCAACAATGAATGACAGGAAAAAAGAAAAGCTTCTGTTCTGGCAAGTTTTTGCTGCAGGTATTCAATCTGTTTGTAGTAGGTATGTTAATAGTGGCAACACTGTGACTTTTCTTAGTTCAGATCCCACATTAAGTTGTTAAAGAAGCATTGACTTTGTTGCAGTTGCTCTAAACATTGTGGTTTTATTGTTGGAATATACTAGTTAAACAGAGTGTAGCATTCTTTATAGCCATCTGTTTTTTAAATGTCTGCTCTGGAGATATCTATATATAAATAAAAAGTAGTATCCCTGTTAACTAAACATAAAGACCAAATTCAAATGCCAAAAATTATTTCTGTTTTCTTCCTGTGAGTGAGTCTGCTATGTCTCTTATAACACTGATAGATAGACTTATTGTTTCTGTATGATTATATTGCAGCTAAATAATTGATTATGCAGCCATCATGCAGTCTTTGTCAGGTTGTTGCAATCCAATCATGGAAAAATTCTTTGCATCCATCCTCATAAACAATTCCCTCTTGGGAATTTGGATGGAAGGGTTGCACCTTAAAAAGACCAATCATGATATCTCAGATTAGTTGCAGTTCCACTGCCTTGTCTTACTGGTTTTCCTTTGGAGGGGCTGAAAGTAAAGGCTTTTGATTTCCCAAAGTGACTAGTGATTCTGTGTGCCTTGCTAAGAGTCTGCAAGTTTCCACTGTGTTTTAATTTTCAGACAAATAAGTCCATGTAATTTCTGTTACAGACTGCAAACACACTGAAGAAATCAAAATTGGAAAGAGTTTTTTACCTTTTTTCTCCATTTTGTGAAAGGAAAATATATTTCTTAGGGTTTTGTTTTTCTTCTTTTTTTTTAATGTAACTACATAGTGTGAAAAAATTATTGGTTCTAATGAGTGTTTTTCCCAGAAAAGGTGGAGAAGGAAAATCTCTGGGTGAAGAAGACTTAGTATGAACTACAACATTCTAAAACAATGAAGAATGAATTCCTGCATCTATCTCTGACAATGAGTTTTTAGTCTTTCTGCCAGATATCTTTTAGAAATCTCTAATAAGTCACTGTTGCCCCTGCTCCATTTCTGACTAGCTGAGCAGGGTACTGCATTCAAGGGAATGGAAAAGAGCTGAGTTGGAATGCTAGTGATTTTATGTTTTAAATTAGACACAGATCATGCAGAATGCATAAGTAATTCAAATGGTGCATATTCATTTGTATCTATAAATAACCTTGAAAAATAGATGTGTTTCCAGTTTTATTTGGATATTTTTCCAAAATGTTTGTCTTGTAAATATGTGAAGGAACATAACTTCATTTTGTTAAGGAGCCTTAAGTTCCTTAATTGTAAAAAAAACTAATTTGTAGAGAATGAAAGAGGTTTTCTGTATGCTATCTACAATAAAATTGGAAGGAGATCTATTCTTATTAAAACTGTCTCAGGCAAAACCATTTATTACAACCATAAAAGTACTATTGGTGCACCAGTTGTAAGGAATAAAATTTTAGAGACATGTCCTGGCTATTTTCACCAGCCACAGAGTTCAGGAGGAGGCTGATGTAATATTTTCTTTTATTTTGGAGGAGAAGAGAAAATGAGGGTAAGCTTTATTTTTACTATTATTATTATCATCATTATCATTGATCTTATGAGAGGTTGAGAAAAAGCTCTGTTACACCTAAAAAATGTTGATATTTTCTTTCAAGAGGATGAAATGCAACCAGAAATAATCTTCTTTTTTTGAGATGCTGTTAATGGATATCTTCATGAAATAATGCAAGCACCTCCAAATATCTGTTTTAATTTATTGCATATTTAATACTGTTGAAAAATGAAGTGTTTGTAAAATCTGTGTAAAGTTAATGTGAGGTTATGAGAATTGCACTGTGTTCCTTCCACAACAAGGTTCAGTCTTCCAGTTGCTTACTTTTTATGGTCCAGTGAAGATAACCTAACATTTTTAGGTCTAAACCAGTCTCCGTTGCTTTCAGTCCACTTCTACTGTACATGCAACACCTCAAGGTCAAAACAATCACTACCACAAACTTCAGTGAGAGTGAAATGAGTTACTGTATCTGCAGATATGACATCCCTTCTTCCAACCTGCTGCCCTTTTCTTTATCAATAGCTTCCATGTCTGAGTCAATAAGCTAACATAGAAAAATATGTCAAATTTAGATGATAAAGGCATCCTACCTTATTTTTTATAACATTTTTTTTAGTCCTTCAGAGCCTTTTGCATTTACTTACTGCAAAAATATTCTCTTTCACTATGGTTAATTTTATTGTCTTGGTTAGAAATAGACAGAGAGTGACAGACTCCAGACTGGTAACACTTTAAATGAGCCAGCAATGAGTGATCAGAATAAGGTCACAGGAAAAATGAGGTATTCTGTAGCTCAAGCTACTACAGTTTTAATAAAAATAGATTTATGTAATTCTTGATCAGAGTAAATTGGTGCTGCTACTCAGAAGTCAACAGATTTAGATCTTTTAACTTAATACAGGATTATTAAACCATTGCTTTATATATATAAAGTGTTGCTTTTAAACAAGTAAACAAACATCAACCCATCAAACACACAGAAAACCTCTATACCAAAACAGCTCCCTCCCTTCCCTCTCTAGACTGCTGGTTTACTTCTGAAGTGTTCTTCAGGTCAGTGCCATGTACTTGCTTCTCTCCACGTGTGTGAACGAGCTTATGGATGGTCTCTGACCTAGGCATGCCTGCGTGGCTCCCAGCCTTGCTGCCCACATCCTCCACAAACTGCCCTGTCCACAGCAGGGAATGGGGGCAAACTGCCTCCTCTGCTGCTCCCAGGTGCACCTTGCTCCCACAGGCAAGAGAGAAGCCAATGAGAGGACAGTTTTAGGCCTTTTGGGTGCTGGCCAGACTACCATGCTTTAAGGTGACCTGATCCCCATGCCAGAGCAGGCTTCCCTGTGATCCTACTTACCATTCACGTTTAGCTTTGTGTTTAAGTGTATAGTCTTCTCTGCTGAAGAAATGTAGTATCATGCCCCATGTCTCAGTATGGCAAAATAATGGAAAATTAAAAGATTTTTGTTGCATTTTTTTTTTAATTTAATGCTTATAGCTGAAAAATCTGAGCTTACCACTAGGCTAGAATGTCATGGTGTTTCCATCAAACTGCTGTTTGCAATGTGATGTGAACCATTGTTCAGCTCTTAGGACAGAAGGCAGTTTAGAGGTAAAGCTGTCATCCACCTTCTGTGCCCTAATGCAGCATGTTACAAAGACAAATGCACATGTGGGCAAGATTTCTGACCACGAACAAGAGGAAGCTATTTCAATGCAATTAGAGTTCATCAAATCTGACAAAACTCTGTGCGCCCTGAGAACTAAAGTGAGTGCAGCTGTGTTCTCTGCATTTTACTTTATGTTGTATTTCATGGGTACACATAACAACAAGTTTGCTTCATTAAACTGGTAACACTAAGTGTGTAAGAATTAATAACTTGGTGATGAGTGAATCTCAAAATATCCAGAGGTTTCTTCTAGTTTGGATAGCAGTAAAAAGTGCAGATGATGATCTGAATGTATTGGATCTCTCAAAACAGACTGGGGACCCCAGTACAGAAGAATTTTGGCCACTGTGAGAATTAATTTTGAACTGAATGGAGCAGTGCCCAAGGCAGCTGAAACCAAATGGTAGCAATCAGCAGCAAAGACAGTGAGAGAAAAATGCAAAAGCTACACAAGTTATGTAGCCAGTTTCATTTCTATTTAACTCTGGCATGTTTTTTCATATTGGCTCTGAAATCTCTTGGCATGTAGATGAAGATATCCCAGCAGTTTGAGCAAAGTTTTACTCTTCATTTCTTTGAAAATGCTTTATGCCTGCAGTTAAGGAAGTTCAGCAGAAACCTGCATCCTCAAACTGAGTCCAATATCAAATTCTAGTCTGTCCCTTCTGTACTAGTTCCACCAGAGCAGGCTGGCTCCAGACATCATGCTCCCTTCAATGTTTGAAGGCACCAAAATATAGTAATCTGCTGTCCAGTGTGGAAGTCAGATGCTGGGGAAGAATTGTCTTGTCTGTAGAGCAAAGAGAGTTGACATAAACATTTTGAAACATTAGGACAGTGAAGTTACAGGATGAGAGACTACAGATATCCTGATTTTTTTTTTTTACATTTAAGGGATGTATATTTTAAAGAACAATGCATTCTCAGCCCTAATTTTTTTTTACCTAAGCATTTTTGTAAAGGAATGCCTTTATTTTTACTAAAATGCCACTTGGCGCTAAAATGACAAAAATGACTGTATAGTTTACAATTCTAGATGTAGTAAGATCTTAATTGCATCAGAAGTTCACGTGAGATTGACATTTCTCAAAGAAGGCTGTCAAAAGCCTGCAATATCAGTGAGCATGTTTCATGCCTAACTAACGAGCCTTTTAACTTTTGGCAAAACCTATGCCTAAAAAAAGATTAAAATAGATTTCATCTGGGATACCTAAAACAACCACTCATTGAAGAAACCCTTTTAGGTTCTATGATACTCAAGGAAATCTGTGTTTTTTAGATATGGTAATTTCCCTAGAATGAAAATTAGGACAAGGGGTTCATTAGGAATCTGATTTGCCAGTATTTATCTTGTATATCTCTGCTGGCAAAATTCTTTGGCCTTAAAATTCTGCTGTTAATCTCTGCACGAATTGGATTTATTTTTAAATGCCAAGTAAATTGATCAACCTGCTCTTGTTTTTATTACAGAACTGTAAAACTTGCCAGATGCTGCTGCTGAGGGATGGTTTATGAGAATGCTTGTTAATGGCCTGAGGTAGCATAGAAGTACAAGGTAAAGGAGATTGTTTTTTGAATGTGCAACATTTGAAAGTGTTTCACATTTATTTTAAGAGAGACCATGGACTGTGTGAGGGCATTTTAAGTCCCTTTTAAGTCCCCACCTTTTTCTCCTTATAGTTTTGGGTTATTCTGTTTAAAAGAAAACTTGTTTGTTTTGTTGTTGTTGTTGTTGTTTTGTTTTGTTTTGTTTTGTTTGTTTGTTTTGTTTTTTTGAGACGATGAGCAATGAGCAACCTGAAACTTGTCCTTGCTCTTCTTCAGCACCACACACCACATGACACTGGAAGAGGAAAAAAAAGTCTAGGAAAACAGGGCAGCAATATTACTTCTGGGTGTCTGCAGTTTAAGAAAATACTCTCCCTGTCAGACTTTTCTAGATGGCAGAGGCACCCAAGTTGTTGGCAGTGGTGGTTGATGCTCACTGGGAAACAAGAGTTTGTGTCCATGGGTACAGATCCTTCTGATCACACCCACTGCTCAGCAAAAACTAAATGTGTGGTAACTGTCCTGCAAGTTTGTCAAAAATCTGTAGAACTTGAGCTAATTTCTTAACATCATGCAGTACATTTGGTTTTGGTCACTTGAATAATCTGTGATTCTCAGGGGAAATAATAACCCAGTGACAGGTTTATGAGCTGAGCTGCTGGTTATATGATATAATTTACTTCCATAATGGAAAGTTAACAAAAATATGAAAAATTTACATAAGGCGTGGCAAAGACTGTAATTTTCACCAGTTGTGTCAGGAAATCTCTTGAATGCATTTCACATATATCCAAACTATTAATTTTTTTGGAACTAGCCCTTTGTGCCCATTGAGGGCTTTTTTGCACAGGAATTTTTTAATTGCTGAATTCTTCAGCCTTTGAGTAGGATAGAGGGGAGAGAAAGAACAAACAGAGAGAGTATAACTTTCAAACAGCATCCTCCCCGCTCCAAACTTTCAGATTTTTCAGTGTCCTAGAGTTAAAAAATTGTTTGTCTGATTTGTTTTATGATAAATATAATCTTCTGGGTACAGTCTAGACAAGAGGTACTTTAAGTGGAAAGGTACCTTTCCTTCCCTCTGTCAGAGGAATCCAATGTTGGGGTTGTGGTTTAAAGGAAACTCTTACCTTTTGATTATGGAATAACTGGCATGACCTCTTTATAAAGTGTTGGAAAGGGGTTTTGCAGTTGTTACATCCAGGAATTTTTCTGGTCCCTCTGCTTTAGGGGAGGAAGTGAAGTTGCTCAGGGAGCTTGGTGACTGCAGTGGAGGAGCTGGTGGAGAAAGTCCTCATCCAGTAGTTCTGGCACATGCATCAGCAGTAAAGGATGCAAATGAGACATTCCAAGAGGCAGTAATAAATTTGGCAGCATTAATGCCAGAGACTAGCATTGACTAGTCTCAATGAAGGGAAACAGACATCAGAAAAGCAGAGTAATTTCATTTAGTCATGACTTAAATAAGAATCTTCTAGTTCCATTAATTTAAATGCAATAAAAAAATGAATATGTTGTTTCTTATATATGTACCCTTTAGCAATGTAAAGCCAACACCTACGTTTTAGCTACTTAATCAGTTTATATATTTAGTTGAGTGATATTATATATAGAAAAATTCACCTGTGTTATGTTGAAAAGGGGAAAATTGTTCTTTGCCTCATTCTTTACAGTGCAAGCTGACACAGTTTAATGAGGGCAAAGGAAGTTATCAAAGGAATTAAATTTGGCTCTACATACAAAAATCAGAGAGGAATATCATAGCAAGAATTTCAAAGCTATGCTTCAGAACATCATATGCACCTGCATGAACAAGAATTTTTGTTTCCAAGTGGCTGGTTTTACATTGGCTAACTGTTCACAGTGTTTGTCCACTCACCTGTGGACTCCTGTTGGGAGATGGCATGAAATTTCCACTGAAGCTGTTGGTTACTTCCAGAAAGCTGATCTGTATTTCTGAAAATATGGGACAGGTAATGTCCCACTTGGAGGAACCTGCATTTTTTATTGCCAGTAAAGTAAAAGATACTGTGTCTTGCTTTGGAAATAGCACTGGTATTTTTCAGTTTCTCTTTGTGGCTACCTGCACTATATATTTGTGGTTTATTAATTTGCATTTATTGCAGTGTGGCTGTGCTTTGCCTATATACTGTACATCCAAACTTCATCTTAATTTAAAGCTGAATATTGTCTGTTTTTTTTTTTTCCTGAGCTTTGATGTTCTTAACTTTGCCTGGGAATTAAAAAGGAGGACAAAGGCTATTTTATGAGGATCTCTGGTCTCAGGTCAGAAACCAGAATAATCTCTGGACTGCAGACTGACAGCTCATTTATTTCTCTTTAAATTCTGGCAACTATGTAATAATTTCAAATTAAAACAGGGTTCAAATCCAGGTCACTGGAAATAAACAGCTAACATTTTAGTAAAAATGGTCATGTGGAAACTTCCTGCAGTTTGTTCTGATCACTTTAAACAGTCTGTGTTTGCTAGGGTCAAAGGAGGTTTGAACCATACAGATTTAAACATTGAAGCAAATCAGTGACACCACTAATTCATAAATCTCTTGTTAGAGAGATGGACAAAGAGTGTTTATTTTACCACATTCAGCTGAACTACACAGATGGATATGTGATTTCTACTGTGATCCTCATGTGAGCTGAGTTTTAAGATTGTGTGTTTATCATGTGACAGTATTCCAGAACAAGTTCACAGATGACTAAAGTAGTAGTAGTAGTAGTAGCAGTAGTAGTAGCAGCAGCAGTAATATTAGTAGGTCAAATATCCTTTCAAAGGATTATATTCTTGTTACATGTTCAACAATAAAAATTCTGAAATCATATAATATTCAAATATATATATATGTTCAACACCAACACAATAAATTTCAGCTTTTGTTCTATCTTGCCTTCACTAAAAGTTCACCAAAGAATGATTTGATAGAAATATATTAAACCACAATTTTTATTATCTAATCACTGGGCAAAGTTCTGTTAACTTGAGATGGTCATTTGAGACCATACAAACAGGATGAACTGGTAGGTATTTATTGAAAACAGGAGATAAAATTGGAGCATTTACTTGTCATATACTCTCTATTTACATTATTTTTAGGAGAGAAATATGCACAGTTGTAGCTTTTGAAGATGAAACAAAAAGCTGATACTAAACAGTGAGTTTGTCCAGTAAACCTGTCTGTGATCTGAAAGAAAGGTAAGGCTAGCCATGAGCGGCTGTCTTAACTGAATTTTAACAGGCTTTTGATCAAAATCCTATAAATCTTCATTGTATTCATTGGCAATTGTACTTTGTCTTGCATGAGCCTGAGGCCTTTATGTACCTAAGGTTAGGGAAATGGGATTTCTGACCCACATTATTCTTGGCCACTGCAACCCACAGTGCGCTGCTGCAAAAATAAAGTCTGAAGAGGAATCCCCCAAAGTTTTGGTGAATCCATTTAATAAATCATGTGGAAAGGAAAAAAAAAATTCCCCTAAGCCAAAGGGAAGTTATAGGGAGTGCGTGGGTTCATCTTGTCAGGGTCATGTAAAACTGTGTTTACTCTTCATTTTACATATGCTCTATATGTTGATATGACATCATTCTGCATGAAGTTAGGAATACTGTGCACACATAACCACGAGTTTGTATGAGTTGCAGTGAATATCCCTTGAGAGAGAGAACATGACATAATTTAAAGTTGGAACCTGGAGTGATTTATGAAAGTCATTGTCTTACTGATTTAGATACTTTCCATATGTTGTTGTAAAAACTCTGTTTTGTATTGTATGTGTAAAATGTGTATCAAATTAGTTTCAATAAAACTTTCTTCCTCTAAAAAATGTTGGGTTTAAAATGTTGATTTTTTTTTTTTATCTCTGTGATATACCACTGTATTTTTATGGAAAGGACATTGTAAAGTAAAAGATTTTGAGGTGACTTTGCTAAAGTTTGGTAAGTATTGCAAGTGCTTTTGATGCTAAAACATCCTATTGCACTGGATTTATGGCTTGACTTGTGTACCATGCTTATATTTATGGCTTGACTTCTGATACCATCCTTATAGCTGATATGGAGTATGCCCTGTGTCATGCCTGAAGCCCTGAAGGTACTGTCCTAGTATGGAAGGAAGAGAAGAATTTTTCTCTTACCAGGTGTAGCCCATTATAATTCTATCTCATTTTATTTTGAAAATTATTTGAAGATGGATCTAGTTACATTAAAATTATGTGATGGTAACATGATTTCTAAAAATACATTACTGCCTGAGGCATTAAAGGACTCAATTTAATTTGCCATTATATATAAAATACTTTTATTGCAGGGAGACTTTATTCCAGTGGTTGCTTGGTAAGTGAATGGACATTTATTAATCAGATAAATCAACACCACCCATGGCAACCTGCCCCAGAAGTACCTGCTGAGGAGAGATGGATGAACAAAGCATGAGGAAAAAATTATCTGGTTTGTGCTGAGCATTTCTGCTTGCAATTTTCTAGAATTTGTTCATTGTTCAGCATTATTCACCAAACAGTGTCTGCAGAGTAGTTTGTCTTGTAGCTTGTTCAGAAGCAATTTGTAGCAAGTATTCAACATATACTTCAAGCAGAGATTATTTGTCATTAATATAGGGGTCAGGTTTTTTTCTTTGTGTATGATCCCTTACTCAAAAAAGTTTGTTGATGACAAATGAGGCTAAGTGTTACTGTGATACAAATTAATAATAGCATGAATTATGATATCCCTTTAGCTTGGTTTTAGACCCTTCATAATGATCTCCATAGATTTCAGTGGTATTCAGACCAAGTTTTAAGTATTTTTTTCAGCACTGACATTTGGGACAGACACTTTAAAATACATTAGGCAAACTTTCTGTACTCCCTTCTTATCAATCTTTGTTTTGGTGTCTTTGTCTGGCTTTAAAGCTTTTACTGAGATATCCATGGAAAGTGAATTGCAAAGAAGATATAAATCCACCTGAAACAAACAACTCAAATATCATTAGAAATTGTGAATTTTCTTTTCTTGCAACTGCAAACCAGGGTAGGTTTTTAGACCTTCTCCCACCTACCTATCTTGTAAGGCTTTTAAATGTGAAGTTGTGTGAAATAGCATAAACCCAACTCATACCTACCGAGAGCTCACTTTGCAATTGTTTGAAATGTATTTTCAGAAACATAAAACACCATCAGTGCTGAAAACCAGCAATTCAGTCCCTTGATTAAATGCATCAAAAAGAAGCATGCAGCTGGAGCACCCACTGCATTTCTTCAGTCTGTTTCTTTCCTTGCTGAGCAGCCACTAAGCTGGGGAGGGTGCAGAAGGGTGGGCTGAGCATGCAATCCTTTGGACATTCTTTATTGTATCCTCTGCACTGTTAATGTATCAATCCCCTATGGTTCTCCAGACTCCCACGCTGTGTGAGCTTGCTGCTGGGAGGGCAGAACAAATGTGGCTGTAAAGCTTTAACATCTGTGGTAGCCAGGAGTGGTTTGCTGGATGAGGTCTCCAGCAGGTAGGACAGCCTGTTCCTCAGCTCTGGTATCATTAACCAGAGCCACTGCTACTCACCCCCTGAGGATTGCTAATGGATCTTTTGGGGCTCGGGAAAAGCTAGTCAGACAAACAAGTATTTTCCTCAGAGCCTGAAGAGCACGACAAACAACTCTTTCTGAGGCACCTGTGGAAGCTGCTTCTACAGGTGTAGGGATACAAGGCACATTTGCTTGGCAGAATGAAATTTATCCACCGGCAGGGGACTGGAACAAGGCACATGGGATTCCTCCACTCTCAGGAGAGTATCCAAGGTGTAAACATGAAGCAAGGGGACAGAATGCTGACTCTCTGAGGGGAAGCAGTGATGAGTCAGTGCTTGTGCTCAGGCCTGTTTACCAGAGATTAAAGAGTTGTGAGCATGTCAGACAGCCAATTCAAAATGAGTCTGAGTCTCTTCCATCTTTATCTGTGTGCTTAAAACAATTTATCATCAGCTGCTTTCTTCTGCTTGTAGAAGTACTGGAAATCCCATTCCAGTCTGCCTCGTTTTCTTTCTAATATCAATCAATTTCACTTTTCTCTCCATGGATGATATGTCTAATTAGAGAAATGGGAACCTGTACAACCTGGGAAATCACAATCCCGGGAGACCCTCTGCTAAGCAGAGTCCTCCAAGGCAAGGACTGCACCTCTTCTTGTCACTAGTTTGAACTTGCCTTCTGCCTGATGTTTCTCTGTTTAGCTCTCTGTAACTCCTCTCTTTTTCATTGAGGCACAAAACCATTAGCTTTTCTAACTCTGTAATGAGTCTTCTTCAGTGGCTTCATTCCTTCATTCAGGTTCTCAGCAGAAACGAAAGTGGAAACCAAATGCATCCCCAGCCTGGAATAATTTCAATTGTCTCAGCCGAAGAGGTTGGTTATTTTTTTTTCTTGAAGGGGCTCTGTTCATTCATGACCCTGGTGGTCACTGTTTGAATATCTTTGCTTTGACGCTTTGTTTCTGGAAGGAAACAAATAATTAGAGTTGTGCAGGCCACAGAAGGTTATCTTTTCCAGCTCCATGCCCATATTCCTACGTTCCGCCCCTGGCCGATGCCCCTCTCCTGGCTCCAGAGCTCGCGTTGCTCCACGGCCGCAGCAGATGGCGCCCGAGCCCCTGGAATGCTCTCTTTTCCCAGCGCCAACGCGGATTTGCGCCAGAGGCTCTGCCCCAACGTGCCCTGGTACCATCAGTGTCTTTAAGTGGTTCACGGAACGGGGGAGATGGGGAATAAATAACACGAAGAAAGGAAGTTTTGGTATCAGTGAAGTTAGATTGGGTATAAGGACTGTTATTTACTTAGAATGTCTATGCCAGGAAAGGATGTGATTACTATTCTTAGTGTCCTATACTTAGCAGGGAGCCCTTTCCAGTATAGGGAACTGCATGCCTAACAAATACATTAAATTATAACAAAAAACGTTTGCATGGATGTGATGGAAATCGGCACAAGGAAATAACTAAGTTATGGATGAGCAGTGGTAGTTGTTTCTTTTTACACAAAACCCAATGGTACTACTGAATTACAGTACTCTTTTTGATGCTCTTTATCTTCTTCTTTTTTTTTTTTTTTCTTCAGGAAAGGTAATCAGTTCTCCCGTGCCAAGCAGAAAAGGCTTTCAGGAACATACTGCTAACTTTTCTGTTCAATCTAGCAACAGCATGACTTCATTTTACCCTGTTTATCAGAACACAAGAATTTTGGCAGTCTGCTCTAGTGACTAAAACAGAGTTAGGCAGCTCAGATATTTAGGGCCCTAATGCATGATTTGCAGCATTAATAATGCAGACGTGATCTCTGTGCAGTTAATGGAGAAAGTAGATGCAAATCCTCAAGCACAGGACACTGTGCACCATGAATGCATATTTCACAAGCATTTTTTTTGGTAGTTGTTTTCAGTTCTTTGAAAAGAAAGCGGTCACTGCTGCCCAGGGCTTGATAATCTGCTCCTATCTTTTTAATAAAGATGTTCTGTAATAACTGGTGGGAAGAAGTAAATGCTAATAGAGCAGCCCTAGTGGAATGAAATTAGACACCTCTGTGAAAAAGGACAAAGAGAGAAGATAGGTTTTTCTGTGTCTAAAAAAATAATTATTTGCAAGCAGAGTCAATGACAAAAGCACTGACAGGATTGTCTGTCAAATGTCCATCCTGGAGCTGTCCTGAGTATTTACAAAGCCCCTGTAGTCATGCTTCACCTCTGTGGACTTGGAAAATAAGGAAACTGGACAGACTGTAAGTGCTGTAAAGATACCAAAAACCTGACTCCTATGACATTAGCCATAATAACAAAGAGGGTTCCAGCTCTAAAATAATAGTGCATTGCTGGATTATTCTTGCAACTTGAGATATTAAATGGTTTTAGAAAGAATTATGCTTAACCCTGTTTTGTGGGAGGTTGTATTTTTTTGCATGTCAAGAAGATTTTTACCTATGTTTTACCTGTTATTTCTGTCACAAGTGCTGGTTTCTAATCCTGCAGTCAAGTCACCAGAAAACAGGAGAAATGCATAGTAGAAACATACTGAGTTGTAAGAGAGTTTCTACTGAGGCTGACAGAGCTGAATTTAGTCAAGAGTCTGGCTTCTAGACAACCTGTCTGCAAAAATATTTCTTCTTTTCACTTAGTGTTGTGTAATTACTTCCTGAGGAACATTTAAGGCCGTTGCACACTCATCATCATAAAGACTATTTTTTTTCCAGAAAGATATCAGATATCTGGTATATGGTCAACCATGTTAGCAAGGTTTGACTAATCTGGTACTTCTGGTACTTTTAGACTGGAGACACACAACTGCCTTTTTGTATCTAACTGTGCCATACTTACCCCTGTGTCCTCTCTTATGACTTGGAATGGGTGCAGCCTGGTGTCAAGACATTGGACACTCCACCTGAAGGGGCATGATCTGAACCTGAAGTTCCTGGCTGCATTGTTGGCAAATATATGTTAATGACCTTGCCAGTCCATTGAAAACAAATTATGGCTTATCATTCTCCTTTTAGAGGAAAAGGAATTAATAACTTTGGCTTTTCCTTTTCTATATTTTAGAAAATGGGTTTAATACCTTTTCCTGGCCTTCCTTCATTGGTAAGCACCAGGCTTGATTCTCCCCTGCTTTCCATTCTGTATAGATATTACCCTTTGTCCTGAGAAGCTGCAATATATTAACATGTCAGAAAAAGTGGCATTTAAAATCTGTCAAAAAAATAAATAATTTTTTATTATTTATTATTTATCAAAGTTCCTGCTCAAAAAGCACTTCAGCCAGAGCCATAATATTGAATTCATGGTGTACATATAATTGCAGAATATACAACCCTCAAAACTAAACTCAACCAAATAAATGACATTGTACATGTTCTATTACTGAAAGATTACAGAAAAAAAAACCACCTAGACCCCAAAATCTGTGCCTGTTTTTTACTATCAGTGCACATGGCCAGTCAAGAAAGGCTTCAGCATACAGAACATTCTAAATGTTAATAAATTCCAACTTAAAGTCTGTCCTAAGGAAAAAATAGTGTTCTATGGTGTACAGTTGAAACTTTGAGCCTACCACAAATCCCAGAAGCTCACATTCCCAAAACAAACGGTCTCCAGCAAATACCAAACAAAAATAACTTTTCAACAGAAGATGTCTCTGGAGTGTAGAAAAATACCAGCTCTCTTAGGACAGTCATGCAGGAGAAAGTTAGTAAATAGTCATCATAAACTCCAGCTTCTTCTGTGAACTCAGCCAATAACCATCATGCCTGGGTGGTGGCAAGAAGAACAAGATTATTTTCATTTTCTCTATGTGACAAATTCCTCTGTTCTCCAGATTAAATGAAATAAAGCCCTCCACTGCATCTGGTGTAATAAAATTGTTCTACTACCCCCTTCTAGTCCAGATGAGGCAATCAGAAATGAACACTTTTCCCTTACAGCTGCTGCTGCTTCTTTTGATCAAAATTGCTCTGTGTTCTTAGTGACTGTAAATCTGAAAGAGGAAGTGTTTTTAGGAGACAGAATAGAAGTGCATCACCCTCTTTGGTAAGCATTCAAGGCTTTCTGTACTCTGGGGATTGCAAAAAAAGCTCTCTGCATATTTCTAGGTCTCACATGTTGTTCTTTATTAATGGGATTTTCCACATCAAAATCTCCAAGCATATCATGGATATTATTCAGCCCAAATGAATTCATAATTAAGAGTTCAAACAATGAACAATCCAGGATTTTTTTTTTTGAGAATCTTAATAGATCTCACATTACTAGGCTGTTACCAGCCTAATCCAGAAAGGAATGAATAATGCTTAAACCATTAAGCCATTAGGGTTTTTGAGGAAATGGAAAACATCCACCCTATCTAAGAAATCAATTCCACAGAAATTGTTCCATTGTCAAATACTCTGGGAAAGCAAGTCCATTAGTTTCTTGCGGTTTTTTAAGTTACCAGTGTTTCATCAAGACAGCTTCTTTTTTTAACTGTGCAGTATTATGTACAATGTTTCAAGACAAGTTGAAAAATAGGATGCATTCATGGCAAGTGCTGTCACATAGGCTGCATTCCCAAATGAGACCATTCTTATTTCCAAACAATATGTGGCCATGAATTCTCTCTACCTGCAGCAATAACACCTCAAGCTATCTGGTGCTCTGCCATCTCAGAGTATCCAACAAGGATACTGGGTACATACCATGCGTGAATGGAGGTAAGATCAAGTTGGCAGGAGCCTGGAAAGATGAAGATGGGGAGACATTGTTTGGTATAGCCTCATGGATTCATAGTGACCAGACTGGATTTCATGAAGTCTCAGTTTAGAAGGAAAATTTGAAATACATTTGCCTTATCTCTGTTTTATCAGAGGAGATACACTTCACTCAAATATCCCTTTTCGAGTCCAACCACTTCATATAGAGAATTTCAGACCAAGTGGGAGATTAATTCAAGACAGAAAAAAAGAAATATTTGAGGCTCCTGTAGTGAGAGAAACCCATGTGAGCACTATATTCCTCAGTGATCTGTGAGGGAGAAGAACAGCATTTCACAGTCTGACTCGGAGCAGGGCGGGGTGGGGTGCAAATGGTTTTATGGCATCAAACTTAGTGATTGTCCTGGTCCCAAGAATTCAATTGATATAAACTTTCATTTGAGTTTGTAAGATGAAGTGTGTTTACATCCTTGCCATGTGCTCATTACCTTTCTTGGTTAATGAAGGCCACTAGAAGATTCTTTTTCTGCATATGATTCTTGGGATACCAACTCTAAAATCAGGCAGTACAGATGCTATTTTGTTGGAGCCTACTAGCTTTTGAACAGCCTGGAATGATGTGGAGGGGAGATGAGCACTTGGTAATATGTTCAACTTCACCCAGTTTCACACCTGCCATACCACAGGCTGAAGAATAAATTGTTGGGTTTGTTATTATATTTATCTTTATTATCTTTAATTCAAACTGTGATAAAGTAATATGCAAACAGAATATTTGAAAGAGACAATACAGGTAATGATTATTTAAAAATGTGGGTTGAGAAATGTAAGAAAATCTCAGGTATTTTGTACCAACATAAAACCTGTAAACTGTCTCTTTCATTTCAATAAATTGATGTAGGTAGTCAGCAATTATCACCTTCCTGGTGGAATTCATAGCCAATATTTTTTTCTGAAGGTCATTTAGATGCATTGTGCACATTCAGTCTCCTCTCAATTCTCTCTCAGGAAGGAAATTAACTTATTCAGGAAGCAGTTTTGAAATTCCTCCCATTAAACGCAGTCCCAGTTTTTAGAGGTGTGAGTGCTTTGACAGGCTCTACATCTCCTTCTGTACATGACTGGCCTGCATAACATTCCATAGCTATGATTTTCCTTTTGCTTCTCTGAAGTGGTTTCATCTTGGTGCAATATTATAATCAGGAAATTAAATACTGAGGGCTTTGGGAAGATCAGCACCTAGTATTTTTTTCTGAAACAGAAAGCAAGACTTGAGACGTACCTAAGAAAATTCCCTGTTCACCTCAGGGAATCAGGTTTACCTGATCCAATGTCGCATCTCTGGCAGTATTCCACATCTGGTGCTTTTGAAGAAGACGGAAAAAACCCCTGTGCTATGGAATATCTGGCCAAATACATACATTTATATCACTGTGTAACTCAGGACAGTGAAGTTACAAACTTGTCTACGGTTGTAGGAGGAGAAGGCCGTGCAGTGTTCCCCAGGAATGGGAGTTTAGAGTCAGAAAGTGAGAGAGAGTTTTATGGAGAAGTTTGGGTTTTGAGAAGCCTCAAACTTAAAAGGAAGACACAGAACTTGGTTTGATGCCTCTCAGTGGAATGTCTCATCTCAACTACTGCAATCTTTGTTACCTAGGAGACAGTACTCTCATCTTTTAACAGAACTTTTAAGGAAGTTAGGTGAAATAATTGGTTATCTCATTCATTACTAGGAGCCTTTCAAGTATTCTCTTCCTGACAGTATTTCTTGGAACTTCAAGACCTTGAACGTATGTGTTTCAGATGGGAACAGGATTTCTAATTCTAAGGTCAAAAATACCAGCCAATTTCCTGATGATTTTCCAGGTTAGATGTTTTGGGCTTGAGAGTCAAACAACTACAAAAAGACCTTTTCCTTCCAGATTGTACTCCTTTTAAAAATTCTGCCTAATTTCATTTAAGTCTTGGGGATCTGGAGGCTTTTGCATTTAGATATACTATTAAAAGAGGAATAAAACAGTGGATTTCAAATGAAAGTTATCTTTTTGATCTATTTCTACTGTATTTAACTTGCTGCAAAATATTTTAGCTCAGAATAATGGAATGATATGATTATTTTATTTATTTTGTTTATCAAAAAGGTAAAGTCAAAGTAAAGGCACAGTTAGCAACAAATGCACTTAAATATACAAACATAAATTCTTTTGTGTTCAATATCACAAACTTACTCAAATGGGAGGAAAGGCTATACAAGAAGAGGCTAGACTAGAAAGAATAAATTTAATTTGGAGTATATCATCCCTCTTTATCAGCTTTATGTCACAACTCACGTGCCTAAAGTAAAATATATAAACATCAGATTTTTTAAGAGTAGCTTTGATCCTCTGAACACTCCAGTAGTTCCTATAGAAAGAATAAAGGTAAAAGATATAATTTTGTGCATGCAGAAGGAGGAAAGCTGACCTAAAATCATAATCGACAATAATTTTGAGGCCATTTAAATATGACAGTTGTCTTAATATCTTTTCTCCCCTGCCTTGAAAATGGACTTGTGCACAAGAAAGCACAAGTAATAAAATAGCTAAGCATTCACAATTTTTATCACATCACTGTGAAATTGCATCCTTCGTGTTTCCAGCTTATTTTTGATGGATTAGTTTAAAGCAAAGTCATGTGCTAGTATTTCCTACTAGAACTTGTGAGTAGCTGCATCTATCAACAATGTTATCTTCTTTATAAAATTACATTGGTGGCATTTGAAGTGCATGTCAATACTTCTGGATTTTTTCTATTAAAAAAACCCCAGCTACCTATTTCTAATTGGGTCTGTTCCAGTTTCACTGTCAAAAATATCCATATTCCATAATTGGTGTCTTGTATTCTATAACAACCCATCTGCCTTCCAAGCAACAAAACCTCTTAAGAATTGTTTAGCTATGGATTTTGTTTTAATACCTCATCTATCTCATGCTGTCCATTTGAAAATCATGCTGTTGGTTTTTTACCCCTACGGTTTTACAGTTAACCTCTAGTGATTAGATCTATTTCATAATCAGTCTTATGTCTAGAATGCCAAGGAGTTTCCTCCCTTTTCTGTGTCAAGAAGTGATTTATACCTTTGCTTTCCAGGGAGCAGCATTAAGGCTATACTTTCCTTTTCCTGCTGTTCCAGAAACCAGGAAATTTCTACTTGTTTTTACTCCAGGATTAAATACTGTTAAAAACATGTATGATGGAGCAGTTCACAAATTATGGGACAGTTTTATGGATAGTCATATAATAAAAAGGAGATATTTAATTCATACTCAGTTTTCACTGTTGCTTGTTAGGATCTTCTCTAGAGCAGAAGAGAAAAAACACTTTGAAAATGACAGTGTGATTACAAGAAAGAAAAATTGATCTGAAGACTTGTGGCAGTGTCCTGGTTTCAGCTAGGCTACAGTTATTTTCCTTTCAGTAGCTGTTACAGTGCCGTGTTTTGGATTTGGAATGAGAATGGTGTTGATGACACACTGATGTTTTGGTTTTTTACTAAGTCATGTTTATCCTGAGTCGAGGACATCTTTCCTTGGCTCATGCTCTGCCAGTGAGGAGGTACACAGAAGAAACTGGGAGGGAGCAGAGCTGGGACAGGTGACCCAAACTGACCCGTGGGATCTTCAGGATCACGGCGTGCCCAGCACATCAGCTGGGGGAGTTACCTGGACAGGCGGCCAGCCTGGCTCTGGGAAGGGGCTCTGGCATCGGTCAGTGCTTGGTGAGCAGCTGCACTGTGCATCTCTAGTTTTTCCCTTTTTATTACCAATAGTATTATCATTTACCATTATTACTGTATTTTACTTTATTATCAATTATGACACTAATCTTATCTCAACCTGCAAGCTTTACTTTGATTCTTCTTCCCAATCCACTGAGGTGGGGGGGAGAGAGGGAGGTTGAGAGAGTGGCTGCATGGTGATTAATTTCCAGCTGGGCTTAAACCACAACAGGCAGATAGACCAGGAACTAAGTTTATCTTGTTCAAAGCATTTACTAGATTTTAGGATTATGGTGGCTGTGTGTCAATTCTGACTAATGAATATGGTAAACTGGATATAAATTGAGGTGTGTATATTTGCTTTGTTGCACTCATGAATGAGTGTATTTGTGGAGACATGTCCAGATTATGAAAAAAAGAATGATACAGCTGTCATCCTGTATGAGACGTAAACTTTGGACATTGAAGGAATGAGGCAGAAATTATTAAGTTGTCTATATGTTACATGGACTGCACTGTGAGATGGAGTCTCTGTATTGGAAAAACATTGGCATCCGTAGCTGAGAAAGCTTTACCTTTGTTATGCTATTTGAAAAGGGTGTAAAATAAATGGCTTGAACAATTTAGATTAATGAAAAAAAGTCAAAATCCCCAGAAGAAATCTTTTTCATTATAATCAACACAATCAAGATTTCAGAAAAAAAAAAGTACAACTGGCTGCAACATCAAATTATAAAAGAATAAAATATCCTGCAAAGCGCACTGTTAAAAATCTATTATGAGACAGCATAACATTATGTGAATGCTAGTTATTTTTTCTCCTCAAAGTAGAAGAGGAAGTAATATAAAATGCTTCTTTGTCTGGTTCAGGCAAAATGTCACTGAGAAGATGGAAAGCCCAAAGCAAGCTCAGCTCAGCTCAGCTCAAATTGTATGCACCTATGTGGTGTCCTATATTAATAATAATGATCTGTAGTTAAATAATTTTGAATTCTTGTAAACTGGGCTAGGAGGACGCTTATTATTAATGGTAATGTCTGCACAAAAATGGTTGTGGGGAAACCATTAAGAATGATAGATGACTTTGGAAATATAGAAAGAAGATAATGACTCCTTTCTCAGTAAGCAGTTGCATATCTATAAGAATCTGGCTTGTCCTCACTGCTCAGTATGACAGTATTGCTGAAGCATTTGTGAGTTTGGGAAAGAAAATGATCATTTTGCAGAAATGACACTTGGGGAAGAATGGGCCCTGTTAACTGTTACAGTATTTTAAACTGAAGGAATTTGCAATTTCAGTGCGATCCAGAAGGCAAAGTCCCTCTCAGTGTTAGTGGAGACTCAGTAAATGTGAGTTTTATGTCAGAAGATCACCTAAGGAGATGTTTATTGCTTGTAAATGGCCGTAGAAAACTGACTATATAGGCTGCCACAAGAAACTGTAGTCTGTGACAGAAGAGAGTAGTTTCTCCACTGCCCTGCAGGTGATGTTTCTATGGTCTAATCTAGGCATTATTACTGCACAAGGTGGAAAAATGGAACATCTTTGGTATTCATTTCTTCCTTTCTTTTTACATTATTTTATATTTCTGCAAACCTTGTTAATTATATTTTCTTTTATTCTAGACCATCAGTTGAGCCCTGGAGATGCTTCTACTGTCAGAGACCTACATCAGGGAAATGTTTTCCCCTTTGATTTTGTAAGGCAGAAAATGACGAGGTAGGCAGTGGTTTATGTGAGGACAACACTGCTGAAGGCAGCAGATGGAGGCAAAAATGCAATAAAAATCCCGTTATGTTGTACTTTAGTCTCCATTCCAGGGGCATCCCTGACTATTTGCTGCAGGTGACTTCTGAATGCTTTGTGGAAAAAAATTGCAGCTTGTCCCAGTGGCCAAAGACAAATGGAAGGCTGGAACAGAAGCATTTTTCTTGGCTAAGGACAAAGGATGGCCTCTGAATTGGCTTGAGGTGCCTGCTATCTACACATGCCTCTCAGAAGTACATACAGAGAATTTGCTGAAAGCTGGGTTAGTAAAAAGCTCATGTCACTGCTGCCTTCCTTCCTATGACTTGACTGTGGAAGGACAAGCTGGCTGCTCCACATGTGGAAGGATTTCAGGGGCACTGGCTGTTACTGGGAACACTGCTGGAACACACAGTCTCAAACATGAAAATTGGGAAAGTACAGGCTAATCTGTGCAATACTTGTATTTAGAAGATGTTATATTTGACAAAACATATATTTGAAAATGCCTTGAAATGCCTTCATAGACTTTAGATTTTACCCAGGTACTGCAGGTGAAAGAAAAGAGCATTGGAGAGATTCAAATATACTTTTTTCATTATTATTTTGGTCAGAACATCTAAAGAGCAAAGGAAACAGAAGTTTCTCAGACTAGCCAGAGGAAGAAGAGTTGTCATCATTCTCATTTTGCCAAATAGCTCACAGGGTAAGGAATGCTTTGAAGATGCTGTCTCCTGCAAATGTGATGTAACCAGCAAGCTGAAGTAGGCTGACCAGATTACAAACATGTCTGAGAAGCTGTCAGGGTTTCTGAAGTGTAGCAGTGGTGTGATACCTCCCAGCAGATAATACTGGAGAGAGTACCACCCTGCACTGACATCCTTAAACCCTTCTGCTCAATCTTCTCCCTCTCTTGGGAACTCCAGGGACATCTAGGCTTTGGTTGGGAAGATGAGGGGGGAAAGGGCAAAATATCCTAGTCTGAGCACAGAAAAAATGTCTAAAATGTTTACAAGACAGCAACCAGGTGTCTTTGCAGGTGAGGCCGGATAGGTTTCAGCTGGGGAGAGGAGTTCCCATCTTCTTTCAGAACTTTGAGCTGCAGCAGGGCAGGGCAGTGTGCTGTGGAAGGTTGAGCTGTGAGGAGAGGTTTCACCGTGTGCCAGGAGAGGTCTGTTGGTTTCTACTATTGCCTTAGTTTACTTCCCCTGGGATTCCCGTGGGGTGGTGGAAAGGTGGCTGTTTCTCTTTGTGCCATTGAATGGAATTAAGCAGCTGTCCTTAAGGCTTGCTCAGCAGGACAGCACAAAGAGGGGCTGAAGTCAGGCCTGAACCTGGATTTTGCTATGTATTTCTGTGGTCCAGGTTTTGTCCTCTTACATCTGTGTAAATTATTTGGGACTTTTCAGTGTTTGGATATGACACAGAGGGGAAGTTAGCCAGACATTACACTTTATTTCCTTTCTCACCCCATTTTTGACATTTTTAAAGTGATTGATTGGAAGGAGTATAAAGAAGATGCATTAATATTTAACTATGCTGCAACAAATAATTGATGTTTTTAAAGTTTTCTTTTGTTCACACTGGTCTGGAGCTCTCTAGCCTAGTTTATTTTTGATTATAGAAATTCATTTCAGTTAAATCATTCTATTATCAGCAGGATCTGCCCACATTTGGTTAGACTAAATAGCTCTAGAAACCACAGTGTTTTTTCCAATTGCTTTGAATCAAAGTTGCATTAACAAAAAAAACTTTTGCTGAGATTGGCCTGGATCTTATTAATGAAGAAAAGTTGTGTTAAGTGGTATTTAATGTGTATCTGTGATGCTGTGCTAGTCACACTTTTATCTTAGTTTTGAGAAAAGCCTACTGATTTTCTAGTTTTCCCACTTACAGTTTTGTTCATGCTCATGACTTGTTGGGTTCTATCTGTCCTTTCTTTCTTGCCACAATGGTCAGCAGTGTCCTTTAGTTCCTTTGGTGCTTTACAAAGTCTTCTGGCAGGTAAAGCTTACAGGTCAGGAATGAGAAAAATCTGTCTTATTTTTTCAAACAGCTGCATTTATATTGTTGATACATCTGCTTTTACTGAGTGCTTTCATACTGGTACGTAAGACATGTTACGTTCATTTTATGAATCCTTCATGGGTCTTGTCTGATCTTGTAATTGTATATGCCATCAAACATTGAGGGGGTCTTGAGGAGAAGAGGGAAGTTGCAGGGTTATAAAATTGGGGTGGTCTTTAGGTTTTTTGATGCTGTTATACTGTTTTGTGAATTACTCCAACAGTAGAAAGGGAGGTACAAGCTGATATCAAGGTTGTTTTCTGTACAGCCTTTCAAGACAGAATTTCTAAAATACCTCAGAGCCAGTGAGAAGGACCTCTCTGTGACACTAAAAAGGGTTTTAAATCTATGCATAACACTACAGTCCTGCACACCATGCTGACATGGGAAAGGGTGATAAAAGCATTCTTTAGATTTACAAGGCTATTCTTCAGTGCTGGGTCATGTTCTGAATCCCTTTGCTCCTGCCAGTAGTTGCATTCAAGTATTGTGAAGGATCTACAGGACTGCCTCTTATCTCTTAAAAACAGCAGCCTGGTGTCGTAAGTCAGAGCATCCCCATGGTTGTGTATTTATCAGTGTATTGTCTTCTAAATAGTTTTTGTCATTCTTGGAAAATAAGTGTATTTTCTATGGTCTGATCTTCAAAAATGTTACCTCTTTTATTTGTATAACTGATTAGTTCCTGTATGAGAATGTATTAATATATTAGTTGTTCTGTAAGTTCCTAACTTGCATCCCATGTGTTTCTCCTGTTGGTGGTCCTAATTTTGAGAATGCAGAAAGTTTTTTACTGCTTCATGGGACTGCAGATCATATCCTGTATCTACTGAAACTATTCCTCCTCCTTGTTTTGTACGGTGGTTCCTACTTTAATTGGCTGAAGTACTAAATTAATAGACTGTAACAATTTTTAAAATTTTTTCCAGGTGAGACATAAATGACATTTAATCTCTTTGAGACTGCATTTGTATTGTATTAGTGTATCAATAGATTGAATTCAGGATTTTTTCATTCAAAAATTATTTATAAAGTACTTCAAGTTGTCTTATTTTTATGGACTTCTGCTTCAGCATAAATAATGTTTGACATAGTGCTGAACATCTGAGTTGATGGTCTGAGAGAGGGACATATTAGATGGAAAGTTTCTGAAATAACTTGCTTTGAAACATACTGTATATTGCTAAGAACAGTCCTCTTATCTCTGGATATTCCTTTTAATGTAGGTTTCAGGTTGGGAAAAGGAATAAGAATCATCATGCACTGTGCTTCATGCTGAAATGTCATGTTCTGCAGGTACTGGCTCTGTCTTAGGCTAACAGTGTATGGTGACCCTTTACCCTGGAGTTAAATTCTGCCCTCTTGCAAAACAGTCCTATATCATTCTGGCAAATGTATTACTGCATAAAAGTACATAAAGTGCAATTTTCTATGTGGTAATCTTAGCATTTCTAAGAGACGATCAATTTAGATGTAGGAAGCAGAAATCCCTGTGTTCAAGGAAATTAACTGCCATATGGGAATGTTTCTTGTGCCTCCCATCATGGAAAGGATGTGTTGTGGGTTTTTTGGGAACTGATTGAAACAGCAGTTTTTCTCAAGTGAGCTGGACCTGATTCTAAGTGGACAGCTGTTAGGAGAACACACATGGCACCTGCAGGGCATTGCTCTTCAGTTTTCTCCTTTGTTAAAAAGATCAAAATGGCTATTCCTTAGTTTTATGTAAATATGCCTCAGTTTTCTCGTTTGCACGAAGTTCATGTTAGTTTCAGAACCTTTATCCATGTTGCTGCACATTAGGACTATGAATCCACCTGTTTCCTGCACGCACTTTCCCACATGAAGCATCTGGAACCAGATTTGGATTTGTTACATGGAAATTCCAGGGAGGATGAAGAAGTCAGACTTGGATAAAAGGGAGCCATTAACTGGGAAAAGTGGAACTGAAAAATTCTAGCCAAAATATTTTTTTGGAAAAAAAGAATCCTTGTTGTAGGGGAAAAAAAAGTCCTAGTGATGAGATATATACTGTGGAATAGTTCCTCCTGATTAAATCCTGTAATTGAGATTTTTCTTTATTTAAATAACACTTTTAAAAAATATGTTTGGAAGAAATCTTGTGTGACTGGGGATATGTTGACCTGAGTTCCAGCCTTGCTCTGAAATTTTATGTTTAGAAATAAATAACAATAACAGCTGAATTATCACTTAATTTGTAGATTTTTAGGAGTTCCAGATTGGTCTGATTGGTCCAGTTGTTCAGTGTTGCTTGCCATCATTCTCACAGTGAATATGCAGTTATTTATATGTGTAACAACTTTGCACACCTAATTCATGAGAGTTCACTAATTGTACATGTTCAGTGGTTAAAACTGCCTAATTTATGCCACAGTTAATTCACTGTGTTAATTTTCAGAACATTAACCCCAGTGCTTGATTTAGGAGCACTCCTTTAATATCTCCTTTAATGTTATTGGTAAAGGTGACCATAACTCCTGGTATAGACTATTAATAACACTCTGATGTAGTCTCTACAAAGGACTTTTGTTTTGACTGTCAGACCTGGCTTTTCTGAAGAACTCTGCACCTCACATGTATTAATTTTCTCGATGCTGAAGTGAGAAATTGTTCCTGCATTTTAACAAGGACCCTTTTTCCATAAAAAAAAAAAATAGAAGTTTCCTGCAGTTAAACATCAGTATTATGATCTTTCTGACGATTTGGTTCAGGAAAACAAAAGGAAAAATAGCAGCTGTCATGGAAATAAAGGGATTGACTTTTATAGTAAGGAAAAAACAGTTTCTGTGTCCACATTCTGTGGGCTGTGTTTTTCTTTTTCCTCTCTGTCATGACTCGCATGCTACATGCTGTAAGCAGTCCAACCTCACTAACAAACCGCATTTTGGGATTGATCTAGGAGTTTCTTCTTCAATGTCATGTACAATAGGAGCAGGGGAATAAAGCACACTAATCTCCAGCTGAATTTGGCATCTCTTCCTCAAAAATCCTTTTATTTTCCATTGGACCCCCATAAAAGTCAAGTTTATATAATAATGAACTCCAGGAAGGAGCTGGAGCTCATTTACTCTTTGAATAGCACAAAACCTTTCATAATAGGTTGACATTATTCAGTGTGCAAAGAAATGGAACTGGTATAAAATTGCTTCTTTTTCATAAATGCTTCGGTTGTTTGTTACCATGAGAAGATGAGATTAATTTCCCAATTGTTCATCTTTCCTATTCACAATTGCAGCACTTTTGTTCCACTTGTCTCTAGCTACTGTGTGCAATTGCTGTGCAGGCTGCCAGGAAGAGACATAATGAAATAGCGTGTCCTTCAATTAGCAGTGGCAGGTTGAATGGAAAGTATTACCAAGAAAAGATTTCCCAGCTATCTTGTGTTCTGCAGAGCACACAAGTGTGATTAGGGACTGAGACACCCATTTTTCTGCCTGTTGTAAGGCATAGTTGTTTGAAACAACCTGCTTAGGGTAAGAAATAATTCTTTACAAAATTTAGTCCACTTATGGAATGCAAAGCATCCAGCCTGGGACTCCTGCATTTACCATGCTCTAATAACTAACACACAGCATATTCTAATAAACTCTTACCAGATTATTGTCTTCTACAGCTTGATTAAAATCACTTATCCTTTGTTAAAAAAAAGTATTACATCATTTTATGAAACAAGAAGATTACATTTCTATTTTTCAAGAGACCATTTTAATCTGCAGTATAGAAGGTCATTAGATTTACATCCTTTTCAGTGAAAAAAGCAATCTGTACATAATTTTCTTGTTCTAAGAGTCCCTGCATCAAATAACCTAAATTATTGAAGATCCACAACCACCTCTAATAATTTATTTAATTCCTTTGGCTTATCCATGTTTTGTTGGATTAACTGATGTTCCAGTTTGTTTGAATACCACCCCAAGTGTGTGGAAATGGCAACATTCCAGTTTTTTTGGAAACATTCTCTTAGCATCACCTTTAGTCCTCAAATGCTTTCATTATTCTAATAACAAACAGCTTACACAAGGGATACACCTTAGCTGTATCTTAAGGTGCCTGGTCCCTGATAAATGGCTATAGGTCTGTTTTGTTGTTCAATCTACCTAACTGGCAGTCACACTGAAAAAAAATTAAAATTAGTAATGATTCATCAAAATTTTTTAGCAAAATAAACACAATGCAAAGGCTCAACTCCAAAAGTTTTCATTGTCTTTGCAGCTGTTGTTTTTACTCTATTTCCTTTTTTTCAAAGAACATTGAATCTGCAAAGAAGACACCTCAGGAATATTCAGGAAGTAGTGGCACCTCACTTGCTAAAACGTCTCTGTTTTTCCATTAGTAAATGGCATACTATCTTCAGAACAAAATCTGCTTGGATGTGTACACATCAGAGGATATGAGTAATAAAAAGCCAAGAATGTGGATGCTTCCCTCAAGAGAATGAGTCTAACACACTTACTGATATTTTCTTCCTCCTTATTTCTTGAGACCTGAATATTATTGTTTTCAAATCTGTGTTCCTCTCTTTGGTTATTGCAAGAATAATTGTTCAGCAACTGAACTGGGGATTGCTTCTCTTGTGCATGTTTTGGGGTTTTACTTTGGTTTTGGAGGTCCTTTCTGGGTTTGATGCTATTTTGAGGGAAGTGTGTGCAGAAAAAGAATTTATTAGAGATGGATCTGAAAATCAAAATCCTGCATATATTCCTAGGTGCTAGAGCTGATATTTGGCTTCTGCTGCTTAGGACCACATCTGGTCTAATGTATTGGAAAAAAATCTCGTAAAGCTAAACTTTATGATTTGTTCAGATTTATGTTCTGAAATAAATGGCCCCATTTTGGTCAGTTCCAGGCCTGTCCCAGTAACATTTCCTTGGAAACAGACCTGCTTAGTCTCCATTAATGAGGAACAATGGTGGGAGAAATAAGGAAACAAGTTGTTGGGGTGGGGGAGTAGAAACAAGACATGGCACAAGAAGCAGAAGTCACAGGACATCACAAGCCTGATTGGATGAGCTCTAGGAAAGAGCAGAAAATGGAGACTTTACTGATATTTCAGTATTTATGGTAGATTAATAAAATGGTGCATAGATCTGAAGTATTAGCAGTATAGCTTGTAACTAAACCTATTGTCTTGCCTCCTTATGGTTTTAGGGTAGTCCAAATTGTAATTGAATAGCTCAGGTAAAATAGAACATGGTCTTGTACCCTCTTTGGACATTAATATGAATGCATTCTCTTCAGCTTGTCTTCTTGGGCACCTTACACTTGTGTTTCTTACATTTATATTTTTCAGTAGCTTGATTTATTAATTTTTGTTCCGCTTATCTGTATGTCAGAGGAGTAGCCACATCATAAGGAAAATAACACAAGTAGAACCTGGTTTTAGCAATCTACCCAAGTAATGTGCTTCCAAAAGTTTTCACTCTTGGTCTAATTCTATGTCACTGACTTGAATCCAAAGCAGCACATGTAGTATTCTGAAGGGTAGCTGCTTGAGGTTGTCATTTTACTGAGTTTAATGGCATTTATGGATCTGTAAAGTCCATCATTTGACTGAATAATTTGCTTTTACACATCTTTCCCATAGATGTTTGTAATTCTTCTGGTAGGTCAGGAATGTATCAGGCACTTCATCCTTCACAGAGAGTTTAGAAAATTCTCTATGATGGCTATTCTAAATATACAGAATTTGAGGGTACTGTCTTGTCTTGACTGTGGTATAGTTCCAAAAATTAGTTGCAAACAAAATGTTTATTTCTGGTTTTAAGAGCATGTTAAAATAGAACGCGTGGTTATAAGAGTGGTGCGTGAAGATGCCTCCATACAGTTTTTGCTCCAGCCAGAATTGGTGCATCCTCTGTTAAAACTCTGACTCCTGGCCGTGGGGACTTTGTGAAAACTGGTGTTAGCAGCTGAAGTGAGATGTAAAGATCCCTCACTTTCTTCTAAGCCTTTCCCCAAACTTTTACAAAACCAGCTGGTGCAATAATACACTGTTATTTCACAGTTATCAAATTCAGCCTAGAGCTGTTGTTCTCCCCTATGAACGTAGCAGGGAGTGCAAGTTAGGCCTCATTTCACTCTTTGTACAAGACACTTATTGCATGGTGCTCCAGGACTCCAAAGGGCACCCTTGGCACTAGTTGCTTCTGTTTAATTTTTTCTGAACTTGAGAAATGTTTTATACCTCCCAGGTATTAGATCAAAACCCGTTCACCAAAGATTTTTGTCAGACAATAGCAGCTGAGGAACAAGTGGATCTTCCCTTTTTGCAGTGGATTTCACATCATTCACCATCCTCCCTTGAATGTTTGTGTTTTTCCTATACCTTTGAACATGCAATTTCAGCTGAATATGCTTTAAATAATTTATTAGGCTGATTCTTTGTTTAGTTGCCCTTTGGAAGAGGGTCAACAAACACAATAGTAATGGCTCCTGATGAATTTCTTTGACGACTGAATAGTTCCAGAGTGGCACAAACCATTCTTTTGTCCACTGAGTCCTCCTTCTCTGTGTGTTTCCAGTGTAGAAAGAACACAGTCCTCTTACTTCTGGGATTCAGCTATTCTGTTTTCTGGAGCAACTTTATTCCATAGTAGATTTCTGCTTTTAATTAAACATTTGCCTACACATAAAGGAGGATTGACTGTCCTTCCCTTTCCATTTATTCTTCCTAATGGATGTATATTCAGCATAATATGCTGACAGTATTTGTCAATCAAATTCAATGACAGAGACCAACAGGCAGAATGTAGTTGTAGTATATAGAGTGGTAAGATTGAATTTCTGAAGAGATGAAGAAAAACAAAACGTGCAAGAAATATAGGCATGAACAGATTAATTAATGAATCTTATAAAATAGTGAGTATTTCCTATTCTCCAGAGAATTATAGCAAGGTGTAGCTGCATTCAATACATGTATTAATAGCTTGTGGTGGTTGGTCTAGGGACATCAAGATGCCACAGTAGGCAGTTTAGTGTGCAGCTGTATTTTAAAATGTAAGTTATATTGTAGAATGTATAAGGGTGAAATATCATATGGAAAATATTAAAGGCCTTTATAGAAACATATCATGCCGCATCTTTTAGAATAATTCTTTGAGCCAGTTATCTTGTGGAAAAAATTACTTGTGCAAGTAAAAGAAATTAAAATGGAAAGGCTAGAATTGTTTCCTTAGACAAGAGGGGAAAAGCTGCCATAAAACAGCAAAAAAAGGTTTCAGAGAGAGTAGTGCAACAAGGGCACATTCATGACAATTCAAGGAAGCAAATTCAAAACTGATGCAAAGAAATAACAACAGAGTGTGTGGTTAGACTGGGAACTCCACCATAATAAGACAAGGAAAGCAGGAATTGAGGGAGAGTCAAAAAAGGAATGGAATGTTTTATATAGAAGAAAAATGAATTTTCTGAACTGGTTTTAGTAACTGTAAAAGTTCTGTTTGTTCTGTTCCTTGTTCCAGAGGTTATTTGCCTTTTTGTATAAAAGAGTAAATGGATGAAAAGATCTTTGGAGCATGAACCTTGACTGGGACACATCACTGCTATCTGTATGACCAGTTATTGTGTTTTCTTTTTGCATGTCATCCTTCTGGATGTATTTACTAAACAGAGGTTAAAAGGGTGGCTAGATGGCACTTTTTTCCTATTAGCTCCTAACTTAGGTGCTATGACACTTTGCTGGGAGGTGGGAAGTATAAGTTTGAATGCTCTCAGTCTAATGAGTGGATTTAAGAAATGTTTCCCTACCTGTTTGGTAATTTCTCTAGCTTTTTTCTCCTTTATAGTAGGCAGAAAGCATTCCTCTTCTATAGAAAATATTTTAAATCTGTTAAACTGAAAAATCTCTGAAACTCTAGCAGGAGTGGACTTCACGTGTTGTGAATGAAAGGCCTCTCTACGGTTGGTTCAAATATCTGAGTACAAGAGAGGAAGAAAAAAATCAGAGTGCAAACAGTTCCTAAGTTTAGATTCTATCTTAGGGCTGAGACAGAGGAGCAGATGCTGCAGGTACTACCTGTGGGTGTCCAGAGCTGTTATCTGCTATCTGCCCATCTCCTGGGCACACACTTATCCCATACACGCTTTGCTCAGGGTTTTGGACCAACCTGCTCCATGAGATGCTGGTGACTGCGAATGTTAGGATACTGATCTACTGGATTTTGGGTCCAATCCTCCATTTCAAAGTCTCCTGCTAAGTATATACTGTAATAAAACTGAATTCAGCATTTTGCTGTTCATGTACTATGACACTAAAACCACATGTGAAACCAAAGTCATAAATCAAGTGTTTCCTCTTAATCAAAATCAAAATAAGGTGAAGTCCTTAATATGGGATTCAATCCAGCTTTCAACATACCTACTCACAGTCTTTCATTGATTTCAGAGACTGTTGTAGGACCTGAGCATACAGGAATAGGAGAAAAAATTCACTAATATTATTCAAATTAAAAATAAAATAAAAAATCATATTTTAACATTTTTTAATCTCATGGTAACAAATGTGATTATAAAGTTGGATGATCTCAATAGACACTTGTTAGGCTTTGTGCAGCACAGGCAAGGCAGCAATGAAAATAATAGAATCTCAATTCACTTTATCTTATTGCTTTTTCCAAGAACATTTTTTTTTTTCAAGTTAGCTTTAAGCTATGAAAATTATAGCTCCCAGCTATAAAATGCCTTCAATCAAACACTTCAGTTTACAACCGTGATGTCTTTAATATAATCACCTTCCTCCCTTGAGCTAATTGTTTTTTTCATATAACAATATTCCTTAATGGCTGGGATTCTACTTCAAGAACAAGTAAAAATACTGCAGACAGAGGAAAAAAAAAGGAACCAAACATCAAATTAATCAAACAGCAATGTGAATAAAATAAAAGCTCCATTTGGGATTTTGCACATTTCTGCAGCCTCAGGGCTCCAGTATACGTTTCTGTCAACACTGTTTATGTGAAAAATAGCATTGACATAATGTAATTGGTACAGCAGTGTAGCAGTTACACAGTTGTTTATGATCACTTAATCTTAAGAAACAAAATGGAGAGCTTAAGATATTATATTTGGACAATCCTGGTACACGTGATACACCAATTTTTTTCATATAGATTTGGGTGTCTATCTGTGATCACCCCAAATTACCTGCATCTTGTGAGCTTCTGTCTGGGAATGAGTGCATTGCGGATTCATCAAGAGCAGGGTGGGTGAGCTTGTGCCCAAAATTTGTAGTAAGATTTCAGGGATTCTAAATGTTCATCAGCTCAGCAGAAAATCAAGTGGGGAAAAAAAAAGCCCATGACAAAATTTTACTCTTTGGTACAGAATATTCAGAAAGTATCTTTATGATGAACTTATTATCCAGTTAATTTTGGATTTCTGTTTCAAATTTAAATGCTACTGAAGAAAGTGGTATGTTCAAAGATGGGAAAAGTGGAGCAGGGTTTTTGGTTTGGGTTTTAAAATTTTTTTTATTTAATCATCTGACTAACAACCCTTATTTTCCTTCATCTCCCCTAAAAAAAAAAAAAAGGATGTTTTTTTTTTCCTGTATTCCAGTGGGTGTTTTTTGTCTGGTTGATTTTGGGGATTTTCTTTGTTTTTTCTGTTTGGTTGGTGGTTTTTTGGAGAGTTGATGCTTTATTTTCTTGTTTTCTTTTAATTGGCACTTTATATCATTATATATAATATGGTATAAAACTTGACACATAAAAATAATGTTGGCAATGAGAAAACCATCTCTTTTCAGAAGAGTTATTTAGCAAATTATTCTTGTTGTTTTTTACATTTTTTAAGCAACCAGTTGCAGCTGGTACCTAAACAGCAAGACTTGGAACTTGCATTGTAATTGATGCTCATCTCTGGCTCTTCTCATTTATTTTTAATCCTACTTCATACCATGGGTTAGAGGCATGGTTTACTCCTTCAATGCTATGATTCCCAGTCTTTCCTTCTTCAAATATTCTCTCAACACCAAAAGAACTGGTGGTGAACTGTATCATCTTTATCATTCAAATCATATTCTTTTATCTGCCTTATGTCCCTTATGAAAGATTTAATAGATTTAATCTGTTTTACACCTCCTTCCTCACTCCTTCATTAATCTTTATAAAAGTGGGCTCTGCCCCAAATAGCTTTCCCACTGTTCCAGAAAAAAAAAACCAAAACTTTTTCTTCTATTTTTTTTTTTAATTGGGGCTGTTTTTTTTCCCTGTAATAGTGAAAAGTAAGAATATCACATTTCTAAAGTTTTGTATTTTTAGGGGAGTTTTTGAAAAGCACAGACCTTTTTCCTTCAGAGTCTCGTTTTACTAAAATTTATCCCCTGTCATTACCAAAGCACTCTAGGGATATTAAGAATATATGTATGTAGTCATACTTTTGGACAATTACATTGGTATTGTTGAGCACCCATGTAATTCTTGGCTGGCAAAAAGGGGCATATGTGCAACTCCATTTGTTTCATGGTATCACATCCATACACCTCCTTACCATTGCCTACATACTCCTATTTTTGGTCCAGTTCTGTTCCACTAATTTCAATCATTACTTGGCCAGCTGTGCAGGGATTAGGGAGACAGTTAAGAATGTTTGTCAACTATGTTTTATTTTTGTCTATAGGAAGCACATGTGTCGTTCAGCATTGTCAATGCATTACTCATATTATTTAAAAATGGCAGGCTCATTATATTTACAATAGCTTGTAAATGCTGGAAATATGTTTTTAATATACAACAATCATGTATTACATTAGAAATTCATATTTCTTTCCCGTGCATGAATGGACACTCTGTACATCAGGATTCATCACTGTCCACATTCCAGTGTCCCAGCCAGGCACATGTGCCTGATTTAGCTGTTTCCTATAGGTACATGATGCTGAAGCTTAGTGAGGTGCACATATATCCAGCTGGATGTCACACTGGCATTAACACAGGTGTGTGTCTACACACGCCTATCACTTTCTACTTAGATGGATGTTGTGCACCTTACCTTAAAAACACTCCTTGTGTATTTGTCTCCATGCAGATAGTCTGGTTTTTTGCTGTTCCATAGCTTTCTTTGCTTAAAGCATGTAAAAAATGCTCCCTGTTCCATAAGGCGGAAGCTGAAAAGGCACAATAGTTCATTTTATCCTAAGCCTTTCAAGAGTTTCATCAGGGTAAGGGTGGTCTATTTGTAGTAAACAATATGCAAATGTTGTCTTTTTTCAGTTTGCAGTCTATTTAAGTGCAAGACATGGATTTTTATGCATTTATTTCTCTGGTTTTAAATTGCTGAGAGAATGTTCCAAGCAAAAGCTTTTGGCTTGTAAGTTGTTTCCAAATAATCTATTTAAATTGTGTTTCAGTATTCATTATTTATGAATTGGTCTTAATTCATGCCCACATAGATAAAGCTTTCAAAAGCTTTGGGAAGGAAATCAACGGCATTTCTCAAGGGTGTGCAAGCATTTCTGGGCTGAACTTTCCCACATATGGGTATTTATGATTTTGATAACTTTGCAGAATCTGTGCTTATCTAGTGCGTTCTGGTTGACTTCATGGAGTTATAAGACTTTAATTTTTTAAAAATCTCTTTTGAATATGTTTCTGCTGCTGCTGACCAGGGCTTAACCACATTCCCTGCAGACCGGGGATACCTTGTGGAAGTTAGTTGTTGAGATGGAAATAGCTTGTGACAATGGGCTCAGAAAGCCAAGGTTTTTTGCTTTCTATCTGCAAGCAGGAGTTTTGAAGTTGTGGAAAATTAATAAAGGCAGAACAAAGAAGCCAGATGTTGTAAGAGAGACTAGAGGAGATTCAAAAAATACTTTCAGCGGAAGGAGAGAAGATACAGGCATGCTTGTATGATGAGAGGTAGTTTTGTTGACCAAGGTCAAAGACAGTGAGCTAAAGTGGGCTGAAGCAACTCTTTCTTTCTGAGAACTAATTCTAAATATTTGAGATGGTTTCACATCATCTGGGGACTTTCTCAAATATATTGAAACATAGTGAACTGAGACAAATGGTGTTTTAATCCTGTGTGGAGCCAGTTTGGATGTCTGACTGGCTGTGTGTGCAATGCCCTTCAAAAAATAAGTGGCGCAGAGGAGAATAATTCAGATTCTCCTCCAGGCATACAGTTATAGAAAAGTGTTAGCTTAAATGATGAAGTTGTCTCAAGGACCTTCCTCAGGTGAAATCTCAGGAGAGAATACATGCCCCAGAAATGTATATAATTTCATAAGTACCAGAGTTTGGTGAGTTGTGTGCAACCTGGTGATTGGCCTAATGTCACAGAGGTTGTAGCACTCTCAATTCTACATCACTTTTTATCCAAAAGCATTTTAACACAGTAAGGGATCAACACAGTATGACTAAGATCTTCCACCTCCAGCCCAAGCTGACAACAGGTCTAGAACTGTGGAAAAGACTGCTTTTAAACTATTGACTGCTTAAGCCAATTTAAGCTGTTTCACTACTGAATAAAGTATAAATTGTAGATAATTCTTTAGGGAAGACAATGATGTTTTGGAACCACAAGCCGATAATATCTATTGTAGGTGCCATGGGTCTCACAAGACATTTTACTTGGGCATATTAAACTGTTACCATCAAAGTAATCTATGTCTATTGGCCAAACCCTTTCATTAGGTGAAAAACATTTGTTGTATCATTAACTTGTGCCTGAGTAATTTTTTTTTCTAGAAATGACCAAAATAAGACAGCTGTGGGAACTTCTGAGATTAACCCAGTAAAGGTTTGTGAATGAATAGCAGCTGTGAGAATGCCTAATGAAGATAAAAAGAGCAATGTCATGGCATGACTTTGCCATCTCTCAGATGTAATCCCTGGAGTATTTAGCAAGTAAATAAATCTGGGCTAAAACATTCCCTGATAAAGCTGTAGTATCTGTGGGACTTCTGTGTATTTATACAGATTGTAACATGAAAAGAGTTTTTGCCAGATGATATTGTTGTATTGAATTGTGGGAATTAATTAATGTATTGAACTCTGTGAATGCTGTACTTTTTACATGTGAGAGAATTGTTGTAAGTAAATGAATGGCTTTCTCATGCACCTTGCAGAAGATGGAAATGCTTCTTTCAGGCATTTATTTTGGCTTTGATATGAAAAGGAAAAGAGATTTCAAAGAACCATTCATCTTTTTATATAATTTGGTCTATTTACTATGTGATACATTTCTTTAATGTCAGGATATATTGTTTATTGTAATTTGAACTATTTAATACTCTATCCACTTTAAAAAACTTTCCATCTCTTAAGAGAAACTTGGAAAAATAATTGAGTTTGGCAGTAATATTTTGAAATTTACTTCCTCTTACAAAAGTAATTTTTTGATGTAGAGAAGAACTTCTAGCTTAACTGGTCCTGTCCTATTACTTTATTTTTTCCTTTAGTAGTGCATTTCCATTTCTTTAGTAGTGCATTTCCATTTTTGATGACCAACAAGCACTTAAGGAACACAAGATACCTTAAGGGTGAATGCACAGTAGAAACAGACAAGTCCATTCAAAGAGCTGGGAAAGCCAGATTTCTTAGAAAAGGACTATTTCTTACCTCTCTTTTAAGCAAGTCTTGAGGAGTTTGGGACTATGCATCCTGGAGAAAAATTCTAAATCTGTACAATTTGTCCATTTTTATGGTGTTTGCTGATATATGTATCAGCCTTCTAGGGACCAAACTCTAACTTTTCTGGTCTCATGTCCCTTCCTGGTCCCTGGTAACATGCTGCCTACTGTATGTTGTATTATGGGATCAGAAGCAGAATGTTTCTACAGCATGCCATAACAATGTGAATTGTTCAAAGTACTAATTGCTGATAATCTCTTATGATTGGGGTGAGGAAAAACCCCAAGGTTGATATTTTGTGCTTTTTCAAAATGATTACAAGCAAGAGGACTGCAGTTCAAAGAGCATTCAGTAGATTTAGAATGTAACCTTGAAATTTTTCAATACAAAAACCATTGCTTATTCAGAAAAATTGTTCTTTTAAGCATACAGTTATTGTCTTGTTTTCTTTTTCTAGGGAGATAGACAGAGAGCTGTGAAAATAGAGAAATTAGTCTGTGATACATGAGGATTTTTTGTTTAGAAATTACTGTGGTGCCAGAGATAGTGACCTAGAGTCTTTCTCTGTAGAATCTGGCATTTAACAAGTATCACTTCTTCCAGCTTCCTCTGGAAACTTGAGCTGTGAGAGACATAGAAATCATTTAGGCTGCAGCTCCTTTCAAAAACCCATCTTCTGACTGTGGAGTTCCTCTTGTAGCAAAGTTGAAAAAAAAATCCATGAAACTTGCTAGTGAGTGATAGGGACATCATAAACCAATAAAAACAGGAGCATGAAACATTTACACAGTTAGCATAACCAGCAGCAATTGTATTAACAAGAATGAAATATGTAAGGAATTGTAAAGTTTTGGTTTATGACATGGAATAAAGGCAGCAATGACAACAAGGGAGCTCAGGATTTACCACTGTAGCAGTCTGAGGCGCACCTCAAACCGCTGCCCAGCTTGGTTGGGACTAACATTCTGCTCCTGACTCTGCAGCTGTAAGAATGTGTAGATGATTTGTGTATGGAATGTAGTCTGATCTTGAACGCAGTATGATCTTGAATGCAGTATGGATTTTCTCTCAGCCCATTTTGTGCTAGGTCTTTGAGTCACCCAGCCATCCACAAGGAAGTCAACCTTCAGATAATTATTGCTCTGAGTGACAAGGTAGGTGTGTTCTGAATGGAAAGAGCTGTGTACACCGAGCTCTAGCTGATCTCCTAAGCCATTCAATCACTAATATCATTAATGAAAGAAGCCTTGAAATTACTGCCAATCTTGGGAAGTTAATAGGAGATAGAGCTGCTAACATGGGACTTTATAAGTTGAAGAATGTTAGAGGACTTCTGTTCACCCCATGTTGTCAGCAGTTCATTTCATGACTAATAAACTTGTGGACTGCTATCCTAGCAGTAAAAAATCACATCTACCTACCATTCCTGTTGGGCTAATGACAGATACACCAGTTTGTGCTTTTTAAAAAATCCACTACTGTGATATGTGTTGTGTTAACTATGTTATTTTAATATGTATTTATTAACCAGTAATACAAGACATAGACAGCAGAACTGTTACCATGTTTTACTGAGGATAATAGAAGCCTACATAGGAGGGATTTATGCTAATGGTTTCATAATTTTTTTGTTTATAGTAAAACTGCTGTATGTGGAATACAGAAAGTTTCTTTCTGTCTATTCCATGACAAAGAATTAATATTATAAGAAAATCTGCTGCTTGGAGCTTATTATAACTAAATTTATTTTCCTATCTTACTTAAAATTCTTGTAACGATGAAGTTATGTTGTCATATTTATAACTCTTTTTCCTACTAGAAAAGTAATTTGGGAAAAATGTTCTCTAAAAAGTGCCAGCGTATTTTTTAAAAATACTTTTGTGTGAAATACTGGTCTTTTGGTTTGGGATCTGTAACTGGCAGGTTCTCTATTGAACTGATGGCTTCAGCTGATCCTTGCTATAAATTTCTGGATAGAAACTACTTAAGTCAGTGCCCTCAACTAGTATAAAAAATGGTATGAATTAGATACACTCTCTATATTTTTGTTTATATTGACCTTTAAATCATGTTTGAATATGTGATAAAAGAAAGGAAATGAGAGGAGAAGATGGAAACAAACCATCACTTCTCTGTTTCTCTGGGCTCATGAGTCTTAGGTAAAAGTGAAAAGGAAAGATATTCATAACAGAGAATCTGATTAAAAGGTCTGGTTTAGATTGCAGTGTAAGCAGGAAATGATGAATCTTGGCAGAGTCTCAACTGTGAAACAAAACAGTGAAGAAAGCTGATGCTGATGCTTTGGATAGACAGGAGAAAGAGAGGACTCAGAAAATAGGAAATTACAGACATATTTCATTTTGGCAGAGCCAGAGAAATTGGTTATTATTACCACCATTGTAAGAACAGTTACTTATTATCTGTCCTGAAGAAAAACAGGGGAGGGTTAATTCTCTAACCGATAGTCTGAAAATAAAACCAGTGACCTGGGGATTGAGTGCTAGCATAAAATATAGCTAGACTGCTTGTTCTCTTTCTGGAGAAACATAATTTTGAGAGGAAAATCACAGACTTGTAATTAGCAGTAAGAAGCTCAGCATGGGCATTGGGGTCACAGCAGACAAGTTCACCAGTTGATATGCCTAATCCTAGTCAAACCTCATCCTTAACATCAAAGGGACAGTCCATGAACTACATGCTTTTAAATTTATTAATGGGTAATTAATTTTATTTTTTTCTCTCTGCTTTTAAGAAAAAGTGAGGTAGTATGCAGGTTATTCTTTAAATTATTATATAGTGATACCATAGAGTAGGGAAGTTCTAGACTTTTCTCAAAAGAGAGGATAATCAATAATTCCCCATACATTCAAGCCAGCTCCATTGCTTGCTGAAAGCAAAGGAAGAACTGCAAATGGTGGGAAATGACAGAGTTGTAATACTCTGAGAGTATTTATGTTCCTGTGTTATCACATGTGAAGATTTAAACTGTTTATATTCAAAATTACCTGATGAGAAATGTTGGGAACCTGGTTTTAGAACAGCAAGTTCCTTGCCTAATGACCTGATGCAAAATGGGGGACACTTGAAATATACCTGAAAATATAATTGTAAAATATTTATTCTTCATCTTGATGATGTTTCCTACTGATAATGGCTCTCTTTGTTTCTGACTGTGATCTTGTCTGAAGTGCTTCTTTTAATATTTACTAAATGGATGTGGCTTAATTTTATTGGCCATTTCACATCCCTTGTGCAACAATTTTAGTGCTTTTTGACATATTTGAACTAAAATATCCTAGCTTTATAAAGAAGAGAGTATTTTCAGTGAAATATTTTATATCCAGGAGCTATGATTTCCTTCCTGCTTGCCAGAGATGACATTTGTTGACATCTGCACTTTGAGGAAACCACAGTCTTTCATCTTTCTGTGAAATATGAGGATGAATGGTTCTACTGCATTATTCAGGAGTGCTGGATTGGGATAAATCTCTGAAATGTATGGAACCTCTGGTTTTGTTTTCTTGATGAACTGTATTTTTGACTTTATATTAGCCGTGTATTAAATAGTTCCTGCAGTCTTGGAAAATGCAGGTACAGTAAGCAAGGTTTTAAAGGAATTATAAATGCAACAGAAAGTGGTACTGCTGACTGCCACGTAGGAATTTTGCTAGTAATTCATAAATGTTGTGTGTGTGCACACTGGAAAACAAGCTTAAAATATGTGCTGGAAATTTTAAAGCAGAGGAATTGGGATTCTTGATGCATGTGAGATGAATATTGAATTAATATTGGTGAAGTCCCATCTTCATCAGTAGTCTCTCAAATATCAAACACTAATCTGTTACCTAGATGCAAGCACCCTGTAGATCTGCAGAAGAGACCTGAGCTGTACTTCCTGGAGCATCTTTGGTTGCGTCAGCATCGCAAATGGCCAAAATATTTTCAGCAACAGAGTTATCAATTTTTCATTTCTCTTTTTTTATATTTGATGGAGAACTTACTGTTGAAAATAGAGAAACTTTCTGCTTGTGTATTGGCCTTTTCTTCCATCTCTGTGCTGGCCAGCATGACTCCCCTAATGGGAAAAGTTACCTTTGTCTAGTCCAAAGAGCTCTTTGTGTCTGACCACCACCTTTTTTATCTCTCTCAGTCCCCACCCGAAGTTCATACATACACATCAGGGATGTTTGTTGTAGCTGCAAAATTAGTCTTGTAAGATTCAATGAGGCATTTACCTTTTTTCTTCTTCCAAATTGTTTCTGCCTGTTTCTGTACAATAACTGTACAGAAAATCCATTTGCTAGAACTTAGGGAGTTTATAATCCTTGGGAAGTTTTCTGCTCTTGTTAGTTGAAATCTTTGGGTTGGTGCAATCTTAATAGGAGTTTTAGAGGGCCTACCCTTGAACATGGTGATATTTGGGAGCAAGTGATCACTGTATTCCCACTATTGTCTTAATGATGTTGCCTTGAGCTCTGTTACAACAGTAACCGACTGGCTCTTCAAAAAAATAAAAGGTCTTAAATTCAAATGAAACCATGCCAGCTCTTTATGAGTCTCTCAGAGGGTTTATGGCTTTATGTAGAACCCTTAAACTATGTCTTTGTGAAGCAGCTGCATTTGCCACACTTAGAAATAATTCCTATAATTTCCCTGCTCATGCCAAGCTAAAATAAAACACCTCTGGTCCTCCCTCTGAAACTTTCCACTCCGGATAAGGCCAATAAGTATTTTTGGAAATGTTTCTTAGAAAGGTTGGTATAATTAGGCTTGCTTTATTTTTCCCTGTCTGTTTATTTATATGGCAAAATACACTTTTTTCTGCATTGATCTGAAAGGGCAATATTCCATCTGGCCTCAGACTCAGCATTCACCCCTTTCCTCAGTCTGGGCTTGAGAAACTGTCTTGCAATGTATATGAAAAATTAACCTAATTAATCTCTCTGCTTATAAATAGCTACTTTTAAAGTATTGCTTTGTAGTTCACGTACTTGTATAGGAGGTAGCTTGCTTAAGAAACAGATTCATTACCAACCCTCTTTTTGCAAACTCCTGTTGTTTGTGATAGTGTTGTGTATTATTATTATAATTGGCTGATAGCAGATCTTCCTTTCTCCAAAAGCTGGGTGAAAAAATAGAGAAACTGACAATCAGACCTTATTTACTTCTAGTGCTCTTGGTCTTCTGCATGGCTGGGAGTATTCTGTACTCTGCATCTTTTCACTCAGCATTTGTACTTTGCAATGTTCAACAGAATTCCCTCATTTTCTTCCACAGGTCTTGGAATAATTTTTTAATAGAAGGGACTAAATGATTGGAATAGTGAGCAATATGTTGTTACAACAATGTCGCTGAAATGGTAGACTGGAGCTTGAGAGAAGTCAGTGGATTTCTCATATAGCTTTGATTACTCTAAAATTGCTTCTGTTACATTTTTGGAAATGTAACTGGCCAGTCAAATGTTTTCTACATACCTAGACAAAGAAAGAAAAAGCTGATGAGAAAAGTAGAGGCTGAACAGTAGAGGAAATAGTAATGAATTAGGAAGGACTCTGAACCAAACTTAAAAGTTGCCTAAACTCAAGGTTCTAGGCTAAAGGATCTCTTGAAATAGTATTTTGGATAGTAAATGAGAAATACTTGCCATATTTCAGCTTTCTTGGAAAAACGTATGGAAAGAGGCGGTCGGCCATATTTTGGATCCAAGTAACTGCTTTTCCACATGTTTAATCCCAGCAATTTGAAATAATTGCACTTGGTAGGAGATGCAAAGGAAATTCAGACCTTTGATTTGATGCCTTCATATGGGCAGAAGTGTCTAATGTTGCACAAGTCTGAGTAGTTTGGATAAAGGATGTAATCTGTGAAATCTGAGATTGAATCCCATATTTTTGGCAGACATTAGAAAATTCTCCAACTAAAAGACCTAGGTGTATTTGGCTTGCCCCAAGCAATGCAGAGCCACATCAGACTCTAATTTTTCTGTCCCTTTCTGCAACTATAAGAATTCCTCATTGTCATTTTCTCCCAATTGTTATCTGCATTATTCCTTCTCCCTTTCTCCAGCTTCTCATTCTCGCACTGCTCGTGCTCACCAGAACGCACTGCAATGTGTGCAGTGAGCAGGGGCTGTGAGACTGACCAGGTAAGCAACAGTGGAGAGTAGAAACAGCTGGGAAGACTTGATAGATCTGTTGCTTTCTCTTTGCAGAATGAAGCATTACTATAATGAATAGTGCAAGCATTTGGGCTTGTTTTACTGAAATCTTGCTGCCACTACTGAGCAGTAGGTTCTTCAAAATTCCCCTTCTGTTATTCCAGGTCTGTCTTTGCTTATCTTGTATGGCAACATATCCTTCTGACACATTAGTCTTATCTGGTTTATACTGAGAGAGAATTAATAATACCATGACTTACCTGTATTCTTTGAAGTGTCATAATTAAAAAAAATAATTAAACAACCAATGACTGATTGTTGTTAACATTTGGTGGTTGAAGTCACGCTCAAGATCTGTAAATCTTACTGAGCTAAGTCTCTTTGACTTATTTACCTTTGTAGTTGTGGCTTTGTTCTCTGCTTTGGTGTGCTATTTCCCGCATTGTGCACTCCTTAGTCTTGGCACGTGCATCCATTTGGAGAAGATACTCAGTTATGATTACAGCAGCTGCTCTGCAGATACCTATTTGTCCTGGCCAAAGTGAAATCACCAGTCATGAGTGAGTAGCATCAGGTCTGGTTGTTTTATGGACAACACGAAGCTCTTTCACATTCATTGGTTATACAAATGATTGATAGACCTCATTATTTTAAAAGAACTATTGTACTGTAATGTTTCCAGATGTTTTCCAATAGAAGCTGTGTTATTACCATGGGGAAGTATCAATCAGTAAATAACCCGTGTCACTCGTTGCCCTTCTATACAATCACAGTGTTCTGATCTTGTGGTTTGGCTTCATTTACAAAGGACTCATCAATTCAAATGGATTATTGTTCTGTATGTTATGCTGCAGAGGGACAGCCTGAGTGCATGATATGGTCAACCTACTATGAACTAAGTGCAATCAACTGTGATCAATACTCAAGTGTAAAGTCAACAAGCAAAGCTGAAATACTGCAAAAATATTATTTTAAATGGACTGGTAGAGGAATTTGACCATCTGTTATTCAACCTTTGCTCCACTGTTGTGCTAGAAAGCACTCTGCTCTTTCTTTCATGAAGCAACTGTGATGCTTGCAACTAGAGAATGCAAATTTTTTGCAGCAGTCTGTCTTATTTACTGACTTCCTTCAAAACTGTGATAGTAATTGTAATGTAAGACCAGACAGTTCTGATGTCAGTCAGGAAGAAGCATAGATGCATTGATTCTCAGTGTGAGAACCAGAGGCTTGGAGCGGTTTTACTCTCTGTTGCCCTCCCAAATCAATATAGACTTTTAGGTTGCAATTAACTGCAATAAAATCAACTAAAACTGTTGCTTTGGAAGCTTTTGTTCAAGAGCATGTAGAAGTCTGTAACACCAAACTTGTAAGCACTGTAACATCAAACCTAAGCGACTTTGTCCAAATTAATTCAAACCAAGGATTAGCAGCCCTTGCAATTTCAATGCTAAATTCCGTGACTTTTGATAATACTGTTTTTAACCCTCAGTTGTTAGAGCTGTTTTTTAACAAAAAACACAAGGTGTGTTGAAGGAAAAGTTCAGTCTCTGACATAAATGAAAAGTGACATTTGCATTTTCTAGTTATCTTGAGGTTCAAATCCAAAGGAGAAGAATAAAAGAAATTAAATGGCCTATGGTGAAAAAATCAGATTCATTTTAGCAGTCACACCGTTCAGAAGGACCTGGCCCATGAATTTGTAGCACTTGGAACATTCTTCTCACAGAAATTGTTTGCAGGAGGGGGATCTGCAAGGCCTCACAAAGGTTTCTTATGGAGCTGTTTCCAGGCTTCCTCTGTTCTGGTGGTTCAGTGCCAGTTCCAATAGTTCCTATCCTCTACAAGCAGCAATGAGGCCTGAGTAACCATTGCTGGCAATATCTGTATTATCTGTGATGGGATTCTTTGCAGTCTTCATTCACCACTTGGCTGTGTCTGGGATTTGCTCAGACTTCAGTTACTCTCTCTTAGAGGGATAGAGGGTAAGAGAAGTGGGCCCATTCAGTACCTCTTGAATGTAACTCTTGAGTCATTGTGTGAGAAGCAAGTATTGATATGTCACAAGGCAAAGAGCCTTGACAGAAACTTTGGATGTGTTCTGCATCTGGGTTGTGGTTTGTACTGCTTTAGCACCAACACAGCACTTTTGGAGAAGGACATCCCCCCCCAAAATAGTATTTGATAACTAATAAGACCTGTTGTAAAAGAGATTTTTTGAATATATAGATTTTTATGTTGCTACTGAGGTCTCTAACCCAAGAAATCTATTTCTGCAATTGCTGAATTAGTTGATGGTACCAGTTGCGGGTTCCTGCATGTGCTAAGCCCTCATGACTGATATTGTCTTGGTTCACTCAGTGACAAAATGATTCTTCTGTCTTGTTTGTCCTTGACCAGTCTTTGTCAGCCTGTCACTGCACTTGACCATCAAATTCAGAATTTTTTACATGAAGTTTTCACAGAGGTATGTGAAATTTTGTTGGCCATGCTAGGGATGATGAGCTCATGTGTGAGTATGTGAACATTTGGACTATAGAAACTATCAAGGTGTGAAATTTGGGTTCTTCTTCATTGTTTTTTATTATTTACCTGAAAGGGGCTCAGCTTCTTGTGTAGGGAAATGACTGGGACAAGAACAATGCAGCTCACAACAAACAGAACTGAAATGGATGAGGTGACTTTACCTGTCTGCATCACAAACACAACAGCTGGAATGCTTGCTTTTCTGGATGTGACCAGCTTTAGGAAAATTAAATGATGTTACGAAGGCTGACCTCCATAAGAAGAATTTTCATTAACAATAATCCCTGAACAAATATTTGTATACGGACACAAACTACTTGAAACTCCATATAAACATTCCTTTTCTTTAGACCTTTTCCTTTCGATATTTCCTTTGAACTTTCTTAATAAGTTTAGAATTTGGTTTCCTCTGAGCCAACTAGGAGCAACTGCTGATTTCACTTACACTGGTTTACTAACATTACTTTGAAAAAAATGGTTGCATTACGTTTCTTTTGCAAGAAGCATTTTCCTGTGGTGCTTCACTACTTCCAGTGTGGCCAAATACACACACACCAGCAGACCAATTAACTATTCAAATATGCCAGAACTTGACAATGTTTTAGCTTGACAAAAAAAGTGTGGGCTGTTTCTGAGAAATAATATTGATTTACAAAGTGCTTTTATTTTATCTAAGCTAATTCAGGTTTCTGCAAGAAATCTCTGTTGTAGCCTTGCAGTGAGTTATCAGACTTCACTTGCTTCTTGTGAAGGCTTTTTCTGTTTTTTGAATATACTCCATGGTTCCTTTTCAGAAAGCAAAGAATTTTAACTGTGCTGCCACTAGAACCTCTATGGTTCTGTCCCTGGTTTTCTATTTTAACTTCTGTATTCCCATCTTGTCACAATCTCTTTGGTCCTTGACAGTGGCGATATCTTTTCTTTCAGGCATGCTGACCTCTCTCATTCCCTTTGAAGCACTTAAGATCATATCCAAGAGCTGCATTCCAGCTGTGGCGCCTTCTGAGGTACTGAATATATTAAGATAAAAAGAAGTAAGCTCAGCTATATTAATAAGAAGCTGAAATGTTTATGCAGGCCTGGGCTTTGAGAAATTAGATACTCAAAAATAAGACTTTAATAGGAACGATGAAGTAACTAAACTGAAGGTATAAAGAGTGATGCTCCTTTTTCAGCATGTTTCAGTGGTCATAGAACAATTATTACTACTGTAACTATTTTAATAGCTAAGTGAAAAATACTTTTCCTAGAGAACATAACATGAAAAAATTGCAAATTCTCTAGAAGTCCTTTGACTTGTTTATTAGGTTCAGTGAGGCAGTTGTAGCTAGCATTTATTCTCATATCTCCTGTGCCCTATGCTTCAATATATAAACTTACGTGGGGGTAATTTATACAATCATAAAAAATGCAAGAGGACTTTTTTTTCCAATTTGAGCATTTCAAAGACTGTACTCTGCTCAGAGTCATATCTGGCTGCAGAATTGATAGGTGTAGGAGATCAGGAAGAAGTAAAAATGGTTAAATAAGATGGCAAACCCAATTTTAGGGTCCTCAATATAGGCTCAAATATGTCATTGGTAGGCATTATAATGGATGAAACTGACTGAGTAGTTTTACTAGTTGAAATGTGCTTGGAGAGGGTAACTTTGCCCTGGTGGGTTTAATTTCCTGGCAGAATAGGTGAGATCACAGAGATCAGAGATTCTTTGGGCCTGTTATTGCTGACTTGTGTGTTCAAAGAGAGCTCAACACTGAAAACTGCCCGTGGCCCCATTTTTTTTCTGTGACATCCTAGATGGCTAACAGGAGGCTCACACGCTTCCTCCAGACCATGGTAGCACTCGGAACCCTTTTTCTCAAAGCTGCATACAAAGCAGTGATTTCTTTCTCCAGCACAGATAAACTCATTAAACAATGAGGAATGCTTCTGTGCCAGAACTGGCTGCCTTCTTTGGCCAACTCAGAAGGTACCGCCCTTAAGCACATATTTCCTGTATCTTATTAAATTGAAGTCAAAGAAGGTGTTTTTCTGACTCACATCAGAGGAAAGTTATATACACCTAAAGCTACGGTTTGGGAATAATTCTGTTTCAAACCAATGCAATCAAATTCTGTCTTTAAAGTTATGCACATGTCTAAGAGCTTCAGTGCACTGAAAACTTTCAACATTTCTAACAACATTTAGTTGGAACAGTTTTTAAATTGCTGATGTTCAGTTTCTGTTCTTAAAATTGGAACAGTTGTATTTTCATCATGGCAGGAATGAACAGAAGCCAGAAATAGTTTCTGAAATTAGTTTGGGGTGATATACAGAGCAGTGGGAGTTGCCAAAGTCATATTCCAATTCTATTTTACTTGAGGGGAAGAGAGTTTTCACTGCTGATACTCAGAAAAAGAAAACCACATCTGATATAGATGACTAACTAGATCTTATTTTTCCCAAACAATTTTTCTGGGAGGTCAAGGAGTTAGAGTCATTAAGAAGACTTCCTTCTAAGGAAGGATTATAAATATAAAAACAGGTGAAAACCCTATTGTGTACTGGTCAGTGTATACCTATGTGCCATGTCAGCTTCAGGTTCTGAGGATGTGAGCAATGCAAATGGCCTGAACATTTATGTGGATTTTCCCATAAATGGAACACTAGTAAACAGATGAGGAAAGCAAGTAGAGAACATCAAACTTAATGAGAATTAGGTTTTCATATCACAAAACAAGCCTATAAGGTTTTTTCTGAGGGATGTATAAGAAACTTCTCTTTTTTAAAAAAAAAAATTTCTTTTGACCACAAAGGACATTTTTTTAATGTGCTGTGCAAGAATGAAGACCTTAGACTTCAGATGTTGCCTTCTTTATTTCATTAATGTTAATACAGGAAATCAAAAAAGATCACAAAAACACTATGTCTCATTATCAGGATGTTTCTTTTGATTCTGAACATGCCAGCAAAGCATGCTTGATCCAGCAACATCAAAAGATGAAGCCATTTGTGCTTAGCTGGTTTGCCTCAGATATTTTTTTCTTCAAGGCAGAAGGTTTAACTTTTTTTGCTTAAACCCCAAGCCATAAGACTGTAAGTGTACATCTCTTATTGCATCTGTATTTTATGGGAATATCTTACTTGAAGAACAACAGATGGGCTCATTTTAGCCAGGACTCAGAACCTTCAAATGTTACTGTATTGATATGTGGATACATAGGCCCACACTTTTATTACTGAGAGGCAGAGGCTGTTGATTTTAGTGCTTCTATACCACAGAAAAATAGCCAACAAAAGAAGGCTTGCAGCAATACTTTTATTTTTTAATAACAAAAATTACTACATGAGGAATAGTTACTGAATCCATTATTTACTTTTTTTATATGGTTGCTGCATTAAAATTTTTATCTAACTGACCAAGCAGATCACTCAAAGTTGTTTTGGTGATTCTAACTGTGCAGAAATTGTCAAAAATTCCCTGCTGGGTTTTAGCCAATGCACACTCCACTGCATTAAAATGAAGAATAATATAACAACTAACACTTATATTAAAATTAGAAACATATTCTAACTAGCACATTTTAAGTTACAGCAATACCTATATTTTACTTTGGACCATGAGTCAATGGCTGTGCTTCAAGTATTCAGAGAGCAGTCTTGATAGTACTGCAGATGGAAATAAAGGAGGTTTTTGCATAGGTGGTATAACAGACCTGAGAATTTCCATTGGGCACGCTTCAGTGACCTGGCACAATTTGCTAAATTTAACCATCCACACTGTGCTAAAAGATGCACTTCAGGATAAGTGGATGGCATATGCACTGCTAAGATGCATGTCTTATCACAGTGTGATAAAATATATTATCTGCAACTGTAATAATATCAAAAGTACTGGAATTTTTTGGTTGAATGGTTTTGACCCTTGATAAAGGTTCTGACAGGGTGATTGCAGCTAGCTGTAACTCAGTATAAATGGTGTAGGGAGACACCTGAGAGTTAGTTAAACATGATGAAGTGATGTTTTGCTTATTTTGCCAGTTTGGAAGGTATATATTTCACCTCTTGAAAGTTTTTCCATAATAGTGCACATTTGATGACAAATCCAAGGCGACAGTTGGAAGGCTCTTTCTATTGTTTTGTGCTTACCAGTATGCTTGAAGTGCATCAAGGTTGTAATGAATTCCAGAAAGCCAAGAGAGTTCCCATCATGCGCAATATCAAAATGTGGATCTGTACTCAACAAGAAATGAAATAATGGAGCAGTCCGTGGGACTGGAGAGCATGGGGGATTCATAATAGGAAATGTACCCTCTTGTTCACCTTTTAAAATCCAGACCAGGTGAGCAGCAGCTAATAGATTTTCCTGTTAGTCAGCTCCTGGGTGGCCTTTGTGAGGAGAGAGTTACAACGAGGAAACACGCAGGTTGAGGGATGGAGGATCCAGGTGATCTCAGACACATGCTGGGTACTCTTCTGTGGGTGCACCAGGAGGGCCACAGGTGGTTCTGCAGGAACTGGTACTACTGTACTACACCCACCTTTGCCAGAAATGGTGTGTGAGAAGCAGCCAACCTTTTAGACTCTCATACAGCTGGTGAAGGCTCCAGGTGCAGACAAAGCAAGTAGAGGGATGATTCCCAGCAACACCAGTGTGTCTTATTTGCCAATGCCATCCCATGGAAGTCCTGAGTGTGAAGCCAAAAAATGCAGGGAGCAGCTAGAAATAAGGGTATGGAGGGAGAAGCACTTCCTTGACTTGCAGTCTCAGCTTTCCAAATTTTCTTTGTCCCAAATTGCCCCTCCCCTTTGTCTTCACTGCTCCTTCTTTTTTTTCTTTTATCACAAGTGCTTCCGGTACTGTTAATTTGCTTTACTTCTAATTAAATACCACTTCACTGAAGTGAGATGCCTCTCAGGCTCTGAAATATTTATCCTGTCTCAGGGTTGTTTAAGTCTCCAGCTGAGAAGTGACTGGAGTGACATTGAAATACAGCAATAATATAGAGGTAAATTCAAGTATATTCATGGATTCAATTAGCTGGTAATTTAAAGATTTTTTTTAAAAGTTGCCACCATTTTTACATCTCAGGCATGTGTATTAATTTTCCCAATCCTTTTGTGAAGTAGCTGAAGATTTTCACCTCAGTACATGGTTTATGTCCCTCACGATGTGTATTTGTTGCCTTTCTTTTCAGGGAGTAAAAAAAGAACAGTTTTCAGGCCATTTTTTCTTCCCTTGATTAAAACTGTTTAGAGGAACTGTGTGAGTTACTCAAATCAAAGTCTGAAATGCTAATGCTTTAACATGTGCTATAGTCTGAAAACTGAGGTAAATTTATGTTTGCACTGTAAATTTGGAGCATGAGGCTGAATCCAGGAGTACAATACAGACAAATGCTACCAAGCAAATATCTTATTTAAGGACTTATTGATGACTTGGGATCTTAAACCACCGTGGTCTCATTACAATACTGTGCTGATACATTTTAGTTGTTAATAGAAGTTCTTTTTTTCAACGGTTGTCCTGCTCTGACTTAAATGTACTTTTCTGAAGCCACCTCTGTTACAGGAAGCTGGGGAAAATTTGCACTGTGCTTTTGTGGGGACACCCTGAGCTAAATAAACCTCAAACATTTTAGTTCATGGTTTTTTGAGTAATCTTGCATTACTCTTTGATTCTACATGAAATTATATTAAGTTTACATGGTTAGGTGGCTGGCACATTCAACTACACAAGACCTGATGTCTTGGCATTTTGAATATATCAGGGTTAAACTGTGAATTGAAACTTTTGTGGGGGGCTGAGGAAGGCTCGCATGTGTGGGAAGTAACAAAATCACTTCTGCAAAGAACTGACCAAAGAAAATGTTTGCCTGAGTCCACAGGCTGTCTTGCATAGTTGTGATTGCTAAAACCTGAGCAGATCTCATGATATTTTATGATACAAACTAACCAATTAAATTTTTCTGTTTATACATTGTACTTTTTCTACTCTTTTTTTTTTTTTTTCATCTGAAATGTCTTGATAAGAAGCAGTAAATGTAAGTTGGGGTCAAAAACTTGTAATATTTTGGCAGTAGATAGCAGTGTGAGAGCAAATTTGAAAGAAAGTGTTAAGCTTTAAAGGTCTGCAGTTTGACAGGCTGTTATCTTTTATCCTTCCAGCACAAATCTTTATGCCGACTTCTCTTGTATCCCTTCATTCCCTGAGGGAACACGGGTTCGTTCACATGTTGCTGGACAAGAGACAAAGAAGATCTGTTCAACACATGCAGAACAGATGCTCAGGGGAGGAGGGGGAATTTTCCAGTGCAGTTACTGTAATATCCATTGCTGCTGTCTTGCTCCCCATGTAAGCACTGCTGGCCTCTCCAGAGCTGGTCTTGGGGATTTTCCCATCTTGGAGACAGCCCACCCAAGTGAGCTGCCCGTGCAGACATTTGCATATCAAAAATACTCTTGTAGAGTGTCACTTGCTTCCATACTTACTTTTTAAGAAGGGAGAATAAAACAGGTGGAATCACTGAATGGCTTGTTTTTCAAAGGCATGGCTTAAGGAATGCAAGATACGGGGTGAGGAGAAAATATGTGCTGCTTGTGGTCACTCACAGCGGTGGTGATCAACTTTTTCATCCCCTTTTTATGCTCTGTGGTTGGACAAGTTGTGGATAGCAGGTGAGGAGGTGTGTAGGCACATAATACAGAAGGCATATAGTGTAGGCAGATAAAGATATAGCTACAGGTATTTAAGAAATACGGTAACTTAGGCAAGTACTTGATCCTGGGGAGCATGGAAAGGCACTGCGATTGATGCGACAAGAAGGGAAAGGCAAATGGTCTTTGCAATTTTTCTAGCACCTTTTTGTGAAGATCTTTAAAGGAGTTATCTGCCAGGGTGGTCAAACACAGGTTGAACTGGTTGTGGCGACTTCAGTCCTTGGAATAACAGCACTGAAGATGAAAGGCATGGAGAAATTACTCTGAGGTATAAACCCTCAGTCAATTATGCTTAATTTTTACTCTCTTGTTTCCAACAGCACATGGAAACACAGCAAAAATGGATGCAGAAAATAATTTGCTCTTTTTAATCAATACCTCTAATGCTGGCATCCAGCCCAGCCTAGCTAAAACAGCAAATACACATTCTGCTACAGCTCACCAGAGGATCAAAAATTAATTAAAAATAAAAGTATAGCCTACTGCTGTCCATCACTGTTCCCCAGGCTCTGCAATTGCATCTGACCAACAGAACAAGCAATCATGCTTAAACAAGGCTGCTACAGAGTTGTATGAGTACTGAATGGCTTTATCACAGTGCAATAAGGCTCAGTTACTGCTTGTATAAACCAAACTTTGGGACCCCTGATTAGAACGGGGATTTGGGGACTTGAAAGGTGCCTTTTCACACAGGACAAATATTTCAGGTAGGGAAATATTTGCACAAAGTTCCTAAGAAAGAGAGGTGTTTCCCCAAACATTGAAAATAAAGGAAAAGAAAGACATCTGGCCTTGACAGAAAACAGAAATGTCCTTGTGACATGTTGGAACCTGGCTAAACTGGGGAGTGTGAAAACTTACCACCCAGCCTGGGAAATGGTCCAGGCTGCTTCCTCTCTCTCTCTGAAGAAAGTTGTGCAGAGCTGCATTTTCCTATGTGTGCAAACAGATACAATAGATCAATGAGTTAATTTTGTTCTCAGAGGGATGGAATGTGTTCTGGCTCCTCTAGACCATTTGGGTTCGTGGATAACCTGGGACAATTGAGACAGACTAAGGCAGATGAAGCATTGCCTTGATGAGTTGCACTGTATGATTTTGTTCAGGTGATTAAGACTGGAAAAAATCCCAACATTCAGAGTACTTTCCAGGTAGGCCCTGTCTTCCTATTTGGAGAATATCTCAGCTGGCCTGCAAGAATTGCTTGGTTTTCCTCCCTCAGTAGTCCTGCCCTCTCACAGTAGTTTGCTGTATGATGTTGACTAAGGGGAATGAATGAGAGGTGTTCAATAGTTGTATTTGTTTCTCTCTGAGACATCCCAGAAGACAATGTTCGACTCTTGCTCCTCTTATCTCCATTCTTATTTGCTACCTGGTTCTGTCCTGTTACAAGCAGATCTACTACAGTAGGTGATGAACTGTGCAAAGTAGGTGTCATCTGGCCATCCTTAGCTGGAAGGGCTGTTTGGTGGGATATGCTTCTGCTGGATTAATTATTGCAGGTTCCAGACTGATGTACTGGAGCACCAAAGGGCTCTCAGTTCAAAATGAAAATTGGAGTGGGATGTTATCAGATCTCAGGTTGTAGCTGTGCTATGCAGTTTGGTTTTGGTTTTTTTTTTTTTTTTTTGGAAATAAATATAACACAACCTGTAACCAGTGAGGCCACACAAATTTGGTGTTATTGACAACAGTGGAAAGTTTCAAGAAATACAATATATTCTGGTGTTTTTTATTTATTTATTTTTGTTCAAGTGACTGAGGGCATTAAACATGATGCTGAATGGGACTTCAGAGTATTTACTTATTTGATATCAAATGTTTTAAAATTGTTAGTTTCAGGAAAGTGAGTTGTAGTTTGATACTGTGATGAAACTCATAAATGTGAGCTCCCTTTACACAAATAGAGTGACCAAACAACAAATCAGAATCCGCTTTGAGTGACAAGCTTCTTTAGTCATCTTTGTAATTTTCACTCACTTTAGGTGAAATTATTTACCTTCTTTATTACTGAATCAGCTAGTAGTTAAATTAGGGGTTTATGACCTTTCCTAAACAGTTTACAAAAATGTTATTGCAAGTGGAACTGGTAACAAGTAAAAAACCTCAACATCCTGCGTCAGAGAAAAAAACCCTGTAATGTAACACTCACCTCAGAGTTTAGTAAAATAAAATGGTGGGAAACTCAAATTTTGTAGAACATAAAGGGCTCTCTAAGCCATGGAAATGTGTACATGTCTGAGTTGTGGGTTTTCTGGAACACATTTTCATAAAACCAATAACGTGGTCAAGTGGCTTTACTCTTACGGTTTCCTGGGGCTACTTCTAGTTTATAGAGATTAGTCCAGGGAATATCCTGAGTCTCTTATTTTTATTATTCACACTATACACTGTGGTTTAGATTAAATTACCCTTGCCAGTTATGGAAGACATTGTCTTTACTTTCTTCCTGCTTCCTTATTATTATTACTCTCCTAGATACCATGGTGAGTTCAAATTTTGAGAACAATAACTTGCAAACACAGGGTTTTTCTTAGTCTGGCCTCCTGTTTAAATGCACATTCAGTTGCTTTTTTCTTTCTCTTTTTTTAACACAGTAGAATCATAGTGCTTATATGTTGTGCCATCTGATTTCAAAGTAAAAGTTCTTTAGATACAGAGGCTAACCTTGAATCCTTGAACTGGCAAACACAGCACTTGCCCAGTTTTAATCATATCAGCTGGATTTCAGCCAGATCTCTCGGAGCTTGGAGTTCCTGTGTTTAAGCATCTCAGTCGTGATTCCAGGATCAACTTAATATGGTCCAGAATGGTCCTGCCTTTAAGTACCATCTAGTTCTGGTTAGAAGGAATCATTAGGACCTTCTGTCACTTCAGCTGGTTGTCTGAGGCTATGAAGCTCCTAGCTCTGCTAATGTAATGCAAATAGGCAAGTTGCACAGCTGTGGTTCATATAGAAGGATGCTGCATTGCCAATACTTTTACAGGATGTTTTTTGAACTTCTTGTTAGTCTAAGCTTCTCTCCCTTTTCCTGTGCTCCCGTGGTTGGATATTCATATATACTGAAATTTAGGATTACTCTAGAAGTTATTTTTGAGTTCAATGTGAATATATATTGCTTAGAGGAGACTTGGTATTCTCATGCCTTTGGTATTACTACTTTATCTATCTTGACTTAAAAAAAAGGGGGGGGGAAGGAATAAGGGTTCCTCTGACCCTGAAATTCCAGATGCCTGAGATTAAAAGAAAGAACTGGGTTATCCCATAATCTATACTGGCACTATAGCTGCTAGGTAATTTAATGTGAATGCTGTGGAAATGATGATGTATGCCATCAATTGCTGTGAACACAGCTGTGTTTCATCAATCTCTGTTTCCCATGAGACAGAGAACTATCAATGACTTTTACACATTTGATTTCAGTATCTGGGTAGCTCTGAGGTTTAATTATTTTATGGAGTTTTACTTCAGTTTTTCTTTGGTGCCCACATTTCTTATGATTTTTATTCAGTAGCAAGTGAGCTATAGTTTTTTTAATGCTAACAAAGAGAAATCTCAAAAAAAAAAATCTGCTTTCTTCATAGGAACTGAGATAGAAAGTGACAATATTCCACTTTTTGACTGACTTTGCTGTTCTGTCATTCATCAGATGACAGATAAATCAGTTCCTTTCCTGACTGATAAGGTTTCCCAAGTCTGGGCTGCTCAGCCATTGCACCATTCTAGACAAAATTTTGCTTGGCTGTGAGCTGCCACTTCTCTAATTTTTTCCTCTCACTGCTTCTTTCTTCTTCTCTTATCCTAAGAGGTGTTTTTTTATTTCCATCTCTTTTTGCCTTGACACCATATTAAATTAATTTCCAGTAATAATTCCCTTTTCCCCGGTGAAAATTCTCCCAATCCTCACCTCAAACTGTGGGGAGAAGTTTCCTCAAGCTGCATCTCACTGACAGCCAATAGTCCCAGTGACAAGGTTCTCATGTTGCTCTGCTAAATTGACAGAAATGAGGTGGTTCTGAGGTTGCTACGTGGTGTGTTTGTTACAGACCCAAAAAGGAGTTTTGATTTACTGTGGCTGAATTCAGTCATGACGTGCGGCAAAAAGCTTGACTCCAATCACTGTAGGCATTGGATGCAATTCTGCCCTGCTCCCATGTTTCTGGCTTTATGCAGGAGCTGCTGCCAGCTTGTACTACATACACAATGTACAATGTTCCAGTGGAACCCTTGTTATCTAGACCAGGCAGGGATTTATCCTTGCTGGATGACTTAAAGCATTTCATGTATTTGTATGTATTGCTTTATTGTGGACCAGCTCTGTTTTTCAGCTTCTCATACACGAGGAAATATAAAACTCTCATACACTTCTCATAACACCTTTGCAATGCATATCATGAATATAGCATCATTTCAGCTCAAATCAAACGTGGCCCTCCTGTATTTCATTTACATCTACCTGTTGGAGCAAAAGTAGGTATGTTCATTTACACTTCATCATGTTTTGTCTTCATATCAGACTGCATAAACCATGTGAGATCTCGGCAGGTAAAAGAAAAGGAGGAAACTATGTACATAAGGGTTTTTTTTTCTCAGTTTTGATATTAAAGATTCTTACCTGGAGATGCTTATTCAGGGAAAAAAGTTTAATACTTTGGCTGTATTTAGGCATATTTAACATTGATTCAAGTAGAAAAAAAAAATCTCAGTTCTGCTAGCTTGGTAATCATTTTTAATACTAATTCTGCTGTTAACAGCAGAATGAAAATTTTAAGCTCTGGTTTTTTGATCACTTCTGCCTTAAGGTCTCTCTCCCTCTCAGTCCAGAAGTGCCTAGTTTTGCCTACTATTTAAGTGAAGTATTCTTTTCATTTATAAGCATATTGGATATTAGGCTGTATTGTTTAGAATGTTCTGGTGCAAACTTGATGTACGCTACTGGTGGGACAATACAAACTGATGGAATGATGTGTACAAACACAGATAATTCATTACTAGATTCAAAACTGAACCAAGTAAGTTTTATAATGTGGGTGGTTCCACAAAGCACATCTTACTTGACAGAGCTGTGATGCTTTAGCACTTTGGTGAAAGGTATGAGATCAGAGGTGGATTTTTTAGTAATAGCATCACATTTTGTAACATGAATGATAGACTTGGAAAAAGCAGAAAAGGCAGTAAACAATATTTGGGGTTCTTTTTTTAAGTATTGCTGGGCTTTAGTCCAAATACTAGGTATAATTTTACCAAGCTCTTCGTAAATATGTCCCTCAAAAATAATTTCTTCTGCTTGTCTTTTGCTAGAGCATAGATACATGTCTCCCCAAGTAAGCCCAGAAAGAGACATAGAAATCTCTATAATATACTAGGATTTGACTTGTAAAGAAAAGTGAGTTATTAAAAGAAATAGAAGAAAAATGAAAGAAAACCTATGCCTTTAATGAACAGAATAAAGGAGAAAAGAGAATGTTGATTTAATCTATTGATTTGCTGTGAAGTAAAAGAACAGATGTTTTCTGTTAGGTCCCTGGATAAAATGCAGTAGGCGCCACTAATACTTAGGGACTGGTGACTCCTGATAAGATTGAAAATTGATGTCTGCTCTATTGTTACCAAATGGAGACGGCAGGTTACGCCGCTTTAGGTGACTCATTTCAGAGTACTTCAATATAGAATAAATACCTCATTTTCCTAGACTGAGACACAAACAAGAAATGTTTTGCCAACAGTTTCCAGCTCCAAAGATATGTCAGCCACGAAGAGTTTAATACTTACAGTAGGCAGTGGATCACAGAAAGCTCCTTTGTTGTAGGTCTGAATCCCTTTGGATGCCTAGAAAAAGGGTAGATTATCTTTATTTGTCTGATTTCTATTTGTCAATCACCTCTTTGAATGTCTAATCCAATAATTATCTACAGAGGTGCTCAGGGAGATGTGATTATACTGTAGAGGTGTTGGAAGCAAGTCCATTTCAACATTGGCCCAGTTTATCTGACTGCCTCTCCTTCAACAGATCCAAACATTAAACAGATCACATTTAATGGAAGTTCAAAGGCTTTCCCAAAAGGTTCAGAATTCTCTGTGATCAAGGAAAGAAAAAAAAACTTTCTCGTTTGCCTTCTTGGAAACCACTCAAAGCAATGTAATTCTGGAATTCAGATTGTCCCATAGTGCTTTTTGAGAGACCTGTGGAAAGCTTGCTGAGGTCAGTGTGTAGATGTTCCCAGGTGTCTGGTCAGCTTTCAGGCAAGGAGAGCAGAAAATTCATGCAGAATGCCCTGTGAATGAAGAAAAAGCGCACATGTGGGGTGTGTGTGTGTTACACATGCACGTCTATATATGTATACATGTACATATATATGTCGGGCAAAGGATTGGGATTCTTGCTTTCACTGTGAAATCCACCTCACATACAGCAGTACTAGGCAGGATCTTATGGCAAAGTGACTGGAATCTATTATTCACACTTCTCTTACAAGGAAGACTAGAAGGCCTTCCTCCTCACCCTTCCTGAGGTTTTTGGCATGGGGCTTTTATGTATTTAAATACATGCACGTGCACACACCCACTGTATTTACTGTTGTGCCTTGCTGCTTTTGCTGTGCCTCCTTAAATGTGCTGAAAGCTGCATAAAAAGTATTTAAAATAACAGAAATACAGGTCTGAAAACTGTGTTTTCTTGATGAAGTGACTTCTAAGAATGTGCTTGGACTTTTTTAGTTTTGCAGTTTAGTTATTTTGCAGTAGCACGTGCCCTGAAAGGGCAGACAGTTTGGATTTTGGCGTCACACAGAAAGTCAGTGCGGCAACTGTGGGACTCCCCTGCAAGGTGTGGGGTGTAAAACATGGTACTTGGACTCCAGCCTGGGGCAGATTAGTTCCTATTTACGGGTGAAATTTGTAGAGAAGGCAGAAAACCTATAAAGAGCCCTAAGGCTCTTAATGAGAGACTTATGTAGCATAAAATGACGTACTCTTTTAAAGACTTGAAGAAAGCGAGAAAGAATTTGAGAAAGAGCATGGCATAGTTTTGATGTGATGTCTTAGGTATAAGCTAGTCAATACTGTTTATAAATCTCCCCTTTTTAATGCATCAGGTCAAAATTATATTGACCTCTAGAACTTTGCTAACTAGTTGAAATGAGCCTCAAATATAATCCAGCTGATGTGTAATAGGCATTACAGACTTGGAATGAAGTCAGATGAATGGAAACATAATTTAACTTTCCAAATTTCTTTTACATTTAAAGTATTTTAAATGTCTGATTATAACAGTTTCTGTACAGAGTGGTTTACTTTCAGCAGATCCACATCTCCAAAGAGGGTTTCCTGAGAGTCATTGAGAACTGGGCAATGTTCCCTATTCCTCTTGAAAGCTATAGGGTTTTTAGCCACTGTATGATCAACTTTACATAGAGAAAGATGTCTGTAACCTCCTTTGATTCTAATTGTGGTCTTGTGTCAGTATTACACATAATCCCATGCTCAAATTTAAGCCATTCAGTTGTCCTGTTGAAGTCAATGAAATTAGTAAACAGAAAAGGAATTATTCACATGCTCAGTATTAAAATACAAAGCATTTTGAAATTGTTAATGTTAAAAATGTTAAAAATAATTTTAAAAATGTTAAAATCATCTAGTCAGGTTCTTTGCATGATTCAGGCTGTAGATCATTAATCTGTGGTTTTCATGGTACTTCAGAGTCTGTGTGGGACCATGGAATATCTATTTTTGAAGAATATCCAATGTTGAATGGAAGGCTTCAGGTGACAGACAGTCAATGATAGTTGTGTATTAGCTGGTTGAAGGTTTACCTTCACTCAGAAAAAATACACTTCTGATTTCTAACCCGAATTTTTACAGATTCAGCCTCTGAATCTTGTATTTTATCTTCTTGGTTTCAATAGCCTTTATCCTTTTTTTTCTCAAACAGGCATGCAGGAACATCCACCTATACCTCTCTAACCTTCCTTTTGAAGAAAGCAAGTGAGCTGAATTGCGAGACCTTGAATAATTGTTGTACTTCTTTTGTTAGCTTGTTCCAATTTTGTTCCATTTCAAATGTGTTTGGTAAGTCCTTTAAACTGGGAGCAACGTGCCTTGTCTGGAGAGAGAACCTTCTGACGAGCAGCAACGCCTGACGGTCAGAAGCATGAGCAGTTTGGTTCAGATAAGGACATAGAACTGCAGCCTGGTAAACAAACCTCATTCCAAATTCCTCACGCTATTTCAAACATGTAGTATCCGTCTAGACTCTGCACGAGAAAAGCTCCCTGATGTTGCAGCAGAGATGCAGTAGAAAATATGGAAATGGGGAACAAAAATATGTGGGAATGCCAGCAGTTGTGCCCACAAATCTTGTACTTCTTTCTAACAAGGAGAGTGGGCCCTGTGGTGAAAGGCTCAAGTCCTTTTGACACCTGTCTTCACTATCAACATTTGAGACCACATCATTTCTTACAAGGCTGGGTGCTCTGCTGACTGGAAGCTGAAAGAGGAATGGAGTTGTTTTAAGCGCTAGCTAGAAATTAATTGAAAAGGAACACGCTAGTATGTGAGCACTTATTTACAGCCAAAACCTGTGTCAACAAAATAGCTTTATACTGACAATACAGAGTCAGTGAAATTACTTAGCTTTGGTCTAAGACTAATCTGGGACAAATTGCAGGATATCGAACTTCTGGCACCCGGTTTACCACATGCAGAAGCCCTGCCCACCTGTTCTATCTTGAATGTTTGTCCCCTAGAGTTCAGGTCAACATTTCCTGTAAGATTTGCTCTAGGAACTTGCTGAACTGACTCAGGTTTCCTGCCAGGAATAAAAAATATATTGTGGCGAGTGTCCTGGGAGGACATTGCTACAGCCGCTGGCTAGAATCAGAGGCAGGCCCAGCTTCCCGCTGGGTGTCCATTGGCGCGGCTGCCGTTCCCGCCGGAGGAATCCCGGCGCTGCCGTTCCCCCCGCCGCCACCAGGTGGCGCTGCTCACTGCGCGCCGCCACCGGCGGGCCCGGGGCGGCGAAACCCCCGCGCTGGGGAGCCGGGGCTCTGGGCCGAGCCGGGGCTCTGGGCCGAACCGGGGCTCTGGGCCGAGCCGGGGCTCTGGGCCGAACCGGCTGCAGCCACCTCCTCAGACGTGGCACGGGTCTCCCTCTGCCGTAAAAGCAGGTAGCATCCCTCTGCAGAGTGGAAAACCTGGAGAGCTACATTCTTGGGGAGAATTAGGGAAGGTGTCCGATTGCTTGGACAAGTCCAAGCAGGGTGATCTCTTCTCTGTGGTGACCGGTCGCAAGACCCGAGCGAATGGCCTGAAGTTGCGGCACGGGAGGTTGAGGTTGGATGTTAGAAAGAGGTTCTTTCCCCAGAGGGGGCTGGGCACTGGAGCAGGCTCCCCAGGGCAGGGGTCACAGCACTGAGCCTGGCAGAGCTCCAGAAGTTCAAGCCAACACTGTCAGGCACGGGGTGTGATTCTTGGGGATGGTGCTGTGCAGGGCCAGAGTTGGACTCGGTGATTCTTGTGGATCCCTTCCAACTCAGCTTATTCTGTGATTCTGTAGTCCAGACCCAATGAGAGACATGTAAGAGCTGCAAGGAAGCTTTGCAGTCCTGAAGTGCCAGAACTCAACCAAAATCACTGGCCTGTATAATCCTTTCCTATTTAAAGAACTAAACCCTAATAAAATAAAATAAAGTTTCATGGATTATTGGGAATTTGATTAGATATTAGGAAAAGGCTCTTCATCCAGAGGGTTGTTAGGCACTGGAACAGGCTTCCCAGGGAAGTGCTCAGCATCGAACCTGACAGGGTTCCTGAAGTGTTTGGACAATGCTCTCAGGCCCAGGGTGTGATTCTTGGGGTGCCCTGTGCAAGGCCAGGAGTTGGACTTGATGATCCTTGGGGGTCCCTTCCAGCTCAGCTTATTCTATGATTCTATGAATGAAGAATGAGGAAATTAGGGATTACATCCTTGTAAGATTGAGGTGTTGCTTTCTTTGAGTGATGTAAAATTGTAAATTTAGTGTTCAAATAAGTGTTTACAGGGAAAAAAAGTATTAAGTGTAGCAACCATGAATTACTTTTAGCCTGTTCACTTGAAAGTTATGTGTACACACTGCACAGGGAGTGCATGTGCCTGACTTTGCATGGCTCTGCTGTCTCAAGTGTGGGAACACAGACACAGAATTTCAATATATGATGTGGAGTTAATGGGCGAATTTTGGACTTTCACATTTCCTTTATTTCACGGTTGAAAATGTATTTGTATACAGTGCACAAAAAATTATAGCATTGTTTCAGCAAAATGTTTGCTCTTGCAATCTTTTTATTAATAAAATGTAATCTGTGATGACTTGTACATCTAACTAGGAAAGAGCAACTTCACTGTGGAGGTGGTTAGCTTACTATTTGTTTTAGAAAAATGCATTACTATATGATCTTCTTTGGGGTGTAGCAGAAATCTATTTCTATTGAGATGAAATACCTTTTACATTTGAATTATAGTAACCTGTGGGCACTCATTTTTCTTGAAGGTTTTCATCCATTGTTCTAACCCTTGGTCCATTCCCCTATATTTTGGGAGACATCTTCCATGCAAAGTTAGATACAAAATTGTACAGCTTCTTTGCAAATAAGCCTTGGGCCTCTAAAAAAACCTAAACCAACAAATAAACAAAAACCCCAAAACAAAACCAAAAAGCCCCCAAGCAACAACCCAGTGTCTTTTTGGCTGTTACTGGAATATATTTGGTTAATGTTACTGGAAGTAACACAGACTAAAAAATTAGGGTATAGTTGCATTGTTGCTGCATGAAACCAACAAAGAAGGGATTTTCTTCTCCTTTATTCTCCCTGTAGGCTAATGGTATGAAATGTGCAAAGTCCCATCTCAGTCTAGGTGCCTCTGCAACAAGTTACTCTCATCAGCAGGCTTAAAAAAAAAATTAAAAATCAGTAGCTGCAGCCACATGGGAGCATTATCATGCAGCAATGCCACGCAGGTGCTCTCCTGACACCCACTGTCCCTCAGAACAAGTGTCCACCGGGCTGGGCTTTCAAAATCAGCTGGAAATGCCTATTCATTGATTTACAGGTCTGGCTGAAGGGCCAAATATTGAATATTTGTCTTACAGTCTCTTTCTGAGAACAAAATAGGCACAATTTCAAAACGCATAAATACTTTTCAACTTACAAATCAACTGTAATTAGCCATAAAATCTTACGCAAAGAACATCCTTAGATATGCTTTGAGTTTTCTAACATGAGCAAATACAATATTTTTGTAAAGCTGCTTAATCCATTTAATGAAAAATAATTAGAAAAAAGGGAGACCTGCCTATTCTGATACATTTTTTTGTCCTTGATTGTGATGGATTAAAACTGGGAATTATTGGCTGTCTGTGAATATCACCCTCTGAGAAGCCATTTATTTGCACCGGTCTTAGTAAAATAAGATGATACATTTCTTTGAACATGTACTTTAAATTAGTTACAGCTCCTTCTTGGAAGAGGAATATTTGTAACTGACCTTTTTTGTTTTCTTATTTCTTTTATTGATTTGTGAGGCTTTGATTGAAGGCTTCCACCTCTTGCTTTTTGCTTTAGGAATGTTAATTCACATTTGTATGTGATTAATTCAGTGGTCACTCCGCAGGAGGGTGTTAAGTGAAATACTTAGTGTCTTTCCCAGAGACCAGGTTCTCTGCAGGGAAAAGCACCATGGGAACAAGAATTAGAACGAATTTTGATCCTGGTGGAGATTTGTAAAAGGTGTCTTCTGCAGGCAGTCTGGCCACTGGGAAGAGTCTCTTCATGCAAGGGTGAAGGCAGTTCCAAGGGTCAGTCTCTGATCCGTGGTTGCTGATGACCCTCTTTGTCATCCTGAGCTGAAGCTGCTGATCAAAGTTTTTGGTTTTATGCTCTTTGGTTGCTACTGCACAGAGCTTTGAAGTATCACAACTTGAAACACCACAAAGCTTTTCTGGGCCAGCCCGGATTACTTATGGGAAAGGGATCAAATAAAACCAATTTAGATACTGCAGTTAGCAATGCTGACATCATCACTAGTCCCTTCCTCTGTCAGCTTTGAATCTCTTTTGCTTTACTATTTGGAAATGGTATTAAATACTGATGAGGCAGTATATATTTCAAGCTTCCAAAGTCCTGTGAGTCATTGTTAGACAATCAAACCTTTTTTGGGGTACAGGTACCTGACATTAACTGCTCATGATATGATGCCTGGTCACATCCAGGAGGCTATTTCAATACTGCTGTATTCCTGCTCTGGTTGGACAAAATGCAGTATATGTTTTATTTCCTGCCCATAATTGGATCACTAAGTGAGTTTTTAGAGCTGTAGGAGACTTTGTGCATCTGAACAGAATCTTAACTGTTGGTGTGTTCTTCTTCAAGGGTGTCAAGCGAAGGGTGTCATGGCTTTAAGGTTCTGAATTCAAATCTCGTGGAAGCTGAGGTAATAGAGGTTCAGTGATTTGGATCCTCTTTCAGGTTCTCACCTGTAGTTTGTTCTTAATCAAAGTTGCATTTCTTGCACAGGAGAGAAATAGCTGATGATTACAGCAAGTTTACAGAAAAACACGGTGGAAGGAGGCAAATATCCTTCATGACTGACCCTTTATCCACAGTAAGGGTGCAGATGTCTGTTAGTGCACTTTGTTTGGTAAATCCATTCCACTTCCTAATCCTGTGCCACCTGCACAAGTTTGCAATAGGGTTAGTGTGCAGCAACTCTGAGAATATCTGCTGGAAACATTTATTATCCTGCCTCTCAGAGATGCTTCTGTCTTCACTTGAAATATACTTTGAGCTGCACAAACCCATCTTTTTTTAAGATCTGAGATGAAAATGGATGAAAACACATAGCATGAAACAGATTCTCTAGCCCTTTTGTCAATTTTTTAATGAAGTATCAGATATCAAATTAAGAAATTATGGATTTTACATGCAAAACTATGTCTTTGGATTATTGCTGCCGGATGTTCTGATTTCTTGAAAATTAACAGTAAGATAAATGATCATTGTATTTCTTAGATCATACCACATCTGATTTGCTGCTCTGTGCACACCCCTGGAAGGCTGTAGGAGAATAAGTTCAATCCAGGTTCATTCCCATTTTATCTTCTATTCAGTTAAAGAATTCAAGATTTTGTTTAGCTTTTTCCTACTTTAGATTGTGAAGAACATTTTTCTTTACATCTATAAAACTGACTTTTGTTGGAGATTTCTCTAAGGACTGTTACACTACCTCCTATGTCAATCTCAGAGTAGAAAGAGAACATCAATAAAAATATGCTATTGAAACCTTTTTGTTAAGATAATAAGACAATTTTATTAAAAAAATACCTGTCTCAAGGAAGATTTTAATCAAGATAACAAACAGCATGAAAAAAAAGAGGCTTTTTTGAACTAAGTGCAAATTTTATCTGTAACTAGTTTTGAATACTTTGGGAATACATTGCTTCAGAAATCACCTCATTCCTTCAGTGGAGTGACTGTGTTTTTTAGGTATGCCTGAAAAGACCAAAAGCCATTTTGGATGTGGAGAGCAGGAGTGCAGAGATCATCACACCCATCAGCACCAGGTTCTTCTTGTTTTATGTTACAGCTATGTAATGTTTAAATAAAAATAAATTAGGTGTTAAGTAGAAAGTCTTCCTGCCCTAGTGTGAATAACAACATACTCCTGGCATGACAATATAGCAGTTGTTAGCTCTGTGCTGGAGATGATCTCATAGTTGGTTTAATCAAAAATCTAATCTATGCTGTTCAGAGGGCCATAGCTTTGGAAATTCAATCTTTTATCATTTTGCCAAGAATTTTCTTTGGTGTCCTTTGGGTCACATTGCAAGGCTCATTTTGTTGTGCTAGGGTTTTCTGAGTGAGAAATCACACAGAGTTTTTGTTGTGGGGCCTCAGAAGGCTTTTCTCATGGAGGCTGGGATGCATTAGGGAAATGAGTGAACTAGTGTCATATCATACATGCCTGCTTTGTCCACTGGCTGTCTATGTGTTTTGATAGATGAGATGAAAATTGTATTTATTTGATTTGAATACTATTAGTTTTCTTTGAAGAGTTAACAAGTCCTTGGTAGATCTTTTTTTTTTTTTTTTTTTTTTTTTTTTTTTTTTTTTATGTTGGAAAACCACTTAGGAATCCACAAAGTCAAAAGCTTGCTCGTAAAAATCTCTAGTTCCTTAACTCAAGTACGTGTAGGTTGTAAATGCTGTTGTTTTTAGAACAACTGCTGTTAATAAGCAGGCTTTTCCAATCAGCTTTGAATGGAATATTGAAACATGAAAGATAAACTGTAGTTACATCAATTTTATTAATTCTTATATTTTTTTTATACTGCACTTTTTGAGAAATTTTCTGTTTCCTTTGTTTTCTAAGAAACAGATTATATTCTATTAAGAAAAGGCTGTTACTGCAGTGTAGAAGAAACCCCTTTTAGATGAGAAGGGAAAGATGCCTGAGGTGTTTGATGTGGGAACCTCTGTCATACTGTGTTATCTGGCAATAAGAATGGAAAGTTGGTGAGATCCAGCAGTTACTACCAAAGAAATTAGAGAGGCAGGAAAGAAAGAATCCTGTCCACTGCCGGATGCAGTCTTGGAACATAACGTGTATTGCAGGAATTAAAAACATCCACAGGTGTCATAGAAAATCCCCTCATTTGAATCCAAATCCTATTTGCATTGTGTTCAACAGCAAAACTGCAACATAACAGGTTTTGAAGGGACCTTATCAGAGCCTTGTTGCATAGCCTGTAAAGATGAATCCTCTTCCTTAAACCAGTTTTCATGCATTTCTGTGTGACCTCAAACCTTCTCATGTAACTATGAAACAGCAAAGAGATATTTATTGTGCAAATGCTAATGTAAGGCAACTGTAAAAGTAATCTGTATGAAATGTTTTATTTTGCTGGATTATGCAGTTCAGTTTGGTGATACAAGAGTCACAGAGCAATTCAGCAGATCCATGGCTTCCCTGAGAACTGTGATGACAAACCCTTGCACTGCTTCGCTCTCATTCCAACGGCTGGGCCTGTGTCCAATACTTGATAACCAAGTTATCCCACAAAGTGATACAAAACCCTTTCTAATTTAATGCAAGAGGACATTCTTCTGTACATTAGTGGAAGTTAAAGGTCCACAGGTTCTTGATCCAACCAGATACTTACTGGTTTCTTATCTCTGATCATGCAGCCTGGGCAAGCCACACACTCCCTTGCAGCCCCATTGACATCCCCGGGATTCAGCACTGGTGCATATCTCCAAAGTTTATTGGTGCTTTCAGGAGGTGTAAATTAAAACCAGCCATTCAAACAAGCTGTGCTCAATTCCAGTTTCATGAGCCACATCTCGTCTTTATTCCCTGTGAGTGTTTCTTCCTATGTGTTGCCTGTATCTCCTGATAGCGATGAACTGTAATTCACTTTGAGAGAGTTGGGAGTATAATTTCATCTCTTGGGCATACTATTTCCCTTGAATGCCATGCTAGGAATGTATTAATATCTCTTTTATATACCAGAGGAATGTGGAATATGCATACTGGCAGTGTGTTTGGAGCCCAGGGGAGGGCAAGTGAGGAGAGAGGCTGGGCTGATGGAAATGCTCTTCCCTGCAGGAGGTAGGAGTGGTGGAATTTGCTGTGCCATGCTTTCATACTGAGCCTCTTCTCTGTTTTGCTTGTAGCATCCCTACACAATGTTATATCAGCTGTTCCCAGCCCTTCACCTACACCACCCTCTTTCGTGTGACCTTGGGTCAACCCTGGGTAAAATGCAAGGAAATGGATGATGCAGTTTCTTCCTGAGCTTACACGACATAAGAACAAAGTGTGAAAACAAGGAGGCAAGAAAGACAACACAGATATGTTTCATGCCTTTTTATTTCTTTAATTTGAGCTGTCATTTATGCGTTCACATTTGTGTTTCTCTAGTATTGCTTGAAGCCCCATGAGTTGTTACAAGTTCTCACTAATTAAGAAGATGATGTATTTTTCTGGCAAGTTTTTTAGGCTCCTTGGTTTGTTTGTCTAACTGAGGGTAGACTTTATCTAGCTGTATGTTCTTTCATGTGCTTTATATATATGCTCAATAAAAAAAGCATATTAATATGCCTTTTGCACTCTTTATTCACAACCCTGGGTGGATGTTGGGTGTTTTTTTTTTTTAAACAGGAGTATTTCTCAACAGTATCAGTGCTATTATGAAAACTAATTGTTGTCTTCATTGTCCTTCTAGCCCTTTTCCACTCAGAGCATTTATTTAGTTCACTGAATAAAGTTATAAATCAAGCCATTAGTAAAAATACTGGAAATACCTAACTGAGGACAGTTTCCTTGGCTACATCTATACACACACACACACATATATATACACATATATGTGTGTGTGCATATATCCAGTTAGTGAGCCATTAATAAGAACTCCTTGAATACAGTGTTTCCTCTAGTCTGTCTCCCCTGGTGGCTTATGAAAATGTGAAGGAAGACAGTATTAAAAGACTTGCTGTGCTCAACCTGTATGACATCTACTGCATCTCCACTAGGCATGTATGCTGTTACAGGAGAGAAGATGGGTTTATGTGACGTGTACTTATGTCTAACTTAATCTATATCTGTAAAATACTAACATTTACATTTAGTAGCATTACACCCTTCCTTTCTCGAGCTTAAACCTTCTGCTTCAAACTTCCTGTCTCACAGTAGTTATTTTAGCTCTCAGTGCTTGCTTTTCATTCCTGTTGAAGTATTGTGATGAGGTAATGCTCTATCTTTCCTGTTTCGGGGTTGTGGTGTTTGTTTGGTAGGAATTGAATTTGTCACATAGAATTTAAATCTGTACTTGTGATACTTGATCTTGTTGGAAATTATGCCTGTTATTTTTTGAATGTTTTTATCAGTAATAATCAGTAATAACTCAGAGCCTGAAGTCCTTGCTAACATAGGCAAAATCCCACTGGGGTTTTTGGGAATTCTCCCTTCAAAAATGAACAAGCAATTACTGTCAGGATTTCTGTCTTCAGACAGTAGCTGAATGGGCATTTGGACAGAGTGCTATTCAGGTTGCCAATCCCAAGTTTCTCTCCCCACCCAAGTCAGAGAACTGTCTGCAATTACTGCTCCATAAAGGGCTTAGCCAGCTGTGGGATGCTGAACACTCAAAAATCCCATTAGAGAGGGAATTGTTGATCTTGCCCTTTCTCTGGATGAGACTGTATATGTTTCTAGCTAGATTGCTCCAGAGACCTGGCAGTGAGTCTGGAGGGCATTTTCCTAGGTTGTTACTCAAACTTCTGCTTGAAAATATGCAGAATATTCCCAAAGGACAAAATGTTGTTGGTAACATGACACACCCTCCCACCCACCCCAGAGAATAATGTCTATTAAACCCTTTTTAATTAGCTATGGTATTATAGATCCTGAACAGTGCATATTCACAAAACTGTTGTGAAGCCACTGTCCTGTCCCATTTCTCCCTAAGAGGCCTTTGATGCTCTTGGTCCTGTTCCGTGGCTCACCAGTGCTATTCAAGTCATTATTTAGGCTTTGCAAAACCTGCCCTCAGGCTCCCAGCTTCTTTGAACATGCCTCAGCTTTTCCAGTCTCTGAGTCCTTTCTTCACACTCTGTACCATGGAAGACTGTTGTGAAACACATTTTCTGCATTCTTACCCCTTCGAGGGCTTCCATATTGAAATGTTCTCCAAACCGCTTCATTTGAGTTCTGAAAGCTCTGATTTTATAGACTTGAAGGGAAAACCAAGTAGGACCTGAAAGGGGATCATCTGCAGAGTTTTTTGAACAGCAGGCTTTTGGAATGGTTTAGTAAAAAATAAGATTTTCAGTTAAATATTTGTTTTAAATGAAGAGTATGCCTCTTGCAACAATTACAACAACTCAGTGAAAAATAGTCTGTTTCCATTCTCATCTTACTGTGGGCTTTTAGAAAAATATATTGAAGATATTTTTTATGGAAAACTGACATTCTGAACAGCTTCTAGTTACTTCATTAGCCCTAGTATTGAGGTGTTGGCAAGAGTCAGAAGAGGAGAGTGGCATTTTAGAGAAGAAAAAAGTTGGGTAGCTGACACTTTTTTATAATTTTAGTGGGAAAGGAGGTGAGGAAATGGATGGTTAGGAAGAAGAGCTTGCAATTTTACTTGTTTCAGCCACAGAAGGCTGAAATGAGAGGGAGCTGTCTTCAGCTGGAATGCTTGTTAGAAAGGCAAGGATTTAGCTTAACTGGAACAAAGAATTGAGGACTCAGTTAGCTCTTCAGTAGTAAAATTAAAGTATGTTTCATGTTTATACTTAGTGTTTATTTTCTTCTTGACATTTCCCTCCCTTCACAAAACAAAATGAAATACAGTGGATGAAAGCAGAATTTACCTTAAAATCTGATTTGATGGATCTTCTGAATGAAAAGCATTTGGGTTGCTGGTCCCTTTCTCTCTACATTTGTAGCAGTACAGGATGCATGAGTATAAATGTCAGGCAGCTGGGAGCTGTTTGTTTTTGGAGAACTGGAAGCTCTTTGAAACCTGCATGAGTAGATATGTTTCTGAAGTTTTATTTCATTGTTTAGCTTTCTGTCATCCAGAAGTGCAGTGTTTACTTAAACGTTATACAAGCTCAGTGTTGTAAATTAACAAGTACTGTTGTAAATTAAGAGTCTTGGCTTTAAACTGCTGGACTTAATGTTATAATTGAAAACATCTCTACAAACACTCAGCTGTTGAGTCTTAACTTTATAGAAATACCTTGGTTTCAGAATGTGACATTCCTAGGCAGGTCTGAAAGTATGCTGAACTAAACCTGAGGCGTACATTTGAATTTTTTTGACCAAATGAAATCTGCCACGCAAATCTGAGAAATCCATGCAATCTAGGCTTTGATGCCCTCTTCTTGTGGCCAAGCTCCTGTATAGCTCTGGTGTGTCTTGTTATTAAATGTGTGCACAGTCCCAAGAATTAGATTTTAATCTACATGGTTTAATTAAGAGTTTCTGAAGGAAAGTTTGTCACATTGGCATTCATGTTTCAGGTCATGTTTCTCCATCATGCTGCATGTAAACACAGTCACATTAAGACATGGAAGCTCAGAGCAAGACAGAGGAAAATGTTTGAGGTAAGGTAGCTCTAACCCTAAATAAGAGTTAAGCAGTCCCAGAGAGATGTGTTTTACAGTTGAAATGTGATGGAATAAAACGAACACAAATAAGTCAGGACATTAACACTGTTTCAAAGAGTACAACTGTGGGAAGAATCAAATAAGTAAGAAAAGACAAAGCAAAGCTGGGAATGTCTTACTAGGTAGGAGAGACTTCAATGTGCACTCTTCATGCTGTGATCTCTGTTCTGACTTCCCTTTAAAAAAGAATGTATACATTTTATCCATATGTGATGGAACTATTTATTTAAGAGGGTAGCAGAGCATGAACAATGGGAGTGGAAATGATTGAGCAGTAACAGGATAAACATTTACCAGACGGAGATCTTACTTCCAAATAGGCTGTGTGTTTTCTTAAAAAAAATAAAAATTTCACACAATCACAGAGTTGTTAGGAAGGGACCTCTGGATATCATCTAGTCTAACCCCCTGCCAAGGCAGGGTCACCTAGAGCAGGTGTGTGGTGGCTTTAACAGTTTGGAGGGTGAAGGTGACACAGGAACATGTCCAGGTGGGTTTTGAATGTGTCCAGAGGGGGACTCCACGACCTCCCTTGGGCAGCCTGTTCCAGTGCTTTGCCATACTCAATGTAAAGAAGTTTGTCCTCACATTGCAGTGAGCATTTTAGTTTATGGCTACTGCTCTTCATCCTGTCACTGTGAACCACCAAAAAGAGTCTGGCACCATCCTCTTGGCACCTACCCTTGAGATATTTATAAGCACTGATAAGATCCCCTCTCAGTCTTCTCTTCTACAGACTAAACAGGCCCAGCTCCCACAGTCTCTCCTCATAAGAGAGATGCTCCAGACCCCAGATCTCTTTGTGGACCTCCACTGGACCTGCTCCAGGAACTCCTTGCCTCCCTTGTACTCAGGAGCCCAGAACTGGACTCAGCACTCCAGATGTGCCTCACCAGGGCTGAGTAGAGGAGAAGGATCACCTCCCTCAGCCTACTGGCCACACTCTTCCCAATGTACCTACCCCAGGACAGCATTGGCCCTCCTGGCCAGAAGGGTACTGCTGGCTCATTTCCAGTGAGAGATATAAGTGAGAGGTTTCTTCAAATGATGCTGCCTCAGGGATGGTTTTCCTTGTCTCAGGTATTAAACATGAGGCATCACGTGAAACATAGGATGTTTCAGAGAGCAAAAACCAGTCTTTCTCGTTTCCCTCCCCATGATGCTAGAGTGTAGAACTTTGAGGTTGCTGCATTTTGGGAAGCAATTGTAGGAAGGGAACATGCCATGTGTTGCTTTATTTGGTTAAAGTGATGGCTCATGCCTTTTACCTCCAATTCCTGAAGGGATGACCTCCCACAGTTGCGTACATCCCTGCATAAGCTGGGGTAAGCTCTGGGCAAAATTGTTGGTATTGCAAGTGTTGCAATATCCCAAATCATGAGACAAATACTCAGTTTTCATTACTTTTCTGGTATTTGAAATTACAGGGGCAGCTCTGTCCTGTTTTTCTGTTTGTATGTTAAAACCTCACCAGTTTACCTAAATGCAGGCTGAAACATGCCATGTGATGTCCCTGCTGGTATTCTTCCTCGCTGTGAGCAAAGATGGCATGTTCCCCAGCTGTCTCCTGCTTCCCTCACTACAAGAGCACTCAACTCCCATCCTATATCTTGGAGCAGGATGTGGCTGAGGCTAAAACCACCAAGAGTGATTTTGCAGCTTGGAATTTCACCATGGCTGTTGTGTCCATCTTCTAAGTACAGCAGCAGAAAAACATTCAATTCAGCAATTGCTTTTGTTAAGACCTGATTTTAAATGCTGAACACTGCTACTGTGAACTCAGCTTCATGTCATTGCAATGATGTACCATGATTTGGTTAAGCACCAGCCCTGAGTTCATGAAGCATGTGGACAAGGCATTTAGAAACCTGTTGTGATTTTTGGGGCTGTGCTGTGCAGTGTTGGACTCTATGATCCTTGTGGGTCCCCTCCAACTCAGGAAATTCTGTGATTCTATAATAACTGCTCCTTTCGTTGGCTTTTGCTGAGAGGTTTTTCGTGTCACATGTGTCTTCAGGAGACTAAAACACTCTGTGAGCTGCCGTACACTATTTTTTCAATTTTTCATGGCAAATAAAATGCTTGTTAAACCACAAGTGCCTTCATTAGGATGAAGTTACATGTGGCACTACAAGGCAGTATTTACATGAGCTTTTCATGTGAGTGAATGTATTGGTAGCTTTATTCCAATAACAAATAAAGTCAAGACCTCTCAAGTGTTAGCCATAAACATAAAACCAGACTTTTTACATCAGGTTGCAGAGGTTTCAGAGTTAAATTCTTGCAAGTCAAAAGGGAAAAGCATTTTAAAGAATATTAGAAAAAACCTGCACATTTTTTCAAGCCTCTGTTTAAGTATGCCACTTACTAAAAGAGGTTATGTAATTCTTGGCCTCATTAGATTTCTAGTCAAGCAATTTTAATTTAGCAGCCAATTGAAAAAAAAAAATTATTGTGCTTTCTGTTGGCAAATTATAGCACTAAGATATGGTCAGTTCCAGCAGTTCTAGTCCAACACATCTTAAGAAATGAACTTAAACCTTTTTTTTCTTCCACTTCTTTATTTTCTTTTCTTTTTTTTTTTTTTTTTGTCTGTACATGCAACTATGTGTGGCAGCTGACATAGCAAAGCATGTAATCAGGTGTAGTCAAAATTGCTACCAGGGTGAGGAACCATCATTTCTTACAGCTAGAGATATGATTTTTCATCTTGATTTTTTCCTAAGCACTGCTAAACATCTTCACAGCACTCCCAGCTCTGCTTTCAGTGGTATTCATGGGACTTGATTTATCAATGGAAACAAGCATTAATCTGGCTGAGAGCCTGTGATCACAGCCAGCCTTCCCTGTACCATCCATTGCTTGGCCTTCTGACTTCAGCAATTTCTTCTACTCCCGTGCTGGCCCCCAGAACTGTGGATGCTGCTGTTGTGTGGCCTAAAAGAACCCTTTTTCTGCTGTCATTTGTGTAAGATTATTTTTGTAAACATTCCTAACTGTTCATGTAAAATTATTTTCTTCTCCTGGTTTTTCACATGGTCCTATGGAAAGCTGAACCAGCTCAGCTGAAAGATGGCATGGGAAGAAGGAAGTATGAGGAAGGAGTTGCCTAAACTGGCTCTGATGCTATCAATTGAAAAACTGGAACTGGAGCTTCAGTGTATAGGTCTATAGCATGTTGGCTTAGCTGGCAAAACCAATTTCCTTGTTCCTGCTTTGCCCCACCAGCATTCAGTGACTTGTCCTATCTCATGTGCCACCTGAGCTAACTTCCTAGGGTTAGTAATGACCTTGCTACTGTGCTTCTAGACTTTAATACAGAACATGCAAAACATGAAATTGGTCTGCATTCTTATGAGTTTTTATGTGTGAATTCTTTGTCTTAAATGAGACTTTTCTAAGTATAGGTATTGAAGGGGAGAAGTACCTGAGCTTGCTGGATGTTGTATCTGGTGATCATCCTTCCAGCTCTGTTTATTTTACATATCAATGATTTTATATAAGAAACTATGAAACAAATGCAAGCTTTGTGTACACTAAGGACAGCAGCAGACTGGACCTCATCTATAAGAAGTGGTCCAACCATTGCTGCATGGAGCCCTCTGGGAACTCGTTTATCCTGCAGTACTGTGCAAAATTTGCACTCTTTTGCCTACATCCTGTGCTTTGCTTGTACTACAGGACTAAATATTGACCTTCTTAATTTCCTCTCTTTGTCAGACTTTGTTTATGGCTCAGAAGCAGCACATGGAGGGTGGAGAAGCTCACATTTTTTCCTGCTTGTATTAGCCATTGGGTCTAGATCAAGAAATATGTGATCAACATTTATTAAACATGATCAATTGCAGACATGTAAGTTCATGTCACTTCCACTAACATTTTTCCATTTAAACTCTTAATTCTCCCTCTTGTGACCTCAAAATGGGAATTTATCCCAATCCACTAGCATTTGAACATTTCTGACATTATAGACAGAGATTTGTGGGTGTCCAGGGTCTAGAAGATCTCAAGCCAGACCAGCAGGTCCCAGATCCTTTAATGTGAACTTCAGGGACTTTTTTTACAAAAAGAAACATTAATTTCAGTGAAAGCTGACTCTATTTTCAGGGGGGTTACAGGCTGAAATGTGTGCCTGTACTGAGCTGTGTAACAAGCAGAGCATGTGGAAACTCCCACTGAAAAAGCCAGAGCAGGGAGACCTCTGCTCCAGTACCGTGATTATTTTATAAGGACCTGAATCATATTATGCCTGATGATTTGTTAAATTTGCATTCAAATTTGAGTTCAAAGCTGAAACTGTGGCCAGACTAAAGTCACCTGGAGTTTTGCCTTTGACTTCAAAGGGCCACACTTTTTATCCAGTTCTACAATTGCTGAGTGATTTGAAGGAGCTCTTTTTCAGCTCCTCTGCAGAGACAGGTCTATTTGATGTACAGCTCTCTGCCATGGCAGCAAAATCCTTTATCTATGAGGTTTCTGTGCTCCTCTCACTTATTCCTTCTCCTGAAGTTATAAATCTCTGTTTAGGGCACCAAAATCCTTCTCTGAAACAGCTGGTACTGATTTCAAAGATGCTCCAGGTAAAGAAGAAACATCAGCGGAGCAATATAATTCCTGTTGGCAGGCATTTTCCCCATAATATTAAAAAAGGAGAAATGGATCTTTTCTCTCTGTCATGCTTGTTTCTTAGAAGAAAAAGCATGCAAGAAATATCAAGTCCATCCCCAAAGCAGTGACCAGAGACACTTGCCATCACACTCCATCCTGTCCTGGGAAATATAAGACAGGTAGGAGAACTGCAGAAAATGGTGGTGGGAAGGGGTGCAGGATTTCCCTGTGGAGTGATATGGATGGATAGGATAGTGGGTTTTAAAAGTCACCTACAGTAACTCTTAGAACAATGCTGTCCCACTGCAGTCCTCATGGCTGAAATACCTAACTATGCTAATAGGCAGGATACTTAACAGCTTTCCTTCTTCCTTCCTCCCCATCCCAAAACTGTTATGGAGGCCCTGGCTGTTCTCTTAGCTCAAATAATGTTTGACAGTTCAGTAACGAGACAAAAGACAACCTTCTTTTTTTTTTTTTCTTTTTTAAATCCAGATAATTTAATACAATAAAGAAGCAAAGACATCAAAGCAAAGAACCATATACATTGTACAAAGCGTTGGGAATCTGTTCTCTTTTCAGAATTTTGACATGTGCTATGTACTGTGGTTACAGCTATTAAGAAAATACAGACATCTTTCCGTGCAGTCCTCTTGCTATTTAAAACAATAATGTGAAATCTGTTTTGATGCTGCACAGAGACACACACACAGCTTTATTGCTGGCTTTAGTGAAGGTGGGTACAATACGTTGGCCTTGTTCTTCATTAGAGCAAGAGCGTGGCAGTTCAGTTGGAATGAGAGACATGCATTAGATTTATGACACAGTGCAAGTTTTGTGTATGCAGACTGCTTTCTTGTTCCGTCTTCAGAGCTCTGCTTAACTTCTTTTGAAGCACGTTTCATTATCCTTTATTGCCTGGGAGGGTGTTTTCAGAGACTTTCCTGCCCTACACCATAAGATTTAGGCAGGAATGCTATTGGGACATAACATGGAAATGCACAGGATCTGCTCTTATGATCTCTGATATCTAGAGGTCACCACGTAAGCCTGTGCCAGCATCATCTCTAATCAGCACAACAGTTCCTGAAACAGTTGGTGGAAGGGACCAATGTTCTAACATTGCTCACAATTTTTCAGAAAATGTCTCTTTTATGGACAAGTGATGTCCATAAGACCCCCAAGCTCCTATTTACCTTCAAGCAGTTAAATTATACACAGACTTGAACACAGGGAGTAACATAATTTTGTCCTCTTGGGTGGAGAGGATGAGCTGTAAGTTATGTTTTCTACTGGGATTCCAGATTTAACTGCCTGGCTTGTTTATTTTAGAAGTTGAGACTGAGTTATCTTAGTTAGCAAGTTGATTATGCTTAATAGGCTCAGGTTGTTTTAATTATCATCCCCATAAGTGTTTTACAACAGTGGGGAGATGGTTCTAGAAGATTACTAAACACTGAATTAATGAGAAGGGGTGGGGTACGAGGTTTCAGATGGGGAGGGCTGAATGGTAGTTGCTGTGCTGTATTATTTAGCAGTTTATAAATGAATTGTTTTGTCATATTATGTTGCCTGTCTGCAGGTTTAGGTGAACTTTTAAGTGTGAAAATAACATTTTCAAACAAATTTAATAGGCAGGCAGTGTCAAATTCCAAAATCCCTCTTCTTCCTTAGGTAGGAAGGTGAGACAACAAGACTGATATTAAAAATAAATAGGTATTTGTGAAAATGATGTGTGCAAACACCAGGTCAAGGTTCTCTTGAGAAGCTTTCCAAGTGCCTGGGTTATCTCAGGACCATGAACTTTCTAGTTTAGTAGGGATATATGGTAGATAGGAAAATTTAACAGACCATTTTCAATACAGGAGAGAAGTTCTTTCCTATCAAGTATAAACGTAGTTGTACTTCCCCCTGAACACGTTCTGATCTCTACTTGTGGGTGAAAGCTTTGGAAATAAACATTCATCTCTTATGAAGGCTTCTAATGTGAACAGTAAAACTTTGTGGGTTTTTTTTCCCTTTGGTTATGAACCATGATGGGCTACACAAAGAAAGGAGACCATATTTGGTAAGGATCAGACTTTGTTTCTAGCAAATTTTATTAATATAAATAATGTGTCTTATTGCTATAAAGTATTGGCTAAAGCGACAGGCTAGACATTGACTAAAGAGATAGGCATCCATCAACAACAAAACTGTGAACCAGACCAAGGAAATATAAGCAAAGGAATGGGGTTGTTTTCGTCTTGAATCTTTAGATGGATTCCTGAGATTATTTAGTGCTCTTTTAGTTGCTTAAGTTCCCATTGAACTTGGATTTGTCTTGATCTAGTCCATTCCAGACATTGTTACTTAATCTTTTACATATTCCAAGATGTTGCTTGGATTACTAACCAGACTTTTTTATGCTGTCAGCCATAATTTCCCCTGGAATAGCTGCCTTGTTGCATCCAGATAAACATCTTCATATGAAGAATATTTATTGTTGCCCAACATGGAGAAATTCCAGCTCCTACTCCAGTTGGAATGACAAGATTTTCAGACAGCAGTAGTAACTTCTAAGTAAACTCTTACATAGAAGATATAGACTCATATGAAAATCATATTTATAATCTGCAGATATTCCCTGTGGAAAGGGGATTTTAGGACTGATGCATCTCTGGTTTGGTGAGCCCATAATGTCAGGCTGAAATACATTCAAGTCACCTGTGCTAAGTGCACAGCTGAACCTAACACAGCTGAAGGAGGACTTCTTGGAAATATATGGGTCACAAGTTAATAGCTGGAAAATATGCCATAGTCTAACAATTGGAAAATATATTTGCTATGCTGCTTTTTGGTATGGAGCTGGTAACATGGCAAAGGAGGGAGTGACAATTACATGTAATGCATAACTGAATACAACAGTTTCTCATTTGCCACAAGAAAAATTCAATTAACATTTCAAAAAGGCATTTTATACTTTTCAGATGAGACTGGGATTCCAAATGTAATATATAATCTGTAAGTCAGAAGTTCATTTTCCTGATATGTTATGTCATTTTTGAGCATATCTAGAGAAACAGGATTAATACTAAACTTTCCTCCATCTTTTTATTTGTTGCTTCTTTTGGAATAACTGTACTGCAATTTTTATTAATTATGGAGAATAATAATCATTATCATAAAACAGGAACCCCATGTTCTGTGCATCTCTAATTTGTATCATGTGACTAGGATACTTCATTATTACCATTGGCAGTAGCAACAGCAGTTCTTATTCTTTTCATATGAATCAGGCTTTATTAGCATCAGGCCAAATATTATGGATTATGACAGAGTAAGACTCTTTAAGCATGTGGGTAATGATGCATTGCAGGGGCACGAATGAGCAAAAAAGAAACTGCAGTAAACTTTGGGTAACCCTGTGTTTTAATGCAATCCTGTAAAGTTTCAAGCACATGTTAAACTGCTCATGTGAATGGTGAAGCTGCTGGCTAAGAGCTGAATTATCTGTCTAGAACAAGAGCATGGTTTTAAAGGGGAGCTGCCAGTCTGTGGCCTAGGAGGCACAGGTGACCCGTGAAATATCTCCACGTATCTAAGGAGAGCCCCCTGAAGGAAGTCACTGAGTATCCTCCAGTCAAGTGTTAGCATGGGACAAACCTGCTTGCTGCAAGCACAATTTCCTCAACACCAGCAGGGCTCCATTTCCAAATAGCTGCTGCTTAAATGGAGACAGATGAGCCCTCCTAAAAGGACATGATGCAGAAGATCCTTGCCCAGGTCCCCATGCTAGAAGACATTCAGAGACATGTGTTGGTCCAGTTCACTCAGTGGTGTGTAAGGAGGGAGAGGTTCTTTCCAAAACAGGCAAGAGCATGTCCAAACCGTGATGGTACTGTGTATATTACTACATTTCTTAAAGCTTCTGGGCATTTATTTTTTGGGTTAGAAATCTCTTTTTTCCCCCCAAAGAAATATGAAAACTCGTATGAAAATGTTCTTGATACACTGTGTCTTTTATACTTAGCTGAAGCAACAGGACCTCGGTAACTTCCAAGTCTAGCTTTGCTTTAAATGCTGCTCACTGGACTAGGTATTTCTATTCCCTAATTCAGAACATTTCGTTTCCTGGACTCAAAAAAAGGAACTCTCAGAAAACAGAAAACTACAAGATTCAGAAGGCTTGAGCATGAATCACAACGAATACCTTTGTGAGGAAAATAGCACATGGTAGTGTAAAGAAGCATCTCTTTAACGAGGTGACCACTCTCCACCTACAGAGATGCAGTTGTTGTGTAGCTCACTAGAGGGCATATGGCCGTGCTTTATAATCCTGAAGACAAAGAAATTCTTATTAAATTGGGAGGGGGAGGGTGGGGGGAGGAAAAAAAATGTATGAACCAGATATAGCTGCATTGCAAACAGAATATGTTAGAATTGCACCCACTTATTTCAGTTGCTTATTGGAGTACATGGTTTGGAAAAGAAGTTTATATTAGCCTTGCAGTATGCATATAAGGGCTTTTCCTTACCAGGGAATGGAAGCAGAGGTATGTTCTGCAATTTACTCTGAATTCATTTTATCCTATTCTTTTTTCCTACTGTTTTTTCCTGCTGTTTCTCTGGGAGAAAAATGTAGATACCATAATGATCCCTTCTTATGGAAGCTGCCAGAATAAGCAACTGAGATATTTGCCATAAGGATTTCAGAATATCTAGCATTTCTATTTGTAACCACTTAATCTTGTACACATGTTAAAGGAAATCAATTTTTAAAAACAATTATTTTAGATTTAAGTTTTCTTTAGGCAATAGAAACTAGAGGACCAGTTATTTTTAATATGCCCCTACCTTGGAGCTTTAAAATATAGAGGCATTTGGGTCAGTTGTTTTCATTTGCTGTATAAACAACCCCTAAATCTCCTGAATTTCCTAAGTATTTCCAGTTGTTTTCAATTTTGGGGGTAAAAAAAGACATAATCCAAGTAAGTCTAGCAAAACCAGTTTCCCCCTCATTTTTCTGTTGTGTCTTGTATTAAGCCTGAGTGCAAAGCATTTTGTCCTTTACAAGTGTAGTGAGTTTGCATTTGCTGAAGTAAGAGGACACAGGTCTAGCACCTATCAATTAAGTATGGATGCAGAATGAAATACAGCAGAGGACATTGCTTTGGGACTCCTGGGCCAAATTCTGGGCTTCTTCACTTAGCTTTTGTTTTAGCTCAAACTCTTATTAGTACAAACAGAACTTCATTGAGCAGTGGCCTGTGTTTTTCCAAAACATTGTTCCTCATCATATGCTAACTCTGAAGACCTATATCTAAAAAGGAGCAAACAAAGAAAAAAGTCCAGCAATTCTTTAGGACTAGGCAGTGAAGAGCATTGCAGAGGGACTCTAGCTTTATTGTTTGCTGAGGTTCTTTGTTGCATCTCCCATCCATGTCTAAAGAGGCATGTGGTGAAGTGTTTGTGTGGTCCATGAGTGGCTGCTGGAACCTGTCAGCTCCCCTCTGAAATTCAGTTCAGTTGAAACACAGCTGCTAATTTTTTCTCCCTGACCCATGTCACTTATCATGGCACTGCTCTCTGTTTTTCATTTGTGTGCTCTGGGTACCAGTGTCTGGTCAGCATCCAGCCCCACCTAGGCTTCCAAAGCTCTTTAATTTGCCTTCCACCTCTGATGTATGCACTGTTATTTTTCTGAGCTCACTCCTCTGCTCAGCCACTGCATCACCCCGGATCTGCCTTCGCACAGCTCACATGGCTTTTGTCTCCTGCACTGTTACTGTAGCCTTTTTGAAGTGATAGCTCTGAGTTTCATGGGGAAAAACCATAGTGCATCTGAACAGAGAATGTTAAAAACAGAAGGGAGATAAAAAGCTAAAAATTAGAATACATTACCTTCCTTTATCATTCCTTGAGGTTCTCTTTTGCAACAGTGCCTACAGAAAGAGCTTGAAAGATGCTATGGTCGAATCAGAGGAGAGTCGATCACACTGTGGCTTTAATTATAGCGAAAAAGATGTACAGCATAAACATATGAAAACCAGATATCAATGGCTATATACTCCTCTCATCATATGCCATTTTGATTGGTCTCCTGTTTGGGCTACAAGCTGTGGTGACCCCTGGACTGCAGGCTGGTGGCTTTGAAACAGTGAATGTGAGGGTCACACTGGTGCTGGTAGCAACCGAGGTGGAGCAGCTTTTAGGGCAAAGCACAAAGCCTCTTGGCTAGCAGGGCAGGTTCACCTGCTTTCTGCTGCAGCCAGCACCAGCCAGCCAGCTCACAAATAGCTCTTAGTGCTCAATGATGCTTACCTTGTCACATCTACCATCTGGAGAAGGGATGTGAAGCTGGGAGGTGGCTTGGCAACAGCAACATCAAATAAAAATCTGCTCTGGGAGATGGGGCAGTGGTGGCAGAGCCTCTGCAGTGCATATTTGTCATGTAATTAAAGTCCCTGGGTACATGAGTCTCCATCTCATCTGCATTGACAGAAAACAGCTGGGGTGAAGCTGAGGCACTTCAAAATTGCACGTAGAATCAGCTAGTTACACTAATGAAGGGCTGATACCAACCATCTCCCGCCATTACATTCTGACTCTGAGAATACAACAAACCTGATGCTGTTTAGCCATAACTAAGAAAAAAGGAGTAAAAAATAAAAGCAGTCTCTTTGCTGAAGAAAATAAATTTGATGTATCAAAGTAGCAACAAAACTTTTTTTTTTCCTATATTGTTTCCCTTACTAAAGAGCCCCATTCTGCATCTGCCATGAAGATTTGGATGGTGGGTTGAGATCACACTGAAAGTCAGGGTGGCCTAGATCACAAAAGTTGCATTTCACAGAACATTTGCTATTGATATGTTGGGAAAGTGTCAGACTTGTGGGAGGACTGGAGAGTATTTGCATGATACATTAATAAGAAACAGTTTAGTATACTAGATTACTAAAGCATGGTTAATTTTGAAGCCAAAGCCCACACATTCTTAACTTTGTTTCCCAGCTGAAGAGCCAGTGTGCTCTCATGTATTGTACAGAAACCGGAGTGTTATTCTTTGAAAGCGAAGCCAGTGTTTAGAAAATCCCAAACTGAGCTAACAGCACAGCATATAGGCATCACACAGGATGTTATTTTAAGCTGTAATGGAGAAATGTCAGTACACTCAGTATCTGTGTTTGCAGCATGTGTGTTTTGAAAAAGCAGGTTACATACATACGTTCTTGCTTTACAAGTCTTGTGAAACTGAGATAGTTGCATTTGTCTTGGGAAGTTCAGTACCTGACAAACTGATGGGAGGTCTGCTCAACAGTTCCTAGAGTCTTTAAAAGATGTAGGGACATATGCACCAGTTTTGATGGGGATCTGCTTTTTCAGATGCATTCCTCCTCCCAGGAGCATTTTGAAACAAAATTTTTTGAACAGCAGTTTAACTGAGTTTAACCGAGTTTGCTGTACAACGTCGAGTTTGCTGTACAACATCTGTACTTGTCTTCTGGAAGCATTACTCATCTTTCCCACCTTGAGAAAAGCTGCTGTGATTAGCTGGTCACCTGTAAATTCAATGTTTAGGGCCTGAGAGGTAATAATGTTAACGCCAGAGAGACACTGCATGTGAGTAAGCTTTTAATCATCTTGATTATTTTTTTATTATTATTTTATGGGAGGGATTTTTCTCTCTTTGATAACAAATGCATGGTAACAGACAGTGTCTTTTGCTGATGCAGCAGAGCTCCACCACCCAGACACTTCGTGCTGAGCTCTTGCCTTACAGTTAATGTCCCTGTTACTCTTGAGTTGTAAGTGGTGTCCTTTCAAAAGTGCCTTAGATTCTCACTCCTTTTGTTTGGTTTTTTATACCTCTTTCTGAAAAATACCTAGCTCTGCGAGTAACCATCTGGATGGCTTTGCTGGTTTATTGCTGACTATGTGGGTTGTGTGTAGTAGCAAATGAAAAGAACAGTCTCTTAGCCATTAATTAGTAAATAGTACTGTGCGATTTGGAAGGGTATTTCCATAGAGAAGCTCCCCACTCCTGCCCCGGAGATACTGATTTGATGGTCATCTGTAAGCTGGTGGGGACAGAGATAACCAAAAAACATAGTAAAACCATATCCATGTTAAAAAAATTAATAAAATAGATATATCAGTAAACCCAAATTATTATTTCTTTGATTATTCACAGAATCCCAGTGAAGAACCTTCTCTTGCTCAGTTTTAGATAAAGTATTATGATTTTATCCCAGTAGTGTTCTTGTGATGTATGGAGGCATTGATATAAAAGATTTTTTCAGTAAACCTATACAGAATTTAAATATTTATGTCAGAATTGATGCTTTGCTTTAATAGGACCTATAAATAGAAGTTAGCACTTTCTGTTTCTTTATTCATCATTCCCCTTATTTCAATACTGTGGGCTACTTACTGTTGTTTTGTGAAAAATTCCTCACCAAGAAAGGCTAAGATTTAGCATGTCTCAGTACCATATTGGTTTTTGTTTGGTATGTAAAACTGGGAAGATTGCATAACCCAGACAGAAAGTACAGAGTAGAAGTGAGATATTCTTTCTCACTAGCAATCAGAGCCAAGTCTATGTAGATACATAGAAGTAAAAAATTGAAAATTTTGAAAATATAAGTGAAACATCCAAAATTGATCAGACTGGTGAAGAAAACCGGAGTCAATGTATTCAGCTGCAGGTTTGAAACCTTGGGGATGCTGCCTGCAGTGCCGTGTCCACCTCTGGGGTCCCCACCACAGGAAGGACATGGTCCTGTTGGAGTCAGTCCAAAGGAGGGGCCACCAAATTGATTAGAGGAATGGAGCACCTCTCCTATGAGGAAAGAATGAAAGAATTGGGATTGTTCAGCCCAAACCAGTCTGTGATTCTGTGATTCTATTTAAACTCTTCTCACCCCCCATAAATTGTACCTAGATTATTATCTGGTTTACTTTTTCATGTTGACTGTCTTAATATTTACTCCATTTCTGTAATAGATTTTGCTTTCTTCCTAATAATTTGAATTCCATCGCTTTAATAATTTAATAATTCATTTTTTATTACTGATACATTATACAAAATTGAGATGGCTAGTAGCACCTTTTGTTACAGTCAATCTTTTTGTGGGGATTCCAAAGCCATTGTTATTGAACTGGGCAATATGAGTGATTTTAGTACCTTCTGTTTCAAGACACAAGTTTATATTTTAGACTGTGAACTAATGTTTCAAACCTCTAGGGAAGAATAAAGGATCAAGTCTGGGCTGAAAGAATCAGAAACATGAAATGAGAATCATTCTAAAATGTAACATTTCCATGTTTCCATTAATTTATTATGTTTTGTTCTGAAAGAAAAAAAAAAAAAAGGAAAGTCAAATTCAAAGACCAAAGTCCACATGGCTTTCTACACATAAACTAGCATTTCATCTAGATTATACATGTAAATAAAGTTGCAGCTTGCTCCTAGGACATAAAAAGCAAAGGTCAGATGATGGAAATAAAGGGAAAAACATGTAAGTCTGTTTGTTCTGCATTTCTTGGCAGCTAATATATTCAGTATTCTGGTACTTGTTATGTAGAAAAATAGAGCTGCCTATTGTGGATAACAGCAAATAAGGCAAAGGACCAGTTCTGTTCCTCTTGTAACTCCATCAGTGTCAATGTACTTAAACCAGGAGTTCATTTAGCAGGGGTCTCTGAGTCACCAGTTGAGGTGCAAGTGCTAACTTCTTCTAAGACCCAGAAAAGTTATGCTGAGTAAGGCTGGCAAAAATGTTTGATTAACTCCTTCAGCTGGAAAACTCTGGGACAAAGCAGGCCCTGGAGCACAGTGACAGAAGGAGCCAAGCCTTGGGAAGAAAGCTAAGGCTGAGGTTTACATAGTCATTGTCTTTGAATTGCCAAAGGCCGGAGTGAGGCTAGCTTACCAAATGCCAAAATGGGAGTAAATTTAGATGCTCCCAGGATTATTTGTGCTTTGAGCAGTGAAGCAAGGCCCCTTCTATCAAACTGAGTGGCACACCAAACAGGAGAGCCTCCCTTTTCTTCCCCTTTCTCACCTTTATTTGTCATTTTCTTACACCAAGAGAAAAATGGGGAAACAACTGCAGCCAGGGAGCTGAATATAAAGATACATCAGCAAGAGTAAAACTGCAACACATTGTTCTGACCTTCACAGGTCTGAGCTTCACAGTTGCTCTCCATCACCTGTGCATTAACCCAGGAATGAAGCCTGCATGGTTCACTAAATGGCTATCCTAATTTTACCTTCTTCAAAGGTTTTAGGGAGAAAAAAAAAACTTAAAAAAAAATATTTATCTCTTAATCTTTTAGTTATTTTCTTAAATTGCTTTCTGTATATTGAACAGTCATACAGAGCAGGAAGCAACCTCCCTTTTTTGCAAAGCAGAGGCTCTGCTGTTACCCCGAGAGTGGGATATTTATTACAGCCTCTGATATAACATCCTAGCTCCAAAACCATTTATTTAAGGTAGGTTTGAAAGCCAAAGGATATGAACAAAAATATTTTTATATTTGGTCTTTAATACAATCTTCAGCTGTGACTGAATTTATCAGAGAACATGAAATAAATGTAATAAACAACAATCAGTTTTTTCAGTCCTTATTATAGCTAAGGTTGCACAATGGTTTCCATTCTAACCCTTTTCAACCTCATAATTTTCTACTGCTTTCATGCTAGAGAAGGGAATTTTCCTTACGGTTGTTTTTCTTTGGAAAGTCTGAGTAACTTGGCTCAATATTGCCAAAAATATTGCAAAGAAAATGGGTGTATGTAGGCTTGCTAATTATAGATATTTTTCTTGTTTTAACAACTCTTCAACATATGCAGCTGGGGGAGGGAGAGAGGCTGAAATTTCATCTATTTCCATATCAAGCCTGCCGTCTTTCTGGGCTACCGTGGATTCATGTTTTGGTTTGTGAGTTGTGATCCTCTGGAAAACCACGTGCTGAGCGTTCCCAGTGTAGCTTTCACACGTCCTCCACACGGCGCTTGGTGCTGGGGAGAGCTCTGGTGGGGCCAGCAGCATTCCTGCTCACACACACGGCAGGAAGACAGGGAAATACTGCCTGGCCATTGCTGCTCCTCTTGCTCTGCACATGTGGCTGGCCCCTGTCAGCTCTTGTCAGGGAGACTGGGGGGTTTAGCTTGTAGTCTACCCAGTGTGGGACCTGCAACTTCATTGTGTTTTGCTGAAACTTTCCTTTTGGAAAGTACTTCTTTGTCTGATCAGTGCTAAAATACATACGGCTTTGGGACTGTGGTCAGGTGACGTTTATTTCACTGACATGGTGAAGGCGTTTTGGAGAAAATAATGAAATGGCTTGAAATAATTTAAGATGACTTATTATTGCATTGGCTTTTGAAGCAATGTTTATCAATGGTTATTAATTTTGACGGGCTGGGAGTGCTTCCCTTTGCTTTGTCATCCTTCCAAGAAGTTGGTTATTCCTGCTCCAAAGGGTTAATTGTTGTCAGAGAGGCTGATTGAAATCCTGGACTATGAGCAACCAAGCTAGTCACAGCACAGTGTTGTGAATTAACTCTGACACCATCCTGGACTGTTTTAATCAGGAAAATGAGTTATTTATGAGGAATAACTGTAACATTCAGTACTCATCTTTTTCAAAAAGTATCAGCAGGAGAAAAAATATAAATAAGGATTTCAAAACAGTTTTATTGCATCATTTGCCTTCCTGGTCACAAGGAGCATGGCGTTAGGAATTAGACCCAAAAATACAGAAATCAAAGGATGTGATATTTCTCCTCCTGTTTCCGTGCCCGGGGTTGCACGCTGTGAGCCTGCCTCTCTCCAGGCTGCGGTTGTGCCTCCTGCTCGGGCTGCAGCTGGAGCCACCCGTCGTGACTCAGCCGGGTCAGGCGGCAATTACACCAGTGGCTGTGCTTGCTGACAGTTTTGGGGCGAGGGGAACCTTTGGAGAGGAAGAGGTGAGCTGGGACTGCTTGATGTGGCCAGGCACGACGTCAGCGGGGGGATGCTCTGCAGCCGGCACCAAGCCCCTGCCAGGAGCGTTGTGGTGGCAGCGCAGAGCGCTGGCTGGCCTGCCCTGCATGCTGGGAGTGCCACCGCTGCCAGCACCTCCCTGCGCCACCCCTGCAGGGCACCGGCAGCGTGTCCCACCACAGAGTCGTAGGGGATGAAGGCGGAGGAGGAGTTTTACTTGTCTGGCAGTCTGTCCCAGCACCTGCAGCAGGGTCTCCACGGCACTCTTGGGTCACACCGTCAAGAGGGAAGGAGAAGGAGGAGCAGGGGGACAGTTCCTGGGGCAGGAGTCCCACCTGTGGGCTTCAGTGCAACAAGGCATGAGCGCTAAGGAGGGGTTTGCTGATGGTAATATAGAAATATTACCTGTGGAGGAGGGATTTGTGGAGGCCACGGGCTGCATTACCAGGATTCCTGGATACCTGTGTCAGGCCCCAGCTTGTGCTCTGAGTGCTTTGCTGGGGCCACAGTCCAGGCACGAGACATTCGGTGTCAATGCTGGAGTGAGGGCATCCCCTTGTCCTTGGTCCCCATCCTACCACCAGTGTCTGCACACTCTTGCCCTTCTACTGCAAAGCCTTTCCTGTTGGGAGCGTTTGGTTGTGAAATAAATATAAAAATGGCAAAAAGAGGGCATCAGTGAACCCAAAAGTCATCCCCAGGGAGAGAGGGACGACAGAGGTGAAAGGAGGGGATCCTTAAATGTACTTTTTAAAAAAAAATATATTGTTGAGCTGATTGTAGCCTCAGCAAAAACTAAGTTATTGTTTGATGGTCCTGATTGAATTTTTTTATTTAGAAATTAAATAAAATGGCCCCAGGAGCAATGCTAAGAGAGATTTGGCCATATCCAAATTGTTAAAGTTTATGTGAGGGGCAATGGAAATTCAGTGCAGCTGGTAAACCCAAAAAATAATAACAAAAAACAATACACCTCTGTGTATTAGAATGCCTTTCATATGACAAGTATTCCTAAATGCTTTATATAGAATTAAAAACAGATTTAATTTGAAGAACAGGTAATTTTGTTTGTTTAAGGAAAAGAAAAACATAGGACATTAGACTGAACTAAAGCTGGTGTAAATCAAAAAGTGTTCAACTAAAGTCACGTGGCTTAAAATATAGATACTGTAAAATACACAGGATTGTAATGTGGCCCATAGTATTTTACATTTACAGTGTGTAATTTTGGCCCTTTGGAGTAGGTCAGGTAAAGGATCTCCTCACTACATCCTATTTCCCTTTTGTCTTTAAATTGAATATATTCATTTCTTGTGTTCCTTCATTTCTTGCTTTTGTCTCGACTTCTGCTAAATTCTGCCCTTTCCAATTATTTCCTCTTTTAAAACTTTCATAGTCAAAGGAGGGGGAAGCAAGAGGAAAAAAATTTACTTGTCTCTTCCATGTCTTTCCTGACACTCTTCCCCCCCCCCCGCCAAATCCTATTCTCCTCCCAAGAAAAATGAAAAAAGGCCTCCAATTAATTTAATGGAACTCCCTGGCAAAGAAAAATAAAGAGACAGTAGAAAAGGAATTAAAATATTGATATTTTTCAAGGAAAATACCCCAAATTTAAATAAATTTTATGCATTTTTTGTCAAGAATAAATTGTAGAACTGGAAAAATTCTATAAAACCTTTGTTCGTTTAAGGCCACTCAATTTTCTCATTAAATTTATAAACAAATTTAATTAAAAGAAACACCAAAGCATTTGTGAAATAGAAGAGTGTGTTTGAGCCATTTAAACCTCCGACATTTGCTCAGGGTATGAATACCTGGTTTAGAAATTAAGAGAATCTCTGTGGTGTGTCTTCTCTGCATTGGTGCAAATGAGACAAATGGAAAAAAACCCTATGTTTCTTACAGAAAGCGTGCTAATTTAGCTCCAAAGAGATACAAATGCACATTTCTGTATTGAAATAAATATGGCTTTTATCGTGAAAGGAGAACTGACCACTTGTGGCCCACTGATGTAGTTCTCAGTGTTTGCACTGGAGGTCTCACTAGCGTTTAATGAGCATGGCTCTCTCGGCTGTCAAGCTTCTGTGCCCGGGTTGTAACCAGCACAGCCCCTCCTTCTGCCTACTGGAATTCTTCAGGAAGAAATAGCAGTTAATGTGGAACATATCCTGAGTTGAGGGATAAGTCCCACCTCTGTAGGATCCCAGGAAAACTTGTGGTTATGTATGCAGTGTTGAGGAGCAGGTTCAGTCCCTGCAGGATGGTACTTGGTGAGAGATTTCTCATGACCTTCCCACATGTGATGTAGCACATTGACTGTGGTTTTTTTGGAGTAGTGCTGCTTCCATTATTCTCTATGGTTATCTGCAAAGTGTCCTTTTGGGCACAGTGTACTGTATTGCTCTGGGATGTTCGACTAAACACACACAAAGTATGTGGGCCTTAGCTTTTCCAGGACAGGCATACAAACTTAGTGGAGAGCTTAGAGGTAAACTGTGTTTCTGTGTGGTCTGTAGTGTGACAACCTCTGCTTAGTGCACTCCATGCACTTGGCCACAGTTTTTTGTGGCTGGTTCTCTGGTAGGGGAGCCCCATGGAGAAACAGGATGTGCATTTTAATATTTTAGAAGTTCTTGATGTTTCTCAAAACCTTGACTGTAATGTCACAGTCATAATGAAAAGCAGAGATGCTTCTTGATTTTTTTGCCTCCATACTGTCTATTTAAGTGGATATTGTGAAACAGACTCTCAGGTACATCAGGGTTTGCTGCAATGAGGACCATAGGAAATTTACATCTCTATTTGGAAGTCTGTATTTGACCAGTTTGAGGTAGAAAAGGCATGGGTTGAATGCTAGTTAAAAGTTGGGGACGGGGGGGAAATAAAACAAAAAACCTCCTATCAAACTACCTAATAGCTTGTTTCTCTACAAGTATACCTATGTATCATGCTTTTGTTAAAGGGAGAAAAATAAAAGCTCCTCCTCAACACAGATTTAGTGTCCTGCCCATCTACTTCTGCTTTCTGTGGTCTTGAGTATCCTGTTGGTGTGACAGCAGCTGCCCTGCAGTGAAGTGGGTTGTTGCTTCCTCTGGAGGGAAATGTCTCTCAAGGTAATAAAGCAAAACCTGTTTCCATTTCCCCAGAGATGCTGTGAAATATCTTCCCTTCAGAGCAATGACTCACAAGATAGGGCTTGCCCTGTTGGAAAGTTACCCATTTCTATTTCCACTATTTTAAAATTAATGCCTGGAAACTTAGTTGAATACAACTGACTGAAGAACTTCATACTTCACTGGATCTGGACTGATTGACAAAATGAGTTTGGGGTACCTCTTCTGAGATAGCTGAAAAGTTTTGATCGTTCCTCCCCAGTTTTCTTCAAATTTCTAGATGTTATGAATATACAGGATCTTTTTTATTTACATCTAAGGACTGGTAATGTGGCTTGCATTTTACATTTATTACCATAAGTAAAAATTCTAATAAGGTATTAATAGACATACATATAATTAATTTAGAGTCTTCTTACTATCTGATCCTTTAAGTGCTGTATGCCTCTTTTAGTACCACACATGTCCATTTATTTCAAGAAGAGCTGTATGATATTTGCATGAGGTCATTGTATTGTGTTTTTATTGTCATGAATTTTCTTTGCATGTCTCATCAAATTATTTTGTTCGCTTTGTCATCTTCCCTTATTCCAAGAAACTCTGGTGGATAATACTCTACCACTGACCTAAAAACTTGTGTTCCTTCCTGGGTAAGAGAAACACAGGTGAGATAACAACTTTCCATGACATTACCTATTAGAGGTTTTCCTGTGAGCATTGATAGCTGTTTGCTTTTGGGTTTAGCAGGGCTGAGGCACCATGAGGGCTGGGTGTCAAAAGCCAAGTCAAAAACAATCAAAAAACACTGGCTTAAATCTCTTTCCTGTGAAATTGCAAATTGCTTTCTGATTTTTTGGAAACATTTCCATAAAAATGTCTTCAAGCATTACCAAGGATGAAGTCAGAAAGGTAATTTTAGTTTATTTAAGGCTGCACAAAAATAGAAAAAAAAGGAAATGCTGTGAAGAAGGCAAACTTGAGGATTTTTTTTCATTCTTTGCTCTTTGCCAAGCTGAGTACAGAAAAAAAATTAAATTTTAATTCTGAACCTAAGTTTTTGAAATTGAGTGCAATAAAATTTCTTCCAGTTTCAAACCCAGTAAACATGAACTCATCTGAAGCCTGAGTCAGAACAAGTGCCATTCTCTTTAGCAAAGAGTTTAAAAGTCCATCTTGGGGCTGACATGTCATTTCCGTTGTTACTTAAGAAAAAAAATAGTAATGATCCCCTAAAGTAAGAGATCATTTGATAAGGAAGATAAAAAAACCAAAAACTGCCACAGGAGATGGGTTTAAATCCTCTCAAACAATTCTAAGGTTTGAGCTGTGGAAAAAGATACAAATGACTCCACTCTTCACAACATGCTCTGTTTGATATAATACAACCCATAACGTTATGACACATTGCTAGCAGTCACATAACACTAGCTAGACAACATTTGAAAAACCTTATCCAAGGTGGTGTGGTTCCTGGAGCATTCCTGCAGAGAGCTCCCAAGTCCTCAGGAGGGCTTCCGCTCACTGCGCGGGAGCAGCAACACGGGAGGCCAGAACAGTGCCTGGCTCCTTCCTGGTTTTTCTTGCCTTGGCAGCTGCCGTTTGCACGGCAATTGATTTAGAATAAATGACATTTCAAGTGCACATTTCTTCTTCCACCCCTTCTAGTGTGCAAGAGGGGTAGAGTAACAGGAAATGATTGATAGATTAGAGGAAGGACCCTTCAGAAGAGGGGAAAAGCATGAAAATTCTCTTCACTGTTCCCAGACAAAGTAATATTCATACAAGAGCACGTGGGACAGCAAGAACGCTGTTCCCCTCACCATCTTTTGTTCCCTCCACCCCACTTCACATGTCCAGGGGAAAGACAAGGGCTTGTAGCTTCTTCACTGCAGTAACCAAGAGCCTCATGGTGATGTTCTCTGCTTTGTTCTAGATCTTTTGCAGGGAAAAGTTAAGAGCTGTACAGTTCTGTTAATTTATGCTCTGTGTCCCTGTTTACCTTCCTTTTTCTGAAACGCACTGTTTTGGTGCTGCAGCAAAGGTGATGCCTTGGCTGGTGTGCGTGTAGTTCGTAGCACTTGGGGGTTTTGTGACAATCGGAGTGTGCTTATGCCAAAGAAAGAAGGCGGAGACAAAGTAAATGTCTTGCGTTGACGGTGTCTCTGTGGCACTGAAAAGGGTCAGGTGTGGGAGCAGTGCAGCACAGCCTTCTAGGCTGGACATGCCCTTAATTCGGGCAGCGGACTCCGCTGGCTCCGGCACCAGGTTTGGCAGGATTCACCTGCCGGCCCCATGCCCTCCCAGCTCTGCGGGAATGACAGGTTTTGCGCGTCCTGGCGTTTCGGGGAGCTGGAGCACCCCGACACACGTCCCAGTGTGGCAGCCCGGTGCCGGGGACGGGGCACGGCGGGGCTGAGCCCCCGAGCGGGGCTGGGCAAGGCAGGAGCCGCAGCCGGGAGCGGGGCACGCCCGGCCCGGGCTGACCCCGCCGGAGAGAGGGGGAACCCGCCAGGCGGGGGGGAAAGGGGGACGGAGGGGACGGAAGTCGCTGTGCGGCGTGTCCCGCCCGGGGATGGGGGGTGCACCCGCTGCTGTAATAATAAGGGGGCCAGCGGGAGACTGCGAGACCACCGAGTGCGAGGGGCAGCAGCGCAGGAAGCCCGAAAGGGGCTCTGCCTCCCCTGCCGGGTCCCGGCGCTCTCGCCGCGGGTGGGGCCGGTCCCGGGGCTCTCCCGCCGCCGGATGCCCAGAACCCCTCGCCCCGCACCGGCCGGGCTGCAGGAGGAGGAGGAGAGGAGGAGGAGGAGGAAGAGTAGGAGGAGACGGGGCGCTTTCACTCCTGCTGACTGCAGAGGCTGAGGCAAAAGACAGAAAAAGGAGGAGGGGAATAAAAAGTAAAGAGGGGGGAGAGAGAGTGAAAGAAAACTAAGCCCAGCTTTTGCCGGTGCTGCTTGGATTGGATCTGGTTTGAGTTTCCTCTCTGCTGGCTTGAGGAGCAAGAGAAGGAGGAGTGGGGGGAAGTAACTCTCTCACTCTTCCTCTGAAGCTTTAGTAAACGTGCTGGTGCCTGCGCTGGCGGGGAGCTGCCCGGGTGCAGTTTCCTCGCAGCTTATTGCTCTCAGTTTCTAAAGAACTGCCTGGACTTCTCGAGGACCTGGAGGAAAAAGACATCACAGACCTGACTGTTGCTCAGTGCCTATAGACTTGACACTTTTTTTTTTTCTTTTCCTAGGGGATTCTTTTTAAAAATTATTTTTCTCCCGTGTCTCTCAAAACAGCAGTGCCTTGAGTGGCTTTGAAATCCGTTGCTTCCGTAACAACTTCAGGAGATATTTTGAAAAACTTCCCCCCCACCCCCCGTTTTCATTGCCAAAAAAAAAAAAAAAAAAAAAAAGGAGAAAAAAAGATAATCCTTTTGGGGGAGGGGAGATGATCGTGCTGATGTGGAATAAGTGCTCCTGCTGTCTCCTCTTACTAGCCGCGGTCCTGATCGTGGAGAGCTCCCAGCTAGACAGCTCCAGCTCCAAGGTGAACTCCATCAAGTCCACCCTGATGGGGGAGGCTCCAACTCAGGCAACCAACAGATCTACAGGCATCCACCAGGGACTGATGCTTGCTAGCAGTAAGAAGGGCAAAATGCTAGAGCAGATGGGAAAACCTCCCAAGCACTATCACCGGCAAGGAGAGGTAGGACATCACTTCATTGCTCGAGTGTCTGTCCATCTGTGTGCTGTATGTAAATAATTGCTAGTCTTTCCCCCACATTGTTTCCAGAGCTTTAATGTGCTAAATTAATTAATTTACTTAATTGGGCTCGCCCAGGACAATATCATCTCATAACTGGTGTTAAGAACTGTGCAAGTGGGAGTTGGGAGGTTTAAACCATTCATTTTTCTCTAATGGTTAATAACTGATGGAAGAAAGAGCAATCTAAAAAACTATCATCTTCAGCATTTCTTTGTTTGACTCCTTCAAAAGGCTGCCAGAAGCAAAGGAAGAAATTTCTTGCTGACCCTCAAGACAATAAATGAGTTGAATTTGAATAGGTGAGGAAAATTTGAACGTGAATTAAAACTTCACAGCAGTGAAACAAACTTGGTTTTAGAAATCACACCTGGCTAGTTGGTCTTTGGTATCTTGATCCTTGGTGAGAATAAAAAAGCATGCTATGCCAGTGGTATAGTTTAAGGTATAGTCATTTGTTTCATAAGACAGAAAACAAATTCTAGGTTTCTTGTACACAATATGCTTGTCCACAATATAGTGGTTTTATTTGGTTATGAGAGTTTGAATGTAAAGAAGAGAGAAAAGGTTATAGAAAAAAAAAGGTTATGGGGAAAAAAAAAAAAGACCCTGACTTGCTTGTGCAGTCTTCTTTCCTCTCTATACTGCCTGGAAACATGAAAGTCGGGTAGAAAATAGTCTTCATTCAACTATCTTTGTGCTAAGGTATAAAGCAGCATTTTAAGCCATCAGTCCTGTGCTTCCCTCTCAAGTCTTAACTTGGATGGTATGAATGTTGCAGGCTGTGATGTTGAAGGAGGTAGACTTCTTCAGAAAATATAGATTTTATTGGGTCTTATTAGTATCTCTAAATGCAGCTGCTTTTCATAAGCAAGAGTGTAGCAGCAACAGAGCTGCCAACATTCAGCACTAAAAAGGCAAAATGCTCAATGCCTGAAGGGTCTGTACTTGCTTAAATTTTCCTTATAGCAGCAGAGAAGCTGAAAATTCAAGTAATCCACTGAACTTGCTAAAGTGTTTCACATTAGCTTCCTAATAATTGAATGTTATCATTTGGTTTTGTGTGCAGGCTTAATAACAGTAGAGGTAGTTTTATTTTTTTGCGTGTGAGAAATTTGTTTTTAAACTCCTCCAAGCTTTCTTTCCCTAGCCACTCAACTGTTTTATAATTTACCCAGAATTTGGTTGCCTCTCCTTACCTCTAAGCAAAGTTTAGCAAGAGATGCTGTAATGATGTTTCGTATTACTAAAGTACTGTGCTCTTTTCTAGTTCACATTGTACTAATTACTCTGTTGAATCACCTTGAGGAGATATATGTTATATGTTCTCCTTGGATTTTCTTTTGTTTTCAATGTGTTCACAAAATGTCAAAATACAGGTCCTATTTTCCCACTGAGTGTTACCAGTCTCATGAGTTTTGTGAGTCTGTGCTGCACAACCTTTGCCTTTTGGGGAGGTCTTGCCACCTTCCGCTGTGTACCGCATCCTCAGTGCTTCACTGTGTATTCAGTGCAATGTTGAGAGGAATTGATTGTAATTCACCCAGTTCCTGAAAAACAATTTGTGCCGCCCACTGGTTGTATTTGCAAGATTTGCCCCTAACTTGCCAGCCTGGATTGGGATTTTCTGGGCACTTTTCGTTACTGGCTTGAACTCACAAGGCACACTTCAAGTGAAAGGCAGCACTGTAAGTATCTGTAGTGGTAGAAGAGTCGTCATGCATGTTAAGATTTCATGTTTGTAGCATAAGCAAAGACCCCCAGAGAATTGGTGGCTGTGACTCCCAGGGAGCGAAACCTGACCTCCCATCAAGGGCTGTCAGCACTGAATTTACCCTCTCTCCCTGAGATTCTGTCCCCAGATCCTATGTGGCCTCACACAGATGTATGTGAAAATGACACAGATTTGCTCCCAATAATTCTAGATGCTACTTTTGGCCATCTGCCTGAAGCAACGCAGTTAACTCAGAATTGCAATAAAAAGAAGAAAAGAATGGAAAAAACAAGGAAAACAAAATGAAAGAGAGGAAAAGAGAGGAAAATAAAAGAGAGGAGAAAAAAGAGAAGAAAGGAAAAGAGAGGGAAGAGAGGAGAAGAAAAGAAAAGGAAAGAAAAGAGAGGGAAGAAAGAGAAGGAAAGAAAAGAAAATGAAAGAAAAGAGAAAAGAAAAGGAAAAGAAAAAAGAAAAGAAAAGAGAAAAGAGAAAATAAAAGAGAAAAAGGAGTATCTTTTGTGAAAATGTTTTCTCTTTGGTGATACTTCCAGCTGTAGGGCTGGTAAGCCGCTGCGTTTTTTAACAGTGGTGTCACGCATATCAACCAATTGACATGACATTTTCATAATCTTTTTTAAAGTACTTTCTTATTATGTTAGTGCTTGATTTGTTTAGATTATGGGACTTTGCACTGAGGTTTACCATGCCACTTGCGAAAGAGCAGGCCTATGCTTTTCTTTCTAAAACAATCTGTTGAATTAGTGGAATTTGTAATGTCTCAAAAGTAAGTGTCTTTTGAACCGTGGCAACATTAGATGGTGAGTTGAGTGTCTTGTTTACCACTAGGAAATAGTTTTAGTAAGGACCAAGGATGTGCAAGTTAAAGAAAAATTAATAGAATTTTGCTGTTGTGATGGCTCTGAGCTGTGCTTTCAGCTCTGCACATACACGTGGTGGAAATCACCAAAACTGATGAAAGGACCATCAGCCTACAACCTATTTGCTTTCCAATTATGTTAATTCTCAGGACTAGGAACAACTTGGAAGTGTTTAATCAGCAATAAATCAACTGATACAATAGTTCATGGCTTATCTGAAGTGTTGATGTTTTTCAGCTGGTAGTTACAGTGCTTCTGCCCAGAAAGGGAAGATCCAGCGCTCTCTTGTCAGGCAAAGTTCCAGTTCAAATTAATGAAAATACTCAGATGAGCAAAGCAAGCTGATCCAGCTTGCAGAGAGACTGGTGGGGCAAATGTGGACTTTAGTAAGACTTAACATTTTTATGTCTTTCTGAGGAATATTATTTATTTTCTGTTCTTATTCCCTTTACTGCCTTGGATCAGCAGAGAATGAGAAGCACTGATGTGCTAAATCAGTGAGATTTCATTCTCTTCACTGTTCTTTACTGTCACTCCTCCTTTTCCTTTTCTGTAAACTGTTAATGTTTCCCCAATTTCCCAGAGAATCAGAAAGTATCTACAGCATTTGCACAAGGGAAAAATATGCTCAGAAATAGTACTGTACAGTGCATGTTAATCTAGGTTACTTTGGGAGGGTCAGGATTATATACTGTCAACTATTTATTTTCTTTCAAAACTTGATTTAGAGAAATGCTTCTAGGGACATCAGTTCTGTGACCTCTCTGTGAGAGTGTTCTGGATATAGTCCCTCTCTAGATAAATATGATACAGTGAATAGGGTCATAATTGACAGCGAAGATAGATTAATTTTTCTGTGTGTTAGCTATAGCTTCCACTGTGTTTGGGCAAACTTTCCCATGTGAGGGCTTTAGCTCAACTTCAGAGATGCAACTGGAAAGGAAAAATAGAACATATTGTATGGTGATTGGAAAGCGTAGCCATTCCACAGATTCCCGGTTGATGACTTTGTAGCCTCTTTAATTCACTTCACCATCTTTCTTGCCTCTGGGTTGTAGTGCCCTCTCTCCTCTGAGACTTGTCCCCTCCATCAGTGCTGGGGTTTGCATGCCTTCACACTCAACCACCTTTAAAGATCTGGTGGGCTGTGACTTTATTTCCTGCTGTTTTCCTTCTTTAATCCATGGGTGCTATTATCTTCTCCCCTTCTCACCTCCTGGCCACAAGCTGTTTTTTCAGCTCATTCCCCAGCAAGATGTGTCTCTCATTCCCTTTGTCTCTTTGCTGGTCCATAGCTGTTTGGGTTTGTGCTTCCCATTGAGACAGTTCCTTCCCCATGCACATGCTGGGAGCAGTGGCAATGAGGGGAGGAACTGGGACATCCAGGAGAGGGAACTGGAACATCCATGGGGCTGACTAAGACATAATGATGTCTGGAAAAGGGAGAGAGAAGTGAAAATCTGGGACAAGTTTTAGTGCAGCAGAGACACAACAGACAGCTATCAGATAAGTATTCCAAACGCACTTGGTTTAATGTTAAAGACGTGTTTATTTTTTTTAAACTCTATTGCAGCTTGAACTAAGAAGTTTGAGACCACAGAAACCAAACCAAAGAGGCATTTATTCAAATGACTAATTTGATACTGATCTCATACCTATTAACACATGGACATACATGCGTTTCTTGGACAGGACATAGTTACCCACAAGGACTTGCTAGAAAATGTTTGGATGATGCTTTGTAGCGAGTAAAACAGCATGAGATGTAGTAATTGAATGCAGCGCCCTGACAATGCTACAATAAAATGTACCAAAGACACCAAAAATGTAACCACAATATCTTAAATAGCTGGCAACCAAGACAGTAAAAAATTATTTCTTCATGGGATTAAAAATAAATTAATTAAAATAACTAGAAATTACATCCAGCAATAGCTGCCTTTTGTTCTTTTTTTAAATTTTAAAAAAATACAGAATTGCTAAATCTGCAGAGGTCACCAGAGAACTAATTCTTTGCTGTAGCCGTTTGGTGTTAGAAATCTGGGTGACATACTGGTTTACTGGCAGCAGTCTTGCTAAATAACCTACTGGCTTCTCTCTTAATTGCAAAAAATGGGATGCAGAGTATTATCTCCTTCCTGGGTCATCCTTGGTGTCCCCTTCAAATTGTTATTATTAACTGACTTCATAATATAGAGCAAAAGCTCCTATAAAGTAGCTTTACTACAAGTATTTCCTATTAGCTTTGCAACAATGCCTAGAAAATTTCTAGAACTTCATATGCTGCTGGGTGTGCAAGTACTTGGAAAGAGTCAGTTTCTGTGTGGAAAGTCTGTCAGAGCTTAATGACACCACGGAAGATGATGAAGCATGATTAAATTTTCCCCTCAGAAAAGTAAGTCTGATTAACTCATTATGTTTGATTAACTGATGCTTTGCAGATGCAAATATAGCACAAGTTTAATTTTGATCTTAATTACCTCAACACCAGATGTATCTTGCAAGCACTTCGTATCTCATGGCTTGTCAGTAGAGCCTTTGGTCCTTTTACACTTGTACTTACAAATGCCTCACCCTGGAAATGTAGTTCAGGAGGAATTTAACTCTGCAAAGGAGGAGCACCATGAAGCTTCTGCTTCTGTTTGTTTTTCCAGCACTGCTTTCCTCTCCAGGTTTTGTACCTCTGCTAATTTTTTTAAGTATATCTAAACAAGTTTTGTACATATGTAAAAATGTTAATTTGGAGAACACCTTCAAAGCAGAGAGCTTTCCCTCCTGCATGTGCTCGCCAAAGTCCCTACCGAGTTCATGCTCCTGCCCGCGTGCACGCACTGGTTGTGGCCGGCAGGAATCAGGGTGGGGTGGAACACACTTGGAGCCAGCAGCCCCTGCTTGGCCCATCATTGCCACGGGGCTTGTCACCATGTCCTGTCCTGATGCTGTGGAGCTTTGTGTTGGTTTTGGCACTGCAGTCATGAAACATTTATGATGGGTTTGAGGAGCTGAAGTTTGCGTGACACCACAGACGTGGTGGAGAAAGCTAGAAGCCACCATTCTGCTTTTCCTGCATTGGTAAAACTCCAAGTGTATTAAGAATTTTATATTTACTCTTTTTTTTAAGTGAAATGACGATGATTCTTTTTAAACCTCTGTCTTTTACTGCTGTGTTCTGGCTGTGTTTCTGGTACTTTTAGGTTGAAACCTATAGGAAGCTTCTATGATCTTCATATCCATGGATATGAAAGGCAATACAAAAGCCAAGAAGATCAGAAGGTTTGTTTTCCTACTCTTTTAAAATTAAGTTTGCCTGCAAAAGTTTTTATTTTCATTAGAGACCATGAACCTTCATCTCTTCTCTATTCATCAAGTATAGGATGTGCAATGGCAGTGTGTGTCCCCAAACCATCACTTTTCTTTAGTGTAATTTTTTTTCCTTTTTTGATTGAAGGTCAGATTTATTCTAAAGGAAATTTTAGTGAACATCAAGCTATTTTCAAATTGTAATGAAATGTGAAAATAGATGGATTTATGATACTTCCAAGCTAATTGCAGAATCCTTTGCTCTAGAATGGGCTACAGAAATTAGTGTTAGAGAGAGAGAGAGAGACATGGCTTAAAAGGATACATATGTTCATACTAAAGGACAGCATAATACTAAATCACAGCAATCTTCAAATAAAATAATGAGGTTTGTTCATCTTAGTTACAGTTTTCTTGGGATCAGCCTTAAATCCATCTATGATTTATACATTTGTGTCCACACAAACAGAACTTGAGTTATGAAAATAAATGGATACAAACACACAATGGGAACATGGAGTTCACTCATTCAGCAGCTATGTTGTTCTTTCTAACGGAAAGAGCAGAGCAATGCTATGAAAAAAAAAATGCTTAAAAGTTGTTGGGTTTTCCCCCCTCAAAGCACATAAGCACACAGTTCAGCCCCTTGGGACTTTCCTAAAGCTAAGCTTTGATATGATTGAATTTTCATATGCATAGTAATGAATCTTTGAGACATGCATGTTGCACATGTGTAGTACAAATGGCACTGGTTTAGCATTTTTAGCAGTAAGCAAAGGCAGACTGCTCTGCACATGCTTGGGAATGAGGTGTTGCTTCACTCTGCAAGCCCTCTGCCTCATTCTCTGTGCATCATGTAAGTGTGAACCAGGCTGTGCATGCTTTTAAAAGCATATTTATCGGTCCAGTGAATGAGAGGACAGGGTTCAGTTCTACGTGTTTTGGCAGCTTGCCTTGAGTAAAGCAGTGACTTGCTGTCAGCATGATCTCCTCTCTGCAATCTGAAATTACTATATTGGAGATCTCTTAAAGGAACTGTGAACACAATACATTTATGTTGCAGCAGGAAACTTCTATTCTTGGAATCTCATTCTTAACTAGAATGACATTAGGGAAAGTAATGCATCTGGTGGGGGAAGATCTCCTTTATTTTTCCTTTTGCACAGAGCAAGGTAGCTTCCAGAATTGTTTGGTTGTTGGTTTGGTTTTTGTTTTTTTTGCTATATGTTCCAACACAAAATGGTGCACCTCTTCTTGACAGTCTGAAAAGATACTAAACTGGACATTCTGCTGTGGCCTGACTTGTCAGGGTTATATATACTGCAGGGTACTTGCCATATTTCCTTGTTTATTTTCTTTTGGCTTGAAAATGAGAGTGCAGAGCCCTCCCACCCAGTTTGTTGTGGACACATGATGCTGTTTTCTACCTTAAAAAATAAAAGTTTGTGCTTCTCTCTATCTTTTTGGGTTTTAGGTTGCCCACACAGAGACTGAGCTATGATTCTTTTACTCTCCCTTTGGTAGGACTACTGGGTGGGTCCTTTCTTTTTCAAACATCATCTCCCCATCATTCTTCAGGAGGGCAGGAAGGAGACAGGAGATAGCAAATGGTCATGTTTTACCAGACCTGCCATTCTTAAATTTCAGTTTATCATCCACTCAGGTAGCAATAATGGTGACTCACATAACCAACCACTGTGTGTGAGCTGAACACTATGGGGTTGCCCAGGGAGACTGAAAGTTGTTCCTTCAGACCTGTTCAGTTGCTGTTACTCCCAACAAAATTAAATTTCCATTTGTATATTATTCACAACCAATTCCTGTGGTAGGGGGGGAGAGTGGGTATAGGGCAGAAATGAAGAATGGAAATTTTGAGAACCAAGCAAGGACCATGAAAACAGAAGGTTGCCATCCTCTCTCCACACTTTCTCCATGTGGAGCCAAATGTTGATGGTGCCTTGTGTCATCTTACAGGTAGAGAGGAAAACTGCCTAGGCTTAAAATTCTGCTTTATAGTTTGGTGGTAGTACTAAACTGCTTAGCTGCAAAAAGTGTTTTTTTAATTGTTTGAATAAATACAGAGGTTTTAAAATGCTCTTTAGGAATGCTTGTAAACTTCTGTGCTTGGATTTGTCCCCATTGCTATCTTCCAGACATCCCACTCCTCGCCAGGAAAACGGCTTTTTAACAAGAAGAATCCTCTGGAAATTACTTTCTGAGGGGGTCCTGGCCACAGCAGCTGCAACAAATTGCCACTGAACTTCAGTCCCAATTGTTTTTTATTGCTAAAAGAATAAGTGACCAAGTGAATACTTGTATTATAGCTTCACGACAGTTTATTAAGTATCAAATTGTAGTGTGTGATGTTGTCTAACCAGAAGATTAAGGTTTTCTCTGTGGAGAAAATTTTCTCTCAGACTTTGTACCAATGCTTAAGCTGCAAGAGGGTGGGAAAGTCTTGCCAATCCCAAACTGTTCTGTGGTTAGGCTGGCTTAGGATTTTCCTCTGCTGGGGCTGGTCAGTGATGTCAGCACAAGCAGAGCTATAACAGCACGAGGCAGTCGAGAAGTCATGGCACTGCAATCCATTGCATGTTGATCCACCCCCTGCTGAGGAAACAAGTCCACGGGGGGCATTTCCTGAGCAAGAGGATTTTGAGTAGCAGCACAGCTTTGGCATAGCTCAGATTATGCTAACTGGGAAGCATTTTTGGCACAATTTTCCAAATAAGCAACACAGAGCCCAGGAACGTCAATAAAGGATGGAGCAAAACCTTGAGATGGTATAGGAGGTGTGCTTATGTCTTTGAGCAGGATTTGCCACCTGGAAAGGTGGTGCAGGTCTGCTTGCCTTCCTCTCAGCCTCTCTGCTCTAACTTTGAGGATCCTTCCTTCCCCAGACATGCTGGCCTCACTCTCACTGCTGTAGGTTTGGAACTTGAGTTTGGTTTTGGCCATTACATTTGCAAGGATGAAGCCTTTTCTTAAACACTATCCTCTTAAGTTATCAGTGAAGAATAGATAAGAGAATCTTTATTTCAGGCACACATGTGCACTGCAGGTGTGAAGGGAACTCTTAAACTGTTTATGAGTGCACAAAGCCCCATGAACAAAGAGGGCAGAAAAGAACGTTGTCATTTTAAGGAAAAATATGTTTTAAGGCCCTGTTAAAAAATAAAGCCAAAACAGAGCAGCAAATGGGCTGCAGATTGTCTGTAAGAGGGATTAGCACTCTGAAAATCGCTGATTTTTCTGAACAGGCTTGTGCCACAGGCCAAGTTAGCCAAGATGCCATTCAACAATGGAGGGGGTATCCACTGTCAGGCTCTTGTCTCAGAGAGTTACCCACAAAGTCCTCTTCCAATAGGAACACACAGGCGAGTAGGATAGCACTGCCTTAACTCTGTTTTAAAGGTTTTAGATGACTACAAGTCAATGCATACATTGTAAAAACAGGTGTGATAGTGGGGCGTGCATTCCAGATCTGGGGTGCCCTTGTCCCTTTTAAGTTTGGTGGGATTGAAGTCTATTTTACAGTTAAAGGATCAGAAGAGAAGGGCAAGGATGGCTGAAATGAGAGAAAACACTAGTTTCTTTAACAGCCATGTGATGATATCTTTATTTGTTTGGAACAGCTTTCAGGTACACTGAGGGTAACTTCCATAATGGTGGTGACAATACAGTACCCAAACAAAAGTGATGTAACTCACTCCCCTCCAGTACTGTTTTCCAGCAGATGCATCTGATAAACTTGGCCACAGACACAAGTTCATGCTGCCCAGAAATACTACACTTCAGCTCCTTGCTCTGCAAAACGTGCTACTTTATTGCCCTTCTTATCTAAGAGGTGCCACACAGTTCTGCACAGAAAGCCATCTCAGAGGTTTGGCCTTTTTTATAGATAGGATGAACCTGAAATGTATTTATGTTCCTAATTCCCTGAATGTTTCCAGTGGGAATTATATTTTTCATGCCTTTGGGTGGTGGGGTCATGGTCTTTTCCATTCACAAGAGAAATTCAGAGGAAATAGTCTGTCTGAGGCTCAGTGCAATGAATGTTCAGGGACAAGGACCACTCTTCTCTTTCATCACCTATATAAGGTAGTCCAAATTTGGTCATCAGAATAATTTGCTACAATTATTATTACAGAAAGGTTAAATCAGAGTAATTTATGCTGTTCCCTCAATGATGAAGTAATTATATAAAAGATCAGTGATAGATCTGATCTAATGTAGCAGACACAGTTACTCTCGCCCTTCTCTCTGGATTCCAGTCTTCATCCAGAGTAACTTTTTTCTTAAACCAGCATCTTTTCTTTTTTCTCTGTAAAACTGGACAAGGATGCAGAGATGTTGCAAGGAGAGCTGTAGAGCTTGTCTTTAATGAGCCTCTTCCTGACCCACCCTATGTAAAGCAGTTGACACATCATGTGTTGTGCAGCTGGGACGGCTACCCTGGCACACGTCTCTGATATATGAACGTATTGACTTTGGCCTTTTGGAAGCCCCGGTCCCATGCTGTTCTCCAGAGTCATGTTTAAGTCATTTCCCAGATACTGTGGATATAGGGGCGGTAGGAGCAAAAGCTGAAGTGGAATTCATGAGTTCAGATTTAGCTGATTCTGTGAAAACAGATTGCACAACGCAGACTGACAGTTTCTGGATTGGGTTTTCTCTCTTTCCTTGGTTTGACCTCCAGTGCTCCTTCTGTCAGCTGGTCAGTATTTGGTTCTGAAGTTGTAGAGTTTGTGTGTTTGTGTGTGTGAGTGGTTTTTTTGTTCGAGCTTTTTGGGGGGTAGTCTTTGTGCTTGTACACTTTGACCGTTTGTTAGTAAAATGGTCACTGCTTTAACTTTTGATCCCCTTCTGTCCTAAATGACCCTATTGTCAGGACATTAATTTAAAGAGTAGCTACTACAGGACATTTTGTGAACATTTGCTTCTTCTAAAGCTAATTTTAACAATGTTTCACCTGAATATTTTTCAGAACAAAAAAGTCTCTAAGGCTCTTCTGTCCTGACAACATGTGTAAGGCTGAGGCTTCCTTCTTCCTCCCAGCCTACCTCACAAAACCCTCTCTCAATACACAACCTTAATCATATCTGTAAGTACAATCTCAAAGTTCATCTTTCAAAACAGCATTTTTTTACCAGACTAATAAGACATCAAAATCAAATTACACCATTTTTTCTCTTCAAATATTTGTGCCAATGGAGGTATAGCTCAAGTACAAAAACTTCAAAGAATCTGAATTGCCAAGGGATAACCCATTTCGTAACTGATTAGAATAACTGATAATTGATCAAAAATAAGCAGGACTAAACTGCTACATTTCACTATACAGGGAGGCTATAAACAAAGCTTCACATAAACCTTTCAGGACTGATGCTGTTCAACTTATTGACAAATGTTCTGGAAAATGGGGAACTAATGAGGCACAGTAATTTTTACAAGATTTATTCACAATAGTAAGAACTTAAGTGGACCGCAAAGAGTTGCAGTAAGTGCCAGTATACTGACCACCTGAGAGATAAATCCCATGGGTAAAATTCCATTTCTAATAGTGTAAAGCAATATATATGGCATAATGTGATGGCATTTAAGCACGTACAGTGATAACTTGTAATTTAGAGTCAATTTAGCTATCTTTATTGTTGAAGCAACAGCAGAGAGACAAAAATTAAATACTAAAAAAATATGAAAAGATGATCCAAGTGGAATATCAGGAAGTGAAAAAACAAAACCAGGGTATTTTTAAACTGGTTCAGATTTCATGGTGCTGGATAACTGTTAAAAGATATAAAAGCAGTCAGGATTAAACGGAGAAGGAGGATGGCAGGGATCATGATAACAGCAGAACTGCTTAAACACAGGAGACACTAAATAAAATGCAAAGACCCAGTTTGGAAAAGGAATGCCCATGGGAGAACAGGACGGAGAGAGATAAAGTAATGAAGAGTCAAGAGAAGGTGAGTGGGGAGCAATCACTCAGTGTTTGCTGTAGAAGAGCCAAGACCAGACTGTGTGAAATTATCAGACAGCCAGGAACTACTTTTTCATGTTGTGGAGCTCATTGCCACATGATGCTGTAGGGGGCCATATGGAACTGCTCAAACGGAGAGGAGACAGACACAGAGATGAGAGATTGCACTGGTAGGTACTGAACTTTGAGCTTCAAATCTGTCTTAGTGACTGTTGGCTAGAGCTGGAAGAATGCATCTGGGAGAAGTCCTTCTGGACTTGCCTAGGATCTTATTCCTTTGAGTATTTGCATCTAGCCTGACCACTTTGCTCTGATACATTACAGCAACTTTTATTTACTTATGCAGTTAATAATTTTTATCAACATAAATATCAATAAAAATTTGTATTTTATCAGTATCATAAGTAGCCCAGCTTGTTACCTCATTTTATCAGGAAACTTAAGCATATCTGGTTCAATGTAAGCATTTGTGTTGCTTAATGTAGTTCTGTTAAGATGTGCATATACATATATTAGGCAAAAACTTCACTACTGAGCTGAACCTGATCCTTGGGTCTATGACAGTGGGCACTGATTTTCATATCGTCTCCAATGCCCATGGACATCAGTGCTAATACTCCCATGAATCCCAGTGTGGCTTTGTTATCCACATTTTTAGTCAAAATGTTAAATAGTCCAAAGAGATTGCTGCAGCAAATGGAAAACATGACTACCATGAAAAAAATGGAAAAAAGAAGAGGCAAAGAGGTTTAGAACAGATTTACAAGGAATGTAGCATACACAAGTCATGGGAGACTTTTCAAAGATTTTTGCTGCAATTTAGTCAGCTACAGAAGTAAATACTTTCCAAAAAGGGTAAGATTTTCAAGTCACTTTTTACTCAGAATGAAGACTTTTGGGTTTGGGGAGAACCTTTTTGCTTTTCTTTCTAATTTCCATAAGAATTTTACTAATGGGTATATTTTTCCCTTGCGAAATATCATTGTACACAGGGCTGAATATCTTCAAACTTTTCAAAAGTCAAGGTTTCCAAAGTTGTTACAGTTTTGATGGAAACTACTCTGAAGCTGGGGAAATACAGGGTTGGTTGGCTCTGTCTACAAATAGGTACAAAAAGCTGAGGACAAAGAGCAACTCAGGATTACAGTCAAACAACCCAGTAATCTCCTATTTTATCTTTGAAGTCAATTTGACCAGAGATTTTAGGAACCTAAATAGAAGTCACAGTGTTATAAGTGCTGGTATGTGTCTGTGTGTCTGTCTTTCCCTGCTTTCACCAGATCCTTCTCTGCATCAGGCAAAAGTTGGAGTTCACAAAATATTGTGTTCGCTCTGCTGTTTTGCCCTTGCAGCAGTCTCTGATTACCATCTCTGACTTAATGAGTATTGAGAGATTTAAAAAAAAAATTTAAAACCCTCCTTTGATCTCCTCTTCCACCTGCAAACTTCAAAACTGCTAAAAGTCGTGGTTAACACACGTTTAAATACTTTGGCATTCAGACTTCGATTCCAACCATCCAGGTCCAGTAAAAAACTTGGCAGAGCTGCTGCCTCTCCACTGTGCTTGAGAGCAAGATGTGACATCTTGTGACCAGTTGATTGATGTGAAGGCACTTGTCACATTTATGGCTAATGCAGTACATGATTCTTGGTAGAATCAACCGAGTCCAGTCTGCTCTGCTCCCTTCTCTAAAGCAGATGCGGAAAGGAGCTTGCTATCCTGAACTTGTCTGCTTGCTAAAATCTCTGATACCTTTTCTGCTGGTGGAAAAAATCCCAGCTAATGGTGTGTATTTGTTCATTCTGCTGTTTTTGTGCATATAGCATATTAGCTAGCTGAGCACAGTGTTTTTAATGGCTGTGTGAAACAGTATTTACAAGGGCCACAAATGCTTTGTTGGTTGGACTTCAAGCATAAGGTTTGGTTGGCTCAGTCATCAGTTATGCTAAATTTCTATGGCATTGATTCCAAAAGCCTGTCATTGTATGCCATCTGAATTTCCCCATCATGTAAAATGCTCCTCTTCGAAACAAATATATGATATTTTAAAGAACTCAAAACATTTGGAAGATTGTAACATAAATGACCAATCCAAACATTTACACAATGGGGAGTATTTTTAGAGAAGGGAAACACAGAAGAAATTAAATGTCATAAAGTTTAATAGGAAGTGCACAGGTTGAAGATGATCGTGCTTAAATCAATATGCCTTTAAACAGTATTTTCTAAACTTGCCTTGGAATATTTTTTTTTAAAGGTGCATACCTAACATATTTTCTACTTTTGGATCTACATTTTTTGACAAAATATTCTGCTTCCAAAACACCTGGTAGCATCAGAACTTAGAGAGTCCTTTTAGTGCTTAAGAGAAAACAGACAAAATTTTAATGGAAACTTCATAACTTCATTGAGACTGTTCCATTTTCACATTAAAATTCTTGGAATAAAAGCTGTTTTTTTCTTTTTAATTGTTCAATGTAATAAAAAGGTGTCATTTTCACAATTGGTACAGGTTCAAAGCAGAACAATACCCTAATATATTGCAGATAGGAAGAATATTTGTTTTGGGAACCTGCATTTGCTCTTGAATGAGCAGGTTACTGCTGTGTTCATTTTCTGTACTTCTCAGCTTTCATGCTCTCTCATCCATCTCTTTCTGATATTATATTAAACTCTTGAGTGTATAGAAATTTAGGTTCCCAGGACTCTGAATGAGACTAGAACTCAATGTGACAGACTTTTGAAACTGGGTCTGTAATTCCCAGTTCATTTAGATACTTAATGATCATTTAATCTTCTGTCTGTATTTCTACTTGCTCACTCACTTTTTACGCAGTAGAAGTCAGTCAATCTTCAGATCAGAAGCATATGGTACCCCTCCAGCAGAAAAACATTTTCCACCAACATTTTGAAGAGAAATCTAAATAAATAACCCCCAAGGCTGAAAGCAGCCTATTCACCAAACAGTAATTCCACAGGAAAAAGAAATGTTCAGCAAAGTGATCTTTCATTTGAAAATTGGATCCAGACTCTACGAACCGAGAAGGGTGAGCAACTGTGTCATATGCAGTCCAATGCAGTTTGTCTGCAAAGGGTGCTGCCATGGGGTACTAATGTTCTGCTTATGGGGAAGTGCAATCTGGGCAAAAGTTAAACAATTTGTTTGTCAGCAAACTGTTGAAATCATGGTGCCATGAACGTTATGCCTCATGAATTATAAACAGTTAATGCATATGGACCATCCACCAGCTAGTTCAGAATGATGCAATTCAGGACAGATTCATCTTTCAACACTTTGTTTTGAAAAGGTAGATTTCTGTTATTTGAAGAAAGATGGTAAAACCATTATGTCTGGAAAGAAACAAAAATAGTTTTTTAGAAAGGTCAGGCACACAGTTCCATGTTTATATTTTGGTCTAATATTGTAGTTTCTTGGTAAATTAATCATTGCTGCCTTTTTTTTCACAAGGATAAGAATTCACTTCTTCCATGGAGCTAAGTTTAGTAGTAGTAGTATCTTACTGAGGATGGAGGGAGGAAAAGTAGTGTAAGGACTTAATGGCCAGTTGTCCTGTCAAAATGCAGTGTTATAACTCTGCTGCCTCTTCAAGCAGCCATGTGTATTTCAAATCCAAGGGTTCTTTTCTGAAAAGAAAAACCACCATAAGCTATTAAAAATTTGAAAATCTCATTTTTCCTGAGTTGCACTGATTTTTTCCACCTGCACAAGTGCTCTGAATTGAAAGAAAATTTCAGCAGTAAAATAGCTGTAAGTTTGTGATATTTGTGTAAGAGCTACATCCATTATGATTGTGCTCCAGTCTCAGGTGAATTTGTGCTTAAAAAATCCCTCAGAAGGGGATTCTAAGGTGGCAACTAAAGCATTTCTACCTTTAAAACACTTTCAGAATTTTAGCCAAGGACGTAATTTTGGGGTGGTATAGTAAAGAGCATGTCTATTGTTCCCCTACTGTAATACCACATCCTAATTTGATATTTTTAAAATTATATATGACTTATATATCTGTACATATGTGCATATATATACTAAGACCATTTATGATATGTGGATAAGCAGGAAGTTTATAATTTATTTTCTGTTTTGTTTTTTTTTTTACCAATACTCTTGTTGTTAGAACTGCTTTTGCAATCTCTAGTATCAGGAATAGGGAAAACATCATAAAAGAAGTTCAAGAAGTTTTCGTAAATACCCAAACCCTTCAGTTCTTGTTAGGGGGAAAAAAATACCCTTAAAGAAATTAGGTCTCTTGAAAACTAAATTATTTATGATTTTAAATTTAATTATTCAGTTTTATTCACTGCTCAAAGAATAGCAAATTTCCTTTTCTAAATAGTTTTGAAGGTAAGGTTGGAGTTTGGAATTAAAGTAAAATTATTATAAAAGAGGTTGCTTTAAAAATGGCATAATGTGCTTTAATGTGTATTGTTTTCCAAAGTTTAAATTTAGTCAGTTCACAAACAGGATGAGAATTACGCTATCTCTTGGAGATTAAACCTTTCCTGGGATCAGGCTGTGCACTTTTTCTGATTCACTCATTACTAATAATAATAATAATAATAATAATAATAATAATAATAATAATAATAATAATAATAATAATAATAATAATTTTGTGATTGCCTTTTGGTCAAGAACTTTGCTGTTGATGCACATGCTAGAGGAGATTACAATTATTTATCTGGATTAAGTTTAATAGGTGTGATAAATGAGGGGAAGCGTTTACTGTGTTAAGAAAATGTAGAAAACAGCTAATTTTAGATGAATCTGATGGCACCATTTAACATATTCCTTACTTCAGCAACCTGATTTTGGGTGGAAAGACTAGTTAAGGCATTTGTAGCACAAAACTAATGTTTCTTTGATTAAAGAAGCATTGTTGAAGCATAAACTAATCTCAACTTGAAGGGACTGCTTTGACTCAGGTCCCCCCCCCCAAAAATAACCACAGTAATAATAAATGTAACATTGATCTCATATAGTTGTAAAAGAAATCTGAATGGTTAAGTACAATCTGACTAATTGGTACTGCTTGTCATGTTCCTGTGGAAATTAGTGGGAAATTACCAATTTCTACCAATAGCAAAGCTGGCCTTGCAAATAACTTTATATATTTTTACTTCCTATCACTTCAAACTACAGTGGCACAAAACAAACCTGCATTAATTCTTTCCTCTTATAAGTGTGCATCTTGGCATATCTGACATCTAGAAGTAGTTAGGAATTCCAGCCAGCCTTCTGTGTCTGTTCTTGTAAAATTGTATGTCAGTTGAGACTGCCTTACAAATGTATGTTGTCTTTGTCTTACTCCTCAGCTTCAGTCACAATTTAAAACATGGCTATAATGCTTGTTTGCTTGTATAGAAAGATCTGTTAGCTGGCGTTTCTGTCTCGTGTTTATCATGAAAACTCACTGGAAAACTCAGTTGGTTACATAGAATTATTTCTAAACCACTTCCTACTTGGTAAGGTAAGGATGGGATTGATAAAACAAAGAAATGTTCATTTGATGTGTGGTTTTGTGACTCACTGGGTAAAACTGTTTATGCTGTGTGACTCCAGTAAGTTTTCAAACAACATCAAGGAGATATTTATTGGCACCGCTGTTTTTGTGGCACTGAGAGAAGAATAAATAAGTGTAAAGGAACAGCTGTTTGAAGTTCTTCTAGGAGAATTTCAATCCCATATTGTCCAACAATGTGAATGAGTCTGCATTTGAATGCTAAACCAGAAAGGTTTATAGTGCATATGGTACCTATTTGAATTTTTTAAACGTCTAATTTCTGCTGTGGAAATGAAGGCCAGCTTGAGTTATTTATTGTGGGATGCAGAAGGAAATCACGACCCTTTGCAGGGACATGTTAGAATCCCTGCACCATTCAGCCAGTTTTCTCCTGTCACACCTACTTAAATTTTCAAAGAGAAGCTTTAACGTATTGAGTGTGCTCTGGATCTTACTAGTTCCGAGCACTTATGACAGCTTTCAGAGATTGCTGGTGGCTCCCAGTAGATTGTAATTCTAGAAACAGGAGCCTGATACTAAGCATCACCACCTGTTCTCCATTATTTTCCTTCAGAAGAAAACAATGCAAGTATAAGATTACATACTAATGGAACCCATTTTCACTAAATAGGTACATTTGGTCACATGTTATTTGGTGGCCCATAAAAGAAAAGGAGGAAAATAGTAAGCTGTTTTCAAAAGGGAGAAGCAAATAAAACTTAAATTACGAGTTTCCTAACCAGGATAGCTAAACTGAATTCTTCCACAGCAGGTATACCAATATGCAATATGTAAGTACATACAGATTGCTTGTTGGAATGGCTGTGTTTTCAATTTGATTTGTTGACATATCCTAAAAAGCTTTGGACTTCATTCATCTCTTTGTAAATCCACTATAGAACTAGATTTGAACCTTTTTGGCATTTGCACTGAATTCCTATTGCTACTTTGCTTAAAACAATGCAGGTCTCATCTCTAACCAAGGTTTCCCTACTGCCCCTCAGTAGAAAAAAATGTAAGCAGATATAGCATGGTTATAATGATACTTGCAAATTATGTAGTATTTGTTATATTCTGTTATCATCTTCCATGGCCATACACCAGCATGGTCCCATGTTATATCTCTGCTATATGCTCCTGAGACATATATTTAGATAAGTGAAGGAATGTTTAAAACAAACTCATCACTGCTTTTATTACAGGTGTTAGCATGTGCATGTAGGCGGTACATTTTTCAAGCATGGAAGCATGTGTATGTCTCCCTCCCTTGGAATCCTGAGCACACCAGCATTCACATAGAACCTGTGGTGGCCTGGCCTGCTCAGGGTACTCACCAGCCCTGGACTGAGGTGCAGACCAGCCTCTAAATTGTACCTATATATCTACTTCTTGGCACTTCTTGTTGCTGTTTCTCCTTTTGCTAATACCTTATTCCCAAGACCATTTTTAAAAAAGCAGCTCTTTTTTTTTTAAAGAAGTTTTTTCCTGCTTGTGACACTTGGTGATTCTTCTCCAAGAGTCCATGTCAGACTGTTGGTAGCCTTTAAGTAGTTCTGCTTCTTGTAAACTCTTCAGTAAAAAGTGGTGGGTTTTTTGAGATGACATGCTTTTTGAGGCATTTTAGTTCCTGATTTTTCAAAACAAGGTTCAGCAGTTAACTGAATGGCAGCAAATGAAGGGTGACTTTACCCACTTCTTGCACCTTTGGAGAGGTGAGGTGTTATTAGCAGTGTTTCTTTGCCGTGATCATGCCTGGGAGACAAACCCCTCAGTCAGTAACACCATCAGAATGAATGGGGTCATGTGTGTAGGACGCTTTATAGCTACTTGAAGTCATTTTCTGGAGTCGGTTTGGTGGCTGTATGAGGCAACCTAAATGGAAGGACTGTCTCAGCTCTAATTACCAATGGAGAAAGACTTAGGATCAAGCCTTTGATCTGGTTGATTCTCTCAGATGTGTTTACCCTGTAGTATTGGACTGGAGTCTTAACTGAAACGGAGGTTTTGCTCAGAGGAAGCAGAAGTAGATTTATGGAGTGCTCTACGGCTGCTTTTTCTGAATGAAGTACTGGTCTAATGTCATATTTTCATGGACTTGATTTGTCTGCAAATCAGATTATTTAAGCTTTGTAAGAGTTTCATTTCAGATGTACAAAATGGGTTTTGGTGGACATTGTCAGACCATGACATTACTCAGTACACAGATGAGTGGATGTGGTGTTTCAGAAAAAACGACAGACATGGTCTTGGCTTTTCTGTGCTCAAAACAAAGCATTTCTATGCCTCTTTTCAAAAGTTTGTCCAAGTTGTTCTAAGTAACTGGAAGTGAGTGCTTCCAACTAACACAAAATCTACATTTCATAATTTTTCTCCTGGCATGTATTGATGACTTGCTCTTCAAATCTTTTCTCATGAGCTAAGTCTGTAATGAGTAAATCTATTGTGAAGCTTAGTAAAACCATGGGATCACTGTGAGGACTACTCACGTTAGGGAGAGATTGCAAGATCATGGCTTTTTAGCCTTTAGATTTACCAAATAACTTTAAACCTTCATTCTTATTTTGGCTGGGAAAGCCCCTTTGTTGGCCAGACACAAAATTTTCATTTTTTACATCAGGTTTTTTTCTCACAGAGCAGATAACAGCAGTTATGGATTCAACATCTAAAAGGTCTCTGGCAGGATGGGAGCCTGCACCCAGCCTGGTGAGCGCTGTACAAATAGCTTTGCTGTTACTCATGTAGCTTGCTAATAAAAACAGTGATCTGGGAGACTCATGGACAGAGTTCTGCCTAATGGAGTCTCATTTAAGCTGCGGTTTGCTGCTTTTCTTTTGAACTTCTCAAAAGTCTTTCTTGAGTTACACTTGATAGGAATGATAAGGATACTACTGCAAGTTCCTCAGCAAATCTGTAACACACAGGGCGTTTTTCCATTTAGATGTGTGTGTATTTACATGAAAGTTGAGTCTAAGATGGAGTCTCATTTCCAGACCAGATGTACTTTGACTTGAAGACCTAAGATCATAAACTTTGATTTTTGGTGTATTGTAAACAACTGTGGCTTAGCCATCAGTAAAAAACATCTGACACTGAAAAGAAACGAGGAAAGAAGGTCAGCAAATGTTTGTATAAATAGCTGAAAGTGGTGCTGGGGAGGATCCAGGCATTTGTATTTTGCTCTTAGCATGCACTCTGTACTGGCCATCACTCTACAAATGGCTGGGTCTTAGTGGTGTGACAGATTGTTTCACTGCTGCTAGTGCTGATATTTGTCAGTGCCTTCCATCTCCCTTCACTGTTTTATAATGAAGACTTAAAACTACAGCAGAGAAATAGGTCAGTGATTGCAAAGGTGTGTGTGTAGATCTTTGTCCTCTGTTTAAAGAAAAATGGGCTAACTGCACTAAGATGTGCTTCTTCCTTTATTTTGCCCGGTCTCATGATTAAGCATGGTAAGTCTTGTTAATACAAGATAAGGAAAAATAAGAAAATATTTGGAAAGGGATGTTTTGGAGCAGAATGGTTATGTTCTCTCAGAATGTGTTAGAAAAATATCAAAATAGCAATGTAGTTGTATTTTATGTTCAAGAAATATTATGACTTGTACATAGGCCTAACTGATGGACAGTACACTTAGGACATGTTTTACTGAGGGATTTCTCAGTATCTGTGCTTATGCTCTTTCACACAGTCAGTCTGTAGGCTTCAGCATGATTGCATGAATCTAACTGAGGAAAATATATTTTTGAATTGATTAAACCTGGCTAAATATACTTACATTAGATAATATCTATGTAAGTACACTATGTGCTATCTAAAGCTTGAGCTAAGTATTGAGTAATTCATACACCCTATTGTTGCAGCTGAAGATAGCCTGACACCCTCAAACCAAGAATTTTGACTGATCATTTATTTATAGCGATGTAAACGTATGTTTTTCCTTTATGACATAGTTTACCTCTCTAAAATATGTTATCTCCTGGGTTTTAACCCTTTAAGATAAGCAATGTCTTGCCTTCGGGCCAAGTCCTGAAAGGGACGTGTTTAAGGGAGGTTCTGTTGATTAAAATGATAACAGTGCACCAAAACAACCAGTTCTGGGTTTTCAGGCAGCAAGGAGCAGCAAGACTGTGCCCCAGGGCCTCAGTTTAGAGAGCTCCTCCTAGTAGCCAAAGTGCTGATTGCTCCTATCTCATATGAACCTTTGAATTGGTTTCAATGAAAATCCACCAGATTTAGAAAACACTCTAACTTTTAAAGACTGATACTTAGTTACTTTATGATTTTCCTACTTGGGAAAAACTTCTTAGGACAATGGGAATTGTGCCTGTTTTGAGAATGAGTGGTCTGTGGGAAAGTGGTCATTTTCTGTTTGGATTTTCTCCCTGTGTTTTCTCACAAAACATGCAAACACTCAGGTGAATTTAGTCACTTGGGTATGCAAAGAGCTGCCCAGTGGGTTTTGCAGCTCTTTCAGCAGAGCAGGTGTGTAACCACCACTGATGTAAGAGTTGGTTCAGTGCAGGTGGAGAGAGATCCTCAAGGCCAAGTGCTCATCAGAGCTAAAGACATGGCCCAAAGGGCACCTTGCCAAGCAAATGTGTTGTCTAGTTGTTTTAATTCCAATATATTCAGAGCAGTCCTGTCTCCTGGAGAATTAGAGGAACAGGAAACTGAAAGGGAATTGCTTGACTTGGGAAATACCCTTCTCATGACTAAGGAAAACCACCCAGTGTTCATTACTGTTCTGTGATGAAGTACTTTTAATTCATGTCAGTGTAGTCTGCTTTTCTGCCTCCTTGACATGTAATAGGAAAATAATCTGTTGCCCAAGAGATGAATCATGCTTTGTGTACAGTAAACTATTACAAATGTTCTTATATTATCAGAAGCATAAACATGTAAATAACGTCAAGAATCTGACTAACTTCACTACTGCTAGTAAACTACGCAAGACTTAGCTACAAATATTTTTATCTGTCTAATTAAAATTCTTTTTTTTTTTCCTCTGGAGTGTCATGTAAAGTATAGGAAAACAATAAATCCTATCTCCATATCTTCTAGGAAACACTCTAGCAGGAAACCTTCCTTTGTGATAATCACATAGCCATGGTCAATATTTGGTTTCAGCATGAAGTTTAGGGAGAACTCTGAACATAGCCATGCTCTAAAAGATTTTTGCCAGTTGTTAAATAGACTAAGTTTGTCTGTAAAATCTGCTTTTCAAAATCAAGATGTTTCTGTAAAGTATGCTTCCATGGCTATCACTCAAAAGTAGGACACTTTTTTTCCTACTTGGCTGGTAAATGTGGCCATCTTGATTTGTGTCTCTTTATAAAGGAGATAATTGTTACAGTCACTATCACTTATATTTAGCATGTCTGAAAGGAAGGGTACAAATTCAGAAAAAAAGAAATAATCATGCAGTTAAATTAATTATTTCTGTACTGTGCACTTCTTATGTGGCCTTGGCACAAGCCATTTAAACCCCCACTACCTTGGGCCCATCTGCTTGAAAGAAAGAAGAAAGAAAATAGAAAAGGCAGACAAAACCAATGAAGTAAAACACTTAAATCTTCTCTGCCCTTGTTGGTTTTGCTATGTAGGCTATCTAGCAGGTAAAGAACTGATCATGTAGAATTTTAAGGAAGCACAGGACCTAGACACTGCCTCTGGGCAAGGTTACAATGCCATCAAGAGGAATTCATATATAGGATGACTTTGTGTTTGCACTCCAGGGCACTTAAATGTCAAAAATGCCTGCTAACGAAGCGCACAGTACCCTGGGAAATGCAGCTCATGCAGAATAGAAGTTGTCAAGAAGGTGGTGCAATATTACCATGGTTGCTGCTTCTTTGCCTTTCCTAACAAGAATCAGATATACACTGAAGTTTTCACTACAATAAAGATGCAAGAACTAAAAAGTAGTATCAGGTTGCTGCATCTGGCTTAGCTTTAGAAGTGGAAGTGTAGTAATGGTAATGGGATAAACGAAAGGGCCACCCACTATAAAGTGTGGGTGACCAGTATAAGGAAAAAGCACCCCTCCCCCCTTTAATGCATATTTATTCCAAAGGCTGTTACAAAGAAGTTGTTCTCAGTCTGATGTAGTGCCAAACATAGGGGATTAAACTTTTTAATGACTTTTTGTTGACCAACATCCAAGACATCTAGGAACAAAGCAGAGATTCTGTAACTCCACATAAAGAATATTATTTTCAGACAAGAAGAGAGTGCATGAAAACATAAGTTCAGAAAATAGGGTAAAAGGTAGCAGGGAAGATGATAAATACAAGTCTCAGTGGCAGAATCATTTATTTTGAGGGCAGAGAACAGATTTATAGCTAATTCCATGTTAAATGCCAGAATTCTAGGTAATTGCATGCTGACAACGACTAGAATAGGACAGTGTCCATTTTGGCTTGATTCAGAAATTGTGTAGGATTCTTCTTCTTTCTTTCTTTCCCCTCTCTTTTTTCTTCCATTTCTATCAGATTAAGTCGGGATTTTTTCCTACAAATTAGGTGTTTTCTGAACTCCTACCATTCTGTCTCTCTTGTGTCATGGTCCCTAGCACTGAAGGAAGTCTTGCTTGAAAATGCAAAGGGGCCCATACGATCGAGAAGAGGGTGTAGTCAGAGTACAGCGTCTGGAATGAAAGATGGTCCCCCAATGACTATTCCAGACTGATACCAAGAGCAGTCTCCACTAACTCAGGGACTGCAGACATAAATGTAGTCTGAAGCCACCCTGTTCTTGCCTCTTGGACTACATGTGCTCATTCTCTCTTCTGAGAATTGGGGGTCTGGGTTTGTTTGAATTAATAGTGAAGTCATTACACTATGTAAATATGTTAGTCTTCATCTGGTTTTACTCACAAGTTATTCTTGCCTTGCTGTGCTGTTCCTGTTTTCTTGTTTGTGCAAAATTAACCAGGAGCATTTTAAAAGGGGGAAAAGGGTGAATAGTGTTGAAACCTTGATTGCTATGTTATTTACCACAGGCTGAAGTTTGGTAGGCAGTTCCAACTTAATCATATAATAAGAGTACAATAGCATTTTTAATGAAGCTTTTAGGGATCCTTTCTCTTTCTCATCTTTGGCCCTCTTTGAGTAAACTGTGATAATTTGCCTTAATAGCCTAGTAGTGCAATTTTTCATTTTGCTCTTGCTGAGGAGTCAGCTGAGCAGCAATATGAGTCTAAGCACTTCAGGGAGGTTGCCTGTGCCCTCAGGGGGCTGTGACCAAGCATTTTCCCAGGACAGCTGATTATTTGCAGGTAGTCCCATTGCATAAGCACTGCTGGCTCCTCATCCAAGCACAACTGCTCCTAGAATGAGTCAGAATGAGGAGCTGCACTCTCATATTGCAATTCTTCCTGTTGCTATGAAAATGAAAGCCGCAAGCTGCATTATTGACTTGTCCTGTTTCTCAGTCTCACTCATGCAGACCAATTGTAAAAACTGAAGAAATATTAACTTTTTTGGTTTTTTTTATTTTTCCTTAAAACTCGTGGACTTCTGTGGCAATGCCTCTGAATCATCTGTGGTACCAGAGACTGGAAAGTGGGAGGTGGTGCATGTCCCCCAAAGTTGTTTGTTTGTTCTGACATTAAAGCTGGACTGATGGATTTTTGATGTCTGATTTCATTCTCTGCAGATGCTTTGGTGTTCTCAGTTCCCCTCGCAGTGGAGCAGTCACAGCCATCACATTGCAGAGGGGCTCACGTAGAACAGGAAAAGAGGGAAGGTGTTTGGAATATCAGATGACAATGGTGGTTTCTGATGCATAGAGAAAGAATTGGGGATTGAAAGAGGCATATGAGCCAGGTGTTCTCACATAAATGACCATAAGGGAAGGAGACAATAATACTGACATTTGGTAATGATGTTAGGTTGTGGTCAGCAGTCTTCTGCTGAGGTGGAGACTGCAGTTCATCCTTCTCAGACATATGGCATCTGGCTGTCTCTCCAGCTGCCACAAAATCATGTTTGCAGGGCTGTCCTTTTAAATATGAGAACCAGAGAAAGTGCATTTTGAAAAATGGTGTCTTAAATGCTTTGTATTCTGCAATGCAAAGTGTATTCTGTAAGGAATACCAAAAAGTCATTTCCAGGGTGAGGATTGCAGATGCTGAACAAATGTTTATAACCTGAAAACACTCTCCAGGCAGTGTAGCAAAGAAGAGTTTCTGCACTGACTTCAGTAAGACAGGTTTTCCCCCTCGTTTTTCTAGATTTTGTGAATGTTTGAAAGCAAAGGCAGTTTACTCACTTAGCAGGAATACTGGAGAAGGTAAAGCTGTCATCTCATTTTTCTTGCTTTGTATATATGCTTGCAGAGATGGCTCCAAATTAAAGCTCCACCTTGAAAGTGTGCCATGATTTGTGGATGTTCAGACCCAGGTGTTAAACTGTAACTTGCTGCCAGTTCCCAGCAGTGTTATTCTACACCCAACCACATCATCTGTTTATTTCCCTTTCGTTTAGTGCCATAGGGTCTGCTAGCTGTTTTTATCTGGGTAGTATTCTTAGTATTCCAACTGCTCATCCATCACAGTAAACATATTTATCAAAAAGCTAGAAGAGTCTCATGCTGAAATGGATGATAAATAGCCAGTTAGAGACAAAACTAAAAAGCAAAACCATCAGAAAAGGGGTGGGGAAAAGGCAGAGATAAAAGAACAAGAACAGTCTGTTGGAAAGACTGGACATAGAACAAAGGACATGTTAACAAACCTTCATTTTTTGAGCAGCCTTTGGTGGTGCATTTGAAAATGACGTAAAATCAAGACCTGGAGGTTTCCTGTCACACTGATTTAGTACTACACTGTTGACTTCAAAGATTACCTAACATTGTTTTGATGCTCTGTTGTGATGCTGCTGCTGGTAGTTCACCAGACAATATGAATCATACACATTGTGAGACAGAGTCTGTAACATTTGGGGTCAAACTGACTGTTCCCCAAATTTTTGTACCTTCTTTAGCCATGTCTTCTGTAAGGTCCCAGTTCTACAGAGCAGGAAGGTGCCTTCAAAATCAAGTAGAATAGATGGCTCACTATTTAGCTGATGCATTTGTAGTCTTTCAGATTACCTTCCTCCATATGTCCTTCTGAAGCCAAGGCCCACTTTAAACAGACACTACGCCCTCTCAGTAGGACACAAAATGTAGGTAGTTCTGTAACAGGTGTAGAATAATAGGTTGGAATGATCTAGATAGTCTAGACCTAAAATGCTTGTTGAAATCCATGATGTGGGCTGGGAGATCCATAGGGTGACAGTGTGAGTGAGATCTCATTCCGGAAAAATCTTTGGAGGTTTTTTTTTCTGTCTGCACTGGGAGAGTCACCGCTCACACTGACTAGTGCTGTGTGAAATAGGGCAACACAGCTCCCCTGTTCATTTGGAGGTGTTTGACTCTCTGTCCACCAGATGCAGCTACACACTCCCCCTAAGCACAGCTCCCTGCAGAACTGTCTAGGGCTTGCAGAACAGGATGTTGTTTTCCATGGCATTATTGTTTGGACAAGGAAAACTTACGAGCAGGCCCCTGTGAGTCCTGCCTGTTGGTTCAGAGGGACCTCAGTGAGGTTTGTTTTCTGGTTGTTAAGATCGGAGTTTTCTTTGGCTCTAGCAAATCATGAGATCTGAACTACTGCATGCTGTAGAAATGTTCTTCCCCTGGTGGTCTAGCAGTGGATTGAGAATTCCTTTGAAACATGAATATTTATTGTTTAATAATGCAGGCTTCTGGGACCATTATCCACACAGTTTGAAGGAATGATCTTTGGAAGCTGCAGTACATGTATCCATGATGTAGCACTCTGTGAATCAGACCTCATGTTAGAGCAGTGTTGTGTTAAATTGAAGAGTTAAAAATAAATTATCTCTAGAAGAAAGTGCCTATGATTATTCTAGAGGCTGAAGATGGTGCTTTTCTCTTTAGGTCCGGCAGAGAAATGGGTCAGAGATATATTATTTTAACGAGAAGGAGGTTTGGTGAGAAAAATTGAATCATTAAACTTGCTATGGCAACTGAAAGAAGTAAATCTGTTTCATTGCAACTACTGTAAGTTTTTCTTTCAGGAACGGTCTGTGCCGCAGCAGTCACTGAGAATTGAGTTTCTGGTTTCTCAGTCTGAGACAGGATCCATGTCTGGAGCTGTCTGAGAGCACAGCATGATTTCCTCTGTGGGATAAATTAACCATGGCTTTGTGCTTGCACACTGTGAGATCCCTCACTATCATCTATGCCTATGTTGAGCTAAGAATAGAAAAAAGCAACATCAGCAGTGCTGTGGGAAAACTACATCACTCCAGATGGCTTCTGATAAACTCTTTTCTTGTTTGGGATTAATAATAAAATAGTAGTAAATAATGGTAATTTCTCATCCACATCTTAACCTACACATCTGCTTAGCAGCTAGGAGAAAGTTAGGCTGAAGTCTGTCAGAGATGGATTTTTCTGGATACACCTGAGAAGCCATCAGTAAGTAGTTTAATTGCCTTGCAGGGAAAAAAAAGACAACCCACAAGGAGCAGGGAGTTTGCTTTGTTTGTTGGTTACTAAAAAGATTTGAATTCCCCTCTTATCCCCTCCATTCTGCTTTATCACATTCATGTGGTTGTGAATAAAGAGCTCTTATTTCCATTGTTACTAAGGTTTGTATCCTGTGAGATCATGTTAGGATTTCTCTCAGACTTCATAGAGAGGATCTTCACTCTGTGTCCAAAGAGGCGAGTGGGACAAATCCCACATGTGATGTATTCATTTAGCTCTATAGGCCACATGTTGCATACAACTGTCCCATCAATGCTGGTCTGTTAAAAGCCAAAACAAATCTGAGATCCCAACTCAGAATCAGGCCCAACTGGGGAGCCAAACAATGACTTGCATTCTTTGTAGTTAGTCTTGACAGCAGGCTATTTGGTTAAAGCATATGTTTGCATTTCCTAATTTATTGGCATGCTTTTAATTTGGACTACTAATTCTTCAGAGAAAGAGAAAAGAAAAAGAAAACATGGCACCCCTGTGGCTATTTCATATGTTTGCTCCATGGGGATCAAGTCCTTGCTCTGAAAGATAGTTCTGTCCTGTCCAAAGAAGGATGGGAAGGAGAGACTCTCACCATGATTGAGCCAGTTAGTTGCTTCATTGTGCCTGATGGCTTTGGAATATTAAGCAATATACCCAAGATTAAAGGGCAAACAAGCTCTTTTGTTCATCTCTCAAGTGGAGGTTGGAAACTGTCCTCTTGCCTATAGTTCAGGACAGTTTTGATCATCTAGCCAGCATACTGGCTGCAGAGAGGTCAGCTTCCATGTCCTTCACAGTCATTATTTTAAAATTTACAGAAATATGATTAATTGAAATAGAGAAAATAACCTTTTTTCCTTAAGTAACAAGTGAGTAATAGAGTGAGTTGCAGTACCAATTCATTTGTGGTAAGCTGTCTCACAGGCACTGTGTGAATATAAAAGATTGTGTAGATGTGATGTAGAAGAGATTTTGGCAGCAGCAGAAGACATGTCTGCAGTATGTGGTAGCATAGCCTAGTGGCACAGGTACTTGCACAGGATATGAATAAATATGGATAGTATGTACAAGACCAAGTGAGAGCCTAAATTTGTTTTCTAACATACAGGTACCTAGGAAGCAAGGCCATTCCTGGGATAATGTACGTGTCCATTTCCTTGAGTCTCTTGTCTCACCTTTGCAGTATAGCTACTGCCTCTTGGCCAAGTGAGAGAGGATGACAAAGGGCTGACCTGGTAGCTCTGGAGAGCTCTCACTTTCTGGCTGTACAACTGGTCGAGGCTTTTCTCCTCTTCTTCAGTCCCCACTATCATCAGGGGATGATTGTGTGGACCAAATCTGGCAGAGTGTCCAGTACAGTAAGTGCAGTGATAGTGTCATTTTTGTGATGCATGAGACTTCATCTGTCTTACTAAGTGCTGCTTGGCATCTGCAGTGAAAGGCTAATGGACAACCTCCATGCTGTTTCTTCTGCTGGGAGTGGTAGTAGCCGTGGTTTTCTGCCAGGACTGACTCTGCACTTGGACTTTATGATGTGTTTAAAAAAAAAAGTTAACTGCTTCTGGGGAATCACTACTGCTATCTGTTCCATCAGAACACATATTTAAGCACAGCTCCTCTCAGCATTGAAGGTGGGTGTGAAGCCAGCGGTGTCTAGGACTGCTTGTGCTGGATAAGTGATGACACAGCCTAGGTAAAAATGCCAGTGGCTCTTCCTGCCTTCACTGACATAGTTAGCTAGTATGACGTGGAGTACTTCAGCATGAAAACAAATGAGACCTCATAATACGAACAAATGAGAGCCTGGTGACCAAGACCTGGCTGGGAATATTGTCTTCAACTATTTGCTGGAAGCCATGCTGCAATTCAAGACCTCATCTCCCAAAGCTCAGTGAAGTATATTTGCCATCAGTCTCCCCACCCTTCAGCACATTACAGCATCTGTCTTACTCTTCCCCTGGAGTGTTTCTCCATTACTTTTTATAGTGCCAGACAGAAAGACTCAAACTATTTGACTTCTTAGCACAACAGTCTCACCACTTAGTATTGCTACAGCTTGCAGTGAAACTCTGTGGTGCCTATAAAATATGTGTGATAGCAAATGACTCCAGAAAAATATCAATAAAATGTCATTGCACTGAGAAGAGGGGCTAAGAGGTCCTCTGTCAAAAGGGAAGACGAAGGTAAACACAAACCTCACTGCTCCATGGTTCTCCAATCATGGGAACGACATTACCCACTTAGTCACAAAATCTAGACAGTCAGTTCCTTACTCAGCCTTCCTGGGAAGTCAATAAAAAAAGGAAGATCTTCAGTAGTCTGGAAGGACTTGTTCAACTATAAAAATCCCCAACTTTTCTCCTCTATTGTCTGCATAATTTCCCTTGAGTGCTTCTATCATGCACTCATGGAATTTTGAATATAAATTCAGGAAGGGAAGGAATATTCTCTCTCTTCAGGAGAAAAGTTTTCTGTGTTGATTTCTGTGTTGATTTCTGTGTTGTTGTGACCTTACTGGTAAAGGTTAGTCTTGGTGGACTGATACAGGTGACATTTTGGCACAGCACAAGCAACACCCATTTCAATATCTAGCCTGAATCCTCCAACATTGCAAAAATCCCTTTGCTGTAAATTTTTGGACAAGCAATCAACAGTGTCTTTTATACAAGGATACAAAAATAATTGGAATGGCTGAGGAAAAAACACGTCAGTAAACAATGCTCCTAATCAGACAACACATTCTGAAAATGTGACTCATGATCACAGGCAAATCTAGTTTATGTCATGCTATGGGTGACTTGATTGCCTGTAACTGGGATAAAAAAATAAGATTGTTTAAATGCAGCTTCAGGGAGTGCTACATATTTTATCTCAGTTTCATCTGGTTTCCCATGATATCAAAGCTGTGTTTAGTGGATAGAGATTTACAACCAGAAAATGATATGTATAGCTGAAGAATGTGAAGGGATGATGTGCCTTATAGAATTAGTTATCATTGCTGGGGAAGTAGAGCTGGTTTACAGCTTGCTTCTTCCCTCTGCATCTGGGACTGATCTGTGTCTTTGTGTCGTATATAGGAAATGTTCTCCACAATTCTCTGAACGTAAAGACTCTGTACCAGGCACTGTGGTGTAGGAGATTTTGAAAACCTTGACTTATGCATAGACAATAGTTAACATACACATTTTTACAAGTGTGTTTTCTTTACCCTGTATTTTAAGAAAGAAATATGCCTAGATTGACTCAGCGGACAACAAAATTATGGATGCATTTCCCTCCTGCTAGCAAAGGCTATGTACACAATATATCATTTTATTTTTCTCTTTTAATAATGAATGCTACTCAGCAATAGAAATTACTTTCCTGAGAGCAAGAATTATTCCAATGAATGTCTAGTGACTAGGAAACAGACACAAGGCTATATAGGCATTTTTGTTTCAAGGTCCCTGTGATTGATAGCCAGGCTATAAATGCGTGGTGGTTTTGGCAGATCAAAACAGTTGATGGCATCAGGCATTTGCAAGATGGTTTTATATATGACTGGTTCAATGGACTTGCTAGGTTTTCTCTGAGCTACATGTAACAATTATTTTTTATGTGCTGCATTCATTTGCCTCAGGTAGGTCAGTTTTGGCTTATTGTAATTCAAAAGTATCATTTTTATTTAGGAATGGACTCTAGATTAGGAAGAGAGGCTGGGTTGTGTTGATTTCCCTAGCAGTTTTTGAAGCTGTCTTTTATTACTTTTACCATTCTCAAGGACAGAGCTTAGAACTGACAATTAGATGCATATCTTGAAATATCTTTTCCACATCACTCAGCTTAAAAGCCAAAAGTAAAGCAATCACTAGATAGGGTATGTGAGAGCATTCATTAGCACCATTCAGGATCAGGGAACTCTTTTTTTTTGAAAAGCTATTTGAGGAACCAAAATAAAACTGCAAGTAGGCTTCTTGCTGACAAGTTGCAGGTGTATACCACATGCCCATACTGGAAAAAAGATGCGGTTATGAAGGTCTTGATGACAGACAAGGGTCTAAAATGCCTTCATCTCCAGGTTTTAGCCAGTCCATCTGTTTTTTATTTGCATTTTCTCCAGCTAGCAGAGTTAATATTATCTAAACCCAGTATAACCATGCACAAGTCTATATAAAATCACTTTTTTTTTGCATTGTAAGATCCTTAGGTTAGTAAGGTATCATTTAAATCAGGGATGTCTTACTTTTATGGTTACTGTATAATAAATTTTAAGTCAGTTTTATTTATTTATTTGTGGAAAAATGAGGGAAAGGAGTGATGAGATTGAGGGAAAAGCACTTTAGCTCTGCTTTGCAAGAATAAGTAGAATCTGCTTATACCTTAAGAGTACCAAAAAGGTGAGTGTTTGCATTTTTCTGTTATTAGTACTCCTAGCTTACAAGATCTGGCCTTCTTTGATGTTCATCCTCTTGAGGAGGTGTTCGTTCTTAAGGCTAAAAGACTTCCACATCCTTCAGATTACTCCAAACAGCTGCACCCTGGAAAAATTCTCAAAGACCCATATTCAGAGGGCAGAAGTAATGAGACAAGAGCACTTGGGAAATATCCAGCCAGCACTTCTGGTGCCGTGAAGCAAATTTTGACAAAGAAATCAACTCATGAAGTAACATGAAAAATGGCATAGTTTCCCCTCCGACTACTGACATTAGAGAAATTTGTTTGGTTTATTAGAAGACCTCTTGTTTCTTATGTGATTCTCAACAGAATGGCATGAAGATAGATAAACAAGAGTTTCTCCATATAAAGGAACAATTTTCAAAGTGAATTGTCAAAGGCCTTGCAGTTTTTCTTTTCTGAGAGCAATATAGTTGTCTTGATTTAAAATATGATTACAGAAAAGTAATCATTCTACACTGCAATGATGATGTTGGTCTTTTTGTTTGGGGTGAACAATTAATTGCAAAATCATTTTGAAAAGCAGTAGTTTTATTTTTTGAAATACTGGAGAAAATTAATTGAGGAAGTGTACACATAATTTTCCAGGAAGTGTACAGAATTTATTGTCATCTATTTTATCTAAACAAATTCTTCAAGTACAATTTTGAGGAATGGGAAATAAAAATCTGTAATTGATTTAGTAGGCAGTAAAATTAGATTCAGAAAGATAGCAGAGTTGTAGCTGTGTGGGAGTCAGCAGAAAGCATCCTGGAATGTGGCAGTATGTGTTATTATGTCTCCTTCAAGCAGCTTGTCTTTTCCTTTTGTAGGAACAAACTTTATCGGAGAATGCAGTGCTTTTGCATCCTTTTTTAAAAAGGCTGTTTTCCTGTGAGTTAATGCTGGTTCTGATGAATATAGAAGAATTGTATACCCATGTATCTGCTTGCAGGGAATTATATGTGCAAGATATTTTGTGCTCTATAATATATTCCATGCTGCATACCATAGGGTGTAGTTTAGCAGGTGGCAAGTTTAAGGAGTATTCTAAGACAAAAAGTGAACTAAAGGTTATCAAAGTGAAATGGTGACCAGTGATACTTGTTCACATCCAAGGAGTCCCACTGGTGTGGGCCAGGGACGAGTGGTGCAGTTGCAAAGACATTTGAATGAGTGCAATGCAGATAGTCACTGTGATGACACTGAGCTCATTATCAACCAGTGTGTTTGACAACTGTCAAAGGAAAAATGTCTCCTCAGAGTTTCAAATGAAATGTTACCTATTGGAGGGTGTGTTTCAGTATTTTTACGGCTTTCATGACCCTGTTGATTCTTCATTGTGGAGTTTTAAGCTCTTGTCTATGAATCCGATCCCTGAATCCACAAAAATATGAGATCTCTTGTGCCCACATACATTTGAGATAAGGAAAGATTAAATTATGAGTGAGCAGGCTGTCTGTCTTATTCTTTAAGCAATGGCCAGCAGTTGTGTGAGCTTAAAAATTGCTCTAATGGCTGCAGTGGAGCATCCTTAGATGCATCTCCTAGCCCCATGAATTGTTACCTCAGCTATCATTTTATTTTGGAGGCTTTGGTGATAATTTGTTTTCTTGGTTTTTGTTTGCTTGTTTTGCTGGTTTTTTTTTTAATGGGCTGCATCCATTCCTTGTACAAAAGAGTGCCTCACTGTAAACCTTTCTGTGCCCCACCAGGCCTATCCTTGTACTAACGACAAGGAATGCGAGGTTGGGCGGTACTGCCACAGCCCTCACCAAGCCACGTCTGCGTGCATGATGTGCCGGAGAAAGAAGAAGCGCTGCCACCGGGATGGGATGTGCTGTCCCGGGAACCGCTGCAACAACGGTATGGCTGCCAGCTCTGGGCTTTTCTGCAGAAAATCAGCCTTTTGACATCATCTATTTCTCTGTGTGTGCCCAGCAACAGTGTTTTTTCCTGGGTGATGGTACTTCTATTTCTAAATCAAGAAAATTGAATCGTCTACTTCATGCCAATCTGCCTAATTTTCTTGAATAGTATTTCTGTGTTTAGGGCTCAGGTACTACCAGTCTTTTTTTATATTTTGTGGTGGGAAAACACAAAAATGCTGCTGCTGCGGCCTAAAATTACAGCTCTATATTCAATGTGGTTTGATTCACTGGAAGACTGCATAGAAGTCATATTTTAAGGAAGCAAAGTAGACTTCATGAATCCTGAATCTACTCTGGCTGGGGAGGGTTATAACTATACTGTTTGCATTCCCATACTTTCCTCTGGAGGCTGGAGAGACATGTCTGTAAGGAGGTCTCCAGGGGCTCAGACCAGAAAGCCAGAGTGATAGAGAGAGCGTCTGACAGTGAGTGAAGCAGAGCTGTTGTGAAGCTAAGTGCCAGGAACCAGAAGTGAACGTGTGATTGGAGCTGAGCATCACTGAGGCCAAACCCCAGTGCTTTCATCATCCTGACCTGGTCAGTGCGTGTCTCTCAGCTGCTTTTCCTCTTATGCAGATCTTTGAGTGGCTGTCTTTTCCTTGCAGGTATTTGCATTCCAGTAACTGAAAGCATCCTTACTCCTCACATCCCTGCTCTAGAAGGGCCACGCAACAAGAAGAATGGTCACTATGCAAGCAAGGATTTGGGATGGCACAACCTGGGGAGGCCCCGATCCAAGCTGTCACACATAAAAGGTAAGATCACACTTGGACTGGACTGCTCTGTTCCTTCGTGTCATGAATCATGTTATTGCTGTTCAGATACAGTGGTGGAAACCAGAAATAGGCAGTAATTTCACAGGGAGTGAATGTCTATTGTGAGAGTTCACAGCATGACTCAGAAAGTGATGTAATGTCAACCGACATTCCTGTGATTGAAACAGCATCTGCTTTCTTCTCTGTATCAGATGTGGACTGACAATCATGTTATCAGTTGTGCAAGGCTGAAGACATCCTCCTCTTGTAATAGCCATGTAATGGAACACTTGTAATTGTGCTTACAATCCTGTAGCAGAATTTCTCCTTACTAAGTCTTGTGTTTACATCCTTCAAATAGCCACAGGTGGAAATATCACCTCTCCTTTTTCTGAGTTTCATTTGCATAAGTCTGCACTGAATCTGTACTTTCATGTTTTCCCATGAGATAAAATAATTTGGTTGCTCTTTTTAGGACATGAAGGCGATCCCTGCCTACGGTCATCAGACTGTATTGAGGGACACTGCTGTGCTCGCCATTTCTGGACCAAAATTTGCAAGCCTGTGTTGCACCAGGGGGAGGTGTGCACCAAACAGCGCAAGAAAGGGTCCCATGGACTGGAGATTTTCCAACGATGTGACTGTGCCAAGGGTTTGTCTTGCAAAGTATGGAAAGATGCAACCTCCTCTTCTAAATCAAGACTTCATGTGTGCCAGAAAATCTGAACGAGGATTGGGAAGATAGTAAAAGTGACTGTGGCTTTGTGTGTTTAATGCATTATGGCATGGTGGAAAAAGGGGACTGCAAATGAAAGTGGAATGGCTAAAGTAACAATTAGAGTAGGAGTAGAAGTCACACCAAATGCATTTCTTTTTGAGCTGGTGGTAAACACAAGTGTAGCTGGGGTTCACCTACCGCCCAGTTCTCCTGTAAATAATTCTACAGTTTGTGGGAAATGCTAGTATGCAAGCAAGTAGAGTGGAAATGAATGTCACCTTACCTTGCTGTGTTGTCCCATGATGTTTCAGGGGTTCAGTGTTAGGGCTACAGTGGGTCTCCAGCGTGGTAAGGATTTGCCACAGAAATTGTATACATTGTACTCCTATAGGAAGCAGTGCATACCAGGAAGATTCATCTGTCAACACCTTATTGGCCACATTGCAGGTGTAAGAAATGAAATAAAGTTACTGTGAATGTCCACATGCCCTTGTTATTCAGGGCTGACACTTCAGCAAAGAAAGCACTCCTGCAGGACAAGAGTGCTATGTTTTGCAGGCCCTTATGAAGAAAGTGAAAACTGGCCATCTCAAAATTTCAAAAGAGCAGCAGTTTATCTAAGAGGAGGCATTTAAAGAGGTTTTGTTTCCTATACATGGGTAAATTGAAATGCTTTATGTAGTTCAATGTCATAGTAAGGCCCTTAATCACTTGTATTTGCCTCAGTTTACTGCTAATATACATTGGGTAGAACAGATGAAGCAAGTATGTGTGCATGCTGAATCCAGAATTATATACAGGCAGTTCCTCATTAGTCCTAAATATACTCTCCTTGCCTAAGCATTCTTGCATTATAGACATTTCCAAAAGAAATGGCAGAGTGTTGAAGTGCTTAATATGAAAAGCTTTGAAGTTGCTTCTCTGTTGCTGTAATAATAGAGGATATAGACATTTGTTGAGGTGTTTCGAGCATACTGCTACAAGCTCAAATTTTTACATTTTATGGCACTCTGCAGCAGTATAATGGATTTGTTCTCAAGACAGCAAAGAAAAAGGAGTTGGATCTTGTGAGCACCTCATCTCCTGCAGAAGAGGATGTAAGAAGATGGTATGATCACAAATGACTTGTTAAACATCATGTGATGTCACAGCATACCAGCCTCCAGCACATATTCAGCCTGAAATTGAAGTCCTCTCACTCTGGAGTGTTCTGCCAGCAATGATGGAAATACACAGACTGTGGAAACAGCTGCCAACCCTGCATTGTTTGTGTCCTGGTTAAAAAAAGGACAACCTCTGTCCCCTGACTTGTCTTCCAGGTCTTTTCAAACTTCTAAAATTTTACTTATTTGCAAATATTCTTTTGTATAAACTTTGGTAAAGAGACTGATATTACTTTAAAGAAGTCTGATTCTATAACTGACCTACTGCTAAGTTGTAATTACCCATTTATAATTACCCATTTTCATGTTCTGTAATACAAGAGACTTTTCTGTTTATTCCATTCTGAGCAACATGGGCAGACCAGTATGTAGTTTAACTCTGAAGACCATGTCACCATTGCCTGACACCTTTTTCCACCAATGGGATGCTTTAAAGCTTTAGCTTAGCTACACCACTTGCCTCAGCCTTCCTGATTAGAACACAGACCTCAGCTACATTGCCCTTAACGTTTTGCAATAGTCTGAAGAGAAGAGATAGAGTATTTCACACACCTCTTTCCCTACTGGAGTTAGTTTTTATTGACCTAGAGGGACTGCTCAGAGACAGGAGCTTCTGTTTTGTAATAGCCTGAGTCAGAGTTCTATCTTGGAGTCCTATCATCACAACTCTGCTTACTCCAGTGTTTGGATTCCAAAGTCACTGGAACAGGAATAAGGCTCAGAAATTTCAAGATACTAAAAAAGTCCAGCAACCAATTTTGCAAGTTTTATTTACACTGACACAGCACATGCTCAGCAGAGGAACTCAAGTGGTCTCATTGTCACTACATATAAAAGAAATTGATACCCAGCATGAGGAGGGGGGTTGGAGAAATGGGGTCTCAGCAATTTTTAGCTCTTCTTATCATTGGCCTACCCGCCATTTTGCTCTTGCAAAACACAGTTATTTGGGATAATTTATTTACAGGAAATGTTTAATGAGATGTATTTTCTTATAGAGATATTTCTTACACAAAGCTTTGTAGCAAAATATATTTGCAGCCTGTTGACTTTAATGTAGAAAAATGTATAATAAGATTAAATATATTAAATTTCCTTTCACATTTCTCCCCAAATATTTTATCCATATTCTTTTCCTTACCACCTGCTGCTTAAGAAGAATAGTTTTTTTTTCCAGAAAGCCATGCAAATCAATTGAAAAAAAATTGTGTATCTTAGCTATGCAAGTAAATACATCTGATTCTACTTGCATCTCTTTGTAGGCTGACTTTTGGTAAAAAAACATGAAAGTCATCTTAAAATCCCCATACATCATTCTAAAAGCTGCTTTAATTGACAACTACCTGTATGCTTCTCTTGGGTTGGTTTACACCTAAACACTCAATAATACATTTTGAAAATAATGCACTTGATTATGTAATGTAAGATCAGCCAGGTTAAATAGGAAAGGTGTCCAGACACATTTCCTGGGCAGTGATACATACTAGAGGGACATACCAGATGGATAAAGGTGATATTCAAATTACACAGCATTTTGTGAGAGGCTACAGCATGCAAATACACTCCTGCAAAATCTATAACTAGCAGTTCTGAAATGGCAAGTTACAGCATTCAGCTCTAATAACATGAAACAATCCATGTGACACAACTGAGAATACTGTTAATAAAACCAGCCAAGTTTTGATCCCAGGAAAACTCCTGCAGAGCACAATAAATATTGCAAAATTATGGCTGTGGTTATTGAGCAATGGTCTTGATATCCCTGTTACTTGTTTCTGGTAACCCTTTGCTCCAACAGATGTATATTTGGAGGACGGAATGGTCTCCAAGTCACACGAGTGATGGTATAAAATGAAAAGGTTTAGCTACTGTCATTTGCAATATTTGGTCGGTGGGCCTTTGAAAATTCTGACACTTTTAACATCAACATAATAAAGTTGTGAGCTTTTTGAGAGCCCAGTGACTTCAGCAGAGACTGCCAAAGCCTTCAGAGATTTAATCTGGGAACAGAAACAATAGGCACAGGCAGTTCCTTGAACACCACAAATACTGAGCCACATAGCTGAACCGAGTAGCATGCAAGCAGTTTCGTAAGACTGAACTTTGGTTGTTTAGAAGCCAGTCAGTCAATGTTTTGTGGAAATATACATCAGTTTGAGAATAAAAGAACAGCTAAATCTGGGGATAATTGCTCTCACTCACTGTGTCACTCATCACGGGAATTAAGAATGACTTTGGTTCAGTAACATTTCAGAAATCTGCTGTCATGACACAAGTACACAAGATGTTATTGCTGAACAATTCAAATAATTTTCCTATTAGCCTAGAATAGCCTCAGCAGTGCTTTGGAAATACTTATTAACTTTCCTAAAACTAATGGATTTTTACTCTATAACAGCTTATATTTGATTTACAGTATAAATGTGGGTGTATATCTATTACTGTATTATTTGCTTTGTCTCATGCTGTTTGCCACCTATAGTATTTATGATTTTAAACATTTTTTAATGAAAACAATTAAAATAGATTTATCTGCTTACTTCTATAACAACACTTTCAGCAACATACATCCAGCACCTGACACCTAAGCCAGAATTCACCAGAATTTAAGCCATCTTTTGCATATTCTGACTTTCCAGCTCATTGTCTTAGCAACAGCAAAAAAAAGCCCTCACCAAACACCATAAAATATCTTAGACAGAGGCTGAGAAGAGGCATTCCTAAACTATTCCTTGTCACCAGCCTTCTCTGCTTTCACTTTAGAGCTCTGCATCATCACCTCCACTAGCAAAAGTAAGATCTATCAAAGAAAATTTATGTTTTTCACCCCTTCCAGTTTCCTTTCCTTCTAGGAAAGCCATTTAAGAAAGAGATCCTGAAGGCCAAAACCAGCGGAAACTCACATAAAAGAGGCTCTAAGATCAGGCTTTTAGGAGTTTTGAGATCTATCCTCTAATTTTCAAATACTTAATTATGTAACATTGAGACCACATTTACAAAAAATAAAGAAACCTCGTTCTTTGGATTGTCAGTCGTGTTCTGAAAATAGCTGCCCACAGTGGGGGAGAAAAAACAAACTCTTCCTCCTCATCCAGGCAACCTTACCTGTAGTCCCTGACAAAGGGAAAGCAGTTGTTTTGGATTTCTTTTGCTCTGGGCACAGTGCACACAAAGGCATCATTAATTTTGTTTTTAAATCACACTAATAATAAAGTTTTGGTTTCTTACCTTGCTCACCAGTCTGATGTATGGTCTCTCTCCTTTGCTGCATGAGACAGGAGCAAAGAAACAGAGTTAGCTTCTGTGCTCCCTCATGTAAATCCTAATATTTCACTGAGATAAACAGAGACTTTCAGCTCAAGTGCCTTATCAGCAATACAGTTTTTCAGATGCTCACCACTACCAAAGAGTGTTTACAGTACAACACAGACCCTGTAACCATTCATACCATTTTTTTAGGTTAAACTTTACATGGCTTCTATCAGTTACTGAAAAGCCCCAGATGTCTGCTGCAGCCCCCCCCTACTGTTCTGCCAGCTTTACACAGCCCTGCTTGTGGCAGCAACGCAGGAGGTAAGGGGAAAGCACAGAAAAAGCTGGAGGTGGCAAGGCTGGGAGCCAGCCCAAAGCTTGAAACAGTGGGTACAGGGCACAAGCTGCCTCAAAATGTAGTTAAAAGCTATTGCAAACACCGTGACCATTAATGGTATCCCACACAGTAATTAAGAGCAGGGGAAGGGCAAAAGCACTCTGTTTGTTCCTGAGCCACGACCCCACGATACTGGCCCAAAGAGGGGAGGCATGTTTTAGTGACTCAGGTCCCTCAAAAGCTGAAGTGTTGAGCCTATTTCCCCTGGAAGTAGTGTGCCTCTCACCTTGGTCCTCTGTGTATCCAAATCCTGGTTATTCCAGAGGTTTTGGATTCAGGTGTATTCTTTGGATAACATTGCTATAGCTCAGAGCCTGCCCGTGCCTAGGGATCCCACTGAAAGTCTGTGCAGAAGGAAGCAAGAGGCAAAAGCAGGAGATGGCTGCTCTTTACAGAACTCCAGCTGGTCCTGGAGCTGTTATTTTGACCACCACTGATGGGACTGACCCTGATGGATATATAGCACTGGATAGAGCTCGTTGCAAATTTGTTTATTCTGGCAGCTCCCTGGTTTTTTTTGGAATTGCTTATTGTTATAGCATGAGTGTCAATTACTTATTTACAAATGTCTGGTACCAATAAACTCTGCTTTTTACAGTACCGGCTTGCAGCTTGATTTAGAAGTGGTTTGCTGCCTGCCAACTTCCTGCAGCAGAGGAAATAATCTTTTAGAGGAAACTAAGATTTTAATAAGCACAGGGGTGGGTTTTATTTAATTTTTTTTTCTTTCTTTTTTAGGAAAAAAATATTTAGAAAAAGAGAAGAAAATACCATTAACACACAAAGACTTCTTGACACAAATTGTTGTTTAGGGACCTTGGCAAAGCTTGTACTGTAATTCTCCACTGCTGTTATCAAAGTTGGCCGAAGAGTAGTTAACAAATCAGAAATGTATACCAGTGTGGTTGCTATGGTATGGTTGTTCCCACTTTCTTTTCCTCATAAGCTATTTATTTCTGAGAGTAACTTATTCAGCAATATTCACTCCAACTTGCAAACTTTTTTTTATATCAAGTATTAAGAATTTAATAATTCAGTACAATTTTAATTCTAGGGCTCACAAGTATTGTTTCTTTCCTTAGTGACAGTAATTTTCAATGGAGCCATTGAAGTATATAGATAGATTGAAAGTAATGAATGATACAGTTCTGGAAGAAATTTGCCAGGAATTTTGGAATGCAGCACACTAATGAATCCAATGACCACCAAAAGCTTTAGAACAATCCACCTTGAAGTTATTGGGGCAATGTCTTTTTCTCAATATCTGAGAAGAGGGTGAAAACTGCCCTTGCCAATGCAGCACACTGCTAGCTGGTAATATTATAAGTTTGGAGACCTATTGGATTAAGTTATAAAAACTTTTTAATTACTTGAAAGCTAGTGCTCTTTATCCTGGAGTTTCCTTCCAACCTGTGTGGAGATCAATGATTATGGAGGGAACAGTCTGCAGGTTGTAGATGGTCTCCAATAGAAATTCATCAGGATAGCTGTAAATAACTCTGAAGCAAGAGGCTTTCCCTCTGCTACCACACCTTCCAGTGAGAACTCAAAATGTGTCAAAACCTATGAATTCATCAGATTAATTTTCATTTCTTCGCATCTCTGGATTTTTAGTTTTGGCAGACTCAGATGTAAGAATGCCAAAATACAGTTCTCATACTCTCTTCAGCCTGACAACAATTAGAATCTCACAATAGTAAGTGCCATTGCAGAACTGGTTTCCATGAAATTTGCAACTCAAAACATAAGTCCAAAATGTCCAGAAGTTTTGAAGCAGAATACAGAATTCCTTATGTTTGTTCAAGTACCAGCTCTGAAACATGTTGAAATTCCCATGTTGAAAGCTCTAGTAGAAATGTATCCTAATATGATTGCAATTGGATGTCATATTGTGCAATGCACAAAGTACATACTCAAAAAGCAGAAAAACTCAAATGAAGAAATTTTCTTTCCAAAGTTTGATGCTGAAAACTAAGAGTCATCCAGGACAGAGTGCAATCATTTAGCACTCAGCTTATATTGTACAGGGACTATATTAATGATCCAAACTATAAATAGGGAAGTGTGTTAGTACAACTCACCTGAATGCTGGAGCGACACTGAGACTGCAATATTGTCATCACAGCAGGCATTGCACTGCTGTACACCTTTCAGCATTTACAGCAACAGGATTTCACCATGTGAAAATTACTTATTGAATACTTGGTTGTAAACAGGCAATTCCCATCATGGTGCCATAAACCTGTCCATACAATTTGTGCATTGACAGTCATTACCATTAGTGACAGTCTCTCTAATTAGGCAAATGGGAAGACACTTGTATGAAGAAATGTTGCTTTGCATGCATTCATTTTAACCAAAGAGGGAATTGCTTTTGTGTCTTACCTATAAAAAGGGTCAACTTCCCTAGTGTTGCCTTTCCCATCTGGACAAAGAGGTTCATTTGTACATGACCAAACACAGCTCCTCAGTTGTGTTATCAGAGTAATTTTACATGTCGTAGAAAAAACACAGGAAATTAGTTTTCATCTATGAGTTCAAATCTAGTTTTATTTTTTGATTATTGATTCACATATCTGAATTTTTTAAAAATATAAACTCTAATAATTTCCAGACTGTTTCAGGGTTATTTCACCTCTAACCCAATTTCAGAATGTAAATCAAAGTAATGGCATGGAATGTAGAAGAAAGCAGAACTGAATGATCATTTCTAATTTCTACTGCGCACTAAAAAAATCAAGTAGACAAACTGTCAGGGAAATGTGAGATGAAGCCTGCAACAGCTTGAAATAATTCCTGTTTATTTCAGTACATTCTAGGTGTTTCCTTAAATACATCTCTGATATACAAATACTTTGAGTATATAGAGACTGATTTAGCAACGATCCAATAGGCAGAAAGTCCTACAGAAGCCAGTTGCAGCAGCTGAGGTGCAGCACTTCGGCAATGTTTTCAAGTGTCCTTGTGTCACAGGTCACCTTGCCTGAAAAATAAAAGCAAACCCAGCAAAAACAATGCAGAACTGAAAAGACTTCAGAGATCAGTGTAACAACATTACAGGAACAGAAAACAGTTGCAGGAAAAGATTCATGGAGGGGAATAAGGAGGTTTGGTTCAAGGGTTGAGGGTTTATTGACTGTCTTAGAAAGAAAATTACTATGAAGATGATGATGGAGTGCTGTAAAGTAATGAGAGGTTGAGAGAAGGTAACCTGATGCAATAATTAAAAATTCTTCATGTTAGAAAGAAGCAGTAGGTCATCAGAATACTCCTGTGCATAATGAGCTACTGTATTTTACCTACTTAGCCCATTTAAACAGTCAAAACCACTGTCCTAAAGCACAGCTCACACATGGTATCAAATAATATATCCCTCAAAGTCATTTCACTTTGAAATCACTGAGATAGAAGGTGGCTTGTTTCATATTTAAATACATTTGTTTTTACTGTCTGGATGAAGAAGGCACCTCTAGCCACTCATATTTCAATGAGGCTTTTACATCTAGGAAAATGGGTGAGACTGTTTGAGACATGCACAGAAACTGCTAAGCTGATCAACAGCTCAAATCAGCTTCACTGACACTTAAATTAGTAACTGTGGGGACACTCAAACGCCATAGTTTAAAGCTCATCAGAACTAGAGCTGGTGGCAAAATCTATGGAAAAAATTTCATTTGCTTTTTTACTGCTTCCATTTGAGGATAGAAAGCAGGTTTTTTTATCAGGGATTTTTATTTTTGGACAGCTCTAGATAAAAATTCCTTTTGAGTACTCTGTCCAGCTCTGGGGCCTCAACATTAGAAGCACATGGACCTGTTGGAGCAAGTCCAGAGGAGGCCATGAAGATGCTCAGAGAGTTGGGACACCTCTTCTCTGCAGACAGGCTGGGAGAGCTGGAATTGTTTAGCCTGAAAAAGAGAAGGCTCTGGGGAGACCTTACAGCAACTTCCAGTACCTAAAGGGGCCTACAAGAAAGCTGGAGTGGGGTTTTTCTCGGCATGTAGTGATAGGACAAGGGAGAATGGCTTTGAACTGAAAGAGGGCAGGTTTAGTTTAGATATTAGGAAGAAAGTCCTTATTATGAGGGTGCTGAGGCACTGGAACAGGTTGCCCAGAGAAGCTGTGGATGTGCCATTCCTGGAGGTGTTCAAGACCAGGTTGGAGGGAGCTTTGAGCAACCTGGATTCATGGAAGTATCCCTGCCTGTGGCAGGGGATTTGGAACAAGATTATCTTTAAAGTCCTTTCCAAGCCAAAGAATTCTTTTATTTAAACTTAACCAAGTGTTCAATATTGGTTTTGCATTTTTTTTTGCAAAAAAAAACCCAAAACAACCCAACACTACAACATTGACACTTAGCAAATTTCCTTAGGTGATAGCAAGAAATTTAGACGCCATCCTTCCCTGTGTAAGCCACAGGAGTGGTTTCCAGTTCTTAGCAGGGAAATATTGGCAATGAGAAATGGATTATAGCTTCCTTTCTGTGTGATATAAGGATTGGAAAACACATTTTCTCTAGAAAAAGTAGCTTTGATTATTCCTGGGAACTTTACTGAAAAAGTTTACTAGAAAACTTTTGTATTATGTATTAACATAACAATAACAACAATAACAACAACAACAATAATAATAACAATAACAATAATTTGTTTCTAGTTTCCTAGAAAAGTTTACTACATTTTAAAATCTGTTATTTTTAAGGCTTAAAAAATGTATAGGACTTAATAAGGGATTTAGTCAAAGAGAAGACCTGGGACAGGATTCCTTTAAGCAAATTTTAACTGTCTGAAGGTTAAGAGGCATGGCAAGATTACATAGACAAGAGACACTGAAAAAATAATTCACCTGCCCCATGTCAGAGAGGCTGCTCCTGTAGATGACTGTCTGCTGCTTGCCTGTTTCTCCACCGAGTAGAGGGAGAGCTTCAACACTGAGTTCATACCAGACCTGTAGCTTTCAGATGAGTAAGTGTCTTGGGGTGACTTTATGATGTGTATCCCCTATCGCTCCTCCATGCCCAGAAATTAATTTTGTGCCTTTCTGTGCCTTTAAACTGAGCCTGAGAGCGGGGAGAGGAAAAAAAACGAGTGAACTTTTCAAAGCAGTTGTTCAAGGACACAGATAATACACTCTGCTTCTGCAGCAGCAAGAGTGAAGGAAGCACCCTGCTTGCTTTTCAGCCAGCTTTCGGCTCCTTTTCTCGGGAGGGAGACAGAGAGTTGTACTTTGTTTTTCTGGGACTTCGGTTTTTCCCTTCTTCTCTTCTGGACTGTTTCAACATCAGAATGCATCGGGAGAATTTTCCACTGAGGCCCCAGAGGTGGGTCCACGACCTAGTTCCGAGGAGAAGGAGAGAGACCACACTTACAGAAGGACTCTAAAATCTTCCCAGGTTTCTCTCCACAGTGAGAGGTTTTATTATTTAGTATTATTATCCTTTTCTTGTGTGTTTATTAAATAAATAGTTTTTATCTCTTTCACTTTCCTCCAAGGATAATGTCTTTTTCCCCCAAACCTGGTGAGGGAGGGGTGGTTGTAACCTGCCTTCTATCAGAGGGTATTTTCCTCCAAATTCATCCAAACTTGCTGACTTCGGCGGGGGAAAACATGCAGACAGTCAATGTGATTGATAAAGCAAGCTTCGTTTATTGGCAATACAGAGGCACTTATATAGTGTGAAAGTACATGCTTATCAGTTCTTTAATTAGTTTAAACTTAAGAAAGCACATTCTTACTTCTACATAATTGGGTTAGATAACAGGCTACATTTGGCAAGCTTCTATTATTTATGTTTTGACTTGAGAGATCAAAGATCTTCCTCCCTTCTCATGGTCAGTACATCTTATCAGCACAGGACTGTACCTCCTTAAAACTCCCTTTTGGTTCTCAGGCCTGTTTCTCACACAGGCATTTTCTCATGGAGGCACTTTCTTGTGCAGGCTTTTGCTTGTACATTTCTGTTATTGATTTGTACCCTTTATCAATGATCCATGTCCCTGATCCTCTAACCATTCTCCAACACAAACTGGCACAGTAAGGAACAGAGGCTATGAGTTGTACCCTTGGTGCACAGTAGGGAGAGGTTTAAGCAGTGTATGCACAGCAGGAAGAGTGGGTCAAGTACTGCCTAAGATCAATATTTGAAGATCTATCACTATCTATACTTTAACCTTCCCATATCTCATGCTGGCATGGTGCAGTTTCTGCACCCACCTAATGAACATTTTATAAACTGCCTCTCATTGCATCTGGTTCTTGTTCTGTTTCTTCAAACCTCTAACAGAGTACAGTGCTGCCTTGACCCTTGAGGGACATCTATCATGCCTTCCTGAGCATCCCTCCCTCCTTCTGGCTCTAGTAGCCTGCCTGATGATGCCCCTCTCATTAACTAATCATTACGTTTTCAGCCAGAGTTTTGAGTCTCATTAACCCTTTGTTTCTGGAAGAGATTCCCTGTAGACAACCAGGACACCCACAAGCATCTTTGACAGCAGCTGAACCACTGGCATGGCCCTGTTGTTTTGTTTTACATATTCCCCCACCAGTCTGCAGCCACCTCTCTGAAGTCTAAACCCTTTGGTGCTGGGACTGAATTTTTCTTCTGTATTTGTACAGCACTTAGCACAAGAGCATCCAAATTCACAGCTAAAGGTCTATTATAATTCCTATTTTTACTATCATGTATGATTGGAAACACAAATTTCAGATGGGATTATTCTGTTAACAATTCCTAAAGTCAAATGAATACACAGCATTGTCCTGCCTCACACTACAACAGTTTTCAAGTTGTGGTCTATGAAACCCCCATGTTCAGAGACCTTAAACTGGGAAGTATGCCTGTTATCAGTAAGCTGGAAAAAAATTAGGAGTTTTCAAATCAAAAAAGGCTAGAACAGTACTGTTTAAAAAAAAAAAGAAAAGGAAAGGAAAACCTCCTGCTCTGCATAAAGTGAGCCTGCTACAGGCTCTTGGAAGCTGTTCCACCTCTTCAGTGAGAATGTGAATCAAGTTGGGGGTATCCTGGAAGACACACTGCAAACACAAGCCAGCTGACAGCAGTTCCTCAGTGTCTTCTCCCAGGGAGGTAGAACGGCTGGTTCTGCATCTGAACATTTCCATCCACAACAAAAATACTTCAATGTATCTTGCTATCACACTTGGTATCATGCTAACTACAGAAACTCTTACTATCTGCTGTTCCCATCCCATGAAAAACATGACTTCACTATACTGGGATTACAAACTACTCCTAAAACAATGTGGTAATTTAAATTCCATTTCCCATATGGACAAGGCAAACAAGCTGTAGATGGACCTTCCAGCTATTCTTTCTTTTTAATAACTGATGCATGATGGTCATATGCTAAACTCATTCGTCAATCTTGGTTTTTTATCTTTTGCCTGGAAAATACAGCAACTTAACCCTGGATGGAAGGGAGACTTCAGGGCTGTGAATTAAAAACAGCCTGCTTGGAGAAGTGAGGATAGGTGCTGGCTTTGGCCAGCTAAGCAGGTGGAGGAATTGACTGAGAGAAGGAAGGGTCCAGACAGAGCCACTAATTAGGAGGGTGATAAGAACAGGGCACTTTGTGGAGCCAATTTCAAACCCCGTAACCTTTCACCAGAAGCACCCTGGTCCAAGTCCAGCCCTGACCAAGGGACTCCACCTTGTCCTGATGATGTGCTGATAAAAGGCTCTGCACACCCAGTGCTCGGTGGTCTTGGACCTATTCCCAGAGAAGTCAAGTTCTCAGCTTTGGTCCAACTGGCAGTCTCAGTTTTGCTATAACGAGACCCAAGGTGGCAATAAGCTGGAGAGGTGCATTCCTTCTTCCCTCCTGACAAGCGCCTCTCAAAGGAGCTGCTCGCATGCTGGGTACGGCCGTGTGAGCTGAGCCATCAGCTCGAGCCACGCCGGGCTGAGAAGGGTGACACAATCCAGCCATCACAGAGCACATGAGGAGGGGTCTCCTCAGGAAAGGAAGAGGCCATGTGCACCTGCAGTTTTATAAAAAAAAAGCCTTAAGGACCACTATATATATATATATTCTCTATAATTCAAAAAAAAGTTCAACCTCTTTTAAATATTTTCAAACACTGACATCATGTTTCTAAGAAAAAAAAGTATAGCTCTACTTGTATTAGTTTTGTCCCTCAGAGAGCTTTTTGTTGTATTTCAAACACATCTGAGCTAGGAAAACAAAGCATGAATTTAAAAAATCTGTATTTAGAGACACAAATCGGGAAATAATATTTTGGAAATGGTTTTGATTGGTGAAAGGAAAGACAGCCACTCTAACACAATATGTAAAAATGGTTTTTAAATATACTAGACAATAAACAGGGTGAAGAAAGATATTTACACTACTTAGCTGTTCTAAAGGAAGGCATGCTCTTAGCCAGAGTTTAAAAATACAGATCCAACTGTCTAATATATGCATTTTGAGCTTAATAAAAAAGGCTTAAGTTTTTAAATTATTTTAATCTTATATAACAAATTTCAAGGGCTAGATTTCTACTGTGTTTTTTCCTGTATATGCAGTAAGTTGAAGTAATCTTCTGTCTTTGAATGAAATCACATTTAAAATGGTTATAAGGATTTAATTGAATGTACAATTCTAGAAAAACAAACAAAAAAAAATTTCCAGTATTTGTTTCTACAAGGTAAGTGTTCTACAAGGCAGAGACAAAACACTTAATTTAGGGATATGTATTCGTAAGTCCTAAGATACCAGTCATGAAATGGGGGACATTTTTGATTTGTCATTTGTCTAAGATATCTGATGATGTTGAATTAAGTGCAACTTTCAGAAACATTAACCACTTAGTAATTCTGCTGGCTTTTAAGTTGAATTTTTCAATAATTTTCATTAAATATTTTTTTTTTATGACTGCTGTAATGGTTACATTGCTCTTGCAACCCTTGCACCTGTCATATCATTAGCAGACATACCTTCAGAATTACAACTTAAATTTAAATCCTATTGATAAACTTCTAATAACCTGGATATAAAATAGTCTGCTTAATTTTGTTACACTTATAAACCCTGTATACCATGCCACCCTTCTTACTCAAGTGCAAGACACACTCTGCATGCTTAAAAGCCTTTCTGACTCAGGTTGGGAGAGCAGCTTCTCAAGGGCTCAGTCTAGAGGCAAGGTGGGAGTCCTGGTGCCCCACCTGTGCCCCACCTGTTCCCCACTCCACAGTCACTGTGCCAGGGGCTTGGACACCCCCTGTCAAGGGCAATGTGTTCCCCACAGATGGGACCTCCTCTGACTCAAGCCACAGAAGCTTTGCAAGAGAAAACTGTGTGGAGTCAACAACCAGGCACTGCCACCAGCAGAGAAGCCGTAGAAAAAGCTAAAGCAGGAACTGAAAATATTCTCTCTACTCTGACTCGACTCAAGCTGTCCTTGATAACAGATGCTTGATCCAAGCTTGCTCCAATCTCTGCAGTGCTCCCCAGCCACCCTTATCTTCTCTTTCCCTATTGTTTACTACAAATTTCCCCTTTTCCTAGTCTTTCTAATCCCTAAACAACATTCTTCTGCCAAAAAGTGAGAATTAACATGCCATTTATCATCACAACATTAATAGCTGTGCATTACCACTCTCCCTTCCCATTTTGTCTATTCCTATACTACTCTTCAAGGCAGGAAGATTGCCTCTTACCCTACCCTTTGTATAGTGTCCAGCAAACTGTGCCTGGCTTTGGTTGGTTCCTCATAAGTAATGCAATCAGGAAAACCTCTGCATGAAGAAAAGCAAGGAAACTTCCTCACCTGGATTTTTGACAGTGATATTTTCTCAAACTGTACTCTGGCAGAAAGTACCATGGTCTCACTAAGTAAAAAATTACATTTTTTAGTCATTTGACTTAAATGGGAGAGTTGTCTCTACTCACAGCACAGGCTATAATTCTTCACTCATGGCCCAATAAAATGCTTCGGTTTCTGAAGTTTACCACCTTTTCTCTTTGAATTTCTCTTTGCTACTCTGATACTTTGTTTCCTGAAAACCTAAAAATTAAAACACAACCCAGACTTCATTTGTCCTGAACTCCTGCATGTTGTTTTTCTTGAATGTTTTTAAACAGAATAATTACACCAAGACCCAGATAATCTATGTAACATAATGAGAAATCAGACAGTATGACAAGAGTGCAGCATTCAGGAAACCTGTGAAACTTGTTTCAACAAAGCTATAAAATAAACTGCCAGCAGTGTTTGCCAGGTTTTCTAATGTTCTTACCCATCAGCTTTCTCAACAGGCACTTACGGCTCTTCGGAGCTTCCTTGTGCTCCCACCATCATTCCTGTGCACGGTCCTGCGCAGCGGTGACTGAGACACCCCTGTGGGCACGTCTCAGTGCAGATCCATTGCTCAGCCACTCTGCTTTCCCTAAGCCATGACTGAAATGTGCAGCAGAGATCATCTGACTCCTCAGCCTTCTGCCTTCTTGGCTTGCCCTTCCCTGAACCATCTCTCTTACCCTCCTATGGACACTGTCCCTTTGTTATTACCTGCAATAGCCACAAGCCCTGTGGGTTTTATGCTCTTGGCCAGGCTTCAAGTTCCAACACTTCCCTTGCTTCTCACCCTCTACACACTAATCAGGGGTTCCCTAGTGGGGTCTGGGATGTAGATGCCTGTTTAACTTCTGTCCTCAGCATTTCAAAACCATTAGTCAGGGCCTGGACTGTGGCCATCAGAATACGAGTACTGTAAGGTAAACAGTAACTCCCATATTTTCCTCACCCCCTGCATCTGGAAGACAAATAATGAGTCCCAAAGTGTATTGTTTATTCTCATCCCATATTAATTTTAGTTATAATGGTCAGCTAATAGCCATTTCCTGGATATTAGGTGGAGCACAACAAGGTACCAGAAAGCAAGGAGATGGATACCCCGAGATGGGAGGATGGCTGACTTGCACCTTCTCACATTTCACCATATTCTGAACTTTATCTCCAATTAGCAATCCTAGTCATTGTCAGTCTAATGAGTTACCTGTGACAGTCTGTACTACCTGCAAAACAAATGCTCGATCCAGACCAACCTGTGGTCAGAGCAAGCTTCTCTGAGTTAAACCCCATGAAATCCCCAGGTGATCATGCCTCTAGCTGCATTGCTATAAATAACATCCACGCTGTGAAGTAGCCCAACTGTTAAAGTCATCTGCAAGCATCGTGCCTTCAGCTCCTCACTGTTAATTCGTTCAGGCTCCCCTCTTCTTCATTTTAGGTAATGTCAGGTTGCTTCTCCCTTGGGTGAGATAATACTTTGCTTACTAATTCCCAGCTTGTGGGAAGGACAGAAGACAATGGGAGCTTTTAGAAGACAGAGACAGAGAAAACTTGAAGACAATCTGCAGTTCTCCTGTCAGTCTCAGGCTTGAGACAATTGGGGTCTATTGGTTTGCTTAAATTTTCTTTTGGCAACAGCCCTTTCCTAAAATGTTCTTCATATTTCTCTGATCATTTACCATATCACTTCACTTCTACATGTGCAAGTCACAATGTTTTTCTTCATTTTCACTTGTCCCTTTGATTACCAGTATTAACTGTTCAGCTTTTTAAATGTGCTCACATTTGTACTATATAAATTGCATAAAACATACTATATTTTAATAAACTATGTTAAAATATAGACTATTCAAATTACGTAATTCTTAATAAATATCCAAAACAAAGTTTTATGGTCTCTTGTACTCACATCTGTTCACCTAACAGACTCACCCACTGTCTTTATCATAGTAATAAACCCTAGTCCTCAACAAGTGCCAGTGAGACTTACGTGCATGCAAATTAATTGGTTTTCATCAATATAATACCTAATCAAGTCCTGCTACACATTAATGGTGGTCTTCATCACAAAAAAAAAAAAAAAAAAAAAATCAGTGAACATGTGAAAATGGAAACAGATGTTTTCCTAACTACCATAATCAAGAAGACCAATTTACAGAGTAGAAATAATTATTTGTGTGATCAACAATGATGTAACAGATCGTGTATCTTCTGCTGTATGTTATAAACAAATGCCTCATTTTTTGCCTTAGGTTAAAGGATAAGACTCGTACCCAAATGGGTTGGGGAAAGAGCGGTGAAGGAATTGTACAAAAGCATTCTTTTTTTTAGTTTTATGCTTAGGTTGTTTACAATACTGCAGTCTTTGCCATTTACTGGTAAAGGAAAAAAAAGAAAGAAAAACGTTATAAAGGATGAAATGGTATTTTTGACACAATCTATTGCTATTAAAAGGGTTATAAATCGTAAAAGCCCTGGATCTTGATTTGTGCCCATACAACATGCAAAAAATTGGCTTTGAATGCAATGGAAATCAATCTTTTCTTGGAATAATATTTCTTTATATTCTATGTGTTCATTTGAATCATGATTTGATACTTGAGGGTATCAAATTTTTATGGAAAAATCAAAGAAACAAAAATTAATAGCAGCAGATAACTGTAACTATAGCTAATATTTCAACAAGAGGGAAGATAAAGATTTATGCCTCAAGACTCTACAGTCTAAACTACGGTCACCTCTCACTCACTAGATAAAACATGCAATCTCTTCCTGTTCCCAAAGAAGTAGGAACATAAGACCACAGACAAAAACAGTTTCACTGGGAAAGGTTTGCACAGAAAAAAGTTGTTCCAAAGAGAGGGTGGAATGACACAAAGAGAGATCCTCGGTGCTTGACAAATGGAAAGTGGGATGGTGTAGTAAAGATGTTAAGCTATGGCAGAGAGAAAATAATAAAATCAGAAAGAAGTTACTGGCAGTCATCAGGGAGGAGTGAGTAAGTGCTCTCTCTGGGGATGTGCACCCCAAGCCCCTAGAAGTTAACAGGAGATTAAATCCATCTTTGTGTAACTGAAGTATAGACTGAAGTCAAATAATTTTGCCCTTGGCTTCAGCGCTGTCAGGATTTCCACTTACTTCAATGCATCATAAGCATAAGAATACGTTTAGCCTTGGTGCTAAACTGCTGAGTCCACACGAGGAAATGTCATCCAGAATCAAACCTGATACTAAGCTACACTGATTTATGACATGTGTAGATCCACAGGTTTCAGAAACAAACCTTCAGCTCAGAAATAGCGAGGAATGTGTAATTCCTGTAAAGCATCTAAATCAAGCACTTACACGAGGAAGCCGGGCTCCTGACAGCACTGGGGGGAGGCTAAGTCCTTAATTGAGGTGGTCTGAATCATCACCTGGCAGATCCCCTCCACTCTGCAGGAAGCACCAGCATTGAGGCTTGGCAGCCCCTCTGCCATGTCCTTGGAATGCCCTTTGTCCAGATACGGACGTAGCAGAGCATTGCACAGATCCTCAGGTTTTACTGAATGCTTTACTTTTCCTCTGAAGATTACTTTCTCACTCTCACACCATAAAGTTTAAACATATTAATGAAGAAACCTCCATAAGTTAATATGAACAGAATTGCAGTCAGCTCTCAATTATACAGTTCGAGTGTTACATAGATTGTGCACGGAGCACAGAGCAGCTCTGGCACGAGCGTTTCACTGGATTTGCTTCCCTAAGGAGCAGATTCACTCTCTCTCTCTACTCCCCACAAACGGATGTAGTAATGAAATAAACTATCCCAGGCCAGAAAATGCAGATGTGCTGCTCTGCGTGCTATTGACACCCAGCGCCGCGTCCAGTGAGAATGAAGCCAGAAATGTCCACCACACCCAAGCCATCTCTGAAGAATCAGACACGTATGCCCTTCCTCCACCAGATAAAAAAAACTAAGAATCACAGGTTTTATTAACTGCTTCCCCTTTTTTTTTTTCTTTCTTCTCTGAACGAAGACCCCACTGAACATTGTTTCTAACAAAAAACTTCTTCTCAGAGATACTTTACATTTTTTCCAAGAAACACACTTGGGCTACTGCATGGTCCATCTTCTGTTTTGCACACTGCTCATCTTAGAGTAAAGCAAAAAACAATAACAATTGTGGGGAAAAGAATGTTAGGACAATAATAGGGGAAGAAGTGATTTTCAAAGAGTAAAAGAAACAATTTCTCAAAGTACAAGTCTTGCTGCTCCTCTTTGCTCCCTCTCCCTCCCTACCTGCTTCTATCTCATGCACAAATACTGTACTTTGGATAAGTTACAAAGTTTTGCACAGAATAAAGAGCAGTTATTCTTACTGACAGTACTATATGAAGCCAGTAACTAGGAGTAACTGGGGCCATGTCTTATGGGAAAAAGGTCAGCAGAATTCCAAGGTATTTTTTCTGTCAGCACTAAGCAATCTGTAGGGAGTCAAAATTTATCATTATACTGGACTCATGCTTGAACCTATCAACTTTTTCTTCCAGGAACTTTGGTCCATATATAAATATAGACTAAATATATTCTTACATGCTGAAATGCTTGGCTTTTGTTTTTGCCACAGGCATTCAAATATAGTTATAAAACAATGAACATGAGGAAGTATATATGGACAAATCAGAAAGAGTACATAAGACATAAATCTATGGTCTAAGGAAAGAATTTTCTTTTTTAACCATGTGTAACAGATTATGAACCTGATTTTACTGAGAAATTGTATTTACACGTTTGACATTTGCATGCAGTATTATAAAATTAACCTAAGTTTCTTTATAAAATAAATATAATCTTTTAACCGTATGATTCAATGAAAACAGATTTTATGGAGACAGATGGGATAAAAAATAATCAAAATTCAGTGTATAATTGCACGTGGTCAAAAGCCTACAAATTACATACAAGGCTTCACTGCTAATAAAATAATGTTACAATAATGCTAGCCTGTGCTCCCCTCCCCACAGAGGAGCAGCAGAAAAGACAAATCCGAACTTTCACCAAAACACCCAGAACACCACCTCAACAACCCTGTGCTGGGCTAGAGTTAATTTTCTTCACAGTGACTGGTATGGGGCTGCGTTTTGGATTTGTGCTGAACACAGCACAACATAAAGATGTTTTTGTCATTGCTGAGCAGGGCTTACTCAGAGCCAAGGCCTTTTTGTACTGCCACGCTGGCAAGGGGACTGGGGGTGCATGGGAGGCTGGGAGGAGATACAGCCAGGACACATGACCCAGACTGACCAAAGGGATATTTCAGACCACGGGACATCATGCTCAGAATATTACATGGGCGGAAGAAATAGAAAGGGAGGGGCCTTTGGAATGATGGCGTTTGTCTTCCCAAGTAATCGCTGCAAGGGATGGGGCCCTGCTCTCCTGGAGGTGGCTGAACACCTGCCTGCCCATGGGAAGCACTGAATTAATTCCTTATTTTGCTTTGCTTGTGTGTGTGGCTTTTGATTTCCCTATGAAACTGTCTTTATCTCAGCCCACAAGTTTATGACCTTTTACCCTTCCAATTCTCTCCTGATCCCACTGGTGGGGGGTGAGTGAGCGGCTGTGTGGGGCTTGGCTGCTGGCTGGGGTTAAACCACAACAAACCCATACATTCCCATGGCATAAGGTAACCAGCTCCCCTGTGTACAACTTCCCCTCAAATTTACTCCCTAATTCCATTTTCCCCCAAAATGATAAAACTTCAGCCCAGAGAAGAGGAGACTGAGGGGAGACCTAATTTTGGTTTTTAATGTCCTCACAAGGGGAGACAGGCATTGATATCCTCACTATTGTGACCAGTGATAGAACATGAGGGAATGGCCTGAAGCTGAGTCAAGGGAGGTTTAGTTTGGATATCTGGAAAAGTTCTTCACCCAGAGGGTGGATGGGCACTGGAAGAGGCTCCCCAGGGAAGAGGTCACAGCACTGAGCCTGTCTGAGTTCAAGAAGTTTGGACAATGCTCTCAAGCACAAGGTGTGACTCCTGGGGTGTCCTGTGCAGGGCCAGGAGTTGGACTTGATGATCTTCATGGGTGACTTCCAGCTCAGCATATTCTGTGTTTCTATGACTGAGTGAAAACATGGAAACTCACAGATAGCTAATACATCCTCTTCCATTTTAAAACCAAGTCAATAGCCACAAACTTTCTCAAGTTCTCAAACACTCGTTCTAAGCCACGGGCCAGTCATGTACTTTTAGTTCGGCATCAGTCCAGAAAAGCACTTAGGCTTGCACTTAACTTTAAGCACATGAGCAGTCCCGTGGATTTCAGTGGGACTTCTCAGAGGTTTGATGTTAAGCAAGGGCAAAAGTGACTTACCTGGACCAGTGCCATAACCTGGAAAGCCCATATTGCTGAGACAATAATTTCATGCATGAAGAGCTTCTCCCATTTTATGGGAATGGATACTTAAAGATAATGCTAATAATCACAAGAACCTCTTCTATTTCAGGTACAGGAGGGAATGGAAGATTTTGTTGGACAGAAGAGAAAACAAGCATCTATCCAAACTGGTACAACGACCACTACCAGGTGTTGTGTCTGTGTTTCCTAGGACAACGAAAATAATATTATTGTGTTTCCACAGCAACACAAATGTATATGCCATGATGCAAAATACATTCACAGTATGCAAAGGAAAAAAATGTCTTATATATAGTAACATAACAGATGAAAGATCCCTATCCAGCTCAAGTACAGTTTTTCCTCCCAGTAACCTGCATAAAATAAAATTAATCTAGAATTTACATTTTTCTGTTCCTGTGCTGTGCACTGACACAGATCTACTTCGCATCCACGAAGCAACCCACATTTTTTTTCAGTTTTGAGCCCACTAGGTGCTTTACAATTTATAGTTAATCGTGGGCATCAGCCAGAAACTGCCTTCTTCCTCTGTTTCCAGGTGTAGATTGGAAATGCTTTTCTGACCCATTCATTATATTTTATTTGATAAATGTGGAACACTATAGAATGGACAAATAAATAGCACTATGGGCAAAAAATGAAGCTTAAAACTGTAGGCATGGTGATGATTGCCTGGGTCTTGGCTGCCAGACTCAGCCCCAGAGAATTCAGTACTGCTCAGGTACAGACCAGCACTGTGATTCACACACAAGAAACCAGCAAGGTGCAAGGAGTGCAGCACCCACCAGGTATGCCACGCTTCCTCCCTACACCAGAATCAACCCCCCGTGGGGGGCAATAGACTCCAGGTTGGAGTTGTTGGTCTCATTAGCACAACCTTGCAGGGAAGATTTACCTGCACAAAGGCTATGCAATGCATATGCAGTAACTCCTAAACACATCAGGTACACAGAGGTTGCTGTTCATATCCCATGTGCCACAGGCACCAACATTTCAGGATGACTCTGACAGACGTACAAAATCATTATCCATCACCTATGAAAAACCACAACCAGAACTGTCACTCAATCCTTAGCAGAAGGTGCCAGTAAATGAAAGGTATGGAGATGGAAGAAGTGATTTTCTCTACAAAACGATCTTTCTGATGGTGCACCATGACTCACTGTTACCCTAAAATCTGTGAAGAAAAAGAGAAATTGTTTTCAGTACTACCCACTGATGAACCTGTGCACCCCTAGGATTTTATCAAGTGTGAATGGCATATAACAGAACCGAATTTATTTCTGCTTTCAAAAAGTCATAGCCAGCATCTTCTAGAGTCAATTCCTCATAGCTCTGTTCCTGATTTTACTACGAAATGTCAGCCTCAGGTTACAGCAAAACTGAAACAGAACTGTGGGACAACGTAAAAAAGGTTGGCTGGCTGAACTATTTGTGATATATAATTATTTCATTTTTGATGAGAAAAGAGTGATCAGGGTCACAGATACAAGTACTTACAAGTGCAAACTATTATCCTAAGCACTCGAGGATTTAGCTAGGGAAAAATACATTTACTGGAATGAACACTGACAAGTAAAATATTTAATCCCTAAAGTTTTATTTCCCCCTAACATAAAATAATATTACTTTGAATGGTCCATAAATAACATTAATGGAGAGATTTTGAATGGTAAATCTCTAATGATATACGAGAGAGGACTTAAATAGGTTTAACTGGGCTCTTTCTCAAACTTGGCAACTGTGTTACAAATGGTTTTAGTTTTTTTAAGCAGCATTATAATCTGTTATCTGTTTGGATCAAATCCTAAAAAAGCTTTTTGTTCCAAATTTGCAAACACCACCAATGCAGAAGCAACTAGAGGAAAAGCATTTTAAGTGCCCTACCAAGTTCAGGGAAAACATCACTTTAGTTCTCTATGGTGTGATGGGAGCTCTCTACAGATGCCAATGAGTGGTTGTGCAAAGTCTCAGTTGTGCTTCAACATAGTGTATGTAAAGGGAGGCTTTGTAGCAAAGTTCTGTAGCAACAGAGCTGCTACCTGAGCCCCCAGCCAGAGCTCAATTGGGTTAAATGCTGCTTTTTAAAAATAAGTGTTCCAAGACACCGTTACTCGAAAATAGTGTGAGATAGTTATTGGTTATTGATCTCATTTTTTTAAGTTAAATAAGAGAAGCAGAGAGATGGAGAAGAGTTTGTCCAAATTAGCATAGGAATGCTTTCCTTCCCTCCCTCTGAGGCCCTTGTAGTCCTCAACTCTGTGCCTCAAGCAAAACTAGTAACACCGGGACATAAACCACAGGTCAAAATTTAAGGTCATGTGAATTGACAATATTCCCCCCACATGATAATTTTAAGCAAAATAAAAATTCCATCAATGGTGAGTCATCAACAGAGGTTCAGTCTAAGATCAGAAACAGGACTAAAACTGTAGCTGGAGTAGGAAACAGCCCAAAGCACTGTCTTAGGAAGTGTGCAATGAATTTATGTGAAAAAGACTTCAGCCGCACATGGCCACAGAAAAATTGTGCATTAGTCTGTAACCCTCTCTGGTTCACATGCTGAACAATTTTGAATGCAATAAAATAAGAGTTAAATTTACTGAACTGATGATATATGAATGCCACAGCCTACCCCTCTGAAAATATAAAACTGTATCTAAGGCAATTTAAACAACTCTGAAAAAGCTTGTTGCATATAAATAACAAATCTAAATCCCTCTAACTAGCAACCATTTAAGTATATACAAGAAGAGAATTGCTCAAGAGTAAATTATAAAGGAAAATTTATTTTTTATTTGTATTTTGTTTTGTTATGTGTCACAAAAAATATTAAAATTATTTTGTTTTGTATATAGCATGCATTATCTTGGTTAAAATGCCATATAGCTGATTTTACTAAGCCAACACTAAGATACCTTAATTTCAGCATTAGTAAGAAGCACTATTAAAAAATTCAATGCGATTTCTACTCTGCTGTAAAATTTCTGATCTACCTAAAGGTTACACTTTACAATGTTTCTACACTGTGAATACAAATTATGAAAAAATATCCACATGCAGAAATTCCTTCTCTCCCCCTTCCTATAATTTACACTTTCAGGGTAACTTTCTTTATCTTTATCAGCTTTTGTACCTAAATATTTTTTTCCAAAAGGCTTCATCATTATGACTCCCCAAATTGTGCATTAATCGCCTCCAGATCACATTTTCAGTGAGATATGGAAATAAAAGGATTTTTGACTACTTAAAATTACAGTCAATTGAAGTATGTGGTTTTAGTGCAAATAAGCATGAGTATTACATTAAGCAAAAATTATGCCTTTCAAAATTCAAGGAAAGAGGTACATCTTTAGAATTTAAATTTGCACAATCAGGAATTCTATATAAATAAAAACTCCTGGCCAAGGTATTCTGTAACAACAATAATAGTCAGCTCAAATGAGACCAACTTGTACTTTTACTTTCTCTACCTCAGTTAGTAGTATTTATTCCTTTTTTGTTTCTGTGTAATTAATCATCCAGGTAAACTAAACTCTCTCATCAATGAAATCAGCTCTAGAAAAGTCAAAATATTATTCAGTGGAACTTTTTCTCCATTTTTTTTTTTTTCAAAAATTAGGAATTCCTCTGAATAGACTTACCTGGGTACGTAGTCAGCAAGAAAAAAGAGCTCAAAGCCAGTGGCTCAACAGACTTTTTGCAAACAGGCGATCACTGCTGTTTATTTTTTTCACATCATGAAATGAAACTCTCAAGGCTTGTTTTTCTCTAATGGCCACATAGAATAGAGTACCTTCAGCATCATATTTTTTTCCTTATATTTAAGTGCAGTATGGAAGAAAAACAATACTGAGGCTGAATTGCATCTGTTAGTGATCATGTAAGTTCATATTCATATGTTATCTTCACTACACGAGGTTTCATCAGTTGCTGTGCTTCATATAATAAGGACAATAATTACTAAGAGAGTTTTAATACCCCGTCCAAAATCAAAAAGCCCTTTCAAAAGCCAAGTCAGATGTATTGGAAATAATGTGTGCTACAAATCTTTCATCAAAAAAACTTTTACATTAAGTTTTCTTACAACTTCTCGATCTACTTTTCACTCTTGTATTTTCTGTGCTTTCGCCAAAATTCCTCCATTGATCTTGCAGCATGTAATGATTGCTCTGCTTTTGGATAAGGAAAAAAAATCCGTATTTTTAGAAAATTTAGGTGTCTAAACCAAAGTGCAGGTGCATGTCCAATCACTCAAGTTAAAAACATATCTGCAAAGCCACTCAAGTGAAAGAGAGGGAGTTATGTATGGTAACATTGAATGGAGTATTTGAGAAGGAATTAAAGAGAATGAGACCGCATCTTTTAGGCAGGGTGTGAAGAGTGCAGACAGGAAAAGACAGAAGGCAGCACACTATGTGAAATGAAAGACTTGTAGAGCTACAGAAAAAAAAGTCACCTGCCATATTTCTCCTTCAACTGAGGAAACTCTGCATCCTGTATTTGTTTAAGGTCATCAGTTTTGCTTTAAAGGTCAATCTATTAAACAAATATTCTCTCCTACTTAGAAGAACTTGTATTTTTTACTAACTCAAAAGCAATGATTTTCTAAAATTCATGTGCCCTAATATACATGCTCGTGTTCTGACATTTTCATCTTCTGTCCCTTTGGTGGAAAATATGGATACTTTGTTCAGCTGTTCGAGGCAGTGACCTTAAAGCTAAGTACAATATGCTTATTTTTGTTACCATTTCAGTTGAGATATTTAAGCAGAAAGAAGCTATGAAAAAATAGCTATACCCAAATGCTACCATTCAAGCCTTTTTGAACCACACTAAGTTATTATCCCATAAGTCCCCTGAATTGTTTGCAAGACTCCTTGAAATAATAATTGATATGATTGAAGCAGTACCAAGCCCTTTACTAGAACAATTAGTGTCTTGGAGATAACTCTGAAAAAAATCCAAACAAAAACCAAAAACCAAACCAAACCTATTGTTTCATGTGTAATTTTTAATCAAATTTGTAAGACATTGCCATAATCCAGCTCTTAAGACCTCTCTTTATTGAAAGCTGCAATGAAGCAACTTTTCATGGAATAAAGAAAATTGTTCTGCCAGAGGAAAAATATAAAAATATAGCTTTCATTTTTATCCAGTTCAAAGTCACTGCTCAGTGTTTGCTGAAGGTTCGATTTTGCAACACCTTGAGCCTGATTCAGTTGGTGCCAAATTCCATGGAGCTGTACCTCTTCCTTCAGTTAACTATTGGATCATATCCCATCACAAGACAAACTATTCCCTGTGATTAACACTTGGGAAACACAGCACTCTCAGTGCCACAAAACATTTTTAGAAAGGATTGAAATGCTTTCAAGATGTAAGAAGTAAAATTAAAAAATGAAGTTTCAAAGAGGACAAAGTTACTTTTAATCAAATACATCATACAGATAAAACCTTTTTTTTTATGTATTTGTTTTGATTAATCAGAAATACTGATCTGTTATTCCAGAAGATTAAAGTTTCCTTACATCTAACTATGGCAATAAATCATCTGTATTTTTAACACATTTAAAAGTGTTGAGTTCCCTGTGCCTCGGTCACAGAAGTTCAGAATTTTCCTACATTTAAATTAAGATCTTTGTTGTTTCCAGATTCTTCAGGAATCTTTTCTCATCGGTCAGATTAAGATGTTTCTAGTTTGCCAGAATCATCATCTTTTTCTGTTTGTTTGTTTGAATGAGGACTCCTGTAGGAATTCTGTGAAATGTCAGCATAAAAAATACCTTTATTTCTGTCCTTTGACTGGACCAGGGCAGCTTGAAAATTCCTGAATTTAACCACAACTAGAACTTCTCATCCTGCAGGGATTCCGGCAGTTCCTGTATTCCTGCTTTCGCTTCATTTTTAAGCTGTTACAGATACCTTTTTATGAACTGATATATCTTCACAACTACTTTACAGGCATCTTGGGCTTCAGAATATTTTGTGGATCGTATCTTCATCTTTCACTCAAGCTCAGAAGTTTATCACATCTTGCATATCTCTTTGTTTAGTTTCCCAAATATATTTTTGGACTATTTAACAGGAAAAAAACACAAACACCACACCTCACAATGGCCAGAGTGTGACCTAATTCACACCATATAGATCATTGATAATGATACCAAAAACCCCCATATAAATTCAATTAGATAAAAATGGACTCTCTTCATATACTTTGATATAGTTACTCTATTTGTTTTTCTAAGGCTTGACTGTTAGCTGATGGTTCAAATCATACTTTGCTGCTGCCTTGTCTTTCAAGAAACCCTCCTTTACTTGCTTCCCCCCCCCCCCGCCCATTTTCATTCCTCTGTCAGCCTATGAAGAACACTATAATTAAACACTATAATTATTGATACCTTCTGAGTGTGCTGATGAAGCAAAGCCTGGAGCTCACACTGTATGGGAGAAGCAGGGCTGATAAGCCCAAATTGAGGAGCTACATTCAATGGAGGTGGTCTGCTCGACCTGCTGGTTTTTGATATTGGTCAAAATATCAAATATTACAGCATAAGTGATGTACTTTACTTCGAAGAAGAACTTTTTTTTCTCATGGCTCAGAACCAAAGACTTCACATCTCATCTGAAACAGTGATAAAAAAAGGGAAAAGAAAGAAGAAAGGAAAAAAGTAAAGAGGAAAAATGTGGAAGCCAGGAAAAGAAAGAAGGAAAGAGGAAATCAAAAAGAATTGAGAAAAGGAAAAAAAAAACCAAAAGAAAAATGGAAAGAAAGGAAAAAAGGGAAACAAAAGAAAACAAAGTTGGGGGGTGGGGGGAAGAAAAGAGGAGAGGTTTACAGCATGCAGATCTGTTTCCTAGTCTGAAGCAGTTCTGGGTTTGGACTGAGTCACAGATGCTCCAGGAGTATTTCTCTCCCTGTTTAATCACCATACCTCAGATAACCACTTGCATTCAAGGGAATGAATTTCCCTTTGCAAAGCTATAAGAATCTTTCAAATTACACCAACAGGATCCTGGTCAGTACCTTTATGAGGATAACTACGAGAATTGCTAAAAACATCCTAAATTCTATCTCTAAATGAAAATACTCTAAATTAAGGAACATTTGCTGCCTTGCAAAAGACTTGCTCAAACTTGTGTAAATCAGCACAGTCCTTGGCTCACACAATTTTAATAAGACCCATGTGTACTAAACCAGATTATATGACACATGTTAAGGTTCATGTTTGATATAAAATTAAGTATATGGATGATTTATGGAAAAGAGTTCACCTCCCTTTCCCCCACGTGAGGTTTAAAGACTAATCTTCAACCAGATCTTCCAACACTTTTTGCATTTAGGCCTTTCCCACTTGAAACCTTGAATGTTGTTTTTATTATCACAAGAGACCGATACCCAGCCTAGCATCTGTTATTATTCCCGTACCTTCTCTCCCTGGGAGAATGCTTGAACCTAGCATATATCACTGTGATTACTGGATGCTGCTAAATTCCTAGAAAAAGAGCAGCATTGCTTTCCTTGTAGAAGGATTTGATTGCACTATTACTCTATGCACTAATGTGCTGCTTGGCTATAAAGGGAATTGCTGAGTAGTTTCTTTAAAAAAAATCCAACATACCAATAAAACAAGTTCTATAAAATAAATGAACACCCACCATTAGCTCTTACCCACAAGGATCAGCATGACAGATGTATTGATAATGACAGACATTTGGCTGGAATAACTTTGGGAGGCAAAAACGTGAGATAACACCTCTCTCTCTCCAGCAAGATGCTGTCCTTTAGCATCTGCTATCAAAAGCAGACAGGTGATGCTGTAGGTCATTCACCCCCTCTTGTCATTTCCACTGGCAGAGAAGCTTCACAGGTCACCAGGGATATTAAAAAAAATTATCTCCTCACACTGAAACACAAATCCACTGCTTCAGCAGATAACCCTTGAGCTGTCAGTTCTACTCTTTCCAGGCAATCAGTGCCATGCTTTGAAGTGCACTTAGTCATTGTGACCCTAAAAACTCATTTCCATTTGTTCTTTTTTTTGGTTGCAGCTGTAATCTAATTCCTGGTGCCTATATTTGGGGCTTCCTACTCACAGCCCTGGCCCCTTTCCCACCCACATACTTCTTATTTTTGCAATGTTTGCCCCAGTGCTTCTTTTTGAAAAAAGAAACATCTCTGTAGGTATTTAGTCAATGCTGCAATGAAATCTGATTTTGTTTTTATAACATATGCATATTTTTTTCCTACTGTTTACCATTTTTCTTCAGAAAGGAAACTAACCTGGTGAGGACCCTGATGCAAAAATTTCCTTCTTTAGAACATGGTGTAAGTAGGTACAGCCAGGTATGTTGCAAACTCCGATAGGCAATGACCCTATTCAGGGAAAAAAGTTTCAAAACTGTTAATACTTCTCAATATAAATACAGATGTGTTCATATATATAGATGATCTTGTGTGATTAATTTGAATCAATGCATAGACCTGGAATTAATTAACTGTGTGTTCCTTTTAACAGACCCTGTCCTCAGCAACGGATGGCAATCTCTAGTTCTACTTATAGTCTGAGTTATTACAGGCCAAAAAAGATGTTCCTGTCAGATTTACTGCCTGGATAGCCAGGCTGCACTGAAACCTTGGTATTTACACAGGATTTCAGTATATGCATATCATATCCCTCTTTTATAGATGACTCTTCCAAAATAATCTGACAGGGGTTAAGTTCCTTGCATGCTGAGACCACTTGCTGTCCTGTAGGCAAGTATACTTTTATTACTTTCCCTCTACTGTGTACATAGGATTTCTCTTGTCTTCTGCAAAGATTATATATTTGTAGGGTCACAGATTATCTTTTTGTGCTGCATTTTGCTGTACTTCACCAATGGGAATACACTGAATAACAAGGGTGAATAGACTAACCAAATTATTAATAAATAGAAAATTCAAATTACTTGACAAAAAACACATAAAAAACCTAGTGAAAATGCTGTGACAGCAAAAGACTTTTGTCTGTGTATATGTACATAAACTGCTTCTTTCCTCCGTGCACCTCAGAGATTTCTGTCCTCTGTTCAGTGTCTTTAAATTAATTGGTCAGAGACTGATTATTTAGAAATTGTTTACTCTGTAAGATATCAGTAGTGTTTCAACCTATGGGAATACTTAAGTGGAATCCTGAACCTTTAGGTTTATCTACTCTACAATGTCTATAAATTTGTTGGCTTAAGAAAAGTTAGGAACAGCCCAAGAATATTTTAGGAACATTTATTATGTGAGTTTTGCTCACGTATCTCCATTAAAAGCAGATGAACATTTAAATATCTTTTCTGGTCCTGACTTTCATTTGACAGCCAAAGCCATTTTAGAGCAATGCTCTGTTAGTGATCGAAATTTCATTCTATATGTTTTACTGATAAGACCTTAAACAGAAGATGACAGTGCATATAACAGGCAATATATCCAAGGAATTACAGATGACATTTTATCTGTTCACAGAATGCTGTGCACATTCCTTTAAGCTATCTTTGAGAATCTAGTCGTCATCATCTAAGTATTTTTCAAAATCTTGTTTTAATGAAACACATTTAGAAGCTTGTTTTAATGAAACACATTTTACCTTCTCATACACTGAAATGAAGTCAGGGTTCGCCGTACTGCATGCTCCCCTTTAAGGAATCAAAGGCACAAGACAGTTTCATCACAAAACCAGTAGAACCACCTGCAGTTCCAGTTGTCTGTCTCATCCCTCTTTCATTTCCTCTGCCTGACAGCAGGCCACTTGATATGCCCCCAGATGAAAAATAAACTGTTTTCATCCTTAGAGATCAAGACTTTATTTTGCCCTCACTCCTATGAACTGGACTTTCAAAGCCCAGTCAGCTAGCCAAAGTTTGCCTTTTGCCCTGATTCGCTTCTAGCAAATGAGATAGCTATAGGAGTTTAAAAATTTTAAAGCATATTCATAGCTATGATGAAGCCATCTATCTCCTTCTGTCACGCTTTAGGAATGGCATTCCCCAGCTTAGTGTTCCCATTGAAACACTCCAAAGCACGCGCTGCTCACTCACTCCCTCCTGCAGTGGGCTGGAGAGGAGAATTGGAGGCACAAAAGGTAAAGATGACAGGTTGAGAAAAGAGCAATTTACTGGAAACAGTGATGAAATAAGAAAGCGATCAGTAACAGCAGCAGTGTTAATAACAAAGTGTACAAGAGAGGGGAATGACGCACACGCGATTTTGCTCACCGCACGGAGCCCTACAACACCCGATTGCTCGCTTCCCACTGAGCGACTGGAAGGGCCCCCTTTCCCCCTCCCCAGAAAACGACACGAGGGGATATAGAATAACCTCCATGTCCTAACCGTGCCCCCTACTGGCTACTGAAAAAATTAACCCTGTTCTGGCCAGAACCAGGACACCTGAACCTGTCAGCCATAGAAGAGCTGCTGACCGCATCCCCTCCATGAAAGGTGTGATGGGGAGGAAGGCGTCTGTCCTTGTCATTTGGGGACCTCACACTTACGCTCTCAACCCGCACACAAATGCAAGGAAGAAAGCATGACAGCAGGCTCTAACTCTGCAAACGCTTTAGCACTTGTCTAACTAAGCAAAGGCAACTCAAGTTTTTGCAGGGCCTAGCGGGTTACAGTAAAAATGTGATCACAGTCTACCTACAAGCAGTGTGCAGAGGACCAAGCCTACCACAGTGTGAACAATATGCAGCCACTTAATTTCTCCCAGCTGATACCCAAAATACAGATAAGACTTGGAGGACACATTGTCTCTCCCTTTGTAGAGCCTGATTAATCTGAAATGAAGTAACAATAACATATTTGAAACTTTGTTGTTCCAGTAAAACTCCTTCCTGTTCAATTTGCAATTTATTACACTTGAAGATAAGAAAATTCCAAACAAAAGTAGCAAGAGGATTTAAAAGGTAAAAATAATGAAAATATTTCCAAAAAAGCCCAGTGTCAGACATAAATTTTTGTAAACACTCTTCTAAAAAGATTTTTACAAGCACTTTGTAAAATCCCCACTTCCATGACTTCTATACTAGAATTTCTACAATTAATAGATCTATTAAAAGACAAAACTTAATTTAAAAAATTAAAATTAAAAGAGATACAAGAATGACAAATAAGAATGTTACAGAATGCAGTAAGATACATTTTACATTGCTCAGACAAGACTTGAAAGAAGAGTACACAACAGCATAATCAATTTAATTGGAAACAAGGTCAGACACACATGCAGAATTTTACAGATCCCACCCTCTGCAGAAATTTCCCAGAAAATTATTTCCTTCCGAAGCAGAAAAACAGTCTTTGGTAAACTGTATACAGCATGTGTCAGTTTGGTACAGTTCTCTGGTATAATCTTTGTCTCCAGTCTCTAAATATAAAAGATGGATAGATCTAATTTATAAAGGTCACTCTATTCATTATACCCACACTTTAAAAGATGGAGCTATTAATTTTTACAGCAAGAATATTATGGTTCCATCCAACCTTCATTATAAAGTCTTCAGTTTCCCTTATTGCAGGTCCAGAAGACCTAATCAAACTCCAGGGAAGAAAGTTATCAAATGATTCCTGCAAAGAATTAAAAAAAAAAACCCCAAACATCCAAAAGCTCACTGCTGAACACACCAAATGAACTAAATAATGGGAAACACATTTACAATGTCCTTTAATGGTAAGCCTATCCAATTTGTGATTTAAGAGGTCAAACTATTGGTTATTTTTGCATTCCTGGTAATTTAAGAAGAAACAGGCTGGGAAATGTGTACTCGCAGGCCTTGTAAAACTGCCGTCCTTATTTTGAATAATAGACATCCATTGTAAAAAGCTTACTGCTGGAAAAGCCCCCCTCCATGTTTCCGCACTTTGACTGGAGAGCCCGCTGCCCATGAGGCTCACAAGGAAGATTGAGTGTTTAAAGAGACAAAAGAAATGGGCCACAAAAAGTCCTGCCACCCATGTGTCCGGAAAATATGAATTGCTCCAAGAGTTGGGACAACAAGAACTGCTGACACCAGATGGTAACGCTCCCTGCAAGAGCAGTGCACCACCATCTCGTGCTGGGAGTGAGGGTTTTTCTCAAGGGCCTGAGGCTAAGCCTAATAATTGGGCAAGCAAGAGGAAGGAAAGGATGAGATGGAAAGACATCTACAGCTCTCAGCTGGGGCAGTCCCAAAGACTTCCACCCTCATTGCACCAGCACAGCCCACCCACAGAAACCATCAGCCTGGGTTTACCTGGGCTTATGATTATTTTATAAGAATTGAGGGCTGTTACATTGATGTCAGAGGACTACTCCCTTCTATGTGAAGATAAAAAAGCAAATTGAAGAAAATTACAACACATCTGTAAAATAAATTAAAATTTTGAAGTGTATGAAAATTTTAAAGTGTATGAAAGAAAATATTTCTTTCCCTACTCAAGGTGGACTACAAAAATAACTCAGACAAAAGACAAGCCTACATGCTACATTCTAAAAAGGTAGTTTAGGTAGACTGAAAAAGTCTTGCACAAATCACTGAGCAGTTCTTAAGGAATGGAAGTTGATGGGGGAAATCAAGGAGCAATTAGTAGATTTTACTTACCTTTCCACTCTCAGCTTAGTGCTGATTTTATATATCATTGTCAACAAGCATTTAATAATTTCACAATTTGGTTACACAGCACTTCTGCTCAATGATTAGTGCTAGCTGGAACATTTCTAATTAAATTTCATTCAGTCACAGTCAAATTGGGCTTTGCTCATTTGAGGTTTTATATTCCAGCATGAGTAAAATATAATAGGCTGGTGATTAGGACACTAGCTTGAGGTGTGGAACAGCGAATTTCAGTTTCATTCACTGCCTGTGTCGATCCAGCTCCAGAAGAAATAATCTGCCTGAAGTTAGCCAGAAGCAGCAGCAGAGAATGGAGCTATGTTCACTGTGTATCTACACAGCTATACATTTTGGTCAGTCTTATTCGTCAAAAAATCAAGCCAGGATTCTGTGTCCGTCTTTAAGTCATTTTCAGGCCAAGTATCAGGACCATTTTTCTGAGATTCCAAAGGAAAGGAGACTTAATATATTTTCTTCCACCCAGCACTGACCTGGCTGTGTCAAGCATCAGTGGGAAATAAACTGAGGTTACATCAATTATATCCAATTGCAAGGACAGTGAGCAGGAAGCCGAGAAACCCACTCTTAATCTTCAGCAGTAAGCAGGGCTCAGTGTCAATGTATCAGCTGCTCCAGGACAGGCAGAAAGAGAATATTCCATGCCTGCTCAGTGGAGAGCTGGCCATCATTTTGTGCTCCCTTGTACACCAGATCTTTTCCACTTCCTCTGACCCCACAGAAATTTACAGTCAAAGCCAGAACTTTAGGTATGATAGCCTTCTGCAAGCTGTGTCTGCAGAAATTAAATTAACAGCAATGTATCCTTTGCCTCAAAGGACTGTGCTGAGTCTTCGTTAGTCAAGTTTGTAGAAGGTTAGAGATCACTGGATGGGAGTTCTGCACAAGTGCAAGGCGTTACAACATTACACACTGCAAAACTTTGTAGAGCTACAATTTTTGTGGTAGCCTGGGGATTGTCATGGTCAGAATCAACTATGTCACTCTGCAGTTTTGGTTACTAAGTAAAATAAATAGATTAAGCTATTTGGTTTTAGAAAGGTACATATGTTTTGCTAGGTCATTTTGTTCACCCTTTACTTGCTGTCTCTCTTTCTTCCACTGTCCTCACTCAGGATCAGAGCCTTTCAGGATGGAAGAGACTTTGGGAGGTCATCCACCCAACCCATCCTGACACACAGAGCAGGCCCAGCTCACACTGCATTGCCCACGGCTTCCTCGAACTTGGTCTCGTCCAAGAACAGAAACCACATGGCATCTCTGATCCAATGCTTGGCTGTCATAGTAAAAACTCATTTTTCTGTGTCACATAGAAGCCAGGCCTCTCTCAATTTATGCCCTCTGTCTCTCCTCCTTTTGTCCTGCACCTCCTTAAGGCAGCTGGTGGCATTTCCTCATGGCTTCCCTGTAGGCAGTGGCTGCCATGGGGTCCTCTGGGCTGCCTCTCTTCCAGGCTGAACAAACCCAGGTCCCTTTGCTGCCACTCTCAGGGCTCCTGCCTCACTGCCCCGGCCATCCTGGTGGCCCTCAGCTGAACTTGCTCTAGTCCATTAACACCTTTCTGTCCTGAAGCCCAAACCAGGACACGGTACTCCAGATGTGGTCTAATGAGTACTAAGTAAAGTTTTCTCATCTCAAAAGCAATGTAACATTTCCAGCATCTATGGTCCCTAGATTGAAAGGGAAAATTGCGAAGATTAGCTGCAAAAATTCCCACTGAAACAATTTAAAATACTTCAGCCTTTTAATGAACTTAGCCCTGGAGAACTGTTTCAAACTCAATAGGCTGAATTTCTGAAGATAAATTGTTGGAGTTAACAATTTATATGCACCATGACAGCAATGCCACGAGTGGCAGAACCACTTTGGCAGTGCACTTTTAACCATCTTTGCCAAGGTTACCAGTTAGAATTGCCTCTGCCTCTCCTGATCCTTGAACAGCATTAATCAGTCACCATTTCTCATATCCTGTCTGATTTATGGTTTTCCTCCAGGGCAAAGACTTCAACAACTGAGTTTGGGTTTGGACCTACAATCTGACATATGTTAAACATTACCAAATTTTCAGGTGTTGTGGGGTATAGGAACTGTGCAAATAATTACTTTTTTGGATCCATGAATGAAGTTATTTTTAATAAGACTTTGTTTGATTTCTCAGCATTTTGGACTATTTGCTTTCATTACACTTGTAATCCATTTCTGGCAACTGCACTCACCTTCCTATATATGACAGGAAAGCTATGAATGGCTTGATCATACAGAATGATTTATAAATCTGTTAATTAGTACCATGGATCACTTATTTTGATCCTAAGGCTTAGCTGAGCTGTATATTGGCACAGGGAACAAAGGGAACAAACATATCTGAAAATAGTAGTTATGTTATTTATTTAGCTTTAATATAAGCTGAAATGAAACCCTTGTCTCCTTCCTTGTCTCAATTTTTGGACTAATCAGGATGGGGCACAGTTGAGAATTGGAAGAAAATGCTTGTACCTAACTGTGATTGATTTCAAATGATCTTAGGTACCTTTTAAGGTTCAACCTGAGCCTTCTTTCTCAATACCTCAGAGAATCTTTTTCATTACATAGACCCATTTATAAAAGTAATTTAAAATGGCAAGGATAGAAAGGATTTGCAAAAACATGTTGTCACACTGATACCTCTACACAGCAGCCCCTTTCCCTAGCTGAATTACAAAAGCACATTAAAATTTCCTGCCATTTAAAAATAATCATTAGGAGGAATTAAGACAACATTCCTTCTATCCAGAGACTTTGTCTTCTCCCTGACTTGTCTGGGCTTCAGTACAGCAGTTCATCTTCTCTGCCAGACTGCTGGGGTGTCAGCAGAGAAAGTGTTCGCTAGTTCTGCTTTCATTATTTATGTCCAATATCTTCTCAAAAGATCACCCTCCTCAGGAGCTTGGTTGGCAGCTGAATCAATCATTTTAGTCAGAGCTAAGTGTGTCCTACCTTAATGCATCCTTGAAAACGCTCAGTTTTGAAAATCTTGAATTAAATTTTAGAAGAACTGAATTAATTTTCCCAAGTTTTTTTTTTTTTTTTTTTTTTCTTGAGCAGAGAGGGTGAAAGGCAAAAAATGAGGAAAAGGTTGGCATCTCCAATGCAAAAGTTTAGCAAAGAATCAACCTCTTTTGAAAGGGTCTTCAAAGAGGAGCACTTGGCAATGTTTTGGAGAGCAGCTTATTTCCTCTACCTATGCAAAATGAAGTAGAGACTCAGGAAACTGGCTACTTAGCCTATTTTCATGGTTGGTTGATTGTTTTTCTTCAGATTCTGCATATTTCCTTCTCCTGAATCCTCAATACCTGTAGTATTTGAAGAAATCAATTTTTCTTTGACACGCTAAATTTCATATGTGGGTGATACTGAAATGTAAGTTTAAAAAACCGTTTTCTCCTGTGGTTAGTGTCTTGTGAGCAGAAGCTGGCTGTGGACAGCCTATTTGAAAGGCAGGCACATCTATTTACTTCTCTAACATCACTCTAGGAATGTCAAGAGAAGGATTATTTTGTACCACTCAAAACTACGTAATTTATTTCCTAAATGCTGGGAACTAGTGATGAATTTTGATCATCAAAAAGCAATTTGGCATGCCACATAGTGTGTTCAATTGCTTTATTAGGGACACACCTGGAAAGCACATTTTCCTGTTAAGATTTAACAAAAAAAAAAAAAAAAAAAGTGTGATACATAGGGTAATGTTTTATTTAACAGGAGCTTCATAGGCTGTATAATTTTTAAAATTTCAATTACATTTTCTAGAGCTACATGAAGGGAAAGTGTATTGAGAACTCTTTGTATTATCCTCCAAATAAAACAAATTTATTTAACAGCATTACAAGTTTTTTTTGAAGCTGTGAGTGGTAGCAAAGGGCTACAAACCTTCAAGAACCGGTTATCTAATCTGGCACTTGTACGAAGAGAGATTAGACCATCAAGCCAAAGAATGTGTCAATCACGATACTGGAAATATAGCAAGTTTACTTTTTAATCCACTGCACATGGAACCTCTTTACAGTGTGTTTCATATCACTGCTTCTCATCCCAATTATCAAAAATCTTTTATTTCCCTATTCACTGTAAGCATGAACAATATAAGCACAACTGCAGGTGGTTGCCAAAGAAGTTACTTCATTGTGGATATCAGTTCATAGTCTCAAAATTAATATTTTCTTTGGCTTGCCTTTGGCTTTTTTAAAATTTTTCTTCTCTGAGCATTTAAGACAGAGTAGCACAGAGTCACCTCAAGATAGCATGCAATGCTGGTCTTAAACCACAGTAGAAAAATGAAAACCCTATCAATGATAATTAGGTTTGCCTTGTAAAGCGCTTTCAGGTTTGTTTTTTTGGGGGGGGTTTTGCCCCCTCCTCTCGTCTTCGTCCTGATTCAATTCTTTGAGCTCTTATGGTACAGCTGGGTGTTAGCTTCAGCTATTTTAAGAAGCTAAAGCTAAAGAAAACTCCTTGACTGACAATTGTGAAGTGATTTTAAGGTGAGTAGATTTCATTTGTTTGCTTATATGGTGTGGGAAAATGATAAACATAGTGGGAGTACAACATAACACATTCTTCTGGGTCTCTCTAACTGGAAAGCATCCTGATTTTTTGCTTTCATTTGTGAATTCCATAGTCCATTGGACAGTCACAGTTTTCAGAAATAATTAGCAACATCGACATACTTCTATAATAATTTTGTGGCTTCTGAAAATACATTGATTTTATTATTTCTAAAACACTTGGACCACCAATTTAGGAACTTTGGATGCTCCAGCCGCCTCTTAAACCACCAATGTAGCACTAAAACTAACAAATTCCTTTTCACCCAAAATTTCCTTTAAATAGGTCTAGTCATTGGATACTACTGATATAAATGTCCTCAGAGCAGATGAAACATTGGGTGAAACCACAGCCAGAGCTGGAAAGAAGCAGGTGTAGCTACCCACAGTTTATGTCAGACACCCAAATAATTTGGATAAGGTCTTTTGGTCATACTGCTGCTGTGTGCTGACCCAAAGAAAACATCTCTTCTGGGTCATCACCAGAAATACTGTATTTAGTCATTAACCCTTTGCTTATTAGGTGGCATTTCCTGATAAGGAAGTGTTAATGTCTCTCACATTAACACATACAGTGAGCACCCATGAGTGATGGGCAAGGAGAGGGTTAAAATTAGTTTCTTTCTGCATATGGTTCCTGTCTCAGCTGTGAGATCAGTTATAGGTCCCCGGCCAAAGATAACAGCTAAAATATAACAGATGCCGGTGCTTCCACAGCTGAGGTGAAGTATTTCCTTTCATCCTCACTGATAATGTCCCAATTCTCCATTCACTGCAAACGTCAAGGGCACGAGCAGGTTATTACAACGTGGAATGAATGGACTGTTTAAATTGAGCCCATGCCTGCTCAGGGTGTGAAGTTTCTCCAGTCCCAAGAGATTAAAACCCTGTGGGGAAGGAAGGAATGCAGTCGCAAAGACAATGGCTGGATGTTGAAAGCTGGGTCCCTTCTAACAGGGTACTGCTGGGGAAGAGGGTGTTGGCTGTCATCATCCAGGTTTTCCTGGCAAAGCCATGGGTGCAGGGCTACTGTGCAAATTCTTACTGGGACTGTCACTGGTCAGTCTGGGCCTGTTGCTTCCTCAGCTCAAACCAAAAGTTTTGGAGTAAGCATTTACCTTGCATGGACATAAACAGTGCATGAGGAATTAAACCAGCTTCTCCAAATGCACACTTTCCTGAATATTGTCAACATTTTATACCACTACCTAGCAGTCATTCGCACTGAGCGTTTTGGCAGCCATTTGAATACATCTTAACCTGTAGGGTTGTGGGGTTTTTTGTGTTTTAAACACAACCACAAAATGTTGACGCATCTGAAACCTAGTCTGGACGTAACATTTTCCAATGGGAGTTAATGACTTTAGGGATGTATTAGTCCAGCAGGTAATTAGACTGGCAATCAAGTTGCTCTTCACCAGTATAGCTGAAATAACTTTATAAGATACAGTGCTGGCACTAGCGGCAAATGCTTGTTCTTGTACAAAAAAACCCCCAGTATGTATGCATAAATGTATTAATGCATCTGGGGAGGTGGGATACAGATAGCTACACAAATTTGGAGAGCGACATTTTTGCTGCTTTCCTGCACAGATGTTTATATAAGGCCAGTGAGTTCTTCTTCCTTTCCCCTCCTGTGAAAGGAACCAAATAAAAACTGGTAATATTGCTACACCATTACAGGAAGGGGGAAGGAGGGGAAGAAAAAAATTGCAAGATGATCCACAGTAAATTAGGATGGAATTGGTATGTACATTTCTGTAGGAACAATATCCTGGGAATATGTGGTTTCCAGTTATGCTCATGAATACAGCTCCAGAGTGCAATCATAGAAAACTGCAATGCCAGGAATCAAGATGACAGGAGAACACAGAGGTAAATCAAAAAATCCAGTGAAAATTACTTAAAGAGAAAAGGGACACTACAAAGAAACAAATAGAAACAAAGAGGTTGTGGTGTCTATTTTCCTTGTGTCAATCAAAGGACGTATTCAGAAGAAATACACAAATTGTAAAACCTAGATTTCAGCTCAAAGTGTCTTCCACTCCAAAATCACCTTTCCAAAAAGCCACAGAGATGCAATGGCAGTGTGTAAAATTCTGGATTTCTCAAGACCATCTGGCCATAGGTTTTGTATGCATCTCAAGTTCTGTTTTTGTAAAGCATGCATCTTGATTGCTAACCCAAACTAACAGAAAAATTGTACATCCAGATGAACCAAACAAAATAATAAGACCACAAAGAGTCACTTTAAATACGAAAGAACAAATAAGGAAATTCACTAAAATTAAGAAAATATTATATCAAATGTAATCTCCTGCTGGCAGGAGAGGGCTGTATGAGCTATAGCTCAAGGTGGATACTCATTGTCCTCATGCTTTCGTTAGGATTACCTGTGCAGCTGCCTACTTTGGTAACTGACACACAAAAACTAACATTGTCAGCAGAGAAATATTCATTCGGCCTTAAAACTCTTGCTGACAGAAGTATATTTTTCCAAATAATAGACACATTTCTGCAAAAACTATCATCTTTTCCTGGGAAAATACTGACAGGCCACTAGAAAGCATATCAAATTAAAATCTAGAAGTAAAACTGTACTGGTAAAATATTATCATTTGTTCATCTATATGTAACTGTACCCTGTGGAAGTTGCCAGCCGCACTCCTATCCGGGCTGCTCTGCATTCTCACAGCAAATCTGTTCTTCTCACCAAGAAGACAAGCTGGGATTTGTTGTAAATACTGTAGTATGAGCAAGAAACCCATTCCATAAAGAAGGAGAGCATGAGATAGCCAAAGTACATTTGTCCACTTGGAACTGGGCATTATGTCAGAAAAGCCTATTAGTCAAAATACAAAATATCGTCAGCTTTGGTATAGTATTTTCTCTTTTGGAAATAAAATGTCAAACTTCATTTTTTGGACAGTTTGAATTACTTTTTATGGTGCTAGTTTGACAGTGTTGGAGGCCATGGTATGTGAGCTGAAGAAAATTTTTATTCAGAAGAGTAAAATTTCACCTTTTTTTCAGGAAAAGATTACCTTTTAAGTTACTCATTAGAAATCAATCCATGGCGCAGGAAATCTGCCTGAAAACTTAGAATTTCTTAAAAGCATATCAAAATAAAAGGGGAAGAACAGGAAAGAAATACAGCAAATATTAATGCCAAAGGCTAAATAAAATATCAAAAGCAAATAAGGTCAGAAAGAGGTGGATTTTTCCTTCAATATTTAAGCCAGCATCTCAAAAAGAAGTTGCATTTCTAAAGACGTACTTTAAAAGAAAATCTCTATTTGAACAGCTGTGCTGAGGTTTACCTGAATCTGTAGGGGGAACGAAGCTCTAAAATACAAAGTTGAGTTGCTTTTTTTTAAGAATTGTAGCTAAAATCACCGATAACATAAAATTCAACATTTTTTTTTTAATCCCTTATTGGAGCAAGGCAAAATAGCACCCTTGCAGCTGTAACAATGCTGTTATATATGAGACCATGCAATCTCTTATGTGCCATATATAGTTACGGTGCTGCTGCAGGATATTTTGTTGAGTATCCAGATATCAGAAAGGGAACAGTAATAGGTAATTGATCAGTGACAATGGCATAGCATTTTTCTTTCTAACATACTGAGGAGAGCTGAGGAAGTTAGACACCTGCAAATCCAGAGTTGGCACCTGCAGCAGTGGGCATTTCAGAGTGGAAGGAAGTCTGGACCATCTTCTCAGCCACCCTGAAGAAGTATTGGCTACTGATCAAACACTTGCCCAACAGTTGCATGAGATTATTGAATTTCATTACATCCTTGCAAACACAAACCGCAGCAATACCCAACGTTTATCAGTGGCAATCACTGACAGGCAAAATGCAGTGACTTAAGCACAAAGCATCCATTCCATGTTCCCATTGACATGTCCACTTTTCCCTATGAGTGCCAGATTGTTAGCATTTGGATCTCACAGTTCCATTAGGCTCACTGAACAGATTCAAAAGTGTTCCTTGCTACCTTATGAAAATATCAAGTAAAATCATCTCTTTTCAAAACCTGGGAGAGCAACTGTAGGTCTTCTAAATTTATTTTTGATAGAAGTCTGTTATGGCAGACAGAGATGAACTGTTTTCCCCCTCCTTTTTTATGCAACATGTGTTAAAGGTATTATTTCATAAAATATATGTTTATTATGCAGTTATCTCAGCCTGAAGGCTTATGGCTTTCCAGCATGTATAAAACAGTACATAACTATAATCCATAGAGACTCTGGGTTTATTTAAGTCTCTTGACTCTCAGCAAAAATACCAAAATAGCATAAGTAAATAGGAGGCTGTCTGACTGTAATAATCTTAAAAATAAACAAACACGTCTCGTAAGTAAGCACCGATCAGCAATATTGTCTAGTTTAAGTTCCAACGCTTACTGTCCCCATCCAGAAACTGGTAAGAGTTATTCACATACTTGTAAACTTACTAGTTTCAAGCATGCTTTCCAAATAAATCATGTAACCATATAAAGATATTTTAATAGCCAGATGTACTTGGGTTCCTCAATCATCTGAGGTAGGAAGAAACATCTGGCAAGGAACCTGTCCAGAGAAGTACAGTTTGCCTCCCCATAACAAACACACATACACATATGCACAAGAAGATACCTTCCAGCCTCAAATATGCAGGTCTACCTCTAAACATTACATCTGCTCATGTTTAATGATTCTCTGTGGTTCAATATTTAACTATTTTAGCATTTAGTCATATGGACAAGTGCATGTGCTTTTGTATTCAGCAAACTACCACTAGGAATAAATAATAAAGAATAATATTCTTGACTGATTGTATCTCAACCAAACACTCAGTCAAGGAACCAAAACAAATGTCAGCTTTGGAATCTCACGAGGTGGATGTAGGGGGAACCTACGGCAAAAGCCAAATAGGTTTTCACACTTAACATTTGTACAAGGAGTTTCCATGCTCCCTTTGCTGAAGCTGATGCACACACAGAGTTAAGGGCTGTTTTTGCAAGAATAAATCTATTGCATCCAGTTATAGTTCTCTGGGCAAACCATTACTGTTTTCCCATGAAACTGAGAATGTAACAAAAAAATAACGAAGTTTTCAGAAAATCTGTCAGTCTTTTGAAAAGGGGTTTGGCAGCTTGAAAAACACTCTATCACTTCATCATGGGTGAAAAAAAAAAAGAGAGATAATCACTGATATCTATTTTATCTGAACTAATTTTCACCAATATAGCAAATGATTCCATTCTTCTTCAGAAAATCATTGTTGGGTCTTGAACATTAGCAGTATCACAATGGCATTAACAAGCAAAAACATTGTTGTGTTTGGGACTAACAATTGTTTCTAGTCACAGAGGTGACTTCAGTTTGTGGGTTTATTGCTGTAGGAGCTAATTTACCTGGTGGTCATTTATTTACAGGAATTTTTATTTTGTTTATTTGAAGTGTGATAGGATTTTTCTGTTTTTTTTTTTTTTGTTGTTGAAGAAAGGATCAATATACTTGCAATATTTCCTCTATTTGCATTACATTACACTGACACAACTCTTCAGACCCTTATAAAAAAAACGCTTGTTTTTCAAAGAATATGCAATATGATATTTGGTTTACTGCTAAGCTGATAATTGCAGGCAACTACTAAGAATCCCAGACACACAGTGGAAATTAGTTCTTTTAATTTTTCAGTTGAAGTTTTCTCTGTTACTGAGACTTAACACACTGATATTCATGCTCTGTTAAAAGGCTGAAAGCAAAGACTGTGCCCCTTAATAAACAATAAAGCAGTAAATTGTGTGGTATGATGACTAGACCAGGTGATTCAAAAGATGCAATGCAAATCTTAATTTTAGAAAGAGTATCAGAGAAGCTAAACCATGAGATTGGAGCCAAGTGATTTTTAGTAGTTATTTTATAGTTCAAGTAATAGTAATAAAGATTTTTTCTTACTGCACAGTAAACTAAGGGAAGCTCTTCTAAACATTTTGCATATTTTTCCCCCACTCAACTAATAGTTACTATCATATTGCCAGTGGGTATCCAAATTTAAAAAGCTCCATGAAAATCAACTCGAGGAGATAACCAATGTTAGTAAGGGTAAAATTTCAACAATGTAATATAAACAGATTACATGAATGTTTAGGCAATAGCAACAACAAAAATGCAAACTATTCTACTTGAGCACAGTTCTTATCTAAAAATCAGAAAGAACTTTCCCAAATCAGTTAAGTATAATCTCACAGATGGTAGTACAGTCCCTTTAGCTCCTCAGCCAAGCTTATAAATGTGTTTCAGACAGCTAGCATACTTCATCATATCTGATAAGGTGATTCTTTTCCTAGATGAAAAAAAGCACAGAAAATGAAATCCACTGGATTTCACTGAAGAATTTGATATATTGCCATATGGGAAGTTATTAATTCAGCTGCTAAAATTGGAGATTAGCACCAGGACTATAAAAGAGATAGTAGACATGGGGAAGTACTGAAATTATGAGGCTAAAAAGAGGTTACCAGTGTAATCCCTCAACAGTTCAGTCTTGGAGATGACTATTTTCATTTAGTGACATTTTCATAATCAGGAGTAATTTGGTAGTGAGTCTGCCAGTCACATAAGTGCAGTGGAAGGCTGGAATATCCCATGGGAAAAAACACCAGTGATCTTAGGGATAGATGTGATACCAAAAGAATTAAAAGTTAAAAATAAAATAAAATAAAATAAAAATCAGAAAACCAGAACAGGATTAATGGATTTCTCTTAGACAGCTCTACCAATGGAAATGGCAGAGGACAGAATGGTCTGGCTACATTTTCCAAAGACAGGGAGACTCTCACATGTTTATGTCATCTAACCCCAGATATACCTTGAGGATTTTCCAGCAGGGACAAATACTTGTGTTTGGGTAGAAGACACTAGCAAGGCCTCTTTTGGAAGACTATGTACACTTATGGTCAGCCAAGCTCGTAAAAAATTTATTTAAACCAGAACTGAGCTACCAAAACAAATAAGAGCGTTAGGATGTCGAAAAACAGGGCAGCTTATTCGGCCTCTTAAAAAAAAAAAAAAAAAAAGGGTTTAATGAGACTTCAGTTTCCCTCTGCAAGCAGTTAGAGTGATTAACACTAGCAGGGGAGAAAAGCTTTCCAGGATCCTCTTGCCATAGGCAAATATAAGTGAAAACATTCCTTGCCCAGTGTACATTCCTCTCACTCCATGTGAACACCTCTCCTCCAGTTCCAGCAGGCTGGGGCTGTGTTGGCACACCCAGCCAAAACAGCTGGATGGGTGCAGTGAGGGCCTCATCTATCCATGTCACCTGCAGCCTGCTGATTGCAGAGAAATGCTTTTCAAAGAAATTCAGGGAAAAGGCACACATTCAGAGATCCTCTGCAGAGAAGGCTCCTGAAGAAGCCAGTGCCTTGTACCTCGTGTTTACCTGTGTCTTTGTATTTATGGAGGCAGCAGTGTGCCGTGGACAGGGGCGTCTTTTACTAGATCAGGCTGCTCATAATCCCATCCAACCTGATCTTGAACACTTCCAGGGATGTGGCATTCACAGTTTCTCGGGACAACCTGTTCCAATATCTCACCATCCTTACCATAAAAGAAAATTGACTAAATAGTCATAGTACAGGTGAAAACTGGAAATATCCTGCTGAGAAGAAAATTGTGCATCTTCAGGAAGCCTGCTGGGATCTCATCATGTTCTGTCAGTCCTTTCCATATCCAGATAGCATGGCTAGGGACAAACCCACAGTTCAGCCCTACTTCCATCACTTTTCTGTCATTCCGTATCTTTGGCTCAGGGAAGGTTTTCCTGTCAAGTCCTAAGGAAATGTAAGCTTTTCTCCCCTTTTTTTGACCATTACATTCCACCTTCTTTCATTTCTTTTCAAGGTCACTGTGTTTTAGTCTTACTATACTTGTCTAGCCCAGATATGTGGAATTTGGTTTTGCAGTCCTGTATCATACAATACTCTGCTTGGTAGAGAGTTCAGATGCCCAAAGAGATGAAGAAGCAGTTCAATAATATATTTTATTTCTATATTGCATCTAACCAAACTGTTATTTTTTTCCTTATTTTAAAAGACAGAACCATGACTACAAAAAATTATTTTTTGAGACTTTGCCCAAATGAACACATACATGGTTTCAGTATAAGCACTGGCAGTATAAGCAGTCATGAGAACAAAGATTTAGTGAGTCAATGGGCACTAATTTCTAAATTAAGTTATTGGGGAATTTGAGGGATGCCATTGCAGAATGATGGAAATACATGGCTAAGTAATGCATACTTTGAAGTCACCAATATGTTCATGCATTTTCCTGGTTATCTAAAATAAAGTGTGTTTTAAGCCAGATAATATGTATAAATGAACTTTAAAATAAAATTCCTCCAGATTGCAGTTCCACAGAGATTGAAAATTTTTAAATACTAGAACTAAACTTGAATTACAATTGGATCTCTGACTAATAAGGTATTCTAGGTCAGGTGCTTAAAAATCTAAATACCACCTACAGGGCAGCAAATACTGAGTGGTAGTACTTACACGAAACTGAAAAGCACTGTAATGAAAATCTATTCATCTTTTGTACCACCTGCTCAGAACTAAGTTCAGGTTTTAGATCTAACTGCTGAAGAATACCATGCTTACATTACTATAACACACTACAGCCTGAAAGATGAGAACAAACACCAACATGGTCATTTCACCCAAAAAAAAAATACCCCAAATCCCACAATATAATGGTTTTTAAAATGTTGGGTTAGATTTCCTACTATATTAATTCACCACACCTAATCTAGGGAGCACTTTGGGAGCACACAAGACAGCCATGAACCTCTCAGCTCACCTGGCTATAGCAATGCAAAGAGCTAGTTTCACAGCCCTGGGCAGTTGCAAGTCAACCATACCATGGTAAAGAATCCAGCCTGACAGCCACTCCTACATCATGATGATGCCATGCTTAGGTGTGATTTATTCCTATACCAAGAGAAGAAGATTTGCAGCTCCATTTTACATAGCCATGCAATAAGGAAGATCACCAAAGAATATATTTAGTCATAGGCTAATTAAGATGGAAGAAATGATTGTATAATCATACTCAGCTCACCCAATGGTTCTGTGGAGCATCTGGGTGCCATTAGGATGGCTTCTTTTAGTCTGATCATATTGCCAGCCAAGTGGTTTCCCCATAACTTGAATTAATATAGCTCTTTTGCCAGTTAATTGTTAAAATCCAGAATCAGAGTATCAAAACATGGTAATTGGTCTACTTTTTTGCTCATTACACAAGCCTACTATTGACAAAAACATAAAAGTAAATGATGACGAAGTATCATGCCTTTATTATTTTCATTACCACTGGGCCCTGAAGCCCCACCACTAGAGAGGACCCCACTGTGCAAGGCATTCTACAAACAGAATAAAAATGTCTCTGGACAGAGAACAGAGCTCTGCAGGAAACCAGAGAGGGCAGTTAAACAATAATAATTTACATTGGGATGAAGCAGACCCAAAGAGCAAGGCAAGCTAAAGAATGAAGAGTCTCTAGAAGGGGAGATGCTCTACTGAGAGGAGGAGAGGTGGTGTAGAAGAAGACTAAGGGGAACCCAGAAGTGGCACTTAGAAACATTTCTAGTTTTGTCTATTGGTCCTGATTACTCTGCAGTTACTAGTTTTGCTCTAGTGCTGTTTCTCTTAGATGAGGCAGAGAGAGTTCCTTGTATTTTGGGGTGAGCAGCCCTGCTCTGTGAGGAGGACTGTAATGGCCTCTTCCGATGCACGTACCTTCCAGTAGGACATAGTAACCAGTGTGACTAATGCCAATCATATGCAATTCATTCCCTCTCTCATCCTGCTGCCAGGGGAACAAGTGAGTGCTCAGGGAATGTTTTGTGTTAGCAGCATTTGGGTTTTCCCACCCTTGCACACACTGCAGAAGACAAAGCCAGCTGAAGAAATCCATTTTTCCTTTGCAGCAGAAATGCAAAGGCTTAAGAATATTTTATGTTTTTTATGTTACTGTGAAAGTATATTTGAAGTTCATGCCCTAACATGGCATACAAGTGGCTAAAAATTCTGGGTTTGAAAATGGCTTGTTTTTTAAATTGGAAGTCACTAGATTATCTCACCCTCTATCATTCTGAGAGACCCAGACCTACAGGGACATAACTGTGGCAGACACAAATCAAACAAAACAGTGAGAAAACAATATTTTCTGTGTGTGCATGTGTACAAATGATCTAAGAAGACAAAAAAGATCTGAATGCTGTTTCTCATGGAGCCAGAAAAGGAAAGGTGTCATAGAAATGAAACCAGGGCTACAAGCAGACCCTTGAAGCCGGCAGAAGCACTGCTGATTGCTTTCAGCAGATGAATAAACCTGGTGCATCAGTAGGCCAATGCCTGCACTCTCAACAACCCTTGCAGCAGTACAGAGCACACAGTAATGGCCCAGAAGTCCTTTCTGTTTGCCTGTAGTAAGTGCCTCCCCTCTCAATTCCATGATGACTACTTATGCAGAGGGAAAAATGACATCTGGGCATAAAGGCACAGCAGGCAGCCACGGGCTGTGGTGTTTCTCAGTGCTTCAGTAGGTGGGGATACTTGCTCAGGTTACATTTCTTTCACAGTGCAAATGAAAGTTTCACTTTCTCTCTCCTAAATCCACTTAATGGGTTCCTAGCTGCCACATTGCTCCAGCTCTGATGAGCAAGGCAAGACACATATGAAGAGAGGTACCAGAGACACTTTTATTAAACCAGTTGATGCAGCTGAATACCTTATCTTAGCCATTCTTTCATTTCCTGTTGTTTCCCTCTCACAGCCTGTTTTGATTTAAAGCTGTTCATTCAGGCAGGAGTGCTTCACGTAGGTAACACAAAGTTTATAAGACACAAAACGTGTGTGCGCGTGCATGCACATGCACACTTGCCTGGTATTCCCACACCATCCATATCTGTAGTCTAGACAAAGCTACAAGAGCCAGAAGTGGGGAACAGGAAAGGGAAATAAAAGGTGAGGATTGCATCAGTGTCACCAGAGCCTAAACTGGGAAAAAAACAACGTGAAATCTTGCATGTTTCGTAGTGAGCTGGGATCTGACCTTCCCTCAACCCTGGTCCACATAGACCCAAAAGGTATTAAATCACCTCTGTGGCAGGAGTGCAGTAATCAAGTGCCTCAATCCCATAAGAATTAAGTTGATGCACTAATTTGCCTTTGAGCTGCAGAAGGACATACTTTCAACTACAGGGTCTGAGCAGCAGCTGATGCTGTGCCACAAACAACTGTGACGAATCTACACAAGACAGGGTGCTAGCAGGAGTAAAAAGGCTTCCAGAGAATGTTTTAAAATCCTCAAAATCAATTGTCCTCCAGTTTCTCTGCTCCTTAGAAAGGGGACAAAGCAGCAAACCACACAGGGGTTGCGATGGAGGGCATAGTTTTAGGGCATACTCATGAAATTCTTTGAGTATAACCTTGGTTATGGAGAATGAGGTTTAAAAAAAAAATCACTTATTTTCTATTTATTTCTTTGATTTACCCTGCTGGAAAAATAAAATAGGCAGTACAGTTTCCTAAACCACAGGACTTCACCACAGACCATCTCATCTTTCTGCTGGTATCCAAACACAATACGCATGGGATATACCCCTTCATCTCTTTGGGTGGTAAATTGTTACTCAGTCCACAGAAAATAAAAGGAACAGATGCACAAAACAAAACCATGGTCCTCGGTTTTGCAGGTTGCAAGAGGCAGTCCCATCCCCTCAGCAGCACTGCTAACCCTATGGAGCAAATCCTTGCCATGAGGGTGTTGGTGTGAATGACTGACAACTGCACTGCGGTAAATACACATTAACACTTCTGGGTTGAGAGCAGCCAGGTTGACAAGAGCTCCATGGTAACAGATGAGTCAGCTTTGAATGGATCCTAATTGATGCCAGCAGCGTGGCTGGACATTTTGCATCAATGTGCTGGCCACCTGCTCCCAGGGCAGCAGAAATGCCCAGCGAGGCATGGGCTGTACATCTTGAGAGGGGAATATTTTTCAGTTGCTAAGTCAGTTCATGGGCTGAATGACTTGAACTAAATGCAGCCATCAGATGTCAGACACCTTTTAGCAGAATACAAACCAGAATATATACCAGAGTATAAATGCTGCTGCTATTACAGAACACATAATCTATTATGTATAGACTTAAGCATGGGAGAGAAGGCTTTCTTGAAACCAATTTAAAATCAAAGCAACTCATAGCTAAAATCTAACCATTATTCTGAATTTCTTGGTTGCTTTGTTTTTAAACAGAACTTTAGGAACTGTAGTAACTTCAGCTTTTTGGCTGTTGATCATTTAGTGGCAGAAGGATTTGGACTAAATTTGACACGGTGCCTTACTGTCTTGTTCAGCCATTTGTAGGGAGAATGCTATTGGTGATAATTTAGACATGTTCCAGATGTGACAGAAATGTTCACTCATTTTTAAGATTCTTGTGTTATGCCAAATACACACAAATAGAATTCATACCAGAGGGTGCATAATTTATCATTTTCCAGACCAAGAGGCAAGAAAAATGAAAGGCATCCAGCATGGATACCACCATATATATTGCTAAGATAAAACATAGTTAGTCATTTATGAGACCTCCCCCAGTGCCATAAAAAGATGAATGTAGTCTTAATGCTTCTACCTACTGCAAGATTTCTTTTTTATTCCTATGAATTCAATTACTATTTATACTGTAAGTGTTCGGTTACAGTATTGTCTTTTAAATTGCATTGTCTCTTTGATTGTATTACTAATTTGAAATTTGAGGTCTCTTGTTCATCAGCACTTGTGTGTTCAAACAACTAGTGTCATGTGTACAGAAAGAGTAACATTATGAGCAAATAAAAATACAATAGCAAACATTTATCCTCAATTAGACAATCCTATTTCACAAAAGATCCAATAATCATACTAAAGAAAGCTGTACAAAAAAAGATTCCTATTTTCATTAACTGAAACATTTACAAAAATATTACAACTATTAATTTCTTCGTTCACCTCACTCCCTGTGCTGAATGAAATGCAGTACTTAAAAATTTCGCTACGGAAGTTTTACAGAGCTTGGCAAATTTCTTCACATACAAATGAAATTTGATATAGATTTCAGTGATGCAGTTTCTACAAACAAAATTGTAGGTTGCTCTCCATAATTCTTTCCTCTACATCTCACCAGAATGTTTTTACATTCATCAGTCACCCACAAACAAAAAGCTTCAGATTTGGAATATATTTGAGATGATGATAATTTGAAATAGCTAAGGAAGACAAACCCAAAGAAAATCAATTTCAGAACTTTTCACTTACTGTACACAGATTTTCCCAAAATATTGTATTCAAAACTTAACTGAAAAATAAGTGATAGAGTGGGTAGGAGAAGGAACAGAAGGAGAAGGCCACAGATTTTGACCTAAGGGCAGGGAGTGGAGTTAGAGCTTTAACTTATTTTACTTAAGGCTGGTAAGTTTAATTAACCAGGTATGGTTTGAATACACAGGGAATTCATTAGACTAAAGACATAGTTTCATACAGATGGTCATTTTGTGTGTTAAGAGTGAAAGACTCCCTCATGTGCTGAGCTTAAGACCACATGAAATCCCATGTCAAGTCTGTTTTGCCATGATGGTAATTGGTGAGTGACCTCTCCCTGTCCTTAGCTCATGAACCTTTCATTGTATTTTCTCTCCCCTGTCCAGTTGAGGAGGGAAGAGATAGAATAGCTTTGGTGGGCACCTGGCACCCAGCCAGGGTTAACTCATCACAGGGGTTCAACAAAAACTTTAGAAAGAAACAATTTACAAGGGCATGTAGTGGCAGGACAAAGGTGAATGGCTTTAAACTGAAAGAAAAGAGGTTTAGATTAGTGAATAGGAAAAAAGTCTTTACTTTGAGGGTGGTAAGGCACAGGAGCATGTTGCCCAGAGAAGCTGTGGATGCCCCATCTCTGGCTGGAAGTGTTCAAGGCCAGGTTTGATGGGGCTTTGAGCAGCCCAGTCAAGTGAAACAAACGTACCCATAGCCATGGCAGGGGCATTAGAACTAGATGATCTTTCAAGTCCTTTCCAACCCAAACCATGATTCTCTAATACTAATACCATTGTCAAGGGATTTATCACAAAGTTGCTTATTGTGATAAGGAGCAGAAATTCTCATTACATGAACTTGATTAAATACATTACTTCAGCATCTATTTTTTCAATATGGTGAGAAGCAGTGAAAGGTGCAGAAGGCAAGGCTGGAACAACATGCAAAACATGCTTTTCTGGATACCCAAGGTGCTATAGGAAGGGTACCCATGAAATCCCTAAAACAGTTGACAGCCTTCACCCTACCCGCCTCTACAGACATCCAGCATACCATAAGGAAAACATGCCATGGGGAAAGGTCTCCAGAAAACCAATTCAACATGTTGGCAGCCAGTGGGTTCACAGTTCCAAACTGTATTACACCTAAGTTTGGGGGAGTCTCCAGATCTTCATCTGCTGGCCCCCAAAGAGCTGAAGTTGCCCTTCACAAGAAGGTGATGGTTGCCCACTTGTTTTAGTGGAGACATCTACATCCCAGATATTCTGATGCTGTTCTAAGGTAGCTCACCCAGGCAGACATTCCTTATCTCTTCCCTGCCTTCATAGAACTTTTTCAGATGAAAATCTGAGATAATTCTCCCTTCTCCTTTCCACCTGATACCAACAGGAGATAGCTACTTGTGTTTCTGTCGCTATCCTTCCCAGTTTCTAAAGTATTTTTTGTCTCTTTCTACAGCTTACTAGGCCTAGTCCACACTTCAAATTCGTATTCTACTTGAAGTCTTATTAAATGTAAATCTGACAAAGAAATCTCAAATTATGGGTGCCTTTAAATTCAAGGCCTTGTTTTAGAATTGCTTAGTTTCACTAAACTGTAAAAATTCAGTCTGAAATTATTCATAATTTAAAAAAATAATTAAAGCCCCGATTGACAATTGCACAGATGTAATCTGAGTGGCAGTACTTACGCCAGCACAAAACCAACACGCATCCTATCAGAATCCCCTTGCAGAGACTGTAGTCTCTGCTCATTTTCCCCCACTACAGACACACTGAACTTATTGTTTTAATAATTAGCATTAAAAAGCCTGAACGTTAAAAAAAAAACACAATAAGCACACAAGTAACACGATCCACATAAAAGACAAAAAGCATTTGTTCTTTCATTAGATTGACTTTTTCTTAGATGCACTTAAAATACCACATCATAAAATGTATGTGAGGAGACCGTTTATTGCACAAACAATTAAAGAGTTTTCTCTTTCTTTATTTATTTGTGTAGGACTAGCTACCCCACAAACCACTTGGCCAAACAACCTGTTGGAGTACTTCCAGGATGCATTGAGACATCCACCAAAATATCAAAGGCTGTAATTACACTTTCATCGTATATTCCAACTCATCCAAGAATAGTAAAGAAACATTAAAGACGACAATCTCATCTGAAGCTAATTACTGACAACTAGCTCAATATTGCCTATAGAACTCATCATCTTTGATTTTATTCATTAAAGAGCAGTCTCATCAGTTCCCATGTTTCTCAAAGTATTTCTTGAAAGGGTTATAATTTAGTGGCGATGAATTCCAGGTCCTGCATTTCTGAAATGTTTATAACTACACTGTCTTAATAGGTTCTTCATAGTTGGTCCAAGTTTGATCAAAACTGTAATGATGCAATGACTGGTTGAGGGAGAGGAAAAAAAAAATAAAGAAAGACTACTAAGTTAATAAAAAATTTGGTGGGATTTTGTCCCAGAAAATAAAATAATGCTAATATAAAAAAAAATCCAATCAAATATATTTTATGATTTCTTCTCCCATTGAAATTCTCAGCATATTTAATAACTTAAAGTTTGCTCCCAAAACACTGGTTGTTGAAAACGAAAAGTACTGTTGCTCACATCTTAGATAGGGAGGTGAGGCACTTTGGAAAACTGCAGCAGAACAGGAACTTTTAGCCTGGTCTCCAAACTATCAGATTGGTCTTCAAAATACTGAAAATCCTTTCCTATTGCTGCTCTCAAACAGCAGCTTCAATAACTGCAGGCTAACCACATTCTGGCTGAAGCTGTGCTGGAAACCAGATTGCTTAAACCAGTGGAAACATTGCTGGAGACATTTCCCTAACCAACATGGTCAGCTAATATTCAGATTTTGCTCCTCAAGAGAGATGATGGACAAGCTACTTGAAGGAGAAGTTTTGCTATAAATATTAATCAAATTTCCCATGAAATCAGTATTTTGTTCAAAATACAATAAAATGAAAAAAAAGTTCAATAATACTACAGTGCTTTTAAAAGCCTCACTTTTCCCTTGGTGATTCCTTTGGCTGAAGTATTTCACTTACACAAAGTACACTTTTTGGTCTAATTAGTGGAACAGGACTCGGGGGGACCTCTCTCATCCCCCAGGTGGGAGGAGATCTCAGCAGACCACAGACCTGCTATTGTCTTCTACAGAAAACACAAGGAGAAGGCACTCCAAGAAGCACTGGGTGGCAGCAAGGCATGCTGAAGACAGTCTTGAAAAACTGCTGAAACTGGCTGTTCTTTACTATTTGGTCTATATCCTGCTAAACCTCAGTCCTGTAACTGAGACATACCAAACACTGTGTTTTCTAAAATTCTTTAATACCAGAAAATCTTCTGCACTGAGATGACCCTCACATCCTTACACTCTCACATCTGAAGATACACGCAAGCAAACTGAGGCCAGTACCGCGTTTGTTTCCTCACGCCATGCTCACCCCTCACATGTCGAACCAGCTACACACTTCTTCCTCAGTAATCCCCCAACACCACGGCTTCTGTCACGTTTCAGCTCTCCGTTGTAGGCCAGTAAAATGCACAGTAAATACAGTGCTGTCATTGGTTGTAACCGGGTGTTATCCTTGGTTTTGCACTACGCCATGGTGGAGGTCTCAGTAGGTGTCAGTTGGGCCTGTCTGGAGCTGTGCTTGAGCTTTTTTAGTTGTAAGTGCAATTATCTAACAACTCTTAAGTGACTTTGGCTTTACCTTTAGCCCTCAGCTTGGTTTTGCTTAACTGCGTGGCATGAGGCTCACTTCCAGGTAGTAATTGGCAATAACAAGTACTGCTTGGAATTCTAAACCAAAAAGCAATGTGGGGGGCATAGGACAGAAGCTTAGCCTTGTTGGTATGGACTCAGGATAACCCTGGAGGTACCAGGGCTATAAGCTACTGGCAACCAATGGTCAGTGACCAGCGAGGAGAGGGATGAGTCCTCGGGAGCTGGGTGAAACTAGCCAGGGGTAACCAAGAGAGCAAAGAACAAGTGTCAAACATATGTCAAAAACACCATATAGAGTAAATTCAAATGCAATGTGGAACTACAAACCAGTCAAGAATGAGACAGGTGCAGACCATGCAAAAATGCCTGCAAGCTGATCCTAAAGTTAGTGGGAAAGATTTCTCCCAAGGATGTATTCGTAATACTCAGGATGCAGACAACTCACCAGAAACTTCCCCTTATGCCAAGATTGAACATATTGACCTCCAGACCCAGAGTACCAATGGAAATTTTAAGTTAAGCAAAAGAGATACGTAGAACTTACATGATTCTATACATACTAGAAAAATGTGTGTATGCCTCATTTTATCTGCATTTGCTTTGAAGTGTGTCACTATTATTGTAACTGGAAAAGTAAGAACCCTTTGACTGTACAATTAAGATTTTAATTATACTAATGAAAATTCATGTCTTTGAATAGAGGGTGAGTTCTTTTTGCCTATTATAAGATCTTGAATGTGACAAATTTGTGGGAATTCAAGGAACCTGCTGTGTAACTGGGATGCAACAATTTTCTAACAGTAACATGCTCACTGGTTCATCAAATTCAGGGTATTTCTTCCTTGAGGAGGGAGCAAGAATGCTTTGGGAGAATCAGAGCATTTAATAGACATCAGTACGAAGAACAGGAGTAAAATCATTGACATCAACTTTTTTTCAGCCTTACAGCCTCAGAAATGTTTCAAAAGTGGTGGATTTCAGATCGATACAGAGCACCAACTCACACAGCGCTCCAACCCCGGGCAGATGACACATATCACAGAGCACCAGTAACATATGGTGCTCATCAAATATACTGCTGCCTGCTCATATTGGGAGAGGTTTATGGTTATGCTCTACACGGAGTTATCTTGTCTTAAGGTATCACACAGATGGATCACAGCTATAAGATCTGCACCTAAGAAAAACCACTGGCCTCCTGGCCAGCTTCAGCTGTAATCAATACCAAAAAATAATGCTGTTTCCAACTCACTGAGCTACAGCAGAAAGGGCTCCATGAATTCCTCAAGGCTACACATCCATATAAATGTCACACCCTGAAAGGGAGAGGTCAGCCACATCTCCCCACCCATGCCTTTTTTGCATCACCTTTACTTTGCTTGGGGCTGAGGCTTTCCATCCTCCAAGTCTCCTTCAAGCAGGGTGGGCAGTCATCCCACACAGCACCTCTGAAGTTGTTTCAGCAAGAGAATCTGGCCAGGCCTAGCACCTCAAAACTGAGACCCTGCTCAGTAAGTCAAAGAAGGTTTGCCAGGATTTTAAACCACACATCAGGTGCTGCCAATTAAAAAGTCTCAAAATAGTGGAATTCATGCCATTATATGAATAATAGTAATATAATGTTTAATTTAAGAATAAAAACCTGATTTAATAAGTAATTTTGTTGAATAAATGGAAAACACAGATCAACAGCAGAAACTGATATCTAACATGACTTTTAGGTATGACTTTGGAGTAGGAGGTCTAAACTTTGGAGGGGGTTTTTAGAATAAGACTTTATTAACTGAGAATCAAATTCTCTAGAAATTGCTCATTTTTCTTTTACCTTTTGTTTTACTGTTGGACTAAGTCATAGCAAATTTTGCCAAGAAAGGGTAAGATTCTGTATAATATAGCTGCTCTAGGGATAGTAGAGGTTATATAAATCCTCCCAAAGGAAGGGATTTGTATTTTTTTGTGGAACTATAAACATAAAGCAAATGGAATCGCTTAAGAGTTGCTATTTGCCCTGTTGGTTCTTGTTCATCTTGTAAACTAAATGCAATAAAAGAACAAAGACTGCTTTCCATTTTTAAGGATTGTTTCTCCATCAGAGCTGCTCAGAAACAGTTTATTTTCCAGTTGGTGAATTCAGGTTGAGGAGGTTTCTGTCTCTCCTTCCTACACTTGGCACAGCTACTCCATTTTTGAAAAATACAGTATCATGTCAATGCCTTACACTTTACTTTGGTGCAAGGTACTTTGCCTGCTGAGGAAAATAAACAATATGTTTTAGAAAATTTCTAAAGGAAAATTTGAAAATATTCATATACTCATATAAACCATATATAAACCATATATACTCATATACATATACTATATGGAAGCTCTTAAGGAAATATTTTAAGATAGTGAATATGGTGAAGAGATTCAACAACTCATTCCTAATTTACTTGAGCCAGCAATTATTTTCTAAAGGAAACAAAAAAGCTACATGACAAATAATTTAGTAGGAGCTGCTAAGTGCTTACTACCAGAAAAAGAAAGTTATTTATTTATGTACTGGTTTGTTGAACAGGATGGTATTTTAGATAGTGATTAGGGTCCTCTGCAATTAGACTGTGAATATTTCAGACCATTGTAAAAATTTACAAAGCCTCCATCTACATTTTCTTCTTCTGTGTGTATGGACAAAGCAAAAGTGAAACTGAGTTAATGAAAAGAAATTTATAGTACTTCATTAGTAACCCATGTCAACTCAGAGAAAAAGGGCAGATGTTAATCATGCAGTTCACTCTCCTGGGTTCTCCTGGCTTGTTTTTACTGAGTAAATGTATTGATGGAAATGGAGAGTCTTGAGAGAAAGGAGCAAAATGTGCAAGAGTTATCCATCATGAAGGACTGGGAGGAAAACAAAAATTTTTGCTGCTTACGAGAATTCTACAGAAAACATATTTTCCTCCCTACAGGTTGAAACACGCAGACACACACACTCCCTGTTCCTGAGACGTACACATCAGAGTGAATTTAAAGGAAAATACCCCAAAATTCGCCCTCATTGGAATACACTATTTGGTCTCCTTAGGCTATTTTGAAAAAATACTGGTGATAGTACTGAGCAAAATTATGTCTGTTGAATGTAGTTTCCTACAAAAGCACTCAGGAAGACTTCTGGCCCTTGCGAGTTCTGCTTTATCCCTTTTTACCCCTTTATTGGGCTCACACATCAATTCACATAACATCATGTACACAGTTAAGCCATCTAAACTGTGTATGCCAAGTGAGAAGTAGGGAGATGTTCACAAGGCACACTGCTGGACACAGTATATTCATATGTTTTTTAAAGCTGAAATGTCACACACCTTTCCTAGACATACCTTGAGGAAGGAAAATAATTTTTGATTCAATTAGCTGCAGAAATATCTTGCAACCTCTTTGCAGCAATTTCTTAGGACCTTTCATAAATCAGAACAGTGTTGTTTAGCAGCCAATGAAAACATCTTTCAGAAGACAAAGAAATTATTCCATACTCACATGCAAAGATGATTAAAATCAAATTCAGACATTAATAATTGATCCCAGGTGTCCCTCTATTCTTTGACCCATAGTTGTCAGTTGTCACTGATGTAGTTAGATGGTTAGAAAACTTTTTCTTTTTTTCCATGGTGATTTGGCAAGGTTCTAAAAGCTTTTAAGAGTCGAATCTAGGAATTCATGCAATAAATATCATTATTGTAGAAGCCACAACAATTAAAAGCTTTTTCCAAGAATCTTAAATCATCTTAATCTGGAGCATTAGAGACCATAAAAATAGCAACTGTTTGGGGATAACTTTGTCTGCACTTTTTCTTTGGAAGTTTTGAAACAGATGTTGGAGGTGGGTTGCAAATTCAGCAGTATATTTTGATCATTCGTGTATTAGGCAGATGTGCAAACACTCAAGAAGATATGCTTTTTTTTCTTTCCACAAAATGCAGGCAGTTTAACAGCTGAAAAACAGTAATGACCAATTTCATCAGCTAAGAAGCACTATGCATGCTCCATAACAGACTTTCTTAATTCTTGGGCCTATTGCATTTTTAACAATTTCTCTTCATCTTTTAAAAACAGATCAACCTGATATACACAGAGGCTACTAATACCTACAGTTTAAATTTCAAAAGGCAGTCCCCATCACCGTACATGGAAAGGAGGAGAGTGGGAAATTCTGTAAGGAGGCTCTGCTTTTGAGTCAGCAGTGAGTGAGCACTGCTCTCAGTTCGACATTTTGGGTTAATAAAGAGTTATAAACTGGTCACTAAAGCAGCTACTGGACATTGAATGAAAAATGCACAAATTAGCAGTCAATTAAGAATTGTCAGAGTCTTTCTTTTATTATTCACACTTAGATGAAGATTGTTGACATCTAAACACCCATATTAGCATTTATTCTGTTATGCAAACATTCTCATGGAAATAATGTGCTTGCACTCTATATGTCAGGCAGGAACAAGACATACAAATATTGTTTTAAATACTTATTTACTAAGCCAAAACAAAAGTTTACCAAAACAGAAAACTGGTTACTGTCAAAGGTCGTGATCTAGTAAGATCTGTTTAAATCTGCTCTGGTCTAGTTTAATCTGTTTAAAAGGTATTTGCTCATAAGATGTTAAACTTCTACCCTTTGTTCTGCTATTCAAGGAGGCGGTGCAGCTGTAGATAATAACTTTGAGGCAATGTATTTAAACAGTGTCTGCCCATACACCCTGAGCAGGACAATTATGTTTGGTTTTGGATTTGAATTCTCTTCTCAAAGACTACGTTCTGCCACTATGAATCCATTCTTGGCAGAGTTTTTTTCAGGGCTCCACAGTAGAAGGAAGTGCACCCAAGGCAAGTGTAAGAAATGATGGCCTGTTGTTTTGAAGATCTGTAGCCTTGCTGTAATCACAAGCCTGAAGTAAATATACAAGTCAAACGTATGCAAATAGCTTATCTCTTATTTGCTGAGGAGCATTTATCATCATCTGTTTAATTAGCTGGAGAGCTTTTCCCAGCAGGTCTCAACTAAAGAACAAATGTTTAGAACTGAGAAGTTCCCTTCAACTCTCCCAAATCCCTGGCTTTTTTTTCCTTCTGTAACTTTAACCCTAATACACAAATCTACAAAATTTGAAAACTGAAAAAATAAAAGAAAAATTGTGGAGATCACCATGATTTTGTCAAAATTCAATCAACCTGCTTTTCACTTATGTCTCCTATCCCACCTTTCACCTGTTTGTCTCTTCAGAGAATAGAATGAATGCCTTCCTCCTAATTTTAAGAAAAGCTAAGTGAAATTCACCACACTGACAGGCCATGAGGCATCACCACCAGGATGCCACCATGCTCAGATATAAAGACTTTTGTTACAAGAAAGACAGCTAACCCAGAAAAGAGACTGGGTCCCCATGGTGACCCTTGTGGTGACGTGGGGCTCAGGTTCATTTCGTAGTGCATCATCTATCCGGAGCATCCCCTGAATCTGCAACTTAAAAATAAGAGTTTGTACAAATGAGCCTTAAAATGCTCATTTCCCTTTATAAGGAGCTCTTGCAGTCTCTCCTGACACACACATACAGAAAAAAAAAGCATGGATGTACAAAATGTCTTCCAGGGAGAGGAAAATGACAGTTCTCAGCACACAGTGGCACTGTAGTAAGCCTTACCATCACACTATGTTTTCTCTTGTTACATTGCCAGCTGAGGCAATGCGTAGTCTTTCCTGATTTTCCTAGAATTCTTCACAGGAAACCAGCAACTCACCATGTCTGACAAAAGCAGGCTGGGCCCAGGCAAAAGAGAAGACTAATAATATTCTTAATTAAAAGCCAAAGGCCAAAGAACCAATGCTTATAAGCCACAAAAAATAAAGCGTCATAGTTACGTCAAGTGTACTTGATATGCTTAGTTAATCTAAAGACAAAAAGAGAAGTTTTGTTGACAGGTGAACTTTTGACATTTCCTTTTGCCCCAATGGCCACACACTCACAAAAGCACTCCAAAAAACAGCAGCAGAAAAAGGCTTCATGTAGGAAGCATTCTGTCACATCAGAGGCCACTGTGGCTTATTTAGAAGAGGGGCATCTATGTCTTTGCAGAAAAACTGGTTGCTCTTGCAGTAAAGGAATAAACTCAAGGTTACATGTGAATTTAAACTCACTGCCTCCTAACAGCACAGTAAGGACTGTGTTGGCAACTCCCAGGCTCTTTTGCTTTTCCATATCCAGCTGGAACTTCATACAAAGAGGCCGATTTCCATGATGTAATTAAAATCTTGCTGGAAATGAGATTTTTCACATACTTCATCAAGCTTAAAAGCAGAGACTTTCAAACAGACTGCATCTTTTTTAACTCTTGGATGACATGCAGTCTGTTTGTCTACCAGCTCTCATCATTATCCGTGCAGGAATTCTTTACAATTACCATTACATCAAATTAAATTAAATCCACAATCTCTCTGCTATGATCAAAATAGGTGCAGATGTTGAGATTGTATAAGGCATGGTCTGCAAAAAATGGGATGGGGGCTGAAGCAAAATCATAACATCACTATCCAATAAATCAGGTTATTAGTAACAAAGAGGTTACCTGCTCTCAAGATACTATAATTTCCATCTAATTTCACATACACTTGATTATCTTACAAAAGAAAATATCCTAGGTCTCAAAAAACATTTATCACCCCTTTTTGCCTTTGGAAAAAGTCACCCAAACAAATATTTCTTTTCAAAAATCATATTCTTCTGAGTAATGTCATCTGAGATCCTTCCTTAGCCTTTATAGCCCTCTCTGCTGTTATCTATGAGACTCTCATCACGCTTTTCAGTAACTGAGGACAGTATTTCTCCAGAAGCACCACTAGAGTTCATGTTAAGCATTTATGGATGATTTTTATTTTTCAGTACAGAAGAGGCCTGCACTGCGGTATGGAAGTATTTAGCATGCACACAAGAGTTAGGTAAGACTATTTCACCCTTTTTTTCTTTTTAGTGCCTAATTGTTTTCAAATTCCTGACAGAGTAAATTAGACAGAAAGAAAATCAAGAAAAAAAATTGTACTGGCATTTGGTATTCTGAAGGCCCTGTTCTTAATTTCCTCCATTCTTTCATGTAATAATAGCTTTGGTTAAGCCTCCGGATACATGGTAAATTGGACTGAGTTTGAGTCCTTTCTCTTAATAGCTTTTCTTGTAAAAAGGTCCAATGTGAATACAGTAGGTCACAGTTATCCACAAGTTTTTTGGAGGGGGGAAGTCACAGAGTAAAAATTGATTAAAAGTTTGCAAGATTCATAACTTTAGAGAAAAGAAAAGGTTCATTCAGGTCTCTGCTCGTCTCCCCTGTGATGCGCAATGATGATTCAAACCTACCAAGGTGTGCACATGGAGCAAAGCAGTGCTGGTTCTCCTGTCCTCTGACTCATTATATTTGGAAGATAATTAGCACTTGAACAGCCATGATTAGGTAGGTGACAGATTACTCTGCATGCTTTTTTAGAACCTGGGGTGGCATTGCAGGACAGGCTAAGAATGAGGAACAGCTTCCCACAACCAGCAAGGAGACCACGTAGACAGTAATGTAACTTCTAACCACACTCAAATGCTGAGAATTCAGTCTGAAAGCTGACTTCTCAGTTGATGACGGGAGTGCAATTTTATTGCATTTCTAAATAAGTCTCTAAGCGTTTCTAATTTTTATGGGAATATAGACAAGCATACCAAATTTAAAAAAATAAACATATATATTATATACACATCTACAGTAAGTCACAAGAGAACCACAATTCTCACAGGCTCGGGAGCTGTCCCTGCAGGGGACACATCAAAATCTTGCACTGACATAATATGTGTTATTTCTCCCACTTTTAGCCTCTATTTTCCTCCCGTAATTACTATTTTCTTACCCACTCCTCTCCTGACTGCCTTAGTAACTCTTTACCTATCTCCTTTACTTTGTCTATAAACGTGGATGCAGTTTTGGTCCATCAAATCACTTGAGTTTTCTTAGTAGCACTGCACCTGCAGATTTGCAGTCTCCTACAGTCTGCTGCTGCTAGAAGTTATCCTCCCACTGGTCAGTCTGTAGGAGAATTCTCCAGCTACTTCCAGTCAACATGAGACAGATTACCAAAGACATACAATTTGAACTAATTAACCTAGCCTAGATCCTTTTTGCTTAACCAGGTGTGGGGTCATCCACGTGACCAACTTAGCTGGCAGCTGTGAAAAAGTGAAAACCTCTGGGAGGAAGGATGTGATGAGCAGCCAGTAACCATCGTACTTCCTCTTCCAGCTGCATCCACAGCTCTCCCTCTAAAAAACAGTCCTGATCCTCCTTGCAAAGGGGCATGCTTTCCTCTGCAGACTAAGGGAACACGTAGTCATTACTAGCAGGCTGAAACCTGAGAAGAGCAACTCTAGTATAGCTCTTCCTTATGCTGTCCCAACTACTCTTACCAGTCTCTGAGGACCTCCTCTGGCTACAGCTTGGCATTTGTAAGCCATCTGTTTTCTCCTCTATTTGTGTACCATCAACACCATTAGATTGCTCCTCTTAATGCTGTGTCCTACCCAAGTTTCCATAACTTTACTCTGATACTCTTCCTCACTGGGTACTCTGGCCCTGTTCCAGCTAAGCAGCGTTGAGTAAATGAGGTAATTTGGGTGTCTTCATACAACAATGTGTAGTCACTCCCTGGGACAACCTCCTTATTCAATTACACTGAGAATAATTTGAAACAAAACTGTACTGAAGGTTCTTGTAAAATACCAGCTGCTCCAAGGTCCATAATTTAGGCATCCCTGAAGCATTACCATGCCTATGTTGGCTGAAATATCTTCTGCAAATAGGCTCCCAGCAGTTTTCTTCTGTACACTTGCCACACTCTACTGTATGCTTAAGTGCCCTAGTACTGAAATACAGCACACTTGAAAACAGTCATGCCAATTTTTTAATTAAAAGCCCCTTTTTGTTACTTCCAATTAGGTAGGAGAGCAAAAATCTCGTTTTCCCATTTATAGAAACTCCTATTTTTGCCTCTATTTTTACAAGAAATACAGAAACATTGCAAAGTGTGCCCCAAATGTGTCATCATCCAATAAAATTCCACATGTGCAAAAACCAGCCCTAAAATTCTGTACTGAATTCTGTACTGACAAAGTTATAGCCAGCTGGAGGAAACAAAAGGTAGTGAGGTACAAGTTAAGAATACTATTACTAGCTATTGAAGGAGAGTCCAGGGTATATTTCAGAAGTTCAAAAATTAAATCTCCTGGCCAATATAATAATGGAATTCCCAAATGCATCCAAATGAGTTTTTGCTTCATCTTGAGGTAGCCCTGTGACTGTGCCTCTTCATGTCCTCTACAACACTTTCAAAAACATGAACTTTTTGTTCTGAAAACCAGAAGAGGAAAGACCTGGAATACATCTATGCAACATGAAAGCTGGGAGGAGACCCAAGCAGGGTGAGCTGCACAGGAAAAGAACACAGTCTTTGATGGGTTTTGAACCAGCACAGGTGTGGTGGCAAGAATTCCTAGTAGGATTTATGCATTTGTAGCAAGAAAGACCTTGAGGAACCAAATTTAATTGTCAAATAGTCTAGAGGAAGATTCTATTCCTCAAAACACATAATTACATAACCATGTATGATTTACAGATGGTGAAAAAGTACAGCACCTGTCACAGATTTTGCTAAGCCAAAGCCTAAATATGGTTATCCTTTCTAACATGTTTCTGACTAATCTTTTTTAATTCTAGGTCCACTGCCAAATGTGAGGACTAACCCTTTCACCAGAAAGATAGACTGAAGTCTTTACCACATTATCATCAGACAGATGTTTACCAGCTGAGGAGAAATCCAGTGCCCTAGAGGGTATTATTCCTGCTGACAGAAAAAGCAGGTAAGGTGTGCTAAAAAATGTGCTCTGAAGTCAAGTGAACATTGTAGTGCCTTAAAGATAAACACTGGTACCAACATGAATTATTTCAGCTAGATGAACAAGATAAGAGTTAAATATTTTTCTCCAAGTTTTCTTCAATGTTCAAGGCAACATTGAGAGGTCTTCATAAGGTGCAAACTAGTAAGAATAAGAACATAGACAAAGCATACATTAGCAAGTGGTGCAGCATGGTAGAAACATATCGATAAAGAGAAGCAGCTGGCAGAGAAGATGAGATATCCTCCTCACTGTTGGACATTCAGGGATTTCTGGTCCCCAACAGTCTGGTCCTGTGAGCTGAATGCCCACTAGAAGGTTGGAATGTATTTTTTTGATTAGTTGCAGCCAAAGGAAATCCTGCTAACATGCTACCAGGCTGCCCCACAGAGCAGAGCAATGAGCTTTCAATGTGGTTGAGTGGATGATGTGTTTCAGAGCTCACTAACATACTAATGGAAATGTTAAACACAGAGGAGCATAAACCTAAGCCTTGTTTAGGGCTTGTAGCTCCAGGTCACGAGATTTCCAGCTTTCTTCTTCACTGATTGCTGGCCATCTTGGTAGGCTTATGGATTTGGGTGATAACTTCAGGAGCTCCCTTCACTCTGAAATCTAAGTCATTTTTATTGTATATCTAATTTTAGGACTTTATATCTGATACTATTTATTTACATGTTTTAAGCAATGTGAGAGTGTAGCTGAGGTGAAGACATGTGGCAAGAGTATTCCAGATGGTCAGAGCTGTAGGGGAAGGAAACTGGATTACACTGGTGTGTTACAGACCCGCTGGGAAGAAATTAAAATGAGTAAGTTAATGATAAATTATGAATGAAGTATGTGCCATGAATATTAACCACACACACTGTGTACTTTCTGAAACTGTCTGTCTCCAGAAGAATAGTTTTGTAGCCACAAGACAGCATTGGTTTATTTAGGGGACATGAGTACTCTGTAGGGATTAGGAATCTTACAGAACTAAAGAAATTGTCCGGTGTTGTGAAAAACAGAAAATTATTCCTAACTTATACAGCACACTAAATAACAAAGACATTAAAGTTTTATGGCACTCCTAGGGATGGATGGAAGCCCATTTCAATAGCAGATTTAATTCTCCCCAGTTATAAAACATCAAGATTTACATGAATCTGGGGAGGGGGGAAAGCCAGGGAGATACAGAAGAAGCATTGCATCCCAGTACAACATTAATTAATAAATAACAGAAGTGTCTTGAGACTCCAAAAATGTGGGTAGGAGTATTATTGTCAGTAAGAGATATTTTTGGAAAGGATACCTGTGTGACTTCAGAACAATGATTTTTTTAAGTGTTGGAATGAAACTTCCACATGTCAACCATAAAAATGAAAAATAAGTTGTCACTTTAAATTTTCTTTCCTAGGCAAGCACCTTATTTCAGACTGTATTGAGGAGCAGGGCTGTACGGAGTGGAGAATCCTCTTTTGGAACTTTTTGAGAATATACAATAGCAAGCTAAGGTACTTCTTTAGCCTATAGTTCCCCATGCCTTAATAAAGTTTACTCAATAGTATCAGATATGAAGACTCTGCTGGCACAAAAATCTGAAAACACAATGCTCCTGATAGCCTTTCTGAAGGCTCAAGTGTTTGTAGTCAGACACCTCCCAACACAAACATGTAACTTCCCAGATTTCCATTGTTCTGGCATGTGTACATGGTAAACAGGAGAACACAGCCTTGGAGGTCCTCACTGGCCAAGGAAGAGCAAAGAAGTCACCAGCAATATCTGCCAGTGCCTGGCTCAGGAATAGGTACATTATCTGCTTTTCCTCTTTGTTTTAGCAGCACCAAAGACAACACTGGTCAGAGCACAAGGTGTCCAGATTAACTGTTGTGAGCAAGTATAATGAGTCAGGCACGTAAGAACACAACCAAAACCACATGCTTTCTACTAGGAGCTGGGCTGAGCTGCTGATGGTGAGCATATGCAACAGGTAAGGAGTGTCTGAGATGCAACACAAGGCACAGACCTGGGAGTAGTGGCAGACAGACTCCAGCAGCTGGAGAAATCCATCACTTGCTACAGTGCTTAGACCTCAGTAAGGCAAGAATGAAGTTTAATATGTGCATTTTGGCTTTTATTTTTGGAAGACTAACTTGCCTTGCTCTGTATTACATCCTTATTTAAGACATCCAGAAAATTATGCTCCAGCTCTGTGCCTGAGAATGTCACACATAAAACCTACCATAAACCTCTACTCTGCTCTAAAAGTGCCAGCAATTTCACTTTTAAGGCATAAACTGAATGACATGTTTCCAGATACATGGAATATTACACAAGTTATACCATTGGCACAAAGGAAAAAAATACAAAGCATTAACATTTACTTTAAGAACGAAAAGCCTGAAGAAATCAGGATGTGTAGTTTACAAGGCTGTCAGTCATGCAAGTAAAGTCCATATAACAAAGGAATATATTGTCAGTAAACCTCATATGCAGTGTTAAAGAAGTAACTTCCTCCCTACTTCTCCTTAAAAGGAAAATCTTACCTAGGTACACAGAAGGACTCAAGCTAAGTGGACACAAGCCATGTATTTTATTCCACTTTGCAAACACCTGAAGTTTTTTGTTGAGTTGTTTGGGTTTTTCTTTTTCCCTTGTAATTTAGCTTTGGAAACAGCTAGGCTATTCTGGCATCGGTTTATTCAAAATGTCTGCTTCGGCATGGGAAGATAATAGCTTCTTTCTCCTACTGCCTCTGCTAAAAAGTCTTTTACAGGTATTTAATATCTGTAAAACTCTTTGAAGTTTGATGAAAACATTGCAGCCCTTTGAAGAAAGATCTCAAATTTAGAAATGAAATGGCACTAATAATAAGGAAATAATGTCAAAATTGCAAGATAGCATGCTGTGTATCTCTTGAATATTATTTTCCTCTGCATACACAGACAATTGGAAGGATGATTATAGAATTTCCTGCTGTAATAATCTAGCTAGCAGCAGCACTGATTATCCAGTAGCTTCAGTGGTCTTCAGTGCAGGGCTGTGATGACTTGGAAACTGGTGGTGTGGCAAACATGCTCTGATGGTTGGCAAGACTAGAGCCTGTTGCAACATCCTGAAGTCCCATCCTCATGGTCTTCAGCTTGCTGCAGAGGTGAGGAAGAGACCCATTGGAATACCATGTGATATACTTTGTGAGCATCTGCTGTGTAGAGCTATTGTTATACCAGGAAAAAAACAAACAAAAAAAACCAAACTAAAACAAGGCTAAAAGCAGAGAAGAAAAACAGATTACTTAGACTGGCAGTGTTTTAAAACCACTTGCTCCCTATCAGCCTGAAGCTGGAAAATGACAACCAGCACAAGTTCAGGCAGGTCTAAGGCAGCAGAGCGGGGGTGAGCAGAGGGGGGAGAGGGAGGCTTGGCTGTGCAGCAGCCCAAGCTCCCTGCGCCGAGTGTCTGGCTGGGGAACCTGCATCTGCAGCCTCCAGGGATGTAAGTAGCTCACAAGGCCACACACAGCTTTTGCTGGATAAAGCTTATGGTGAGCTGTGCTCACTGTCCTGTTTTCCAGGGACATCAGTGCTCAATAACTACTTAAATTTTCACCTGTTCACTTGTGACCTTTCAAAAGAAGTCCTAATGCCACGTAATGAGTATTGGGTAGCAGATACAGAGTGCATGTATCCTGGCAGGGATAAGCTAAGTGAGTTGAAACAAATGAGGTGTTGCAGTCTATGACACAGGAAAGCAGGCAAATGATTCATAGTCCAGTGAAAGATTATCCTCATCTGATATTTCCACACTTGTGTGAAATCCATCCCAGCTGCAATTTAATGTAACAGTTGTCTATTTGGAGTTCCTAACAACTCTGCCTCAACTACTTTTATAGCTGTTTGCATTGATTTTCCAGTAATCTTTTAAGAATTAATATAAAAATACCTTAGAATCCTAAAGGTTTTAAGCTGAAGTGTTCAAAATAGTTTGTTTTCCAAGTCTAGATACCAGAGAATGGTAGGAAAAGCCTCTAGCCTGCCAGACGATGAAGTAACCTGCAAAGTCATAGCAAAGAGAAACGTTGCTGAAGTGGCAATGAAGATCCCTCTCTGTAGCTTAAGAAAGCTGCCAATGGCAACAGTGCGAGCATCAATCAGACCAGGGAGAGGAGAAAAATGCCTTTCTTAAGTCTAATCACCAAACACCAGAGCTTTTGTAAAGATGGGCCATGTCTCATGTACGACTTGCTATTCAGTAGATAAATTCTTAAGCATCTTTTTATCTTCTCATTCCTGCAGTGACCAAAGGTTACAGGAAATTTTCTGTCCTATCTCTCTCCATTCATTTCTCCTGGTTTCAGTAAGCCTCTGCAAAAAGATCAGCAGCTCTTACTATAGCAAAACAAAATATTATCTCTAGTTCTATATTCTTATTACAGGGGAAAAGGTAAGAAAATTCACTGTAAAAATTCTTTACCAAAGGGGCTACTGTTGTGGTACACACAGAATAATCAGGGGAAAAACTTGTCACTAACGAGTCATCATTAGAGCTCTGAATTCTTGTAAGATCTATTATTCCTTGTCACCAGTTCTTCCATGCCCATCACCTTTGATAGAGCAAGAGGAGTTCATTATTTTCTAATATACAAGGTGGCTGGGAAGGAAAAAAAAAAGACAGAAAGGAGGAGATCCACAGGAGAGCGACAAGATCTGGTGATGTTCAGCTCATACAGAAAGTTTAGAAGGTCGGAGTTTATAGGGACAAATGGTCCCTCTCCTGCTCCTACAGAGAGAAATCAGCTGACTGCTCCGTCAGTTACCCAGGATGACAGATCAAATCTTCCTTCATTTCCTTCCTCTTTCCATTACACTTCGTGTAACTCCTGATATATTGCTATTGTACGTAATAACAGGTGTCCTACCTTACGGTAAACTTCCCAAGGAGAAGCCCAAGGAAAACATCTGACAAACCTGAAGACATAATATTTTTGGTACCGTTGGGGGGGAATCTTAGGGGAGCACACTTTCAAGCTGTGCCTCCCACCTCTCACTTGAGTGGAAAGACTCAAGGAGAAAAGTCTTAAAGACAAGCTTCTCCAGGGAGCTGGAATACTGCACCTGCAGTGAGTGCAGAGAGAATGCTTTATGTCAGTGAAGTTATTAAGACCTTTGCAAACATTCTCATAGCCACAGTTCTGGTAGGATTTTCTTTTTGTTTTTTTCTCTTGGTTGGTTTGCAGAGGTTTTCTCCTTATTTTCCTTCGTCCTTTATCTTTCAGATTGAGTGGGCAGTAAAATAATGATCTTGGTATTCACTGGATTTAAAGATAAACTATTAATAGATAATAGGGGGATGAGGCTTAGATTTAAAGATAAGGTATTAATAGATAATGGAGAGGAGGCTTGGACTAAATACCATACAGGAAGGGAGGCTCCTTTGAAAGGCATTCCATACTAATAATTTCTCTTACAGTTAAGGAAATGGTATGATCCTTTCAGTTAACCTCTGAATATAACCAGCAATCATCACTTCTATCTCCAGTTTCTTTGTCTGACCTTTCAGAAACCAAACAATCATAAGAACAGCGATGCTGCACCCTGTCAGAGCTGGGAGCAAGGAATAGTCCCTAGGGTCACTGCTACTCTATCTACATGCTATTTAGTAAACTTGTCTCTCTGGGGGGAACAAAGAACCCTACAATGTCACAACATTTTCATGAAAATTTTATAGCTTTTTGTTTTCTGAGGTTTTGCATTAACTCTCAACAAAATCAGGTGAAGAAAAGCAAGTAAACAGCTAAACAGCAAAATTATCCATTATTCATAGGTTCTGTGTTATGACTGGGTCAGTCTTCGGTTGTTACTTTCACAGTGCTTTTTTAAAACACCTTTTTCTGTGCTTCTGACTTCCTTTAAAAAATCCAAATTTTCTCTTCATTGTGGAAATCTACTTATTCTTAGTCAACAGGATACTCCATTTACCTCAGGTCCTTAAACCTTTCCACCCTCAAAGTCAAACAGAACTACCAGGTTTCCAGATCTAATTTCAGCAAACCAGGGGTTTGATATTTTCTGAACAGGGACTTTAACAGGTTGAACACAGCCGAGGAAAGGAAGTTCTATAGACCAATATTTCAGCTAATGCCTTCTTCATAAGGCATCCAGCCAAAACATTCATCTGCAGAACTTCCTTCCTAGTTATAGTGAGATTTACCCCTGAGTGTTTGTAGTGACAGATAGAGCTTTCAAGAGACCAACTCTCACTAACAGTCTCAAAGGCAAGCAACAAGAACTACCAACAATATATAATCCACACCACGAGCAGCTGTACCCAGTGTCTTTGCAAGTTTTCTTCATTTTGTCTGGCTGCTCATCTTTCTCAAGCACTTTTCAGGAACCAGCCACCTTTTCTGGGGAATTCTTCCTCTGCTGTTCCTTGTGAAGGTACAGGTGGCAATGATGACGTTGCTATTCACTTAGGATTTGGATAGTGAGTGTTCAGTGTTTTATCAAGCTTGAGGAAAATTTATTTAAGTGTACATTTCATCATTTTTTGGATGTTTATTCTGGGAATAATTACCACTCAAAAAAGTGTGTTTCTGACATTTATGTCAGTTATACAAAACTGACATTTATGATACAGTTTTCACTTTTCAAAAAAGGGCAGCACTTGAGCCTTACCTCACCAACGTAAGTTAAATAAATTGCTCCTAAAAGGTATCCTCTCGTTTTGGATGAAATGTTTGAATTTTAACAGTTAAACTTCAGCTTGAGTTTTGCACCAAGCTTACACTGAGTCTGTTCTACTGGTTCTGGTGGAATTATTCCACCTTTGAGCAAATATGATATCAGTATCAGAACAGGAAAAAATGCTTTTCTTGAGAAATGTGGACAAATATCTAGATATTTTTTCTTTTATATAATTAATGTCCATGTTAATAAACTAATTCCTTATATTAAAAGTTACTCCACCTAGATTAGACCACAGATGGTGTCTCTATCTTAAACAGAGTATGCACTTTGTAAGCAAAGCATGTAATACTGTGGGTAAGGCAGGATTACATTGGAGACACTGCTAATTTAAGTGTCAAATGTTTTTAAGAGTTGAAAGTGTTCACTCATAACTGTTATGAATTCAGCATATGTTATGAATTATGTGCATATAATCTAAAAAACAGATGAATTCTGCATAATGTCTTCTTTCAATTAAGACATTAATTGGCCAACATGTTAAAAAAAAAACAGGATTAGGATAGGTAAGGCTGCTTTCTGGTTTAAAAAGGAAAAAAATATTTTGAGGAATTAACCAAAGGGTTCCCTGGTAAAATTGGTAGCTTTAGTGGGAGAAGCAAGGGTATCTGTTGTTTGATGCTTCAAAGGCATTCATAAATTTACACTTGCATCACATTCTTGATAGCTTATAGTAGCTGAAAATTCAGATGAAAAGTCACAGTATTTCCTTCATGAAGGGGCTGGACAGCAACTGGATATTTTGTCTTAATACCTTTTACTAACTTGATAGGCTATCATTTTTTACTGTACTGTGTAGACTGTAAAGCAGTCAAAGCCCATAAAAAAGAGCAACAAATTTATAAAGCCTTCATTCTGCACCCATTTCTTACAAAAAGAAGCCAAGTAGCTAAAAAACCAGCTGTACCAATTTCAAATACTTTTAGTTCCCAAGCAAAACAGCAACACTACAACCAAACCCACCTCACGTACACAATAAACCCCACCAAGGCTATACCAGAGATCCCTTCAACCAACCCAAGCAGCTTCTCTGCAGCTGCCAGGGTTCAGCAAAGGCTGTTCAACAATGACATTTGCTGGCAAAAGAAAAACTGGGCAAGAAGAACTGAACAGTGGTGAGCTGTACTTTATGATTTGGATGCATATAAACTGAATTAAAAGTCTGGAACACCAAATAAAAAGGAGCTGTAAATAAAGGTCATAAATGTTTCACATCAAGATATATGCAAAGAAGCTGTAAAGCAATGCCACTGCACTCTATCCAAGCATATATTAAAGGAACTCCTAAGTTTTGTCACAGTGCATTCCAAGGTATTTAAACATAGCAAACAAACAAAAAATTATAGAACGTTCCGCCAATACAAGCATGTAGGATAAACACTTCTCATGTAGTGACCAAAAAAAAAAAAAAAAGTCACTCTTTATTCTTGAAAGCAGTTTGTTTATCTTTTCTGGCCATTTTCAAGTGTTTTCAAATTACTGGTTTCCCCCAAAAGTCAAAGTGTAAAAAGTCACAAAAAAGACTGACCCTTGTGTTATTGTTGACTCTATGGAAACCAGCAAATGATGACCTATTCACATAAAGACTTCATCTCTTACAACTTGGGACTCCACAAAGCACCTAAAACTATTACTTTCTGTGGTCTAAGTCTCCCCTGAATGCTCCTACTACTTCAACAACCTTTAGCAATGAAACATCTCAGAGTTGAGATTATGCTTTCTAGTCCTGCTAAATGCTTTATAAGAATTTGAACTTGAAAAGAGCCAAGTGCTCCTTCCTACTGAGGAGATCACAACGAAAATAAATTACCGGGGAGAAAGAAAATGTCACCAAAACAACACTTGGTCCAATAAGGTTGACACTTGCAATGTTTATAGGAGGGAAAACAAACAGAAATTAACTTCTCTGTAAGTCTAAAATAGGCAGTAAAACTTAAAACCAAAGCCAAGGTCTTCCAATTCTCATTCCACTATCCAAGCCACTTGGTCTCAGTTGCCTTAATTTGATGCCTCAGAGAGGTCAAAGTACGGACTGCCTCTCAAGTCAAACTATGCTGGAAAAGAACTGAAGCAAATGTCAACCTCAGCACAAAAAATGCAGCCAATTGATGAATGAACTGAGGGGTTTGGACCCGCTTGTAATTGAACAGACCAAAAATCTCTTTCAATGGTCTTTGAATGAAACCTTTAGGGAGAAATCCTGGTTCTGCTGGAGTGAGTGGGAGCTTTGAGTTCCTTAAGCAATGAAGCCAACAGTTAAGCAATGAAGCAAACAGTCCAGAGTTCACCGCAGAAAACATTCAGGGCTTCTCACCTCCAAGTTCAGCTTTCACATTTAAATTCTACTGAGGATAACTAGAGTAGTCTGCCAATTCCAATTCACAAAAAGGCAAGCAGAGCCAGCCAGACTCCTTCTGTGCAATCTACTGGAGGCAGCATCCCAAACTTTCTGTGTCTCACTTCACATCCTCTGAAGTAGCAGACCACCACATCTGACTCACAGGCGCAGCACAGGAATGACTCCAGTCACGTTAGTGTAGGTGCTCAGACTGCTATGGTAAGGACCACAAATAAACCCTATAAACAGAGAGGAGAAAAAACCTCCACATTTCTCTTGTTTACACAGGAGACGCTATCCTGCTCCCCAGGAAGCCAATGATAAAACACTCACTGACGTCAATGGGACCGCATTCAAGCCTCAATTTAGGTTAAAATTGAGAAGTGTTCAAGTAATAGTTTTTGCTTTCCCCTTTACCCTTCGTATAAAAGTGAACAACTCCATCCTCACTAAATCATTCGTGTATGTCAGCTTCCCGCCTCTCCCTGCATGGTGGGATCCAAGCAGCCAAGCTTTTTATAGAATCAAATAGACTTGTGTATGATTTTAATTTTATTTGGACCTAGAGAAGAGCAAGACTTGCCAGGGGTGGTTTCTGTCACTACAGGATTCATTCATTTTCTTCATTCCCATCATATTTGCAAAAGCGGTGGAAACACATTCAAACTAAGACTCCTGTGGGTGTGGCAGAAGATACAGTCCATAAATATTTGTGAGAGCTCCTAGAAGCCTTCCATAATTTTAAGAACTTTATTCAAAGGCTTTCAAAAAACACTAAGATATCCATAGATACAAGAAAAGATCTTGTCAGGTCCTCAAAAAACATAAAGGGACAAGGATACATAATGCCCCACTGATCTCAGAAGCAATTAGGTGCATAACCTCCTTGGTTAGAATTACCGAACTCTCTAAATCCTTCTCTCATGTGTTTGCATCAATACCTATTAATCACACAGAAAATGCATATCACGGATCTCTGTTCCCATTGACTTTTCCTGAAGCATAACTGGACTCTTAAAAGTTTATGTTGGTGGTGCCAAATGACCCAAAAGTGATGATCTGGAAAGAACTGATGCTGCTGAGATACTGAACACTGACATCAAAGTTGAGCACGAATGCTCACCTTCAACATTCCATTTCAGTTCAACAGTCACAGCTTCAAAAATTTTTTTCCCAAGGGCTTCAGTGCCATAGACATTCACCTAGAGATTTCCAACCACTCAGCAAGGTTCCACTAAGTTCCTTGCTGAGTATTTACTTTGATTTATGAATGTCTTCAAGAGACAAGAATTGAGGAAAAGCCTGAACATCTTGGAGAAAGTCAGAGAAATATTATAAAAATGCTTACATTTGTTTCAGAACGTGGCAGTTGCCGCTTGTTGACTGAGCAAAAGTCTCAAGGACTACAGTAACTGGAAAAAAATAATAAAGGAGCCATAGAGGGAACAAAGCAATTAGGAGAATATTGACCAAATATCCCTTCTTCTTTCTCACACATATGCACGTCAACAGTCAAAGAAAAAAGATGGGTTTTATGCAAGAAAGAAAATCGAGCCTCTCTAACCAGTTCTTTGAATCTTCATCTTTCTGCTTAGCATGACATGGCTCTTTCAGAAGTCACTTATTGAAAATTTCAGAATTGTTTCAGCTTAATATTGAGACCAACTTGCCTAAAATATATGACTTCCTGAATAGCTGCACATAGTTCTTTAACAGCCTTTTTGCCTCACAGAGATGTTACAGGGGTGGGCTCTTCCCCCTTGCCTTCCCAAATATTTTCTTTATTGTGATCTGAACTTCAGAGAAAGATCCAGGAGGGTAGCTGTGCATCAGTCAGGCCCCACGCTGGCTCTCCTCAGGGGTGGGGAGCAGGCACTCCAAAGCTATCCTGCATGGCAAGTGGGGTCTGTCTTAATTACTAACAGACTGACATAACAGGCACCAATCTGAAGATGATTAAGTCTCCCCTGACATCACTCCAAAAGACATTTACTCACCCTCCTCCAGCTTTCCCCTTCCTTTATAGGTGAAGAAAGGCCACAGCTAACATCACTGCTTCTGCAGTAAGGCGAAAATTTAGAGGGGAAAGTGATGGCTAACCACACAGCTCCATGGTATAAACTCTGTTAATGAACATAAAGCATTCCTAATGTACAGTTAATAGTTTCTGCCCCTGAAACTGCTAACATCTGCTGATTTATCATTTAGCTTATTTACCACCATTTCAAAGCCTTGTCTTCAAGAAAACAGGGCAGATGAGCACTTCGTCCGTTCTCTCAGATTAGTACTTACCTTTGGACACTTTTAGCTTATTGTCTATTAAAATAAAGTGTGCCATGCTTGCCAAGGTTTCCTGTACAGACACACTGCAGAGAGAGAGTGAGAGGGAAGCCTCCAAGCACTGCAGTCTTGGCAGACAGTACAGCTTTGTTCACCGTTCAGTGAAATCGATCCCTCTGATATGGGCAGACCATCAGTGAGATGTCTAGGAGAAGACACCTGTTCAGCAGAGAAAACCAGCAAAATCTGAACAGTGAAAATGCTTTGGCACACCGAATAAATTCTGCACAGTCACATCAAAGAATATTCTCAGGCAACCCAGAGGAAGTCAGCAGAAATTCCAGTAACTTAAAGAGTGGGAGACCACAATATAAGCTGTTGGCATTTACGGAAATTACAAACATAAATCAAATAAGAAAATAACACTTTAAAAAAGAATTTTATTTATTAATAAACCATACTCCCATAATCTAGACCATACACTGGCACAGGCAGAAACTCATCAATTTTCACCTTCTCATTCAGGACAATTTATGGTGTCAAATAAAAAACCCATGAAATTAAGGTGTCTAGTGAGTAGAGCATTTTCTTTAGAGAAATAAATACCAACAGATAAGTCTTAATGAAAATAGTTAAGCAGAAGGCAATGAAGAGAGGTTTGTCACATGTCCATAATGTTGTCAGAGAATTGTTGGTTCTCAAACTTTACTGAATATTTTCCAGCAATGTACTTAGCATGTGACCTCTCTGTGGCTCCACAGTTTCCCCAACTGTTTTCATAGCTCATAAAACGTTTAGGAAGTGTTTATAAAAACTGCTTGAGGAAACCGTGCCACAAAGAACTGGAGCTTCACGTCTCAGCAGTGCAGCTTTGATTTAGTTCTCTTCGACGGGATTTCATTTTGCAAATGCCCCACTAACATCTGCATGCAGATCCTCTTGGGATAGCACCGAGACAGAGTGCAGTTTTATGTATATTATTTGGCCAAGTTCCTCTAGCATGTGATGGTTGACTTGCCTCCCTCATGAAATCACACATGCAAATGTTCCCCATGCATACACTTACTGATGGCCACTTTCAGTGATCTGTGTTGGGAAGAAATATTATGTCATAAACACCATTGCAACATCTGCGACGGATCCTTTTGGAACCCGACACGGAGCGCTGAACCCAGAGAGCACTCTCACATCACAAGCCCATGACTGACGGTGCTCGACCTACTGCCCTGCAAGCTCACCCCGGCTTTTTCATGCATGCTCAAACAGCCTGTTTGGAAACACATGGCCAGAGAAGTGTCACAGACAAGCTCTCAGTATACAGCTCTCTAGAGAATGTTTGCAGAGTGAAACAATGAAACACGATCATGCAAGAACAATGGGGTTTAAAACCAACATTTTACTACGCTTAATTAACTAAAACCAACATTCAGAGCATTCTGGTGGAACACTAGTCTTCAGCCACAGACTCATGACTTCCTGTGTCTTGGATATTAATTAGCAATTATCAGTAGTCTGTGAATGTGCTCAGGACAAGGAGATTTGCCCCTACTCTTCATTGAATTCCTATGCTGTACCTTTCAAGTCAAATGTCACCAAGCATTCTACTAAATAAGGTAAGAAATCCTTCAGTCATAGCATATTTTTCTAAGTTAAGAAGAAATTTTTGCTGGTAAACAAGTAGTAGACACAGCTCCAGTAGACATATTTTAAATATAGCCATCATTAACCTCTTTTAAGTACTAAGGGAACATCACATGGCAAACTAATGGCCCTGACGACTTGTCTAAATAGTCACATACCCCACCAAGATCATCTTAAAAGAGTTAGTTAAGCAAAAAGCACTTCAATCCTATTCATGTACCTATCTCCATACACCTAAACTGGCTACTAAGACAGCTTGTGAAAAAAATATCAATACTATGCAATAAAATGCCACCAATCACTATGGCAAAGATTTTAGTCTCTTACTGGTAGAGATTAAACATCCTTGAGCAAGACAAGCCCTATTTGTAATAAAAATAAATTACGGCATAGACATAAAACTTTTAGCACATACTTTTGACAATAGAACTTTTTCCAGTTCAAGGCTGTTTTATGATACTAAAATACTGTTATTCAAACCCAGGAGTCACTTATGTGATTTCTGAGTGTCTAGTCAAGCATGCACATTCTCACCCCTGTTAATTAATAATCCACTCCTAAGCAGTAAATAAGAAGCAGTCATTACCCTTGAGGAAAAAGCAGGACGTATGTATCAGGTGTTAGACATAAAAACCAGCTTCCACTGTTTATTTGGCTCCCAGGCTTAGCCCAGGAATTCAAATGAAGCAGTCAGTGAAAAACAGCTACCCCGTTCCCAGCTCCAAGGACCACAGGGCTCTTTAGGAGTTGTTAGACAGCAGAGTACTGCATCTTTCTTTAGACTTCAGGTTACAATTAAGGTCAAGTCATTCAGATTTTGACTCCATCTAGACAGCTATGAGAGGGACAGGGGAAAAATGAGTGCCCCTTCTACACAGTCTTGACATCATTTCAGAGTAATGAGTAAACTGCACTTGTGACATTGAGAAGAAATTGCAGCATGCCCTGTGAATCTTTTTTTTAAAGTCAGTTCCATGAAAATTTTGTTATTGGCTACCTTTAATCAACAAAGACCTCTTGTAATGAACACACATACATTCACCACATTACACCACCTGCTTTACTTCATTTTTCTTTCCCACTAACCAAGAAAGCCTGCAATAATGCTCTCACTGCCCTCCACCCTAACAGGATGACCCAATCCAAACATTTCTTATTGTCTTGATGGTTAAACAGAGATAGAAAAGGCACAAGTGCTCAGATCTGAGAAATGAGATGAAATGAAAGAGGTCTGAATTGTGGCAAAGTGTGACCATTATTACTTACGGTAGTTTTTAACTTCCTCTGAACAATCAGCTACATAATATGCTACTGGTTGCTACAGTTTATATATCTGAGAACATCCCACAATTAACTTAACTTCACAGCTATGGCTTTTGTGCTTAAAAGAATGGCCAACATATCCAGTAACAGCTGCAACACTCAAAGTATAGGTTCTAAAAATCAGTTTTTGTGTGTGCTTTGCTGCTGCTAAGATTAATCATGATTGAGAAGACTCATTTTGCAAATGTAGAAGAAAACAAAAAATATCATTCAACAATGATGAAGGAAGGCTTCAGGATATTATCAAACCCCTGCTTATGAAAATCCCTGAGAGAATATAAGAGCTGGAAAATTAGTATGCAAAAATGTATATAGCTCTTGCTCTCCCTGTCTAAAATCCCTACTTCACAGCAACCCTGTCTCACAAGCCTTATTTCTTAATGGACAAAAACCAGGCAAGGATCACATCTGCCTTGTTCGATGTAAGAACTGGAAATTCTCAATAATTTCCAGTAGCTCTAAGCCTATGACACAATTGCTTTAGAGAAAAAGTCAATCTAAAAGTTTTTTGGGAAAAAAAAGACCAACAATCAACCAAAACGTAACCTGCGGGACATGACCTTCATTTAAATATCCCATGCCCTGGAAGTCTGTGCTCACCACCTGTCTTGAGAATGAATGTTTTTGCTACTTAGAAGTCGTGTAACCAGATCATAAATGAACACAATCTAATACTAGCACTAAAGAGGATACATCAAAGTCGCATTTCCCAATTCCTCATTCCTTAATTAACAAAAGATCTAGTGACATCACTACTTTTCTCCCCTACTATCCACCTCTGTGCTTGGCTGTCACAGAAGCAGACTGAATATTAACAATGTTAGCAATTAACATTGACATCACCATCACATCAATATTTATTTGTTTTACTAAGATCCATAAAGCTATGAATATATTAACATAAATATCACCTTCAAGGACCTTCCATTCAAACATATGTTTGCTTGAAGTAGTTTCCCTAGAAAATTGAAACTTACCTTTGTGCTTCCTCAAAATACACGTGGCTTTATCACACTGTAAGCCAACCTACAACTGCTGGAAATGATAAGACACAAGAGGTACACGATTTAAATTTACTGTACTCAAGAAGGGTAATTCCCTCTTTGCTCAGTTAAGCTGCAGCCCTTCAATCATCATTGACATGCAGGAATGAAGGAGGCAATCAGCAAGAAACATTATTAGACCTGGAGAGCAATTCACAAGAGGAACTGCTCTGGGAAAGCTCTTTGATGTAAGACACGACGCTTTATGGTTACAGTGAAATTTTTCTCCGCGCTGCTCGAAGCTCTTCACCGCGCTACAGATTGCTGATATTTAATTTTTTTTTCATATGGGAAAACTCAAGTCTATTCAAGAAATCCCTCTTCAGTTACCTTCACAACACATTTGCTTTATTACTGAGGAGTTAATGTTGCAGAGCTACACGTCTACAAAATTAATTCACTGTCTTTCTGTAGCTACGCTAATGGGCTGTAGCTGAAGAGTTTTCTTTTAGATGGAAAAGGGATTAAAGAATATTTCCTTAAAGCAAATCAAGTATTTCTATTATAAGTAAAAGCTTCTAAATTGATTGTTTTCTTCAGGGGGTTAAAGTAATAAAGTTAAATGAAGATGCAGGAATATACTTGGGCAGAAGCGACACTGCAGGGTACAACTCACTAATCGACATCTCTGCAAAGCCAGCAGGATGACCATGAACTCTGCTCCCAGGGGCACATTCAGTTCTGTAGTCCTTTCATTCCATCTCCACCAATGGGGGACTTGCATCACTTAACAACTCCTCCAGAGCACCTACCATTTCCTCCACAAAACTGAACAAAATTAGTTGCTTGTAATGTGCCAAATTCATGAGCTGTGATTGCAAGAAAGGTGTGTGGGGTCTTAACAAAGTCAAGATCATAACACCATCCCGTCACCTTAGCTAACAGAAGGAGTGATGTGCACTTGAGCAGAATTCAAAGAATTTTTATGGGTTTTTTTAAAATGTCATTTCAAAGTTATGACGCATTCTGTCATTACCTTGGGAATAGTCTTACAACTTCTATCCCATAAAAGTACGCCACTTCAACGGATGTAGAAGTCTCTAACTGGATGATGGCTGCCCACTGCTTAAAAGGCACCTTACTTGCTTGACACAGTTATCTTTCTGCCAGCCTTGGAGCACAGACAGCCTGGTCTCATGTGGTTTTACTTGTGCATTTGTTTCTCCCTTTATTGCAGATTCCACACCTGAATATGTAATCTTCAATGGTGGTGTGCGTGCTTGGCCAGAACTAAAAAATATTTTATGGTCCCGCCTTGCATTTCCCAACACATAGATGAATACAAAGGATTTACAGAGTACTTCTGACCTCCAGCCCCCAGCAGTATTTCAGCAAGGCAGCTTCTTTTGGAAGAAGTGGGGGAGAAGGGAAAGAGGGAATTCCCGCCTTTTTGTGATGGATCTAGGACCCCAATAATTTAAGGTAAGGTGATCAAATGACAGACAGAAGTGTCCCATGTCTAATACTCTTGAAAGACAAGATCATTTTATCTCAAACATTCTTTCTATGACTTCCCCAATTTTCATTGCTAAATACCAACATGAAAGAATATTTTAAAAATGATCATACTTGTTTCCTAGGCTCAAAGGTACATAAAGAACAAAACCCCATGACATCAGTGACACTAGATGTGCCCCACATATTATCAAATCTAATACACTATCTAGTTTTGCATTGTCTGTCTTCACCAGAACACATTTTGACTACATAATTATTAGTCTTATGGTATTATATTTATTTTAAAATTAACTATAAGACAAGTCTGGTTCCTGTTCATGTTTACAATAGTACCAAACCAGATCAAAACTAACTTCAGTAATTAGTTAGTAATCACACTAACAAAAGCAAAATGCCACTCATATATCCTCTTTCTACATTCCTCACAGCTACTAAAACATATGATCTTTTAGTTACATCATTGTATAATCAAAGAAACATGAAACCAATTACAGTATTTTAAACCCTAATAATGTATATTTCTTTTCTGAGGGACTATAGGACAAGACAACTCTCTGCTTACATTTATTTGTATCCCTGTCACTCTTGTGGCAAGCCTGAAAGCAAAGCTTCACAGCTTTTTATGACCTGACTACATTACACAAAGAAAGCTTAAGTCACCTTTTATAAGTGCTCTGCCTGTAGAGGAGAAATGCTGAGCAATACTGGCTTACCTTTGCTGGAGTAAAAGTCATTAACTCAAACCAAAAGCCAAAAAAAAAGCCAAGAGAAGTTACAAGAACTTTGAGAGAAGCTTCTCTCCAGTAGAAAAAGAAGTTTTCTGATAAGACCATGCCTTGTTCCAAATGACAGAACGGTGCTACACCCACAGTGATTTACAGCATGAGCTTTAGTGTGAATATGGACAAGAAATCCTAGTCCTGCAGTTACTAGCAAGTTTTCAAGCACATGAGTCCAGAGAGCAAACTTGTTCAGGTACAGCCACAAATTTGAGTGGTACACAAAAGCCAGTGCTTTGAACACCTGATCTCAGCATACTTGTGCATTCCAAACGTAGCAAGTTATTGCTCTCTCACTAATCACTAATATATCTGTATGTTTGCATTATGCCTGAGGGCACTTATGGGCCCACAGCAGCATTTAAATAAGATATTATATGTGTATTTTCTGACTTCTATTAAGAAATTTACCCCACAAGACACTCCCAGGAAATAGCTGAGGAGGGGGGTAAAGCTCCAAAATCCAAGTAAAACAAAACAACCCCACAAGTGCACCCGACCCTCCTGTTGTCAGTATAATATTAAGGTTATGATAGATTAGATCCCACTCATGATAAAACACCCAGGATAAAGCTGCACATTGATGACAATCTGGCCACCTTAGAGAGCTTTCTGTTAGAACAAAATCCCCTTCAAGAGTCAGAAGATATGGAAAGCTGATACAATGAAGCAGCTGCATTTATTTCCCACTAGAGTTTGGCCATTGTTCCAAATGGCCCAGTTCACTGTTTTCTAGGGTCAGACATATGATATGGCACCAATGTGCTCACTAGTGCTCCATGACTCCTGAATATTAGAGTCCTACTGACCCAAAGGTATCTGCAGATTACATTCATGAGACTCCTATTGGCTAGGGAGAATGGTTCTTCTTCATTAAGATGTGCTCACAGTGCCGCCGCTTCACTGACTCAAGCGCCTAATGTGCCTCATGAAAGAAGAGGAGTAAAGAAATACCAGGGATTTATGTATTAAAGGCTGATTAGGTTCTTCTTTTATTTGAGTAACTCTGAAAAAGAGACCCTATTAGAAGACATAAGAAACCATTTACTTTCAAAAAAGGGACAGTCCATCAAATGGTTAAAGACAAAATACTATGCAAAAAAAAGTGCCGTAGCATTGGTCAGTGCTGATATTCAGTTCCTGCTTATCACCTTATGACAACTGTCTTTGGAGTCAGAAACTGCTCATATTTTGTGTGAGCCAGTAGGGGGAAAACGCAAACCAGACATTTCTAAACTATTCTGGAAGACCATAGTTGTATCTTCACTTCTATCTCCACCCTGAGCTCCCTTGCAGCATGTTGAACACATGGCCACATCTGACAATTGACACATATCAAGCCTGTCAGCCTCCCCTGTGAGACAGTAGGTGAGCACCAACTGGATGTCCACAAACTGACCACAGCTTTCTCACCTAAACTTGCTAATTTCCATGTAGATGCAAGAATTGTCAGGGAAGCATGGAGGTGATACAGAGCTGATGTTTGGGGGTTTTTGTTCTGGGTTCCTCCTCCTCCTCCCAACAAAAACTTGGTGGTTGGAATATGAAATTAATTTGGGGTTTTAGCATAAAGACAGCCATCTTGCTTATTGACCAAAGTGCAGGATGTTTTCTTCATGTACTCAGAACCACTTGGTTGCAGTGACATGTATAGGAGTACATGGTAGTTAAGTATTTGTATTAATTAAATGGGACCTGTCTGATGAGGAACAGTGCTCTCATTGAGAAGAGATAGCAATGTTTCTAGATATACAATTTATTTACATGTTTTAAAGTCAGGACAGTCTGTAAGTCACATACTCATGCAGAAAATGTCATGTTTATTATTGAGCTCAACTCAGAGTACCTCCTACTCAAAAAAAATATTGAGTGAGGAAAAACCCACGTGGCACAGTTTCAAATTATTGAAGAGAGATCTGTGAATGTTAACAAAAATACTAAAACTCATTCTAGGAATCTAATAATTTGTCTGAGAAGACTGAAGTATTTTTAATTTGTTGAGGTTTACTGATTCCACTTTTTTTTTTTTTTTAAAAGCCCTCTAAATGCAAATGAAGTTATCTGAATTTCCTTAAGGAATTTCAACCATGTTGTTTCTTCCAGGATCACGTTGAGCATATGACACTTTGGAATAGCTTTTGCTTATTGAACACCAGCCATGAAGGTAAGCAATTTTTTAACCCTTGCTTTGCACAGACTACAAAACACAAAACCCAGCCCATGACTCCCATTGCTTTTCCACCCTGCTTACCTTTCCTCTAGTCCCCACCCTTCCTGAGAAATTTTGCTATATTATTTTATTCAGGAAAGAATCAAAGTAAAAACTAAGTGGGTAACTGGACAGTGTACTAGGTAAGATCTATTCACTTACACTGGTTTCAGGCCCACCCAAGGGTCTGAAGAGAAGGAAACCAGGTGGTCTAACCCTAAGTCCCGTGGCAGAGATATTCTATATTACCAAAGCAAAATAAGTGATCCCACAGAATCTGAAACGTATCTGTTGACTCTTTGCAAAGAAATGAAAGCTGAAATGAATGGAAATTAAATTATCTCGTTTCCCCAGAGGCAGTCATCTTCCCAGGTCAGAGGTATGAAAAGGAAATATGAGAGTTCCCATTTCATGGCTTGCACCATAGCTATGACTATACAGACAATATCTCCGATTTTTCTCTCCCACCCCACCATCATGACTTGGAGCTTCCAAATATTCCTTATAACAGAACTATTACAATACAGAGGAGGAAAAAATAATATATGCAGATTTAAACAAAGCATTACTTGGGGAAATGTGCTGAAGCTGAAAATTGTATGGTTTTGTATAAAGGAAGAGCATACTGCCACATAACCTCGCTGAAACATACGGCTTGCATTCATTCTAAAAAATGATAAATAAACATTAGGAAAATAATTATGAAATTTTTCAGAAATTGTTGGTGGGAATTGGAAAAGAAGAGACATGGAAAAAGAAAACAGACTGTCAGATTTTCAACTGCAAGCTAGCTGAGAATAGATACTTTCAAAAACAAGCTTATGTTTCCAAATATTTATAGTAGATGAAAAGCCTAAGGGCATTTAATAAAAAAAACCCCAAAAAACAACAAACCAGGAAGAAACACAGTTTCCTCATTAAGACCAGCATGAAAATTTCTAAGCTTTAATGAATTCACAAGTCCTGCCTAGGTCCCTTGCAGTGATTTAATCAGAATTCAAGCTTGGCATTAACAAAGATGAGTTCTACCACATGTGTAATCTGTAAACATACATATAAACCAACAAAAGTAACACACAAACATTTTAATGCTTGCAATATTTGAAGAAGTTGATTGTTTTTCTCCAACACTGTGACCAAATTACCTTCAAGATGATCAATAATTTGTCTTGAAATTTACTTTGTTTCTTAAGCAATCAGAAAAGGGCATGACATAAAACATTACCTCTTTAAGGTGTAGAGTTTTAGATCACTGAAATTGCAGATTTAAATATTTTGGCTTATGATAGGGCAGCTATGAATCCATCAATTAATATTGGGATTTTTTTCACACTAGCCCCAAAATAGGTACGCAATCAATGAAAAATACCTGCTGAACAGTTGTAACTAATGAATGATCAGTAATACAATCACTTCTGATTGTCTATACATGCCCTTCAACCAGCTTGCTCTGTAAAGAAGTGTTTTTATCCCAAAGATGTTTATGACTAAGTCATATGTGTTTTGCTGACTTGAACCAGGCAGATTATCCATATAAAATTGACACTAATAATAAGGCAGTGTAAATTGACTGAATTCCTCACCTTTTACAACATTTAAGAAACAACCCTATATTGAAGCCATTCAGCTCTATTGTATGTAGATGCAGGAGTGAGATCCATTTCCTTCCCTTTTTGCTGCTTAAGTCTTGCCACCAATGTCAAAAATGCAGCAGCCTCAGAGGTTTCTGTAGTAGCCCTCACTGTTTCTGCTCGGACTGCCACAGAGCAGGACCGGCACTCTGTCCTGCCTGCTCATGTATCTGTGTCTTTATTCAGGAGAGAAGTTTAGTTTATTCTCATCCAAGATAATTTCCACTGTGCTTGCTGAAACTCTGTTTCTACTTACTCCAACACTTGACCATATTGTTAAAAATACGTAAGCACATTTTTGCAGGAACTGAATATTGAAGTCTTCTAAGTCAACAGGAAAGCAAAAATATGGCTATGGCAAAATAAGCACTTTCCGGGGAAAAGACACACATTTTTCAAAGCTTCCTTCCCTGGACCATTTATGACATGGTTGTGATAGAAGCAGTCAAGTGGAATTTGATTTTACTTTTCCTTTCCCTAAGGAGTTTTGGGGTGAGAAGATAGACGTGCTGCCCATAACAGTGAGCTCAGCTGCAGGACAAGCTGCAGTAGGTTTGTGATCATGTATACAAGCAGAGCCTGAGTAACCACATCTGTCCTGTCTTTGGGGTCTTCTACAGAGAGGAGCTGATGACAGCTCAAGCAAATTCACTATGGACAAATCCCTTTGTGGCACACACTTCTGCTATTATAAAACTTACAATAACAAAAATGCTCTATCCAACAGCAGCATGCCAAGATACAATAAGTAAGTAAGCTGGCTCCTCCCTCTCCAAACAACCCCAAAACATGTCCAGCAAGTACCTAGATCCTCCACTGCTGAGCTGTATGGTCATCATGATAGCTGAGCTTATCCATCTTAGCCTGAATTTACTCTCTGGCATGGAATTGTTCATCCCGTGAGACTGGTTTTATGTTCAAAGCATTCTCAAAGCTTTGTTGCCTTTGTGGCACATTTTGTATCCATCAACATCAAGCCACAAAGCTCCATTTTTTCCTTGTTAATTATGCTTATGCTGCTCTGCTCTGGCTTTGTTCATTGCAGAGCTTTGATAAATGAGCTTTCTGCCCCCATCATTCTGAGGACACAGAGAGAATTCCCATCCAGTTCAAAATTAAATGATGAAAATAAGGAAATGGTTTGGTTTTTATATTAGAAATTGATGAAGTGTGCAAGGGAGGGAGGGTGGGGGAAAAAAAAAGGAAAAAAAAAAAGAAGGAAAAAACTCCAGAATTAACCAGACTTGACCAGCGGCTCTGACTTCCTGGAGCCACTCAGGTCATCCAGCTCTGGGTATGTCTCCAGTTACAAAACAACTTCTCACTTGATTTTTGCACCAATGGGCTGGGAACCTCAGCCTCAGCAAAAGCCTGATTTTACTGCTCTGCTTAAGGTTAGGCTTAAGATTAGGGTTAGGATTGAGAAAACCACAAAGCCCAGAGCTCCAGGGACACTGCAACTGCAAAAGACATGCCAAGGGGAGCAGGGAACTGCCCCAACATTGCTCCCTCCACACCATGCTCCTTGGCACCTCTCGTGTTCTGGGCACCTAGGCCTAGGAAAATGCTGATTTTACTGCTCAGTTAAGGGTTAGGCTTGAATAAACCACAGAGCCTAGAGCTCCACAGACACTGCAACTACCAAAGTCTTTGCAGTTTGAAAAATTGTAAAGCTCCTCTTATTTGGATAACTTTTCTTTTGAGTGCACCTTGTTTCCTCTGTTTAATAACTGCACAGGTGCTGCACGAAACTACTCAAGTGCCACAGGACCAGTAGGAGATCTCCTGGGTTTGTGACCAAGTGACCCCTTCACATTTAAAATTAGCTCTCTGCTCAGTTCTGTACTTCAAATATTCAAACATTACAGCTACTCTATATTAGCTCATTTCTACCTCTGTGGAGCTAAACTGAAAAAAGCCCCAAAGCTAAATTTTGCACAAAGAGTACAGTGCCCTCTCTTTCCAACACCCATGAATGAGTAAAACAGAAGGGGTTGGTGGATTAAGGATGAGGGAGGTAGAGAAAAAAAGCAAGCCCCAGTCCTAAAAGCACAAGCCCATGACTGCTCGGTTATTAACTAAGACAAGGTCTTTATAAGGGTGGCAGCACCTGTTTCTTACGGAGGAAGAAAACTGCATTCCGGACTGGATCTAACTAGCAAAATTACTGCGGCCTGCAGAGATTGATTTGATGATAGGAAAGCAAGAACACCATAAAGAAAAGTGATTTCAAACTGCTTTGCATAGCCAGGTAAGATTTCTGGCTTAAGCAGGTAGAACATAACAACAAAACATGTTCAAACAGCAGGAGTCACCTGCTCTTTGCCCAGGCCATGTTCAGAACTGGGAACATCATGAGCAGCAACAGCCACATCAGAGCGCAGTAGCACAATGCCATGGCTAAGAGGGAATGGGTTTCTTTCACTTATTATGTTAATTCCCTCTTTTTGTCTGTTTTCTGTCAAACAAAACATCCTTCACTTTTTGCTAATGCATTACAATGAAATGTACCTAGAGGGACATCCAGCTGTGTTTAAGTTCACTTAATTTCCTTGTTCTCAGGAAACTGTGAGTTTCAGGCGTGGTATAAACAAGGAAACAAACCAGACTTGATTCAGAACAAGAATCTTGGTGTTCCCATGAGCTCTCTCCTTTGTTCTTCTCTTGTTTCTCTCTCTGTATCTGATTTTTCCTAAGCTCCCACCAACAGGACTGCACAGTTTTTTGTTTTGCTAACTGCAAGTCACTGTTGCTCTGGGTGAAACAAATGAAATTTTCCCCTGTATTCTATGTTGCCAAGCACTCTTTCCTGCTGATTCAGACTTGGATATCCATTGTAAACAAGGCAGGAATACCTTGTATGAAATAGATATTTCAGAAATAAACATCAGTGCACAAATTCTGCATTGAAATAAATACTGTGCAATGTCCCAAAATTAAATGGGTTCACGTGTAGAGGCACAGCACTTAAAATATGATGCAATATGCTTTGAAATGACTGAGAGGAAGATGCAGATTTCTGGGACAATCAGAACTGCTGCAAATGTCACTCCTGCCTGACCAGGTCATACAGGCCCTTCCGTGAATGCACACCTTGGGCAGTGGGGCCTCACACAGGCCTTTTCCAACCTTTCCTTTGAATCAGTCACCAGTGAAGCAATTCAGTTTAAAGGTGGTACAGCCACTGTGTGCCCCTTAAGCACATGCATCAATGCCCTCTGCATACATGGACTTCTCTGACCTTATGTGTCCCACGTCTGACATGTGTTTCCTCTGTTCTCACAAAAAGCCCCTCTCGCTCTACATTTTAGTCATTTGCATGAGCCATCCGTTTGGGATACTCCCATTTCACATTCACTAGTCAGTTTTCTTAATCCAACAATTTCTCTTTCCATGTTGGCACCACTTGACTGTTCAGCCGCCATGAATGAGATTACTAAATATCTAACATTACAAAAAATTAATTTAATTAGATATGTCTATGAAAAACCGAAACAGACCAAGCTAATAAGTATGGCATCAGCTCAGCAATTACCCAGTTGTACAGCATATCACAGTTTTCTTCATTAGATTAGTAGATGTGCCTACTAGATGCCTATGCCAGCTTTGTGTACATGTACTTGCATGCACACAAAAAGGATCTTATTTACTCAGTCCTTAGTTCTCTCACTGGTCTGAAGGAAGCAGGGAAGTAAAGCTGAATAACCATGCCAAGTAGTTACCTGTCCTAATACAAAGGTCTTTGAATTCTTTATTTTTAGAGGCAGCGGATAACTCTGAATAAGTCTTATGCTTATTTTTTAGAGGTAAACAAATATATTGATTTTTCAAAGACTTAATTGGAGCTGCGGTCTTTCATTTGAATTTTGACTTCCTGATAATGGAGAAAACAGTCAACAGAACACTCAACAGTGCCTTAGTGAAATCATTCATACCACTGCAGAGTATAAAACCAGCTAACCCCTCAGTACACTAACCCCAGAAACATGGGAAGCCACATCAAAGTCTGGGTATTTCGGCGTCTTTCCCGATGCTTGTGTCTTCTTTTCATACACTTACCTCAGGAAAAGCCCCGAATTCACCCTATGCCTAAGAAAAGAGAGTGGAAAAAGTTGAAGGCAGGGTTGTTCCACAGTAAAAATAGAGCTTACGATGTGTGGTGACTTGTGTAACATGCTTTCTGTTTTACTGACATGCAAGCCAGGCACATCTGATATTCAGCTGGCTTTTTTTCACACAAGATAGTGGGATTATATCAAACACACTGTGGCACACCACAGCAGAAAGGGAGGTGTGCCACATGACTTTCATTTGACCAACATGAATAAACATGTCACTAAAAGCTTTCTTAGGAAACATAGTCTTCTTGAAATAAAAAACATATTTTGAAAGAGAGCCCACAACAGAAGTCATGGAATCTTTGGTCTTTGCGTAACATGGAAGGTTTTCTGGGATAACCATCATGGTGCAAGTCCTCAGGACTGCCTGTTTGCTGGCCTTCAAGTAAGAATGCACAAGGGTTTCACATATTCCATGTTTGGCAGCTGTAAAAGGTACCTTGAAACATCAGGGAAACTGAAGTCCAGATACAGTGACTAGCTATTAGCTTTTGTGCTGGCAGTGGCTCAGATTGTGCTCAATTTCCTCACAGGAGCCATCCAGCTGAGGTCAATGTGATGACTCACAGAGACCAGAGTGCACAGGACTTGGCACAAAGTGTCGCAGAAGTGCAGATGTGGAACTACTCTACAGCCAGAGGCAAACAGGATTCACAAGGCAAGGAAGGTTTTGAAGTTGTTTCTGCTGACCTGCTCACGCACTGAGACCCAACCAGACAACCACAACTCCCTCATGGTAGAGTTTATTGCCAGTGTGTTATTTGTGGTTTCAATAACCTCTATCTAAAGAACTCACCAGTTCAATGGGACCCACTGACATTTTTCTGAGCACCTACTGCAGGCTAGATCCAACTATTAGGCCTTGAAGAGAGAATGTAATTAAAGATTCACAGTTCCCAAAAGAACACCTTAACATATTAGCATTTCCCTACACCCACAGTACAGGAAAGCATTTTTCCCAAGACATTATGTGGAATTTCAGATGGTTTTGTTACTCAAGATTAGTCTTCCAATGCTATTCCTGATAAATCATCCCCATACCAGAAATGAGATCTTACAGGTTCTTTTAAGTTTTAATTATTTATTTATTTTAACAAGCCAAGTTGTGGAAACATTGAGCAGCTGTATTAGTTTTCAGTACACATTTTTTCAAATTCATCAGTTTATTCATTTTGAATAGACACTCTCAGATGTCTCAGCTTCCTCTGTAGTATGAAGGACCTAGATAACTCTGTGAAAATCGTCTGAACAACTGCAATTTTATGAATTTTCATTCCATTTGGAATATGTCACAGTCAACAAGTTGGAAACTCCACCAGTTTTGACTTGTGGAGTGTTTCTGTGATTTTTCTCTCTGAGGGCATATTTGACTCTCCCCGAAGAGATCAGGAGTTTCAACCTACAGTTCCAGATGGATCACTAGAGGCAAAGATCACCTGCAGTGTAGCTTACTACATCTGCTACTCCCATGATCATACTCTCTGCTTAAGTATTCTTTCCAGGTTCTTCCTTGATGGTGGTTTTTTTTCAGAACTTTCTTTCAAGGGGGGCTTCCAAACCACAGAAAGGGAAAACATTATAATCTAGAGCTGACTGTGAGTTGCACTATCTGTTCGGGAGAGAGAATAAGAGAAACACAAAGAGGAAAAAAAGAGAATGGGAGGGTGAGAATATGGCAGAGGCCTGACAGTCATTTCTACACCATCCAAAGTCTGGATATAAAATATAGAAGAACAGCCTGGGAGTAGACTGGGAAAGATGGAATATGGCATATTTTGTATGAAGGGAAAGTCTATCAACCAAAGAAAACTGGGCTGGAAATTAGATCAACCACATGTCTGACATATTCTGACTTAGCATAGAAGCCTTATTTTATTCCATTTGGGATTGTTAAATTTTAGGCATATAGGCATAATATTGTCCTTCCTTTAGCAAGGGTGTGATTATCAGCATCAAGATTAACAAAATAAAAATATTTTGGGAGATATTTTAGACTTTCCTTACAACTAGATAAATTCAGTGAAATTTATGGGCTTTTTTTTCTGCAGTATTTAAGTTCTAAACCATTTTGGGAAAGAGATTGGTTGCATTGCTGGCTTTGCACATATATCCTTGAGTTTATTAGTTTGGCCACTAGTTCTTTGCAGTCATAGTGGCAACATTAGCTGGCTTTTACCATTAAGTCACTGAAACTTCAATGTTCTACTCTAAACCAATAAATACTGGTTCACCTAGGTGGAAAAAAATAATTTTTTCAGCAATCTAAAATGTATATGCTGCTTCAGCAGAAACAAAACCAGGTTCCCAGCTTTTGTGCCTGGCTCTTCTAACAGGACAGTTCTTATTTTGTTCCCACACATGTAGCATCCACAATCAGCTCACACACAGCTCTCTTATACATACATGCACACAACATCATCTCACTGTCTTGTTCTTCTGCCTTAGAAATGAGAGGTGATACAGGTGAAGGCAGTCGTTTCTGGTGTACATCAAATCCTACTCATGCTCTCAGTGGACAGCCTTTATGTAGAAAAAAGCTGTTTGTCAGCTCAGGTGAAATGTCCCCAAGTTTTCTCATTAGCACCTGGCATTATCAGTAGTAATTTCTTCCCATGCCATCCTACAATGGTGCTGCCCTGCTGTCCTGTCCTTATCCCACTGGGACTGCATTCATATATGGCACAGCCCCCCTGATTGATTCAACGTACAGGAAGGGACTACTTTGTGTGCTAATTGAAGTTTAAAGGAGACAAGAATTCATGCATTAAACATGACTGGAAGCATTTCTAATTCACCACTTTAAATGTGGATCACAGGTTTCCCAGCTTATCTCAGCTTAACAATAGGTTCAGGTGCAGAAAATCAGATGGGGAAAATGCTTACAAGCATATTCTTGAAAAGAGGAGAATGAATAAAATATTCCCTGTCCACCAAAGAAACATCTATACTTGTACTCAGATTTTAAATGGATGTTAGCCTAAATTAATTTTAAATAGCAGAGTAAGGAAATAAATTTTTAAAAAATAGCAGAGTACTACTGCTGCCCACTCACAGAGAAATTAGGTGTCTCCACCAAGAAATAGCTGGCAGAAATTGCTTAAATCTTAAAAGCTTGCATTTGCACTACCTGGGTAACTCTGGGCAAACCTAAATAGCCCACTTGCTCTGGAATTTCAGAGGATTTCTCAGATGCACGTTGAATGAGTTCTGTACATGCTGAATTATTTGGAGCTTTGCATCAGTGGTTGTAGCCTGATTACAGGATAATAGAATAAAACACTAACACTAGCATCAGACATCTTGTTTGTTTGATGGTTCAGCTCTTTTCTGCAGCTGTAAAACAACTAAAGCACATCCTACTAGATTTGTTACAGGCCTCCCACCTGCTATGCGAAGTCTGAGGAAGAGCCTTGAGCTAATCCCAAAGAACACTCTCATAACCGAGCCCTGGGCAAAATTTACACTGATCCTTCACACTGCAATCAATCCTTGTTTAGTTTTGTAGTCTAAGTCTGACAGCATCTGCCTTCTGTCAGCTACAGAAAGCCATATGTGACACTGGGCACTGGAAAGCAGACAAGTTTTGTGTTTTCATAGGTTACACCATGTACTTCAGGACATCACAACTGAAGAGACAGGTTTGCTTAATGTTAATCAGGGGCAGGATTGCATTCTATTACACCAGAAGTTTAGAGACTTGATTTAAGCCAGTCACTACGAAACTGTCTCTTAACAACTGACTCAACTCCTACAGGAACAGTGTCTCTATTCTAGTGCTAATGACAGCAAAGCATATTTTGAACATACACGAGAGTCCACCAAAGTGACTCAGACTCTTCTGTTTTAGGCTTTTCTGGGAACCTCGGCTTTCCTCAGTCTTTCCCCAATTTGTGACAGAAGGAGAGAGCAAACATTTCTGTCACAATGGCAGGATTATTAGCCATTCAATCATACCTGCCAAGCTGGGAAAGAATTCATAAAGAAACAAAGCATTCTGGAAGGCCTGCGGGACCAAAGTCTGCACAGTGACCATATTAACAGCATGAGTGGTCTTGTGTCAGCTCTTGGGTGATCCTGCTTAGCATTTGTTCTTCCCTTCATTTCTCTAGGAAAGTGGGGGTTTGGTAAGACACCTTGTCAGCTTTGCAAGCTAGTTCAAAAGTAGGGTTGGGAGAGAATTTCCAGTCAAGTTCAGTGTGATCAGATCAACTCTGCTTCTTGACATCATTACCTCACACAGACAATTCTCCCACCACCATGCAGCTTTAGCTCCAATACCTGGCCAACAATATATGGGCATAGTACCTCCTTACGTGATGTTGCCCTTTCTAGTACAGCCATACTTGTAGCACTTTTTTTTTCTGATCCAAAACATGACTGTGTTTGCATGTTTTTATCTGCATATAAAAAGGCACTATTGCTTCTTGCGCTAACTGCTCTAGCAGCTGGGAAAGGATTTTTTAGCTTGTTTTGTGCTTCTTTTTTCTTCCAGGCATGTCCATTCTCTAAGACAATTTACAAGAACAATCCCTTGTAAATGTTGGCTCTCATATTTATTGTGCTGTCCTAATTGTCACATTCTTTGCAGTATTTCAGGGACCCTGTATACCTTGCCTAGCAGCTACATGCTGTTGCTGACATCAGCATAACTTCCTTGGTGGGAAATGATGCTATTTAGAAATATAAAGCAACAATAATAAATTCAAGGAAAAAAATGCAAAAATGCTCCATGACCTCCCAGACAAACTGCTGTAATGGTCTGAAAACTGCAGATGTTTTTCCACTAAGTTTTTACAATGTTTGTTTTGAAATGATTCTTTTTTAAATCATGTTGTTTTCCTGTTATAATTTCTGCAAAGCAGATGTGACATCTTGGGCTTAAGGGCTTTAAGCTGGTTTTAATGGCTCAGTCTTTCTGCTATTCATGCAGCACAGAAAGTTCTCCTGCAGTGGAATGGGATTCACTGTGTAAAGAACAAAGAATCACCTGGGAGGAAAGGGGTTGTCTTCACTGTCAGTGATGGGACTAGGCCATTGGATTTAGGGAAAGGGTCCATCTACTGCCTAGTCCCATATGGCTAGTTCTTAGAAACTGGAAGAACACAATGGGCCATATCAACTGGCCTAACAAATCTCTATTTCGAGCAGCCTAAGGTCACTTCTATGCGCACACACTGGTGCTACAACAAAATTGGGCCTGAGAACAGCAGGAACATGGATTGCGTCCTTGGAAGGATTTACAAGATAATTCTTTTTTCTAAAATTAAAAAAATCTGCAGGACAGTTAGGAACTGGACCAAATAGATTACCCTCTTATATAACCAATTTACAGTCAAAGCAGAACTAAAGCTTTTTGCCATTGTATGTCCTCAGGACAACTACAAGAAAAGCTATGAATGTCCAGCTGGTGAGAGTGATCAGCAATAATAAATGCCTTGTCTGCCTGCCAGTTAAGCTGCAAATGGTTTCAATGAAGTGCAGAACAAACTTTTGTAGGTTTTTTCCAGTCTATGGTCTTAGGTTTCACCAAAGTCTACAAAACATGCACTTTTATATCCACAAAACCAGGTGGTTCTTATGCAGTACTACAGGAAAAATAAAGAGGTTTTTCTCTCTTCTGCATAGCTCTGCTGCCCTCCTCATCCTCAAGGCCCTCTTACAGACTCCCACCTTTCAGAATAGTTATCCCTGGGCAGGGAGTTCTACTTGTGGCCTTTTGTGATGAGGATGGGTGTTGTTCTAGAGTTAGCCAGAGAGGTTGTGGTTAGCACCTAACAGGAAAATTAACAACACTTACCCACACCTTCCTGCCATCTCCCTACTCATCCATGGCCCTTCAGATTGCACAATAGCACCCTGTAAACCCACCCACAATGACATCCTTATGCATATCAACAGCACTCAACGGAATTTTTGACTTGCTTGAGTGCTGGAAAATCCCTCATTCACCTACATTCAAGTGAGGAAACTTCTCTGTTTTCTCAGGAACTGGGATCCCTGAACAAGTAATGACCAAATATTTTCTGCTGGTTCTCAGTCATGTCAGACCTTTGTGGAAAGTTAACTTCCATACTTAATGACTCCCTGCAAGTTCTACACATCCACTGAAAATTTATGTATTCAAATTACTGTGCTACTAGAAGATGGACAGAAAGAACAAGGTAAATATTTCAAAGCTCAGGAGTGTGCTGTGATATCTTTTAGGTGAAAGGCAACAGCCATTTAGTGCCAGTCAGATATTCACTCATAGGGTGAAATACACTTAAAAAACACTCATTAATCATTCCCAGCATGCTGTGAATCTTGAAACAGATGTTCATTGCTGGACAGATCATGTGGTTCAAGTGTCCCTCAAACAGTCATCTACCTTGGCCTCTCAAGAGGCAGCATGTTGTTTTATAGCATTACCTCAGAGAACTTGGGAAAGTGCAGTGAACTTTAACACACATTAAACACAGCTCCAAAGACAAAGCAACATACCTTATGGAAGCAAAACAAAAGCCAAATAATGATGGATATCTTAGGCCCTCAGGTACTCGTCATTAGTAGCATCTTCCCACATCTGAGATAGTCAATCGTGCAGAAACATTAAAAATTAGGATTTCAGAGCTGCCTGGATGATTTAGATATCCATTAATTTTCAAATGTACTTGACAAGTCAAATACTGCCCATAAATTTCCAGTGATGGTTTAAGGGCTGTATAGATAAGACTGAAAGAAAATTATATTCATAAGTAGACAGTAGGAACTGAAATAAGAAGCTGAGGGTGGCAGGCAATAAACCCAGAATGACTGCTTATTTGATTTCTCCATATAAAACGAGCTAGACTTTTTCTCTTTTTACACAAGCTGAAAAGGAAGCTGCACTGTGGAACAGTGAGACCATGCCTTTATCAAATCCACTGTTCAACAAAATACTCTTATTGGTGTTACTCTAACTTGAATCTTTGTGTCAGTATTTTATTTCTTTTGCACCTTGAATCAGAGACAAGACAGCAAGCAGTGTAGTCCCACAAGGCATAAATAAGGCAGCTCTATAATCAAACTGAGCCCTCCACCTCCCTAAAGATTGTTCTTTCCAAGCTGTTCAAATATTGAATAACTCCAGAATATAATTACCCCTTGTATTCGATCATGTGCCAAAGTTAAACTAACCAAGCATTGTAATATAATATAGTTCCTTGAACCAGCTAAACTTGCACATTGTTTATCCCTCTGCCACATGTGAAAGGACCACCCAAACAGAATATCAGGTAAAGGTTATTTTCCGTGCTCAGTGAAAAGGAAGGTGCTAGAGAAGAGGCTATAGATGACAGAGTAGTAAGGTGATTTAGTGACACACAAAAGAGTTGGAAGATTTCTGCTTTTTTCCTGATTATAGCCACTGACATCTGTAAGAAAAGCAGCCACATAACTTGCTTGGCCTTGACTCAGTACTTTCTTTGTAAATTGGAGACAACCCCATTGAAATGTATCTGTTGCCTAAAGGTTTTTTTGAGCCAGACAAGAAATGCAACGTTTTATTAAAATAAAACTAGATTTTAATTTCAGAAAACGGTGAGAGTTTTTTCCTCAGTGTTAAAGATAACAAAAGTAGACCATACTGCTTTCAAACAATCACAGAAAATTAATTTGTCTAAAATGTAATATTATAATTAAGTTAAAGGTCAAAAAGAAAAACATTCCATTTACTAAATCTGATGCTAGTAAATATTCTCCTACTTTACATGAATTAATAAAGTTTCAAATGAAGAGATGCTATCTGAACCTGGGACTATAACCAGCTACTAAAGATTTTTTCCTTTCCAGATAAACCTCGAACTCTGAGACATGTAAAAGTAAGAAAACACTAAACAATCTGTTGAGACCAAAAAAGTTACATTCATAGATACCTTTTTTGAGAGTGGTTTAAAGACCATGTGGGGAACAGCTGATGAATTTAACAGGATATTTTCTTAATGCGGGTCATATTAAGGACTTGGGTTCTTTAAAAAAAAAAATTTCAGTGCCCACAAAGCTTAGAATATGATATTTCCTGTCTGTTTCAGTTCAGATCAGTATCAGAACTCAATTTTCCTGCATTTTCTTCTCTGAAGTCCTTCCACTGCTGTTGTCTGGAACATAAGGTAAGACAAAGTGTGAAATGGGTTTTCCATATGCAGTGAAAAAGTCATCACCACTATTCAGTTTAAACAAGGAGAGAGACATTATCATTTACTGTTGATAGACAAGGGTGAGCCAGAATCTCCCAGTTTCTGATTCTAGTGCTATATAGCACCATCTTCAGACAGGTCACTCACACAATCATCCTCAAAAGATGTCCAAGTACCAAATTTTAGTGGATTTAAGGGCTCATATCCCAATCCAGAGAAGCACTGAATAGTATAATGTGCCTTTCTAGTCCAGGACTTCAACATATGTGCTTTCCTTTCAGTCTGTAAAACTTGGACAGAAAACTGTAAGAAAAGGGCAAAAGAAATTCCTACAAGATTGGGAACAGGATTTCCCAAAATCTCATTTAAGTGTCTTAAGCGAGATGCCTAAATACCTTCTGTGCAACTCCAGCCTTAGTTTCTTTTTAAGCTTAGAGAGACAGAACTTCAAATGTGGCTCTGACATACCATTAGCTTCTTTCCTGGCCATTCACACCATAGCACTGAAATACACAATTATGAAGCTTTCTAAAGATATTTCAACTATTAGGAAGAGAACAGAGAACCAAATGGTAAAAGAAAATTACATGAACCAGCAGCAAAAGGGACTTCTAGAAGAAGGAGGTGGTGGAGTCTCAACTCGGTTCAAGAACCATAGAACATCTGGGACTTGCACATGTCAGAACTTGACCATGTCAGCAGATCATGCATTTGAAAAGTTGTAAACTTGTGTGACAGAACTGAGGGAGAAGGGAGGAGAATTCATGTATCATTGTGTATAAACAAACGGTTTCAACACGCTGGTACTACCAGGTAAGCCTCAGAAAGATCCTACAAATTCTTATGATTTCAACCTTCTAGAGACAAGAGTAAGATAAAAAATAAGACCCATTTGTCAGAACAAGCCTCAACCCATCTGCAGGCCTGAGCACATCCAGATTGGAGAAGACATTTTACCTCAGGCAGGAGCCATACCACTAGGACAGCTGATGAGGGGATACTGGCCTGTGTTAAAGAAGGGGAAGGATTATCCTACACTTTGCAGACTTTTAAGCTGCTAAAAGCACTTTATAAATTCCTCTGGCACCAGAAGCTACATAAGGAAAACATAAGTTGCTCTATATGAGTGTAAGAGTTTTTAAAGCTTTCAAGGAAAGCTCAAACTCAGTACTTATAGTACATTTCCAATAAAAGGAGAGATAAAAAGAGGAAGAGAGATTTTTGTGTGCAACAGCCCATACAACAAACCACATTTCAGTCCAGCTGTACCCTCTGAAAGGACTTGCTACACTTACACAGGCTGTTTTTCAAATGCCATGCAACCCAGTTCCAGGCGATGGGATTGTCACTACAATTTTGCATCAGTGCACTAAAGCAAATGCCAAAAACCAAAATTAAAAACCAACTGAAAAGAAAAAGGCTCACACCTATCTTTGCCTGCTTTGTTGTACTCAACTGAAGTATTTTTGAACCTACTCAATTTTTAAACCCACTTTCTATACAGCCCCCTCTCAGTTCACTGCACAATCCTGAAAATGCCATCAGAGCTGACAAATGCGTTTCTGAAGCGAATGAGTTTGTGAGAAAAACACGACAAAAAATCCTCAAAAAACACGAATAAAAACTTTACTAGTTTTTTTGGGGTTTCTGCAGAACAGTTCTAATCTGACATTTTGTTTGCCTGCATTTTGTCATACAAAAAAAGCCTCAGCTGCTCTCACTGGCTGCATGTAATAAAGAGAGGCTGCATTTTGGTCTGTTTAGCCAGAGTTACACCAAGATGCTTTAAGCCACTGTAGAATTTAATATCAATGTGCCTCTTGGAAACACAATAACACCATAATTAGGGCTGGCAAATCACTTGCTACTCATTAGCTAAGAGAAACAGAAGCAAATTTAAATTGTATTTAAATTGACTGTGTGTTGTGTATTGAAGGTAAGCCAGCTATTCTCACCAGTGGGAGACAAAGTCTACAGACATAAATAAATATCCATAAAGATGTTTATTTATGAACAAATGCATGGACTTCAAAACAAAGATACCTCAGAGAACATTGCTGACAGGCACTACATATCCTTCTAATTCTGAAATAAATGCTAAATGCTGTGGCCACATGCTATTTTTAATTCTTAAAATACAACATTGACCACAATTAATACATGTGTGTACAGATGTGAATAAAGCTTAAAATTCAAGAAGAAAAGGAAAAAAATTAAGCAGAAAGAAGATGGGTATCCATAAGAGTGAGGCCCCAAAATATTCTTGATCAAGAATTGAAGGTGACCTGAGACAATATGGCTCTTCAAAACAATGGGAAGTGTGTATAAACAGCAGTAACAAAGTAGCAGTGTTACTAACACATCAGTTCAATTGTTTTGATATAAACATATTCTTCTTAAATAGTTATTTGATTTCTACTTGGAAAATATCTCTTTGTGGTACATAATGAGCTTTGAGACAATGTGTGAATAAAATCAACTTCTAAACTGGAATATCTTCATTAACCACACAGAAAAAAAATTAAAATGCAAGTAGGTCACCCTTCACTCTTACAAATTTCTCCAGCTGTCATCCAAACAGCACATAATCAGGAGTAGTGTGTTTCAGAAAACTAGACTCCAAGAGGGACGACATTCAAACACTCAGGAAACTGGCCAAGGCTTGCAAATATGGGATTGATTTCTTGCTCTCACAAGGATTTCCAGTGTATCTTGGCTTACATTACCAAAGGGATTCCAAAAATCTAAAAATCAAACTCGGTAACAAATTTAGCATCAAATATTCATCAAAGAGTAGTTGCTTGACTTGGAAGCACCAAAGACCATCAGCATGTATTCTTTCTAGCTTCCAATTAACAAAACAAGAAACTCTCTGGTTTAGAGCACAAAAATAACATCTTAGCCTTTCCACAGATGAACAACCATCTTCTAGTGACACCCCCAAGGGACACCCTCAGGGAGCCAGGGCAGCAGGCTTCTGTTATCCACTCCAAATGGTGCTCCCATTCCTGCTCTGCTTCCGTGTGTCGGGGGTAGGGCACGCACAGACAGACTTCCTGCACACATGCAACAGAAGTAAACTGTACCTATGCTTAAATTGCCACTCCAGCTCCATGGGGTCTGTCTTGCACTTTCACACCATTGTCTTTGAGTAAGCAGAAAGGTGCAGGTGAGATGCTCAGGTGCTGCAGGAATAGGGCCACACTATGCAGATGGAAAATGTCCCATCTGGGATATAGCCAAAAGGAAAGGAGTGGTGAGTCTTGTGCAGCAAGTGTTTAAAAACTTTTCTAGGTCATGGTCCAAGGGGAGAACAAACCCTGGGGATTGCAGCATTTTCTAGCAGAGGAAAATCGATCAGTTGCATAAAAATGTCCTGACAGTTTGGCACACCTGTAGTTAAGGACTTCAGTGAATAACACCACAAACACAGTAAAATGTGTTTTCTATTGTGTTGCACAAAGCCAATATTTAGATTAATTTTACTTGACATTTTCCACTTCATATCATTACTTTTTTCATCAAAAAAAGTAATAAGATGGATTCCCCTGAGTAACATTTTTCCAGCGTGAAGAATTTCTATAAGGGATTCTGGCCAAGGTACAAATTTCATGTAAAACAATCAAATGCAATTTTACCTGCACCTTTCTACCTTCTCCACCCTCAGCAAGCTGAAGGTAGTCCTGGTTTTCTACTGCCTTCTCCTCTGTCCTATTTAGGTACTGCCATGACCCATTGTGTTATGAAAACATGTGAGCTCCTCATTTGTTTGATTTTCTTTTATCTGTCCTTCAGCTCTTGTGAGGTTTTAACTGCAGCTCACATTAACAGAGAACATAAATCCCTATTACTACCATATTCCATTTTCACAATTAAAGCACAGAATTAATACACAAGAAGACAAAACACTATAATGAAAAAGAAATATTCTTCAACTTTTATCTCTTATTTTAGGACTCCCTAGTTTCATTGTAGTTTCCCCCTGCTTTATTGCGATAGACTGTTGGAGCCTCTGTAGGACAATCAGTAGTCAAAAGATTTTTCTGAAAGAAAATGGCCCTTTCTAATCTTCCTCTGCCTCCTGATAACCATGAAAGATGAACCAATTTTGCTAGGCCATTTTGAAAGTCCTAACATGGATGTGCAAGGGTAGTCAGGGTTCTAGCAAACAACAGAAATGCTTGTTAGTAACTCATATTTAGTTTCAGAATCACTGAAACAAATGGCTTTTAAAAAATTATTATTTAGTTATCAATTACACAAATACCATGTGATGAAAGGGATATTGATTTTTTTTCCTTTTTTCCTGACCAGGCCAAATTCAGACATACTTTGTGTGCCTGTCCCACATACCTGGACTCCTTCTGATTCAAAGGAGGAAGGAAGAATTCTACCATGCCCCATTCTAGCCCAAACAGGCTGGAAATCAGCCAACTACATACTGTGGCATGGTAGTTCGAAGGCCTTCCAAAGAGATGCAGTCTAGATACACCTTTAGCACTATAGAAGTAAAATTTCACTGAGGAGGAAACTCTGCAGCCTTAGCCAGATATTCAGGAGAGACTATGGATGTTAGAGGTACAGTTCTTCCTCAGCTGTTCATCCAGAGCAATGAAAAGACAGATAAAAGCTGATAAAATCATCAACTCAGTGCTTTGACTTTTCAACTGAAGTGTTGCTTGGAGTTCCTAATCAATTCCTGCCAGTTTTAACCAATGAATTTCTGTTCTTTAAGACAAGTTGGTTTAAATTTTTTCTTATAAAATGGTGATATGACCTTGTGCAAAATAACAGTATTATATCTTGAAATAATACCATATATTTAGAATAGGTTTCAATAAGAGGATATACAGTTAGTACAGGAAATTGAAACTGCCCTACTTTCATGTACACTAAAATTTTGTGCATCTCCTTCTCAGTCCAGTATTAGTCACAAATGAAGACAGAATACCAGAATAAAGAGATCCAAGGTCAACTTCCAACCCAGGTGGCCATTTCTAGGTGCTCCTGTGTGACAACTTCCAACAGCAGAAAAAGGCAATTGGTCATAGTTTTGTACATGTACAAATCATTAAGATTTTTACTTGCGCTTTATACATATTAATCAGTCACAAACAGTACCAGCAAAAGCCATGATCAGGAACAGAATTCTCACACTTGAAAAAGAAGTTTCTCCTTTGAGCTATCAGCAACTCAAGGACGTACCAGGAAGTGGTTATTTAAAGAGTTTTCTGATCTTTACCAAGAACTTTGCTGCTAAATGAAAAAGAATGTACAAGCACAAAAGCAGCAGTGCTTTCTGTTACAGTTACTGAGGAAGAACAGACTCTTCTATTCCTCCCTTTTCACTGAAGCATCTTCTACACTATGTGCAGTCCAGGAACATCTCTGGCACTGACATTTTAATGATCCTATCCCACAAATTATTCCCTTAACTGATTAACCTTATTGTTGTAACACTATACTAGTCTAATTTCACTTCTAATTTGGCAGAAGTTTTCTGTCTGCCAAGAACACTTGTTACTTTGAAGCACTGTTTGAAACTCAGCTCCAACTCAGCTCCAACTATACAAAGAGAGTTCTTAAAATAGCCCAAGAACTGTGTGAGTTAATGCCAGAATGAAATCAGATATTTGCCTGTGCTCTTCCAGCTACTCTATTTGATCTCTCCTGAGAAGAACCCTAAATCTGTATTTATATTTACTATACTTCATATAAACTGGCTATAGAGAGATGGGCTTGATGGATGTATCTATCTGTGCTAAGAGATACATACATCCATCTGAATTCACAGAGCACAAGATTATGAGCACTCATTCACGTGCCTGTTCCTTTTATGAATTGCTAACCAAGGGATTATCTCTCAGGACAGAATGCTGCGTAACGGGAGAAAGCAAATACACACAGCAACAAATATGAATGAAATAAAATCAGTGATTTAAAGCACAGCATCCACAGCTGCACAGAGAATATCTACAAAGACCAGTTCTTCTTGGAAAGAGATGCTGGTTGAGCATCTGCTGTTGTAATTGTAGGTGTGTCAGCTGTTATGCCAGCAGGGAGCTAGCACAGGATCCTTTCACCTGTGTACTCCCACAGGGAACAAAAAACTTAATCCTTTTTAGCTGAATGATATCAGAAACTTTTTTTGTCTCGCTGTTTCTGTTTTTGGGGGTTTTTTTAACTATGTAGGTGTTCTGAAGCAAAGGATTTGGGAAGAAACTGGAATTTGCTATCTATTAATTCACATTTTACTCAAGTAGTCTAAAGTCTATGTTTCAAAGAAGTTTACATGAACAAAGCGTTACTACGGTACATTTTCAGTGAGTTACTAGTGTTTGGTAACACTGAGGGATGAATAAATAAAATGTAAGCAGAGATATGCCTGATGAGGAAAGGGTGATTTATGAGCAGTAGGTAGACACTAATCACAATGTTTTAAAGAACTCATGCAACCGCAAAAAGGATTCAGAAAACATGAGTTTTTTAAAGATGTAACATCTGGTAGAATTTTCTGAAGCTACAAGGCCCTCCTAACCTCTAGAAAAAACTGTAGAACAAATAATGCCAAAGCTATAAAATCTGGGGAAAATATTTATTTAAAAGAAAAAGGGTAACTCTACACGAAGACATGAGTTCAGTTATTCAAAATTTTCATTATTAGATGTTAAGTTGGAACAACTTTTATTTCTTCAAATCAAAACTTCTGGAATTCTCCTAAACATATGTTTTTGGTAGATGGCAATACTCTATCACCACATCATTACACTACTGAATTAAAATAAGCTGTATAATGTCAAGTTTCAGCTAACTACTTTACCAAAACTTTGCAAAGCTACCTTTTAAACTAATGGAGAATTACTTTTAGGGACTTCACTTGAACCCTTGCTGCTTTTTCAATTCTCAAAAGATTTAAGAAAGGGGGCTTTGGGGTGGAAATTGGAGGTAAAACTGAGAGTGATGCAGTAATGCATTTTGTCCCAGCTAGGAATGCTGCCTGGTGAATCTTTCAGCAACATAGGAATATTGGCGAAAGTCTTTACTATCCCCTGAGAATGTCATCTGGATTACATCCTCTCTAGCAGTGGGATCAAACCACTTGTAAAGAAAGAGATCCCTTTTCATTAGCTTTTATTTATTTATTTAAAGAAAACAACTATAAAACTAACCCCACTAAAAAAATAATAGGAACATTTGTGTGGATTTCTCAAGACCCAGTCTGAACTTTACCAGCTCTTCAGAAGGAGCAACTCTTTGGTTTGTATTTTCAATGTGTTGTAAGAGTCTCACTTATCCATGGGTCTAATCATGACATTCCTGTGGGGCAAAATTACTAAATGGTGACAACACAACACTGAAAATTCTGCAAGTATAAAGATGGGAATAGGGGGTCCAACACCTACAGCCAGAAATAATCTTCTCCCCCCCACCTCCCCCCCCCCAAAAAAAAGTTCTTTTGTTGAACCTACTGAGAAAGGCTCTTAGCTGTAATCAATAATTGCCCACTACAGGAATTTTGAAGCCAGATGTTAAATCTAGTAAGTAAATCACTACACTCTGTATTTCTTCAACACTGACCCTTTAACAGTATTAAGAGAAAGGTTTGGGTTTTTTCACCTCTGCAACTCCAACTGAAAAGTGATGATTTTGGCTGGAGTTTAAGCACACCTTTGAGTAGGATTTGGGATGTCTATAACCATGGAAGACAGAAGTTTATTGCTCCAGCTCTGATCTTAATGTTGGCTTTCACAAGGGCCTGTGGGAGATCCTCTGACAGCAAGCAGGTTTGAAAGCAGCTGTGATTACAGTCACTCTGAGGCTGCCAAATACCGCATGTGGGGTGAGACAATGCACCATTCAAATTTTCAGCATGTTTTCTTCCAGCAGAGATTTTACATTTTGATAAAGAAAGAGCACAGGATTAAGACACCACACAGAAGGAGCATGGGGGGAGGAAGGAAATCAAGAGAAAAAGGAACCCTTGGTTGTTTTAGCAGCAGCATGGTATGAACCAAAGGCACATACACTGAACAGCCATATGAAATAATACAAGACATTTCAGGTACACAAAACAGACCAGATATGATGATGGCTGGGAATCTAATAGTGATATGAATATCCAAATTTGCCGAGTATTTTAACCTGAGTTTTACAGCAAACTTCTCAGAGCAGCTCAAATGCTCCCTCTTTCCAAACCGATTTTTCTCATCACCGCCTTCTCTAGTAGCCAGGTCACGGAACACCTCTCTGCCAGCACACCATTCACACCGACTAGTGCTTTGGAAGGAGTACACCATCTCCCACTAGGACCATCTGCTCAACAATCTGTCCAGATCTCACACACATCACTTAAACGGAGCCATGGGGCACTCTGAAAGAAGCTGAGCTCTTTGCGGTCCACAGAGACAGTTGTAAATTACCTTGGGCACAGTTCTCTGAATACATGCAAACCATCTTCCCCACTTCTCTAGACTGGATCCTGACATTTGATTAATTCATAACACACATGCTCTTTATTAATCTCTTCTCTAATCATTTTACAGTCATCACGTATCGGTGTGTCAGGTGACGCAACACTTTCTTAAGAGCTCCTCATGGACTTAATCCAAAATAATAATAACCATGAAATAATCAAAAATTATTTCCTCTCATTTGAGCACATTCTTTTTACTCTTACTGAGGAAAACATTTTACATCAGTGTCAATGAGGTAACAGTGTATGTTTAAATAGAAGGACAGTTGTTTTGATTTGCTGCTAATTTATCAAGATTACATTTCTTTTGTCAAAGGATGTTGATTTAGTTCAGAAATCCTAAAGTAGCATTGTACATGCACAATGTTACAAGAACTACAAACTGGCCCACAGTGTTTAGTATTATTTTAATTTACCTTAAAGTTTTAGAAAGGAATTGACAGCAATTTATGAGAAATTAGTTGCAAGGACGAATACTACCAAGACAAGGCATCAATCCAAAGAATGTCTGTTAAAAATTAAATTGCTGCACCCTAAGCCCATTCAGACCCCTTAAAGCTTTTACTTAATTCTCAGATATTAGCTGCCCATCAGTTTCTATTATCTAAGCAATTGTATTTTAAGTTCTATACAGGTATGGCAAAAGCAGAAATGAAGAAGACGTGTCTCACTCTTCCATCAAGGGCTGCTTTGGATAACAATCTTTGACCAAGACTGAGTCTCCACTCTGCCTGCCCATGTTCACATGTAGGCTTCAGTCTGTACAGCTGACTACATTTTTACCTTGTCACTGTTTACCCCATCTTTGCTATAAATTTAGAATTACAAATAAAATGGCTAAGACCACCTAACTCAGAGAGAAAGCTCATTGCTCCTCATTGCATCTCTCAGTATCACTCCCACTGTCAGTATAATACTCTAATTCAGTATGATCTCATGTAAGGGACCCGAAGGCTACCTTCAAGATGTGATATATATATGGTGTTTCAAATTATTATATGCTGTTTCTCAAACAATGACAATAGAGTGTGACCTCCAAATTAAAAAATCTGTACTATAAATGTACTAACATTTTAAATAAAAATTAAATACCAGAGCCAGGTTTAACCATGTTACTTAGGCACGTCTTTAATACAATATTCATCTAGAACAACAAGGAACGTGGATAGCCTTTTGTTTTCTACCATTTGTTTGGCAAAATCCTTCATTCTTTTACCTTAGTCATGAATGCTTTTGACAACAGATACTTGGCTGAGACACGGAAAATCAAATTGTAAGTACTACTGTAAGAGGTAACAGACAGCATCTTAATCTTTCAACAAAAGAGAATTCCAGCTTTACAGTGAAATAGCAGACCTGCCTCTGAGATCTCTTCTCATCCTTTGTTCTGCTCTCTATTTCAGGACCACTCACTCCTTCCTGAAGCTAAATTAGAATCATAAAATCATTTAGGTTGGAAAAACCTTCAAGACCATCAAGTACAATCATTAGCTCAGCACTGCCAAGTCCACCGAACCATGTCCCCAAGGGCCACCTCTACACATCTCTTAAATACATCCAGGGATGATGACTCCACCATTTCCTTGGGCAGCCTGTTCCAATGTCTGTTCCCATTTTGGAAAGAAATTTTTCCTAGTGTCCAGTCTAAACTTTCTCTAGTGCAACTAGAGGCAATTTCCTTTCATTCTGTCACTTGTTATTTGGGGAAAGAGGCCAATCCCCACCTGGCTGCAACCTCCTCTTAGGTAGCTGTAGACAGCAATAAGGTCTCCCCTGAGCCTCCTTTGCTTCAGGCTGAACACCCCCAGCTCCTTCAGCCACTCCTTACCAGACCCGTGCTCCAGACCCTTCACCAGCTCTGTTTACCTCATCTGGACATGCTCTAGCACCTCAGTGTCCTTCTTGGAGTGAGGGGCCCAGAACTGGACACAGCACCAGAGGTGTGGCCTCACCAGTGCCGAGTACAGGGGGACAATCCCTGCCCTGGTCCTGCTGGACACAAGCCAGGATGCCTTGGGCATCTGCTACTGCTACAATTCTCTCTATATGAAACAGAACTGTAAAGTTTACTTTACTGTCTGTAAAGTAAAACCAGCAGAGATCTTGGTCCTTTGTCTTTCAGTATAATGGAAGTATCCATTTAAGTCACCAGGAGAGACTACTTTTCCTCTGCCACTGAAAGACTGCACTCTACTTGGTGGTTAGGTTGCAAACACCCATTTTAGGACACACACATACAAAAGTGAAAAAGAAACTAGAGGAATCTTGGATCAGATTTCTAAAGTTGCCAAATAAAGTTGTATTTTCTGCATGATGTGAAAGCAAAAAGAACAAAACAGTCATCCACCTTATATTCAAAATAATAATTCTGCTAGTCAAATGACTGCCTTTCTTCTCATTTCGCTTCCAAAATTGTTCCCAGAATGCACCTCATTGCACAAAAGCAAGCAAATAGATTTTGTAATAATTGCCACTGATAGTCAAGAAGCTGCTTCTTGCCATTTTAAGAATGTCAGTTCTCCAGTGTTTGCAAGCATTTTTTAAAATGTGGTTAAAATGCCAACATTTTTGTCACTGAAGCAATCAGATCTAAGTACACAAAAAACCCCAAAATCTCTATGATGTGACAGGAGTGAATTTCAGAAGCCCTGAACTCTCAAAAGAGCTGTTGAATTCTGGGACAGACACAGTGACGCCTTTGTCTGTGCTTCCCCCTTCAGGCAAGTTGTGAATAAATCTTTCCAAGCGCTTATCTTGACTAGCCCAGGTTTACCAAGGGCAGAAAACAGTCTCTGGTGCACAAGCGTCCAACGCCATCCCAAGACTATGAATTCAAAGTCATATAATGAATAGGCTATCAAAGGCTATGTAATGAATTCAAAGTCATTACTATTTCCCACTGATGGGTAACTTTGTTAGCAAAACCCTGGTGGAGGCAGCCACCACAGCAACCTACACCTGAAAGAAGCCCTTGAAACGGTCCTAAAGCGTTTGTTTAATACTCATTTCATGGCAATCCTCACTTTTTCACATTGCAAAATGCATTACAGCTCACTGTTGTACTCCCTTTAATATTTAGGTTGTCTTACAATCTCTATTCACTTCAAGTTTGTCTAGTGAGGTATCCAGTTATTCTTAGATCTAGTTACAAGGTACACTATACAGCAAAGCCGCATAACTTTTATTTGTTCTTTGCTATAATCTGGGAGTGGAAATGCCCTAATTCTTTCTGGACATCACAGGGATGTAATACCTGCTTCAGAAATTAAAAAACCCAAACAGGTCAATTCAAAACAATAGAGTCACAATCAACACTTTCACAACAACTTTGTTTGAACTTTGCAGTTACTCCTGACTTATTTAGTTCACTTTTCACTTGCTGTATAGTATGTACTGCTGTTTCAGGCTGGCATGCTGTGCTGGCTCTCTGAGTATTATATATATTGTATACTGCCAGCTATGAAGTCATGCTAAGATTGTGAAATACATCAAAGCAAGGACATTCAAAGTTTCTTCAGGCATTCTCATCTAATTTCCTCCTTCTCTGCTTTAGCTGCAGTTTATATTGCACTACATTGAGGCACGAGCCTGAGATTCTGGTAATCCATCAAAAGAACAAGATGCAGACTTTAAAGGCATTTTTCAGAACTACTGTTAGTGGGTGAACCTCAAAGGCATTACTGAGAACACCCAGTATAAACTAAACCTCAAGTCTTTGTGACAGACTTTTAGGAATCAGCTGGCATCTCGCTTTTTCTTCTCCCAAGTAATATGAAATATTCCATTAGAAATCAAAATGAAGTTTTAGTGGTCATTTTGGTTGGATGGTTGTTTTGATTTTTTTCAAACACAGATGAAATTCCTAGTGGCTACATTTCCCTTGTTTAACATTACTTGCGACAAATATTTCTTTGGAAACTTGGATATGAGCAGCTACAGTAGTTTTAAGAATTGGCAATAGCATTTAGGTTACTACTTGAACTTTTTTCACTTACAGGTAATATGCTGCTAAACCAGATCTTTTGGTCCTACCATTAAACAGCCTGTGGTTGATGCTGTCCACCCATCACAGTTAAATTTTATATTAATTTTTAAACCTGTTTCTTTATCAACATAAAGAAAAATATTATTCCCCGTGATGGTGTTTGGGGTTTTTTTTTATAGTAAACATTTAAGCTGACACCAAGTTTCTTTAATTGCATTATAAATCTCATTGATTTTTCTGATTAACAGCTTGTGTTAGCATCAGAGGAAAATAAGAGGTCACAGAGATCTTGTATTTATGGTAGAGTTCTTCTGTGTGCTCCTACTTGACCAATTTGCTGAAACAGCATTGATTATTGTCTTTATTTCTACAGTAACTTCAAACATCTCCTTCATAGGCTGTTATCATTTTCTTCTAGGAGCTATTCTTATTTCTGTCAAGAAATCCCACTTGTGGCTGGGATGCAGCCGACGCAAATGAAGGGGGATCAGCACTGAAGCTTTGACTATTCCAATTCTGATCTCACTATTGTCACAATCAAGGCTTTGTCCAAAGCACATGAAATTGCATGAAGAGTTTGCTAGTTGCAATGACCAAGAATTTGGTGGAAGTTCAGGAATTATTCCTGTCATGTAGCAGTACAACGCACTTCTGGCTTTTAGACACATCAAGCAGTAACTCACTATTCCACTGTAGCTCATTAGACTGCCATAAAAGAAAATTATACTGGAAGAGCTCATGCATTTGCTCTTTCCAGGAATTCAGATGAAAGAGACATTAAAATACTAAGCTATATCTGTATTTATGCTGTGCTCTTGCAAACTGACTTCAGTGCGAACCTAGTTAAATGACCACTAGCTATATGGGATGCTGCTTTCCACTGCCTGCAACTTCACTGTTCAGTTTGCTTCCCTAAATGTTGGCTCATCAGCTAATAGGGCTTTGCTGACCCAACAAACATCAGTTAAATCCATCTCTCTTACTTAATAGAAGAAACAGAATTAAATTGAAAAGCATTTTTTATTCTGATAAAAAATTCAATTAATCTATTCATTATTAAGTCATTGTACACCAGTTATCAGGAATAGTTTACAGACAAACTTTCCTCAGAAGACACTGGCAGACAGCCTATTGTGTCCATGCTAAGGACACATTCTTACAACAGTCTGCCATTGCTTTAGAAAAAAAATATATATACATATGAAGTTATTTAAGATATTTCAGGTTAGCAGCTATACTGGTAAGACAACTTTATAGTGCAGCTGGCATGGTTTAAAGGCTATTTTTTATTTGAAATTCAGTGACTTAAAAGAAAGGGCACAATGGTGGTCAGACTTTCATTCACCAATCTCTCATAGAATTTAAGAATGACCAGCCTCTTTTCCTTCCAATTATATAAAATTTTTCAGAAAGTCAGCTTTTTTTCAACTGAATGCATGTACATTTCTGGGGGTGAGATTTGGCTGCTTCAGTTATTCCACAAATAAAATACAAAAGAAAGAAGGGTGTATAGGCTTGGGATTTCTCCCTTCCTCTAAATTATTACTAAACAAATGTAATCTGTGGTCTTTATAAAGACACAGAGTTGATGGAACTGTTACCCACATTCCCATTAGGACAGGCTAACACTTCTGCTAATACATTTTTTTCTGCCATGACTTTCAGTCTATCACATATTAAACCCCAAAATGCTCTGGAGCCAGTCTAGCCAGCAAGCAAATCAGAGTTCCCCCTCTTATGTGCCTTGTTCGTGGCAGCACCAGCTCTGTAATTCTCAGTCTCACATTGGATTCATGTGGCTGTCACAGTGGCATCAACAGTCCTATTCTACTTCCCAGCTGTATAGACCCCTTCTCTTTAGTGAATCCAAAATTTACCAAAATCCTCACTCTCCCCTGTTCAGCAAGTGACTGCATCAGTACTCTGTAGTAAGAGGGGACTGATCTTTGTTTGCTTTCCAAGAGTAACACTATTTTCAGCCATTCTTACGGCATTTCTCAACATGCCCTAAGACAATTTATCATGTTATTCATTGATTGCTTTCCTAATTTTCTATAAACAGCCAACATTCTGTTTTTATTATGCAATACAAACAAAGGCATGGGCATTTCAGAAGAGCATGGGGGGGGGGGGTGATGGTTTTTGGGATTTTTACTTTCTTCTCCTTCCCTCCCACCACCTTTTTTTAATAAGGTGACTAGACAAATATCTTAAAAATTCTTCTGTGTATATTTAGAAATAATTTTTTAATAATCTCACCTCTAATAGAATACTTAAAAATAAAGTACAAGAAAGGAAAACTGAAAACTATTTCCACAATTACAACTTCACTGGATGCATGTAGCAAACAAAAAAAATGGATGCCCATTGTTTTGATAGCATTTCCACTTCACTTGGTGGGCATCACATGCTGGATTCTTTAGCAACATAAAGTGTGAAGCTCATTTTATACAGTTTAGTAGTCTATGTGCATAGAACAGGTCACAGAATATTGTATAACATTATATATATATAAGTATATAGAATAACTAGTATTTCACTATTCACCTACATTCTGATCCTAGGCTTATATCCAGATTAATTAAGCTCTTACTTATTTTTTATTCAGTGCAAGCCTGTCTCCTTTCATGATCAATTTTGGTGAGTAGTACCGTATTCAAATGAAAAATTAATTATATTAGTTAAGATACAGAGAATCCCATAAACACAAGCCTTAGAAAAATTAGGGTAAAATAGAAACACAAAAACAAATGGTAGGGTGAAAAAGCCTCTCAATAAGTTCAATCACATCAGTGTGATATTACTTTAACAGGGTTACTCCTGATCAAGAGCTGTTCATGGAAAACTGAGAAAAAGAGTTACTACTGAAAGTACCACTGCAAAAACCAGTCAAACAGATCTTGCATATGAACACTTCTTGTTCTTCATTTAGAAAGCTTCAGAACATTCCCAAGATTGTCTGGATGTTTTCTCAGGTCTAGACTATACAAACATTGCTTCTGACCAAAACCAAATCCTTTTGGTGGTGGACATGGGAACTTTTTAACCAGCATGCAACATCAGTCCTTTACAGCCAATTACAGTCGGAAGAAGGCAGTAGACTAATAATGCAAATCACAGTTCAGCTGGGGGAGATAGAGCAGGGACTTCATCTCTCAAGAAACCTGGTTCTCTTCTTACAAAGAAAGAGCTGTACAGACCCTGGAGTGAGCAGCTCCACTGCAAAATCTCTGAGGTCTTGGTGGACCGGTGTCTAAACACTAGTGACTTGTGACCTGGTGACAACGAAGGCTAACAGTACATGTGGCTGTACCAACCAGAGCATCACCAATTTTCTAAGGAAATTATTAAATTTCCTTAATTAAGAAACTTCAGACTGTCTCTGAATTAACTGTTGGGCAACCTCCTAAGGCCCCTTCCAACATGAATGATTTACATCAATGTCACCAGATTGTCGGGATCATGATGGTAATTACACAGATCACTTCTACCAGTGAAGCATCACCCCCCCAAAAAAGCATCTTCTTCTGAAAACTATTGTGTCCAGAAAGTTTCACATCCAAGATTTAGCCTTACTTGGCCCTACCTTGCTTTGAGATAAGACAAGACCTCTTTATTATCATTAGGTATGTTTCTGAAGAATAGCACCTATCACACTAGCCAAGCCAATCGTTCTTAACAAAATCCACGCCAGCATATTTGAAAGATTATATGTATGAATCATTCCTTCAAAGCAATTACTGGGATGTTTTTATTGGAAAACTCTTGCATTCCTCAGATTCTCAGTGCTGTTCTTTGCAACAAGACCTACAAGCACAGAACATTGTTTCTTTTGTTTCACATCACCAAAATGAGTACAATCAACTGAGTGAGATTTCAAGACGATTATTAAGAGTCAAGCCAGATTGTCTTGTGAAAGGAAACGACCACCATTTTTGTCATACTTCTAATGGAAGGGGAAAAAAAGAAAAAAGAAAAAGAAAAAGATGAAAGAGAAAAGAAAAAAGAAAAGGAAGTTACCACCGCTGTAATAATGTTTTTCCTAAAGCCTACAGCTAAATTGGGGAGAAAGTTACTCACTATATTACTATATTAGACCATTGATTTATATTGTCTAAACATACACATTCAGCTAAAACATTCTATTCAACCCCCATTCACCACCAACACAACCATACATGATGCAGCTGTATCTGTGCCAGGGCTGCTACAGGAACAGTAACATCCCTGCCCCCAGGATGGGGAGAGAGCTGAACAAGGAGGAAAAATGACATTAAAATATTCAATAGCAGTTAAAAAATTTGTTAAGTGAGATTAGTACATTCCAGCTAATAGATTAACATTCATACTTCAGGCATCTCAGAATGTTTAAAGGCTTACAATAGGTAACTATTACTTTAAGGAAGCACCACATGGGAACACTTATTATGAAATCAGATTTCAAATTAAACACATGGAAAAGAGAAACGCTTTGGTAATTTACTCTACGCCTACCTCTAAAACTCCCTGTTTCATCTTCCACACTGCCTGCTCAGTTCTGTGTCAAATTGTCTCCTAATGTGCTTCTAAGTCCTGCCTGTCTCTTGTTACTGCACAGGCGTGTGCCAGGCAGCAAGCCAGCCAGAGGCATATGTCCTGATGGCTAACTCATACCACCTGATTCCCTGCCTCCTGGAGTTAGTGTGATCCACCGAGGCAGCTGAACCACACTTCACCTCCACATGTTAATCCTGAGCACACCTGCATTACGCCAGTTGCAAGTGCTGGCCTCCAAGCTGGTGCGACTTCATCCAGAATAGAGATCATTTCAATGGCTGGACTAATTGACTCCAGCCTCCGGTTTTCCATACAAACTTTCCTTTTTCCTTTAATGTTCGTGAAACTCTTTCTTCTTTGTGAGAAGGAGCAAAAAAATGCCACTACTTGTGGGGTTGGCCTACTTGCATAAATTCAAAATGAAGTGAATACAGGAGTTAAAAAGTACAGTACTTCAATCATTTCACATTCATATGTGGCATTCTAAGATCAGCGTAAATAGACAAGGAGTAATCCTTTGAAAAGCACCAACTTTCATGCACACCAGTAGAGGTTCCTTTTTCATTTTGAGCTGCATCACCTCCATCACCTGAGATGTCCATGGTGAACAGTGAGGACTGTAGTGTCCGTTTCTCATGCTTCACGTGTCGGAGGAAAATAACTTTAAGTGATGGGACTATGCAACTACACGAATTTATTGTTTAAAATAACAAACGCATCAGCCAAGGCGTGAGATTTTACAACACCTCCAAGTAATGGCGACTAGTCACAAGATTTAGGGTTACATCATAATTTATAACTTTCTAATCCAATAGATACTTAAAATGACACTTTGTTTTAGATTAATGACCTATCACCTGTGGCACTTCTCACTGCAATGCAGCTATGTCTTGACCAATAACTTTTCATGTCACGTACACACAGATGTCTCTCTTATACCATCTAAATTCTTAATTAAACTATATAAAATCCCACTATTATATTTTAAAACCCTTCACCAAAACACCCAGTGTACAATTTTACTTATAATGATAGGAACACAAGTTTGTAATCCTGTTGCTTAAAGTCCACAAATCTCTGTCAATTAAGCCAGACCTAGTCTCTTCCAGGGTTGTAAATCAAAGCCTCCTTTAATTGCAGGAGTTTCTACTCCTCTGTCTCCCACACTGTAGTGGCAGACATTAATTGCTTTCCTCTAACAATTCAACCATGACATCATTGGCATCACTGGCTTGCTCTTCTCTACACATCAGCAGATACAAAACACACGGCAGAGCTTCACATACCTGTAAACATCAAGTACCTCCAGGACAGTAATCATCTCTGTGTTACTCAGGCTCAAGGGGAGGCATTTAGCTATATTGGGAAGATATTCTGACATACATTCATATTCTGACAGTCCACATACCAAAATACACGTATGACTTAAACCCATGCAGCACGTACGACTTACTCAAAGTGATGTGGAGCTTGAAAAACAAACCACAATTCTTCATGCAGATCTAAACCTGTCCCTCTGCCAGGGTTCACTTCAATATTATGGCAGCCAGGCCTTCACACAGACTGGCCTTTCTTGAAAGGCTCAAGAAGCAGTGAGGCTGATGCTTTCCTCTCCTCCAGCTTTCCCCCAGAACATGGGGCACATATACACTGGATCCATGTCCAAATGACATCCATCTCTCCATAACAGCCCAACTGAAAACTGAGTTGTCAACTGCTTCCCCAGAAAGCTCACAAGTTAGAACAAATCTCTAGAGACTGAAGGTATTTGGTAGCAATCAGAGAGTGGATGGATTTCTTAGACATGCACAGAAAGAGCTTCACTGACATTCCCCCAAGCCCAGACCAAAAAAAGCTCTTCTAATCAGATTTAGAGCCTCAGATGTTCCTGAAAAAGGAAGTGAGCCCTCTAAATTTCAATTCATCCAACAGAAGCAAAAGGGCATTGACATATTAAGATAAACAGGGACAAATGTCTCCTCCACAGGCAACAAGTACCATAAAATACCAAGATAGCTATGGGGATCCAAATCCTTTTGTGCACCTGTAAGCAGAAAACAGGATTTCATCCACATATCCTCCACATAACCCATGAAGCACCACCACTTCTCTACTGTGCCGGGCTATCTTCTCTTCTTCCCCAGCTTACATCTTTCTGTACCTTAATAATTAATTTCCACTCCCCATCAGCACCCAGCCACTCACCTCCATTATTCAGTCCAGAAAACCAGAGGCTGCTGCTCATCAGAGGTCAGCTTCTCTTTTAGTTTTGCAGTGTAAAAGAATTAAAATAACTAACTGTACATCAAAAACTACCGCAACTCTTTAGAGAAAAAGCAACCTACACAGAGCAGATCCATGCTCACCCACACAAATCCTCAAAAAAGGGAGCAAAACCTTCCCATGGCATGCCAGCAGTAACCGCGTTGGATTCCATCATCTGTGTAACACAGGTGGTAAGGATCAAAGCCTACATCACCACTCTGTCACATTTTTGCTGGCTCAAAAAGATAACAGCATCACATCAACCACGCTTTACAGCTGCCATAAATGCCTCTGTGCATGTCTCAAAACAAACCACATGTTTTCTTTTTCTTGTTTTATTTGCAAGCATATTAGAAAAACCTTTTATTTCAAAAGTGAAGTGGAGGGCTTCCCTCACAGATCTCTGAACTCTAACACCTTTCCTTGAAACCTCTTGGTGCGTAATCTAAAGAAAAACATTGCAAGAAGGCTACAGATTTCCTTTTGGGCATCAGGTTCCTTTGTTTGGCAAATCTTCTCTTCTATTGTCTCTCCACTGCTCAGTCTTACAGATTTGTGCAAGAGAGTAAAGCTATTTAGCTCTCTTTTTCTTGCAATCTAATTCCTATTCAACTAATCTGAGCCACTTTTCTTATACTCTTTCCTACTTTCTGATGTGGAAAACTGTGGTCAAGTAAGAATCTGACAATTCCTTAAAATGCATATTTTGTTGGCAGTGATGCTTTTAAGAACAGGGTGAAGATACCATGTTACAATATTCTGTGCTGCTGTATGATGGGTGTGAAAACTCTGCCAAAGCAGCAGCACTGGAGAAGGGTGTGAATGCCATGGAGCAGCTTGTGCCCATGTCCCTGCCATTCCCATTAGAGAGGCTGGACACTTCTCCTTGCTTACATGTGTTAAGCTTGATGGATTTTTTGCTGGAAATTTTCTCCTGGAGTGGCTGAGAAGGAGCATCTTTAAGATGATTTGGAACAGTCAGTGTTTTACAGCTCCAAAAGAAATTAATACAGTCCATCAGGAGTCAGCAAAGATATTTCCATTGGCAATCAGGAATGCCATTAATAACATTTCTAAAAGTACAAGTAGAATCCCATCTTCATTACCTCAGTAATCCTGGGAGAAAGAGAAGCCAAAAAACTTGTATGTTTAAAATTTTAGTTACGTGTTTTCGTTCATGTTTCACAAGAGACAAATCTGCCTGCCTTTTTCTCTGCAGTATGAGAGCCAAAGTTTTCCCATGCATTTCATTCCAACTTTGTTCTCTATTTTATACCTGCATTAGTATATATATAACCTTTGTGGTTCTATGTGGTTGTACACTATAGTCCATTGCACTGAACTGTGCATTCTCACTTTTAAGAATGTCATATGAAAAAAAGGTCATGGATTGGTCTTAAATTTTAGAGTAAGCTGTTCCTATAGACACATGCTATGCAGCTTGAATAGCAGGCATACTATGCTTTGTCAGCAAAACTTATCTTTGGTAGCAGTTCTGCTCCTTAAAACTGAGTTTCTAAAGTTACTTCTTAGCATCTGCTTCTCTTTTCTTACTATCTACATACCGATGTCATTAATATATAGGTTATATGGTTGTACGTTAATTCTGCTGTCCCTACCTGTTTGGTTTTTTTTTTTTAAATAAGTTTCTGATCTATGATATAGTAGGGAACATGGTGGAAAGTACCTGTGGTTGGGCTGAAAAGCAGTGATGTTTGGACTGGCTTCACTTTTATGCACAGCACCATGGAAAGGCACTCAGGAAAGTGCCTCAGGAGCTGAAGCCTCTCAAGACGTCACCTCTTCATAGACTGAGCTCCTCTTACAGTGCTGCTACTTATATAATAGGAGCAGGATGAAGTTTAGCCACCTAAAGAGGGCGCAAGGACAGCAGGCAGAATGCAGCAATTCCCAATAGTTAGAAATTGTTGGAACAAACCCTTCTGTATTAGTGGTTTGTACATGGTGAAGTTCAGCAAAGTAATAGATTTCATGCAGACAAGTTTCAGTTTTAATTGATAAGTTGTGTGTTACCTTGACTACATTCACAATTATTTTGTCCTTCAACCTCTGTAATATTGACTCATACCTTTCTGTTTTACCTTGTTTCCTCTACTCTTTTCTACTTTCACTGTGTCCTGCTTAACCAATGCCTAATTTGTCAACAGAAGTCGGGGTCTGTTTGCATCTCCTGTGTGTCCATTCATTTCATGTGACAAGAATTCCTATAAACTACATCAGTGTTCTTTACAAGTAACCTGTTTCTCACTATCTCATGGCTTTTAGTTCTGAAATTTCACCTCTTATTTCAGCTGAATTGAAATGTGAGAAATTACTCTTGCCATGTCTGTGCCACTTCTTTTTAGAATTCATCTCGCTCTTGAAGAATCTCTTTACTCTGTGAGCAGAAACAGGAACTTGTTCAGTTACAAAACATTTCTCTACAATCAAACTAAATGTGAGTTTTCTAGTACCACCGAATAAAGTATTTGCATTCCTCTGAAAACCACCTCATAATGAGCTATGTCCATCCCATTAGTGGCTTCCACTTGCCCCTGAATAATGTTTCAAGCTAATACATTGACTTTTTCTTTTGTTTAAAGCACTACACAAAAACAGGATGTCTTAGAAGAACTGGCAGTGAAACCTGTGATCATTAAAAATCCAGTACTACATTTTGCAACATTTTTGATGAATCACTGGATAAATATTTGGCATGAGCATGACTTCTGCAAGCTTGAATTGACTTTTCTCACCCTATTTTCTTGTCCCTTGATGCTTTGATCTTGTGTAAAAGGAAGAAAGGACAATAAAAACACTTACACAGATATTCTGGTTTCACAGAACATGCTTTTTTAATTTTGACAGTTTTTAATAAGGTTTCTGATTTCTTGAAGAACTGTAAAAAGAGAAACTGTGATTTTCCAGAAAAGAAAATAAAGAATAAAAACAAAAGAAAGATATCCAAAAGAGTTATAAAAGAGAGTTGAGGATATTCCACTTAAAGTTCACAAAAGCAAGTATCTCAAGATGTATGTTATGAAATGCATATAGGCTTCATAAAGGATAGCCATAATTGTACACTGAAAACAAAGGCTTTTTATCCTGTCATAAAACTACAGTTAGATAAAAATATCTACAATGAATGCAGAAAGATTTGCTATGGGTGGGGAGCAAAACTATGAAATATATTAAACAGATGTTAAATAAGATAAACCCAGAAATTTATTTAGAAGTTAGATAAATGAAAAGACAGATGAAACTGAGAGGAAAAGCAGTGCACTGCCTACAAAGTGTAGAACTGCTGTTTATTTTTCTGTTTATATAAGTTTTATTCTTATTTCTCTCTATAGACTACCAGAATTGTCCCTAGATTTCACTTCTGACTAAGCTGTCAAAGAATAGATAGCTGTACCAACAACTAAGTTATCTGTTGTACACAGGAAGATAACAACCAAGATAAGAAAAATAAACATTGATACATATGAGAAATGTACATATGCTTTTTTAAAAACCCAAAACTTCTCTACAGTTATTCCAAACTTTCTGATTTCCAGGGTAATAGGTTTGGTGAGAACCAGCAAAGCAGTGAAGAAAATGTAGTTTAAGGTTTCCTCAGTTAATTCTTTTCTTACTGACATACATGAAAAGGCACAGCTCCACCAACATCTTATAAAACACTCACATACCTGTACACTTTTCCCTAATGTGACTTTATATAGTCAAATGGTCATCAGAGTCTTGGAAAAAGCTCATACTCAACACTTAGAGGCAAATTTAGTGTTCAGTTTCATAGGCTAAGTCTGTCAAGAAGTTTCTAAATTTCTTAATGAAATAGTTTGGCCTCCACGTTTTCTGTGGGTCCTGGTTTTTAATACCTGTACTTGCAAAAGAATCTTTAGAGAGAAGAATCAGACACACACAGTGATTCATGGATTTTATAATGGCAGCAATTTTTCTTGACACACACATATAACTAAAAACATTATATATATCTTAAAAGCTGCAGAGATGCTATCACGAACACCGTCAGGATAGCTCTCCATATCTAGCAACTGATGTTCATGTGCCCTGGCAGGTAAGATTCCATGGATGTCATAGCTGGAACTGTTTGTCAAGAAACCCAGCAGGGCCAGTGGTTTTCCCCAGGGCATATCCAACATGAAGCTTCTGTGATGTGAACCATTTTCTTTGGGCCTCAATGTACAGCACCAAAGTTATTCCACGAAAAGCAAAGAGTAACTCAACCTCATAAATTGCATTCATCTTAATGAGATATGAGGTAGGGATTGGAGGGGTCAACAGAAGACAGAAGCAGCTTGTATTTCCATTGGGAGAAAAAACAGTATTCATCAAGATAGGTCTTGTGACACAAACAGGAAAGCTTGCTTTTGGTCAATTTTGACTGCAACTTTCATATAGGCAAAGTAGGAACATGGGAGAAATCCTTTCCTTGGGACCACCAACCAAAATTAAATCCTTGAGTGGAGTCATGGAATGAGAACTTAATAAATAAAAGAAAAACTTTTCTTTCTTTGGTTTGAAAAAGCTGTAAAATTTATCTTTCTTGTCTGCTATTCTCAGTTACAGAATTCCAACACTCCTTGTTCTTTTGTAGGCAGAATATACGAATGAAGAGAAATGCGAAGCAAGGGGGGAAAAAGGCACTTAAAGATAGTGTCTTTTAATCAGTGACAAAATATTTGACTCCCCTTTCTTGAGAAGTTTAGAAGAGGGCTGCTTTTTATCCTTTCAATAAATACTTTTCTCTCTCTCAATTCAGACTATTAAAAATAATAAGAGGAATATAATACAACTTTAAATGAGAGTTTATGTATCACATGCTTTATGACAGCTGCTTTTATTTCACTTTAGATTAACAAAGCCTTTATGTTGAGACTTTGGAGCTGACCTTACAAAGAAGCAATATCATTAGCCCTGAAGCACATGTTTCCCATTTAATGTTTCTGAGGTAACATTCTTTGTGAAAGTGAGAGAAATGAGAACACAAACTTGCAGGAAAAATAAAAGTTTGACTGTCCTCCTTTTGAACAGAATTAAAGTCCGTTTGGACACTTGAAAATATGAAGTGAGAGTCCATGGCCTTACAAAGAGTTTCTCAATGTGATCCCAAGAGTTACAATGCTCAGTTTTCCTTTAGTACGCCATAGCTCTTTGTCATTTCCTCTCAAGAGGCTGAATGTATTTTGCCATCTAGATCTGAAGTGAAAGGTCTCACTTACATCAATGTTATTTCAGTTTTAACCAGCACTACTCAAATGATTTATAAGCACACCCAACCAAGAGAGCACTGTAATAGTTAAAGCAAATGAACCCAACAAAGTTATTCTGGGGTACAGCAGAAAGGAATTGGATCTGCCATATATGAAAGGGCCCTAAGTTACTGTAATGCCTGGAAATCAGACTAATCTAATGACATTTTACCATGGCCATATGCTACTGGCTCAGTTCAAGAGCAATGCACTTGTTTTTTTCCATCAATAAACTTAACAGTGCCTACACACAAGTCCTCCATCCTTCTTTTGCTCGATACCTTCATGCATTAAAGCCTGTTCAGTATTCTTCAGCTACGGCCACAGTCAAAATTTTATGCTTGTAATCCTTCTTACATTCTTTTCAGTCACTGAATGTGAAAAGCTGCTGACTAGAGTCTACAAGGTTCAAAACGAACTCAAGAGAACCTGAAAAACACAGGAATGAGATGGACAAAGGCACAGTTTGGATGCTCCTTATATTTGGGGCCTTGACAAAGCAAAGAAAAACCTGTATGCACAAGAAAAGGAGAAAAACTGTGTGATTTGAAGGAGAAGCTGAAAAATTCAGCTCTAAAATGGTCATTGATACCAGTGGAAGTTGGACCAAAGTCCCTCTAAACATACGGCCTATCACTCAAAGCAAGTCTCACCTTTGCAATACTCTTCCGCAAAGTTTTCCAACAGGAACACTGCAGGATTTGCTAGAGCTGCATCCAGGTTCCAAGAGACCTCCCTTGCACAGATACCTGGGACCAGTTTAGAGTGCAGACATGGGACTTTCTTATCTTTTTCTATTTTTTTTTTTTTTAAGAAAGAGACAAAACCGTTAGTTTTTTAAATCCATGTTTAAGCATTTAAATTCAAAATTCTAATTGAAAACCACTACTTTTCTCTCTTCTTACAGACCCAAATGAGAATTCTTGGAGGCTGAGCACTTCTGAAAATTAGAGATGTTATTTAGTGCAAAAGACAATGAAGAAGCAGACTGCTTGGAGCATCCCTGTGACGCTCCTGTCCTAAGCCTCAGGAATTTCAGCTGCTTTTTGCCCCAGGACCAATATTAATTTTCAGAGAGCCCACCAGAATGTGCACAATACCTTTTCCTAATCTTGCAGTTAATCCAAATTTACATTCCAGATATCAGATGCAAACAGACACACAGGTTTTCTAAGGCTTCCAAAAAACCTGTTGTTATTTTAACTTAAAATAAGCAAAGCTGTACAATCTTACTATTTGCTTTACCAAGTTCATTCCTTCGTATGTACATATTCTTTAGACCAAGGTTAGACTCCTTCAACCAATAAACCAACCAATGTTCATAACTTTCCTTCTGCCCTACCTTTTGGTGCCTTTTCCTCACCAGTGGAACACTTTGTCCTGCACTCTATGTGCCATATGTCTGAATTCTCCTCTTTCAGTTTGGGCAACCACCCTTTTTTGTTTGTTTGTTTTGTTTTTTGTTTTATGCTGTGTAAACCCAGTACTGGGGAAGAAGAAATAACAGAAGTATGCTCACATGACATTTTTGCTATCAGGTATCTGGTATTCCTTGGCAATATTCCACGTAAGAAATTATCCTCTGCCTGTACAATCCTCCAGTTTCCTCTGAATATATTTAACTTCTGACTCTAAACTGTTGGTTTCCTGTGTTACACTGATGACATAGCTGGAGTTAAGTGACTCCTATGTCTAAATCTGTATTTCAGTAAGGTTAGATATGTTCAGATCCAAGAAATCTGAAAGGTGAAACACTATAAATAAAAGTCACTCATGTGCAAGTGCAGACTTAAGTACCCAATACGTCTTATTGAAATGACAGTCTGAATTATCACATCATCCTTGTACTCAGATCCAAATAGGCTATTTTCACCACATTACAGCCCAAATTACAATTTACTTTTGTCCATGATTAAATACAAACTCTGGGGAAATCTTCCCTTTCTTTTTTCCCATTTTCCTCTCTCTAATAGCTGGTCTTGATACCATTAAACGGCTTAGAACAGGCCAATATTTAGATTTTTGTTCAATTTTCTGTGTTTGGTCATTTTGACTTCATTCTCTTTGATGTCTAGAAAATAATTTTTCTTCATGATGTTTGTATTCAAGGGCAAAAAAATAATCTGCAACTCTTTTGGTGTGCTAAGAATAGGCATGGATATGCTGGGACAGGAAATGCATACATGCCACTACAATTAAAATAGACTAATTTGTTAGCAATTCCATAATATCCCCCAAATGCAGAAATTCTAAACAGTGTGTAGTCATCTGGGTAACTCCTCTTTTCTGCTGCCAGGCTCCACAAGCTGAGTCTTCCGTAACAGCAAATATCATGGGGAGCAAGACAGCACGCTAAATTTTGTGGACTAATATTGAACACTGCAGCACTAGCCAGTATGATATAGTGCATATTTCATACAGTCATTGAATCTCCAACCTACTATAGCTGACCCCTTTTTTGCATGTTCCTCCATTCTATGATTTCTCCAGCTTTCTCTGCATGCTCTTGTACATGTCCACCTTTCCTGATTCATTCCCTTGCAAAGGCTGACAGCTCCATGTGCTGCCTGGGGAGCTCTGGTGCTAACTGTAGTTAAAGAATGTCATGTCTAAGAAGCTCTTCTAAAATTTTTTGAGAAAGTGTCTACTTTATTTATTCCTACAATGAAGTTATGTGTCCAATGAATCAATATGGCAAAAATGTTGTCCTCGGAGCTCTAACCAAACGACTGAAATCTTTTTCTCACTTCCCAGGTTCCAGTGAATGCTCTCACATCTACCAGAAGACAACCTATTTTATACCCAAACAGCTTAAGTAATGGTATAAAAAATGTACCATATCACTACACACAGACTTCTAATTAGAAGAAAGATTTCTCCTTTTCCATCTGTTTAAGGCTGTCCCTCTGTAGCAACCTGTCTAATACACATTTCATAGAGCTCCACTGCAGGCCTTCAGACCCCCCTCAGGAAGCACCAAAACTCAACTAACTGTTGAATTTTGTCACTAGTTTATCTTTTCTAAGAAAATGGATAATTTAGCCACAGAATTCTAGTTGTATACATGTTAAAGAGAGACAGTACTTTCTTAAATCAGGCTGGATTTGAGTCTGAAGTCCCAAACTCTCCAGAAAATCACAGCCAAAAGATGATCACAGAAAACAATTTAAGATGCGGCTTTCTGACAGATGTTAAAACCAATACATCTTCTATACAAATGCAGAAAATTTATAAATATAATCATTCAGTTATTCAAATCTAAAACAAGAAAAACAAAACCATGTTTTATCTTTATACCAAGATTGTAAATTAAGACATGAGAATTGGGTCTTGTGAGGTTATGGAAATGCTGACAGCTGAAAGTTTTTGTTCCTGCATTACAGTTTCCTTTTTTTTTTCTTTAAATTTTAAATGAAGCCTTTCTCTTGTTTGAGACAAATGCCATTTCTGAAGAAAGAAATGTGGATGTAAAAAATTACTACTCTTTTTTTCTTCATGGCCCTCTGATGATTTTATGCTGACTCTATAGAGAAGTTTTGTAAAATCTTAGCTGCTGACAATGAACAAGCACTGTTTGAGCTACGGGGAGATAATGTAAGAACATAAACTCATTACATGATTTTATTTTTCCAATTCAAAACTAAACTTCACTTGCAGCCCTGAATTACCCTTGCTGGTTCACTTAACTGGGAGACAGAACTTACTGGGAGTCATGCTTTGGTCTCTGCTATACAGCTGTCCCCTGTACACCTTTGTTCTGAGAAAAGGCCTCTGGAACATTGCATGACAGTAGTTTATAACTGGATTTCCACCAGCAGTGCTGCTTTTGCATGGCGCTACAGATGGAATATTCTCCTCTCTGCCACGGAAGTTATTCACAGCGTGATGCCACGTTTTAAACTCGCCTCACGGTTCTGTGCAGTTTTACTGTAAAATATGTCAGAGGCTTAACTATTCAGATAAAAACCACAGCTGAGAACAGGAAGGGGAGACAATACTTTCACTTACTTTATCAGAGTCCATGAACCTGATAGTTGGTTAGTGAGGCCATGTAATCAACAGTCTTCCCTTCTGACCCTTTATCCCACTCTCTACAGGGAGTCCAGGTTTGCATGAGGACTGGAAGCACCATCAAGAAAACTTTTTCCAGGATGCCAGATGTCTGAGAGTGGGGGGAAAAAAAGAAAAAAAATGAACCCAAGAACTCTCTTTTAAGGCAGAGAGGCTGATGTCAACTAAGGAATCAAATGCACAAAAGTTGCACCCAGCTCTTCCTGACAGGAAAGACTGTTACATCAAGAAGGAAACAAGCCAAGTCCAGATGTGGAGGGAAGTAGGTGAAAGGAGGAGGATTTTGAGGTCTTTAAGGACTTTGAATCCATTGAATTTGTAGACCTCAAGAAAAACAAACAAACAAACAAAAAACCCAAAAACAAAAAAACAATGTAAATTGAATTCTGAAAATATTTTTCTAGTCCCTATTTGTTTCTTTGTGTATCATTATTAACCTTAAAATTTCCAGTCTAAGTTTTGGTGACTTACCAAAGGTGTATGACATCAGAAGGATCTGGGTTCACATTTTCTGTGTGCCACATGGACTGCTGGACCTGGGCTATTTTATCTGAGGATACTCAGCAGAAGGCTTCTGCTGTATGCAGATGATGAAGTCTGCCAAGCAGTTATATAAAACCATGGAGGAACTCAGGGAAAAGTCCAATTGTCCTGCAACTTCTGAGCCCTCTGCTGTATCTGAAGCTCAAGTGTGACTTCCATTGCTCCTAGCTATGTCAGTGCTCTCTGTAAGTAGGCTTCAGGTCTGCAGCATTTGCACAGACTAATTTTATTTCTCTAAACCTACAAAACTTTAATTTCAGGAGAGTGAGTGGTGATGCAGCTCTGTATTTTGCATCAACAGCAAAATTCCAGCCACTGAATAAGGTAGTAGTCTGTCACACTTCAAGGCCTGAAAGATCCTAGACACATTCCACAATTTATAGATATAACACATTCCTGAATGCAGCACACTGGAGATGCTACAACACACACAGCACTGAAGAGAGGAAGCGTTCTGATTTCTTATATCCTTTCCACTCTGAAAGGTAGATAGGGATTTTTGTTCCTTTTGTCCCCTCATGCAGAAAAGGCACCAATTTGAAAAGCTCCAATGTCACACTATTTTGTGACAGTTAATATTAGAAAGTTTCAAACACTGAAGTTAATTACAGAGTCTGGGGTTCCCAGTCCCAAACCAGATACCAGCTCTATAACCACATAGTTTGTGCCCCTTCCTGATCAGAATTTTAATAAACTATCTACAGCAATTCCACTTTTGCAAACAATTCTGTTGCCAAAGCAAGTGACATTGTCTTTTAAGACAACTTTTACAGGATAATTCTGACATTACATGTTCAGTGGCTTAACATCATGAAATATATTGAAAGTTGACCTCGGATTCAGCTTTAATGTTTTAAAATAGAAAAAGCACCTGTGCAGGTTTGATGTCCACAAGCTATCATGATTATAAAAACCAAGAAGTGTAGTATTTCTAATTAATAGTCCACTTTCTCAAACTTGTATTTCTAAGAAATGCTCTTTGCAATTCAGCACATTGCCTTTAAAGGGAAGGTATACAAGGAGAAGACAGGAGGGATTTGGAATCAGAATAAAATATAAAAAATATCAAGTTGCCAGTTATTGTGTATTTTAAGAGAAGTCCTCAACATATGTTGTACCTATAGAAATACAAACACCCTAGAAAACCTGGAAAATAAGAAAATAAAGGAACCGAGTAATAAATCTGTCCTGAAAACACACAGATACCCATGTTATTGAGTAGAAATACGTCATTTTTACACATCCTTGAGTTGAAACTTTGTAAGCTCTGTATTACTGGCACTCTATGAAATATCTCTTAAGCATTAGAGTGCTTAAGAGCAGCAGTGTGACCAGTTCAAGTCTGTGCATCAGTGCAACTTCTGTGCATACTAGTGTTACAATGATTATAACCTTTCCAGGCATCATGGGAATATTTTTGCAAAGTATGTCTTCAGCCATTAGCGTCCCTATAGAGCAGTGTACAATATGATAAAAACACTTTTTTTTTTTTTAATGAAAGCAATGCTGTTATTGCTGTGCAGAAATCTGTTCCCTTCAGCTAAATCACTCCCACTACACATCTTCAAAAGAAGTAGATACTCCCTGTATTATTTAGATGAGGAAACTGAGAAACTGTGCAGCTTCTCAGAATTAGGGAATGAGTGTTACAGAAATAGCAGCCAGATCTGGGTTTCCTGAGCTTCCAAATATGTTCACCATTCACAGGACTTTTGTCTCAGGGGCAAAATGTTTTTACACATGGATACATTCTGAAGGTTAAGCACAAGAAAAGTGAATGAGTATGGTGTCCTGACTCATGTTGTTACAACAGGAGATGTATGGGGCAAGTCACAGAATTCATCCAAGCATGTATAAGGGAAAAAGGATTCTTCCTTAAGTCTGTATTTTCATTCTTTCTGATCATTGTTTCTTTCCCAAGTATGTGCCTTTGAAACCAAGAGTTTATGAATTTGGGTTTTTTGTTGGCGGCATTTTTATTGCTGTTGTTTCTAATTATTTATATATGTATAGTCCTCTTTGTACTATCACCTTAATTTCTTGGGCTATTTTCTATTTTTCACATGAAGCCTTGAACAGACACAAACACGCCAGCCTTGTGGCACAATCCTATAGCCAGACCAGTGCACTAGTGACTCAGGTCCAACCCTTACAGTGTAGAAAGCATATCATGGCAACACAGGTGAAAACAAAGTAGTTGAAACATCTCTAAATAATCTGATCAAGAGACAGCATAGCACAATATGGTATATTGAAAACATTCACTGCATATTAAAAAAACAAATTGATATGGTGCCATGGGGAAAATCATCAGTTAAATGATGGAGAAGGTGAGGATTAGGAAGAGAATCAAACTGGCATCCTGCAGCAGTGACGTGCCCTACTTTACATTGCATTCCCCCACATTTTGAATAGCCGTGTCACACCAAACCATACTAACAAGAAGAGACTCTGTTCCTGTGGCTTGTTACAGTGCTGTTCTAAGTACACAGAAATGCAGAGTGCTTAGAGGAATATCATTCCTGCCAACGGAAGGAATTCCTGTGCTACTTCCACAGCAGAGCCTTACCAGATGAGCATGTCAAATCTACTGCTTTCAAATCTGAAGCTCCCTATTATTTGCAAAGGAAGGACAAAGATATCTTGTGGATCTTAGTGATTCCTTTGGAGAATAGAGAGGGGGGAAAAAATGTCCAGCTGATGTTCTCACTGTTTTGGTTGTTCTGTTTGATTTTCTTTCAACCACAAAGCGAGTCCTTGATCTGCCCTTCTGCCAGCTGTATTTGTCCTGAACCCATAATCGACTGTGAGAAGTACAGGGGAACTTGAGGAGCTGCTTCCACAGTTGTACAAACAGACATTGCCCAAAACCTGGTGCAATTGCAATGTTAGTCTGCAGCTACACCCCACCTCCTTTCCCCTTAGCAATGCCAATGGAGTAGCACACAACCTACATAGCCACCTATATTGCAAAAAGAAACATGATCTTGTAGACTGCTGATAATTTATTACTTATGTTTAAAAATACTAAGGATACTAAGGACTGCGTTAAGCAAGGGAAAAAAATCACGTGTTTTAAGGAAACTGTAGTGTACTTTCCATGTCTTCCTTTGGAATCAGATGATTTTTGTGTGAATGCAGACCAAAAGGAAAACATCACTAAATCTGTCCTATTTCTCTCTCAGCAGTGACATGCCTGCTCTTTCTTAGAAATTGAGCATCTAACAGAACTGAAGCCACACTGACTACATGGACTGCATACCTTCCTGGATTTCTCATGTTGTTTGGGCAGGCTAAGAGCCTGTCTTTGTGTGTGGCAATCCATAAAATGGCCTCACTGGGTTTTCTCTAAGTAAGAGAAATTCATCAAAGCACATCTTAAATTACTTATTATGGCATCATCTTGGGCTAAAATGAGAGCCCACATCAGGAAAGAAGCTGTAAGGGATGGGAAGGCGTGGGAACTGAAAGATGACACATCATAAGAGATACCATGTGCCTAAAGAGAAACTGCTATTTCAGTTTTACAAGATCTAGCCTGCTCGGTATACCCTGACAAGCATCATGGAGAGCTTGCTTAGGGTGTGTGCAAACCAACTGGGTAATCACAGGGACTACAACAGAACAGCAGCTTACACACTAATGTGACTAAAATGCATTGCAACTCTAGTTAACTCTGTAGATAGATACAAAAATAATGGTTGCTTGCAAATTGTTTTAGCCTTGTTTATTTAAAAGATAAATAAAGATGCTAGACACACAAATGATCCTTATGTTCAATTAGATTAGGGATTTTACTTCCTTAGATTCCTGAAAATTCCTCACTAGACTTGCTTGGTATTTCCATAGGAGCAGTAGAGGGCTTCCTTTATCAGTTACAAGAACCCTTCCTGCCTGCCAATCTGCAATAGGCTCAGTTTTGATTTTCTCTTTGCCATCTCAAAAACAAAGAAATATAAAAACAAAGCAAACAAAAAAATAGTTTATCCACTGGAAGCAAGCAGTGTTAAAAAGCATCCTAGGCAATTTTGTTGTACTCTGTACAAGATGGTTTTCTGACAGTAGACTTTAAGATCTTGTATCTAAAGCCTCATAATAATTGTCACTGACTCAACTTAAAAGCTAGTGAAAATAAAAGACCTTGATTTTCAAGAGTCATGTAAGGAACAGTGAATAACACTTCGGTTTCTTAACTGCTACCCTTCCATTACTGATGTTCAAATTCATCAATTAAGCTGCTACACTGTTCATATTTTATATGTAAAGTAAAAATGTTTCTTGTGAAAGAAGAGAGACTAATGCTTTTTAAATTTCTTATCTCAGGAGATACTTGAAGAGTTTTGTAATTATTCTGTGCTTTCTAATGGTGTAGCTCATTTCTGATCTGGTATTTTACTTCAGCATAGGACTGCAGAGCAAGGGGACCCCAGCTGAGTTTTACAGTACCTGAGGAGCAGGCTGATACTGCCACCTTGGGGAGGACTTTTTCCATATTTGAAGAGCTCATGCAAGTGTCATATAAATCAGTTTGATTTTTTCCCCTGTCATATCCTCGCAGGAAGAAAACTTTTTAAAATCTTCTGCCCGTGCTGTTGTAACACCTTCCAGATGTGTTCCAACTTGGATTGTATTACAGTCATAATAATACTGGAAAGAAATGCCTTTTTTTTTTTAAAAAAGTTTGCTTAGCCAAATTTTAGAGCTCATTTAGGTAGTGCCTCATTTACACTACTCTTAATTTTATAGCCATCTTGCCATTGTAAAAGCCCTGTTCTGCATCCAGCTGGGCAAGCTGTATTTTGCATACAACATTCCCCTGCTTCTGGTATTCTAGCTTTCTTGGTAGTCTAAATCCTTGTCCATGACAGCTTAAATTATCTAGTTTGATGCGACTACTAGGCCACGTATGATCCCAGATGTCATGAGGGGCATTACTGTGCAAAGGAACAATGAAAAACACAGAGCAAGACTGGTGGTTTAACCAAAGTCAAGATTTCTAGGCAAATTGAAGAAACCATGTGAGTTTTATTTTACAATATCTATAATTTTATGAGACTGACCTACTCTTCTGCTTTGCAATTGAGTGACCCCTCATTCAGGCTTGAGTTTCTATTCACTAGTGCAGGAAGGACCTTGCCATACACTTTATACATAAATGTGCCTTGAGACACAAAGGCTGTGCACAGCACAGAGCTCTAAAGCAGTGGAAACTATCAGAAGTTGCCTCAGGTGCACACACAATACAGGGAAAGATTTAATGTCTGATTTCTTATGAGAATAGGCAGGCTCAAGAGCACTTGTCTGTGTGCTTTTAAAAACATTCAGTAACAAATTTTTTTACACAGCCACCTCCAGCCAAGTAAGACAAATGATGAACTCATTCATGACGAACTATGAGAATTTACACAAGGAGCTCCTACCTTCTGCCAGACCACTGGTTGTGCCTGTGGCTCCACAGCAGGACACAATGAGCTTCTAGAGGAGCTTCAGTCCCCCTTCACTGCTGTGGCTGGCTGGAATAGCCCTGGTACTGTGGTAAACCAACCCTTACAGGCTCCCACATAGAACTACACCTCGTATGACAACGTCCCCAGCAGGACTGGGCTCTGGAAAGCACATTCCTCTTTTCCTGCCACCATATACAGCTTACATACCAGATTCATGCTCTCACTGACACGTATCTTAGTACCCTTGGAGTAAACTTGTGCCTGCACCCCCTGGGATTTACAGCTGGAGAGATGGCTGAACCTTGTGAACAGACAGGATGGGCTCATCCACTCTTCCGTTCTGTAACTAGAACCTGGTCATTAAAGCACAAATTTGCATTTATTTTCTGACCAGTTAGTTACTTTCCCACTTGTGGAAAATTGTCTAAAAAACAAGTGATAGGTCCTTTCTGGACAATCTTTTTTTTAATCTCTGGTTTTAATACTATTATAGCATGCCAAATAATGATGTTTTCAAGAGAAATGTATTAGGCTAACAGCCAACAGCTAATGCACAACTGGTAGTTCTGCAAGCCTTCAGTTTTCTTCCTGGTTCATAAACAATTTCTGCATTTCAATACATTTGTTATTGTTTTAATCCATCTTTGTTAAGCAAACATCTTTATCTCTGCAAATGATTTACACTGTGCTATGAAAATATTGCAATTAATAATTCATTGCAATAATAGGAGAGAGTGCATTTGGTCTTCACATGCATATATGAAGACACATTCAAAAACACACAATACAAAGGAGTCCCACTACCACCATTATCACTTGCACATTTAACTGCTGGTGGAATTCTAGTAACTTTTAAAAATATCAACATCATACAATCACTTAGATGACTTCAAAAACAGTATTTGCAGCTAAGTTACAAAAACTCAACAGTGCCAATTACTGACCAAACATACCCAATTGAATGAGGATCTATCAGTAATAGATTAACCAGATTAATGTGTACGTAACAGTCTCAGCGTGGTACGGCACTGCTGTTAGTTTCAAAGTTCACATACGAACTTCTTTCTACACTGCACATGTGGTTTATGAACCAAGTCTGAATGAAAGAAGAATTTAAGGGAAAATAAGGTAAGTGACACGATATGAAATTAATCTAAGTATTTAAGCGTATTCTGTTTACAGGGAAAAAAACCCCAAATCTTTGATTGCGATTTAAAAAAGGAATAGACAAATCCATGTCCACTACCTCCTATTATTATGCTACAAAATATACAATGCACATCGAGACTGATAAATAACTGAAGACAACCATTTGATAAGACGTGTTTCTTAAAAGGAAACTGATCATTGAAAAATCCACAAAACCCCACTGTGAATTCAGTAAGGAAGATTATCATGTACATATCTAATGCTACCTGTAACAAAATTCGTGTATTACTAGCTCTTGCATCTTTGGTGTTGTATTGAAGCTATTTCAAAAGTTTGATTCAGGCATGGAATCACTATGATAGAGAAAGCTTAAATTGCACAGCAAGAATCTAAATAAATTTATCACAGGAAATCCCAATCTAAAATTATCCATGATCTCTCTGTAAGTACCTAAACATAGTAACTTAAGAACAACAGAAAAACCTCTTTCTGAAGTTCACGTCACAGAAACTTAAAATCCACTATTTGCTACAATTCTGAAACACATCTCGATTTAGTCAAATAACCACTCTTCCTGTTAGATGTTTAACATGCACTAAACCCCCTTCAGATACTGGATTAGAGAAAAGTACAAAGAGAATGAGAATTTTTATTTATGAAAAATTAGAGTAACTGGAAATGATACCAAGCCAACTCCCCTCTCTATCCACTAGTCTATACTTTTCTTTTCCACTAAATGTGCTAATAAGCTGGTTTAGTATACATTTCCAAAATCTCCTTTTCTTGAGATTGGCTATTTCAGCTCTTCTCTTTTTTTTTTTTTTTTTTAATTGACATACTTGGATTTATCTGCATCAGAAAGCCCTTTCAGACTACTATTTCAACAACAGTGGTAGCTGATCAAACATATTCTAAGCTGTTCTCTGCTGTGAAAAAGTGCTCCCTTAGAATCTACTTCTTGATTATTCATTTCTTTTTCCTAAAACAAGTAAATATTTACATCCTGAAACATTGTCAATAACAGCAGCAGCCATTTGTCACCATTCTCTTCTTCCTTCCCTAGTTTGCCTCCTTTTCCTAACCTACTACTCTCTCAGAATGGCAACGGTGTTTTCCACTGTTGTTTCCCAATTCCTCCCTTCTCTGTTGCCTCTCCTTAGCTCTACTTTGCTTCTTCCTAAAACTCTTTTCACATTTCAGGCAGGGAAAAACACTCAAAAGACATTGAATATTGGAAATTCTTGCCTCTTTTTTTTTCCCCCCCAAAGTTATCTGAAATATCTTATGTTATTTGTACTCAGTGACAGGTTTGTGGATAAAAGCACAGACAATGGCAGACAGCAACGAGATGACCATCAACCTTGTTGTCCTTGGAAAAACTCAGACTGGCAAAAGTGCTGCTGGGAACAGCCTGTTGGGCAGCTCAGACTTTGAGAGCCGTCTCTCCCCCAGCTCTGTGACTACGTGCTGCAGCCTCGGACGCAGCGGCCGCATTTTGGGGCTCCTACGGAGAAACGGCTGTGAGTCAGCTCTCCGCGTGCGAGTACTGGACACTCCAAGCTACCCTCACACTGCTCTGAGCAAAGAGCAAGTGAGAGACACGGTGAGAGCAGCCTTGGCTCACCACTTCGGGGAGGAAGGCCTGCACTTGGCTCTCTTGGTCCTGAGGTCTGACCTGCCTCTGTGTCCAGATGAAAGTGATGACACAGTTCAGCTCATCCAGGTAACCAAAAAATAAATAGGAGTCTCTGCCCTAATGGCAACTCTTCAGGTCACAATAGCTACAGAAGAGGTGACTGCAAAAGTGAAATATTTTTTTTCCAACAGCCTAATGAATTGAGAGTGGCAGATGTTAATTTCAGAACAAACATTGTAATTGATTTTGAGTCCTCAGCAAATCAAAGCTCTATCCTCTCTTTCTGAAACCGATAACCCAAGAATTCCTTAGGCACCTTAAGGCAAAATTTTGTATGCATTCAGTATTTTTAATCCCTACTGTCTAAAACAGATGAATCAGTATCAATACACTAGATCTTTTTAACACCCCACTTATCTTGGAAGTGGACAGACATCCTTTAAAGTAGTTTTATATATCTTAGCATTTAGGTTACAGAGTCAAGATCACTGCAGTGTCCTTCATCACCAAGGTAGGTTTCTTGTCATATAGGAGTTAGCAGGATTGCACTGAAGTTGTAATTTCATTTACACCTGTAAATTAAAGCCTAACCTCTCTTATTTCTATTAAAATTTTCTGTACTTACTTCAAGAAAAGCAGCTTGTTCTCTCCATTCTCCTCCATCAGATAAATCACCAAAATTGAAGACAAATGCTCTGGCCCATTATTTAGGGTGATGCACTTGATTTGTGTTTTTCCTGAATTGCTGAGAATAGTTCAGTTTTATGGATCACAGCTGGAACTGAAGTTGGTGTTACATAGAAATTCATCATTTATTTTTTCAACAAAAGGTGATTCGGTGCTTTTCAAAAATTTTTTTTCAAAGAGCTGTTAACAGTGTAGCAATATGGATATGTGGTAACTACTGATTTCAAACTAATGTGTGGCATGGCTAAGCAACTATTTTTCCTTATTTACATGAACACTTTTAAACTGGAGACATTCTGTTAACATCTGTAGTCAGGGAACAGAGAACTGCTAGTACTGCATGACCACGTATTTCCACTGAAAGTGGATGTCAATGTCTTGGAAAGGTGAAAAAAGACCCAGAAATTTCAGCAACTCAGATAGCATGAACTGGATTACTGCCAGGAAAAAAAACCCATCCATGTAATTGGTCTGTTAATGTACTAAGTGTATGAAATGGGAGTGGGGAAAAGAAATAAGAGATAACTATTTAAGATTTGCTTTTCATTACAGGAACTTCTGGGTCCCACATGGAAGGATTTCACTGCAGTTCTACTTACTCATGCAGACAAGGCAGAAGAGGCTGGATACAGTGAGGAAACATACTTGTGCAGTGCCTCAAGTACCCTGTTGTCACTTTTGAGCTCAGTACAGCATAAATACATTTTCCTAGACAACCACAACAGCATAATTAAAGAGGAACGAAACATTGTCTTAACAAAGCTCTTGAATTTTATACGAAAAAATAATTATCGAGTACTACTTAAACACAGCAAGGAATAAAATTAGCTTTCAGGTGCTCGTGTGTCTATTTTCTACAGTAGATAACATCTAATAGAAATAAAAGAGTAAAAGCCATCAACTGGAAAACTCCACATCCGTACCAAATACCTTTGAACACACAATTAGAAATATCTCTTTAGATTACTGAACTACTTGCCTTTCATAGAGTACCTCACGCTACTGCATCCAGAATCCTAGCTTCAACCACAAAATCAGAACAAGCTAGTGCTCCAAAATCATGCTCCTAATATGTATGTAGTCACAAATGAGATTTTGTACTACACCAGACTGTATATTTCAGTTCACACAGAATACAGATCTGGAAGAATAAAATAAAAATTTTTAAAAAATTTAAAAAATTAAAAATGCACGTGAGTTCAGACTGTAAGGGAGCCTCTTTACTCAATTCTTCTAGCTTTCAGAAGTTCCTCTGAATTCAGTTTCCTCTGAACTTCCATTTCTAAAAGGAGCTCTCTGGTACTAAAAGCTAAGATTTATCTATTATAAAAGTGTTTCCCTACCATGACTCAAGATTAGTTATAATTGAGTTCTTGAACTACAAGGATTTTGTTTAATAAAACATTATTGGATATACAGTTTACAAGGCAGATAAAATAGCTTCCATGTGCCTAATGCTATTCAGCACATTTAAAAGAACTAATTACTATTGCTTATTCCCAGATGCATGAAAAACTAATAATTTACAGGCACAAACAAAACTCATTCAAAAGGGAAATCTGTTCATCTCCTTTTTACACATGTTACTTCTAATTTTATATCATTGTTATTTTGTTTTCTCTCCACTTACTGAATGAAGTTCAAAGCCTGCAAAATTTAGAAAGGCTTAAGTTTTTTTAATTTCAGTAGTTAAAATAGCATTTACTGTTTCAATGGTTGGACAATAACTATTTATTATATGCCAAAATATCTGAAGTGTCCCTAAATAGCTACTTAAAAGGGTTATTGTAAATTGATCCAAAACATTTATTTGCATATTACTGAAAGTAAAGAATTAAAATAATTAATTTGAGGCTAATAGCCTAGCAACATGACTATTTGTACAACATAACTATGAAATAATTCTAACTGTAAAAACTGAAGAAGCTATTTCTGTTAAAACCAAAACACTTTTTGTATAAAATATCATTGCATAAAAGCACATAAAAATGAAACAAAAAAATAAATAAATTTTATACCTGTTTTAGCACTGGAAAAGTATTTTTTTGTTTGGTTTGGTTTTTGGGTTTTCTTGGGGGTTGGTTTTTTGGGGGGGGTTTTTTAGTTTTTGATTAGTTCCAGGAATCTATTTGTTACTAATTATTTCTTAGTCCTTAGTCCTATGGTTTGGAAGTATATACCTAGGCAGACTAGATAAAGAACTATTCTAGCTAAGTGATAGCTTTGATCTTAAAGCAATTATAATGGCTTAGTTGTGGGGACATGAAAGTATGTCCACTTGTACATCTTAGGGCATAAACCACCATAACTTAATCTTCCAGTTACAACTGACTGCAGACTACAGAGAGAACACAGGCAAGAAAAACAGTGCAGAGACTTATAATTGATCTGGAAACTGCTTGGAAGAAGAGGAGAAAAACTATTGCTAAGTGACTAGAAGAATAAAGACAATTGTGGTCTTCACTAACCAACTGCTAGTACTGCAATTAGCACACAAGGAATATGGTAGAGTATTTTCCTTATTTCCTTTAGCTCTTGCTAAATAGATTTTCTACACCTTCAAGCTGTCCAGAAAATTTACTTGCCTGTCTGTAGTCCTACCACAAACAAGACTTGGCAATTAAGTTATGAGCACTGAGTAGTTAATAACTGCTGACAACACACAACCTCAAGGACAATAAGCATAGTGAATGAGTGCATTGTCAAAACATTGGAGAAATAACATATTCTGGAAAAGAAGTCAAACAAAACGGGTCTTAGCCATGCATTTCATGTGTTTTATTGTGCTTGCATCATTTTTCATTTCAAAATCTGTAAAAGTTTCTAATATTCATTTATTTATTTAATTCCGCTGTTTGCCATGGTCTCTGCCCTGCAGACTCCTTTCCCTTTCACTTCAAATGGAACTCCTTTGTATGTAGCAACACACTGGTCATTGGTATGAAGATCAGGTTGGATTTGCTCCCAAATCTTCTTCTTTGGATTAAGTTCCTTCTCAGGATCTCCTGTTTCAAAACAAAGAATAACGTCATAGCACACAACTCAGAGCAAGAGCTCTATGGACTTGCACATCTGTGACAGCCCACACAGCATCACTGCACACACACTTTTAAGGGAAAAATCCCCCAACATTCTTTTTAAATCTCAAAATGAAAACTTTGATTGGAATTACGAAGTGTCTAGGAAATGCCTCCAGAACCTCTCTGAAAATGATATTTCAAGGTTAAAAGGTTGTATCAGACAACAAGCACTGTCAAAAGGAAGAAATTAAACAATTGCTGTTAGTTTATACTACAGACCAAAAGAATTCCCAAGAATTAAGTACATATGGACCACAGAAGTACATTGCTCACCAAGACAGGTTTGTCAGCATCTTAAGTTTAGGAATTAATGATGTTCTTAGAAGCAATTAAGTGCATTTAGCAGATGCTGCTACAGTTGAGGAATACTGAACTTAGACAAGAATAGTGCAGAGGTAGAATACTGACATATAATTTTAGCCCCAAGTTTCAACACTGTTCTTCTACATCTTGTACTGTTTGATGACAAGCTCTGATGCCCAAAGTAACAGAAGCAGAAGTTAGCTACAGTTTCAGCAAGTACAGCCTCAGTCTTGATAAGCCTCAGTTTCCTGTTTCAATGGAGACATCATGATAAGATACCTACACCCTAGAGGTATTGACAGTCTAACTACATTAGCAAATCTGACTATTTAAGGATCTCTAATGACCACAAAATGCAGGTTTTTTCTATTAATGTTTTGTCATATTGTCAACAAATTAGATAGCATAGTGAAGCACATTTTTCCTATTTTTAAATAAGCATGAAATGCAAAGTATAGAAACAAAACAAGCTAAATAATCTTGCTGCAAAGATACTGAATAAACTGCTGCCTGCTGATACAATCTAGATAAAACAAGACAGCAAATTCACTGTAATATTATTTTCTGTTCAAAGGTCAAGTAAGTTTAATGTCTTAACTCTAAAACAATACAGATGCTATTAAAAAATTTCATTAAAAATAATTTAATCATAACATTGTTGGGTGCTTTTAACTTCTTGTGCACCACACAGGCAAGACAAATAAAATACGCCACAAGAATTGCACATTTAAATACCGAAAGGAATCTCACACTATTTCATTGTTGTTACACTGTATATTTTTACTTGCTTGTAGTGCCCTATTGGCACTATTCTGACCAAACTATCAAAATCAAAAGTTCAACAACAAGCAAGAATCAAAAACCAAATCCTAGTAATCATATAGTCCCTGAGATTCTCTCAGAGGAAGAGCTCTCCAAGTGAGCAGAACATCAAGTACTCCCAAGCTGCACTACAAAGTGTTCCCAAAGGTTTAGGAAGAAAAACTAAAACTACAGGGATTTTAACCTTTACCTTTTTACCTTTTTCTAGTAGCTGGTTGAAATTCATCACTGCTTGGTAAGTCCTGACTGACTGATCAACAAGTGGTTAAAAACTACTGCCTCATGCCTTATTGGTAATCTCCTGTAAATGTTTTCAATAGTTCAGCCTACTCACATTTGCAATGCCTGCAAACCTGGGTTATTTCTGTCCATAGATGGGTCTAATTCTGTAGTTTCTATATATGCAAGAGAAGCAGACCAGGCCAGATTTCTCTGTGAAGTAAGCTAGCCTTACCAGAGCAGTATTTAATAATGCAATCAAGTTATTTCACAGCCAGAGTGCATTTAGTATTTAAAAGAAAAATCAGTAATAACATCATTAACTATCTTTATATAATATTTATAATTAATAGTAAACAGAGGGAGAAATTTAAATGCATTAATTGCCTAAATAATTACACTATTAAATAAAAATTGTTAAACCTTTAGAGCTAACTGTGCATTTTCACAAAAATAAATTAGCTTAATGCTCAGGTTCATGAACAAAAGCAAACTTGGATGTAGACCACAGTGCATGCACACAAACTAATAAAATCATTAAACAGAATGTTAAGTGATCCATTGTGCATTTTCCTTCCCCTCCTCAAATATAAAAAGCACATGATTTTTTTTGTCTTCAGTAAGAAAAAACCCATACTTTTATTATAAAAAACACGTTTTGGATGTTAATAAATTTCTTTGGAATCCTGCGTCAAGCCCCCTTGGGATCTGTGGTGAGCTAATATTAGATTAGCATAGGCACCAATTTTAAATACTACCAGAGCTTTAGGCTGTGCATTTTCCTATGCCTTCTCCTCACTGCATTCCTTCTTCCCAGAAAATATTCTTTAGAAGAGTTTCTATAAATAAAATAAATTGAAGCTTTTAATCGTTTAATCAGCTTTCCCCTCTTCTTTACTGAAAATGAGCCAAATAAGAGGTCCCAAATTTTGTTAAACATGTCATTCCATCTTGCAGTTTTAATATTACAAAAAAATTTTTGTAATAAGCAAGAAACTTCTCCATTTTGTAACAGCTCAATAATTACTGCAGAAATATATCTCAGTGCAGCAAGGGGCAAAAGGACACAGTGATGTGAGACTTTACTTAAAGCCACTTACCCCACAGTGAACTGTAACCATGCAGCTGAAAGAAAACATGAATACTCTCAAGCTTTGATTAAAGAAACCTGCTAACTACAGGCTAACGACTGCACTCCAGCTTTATCATTTTTTATTTTTTTAGATAGTAATTTCCTTAATTGCTAGTGATTCTTAGACCAGAATGATAATTTAATTATGTAATTTAAGTAACAGATTTCTGGTTCCTGTGGCATCAAAGCATCTGTTACTGCTATCAGAAAACAGATTTCACAATTAGCTGTGAAATCTTCAAGTATTACTGCTGTCTTAAGGCAATTGCTTTGTCGGAGGTTATAGAATTTACACACACATGACAGAACAATTCTTGCACGGATTAAAAATCAGACCTTTTCCAGTGAAGTAGGATAAAAATTTTATAAAGTTTTGAATGCAAAAAAGGCCCAAGAGATCTTGAAGATTCATGCACTGGAGTATAAAACAGTGTTAAGAATTCCACTGAGGGCAAAGACATCAAATAAACAAACAAAACAGAACAGTACTCCAGGCAACAGCATTCTTTATCAAATCTCTCCTCTCTAACACCCAAGATGGTTCTAGGTAAACACTCCAGTTGCTACAGAAAAAAAATTTAAGTGGTTTGAAACAAGATACAATTGGTTTACTTCGACTAAAACAACCAAAGAAAATTAGTCTGTATCTCATGAGTATTGTGTATGATGGAGAGAGAAGACTTAAAAATAACTCAATTCCAAGCTGCTTGATAGACAGCTGCGTGCATTTTAGAGTTGCTTTATTGTTGCCGGTGGTGCTTCTGTTGCTTCACAGGCTTTCATACTTCAAACTTAAATAAGACCCAGCTGTCCTTTCTATTTTAACTTCAAGGACTCCAACTGAATCTTTATGCTTTACAGTTATATTTAAAAAAAAAACTGATCAGAATATAAATGGTTACAATTAAGCATTGAAATTAAATGACATGTGACACAACAAGGAGTCTATCCTCCTGGTAACATCATCAGGGAAGTGCCAGATGGTCTTTGAGGAGAGAGCAGCAGCTAAGAAGCATGAGGTTTTAACACAAAAAAGGTGAGTAGAAGATAGATGTTCAACCCCATTAAAAACTGAGAAATAGTTTTCCAGTCTCCCAGTGAGTTTCCCCCTATCTTAGTTTACAACAGCAACATTAAAAAGACAAGAACCCAACAAATAAATTTACAGAAGCAGATGTCACCATGATTTTGTAAGTCTCCATTTACCAATGCTTTTTTTTGCATCTTCCTACTCAAGATAGTAAAATCTCAAGTCTTAGAACTCTTTGAAATAAGTTTTAGGTAAGAAAAAGACAGATCACTTTGCACTATTATGCATTAGGTAAATTTTCAAAGTCAGTGATTAGCTTTAATCTCATACCTACAAAATTTTCCAAGCAGCTCTTTATGTAGCATTAGAGAACAGTGCCACATTTCAGACTACAACCTATAGCCCTGGATATATACACCTGGCAAAGGGGTTGTAAAAACCTTCATTTGGCACTCATCAGAGCTCCATGTCTTTGGCTGCCCACCAGAAAGAAACTGATATAATGCACACAAAACCTTGTGTCACTGGCTGCAAGTCTTCAGAGCTAGAACAATTTACACACTACCTTTAGCTTATTCTGTATCTTTTAAGGATCAAAATGTCAACACAGTGTCTGCATACTGTAACAGCTGGGAATAATTTTAGAACAAATATTTCTATAACTGATTACTCTAGGAAAATCTTTTTGCCACTGTAAAAAAACCAAACAACTGAAGTCAAATAGTTCAATTATTTTGACAGAGCTAACTTCATTAGTCTTGTGCAAGAATAGATATGCTGGTGAACAGAAAATAGCAGTACTACCAGCTCTCACTTTTCAAATGCCAGGCATATGAAGCTACTTGAGATATAAGTTTGGAGTAAGGCTGTATCTTAGACAAAAGCAAACAAAAAAAGACCCTCAAGCTGGGCATAGGGCGTTTTTGAGGGGTGAACTTGCATATCATTTTGCAGGGCCTATACACTAGAAGTGTTTATTCTACAACTTGATGCTCTCTTGCACATCCATTTCCACAGCAACAGAAGGCAGTATGAGAGTATTCTTGCAGGTAACAAAGGTCCAAGATTTAATCCATCTTTACTCGCTATGTGTGATAATGACCAGAAGCTATGAGTGAGTATTCTGCAATTTAGTCAATGCAATTGCTGAAGCATTTAAGATTTCAGTACAGCTTACCAATTCTGCATCTCAACTAGCAAGCTTGCTATATTTTTAATACAGGAAACTAAAACTGAAAAAAAAATGCTGCCAGACTGATTTCCTTTTTAAACACAGTATTATTTTTAAGTATTTTCAATTGGAGCATTAAATCTCAGCAAGCTGAGCTATTTTTCCGTTTCATTGAGCACCTAGACAAAGCATTGCTTCCTTTATCATATTCCAACCAAAAAATATATATATATATTTAAAGCATCACAATTTCACTCTTGGGAAGTATAAAAAAAATTATATATATATATATATATACACACACATATATATTTCTGAAAGATATTTCATGCAAATATGTTTAAGCAAATAGCTTGCCAAGAGGTTCATAAATCAAAACGCTGCTGTACAGCTAGAAATTGTCAGAAGTGCAATAGTTTAAAAAGGTTAATATGGTTCTATGCAGAAAATAAAGTTACACCATCTTCTCACATGTGAAAGCCAACTTTTGAACAACAAATTCACCTTGAAGATGAATACTTCATTGATAAATGCACACACATACACTTTCACCCAGTATGGGAAATGCTGGGAGTTGGACCACATTTTTTTGATGTTAAAGTGATGCAGCGATCCTGACCTGAAGAGCACTGTTCATCAAGACCTCTGTGATCCACTTAACAGTTAACCTGAGTAGATCTGAGCTTGGGCTGTGCTGCACAAATTCCTAAATTCTTAGGGTGCAGGATAAAGCTAGGCAGCTGATCTTAGGAGAGGAGCCTGCAGGCAGCTCCCATGTGGCATCAGCAACTGAACCTCCTGTGCGTCCTCACCTTTATGGAACAGGGCAGCACCAAGTTCTCACACAAACTTCCTTTATGATTGACAGTTGCAATGAGTAAAAAAATACAGCAATAACTCAAACAACAGAAAGGGAAGAAACTCTCCTTACGGACAGGGAGCGCACAGCATGCCGTAGGTGCACTCCCATCATCTGTGCAACCTAAGATTATTTATACTAGTCTTTCTTTTCAGACTCAGCTCTCATAAACAGCATTTTAAATGACACTTTAGAGAGTCTGAGTGGCTTTTTACTGGGATCATAATGAACCAGCACTTCCTGATGAAAACACTCATAACCATTATAAAAATAACAAAGTAGCAGTGCTAACAAATACAGCAACAGATGAAGATGATCTGACTGTATCCCTTTCAGACTGAGAATAATGAACTGGCATTTGGGTAGGAGGGAAGCATTCATCCAACATGATAAATCTGTGAGGCTTTATTTGAGTTCTCAATATGCAGTCAAAAATTAATCCTTTTTATAGAGGTTGAAGAAATGGAAAAATGGATGAAAAATCATCTTTTGATAAAGTTTATATTTGGTTGAATTCTTATTTATATTCTGAAAAAATATGGATTTATTGATTTAATTAAGTGGGAAGAAGTCCAATGTCTCTCTTTGGAAACCTAAGAAGACATTTCATCCCAGACAAACAAACAAAAAACCCCTGGTGTTTTGAATATTATGGGCTCCTCTCATGAGCAGGAGACTTCCACCCCCTTCTATCCTCTCCACCCCTTCTTCTTCAAAAAAATCCTCCCCAAAGTTCTGACACTTTCACTACAGGGAGGAGCTGGAATTAGGAATTTAATACTTCATCACTTACACTGAGACGCTGTGAAAGATGCTTTACATTTGCTTGTTGTAACTTGCCAAGTGCAACTATGTTTATCCATATATTTCAAAGCTGAAATACTTACTGAGACTTAAAGGAATGGGATATTTTACATTTAGTTCTACAACTTTATCAAGTTACAATTTTTTAACAGATGATACAGTATTTTTAATCCTTTATTTACACAATATTAGCATGTTAATAAAAAAAAATAGAACTAATTCAGAAAATTTCAACAAAAAACCCAACCAACTTTAAAAAAAGCACTTTGATGTGTTTCAATGCTGAGGTCACATTGGCATACCTGTTTCCATCATTTTCCCAAATATCTACTTACCAGGAAAGCCTTCAAAAGTGATTCTGTCCCCAGGTACTGCTCCAGGTGGGGGAGCCAGAATTTCCACTTTTTCTGGGGAGCTGGCACACATCACCATTGCTTGAGACACTACTCCTCTCATCTTTGCAGGCTTCAAGTTACAGAGAAGTACTGCCATCCGATTCTGCATCTTGGGGGAGGAAAACAGAAGGATATGAGTATTTAAAATGCCATGTGGTCCTGGGGACTCCCATTATTTCATCACAAGGAAAGAATTACAGTGACGAGATCTTACCATGATAAGCAAAGTGTAAGAGAAGCACATAGCAACAGATTCACAATTTTAATGCCTGGACAGACACCAGTAACATAACATTTAAACCCCTTAAGAGCTGGCCAGTGAATAAGGGATTAAATGCTGAAATGTGACTTATTTATCATGGAAATATGTAATATGCAATTCAGAAATCTAAAAACCAGGCGAGGCATTTCACTTGCATTCCCATCTTTATTCATTACAGACCACCACTTTAGTCTACTTTCAATATAGCACTATTACCAAGCAATTTCTATTTAATGATGATAATAACAACAACAAAACCAGTCTGCAAATTAGGCTCATAGGTAAAAATTTCAAACTGTATCCTGGAAGTTTAGAGGTCTTTTACATAATGAGCTCGCTTGAATCTTAAATTTTATCTTATTTAACCCAAATGCCTTGAATTTTTTTTTAGCCACTGAAAATGGCTGTATATACTGTACACTGAATTTGTTAGAGCAAACCTGTGAAACTACATTTCTCTGGTTTTTGTTTTATTTTAATAAAAATTACAGTAGTAAACCAGAGAAAATATACTTTGTTCAGAAAAACTGCCACACTTCAGACTATAAAGCAAACCACACTTTCACAACTAATAAAAATGAAACCCTGAACATTCTTAAGAGACAAAGTAAGGATGTCTTAATTACCATGCTACTAGTGCACATTATATATATATATATATATATATATATATATATATTTCATATTTCTAGATTTTGGTCTTTGTGCATCGCTACACAAACTTTGAACAAAACCTGCAGGATTAATAATTAATAAAACTCATATGATCAACTATTTCAAATACTGTATTTTTTCCAAGTAGAACACTTTAAAAAGCAAAAATATAAATAACCAAAATGAAGCAGTTGCTGAGGAAAAGTTGATCTTGCATAAGTTTCAAGCCAGCCCGTTGACTGAAAATTTCTCAAGTTATTGCTATGGAAATAAGTAGCCCAAAACACAAAAAATGGTCGTAACATGTCAGCGATTAAAATGCAAGTTGTAGTATTATCTAGCAGTGAGTAACAACTACTGAATGGAATGCTAATTACTGGGTGGACAACACAATGATCTAGAAAGAAAAGAGTTCAAGAAGTTTCTGCTATAAAAATCAGAGTATATAGTTTATAACAGATGTAAGTGTAATGTGTCCTCTTACAACAAATGTAGAATAGAATAGCAGAACTGTAGAATAGTATTTCTGGAGGATGATAGTGGCCTTTTCTCTTCTTGTTAAGTTTAAGATACATTCCCTGCATTTCTGTTCTTCACTTCTGATCACTGATATGAGGTTCTCTTAGGTTAAAGAGGATTTCAGGAGGTGAGAAAAAGTGACACTGGAGAATTGCCTGAATTTCAAGAACAATTGCCTGAAACAGGTATCAATGCTAGGAACACAAAGATCCACTTCAAAAAGCCAAATGCAGTGGCAGAAAAGCTGTCAATTCATTTTGACATTTCAGAAATTTCCCTAACTGTCCACAGCTGCCAAAAGAGCTCAGCAATGGCATGGTCCACCTCATGCCAACATCCTTCCATATCCCTATTACTTGTGACACATCTGTTCATGACAATAGAGGGTGCAAATTCTGACATGGCTTCACCACCATGTGAACAAAAACACAGCATACCACATATAAAGTGGGCAAGCAAGACGTTTTCACACTCATAAATAACTTGCACCATATACTGAAATGTTAGTGAAGATACACACTGTGCTTCCTAACCAAAAGTAAAATCAGATGATACAAATACTACAGCCTCAAACACTGCTAAATTACCACATCAAACACCAAAATCATGAACAGCTGAATTTTTTTGTGAAAAAATTTATGGCTATGGTCCTTGATCTGATGTATATATTTTTATTTCAATATATGGCAGTAGACACATGCCAGGCCTTCACATTTTTGAACACTTCAAAAAACACAGAAAGATGGAAGCTTGCCCCTAAGAATTTACTGTCTTAATAGAGACTTGCCAAAACCAAAACCAGACACGCAAACAAATTGTTCTCAAAGAACGTGCAAGGATGATCCCTAATTCTCTGCTAATGAGCACTTCAGATTATTCTACCACTCAGAAAGAAGGTTAAAGAGAAAAGACTCTTGCTGCCATTTCATTCTATGCACTTCACGTTTGTAAGTCTTAAAATCTATTTAGAATGGCTTTTAAGATGCTTTCTTCTATATACTTTCTTGAAAGCAGACTGCTAAAAGCAAGGAATTTGAGATTTTGTCCACTGCAAATCCAGTAAGTGGACACCATCAGGTGATCAGCGCAGAATAGTTACTCTTCAGTCTTTTTTTTTTTTTTTTTTTTTTATCCAGTAACTTTGTGTAGCATAAAAACAACAATCACAATTTTCATTGCTTCCTATGTTTGCAGTCTTACCATGGGGACAGTGTGCAAACAAGGACTGAAAAGACATTTAAGAAAGTGGAGCTTTTTCCAGACTAAGATCGATTCCTTCATGATCCATTTTGCAGTTGCTCCAACAACAATGTTTTAAATGCTGAGCTTGAATTTGAATTTAGGAGAAGCCTTCAGTCAATTCCTCTCACCCTCTAGAAGAGGTGTGAAAGCAGAACTTAATCTTGAAGCCTTAGGTTGTTAAAGGCACCCATAAACCATCTGTGTCAAACACCAAAATGTATCAACTAAAAGAAGCATAGAGGCAGATTCTATTCCCCACAAGGAAGTAAAAATATGCATTTTGTATTCCACTGTTGTTTAAGCTATTTATTGCCAGCTAAGTTGAATTTACATGCTCTCTGCTTTACTTCTTGCCAAATATTTCAACAGGCTATAAAAGAGAATTGGAAGGCAAAGGTTTCAAAAGTTTGGATCATACCAACAAAGTTACTATGATTTCTCTACTACATAGAAGGAGAAACCTAAAGGAAGGGTAACATCTGTTTAGTTTTGGAGTCCAGTGTGTACCAATGGCAGAGGAATTGGAATAAGATCCCAGGATAGAAGCACGGCAATCAGAAACTGATTTGGGGAAAGGGTACTTCTCTGGTTTCTGGCAAATGTTGTTAAGCATTACTTCCATCTGCATTTTATTTTTGTTTTCATGACTGTACAAATCTTTTAGCAGAATGAAAACATATCCTATAAACAGATGAATGTCTTAAGATACTTTAGGAAAGGAAAAGCTATAAGTAAATAATTTTGTTAGTACCTTATCCAGAGGAACATGTTTCACTAAACCACTGACAACAGTCCTTGGGCTTGCTTCACCAACATCCACTTGCTCAACGTACAGAGTGTCTGCATCTGGATGCTTTTCAGCAGTAATAATGCAGCCAACACGAAGATCCAGACGAGAAACATCTACAGGTTTTGCATCACTACTTCCCGCAGCTGGCTGCTGTTTCTTCTCCTTCTTTTCACCTATCAAAGAACATTTTGTTCGTGAAATTAACATTTAAAAAAGCACAACTGATGTATATGAATACTGCAAGGGAAAAGTGAGCTACAATCTCAAAAATAAGCATAAATTCTGTGCAAAACACAAAAAGAAGAGTAAAGAGTTACCACCTCTATTACCAGTTTCCAGTGGTGAATCATCATACACACTTCAATTTACATCATTACCTCAACTAATTACCACCTCCTGTTTGTAAAGTCACCCTGAATTTAAGTGCAGCTAACATGGGTAAGTGACATACATACTCTGACAAAGGCCACATCAATAAGCCTGATAGTCCCATTTTAATACTTAGCAATTACCAGTAAGCCTTGCCATGGTGTTTCACCAGCAAAAGCAAACTAGGCAATCACAGTCCATCAGGTTACTAGTGCTTATCAGCATTATCAGCATTGTACACAGTCAGGAGCTGTGAACTCACTGCAACTGCACTGTCACAGCTGCAATGCAACCCTTCAAGATGACCTTAGCCAACATTCTTCACTTCCCAAACTGAAGAGTGCATGAAAATGCTCACAGCTTACAAGGTTCCCCTGGTATGGTGTCTCTACCCCGTGATCATCACCCACACAGACTGTATAGTATAAAGTAACAGTGACTCAATGCTCCCCATACTCAGCTGCTTATTTAGATCATAGAATCATAAAACATGCAATACAGCTTTCAAGATGAGCAAGTTACATCCAGTTTGTAGATAAGACTGTGCTGTTTAGGAGACATTCAAGACTTGTTTAACAGCTATAATCTCTGGGAGATTAAGAAATGTCTAAGATGCTTACTTTAAATAAGCATATTCAGTTATTCTTTCATCCAAGATAACTTACATATTAATGTAAACTAAACCCCCTTCTTTAGGGAGCAAAAAAGGAAAAGTGGACACAACATGCAATTTGATTCATTCATCATTGTTCCAGTACAGCCTGAAATTAAATTATACATTCAATAATAAAAAGACAGTATTTTTTTAATATAAGCAACAGCTCTTCAAAAATATTTCAGCTCATTTATGATGAATGAAAAGCTCTAGTGATTATGACTGGGGTTTTTAATGTAACTGACAATTAGATTAATAAAATCAGTCATATATACAATAATGTAAGAGAAACTGGGGAAAAAAAAATCCCAATCCAAATAGCTAACATATAATATCTAAAATCATTTGAAAGACCTGCTAAGTTTATCCTTGGTGTCATTCCACACTGTTCTCCATGACATTTCTCTACAAGAGAAATGAAGTCTTTCATCAAAAGAGAACACAGCAAATGTGTACATGGTGCATATATACAGATACATAGAAAATATCCATTTCAATGCCACACGCTAAGGAGAAAAATGCTCTCCTTTGGCCAGTGTCAGAGTCAGTCCAGAATCAATACCCACAGAAATCACACAGATGAGATTTGCATGAAGTAGAACAAAGAATATGAGAATAACAGAGAGGAAACAGATGACACAGAGGACATAAAGCAAAGGGATTTGAGATATTCCATAATTTCATCAATTTCTAGACTTACAAACCAAATTTTACACATTGATTACTTCAACTGTTAAATACAGTATCTACAACAGATGCTGAACTCCACAGAAATAACCTGTTCAGGGCTACTATTTAATGTTCATGCTCTATTTCACCTTTTTCAAAATAGTCACTGGAAGGCAAAAGTCAACCATTGCTTTCCATGTGACACGAGCCCAGCTGGTCAGAGCATGGTGCTAATAACACTGAATTTGTGGCTTCAATCCCTGTATGGGCCATTTCCTTAAGAGGTGGACTTGATGATCCTTGTGAGTCCCTTTTCAACTCAGAATATTCTGTGATCTGTGTTTGTCTAACTGAGTTTAAGCTACTTGTATTGTACTTCCCCTCATCATATATAGAAAGTATTATTTTTCCTTACCAACTGAATACTTGAGGGAAACAGTTAATTGCCTGATAAGATATGTGGCCTCTGCTTTTGTGTTTACAGCTCTGTGGAATATTAATGCAGCAAAGACTGTAATACATCAAAAAATATGAAATGGCTTGTAAGTCTCTGTACAGCTCACCAGAAAAATAAGAGAGACAGAGCACTATCATAATAGCCAAATTCTGAAAACATGTACAAATCCATTCATAGCAAATTAATAATAATCTGCATTAGAGAATGTTTGCAAAACATAGGTTTAAGTTACAAGATACGCTTGCACGAAAGTACAGGTGTTCAACAGACATGCCTTGTTTTTTGTTGGTGGTGGTTTTTTAAAATAGGAAGTTCAGTCACATTAAACAGAATTTGGCATGCATCCCATGCAAGGAAGAATCTGTAGCTTACTTCAAGTACTTTCAAGATTTAAGAGCTAGCACATGACTCTTCCTACTGTAGCTGTATGAAAGCTTTTTTTCTGTGCTCAAAACCATGCAAAAGCACTTGCATAAATTAAATACCTCAACAGTCTATCACAGATAAGAAAAGTGAAGCACCTTTTTTTTCTACTTTTTCCTTCTTTTTCTTTTCTTCATCTTCACCTTTAATTTGATCTTTGGAACCAGAAGATGCTGTAACTGCTGTAGGTTGTGGAATATCCTCTGAAAATGAAGCTGTAGAAAGGGTTGTACCAGGAGGAACTGTGACCTGCTTTACTAAAATCAAAACCACAAAAGTTAGGGGCAGGACCAGAACTTTGAACACTGACATTTTTAAGTGTCCAACATAAATGAAAAAGCAGAGAGAACTGAAAATTTTGCTTAATAGAGCTAAACCACAACTGCTGAGTAGTGAAGCACATTACAAAACACGTTTCAGAACTCAATCTATATATGATAATTATCATCAGTTAAAACGAAGTGTTTGATTACATATTTTTTAAATGGGAGAAAGTGCTAAATACCAGAAAATATATAAGCAAATACCATCTCTTTTTATAGTTTATGTCAACACCTAGTTATTTTTTCAACCAATTCCCTACTTCCAATTTGTTTAGTTTCAGTTTATAGCTAGTTTCAGTTTATAGCACATCATACTGGAGACTATTCCATAAATGAGTTATGCACAAAATCCTTTTTATACAGTATTCAGATCATCCCTCAACTCTTATGATTAAACTTCAGAAACGGAGCCTGAATAATATGAAACTACCTGCAGCCCTAACATGATCTGTTGATTTCTCACATCCCTTCCCTAAATTCTCCACGTTACCTTCAATAGCTCTTTTTAACCTGCTGATACATAATTCTGGACATTGCACTATCAATCTTACCAGATGAAAGTGTACGAATCACCTCTCTTCTACATTCTGCTCTTCAAGAATCTCATCAAGGCTTTTAATCCAATCACTGTAGTGGGTAAGCATCATCAGTGCACTAGACAGTATCATCAAGGCTCCCTTTCCCAAGAAAGGATAGATGATTTTTGAACTTCCTTTCAATCCAGGCTGTTCTACGATTAATGACTGATAAATCCTTCCAGTGTCACTATTATACAATTCTCCATTCTGCATATATGTTTTGTTTCGTATTTCAGATATTTATTAACTTTCCTGAAGAACTGCACTTTGTTAGTTTGATGTCTATCCTCTTCAACACAGAAGTGATTTGCACAAATTATACTCTTATAAATGACTTTCTAAAATCATCTGAATATGAGATTTGTTCTACCAACAACCTCTTGCTCGCTAGTTAGGGAAAGTCTTTGTTTCTCAGATTTTTGAAAAAATATCTCATGATATTTTTGATATTCTGTGTCCATCTAATTTCTGTGCTCAGCTACTTAGTACTTTCAAAGCTAACAAACATCTATTTCCTTCATAAGAAAAGATACTAATTTAGTCCTACTACCACCTAGATGAACTCGCTAATTAAAGGAAGATGCACAGCAAGCATTTCCTGCCATCCAATATATATTGAGACCTCTCTCAAGCAAAACAGATTCTGTGAAATATCCTACACCTGTCAAGAACTGCTGTAGACTAACAGACAACAGAGAAATATAACTAATGGTTTGGTTCAGTACATGAAAAGGCTTTACTGGTGCCCAAAGGAGAAAAATAATTCTCTGTATATACAACATGTTAATCTTTTCGAAGACTGAATGTGCTGTTTTACCAGTAAAACATTCAGTACAGTTGAATGCTAGCATCCAGATATTATCTTAAACAATTTACAATACTGACAGCATAGGTAAAAATAGCAATAACTGTTGAGGGCAGAAGAGGATTTTAAAAGACAACATCCTGTATCTGAAACACTTCTGTTTTGGGGAGGTTTTTCCTCTTTTCTTTTTTAATATGAAGTATATAATGATGGTACAAGCTGAATAGAACTACATAGAGGAGTGCAAAGAACAAAGAAGTCCGATGGAAGGCTGGTCTAAAGCACAGAATCATAAATTCAGAACACACTGTTTCTAATTTTACATTACCACAGCTTTCCTAGTTAAGTCCCTGACCATCTGTACTTTGCACTATGGCTTGATTTGTCCATAGTGATTTTTCAGTCATGCCAGATTAAATATTCAAAGTAGTAAGAAGAGTTAGACATGCAGCAATTTCTAAGGTATTACAAGGAGTTATTGTCATCAGTGAGGTTCGGGGCTTATTATGAAAGGCACTGAACAAAAACATACAAAGAACTACTTCCACTTCTGATTAAGTTTGGTATATGGATCTGTCAGGCCTGCAGCTCATTAAAAAGTTGGAATCAAGTAACTTGTCATAGGCACCAAACCCAGGAAAATCCAGGATTTGTAGGAAGTACCATAGAATCACATACAAAAGGTAAAAAAAAGAATTAAGATAGTTCTGTGCTAACTACATCTATGTTGTATGAGAACAGCACTGTTTTTCCCCACCTCCATTTCGAATTTCAGCCTGAATCAGCTCTTGTTTCAGCCCTTCAATTTCTTTCTTCAGTTTAGCATTTTCTACACGGAGCTTCTTCTCTTCTCGGAGAGATGCCTGCAAGACTAGAATTGACACATTAAAGAAACCAGGTTTCAGTAACTAGCATTCATCACTTTGGACACAGAGGTTTCTTTTTAAAGAAAAGCGAAACATGGTGAGCCAAAAGCACATAAGTTAAAACTTTCAAGGAGTGTATCATTAGAAATACTTAGGAATTATTTACTTTGTTAGAAATAGCCATTTTTACAATACTTATATAATCAAGTTGCCTCTTAATATACTATCTTCTCAGTCCCCCAAACAGAATCACAAGAAAAAGCTCCAAGAAACCTATAGAAAAACCTTGATGATGTTTGTAATACAACTCAATTCACGGATACAGTGAAGTTAAGTACAAAATACCAAAGTTGAAGGTATGATACTCCGGAAAGAATGCCATAGTTGTGAAAAAGCAGTAACAAACTCAGGATAATGCACGGTCTGGTGTTCTTTCCAACTCCCTTACTCCCTTCAAATGGAATCCTGTCCTATCAAATTTCCATAGTTTGTTTGTGCCATTAATTCTTCCTCATCCATACCTCTTCTAGATCAGAACAAGCAGCTTCAAAAAAAAACCAAACAAAACAAACAAAAAAAAAAACAAAAAAAACAAAAAACAAACAAACCAAAAAACCCACAAACCACAGGACAGTGAAGTAGTGCTACTATTACAAGTTTTATCTTGGAGAACTTGAAACACACTTTAAAGGCTGAGCACCACATATTCTCATTGTCTCCTATGAGCATTTACTGTGAACCATCTGGCTAGTAGGTTTAGCATAAGATAGGTAAATCCTTACTGGCTTTTTCCTTGAGCAGAGCAACTTGTTGCTTGAGGTACTCAATAACTTGGTCGGCCTCTGCACCCTTCTGCTCCAGTCTGTTCAGCACTGCATTGTTGGCTGCCATCTTTACCAAAAAACGGGATAAAAACCTAGACAAACAACAGACAGCCTAAAATTAGTAACTTCTTAATGCAATAACACTTATCTCTTACCACGTCAAGCAGTTCTCAAATCAGTTGCTGAATAAAAAAACATTGCTAAGTGAAAAGCTGGGCTCCCACCTCCTAATGCAAAGCCCAAACAAAAAGCAACGTTAAACAGAATCTGATGTTTGACAGCTGCTTTCAAGCATTTTGGAAGAAAAGCTGTTTTCCTTCCCAGCTGCAGAAAATGTGTTCTTCCTTCACGAAACAGAAAAAAAATAAATCTACCTTCTCAGAAGGAAAGGTATGAATATATTTGGGGGGAGAGGGGGGAAGGAAATAAAAGGGAAAAGACTGGACAGGAAAACACTGTATCCTGTGCTTAACTAAAAAAATATATATTAAGGGCATACCAATTTTATGAAGACTAAGAAAATGGAATAATCCCACAAAAATTTCCAAACTTTTCTAATAAATTTATTCAGAATATACTGAATATTTCATACATTGTAGCTGTGTATATATTAACAATGTACTGTTGTTTTATTTTTCATACTCAGAATTCATGAGTATTTTTCTTACCATGGATATAAAAAACTTTTATTAAGTTTACACCTTCAGAGTTATTTTAGCACCAATTTTGGTTGTTCAATTTTGCATCCACTGAAATGGAAGAGGCAGCACACAGATAACAAAGAAGCAGGGAACACAGCAAAGAGCACAAATAAATGCTGTCTAACCTTCCTTTATAGTATTCACTATTTACAAATGTTTCACAAAGTAGCTCTGCCTTGTGTACAGCCTTTATTTCTTGAAAGCTACCAAATCTGGCCTACCTTCCTTCTCAGCAACATTTGTGTCTAAACACAAGAGCTCAAATAGTGGCAACAGAATGATGAAATACAGTTACAGTCACTCATATCTGCAGCAGAGAGTACTTTTTCTCTCTCAGTATCTAAATGAGGAAAGAATCTGTTCAGTTAGTTTTTCAAACTAATAGCTGCCTCATCTGTAAATCAAGAAAACTTTTTACAGGTGGGAAGAAAAGATCTTTACAAGCAATGGTGATTTAATTCCTGTGAGGTGACTTAATTCCTGTGGATTTGTCCATCAACTGCAACAAAGGAAAGAATTGGTAAGAAAATGGCAATCCAGGCACATGTGTTGGCTCCTCAACTTTATCAAAATCCAAAAATGCCTTTTCTCATATCACACTGGCAGAAAACTTCCTATTTTATTCCAAGACTACTCTAACACTGTGATCTAAATCTGGTTTTAACATACAAATATTCCCTGTTGGGATATGTAGCAAAAGTCATGCTGAAGACAAAACAGATTAGAAGTAACTGAAAGGTAAACAGATACACTCATGCCAGTGCTAACATACTGCCTCTGCTGCATTCTAAGTATCAACACACATTTTATATCTGATCTTATGTCATAAATAACTCAAATTCCCACAGCAATACATCTAAATAAATAAATAATAGTAAAAAAAACCAGGAAACAAACTGCAATTGTTCAGGAATAGTGTATTTAAAAGTTCCCAAAGTAAAACTCACAAAGCCAGAGACAGGCATAATAGTCAGATGATGCATGGGGTATCTGGCAAATGTGATGCATGAACCAACATCCTGCCTTCTTTGCAATACAATACAATCAAAGTCTGTTTTACACATACTGTTTCACTTAGAGGTGTAAGAGTATTACTGCCATCACACCTTCCACTCATCCACAAGAGTTTTTTTTTTTTCTAAAAGAAAGAAACTCTCCCAGAGCAAAGAGAGAAAAAATCTCTCCACGATAACTAAATTAATTTTTATATTCAAATTAACCTCTGCTAATAAGAAAATAATTTTGTTTTCATGGGCAGACTGAAAACAGAGAGTTTTAAAAAGGAAAACAGTGATTCCAGTAAGTTACTAATTAAGATGTCAAATAGAAACAGACATAAAACTGTTATGGCACAACACAGCATAATACAAAGCCTGGGATATTACTGTCTGCATACCAGTAAGATTTCTTGCAAGCTACAAATTCTCTCAGGGGAACACAATACTAACAGTGGAAACTTTGCCAACAACAACAGAAATGCTACTAAAACTTCAAAGTGAATAGAATTGGTACATTTTACAGATTTTGGCCAAGTTGGCTAATGAACTGAAGATCTGGAAATGAAGTTACATGATTACAATTTTCCCACTTGTCAAATAAATTTCTGTAAAGCTAGTATTGTAACAATAACACAAAGGAATAGGTATTTCCGATGCTAATATAAAAAGGCAACAGGCTGAAGTGAACTGCTGCAGGAACAAGCACAGGAACCCATACAGCAGAGTGATAAAACTGTATCCAAAAAGGGCACATTAAAAAAAAAAAAGCAAGAGCCACCCTTTCTTATGGAATACAAAACGCATCAAAAAAAAATTAGAACTGCAACAATCAAAGATCACCGTTTATCTGTTATTTTTAAAAATTTTTTAACCTTTACCTTACTGGCCTCAACCTTAGAATATATCCAAATCAAAAACTGAACACACAAAAGACGCTAAAAACATAAACCTGGTTGTAGCTTACTCTTCAATATTAATATTGTCTATTGTTAAAAGCAAGAAAAAGCCAAAATCCCAATAAAATTAATGACAAAACTTAAAACTTAAACTCTAAAAATTAGTTTTGGAATCTATCCATAGTCTGAACATGGAACCAATTACTTTCCACTATTGGAAAAGCAATCATTAAACAGAAAAACCAAAACCACAAACAAACAAGCAAAATGAAAAGCAACACCTGAAATCGGAACAACTGACTCCTAAAGCCTAAAATAATTAGCTCTGAGCATTCTTTTTTCCAGGAAGTTTCACAAAGCTCAGTACTTTGAAGTTCTCAGCTTTTTCATGCAATGCTTTGCTAATATCAACACACGAAGTAAGACTACAACTGCAGGAGATTTAACCACAAGTGCTGCCTCCTCCTCTCTTCCTCTCCCACTTACACATTAATTCCTTCACAGTAAGAGGGTAAACTTTGACAGGTCACCACACCTGGGCAGCATCTTCCTCTGCACAGACCTTTGCTCCCACTCATCACTGCTCCTTGCTCTGTGCTTGCCATGGAGGGATCAAGTATTCCTATGGCAAAGCTAATCCTACTCATCTTTAACAAAGAGCAGGTAACAATCACAAATGGCCCAGGTGGCATTCTCTGTGAGTCATATGTTTATGGTATGTTAATGAGTGGCTGCCAACCAAGACCTAAGATTTTATTTTCTCACTAGGGGGAAAAAATAAAGATTTGCAAAAAGACATGTTGGCTTTTCAATTGAGATATCTGTTCAAATGAAACAGAACCAGTGGCTTATTCGAAAAGTTACCAACAACACAAAGGTAATTTGTCCAGTGCTAACCAAAGTTCAGTAATTCAAACTATAGAAAAATACTTAATGTTAATTCCTCTTCCTAAGCTTTTGGTCTTAAATCTTAAGCAGATCTCTAATTAAACTCTTTTTCTTCCTTTGTGAGATTGTGGCCAACTTGTATAGCAAAGTATTCTACTTTCTGTAAAACACCAAGTACCAACAATCACTTTGCTTCTGCAAGAAGTGTGTTCAGAGACTTCTATCTGAGCATCTTTTCAGAGTATGGCCATTTCTGGCAGACAATCCTACAAAAACCCATAAACCTAACAGAACGTGCCAGCTGCTTGCCAGATTCTGCTTTCCTATGCTTTGCACTTCTATGAACTGTGAGGATACAGTGAATCAGATTTGAGAATCTCACATCACACCTTCTTATTCTGCAAGGTAAGGAACAACAGTTAGCAGATCAAAACAGAAGAAAGCAGACTGGTATGTTTTCTTTGGCTGAACCGAAGTATCACTGCAACTAGGCAACTCTTATATATCAACCTTTTATCATCTTGGAGAATTGAGATCCATGCTTTAAAAATCAATTCTCTCCTAACAGTTTCTCCTAACTTCCGACAAGGTATTCTAGACCTGATGCTGTCAGCATCTTTGGCTAAGATTTAGAATACCTGATTTAACAATTTCACATTTTTGGTAGAAAAACTTGAGGTGTAGTTTTCAAACCTCAAAATTTAAACTACATAAAAAACCCCAAACCAAAACATAGGAGAGCTACAACTAATTAGTTTTGCAATCAAATCTTAGTTTTGACTCAATCATCCCCACACTTCATTCGAAGTAAAGCAAAGAAAATCAGCAGCAGTTCCCAATTTGTCTTAGGGAAGCAATAGCCCAAAACACTTTGTTACAAATTTCCAATTAAATAGTTTTGTTGCTAGGATATTTTGGAAATCAGGTATATTTAGTACATTTCATGCACTTACACCTATCACTGCCACAAAAGATTGGGTATTTCACTGGTTTTATACCCGTTATACATTGTAAAACACAATCATGGCTTTTACACCCAAAGATTCCTTCTCAGGAAATGCAATTCTAAAAGATCACGTGATTCCAGGCTTCAATAGATGGAAAATAATCAGATTTACTTATTGAAAATGCAGGTTTTCCACAGTTTTATCTGAGAAAAATATAATTCCTCAATTAAAAAAAAAAATTAATCAAAAAAAAGTCAGATATGGAGACGTTCACAAACAGTTTCAAAAAATGTGACTTTTAAACCCATATACAAACAGGCAAAAGTATCAATAACAAACAGCATAATGCTGAGAAAGAAGACAGAAGTATTCTAAGTATTAGATACTTTTGCATTGCATTACTGTCAAACCCATAGTTTCCTTGCTACAACAGAGCAAAGAAGACATAGCGCACTTACACTTAAATATCACTTCAAGCACATTTGAGGCATGCACATATCAGTTAAGATTTAACTACCAGCTCATGTCTCTCTCAGAATTAAGTTTATTGTTAGCTCTGTAAGGGAAGAATGTATGTTTCCTGAATAGCAGAAAGTTCACACATCTAAAAATACGGTCCAGGACCTTAAGCAAATATGTGTAAGTATTTAAAATGCAGGTGCTCACACAGGTCCTTCTGTACATACAGCAAAGGAAACCTGTCAAAACATTATTGGCAGAACAATGGCAAACACTTGAAAGGCAACAACAAAATTAAAAAAACAATACCCAACCAAACAAAAAATAGCCAGCCAAACAAAAAACTCACAAAACAAAACAAAAAACCCCAGAAAACATAGAAAAATTCCTCCAAAGGAAACGAAGACAACCCATAAAAAATTAAAAATATTAAAAAAAAAACCCAAACCAAAACAAAACCAAAAAAACAATCCCCCCCCCCAAAAAAAAACCAAAACACCCAAACCACAACTGTATTTTTTTTTCCAAAATTTCAGCAATATTAGTAGAATGCAGTATAAAAAGTCAAAATCTAGAAATTATCAAATGAATCATCATGGAATGATTTTTGACTCTCAGTACTAGACCAGTGATTCCCTGCCAGGTACTAGAAATTTGGGCACTATAAAAGATCAAATGAAATTTTAACTACTACCCTTGTATTTTTCTAAAAAAAGAATGGTCTTTTTAATATGAGCAAAAAGAAATTACAGCCTAAAATGTAAAAGGGTGTTACAAAGCATGGCAGTGCAGCTTTAAAGATTCATAACTGCAGAAAGACATCAGAACTCTTGTCTTCCTTTCTTCCGAAAAAGTGATTGCTGTAACTGGGGCTTTAAACAGTCGAACAACCTGATTTTCTTTTCCTTTAGCTCTTAAATACAATTTATTATGTATTCATTATCTATACGCTTCCATGTAGACAGTATTGAAAGGAATTTGCCAAGCACCAAAGTAGTAGGCAAAGTTGCTCGTTTTTGCCATATGTTATTTCAATGCACATCTTTGGCACTGAGAAAGTCAGAATATTTGCTTTGCAGATTTTCAAACACCCGAAATGTTTAACACAGTCCATCCAAGCAGCAATGTCAGCTCTATGGAATGATTTGCCAGCTCTGGAGACTACAGTCCAAACCTTCTGGCTGCCAGATAAATCAGGCTCAATCCCAGCTGCAGACAGGTCCTTTTAGTAGTCCTAAGAGCCTACCCCTCCCTATTTTAAATGGCTGTAAATAGTAAAAACACAGAAAACTGAACTTTTTCATATTGAAAAACACTGCAGCATAAAAGAGATTTTTTAAACATGTGATGGAACATCACACAACAAAAGGCCCATCCACTGGTACCAATTTTGAGGCAACAGAAGTTACTTAGTAATGACTATTTTTAAACATGAAGACAAGTCTGCCTTGGAAGGGAACAAGGTACCAAAGCTACAAGCAAGTCACAGCATTAATGAGACAGGCAAAAATCCAATCTATGAGAAGCAATGAATGGGGAAGTAAGACAGGCATACATTACAACAAATAGAGTAGAAGCATGAAGTTGACTGGCTTAATTTGCATTAAAATGGATGCCTTGGATTGATACCATAGAGATCATTAGAAACTCAACAGTCAGAAGTAAAAATCATTTTAGTATTTCGTTGAATTTGCATTTCAAGACTTTAGTAAATACCACATTGTATTAATTAACTGCATCATACCTTAGCACGCTACAGCTGCCAACACTCAAAAGGTTAAGAGTACTCGCAGTTTCATTCACATCCCTGATGTAACTTGCACTAAATGTCTATTCAGGGAGAAGAGGAAAAGAGAAGTCTCTACTAATGCTTGCCTCAGTCCAATTCTGAATCAACTTCATGCTCTTTCCCACCTCAGAGCAGACACTCCAAGGACTAAACAAAGCAGAGACATGACTACCCTTCAGGATTTCTGTTCAGGTTAAGACAGCAGTTAAGTATTTGAATGTGGTCTGTAACAAAATTTACACCTTAATTTATTCATCTGAGAAGTCTGCCCGGTAATTCAACAGCCAAGGATGGCTCACAACAGGACTCAAGGAAAGCAATTTCTTTGCGCCACTTGACTGAAGTCTCACCAGGTTCCACACCCACAGCATCTGCCAGGTCCCTGCAAGTGCCGGAGAGATTCATCTGGTTGTGCTTTGTAGTGCAGTCTGCAGTTTAAGTAGCAGCTCATATGCCAGAACAGTTGGACAGCCTTATGTGTGTTTCAGCAATGTTTATCTATCGAATCCCACTGCATTCATATTTTAATAATACTATCAAAATCTTTCAGTAAATGATCACCACGTGCACGAGAAATTCCCACAATAAATCCCATGACTGAAAAGATGCAACGCCCATGACATCCTGCCTCGTCTCTTTGACTGTAATCACCGATTTCCAAACCCAAAACACATCCAGTTCTTTAGAACAGAAAGTTTACATCAAAAACTGACAAGTTTTTTGTGGGGTTTTTTGTTTTTCTTTCACTTTGTTGGGGTTTTTTATGCATATAAAAGCTTAAATTACCAAATCACGGTGTATCCAGTGGTTATATACAGATGTGTCTGCATATACAAATAAAAATACATACATTAAAATGTATTTGCTATTCACATCTTAAAGTATCCCCATAAAACTTCCCTGACAGGTGATGAACTTTACAATTACAGACACACACATATGCCTATAAATTCAGAAATTTAAGAGGACTCAGCCGCATCTGGACAAGTCTGCAAGGTCAGCATATGCCACAAGAACTCGAAGAATCTGTACTGTGGCTCACCCTCTGGGGTTTTACTGGGAAAGTAAAGTGAAAGCTTTAGATTACTGTTGTAACTACAGAATAAACTACTCATAAATCAGATAGAAGAATCAGAATTGCACTGAAATCTACCTGCTGATGCCAAGTAGAACAGTTTCTTAGGCATTTTATTGATTTTTGCAACTTTATCCTAAAAAAGTGAACATTAACACTACTTCCTTAATTTACAGCAAGTACAGCAGTTATAGAAAGGGAAAGAAAGAATAAGAATACCATTAAATAATGCATTTTATGTCTGCAATAATCTGCAAAATAATAGTATTGATTAGGTAGTTCACAGGAACATTGATCCCCCTGCTCCATTTCAATTCATAATGCTCTTAATACCTGAAACCTGTCTGCTAGTTATCTTACATAGTCCAAGTGTGTTAAAAAAGAATCTTGAAATTTATTACTTTACTAAAGTAAATTTATTACTTTATCATCTTTTCTACATGTGAAAGTAGTATCTTGTAGCACAGCTAAAGGAAAACAGGATTTAACCATTCAATTTAAACAAGTGCTCAGGTTAAAAATAACCATTATTTATACACAAAAGCACTGAGCAGACCTCATGCAGACATATTGCGAAAGAAATCAGTGTCCTCTAACTTCAGACACGTTAGCAACTGCTGGTATTTACTGAGGCAGAAACTTTAGGTGCTCTTCATGTGGGCCAAATAAAAGCTGAGGAAAAAAACTGAAAACGTGCATGTTTGTGTGCACGTCTGTGTGTAACCAATGCAAGAATAATGGCAAACATCTTTTAATGGGGAGCAACAAAGCTGTCAAACAAAATTTTCAGGGGAAGAGCAGATCTTGATGAACTCTGAGCCTGCAGCACCTTATTTACACAGAAAAAAATCCCTCCCCCACACATCACAAATAACCATACTTTCCAATGCTGAATTTACTCACATAATAGAATAGGATGCTATTTTAATGAAAACCTATAAAGATACAAACTAACCCTGTGCAGAGAAAATTATTTATTCAACTGTGGAGTGAAAAGTCTAAATGAACTTTTGTATCTAAAGTGGGTTGACAAGTAATCCTCAGCAGCCAGGAGCAGTTTCATGTAGCTTCAAAACCATGTGCCAGCAGTATCTACCACTTCTTTGTAGTTGTATGTAGGGAGAAGCACTTGAGGCTCACAGCTTTCAAAACTTTTAGGATGAAAATTATTTCCCCTCTTTTCATACTGATCTGTGGAGTGGGAAAAAAAAATTCACTAAAGCAAACAAACTCCCTGTGCACTCATCTTGGATGTTGAGAGGGCTGATGTCAGCTATTAAGACTGATAGTCTCTGACAGAAGAATCCTCCAAGCAGCTTTTGGAGAATAGCCATTTTTCATTTATGGATTCAAACTACAGAAACAAAAGAAGTTTTAAGACAAGTTTAGCTAAAGTCTAATTTTGCTGTGCTCCAAATTCTTCTATTAAAAATCCAATAATTTTTAAATCAGTACTTTCAATTAAAATATGCTGGTTTAACATCTTCAGAAGTGTTAATTCGCAGGTAAGTTTTCAGTAAAATGCAAAGGAAAAAGAAAAGACTTGTGTGTGCCTAGTTCTTATCATGAGCATTATTTTATAGAGGGTCACTTGGATGTGAAATTACTTACCACTGTGATGCAGCAAGGGTAACTGAACCTCTAAGAAAATATTAATTTCCCTGGGGTACAATTCAGCATCATATCCTAGTTGGCAACAGTGACTTCCTTAGCGTGTGACTGTTACCAATTATTAGAGCCCTTGATACAGGTTTCAAACCTTAAGGTAGGACTAGCCCAGATGTGAACTTGGGGCCTTGCCTCCACAGCAGCTGCCAGCAAGCCAAATGCAGTGCCTCTCGCATGCCACGCACCAGCCCCTGCACTCCTGTGGGAACAGCAGTCCCCAGCTGCCCTGGACAAATAAGCTGCTGAAATGATCTGTCCACTTATCTTGAGAGTCTGAAACAGGACACCACTACAAAGCTGTATATTAAACTGTAATTGAGAAACACTCTGGGATAGAAATCAGATCCAATAGCCATGGATAGTTTCCGAGAGAGGGTCCTGAAGTCAGAGACTAAGCTTTGCACTATTAATTCATACTCAGTTATGTTGGGAAAGCTCCTGATGAGAAGGAAATGGAAATAGAAGTCTTCCATAATAGGTAGTTTTATGCCAAAAGATTGAAGCAAATTACCTCAAGAAGACATGTGCTATAACTTGAGGCAATTTTTGATGATGTTTAATGCATTACCAGCTGCCAGGAATTCAACTTTCCCCTAATCCAGAATAGAATCTCTGTCAGCGTTTCAGAATTCTGAGGAAAGAATGAGGTCTACAAGAATTGTGTTTAGCAGTTGATGATTAAATACAGTACATGTTGCTTTCTAATATGAGTGCTAGTTTAATCTTCCCTCTCTACTGTTCTGAAAGTCAAAGAATAATTTCTGGGCTGTTAATTTATATAAAGCTGCATAAGAAGTTAAGAATTGAGAGTGGTGAGGCACTGGTTGAAGCTGCCCACTGAAACTGTGGATACCCCATTCCTGGAAGTGTTCAAAGTCCAGACTGGAAGGGGCTTTGAGCAACCTTGTCTATTGGAAGGTATTTCTGACCATAGCAAGGAGGTTGGAACTTCATGATCTTTAAGGTCCCTCCCAGCCCAAAAACATCCACCATGTGACAATCCTGAAAGGCATGCCTTTTTAAGATGGTTTCTTTGTGGGGGTGGAGGAAGTCAGACCTGGCATTTAGAAAAAATCCTATAAATTAAACTGATTTCTTTGTGTGCTGGCCAATCACCTGGTATTATGGAGTATCATCCAGCAGCAGGCCATGATTTGCATCATAAGCAACTGCCCCCTAGAAAGAACAGGAATCTGGCACACTGAATTTTGTAATCAAGAGTGACAGCGATTGCCATGCCTAAAACCAGTTATAACTGCTTAGAAATTTCTAACTGGACTTTCTAACTGGACTGAATTTAAAAACATTTCCTAGAAGCACAGAGAATGCACAGGCAAGGAACTTTTCCTATTTAAATATAAACATGGATGTTTGACAGTTTAGGAATACTCAAATGAACATGGTGACAATCTCAAAACATTTGCAGCTATCAAGCTACCCAAGCAAACTAGCACATTTTTATTATACTCAAAAAACCACTTTCCCTTGTTCCATCTATTAAACTGACACTGGAGCCACAGGGGCTGTATTGTCATGAGGAAAATACCTGCTTGCAATATGTTTCATGCTTGTTATAGACTTCACCATTAGAAAACTTTATGGCTCAAAAAGCATAAAGGCAATTAATGAAAATCAATTAACACAACTCTACACTACAAAAACTACAGAGAACGACTTCTCACCTGGGAGTCTAGTACCCTGCCACGCCTGTCTGCTCCAGTGTAAAGAAAAAAAAAAAGTTCAAACAAGTGTGAGGGACACAGGGTATAAGGAGAAGCAAGTCAGGAAAGGCCTGACCAGCCACATTTTATTATAGGCAAACCACCTCAGCTGCTCAAGAGGCTGCCCAAGCAATACTCACGTTGAATTCATACATACTCAAGACCCCTACAACTGGCACAGAGATTTGCCTTTGTTCAGATTCCCCTTTCCTGTCTCTCAACTTTTTCAAAACACTTCAAAGAAGATCAAAAAGCTTGAAAGAAGTGCAATTGTTTAGTCTATAGAAGACAAGATAAATGGGAGACCTAGTCTTGTTCTTCAAAGAGAAAGCAAGTTGGTACGAGAATGGGACTAAACTGTTCACCAGGTCTGATGCAGACATGAAAAAGAAAGCAAGATTTAAGTTTTGGAAAACTTTCAAGTAAGAGTAATAGACTGAACAGGCTGCCTTTGGAGGCTGTGGAATATCCATCACTGGAAGGTTTTAAAAACAGGCTAGGCAAACAACTGTCAGAAGTGATTAAGTTATAATAGACGAGAAGATCTTTTGCTCCTTTTCTGCCAAATTCTTTTTGTAACACCCAGTGTTAAAAACCCAATCACATTTCTGTCTTTTACATGCCTGTGTTTTATTTAACTTGAAAAACCATGCAGTAAAACCTACCCTTCTGTGATATTTCCACATATTCAAGTGTATTTATTTGGGACAACATAATACACATCAAAGATTTGCTAAGTGTGAAAGCAGGATAAAGAAACCACCTGTGAAGTAAAATACCAGTGTATTCAGTTTATACTCACTCTGAATAAATTAACCTCTAACATCATAATGCAGACAGCACTGCATTGTTTTGTCTTCCAAGAGAAAAAATTGTTCAGCTGATGACTTACTGATCTGGAGTCACTTTAAGATTTTCCTTGAAGGAATTTTTTTTTTAAAGAAAGCACTTTTCCCCAAGCACAAAATAATATAACATGAAATATTACAAAATATTAATAGAAAAAAAAGACAGCAGGAGGCTACTGTGAGAAGTATCCAAGTCTTTTTTAAACTATATTTAATTACGAGTAAGTATGGCTTCCATCACACTGGAGGAAAAAAAGCCATCAGAGACCTTTTTCCTCCCCCTGCTGTTTAATACTAATGTAACCATGGAAACAAAAAATAAACATTGATTTTCCCTCACCCCCAGTATGACTGGAAATCTAACAGCAAAAATGTTTCTTGGTAAAGGTAAGAACCATGCAGGTAACTGTTCAGAAGAACACCTGGGTTTCTGGGGGTCTCTGCTGGACTGACTTCGTTTAACTCCTATCACTACAAGAAGCAAGAGGTGCTGTTTGCTTTGCTCACATCTGATGCTCCTATCAGCTGTCCTCTGTGCTGACCCCTCAGTTTTATCTATGTTGGCTAGTATTTGACCTTCTTTAGGTTTTAGGTAACACTCCCTTAGAAGAGACAAACACGAATTAATAGCTGTGACATAAAGCAATCAGATCATAATCAGGAAAGTTAAAAAATATTACGGCCGATACCAGATTTGTCTTTCTGCACATGTGACCAACCCTTCTAATGACAACTGTTTTATGTTATTTTCATTATAAAGGTATTTCCCAAGTATGTTCATGGGGACTTAAAAAGCAGGTGGGATTTGTAGGCATACAAGAACTCAATTCTTCTTTTCATTCTTGGCCTTGGATAACATTTATCTTGTATTTTGCATCTCAATGTGTTTTTTCTTGTCAATTCAAGATCCGCCCTTCAGTCTGATGTCAAGCTTTCTCAGACTAACATGACATAAAATTATTTATTCTGCTTTAATGTGGAAAGGGCAGGGAAGCTGAGAAACCAATATTTTTCTAATTCGGCTCTACTGGCAATTAGTAAATTTACATAGAGCAACAATTTTAGAAGTGGTTTACAGATTCAGAAAGAAAACACAAATCACTGCAGTTGATTATTACCTTATGTTATCTCTCATGATCTCATAATTCAAAGTATCACAGTTCTATAGTATAAAATGTGCTGGGTAATAAAAGGATAGAAATACTTTGAGGCATGTTTACGATATTTCCAGAAACTGTTTTTAAAGCTTCCTGCTAATTGAAATAAGTGTACTGTATCTCAGTGTATTACAGTCTAATATATAATCAAAGTTTTTAACTTTCTACTTTAGTCTTGAATTAAGAAACAAGAACACACAGCCCAACCCCCAAAGTTGCAAACAAGGTCTCAGTGAAGTTTAGGAAACAAAAACAAAGGAAAGATTAAGAGATAAGTTGGAACACCCAGAAAATTATTCTAACAATGTGTCAAATAAGGAATTCAGTGTATCACGCACATAGCATGAAATTTCAGTGATAAACTATAGTCAAATATATATATTTCAACATTCTCTAAATTAGGACCCTGTCCTTCACAAATGTGATTTCACCAAGGATATTAAGCAGGCAACTTTAGAAAGAATTGAGAGAAAGTAAAGGGAGGAGTGCCACCAATACATCTTGCAGGATGGAGCATTACAGGGTATCTTATGGCTCTCTTTTCAGGAAAACATAATATTGTGAAACTTGCAGATCAGTAGTAGAAAGTTAAAGACTCTAGTAGACTAGAATGCATAAATTTTTGACTTTGAAAAATCATTTTAAGAAAATGCTGTGATTTGATTTAAAGGATTTTGCAAAGCATAAGAAGTCCTAGGGGGTTGCTTGCTTCCCCCCATCACAGCATGCAATTAACTGAATTCCTAGTCTTGGATAACACAACTAACTGAAATGACAATGACATATTAAGCAGACTTCAGTCAAATATATTTAGGAGAAAAGCCATTACAGACAATATCTCCTAAATCAAAAGGATTAAGAAAAATCCACAGACTGCTTAGCCCGCCTTTGATAGAGGCCCTAGGTTAACTTGCCACTACTAAATTCATACTAAATTAGAATTATAATAATATCAAAGCTGTATCATCGTACCTTTCTGCATTAAACTTATTTTTTAGATTGTTTTCCCACTCAAATATGCTTCATGAACAGAAGCATCAAGTTTTCAAGGCTCTAGGCAACTCAAGTCCTATTATTCCAATCTGATGGACTATTTTCAGATTTGCACAAATTTTTTTAGTAAATACCTTTTTTCATTTGATACCATTTTTTCCACACAATCCACTGCTTTCAGTCTGGAGAATGAGAAGTTGTTTCCTTCTCTCTTTACATTTAAAGGTGTAAAATAAACAAAGATACCCATAGCAATGTATGGAAAATATGCACACAGTTACAACAGGAAAGAGACATTCCAGAGCATAAATTTGCTGAAGATAGCTTTAAGAATAATTTCTGTCTTCAACATCTTGCACCTTCAGGATTCAGTGCTGCTAAAACATCAAAGCAACTCACAAATATATTGCTTAAAATTCTTGTAAGTCAAAATTATTGCAACAAGAATATATTGCTAACATGTGACAAGGTGGAGAGAATTTATTATGATGAAGCTGTACTGATAAGCAATGACCCTTGAGGCTACCTAAAAGTATACAACACTGCCTCAACTTAATACAGATTTCATGTAAGTATCCTGAATCCCAGAACTATTTGTGAAAAGCAATGAGTTCACTTAAAAGAAAACAAGAATCTCTGAGTTAAAGAAACAGAAAGAGCAAGAAATGCAGGTATTACTTAGTTTGCAGTAGTATCGTTTTATTTTGCCAGATGCTAAACCCAGTTCAAAACCACTGACTGATGAGCCTCGGGTATAACACTACCTGATATATTCAGTACTGATATATACAGATATAGATACTGATATATACCCGATATATACAGTGCTTCAGTAGCGTTGCCATATGTTGGGGATCTGAGGAATGGCAACATAACTACAAGCTCATCCCCGTTGATCCAATGCACGCATCCCTGCACAGAACACGTGTTGTATGTAAAACCTCGGAAGTATCTCTACTGAGGGTGGACCGAATAATTTGAGTTATCCTCTGTTTTTCACTCAAGTCTATGCAAAAGTATAACGAACGTTATACATTTAACCAAAAGTGAGACAGCACCTACTTTTCCCTAAGTAATAGCAAACGTCAGTGGATACTCCGTGCACGTACTTTGCAGGCCAGTATAGCATTTTCTTGAACAGCCCACCACTACCCCGCTTCCAAACCCTCATTCCAGGGACACGGCTGAATAAAGGAACACAACCGATTTGAGATGAACCACTCCACGTGCGGGCGCGTCCTCCACGCAAAGCGCGGGATCTGAATTTACAATGCCGCCCTACAGCCTCAGCGAACGTCTAGCTCTGCCATAAAATCCCTTGCATGAATTGAACCACGACCGTAACGCAGCTTCCTGCGGCTCGCGGCTATGATCCTGCCCCTCCGCCGGGGTACTGCCTTCACAAGGGCGGCCTCCCTGCGACCACCGCCACAGGGTACGCCCGCTCCACCCGACCCGCGCTGCAGGAGCAAATTAGCGGGACCCTGCCTAGCTCCCGCCCACCCCAGGAAGCTCGGCCCGGCCCGGCCCGGCCCTCGGGGCAGCCCCAGGGCGCCCATGGTGCCGTCCCCCAGCGGCTGGCGGGGGAGCACCGAGGCGAGGCCCGGCGGGGGCACCGAGAGCGCGGTGGGGGCAGAGCGCGGCCGGCCGAGCCCGCGGCCCCGCCGGGACACTCACATGAACCGAGGAGCCGCCGCCGCTGCCCGCCCCGGGAAGAAGGACCCGCTCCCGGGGCTGCTCCAGCGAGTGCCTGAGGTTTGCAAGCAGGCGCCCAGAAAAGCCTCGCTCCCCCTCAGCAAGCACAGGGCTAAGGCGCCCAACGCGCCGTTCCCGAAACACTGGCAGAGCACGCATACACACGGGGGAAAGGGTGTTAATCTCTCTCTCTCTCTATATATATATATACATATATTTTTGTTATGTTCTTTTTTTGGTTTTGAACAAAAAGGATGCTCAGGCACCGTGCAGGCCGCCCCTATGGTCCTACAGCGAGCGGCTGGCGGAGCGCAGTGACGTCGCTGAGAGGGCGGGGCGCGGCGGGGGCGGCGGCTCTCGCGCAGGTACCCCCCGGCCCCTTTTCCTTTCCTCTCTCCCGTTCCCTTGCCTATCCCCATCTCGCCCCTCCATCCTTATCCTCTTGCCCATCCCTATCACCATTCCCTTGCTCAGTCCCTCTCCCCATCCCCTTCCTTCATCCCTGTCCTCTTCCCCCTCCCTATTCCCCCTTGCCCATCTCCTTACTCCTTGCCACCCCCTTCCACCATCCCCTGCCCCGTCCCCATTCCCTTTCCCTTTCCCTTCCCCAGGAGCTCTCTGGCCAGTGAGTTTGTAGCAGCGCAGGGGGTGTCAGGGTCCCCAGCATTTCTATGAGTTATTTAGAGAACCGGGTGAAAGTGACTTCTCTTGTGCCAGGTTTAGTTCCTGGGATAAATCAAATGGTGACAAACCCCATTTTATGTCTTTATTGGGACAATGACGTGGCACAGCAGGCAGGGTCTAAACAAAAGACACTAATAAACAGGTTAAAGAAATAACAAATTTATAAAGGAGGGAAATGGGACTAAAAACCTATTCTGATCTATCTAATTGTTTGTCAAAACTGATTCTATATGTTTTCTTCGAGCTATCCAAGTGTTGCTGTTTTTTCCACTGGATGAATATTGTAGCTGCAGCTGTGGAACTTGAGGTGTCTGTAAATCTCACCAACTCTGACGCCTGGCTTTCAAAGCAGCAGTGTTTTAATGTATGTAGTAATGTTATAAAAGCTCCTAACAGCACCAGTAACTTATGCAAATACCTACACTGAATGCAGAGGCATTCATGTTTGTGTGACAAAATTCTCCAAATTTTACTGATACATAAGCAATCAGCAAAGATTAAAAAATGCTGTTTCACTTGAGTGATGTTCTAATATCGCTACAAAGGAATTACCGTTTAGCGTTTTCACAAAATAACATTTCAAATATAGTTGGAATACTTCTTACTTCAATAAATGTTAGAGAAGTTAGAAAATTTTGTAAAAGAAGATGTTTTGATGTAAAATCATAGGGGAAAACATTTAATTAAAAACAGTACTGTTGACATGTAGATTTTTTTTTAGCAACATATTGGCATTTTGTAGTAGATGCTTATACTGCAGATGGAAAAAAAAATCCCATCTCACTGTTGTGATTGTTCTAACAAACCCTTATCTATTTTCTGGTCTCCCTTCCATAGGAATCTGAATTCAACTTTTCTTCAATACCTGTTCTGCATTTTAATAAACTTTGTGAAATCACTCAGTTTCAGGGTTTTTGTGAAGTAGCAACACTAGTTAGATTGTATCTTCTATTTCAGTTATTTTATCAAATTAATAATTACTGTAGTTGCAGCAGAAATATTTTAGGAGCAAAATTATTTTGTGTAAGAATTTCCTCTTAGGAAATAGCCTACTTTGTTTAACTTACCATGATTTAATGAAGAAGTATAGGATGTTTAGGCTACCTGCTCTCCTGAAATTGCTCTCAATTGCTTTAAAACTAATTCAATAGCAGTATTGATTATAATTATGTCTTAATTCTGAAAAGCTGCCTTCCTTAGGTAAGGGATATTTACATCTGAGTACTCAGGGGGCATTTAACTAAGTAGCCATGTCAAGTTACTAATGGGGTTACTTGGATGCTTTAGGAATTTACTGATGTGTTTTACTGGATGGATTCATTCAGCTTGGTCTCTTTATATGTGGAATATTTGCTTCTGAGAATCAGATTTATTATGTTTTGACTTTTTTTCCTGAGGGCAAAGTTTTAAGTGTCCATTAACTCAATCACCGTAGTACTGCTGCAGTGAAGAAGTTGTAACCGATGTTTCTAGAAGAGGCTGACTTCTGAAGAAAAAACATTTGTTTTCTGAGAGCAGTAGATATTCAGAGGAGCAAATAAATTGCTCAGTAGATGGAGTTCCATTTTGTATTTTATTTCTCATTTTTGGACACCAAACAGCTATCTAGTGCAAGATTTTCAAAGTAGTGCTAATCTGAATATTGGAACAGGAATTTCTAAAGGTCTTTTTTTTATTATTTGCTGATTTTGATGTTGGTTAGTGTTTTTGTGCACTATAAAGGTTTCTAATGGGGATTTAGATGAAAGTAGGGAGCTAGGGAAGGTTTTTCAGAGGTGGGATGCAAGAAATCCTCTTCTGGCCTTCTAATCTTTATGCCAGCATGTTTCACGGCTGTGATAGGCTGTCTTTCATAGGTGGAATAAATGGTGCATTGGAAACAGTGACTCAGTAATTTTAGATGACAATAAAACAAGTCTTTGCTTCCTCTTCCATCCTGGCTGTTTTGGATTATCAGAATTGGATTTCCAGAATTCAGTCGGAAAATTGAATTTGCGTTAACTGGTTCTGGTGTTAGTTTAAAATAACAAACCTTTCTTCTTCTCTTCTTATTTTTATTTAAAAGTCACAGGGGAGTTCTGCAGGATATAATTAATTCCTTCAAATCATAAAATTAATGCAGTATGTGTCTTTTCTGTGCAGTAAAAGTGAGTTTGAAGTATAAAATTGTGTACATTGAACTAAGGACAATGTGTAGCACTCTCCTGTGTTATAGTTCTGCTAGACTTTGATGTGGAGTGAAAAAAGAAACCAAAACAAACCAAACAAACACCCTCAATTTAAAATAGTCAGAGGAGAGCTTTTTTCAGATGAACTTTTAAAATATCTATAACCATTCTTTTTGAATTTGGAAATGTCAGTAAGTTACTAGAGAAATGTTGAGACTTAAAAAAATTTGTTAAAAAACACCCTTTCATTTAAGCTGTAATATGTGTCCCTTTCTAAAGGTGGTGGAAGGCTTAAGTTTGGGGTTACCTGTTTTATTTTTTAACTCAGTCCCTGGAATTTATGTAAGTGGAGAATGAAGGAGAGATCAGAGTTTGACTGTGAGGGTAGCAATTGACAGAACTGGCTGGTTTCCATCATCATCAGAGAAAACTTTTTTCATTGCTTTCTTGGTTTCCCTGGAATTAATTATGTAGTAAGAGAATGTGGTTTATTGCATACCTTTTAAAATTCTTTATTGATTCCTTTAGGTAGGCAACAGGAAAGTTTGTTTGCTTATCCAATGTCTTGCTTTTTGCCCATCTGGTTTCTAACCAAAGGAGCAGAGTGAAAAGTCTGCAGTTGCCTACTTGAACACATTGTAGGTGCTGTAATTCCTCCTTGTAAGCCAAATGATCTGGAGTGCAAGGAAAGTTTAATCACTTAAACTAGTTATTGAATTGATAGTATTTAACAATTCTTTTCATTAAAATGCCTAAGTGTCAGCTGAATGCAGGTACAATGTATTAGAGAAGTATTCTCTAACATTTTTCTATGGTAAAAATGAGAACATTTTATCTCCGTAAATATATTGTACACTATATATGTACATATTTACCTTCTTAGAGACGTAATATATCTTGCTGCTAGACATAATCTTACTCCTCCTTACCTCCACTCTGATTGTAATAACCTGGTTTTGTTTTATTTTGGAGCAAGCATTAGAAGACCATTGTGTCAAGCAAGATTATAATTGAATCTGTAACCTATAATATATATTTTCTTTCTGAAACTGAATAGTTTATTTGGCAGACTTGATGTTTCTTAACATGGAATGTTAATGAATAATAAAGGATGAGGGTTCTTATTACAAATACACTGTTAAAGGTTTCCACTTGGAACCTGCTACACGCCAATGAATCTTTGGGCTTGCACTCAGTCCAACTGATGTCTTTCCAATGGAAAATTCTAACTGTAGTGTGCATTGTTCACATCGTAAAATAAATCATCTGCAAAAAACCATGAAATATTCATGAGATATGAAAGTATTGAATTTTTACAAATAAGACTTTTAATACAAATAATATCATAAATATTCCAGTGCTCAAAGCTGTTTCAGATTTTTCTTTCTTTTTAAAGTTTTATCCTTAACATTATACATTCATATTTAATATGGTTATATTTATTAGAATGTAAAAGTACATATCTCATGTCTGTGTTTCTTTGGGGGGGAAGAAAACCACAAATGAGATCAGTCTTTTATATTTGTTTTGTATCTTAAGTTGGACTGTATTAGTTAAAAGGTATCTTTCATAATTTCCATTTGTACAGACTTAGTAAATAAGTTTGGTATGTAGGGATCTTTGTGCAACCTATATGGACTTGCTCTCAGTTGGGATTCACAAATAAATTTAGTAGTTTTTTACTGGGAATTTTGTGCTTTGAAGAAGATTGTTCCCTTAGAATAATTTTGAGACGTCAAATTGTTAAGTGTTCTGTTTCTCCTGTGTGACTTCCTGAGGGAAAAAAAAAAATTAATTGCATTATTTAGTAAACAACTAGTAACCTGAGTCTGTATCTTTTGCTGATAAATTTTTACTCTGCATTCTCTATTTAAGGAACACGAATAGCTCTGAAGGGCATAAGTTTGTGTGAAAAAGATGTTTCCTTTAAAAGACAGTGTGATGGGTGCCTCCACCTTCTTTGCCTCAGCTCTGCCACATGATGTCTGTGGAAGTAATGGCCTCCCTCTAACACCTAACTCCATAAAAATTCTGGGGAGATTTCAAATCCTTAAAACAATCACCCATCCCAGACTTTGCCAGTATGTTGACATTACCAGAGGTAAACATGGTGAGTATCAGTTCAATAAACAAATTTTGTGTATGATTATAGTTTTGGGTTTGGGGTTTTTTGGTGACAATATAATTTAAGGTGACTGAGCAGAATACTGCCTTTATAGCACCAGAAAGTGGCCAGTTTTCAGTCTCAAAATTCCTGAATACCTTTGCTACGACCAGCAGTATTAGTCCTTTTGTGTCTTCTTGATAGACTCAAAGCAGAGATTAGTCTGTCCTGTTTTGTGTTACACTAACTGGTAAAAGATGAGCACTTTCTTCTTTTTATACCTGACTAAAATTCCTGTACTCAATTGCTCTGCCATGTCTTTGTGTGGAATATGGAAATACATGTATTTTTGATGGTGAACTCCTAACCCATGTTCATGTTCATCTTGTGAACATTTTCATGTGGTGGTTAGGTTTCTTGTACTTGATTTGCAGCTGGTGGTGTCATCTCATGTCCTGGCTGCAAGCTTCCTGTATTATTATTATCTTTTGATTTTTTCAAGATTTCTCCCACTAATGGTTACTTTATTCCAGTACAGGTTTGGGGTTTTTTTCAGTACCTGTTATCACACTTATTGTTAGCTCAAATAAAACTTCAGTTGTTTCTTTCTGCTCTAGATATTCTGTTGCAAGCTCAGCAGGACTACAGCACTTAATTTCCACAAAAAGGCTGCAACACCTGTGACAATTTAAGTCATTGCCACCTTTAACTTTTAAATCAACAATGTTCTCATACAAAAGTGCATTGTATGTATTTGATTAGCTACAGGGTCTCATAAAGTAGAGCAAGTAATTTTTTCCCCTTTAGAATGCGGTATGATGGAATGCTTCAGAATTTTACGAAATTAGGATATTGCCAACTCCAGATACTGAAGTATTCTGTGGGTCAGGGAGTTCTTTATGTGTTTTCATTTGCCCTCAACATGTAATTTTTTACTTACGCAGTCAGGAGGTCTAGAAAATTTAATAATTTTCATTTGTATTTACTACTATCTCTTGAAACAAAAACTGGGATTTTCTCACAATATTGTTTGGGATGAAACATTAGGAAGTATTAACTAACATAACATTTAATAAATAATAATTAAACTTGGCCTTTTTTACAACAAAGAGTAAATCTATGAAATCTAATGAAAATTCCTGTGTGTTTATAAAAATGGAGAAAAAAAAAAACACCTTCTTATAGTTAAAGTAACTCGAAGGATAGCAAATAAAATGTCTAACCATGAAGTCAGGAGAATGCTCTGTTTTAACAATGGTTCGATGGCAGCTAATAATTTTGAAATAACATGGGAAATTTAGTGGCAAATTTTGTCGTTTCAATACTGACAGAATTCTCTGTGTGTCAGTTCTATGCCTAATGATTTTAATGTTTGTGGAGTTTTTTTTGCAAATGTCAGTTTCTACTCTTGCAGAGAAATGTAAGAGCAGGCTAGGAAAACAATACAAAAAAAATTAGATGTATGAATTCCCCCAAAAAAGACTTTCAAGGGGGGAATATAAAAATAAAAGAAAAACATTCAGATGGATTTTTTTTTCTGTAAAAGTAAACTTTTTTCAAATCTTTGTTAGCATTGTAGAAGACAATCTCAATTTTTTTCCTTCCAAAGCAAGCTTAAATGGTCTTTTGAGTTGAAAAAGGAAAAACAGAGTTGTGTAACAAGCTTTCCAGCTTTAATGTGATGACTTGTGTTCCTCAATTTTCCATCTTCATCTTACTGTAACAGTCATGTTACAAAAATGTTTGTAATAGTTTAGTTTGATTTGGCTTTGAATGTGAACATTGACTGCTGGGTTAGTGGAAGTAGCAAAGCTTCTTTAGCGGTTTTCTCACACGCCCCTGTAACATCTTATACCTTTGTGTTTCCCTACTGCATGGTTGTTGTCTTCAGTGCAACAGTCGTTTTGGTTTTCCCTTTATGTTCAGAGCCAGCCCATCAATGTCCAGAGCATGTGGGATCCCTACAGCTTCATGTTGGGCAAGAGGTGCTAGAGCTTGTAACGTGCTCGTCGGCCCATCAGGACTGAAGCTTCTGTGCTCACCCTGAGTCCCTTTTCTCAAAGCTGGGGTTGCTTTGAGTTTCTTTCATCAACCCAGCCACAGATTTCTGCAAATTTATATACGCTTATCTTTGAGACCTCTGTTCAGTCCAATCTGACTGACATTGGCTGAGGGCTTCAATATTTGTTGGGAGATTACTGGATACATGGATAGTTGGATTGACAGTGCTTTGCATGAGGAAGCTGGAAAGATAATTTCCTGTATCTCATAAATAAAAACTAGTGGTGTTATCCATAAGTTGTACATCTTGTAACATTTAATTGTGTGTAATTTTTTGTACAACATATGTCAAAATACTTTAATGTCTGCCAGATAGGTAGAGTGAGAAGTCTGTACTCTCAGAATTTCATTTGGATTCCAGTCCTCTTACACTTTTTTGTTTTCCAATTAGAGAGACTGGTTGTGGCAGCTGAACACTGTGAAAAGAGTCTGGAAGATTTGCTACGAGAAAGAAAGCCTGTCAGGTGAGGTGTCAAGCTAACTCAAATACACTCATCATTATTTTACATATCATCTGTGGCAAAATTCTGGACCACCTTTTAACTTTACTGGTTTATATAAATTTCATTCTGTTAAAGTTTAACCTAAAGACATTGTTTGTCAGGCAAAATATGCACCCAAAGAGAGAGTACTCATTTCTGTGAAATTTTATTATGGGGAACTTGCTTATAATTGAAATATATTGTAAATTATAAAACACTGTAGTCTTGGGGTTTCTTTTTAAAAATAAAATCAGACCTATGGCAGGATAAGGAATCTTCACATCAATTCTTAGAAAGTTAAGTCTGCTAGGTGGTGAAATACAACTTCCACCAGAATGGATGGAATTTGTTGTGTGTTTTTTATTTGTAGAAATCTACTAATTTAACATCCAGAAAGTGGACAAGATATTATGCCAGAGTGCTAATAAGTGATTTGAATTTGGGTTTATGTAGTCACTTCAGCAAGGCTTTGGTCCAAACCAAGTCCAAAGGCTGTCAGGACTATTTGCTTAAATAGTAAGAGGTATAGAATAGTTGAGCTTTAAAGAAAAAAGCAAAAACCCAAACTCATTGTCAGGCTTGTTGCAAAAAGTGTTAACTGCCATTTTGAAATTTATCACTATTGTCTTTGAAACAAAGAAGTGGTATCTTGTCCTAGATAATATGTAACACAGAAAATGTGAAGAGTGGAAGGAGATTAACATTATTTCCATTGGATAGCAAGGAATTGCCTGCTAACTGGCTGGTTAAGAACACAGAAAATATATAAAAATAAAACACATTTAGAAAAATTCAGACTCCTCATTCTAGTTTCTGAAGTTTATATCAAGCATTAGGCTTCATCTCTCTTGATATTTATGCCAACATAGAGATGATGATTACTCAGTAAAATAATTGACAATTTTTTTGTCTTCCTGGTTAACATGAGGCATCTCAGATGGGTTGTGTTCAATAAGGTACTATGCTACTGTGACTTCCTGTGGTCCATCCCAAGTTAGCTATGTATAAATGGAATAATACTGGATCTCTAGCCTTTTGAGCCTTGTGATCCCTAAATAGAATGCTAACAATGTCTGGCAGAGATACATTTAAATGCCTTGTGTTTGTGTTAGCATTTTGTGAACTTGAACTTGCATGACTGTGTGTTGCAGAGTGCTGTAGCTTGAGGAGTGTTAGCTTCCATTTTTTTCTTAAGATAGAGAGGTAGTTAGGTGTAAAGGGTTTTTCATGTGTGATATATGCTATAGTTCTTCAAACAATTTTGCATCAGGTTGCTATTGTGCAAAGTTCCAGAAGAACTTAAAGTATCAGAAGCTCTTTTCATTCTTTTTAATTCCGTTCTCACACTGTTCTTTGAGCACGTGTGTCTTGCTGTCAGATGAGAAGTAGCCCAGACTGCTTACTTACTTCTAGACTGTTTGGAAAAAGCTTGCATGTAGCTATTTTAATTTGCTTTGAATTGCTTGATGCAGTATACTTACTCAGATTCTCTGACAAAACTTCCTCAGATAACAGATGTGGTCTATATGCACATCCATTATGCCCTTCTGTAGCAGCATGTCTCTTGTGGCATCCAGCAGGATTTTTTAGACCTTTTTAGATAGCTTTCAAAGGTATGCAACTGTGGGTTTTGGCATGCTGAAGGAAGTTACTTAGTTTGTGGTGTTAGCTCAGCTCTTTGAGCTGTGTCTTGATTGAGAGTAGTTGCACAAAGCCTGGCTTTATTTTTTTCCTCGTCTTGAGATAGTTTTTACTGTAGTAAATTATTCTATTATCTGGTCTTTCTTTTAATGAGCCAATTGGGATTTCTTCTGGAAGTTGTAACACCTGAGGTATAGGGCTAAAATATAGCCTGTATGTGTATCCATAGTTTTAAGAGACATTAGTGATTCATCTACTGTAAATTACAGCTTTTGCAGTAGTAGCTAAAGGATAAATTATGTTCACTTCAAATGAAGTTCCTTGCAAGACTGACATTTTCCTTTTACTTCTATTTTTTTTAATGAAAACAGATTTTTTTGTTCCTATGGAGACCCAGAAATTTCCAGAAATAAGTTGGATGGACCAATGCCCAGTTATTGGTTATGTGATCTGTCTATATCAATTACCATTGGAGGAAGTATTTGGCTTTTTTATGAATTCTGATTGCATTGGTCAGTGATAGCATCGCTGGCTACACATCCGGAGTTGATGTGTGTGCTATTGCAATTAATTTTATAAACTGTTCATGGAATGTGAGAAACTGCTCTTCTGGTTCCTAGATTAATTTCCCTTACACTTGCCAGTAACCTAAGTCCTTTGCACCTGTACCACAACCTGATGTAAAATCAGCAGGAAATCTTCTACTATGTTAGTCCTGAAATTCAAGACATTACATTATGGACTGTCTGTCTTTCTATACATTTTGGAAAACAGGCCATACAGCTGTTTGGTAGTTATTTGCAGTTAATCTTTGCTGAAGTCATGCATCAGGTGTAGCATACATTCCTTAATATATGAATTATATTTTAAAAAAAGAAATGTAGCAATGTTCTTTCTTCAATTACCTTCAGACTTTCCCCAGGTTTTCTAATTCTAATAAATCCGTTGCGCATAGGGATCCAACACTGGAAATTAGAGCTTCAACTGTTTGCTTTATCTGCTCTGTCACAGTTCAGAAAGTCATTTTACTGAGCATACCACCAAACATTTTCTAGAAATTGCACTTGTGATATATTCAAGAATTCATTCATTCATTACCTAACAATACCATGTCAGCAGTCCCCAGGAATTGCAGAGATAGTTTATCATTGTCCTCAAAATTAACATGCTCAACTTCATTTTCAAAGATTAATGCAAGTAAGTGTTTGGTAATTTATGGCCAGATTATTTTCTGCTTTGAGTGTTGCATATTTGGGATCCTGGAATAAGCACCTGCTGCTGTTAGAACTCCTATCAGGTAAATTTCAAGAACTCTCAAAGGGAGAAAATGAGTGTTGGCTCATCACAATTCTTACCATAGGTGACCAGGTACAGAAAAGGAATTTAATACAGCTCTTTAGTGTTTTCTGTTTCAGAGGATAGCCGTGTGGACATTGTAACTACAATTAACGCTTCTAAAAGCGACATTAATCCTGATTTTCTTTACTGTGCTTCCGTAGGGCATCACAGTAACAGCGTCTTTTGGAGTTGTGTGCCACAGGAAATTCAGGCTGCAACCATGGATAAGAGGGTATGATAAGGGTAGGATAAGAATTTTAGGCACTGATATCCCATGCTTCACCAGACTAGTCTCCATTGTCCTCTCTGAGAGAAATTGTAGTCTGGGTCATTGTTTCCTGCTTGTATATTCTTGATTTGGTGTCCTGTCTGTTGTTGTGCTCACTGCAAGGATGCACTTCATGTCAGTTTATAATAGTCACACTAGTGCAAAATCAGCTCTCTGAAGTATGTTCAGTTAAATATTTAAAGGGCTGGGAATATATGTATAGTCGCACAAAAATAGTAAATACCTGATTTAAGCTCATCATGGTTTATTGCTGTTCAGAGATTTGAAAATGTGTCTCAGTCTAGCTGGCTTCCTGTCTTCTTACGCATACAAGGATTTTTTTCTTGTGAATGAATTGAAAATAAGTCACAAAAAGTTATGGCAGGTAGATGTTTTTATACTTTAACAGTCTCACTAAAGGTAGTGGCAATCAAAATTTTAGCTTTTCCAAGTTGCTAGTTATTTTAGCACTGTTGATTTCAAAGACCAGAATGTGGGATGTACATTTATCCTTAAGGTTCCCCATCTTTTAAACACATTTCCAACTACTCCTTTGAGATACCTTTTCCAGACAGTGTTAAAGGAATTATTTTCTCTGCTCCTGTGCTGTTATAAAAGGAGTTGTGAGCATTTCCTTTTCTGTCATGCTTGAAGTGTGTTTCTTCTTTGAAGAAGTTGGTCTGCACTTGTGTTCATAACAATAAAAATGCCAGCAAATACTGACATTCAGCAGACTTTTGGCACCTACAGTACAGTTTATGGATTGGTCTTCAATTTGGGGCTTGGACAGTCTAAGTCTATTCCTTTCTTCAATAAAATACAGTTGTCATATGTTTTGAAAGTCACGGTATTGAAAAATTACTAGTGAACCATCAGAGATACAAGGTATAGTTTGTTGTACATAAAACATTTGATGGGAAGCAGACTGTGTCTGCAGCTGTTTACTAGTTTGGAGAAAACATGATCTGATGGATTCGGATGAGTAGATTTTATTTGGCTGTATTAAACAGTTGTCTGTTCATTGATTGGGCTAGAGTTCTTCATGCCATCATTGCTGTTAGCGTGCTTTTGGCAAAATTGACATGCAACTGTGGTAAGGAAGTTACAAGATGGGGGGGGGAAACAATTTCTGAGTAGCCAGACATTCTTCAAAAATATTTTTAAAACAGGTGCAAGTCATCAAAGGGCCAAAGGATTTACATGATTTGACTTGAAGGGCTGCATGGGTTGAGTGTATTCTGCTTTGAATCAAGTCTGTGTTGGAATTTCATGTAAGAAATCCATACATCATAATAAGGCTGAATTTGGCAAGGAAAAATTATGTAATAGTAAAATGAAGTAGCATTAATAAACTGAAAGTATTTTTTTCTCCTAAGCATGTGTGAAGTTCTGTAGTTTGGGCATTTAGTGTCTGTAGACTTTTTATTTACTTTCTTGATAATGCTTTATTTGCAAACCTATGATGAAAGATTATCTGTTAGTCTGGACTTGTTTTATATTGTCCAATTATGCTTTTCTTCATATAGAAGTACTGGGTTTTTTCTGTAAGTAATTTTTAGCCTGACTGCAAATCTTCCTGTAATGTTCCTTTTAGCATAGGTTCTCTCCTGTGATTGCCTTTCCTCTCACAAGAAGACAGTTGTTTGGAATGGAAAATGGGTACAGCTTGCATGAGGCATTTGAGGTGAACATTGTTGTTCTTGATATTTGAGTGATCTTTTTAGGTATTTTGCCTGTATAGTTGGCTGCACTGTTTGATGGCAGCACAAAGGCATTTCAGAACACCTATGTGTTTCCTCCTTACATGTGAAACACAACAGCGTGTGCACACTTGTTTCTTATCTTCTTCTCTTCCAGGAAATAAAAGAAGAATCCTACTCTTTGAGGTTATGAAAGTCTCTGCCTCTTGCTATTAAAATGTAGATATGATAGCTGTATATTCTTGTCCTGGTTTCAGCTAGGCTACAGTTATTTTCCTTTCAGTAGCTGTTACAGTGCCGTGTTTTGGATTTGGAATGAGAATGGTGTTGATGACACACTGATGTTTTGGTTTTTTACTAAGTCATGTTTATCCTGAGTCGAGGACATCTTTCCTTGGCTCATGCTCTGCCAGTGAGGAGGTACACAGAAGAAACTGGGAGGGAGCAGAGCTGGGACAGGTGACCCAAACTGACCCGTGGGATCTTCGGGATCACGGCGTGCCCAGCACATCAGCTGGGGGAGTTACCTGGACAGGCGACCAGCCTGGCTCTGGGAAGGGGCTCTGGCATCGGTCAGTGCGTGGTGAGCAGCTGCACTGTGCATCTCTAGTTTTTCCCTTTTTATTACCAATAGTATTATCATTTACCATTATTACTGTATTTTACTTTATTATCAATTATGACACTAATCTTATCTCAACCTGCAAGCTTTACTTTGATTCTTCTTCCCGATCCACTGAGGTGGGGGGGAGAGAGGGAGGTTGAGAGAGTGGCTGCATGGTGATTAATTTGCAGCTGGGCTTAGACCATGACAATATGAAGTCTGTAGATGGGGAAAAAGTATGATTATTTCAACCTTTTGTTCAACTATGCTTTTTCTGTAGTTTCTTGTAGACACTTCATACAGATTTCCGTGCTAAAAGCAGTATTAAAGATCTTGAGCTGAAGATGAGTTATGCTGAGTTAATTGAGAACAAAAGTACTGGAGAGTTTTGAGTCTACAGTTTCTAGTGAAAGAGGATGTTGAGTTTCAAACAGACAAAACACCATCCTCAGTGGGAGGGTGGCTTCATCCTGCAAAGATATTTCTGCAAGGAATTGTGTAAGGATCATGTTAAAATTCCATTCTGCATTAATGAGCAAATTACTACTAATGAACTAATGGCTGAAAAACCATATGTCAGATTTGTCCTGTGCAAATCTTAGGGGATTTAAAGTACATTATTAATCTTAATGTTGATTTATGATGGCTGTGCTTAGCATAAAATTTGCTGTAGACTGTGAGAACAAGATGTGGTTAGTATATGGTTATTCTAACAAAACACAGTGTTTGACACTTCATCCTGCTTTTAGAAAGAAAAAAAAAGGAAGAGTGAACACTTGCAAGACTTACTTTATTGTGCATCCTTCTAGAAAGGGATTTTATTTTCTAAAGTGCAGGTTCTTGCTTTTGGACTGCTGAGCAATGTCTTCAAGGGAGCATTTGTCACTAATTAGGGATCAGACAGCTGGTTTATTTAGATGCATTGATATGCTTGCAAATGTCTCTAACGTCATTGTGGTTTCAGACTTGTTTCTTCTGTGCATTTGGATATTCTCTTCTTGGGTGTATAACTAGATAGGTACCAGGGCATTGGACATTGTTGTGATGGGAGTGTTTAGAAAGCTGGCAGATCAGGCTAGTTTTAAGGTTTAAAATATTGATTTCATTCATTAGCAGTACATATCTTGCTAAAGGTTAGGTCATGCATATTGTTACTTGTCACTGTATACACAAAACTGATACTTACTGTAAATTAGCTGTGAGTATCCAATACCACAGAACTGGTGCTGTACAGTCAACAGAGGCAGCTATGGCCCTTGGTGGTTCTTAGAAGTCAAGGTGGTAAAGCTTGAGAGCTCTTCAAGTCAAGCATGAACTGGTCTTTCTTCTATGCTTGTCTAATGCCTGATATTTTTATGTAATCAGCACTGTCCAGCCCCTGCAAAGTGTGATTTCCTGTATTTCCAGTACTGCTTGTTTTATGTTTTGCCAGCCATCCTACCTATGTATTTGGGAGTATGTCCTGCATATTTACAGTTGGTTCTGCTTCTCTTGCCCTTTAGTCTGGTATTTTGGTGTGTGGATTTCTCCTACATGCAGCTGTATCCCTCTCTATTTTCCCCTTTGGTGATCGCATTCTCATGTCACTTTCAAGAAAATTTGGTCTTAATTGTATGCTGATTGATAAATTTCTAATTTATAGTCACAGGCATCTGCTTGGTCTACATGTAACTTTATGGTTACCTCTCTAGATAGGTGTTTCGTGCCTGTTGTGATGACATGTACTGGTTTATAGATCAAAGTGATGCACTTCCTAATGGCTTTTGCAAGATTAGTTGTTAGCCATGAAATTCCTAACAGCACCATTGCTTATTGGCCTAGTTGTAAAGTCCCTTTGATCACTTGAATTTGCAGGCTGTTCTTTTGAAACTTTCTGTTCTGTTTCACTTTTTAGCAGTGTCTGTACCATTGATATAGGGATCCAGATTTTTTGAGCTAACACTAAAACTTACCTAGGTAGGCTTTTCACCTTAAATATTTAGATTTTTTTTTCTTTTTAGATATGGTACGGTAAAGTTATTTGTTAAAATAATACTGTTGCAACATCTAATTTACATAGAGTGCCTAGCTTTGGGAAAAGATCTCTTCAGTGTTGCAAGATTTGTTCATAGCTCTGAAAGTTCTGTTGCAAATTTGTAAGATGGGGGAGAAGGGGTTTAGTTAGGAAAGCGGCTTGTTAATAATGCTTACTCCTCTCATAGAGATGCCTGCAGAAATTAATTTAAAAAAAACCAATCCTCTCTGACTGCAAGGACAGCATTATTTATTGTTAGCTAAGTTATGATTTCTAGAGCTGTCAGTTCAGTTCATACTGCCCTGCAGCTGCAACATTAACTACATCAATAATTTCACTTCATTTTCAGCTTTTCTTTTAAAATTTTTCATTGGTCAGGTTTTTCTGATCCACCTAGGGTACCACAGTAAGAATGAGGGAATCTATCTCTTTGTATAATGAGTTTAGGGACCCATCACTGTGTATCTAGTTCTGTTATGTTACTCAGAGTGTATAGTCAGTGTTAAGAATGCAGAGTCTCTGATGGGGTTTTAAATCAGGGCTACTTTACCTAATCTTTGTATCTAGTAGTTGAAATCATTTATTTCATTGCACTTTTTGGTCCAATGTAAAAAGTATCACTATTACATGTTTTACATATGAGCCAGCTGCGGCTAAGATGCAAAAAAATCTTCTTAGAAGTTAATCAGGGGCAAGATCAAAAACTGGGAATATGGACTGTCATTCCCGTTCTGTGCATTAAACAGGATGGCACTAGAAGTTTCATTAAAATAATGCTTTATAAGGTGTACTTACTTTTCAAAACTACCTTGTTCATTTGCTCTCCTATTTTTTGGGATGAATGCTAGATGTCTTAAAGGAATTCAAGGCGCAATGTTTGAAAATGTTTGGTTTATGACTTAATTCATTCAGAGTGATAATGATCTGAAAAATCACCTGTCTGATAAAAAATTTTGTATTCAATCTGCTCTATATATGAAGTTGTTCTTTATCTGTGCCTTCATCTGTTGTTTTATGGACTTTTATCATACATTACAAGTTGAGACCTTCATAAAAGTGTAACATCATCTGTGTTGCTTTTAAAGTCATACTTGCACCTTAGAACTTTAAAAAAGGAATGAAAGGACTTTTTGAGTTTCCTCAAGTGAGCAATATAAACTTGTTGAAGATATCCTGTGTGAAATAACCTTGTCCATGAGTTAGAGACTTCTGAGGACTCTGTCTATAAAATTCTTCTTTTTTTGTGTGTGTCTTATTCTCTGTTTGTTGCATTCCCTTCCAGTTCATTTCATTCTGATAATGTGAATGCATTTCCAAGTAAATTGGCAGTGTTTACAGTCCTGGTCCCCAGTGCCATTTTTTAATCAAATACATAATAAAGTGCTAAATAGACCATTCCCACCTGCATCAAACTCTTTATGTTCTATATAGGGTATTTTGTAATTTATTTACCCAGGAAGACCCAATTTATCTGCACATCTGGTTTTCAACCCAGTTCTGCTTTTTATCCAGTTTTCCAGCTGGTTGATTGAGGAATAAGGAGGTCAGATGGCTTTCTTGAGGTCAGCGTAGTGATTGTCTCAGCTGGGATTATACCCAAACTTTATCCTTTGCTGAACCACTTGGCCACACCACTCCTAACTAGTCTGTCCACATTGTTGGCAGTAATGGAACTAACTGCAAATGTCATTTTCTTTGTTTTATGGTTTTGCTTGTACTGAAATACTGTCACTTTTATGAGTTCAGAAACATGACATCTGTTCACAACCTGGTTCCCTTTCACTTTGAACAGACACAATTTTTTGTGATGAATCTCCTTCCTGGATTCCAAATGTGTATTAGTTTCACAAGTTCAGGGGTAGTGATTGATGATGTTGCTGGTTTGTGTTGCTCTGGTGTGCTTCCTCAGGGCAGACCCTGTCTGACACTCTGCTTTGGAAGAGGAACCCATGTTTTTGCTCCTGTGTATCAGTGCCATAAGCTTCTTAAGACTTCTGGTTGCTGAGGTCCTCTTCCTCTAGAGTTTACTTTTTACAGGAATATTACAATGTGTAGAACAAGATGCACAGATTTAATAAAGGACTTACTTAAGCATGCATTGCTAAGTATGTACCCATGAACTGTAAGTCTGAGGAAAGAGAAACTGAGCAAGATGGTATCGTCAACGTAATCTTACCTTGTTTGGTATTACCCTGCCTTCCTGAGAGAAGTCAAAATAATTCTGGTTCCAGTTTTTGTTACCTATTTCCTCTTTCCTTAAATTGCCACTGCACTGAAGCCACATATACATCTCTAGTACCTACAAAATTACAGGACTCTGTACAGTTAAGTAGATTAAAAGGAGGCTTGCTTTCTGGTACCAGTCCTGTGTTTTCACATTCTGGTGGGGCTTCTGTTCATTTCACTTCATGAAATATTCTTACTCAAAATTGTCTATTAAATACTGAATGCACTGTCATTCTTTCCAGGCACAGCTTTATTCCTTCTACAAACTGGATTGGTAGCTCTGTGTTGACTGATACAAAAGCATAAAAGGAAGTGAAATTTACAACTGGCCATAACTAGTTAAAAATACCACAAATGTATTTGTAGCAGCCAGAAATATTGCTCCTTTCCCCAAGATTTTGCTCCTGCCTTCACTTTGCTTCCAGCCTGTTGTTTTTGCTCCTGTCCTGCTGTCCAAGTACATCATTGTGTTCTGATTACCTACACTATCATAGCTGCTTCTGTCCTGCTGTCCAAGTACATCATTGTGTTCTGATTACCTACACTATCATAGCTGCCTCTGCCTGGGTCACAGTCATCAAAACGGGAGATGACGTAGTCTAGGTGAAGGTAGGACTGGACACAGTAAGATGACAGGAAGCTCTTTTGAGACACCAAATTACTCATTCTTAATAAACTATTGTAGCACTGCAAAAGGATGGAGAAGATGTATTTCCAGTTAATGCCATGAATGCACTTCTCTTAAAGATAACAGAGTGAGTTTGTGTGTGGCGTTGATTTTTCCTTTAAACTGGAGGAAAAGAAACTTGCGTGAGCCTGTAACTTCCATGATATTGACATGAATGCTGAAAATTTACCTCTTCATTGTTTCTTTTCTCATGTTGGAATTTTTTTAATCATACAGTTTAATAAGTCAAGTGTCCCAAACCCACCCATCTCCGATTTCCAGCTGTGTGATCTGCAGTCCTCTTGTTCCTAAGTATTCAATGTGTCATGCATGAAGTAGTTTTTATTTTCCCTCCAGCAGTCTGTGGTGTATGTAGCAACCATGCTGCTGGCTGTCGAATGCGTTTTTCCACAACTGTTTTTCCTGCTCCAGAGTTAAGCAATGATGAAATAGCAGAGAGATTTTACCAATAGAATTCTTGATGGCTGTGAACTGCCACAGGAACTAGTAGGTGATACTATAAGACATGATGCTTAGGAAGCAAACCTTTGTTTCACCCAGAAAAAAAACTTGGATTAGAGCAAGTTAAAAGATGGGAAAATACCAAAGAAAATTTCATATATGCTTGCTCCATATTCCCTCTCTTCTAGGCATCTGCCTGCATATTTTTGGGGGTTTTTTTTGGGTTTTTTTTTGTTTGTTTGGTTGGTTGGTTGGTTTTTTTTGGAAAAAAGATAGTGGTCTCAAATAGTTTTTGGTCTGAGCTAGTATGACTGTTTTGGGGTTTGGAAGACCAGTAATTTTGTCTAAAATGGAAAAAATTAGTTGCAAGAAATTGTCCTAGGTGGATGTAGAGCATCCTATCTTGGAGTCCAGTTCCCGCTTCCACCAGCAGCTGCATTATCATTCCCATTAATCACAAATAATAAGTTAATAACCACTCAAACTGAATAATATATAGGTGATATTGTTGGGGTTATTTTAGCAGGAATTCAGCATACCACATTTTTGTCATAAAGTTTTGATTTCTAAATGTTTCAATTTTTTTTGTTTAATCTTGTGTTTATGTTGACCTATGGCTTGGGCAGTTCTCCTTAGATGTTTCTTCCCAAGTACTGTTCAGTTGCTACTGGGTGAGTATGCTCACTCTTAGCTCTCCAATCCCCTAATTATTGTCAGGGTTTATTGTCTTTACTTGGTTCTTGATAAATCCATCTTTCCCACTCTCTCTGCTAAAATCTGATCCTTTTGAAAAAGGTAAGACTCTGGGTATGCCAACTTCTTCTAGTACTTTCACTTTCACCCTGGCTCAGAAGCTCTTCTCAGTCAGATCTCAGGGAGTGTAGTGGGTGCACTAAGAATTTTTTCTTCCCCACCGCACCTGTCTGAATCCAAAAAGTGACAACAGTCTCCTAAGTAATCAGATTATTTCATCAGTGGGTTTGCAGAGCCACAAGAGATTGAAACTCTGCTAAAACATCTGTTTCCTGACAGGTTGGGTTTATTATTCCTGAAGTAAACTTCCAGAAAATAGCTTTGTGTCCTTACCAGTAAGAATTCAGCAGACTGGCGATCAGGCTGGCTGCTAAGTGGAAAAGTTAATGTTTTTTGTGAAGGCACAATGCAGCCACCTGTGTACTATTAGAGCATGGAAATTAGTCATTTGTCTGGTATAGCTTTTGGTCTGACAAGTTCTGGAGGTAATAAAACAATCCTCCTTTTTGTGTCTTTTTAAGTCGACTTCCCTTCTCTCTCCACCCACAAATGCCATGCACATGCCTCTCTTAACCATGCTGAGTTTTGTACTGTTGGCTCAACTTACTCATATCAACTTGTAGAGATTTTTTTTTCCTCGTCTTACTTACAGGATGAATCTGAGGGAGGAATACAGTTCTCGTTCGTGCTTCCTTTTCTATGCATTCAAGTTACAGCCCCAAACCTGGTATTGATTTTAATCCTTACGGTCTTTTAATTCATGATCTCTGGTATGAAGGAACACAAAATGACCTCTTCATGGCTATGTTTCTTCTCCAAACCAGGAGAATCATTAAATTTAACCAGTTTGATTTTATAGCTGTATGCAATCCTTTCAATTGAAGAGAACCCCTTTTCAGAGGCCTAGCTGACTAGGCTACAGCTGAATAGGTTTTTTGGTATCCAGACTGAGGATAAAAATGCAGACAGCTCCTTGAATGTGTGTTCCTTTTGCAAAGAAATTTGTGTTTCTTTTCTTGCTGGTGGAGAGGAACATAACCTTAAAACAAGTCTTGTTGAAAGAGCTGGGAAACTCCAGTGCATCTCACACTTTCATGCTTTTACTTGCTGCATCCTACAGTATTGCCTTAAGCAGGGGAGTGATTTGCTTCACTGTAATTTGAAGTCACAACCATGATCATCAGCTCCCGAGATGAAGAGGCTGCTTCATGCCACACAGCTGTCATTATGGCTCTCCTTAGGTCAATGGTGTGGCATGATTGATGTCAAACCTGGCCATCCTTACATTTGGCCGCCTTATCTCCTGTGTTGTTTCTATTGCTTTTGCTGTTGTTTTTTTCCCTCCATCTCCTGTTAAAGGAGGGTGCTGATACCTCTGCAGCTCAAGAAGCCCAGTAGCTGAACAAGGGTACATTTATTGTAGATCAACACTAGCTAGTGTATTGAAAAACAGGCTTCCAGCTAATTGGGAAAAAAGTTTCTGAATCTGCTCAGAGCTTGCCACCACCATTGGATTTTTATAAGCGCCCTCCTCATTTATAACACTGTTTCCTTTTCTATTTGTGGGGGGTTTTTTAAAGGTCGAGTTAACCTGAAGCCTGCAGCGCCTTTATGAGTCTGCATTTGCCAAAGGCTGATGCAATGCTTGCAGTGTTGACAGTGGCTGTAGAAACTGGGATAGAGACCCACGGAAGCAAGGGGACAGCCTTGGTACTGATCTCCAGTGGGGCTGGGAACATCTGCTGAGCTTGGCCATGGGGAGTTTAAAGGAGAGAAGTCTCTTGGGCTTGATAACAGCAGTAAGTGTAGTTGTGTAAATGCAGTTGTCAGGCCCTTTGCAATTAAATACGAATCTCATGGGTTGTAACCGCACAGTGTATTTTCCCTAATAAATAAGAACTACACAATGTGCAGCAGCACAATGCAGAGCTTGTTACACAGAGTTCCCTCTCTCCTGAAGGGCCAGCGTTAGGGACTTGGCTCAGCGCTTCTGCCCGGCACGGTGGCATCAAGACTTTAAGAGAACTGAGCATTGAATGCACATGGAGAAATAGTTATCACTAGTATGTTCCTGATCGTTGTAACGACGTGAAGGGTTTACCTTAAAGCAAAGAATCCCGGGTTCTGGGGGTGGGGGGTTTTAATGAATTGCAAGAGAACACGGGAAAAAAATGGGTGGCTGAAGCCCCCTGGTGGCAGCAGAGCGCACTGCATGCTGCCGGCAAACGGCCACCAAATTGCACTTTTAATAGTTACTTTTGGTTTTTCAGTGTGCCATATTTACTTCTATTTTTTAACACAGAGAAACAATTTTTAGGCTAAAATACCTCATGATGTACTAATTGTTCACAAGGAATTGTTTTCTTACTAGAAACAGGAATATTCCATCATTTATTTTTCATGTCTTGTTTTGCAAAGCTGTGCAGAAAAATGAGAGAGGGGATTCTGTTCGCCACCATTATTATTAGTATTTGCATTGCAGGAAAAAAAATAGACAAGGAAGCGGAAGACTTCTAAGGTAATGGTTTTACCGCATTTATATCTGTGCCCAAGAATGCCTGAGAGGAAAGGTACACAGTCAATAGTGTCTGATGCTGTGGTGTAGTATTTAACTTGGGGGTGGGAGATGCTACGGAGGGAGGAGCTAGATGGTTGGTTTTGTGGTTATTAGCCATGAGGTTTTGGTCAAATTGCTAAGACCTTGAGAATCATTTTCAAATGCTACGACCTAAGATACAGCAGTATGAACATATGTTAGAACAGATTCCCTTTGTGCTTAGAATTTATCTTAATAGTATATATTCACAACTATTGTAAATTAGTACAGAGCTCTCCTAGGAAAAAGGTGAGGACCTAGGGGATAGCTCCATGCAGGGTAACGTAGTCGTGGCTTTTTTCAGAATTTCTGTGTTGCACTAGTTTCAGAATTTGTTTGAAGTGTAGCTTTTGTCAAAATCTACCTATTTACTCTTGTGACAAAGTTTTGTCATTACTTCAGGTATGAATAGCAGCTGATGAAGTTGAATAAAGCAATTAATTTTGGTGTTTAGTCACATAGTTGGCTTGTCACTGTCATCAGTCTGTAATACTCTTCCACATTTTGCTGTTGCACAAGTTTTTTACCAAGCAAGAGAAGGTGGTGAATATCTTCCAGAATGCTGTTGTATGTTATTCTTTAACAATGAAATAAATAAAAAAAAAATTAAAAAAAAAAAAAAAAAAAAAAGGAATGGTCTTTAAAAAAAAATTTAGGTCTTTATAAGTAGATACACTTTGCTTTTGGATGTTGTGCAAACCAGTGCTTGCAGAGGAAAAGATACAAAAAAGACCTGAAATGGCTGAGGGGGAGTGGACAGAACGAGGAAGAGTAGAAAGTTAAATGGAATTTCTCTGGGTGACATGAGATTTGTTGTTGTTTTGGGTGCACTTTGGAAGCCTGTTACTGGTGATCTGGTACAAATTCCTGATTGCTTACTCACAGAAACTCCTCTTTAAGGCTATCAGTCCTTAGAGTAAATGGTAACTTTTGTCAAAATACATAGTTATGGTAAGTTTCTTTACAAAGATGGTAAGGTTGATACTTCCAAGGCTGTAAAACAAAATGTGCTGAAAATGCAGTCTTCTGCCCTTTCTTTTTCTTATTTTAGATTCAGAGATTACTGAAGACTATAGGTATGATCTAGTCAGGCCTCTATGCTATCTTCTGAATAAGCTCTAGTTAACAGCTGAGTTTCAAAAACTTTTGTTCAGCTGAACTTTTTTATGAATATCAATAGGATACTTAAGAGCAAATAAAAATAAGGGAGGGTAGAGATTTTTTTTCCCTGATTAGGTGAGTTTCTATTGCAGAGAGTATTCTATACTTTGTCAGCATTTTCTACACTTCCTAAGGAACAATTTCAGGGTGAAAAAAAATAGTTGTGGGATTTTGAGGATATGTATGTGTCTTGGGGTGTGTATGGCACTGAACATATCCCACCATATTCAATGCTGATCCCTTAAACTGTTCTGGAATTGTAAATGTCTCACTTTTGTTTGGAGTAGCTGTGGAGCAATACAATTTTACAGATTAAAAAGGAAAACATTCACTGTAACATGTTGTTGGTTTGTTTGGTTTTTTTCAGTTCTTCAAGGATCTTATGCATAGCATATGAGGTTTTGCAAGGTTTACAATATATGAATAAACATGGAATGGTTCACCGAGCACTCTCCCCTTGCAATATTCTTTTGGATCGAAAGGTACAGCTACAGAAATAAATCTATGGGTTTGTTTGCTGCTAACAAGTGCCATGCTGTGTCATAGGTGGAGACTGGATGGTCACAGTCCTTCCAGTAGGGAAAAAAATTGCATATCTGGAAAGGTGTTGGTTTTATTTTTTTAAAACTACAGTTTTCCTCCATTTGCCATGTTTCAAATGTATTTCAGAATTTATTTTTCTATTTTCCTCTATCCCAAAACACACTGTTTCTCCCTTTTCTTCTCAAAGTGGTAATGTAAGTCTACTTGTCATCATTGTAATTAGTTACAAGACCTTCCTAGCTGTTTGAATAGAAAAATACTTCTTACAGCTAATTACCTTCAATAATATTTCTTGTGTTCCACAGTGCTATGATACTTGACTTTTAAGATATCAAGATAGGTTTTTGTTCATGTTAAATTATTCAAATTTAAGTATCTGTTCTGTTATCACAGACTATTGAGTTGGCAGTGTGGAATATAATTTCTGCTCATAAAAGTTGAGAGAAATTAATATATACTATTGTACTTGGAGCAGTTCCTTCATCAGAACCAACAGCTAAAGAGTTTAACCTGTCTGCATAACTCCTCTATCCATCCTTTTTTTACTCAGTTTAGGTAGAATAATTAGATCTTCCCTGTGGAAGGCAAAGAGAAAGAAGAGGACAAAAATAAGGAAAAAGTATATTTTTATATGGTTGTAAACAAATGAAAATCATAATAATGCTCCAACATGCAAAAGTACTCTAGGATTTTAAGATACTCCTAAAATCACTGAAAGAACAGAAGAGGGCTGTAAGACAATAAACTTTTAAGCTCTCCCCTGCCCTTAGAAAGCTTTCTGATATAGCCTTCTCTGTTGCACCATCTGGAGGCTGGCTGAGTGCAATTCAAAATCCAGCAGAAATAAGGCTTCAGTTTAACTTCTGTGCCTAACTTTTTGTCCTTAGCTTTCTGTCTTCACAAATAAAAAGAAAGTACCTAGGAAAACGTTAAGGAGAGCAAGATAGTAGTGAGTTGATGGGAGGTCTACAGAAGCAAGGCTTGGTAAAGGGAAGAGTTGAGGGAATAGTGGAGCTCCCTAATCATGTTTAGGGAGCTCTAGGAGTCAAACAGGATTTTGAACAGTTTTCAAAGAGGAAAAATGTTCAGTGGAGTATTTAAGCCTTTTCAATTACTGAAAATACACTGTAACTTAAAAAGTTATGATGTTTTCCAAACAAAATGATTTACTTAATACTCTTAAGAAGTAAAAACATTAGAAATAAGCACCTCTTTAACTTGCAGTGAACTTCTGCATAATAGATGAGACAGAAATGTAAAAGGGTGCTTTTTATGGGTTTCTGTCCTCTGACAGCTAATGCAGTTTGAAATTATTTTTGAATTTTTTTTAACTTTTTAAACTTAAACACAGATTCTTCCAATGTTGGATTCTGCTGCTCTTGATCGCTTATTTTTCTTTTTTCAGGGACACGTGAAGTTGGCAAAATTCGGACTCTACCATATGACTGCTCAAGGTGTTGATGTTGATTTTCCTATAGGGTAAGGATTTAGCTACACTATAGAAATGTATCAGAGATGTATTTTTTCAGGAAATATATGATGTTTAGAGCACCCCTTATACAGAAGCTTCTGATAATCTCACTAAAGAGGTTGTCATCTGACTAGGTGAGATGAATGAAAAATTGAGAAGGGGTACCATGCCAGCATGTTATCACAAGTCTGTGATGTCAGTCTTTATTCCCTAGATTTGCTTTCAGATACTGATTGTTCCCTATGACTTGGATTCCTAATTTCAAATCTAGGAAAATGCACAACCAGTACTTTACTATTGCCCACCAATGTACGTTTTCTGTCTCTCTATAATTTTATGATTTATTTTCAAGTGATTGTACTGTACTACAAACCAGTGCTTTGTTGCAGTAAGGTTTTTGTCACTTTTGGGTTTTTTGAGGTGTCATGTCATTTTCAAATGAAATACGGAGCTGATTCTTAAATACGTGGCCAAAAGAAACTGATGTTTCCTTTCAAAACATGGCTGTAGATTTTTTTAGGTCTTATAGTGAATTGTTAACAAAAAGAAAAATGATAATACTATTTTAAAATTATCTAGTAGAAGGTAATAGATGTCCTTAACGCTTTTTGTTACTTTTTTTTTGCAAAGTCAAAAGTTATTTAATGGGAATACACTATCGGTGGAGAAGAATACTGCCACCATCCCCAAGTATGAGTCCAGGATACATTTATTTAATATACTAATGCAGAAACTCAGTGTATGTTTTCCCTAAGACATGTAAACATACTACTTTTAAAGATGAGGTTTCCTTTCACAAAAAGACAGAACTAGTGATTGGGATTTGACGTTTTATGTAATAAACACTATGCTGGAGTGAAACTTTGCTGCCATGTGTAGATTTTGACTGAATAAAATAGTCAGTATTCTGGTTTCTCAGAATGCCAAATTATTCTGATTATGTAATAGGAACACTTTTTGGACCAACAGGATGGTATCTAATGTTGCTGCATCTTTCTAGGTACCCATCATATCTGGCACCTGAAGTGATTGCACAGGGAATAGGCAAACCAAGTGATCACACTCAGTGTGAGAAACCTCTGCCTTCCGGCCCTAAATCAGACCTGTGGTCTCTTGGTGTAATATTATTTGAGCTTTGCATGGTATGTAAAAGAATAGTTCTCTTGATTTTGACTCTGGGGGAATAGTTTCATTAACTTGATTGTTCTTGAGCATGGGGTTAATGACACCTTTTCCCATCACCCAACCTCAGATATCAGAATATGTTAGCACTCCTACCTGGGCAGTACTGGTTGTTCAAGGAATAGGATGCTTGGTATATGTGTTAACCATGGAGGATAGTTGCCTGTGGAGCCACAAGAATTTGACTGCATTCCATTTAAGAGAAGTTATCGATACATTTTTACTGTATCATGGCGTGAAATGTTTCTGCCATAGTTGGGGTAAATAAGGTTTTTTGTTCTGACAGGTACTTTTGATATGTCTAAAATTGGCATGTAGAAGCTTGTTTCACTGGTTTTGTATATAGATGGGATACAATGTTACGTAAATATTTTTATGTAGTAGCTGTTTCTTTCAAATTCAACTGTAATTTGACTTTGTTTTTTGTTTAGGGGAGAAAATTATTTCAGAGTTTGGAGATAGCAGAAAGATTGAAATTTATACTTATGTTAGGTAAGTAGCACAAAATCACTTTTTCAAATTTCCAAGCAGCTCTATGATTAGAGCTTTACAGACTAATCAGCTTATTATGCTCAGACCTAAAGCACTTCACCTTTGTCATCTTTCATCTACAGATTTAAATAGGCATTTGTAGCATGTTGCTTCTCTAGGGAAAGTACAGAGCTGGATGCTGGGGAAAAAAACTTGGGAAGGGCTGGGGGTGTGTTACAGTAAGGGTGAACTATTAACAGAAAGAAAAGAAAAAAGGAAAGGAAAAGGGAAGGGAAGGGGAAAAGGGAAAAGGGAAAGAAGGGTGCTCCAGAACGATGGTCGTTTTCATGGTTATTTGTTGGTTTGTGTTGCAGGGGGTTTCTGAAATGAGTTAGGAATTTATGCCACTGAAGAAAGCTGTCCCCACACTAGCAGTGCCTGTGTAGTAATGGCCAAGCAGGGCGAAGCAGGACTCAAATAAGAAGACGGAAATAAAGAGAGCTGAGAAGTGTTTAGTGAACCCAGGATTTTGTCTGTGGTTTCACCTTCAAACTATAAAATATCACTGTACATGTGGAATTTTTGCTTAATGTAGATGAGTCAGAAGTGGGACTATTCTTGTGGCTTTTAAAACTTGATTTCTGGTGGTGTTTATGTATAAACCATGGGAAGGGGAAAGGCATGAATTTGCAATTGGAAGCTTTAACAGTAAGTTATTACTATCTGGAGCAAATAGCAATACTGCTAAAATTAATTGCTGTCAGGAGAAACATTTTTTTCATTCAGCAGTTAGTGCTTGAGTGCTGAAATTCTGACTGTTTTGGGGATTTGGTAACAAGGCTTCCTGAAGCATCTTCATCCACTTCAATCTGAATGAAAGTTGTTGGTTTATCCGCTGAAAAGCATTCATATCATGACTTGGAAATTATTTATTCAGTAAAGTAATGACAGGAAGTTCTAAAATACTGCTAGTATTATCTGCAAGGAGCAACAGAGGGAAAAATGACCTCAAGATTCATGTAGGTACCCTTAAGTTCTTCCAAGGATTTTTTTTTTAAATTTTTTTATTTATGAGCTGAAAGACTGTTTTACTTTATTTGGCAGAGACTGACACTCTGGATTTACTAGGCCAGTAAAAAGATTTTCACTCTTAGCTTAGATGTGCTACTTAACTTTCCTAGGCTTCTGTCTGCATAGGTTATAATAATTTTCATTTCGGATTTTGATAATTCATTTTCAAGTGATGTGGCATTGTCAATAAAAGCCAAAATTAAGTGTTTTTTATTGGAGTGGATATTTATCTGATATCCTGTTTAATTGGTATCACTTTATTAATAATCTTTACCTTTTTATTGCTCTGTTTGTTTTTCAAAGGCTGTGTAGATGATATTGTAACTGTATTGGCCGAAGAACATGGTTGCCTTGATATTATTAAGGTTTGTGAAACTAGTTTGCTCTTCCATGCTGTCTTATCCAGAATATTTTATTATTGTTGCATAGTATTTCACATATATATTTTTTTTAATTCACTTGGTCACTTACTGTATTGCAATCTGATGAAAAATTTTGAAGTCCAATCTGCATATCTTAGATCCTTTCAAATATCCAGTACTGGCAATATTCTTTCCTAAAATTGCTGTCAGTTTCAGTAAATGTTAATGCTTTCTGGGTAGTTTAATAAGTTAAAAATTTTCTTTAACGTTTTGGTGGTTAAGTATTTTTCTTCCAGAAATTAAGTCTTCTATCTGGTCCACTTTATACATTCTGATATTGTAGATTTTTATAGTTCAACTTTTCCTTAACCACAAAAATAATCATTGAATTTTAGTGTCTTTATTTTTGGGACATTATGTGAAAGGGTTCTGATTGTTAGCAGAAGGAATTTGCCAGGTACTGCATTGTTTCTGGCAGGGTACAGAGTATCTAAATTAAAAAATAAGTAAAAAGCTGCACACATTGCAAATTTTTCAGACTTTTTTTCCCCTAAATCAAATGTAGGATTGGAAGGTGAGAAGAATTGCTTCCCCAGAATTTTGGTCTCACACAGCTAACCTCACATGCGTAGGTGTGAAATTGTATTGCCCTCAAAGGAATAGCCTGTATGTTAAAAGTTAAGTATGAGCCAAGTGACTTGCTGAATTAAGACAGTAATAAACAGACCTCCTCCATATTTTTCTTATGTTCCAGGACCTTTCTGAAACTGCCATAGCTCTACTGAGGAAATGCCTTATGTTCCAGCCTTCTAAGAGGCAAGTATTCAGTCCAAGGGCCTAGTAAACTCTGTGGGTTACTGTGAAATTAGAAGAACTGTTGCTGAACCTTTTTTTGGAATACTGACATTTGGACTACCTATAAGAAATTCCCAGTTTTCTGCTTTTCAGTGTGCAAACGAGAAGAATTAGAGGTCTGAATTTGGGCTGTAAACAGACTAGTATGTTATGCTGCATGAATTGAAAAACATTGGTAGACATTTTTCGCTATTAAAATTTCTGAAATCCAATATAATTTATTGTAACTTGCTGATATTTGTTACTGGGGACCTTTTTGCTAAAATGCAACATTTTTGGGAGCACTTTGCTCTAATTGTTTTATCCTCTTCTCTTAATTTAAGGCCAACTCCAGAGGAATTGCTACATGACAGTTTGTTCAGTGAAGTATCCTCACTATATCCTCCCTTCCACAAACCTGCTGGTCTATTCTCATCTTCTCCAAGGTGTGCTAATTTAACACTTCCTGAAGACATAAGTCAATTATGTAAAGGTAAAAGCAGGTAGTGGGATAAATGTCATTGGAGGGGGAAGGAAAATAAAATGTTATTGCATTTTCTCTCCAAAAAATTATTCACAGAGACTATTAAATGTTACAACACTACATTAACACTATAAGTTGTTCAACAGACAGAGATATGGGCAAACATTTTGAGGGATGTGTGCAAATCAGAGGAGTCAAATCTTAATTTTGTGCTTCAGCCTCAGGGTAAAAATAACATTAGTCTTCAAGTCCATGTTGCAAAAGCAGTGTTATCTTTTATCTTTAGAATTTGGACATATGCAGGTATAAGGTCATTTTTTTTTTCACTTACTGGTAATTGGATTCTGCTAGGTCATAGCATCAGATGATTTTTGGAAGTACTGGAAAACAAAGTTTTTGTAAAAGAGGTCACATTCTGGATTAAAATATACTTCTAAGTTTAAACTAGAGTATGTTGAAAATGCTACCTCTACTAAATCCTCATTAGTTTTTTCTTATGAACTTGGAGATGTTTAGAAAATCTCACTTAGACAAAGATTTTATACCTTGTTAGAATGAGTATGGTATGTGAAGGGAAGAGAGATTATAACTACTCAGTAGGAATCACGTGTTTCTTATTTTAAGTCTTAGTGCTGTGTACAAAACACTGTTTTGTTTTGTTTTGTTTTGTTTTGTTTTGTTTTGTTTTGTTTTGTTTAAAAACACACAGGAAGCAAAAGTCCACACTTCAGTGTATTCATGTGAGGGGTTCATGGCAAACTGCAGAAATATCTGCTTTTTAAATTACTTCTTTCCTTAAATCTCCTTAAAGAGTACTTGCAAAGGAAAGATCCCTTTTCCTGTAACTTCACATTAAGGTTATGACCTTTCAAGCAGAATAATTTTTTTTTCAATAGTATGTGTTCAGACTTGTAGAAAGAAATACAGACTACCTAAAAGGCTGTAATTTACTTTTTTGTCATTTCTCCCAACAGATGAAGATAATGATTACCTAGCAGAAAGATCAATTGAAGAGGTTTATTATCTCTGGTGTTTGGCTGGAGGAGACTTGGAGAAAGAACTCGTCAACAAGGAAATCATTCGATCAAAGCCACCTGTCTGCACACTTCCCAAGTAAGGATGGAGAAGCAATTTAAGGACAAGGAGGGAGAAATGAAGGATGGATGGATGGATGGATGCTAGTGACAGCAAGACAACATACTTAGTTTAAGTACCTGTATATGTGAAAAATACTGAAAATGGCATTCTTTAACAGCAGGAAATTCCACTTCCCCTCTTACCCAATTTAGTTCATTATTTGAATGCCTTGTATCTGTCACCTACTTACTGCTTTCTGAAATTTGGAAAGATGCTGGTGAAGTGAAAAATACTGAATGGAAGTCCCTAAATTTTGCACTCTTTCCAATAGAATTGAGTTTTAGTAATAATGTCTCACTGTGCTTCAGAGGGATATTTGTAATTGTGATTTAATTCGTTATGTTGCAAATTCTCACATTCTGAATTCTCTTTCACAGAGCAGCAGTAGTTAATGGACAACCCAGTTATTCAGCAGATCAGCTGACTATTTTTTTTCAAAATGCTTCATTTTATGACTTAGAACTCTGTAACACCATTGTAGTGATTGCTACTTTTATCTTACTGCGGCACATGTTGCAATTTTATGTAGTACATTCATGTGTTAATCCTAAGACCTGATCTTAGTAGCATAATTATGTGCCCATACATATCAATTTACTGTTTCTGTTTAAAAAACAGATGAAGTATGTGTACAGCCAAAATGCAATATCATTATTAAAAAAAAAAAAGGATATAGATTTTAAGTGTTATTTTGGTATCAAAATTAGTGTTAGATTTTTGAGGGATTACTTATTTCTTTGCCCATAGGTGAATGCAGGTACTTTTGAATTATGAGGGAAAAATATTTTCCACCTTACTGTCTATCTTGAAGATGAGGAATTAATTTTAAAAATGCAGTCTAACTCTTAAGTGACACTGAGAATGCTAGCTTAAATTCTGAAAATCGGTTTCATGTGGTCTACTTTAAAAATATCATGTAATGGAAAATTTGTGTACTCTCTGTCTTGGATGCATTTGTGTCCTTAGATGGACTGCAACAGAAAAGGTCGGACTTTTGCTTGGGGTTTTTTGTCGTGATGAGAACTGGCTGTCATATGATAATAATATTTTATTTTTGCTTTTCACAATAAATGACAGTCCTGGTCTGTGCCAGATCAAGGAATAAAAGGGAATATTAATCCCATGTCTCATAACTCTTCCTTTGTGTGCAAAGCAATGTTACAGAAAACCTGAAATGTGCCATTTTACAAAAAAAGCTGTCTGAATAATTTAAGGTGATTGTGCATTCCCTTGATAGCAGGTTTCATGCCATGCAGAGTTAGTACAGTATAGTTCTAAGACCTAACACTTTGTTTTAAAGAGGAAACTGCTCGATGTAAGAAATTTTTTTCCTAGCTCAAGTCCTGTGTTATAAAATGACCTGATTCTTTTTTCTTCTCCTTTTTGAAGCTTTTTGTTAGAAGATGGTGAGAGCTTTGGGCAAGGACGAGATAGAAGTTCCCTCCTAGATGACACAACTGTGACTTTGTCTCTGTGCCAGCTCCGAAACGTAAGAGGAGTATCGTTCATTTCTTATGTTCTTCTCTGCAGAAACATTTGTTTAAAGGGAATATGTAACAGCAGCTCCTGCTGCTGTTTCTACCAATGGAAGTGTCACTGATTCCAAGAGAACACTTCTTGGTGTCCAACTCAGATTCTGGTTTGTGCTATTAAATTGCTTTGTCTGCAGAAGTTTACTAAATTAGATTTATCTTCTGTCCCTCCATTTCCTTTTTCTGTTACCTGCTTTGTTCCAGTGTAGTGCAAATAGTTCTGTAGTACCTGGTATTCTCCACAGTTGCTAAAAAGTGTCTTCTGTATGCTTTAATTACTGTCTGTCAATGGCTTACATTATCTAAAAGAAAAATCAACTCAGTTCAGTTTCAACTCCTCAAAAGCTTTATACTTAATGTTGGATACCAAGTTTCCAGTACTTGATTACTAATCTTTGGAATATATATCTATGAAACAGCTAGTTCAAAAGAGCTCTTCAAAGCATTTTGCAAAAATGCTGTAATGCAGTTTTTGTCTGTCAGTTTTTTTAAAAAACCCTTTCCGTATGATTACAGAGATAGTACAAAAAAGGTGACTCCTGACTCTGCCACCTTATTTTTGGATATAGTGTGTCAAACACTGTGTAAACACATTTCTTCAGTAGAACTTTGCACTACTTCACACAAAAGCATCAAGGTAGACCAAAGAACTGGGTTATTTCTTTCACTAGGTCAGTAGGGCTTGTGAGGCAGAAGAGAGGTTAAAAATATGCAACAACTATTGTCAACATAATACACACTGCAGCTCCTACTGTTGTTCTTACTAGAGGGCAGCTTTTTCAGGCTTTTTTTAAACATTTTGATCTGTAATTTTGGATATTGCTGCCTACTTCTATAAATACAACAGGAAATAATTGTATACTGAAGTTTCATTTTGGGGAAGGTGCAGGCCTGAACCTTGCAGTGTTAGTTGAAATAAATTTTTGAGCTTGCGCAATTTTTCAAACACCTTTTATAGAGCAAAGCATGATGCTTATAATTAAAAGAGGAGCAGTACTGAATGAACTGAGAATGAACTCTTCTGTCAGCCCCAAGAGAACAGGCTGTGTGCCGTGTGCCTGCAAGTTAAGGGTTGAACTGCAAAACAGAGCACTGCAGGGAGCATGGTATTAAACATTAATCATGCACCATAAAATGTCTGAAAACTTCAGTCAAAAATCCAGCCATGTTTGTCTGTCACCTTTGCTGAGTGTTTTTCCTAAAAGGATTTCAAGTTTGCATAACTCTTGAACTGACTGGCACCATAAAAGTAAGTTGTGCATTTGCTTTGCAGCTACTTGGATAGGAAGTCCATGTAGAAAAATGAGGAAACAAAGAAGAACTATGTAATATTATTGATGTGTTAATCCATCGTCGATATAAACTGGTTTTTGTGTGGAAATAGGTTTATGGATTATATGCATTATCTTCAGGTGGGAGAACTTCCATCAACTCCAAAAGCCTGTATTAGCAAAAGTTTGTAGTGTTGAAGGCTGTATGCTTCATTGCTGGAGAAGGACTGAGCTAATGCTTAGGTCTCAAGGCAAGCTACTGAATTTGGCAAATGAATTGCTGATTAATAGTTTTTGTATTCCACTAAGATTTCCACTTGAATTCTGGGCAGCATTCTGATAATGAATTATTTTTCTTCCTCATTCCAGAGATTGAAGGATGTTGGTGGAGAAGCATTTTATCCATTGCTCGAAGATGAGTATGTGTATCAATTTGTACATCTGTAACTCACTGAATTTTGAGTTACTAATTTTATTTGAGTGGCACACTGCACAGCAGTGCACAGCAGACACAACTGCTTCCCAAAAGCAAAACTAACATGTCTTTGTTTGGCTCTAAAATTTGAGAGCTGATGGCACTCTGCACTTAAGGCCCTGATACCAAACTGAGAATCTTAGCCTCTGTCCTAGCAACCAATTGTTTGTGCTGAATATTCACAATTATCCATTTATACTTGTTTCTGGCTCAGAAATATTTCATGGGGTACTAATTTTTTTTCATTGATCTGTTTTTCTTGCTGTTCACTATTACTATCCTTTTTTTTTTCTAGCCAGCCAGCTTTACCTCATTCCAACAGTAGCAATGAGCTCTCTGCAGCTGCTACTCTTCCTCTCATCATCAGGGAGAGGGACACAGAGTACCAGCTAAATAGAATTGTCCTGTTTGACAGGCTGTTGAAGGTATGGAATCCTTGTGATGCTGGATAATTGGATTCGGTCTGTTAATTGGAAGATTTTGAAAGACCAAGTAATTGTAAAAGGAAGCAGAGATGCAAGAGACCACAGTGGGAAAGGGGGAAGAAAACCATTCAGAAGTATAAGAAGATTGAAAATAAAAATAGAACAAATTATTCTCAGTACTGATAAATTTAAAAGTAGATTTTAAAGTATGCACTTGAAAATAGAGCTGCTGCTAGTACTGGTTATTTACTGATGAAAACAACTTTACATCCTTCATTTCATAACAGACTAAGCTGTTATAGATATAAATATGCCTGTAACATTTCTGCATTTCCAAGCAGTAAAGTAGTTGAAAACATGGCAGTGCCATGTTATAAATGTGAGGTTTATATTGGGGAAAGGAATAGCAGCCCCTAATTTCCATATATGCAGAAAGATGGATTCCTCTTTAAGAATGAGTGAGCTGATGCACATTATCAAGTATAAACTAGAAATGTTTAATAAAACCAAGATGGATACACAGTATGAAAGGAGACATAAAATGAAGAAAAAACTTGTAATATGAAGTTGCATTAGTATATCTATCCAGTAGAGCACATGAATGCATTTATGAGAAAGAGTGGATATCTTAACATCAAACAGTAGTCCTTTATCCAGGCCTTCCAGTTAGGAATTAAATACACTTTTTGGGAAATTTGTATTCACTGTTCAGGCTGTTTCACTTGGGGAAAGACTGTCCCAGCTTTGGTATTTGAATTGTCTCAGTTACATGGTAACATTTTTTGCAGTTAATCTCTTCTCTTTGAAGGCCTACCCATACAAAAAAAACCAAATTTGGAAAGAAGCCAGGGTCGACATCCCTCCCCTTCTGAGAGGCATAACCTGGGCTGCCTTGTTGGGTGTTGAGGTAAGGGCATTTGGAGAAGTTCCAGTACTGACCGGGGATGCAGTGGGATAGGAATGGTGTTGACAAGGAAGGTGGAATGGGTTTAAAATTTGGCAGGTAGAGTTACTGGAATTTCAAACAAAATGAATCATGAAATTGTGCAAATAAAGACAATGTTCTGACAAACTTGCTTCTTGTCTGTAAGGTTATTTGATTTCAGAAAGCCTATGTAGACTTGACTGCCTTTAATTTCAATTATGGGGTGGAAAATAATATCCTGACATTTGGTAGTTAACAGGGGTTCTTTGTTTTGATTTTTAATATTTTTGACAAATGCAGTTGACAGCCCTTCTGCTCCAGGCAGCAATAATTGGACAAAACAGGAGAAAACACATGAAAGGTATTTTTCTCACCTACCAATCAATACACTTCCCAGAAAGAATGGAGAATAAATAAATCAAATACAGTCCGTTTGGACAATGGAATGTGCCAGAAATGAGGGCTCCTCACAGAGTTGCTGGACTACCTAGCCTTTGGATTTACTTTGCTTGCAATCCTGCAGCAGCAGAGCAAAGAGATTCTTAGAGATAACACATCCCAGGTTATTCAGGAGATTTAGCTTAGGATGTGGTCTTCTGAGTGCTATATAATATAAACAGCAAAGAAAGCTGTAAAGGTAAAGAAAAAAATGCTGGTCAGGACTGTAGCCTGAGTCTGAAGAAATGAGTCAATTCTCATGTTTCAGCAACTTGTCATCTGTATGGGTGTCATCTGTATGGGTGTTTTCCTGTCCCATAACATTAAAATGAACTTGTTAGCATGCCTGCCTTGGGATTTATGCAAGGACAGGCTATTTAAGTCATCTGTATTGGCAATATCAATTAACAGGCAGCTGGATTGAGTGCCTTTACAGAGATGGTGCTGAAAGCCACTTGCCATTGGCTGAGGTAAGCACTGGATTTAAACTGAGAGCATCTCTTGACTTGAAAATGGGAAACTACAAAGTACATAGGTTTCTGCATGAACAACTGAAAATCACTGAAAATCATGCTGAGGAGATCTATAGAAAAGTCTGTATGTCCTGAGTTAGTAATGGAATAAAGATGTTTTTGTTAAAATTAAGCTGTCAGAATTTTCTGTTGTTCTGTTAACTAAAGTTCTTAACAAAACAGTCAACTTCTGCATATCAGCATGTACATTGTCATATGCACTTGTGTTGGTAAGGGCTTTCTAAACTCAAATATTCTTCTTCCACATTTAGGGTGCCATAGAAGCAAAATATGATGCCATTGATAAAGACACACCGATTCCTACAGACAGACAAGTAAGACTTACGGTGTTACCAAATACTGTCACTTGAAGATCTTTCCCCCCCATCACTTGCCTATTACAGCACACATGGTAGATAATAACAATATGGTTCTCCTTGCCCTCTAGCCTTATGCTGTAGCAAGAATCTTGCAAAACAGATTGGCACAAGTACTTTAACTCAACTTTCAACATGGGGAAGCTGAAATCCTTTTTTACTTTATAATCGCTGTTTCTGTAGCAGCAGCAGTGTAGTGAACAATATTAATGATTTATTGTTAAAACTCCTGGGTTTATAGAATGCTTGTTGTGCCTGTTGGACCTAGTACCAGGTAATGCAGAAAAGGAAAAAAAAATCTCTATTTTTTAAAGTTTGACAGGTCTGTTAGGTCCCATGTCAGTTTTGGTTTTGAGAGTGATGGAGGAAGCAGATTGTGTATGATGGTGATCTGACCTCCATATTTTGGCTGACTTCCACCTCTAGTGTTGCAAAATTGCTGTAGTACTACCCCACTCATCCCCATTTCTCTTTATATGCTTGGCTGTGGTGCAGATTGAAGTTGACATTCCTCGTTGCCATCAGTATGATGAATTGCTGTCATCACCAGAGGGTCATGCAAAGTTTCGACGTGTATTGAAGGCCTGGGTTGTTTCCCATCCTAATTTGGTGTACTGGCAAGGTGAGTTTGACCATAGTTGGCAAGGGCAGATAATTGAATGGAAAGCTTTGACTTAAAAGTACCTCCTGCTTTTCACCCCCACAATAAGCCTTTTTTTGAGTGCTTTCCTCTGTTTCCTTTAAAGAATGAATCTGTGGGTTATTGCAAATTTAAATCTTAATAATTTATATTTAATTTGTAATAAAAATTTGGTTTTTATTTGTTATTTATTTGTTTTATATTCAGTCTTCATAACTTTCAGTCATTTTATTTCAAAAACAAAAGTCTGTTCCTTGCTATTAAGCTCCAAGATAATACTGCAAAAGTTACTGACTTCTTGGGATGGTAATTGGCATTTCTTGGATGCCTTGGCAAAATAATCAATTTAGCATTATAGCTGAACAATTTGAAATCCTTGCTGTTTTCATGCATTGATTTCACAGTTGTTCTCACCATTACTTGTGAAGCCCTGACAATGCAGAACCAGTATCTAGTGTGCAGATTTTTGTTATAAATTAATGACTTTTGCATTAAAATAAATGAGCTCTTTGTGCTGTTTCTTCATGGCTCTTGGCTCTTTAGGTCTTGACTCTCTTTGTGCACCGTTTCTCTACTTGAATTTTAACAATGAAGGTGAGTACCTTTTTCTGCAGTGACTGAGGAGAAGCACAGTCTCTGGTCTGTATCTACGTGCAGACAGATGTGTGCATCCACTTAGAGATGGAAAGTTTGTGTATCTACAAAGGAATTTTAAAGTTCCTGTTGCCACTGGTCAAAATAAATGGTTGGGTTTTGAAAACTGCCTGTGGTGTACTGCTCTTCAAGCAGGTGTTCAAATACTGTTTATTGCCAAGTACAGTAATGATATATAACAAAAAGCACAAATAACCTTGAATAGAAAATAGCAAGAAATGCTGCTGTAGTACTTGAATTGTAGTTCAGCCTTGCTTATGGTGAATGTATTATTTGGTAACCTAAGTGTTAAACTGTCAGACCAGCTTTATTCAGAAAAGCTGATGGTAGTTTTAAATGCTTGAAAGTTTATCAGATCAGCTTTACATATATGATCTTTATCTTCTTAGAATGTGATTTGTTCAAAACAGTGTAGTCCAAGCTTTTATTGTCTTGTACTTGGCTTTCTTTATATAAGGTCTTTGTGGGGGAAAACTAGTTTCTTAGGTCAATGACTTCTGTTATACCTACTGTACATGCAATCATTTTTGTGTATAGATTAATTTTTTATGCTTATTATCTGGTTAATAATGAACTTTTTTAGGTGTCATTAAATTGTGCCTCTGTCCCTGCATCTGTTTTTCTAATTCTTTCAGCTCTGGCATATGCCTGCATGTCTGCTTTTATTCCAAAGTATTTATATAACTTCTTTCTGAAGGATAATTCTCATGTTATTCAAGGTAAGTCACGTTATTTGGTGTAGTTCTAAGAGAAGTAGAATTATTTCTGGATACATAAATACACTTTTTTAAGGGGTTGCAAAATTGGGACACAGTTAAAATCATGTAACTGTGCAAGAAAATTTGGAACAAAATAAGTGGTTAAAGATTCAGGTAGGAGCAAAAATCCAGATGTGCGTGCACACACACACACAGAAAAATGTTCTATGTAAAATCCAAGGTAAGAGTCAGTCCGTCCTGCAAAGTTGTGAAAGCAGTGAATAGTCTTTCCTAGTGTTTTCTAAGTCTGTTAAGACTTAGCCTTCAAGGGATCAAAGTCATCCTGTTAGAGGAGCTGGTGGGACAGCAAGGGAAAATGAAGAGGAGCAGTACAAACTAGAGGTTCCTCAGAAAATGAAAGTTATGGTATTCAGGAAAATAGGGATTCAAGGGGAATTTCTTATTGAGCAGAAGATGATGTTATTCAATACAGGACAGGAGTTGGAGAATCCTGAAGAATAATGTTCCATAATTCAGCCTTCAGCAAGTATGTAGGTAACTTAGAGAAATGAAAACAATGGCTAGGAATGTCTGTTCTTATTGAAAATTAATTTTAAATTTCATTAAAACATGAAATAGGAATTGTCTCGACCTAGGAAGTCAGCTTGGCACAGTCTGTATTGGGAAGATAATTTGTCTTCCAGACAGTTTTTAAAAATCAAAAGTTACGAATGTTTATTGAATACTGAGTATCAGCATGGCTTGCTGTCTTTGTATTTCTTTTAAAGAAATTCTTTTGTATATTTCTTGTGAAACTCATCAACTTTAAACAGTGTCTGTCATTTTTTGTCTTCAAGAAATGTAATTAAGAACTAATCAAGAAAACTAATTAGATGTAAAAGCATTTACATGTTAGATAATTGGGAGAGAGCTAATGTAAGGAGAGAATACAGGGGTTAGGAGAGTTTTTGTATCAAAGACAATGGGTAAGAAGTGTTATAAACTGAATAAAATAATAGGAAAAATTATTCTAGAACATGTTTGCATCCTTTTGTCTGTAAAGAAAGATCTCTCGCAGTAAAGGTCTAAAGAGGAAGAGAATAAATATGTTGCTCTGGAGACAGGTAATTCAGACTTCAAAATTAATAGCTTGGTAAAGATTTTCTCAAGAGGTTATACTTTCCATAAAATAATACTTGTGCTCTCCAGGGTTTCCTGATGTTATTCCTAAGGAGCTTTGCAAAAATATGTATCAGCCAAAGTTAGAAACACAGGTCAGTAGGATTCTGTGAACCCAAGGTAGTGTAGGCGTTCCTGAGTTCCTGGTCTGCATCTGACATCATGAAGGACTCAGGGAGAGTGGACCCTTTAGGATTGTTTCAGTATTCTAATTAATCCTTTCTAGGGTTGTACATCAAATAACGATGTATAAATACAGGTTTAAAGGAAAATTCTGTGCAATTCCCCTGCCTTTTTAAGGTAGAGGAAAGGGTTAAGAATGTGTAATTTAACTACCCACTGCAATTTTAGCTGCTTTGTGTTTTCTGTGTAGATATAAGCTGTGTGGAGCACTGAGATGGCAGCATGTTCCAGAAACAGAGTTTGCCTTCTCTGTTGCTCCCCAGGACTAGCTGTCCCTGCCCTAATTACTCTGTTCTTGGGAACGTGGAGGAAAAGGAATTGCCATCTGTTACAAAACTGCAATGCTATTGCTTCTTCTTCTTTCTTCTCATAGAGTATGTGACAGTGTGGACAAAATGGAGAGGGGCAGAACAGAGAGAGAAACCTGTTACTGTCCCGTGTTCTGCTGTCTGCTTCTCTTCCAATTAAAAGCAAGTTATTTCGACAACTTAATGAAATTGTACCCATCAACCTAATAGGCCAGGCTGAAGATGTAATAAATTTTATCTTTTATAGTGGGTGTTTCTCCTGGCTGGTTACAAAACAGTTTTTAACTTTGCATGTCAAGCATACATCACAACCTAAGTGTGAGCCAAGTAAAATCTTCTTAAAAATCCAAATTGAGAAGAGCTAAAGAAGGAAAACTAAATGTTTCTTCCTCTGTATTGAATGTAATGGTAACAAGGAGTAGAGTGGTGGTACTCGCTGTTTTATTGTAGGTTTAAAATTAGTGGCTGTCCTTTCTTACAGCTCTGTTGTGAGCTAGCAGCATGTGGTGGCTTCTGTTTTTGACAACAGTCTTGGATTTGTTGTTTCAGAGTACCTGACGGTGTTTTCCCAAATGATTGCATTCCATGATCCAGAGCTAAGTAACCACCTCAATGAAATTGGCTTCATTCCAGATGTAAGTGTTAAGGGTCCTTGTAAGTGTTATCCAAAGGAATTAAAAAATGGAAAATGAGGGAAACTGGGATGAGATGCCTTTCCAAACTGCTTCAGTAGCACTTTGACCAATGTGAAACTTCCATATTAATAGACCTTATTGAATATGCTGATAAAATGGTAAAGTTTTGATTCTGATTTTACGTGCTTTAGTCCTTCCTGTTCTGCTGGAATGGAAAATACAATAAAAATACTACTAACCAGTTATTATAACTTAGATTCATCTTAAAAGGTATATATACATTTATTTTTGAAATGTGGGTTAATATACAAAAGTTAGTGTACCCATGAAGTGCTAACAGCAAAATTACTGCAGCTAGTTAAATGCTTTTGTTTAACACAAATGACACATTATTTTGCAAGGAACAGAAAAAGTACGTTCAAGTGATCTTCAGTTTTGTAGATATGTCAGACCTTGGAAAATGCTTAGCAGTCATGTGCTGCAGTGTGTCACAATCATGGGACAAGTGCATAACATAGACACAAGTTTTATGCTTCCATTGGAAAAAAAATCTCTAAGATGGAGGAAAATGAAAACTGAGAACATGGCCAAAGCATTGTAGAGAGGGTGGACTTTGTGAAAAAGCAAAACAAGGTCTTTTTCAGAGCCTCATTTCGAGCTATCATTGTAAGTAGTAAAGCTTTCCTCCTTTTTTTAGAGAGGTGTGTATAGTCAAGAAAGCCAAAATAAAACACAAACCAACCAATGGGGAACGAGGCTGACCAGGGGCTAGGGAAACCCTGTGCCTCCCCTCAAATGTTTGTCTGCCTACAAATACTGATGTTTCTGAAAAGTAGATTTAGGCATGGCCATAGAGATAACATTAATTGATATGGTCTGTATCATTCTATTTTTGGCACTTACTAATTTGGTAATTGCAAGTTGGTTATAAGAACAGATAATGACTGAGAGGTCAGAATGGAAGAAGACAACTGGATTCAGGAGATGTTGATATAGAAATACAAATTTCATAAGTAAGAAATTTATAAACATTGCTTCTATAAGCAATATAAAGTTTAGTTTATCAGAAAAGCCTTATGCTTATTGGGAAATATTTCAAGTTGAAGCAGCAAGGCGAAGCCTCTGAAAATCATTTGTTTTAGACAGTTCCTGAAAGAATTTATGGGAGTTTGGGACTGGCAGATACTCATTATCACTGGTTACAAATATTGTAATGGAAAAGCAAGTATATACTTTCATTGTTGAGAGTTTTGTAATGTAATAATGTTGTTTCACTGATAAAAATTCAGGAGATACAGTGGTGTTAAAATGAGAAGAGAAATCCGGTGTTATTGCCTTATAAAGAGAGGAGTTTGAGAAAGCCACATATATTTCAGATAACGCACATCTGAAGAGAACGGATGGGAGGAAGATGAAACGAAAGTGAGAAGGAAAAATACTCATCTGTAGAAAGCCTAAATATTTGGGTAGATGAAGTGCAAGGGTTAACAGCAACATTTAAGTTCCTGAGGGAGAATCAATTTTGCAGCATCACTATATAAATGCATTTAATGTTTTATTTTTTTAAAGGCTGCAGTTTACTGAAGCAATTCTTCTGTGTATTTTGTCCAGGATGCTAGTTCCCGCTAAAGAGTTAGAGATATAATTTCCCTGACCACCTTACAGGTCCTTGTTTGGGCTAGTGATCTGTGCAAGAGCTCTGTAGCAACCCATCTTGGGTCTTACCTGATATTTCAGCAGCTCCTAGTGTCCGCTTATAAAGTTATAATTCTCCACTGAAGACTTCCAAGGTACAAGTGAGATGGAATAGTTTAAAATCACATTTTGCTATATTTTAGTTTCTGTTGTGCAAGTCATTGGACAGCACATAGTCATACATGAGCCTTATCTTTAAATATTATGGTCTAGAGATGATCAGGTGATACAGTAAACAATTGCAAAAGAGGTGTATTTTTTAAAAACTCTTGCATTGAAGTTCTTAAGTTAGCACTAACCTATGAAGAGAGGTTGTCCTTTCTGAATTATGTGTCAGGGTTTGGGTTTTTTTTTTTAATATGTAAAAGTTGTTCTGTTGTTTAGATTAGTCAGAGAGGTGATTTTTTGTAACTGTAACAAGGCAGCACAGGATCCATCAAGGTGAAGGATATGCACTGTAGTAATGAGATCTGAACCAGAGTTTCGTGCTTGAGTACTAATCCTATCAAAGTAAACCCTGATTAATCTTTCATCATTGAAACGTGGGCTCTGCTGCAGGGAAGATTGTGTTCCTGGCACCCTTCTCATTTGCTTCAGGTCACGTAGCTCTCAGAATATTGAACGCTGCTGAAGCTTGAGTCCTTGTGAATATTATTAGCTGATGTGGTGCCTGGATTAAGTACATTGCTGTGGCTATGTGATTTACATATAAATAGAGGGATGATATATACAGTGAATCTTACAGTTCTTCTTTGCTCACTCTCCCAAAGCTTATAGTCTTCTCCACCCTTTATAATGCTTTATAACACATTCCTTATTTTACTGGATAATTCTGACCCAAAACAAAAGACTATTTTAAAGTGAAGAAAAACAAGAAAGTGTACAATGTTGCTAAAAGTGTAGCTGTAGCTATAAATTATTCTAAAGCACTTTCAGCTGCGAAATGTGGAAGGTAGACACAGTTGTCATCTATCCACTAATACAGAAGGCAAACTGATTGCAGTTCCTTAGTATCATTGTGCTGAAGCTGCTGGAACAGGTAGATACCTTAGCTTGGTTTTGGTGATAGGCCCAAGGTGTCAGTAATAGGGCTTTATCTTCAAGATCCTGCCCTTGAAGTACTTTATCTCTGTTTGTCCTGTTACACAATTACCTGATGATGAATCTGGAGGAGGAGTTTCTTGCTGACATTTTTATCTTGTGAAGAAAGTGATCAATCTTCAAATTTTGTTTGTGTAGGTACATATAGCTGGGTAGAATCTAGTATTAAAAATGTGATTCAATTTGCCTTATCTTTTGCACCTTTCTGTAGCCTTTAAATATATGATTGTCTAGGCACCATATAGGATTGAAGCCAAGTGTGTATGTATTTCAAACATGGAACAGGAAGGTGAAAGATCTGGAGTTGGCAGAAGAGACAATTTCCTTTGGAAGGAAGCTACAACACTCGTGTAGTCCAACTGCCTGACCACCTCAGGGCTGACTTAAAATGTGCTGTTAAGGGCATTCTCCAAATGACTCCTAAACACTGACAGCTTTGGGACATCAACCTCCTCTCTAGGAAGCTTCTTCCAGTGTTTGACCACTGTCTCAGTAAAGAAAGGCTTCCTGATGTCCAGTCTAAATCTTCCCTGGTGCAACTTTGAGTTGTCCCAACGTATCCAGTCACTAGATCCCAGGGAGAAGAGCTCAGCATTTCCCTCTCCACCTCCCTTCCTCAAGAAGCTGTAGAAAGCAAACACATAGTTTTTATTAACAACTGAAAATTAAAGCAAAAAGCAGCAGGTGAGACAGTTGTTAGAACAACTCAGCAAAATAAAATTCCACTTATTGTTGGACAACATTGTTTCATGCATGCATCAAACACAAAAAAAAAAAAAGAAACAGGAATTTAATAGACACGGGAAAAAAAGAAAAACCTCTTTGGTTTTGGCCCCTCATATAAACTGCAATATGTGGTACAGCTAAAGTATAAGCAGAAAAAACGTCACTGATATGTTCAGAATAAGACTAGATTTTTTTTTTTTTTTTCATTTTATTAAAAGGTTTTATTTTATTATTTTTGAGAGAATGGTTTGGGCCTGGTCACACTGCAAGTCGAGTCAGAGATAGGTAAAAAGAGATACATGTTTCAAAGTCCCTCTTTGGTTAATCTGGTATTGCTTAACAATGATGGACTTCCCAACAATATGTACAAAAAAAATTATCTGAAAAGTGGAAGGAATTTGTCTTCTAAAGTACTTCTAAGAAAGAAAGCGAGGCTGTGAAGTTCTGGTGCTCAGTGGTGGGAGTGTCTTTGGGGAGGGTGGGTGTTTGTGGCAGCGCTGAGCTGGAGGGCTGAGGTTCACTCTACTTGGTGAGGATGACCATGACAGAGGAGGGAGGAAGGTGGGGGAGTGCGGGGATGGAGTTGAGACGGTTGGAGGAGCCGGCGAGGGCAAAGGTGAAAAGGATTCCTTTTAGCTGAGAATCATTCTTGGGTTCTGTTTGACCAGCCTTCTGTGTAGCTATGGCAAATGGTTTTTAGTATGCTGGGAAAGAAAGATTGGATTACTTAAGAGATTGTCAGTATCTGGGATTGTTACTGCACAGTCCAATAAGAAAAGAAATATATGATACCTTTTCTTGATCCTTTCTGTGGTCATTTAAGCTAGTGCCTGCCTAAAGTATATAGAAAGCAAGTTAGTAGGGTAGACACTGCCTTACAACTGTCAATTTCAGGGTTCTTAGCAGGTTCTCCTGAAGCAAATGAGCTACTCACTGTTGGAGTTAGAATACTTGCCCCTGTTGCCATTGATTGTGGTAGTTCCTGTATTTCTGTGTGACTTCACTTTGAGAAGGAAAGGCTGCACCACTGAAAGTCTCAAACACTGAAAATAGTGTGAAATATATAATATTTCATAGGGGTTTCTCATTATCCATCTATAAATCATTTATATCATCTATACTTTATTTTAATAGTGATGAAGACATGACAGTTTACCAGTTTCAAAATGTGTTGAATAAGAGATAGTCAGGTGAGGATTCTCCTATAAGAGTTGGCAAGAATAATTGTTGTGGTCATCCTGTTGTGGTTGTAATCTTTAAAACTGTAGGTATTTAACCTTAATCTCAGCTCTGTAACTCTGAGATGTGGAAGGTGAACTTCCATAAAGATTTTTGAATTTTCCTGGAACCTTTTGGTAAACATGTCCTATAAATGCATAACAAATAAGTTGTAAAAAATATTGGCATTTTTGATGTTCTGAAAACTCAAACCTTCAATTTTAAATAATATATTTACATTATCCTGCAAACAGGTGCGTAGCTCCCTTTTGATGTTCATGAGGTGCACCTGGGTCATACAGAAGAGTTACTTTATTCTTAACAGACTTTTCACAGAGCAAGAAGCTTGTGTGTGTGTACCTTTTAATACTTCCTAACATCACTACCAACAAATATTAACACTCATTTTCACCTTGTTCTTCCCTCTGAAATCTCTTTAGATTCAACATCACCTGAGCCTAAATTTCTTTAGAACTATTTTCTTTACAGCTGAAATCTCAATCTTCTATAGATCCAAGTATGTAAAACTCTCATATTCTGAAGGAACACTCAAATAATGAAACAGTCCAGACAGTTTTAGCAGGCAGTAAAGGAATCCTCATGGAAAAGACTTTCAGCAAGGTTTGACCCAATATCTCTAAGAGCTTTGAATGTCTAATGGAAGATGCGTTCCTCTCAGAACATGGCCACTTAGCAATAGGCAATTAAACGTCTTCATCCTGCTGATAAACAAAAAACTGCATCTCCAAGCTCAGGTACTGAGCAGTATTTGTCATAGCAGACTGAAATTGAAGAGGAATTTAGCTATTGAAAAGGAATTTAGCTAGGGATAATGGAAAGGTGGGGAATGAAACCTAGTCTAAGGTCAACAGATTTAAATTGTAACTAGAAAAACCCTGTGAATCTATTATTAAGATTGTTTGAATGTGAACTGGTGTTAAGGGGACTGCTGTGTACTTCATATATAAGAAATGTCGAGGTCCTTACTTTAAAGCACAAAAGAGATTGTATTTTACCAGCAAAGCAAAATTATAATTGCGGCACTGCTCCTCTCAAGGTCTCTCTAAAAAATGATGTGTTCGTTTTACGGGCTCTTTTTTAAATCTGACTTCTTCTCAGGCTGTTCCAGCAGTTCTGATGCTACTTTGGTTGCACGTTAGGTACACTTCCCAGGTCCGGAATTAAGTGTGCGGTAAAACCACAACTCCCTTACGTCTGAGGGCTCAGCCCTGAAGGGTTGAAATCTCTTTTGCTGGAGCTTGTTTTTGCGGAGGCGCGGTGCTGTTCCGGACGGCGGCCGCTGGAGGGCAGCATTCACTAACGCTGGGAGCAGTCCCGCTCCCGAGCGCATCCCGGAGCTCTGTCCTGGCCTCAGTGCAGCTCCTCCTTCCCTTCCACTGCCGTCGTGGAGTAATGCCACCCGTGTTGTGCCTTTCCTTTCCTTGCTTACCGATAGCATCCACAACCTCTTCAGGCCTACCAGCACCTCCCTGTCTTAAACCAATAAAACTTCAATAAAAGCTCGCCTGACACCTTCTACTTAAATTGTTTGACCTACTTTTCATGTCACTGCTGATACTTTTGGTGAGGATGGTTTAGAGCAAAGCAGTGATTTTCTGTGTGATTACCTTTTAATAAACTTCAGAGCTTCACATTTCATGTATTTTCTTGTACATTTCTGTGTAAATGCATGCACGATAGAGGTGTTTGTGAAATTAGGAGAAAATGAGGATCTGCTTTGGTAGAACATTTTAATCAAATATATGAAATGGAGGAAATAATTGCTTTTAAATACCAAGGAAATAATGTGGTTTACATAATATGTACCTCCAAGCAAAGAGGAGCCTCAGGACACTAGGCTTGTGTTCCTACTGCATGAGAAGCAAGATATTGCATGTAAACAAGGAGATAAATAGGTATTGGCTTATCACAACCACTGTAGGAGATATTTCAGGGAACAGGATATGTTATTGTTCCCTAGAATGCCATCTGTTTAAAACAAAACATAGATATACTCAGGGAAATAGTATGAAAGTATTACAAGATTAAATTGATTTGGTTTGGATTTTGAACACTTAAAATCAACTGGTGGACTGGAGGCCAAGCTTCATAAAAGCCTGCTGAATATTAAAAGTGGTGAAAAGGTCATTGAGCCTTCTGTAGTTTATGGACAGTATGGTTCAGATCTCAGATGCTCAGATGAAGGCATAGGAATAAAATTTAGAGAGAGCTGTGCTTAAGAAGGTTACATCGTTTAGTTGGAGCCATAACCCATTTCAGAGTTTATGGAATAAGAAGTAATTATTAACATAATATCAATTATGTTTTCTACTCCTCATTTGTTTACTTCCAGGAAAAGCTCAATAGGGGGATTAATTTTCACTTCTTATGAGTTAAAAAGTAATATATTAAGCTTTATGTTCAGCTGTAAATCTTCATAGCACATGAGCTATGCGGCTGAGTAAAATTTAACAATGATCGTCTCACGCTTGCATTTATGGAAACTTTCTGTGCAGTTTGATGTTTCAAGACAACAGATTTTGTTGCCTTTGTCTTGCTAAATGCTTCATTGAAAAATCAGAAATTCTTAAGGTGTCATAAATGCTTAGCTCTTCTTTCTCTGTATGATGTCATGAGTATGAAAGTTTGCAGTCATTAAAGGTTTTCTGTAGCTGTTGCAGCAGCACAAGTCTCAGTGGTGTAAGTGCAGAAGCAAGACACCTTTGGATGACACCTGCCCTAAAATAGTCCCAGTAGAACTACATAAATGCTATGGGTGTTAGTGAGCATTTATTGAGACTGAAACTGTCCTTAATTTCTTCACTGACAAGTATGCATTTTAATACATACCGGCATCACAGAAAAAGGCAGAGGTGGTTATTTTTTCTCTTGGAAGTCCTGATTTGAACTTTTAATTATTTCTATAAAACCGTTTTCTTCTGTAGTCAAAAAAATATATTGAATCCAGTTGGTTTATGCTTTTTCAGGCATCCTTGGCTAATTTTTGCTTAGTTTAGTGAGAATTGTAGCAATTTAGTGGAGCAGGTTTTTGTGTTCATTAAGACTTTGGAGGTTCTATTTTGCAAACCAGCCTAGTAAGGGTGGTGATAGATTTTTTTTTTTTTTCTTTTTTTTCTGTGCAGTGTTACAAACTAGTAATTTGAAAAATTTGGGGATGAAAAAAGCTTCTGAGGGGCTATGAGCTGTGTGATAGTAGATCTGCCATGGCAGTTTTTTCCTTTCTAATTAAATTCAGGCAAAATAGGCAATTTTTAATGTAGTTGACAATTGTCATAGACAACTTTAGTTCTCTAAGCTTGTTTTTTGTCTTCTTCCTCCATCACCACCTTTTGCAGCTTTATGCGATTCCTTGGTTTCTTACAATGTTTACACGTGAGTATGCTTTATTTTTTTTTTTTTTTATTAGTGTTCTTTTATTTCTTAAGATTAATTCTTCTCACTTTTTCAGCTAAAGCCCTTCTAATTAATATGATAGGTCATTTAGTAGGATGCTTGTAATTTGCAAGGAGGTATTGTGAGTGAAAAACTCGACAGTGCCTGTCACTTACTTTCTGCCCTGATTTGGTAATAATTAGCATTTCTACTACTTTTTTGAGTTGTTGTTATTGTTATATTATTATATAGTTGGTTTGTTGTTATTATTATCTGGGTTACTTTACACATGCAGTATTTAGGATGTGTTCAAAGGAAGCTGTTATCTCCTGGAAAAAGACGTAATAATAATTAAAAAGCAAAACCAAACCTCACCACCATCCTGTGCCCTCACTCAAATAATATAAGAAAGAGAATGACTTTGTTTTTGAAGATAATCATATTTTTATTGCATGTAGACACACTGTTATTCTGATGGCACTAGTTTTCTATATTTGTGCATGTGTATTAGGAACAAAGAGAGCTTTATAATTTGGTGAGCTTTTAATTAAAGAGGACAAAGTTAATAAATCAAGTCTAGAAAGCAATTTAAACTTTCTTAAAAATCTGTGATTTTTTTCATGTCATATCAACATTGGCAGACATTGAATTAAAATTTTTTAAAAAGTGGCAGAATGAAAAGAGCTCATAGATTATTTCTCTGATGAAATATCAAAGACCCTAATGTGAAACTCTTAATTGCAGTTTCTAAAGATCTTGACTGTGAAGCAGTAGTTCTTGCAGTTGTCCATTTTTCTATACCTTTCATGAGAATCACCACATTTAGAAAACCAAGGAGATGGTTTCCTTAAGCAGTGAAGTGTGAAAAAATCTTAGAACTATTTAGTTGGAAGATAGCTTATTTTAAGAGAGCCACCTTCAGCTTTATATATAAAATCTTGCTATTTTTAATAGGCCTTTTTCATTATCTTTCTTTTATTCTGCCAATTTTTTCTTTTTTCTGTTCATCTTTTTTGTCTAATTGTAAGTAGCTGGTCTTATTGATTAACTCATTAATATCATCTTATTGTGAAAAACTGATATGCATGCCTTAATACATAATTGTACTGTACCAAAAGAAAAATAAATTGCCTAAATTTTGGCATACTTGAAATGTGAAAACCCATGTGCTTCCAAGTATTCATTAATAAAAGAAGACTGTGATTTCCAGCATAATCAAACTGCCTATGAAGGCAAATATGATCCTAAACAGGCTGAGTCCTCTTTGCTCCCAAATAAAAAAGAAATAATTCAAGATGGGAGAGGAAAGGAAGTACATAGGCAACTCATTAACACTGTGAATGTGTGTATATGGTTGTAGTTTTATTTATTGTGCTTATTCATTATGCAGATGTCTTTCCTTTGCACAAAATTTTTCACTTGTGGGATACATTACTGCTTGGAAATTCCTCCTTCCCATTCTGTATTGGAGTTGCCATACTTCAACAGCTGAGGGATCGTCTTCTGGCTAATGGATTCAATGAGTGCATTCTCCTTTTTTCAGACTTGCCAGGTACAGAAAAAAAGTGTTTCTTCCTTTTTTCTCTGTCTTCTCCAGTGTGTTTCTAAATATATGTTTAGAAATCATGGTAGATTTAGGCAAACTCACTGCCAGTGTGTGTAGATCTTAACTACAGTTTATTGTAGTTAGTTGAAGTCTTTTTGCTGTCATCAGCAAGAATGCAATAGGGTTGTTATTTCCAGGTGAAGATTGGAGTATTTTGTTGTGAAATTTAGAACAATTTAATATAATTCAGAATCAAATGTTTATAGTCATGGCACATACAGACACCATCCAGTTGATCTGAATTATTTTTTGAAACAAATTGGGTACTGTTCTGAATAGTCCTTTTCCACTTTGATGCTGGTATTAGCCTGTTTTCCTTTCAAACATAATTAGACTTCTACTGTGGAAGTAATTAATGTAAAAGGACTAGGGGAACCAGTATAGGAAGCCATTGGAATTCCTATGTTAAATGTTTCCATTCGAAATGCAAAGCTTTTAGAAGAACTTTCAAAATTGTATCAGAGTCTGCATGATTATTGTCCAGTTCTATGTATTTGCTCAGTGGGAGGTGATTAACCTATCCATGCAAATGAGTACCTTACAAAAAAAATTGCAGTTAACCATGCAGTTTGGATCTTCCTTCTGAGCAGGTATCTAGTTAGACAGTAGAAGGCATGTGAACTGAGTAAGCCATGTCACCTGAAAGATGTGTTTTAGTTGTAGTAACACAAGTAGGAAGGCTGCTGCACTCAGAACATGCTTATGTTCTTGTATTAATTCCCTCCCTCCAACTCAGGATCTTACTTATGTAATACAGGTCTTAGGTTAAGAGGTGACAGTGTTTTAAATGTGTAGCTTTTCTTTAGATAACTCTAACTTTAGGGTAATTCCTGGGGTAATTATGGATTTAGTGAGCTCTATTTGAACACCATGTGTGTAATTCAGTAATTCATATTCATTTAAAGTAATTCATGTTCAGAAGAACTGAAGGAGAGAATGAAGTTTGGAGGAGAATTTAAAAGGTCTTGTTAAGTGTTGTAGTCTCCACAACTGCAGAGTTTACAGAGGTTAGCAGTAGTCTAGGATATGGCAGCAAGCAGATGAGGCTGAGTTCACAGTTGCATAAGTCAGTGCGTTATCATAAATGAAGCTCTGTGGTTTCTTTAAATACTGTTGTCACAAATGGTCTCTCGCTGTACACCTTTCCATACAGGTCTGGATTTCAAAATTTGTCTCCTACTTATTAGTTTAGTATGTACTATGCATTTGCTGCTGTATTTTTCAGTTTATAAGAAATTGAATTGGGCCATTCCTTATAGTGTAGAATTTTAATTTTCAATCTGTATGCTTAGTCATTTCACATGCTCATGGTAAATTTAACAGGATATCTACAGATGGCTGAAATGTGAGTGCTAAAATAAAAGATTGACTCTCTCCCCATCCTCTCCTCCCCCATGGGTTAGCTGTATGTCCTAGTTAAGTACAGATTCATTAATATTTAACTTATTTTCTTGCCTAAGGTCATTTCTCCATATTTTTTTTTTTTCTTGAAGGGTGCTAAATTATAGATTCCAATTTATCTTAAATCAGCTGATGTACTGACCGTGGAAGTACTTTATGCTGAGGTCATGTATAAGAACACATTAGTTCTCGTAATACATATCTGTTCATATAATAAAATTAAATCACTAAAATCCATAGTGGTATAATTTACAAGCATTCTGCTGGTTGTAGTTGATGACAACTTTGCTGATACTCTGGTAGGATATACGAATTTCTGAATTTTTTTTTTTTTCTTAAATTGGTGATGCCTGTGATAATTAAGATGTCAACAGTGGCAAAATTGAATATTTTGAGATTAATCTAAAGCATACCATAAAATACTGCTAGTAAAACTACTAAGGGGAAAAAAATAAAGATGGAAGACAATCCTAGTGTGACTTAAATGTTGTTGGTCTAGCTTAATCAGTAACTTTTTCAACATATAATTCTCATAGCCTTGTCCCTTTTCTTTCTGACCTGAGTCTTATTTCTGATTAAAAAGTATTGATTCATTATGCATTTTGTCACCTGTGTCTTCCAAACAAGACTTCTGTTATTTTGGGTACGATAAATTGTGTGCCAAGGCTGAGAATTCTCTGAAAGTAATTTACAAATGACCTTCACCTGAAACTAGGTCACTCCCAGGAAGAGATTGTTGTTCAAAACATGTGCGATAATTTTAAACTAAAATCAATTGTTGCTCAACAGTCTGTAACTCCTGCAATTTTTAAGCTTTGTGTGCAGTGGAATGGCTTATTTCAGGCTGCCAGTGAAAACAACTTCCTTTCCAGACTGATAAAGGTATTTTACTGCCATCTTGCAACTTTGTGGAACACTTTTAGGATTTCTTGTTTTTACAAAACAAAAACCCTGCTGCCTAATTTCCAGTTTATTGTATATAACACAGTTTCAATTACTGTTTTAAAATAATAGTGATGTGAGGAAAATGAAGGGGCATTGTGTCCTTATTGATTACTTGATTCTGAAAACCCTTTCCAAATACAATTGGCCATATTTTATCTATAAAGCCAATACAATTGGGCATTACTTGCTATTTTTGGGAGTTCTGTTGGAAATTTAAATTTATTTTTATATAGTTTAAACAGTGTCCTATCATATCAGGAAATGTATTTGAAGATTTTGAAAAAACAATTGCTTAATTAAGAATACTGGAAAGTCCTTTTGCAACAAGTGTCCCCTTGTAGCAACAAATGTCCTAGTTCATTCCTCATGGAGCTGTATGAAGGGGGCATATAAGCAACTGCTAAAACTTAAATAGAATTAGGTTGTTTAGGAAATACTCCCCCAAAATGCTGGAGTTTTTTACTTAAATTCTCTTTCATTTTTTTCTTTCATATTTTTCCTTGGGTCTAAGAGCTCTGTTAAGTACAAACTTTATTCAAACAATATAAATACAGACAATATTTAGGAAGTACCATTTGAGACAGGAAACAAAACCAGCCCTGGAGTTGTTGCTAATTTTTTACCTGTAGTTTTGAGACTTAGTAAATTTTGTCTTATTCAGGTGATGCAGAGAGAGAACAAAGACAGTATGTAAGTCTGACATGTAGCAGAATGTGTCAGGAAAATGAGAATGGTAAGGGTGACACTACTGTGATGAGATTCCTGAGGTACCAACAACCGAGACAGGACTCTGCTTTCGCACCAGTGCTGATTTGTACTAAGCCAGTCTGGATATCCCTTAATCTCATGTATCAGCAGATTTACGACCCAGAAGGCTTTTCATGGACCGAGGACCAACTGTATGAGTTCACTTTAAAACATGCACTTTTTGCTTATAGCTTAGTCTTTAGAATCTTGCCATAAGTTTGTGTGGTAATGTCCATTATTCAACTCAAAAACTGTGCTTATTGTAGTTTGACTTGATTACCAAGTTCATTACCCACTGTACAAGTAGTACGAAGTCAACAGCAGCTTTTGTTAGGAAGCATCCAGACACATACAGCTCTTTGCAAACAGTTGAAGAATCCTTAGACCAATCCACTCCCACCTGGAATGGGTCCAGTATAGGGCCTGGCAAACAGATCTTCCTCCAGTGATCAGTGCCAGTACCAGTGCTGGCATACTGACATGAGTTACTGCCTTCTAAAGGGATAGGGAACTGGTGAAAAGGTTGGGACAGATGTTGTTAGAGAATAGGGAAATACCAAGCCTAGACATGAGATAAAACATACTCAAATAAACCTTTTAGGCTAGTTCAATAAGCTCATCTTCTGTAATTTTGGAGCAAGAGGAGGGTTCATTCTTTTAATGCTGTGTACTCTAGGAAGGTGTCTTTTTGCTGACTCCAGTCTAGTCACTGCTTCCAAAGGAAGAACTTTGGCCTCAGATAGGAAGTTTGTAAAGACTGACTGTAGCAAAGCAATCCAGTAGCTTGCAATCAGTGCAATGAGGAGCTACACTAAAATGGTTGAAGTGGAAAACAGAGGGATTATGCTTTGTGAGACACAGGCATGTGGCTTTAAGATGCAAGATCTGGCTATCGTCAGACCACAGACATAAATGATTCTCTAGGGAACAGAGTTTCTCTAATTTGGAAGAAATTATTATTTCCATTGCCATTCTAGTGATGTGCCAAAATGCTGAATTTCATGATGGTGGAAGCCATATGAATGCTTAGAAGGATTGCATCCAGCTTATAAATGGACTGGAGGTTAAAAAATAGTAGAAATTCTCTACTAAGATTGTATGGAGCAATTTTGAATGATACATTTCTGTTGACAGCAGCAAAATTAGACACACATCAGAAAACTCTACTTCAGATGTTTTTCTGACCCTAGGTAGCTACCATTTTACTTTCTGCTGGTTTGCTTCCTGAAGATCCTTTGTCTGCACATGTCTGTGATCCATACGCTTACTGTACTGGAATTTCTGGTGGTTCAGCATTTAGTTAATATAGATCTTGTAAGAGGAAAAATGGCAGTTGGACACCATGTCCACACTGAGTTTGTGGGTGTTTGGTGGCTGTTCCCATTTGTTTCAGCGCTCCTCCAAGGAAAATGTAACCTCAGGGATTAAAACACCACCTTTGAAGGGACTGACAAGAGAAACAGTGGTCTGTCATTTTCCAGTGAGCAATAGGGATAAAAAAAGTTAATACATCGTTTTGATTAGAGTTTGACTTTTTTCATACACTTTTGAAAATGTCTTATTGCTTAGATCAGGGCTCTGAGGAACAGAAGCCATAACAACTCTTCTAAAGGGAAACTTCTTTAACTTCAGCTATGAAATTTTGACGTAGCGCTCTTTTGTTGTTCATGGAAGATAGCACTGGAAAGTATTTTGTCATGAAGCTTAATGAAGCTGACTACTTTTTTAAGTTACCATATAACTGAAGAAAAACAGCACTTTGGTCTCGTTCACTTGATACACATGATAATGGTGTTGTAACTATGACAAAAACATTGATTGGAAATATCAAAAGACATCAGAATTTAAAAGGAAGTCACTTTTCCTAGTTTTCTTTTCTTGAAATATGTAGGTCAGACTGATATTTATGGAAGCATCTTTTTCTGAGCATGTTGCTCATCTTTGCTATGTTAGATGGCTTTTTGGAGATGCAAGTGTATTTCATAATGCAATTCCTCAAGATTATTGGTTTTGGGACAGAAGCAGAGAGATTTGTTAGGGCACACCTGCTCAACAAGGCTGTCTGGTAGTGTCAGACTGTAAGATTGATGTTTTTTTACCTGAGGCTGTGAATTCTTTAATTATTCACCTTTTACACTCATTGTGACACAAACAAAACAGTTCTAGATTATAGATTCTACCCTCTTGAGACTGAAGAGAAATGCTGGAGTGGGTGACACACTAAGGAAAGAAATACTGAAATCCTTTGTTGTAGTCTGTGGTTGTCACTGGCAGAAGAAAATCAAATATATATCCTTTAGCAAAGGTCTGTCTGCTGCAATGAATGATGCTTCATAAGAAGGGTAAAAAGTGAGTTCATTGGTAGAACTTTCCTAGTCCATGTCTTTAAAACAGTCTGACACACAGGTAGTGCCTCCTGTTTCTTGAGAGACCCCTGATAGTGCTCTTCATAGTGAAAAGGCTCTTCAGAAAATAGAATAATCCATCTGTTAGTCATGTAGGATTTTGTACACCTTTACACTGGAATAAAATGAAAGTACAAGAGGGTAGGCTGTCAAGCATACTAGCATTTCTAGGATTTCTAGGCATGAACTGACAAAAGTCAGGCTGCTCTTATCTGAGCTTTGTTCCTAGATGTGGCGAATTATTTTTTTTTTCCTCATTACAAAGGTGTCTTGGGAAAGTATATCCTTTTTTTTTCCCCATTAAAACTACAGGCATAGCAACTGCTTCAGGATTAGACTAATGCTTAGAAAGAAATAGTGTGTACTAGATGTTTTTCCTTTTTCCTTTCCCTTAATTGTGGAGAACATTGCTGACAGAGCAAGGTGCCTCATAGGGTATCTGTTTATAATTTTGTTATGCTGAATATGTTTGTTTGCCTTACAGGTATAAATGTTCTGCTCAATAATCTTTCGTTCTCTAACTGTTAATTGAGGAGAATTTTTAAATGAGCTGCACAAATAATGCAGTATTAAAAATTCTTGATTGAAATGTACATTAGCAGCACATTTCTGTATGATTGTAGATATATTTGGGGAGTGTATATCTAGCATTGTAATAGAGATACACATAACTGCTTAAATACAGAATTGGAATGGCAGTACACACTGAGAGCTAGAAAAATCTTTCTGTCAAAATAAGGACTGTGAAATGAGGTTAAGTGAACTCTCCGTGCTCTTACACTTTGGGATAGCTGTCAATTCCCTTTGATTTACTTTCACATAATATTTCACTTAAACTCTTGCCTTTATAAATCGGCCTGGGGCATTTGATTCTGTCTGTCCAAATTTCTTCATTTTTAATATACTAGGAGTATACTGGAGTTTAGTAGAAATCAACAGAAAGACCAAAACTAAACATGGAGAACTAGAGCAGGGTTTGTACCTAAAGGGAAGACTTTATTGATATTGCAAGCTTGGAATAAATTTCAGGACTGCAGTGTTAGTATTGAAGGGCAAAACTTGTTCAGGGAGAACAGGTATCCCAACTGGAAAGAGCTCACATTTTATGTGAACAATGTTGCCTGCATTCTAAAAATGATGAGAAATAGTCTGAGTAACCAGCATGGGTGTGTCAGGTGACACCTCTGTCACTTCACAAATCTGAGAAGTCTAGGCAAGCATCTGTAGGGGATAGGGAGGATAGGCTGGTCACGCTGCATTTGGCTTTAGAGCAAGGCAAGGAGCTGGACAGTCTCTTGCTGGTTCTTCAGTCTTCATAGTAAAAAAAAGAAGCATAGCACCATTCTAAGGAGACAAATCATGTAAGCAATTGTGTAAGCTGGTAAACCACAAATTTGTCTGCTGGGAATGCAACCCTGAAATTACAAACTTTTATGTCTTGAGTATAATTTAATATTTTCATGTGTAAATTCAAATGAGGAGTGTTAACTTAGCTCTTTCACAGAATAAGGGAACTTCTTCCCGTGGCTTATGAGTAGGTTAATTATGCAGCAAGCTTTGAGTAACTTCAAAAATGTAAACTGACAAGGTTGGACTGATATTAGTTACTTAAAGCTATTAGTTTTGCTATGTGAAACACTAACATAGACTTGACTAGTAGTAAACACTGGAAGTTTTGGATCTCAGTAAGTTATCTACTGTAGTGCCAAATGGCTGAGGCATTTTTTTTAATAAATGAAAGCAGTTTTAAGTATAAACAAGATGATTATCCTTCCTGTTTACAGTTGCTGTATTTGTGGGAAATAACTTTTCAATTCTGAGTAAAATGTTGCTTGCTCTAGCAGTTTGAGAGTGTTACATGGTTCAGGATACTCATTAGGCAGATCTAAATTCTCTATTTGTATTTATATTTACCCGGAGTTTTTCCATCATTGGTATGGGAGCAAACAGGTCAAATTAGAGGCCTTCATCCTTTTCTCATGGCAACAGGTACTCCTTTTCAAGATTACCTGAACTTTTGTCTTACTTTAAAAGCAGAAAATCTGAGTTACCTCATGTTATTTCCTTATTAATATCCTGAAGGCTAACAGGAGAGCTATGCTAATACAAAGGTCTTCTACTTATGGCTCTTATGAGAGTCATCAGTTTTATAAGCATCTAGCCTGGTCAGAGTTTCTGACTGTAGAGGTTTTTACAGGTTTATACCCATTACTCCTGGGAAATAACTGCAGTAGCTCATAGTTACCACCCAGATGGAAACCTGTAACAGCATGATCTCTAGTTTTGCATGCTGAGTTTCAGTATTTGCATATTATTTCTGTGAAGCACAGATTTAGCATAAAGAAGGTGAGTTTCACTAGTATTTCAGATTCTAAAACTGATTTAACAGACATTTAGCAAATACTACAACAAAAAGAACATAGAAAAGCCAGAAAAGAGTTATTCTTTCAAAAATTGGCTGTTGTTGGATGTTGTGTGGGTGGCACCACAGGTTCCTCATCGCCATGGCTTTCTCACAGGTTTCTCCTCTGAGCTGATCCCTGCAATTTTGTAAACCTGTCCTTTTATGCATCTTCTGGTTATCATCTACCTATGAAGTTATGTTCAATTTTCTGCTGTGCTGCTTTATTTCCCCTTCTGTATTTCTCAAGTTTGTCATGGTAGCCTTCATCTGACTATTTCTATTATATATTGTGAATTCCTGTGCATCTGTCATTGGCCAGTATCCTACCCTGTGTTAGGGCTGGTCCACATGTCTTCAACAGTTTGTTAGTTTGTAGAAGTGTCTGCTGTTCAGCAGCACGGGCACACCTCATAAAAATGTTTAGAACGCTCTTTCTTGTTGGAGCTTACCTACAGTCTTTGTGTATTCTATTTCTGTATTCTTTCTCAGTAAGACAGCATGTGGCATTTGGTGATTGCCTTACAGTAAAGCTTTACTCTTTGTACAGTCACTTGGCATTCGGCTCATCTCAATCAGTGCAGGACACTGTCACGTTTCCATACTGGAAGGCATTCTTTAGTAAACGTTTTCACTGAACTGCTGAGTCAGAGGAATTTTTGCAATCACAAGTAAGAAAAGAATCCATGTTTGCCCTTTATGCAGTCTAATGTCTAGGGAATAATTCATAGTGTTTGCTGCTGCTTCTCTCTACTGCTGTCCATAAAAAAATGAAGTCACTCAACTATCCTGCAATGTATGAAATAAATAATGTAAAAAGAATAGTTCTGCATTGACTTTTTCATTTATAATAACCTTCTTATAGTAATAGATACAGAGATGTTGGATAGAAATGTCACTTCTCTTCCTAGATTTGTCCTGTTAAATATGCACACTCAGTGTATCTTTTTGTATGTCATCAGGAAAAAAGAGTTTATGGCCTTTCACCTCTATTTCTTCTAAGAGCAGGAATTAGGAGTTTGAACTGACTGACCTATTCAGCTCCAGAGCTGAATAGCACAGAGATTTCTGGCCTATTTATGTGGCTGTGTGGTGAAAGCTGATGTTGCCTGGCAGGGTTGTAATAAAGTATTTATGATGGAGATGTCAAACCAAGCTCATAATTCTGGGCTATTCCCAAAATGCAGAAGCAGTTTATTTTGGCTGAGTTTCTTAACTGGTATCCTGTTACCGAAGGAAAAGGCTCTGGAATTGATTAACTGCACACAAAGACTTGGTCTGTGTAGATTTTTATTAGGAAAGAACCATTCATCTTACATTTTTCTCCATTATTTGCCTTCACTTGCTGTGAACAGCATATGCACATCCAGTTTTGCTGTAGAAATAAAAAATTCTATGTGCTTTTGTCACAGGTGTATTGCATTTAAACTGATGCTTTTTTCAACATCTGTTGCAAGCGCAATCTACTTGTCTCCTGTATCTATAATAATAAACCTTAAATGTACATAGCTTAAAAAGCAGCCATGTCAGGCTGAGCCATCCTTCTTAGTTGAGGCTGTGGATAGAGGGAGGCAGCATCTTGGTAAGAAGTTATAGTTTAGCATGAACAAAGCAAAATGAAAAACATCTTAGAATAAACAGTAAGTTTAGTTCAGAAAAGGAGCAAAACATTTCAGTAGGCTTAATGTTAGGATGGGGCCATGGCAAAACAAAGATGTTACTGTTAGATAACTTTTCTTTCACTTCCCTACCCCTACCTTTTTCGATTGCTGTATTATTTAGATATGTCAGTGAAGCCTTTTGATGCTGAGCAATTAGCTGGTGCCACAGAATTGTTTCCTGTAAGTCTTGATTGCTGCTTGACTGTGAAATACTTGATCTCATTTGAACCAGAACTCCTAAACCTAATGTTTGAAAGTAAACTTGTGACTTTGCTTCCTAAGATACTTGGGTTCCAGCTTTGACTTTTTGAAATACAGGCACTCTGCAATTTCTCAAAAATAATTTGAAGAGGTACTGAGTTTTGAAATTATAACTTATTTTTATAGTATTTTTATTATGTTTTAAGTCAGCCTTAAATTTTTTCACACTTCAGATTTAATGACACCATGTAACATCAGCATGTTTTCATTACAGATGTTCCAGTGAAATAATTTGTCTTAATAAAAACAGAAGGCACATAATTTTTAAACTACAAAATACCCCAGTGCTGGGACCTTGGAGAACACAGAGATGTTACATGTACATCTCCATGAGTGAGCATGCCCTCTTCATCCTTTCTAAATGTTACTGTTCACTTCTTGCTCACACCTGGAGATGTATGCAGAGCCTGCTCTCAGAAGAATCTTCTTCTAAGTTGTTTGTTCGTGTCAAGTACTCTGGCATTCTGCTGAGGTAGTCTGTTTGTTCATAGTCCTGTCCAAGAATCCAGGCTCTGGCTTGATGTGCTTCTGACATATCAGTGGTATGTTTCTAATAATGTGGAAGCTCTAATGTTTTCTGGCTTGTAGTGCAGTGACTTGGGAGCAGGAAGAGTACAGGCAGGATTAATGCTGTGTGAATGCACAGTCTTGGGGAGATAACAAAAGATGGACATTTCACCAGAGACTGACTCATTTTTCATATATTTGAAAGGGCATGGGAAGGAATCGGGATTGAAGTAGTGCAGCAGACCCTTACTTATTAGCCAAAAAGAGGAGAGAAGATCTTATCCAGCAAGGCTGCACAAGATTGCATTGCATTTTAGTTACTGACAGGAAGTGATTTTTCTTAAACTGAAATTGCAAACAAATGATGAAGACAGGCTTGAAGATTACCCAAGTGTGAAGCCTGTTCATGCAATGTGGCTAAAAATATTCTGTAAATATTTATACCAGTTTAATGTAGTCTTAAACTCCAATATCCTGAAAGCAATTGTTTTTTAAAAAAGAATGTGAGTAAATTCTTTGAGTAAATTCTTTTACCACCCATAGTCTTGTCTCCTTTGTTGGTGCTAGATGTTGACTGTTCTCATATTATATGCATGCATGTGCCTATGGTTTGCACATGGTTTGGGGGGCATTTTGTGGTTGTGGGGGTTTTTTTATTGTTACTTGTGGAAACCCCATTTGCTTTGTTGTAGTTTTTATTTTGCATTATTGAGAAGCAGATCAATTAATTGACAGACTGTAAATTTGTTTTAGGCTTTAGATGGCTTAATTCTCTCTTGATCTGTGGAGTTTCATTTTCAGCCATGCTTGCTGTCCTCCTGAAATGCTGCTTAGTAGAAGTGAGAAACCAAGCATTCCAAAATCACAGAAAAACAGACTCCTACATTTTTTACTAACATCCTGATTTGTGAGAACTGGTTGTTGTTTTTACACACACACACACACACACACAAAATAAACTGAGTTGGAAGGGGCCAAGGATCATTGAGTCCAGCTCCTGGCCCTGCACAGGATACCCTGAGAGTCACACCATGTGCCTGAGAGTGTTGTCCAAAAGCTTCTTGAACTCTGTCAACTTTGGTGTTGTGACCCCTTCCCTGGGAAGCCTGTTCCAGTGCCCAAGCCTATTTTCCACTTCTCTAAAATGGATTCCTTTTGGAATTACAGAGCTTGTTTCTAAGAAAAATGTTTTGACCCTTTTCTGTGTTTAACACTGTCAGTCTCGATTTCTGCTTTTAGCTTTTCTGTAGCTTTACTGCAAACAGCGTTCCTATTCCATCCCCCCATTCTCTGTTTTCAATTTCAGATATATGTAGGCTATTATGCCCTCTCACAGCCAAGTGTTTCTCATGCTATTAATTATTGGTGTTCATATATATTTTTTTTTGCTGGCTAAATTCTGCATTCATATCCTTTATTACAGAAGTACTACTAATGTTTCCTTAGCTAAGAATCTCAGGAAATGGGGCTTATAACTCAATTACAGCAGTCTCTTTACAAAAGAAAAACAAAAACAAAACAAAGAAAGAAACCACAGCCCTGCTATAAATACACTACAGTCTTGAACTGAAAATTTCAACTTTTTATAAATACAATGAGTTTTCAGAAATGTAGAAAAAAGTGCTACTGTAATGATGGTGCTTTAGGGTGTTTTTGGAACTTTAGGAATAATAACCAGTTAAAGGCATCTCCTCTCTTTACCTGAATTTAGAAATTGTGTAAAATTCTCCAGTTGTGTGGATTTTCTTTGGGAATGTTGCTAAATAACAGCCTTCTATTGCAGTATAGTCAAAATGAAAAATGGTTAGCTACTGTTGAGACATCACATACTCCATTTATCTTTGACATCTATTATCCCAAGTCGCTAGGGAACCTGATATTGTCAGGAAGAATTGTGGTTTACTTTCACACATCCACAACAAGGTTTTTAGAGCTAGAATTAAAACTGGGTAAGCCACAGCTTTACTCTCAGACTTTTCAGACTTTTAGAAGCAAGATAGCACATAAGCATGCTGTCATCAACGGAATTAAGGCATCTGCTGCAGATTGTATCCTACCTGAATATGGACAGCTTTTTGAATGGGAGAGTAATAGATCACATCTTTCAGATTTTAAACAAAGTCAATCTCATCCAACTAGATTATTCTGCCCCAAGCTTCAATTTCAGCTTCTGCTAACCACCCTGCTAATGACTGAGGTTTCTGAAGTAGCTGCCAGATTGATGGCAAGGCATCAAATCTGCTGATGGCAATGAGTGATTGGTGGCAGTGCATCAAATCTGTTTGAGATATATAAATAAAGCCTGGCTACAATGCCTCTGTTTTCTTCATGGAAGCTGATGCTTTAATCGAAATCATGACTGTTGTAATGAATCATACAAGATCTTGGGACAGACACAAGAAGTGATGATATCCCTGCTGTTTGTCTGTTGCACTATACCAGTTTTGTCTTAAAATGCACGTTAGGATCGTTTTTCTCTTCTTGAGACCAGATATAGGATGTGCAAAGTTAACCAGTCCTTTTATAGTGATAAAAGAGTAAATGGATTTTATGTTATATCTTGTTAGAAGATAGATGCAGGATGCTTAGTGTTGCGAAAAATACACTTTCAGTAGTTCGCTTTTTTCCTTTTGCATATGTATTTCATTGTACTTTTGTACTTTTTAATTGACCACATCTTATTTTAGGATGCTTCCCATGTGATACGTGCCAGCTTTCCTTACAAGTTGAGTAACATATTATCACTATGGCACTTCACTCTTTCAGCCAGGATGTTTCATTGGGATGACTGATTGGGTTTTGGACTGTATTGTTTGTTTGTTTGTTTGTTTAAAAAATTCTCTAAAATCTCTAAAACAATCCATTATGTTTGCCATCAAGCACAAATTAATGTTGAAAACTCCTGTTTTCCAGCAAACAGATAGCATGTAGCTTTGTCAAAATGGCAGGCCATTCGAAATTCAGTAGCTGACAGCTTTTGGTTCTGGCTCTTAGTAGGATTTAACTGACAGATAAGACACTCAGATGATCCAAAAAATCCTGATGTCTGTACACTGTATGAAAATCTACTTACGATGAACTGCATGAACTTACATTGAGCAGTCAGTAGTCTGACTTGTAAAGACTTTAAGATGCCTTACAATGACTAGACTTCAGTTACTGTCCTGACTTTGCATTGATTGAAGTTCTGATACACTTCCCTTAAACAGATTTCACTACATAACTGGGGATAAAATTAGCTCTTAAAATGTCTAGTTTTTAATAAAAAAATTGAGTGCTTTTCTTTTTGAATGGGAACATGTTCTTGAAATCTACATTTCCTTTGAGCAAGTCACAGAGAGACAGACAAAGGTATAGATGGATATGTGTTTATTCAGCAATGTCATAGCTGGATTACTTGGCTTTACTGATATTTCTCTCTTGCATTCCTTGCTTTTCCTTTAAACCCCTTGCAGAGATCGATATTGAGCGCTGTGTTCGCGAGTCAATCAACCTGTTCCGCTGGACTCCCAAGAGTGCCACCTACCGGCAGTATGCGCAGCCTCCGCGGCCAGCCCCGGAGAGCGGCGGCGCCCGGAGCTCCGTGTCCTGCTTCTCAGCAGACTACCAGGAAGCTCCTCGAAGTGACCTAGTAAGTAACCTGGGAACTGGAGCAGGGAGAATTGTTCAGACTGCGTGTTTCTCCTGTCTCTCCCAACTCCTGCTCCTTCAGTCCTGCTACTACAGCAAACTAATGTCCACAGGTCACCTGCAGAACTACTAACAGGCTTTATAGTAGGAGAAAACCAGTTAAGAGAACAGTTTGCCAGTGAGAAATAGGGAACTGGAAAGTGATGCAGGCACCTCTGGCTGCTTTTTCCATCTTGGCATGTGAGGTAAAGGATATGCCACAAGTTATTCTGAGAGTTTATTAGGTGAGTTATGCCTGTGTTTATCTTGGCAAGGAGTAACTAATAACTAAGAGAATATCTGCATTAAATAGATACTCAGTTTACTAAAAAGATTTTTCTTCTATCTCTCTAGTAGAATCTAATGGTTGTTTTTCTTGTCTGATGCGCTATCTGAAGACTGGTGGTTTAAAATTATTCCTTTCCTTCCTCTCAGTAGTATAAATCTAGTTAGTCTCTTAAAAATTAAATTTTATTTTGTTGTGGTTTTTTTCCTTCCACCTTCTCCTACAATCATTTCATTCATGAGCACATTACAATAATAGGGGAAGTATATATAGACCTGCTGTATCTGTTTGGTGAATTTTGTTAGGTTTTAGTCTTTCCATTTGTTTTTCCTAACTACTAGGAAACTAAGAGGAGGTGTTGTCACTCAAATGACTCTTTACTTTTTAGTCCTTAAACTGGAGCTTGATATTCAGTCATTTTCTTGTTTTTTATTTTAGTTTTTATTTTATTTCTATTTTAATTTCTGGAAGCCTTAGCTACAAATCCAGGGCTGCAAGTGCAGACATGCAAATGAAGAACAAAAGGAAACTTCAAAGACCTTACAGGATTTAAGAAACAATAGGTAGATGTAGAAAGGCACTGGGGAAGAAAAATGAAATTACAGCGGAATACTGGTTGTTGTCATCCAGGAATTGTAGCCAGCATAACTGCTGCTGTGCTGCTGGAGAGATATGTAGAGAGGCTTTCTGAAGGAGCCAAGGGCTGCACTTTCATAGAGTAATTCAGATAGGTCCTCCTAAGGTCATCTGGTACAAATTCCTGCAGAAAACACACGTGACACTGAATTCAGATGGGGTTGCCCAGGACTTTGATCCATCAGGTCAAGAGAACTTTCAAGGAAAGTATTCAGTCTCTCTTGGCAGTCTGGTCAGATGCCTGACAGTGCTAACAGTGAAAATTATTTTGTGTATGTGCTAGCTTTTCTGAATGTTATGACAAAAGAGTAAAAACCCAAGTCTTCTGATTCCCAGGCATTTGCTTTTGCCTTGTGTTTACAAGCAAGAGTCAAAGCACTTGGTTGTAGCAAAGAGGGAGATGAGGGAAAACAGCACTAGTCTACTGAACTAATAAATAACAAAAAGATTTGTATTTGTAACAGAGATAAAAATCCTTATTTCAGATAGAGCAAGGTTCTTTCAGTATTCTTCCATTTCCTGAGAAATATTTTGGATGTTTTTTTCTTGATAGTGTTTTTATTTGCATACCAGAAGTTGTGTTTGTTTATAGTGTCAGTAATTAGGCTCATCCGTCCCACAGTTTCCAAGAAACTTAGCAAATGTTTTTGGTATGTTAAAGAGGAGAGAAATAAATACTAGAACTTCTATTGCCTTCTCTTTCATTTCTAGTTCTGTCTGCCTAACAGGAAAGACCTCTTCATTTACTGCAGTGCAGCTGGAGGTTTAATATCTTTTGAAGCACAAGTATATTGGATCTTTTGCTTACTGCTGTATTTTGGTTTTTAGCTCATCATATGAAAGAGAGCTGTATAGGTTCTGGGATCTGTACAGAAATATGTGAGCAAAGAGGAAACTAATCTCATGGACAAAATAAAGACTATTCATATCTTAAATTATAGTCTGCAAATGTGTTGTGTGCTTCCATGTGCTTTATTTTTGTGTGTCAGATTTTGAGACGGATAGATATCAGTCAAGTACGTTATGATTCAGTCAGAAGCCGTAGTTCAGACTTGGAAAGTCCCATGTAACATGAGTCCATAATGAGCTACGTCTCTGTGACCAGTTCTGCACTTTTGGATGTTTGTCTCCATAAAATGACACTTCTCAGGGATTAGAGCAATATTGATTTTAAAAAATTGAAATTATTGGTGAAATACACTATTTACACACAAAGGTGGTGTGGTTTGTGTTTGTTTGGGGGCATTTTTAGCCTTAATCCTGGAAGTATCTATCTCTTTCTTCAGACATGCCCTCTACTGGTGTTTGCTGCCATGGGGAAACTTTTAATCTACTTGAAAGCAGTGAAATCTGAGTTCAATCTTTAGGACACACAGTACCCTTTAAATGGATTTTCTAAAACACTGTTGTGTCCTTGCTCTTCAGTTTAGCTGTTAAAAAATAACTTTGCTGTTTCCTTACCTATTTAGTTGGTCATTCTTTGGACGAGTACTTTGCACTACATTTCTATTTCCAGTTTTATATTTGTGGGTCACCTCTGTATTTTAAAGTGGGTAGGGTATGAAACAATTCCTTTGTGAAGAAAGTTATGGATTTGCTTCTGAAGGTAATTTATGACTTCTTGAAACATTAAATGTTTAGTATTTTTAATTGTAAACACCAGCTGTCTCTTACCTCTATATATGTGTGTTTTCTTTTTACGCTGCTTCAGTTTGTTTCTTAAGTGCTTTTTATTGGCTACTCAAGTATTTCTGTGTATCTGCATGTTACTGTGCTTTGGTTAATAATAACAGGAGAAGTATTTCCCCTCTGGGTGTGCATTTTTCTCCCTGAATCAGCAGTCAGTAAAACAAAACTGTTTTGACTCTTTTTTATCACTAGCATTGCTTAGTTTTTATTTTAGTGGCATCTATTTGCAACTTCATAAATAGTCTTGGGTGCTCTCTTTTTTCCTCCTGGACATGTGTGTTGCTTAATCTTTTACTCTTTCAGCTAGTAAGCATATTTCTACTGAGATAAAATCTCAAGGAGGAAATAGTTTCAGAGAAAATGAATGTGCATCTTAAGTGAGTTTGCATGTTTATTTGAGAAAGATAAAATGTCAAAAATAACAACAGAAGAAAACCTTTAAACTCACTACTTCATTTACACTGCAATTTACTCAGTCTTGTGTCTGTAACTTTTCTTTACCAGTACATGGATGATTTTTTTTTTTGTTCTCACTCTTCCTGAAACTTACTTTTATACCCTGGAAATTCCCAAAGTATTTTCCCTGAATGTCCAGGAGTCACAGAGACAAATAACACTGTAGTATAAAAATTGTCTGCTGTATTTGTGTCTCCATTATTATAGATATGGTAGACATACACTCTCTCCGGCTACTTGGATAATTCTAAATAAAAAGGAGAAAATGTTGCAGCTTCTCTATCTGCTCATGTGTGAACTCACAGAAATGCAGAGACTGATACAGTTGCAGCTTTGCCTTGTTCTTCTACTCACAGTTCTCTTTTCAAGGGTGGGAGTTCCTGACAGATGTTGAGGAATGAAAGCATTCAACTGGAGAAATGTTTACCAGATGATTATTGATCCTTGCACTGATTTAAATGCCAACAGTCTGGTTCAGCTTTTAGTTTTTGATGAAGCAGTAGAAATACCTAAGCAGCAAGATCTCTTAATGGCTTGAACAACACAAATATGAAAAACATGGTTTTATCAGAAGTAGTATGAGCAAAGTTTCCAAATGATAACTTTCCTTTGCCAGTAATTAAGGAGAGCTTGTGTGATAAACTTCCTACAGATGGGAATTCAGGCCTATTTGTCATACAGCAGCACTCGCTTCTGAGTTCCTGTGTGCACCTAGGAAGTATTTGTCCGTATAAAATATATTAGCTAGGTTTTAAGCCATTAAATAACTGATGTATAAATCCTTTTATTCTTCAAAAAGAAGCATGGTCAGTAGTGTATACCAACACTTCTGTTTCAGTGTACAAGCTAAGAAATATCTGTATGATGTTCGTGCTGTTCATAATGGCTGCTACTTATATTCTGCCTAAAGGGTCTTCTGACTGCCTTGACCCATTTCAGGTTTCTTTTGTCTTCTGTTTTTGTATGGAACTTGATTTTGTTTTCCTCTTCCATTGTTCTTACACTCAACAGAAAGCTGTTACTCAAATTTGTCTTTAGTTCAAATTGTGCAAAGCATTAACTGATCAGGATCTCAGTTAATGCTTCTAATTTATTTCACATTTGCCTTTGATGCTTCTGTTTTTCTGGTTGTAGCTGCCAACAACTTGAGTGAGAAGTTGGGGTTATTTGTAATTTTTTAGATGAGTTGATTAAAATGCGCTTTTTATGTCCCTCTCTTGTGAGTGAATAAACAAGTCCCTGTTTAATTAGACATGTCATAAGCCCATCACATTCTGGCAAGTATTTTAGGAATTGTTGCAAACTTCAAAACTTTCTCTGTTTTTTGGTTAGCTTTTTAAAATTCTTTCGGTACTTACCAGCCAGGCAGCCAGGTACCAGGAAGTGGGGAGTATAGGGAAACTTCTGCTTCCAGTACTTTGGTTCTGCAGATTAAGTTACCTGAAGGAAGCCTTATTTAGCACCTTTTTTACTCTGTCTGGTCTTAAAAATCTCTATGTATTTTCTATAGTTTTAGGACTTTTTCTGGTAGAAGATGAGATATTAAATCAATTGCCAGAGTGGATAAAATACAAAGTATAAGGCTCAGGAAATAACTGATGCTAAATGTTAAAGTCTCTAATGAATGCTGTGGCTGGTTTTTTTTTAAGTTGTGATACAAATTACAATTATTTTAATTGAATGTAAACTCGTTGAAACCAATGTACTGCTTAGTTGAGACAGAATTAAAGGAGTATGTTTATAATGATCTAAATATTATTTATATGAGACAGAAATAGTTTGTGAGACACTCTAGATCGTGTTTAAGGACTGTAAGCTTGTTTTGCATAGACTTGGTTTTCAGGTCTCCCTAGGATGTGTTTATCTGCTTTGAATGTAAATGGAGCATTTGGAGCAGCCAGAGCACTCTCTGCTGCAGCCTTAGGCTCAGGTTCTGGATTCACTGATTGTCCACTAGTCCTTCCTCACAAGCCTTTGCCATTATACCCACTTTGAAGTTGAAAGATGGGTGTATTTGACCTTTTAGACCTTCCACAATTGGGATTCCATGACTGATTAACAAATGTGCAGAGGGGGAAAGGGTAATTGTACCAGTAAAATTAATTATTTTTAAAAATCTAGCCAGTTCTTTCTCTCTGCATCTTGTAGGAATGTCCTTTTTAATTTTTTTTTTCCCAATTTGGAAATTGTTTTATCAGATTCTAGGTTTGATAGCCTTTGATCAATTAAATATTAGGAGTTCCTTTTTTCTTCCTCTTTGGTTTTTTTCCAGTTTTGTCATACTATTGGAGAAAGAAATTTACTTTAAAAATCATAAGTAGTAGCCACTGTGTGGGACTATAAGGAATATGGCAGCTATCTTCACCACTCTTTGACGTGTGGAACTTATTGATGAATGAGCTGTTAACAAGACAGAGGTTGGATCCACAATAAAGTAGTAAACAGAGCAGAATAGTGCACTCAAGTTTGCTGCAGCTATTAAATAGTTTGGACTTAAGGTAACTCAGTTTTTCCTTTCTATGTCCAGTCTTAGCCCCTGTGGAATGTATCCTGTGAGAAGACATTGTCTGAAATGCCTGTGGTAGCATGGTCTGATGTCTGTCCTTGCCAAAGAAAATTACCAGAATATTAAAATGCAGAATGGTGGCGCTTCCAATGCATGGAAAATATTAGTAAATAATTACACACCTCCATGTTTGAGTAATTTTTCAGGCTCTAGTGGTCCTGATTTGCAATCTGGCTGGCTGACTGAAGACACAATTGTTATTTTGTTTGTTTTCGTGTATTTTATGACTGACTCATTTAGTCTTTGAGAGGGAGGTCTATAGTGGAAATAAGTCTTTTTGGCGTCCAAAGCCAAACTAAAGTTTCCTGAGTGAAACTTTTATTTCATACCTTGTTAAATAATCCATATTTTATTTTAAAAAATAGTGGCCTGCATCTAAAAAAGGGAAAATGAAAGAGCAGTGCAGTGTTTATGTGAATTTACTTTACAAGAGAAGTAACAGTCAAAATAACCCACTGACTGTGCTAAAATGCACTTTAGGACCAGCACGGATTTAAATAGCGTAATGCCTCATTCAGCTTCTGATGAGCACAATTAGATACTGCAGAGAGGAATTATCCACTTGGTGTTACATTTTTTGTGTGTGCTTGTAGCATTAGAAGCAATGGAGTTTGGGAGACATTTTGTAAGTTTTGGAGGATCTTAGTGGTTTGTCTCACACACGAACATGCTCAGGTGCACAGCTGTAGCTACCTACCAGTCACAGCAACTCTAATTCCAGCTTGCAGTAACTCCTGTGTGTGCCATATACTGCTGCTGTGAAAGTTAGGTCTTAGAGCACAGTGCTGTGTAACTGTGCCATTAAGAGAGTTTCCATGACATAGGGAGGGGTTGTGTTATGTCAGCTTAAGGTGCCTTTTCCCTCTACTCCTCAGTCTTCTGTCCTACCCTATGCTTCTTCTCAACATACGGCTCTATAGGAGCCTGCCTTAGGCTAGTCTTGAACTTAGGATTCCTCACATTCCTTTCTTAGTGCACCTCAGGCCAGGCTAGGTGCTGTATGTTTTCTCAGTTGAGTCAGGATGCAGTGTCATTATGATCTAACTTTATTAAGAAGTGCAGTTGGAGGATAGAAAAAACTTTCTGGATGCAGCTCTCTTGCCTGATGCTGTCACTGTCTTCTTGCAGTTCATAGCCTCATACAAATTGTCTGGTGGCCTGTGTCATTGTGTCAACACCATCTTCATCTATTAGTAAAAGTGTTACAGCAATGTATATATATTTTCTCATCTGACATTATTAGGAGTGGAAAATCTGATTATCAAATGTGTGTGACAGCATAACTAGAAGAAAGAATCCATACTGGTTCCAAAGTTGAGCCTGCATCAAAATTTAGTCATGGAGCCCATCCTGCAAATGTGAATGAATACATTTTAGGCTGATGGGAATAAATGTTGATGATGAGTTTCATATAGCTCAACAAAGCTTGGGCCCAGGTCTCTAAAATGGGTGGAATGGTGCAGAAATCCAAAGAGATTTATGTGAAAAGCACATTCCCCTTCCAGGGTAACTGTCTGGCTGACCATATTCTCAAACTTCTTGTCAGTTACTCAAATTCAGCACTCATCTTAATAGTCACTAGTTAAGGGAGAGCCTGAACAGTATGTTTTGACAGGCTTCAGAGTGGTAAATAACTGAAAATGTCCTAGAGCTGCCACTGTTAATGCCAGTTCAGAAAACAGGAATGTGAATAAATAGCAACTACAGATGAAAAAAGGTGGACTGTCTAAATCCAAGGTCTCTTGACCATACATGATCACATTATGAAGAAAATTCCTTTAACAGTTGTAGTTTGCATTGAGATGTGATACTAAATTCTGGTTGGTTTTGTTTTTAAACATGACAGAGGAATCTCTGACTGTTTCCTAAAGATTCTGTAATAATTTTTCTCGAATCAAAAGAATGCAGTTTCTTTTCAAGGACAGAGCATCTATCAAGAGGGGAAAAAAGAGGCACTGATGGAAAGCATTCAAGGCTGGCAAGATCATTCTTGCTCCTGCTTTTACTTCAAGTTTTATTGCACATTAAGGTATCCTGTGAGTATTCTCAGGCACGACTAGATAATGTCTCAGCTTTGTGTTTTGAAATGGTTCCATGCAGTGGTGAGCAGCTTTTACCTTTTTTATCATGTCAGGGGCAATAACTGAGAGTTTGCAGCATGTCTGCCCTGCTGCATGCAGGGGAATATCTTGACTTTTAGCCCTGCTGACTCAGTTTATTCACTCAATTATGTTATTCCATTTAGAGAGGTTTCCTTAATAATGAGCTGGTTTGGCAAGCAGAGCTCACTCACGTTTTTTGTAGACTGCCTACAAAGTTGTGTGCAGACATTTGGAGGATGTTTATGATTGACAGTTGGCTGGAAGTTGCTGTTTGCACTTCCCAAGGTGGGAGTGCTGGAGCAGGGAGCTTTGTGAGGGAGCTAGGATGGTGGAGGAGGTGGAAGAGTACAACTTGCAAAACAAAATGGAGCAAACTTAAATAGGAAGTAGAGGGAGAGGGAACATGGAGAAGGTAGACACCAGTGTCTTGACTAGGTAATATGAGAAGCAGAATATGATGGCTACAGAGGACTGAATCTGAAGTGTAAGAATCAGTTTGCTAGAGAGGTTGTGTAGAGAACACTGGCTCTCAAGTGTTGAAAAATTGTAGGAAAGAGTTACTAAAATCTGAAATTTTGGTTGTTCCTCCTTTATAAACAGTTGCAATTGAACATCAAAAAACACTGAAGCCTTTTAGTATGACCCTTTGCTAGTAATTGTCATAAAAAATGGTGGGGATGGCGACTGGAGGGCTTAAACCATTATCTTACAAGCTTTTTAAAGATGTTTTTGTAGTCTTATTCTATGTACATGAATATACACTGATTTCAGAAATATGTTCAAAAATTATGGAATGACATCTTTCAGAAAACATGTTTCTTCATTAAGGACCTTGATATTGTGAATAGAGTATTTTACTTGAACCCCAGATTCTAATTATACTGACTGAAGTATAATTAAATTAAAGTATAAACTGATACTTTTAATTATACAGGCTGAAGTTCCTAGTATATTAAATAAGCTGCACTAAGTTTTGCCAGCTTCAAAGACAAAGGGGAGAAAGCCTGCATCTACTCAGATAAAGCTATCCTTTCCATGGATAGAAAGTTCCTTTATAGCTTCTGTGTTTATCAGATGGGACTGTTGAATTCAGGTCCAGCAGAACTAAAGATCCTTGGCTATTTCCTCAAAAAAAGAAGTGTATATCTTCATTTAAAAGCCATGATGAAATGCCTGTAAGAGATTACAGGCTAGTGGGAAAAGAGATAAAAGCTGTGATTGTACCAGTCTCATGTTCTGGAGTGCTTTAATCTTTTTGAAACTTGACTTTGAAATTGAGAATGGTTAAGCAGCTTTAATTCCTAATATTTAAAAAAAAATTAAATTCTTAATGCCTATTTCTTCTTATTAAGAGTAGTAAGTGCATATGGATTAATAAATCTCAGGCCTATTTGGAAATTAATGGGGTGAGAAGAATAAGTACTTTGAAAGTAAAGAATGTAGGGTGTTGTCAGAGAAACTTCTGGGCAACAAGGAGACCTCAGACTTCAGCTTAAGTACTCTTTTTGCTATTGCCATCCTGCTGATGAAGCAGTCTTCCCTGACAAACAGTTTCTTTTAGCTGAATAGTCTAAAGCAAGATTCATGTTTGTAGTTAGAATATGCTAAAATAAGTTTCTCTTTGCAGGAAAACAGATAAAGCAACTTAAGTAGTAAGCTCAGTATCTTAGCACACGTAGACTTGTGTGTACATGGATGTGTGAAAATGGGAGTGTCTTTCTGATAATTTTAATGTTTCCTAGGTAATGACAGCAAGTATATGGGTATGCTCTGTATATGAGCAGTACTCAATTTCAGTATTGTTGTCAGTATACAGTTTCTTACACAATCTCTAAAACACAAGTTTGTAACTGGACTTTACCTTCTGGTACTGTGCTTTAAGTAGAGCTTTTGCCTTTTTTAAGAAAGAGTGGAGGTTTTTTTAGAAAGTATGTGCCATGTCTGCCTTGGAAAAGAGTAAATAGATCACAGCAGGAAGAGAACTGAAAGGAAGAAACACGCATTTGATATATGTGAAAAGCTTTTAAGGTTTTTTAAGCTTTTCCCGGTGGTTATCCTGGCTTTTTCTTTTTTATTTGTCCTGTTTGTACTGCCTATAGAGTATTACTATCATGGGAATCTTGGGTTGTGAGATAATCATTATGCTCCCTTCATTGTTTAAAACAAAAAAAAATTACAAATTATAAATTCAACAAGATGTTGTAAGTAGCTGTCCTGAGAGGTGCCTACCTGCAACTTAATGTAGCTGAAATCAAAACCTCATTTACATGCTACGGCCTGTTCACAATTTGTTGGATATTTGTAAATCATTACTAAGACACTGTCAGTGCCATAAACCTTTTCTGAGTGCAGCTAACCTAACTTAAAGGATTTGGTTTAAATCCTTCCTTCACCTGCTTTTCTTTCTGGTTCTTCACAGCTGGAAAGCAATGCCCGCAATGACATAGTAAAGCCTAAACAGGGAATTGAAGCAAATAGTCCTGAAAAATGTGAAGACTCCTGTCTAAAATGTCAGCCTGTGTTTTGTACATCTCTTCTTATTTGCCCATGCTGAGGCAAAGGGAGTAGGCACTGAAGTGATAGACAACAGCTGGAGCACTGTTGTGTAGAGGAGTAGGAAAGGGGTTAAAGGTTCAGAAGAATCTGCAAGATTTGTGTGTTCAGTGGCTATGACAGCCTGAAGAGCTGATTAAACTCAAGTCCGGTTTCTGTAGTAGTTTCTTGCAGTTTCCAAGTATGTGTCTCAGGATGGTGGTTATGCAGAGGAGGTGTGAGGACAGGGTAGAAGAATTGACAGCTTGATGTTAGCCATCCTTAGCTTTTGCTGACTGACAGTTCATTAGAAAATTCCTGTGAGGAAATGCCTGAGATGAAATATAGTTGTTACCAAATACAGCAGATATAGGAATTTTTTTAATGTAATTAACAAAGATTATCTTACAAGTGCATGCATATATTTCACTTTGCAATTTGAAGGAAATAAATTAGTATGATAAAATAGTTGTTAGAGAAATAATTGATTCAGCAATTCTATTTCCAGCAAGTCTGTTGAGAAGCTTCAGTTTTGTTCAAAGCCTATATAGAGATGTCATATCTCTGAATCTATCATTAAGGCAGGTCTGGACATAGTAGGTCAAGGCAAAGATGGTTGTAAAATTTACAGCTGAATGTGTTTCTCCTTATTTTCAACCCAGTTAAAGAGAAAGAATGCTTGTCCTGGTTATTAAAACCTATTAGCAGGACAGATAGTGTGTACCTGTAAAACACTTTTTATGGCTTTATACTTTTAGATAAAGAGCAAATGTTTTTGTATGTGATTAAGTGAATTTTGGTTGGTTTGTTTTCTTCTGTAGATTTCATGCTTTCTTCTTAAGGTTTCATTCTTCCCTGAGGCATTCATCCCATCAACTGAATGGACAAGAGTTGCACAAATAAAAGTAGGAAGTGGTTTTATAATTAGAGTCCAACATAATGTAAAAGTTTCTCCAGAAGACTTAATTCAGGTCATCTCAGTCAGGTTCAGTGACTTTTGAGTGTTTATTGTTACCGATAATCATGTGAACCTGCTTCAAGGACTGAACTCTTTGCAGCAGACTTGCCTCCCTTCCCTCCTTGGTGTTGCTCCTCAAACATGCTCCTGAGGCAGAAGCTGATGTCTGAGGAGAGCATAGCAATGTCTGCCAGTTTGTCATCAGGCAAATTAAGCTGTGCCAGCCAAGTGTGTATTTATGTAATCAGTATTCTTTCTGCATTACTGCCTTTCTTGGGTCTTGCAAATGTGTCTGCTGTGAATTCCCTAGACGTGGGACTGCTGAATTAGTTTGGCAAGTTCTGAAGTTTGTGAGAAGAGTTTGACTTTTTTCTTCCTCCTCCCCTTTAATGCAATTCATTTCCTTGGATGATTCCTGGGAAAATTCAGCTATTCAGCTGGGAGTTGGCTGTGCCCTGTCACGCTGGTTTTTTTATGGAAACAGGTCTCTCTTGATTATTGACTATTCTGTTGAAATAAATAATACATTATCCATAAATTATGCATTTTTCTGATTATGAAGTGTCTTGACTATTTTTCTGAACTTGGAAGGAAATGATGTGTTGAGACTAGCAATTTGTAACTACTTTTGTTTTGAATATTATTATATAAAATGAAAAGGCAGTTTGGTGAGGTAATATTCCCTGAAGTAGAATTACTGATTTTGTTTGTAATTTTGAAGGCTTTTGAATAACTTGCTTTACAGCAGAGGTATTTCTAAGTGCTGGAAGTCTTAAGAAGCCTTTTTTGGGACATAACTCAAAAAAAAAAAGTGTACGTCTCTCTGTTTTGTCTAGCATATTCCCTAAATTTGGAATAGTCCTCAGATAAATGGGGAACTAGTATGGTTAAAAACCAAAACAAAATCTAGGCTGACAAGAGTCAGTTGGACTAACACCAGTTAGTAATGCCTCCATTTTCTTCAGAGTGCTACTCCTGTTCCCTTGAATCCTGGGGCTATAAGCAAATAATGTATTGGTGTGATTACTGCAATCTAAAACAAGATAACAGAAGAGGAATATTTTTTAGAAGCAGAAAAATTGTTACTGTGATAATCTTTAAGAATCTGGAGCATAGAAATTCTAGTATTTGTGAATATTTCTGAGATAATTCACAATGAATGTTCTCTTACGAAAAATAATTTCAGGTATTATTATACCAGTTGCTTGAGTGCTACCAGGGATGTGGTGTGTGCTGTGTCATAATCTGTTGCATTCCCCAAAATATATTTCTTGATTTGATATATATTCACATATCTATAAATTTTCCCATCCCACAAAACTAAGGACAAATTTTCCAGATTAGAAAACAGAAATAGTATATTTCTATACATAATATAAATCTTAAATTTCTGGTGTCCTGATTTGTGCCTAGTCTTTGGGCTGGGGTAGTAACAGGTAGCTCTGTATCTTTCAGAGACATCCCTGCAGTTTCTGTGGCAAGTTGCCAGTTGCTAACCATCTTTTCTGCTCCAGTCATGAGACCTTTCAGTTTCTCTTTCCAGAGAGTGTTTTCCAGCCAATTTACTTTATTTCTGATGCTAAGAAATGTTCTGTGGGTGTTGTGAGCCCATCAGCCACAGTGAATAATTCATTAACAAATCACAAACTGAAATCATTTGCACAGATTGTCAAACAATTTTTCTATTTTCTATTTTTCTATTTTAACAACTTCTAACAGAAGATAGAGCTATAGCTGTCAGGCATTTGGCACTGCTCTGGAGCTTTTCTGTATGGATAGTTTAACTCTGAACAGTTCAGAGTTATAAGAAAAAGTTGTGTTTCTGTCTAACTAGGTCGTTACACTTTAAGTTTGTCAAATAAATATAAGTTTAAAAAAACTCCATGTCTCTAATTCTTTCACCTCTGATATTAATTTTTTTCTTTTAAAGTCTAGGGACTCCATCAAGTTGGATGACCTGAAGGCAGAGGTGTCACCACGAATTTCAGCAGAAGATCTGATTGACTTGTGTGAGTTGACAGGACCTAGTCATTCCAAAACACCTGTAAAGAAAACAAAGCCTAGCAAGCCAAAGCTGCTGGTGGTGGACATCCGTAACAGCGAAGAGTATCCTTCAAATCTGAGTGCTGGCCTTGCTAAATCCTGCTTGTGTCAATTACTTCCTCATTGTCTGTGGAGTGATATGTTGGAATGGTACATAATGGAAAGAGAGGGATCTGAGGTGGAATGGAAGAACTGAAGGCCAGGGGGTTTGGCATGGAGAGGCCTGGTTTGCAGAGAAGAGGACAGTTGTATTTTTTTTTGTCTTCCCATATTCAGTTGTGGGTTTAGTGAAATCACTTTGTACCAGTAGCACAAGTGCTTTAATGCTCCATTTTTCCTCATAACGGGTGTTATCAGCAGACCTTCCCTGTTTAATATGACCGATATTTTGGAAAGGTGTGAGACTCTCCAATTAAATGGAAGGGAGATAGAGAAGAGTTGATAGCTCATGTGCTTTGCCAGTCCCTTAGTGGAAAATTGATTCCTATTGAGTGTCTTTTAGCTATGTCAGGTAGTGCAACCACATAGCTGCCCTAACTTAAGTCCTCTAGTGACTGATACTCAGAAAAGACTTAAAGGGGTTTTGGAGCTATACTTTTACCAGGGTCACTACCCTGTCTACACCTTACTCATGTGTTCCTTTTCAAGTACACAGTTCTTTGCATGTGGAGTATTTTTTTAATTGTTTGGACTTGGTTTTTTATGAAGTAGTGTAGTTACATGACAGGGATTGTTTGCATTTTGGAAGGGGTAGTCCTCCAGGAGCACACGTCTTGGTCAGCATCCATTTAAAAGCATAAAAAATGATAAGACATTATTAGAGGTATCTCTAAACATTGTACTGAGTATTTTGGAATATACTTGTTACTAGTTTGTATCACTTTTGTTAAGCATTGCTCATTTCATAATAGCAAAGCTGATGTAGATTGTTTGGGGGTTTTTTGTAGTCTACTCTTAGCTTGCTGTGTCACAAGTGATAATTCCTAGTGGGCTAACAATGCTCAATACAAAAATAACAGATGATTCAGAGTTTAGCCTGGAGAAAAGGAGACTCAAGTAGGGACCTTATCACTCTATGCTACCATGGTGGTGGCTGGGTTGATGGTTGGACTTTGGTGATCTTAGACTCTTTTCTGACCTTAAAAAATCCATGATTCTATGAGTTTTACTCCACCTTATACTTTGAGAAAGGAAAATCGTTCCTTTTACCAATGTCTGGCTTGTTCTTAAAGTTCTCCAATGATGGGGATTCAGCAGGCTCCTGACAGTTTTACCATGAAAAGAGATCTTCCAGTGTCTAACAAATGCACCATGAGGACATTTCCCATATTGTATGTGTATTAGAAGAGTGCAGTTTCTAGACCAAGAAGTGAATGATGGATCAATGCCAGTATTTGGGCTAAAATATGTAGTAAAAATTTAAATAACGTTTAAATCTCTTTTTTTTCACCTAGTTTGTTAAAATGCCACTTCAAAAGTAATTGTATATGCAGAGGAGCACCTCCACTAACATTTTTTTCTATTAATCTTTTATCAATGTTTATGACAAAGTATGGTGATGTAAAAAAGTAATATTCTTTCTACTATATAAAGGTAAATTTGTTGTTTACATAGTAAATGGAATTTCCTAATATTCTGAATTAAAACAGTTATTTTCTTGTATGCCAAACTTGAACCTTTAATGTGATCTGCTATGTAGATAAAACAGAATGGCTAAAGGAGTACAAAAAAGGTAATTTTTCTTTTGCTTGCATGTATTATTTTCATGCATAAGTTAAGGATTCTAATTAAGTATATATTCGTGTGTCTGGGTAGTTTGACTCCTTCTTTCTGGTCTTCAGTGTTTTCTTTACTCTTGGATCTAGATTGTTGAAAATGAGGTCCTTATTATTCAGATAACAGTAAAAATGCAGGTTATTTGTTGAGAGATAATTTCGTCATCAAGAGAGAATACTTTTAGACTCCAATTTAAAAGAGAAGTCTCTGGAAGTAAAAGCTATGAAAGGTTATTGTTAGTGCATAGAAGGCTTTGATACTACCAAGTTAAATTATGTTTCTATTTCTACATGCATCATTGTCTTACTAAAGTTACTTCCTAGAAATCACCAAGGAGAAAGCAGGAGGAAGGCAAGTAATATAAAATGCCTAGACTACAATCATTGCACTGAAAGGCTATTATCTGTGTAGGGTAATGGATTTATTTATAAATTCATTAATCATCCTGTAATCAGGATGAAAGGCAAGGTGTTTGCTTTAATGTTTCTATAGCTTTTCTACTACCTTGATAATAGGTTCTACTGTACTGTTATATTGATCCTATTCTACTCTAGCAGACTAGATTCAAAATTTCAATTATTTCAAAATTATTTGACTTCTGTGAATTAAGTGGGTTTATGAGGCTGTTTCTCATAGTATGAATTTCTTAATCACACGTTTTATTTCTGTCTCTTGAATGAGGAGCCATTGTGGAGAGAGGAAATCTCCATTAGCTTCAATAGTGCACTTTAGTCACTTCTGATGATGTTTTAGTATGTTTGAAGTTTATGGTAGACTAAAATGTCCTGCCCTTTAAATAAGGGGTGCACTGAAATCCTAGCATCCATCTGGTATTAAGAGGTAGGAAGTATAAATAAAAAGGCAGCCTGGTAGGTAGTAAAATTGCCCTTGAGTGTATTGGTTTGTATGTCAGTTGCAGAAGAAAATACCTGGTATGGAGAAAGCTGTTAAACTGTCAGCAGTTGTGAATATACGTGGGACACCATAAGAATACCACGTTCAATGTCCTGTTCACTCTCGCAATAAGGAAACAGACTTTGTGTTTGTCACGAAATTTCAACAAACTAGGATAGGATCAGACTGTCTGTATGTTTCTGTGGTGTGTATTTTAAAATGTGACAGACCACTGTGAGGTGTTTCAAAAATATCATTTAGTATATTTTGGCTTTAGTCTTTTTCACCATATATGCCTGTCATGCTAAACTTCACTTTTACTTTGTTTTCTAAGTGCTTTGAGAAAATCATGAGAGGATTTCCAACAAGTATCAAACATGCTTCATATTTCATAATAGGACCCACATAAAAGCTGAGGGATTGCTTTGTTATGAATCTCACGTTGCAAGGCCAAGAGCTACCAGCCCTCTTTCCCAGTAGACAGCTTTGTAACAGAAGGCTTTCTAATGAAAAGCTATTATACACAAAGCACTGTTTCAGTTGGCCAGCAATTCTTCTAAGGCTTATTTCATTAAGCACGTTAGCAGATATACTGGCAGCCTTCCATTCATGTTTTGAAAGTTATGGCTGCATGCTTATGGTGTCTCAGTCTGTAGCACAAAATCTTGGCCTTTTTGTTAATTGTCTTAGCAATTAGAACTTTTTTTAAAGACTAGGTCATGTTTCTCTGAGCAGCTAAGTGTACTCAGTAGTTTAAGTAACTAAATTTGTCCAAAGTTATTTTCTGTCTAAATTATAATCATTTCAGAACCTGATCAATAGCAGTGGGAGTTACGTGGTTATAAATGGGGTTGGGGAAAGGGGATTGGCATAGATCAGTGAAGGAGGGATATAATTTTCCCATTCAAAATAGAAATAAACTGACAACATTAATTAATGGTACATGATCATCTTTTGTTCTTTCCAGTGTTTTTATATAGCCATGTTTTTCCCACACTATAACAGTGATGATCATAAAACTAAAATTGTTACATAAATAATGAGAAACGAATGCTAATATTAAGCTAAGTCAGTTAAATCTTACCTCCATTTAAGGCAGCTCCTTTGTGTAATAGGATTCTGGGATTTAATTATAAATTTAACTGGCTTTCTGCAAGAACAGGAATAGAGTGACTAATCTCAATATTTGACATTGTGTGTATTTTTGCAGAACCTTGCTGTTTCCCATCTCTTCAAAGCTGTTTTTGCTTATAGCTGGGGAAGGGGAATATTCCAGGCATGTGTGTTCAGTCTATGAAAGTAATTCAGAGTTTTATCGAGGTCATGGTGGATTTTCAAATCCATAAAAAGCTAGCTAGTAGTAGTCCAACTTAATTTTTATTTAAGAGACTTTCACATTCAGTATTTGTTTATAAAATCCCATTGAGTGATCATCCTCTGAAACTGAAGGACAGCTAACTATGATGTCTCAGAGTTGTTTGCTTTTCAATACCCATTATACACTTGCTGTTAGTGGAACTCAGATAATATACATGGTGCTCATTGTCTGGGAATCTGAGGTCATATACATTAGAATTTCAATTTGGATCAAAACTGTGGAGGACATGTGGGGGTAGATAGGAAGTTTGAGGACATTTCCTGATAATCCCTGTTTAGTTTTGGTTCTCATTTTAAGTACTTCATTTCTTTTGCATAAAATGCCTCTAGAAGAGGTGCTCCAACTGCTTAGTGGTATTTGGCTCCTCTTAGCAGACTAGAGTTGAAGTGAAATCCACAAGATTAGGTATACTGGGGATATTGGCTCTTTAGCATTAAGTATTTAATTTAGCAGATCATTTTTTGTCATGCTGTGTCCTTTTTGAACCAACCAGTTCTTCATTATGTGCTTTCTTTCCTATGTAATTTTCCTATGAAGGTTTTTCTCCATATGAGTAAACAGTAAATGAGGTTTGTCGAAATAATCTATCACAAAAACCAATGGTGTTGTATCATGACAGCCAGGATGGCAAGCAGGTTCATCCTACAGTTATTCATGTACCACAGGTTTCTCTGCCTTTCAGACCTCCTTAACTGACCTTCCAAAGCTTTAACCGTGGCCACATTTCTGGCAGCATCAATGTCGCTTTTGCATCAGCATTTACTGCAGAAGGGGATCTCATCCAGTGCCCAGCAACTGCCACACTCCAGAGCTTTAAAGGAAGAGTTGTGGTGATTGTAGGAAATGCAGTGAAGAACACAGCAGCTGTAAGTGTATTGCTAAAATGTATATTTTTATCCTTAGAGATAAGCAATACCATGCATACTGGCAGTAGTAAAACAAATGCTAGTGTCTGGAAAATTTAGGTTAGAATTTTGTGTATGATGACAGGACCTGGGGTAATGTTTTTGTTGTTGCTCATTTCTGCTTCTAGACAAAGACATTTCCCTTCAAATGGTCCACAACTGAGAAGGTTGATGTTTTGAAATAAAATTGCTTGACATTATCTTCTTCAGCTTTAAAATCTTTATTTTTGGTATGTCAGAGAAGTGACATTGGCACTTCTAATGTGCATAATGTTCAAAATTGGCTTGCATTTACTTTTTGTGGTGTTAGGAAGGACACATAAGGTAAGTTGGATGGGGACAGATACGTTATGAACTATAAAGAAAATAAGATATAATTCATATTCCTACTGGTAAGAAACAATGTATTGCCCAATTTTTTAGAATCACTTGTTCCTGCAGTTGTGCTTAGAGAAGAGGAAAATGATCCTTACTGGTAACTTTTGTATGATGTATTTATTGTTAGTGCCTTAGCTAGGGACGGAGAATATTCAAACTTTTCTATTCAAATTCTTTTCTATAATTAAATACTTGATGGTGTTGAGAATCTCCAGAATAACAACTAAAAGTACGTAAGTATTTCTTTCACTATACTTCTCTCGGATGAAGGAAAGCTATCTTTTTTTTTTTTTCAGACACACTCTTAGTTATGGTTTACCTTTGGTTCACCCATTTCTTAAGCCTGTTTACACAAAGGACATGAACTGTAAACCTGATATGACAAGGAGGGCTGTGAATCATTAAAAGGTCTTCATGTCAGGAACAGCAGCAGCATCAGCACAACACATGATATTGATTTTAATACCTGTAGGGAGTTGTAAGTAGAGGGAGAAATCCCTTTCATTAACCTGCATTTCATCATTTAGAAAATTAACTTGTGGTATGTATCAGGTTTCTTAAATAGTAACAGAGATGGCATGAAGGAGGCTGTAAACCATCTCTCACATAGTTTCAGTAGTGAGTATCTAGGTTTGTGTGTGAATCCAGGTAAGTTCATGATAGATATTTCATCGTGAAATCAGACCATTTGAATAATCACAATTCCCCACTAAATGCTGAATGCATAAATCCCCTCTCAAAAGAACAAATGCAAAATGCATAAAATGCTAAGAGTGAAATGGAGATGATTTAAATGATGCTTTACATGTTTGATGTGGATTATGTAGCTGCTTTCAACAACTACATTTCAAAATACCAAACATACAAATTTATCTCAGGAAGAGCCTAACCATTCACTAAACTCGTGAGGATTAAGAAGAGGAAAAAGTAAGTTCTTTGGTGTTCACTAGTGGGTGTCTTTATGGGACATATTCCACACACTACCAAGCCATTTTCTGGCAGCTATTTTTCACAACCAGTCAGAAATGTTTTGTCTGAAACAAAGGAACTCAGAGTGAAGAAACAACTTGTAACAAATTTCCAGGGATGGAAAGTACAGTGTGGGGTTGTCTATTTCACCAAGGCCAAGCAGATGCTATTTTCTCCTGTATTTGAGAGACAATTCTGATGCAAAATTAGACTTTTTTTTAAATGTTTCAAAATTTTTGAAATGAACATGGAATGTTTCCTTTGCTGTGCATCTAAAAAAATCTAGCAGTGTGCTTAGTGAGTGCAAATACTTCAGTCACATGACAGGTGCTGTCTTATCCTCTAAACCCAGATTTTATGCAGTTGAGACAATGTTGACCCAGAATTGTCAATATCGTAGCTTTCCATAAAGGAGAGATGCTGCTTTGCCTCTTGTTTTGCTTTTAGAGTTCTTGAAATCCTGCCTAAAGAGGTTTGAGCTTTAAATAGCAACAAAATACTGGATTGACCAGTTTGACCAGAAATTAATTAAATACTAAAGCCTAAATACTGGTAGGGACTCGCCACTTCTATCGCACCCTTAAAATACATATAAAACTAGCTTCAATTTGACTGTGCTGATAAAACTTTTTCTTTTGTGGGTAATTTTTTAAGGTCAGTTTCAGTTTTACTCTGCATGGCTCCATAGAACTGTCTGCCACTCTTCATGCCCAAGCTATGTAGCTCAAGGTTTGACAAGAACAATAGTTATTACTTTTTAAATTTTACTAGGTAATCCAATTTTAGGAAAAAAATTTAAAAGTTAATGCATGAAAACAAAACCAGTTTTTGTCCACATTACAAGATGCCCAACTTTAAATGCATTTTTTCCAAAAAGAGGTATGTATTTCCAGATTAAATGGGATGAGCCAAAAATTGTACCCTCTGCCATAAAGGAGCATTCTTCAGAAATGTTCACTGATATTTACTCCACTAAAAATTTGGAGATTTTTATGATATGTTCAGTTTAAATTTATATAGGACTGAGAGGCAGGGCTAAGTGTGAAAAAACACCAATTGTATATGGGTCTGTTTGTAGTTAGAAGGTTGAATCTTTAAATTATGCTTCCTATGAGCAGCCTACTTGGCATCACTTAAAAATAATTTTAAAAGCAAAGTGGTGTACACTGGACAGACCTGTAGAAAAAGTCTTTTTGCACTTCATTTCTGTTTCTGCTATTTGCATTTGATTTGGTGCTAGATGATAAAAAATTTAAATTAGAAAGAAAATGCTGTCTAGAGTTTGAGATGTGAGAGGGAAAACTGAAAACTTCACCACAGCACTGTTCCAGCAAGAGGATAGGGAAGCCAGCAATGTCTCGTAGTGCCTCTGGATATGACAGCTTTGGCTCTAGTTGAACACTTCCTTAGGATGGAATTAAAACAGGGTAATCCTGCATGATAAGACATTGGTGCTACATCTAGAAGTTAAATTAATATATTGGCTGATGTACAGGAGCCTTACTAAATGCACCATTAGCAGCATAAAAATATTGTAAAAGGGGAATCATGTGGTGGTGTTTGGCTCACACCTCTCTGGAGAATATTCCTTCCTTTAGGCTGCTTCTTATGGTGCCAGCCTTTCTTCTAGGTTTTTCTGGGCACTTGTTAACAGAGCAGATATTTGTTTGTCTCTGAAAACAGCAGGAAACCTTCACATAAAAGGCATTATGCTGGAGTTCATCAACCAGATTCTATTTTTATATGTAACTTTTGGATATGTTAAGTGGCAGCATCTCCTAAGTGAATTGAATTCCCCTTTCCCACCTCCTTAGGCAGGTAAGCACGTTGTAAATTCTGTTATGGTCAAGGGATCATTACAGTTGAGAATATAATAGTTAAATAGGCAGCAGGTGTTCAACTGTAGCTTCTTTTTTGGTCTAGGACAAATAACACGTCTCCTGATTTTTGTCACTTTCAGAGATGCAGCAAGTAAAAAGGTGGATTATAGTTATGCATATGTAGTACAGGGATTATTTTGGATGTTTTTATGGAAAGGTGACATTGCTTCATCTTCCCTCCTTCAGTCAGCTTTGAGGTGCTAAGCCATTATCTGTTTCCATTTCAAACTTTTGCCTATATTACTGCAATGTTAACTGAATTTAAAACAGGAGAAATACCTTACCTGGCACTAAATTATTCCCTAGCAACTTAATTTTGATAGTGGCACACTCCTACTTCTGTCACATGTTTGTTTAATAAATGCATGCTTCCCCCAGTGGTTTAATGCATGTGCTTTATTGTCAGCTAAATGCTATAATGGAATAAAATATACAGGACACTTTAATCTGTCTAATAATTAGCAACTTATTTATATTTTGCCTGGAAAAAGATAAGCTGTAAGTCAAAACTTGAAAGACATCTGTCTTTATAGCTGGGAAATAAATTCTGTGTTGTAAATTCTAATTGTTACATTGATTACTTTTTGTCTAGATAAGTTATGCTGCTGTAAATATATTGTCTAGAGAACCTCTACAAGTTACTGAAGCAGTCATTCTTATTGCATCGCAATAGCTAATAGATAAAGTACATGAATCATCTCCAAAACAAAGACAAGAAGTTCTGATTTTCCATGAGATCTTTCTGACCATTTTCAAGGCAAGAGGGACAGGGTCAAATTCAAAATTCTTTTTATATAACATATTCTTAGCTTGGAAAAAAGAAATATTTTTTTCTGTATGAAAATAGCATATAGCATTTTCTCTCTCCCAGCACACTATCAAAAATGCATTTCTTCTTGTATGAAGACTGAGACACATAGGTTACAGTGTCTGGTTACTACTGAATTTGTGTGATTTTATTGTCATCTTCCTGAGGCCTTTTAAAAACCCCTTGCCAGATAAGCAAGTCCTTGCATGATTTTCTGTTATAAACTTGTCTTAAAACTACAAATGGATACCTATGAAACTTCATAGGGTGATCTGAAGATTAGGTATTGCATAGAATACTAAAGGAAGGACAGGTGCATTTGTGCTTCTAAAGACAGATATATTTAGTTGGAAGGGCCTAATAAAACTTGTGGAGTGTGAGTAAATAGAAATTAGACAATAAACTTCTGGAGATGTTCCCACTATACATCTTTTAAACTCTGTTTCTTTGTAAATAGTTTCTGCAGAAAAGTGACTGAACAATTGGAATGGAAACCCTTCTCTTTGCAGGGATGGAGAGGCCCCTTATGATTCCCAGAATGGCTCTTTCATGTTTCTTTGTTAAGGCCCCATCATCCTATCTGCATTCAGACTCAGAGGCTACTGGAATCATCAGAGCCTCCTTGTTGCCTTTAAAGAGGAAGAGATTAAGCTTGTATTTTGAAAAGTTTGAAAGGTTTGAGTTAATCAGCAACAGTCCTTCTGGTTTTAACTCTCCCCAATACATGGTTAAGTCTTCATTATTTTATTCCATACATTTAGCCCTTTTTATTACTGTAACATGCATAATGTATGCATGCTTTCCTTCATGGAGAGAAAGCAGCCCAGCTGCTGTTGCCAGTACATGCTCTTCACACAGCCCAAGAGAGACACTTGGGCTGCCAGCCAGGAGTTGTGTTGTGCTGTTGTAATTCTGCCCCTGCCCCTGGCTTTGGTTCGTGTGCATTGAGTGCCTCAGGTACAGCAGTGATGAGCTAAATCTCTCACTGTTCCAGCCAGGTATGAAAGAGGAAGGGGCAAAATGCAAGATGGATCTTCAGAGCAGAATTGGCGTGTTTCTTTTCCTCCTCTGAAGTAAGCGCCACGGAAAACAGGCTAATTCCAAAACTCCAAACTAGGTTCTCTTTGTTAATTTTTACTGAGACTGGTGGTAGCGGTCATTGGAAATTTTAGTTGTTCATTTGATGTAGGTGTTGTTTGGCCTGTCTGTGTGCCTTGCTATGCAGAGGTTTGGATCCTTCTGGAATGAGGAGTCTTGGAGTCCTTGGCTTTACCTATGAAAATATGTCTGAGAGATGCTGGCAAGCAGGATGTCAGCTCTTTTCAATCATCTGGGAACTCTCTAAGGACAGGAAGGATGGGAGAATGGTTAACCTGAATCTTGGAGTGGTGCTGTCAGGCTCCAGACTTTCTCCAGACATCTGTCTCAGCTGTTGTTATACTCCTTGTAGACTGCACCTCTGAAAGAGTACTCTTGTTCTTGATGGAGCTTGGATTTGGTTGTATCCATGTTGCTCAGAGCTATTGCATTATAACATAGAATTTTCACTTTCTGGGGCTGTTTCTCAGCTCTGACACGGTGTTTTGTGTTTCCTGGTGTTCCAGTTCAGAGAATCAGAAATAGTGATAACTGAAATAGAGATGGTAATGACCTATAAATAGTGTTAGAAGTTCAGGACCTTGTGTAAGGATATACCAGCTAGAATGGTGTTGGTGAATTTGGCAGTTAGAATATCCAGGCTGCAAGGATATTGCTTGTTGTTTTGCTTTTCTCTAAACTGTATCTGAACCAGCCTTTGAAGAGGACTGACTGACTGAATGACTGACTGCTGCAGGAGGTTTGAGTAGAGTTTGAGTAGCAACTGGACAAAACTTGCATTTTGGGTAGTATTAGGAAAAAGTACTGCAAATGACAAAGAAATGTTTTTCGCTATCAAATACTTCTTTGACCATTATTCAAGATCCAGGGCAACCCTTAGACATGGGGGGAAGAGGTAGAATCTTTCACAAAGACTCATACTTTCTCTTTTTATATCCAAGCCAGCTGTTACGCCTCTTTTCAAAATCCTGTATTTCTGTTCACTAACAGCTTTTTTATTTTCTGTTGAGTGAAAAATAAAATAATTTTCTTTCTGCATTTTCATTTTACATTCCATTCAACTGTAATGTGTGCACTGCATTTATTTTAGTCAGTATAAATTAGCTGTGTTACAACAGCTAAATCTCGGCAACTGACTTTAATTTTCAAGTGCTCACTTTCAGCTGGGTATTTTTTTAATGTATATAATTTCTAGGTGGAAAATTTAAAATACAGGTGTTTAAAATTTATTACCTGAAAAAATTTGACAGTTTACTCTTACTTTCGCTCTCAGTAAAACTTATTCCAAAACCAGCTATTAAATACCTGTTTCTGTAGGCTTATTTTCAAATCTTTGCATGTATGTCCTTTAAGTTACTGCTGTGTTTTTGTGATAGAATGGAAAGTGTTCCATTTTGGCCAGATCTACATGCAGAGAATTTTCCCTTGATCTTGTTAGAGCGATTGGTTCTATGTTCCACCCCTCCCACCCCCTAGTATGTGTTTGCATCAAGTTGTCCTTTCTTTGTTTTTTTTTTAGCTTCCATTCAGTTTATGGTAATACCATAACCAACAACTAGGCACTGTTCTGTTGATATGGGAGGTTTTAGGTTCCTATCTTTTCCATGGTGTTAAAGTGTCATTTCATTTATCTGGAACTCTTTAATATAAGAAGTAGCTCACTAAAAATAATCTTGTGTACTGGATCTGTGTTCTGGCATATGGAGAGTGTTGTTAAAAAAGTTGCAGACTGATCACTTTGACTGTTGAGCTTTCAGAGAGGTGTAGGTGAGCTCTTGGACTGAAATCACACAGCAAAATAGACTGCAACTCCTGAGAGGTTTATGTAGCATGAGTTTACAAGTAGAAAACTAGAAATAATCTTGTGGCAATGAATGAATAATACAAAATTTGGTTGATATTTCTCCTCCAACTTCTATTTTTCTTCTGACTCTTTCAGAGTATGCTGTTAATATTTATACCATGGTAACACTTGTCACAGCAATCTTTTCTGCTATTCTGGTGCAGTATGTTACTCCTCCTTCCCTCCCAGCGTGCCCTTTAATTAAAGCCTGTCACAAGAATGTCTGTGAAAGTGAATAATGTGTACATAGCAACCCTCGTGGCTGGCCCGAAGGGTGCTGGGAGTGGGGCTGCTCAAGCTGTTGTGTTCTTAGACTCTGTGCTGTAGACAGTCTGAAAACGTGATGTGCCTGGCATAAGACATGCAGCACTTGAAAGCTGTTATTTTGCTGCTTGGAACAGGGTAGTAGAAACATTTTGATAAATTCTGCAATGTGCAGATCATTAAGGTTCTTGATGGTGCTTAAAGGAGCAGTCCTGTTATGCTATTTATATTGAGAGCATCACCAAGACAGGATAAAATATTTAATATTTGCCCTAATTTTGGTATGAATTTTCTGTGATCTTGTCTGTCTTTGAAAGCCTGACTTTATGTATCTGCATTTAGAGTCTTAAATGACTACTTTCAAATGCAAATTGCAACTTCCTGGCTTAGTTATGCTCACCAAGAAGGGTGTTTTATCTGGAATTGATGGATGCATTACTTTAAAGAGGAACTGTGTTTCCAAAGTCTTCAGCAAAGTCATCATATTGCAGTCATTAAACAATGTTTCTCACATATTCATCCTTTCATATGTAATATTTGCTGTGAAAGCAGCAAGAAGAATTTCAGTTTCGAAGTTCAGTTTAAACATTAGATGCAACCAGAGAAAACACAGCAACTGAATTTGGGAATCTCATTTTGAGGAAAGACCACCTGAAGCAGAAAGTAAAAAGCTTAAAAGTCTTGTAGTAGTATCCCTCAAAGCCTTTCCTCAGATAGAAACAACTCCCATTTCCCTCAAGTAGTCTTCTTGTCTAAATGAAAGCAAAAGCATTACAGAGGAGTGTGATCCATTGGTGGTATGGGGAAAGATATATTTCAGAAGTTATGTCAACACAAACATTTGATAAATTTGAGAAAGTTTAATCTATAATAAAGGACAGTTTATTTCTGTGTACAGAAATATATTTCTGTATAATGGAAATTCAATTGTACACTACCTTTGTATGTTTCAGTACATCGCTCTTTAAAATGTAGGTGCTTTACAGGTTGCTAAGGATGATGGAACCCATGTGCTTATCTCTTCACCATGTTATTTTCAGTCTTAACAGCACCTTTTTAAATTGGATTACTTAGTAAATTACAAATTATATATTCAGGTGCCTGTTAGTAAACTTCTAGTTGACACTTCATGATTGCATTTATAAAGCAAATAGAGCCCCTGTATGCATGCCAAGATGGCAGTTTCTGTTGTAGAAAGTCTGGGGTATTCATTCAGAAGAGCACCTTGGGATTTTTTTGATGCATGAAGTTTGCTCTTTTTGGATCACTGATTTTACCTTTTTTTTCAGCTTTTTAGGAAACCTTGCTTTTTATCTTTATTTCTTGGATTCAGGCTACTGATATTTGGCATAACTGAGGGTCAAACTAGGGAGAAAATCTATGTAGCTATTTCAAATAGTCCTTCCTCTCATGCCCCTCCATCAGTGCATACACCAGAAATAACACTCCCTTGTGTTTTGAAAATACTGGCTTCATAGAGTGTATTTTGGCAAGGCAAGATATCAGGTGGTGTTGGAACATTTCAGAAACATGGTGAACAAGTTCCTGTTCTTGTCTGCAACAGACGGGCTCTCTTCTGTCTGGGAGAGGGTGGCACAGACATGTACAGAGGAACAGAACTATAAAAAGTCAAACTTTTAAATAAGGGAGACTGCTATGCTGGTAAGAGGCTATTTCTAAGTCTACGCTTTACCAAAAGTTACTATTTCTACTTTCAGTGAAAAAATGGAGGGAGGCAGAAGGTAAAACTAAATGTCTTTAATCAGATCAAGTCCTATTGCCATGTGACTTAAACCTGGAGTCTTCTATGCATTGCCTGGACAGATGTATGTGCAAAGCTCTTGGAGGCTGATATTGGGAGTTGGATGGCAGCTCTCAGCTTATGTCAATGTGCCTCTGGGCCCCTGACTCACAGCTAATTCCCACAGTAGTGAGATACTGATAGTAGTATGTTTCCTGCTCAGTGATTTTTCCCTGGCTGGATGTTGAGCTGCAATATTTTGAACTGCATTTGCAGCATTTCTCACTTAAACTAGGCAGACAACAGAAAACACTTCTGTGACAACTTAAGAAAAAAAAAATAGGAAGTTCGTCTTATGGTATATCATCTTGTGCTCTTGTGCTTTCTGCCCATCATTTGCTACCAGACCCAGATTTTGCAGTGCTTTCTTCCCAGAGGCCCTGCAAGAAGCAACAAATGCCTCACTCTAAGGTCATCATATGCAGTGAAGAAAATTACTTTTACATAACTTGGTTACTGACACAGTTCTAAAATACAGTCGGACACAGGCCTTTATGCTCAAACCCCAAGTACAAGGCATTTGTTTGTGTATTCTCTTTTAAGATTACATTGAATGGTAGTTATATTAGAGGTAGGGCATTCAAAACACATGGAGCGGAGTTTAGTTTATTATCAGCATTTTAAAGTTATCAGTAGTCAGAGAGTGGAACATCTCTGTTGGCACATGGGACGCTGTACTCAGGAAATAACATGGTGCCTCCTGCCAGCCAGAACGCTTGTTACCATTTTTCATTTCTGCTGGCTCTGAGCAGCCTTGGTGTCCAAGGCAGAGCACTGTCCACTAGTCACAGGTGGAGAGCACTGTGAGGTGACAGGTAAGTCCATGTGAAGCCGAGATGTCTGGTAGGAGTATTTCACTAGGAATAGAAACTACTTCTGTAGTTCATGGTATGCACAGCTATATTTATGTCTCTGTTTTACTGTACACCACATCTTTATGGACTGTGATTATAGCAAGAGATATTTGGACTCTCCTCGTGATGCCTCTGTGCATATTATACCACCTGTGCACCCAAGAACCTTTCTAAAAGCATAGCATTTACTTTGCTCATGAAAGCTGACATCCACATATGGTGTAAGATTACTGTCAGCTGCTTTGATTCCTTGATTGTGGGGATTTTTTTAGTTGGTTCTTTGACTCCTATACTGAATAACCCAAACTGATGGGGAAGGAGATAATTGAACTTCCTTTTGGTTTTCTCTGGGCAACTACCTGAATAAATTTAACAGCCAAAATGTTTACAGATAATTGTGTAGTACATCTAGTTCTGCCTCAGTATCTGTTACACTGTAACAGGTAATTAGAAGGAAAGTAAATGAAAAAAGAAATCCCATGTACTGAGTTTGATTGGGGTGCCCACAGCTGTTCTTGAGTTGGGAATTTGTTTGAGCAAAGTTAGCTATCTGGACATCACACTTGCACAGGTTCTCACATAGCATCACTAATTATTTTAAAGAGTCAAAAAGGGAAAAGCAATTTTTTTTACATAGCCCACTGGAAGCATTCAGTGATTTTACAAATGGTTTCTGATTTGACAGCCAAGTTTAAAGCAACAGTCTCAAGGACTGGGATGGTAGAGCAATCTATCACAGCTATGGAAATTAAGTAAAACTATTAATTTCTCACTGATTAATCTGTTTTGGTGCTTGCTTTTTAATGAATTGTAGTCAGTGTATAGAAGGCAAGTTTGACCTGTAATGCACAAAATACTGTTCCTTTAGGTTGGATTTTGGTATTCTGAAACATAATTTCAATTTTTTTTTATCATAATTATTTTGATATACAAAATATCTTTGTCATTGTAATATGTTTCATAAAGTTACTGTGTGGAAAGTAGCAATTGCTGTTTATGGCATGAACTATTTGAGGAGAGAGGCTTTCAGTGGTGCTTGCACTATTTAACCTGCCTGTGGGCAGATTGGTGGGAGCAGGGAAGATGAAAGATGATAGACCCCAAATTCATTTCTGACAGCTGTGAGATCAAGTCACATCGGATGAGTTTGACAGGGTAAGCAAATGACTACACCCTCAAACTGTGATGCTTGTACCTTTGGGAACCTACAGGAAACAGCTGGGAGTTAGATTAATGCACAGAAAAATATCTGTTAGTTCATGCTTTGAGAGAGGCTCCAGTGATTGCCCTGAGATTAAACAGTCCTTTTAGGATGAGATAAAATCCTGCCTAAGCAGAGATAAATAAAGTTCAAGGTTATTAGTGTGACACTTTCATGACCACAAAATTCATCCCAGCTGTTTCAACACACTGGCCTGGGCTCCTGTGTTGACTAGTTAGTGCAAAAAAAAGAACTTCAAGGGTCTGATATTTTTTGCTTAATTTGCCTTACTTAACATTATTGTGATTTAAGAACTATGATATGCAGTGGGCTAATGATACATTCGTTTCAGTTTGCAGCTCATCTAGTGAAAAACAAGTACCCAAGGGTCTGCATCCTAGATGGAGGAATCAACAAGATCAAGCCAACTGGTCTCCTCACAGTTCCTTCTCCACAAATCTAAGTGACTGTAAACATTCAGGACAATCTGTCTGAAGAGGAAAGTCTTACCTACAACACATATCCTGAACCTAAAGGGCATTATGACATCTTCACCATACAAGATATCCTGATGATCAGTGTCTTATCCTGCAGCTGTAGAGCCCAGGAGCTTTGTGTTTGTTCCTTAGTATAGAGATTCGGTTGGAACTGACCAAATTTGAAGATTTAAGCTTTTCAAGAAACCTCTTTCAGCACTGATGTAGTGCAGAAGTGCTTGGGCAAGTCTGAACAAAGAGAGAGGACCTCATCTTGGGTTTGGTATCTTATATTTCTGCAGAGCAAAATTAACTGGCACTTGATGGCTCTAAGGTGCACTTAGATTATTTGAAAAAGTATTTTACTGTGAATGTTGAAAGTAGCAAAGTGAAACTGTGCCATGTATATTGTGTGGAAAAAGTGTGTTCTCCAATATTTTAAAAGTAATTGCTGTATCTTGTGACCTGCTTTATTTCTGAGAAAGCATTTTTTTCATCTGGTTTGGAAATAAAGATGTGTCCCAAATTGGAAGTCACTGTAAGAGCTGCTGCTGAGTCAGTCCAAAAGCTATCAAAAGTTGGAAAATTTCTTCTACTCTGTGGTGAATTTAACAATTTGTTTCTATAATTGTATCAAGTGTAACAATTTCTGAAACAATTACACTTACCAGAAAGGTGGGTTTTCAACAGTACTGTGTCTTAGGACTAGAAATCATTTATTCTGCCAATAATAGTGTGCTTCCATTTTAGAAGCTCATGCCTTGAAAGGAAACATTGCAATTTTAATTTTCATTCAAAAACATTCTAGAATAATCACTCTTTCGTGGATTGGAAGTTGAGAGTTTTCTTTGGCCCTCTACTCTCTCAGCTAGTGGTGTCAATTTTCTTGGGGCTTTTTTAAGTCCTTGAACATGAACTTTAAAACTGACATATTTAGACAGCAACCTGGTTTTGAACTGGACTGGTGCAAGGGCTGCAGATCAGTGAAAGCAGGTTCCCACAAAGGGCATAAGGTGGCTGTGCAGTAAAGATGTGGGAATTTGCAGTAAGAAGCTGAAAGCATTTAAAGCACCAACAGAAACAGGAGTTGGCATATCTCTTGCTGAGAGGCTGAAAATAAACCTGATTCAGACAAGTACCAACTTTCAGGAGATACAAGGGAAAAAAAAACCAACATCCTAATTCCTCCCCCTCAAAATCCCAGGTTAGGTTTGCTATCTTATCAGGTCCATTATTCTAAAAATAATGGTGGAGATGGGAGGAAGGCTAGGAAAATAAAAGAATCTGTCTTCAAGAATGCTTCTTGAAAATATTACATTTAATCCAGGGAAACCAGTTATGATAATGTAAGACTGTCAGTATGGCACTGAAATTAAATGGGAATGTGGAAGAATGTGTTTTAGAAGACAAGGAAGTGTTAGATGTGTCTTTTTACATTTTTGAAGCTGGAAAAAACTGATGTGACATGAGACTTAATAATCACTGAAGCATGAGGATTAAAATGTGTTTCGTAAAATTAACAAATTAACAAAATGACACCAAAGACCTGTTCACCTGGTTACAGTCTCAAATTAGCTTGCATTGTGAATTTGGCACCCTGCTCTTTATTATTAGAGTATCATCTGAGACAAGTCAGTTTCCACCATACAAGGTCACTGTAGGGTAATGAGGATTTGCTCTGGAGATGGGATTATTGTATGCCTCATTTGAGGATTTTATATCAGGAATAGTTTTTAATTTGGCAAGCAGAACATTGCAGCACCTTACTTTATTTTGTTTTTCTTCTGTCACAACGGGCTTCCAAAACTGAGAATTCTCAGAGAGGTGGTCAGTGAAAAGCTGGGAACAGTGTCTATAAATCACAGGCAACTTGATCACTTGTTCTGTGGAGTTTTTAGTGTTGGTGGTTGTGGGGTTTGGGGTTTGTTGTTTTGGGAGGGGTTTTTTGAGCTGAAACTGTGGAAGATGAGACTTTGTGAAAGGTGCTGAAAGAGGAAGTCTTCATTCTCTTGGTGGGGGAAGCAGAAGGTTTTGTAGAGCTCTTGAAAGATTTTTGAAGGCTGGGTTTTCCAAACATGTACATTCCCAGAAGCATGGTTTGTCCAGCTGTACCATTGTCATTCTCTGTTTTAGACTGCAACTGGATGCCATAAAGATCTAGTAGGAGAAAGAAAAACCAATATTAATGCTTCATGTTGGTGTCTTCTGCTGCTAGCATAAAAATATCCTAACTAAATATTTCCCACTGGTGGGCCTGGAAAATGCAGCCTCTCCTACTCTGTTTTTTCCTACCATTTTAAAAACATCCTGAATCTGTCCCAGCCACCTGGGCCTATAGCTTCCTGCCCTGACAGCCATATTCCCAGAGGGTAGCCAGGTGGGCTTCTAAAAAATGCAAAGGAATTAAACCTTCTTTTGGCAGCCTGAGACCTATTAATCATTGCAGACTGTGAAACAATTGCTGCTAACACTTGAGTGTCCTTCTTCAGACAACATACAGTCCTTTGAGCTTTTTATTGCAGTTTGCATCTAAGTTCCTTGAGTTTGTTTTTGGTTTTACAAGTGTGTATTTGCCCTGTTTGGTTCTCTGTTTTGGAGCAAAGACTAAGGCTATTTGTTCTTATCCTAGGAACCTCCCTTCCTGCACCCATTTTGTTTCCCGTATTCATCCCGGTTTCTCCATGTCTAGGTTCCTTGTGACCACAGTACCTTCCCAGTGCAGGATGGAAACAACTCAGCTAATGTAGCAGAAAGGAGGAAAGTTACAGTGTTTACTTCACTCTCACTAATCTGGTCTGCTTAAGGTATTTCTGGTTTGTTGATTTTGGGGAGGTTTTGTTGATTTTTGAGAGGTTTTGTTGTTTTAATGTAGCATAAGTTTTCCCTTTCAAATTATGTTCTCCCCACTGGTAGTGTTTTTTGGTAGAGTCTTTTGGTAGAGTCTTCCTGATATTTGAACTAGAAGCAGTGACCATAGCAGCTGGGCAGACAGTGGTATGTATTCTTTCACGTAGGTAATTTATTTTTCTGATTTCCTGGATGGTCACTAGAAGTACTAAGGACTAAATAATTTGTTAGAGTGGGTAAGGGTAAAATTTCATGTGATTCTTCCCTTGCTTCTTTTTCCCAGTTTTAATCTATCCTTGGGCTTACTGACAAGGCCACTGCACACTTCAATGTGTTGCCTGTGCCTTTGCCTATTCTTAATCTGTGTAGGCATCACACAGTGGTATGATGCTATTTCTGTGACCTTCTGGATATCAGTATCTACACTTCCTTTGATATTTTAGCCTGCTGAAGAAGATGTTTGTTAGAATATCTCTTAGCTGGACTTCAGAGCTGCAGCACATAAAACTCAACAAAACAAAAAACCCCAAATAACATGACTTAGTTCTTCAGCAGCTTTATCACTCACTATTGAAGGAGGTACTGTGAGAGCCTGTTAGTTCTGTGGCCTGAGACACACTTGCTGTTCTTATTTACAGGGTGTGAATGTTGTACACAGTATCCCTGAGATTTAATTTATGTTTGTGTCTTACCAAGTTCCTTCAGTTCATATAAAAAATTGGGTATGTCTTTATTTAGCTTTCACAGTGTTCAGATTGAGTTACTGAGAGGTCTGGGAATTGTGTGGGACTGAGTATGGCCTTTTAATCTCCCATTTCCAGTTATCTTTGCTGATGAGTCAGACTGGCCTCTCCCATTGTTATGTTAGAAACTTTACTGTCATCAGTCTTATCTTGCTATTTTTAATTCTTTTTGTTGGGCCCAGCTTCTGAAAATTGACTGAAAGAGTTATAATTTTTCCCAAAAGTGTGTTTCTTTCCAGGACAAGTGATGAAACTTGATCTGTGCTGACTGAGCTAACATCAAATTTGTGTATTTGACTAGTAAAATTGCAGATTCTCCTTTTTCTTTGAATCCCAAGCTATAATGCTGGTATTGTCAATCTTTTAGGTTTCCAGACTTAGCAGAAAGCTAATGCCAGAAACTGCAGGCTCATTTGGAAATAGTGTTTCATTTGCATTTCAAGTAACCATGAAGTTTTAAGTTTGCTACTGGTAGTGTTCTTTAAATAATAGCACCAAAATACCTGTTCCTGTTGGACAACAGTCTCTATTCTATGACAACAGAGTCTGTATTCCATTCATTTAGGTTTAAAAATTCTTCTTGTATTGCCATAAGCATGTGTGATTGAACATAGTTCAATATTGTTGTATGTCTCTCATTTTATCAACATTTAATAAACCAATGTTATACAGAATTTAAACAAAAACATAGAATCAGTACAGTGTTACTATCACTGAATCTATTTTTAAGTATTTTTTCTAAAGCCTTTTCCCAAAATTTCTTGAACCATAATGTAAATCCATGTTCAGATTAATCTCTAATAGTGGTCTTGCATGTAAAGGTAGAGAGACCCCAGTGCATGCACTCCTGTAACTCACGTATTTTCCTTCCCTGGTGATAGGTCCTTATGTGCTTTAGGAGCAGGGACACCCAAGTTTGCAGACACAGTAATGTGTGTAAAAGAGCAGATACAGTAAAGCAGTATGGTAGTCATTGTATTCAGTGGGAACAATTCAGGGAAAGTTGCAGATCACTGCTTTAATTAATATTTCCTAACTGAAGCAGTATTAAATGTCTCCTCTTTGTCTGTCTAGAATTATCTTGCATTACCTCATTTTAGAGAGAAACATAATCTGGTGGTATCAGCTTTTTTTCAGCTGGGCTGGCCAAAGGAGTAAAACTGAGAGTACAGAACAGGTACATAAAATAATTATGGGGTTTTAGTAAATCCAGTGCATATGGCAGTAGCTTGAGTTACCAGGCCATTATTGCCTTCCTTGCTACAAACTTTTGAGATGTCTTGTATAATCTGAGTGACTCAGTTCTCCTCACTAAAACAAGCTAATAACGTTTCCTTATTTTACTCAGTGTAGAAAAAAGATACACAGTGCATACTGTGACCACAGTACTGTGTGTGAGTGTGAGGACAGTGCAGACAGCGAAGACTAAATATGTCTTTCCTAGGAATAAACACTTTCTTTGGAAGCCAAAGGTAGATGACAATATGAGTTCTCCATCACTAATTTTGTAAACAATCCTTTCACTAGCAAGTACTGCTAATGAATGAATTTCACAGATTGCCACAAACAATTCACAGCTCCTATCAAGAATATACTAATAGTGATTTATTATTTATTAGGTATTGCAAAGCTTGCTATAAATTTTGGTCAGCTACATCCAGCAACAATGTTAATAGTACATAATAAACACTTTGGTGTAGTTAGGCTATAATAAAATAGGATGTATTTTCAATGACTACAATACTTAGATTTTTCTTTCATGTTAATGAAGATTAGTACTTTCTGTAAACTTAGCCAAATACCAAGCTCTACAGCCCTAGAATACCAGGAAGAAAACCATAGCCTCCCTTACAAAGCTGAGGTCAGAGCATAATAAAAAAAGTATTTTTAGTTTAGATTATCAGTTCTCTTTGCTCTTTCAGCATTTCAAGTGGGTTTGCATTGCGTGCACAGAGTAATGTGTAGGTCAGCTTGCATTGTGCTGTTCTGTCCTACCATGGCTTGGGAAGGCACGAAAACTCTGCCTGACTCAGCAGCAGTAAAATGTTAAATTCTTTTTGCTAACAGTTTTCTCACAGCTTCTCAGTAGGGAAATACAGGCACTGAGGTCTGCATGAAATTATAGCAGGGGGGTCTAATCTCACTGATGCATTCACATGCTTCACTAAAATACCACAATATAGGAAGTATCAAGCTTTTTGGATGGATCTTTCTCTTCATTTCTCTTCTCCACATTTTCTCCACTTCATATGACTATTAAAAGGACTCAATGTGAAACAAATAATTCTTGTTAACAGGGATAAATCTAGAGAATTTTTAAATTCAGTGTCATAGAATCAATCATGATATTTAGCCTTTACTAATAGTCATCATTTTAGATAAATTAGCATGGGATTTCCTACTATTACTCAGTTTTTCATAGTTTCAGACTGTCTGTGTTCTTGTTTAAATTGAATATATTCATCCTCTGGGTATTCCTGACGTTCTCACAGCTGCTGAAAGACAGGGTTTTTAGCCTTAAACTTTTCTCACATGGCATTTTCATGGCAAGCTGACTCAAAACAAGTCTGAGCTGTGCTTTTGTGTTTTATACTGACATCCATAGAAAGAACTTTATTTTGTTTGGGAGCTAGTGTGTAGCATGAGTGAGACTGTGCCACTTGTGTCCTATCTTCTGCTGTGTAATTATAATTATTACTTTAGAAGTATTCAACAAACTGCGAATTTCAGAAACATACTTTTAGGGAGCACACAGTATTTAGCTTCCACAGAACAGGTGACATTTTGTCAGTTAATTTGATTTGACTTGGTTCAGTTGCTACCCTAAATGCATTTTTTTTCTCAAGTCCTTTGAAATTTGAATGAGCTAATGTCTCTGATTTTAAATATTTGTTTTAAGTAAAGTTGTTATTTCAAACAACATTGTTTCTCCAGCCTCAAAGAAAAAGGTGACATCAGATGTAGGATGTTGTCCTCAAGAGAGGAACTTGGTGGCTCTGAAGTATTACATGTCCTCAGTGTGGAATCAGTTCAATGGTAACTCTTGAGCAGCTGGAATGCCCATACTCCAGGTCTGGAGAGATGCCCCATGTACAATATGTACCTGGAAGAAGGAACATGGAAAACTTACTTTAGTATAAAACTTTATGGGTATATATGTAGCTGTAATATGTGTATGAATACAACAATATAGTTAGCAAACACCTTAATTAAAAGTGACAAGGTCGTTAAAAACTGCTAGCTCTTTTTGGAGGGTACTCTGAACCTAGTTAGAATAGCTCAAACAGGTTGTAATAATTAAAATTTCTCCTTTGCATTAATTGTATAGGCATGCAGTGCATGCACATACACATGAATCCAAGTGCTTTACTAAACCAGGTAAGTCCTCCTGTCACTTCAGAGAGAAATTTTCCAATTGCTTCTCAAGGGGAAACAGCAAAATGGGCAGTAAGAACCCAGTGCTGTTGCAATGTATCTGAGCTCAGTTGTTCTATTTACTCCTTTTGAAATGCTTTGTGCCTCTTGGTGAAATATGTGCAAATATGCACTTACCCTACATTTCTTCTTAAAGTCCTGGAGATAAACCAGTATTTGCCTGGGCTTCTTGGCTGTCTGTCATCCTGCCTGATACTGTTTTACTGTGCACTCAACAGGCCCTCCCTCTCTCCCTCCAGGATTTCATTCAACTTTTCACAGGCCCTTACCTTTAGCTCACCTTCCCTGTTGGAAACATGTGATGAGTTTTCTTTCTCAGAAGAGTTTTTAGTGCACTCATTGTTTTTCCTGTTCCTGGAAGCTACTTGTTCCTTATTAGCAAATATCTAAAGCCACTGACATGGGAATCCTGGGCTTGTAATGAAATGGGATTGCTGCTGTGCACAGTGGATGGAAGGGAGGAGAAGTGGAAAATTCCTTTCAGTGCTGCCCTTGGAAAGGCAGCCCTCCCGTGATGAATCACCGAGAGAAGTCTTCATGATGATGGATGAGAACGGGTGGGGGTAGCAGAGAGAGTTAAAGGCATCAGAGAGTTTTTCTCTAATTACTCTTTCCTAGCAAGGTAGAATAATTGACACATAGAGCTGGTGCTTCAGACTACGGCCTCTTGCTCACTGCTCATTATAGGAGCAGCAATCCCTCATGGACCAGGGCTGTTCTTGGGTGAGCACATCTTGAGACTGTGTCATGAACAGCCACCTCCTCTTCTGGCAAAGACAAGGTGGAGGCCTTCTTATTTTTTCTCCTTTTTTTTTCTTTTTTTTTTAAAATATTGGGAAAAAACAGGCAGTGAAAAAATTCAAGCAGCTCTGCTGCATGTAAAAGTAGTGTGATAAATGGTCATGGTGGCAAGTAATCTAAACATACAGATATTAGGAATCTCCAGTGCACACCTGTTAATTTGCTGCAATGCTGTGTTGTCCTGTTGCAGAGCCTCACCTGTTCACAATGTACAACACCTAGATTACTACAGCATTGGACTTTTGCAGTTTTGTGCAGAAATATCAGACTTGTGTTTGTGCCACAAGGTGTGAACCAGGTTAAGAAAAGGCTATTTCATACAATGGAAACAGCTTCTTGTAACACCCAGCTGGTCTTCAGACGTCTTCAGTTACTTACACAGAGGTCTTGCAAAAATCTGAACCCTTTGTTAATTTGGGTGTAGATGGGACCCAGGTTCTTGAAAATCAGGCCTCCACACTCGCTGCTAAAAATTTAAAAATTTGAACTTGAGCTTGTAGAATTTGTCCTCAAAAGGGTCAGGCTTTACATCCACGGTCTGTAAATGTTTTCAGTGGGAAATGCTGGCAGAGCCATCCCTCTAGTGTTGCTAACCTGTTTTGCAGACCACCCATTCTGTCTGTGCAATAGAACAAGCTTGAGTGAAGCATTCATTGATGAGATTTGTCCTTACTGATCTCATTTAGTTGATTAAAAAAAATCTCCTGTACCTGTTTACCTTGTGAAATCTTAGACTGACTATAAAATCCTCATAAAGTCTCTGCTGACCCTGTTTCAGATTTCATTTTCAGGGGAGTGCTTTTTAATAAGAAACCTTAAGAAGTTCAAATATTAGCAGGCATGAAGATTGCTTTCCTCACTGTTTTAGTGATTCAGCAAGACACAAAGATGATCAGAGGCACCCTCAGGTTGAAGAAAATGTCATGACTCCTAGCTTTGAGTTAGACGTAGGCTCAAGTTCCGTAAATGCTTTATTCTGAGCTGGCTAGAAACAATTAGCAGGGATGGTCAAAACTTCAACTTTGCCTGAATTCACTCAAAGACCTGAGGGATTTCCGCTACGTTGTTTTGTTTTATTAAGCCAAAATTAAAAATACCTCCTATAGCCAGAGAGCCTTAATCACACTGAGGAATAGCTGTTAGAAGAATAATAATGATGGTACTTTGAGGGAAAGAGGAGGGGGTATAAACAATCAAAACCAAAACTGAGAAAGGCCGCCCACCAAAGACGTGTTGAAGGGATGTGACAGAGAGTACACACACCAGTCCTGGAACTTCTCCTGTTCAAGTAGCACATCCCTTTTGTGAGCAGTGGCTCACAGAGGTCGGAGGAGCCTTTCTTGGCTGTAGTGGTGGAGCTGCAGTCTGCAATTAGATAATGTTTTGTTTCAGGGACCTGCTTCTAGGGGAGGTACTGCTTGTGTAAAGGCTGCCTTTACTCAGATTTAGAAGTGATGTAGCGTCCAAGGAGAAAAATTGTCTCATTAACTCTTGCCGAGGAGATGGTGTGTAGTCAGAATGCTCAACCAGTGCTCAGCATGGTCTTTGTCACATAGTACAATTTGTAATTGCTGATTACTTTTTGGCTGATGCTGAAAGCCTGCCTGGAGTACAAAACAGTAAGTAATCATGCTCCCCCACCTCCAGTCTTGTTCAGTGGGAGCTTCACAGAAGAGGCAGGCAAGTCTGGCTGCAAGAAAGGCTTGTAACCTTTGGTCATATCAAACTCTCCAAAACTATAAGTTAAATTCTAGAAGAATCATACTGTAAGTAGGTTTTGTCTATGAGTGCACATGTACATAATACATTTTAAAAGTGGTTTTTTCCCCTCCCTCTTCTATTTTTTTTTACCAGCTATCTGAGTGCCTGGGTTTTGGGGGATTTTCTGGGTGGTTTTTTTAGTGTTCTTCATGGAGCTTGAGAAACCATGGGATTTCTCATACATAAGTGTATCCACTATAGGATTGTTCTTGCTTGCAGTCAAGAAGTAAAAATTATCCAAGCATATTTTTGGAATATTTAGAAGGAAATCAGGTTTTGGACCAAAAGCTATTATTTACTGTAGCTTTTAAAAGTGACATACTAAGGAAGTTGAAGTTACATTGTTGTCATCAAGGTGGTTAAAAGTTTGCACAGCTCAGTGCAAACAAAACTCAGTGAAAACAAAGGAGTGTGCAGAAGACAGAGATACTGAAGAGAGCAGATATTCTCCTCAAATTTGTCCATTGCACAGTCAAACTCATTCAGCAAGTGCTCAGTCTCTAACCCTGGTTCCTTCTTAGGCCTGTCCTGCACGCTCCCGGTTCTTATCTTGTGTGTGAACACAGGCTGTCTCTGCCTGCCTACTTCCCCTGCCTCATTTCCCTGGTACATGTATCCTCCTGGAAGCAGGAGATGATGTTTTTAGAGACTGAATAGTTGTGCCATCTGTTGTTCCAAGTGGAAAACTAAAGGGGTTTTTTTAAAGAGAATGCTTCCAAACCTAATAACATAACAATTAATTATAAATGGCAATTTCTCTGTAATCAAAGAACAATTTGAAAGAGGGAGAATCAGTCCTGTCAAAAATGCTGCTCTCACCTGTACAAATGGCAGTTAATAAGAGTAAATGCTGGCTAAATTGACAGCAATTTCTGTGAGTTTTTTGAAGCTCAAATGTCTACAGGGAAAAGTTATTTCATTATGCCCCTGTGCCCTATAATACAGACTAGACTTATTTTGTGGGAAGATATTAGGGGGCTATTCAGAACTCATGCCTCAGTCAGGAGGCAAAAACAAAAGTATTTTAACATAGACTAAAATTCATTTATATTTATCAATCCCCCCTTCCCCCCAGACGTATGGAGGTGTCTGTCCAGTTGACCTCATGGAGAGGAGCTGCTGGGGAAACATTGCTCCCTCTCTGGTGCAACTGTTCCCAACACAACAGCAGAACTGGGAGGGCACATGAGAGCTGTTGATGCTGCATTAAATGAATCCACAAGTTGATGTCATGGTGGAGTACTTCTTCCCTCTTCCAAGGCAAATTAACAGAGCTGGTGCTCAAATGAACATCCCTGTGCACACTGCACTGCACATCTCTAAGTACACCAAGCAAAATCCTGCAGTTTAATGAAAATGTAAAACAGCCTTCATTTTAATAGGTGAAAACTTTAAGGAACAGTTTCCCAAAGAGGGCAAGTCTGGTAAACTAGACTGCCTAGTCACCAGATTGTTGTTGAGTTGGCTCATACTGATGATTCCTGGGTTGCTGACATATGTGAAACACCAGAGCTGTGAAGGGAAAGAGTCTTGGTGATGCTGACAGATTGGCTCACATTGGAGCATCTTGTGGCAGGATTTGTTTTGCTGAAGGCTGGAATTCATGTGTGTCCTGTATGTGGCATATATATTCTGTTTTGACAGAACCAGTGTGTGGGAAGCTCTTTGTACTTGCAGGCTGCATTACTGAGGTACAATAATTTATGATGATACATGGAGGGATCATTTGAACTGTAAAGGTTTTCTCTGGGGAAATCTGAGATAGCAAGGTAAATTAATGCTTTCTGTGGAGATTAATTATACAAAATTATGCTTAATTAAAAGGAATATTTTACTGTAGCTTAATCAAAAAAATCCAGAGTCTTCAGTCTCCAAGTGGGTTTCTTCAAATATCAGTAGGGCTGGAGAATATTGGCAGTGCAGGTGGGAGTTACAGTCAGGTATCACTGGAAGAGTTTTAACTTCAGACCCATTCAGAGGGGAAAGAAGGGCTATGGAAACCTGGGAGACCTGCAAAGTCAAATAAAATGTTTGTGTAGGCATTTAGAATGTACTGCCAGCATGGAAGGGGTTTTTACCATTACAAAAAGAATAGAAACTGTACTCTTTCTTTATTATTCAGAGTACTTCGAGGTAACAGACAGCTCCCCATATTCTGTCTGTTAACCACAGACAACATGGGAGCAATTTAATATGTACAGAGAACAAAGGGATTAATGTCAAGTGTTGCTGAACTAATTTGTTATCCAGAAACTCTCAACTAGTGCGAGTCTGGAATGCATCCCTTCTCCCAGTATTGCGCTTGTGTAATTATTTGTTTAAGAGGCATTCTCGTGTTTACTGCCTTTCCTGAAGCTGGTGTTTGCTTTGCAGAGCCCCTCAGGTAGGTCTGGCCTCTTCAGGAAGTCTAAGGCCCAGTCATGCGTAAATGAGGGACACGTCTCATTAGTGAGCCAAGAGCTCACATTCTGGGAAGGTGTGCAGAGCATGACATGCGGAATATTTCATGCCAAAGGAAAGATTATCAGATATACATCTGTGTCTTGTGGGCAGTTGTTTAATGTGACAAGTGTCCTGTGGCACACTCATGACATAAGGGTATCCTGAGAAATCAGCAGTTTATCGAATGTAGCAGATTCTCTCCTTGGTTTTCTTTGCCCCCCTTTTCAACTCTCAGCTATGTCAATTTTTATTTACCAGAAGTAACACTGATGTTGATTGTGTTAGATTTTCATGCCCAGGGTTTTTGGTTTTAGCCAGCTTTTATATCCTGCTGTTTTTCCCTTAACGTCTTTGGGGTTTGTATACAACTACAGAGCAAAATTTCAGTGTCTTCCAGTGGCAAACATTCAGCTTGGAGCTGAAAGGAAAGGTGCCAGCTAGAATCCTGAAGGATGCAAGTGTCCATTTGCCCCCTGTGACACAGATTCTGTTTCATGCCAGCCAGTTATTGTTTCTCTTCTCTTTATACCACCTCCAAGGGTATAAATGTTGTTCTCACTCAGCCTGTGATCAGGCCAATTTCCCTCCAGTTAAAACTGCGCACAGGAAATCTGACATTAATGCAGCAAGCTGAATATCATACTTAGAATAGTAGTTTAGACAGCTGCCTGAACAGTGGAGTAAATCCAACCATCCTACTCAGCAAAGATCATAATGCATTTTTAGCTGGGGACCAAGCTGGGCACTCCTCTTGTTAAAAGCATCTGTCAAGAGCAGCAATATTGATTTGGACACAGAAGAAGAAAAGTAAATGGTAGCAATCCAGACTGGGTATTTTCTGGGTGTGTCTCATACCCTGTGTCTTTTATTAGGATTGATGGTGAGTAAGAAACGGTCACTTAGAAAGAAAACTGTGAATCTGATCTGCCCCCAAATGAACACTGAGGCAAGACACTGAAGCTTATAGCAAATATCATTGTTTTGGCTGGAAACCTCCATACTGAACTGTAAGAGGAAACTTGCCTATGTGCTCCAGTGCTTGATCTATCTGTCTTTCCAGATCCTTCATACAATGATAGAAGTCATGTTTGCTCTGCATGACTTCTCTACCCTGCTAGGGCTTGATTTTCTGTCATTGCTCTGTTACGCTGCTCTTCCTGCAATGAATTCTCCTATTGTTACCTCCCTTTTTTGTTTTCTGGGGTTATTATTTTTGCCACTTCTAGGTGCATGCTTTTGTGGCACTTCTTGGATGTGTTTCAGGGAATGTATTCCAGTGCAAATCAGTGGGACATGACAACCTGGCATTTGATAGCATGATTTTGGCAGAGCTGAGTGTGAGACTTTACTAGACTGGGCATTAAAGAGTAATGTTGTTGCAGATTGCTGGCTTCAGTGTGGTGTTTAGCCTGGCACACTCGAGGGCTGTTTCAGTTCTCAGATGTCCATGTGCTGGTACTGCAAACAGATATCCTCTGCCAGGCACTGCAAACAGGTATCCTCTAGACCAGTGGTCCCCCTGGAGCACCTTCCCGCAGGCATAGCTGTTCATGTAACAATGCTAACTGCTGTTAACTCGAATTTATGGGAGGAAGATTTTACTTGTGTTCACCAGGTGTCCAGGGTGTTAGCTCTGTTCCCTTTTCAGGCTGCAGAAGGAATCCTGTAGGTGTATTTTTTAAAAAGAACCACGTCTGAAGTCTGTTGGACAGGGTTCTTTTTGTAATCTGAGAACAGTGTAAGGCAATTTCAAAAAGCAACCACCTTTTTAAAGCAGCTTGGTGATGAAACTCTGCCACTGAGCTGAGTAAATGTATGAGGTGGAGAGGGTGTTCATTGTGTGCTACAGACATTGTGCCATAAAGAGGACTGATAGCCTGACTGATAGCCTGGTGTATCGGTGGCAGGTTTGTGGTGAGCTCATATATTCAAAGAACAGAAGTTGGGAAACTGTATACAATGACTGACAGGCTTTTTAATTGCCTTTTGTCCATGTTAAAATATTCTTAATTAAATTAACATTGTCCTAATGAGAGACTGCGGTGCTGTGCTGACAGAGCAGCTCTCAGGGAGCAGCTGTGCTGCTGCTGACGAGTGGCATCAGTTTCAAATGAGGTTGGGGTGGGAGAGAGCTGGTGCTGGCCACCTGATTTACCAAACATGAAAACAACTGGTTTGCTCAGCTTTTGTTTTAGTTGGGCATTAGGGTGAGAGCATGATGATAAGTACACTTCCTTTGCACTTCTGCCAGTACTTTCTTGTGGAAAAATACACCCACTCTGCTGGTAGCAAGGAGGCACTGTAGAGTAGAACTATGTGAAAGCAAAACTGAGTTTAATTTGACTGAGAGACAGGATGGAGTGGTTTAATCAAATTGAGAGCTTTTCTGTGAGAGATTGAGTTACTCCACACTAGAATATATCTTGACTTGTTTTATTTTTTAATCTTTTACGTGGATGGTCAAGAAATGGAGCTCTATCCAGCTGTATCACTGCTGTGTCAGATACATGGCTTCAGTTTCCTTTAAGAATTGCCTCTCAATCCTTTCAAACATGCTTATTTTTGGGTCTGTTGTTTTCTGGTTTGTTCTTTTCCCTTGAAAATTGAATTGTCAAAGGTGACAACTTTTCATCATTTGTGAAATGTTTTCTGTGTAGGGTTTAACTTCCCCATGAAATGTTTTTTAGGAAAGAGCCTTCATCAATTACAGCAGAACAAGAAAAACTGCATCTTTCTTTAAACTGAAAGAGTCAAAGTGGACACCAGGTCTATGAACTCAGGGAAGAGCTCTCTTAAAACTGAAAAAATGTATCTGGTTTATCTTTTGCCAGAAATCTATTCAGAAGACTGCCAAGTGCACATACTGAAGAGGGGGGGAATGGTGTAACTTCCTAGGTTACCAACCTGATGCCCTGCCATTGCACTGCCCTTGTCTGCTGGAGGTGTGAAATAACTGTCTGTGCAGAAGAATGGAAATTAATAGGTGATAAATTTATTTTGACACAGATGAGTTGTGTGATTCAGAGGAGGAAAATTGCAGGCACAATGCATTCAGGAAATACAGTGAAGCAGTCAAAACTCAGAAGTTTGTGAAGCATATTCAGATGGCAGCATCTCTGACAAGTCTCAATAGCTCATACTGTTGCTGAAAATTAAAAAGGGCAAGTTTTTCCTTAGCTGTCTGGAGGTTTGTTGGACACATTGGGGTCAGGACTCAGAGTTAACTAGACTTAATTAGTCTGTTCTAGCTTGGTAGTGCAGACAGCTGTAGCTGTACTGACAGTGAAATGCTGCAGATTGACACAAAGGGTACAGATAGAGTCCAACCAAGATAAACTCACATCATCTTTTCATGCATGTGTTAGTGTGTGTCCTCAGGTATGAAGTTCCTGATTTAGGCTAACAGATTATTCCTGTGAATGACTCCTCTTTCATTATGAACTTAATTGAAAAACCAAGATGTTTTGAGGAATATGTAGACCTCTGAATTATACTTTTGCCAAATGAAATGTAAAGTAGTTAGATTTCAGCGAATGTCATTGCACTTTATCAGGGCACATATTCATTCCAGGCCAAACAATGAAAACTAAACTTATGGGTTCATTTGGAGAAAAGATTATTCAAAGTGGCACAGACTTTCACTGGCAAAACAATAACAAAAATAAGTATTGACAATATTACTATCAAAGATACATCCATTTTTAAGGGGGGGAAAAGTGATTTTTAAGGAAGATACTCTGAGGGAGACAAGTCTTAAAATGGATCTCTTTCTGTTTTAGGGGTGAGTGAGTGATGGTGTTTCTCTCCCACTCACTGTTCCCAATCCCCTTCCTCCTCAGTTCCAGGCACTTAACTTTTCATGGAGGAGGTTGGTGTGACAGCTATTGTTCAGCTAAAGCTCTTCTCGCAGCAATTCCTATAAGAAATACTGATTTCTTTTTTCTACTGCTGTGAGTCAAAGTATCTCAGATTTAGAGAGGATCCCTTCTTTTCTGTATCAGAGAGGGTTAGAACAGAGTAGCTGAAGTAAAATCTTGCTTGCATTCTGAAATCTGAATTAATTTAGCTTGCAAAACATTGGATCTCATGTTTCCCCAGGGATTATATGGCAAACCTGAGGTGCTTAAGAGACCTCCCACTAGGCCATGATGGGGGAGAGTATTTATCTTGCATATTGACCTTGGCAGGGTGTGAAGTGAAACTCTTATATTCAGGAGACAAACAATTTTATAATGCTGAACGGAAAGATCTTTAAGTGCTGTTAGCAGGCTATGCTGAATTCATCTGAGAGCGGTTTCTTCTGGATGATGGCACTGTACCAGTCAGGAGGGTATTGCAAGAGTCAAGTATATTTTTTATTGAAAATAATTTTTCACATAAAAAGTACCCTAAAGAAGAGATGAGAAGACTGTTTTGGGGCTTTTGTCTGTCAAAGCAAATGGCATAACAGCTGTGATTCCCCTGAAAAAAACTCCTTCTTCATACAGCATCTAGTGTAAGATCTCTCATGGATCACAGTGGCACAGTATAAAAGTATTAATTAACTATTGTAGCATAAACTATTTGGGCACTACTGACTTTCCAAAAACAATCTTTCTCTTACAGTGGCACGGGATTTTCTCCATCAATTCTTTCGATGTTTCCTAGTCTGAGAGCCCAACGCCTTCTTTCCTGCCACTTTGTGGCATCACTTTTGCACCAGCACAAAGGTGGTGTGAAATGCACCCTGACCCAAAGCTTGACACTGGGCATTCAGAGCATGCTGATGTGAGCAGCAGAACAGTGATGAATTGCATGGTAGGAAGAGCAGCCTGGAGGCATTGCTAGGAGGCAGTAACCCAGGGCTGCTGTCAGGCTCTGGCACAGTATCATAATTTCCCAGAACTGTCATGCAGGAAGTCTGGTTGCCTGGCTACTCATTGCACAGTCTGTAACCTTCTGTTATTTTATACAGTAGGGTTGGTGATATAGTTTACATTATTTTTTTAATTTACATATTTTTTTTAATATAAAATGACCCTGTGTAGTGGAAACTGGGACGTGTAGAATTTTCCCAGCAAAGAGACAGGATACTGGTGGCGGTGGTTTATCTGCATTATGTGGATGTTATTTATCATTTCTTTCTTGATAATTTTTTCTTCTCTCTGTAGCAGTCCCTGCATCTGAGAGCAGCATCAACAGTGGCAAAGTGACCGAGAAGTTTGATTTTCCATGAGAGATCAAAAGAGCCGCAGGGCTTAAGTTTGACCATGTGATTAAGACACAACCTGAACTGTACAAAGACATTTTGGGTGGTCTCCAAGAGGAGGAGCTTCAAACTAGGTAAAACAAACCTTCTGGCTGAAGGTCAGGAAAAGTACTGCAGTGTGATCTCTCCATCATCTGTTTACATCAGGTACCCCTGGAGGTGCCAGGCTCTGCCCTGTTGTGCCAGGCACAGCCTGGGTGTGCACAGGCTCTTTGCCTGCTGAGAAGAAGGGGCCATTGGGGCTTTCAAAGCACACCAGGCAAGGCAACAGGGTAGATACTCTTTTGGAGGAGTTCTGCAGGAGAAGGGGGATAGGTAGGACATGTTATTAGGCCATACAAACTTTGCTTTCCATGATTTTTGGCTTAGCACAGGGTGGGTGTGTGTACACACTCCACATGGTATTTTTAACTAGCTCATGTTATGTTTCTTTGAACCCTTTTTAAATGTCAGGAGACTGAAGGCTTTTGTTATAACAAGCAGAGCCTGACAAACTGCTGAGGATTTGCACCTGTGAAATGGGGAAAACCTGGCACTAGGGGAGGTCTTTCCTCCTTAGGTAGTGCCTGCTGCCCCAGAAAGCCCCAGGGAGGGGTCTGGGAGGTCCTGTTTTCCAGCACTGACCAGCCTTGGCAATATTTCTCCAGTGACCCTTCTTACATGTGCTACCTGGATGCATAAATGGGTATATATTTTTTCATATGTATATAAAAAATATGTGTTGTTCCTCCTATATAAATAAATGTGTAGTGTTGGAATTGGCTGCCTGCTAGAGGCATGTTCAACTTGTTATCCATTGCACTTCATCGTAGCTTGTTCAGAGGAGTTGAAAGTTGATTTTAGTTTTTAATTTCCAGTGTCTGTGAGAACAAATAAAGAGTCTAGAAATGTAGATAAATCACTGGAATTATTGCAAGAACTATTGATTAGAAGGAAAAAATGCTTACTTTTTTTTCTAGTGGAATTTGGCTCTTTTTTGTTGAAGTCCTTATCCTGTTTGCTCTCTGAAATTAGGTAGAAGTTGTTGATAACTTTTTTTTTGCTGTTTTCTCATCCAGCAATTATTAGCATTTGGCTTTAGGAAGCTCTGCAACCCAACAGCTTTTTTTTTTTTCCTTAACTTTGACATGGAAGGAACAAAGTAAATTTTTTGATCCTGATGTATATGAGAATTAAATATAATTTCTGACTAAATGAATGATGCTGGAATTCATAGGCCAGAATATCAGATGATGAAAACCAGCATAGTTTGAACTAAAACTTTATTACCAATTTGCTGTGATCTGAATTGATGTGACTGTACTCTCCTAGCAGAGCAGTAACACTCGGCTTAGTACTGCTGTCTCTGTAGTGTGAGCTGCAGGTGGAAGGTGACATGGGTGGGCTGGGCTGTACTGATGGATGAAGCTCTGACCTGCAAGTATCTTGTAGTATCTTGTGTTCATCACCTCCCTAAGACAGAGGCGGACATACTGAGGTAGAAGAAAAATAGCATTAACATGCAGGGGAAAATTTTTAAATTTCAAAATCTGCCATTACCTGTTGCTGGACTCATTGTGTGTCAGTAAGTTGGGTTTTGACTTGAAAGAGGCTTTTGTCTAAGGGTGTGTTGGCAGGAGCAGGGGGAGTGTGACGAGACGCAAACCAGAGCTATGAGGGGTTCCTACAGAACTTGCCACATCTTGTGGCCTCACAAACATTGCTGAGGGCAGCAGCAACAGAGCAGGTTGGGGCAAGGGTGACACATGGCTACAGACTTGCTCTGGCATGTAGAGAACATGGCAAGAGGCAATCCATTCTTCATTAAAGATATGTTGCCACTGCATTTTCTCTTGCTTCAGGCAGCAAAAAGCTGATTTCACCATTAGGAGATGGTCAGAAGGCTGGAACATGTAAAAGGATGGAAAAAAGAAATAAGGTCAAGACCTGGGAGTGAAAGGTTGAGTGCATGGGAGTGCTCTAGCCCAGCATGGACCATGGGCAAGCAGAAATAAATTGTGGGTATGAATAGAAAATAGATGCTTACTGAGGAGTTTAATTGAGGGTTCAGACGATGAAATCAGGAGAAGGAGATATTTGTCCTAAGTTTAATCTTTGTTTATATTTGCATAGACTTAGAAAAAATGTTTTGTATTTTATATCAGAGAACAAATACAGAGGAGAGAGAACAGCTAAGTGCTCTGTGTCTCTGCCTGCTATTTTAACAAGAGGTCCTCATGCTGATATGGGCTTGTATCATCATTTGCTATGGACTCTGCTTTTTTAAAAATTACTAGCTAGGTCACAAACTCATTTTACCTGTCATCTCCTGGATGAAGAAAACAGTATGATTGTTGAAATGATTGTTAAATGGCTGATGTTGGTGCCCCTTGGCAAATTTCAAATACTAATCTTATTTTTTTAGGGTATTGAGAGTGTATGGATGGGCAACAATTCTTCACTTGGGGTTGGTTCACCATTTTTGTTTGTTGAAGCACTGGCAAAAGATACAAGTTTTTATTTTCTTTTTTTAGCATGCAGAAGTCCCATGTTGCAACATTCAGGACATGGACTTTTCCAAAATATGATGGAGTCTTAGGGCAGGAACTAAGTTGGTTTCCTGCCAGATCTGAGCTGCTGCCTGGGGAAAACAAGCAATAGAGGAAAGGCTACAAAGAGAATAATTTTTTTTTCCTTTTGACAGCTGGCTAATCTATCTGAATTTGGAAGGTCATAGAAGGAGTAATAATAGCAAATTGTGTTATAGAGAATGCCTGCTGCTTTATGGCTATTAGGAAAATACCACAGGAATGAATTTTTAAAAATAGCTCAGTGTTACAAGCACAAAGGGGTGTGACTGTGGCTGCAGGAAAATGTTCTAGCTTCTTAGTTCCTAAAGTAAAAAAAAATTCCTGTTTGTTTAATATTTATCTCCAGGAGTAAATTGGCCTCTTGTGCCAGAGAAAACAGTGTTTGGGTTCAGCAAGTCCTGAGGCAAAGAAACTTTATTATTGTTCAGACAGGATCTGGAAAACGCTGCCAGGTGCAGTGCTTGATACCTCACTTGAATGTTCCTGGTAGATGGGGAGGCCTAAACTTAGAAGTTTGCAGCTGAGGAGAAATAGCCCTTTTTTTCATAAAAAGCACAAGATCACAGCAGCAACAGAGAGCTGGAAGACAGAGAGAAAGAAGTTGGGCTCTTGGAACAAACTGGAGGGTAAAATGCATTTGGGGAAACTCTGAAATCTTTGTGAGCATGAGGAGGAGGAAGGGGGGTAAGAGGTACCGAAGATGGGAAGCTGTACCCCCACATGGTGTGCTGTGGTGAGCACATGCAACTCCAAAGGACACATACACACACTTGCCTTGGGCAAGAGAAAGAAACACTCCACCTCTGAGTTCACAGCCTTGGCTGCTTGCTGCTTAATCAAAGACTTGGTCATGCTTAGGAGTAACACCAGTGCCCACTCACCTGCTGTCAGTCCAGTGTATCCTCAGCATCCCAGCTCCTGGGGCTGCCCTAGCACTGTGGTATGGGTAGTGCAGGCCTGATGGGCTGTGTAAATTCAGGTGGTTGTGCTTCTTGGACTGCCCAACTCAGAAGTCTCAGAGGCAAATGGGAATTCTTCCAGTCTGATTTGTAGAGATTTGGTTTGAATCTGTTCACACTTGGGGGCTCCAGCCTGCACTGAAGCCAGGGCAGTAGTGGCAGGATTGGGTCCTGCCTGGAGTCAGAGCCCTCAGCTGGGGCTGGTAGCGAGCAGCACAACCTCTCCACCAGCCCAAAGGATTCAAATGACTGGAACTAGAGGAGGCATCTTGAGGGTTTGCATTTTACAGGTGAGAGTTCCAGTATTTCAAGTGTAGTGTTTATCCAGTTGCTGGGGGCTCTGTTGGAGAGCTTTTGACAGGTTGATGTCACTGTGGGCTAGACTGGACTCCCTGCAGCAAAGTAGTAGTGTCCTGAAATGTGAGGCTGCAAGAGCTTTCCCTTTGTCTTGTCCTCATGCTGCCCTGGTTTGTGTTGGTGCAAATGCACCCTGTAAAAGACTTTGAATGTTGGTGGCTTTGTTTAATTGAAGGATCTACTCTGGAGCCCTTAGAGTGGTCTGCATATGAGATAGGAATGACACGTTGTACCTAGGTAGGAAGAAAAGCAGCTGTGGTTCACATTAGAATGTGATGGAGAAGGGAGGGAAGTTGCACTTCAATTCTTTGATGTGGGCAAAAGAGTTTGTTCATTTTCAGATACCGGAGAAACAGGATTTTAAGCAATGCTTCTTACTTTGAGTAAAAACTCCATTTACGGCATCCTCTTTGAACTGCTGCTTGGATGTTTGTTTCTGGAGCACATGCAGTGAGTTTGCCAAATGCTTGGCAAGGGACAGGGACCTGTTAAAAATTAACTAGAAACTGAGATAAATCACGTGCAAATAGCTCAGGGAGCATGGTGAATTCATCAGTGCCTGATGCAGTTGCTTGTCTCACAGCTGCCCAAATTCCTTTGTAATTTTGTGTTTTGGGTTTCTTAGCTTCGAGAGGCCCTGTCCAGCAGCTTCTTGAGGAGAGAATGTCAGATGCATTTCTTTGAGCAGCATTTTAATCTGAAGCACAGCATTTTGTATCGTATGAACGACCGGCCCAATCTTGTACCCCAGAAGCCAGTGGCAGCTGGGTCCATAGTGCCTCGTCTGACTGTGGTGGTGAGAAAGGGCTGAGTGAAAAAGGTCCAGGCTTCTGGAAGTCAAAGACCTGTTAATGTGGCTGTGTGTCAAGAAGACAGTGTGTGGCAGGAGAATTTGTGAGTTCAGGTGAATGGCACTTACCTGCTCTGGGTGCACGATATAAGCGTTTGCTCTCCTTTCTTATCTGTCACATTGGTGAGTTTACTCACCTTTCTTACAGCAGTAAGAAAGTAATATGGGTGTGGAGAGGTGCACAGAGAAAATTTCTACTTGCCCCTTGAATGTGTTCAGGGAGCTCACAAACAGCTTGACCCCTCAACTGAAAGGCTGGTGGGCAAGGCTTGAGACCATTGGAGCAGCCTGTGCCTGTTCTGCTGCAGCTCTGTGCCAGAGTGCAAGGTGTTTCTCTTCCCCAAAGAGAGTTGTTGCCACTGAAACATGAAGCAGGGCTTGTCTGTATTGAGTGTCAGGACAGAGCCATCATTCCAAGGATATTTTAAATAGCAAGGTTTGAAAATCCCTCTCACATAATATTTTGCGTGCTACAGGATTACCTTGTAGTTGCTGTTGGCAGCCTCTGCTGTTGGCAGTGTGGTTTGGAGATGCTGTATTCCTAGGCTGTTCCAGGCAGACTGGCTGTTGGAAAACTCACAGGTCATTGTCAGTTCAGGCCAGAAATGGAGTCCAGTTCTTTTGCACTTGTGTACTGCTGAGTACAGTTGCAGATTTCTTGCATGCCCCATTTGTGCCTCCTGAAGTTTCATGCATAGCTGCTTCTTAAAAGTGTCAAAGCTCCAATCTGTCTGCTGCATGCTCAGGATATTGCCCTATTTGGGGAGTTTGTGTGGTTTGTTACCTGCAGACTCAGACCCAGTGGCAGAACACCGGATTTCAGTTGGAGCAGCAAGTGCAGAGGGTGGTATGGAATGGGTCTCCTCTGGTGAGGGTCTCTCTTTAGGGAGGAAGCAGACTTCCACATCAGGGAAGGAAAAGGTCCTTACCTTCATTAGGGCACATGAAAGTTTGAATTTGCCCAATGTCTTCTTAGTATCCCAGGTGACACCTCTGGCAAAACCTGGGAGAAACATGAAGAGAGTTCCACACTTTAGGGACCACCTGGTCACAGCCAGCCAGAGAGGGGTTGTCATCATTGGTGTTTGCTGCAATGCCAAACACACTCTTTGGACTAAGTGGTACCCTGGGAGGGGATGGCTGAATAAAAGATGAAGAACAGGGTTATAAAGAACTTGTGTGAGATGCTGTGGGCTGGCCACATGGTGACGAAGACATTCCTTGATGTACCAGGTATTTTCTTTGCCTATTTTTCATATTACTGCAATATTTTTTTCAAGTCCCAGTCACATATCTTTATTTGGCAAGCAAATTACTCAAATAAAAGCTGGCAGAGCAGTTCACAGTGAATTTTGTAGTGAGTGTGCCAGGGCTGTTTGCTAATACAGAGACGAGCTGCCAGAATGCTGAGGTCTCCTAACACCCCACAAAACTGCCTGGTGTACCTTGTGAGTAACTAAACATCACTCAGTTCTAAGAGGCAACCTTCAAGCAACAGAGTTCGCCCAACTATAATATCTTTAAAATCAGGTTAGAACCAGTGGCATAGGAAAAGAGAGTGACTGAATTGCTCACAGTTTAACGACCCTTTAACTATGCAATAAGGATTCCTGGCTCCTATGCAAATTGATGTGCTCCATAGAGTTGTGGACTTTATTATTAGTGAGCAGTTCCAGCGGCTTCAAACCCTGTATATTCACTCCAAGATACAAATGGCTAAAGGAATCCCCTAGACATGCAAGAATCATGCGTATCCGAGAGAGAATACTTGGAATTGGGACAGGGAAACTTTGAAGAGCTCCAACTTTGGTCCTCCAACTGATCCAGGAAACTGAGGTAAGATGACAACATTCTTTGAGCCAACTCAACATCAGAGGGATGGAAGTCAAAGTGTCTCTCTATTGGACACACCTCTGAAACCTGTTAATCAAATTTCTTGCCTTAGACAGTCTCACAGTTATTTTCCTAATTTAAAATATAACTGGCACTGCTCAGTACTTATTTGGGTTTAGTTCTCTATTTACATTGTGCTGGATGTGAGGATGGTCTTTGCTGAGGATTCTGGTGGTGTTATCACCAGCTGATGTGGCACAATTGCATGAGCTCCCAGATGAGGAGCTCTTGCTTTTGTGCTAGACTTGAGCCCAGGGCTGTGAGATCAAAGCCAGTTTTCATTGCAAGGCTTTTTTTTTTCTGTTCTTTGCAGTTCAAAGACACTGGTACTGAACTGGAGTGTATGCATGCCACAGTAATCCTGCTTCACATGTAAGGGAATTCTGTCCTGCACTGTTCTGATAGGGGGAAAAATCTGCTGAGTCCATTTCTCCAAGTTTTTGATCTAAAATGGGGGCAGGGCAAAAGGCAAGGGTAGAGGTGATGTGGTCCTGTTTCTGCTGGGGCACTGTGGTATCAAAACAATGATGGTGTCTTCCTGAAATTCCTTGAGAGTATTAATCTCAAATTTTAGCACTGGTGTTATATACAAATGCAGTAAAATAATTTTCTGAGTACACACTGTACTTTGTCTTTCCAGGTGTTTGCCAAACTCAAAATGAATATATCAAGAGTATTCAGGGTAAGAGTCTGAAATGAGAACATGGGCTGTTGAAATGCATAACAAGATAAAACCTGGGAGAAAACTGTGACAGAGGACTATTCCTGCCATGAAGAGAAGGTAAAAAGTCAAAGTATTAAGTTAAAAAAATTACAGGAGAAGTGCTGTGGTAACTCGTGGTGAGAGGAAAGCAGGATTTGGCTGTGTCCCAGAGAGGAACATCCTTATCCTGTGTGCCAGATGGATCTTGGCTTCCTTGCTCAAACACTGAATACAGGCCTCAGCCTGTTGTGCACAATAATCACGTGCACACACTCTGTATAAGCCATCATGCAAATGTTCCCTGGCACACAGAGCACAGAGATGCTGTAGAGATGGCCCTTTTCCATGTGGTTTTTTAGACACCTGCAGTGGTTTGATGGAAGTGGAGTCTTAGGGAGATCTTTAATAGTTGGATTGCAGGAAAACAGCAGTGGCAAAAATCTGACCATACGTACAGAGGGAGCTTACATATTTCTTAAAGAAAAACATTGTTTGATTCTTAACATCTCTTAAGCAAACTGAGGAAAAATAGTGATGGAAAGCCAGGAATTGTTTCTGGTTTTATCCAGAAAGTTCAGGTCTAACTTGCTCTGCTGTTTAACATGTTATTGAGAAACTGAGGAATAAACCTATGCCTTTGACATGTATCAAGCATGTGTAAGCATGATGTCCTGTCTGGCTCTCTGCCATTAAATTAAACATTTCTTAGGAGAAAAAAGGCAACCTAACGTGATCAGTCCAGTGAGCATTCACATCCAGTGATGTGAACTGGATCAATCCTGATCTGACTATCCTGATTTCAGTAATGTTACCCAGGATGTTTTTTCAGCTTTAAGAAGAAAGATAAATATAAAATAACCCATGTGTTTGGTTTGGGTTTTTGTCCAATAATAGTCCATCTTGGCCCAAAGCAACCAGTGTAAAACACTGTCTAAAGGACAGTTTGTTTCAAAGCAAAGGAACAGGGTTTGGAAGAGGTCACACAAGTGCACAAGCAGAATTGGTAAGAGCAGAGCCACTAGAACATGATTTGATTCATTTTGGACTTGCAATCCTGAAAACTTACATGGAGCTGGTTTCTGAAATCTAGAGGTGCTTCACAGTCTGTACTGCTGAAGACTTGTCTTTGTGGTTCCTGATGGTCTTTGGTCTGTTGGCATTTTAAACAAATGGAGCATTACAGAGATTCCAAATGCATTTCCTCATGTATCTCTAGGTCTGATGCAGTAGGTGGGGTCTGAGAAGGGAATCTCCTCAAGCTTTGAAAGTTAATGCAGTGATCTTTCAAATCATTTCTGAAGCCTACCACTAAAATGTTTTGCATTTCTTTCTAAAATTCTTTCTTGCAGGTTTACACCAAGGCATTGCTCAAATTCTTTTCTTGTTTTTAATTGATGTGGAAAATCTGAAGTCATAAAACACTGTTTGAGAGATAGATCTATACAACCAAAAATTTGCACTGCATTTAATTGGACCTTACTTGCTAATTAATAACTCTGTATGTGTAACATTCACAATTAAAATTTTAAAGGCAGCTATAGTTTCTTGTTGCAAATTTTTAAAGGCAGAGTGAACAGATTTCAAGGTGAGTGTCACAATGCATTGCTAAAATCAAGAGACTTTGGATCAAGCTATCATTTTTGATAACTACTGTGCCTCATTTGCAAGGAGAAATAACTTCTGTTAGGGTGCATATAGAGACCATTGGGCTGTGGGTTGGAGAGAGCTGCTACTGTGGCACCTTTTCTCCAGCAGAACAGAGCAGGATGATGGAGGTTGCTGTCATAAATGTTCTTCTGTTCAGGGTTGTCTTCTCATGACTGAGTCTTATTAGGGTGGTTATTGTCATCTCCAACTGTAGTAAAACCAAAGTTTTGACCTCCAAGTCTCAGATAATTTATTGAAGGGAACCGAGGGAAGCTGTTCTCCAGAATGAATGCGCTTCACTAAAAACACTACTGATTTAGTGACATGGATCTGATGAGAGGTGAGGGGACTCTATAAAATGGAATCTCGAACCAAAAATCTTGTCTTGGTCCCTTCCCTTGTGCTGATTTTGATGTCAGCAAATGCATAAAAGCACACTGCCACTGGTCCCAGTAACTGTCATTTAGGAAGAATCTTATTTTCAATCTCTTTGGGGAAAAGAGTTGAACATGTCTATGAAAAGACATTCAATTATAAACTGGCAAGAGTTAAACATTTGATAAATATTTTCATGTTAAGTTAGTGTAATTTCTTCTGCTTGCTTAAGTATCTAAGCAGGAATTTCTACTACCTACTTATTAAACCCAAAACTATAATCTACTTCATAGGAAGACCTCAGGCCATATTTTCATCCCTTTTTTGAGGTTCATATGGCAAGAGCAGTCCTGGCTGAGGTGTGTGGCTGGAGGGAGCTGCCTGAAAAGAGCCTGTACAGAAAGAGCTGGAGAAGGATGAGAAGGATCCTCACAACAGAACCCCTGAGTGACCTCACCTTGTCTATTCAAAAGATGGAGAGAAGGCAGCACACACAGTCACAGATCAGCCAGTTGTGGAGTGGAGGTGAGTGACTTAGAGCCACAGCAGCTCCCCCAGAGCTCAAAAACACTGCCTTGGTGTCTGCTGAGACTGCAGCTGTCACAAGGCTTTACAAGCCTATGTTTGACTGTAGCAATGAAATGCACTGATAAAACAGAGACCTGAATCCTCCCCCTGTCACCTGAGTACTTATTTCTGTCTGCCTTCTGAATTAATTCAGATTCTGAGTTCTAGGGACTCCTTGTAAAAATGGCCAAAAAGCTCTTGACAGTCTTGCATAGGTTTCTCCTTTAACCAGGGAATCTTAAGCTCAGAAAGGTGTAGTAATATGATGAACCAGACTAAAATGTGTTTATCTTATGTTCCTTGGCATCTAACAGCAGTTTGTGCAGGTTGAATCAAAGTGAGGAACTATGGTAGCTGCTCCTTCTTGTAAAATGGACATTTTATATTGCGGAAGCTCTTAAATTACCTGTGATACTTCTCTTAAAGTTAGGTTGAAAGTTGTCATTCTTCCTTCTGAATAATATGTACAGTGCTCTCTTCATATGATAGTGAAATGTATTTTGATTTTTAAATCTGGTACTAAGAGCTATTTCACTCTGGGATTGTCATCTTTTGTTTCATTTCACTGCAATGAAAATGAGACTCTCAATCTAGAAATGAAAACAAGATTCCCAATTAGTAGCAAGTAACAGTCTCTTTTACTGATTACTTTAAAATAAGGACAAGGTTTTCAACTATTCACAGACATTTCTGACACATCACAAAGTAACATAAGAGAAAAAGATCATAATCGTATTTGAAGCAAAATAGTTTAAAATTTAATGTTTACAAACACATTGCTTTTTTCCTTTTCAAAATGGTTGCTGATACAATTTTGCAGGATACTCTCTGTTTGGTCACATTCACGTCTGCTCTACACACAGTGTTTTGTCCTAGGGGACAAATGGGAAAAGTATTCTCAGACTGGTACTTTGTCAGAAATAGGGATTTGGAATATGACCTCTAATGGTCTTGCAATTCTGTGTCTGTGAGCTTTGTACAAGACTGAACATGCTATGCAGCTGACATTTATTTTACACTGTACTGAGATCTACTTCTTCTATACATGTATTTTGAAGCTTTAAGGCTGCACCACTAACAACGTTTTACCAATCTTTTGTCATTTTCTTAACATGTTATAGTTACTTTATCAATTTTAGAATTGCTATCAGTGGTGATAGCCCACTTAAAAAATTCCACACCAAACAGAAGAATTCCCTGGGAAACTGCACAGCACATTCATGATACATGGCTATAAAATTAGTCCAAAGTTTTGATAAATCCATAGTTCCCACTAGACCTAATAGTTGTTCTAGTTCTAAAGAATAAAATGCTTATTATATACAGAAGGTTGGGCGGAGTATGGACATTTGGCAAAGATCACTCGAGGCATTTCATGGTCTGAATTGTTTGTACAGTGTTAATGCAGCTGCCCTTTTTCCTTATGTGTAGACTTGTGGCACCTGTGGGAAGGGATCATTCCTGGCAGTGTCAACAGGCTCAGCCTTACAAGATCCAAGTTCATCTTTTCCTGGCTGCTCAGTCTTCAGCTGAACCAGGAGCTTCTTGCAGGATTGAGAGCCCTTTAGGGCGTGCTTGTGAGCTCGATGCAAACTTTGTACAGCTTTTTCAGAGGCCAGTTTACATCAGGGAAGTGCTTGGTCTTTTGCCTTCAGGACATTACAACACGAAAAATGGCACCAGCATTTTTCAGTGAGCACCTTTAATTGACTTTGGTAACTTGGCATGACCAGCAGCATTGAAGAAGATGCTGAACGCCTGTCTCATACAAAAAGAAAGTACAGCTGCCAATTACCCTGCAACTACAGTCTGTAAATACTAAAAACATAAATATGTTAACCATACACATATACACAAAACACAGCACAAGCAATATTACAGGATGCAATGCCTACTCTCTATAACTGGTTTTGGTTAATACAGATGCAACAGCAAAATAAATGCTATTTCATATATGACAAACCTTTCTTCCAAAGGTCAGTGGCAGTAAGCCAAAGTTCAGGTCCAGGCTTTCACTAATCCAATGTGACTCACACAAATTAATCAATGAAAGAGTAGTACTAAGGGAAGATAATGACTATCAGTTAACACTGAAACTTTGAGCTGGAGCTTTCTTTTTTCACCATTTGTGATCAATTCTCCCTTTTTCACAAGTGCTCTTTCTGTGAGCACTCACCAGACCTAAGGGGAAAACGTTATTACATACAAAATATGATTTAGGGGTAAGGATTAATAGAAAGAACCAGCCTGAGATTGGATTTTCTCAGTCCTGGGAGGTGCTCTCCATGTATTTAAGTGAAATTTCCATGAGATTGCACTTAGCAGACCACTAAGAAGTTGTTGCTCTCCCACTTTTTTCTTCTTTTCCATGCAGTTCTATTTCAAAGTTTGGCAGGAATTGCATGAGAAGGGCAAGAGGAGATGATTGTTGGTCCATTGTCTTGGCTAATACTCTTCAGAACAGCGTCCTCTCCTCAAGACCACATCATCTAGTCCAATATCTCCAGTTCTTCCTTTCCCTTTCTCACCTCTGAAAATAACCTAGGAAGAGAAATAGAACAATTTAAGTGGAGGATTAAAAAAAAAAAAATTACACAGAGATAATTCATTAAAAAGTGTGATGAAAGATTCTGGTCTTCATCCAAATTCTCCTCAGGTTTCCAGTAGGCCCCTCCAAAATCACTACTGTTTGGTTGCTTTTGGGTTTTAATTAGCTAGAAACTAAAACTTCCACATTTCTTCCCTGCTTACTTAGGAGTCTTCCTTTGCTCCCCGATCTTTGGATAAGTATCACAGTGGTTCAGGCCAGCAGTCCTGGCTGCCCATGCTGGCTGCAAAAGATCCCAAACTCAAGTGTGCCGTGAGGCAGCTCCTGTCTGTGGTCCAATGGATGGCAGGTCACGCTGACAGCTACTGCCAGGGGGTCAGGAGAGGCACGGGAACTGTGAGAAAAGGAACTTTTTGCTGGTCATGTCTGAGATCTTGTCTACCAGACAAGACATGAGTGATTCAACACTTACTGAGACAGACACAAGGACTGTCAGAAGTGATAAATTTAGGGGGGAAAAAACAAGTAAGAATATAGCAAATATATTGTTCACCTGTTACAAATGTCCACCTTCTCAGACCAACATTCATTTACAGCTAACAAAGTCAGGTGTCTTTGCTACTGTTCCTGAGGTAAAGTTTCCAGAAAATTATCTGCAGTACCTACAGCCTTAATATTTGTTTTAGAAATAGATACTGTGTGTGTCTTGTAGCCTGATCCCACCATGAACATTGATGTGTTTTCACATCAGAGCACCTGATATTTAAGTCAGACTAAAACAGGCCCTGAAGTACCCAAGCCACTTCTTCAGATCTGAAATAGAAACTACCTTCAGAGGTTGAAGAATAACACTGAGCTTTTGATACCAGTTAATCACACAATGTTTCTAAGATTTCCAAGTGTTAAAAGATTCTCCATGGCACTTCGGGCAGCTTCTTTTGATTGCATTAAACCCCTTTGTGTTGTAGGTATTGTCAGGTCATCATTCACCTCCTTGGCCTGATCAGCTGCAGGGATGCTAAAGGGCATAACACCACAAGTGATTGCATGTGTAATCTCCCTACCTTACTAAAAATTACTTATTTTCAGTATCTTTGCCCTGGTTGAGCCAGTTACTAATCCACAGGGGATGATTATTCCTATTTCATGGCACTGTATTATTCAAAGCATTATTCATGAGGACTCTTGATACAGGCTTTTTTTGAAATCTCTATAGAGTATGCCTCTGTCCACAAGGCTGTTCTTTCCTGTGTGATGATTCCCTTAAAATAGGCTGTACCAGGTAGCTCAGGAAATGACACAGTAGCCTGAGTCTATTGCTGTAGCTGGGATTTCTTTCTCTTTTTTGTGCATAAAACTAATTGGAAAAAAAGGGCACAATGACTCTCATCTGTATTGTGATTCCATTGGCAGAGATCACAGTAGTAAAACAGACTGAAACTGAACCCAGAAGATGAACACTGCAGTGCTGCACCATTTAACTGTCTTCAGCTTTTCATGCAAAAACCCAAAAAGCAACACGAGCATCAGTACTTACACTCCTGATGCCCAGTCCCCGTAAAGTTACGTGTGTCTGTCTCCAGCCATGGCCACCATTTCTTCCCCAGACAGCTGGGCCATGAGCACCATTTTTCCTTACAAAGACTTGGAGGGCACCAGAATGCAGCCCAGGCACTTTATGCCTAAAGGACAGGCACAAGTCTCCAGCCTGAGCCATGTGACCCAACGGCAGGATAAGATGCGCTACTCTTCCTTCTTTGCCCTTGGGATCGGAGATGGTAAGATACTGTCCCCCTGCAGTGGAAAAAGCAGTTAGTTTTTAGCAGTTAGGTTTTGTTTGGTTTTCTTAATGCTACTAGGTTGCAGGACCAAATGCATGAAGAGTTATTAAAAAAAAAAAAATAATAAAGGGGTCCCAAAGGTTCAGTGAGTGTTAAATAAGGCATATATAACCAAAACTGGTGCATCTGCCTCCTACAGGGTAAGATCTACAGTGCTGCTCTTCTCTATACATTCATACCAGGTTAGGTGTTGCCCATCTAATTTCTTTTTGACAAAGCAAACGATACCTCTCAAAAACTGAAACCTCATGTATTCTATAATTTCTGACAACCCCTTGGTGACTGCATGATTTTAAACCCACAGTGATATTAAAGCCACTGTGCAAATTTATGCACCTTTCAAGCTGCAATGTTTTGCTGTTGGACAGATAAAGGAGAAGACCAGAATAAATGCTATCATGTAATTGAGCTATGGCTCTGTCCCTTTCCTTTCCTTTGGGAACTGTGTTAACAGGTTAAGTCTCAATGCATATCCATTTGCAACCCCGACAACCTCTTTTATATAACCGTAATTTAAACTCTTAATCTGGATTAGATAGATAAAGCAAGCAGCAGTAATGATTTCCACATGGCTGTTAACCCTGAAGCCTAACGGTAGAAAGTTGGCAGTGAACATACATACTCAATTCAAAACCCTATTATTATCTCTTATCATGTATGAAGTAAAGATGCCTTCCAGAAAACACTTAGAACATGAGAAGCTGAGGATCTCGGGAATGGCAACATCCATACAACCTAGAAAGAAAAAAGGCACCTTTCATACTGACACTCAGAACTACACTAAATGAGATTTCACATCTTGGAGAAAATCCAGACCTGTATGTGCTGTTTGTACTTTTAATGAAAACTTTTGCAAGGTGGGTGAAACCTTTAAAATCTGAAATGACCAAAGGGAAAAAGGTTCAAAAAAACCCCAAAAAACTTATTTTACACTGAATTTAAGAATGTTTTTTCTTTATGAGATCAGATTTTAGGAGGTTTTTTAAATTAAAAAAATACCACTTTTACCTTAAATTCATTAAGGTGGCATTTTTAGTCTCCTGAGTTAAAACTGAAGATGCAGAAATATTGGGGGTTTGTAATATTGTTGACATACAGTTAAATAGGATAGAAAAATTTTTAATTATCTCCCTGCTACTTCTCAACCAGAGCATTGTTTTTGGAAAGCTTCTCTTTGAAAGTCACAATGATTTCCCTCAAAAGCTGTAAGATTTAATGACAGTGCACCAGGGCTTGTCACACCCTTAAAAGGAAAGACAACCTTGTCTCCAATTCACTACTTCTACGTAAGTTTGTAAGTTCTTTGGTCTCCATGAGACTTAACAAAGCAAAGTATTATGCTGCTGTCTGGGCCCCTAGATCAGCATTTAGCCATGAAGGGGGATCCATTTGCCCAAGGATCTGTTAAAGCCTTTTGGTGGGTATTTTCTCAGGGAGTTTTCTTTTTTTTTTAATGCATTGCTTTTGTAGCAAGGTCACTAATTGCTAAAATAAGCACAATACTGTTTAAATAACTGTACCTGTTTGCTGAAGATACAATTATACCACTATGAAAGTACTGACTTATTAAGTGCATCGTTTTTAGATAGTTACTGTGGCTGAATCCGATCAATAGGAAACAGATTTAGGTAAGCACAAAGCAAACATATCTGTAGGCAAGCCCCTGCAGGAAAAGGTCCCCTCAAATCAGCATTTTCTGCATGCAAGGTAAGTTTATAATGCTTCAGCACAGCACCTTTCAAAATGCAGATTCTGATAAACCCATAAATAGCAAACTTTGCAAGGTGAAAGCAAACAGTCAGGAACAAGCTGTGAAAATAAATCCTTGCAACAAGGTATTCCAGACAGGAGGGAGTGGGTGGGTGACTTCAAGGGACTAGTTTTAACAGGTTATGTCAACAGCAGCAGAACATACACAGGAAGTAAAAAGCTGAGCTTGTCCCTGACTACTGGGAAGCAATGCAGGGGAAAAGTCTGACAAAAAAGAGCCAGTTAAAAATCATAGTTCTGGAACTTAGTATGCATTACCAACAGTTTTTGAGTTTTTGAGTACAGATAATGAATATGCTTTGAGTGACCTAGAAAAAATGGATTTTTACATCTGCTGTTTCAAAAAAGGTATGAATTACATGTCATATTTTCTTTTTTTTAGGTGCCTCTCTGCAAGCAGGAGACAGCTGCTTGTTTTCTCATCTGCAGGAGGAAGGAGCTCTGCTCTCCCAGTCATTCCTGAGGCTTTTCAAGTGTCACAAAGAGCTCCTGAAGTACTAGAGCAGCCTGTGTGGGGTGAGCCCTGCCCAGCCAGTGAAGACAGCACTTCCACTGAGCCAGCCAAACAGCCTGGAAAAGGTGCCAGGTCACCTGCTGCGGTGGCAAATGACTGTGCCAGCAGTGGCAGCATAAGGCCAGACAGATGTGACAGGGTAGTGCACGAGGAAAATGCCCTCGTCCTCCCTCATCTTAACCTGTACCATTGTCCCGCCTGAGAGCGCGTTTCCTTCCGCAGGCCGCCGTCCCTCACATAATGTGAGCTTTGTGCACTTCAAAGGCTGCTCCTTGGGGATGGATGAAGTAATCCCATCATTACGGGGAGCCAGGGATGTGTGTCTAATCCCCAGCACTGCTGGGCAGGCACTGCTGGGGGAAGGGTAGGCAGGAAAGGACAGCAACCTCTCAGTGCCACACCAAAATCAATCGTGGACAAAATACATCCCACTTCCCGGACAGCAGAGGTGGGCCAGAGGGCAGGGCTGATGCTGACCACCAATGCTGATGCCAGTCTCCTGTGCTGCAAGCAGCTACTACACACTCCCCTCTAATGTTTGGTGTAATGTCACTTTTTACCATCCCAAAAAATCCCATTTTCAGAAGCTTCTGAATTTGAACATTTTACTTCCAGTTACTTTTTTCCTATATACAGATTGATTTTATTGAATTCTACTCCAACCTACAGCAATCTGAGAGGTTAAACTAGAACATTATATCTGGCAGCAAAACAGACTATTTCCAGTACTTTCTATAATTTTGCTGGTGATAGGGAAATAATTATGTTCACATGGTTGCTTGAAAATAAGCTTTGTTTCACCATAAGTAAAAGCTGTTCTCTAGTCCACTTTTGTCCCCCAGATTCTTTTAAGACAAACTTTTGCTGGCTATTTTTACTACTCCTTCACAGACATTCCTATTTTAAAGATGCCAGCTATGGTAAAAGTGTAAATTTTCAATTGCTCTTTCACATTGGGAATGCTCAATTTTGCTTTTTATACACAGAAGAGGTGTGGGTGTGAAATATATCCCAGAACTAAAGGGAACAGAAGCTGTGTAATTTGTCCTAAAGCAGGAACTGTCATCAACCTCAAGCCTGGGTGATTCTTCAACTGCAGGATGTGACTGTACACAGATCACTTACCTGATGCATCTCTCACTGGTTCCCAGTGCAAGTCATCGTCTTTGCCCTTGATCCATCCACATAGTCCACTATCAAAATTACAGCTGTGCACCAGCACACCTGGCAGAACAGAGCAGCAGGTCACAAAAAACCCCAGAAATGATTCAGATTGGTTTGGTTTTCAATTTCCCATGTGGCTGACACTAGCAAGTAAGTATGAAAATTAAATGTAGAAGAAGAAGCCCTAGGAAAAGAACCTGCAAAAGTACTAAAACAATAAAAAGGACCCTTGTATTTATTAACAATGCACACTATTTTTGTGCTAATTTTTTTAAGAAATAAAAGTATAAAGGTTTTCATAGGCAAGGGGTTGGTTTTATAAAGCAGTTTAAAAGAGGTGCATAAGATGTAGGAGCCCTGAAAAATTTATAAACCCCCAAGAAATCTCAAAATAATCATAAACCCTAGGTCCTGCATAGGAGACATGGTCTTTACCTGGGTCATCATTTGCTTCAAATTCATCAGCTGTAATCCCTCTTTCAATTTCAAGTATTTCAAACAGATTATTGCTCACTCCAGGCTGGCGTGGAACTGTGAGAAAAAATGAATGAGATAAGGAAGTAGGTCACTAACTAGCTTTATCTTTAACAAAAACCAGCAGAGCAGCTTTGGGCATTGTGCTTTTCCTGTAGATTTCAATACATTTAATTATATTTGACACAAAGACTCATAAACTTTATGCCTACATGATTTATGATTTGTGTTGCAACATTTACCTAAGCACTATAAAAGGTAATTCCAAATCTCCTAAAGGCCCTCTGAATGAAAGCTCCTTTTTAACCGGGGGGAAAGCTTTATCCTTGAAGCACACTACTGCTCTCCAAATGTGTTTTCAGAGACAGTGGTTTCTCAATAAAATAAAGCCACATGAAAGTCCTCACTCAACCCTTCCACCGATGTTTATAGGAGAACCTAGACAGGAGGCAGCAGTACTTGGAAGAGGCCCCACGTGCACTTAACCTTTGAACTACAGCTGAAGGTACATCCATCTATCTGCAAAGGATCAGAGCTCCCCAATTATCAGGGTTGTACTGAGAGCTGAGAAGGAGGAGCTCTAGTGGAAGCTGGAATTCAACTGTAATTACACTTTTTGCTTTCCAGCAGCACAGCCAGTCCTTCAGCTGCTCTTCCCAGCTGCAAGGAGAACGAACAGCTCTTGGTGATTAAGAGGCCCAGAGGTTATTAGACATTCAGCATCCAGGACGACCTGAAATTTATGAGGTCTTTGTGGGAGTGATGGCTGCCAAAGTCAGGTGGCTACAAAGACTCCCACGCATTTCTGAAGATGCTGTGCCAGTCTGTGTACATCTCATGCAGATTTCTTGCCTGATGGACAGCTGTCAGCTAGAGATAAACAGATTACACTGAATAGAGCTGTCTTGGAAAATTCCTCATTTAGAGGCAGGTCTAATGCATAATTTATAACAGTGGTAATGTGTTTCAGACATGTCCTTAGATTTAATAGGCACCTCTGACACCCAAGGTATTTGTAAGGGCCTTATCTATTAAAAACTTGACATGTTTTCCATTTGCAGTGCTAAAATAACTATTAATGTCTCTACAGACTTCAGGGGCAAGTGAGAACAAGAAGAATTAAGATGACTGGAAGGACTGTTGTCTTCAGAAAATCAAATCAAAGGTTAAGAAGGAACTTCTTTTGCACTAGGACAACATTAAAATAGCACTGCTGCAAGAGCTCCTCTAAAGCCAGAATACAGAAAAGAAAAAAATGTTGAAATTGGGACAAAATAAGCAAACTCTAATGTATTTTTAAAGTACTATTCTAGGCTAGAGATCTTGAATAAAAATTCTGTACAATAAAATCAAATACTTAAAAAGCTCAAAATCTGTAGGAAACTGATGAACTCATAAATATAATAGTCATTATTTGAATCATTAAGTCTCCCTTTTTTGCTTTCCTTTTTCTTTTTGATCCTGTGCAGATTTTAGACTATGTCTATTTGCAGTCTAGGATATTAATGCTCAAAACAGCTTCAGGCTTACAGCTGACTTGGGTATTAGAGGACTGTTAATTTTTAAAAATACCTTGATTGTAAATAGTATTTTTGCTGCTTTGTTTTTTCCGGGCTATTTTGCCCACGTGACTAGAAACTTTGAGATTTAACATGAAAGAAACCTTACAAATGTGCACAGTCCACACGACCTAGGCCAATAATTGCCTTGCAGTACATCTACACACAAATATTATATTCAGTCATATAAAGGCATCACTCACCCTTAATCCCTGCCAGCAGTGTACCACTCTTTCCTAGGAGCCCTATCTATGCTGCTGCATGCCCAGGGACCACCACCTTGCCTTTCCTCACCTCAGACTGTGCCAAGGGAAGAAGATACTGTTTGTTTTCTGTGCTATGGAGAGCAAGTCTGCAATTCGCTTCAGAACTGCTGAGTGCAGCAGGGCAGGGACCAAAGGCTCGGACCACGGGCTCACAGGAAGGTAGTTAAAAGGTTCTAAATGAGCACTGTGGCAAAGAGCATGAAGGGAACCCACTGCCATGCTCTAAGATTTGTAGGATACTCAGGGGTCACAGTTTTAAGGTACATGTCCCGTGCACCCTCTTCCCAGTCTGTCATAATCCTTGTTTATGGAAAATACTGCAAAAAATATTGGGAATTTATTTTGTAAACTACTTCCGTTTACTTCCTTAAGTATCGTTTCTAATGCGATGCTGTTTTCTACAAACCTGAGTTACGTCTGTGCACACATACAAGCATTCTCCAAATTGATGTATCTGCCTGTAATCAAAGCTCTGCAAAAATATTTTTTCAAAAATTCCCCCAGAGTCCTTTCCAAACACTTTTTTTTATGAAGATCTAGAAGAATGTGTTGCAGTGCTCTAATACAGTCACTTCAGTGCTTGGACTTAATTACAGGAATGTGCACTCAATTTGAAACAAGGGTTACCATAAGTGATGCAGGACTCTAAATACGACCCACATGTACACTTCTTTCTGCCACGACAACCAGCATGTCGAGTGGAGATCGTGGGAGAAAGTACTTGGCACACTTACTTTCTGCAAGCTTTCCAAGCCCTTTCTGTGTACTTTATATAGTGTATCAGTGTGCTTTTCACTTAACTTCAATGGTTTGATAAAGCTTGTTAAATAGAAACTTGGCTTCTTTTTCTTGGAGAATTTTATAAGCTCTGAGCGAGCCAATACATCAACACTACCATATTCTCAAAGTTCATGAGCTAACTTCTTCATAGATGCACAAATCTGGGGGACAATATAATAACTGTGATTATTAAATATTAAGTAAGAGTGATTTCTTTCCAGCTTTTTTAACCTTCGGGAAAACAATACAGCTTTTTTTTATTCACTTGCTAATTGCTGAGTTTGGGAGTATAAGAAAGTGCATGTATATATATCAGCTAGTTTGCAATAAACAGAATATTTGCTGTTTTGGTGTTACAAACCAAAACATGGAGTGCAATTTCATGTTATTAGTAATTGTTATTACTATTAATAATGCAGTTCTCTGGCTTACAGAAAACACTGGTTTTGCACTGTAAGTACAATTCCATTTCACACAATGATCATGACTAATCTTCCCATTTGCTAACAACAATAACAAAAAAAGGACAAAGATTTTTTGACTGAGTAGTTACGATTGAAAGCTGTTAAATCCCACTTCCAAAAAATTCCCGCAAGTGATGAGATCTCACACAGAACTAGTAGAAAACAGCTAAAAATAAGGATAGTCCAGAGGTCAGTTGGACTGAGAAAACAGGATTAAGTCCTGTTTTCCTCCAGGGAAGATTCTGATAGATGCTGGGCTAAAAAGAAGAGGCAAGAGAGGTGCCTTTCACCCTTCCCTTTGGACACCCACAGTGTCCAAGATCGGTTTCTTCTAATTCTACAGATTCAAATTCTGCAGTAAGAATTATTTCAGGAAGGGCTTTCATGGACTGCACCAGCCTCTCCAGCACTATTTACATATGAGGGGAGACACAAGAGTGTCAGCATGCCACCACTCTGAAGTCCAGTCTTGCATTTCTCAGGCCATTACAAGGCTCATTAAGTTTTACTGAAATCAAGCATCTTGGTATTTATCTTCGCAGAGAGTTTTCTGCAAAGTAACCTGCCTGCTTTTCTATGAACATCCATTCAGGAGGTGCAGAGTGACAGCTGAGTTTCAGGGAAACACAGCTAAAACAAGGAGTGTACAGAAGCTTGCATATCAGATTCAGGGACAAAACTTGCTGGAAGATTGATTGAGGGTGAGACTTGTAAGACTCCTAGGTTTCATGATTGAACTCCAGAGCATCAACAGGAACGAAGTGCCTATCTTAAATGCTTAAATACAAAGACAAATACATTTTAAAAGGTGCCAGAATAGTGAAGACAAATGAAATGCTGTTGTAAAATAATGCTACTCTAATGATATCAAGGAATAACACACCCTCCATTCTTTGCTTTTATTATTTCCCTTTTTTCAACAGCTTCAAGCATCACAAAACTGCACTTACAGCAGCACTAAGGACTTTGCAGTCACTGAAAGGAAGAAAAGAAAGAATCAAGTTTTAATCCAATCTTTACATTTTAAATAGCTGTTACGAGAAACATTTCCTAATTCCAACTTTTTTGGCTCCACTAAGGGCTAAGAAGGAAAACTGCTGTACTGTCTTCTAATACAGATAAGGGGGTTTGTTCTTGCTCTCCTGATATCTAGTATTATGCTTTAGGTTTATGCTTTTAGTGCTTATCATTCAAATCCCAATAGTAGCAGAAATTCATAGTCTCATTGAGAAGTTTATTCTATTTGTTAGAGACTTATGACTAGACCAGATTCCTCTGTACTTCACTGTAGTTTGTATCAGTCCTGAAATAGTTAAATATTAAGCTATCACTGCATTCCTCTCTCATTGCCATTCCCCCCATATCCATATCAGGAGAAGATTATCCTTGGTGCCAGATTCCACTGTCTGCATCTGACTAAGTGGTTCAAAGGCCAAGTGTAGGAATTCCATTTTAAAAAATACTAATTTTTTTTGTTCTCTAAAAAAGCAGCACCCCAAAGTCACTGCAGGCATTTTTAGAAAAGGGGTAAAGCACCTAAAGCAAAGCAACAACCCAATACCTTTCCAAAATTGTGAAGGCATTTAAATAACATTATCAACATTTTTATCATTTGTGCTCTTCATTACTCCTGAACAGAGCAATTTCTCTGGTCCTCAGCTCATTTCAAGTTGAGCAGCACATTCAAGAGAGCTCTAAAGTGAGGTCAAGTTTACTCAGTGTGTGGAACAGCAGGTCAAATAACAACAAAGGGAGAAGATAGGGAGCAAGGAGTCACCAAGGGTAGCCCAGGAAAAGGTTAACTAACAAAAAATTAGAATTTGAAAAATGCTTGCAGAAAAAAAGTACATTTGCCCCAGGACGTTTCCTCTCCTGATGTGGACCAATCCTAGAGCACCAGGATTTGCAGGATTTGGTCTGGAACACTAGGACATCTATCACTGCACAGCAGCCACTGGCCCCTTTGCCACAGATTGCCTGACAGAAGAAGCAGCTATTCAATGGCAGAGCAAAAGAGTGCTGTTTCCTCCAAGCCTGGCTAAGGCTTCAGAGCTCCATGGGAAAAAAAGGAAGGGAAATGTCCATGCATCACAAGATAACCTAGCTGAAAACACAACTTTAAATACTGAGGTCTTTAGCAGATGCTAATGGCTGGGAGGCCAGAACTGCCAGTGGTTGCTGGGTACAATGCTCTCTGTGCTGGGTTTTGCCCATCCCTGTGATAAAACACTACCTTTCGTGACTTTTGGAAATACAATAACCCTTGGAGACACAGGAGGAAGCAGCCACCTAAGATGACACAAATTTTTCTGAAGACTTTACAAAACTGAAGTTAAATCCTACTTCATGACCTGAGGGGATCTAACATTGACTTTCTCCTCTGTTTTTCAAGAAAATAAGAGTTACAAGACTACTAATTGCTGTCTGTATTCCCTAGTGGGAAACAAATAAAGGCAGAAAGAACAAAGCTTTTTTTTCTCTTTCCAGGCAGGCATATGGGGACCACAGTGCAAATTTCTGAGAACTGGCTTCTTCGCTGCCTCGACTGGAGAAGCAGTTGGTGTGGGGAAATGAACCTAAAGAAGCTCAGTACAAGCCAAACAAAATTACCTCATATCCACAACCCAGGAATATTGCAAAGATGTCTGATGTAGGTGAGACTAAAACCAAAACAGCTTTAAAGAAGATGAAGGAATTAGTTCAAAACTCCCTTTCCCTGAGGAAATATAGAGGCAAGTGAAAAATCCACAAATGTTTTTGGCAGTGGGGGAGGGTTTGGCACATCCAAATAGCAGCTAAGAAGCAATTCAAAGGTTAGCTAAATGTTACTAGTCATTCCAGTTTGAAATCCTGTGTTGTCGTAACGCCATGGTTGTTAACATTGTGTCTGGCTGTGAGGAATGATTTTGGAGAGGCACTGGCTTACACTCGGTGGGAGCGCTGCTGTCCTGAGCTCGCAGTGTTTCACACTGAGCAGCTGCAGCCAAACAGAACCAGGCACTGCTTTCCTACAGGCCTGGAGCAGGGGCAGGACTGGCCAGCAGGAACCTGAAGCTCAACCCACCCTGCACACTCCATCCGTAAGCTAACAGGAAAGGTGTTCCAGCTAACGCACTCCACATTTGCCACAAGCCAAGAGCACTCACGCAGCTGGGTCTGCAGCCCTGCTAATGCCCAGGAATGCAGCACCTGGCGTAACGCTCCCACGCTGCTGAACCCCTGGAGTGATGGCATCTGGGGATGTTCAGGTATCTCTGTTCAGGTTATCCTTACAAGTGCAGTACTGAGGAGAGGCAGAGCCACACTCTGTGCATCCTACTGTAGTAATGTATGTGGCTATAACTTTTCTACCTGCTTTTTTGTATGTCCCACATGAGGAGATGTAACTTCTCTTCCCCACAAACTCCTACAGTAACAGGATTCAACAGGTGAAGAAACACCTTACTCTACAAGCAATGCTTTCTTTGAAAAAGTAGCACATTCTCCTGAAACAGAACTGTTTTGCACTCGACTGTACATTTCAAATCCTTAACAAATGCTTTTTGCACCCCCTACACAAATGCTTAAGACAGACAGAAGGTAGGAGAGGACTCCAGTGACCACTACCTAGATGACACTTCCAAAGTGTCCAGAAGAGAAAGGGAGAAAAACAGAGCAGGAAGCAAAGTGGAAAGGAAAGAAAAAGATAAGAGAGAGGAAAAAACAGACACCAGCTCCATGAAGGATCACACTACTAGCATCATCTGGAGCACAAGTGGAGTATGTTTTCAGTCAAAGAGTTATGTCACACAAATATGTTCATCAAGTGTGTCCCTTGCAGGGAATCATAAAAAGTTATATGGAATTGAAGACAGACATCTGTTGACTTGATCTGAGGACTCTCTGTTCCTGTATTACCTACTGAGGCCAGGAACAGCTGCTGGTGTTTGACCCATTTCAGTCCTGCTGTGCTGTGCACTGAAGCCTTTGAAGCTATGTATGGACATGACAAACCTCAGAGGGTGGCAGCTGACCTAAACCAATAGTTGATAACCACTTTGCAAAGATCCTGTGTTTGTTATACGTACCATAATGTAAGCTGCACTCAGACCAAGCCAAACTTAAAAGGCTTTTACTTTTCTATTTTCCAAACTCCTGTATCTGAAGCATATGTATTGAAAGCATTAGCTTCAAAATCTAGCCTCTAGGGACAATACAGAAAGACTAACTGTAAATAACAAGTTTTACACAAAGGATTGTTATGACTTCATGAAAGTAGCTGAAAACTATCCCTCTGCTTTAGAATTCCAGAGAACACTTGCAACATGAGACACCTGGGAAGCACAATGCTGGAGTCTAAAATAATGTCCACAAAACTGTATTTTTAACTGTTGGCTCCCACTATATTAAGCTTTGTAAGTCTTTATTGTATTTCCTTTTAAAATTTCACTTAAACATATTTCTATATTTTGAATATGAAGCCAAAAGTACACTCTGCTAAGCAGTACCAGGATTTGGCTTCTAACATTTGTCAGCTTCTCTCTCCATTTTCAATTTATCTGTCCACAACAGATAAAATGTCACAGGGAAAACTCTTTTACAAGGAACAAAATATTTCACTGAGTAATGACCTACAACAACAACGCCCAAGAAATTACCACACAGATGCCAAAGCAACCAGAAAAAAACTCCCACTTTACTTGTGCACCTGCTCTGAGACAGCAAACTTTTCCTCCTACTACATTGCTTCAGCAGCTTTATTGTACAACAAGCTGAAGAGCTGATCCAACACCCTCCCCATCTCTAAAATTAGCTGCAGAACTAAAGATGAAATCGGGTGTTGAGTATTTCTTGGCAGACATGCACAGCTCTGTAAGTGCCAGTAATGTCTCCTGTGGTATGCACTAAAGCTGGCACAATGGTGCTGTAGATTTCAGAGGAGCTCTTAAAATTACATGTGTTCATGCTATGAGAATCTTTCCTATCTTCAGCTTTTCATGTATCCCTTTCCACAGGGATTAGTCTCCATGCTATTTTTGTGCATTTTTCCCATTGTTTAGTCATGAACATCTGAGACTATTCGAACCCATACAAAATAGGTCACATATTAGGTAATCAGACATGATCCCATTTCTTTACCATTCTTAAAGCTATGGTAATACTTTATTTAAGAGTGACTCTCAACTCTCTGAATTTGAATCCAACCACTTTATGAGTTATGTTGCACTTCAATACTTTTCAATAAAATGTCTCCCATTTCCCTAAAACCTTCATCTGAAAGCATAATTAAGTACTTCTATGGGACAATATACTCCATAATTTCAGGGGGAAAAAGATAAACACATTTTTTGATTAATTGATTCAGAACTTCCTTCCCAAATTTTTCTTAATAAAATCAACTATTTGTGCAGCTTTACCATATGACCATTTTCAGTTTGATTTCTCTGTTCTCAATGGTACAGTGTTCCAAAAAACCCAAACAGTACTGTGCATGCTTCCACCTCACTGCATCTACAGCTTTGATAAACGAAAGCATATGGAAAATTACTTACTGAACACATCTCCTCGGGGTTTCTGAGGATCTGGCTGGATCCTGTTGTCATCTATAACTCCTTGGGAAGATGTAGTTTCAATGGGAACACGTGAAGGCTCTTCAGTTGTTACCAGAGGAGTTCTTTGTGGTGGTAGTGTAGGTCTTACTGTTGTAGGCTGAGGCGGTGTTGGAGTCTTTGTCACTGGTGTCGTGACCAGCCTTGTTGTCACTGGCACGTATCTCGTGGTTGGCTTGGGTGTCAGTCGAGTCGTTGTCCTGGGTGCAGGTTGAGTAGCCCCAGGTGTAGGACGAGTTGCTGGCCCAGGGGTAGGACGAATTGTCAGCCGGGGTGTCGGCCAAGCTGTTGGCCTGGGTGTCGGCCAAGCTGTTGGCCTGGTCACTGGCCTTTCTGTAACAAAAGCAGGTACATGTGATGGTCTGAGGGGTTGTGCCTCCAGCATCAACAATCCTACTTGTTATACCACTGCCTCCCTCAGGGAGAGTGCAATTGTCTTGAATATCTGATATGGACCAGGTGGTTCAATCATAACAACAGGAAAAACGGGAAAGAGAATCAAAATGGGACCAAAATGGACATCTCATCTTCTCATCCCAGGAACTTAACAATCTATTTCATTATGACACAGAGAGACATGGATTTTTCTTCTTCTGAAAGTTTCTGTTAGTTAGCAACATGCTTTAGCACCAGTGCTGCTAAATTATCACATCCCTTTAGGGGGTACTTGGCATTGCAGCAGTTTAGAGATAATTTAGAATGACTGAAGGCCAAGACACTTCCATCCCACCTCTTCCCAATCATCAAGTCTCTTTCAGAGTTGGCAAAACTTACCCAAAAGCACTGCAGGTTAAAAAAGCATGGGCAGGAAGCCATGGGTTAAGCAGCCCTCTAAACTAGACAAGTTCAAGTTTAGGAACAAGTTTTTTACTGAAAGAGTGATAAAGTTCCAGAATCCTCTGCCTGGGGAGGTGGTGGAGTCACCATCCCTGGATGTGTTTAAAAAAAGACTGGATGTGGCACTCAGTGCCGTGGTTTAGTTGAGGTGGTGTTAGGGCATGGGTTGGACTCGGTGGTCCTGAAGGTCTCTTCCTACCTGGTGATTCTGTGGTTCATAATCAGGAGTGGCAGCAAGTTTAGTAAGACCCCAATGTCAAAACCATTTTGGTCAGAGATGGGCAGATACCCTTGGTTTAAGAAAATTCTTGCAGACCTCTCCATCTAAACATTTCTCCTTGTCAATAAGCAGTAATAATTTTAGAGACTGCACCTAAGTCAGCCTTCATTTAGATCTTTACCTTTGCTAAACATCAGGAAACTAAGTAAATGACATTTTTCCGCCTTCACAAAAATGAGGTGGTGGACTGAGCACCACTTCCACCACAGTGACAGTGCCCACAATACCATCTCCTCCAATGTTTCATAAAGAAAGTACAACAAATTTTAACTTGGTCTCACAAGGAGAGTTTCTGCAGACATGAAACACAAGAATATCTGTTTTTTTTCTATTTAATAAGCCTTTTATATCTCACTGGAGATCTTAAAAGGCTCAGTAAGAACTCTACTCACACATTTTGTGCACAAGAGTTTCAAGTATAACACACAGTTAAAATGAAGAACTACTATTTGTTAAACAGTGAATTGTTTGATGATAGCAGGTAAAGAAGTTTTCCCTCTGGCCACTTGTTTATTACTATCCCTTTGAACACCTTGCAGTTTTGACATTTATAGTATATTAAAATATAAAATGCCCCTTAGGACTAGGTCCCAGTAACACATGTGAAATGTGCCCACACAAAATTGCAAGCACTCAGGATGTGAAAGAACACCTCTTACCATGACAGCTACAGCCAAAGGGAAAAAATGGTACTGCTCTTTAAAGAGATCAGAGAGTCACCAAGGACCAGATCCCACAAAGGAACGCAGGATCAAAAAGATCCAGCAGATGTCATAGAGCTGCAGAGTCCTGTGGGATGTCAAATAAGGGGGAGCTCCAACAGCCTATTCTGTACCAAGGGGGTGGCTGCTTCTCCCAAGAGAAAGGTGGCCAAGGGAATTTTCCAACAGCAAATCCTTCCAGAGAAATCTTCCCTCCTGCCTCTGTTCACATCTGGGAAACAGCAGGGTGTGGAGGGGGTGAGCTGCTGAAATGGGTCAGTTGTGGAGTGTACATAACAACAGGTATGAGTAATATGCACTGTTTGATCAGACCTACCCTGCTTACTCAGCTGTTCTCATCCTGATGCAATCTCTAGAATCAAGCTGTGAATAGGGAGAGGTGAATTTCTTTCTAATTATGACAATGTCTCAGGGAAAGATATTTTTACCAAGGCATGCTAAGACCTAGAAAACTCCACCTACATTCCCCAGCCCCCAATTTAGTACTAAAAACAGTTAATAGAAACTGAGCCTGATAGTGCTGTACCTTAAAGTTTACAAAATGGGACACAAGCTTTCAGAATTTCTATTTTAAAAGGAGCATTACATACGTGTGCAGTTTGTTCCATTGTCTCTGTACCCTTCTTTACATTTGCATTTGTAGGATCCTGGAATGTTGTAGCAGTGTGAAAAACTACCACACTGATGGTGGCCAAGGGAACATTCATCTATATCTGCAACAGAAAATTTACATTAAAAAAATCATTTGCTTCAAAGAAACCTGACTTTCTGCTTATCCCTGCAAAAAAACCCAAACATTATTACTATTTTGATTATGTAAAAAAAAATAATAAAACTTTTTCCAGTGGGAAAAGGAAAATAGTCACAAATCAGTGTGGTGATCCAAGCATTAGGGTAAATAGGGACTATTGGGCAACTTTGGTATTGCTCAGTTTATACCTTAGCATCAGCTTCAGACATGCCATTGGTAGATTGCAGTTGAGATCATTAAGGTCACAATTTTAACAGCCACTTCTTACAGGTGACAGAATAAGAAAAAAACTGAGTCTAGGAACATGCATGTTCTTAATCACACAGATATTAAACTGGTTTTTCTTCATAAAATGCTTCCCATATTAAACATCTGTATAGATGTTTCTACATCAAGTAGAAACTGCTGGAAACCTTTCATATCCACATTTATTGCCAGTGATGCAAGCAAAAATCTCCAAATTTCAGTGCTCTGAATACAAATGTCTCTGAAAAAAAAAATACTTAAGCAAACATAAAGCAATGCCTCATTATCACCACACAATCTTTTTTTCAGTGAAAGAATCATAACCAGTTAAGACCCTGTGAAACTAAGGCAGAGAGACCCAGGAATATCTTTGTTGAAGGGCATATACCAGCTGCATTCCAGTCTCATGTCCAGACAACACCAGGCTATTTCCCAGCTCCTGCTTCTTCCCCACCTGTCTTCAGGGGAAGGAAAAGTTGGGCAGTCTGGGTTGGAAGGAGTGAGGGTGTGCACATTTTCTTATCTTGGATCTTGGGGCATGCTATGGAGCACACCAGTGTTACAGCTCAGGTATAGCCCAAGCTCATACATTGCTCCAAGCCTACAACTGCTGATGACAGTGAATCCCGGAGGAAAAAGGGCTTTGGAAAGGAATTCCTGGGGTCATCAACTCTGCTCTCCCCACTAGTTTCCACACAAGAACCAGTTACAAGAATGTGGGCCAAATACATGCCTTCTCTTTCACAAGCTATTTCTATAATCCATCTTTCTTAAAATACTGATGCAGTGTAAAACCCCCTGCTTCAACGTTTCAGCCAAAATAAACATTCCTCTTTGAACCATTAATTTCATTTCAGAATATGCAGCTCTGTTATGTGCACATAAAAAAATAGCTCGTTATTACCATGGCATTGGTATTTGCCTCCGATGTACATCAGATCAAAGCCTTTATGACATCTGCAAATGTAGCTTCCAAAAGTATTGACGCAGTGCCTAAACCGTGGACAGAGAACCCTCCCAGTAGCACATTCATCAATATCTGTAGAAACAAAGGAACTGTATTATTCTTAATAACAGTTAAAATACAATGTATGCTGTCTAAATGAAACTGGTTTCACATAATGGAAAGCTAAAGAATAGCCAAAGTATTTTTCATAAGGGCCCTTGGTCAGCCAGCAGTAATACCTGAGCACTTCTTCTGGCTGTGCCCTCAGTTCAGCTCTGGGTCACAGGCAGACACCCAGGGAGCAGCCGATGCTCACCCACTGCTGCTCTCCCTGCCTGGGAAACTCTCAGACGAGGTCAGGCTGACACACAAAAGCTGCTTGCACTACCACTCACTCTGTAGTCCTTGGACACCAATCTGAGGCTGCTGAGTGCTTAAACACTAATTCTCTACTGAGGTACAGACCTGCCATGCACGGCTGCTTCTGACGCACACAGCTCCTCGCGTTTGCTGCTTATCTACAGGGCACAGTTCAAGCCTCTGCTCTGCAGCTCTATCACACTCTTGATCTACGGGAAAGCAGATTTTGCTCTCCATTCAGCTCTTTTCCCAAAAGGAGCACTTCAGTTGCCGATGTCAAGAGTGCAAAACAAAGCTAAGTGACTGATGCTCTGCTGCTCTTGTGAAAGAGGGCTGAACGAGGCAGAGTCTCTTCTACTGAACAGAAAAAAATGTTACCACAGAGCTGCTGGTTAGTTAGGACAGCTACCTGAGGTGGGGGAGATGGAGCTTCAGCTTCCCCAAGCTGTGCTCCCACAGCCAAAAGAAGTGACCTAAAGCCATGAATTACTGGCCAGACGGGTTGCCCCAGTAGCTCCTGCTGCCACTGTCCCACTCTGCATGAAGAATTACTGAGGACAGCAGGGATTCAACCCCTGAGCTCCCATCCTCCTGGCCTGTCAGACTGCTCTCTCTCCATCAAGAGCACTGCTGGAATGGTGCAGCAAAGGCCTCATTGAGAAAGAAAACAAGGCCAATACTGGGCACCTCTCCACATGCCTGAATCTTCCTATAAATCTGTCTCTTGATTTGAATTTATTGTTAACATTTTAGGCTTTGAATATGTTACGAAGTTTTACAAACCCTACCATGTTTCTTATTATAATTTAATCTACTAGTCACAATTTTCTACCCTTTATTAAAATATTATTTCAAGGCTACAAGTGTCAGACTCTTGATGAGTTAGTTGTGTTCTTTGTTGGTTTTGGTTGGGTTTTTTTAATCTTTAAACCACAACTTCAAAAAGTAGTTCAGTAAGAAAAAGATTAGCCACTGAATATACCTCATCATGGCATGGATTACGATCTTAAAAATCTAAGGTAGCATGTCCTGCTTTTTCCTCTGTACATATTCATATTTATTCACATTTTTGCAAACTCACATAAGGCAAAAATTATGTTAAATTATGGCAGCAGTGTGGTGGTAGGCAGTTATGTGTCCTAGAGATACAGGATTGAACTGCTAATCAATACACTGCTCAAAACTGATGCAAAAGTATGGAAAAATGTAACAGCCTTCCACTTGCATATAATGAGAGGTGTGTGGATGCTCATTACTGAGGGGAAAACCACTTTTTGATCAGTAGCCACAGGATGATATGCAATATGATTGTGATTAGTTTCCTGCAGCTCTCAAACAGTACAGTACAGTGACGGTGGCTTCTTTCAAGCCAATTCACACCTGGACCAAAAGGTGTGGGGCTGTTTCCCTCTGCCTGCTGCAAAGTGCTGTGGCTCATACCTGCTTCCCATGAAAGGCAGGGCATGGGGGCGTGGTTTGTAATCTCACCTCAGCCCAGGGAGCTGCTCCAGAGGCACATAAGGGAGTGTGACGGTCAGCATCTAATGAGTCTGATGGTCAGTGTCCACCAGAGAAGCAGAATTGCTTCTCTCTCTTGCTGCAAGTATGACCATATTACCAACTCAAGCACAAAGTAACTATTGGACTATTCTAAAAATAGTATGATTTTTAAGTTTACAAGGCCATATTTTCAAGTTTCTAAACACAAAAAAGAGGAAAGACTTCAATTTATAGTGAAAGTAATTATTTTCAGCCCTCAATCTCAGATCATTTGAAGCTGAAATATGTATACTGATAATTTCATTAAATGAAAATCCCAATCCAAAATCCTGCCAACACTGATTGATTTATTGATTCAAGAGTCATTAATCAATTAATTAGCTGTTTAATCGACATTTTCACTGAATACTTTGCTGCATTATTTTTTCACTTTGTGGTCATTTAGTTTATATGATTTACCTTTCTAGCCAAATTAGTGGCTCTTTACTGAGAAGGAACATTTTAAACAAGAGGATGATCAGCAAGTGTTAAACTAAAAATAGAATAATGCCTAGAGGAATTTCCACCTGTGCTAAAAATAAACATTGCATTCCCAGCTGTCTTTCCAACTCTCCTCAAACAAGGATTTCATGAGCTGTAGCCAATGCACACTTCAATTTTCTTACCATCATCTACACTTCTGTTTGTACTACAGCATTATCCAGACCCTTGCTGGAGCCAACAACCTCTCCAACAGTGACAGGCTTGTACAAACAGGAGGAAAAAACCAGCCCTAGTTCCAAGCAGCTTCAGTTCTTTGAGGTGTCACATATTTATCTCAAACTCAATAAAGAAATAACACAGAAAGGGTGCATGTCACAATCGCTTCTTACCAAAAAAAGGGAGAACATTATGTTACAAGGTAGGAAGAACAGACATCTCTTGCTGTAACTATTTTCTCTGTATTGTACAAGGCTGCTCTGAAATTCTTGTGGAAATTCTAGAAATAGGTTATGAGGTCATTCTGAATGATGCACACCCAACTAAAATGTGGGTACGCAGTTCTTTGCCTTTCTGAGGAAAAAAGTGTTTTTTTGAAAACTTCAAAGAGCTTCATAGGACTGGTCTGAATGTTAGTCTTTGGCATTAAAGTGCACTTTGTTTATTTCAAAGAGTGAAGTTTACCTGAATTGAAAAATGCACACCAGGAGAATTTTTTCTAGCAAATTTCTCTACTTGATGTAACTTTTCTTGAATTTGTACTTAAAATCACTCAGCTCCCTATGGCATGGCACAAGTATCTTCCAAAGATCTCTCTGCCATAATATCCACAATGGGATTTATCACAACTTAGTCCCTTCAGCATGTAAAAATGGTGGGTTTTTTTCTCCTGTTCTGTCCATTCTTTTCCATACACAGACATGTCAGTCATGCACTTCAGAAAGCCTCTGACTTGGTGTGGAGCTTGCTCTTCTCATCAGAAGATCTAGAGTCTATCCCCTTCTCTGACAACAAATTCCTGGTCAGCATGGGTCAGGCACACAAAGGGCCACCCATCCTGTGGACAGCCAAGTTACCCAAATGCATGATCAGCACATCCCCATTTTCTTACATTCTTTCAGTGCAAGTGTTACTGGTTATGGAATTGCAGCACTTCACAGAATATAAATAATAAAATCACTGGAGCATCATATCCACTCAGGATATATAGTTAATGACTAATGAAATCACATGTCACACTGTTCTTCAGACCATAGTAGAGTCTGATTAACCATAAGCACCTTCTCCATGCTCACAAACGTGGGAACAAAACATTTCACTTTTATACACTCTGAGTTTCTGTGTTTATTTTAACCTGGAGTTTTCACAGTCTGGAAGAAAGACTGAAGATTCAGTCCCACTAATACTGGGAGCATGAACAGCCCTTCACCTTGCTCCACTATAATATCAATAATTTTTACAAATTATTCTTCTACCCAGTGAGCTAGGCACCACCTTTTTGGGTATGAGGGAAAGGTGATCTCCCCATTCCTTTTTTTAAGCAGGCAGGTATTTTGGAGTTAGCAATAGTTTAAAATAACCCAGTAGCAGGAGTGGCAACGGCCAAGGGCTTGGATACCAAGGAGTCTGTATGGGCTTTAGGTAGACAATGAAACTTGCAGGACTGGAGGAAAACACTGGCAATCTCTGACACAAGGGCACCTGAGCAACAGCCTTATCACAATTCTCATTATTAACTTTAAACTGCATGTTCAATGCATTCTAAGTACATCTGATAAACTCTCTTGAACTGCATTCTGTGTAAGGATAAAAGCATTTTGCAGAAATAAAGTAAAGTTAAATCTACATTTGATCACCTACCTACACAAGTCCTGCCATCAGGCCCAAGCTGCAGCCCTGGAGAAGGACAGCGGCAGCGCACTTCCCCTTTCAGTACGTCACAGCCATACTGACAGTTTGCCATCAGGCAAGAAAGGGCATCTGAAGAAAAATAATTGGACATATTTAGATAAAGACTCTGATCAGTACTAGAAAACAACTGAAAACTTTGGAGAATTAAGATGTCACATATTTATGATAAAAGTGGGAACCTGCTTGTCGAGTTTGACGGGTATCCTTCGAAGAGGAACTACATCTGCCAGTAAAATTTTTCTTTCCACAAACTATATCTCTAAGAAAAAAAAAAAGAGAAAACCACCACAACTGTAGTAAGTTGTGTTACAGAATGCAGTCCCCAGAATATAAAGGCTAGTATGTACTATAGACTCTCCTGGACAGTACTGCCAGTTTAAAAATGGGGCATCTCTAATTAAAGGTAATTTCTCTCCCCTTCTCTCTGCCCAGACATTCAAAATAACTGCTTTTATGGGAGCAAGCAGGAACCTGATCTCCAGAGAGATGGCAGTACAATTTTTATGCCAGTCAAACAATCAACATCTGCAGCGTTAAAGATTTTACATTATAAAGCCACAAGGCAGCAGAACTGCAGGTGTCTTGCTGCAATGAAAACTGCAAGCACTTGTCCTCAAAGGCCAATTAACAGTGATTTACAGCCTTGAAGAATGCTTTGGGGGAAACTTTTAATAAAACTAGTACAATCAAAACAATTGCTCTTGCTTTTTTCAGCCTAATTTAACTAGGAAAAAAAGGAGCTCATCTTGTGCAGCTGCCTAACTTCCAGCAAGATTAATCTTTTACTTTGGGACTCATCTTCATTTCACAGAAGTTTCCCGGGGAAACTCGAGCAGGGATTTTGAGAAGCTGGAAAAGAGCAAGCAGCAAGGCTGGCCGTACTTGAGCAGGTTCCATCTGGCATTAGCATGTAGCCGTTCAGACAGTAGCACTTGTAGCTGCCGTAGGTATTCATACACCGGTGTTTGCACGGCCGCGGCTTTAGTCCACACTCATTCACATCTGAAATGAAGGGCACAGGGGAAGAGGGTGGGAAAAGAAAACACACAAGGCATGCGTGGCAAAACTACCGGTGCAAGCTGCTGGAGAAGGAAGGAAAAATATGGCAATTAGCTTTTGATATGCAGTTCAGCTGACAGCAAGTGTCCAGAACATCCTGCACGAAGCGTTGTTCATCCCTCTGGCCAAGCAGCTAATTTTGCTTGGTTTCAAATGCATCTTTTAAAAAATGACAGTATTAGTATTAGATGAAGAGCCAGCTGTTTCATTAGGCAACACACAAGCTCAGGCTGCCCACATCTTGCCACTGTTCATGTTGATGCCATGTCCAGGACCAGCCAGCACTCGGAAAGAGGAGGAGGAGAAAGAAAGCAAACATCACTCTGCAATCACTATCAGCAATTCTGATAGCAATTCAGTGATTCACTATCATGCTTCAAAATTAGTGGCAGAGGACGGTAGGAAAGCTGATGCTAACCTACTTTAAATAATCTCACAGAGAAAATTTATTCCTTATCATCTAGAAAATACTAAAAAAGAGTATCTGGCATCAGCTATATTCGTCAAGGACTATCCATGAGGGCTACTATTTCAGATTTGCAATTTAATACAGAATTAATGACTTGAACAGAAAATATTCAGCCTACAATTTCCATATTAGTAGACAGAACTCCAAACAAGAAGTAAAGATGGAGTGACTTCCTTCAGAATTCTCTTCCAAGAATATGTGTTGATTTTATCTGAGTAAACCAGAATAATTTGTTACTTATTTTTATTGTTAGTTATTTGTATAGTGATGAACAAAGATGACAACGGAGATGAAAATAATAAATCTATCCACAAATCCAGCCAGCAATAACTTCAAAAACTGAGTTATCAACCCTCATCTCTAATACTGCACGATGCTTTCTGGAGGTCTGTTGCAGACAGAGAATCACCATTATTTCCAGAAGTTTTCAAAGACCATCTCCCAGTATTAAGCACTATCTTATCAAGTGTCCCTCAATCCATGTAGTAGAAAAGCAAGCCTTGAGGCTCCCATAATGTGGTAGATACACACACACAGAGTAGCCACTTATAAAATGCCAGCTGGGGAGGTGGCAGATGCCTTCTGTGGACTAGAGGTGAAGGCTCAGGGCTAAGATGCTGAACCAGAAAGATAAATACAACTGTGGTTAAAATGAAGTCAGTGATTCATTGATTGCTTTTTGGAACTAAAGCAGAAAACTTAACTTGGTCTATGTAGTAAATGGAGTGAGAAAGAATACATTCGCTATGGAAGTGAAGTTAGAGAAAACATTGATTCTAGACAACTACACCTGGAATTTTACAAGTTCCTAATGTTTGAATTTTAAATTCGTCCTGAAACTCTGTAATCACTTAGTTTTTGAGAGTAACATTCTTCATCTTATTCTTTTCAGGCAAACTACATTTAAATGGCATTGTAAAACTGAGAAATTCATTCCCTTTCATTTTGACTGATAAAATGCAGAGCCATCAAGTGAAAATACATGTATCAGACTATAAAACATTGATGTAATCCAAACTCAGCCATGAGGATGTTGCTTGTTATGTCACTGCTGTTCCTGAGAGCTCCTAACAGTGTTTATGTTATCATAAAATCTGCTGTCTTCTGACCTACTTTGTTTCCCTCTTCATGGGGCCAAGGAATAGCGAGCATCATGCAGACATGATCCTCCCAGAACCCTTCCCCTTACTTCATTTTCCAAGATTTCAGGAAGAACATGTTTAAAGACAAGAATATTTCCTGCTCCCCTCTTCCACAGGAGGGTAGTGGTAAGGGATGTAATTTTCCATTTCTTCCTGTGTAAGGCTGAACAAGATGTTTCCAGGAAACCTGAAGGGGAATATTTTCTCCTCAAGTTGTGAGGAAGATCAGGTGAGCCTAAGCAGGCCTTCAGGGAGGAAAGACTGCCAAAATAAGGGCTGGACCTGTGCATGACAAAGAAGGAGTGACGACCACCTCTGCAGTCTTCCTGTGGATCATGTGCTGCAGAGACAGCACCCCTTTTCAGCTCTCGCTCTTTGGGAACTGGAAAAAGTTTCAGCAGTTTCAAGGAGAATGTACTTCTCACAACAGGCACTGATGCCACACTCACAAGAATGTACCTGCTGGGTTTGAGAGAAACAGTTGTAGAAGAAGGTACATTTTCTCCTGCGAAAGCAGGATCTTCTGCTAAGAGTTGTGACTGTAGGTATATGTCTAGGTCAAATGGAAATGTTGCAGATGATTATGCTACAGGGGAAGGACAAGTTTTCATTGTGGAAACCTTTGTGTAAGAAAAGCTTTACGCAAAAATCTTCAATCATAAGCTGATGAAAGCTCACATTTTGAAAGGCAAACTTCTCTTGGCAGCACGAAAAGAAGTTGCTTTTTCTTTTTTCTGTAAAACATACCACAAGCAGGCAGCTCCTGACAGACATTATAGCTGCATTAACATATTTATTACACATGCAATGCATCTGTTAAAAAAGTCATTGCTACATTCAAAAACTCTGTTAGCGTTTGATTTCAATTCCTAAACATATCCCCAAGCAACCCACAGTACTGAGGTTCACTGACAACAATCATTTTGAAGTAAGAGGAAAAAAAAGTTCTCCTAGTCTAAAATACCTGTATTTTAGTATTCTTCCTCTTTTCTACAAAAAGCATCACTTCACAAAATAAAGGCATAACAGAGCTAAGTATAAAACACTTACCTAGAAGTGGGGAGAGAATAAGGAAAAGTAACACTGAAATTAAGTTGATAGGGCAGGATTTTGACAGTGCCTTGTGTTAACTCCTAGTGCTTACTGCACTTCAGCTCCTAAGTTTAGATACTCCTGAAGACTTAAGAACTGTCATGCACTGACTTCCAGAGTTATGACCACAGACTCAAAGCTGAAAACAAGAATTTATGAATTGTTCTCAGTTTATTGCCTTGCATAGAGTAGGTTACATTACAAGCCTTAAAATACTGGATCCTTCTATAGGATTGAATTCTACACCACCACTTGATACAAAGTATTCTTAGTACAGAAATGAAAGCTCTGGTACTGACAAATACAACAGCTCTTAGTAACATACTATGAGAATAGTATAAAGTGCTACACTATTAAAAAGTTTAACAAATCCCTTTAATTTCTTTGTGGGGATGTCCACTCATGTTCTGTGTTTGAGAATTTCATCATTCTGCCATTTAATTTCCCACATTGCCTACAACTGCACAGCCAATGCAAAACCAGCATCCTGATTTCAGAGTAACATAAGACAGTAGAGTACATAAAAGCAGATTGACCATTTTGGCCACTATGGAAAGCAGGTTTATAACAAACACAAGCTGCTGAGTACAAGTATTTTATATCTAAAGAAATGAAATGAAAATGTGAGTGCAAGGAAAGGACAAGAGCGTTATGCTGGCAAACCCAGATGTGACTCCTTTGATTGCTGTGTTGCACCACACATGATCTTGGACCGACTTCAGTGCACACCCAACAATGGGTCACTTATTTCTAGGCAGATTCAATACACTCTATTTTCTTTTAATTAGCTTCTGAAGACTTCAGCACTCAGACTTTTTCTGCCTTTTTTTGTCTGTTACCTAACTTGGATCAGGCAACACTGAAGTAAAATACTCAATACCACATTTACCCAACTCTGAAAATAGAAAGCCAAGGACTAAAACCAAGTGCAAAAATTAAACTGTTATCACCATACTGTAAACAGTAGATCAGCATTCATTTCCAGCAACTGCAATCACACTAACATGTCAAACTCATAAGAGATTTGTATCACCTGAAGAGTTTTGTTCACAACACTTAGATTAATCAACTAGTAGTGACTTGCCAAATTCGGAAGTTATCAACCCTCATTTTCTACAACTTCCAACTTTATGTAAATCACAGTTTTGACTTTATCTAACCTGACAAACTATTTCCATCACTATCACTTTACAAAGGAACTCAGAAAATAAAAAAAGGCAGGCTCTGAAAGAAGAACAGAGGAAAAAAACAAATGCAAGTGACAACCGTGAGTATGGTGGAGAGCCAAAACTTTTCAGAATACAGACACACAGCAGCACCAAGGAAATACAACCAGCTATTTGCTCTGCATGCTAATGGCACTGCAGGGTCAGCTTTCACATCCTGGCCATTGATGCGTCTATCAGCCTCCACCCCTTTAAAAGAAATTGCACTCCTGTTTGAAGCTGTGTAGGTAGGAGGAGCACAACACCTGAAACACAGGACCATCTCACCCCTTGATGCTACATTTCTTGCATGATGATCCAGGGGGTGAAATATAAGAGCTTCACTGCTCTGACCAAGTAGACTTGTGTACAGCTGCACATCTTCGCAGAGCAGGGAGAAGGCACAATAAAAATCAGGCAATATGCATTACTTCATTTATAAATTAATAAATATACATTATATCAAGGGCAGACAAGCATTTCAAGTGGTGAACTCTGCATTATGTTCCTAGAACAAATCCTCTTTCACCAAGAACCTAAGCATACTTTAAAGCCCAGAACCATTGACATCCCAGAAAGACTTCCATCTCTGCGGGGGAACTCCAACATTTCTTCTGCCAGCATTATTCCTTCTGTTACTATTCTAGAACAGAATTGAGAAAATGGACCACTGACTGAAGAGGACAGGTGCTCTATTAACGTATAACAACAAAGGTCAATTTTTCCGGTGCCATTTGAATCTCCTCCCAGCAAAAGCAGACTCTGCATTCACTGTGCATTTCCAAGTCTCACCCAAACACTGAATCAGCACTGGCAAGAACACAAAGTGTGACCCCAGGAACAGCTCAAGGGTCTCACCATGTAGAGCAGCAGCAGCCACCCGAACTGGTGCACATCTGGGGCACCAGTCAGCAGGCATCTCAGAAGCCTCATGTACATCTGCCAGGGCAGCTTTGTCACCAACACCATACAAGAATATTTCATCAATACTGCCCAACGGGCTTCCTGTAATAACTTATCACATTTTTTCCTTCCTTAGCATTTAGTGGCAAGGAAATAGTTCAGTTTTCAAGACTGAAGCCTCCAGCAATTTCCAAAGCATTCTTTCTATATTGTTAAATTAGTACATATAAAAACTGTCACACATACATATAACAACTGTTAGTTCACTGCCCTGTTTTCTTAAAAAGTTTTAGACTGACTAAAACATGTGTAGAATAAAATCATAACAACCCATCCTTTAAAATGTCAGCCCAGAGTAAGGGGGGGAAAAAAAGACAGGATAATATAAGAGATGACAGAAACTTTTGAGAAAACTGAAAAACACAACACACATTTCCACATCAGTGTGGGAAGGATTAGTAAATCCGAAAATAAATATGTATCTATTCTTAAAGAAAATAGCTCAGTTTAAAAAACAACATGTCATAAGAAACTTAGCAACATCAGGGTACATTTTTGAATAAGAAAATTGTTCTAAATATCACACTTTTCTACTATACTCCCTCAACACTCAGAAAATGCATTAATTTTCCTGTAGGCTGAGACAACTGCAGAAGAGATATAACTGAGATATCTTCGTATGTGAACGCATCTTAGTCATCAAAGTCTAATCAATCACATATTAAAATTCTCTAATTGTTTATACTCTATGATCTTTATACTGTTACATGCTTTCGACATAAATTTTGAGAAAAAAACCCCGAACAATGAAACAGAGAAACTTCATCTTTACACCAACCCTTCAGTACCCAGTAGTTTATTGGAACCTAGTTAGTTCAGGATTAGAAACACTAAAATTAGAATGTATGAATTGTGGAGTTTTTAATAAAAAAAATATTATTTCACTATTCAAACCTGAAAATTGTGACTTTAAAAAAAACAACAACCCTGACCATAAGGTTTAAATAATTTGTTTCAGATTAAGGAGAGCAGGTAACTACCAACTATACATTAATCTCATTGATTTCTTCTGAATTAAAGCAGTTTTTCCTCCATGTCATTCCACTGCAAATATCAATCTCCCTACAAATGTCAGTCTCAAGATCAGAATTGCTGCAGCAATAACAGACCTGGTATATGAGTTCATTACTCTATACACACAGGTGACACACACAGCATTGGTGGGGTACAGCAGAGAGACCAACAATAATTCCACGATTTCAAAAATAAATTCTTTCTTACCTTGGTTGCAGGTTTTTCCAGTGTATCCTGGGTGGCACTTACACTTGTTCGGCCCAATGCATTCACCGTGTTTGCACCCTGGCTGGCATATAGCTGCAAATAGAGGAATACTCATTATCTTTCCACTCAAGTCACAGCTGACAGTGCTCTACTTTAAAATAAACAGCAACTACCTAACAAACAGTAGTACTGTCTATGTTCCTCCCTTCAGCAACATTATATGCTTCACTGTTAAACATCAGGTGCACTTTCAAATACTTGTGGGAAGAGGGAGATACCTGCTAGTAGTCTATTTTTGCACAACAATACATGGTGCTGTTTGTGTGATACTAAACCCTTTTAATACCTAACCAGCAAGCAGCCACTGTGCCTTCACTTGCTCTATGGATGTATATACTATGATTGATGCCATTGCATTTGGCAAACCTGGAATAGTCCCCAGCTATGCAGAAAATGTGTACATCAATGTCCTGGGCAACAGAGAAAGCCATAGTGCAGTCATCGGTAGCCAGTGGCACAGACCACACAGTCCCACAGATTCACCATTTTCCTCCATGATTACACAGCAACACTCTACCCCCTTACTGAGCAAAGTTTTGCCTGAGTCTCTCCCTTTTGAGCATTTGGATTCTGGCATGGGAATTACTTTTTCTTTCATTTTGGAGGAAGAAAGAACAGGGCAAAAGCAACACTGACTGTAATACGCTGCTTTGCCACTGCACACATCCAAGTCACTTCTCAGATGATTTCAAGCATTTATTATCCACCCTGCTCTATAGATACAGTCTCAGAATGTACAAACCATAACTCAGAAGTTATATACAGAAAATAAACACAGAACTCCAAGAAATAATAGTTATAAAGCCAGTTTTTGGTACCTCTCTCAATATGACATAAACAAAATTCATAAAACAAACTTTCAAAACTTCAGTAACAAATAACAAATGCATTGCTCTTGAAGAGATGTAAGAATTCATGCACAAATACATTTTTACTGATGTAGGATTAGCCAACAGGAATATTTTCCTGCATAAATGAAAAACATTTGACAGATGAAAATTTTAAACAGCACTTCAAAGTCTTTTGCATTAGAAATGTTTTTCTATTACTAAACCCACTGCTTCAACCCACTGGAAAAATGCAGTATTTACTAAGCTCTAAGATGTTGTTTATCATTATATGGCAAAATGCACATGCACAATCGTGGTGAGCTCTCTGCTAAACCAAGATAGATACAAAATAGACAGAAATCAGATGGTAGAATAACTTGAATACCCTGTAACCAGGATTTATCTATTTACCCCAGCTTAAAGTTTATTTTATAAGGTAACAGTATCATTTGGAATTTGCAAGTAACTAACTAGATCCAGATGCAATATTAATCTGACAACAATGGGCTGTATCATAAAACTGGATATATTAAGGACATAATTTAACAGAAATCTGCCAGAACACACTAAAAAATGTAATTTGCATGCAAGCCAAGCTGTTCAACAGGGTTGAATTAAGCAAAACTTAAAAAGGAACAAGATACTAGTTCTGGTTGCGGAAGAACTATCCAAATAGATCTTTGATGTTCTGAAAATCTTTTCCATAAGATTCAAAGCATCCAGAATCAGCAATTCCCACAAATACATCCAGAGAAGCAACTGTTAGCATAGAAGGAGTTTGCTCCAGTTTTAGGACTGCATTTGCCCTTTACTATCAGGCATGTTTCTTGTTTAAGCTTAATATGTATGTATAATCAGTGATATATCCTGAGAGCATAAAACCCTGGGTTTAAGTCTACAGCTCTGCTCCTGATGGATCTTCCTAGTACGATGGGAAGTCTCTTTACAAACAATTGTTAAGGAGTATCTTAAAAGGCAACAGAAATACAAGATTTTTTTTTTTTTCCACAACAAACACTGTCTGGAAACAAAGAAACGGGATTCAGATTCAGAAACACATCTCAATGGAAGTGTAAGGGACAGGAGTTTCTCAGACTACTAAAAGGTTATGTCTCAGAAAGTGTGCCCTTGGGTAATAGACAGATCTGACTGAAGAGCAACTGATAGATCACGAGACACTTCTAGAACATTGTACTTGGAAACAATTACTGCTTTTTAATCACTGTGGTCATAAACTGAAGAAAAGGTCTTTGCTTAAGAGTTCATTTAGATGCTGAGATTATCTTCCTGACATCACAGACCCAGGTCTAATTAGAGGTGATGGTGGCAAAATGAAAACTGTGAAGACCAACTTCATGACTTTAAAGTCCCTAGGCAAAAAGAAAAGTTGGGATCTAAGTACAGTAGAGAAAAAGAAACTACTATAAATATGTTTTTGAAAACTTCTATGAATTTTCAACTGCCCTTTAGAGAAGATCCATATTGTGAAGTGGGATACACTTCTTTAAATCAGTTCTTTTTAAGAAACCTGAAGCACCATGAGATCACTTTGGTGTAAAGTGTAACAGTTCAGTAGCTGAATCTATGGCAATTTTAGTTTAGCTGAGTTTTTTAAAGCCTTGGTCCCTCCCTCAATTGCAGAGATTGTATATTATTAGCTGCTCAGAGAAAAAGAAAAGGATCTCATACTTGAAGACAAAAAGCCTCGTAAAATTCAGTAAGGAAATGAGATTTTCATTTCATTTATAAGTTAAATGCTCCTCTAATTCAAAAGGTCAAGCACATTTGTAATGGGAATCAGGTGTTTTGTTTAATTCTTGCAGTTAACCAAGTAGGTCAGATACCATATTGAACAAAATTATGTACTAGTATTTGTTTAAAACATATACTACACAACTTCTACAGATACAAAACATGTAACATAGGCCCTGTTATTACATCAAGAAACCTGATCTATGAGTTCTCCAAGCATTTATCTAGTCCAACACATCCCAACAAATGTGGCTTTATACTATGCAGGACTTAATGTCTTGTTTGACATACAAGTGGGTAATTGCTGATCTAGTCTACCTCCTAATCTCAAAACAGAATTAAGAAATGCATTTAAATCACACAACAGACATGTCTCTTTTCTCTTTTTTAAAAGTCTCAAAGTTAAAGACCTCAGCCCCTCACAGCCTGCAGTTCAAGAATCTCTATTTCCCCAAGGAAAGCTTCCTAATGACTAGCAAACCATTATCCATAAAGTCAAAGTAATTATAAAATGTTGGAGGTTTTGCACATTAAATGGGTATTTGGAAACCTTTGTTTGCTGCCAAACACCGTTCTAGAAGAAAACCTGTTTATTAGAGTATATTCTATGAACTTGGGCTACTTCAGCATCATGAATCTTATTTAGACACAGCTGAAATTCAATACAATGTTACAAGTGAAGAATTTCAATGTACAGGAGGAAAACGCTTTGCAGTAGGCTTAGCAACATCTTTAGCTCAGCCAACACCACAGATAAATCTGATGGCATTTCCTATGGGGAATCAAGCCACCCTCAGGAAAAAACTTGTATATCTTCCTATTAACTTTACTGGGGCTTTGCAGGGTGCTCAGGACTAAAGAATCAGATGGTTCAGCCAAGTCTACATGCCTGGCTGGGGTCCCCACTGACCCCTACCAGAGTGACCAGGCCCAGAGCAGTAGGTCAGCTCCAGCTCTGCCATCTCCAGCCTGAAAACCCTTATCCAAAGGAGAAGCTGCCCCTGCATGGCAGCAGATCCACTCACTGACTGCCAGGAAACTCTATTTGAACACTGGCAACAACCAGACCCAGGTACAAAAATAAGCTTAAGCCAGACTTTCAGCATTTCTTTTAATAGCAGACAACTATTTCAGCTGTTTGGTATGAGTCTGAGCATTCACTACATGTGCTAGTGTGACTGGGTGTTTTAATTCTCCACTCCACTTGTTTTCTTGCAAAGTTCCAGATACAACAGAACAGAATACTTAGTCACTCTCCTCACACACAGACACATGGAGTTTCTCCACTTTTTTGAAAACAAGTAGACTCACAAGTAATGGAGGAAAAAAAGTCTCCCAATTACTATTTTTTGCATCTTGACAATTAAAAAACTCTTCCACAACCAATAAACCATCATTTCCTTCCAAGTGACCCACATATGACTGAAATAACCCATGTCCATGGATTTCAGCCTGTTATGTAACACTTGCTTCCCTACTAGGGAAGAAGGAAATGCAGACAGAAGAGTTACATCAGACTGAGAAAGTCACTCTCTTAAGCAAATAGGGCACTGAAATCCAGAAGTCTGAAAATGGCTGCCAAAAATCAGTAAAAACTTTCTACTCTTTATAGTAGTAACTGTTGCAAACAAAAGTTAAAATTATACTTGGATAGACAAGTGCCACTCAAAATAAGACTGCTAATTTACTGTTGAATCAGTATCAGAACAGACCTACCACTTCTCCAAGGATTCCTCACTGAAAGCTGTTTAACTGCACTCCCATTGGATAAGAGTGTGGACTGAGATAGACAGAAAAATAATCCTAAGCACAGCAATTTTCATCTTTAGTCAAGTCTTGCTTTTTTATCTGTGCCATAGAATAAACTATAACTAAACTTTCCTTTCCACTTTATTGACCAATTCATTCAAGAGATAATCAGCAAAAAAAACCTGGTCTCATGATTATTCATTTCAGTTGGGTCATTTCAAAAGGGGTTTTTTGGGTCAGATGTGAAGATTTGCTCTGTCTCAGTTCCCATTAACTTCAGTGGAGTCAAGGAGGTATCCTGGAGCCTTTTACTTAGCCATAAATCTAACCGACTACCTATTTTCACGGTTGGAAAGAACTACCTTCTTCCTCCAAAATAAGGTGACAAATACCACACTTTAAGTTTCACTTAAACTTCAGGACAAATTAAACTTCCTGTAAAAATAACACAAGGAGTTGAAATGTGAACAGGTGGTTTGGGTTTATGATTGGTTGTTGGTTTTTTCTTTTTTTCAAGTGTGGAAGCGTGGAAGAAAGAATTTCTGGTGAAATGCACATGCTGTTAGCATGTGTTACGCTTGTGCCAAAGCCAGAAGCCACCAATCTTCCCAGCCACTGCCTGCTGTTGGTGGTATCTGAGAATGACTCAATCATTCTGAATTATTATTTTTTAATTGTTGAATAAATACAACAAATGAAAAACACATTCAACAAATTCATTATGGGTCTATAATGCTGGGGATTTTTGAATTTCATCTGTATTTTCTCACTGCACTCAGTTCCCTCAAAACTGCTTTGGAAGTACTCCTCAGACTTGGTCAGTTCTTCTGCACTAAGCTGCCCAGTTTTGAGGGCATGGGTGACTACCACATGTTGTCCCCTCCATTCCTTCTCTTCTAGAATTTTAGTATTAATTCTTTATTTATTGACTACCAAACACAATTTGGTGGAGTCCTAACCAGATGATTGCACTGCCTGGTTCCTACTTGACTAATTCCTCTTCATTTGTGGCCAACAATGGAAATCCCTGAGTTTTCTTAATAGATCTCCAGCAACTTAAATTCTCTTTGGTTTTCCAACACTCCTAGCTAAGCTTTTCATTAAAACAGGACTGAGTATAATTCTTACATTCTTCTTCTCTGCTTTGCCTCCTAATTTCTGAACTTCTTTTTCATCTCCCTGAAGTCTAAAATTATGCACAGGAATACCTGCATCTGAAACAAACTATACTAACCATCTCCCTCAACAGCCTTGCTTCTGCCCTCTCTTCCCAAGTAATCTATAGCCCTCTACTTATTCTGACTCCAGACTCCAGCTCCTTAAAATTCAGTTTGCTCAGGCACAGCAAGTAATTTGCACAGCAGCCCAGAAATGATTACATAATGAATTCAGCTTCACAAACCTTTATTAGATCCTCTTACACTGCTGGTTGCAGAACAGATTTCCCATCTTCAGATTGTTTCTTACATCCTCCCAGTGCCGACTTTCTAACAAGACTTGCATGTTGGTGAAAGAGGCTTTCCTCTGTGCTGCCTCCTTCACCTGAACCTGGCTGCCTTTCTCCTGTGGTGCTCAAAGACCACAACTCCAAGTTCCATAATACTTCTCTCCCTCAGAGTCAGCTGCAGCTCACATCTCTCTTTTTCTGTTTACTTCCTGCAATTCTTTGTAAATTATGCAATCGCATAAACATGCTCAGGAAAATGAAACTGCCTTATTCACAGTAATTTTGATCTAGGATCCCAAAGGTACAAGCTAATTTGTAAATTGATCTTTCAGAGTTGCGTATCTCTTTCTTGTTCAACTACATACTTCAACTACTCACAACTGCAAGAGAACACATAAAGCTTATCCCACCTCAAAGTTACTTGAAGGTGGTAAAAACAGCTCATACCCATAACTCACATTAGAGAATTATTTCTGAAAAAGTGACTTTGCTTCCCAAGTAAGTGTACTAGTAGTCACAGCATATATCTCTGCAGAGATTAATAAGCCTGACTAGGGCAACTGGGTATTAATTTTCAGATAATTCCATCTGCACAACACTCCTTACTCTATTTTTTTTGGAAGATAATAAATGTCCTTGACCAACTTCTGTAATTAGAAACTAATAATAACATCAGACAAAATGGCAGTATCTAATGCTGAACATTTTTTCACAAATTACTTGCCCTTATTTGTGACATTCATGTTGTCAAAATGCATCCTTATGCTTCCATCTGAAACATACATTCCATTAAGTAAGAGGCTCCTAATTTTTTATGCACAACTCCAACACTTGCCTGGGTAAATCAGTTACTCAGTTTGCACATATGATTCTGGTAACAGCACATTAACACGACAAACTGCAACCGGTGTGGGCTGTTCACTGCAGTGAATTCTTGGCTTGGCTATGACTGCCAAACATGTTTCTAAACCACACAGACAAATCCAGACCCTGATTTATGAATGCCTTACTATTCAGAAAAGCACTAAACTGCATGCATAACTTAAGCATGGGTAGCACTGAAACCAGTAGGATTTAATGAAGTCAGTAGAAGTTAATCTAATGCTTATACACTTAAATACTCTTTTTTAAAAATCGCCAAAAACGAGAGCTAACACATGCAAAATTAGAAAAGCAAGAAATACTTCATTCTTTGCAAATCTTTGTGTTTGCATTTCAAGTGGTTTACTGTAATTGTTTAAAGAATGGTACTTTATCATCTCAAATGTTTGCTTGTTACCTGAATCTTTCTATGTGTCTACTGAATTCGACCAGGTAGAAACAGGATAGCATGAGTATCTCTGTGCGGTGACAGAAGACAAACTGGGCCCTACTGATATTTTGTTTATTCGAATATAAAACATACACTGGCTTCAGCAGAGTAACTTCTGTATCACAGTGACAAAGCTGACTTTCACAGACAGATGAATGGCTGAGTGCTCTCCTCCTCCCTGTCTGAGACAGTGCCTCTGCCACAAGGATATGCAGTAAGACACATCAATTCCTAAGCAGCAGCAGCCTACAGCCCTGGGTACCAAAGTAAACTATGCTGATTTCATTTTGCTCTAACATGCCAGGTTCTACACTGCTGGAGAACAGGGGCTGTAGAGTTTTCCTGTTCTGGGAAGGACAACCTGTAGTGGAAGTGCAAAGCAGGCAGTGGCGGGCAATAAGTGCCTCAGCCATCCCAAACTAACCCCCCACTGCACGATTCAATACCGTGAAAGCAAATTAGGCCTCCTGACAGCTTGTAAATACATTGCTGGGAGTACAAACAATTTGCAGAAAGGAAAAAATATTGCACAGGGCTTGAGGGTAAAGTAAAGAAAAGGAGTGAAAAGGGGAAAGTGTTGTATTTTAGAAAATAAGTATATCATTGTATAGGCATCTGGGATAAAAGAGCCCTGTTAATTTCTTTCCCCCCTCATCTTCCCCAAATCAAACGTTCAAAAAAATGAAAAAAACTAAAAACATCCATATCTTCTTGTCACGTATTATAATTTTTATGTAAACTTACGACTTCAAGGCCATAACTCCAAGTCATAACCTTGCCAAAATTATTTCAAGAAATAGGTTCAGCTAACCTTTGGGCTGGCACCTTAGGCTGGCTATTCTCTGCCTTAAGACGTAGAATGCTGCAAAACAAATATCCAAAAGAGAAATTCCAGCTTTTTTTTTCTCTGTAAGGAGGATGGACTTGGCTGTGGTTTTTATCAACTTGTTACATTCCTGGAGAATTACATACATTCAACATTCAGAGCTTTTCTGAAACAAAAAAAATTCTGGTACACATTTAGAAATGGAAATACTTTACATCAGTATTTCATTATGAGATTTAACAAATACATTCTGATACATAACAGTAATTAAATATAATGACGTGATGCTATTCTTATTCAATCAACTAAGGAACTACACTTTGCCATGTTTCATATAGAAAGTAGTTGTAAAAATTCTTATGTTTCACCATTCAGGTTCACTGTTTCCATCAACAGAAAACAAATGCTTTTCTTAAAGACACAGTATCCTTTAAGTATAAAGTAATGGGTACATATTTTTAATTTAATACTGCATCTCCACAGCTCAAACATAAATGCTCAGCATTTGGATGCTTATTTGAGAGCAATAAAAATTACACCCATTTATATGTATCTGAATATCTGTAACCAATAGAGATGTTGGCATACAAATTTACTGGTCATTTTTATAATGTTTAAAAATTTAATGTCATCTAAATTCAAAGTAATACTTAGAAACCTTTTCAGCTCCTGCTACCACATGAAACAAGATATGCTACAAAACATAAATAAAATGAAAACATAGATATATGTTTCAGGCTATCTGAAATCAATTCATTTGCCAATAAATTTAATGTTAGCAGCATGGCTTGTTAGGCTACACAGCCTTATGATAGCAGGCTGGGACTTAAGCAACAGCAGCTCTTTGTACTTTAAGTAGCTTGTGACTGACCCTTAAGGGTTTTCTATGATTCCAACTTACACTAATTTAAATTAGTTTTAACTAGGAAGTGCCTTAGCTTTTTTTATAGTGGAAGGAAGCTCCTCAGGTTGTTCCTGGGCTTTGAGAGAAGATGCAATTACAAACACACTACAGCTGTAATTGGTCAAATCATGTTACTGATGACATTTCCTTATGGAAAAGTGGGCTGCAAAACTACTAATCTGCAAACAAAGTGCATGAGAAATGCAGCAGGGAAATGGAAAAGGATACTGTATCTTTAACACAGTAAAGTCATGCTTTAAAGGCATAAAGGTTCTAAACTGGAAAAAAAAAACCTGAATAAAAATAGCAAAACCTCATTTTTATTCTTGCATAGCAGTGTAAAGCAGTGTTGCAATTCTGTATAAAATGCCTTTTCTTTGAAAAGTATCAGGGATGCACAAGAATACCAGTCATTTTGTAAGAAGCAGACGTGCTTCATATCAGTATTTATTAAACATTGCCAACACAGTGCATTAATTCAGACTGTGATCTTGCAACCACAAATTCAGCAGCAAAACTCTTACCAACTTTAAGGATGTTTCTCCTAGTGGATCAGCCTCCTAGAAACCAGTATTTTCACAGCTCATTATTGACACAATCATGGTTTTATTTTTGTGCATCGTGGACTATACAGAATTGCCATTTCCACTGAAAGCAATGTTATGTGCAAGAAACAGAAGCCCTAAGCAGCCCATGGCCTCCTCTCCCATTGATGTCTCGGATGATTTAGATGGGTAAACTCCCATCAAGTTTAGTGTTAGCTACACAAAATCTCCCTCTACGCATCAATGAGAGCGCAGCCACCGCTTCCTCCCCCTCCCACCACCTCACACCTCTGTGCAGAGATTGCACAGTACAGGTGCACAGCCTTTGAGCTCATTAGGACAGGAGCAGCAGCACAGACACTGCAAGAGCCTTCCCAAGCACTGAGAGAAGGCAGCAGCATGCACAGTTCCCAGCAAAGCACTCAGTTATGCCTGCATCTGCTATACATGGACTTGTACAAGCTCTTCTCTCTTGCAAGTCCTCTTTAGAACTTCCTGAAATCATATGCTTTCTACTAGGTTTGGCTAAATCTAAACACTAGCCTGACATCCTTCAATTAACACTTTTATAATGATGCAAAGCTAAGGGGAGGTGTAAATTGATGGTTTGACTTTATACCTTCTTGACTGTTCTGTCCCTAGGCTTTTTAGCCAGCTGTCGTGGGTTTAGTGCAAGGTGATGGGAAACAACTTTGTTGACCTACTCTGGATTTGCCTCCTAGGTAAAACACTCAAACCTCAGCACAGGGAGGTAACCAGATGGAGTTACAACAGATGGACTCTCTGAAAGAGCCCACCACTTCTTGAGACAGACTTCATAGACTTTCTTATTGTTTAAGGAGAATTACACATAGAAATGGGTGAAGTAATCAAATATCACTGCTTATCAAACCCAAGTTCAGTGAAGTTTTATTCCTGTTAAGCATCTTCTGTCAGTCAAAATTTCTATCCATCAGACAAAATCTGCTGACTCCAACAGCCACACAGACTCCAGTCAACAGAGGACCAGATAACAGATCTGCATTTGTTTATAGCAGCTGCAGATCCAACATTCTATTCTGTACCTGTATCAACATAGCAAAAAGAACCATTTTTGCCATCACCTCTAGCAAAGGAGTTGTCCAAACTGTAACACAGAATGAGAATTCAAGCCAATTCATGTTGCTTTTCTTTTAAAAATCCTGCTTAACCTTTTGAATCTATGTTAAAGTATTATCTCTTTCTACAGTTTTTGGCTGTTAGACTGCAGCTAAAATGTCAAAGCAATCTTTACATCTGTAGTGTACCTTGACTACATATAACTGGTGTACAAATCAATTACAAACAGACACACAGCCAGGTTCAAAGCAGGTGTATTTTGTTCATGAAAGGCACAAACACGTGGAAACCATTTTTATAGCTTTTGAAAGAACTACAGAGATATTTGTAAGCTGGCTAAAAAAGAGGCAGACAGACCATTAGTTTCAATAATAATTTTGAGGGAACCTGGATAGAGGAGTGGCAAAAATACCCACAAGGAATTATTTGTTGCATTTGTGCACGATGTGTTCAAGGACTCATGTCACAACTTGGTTTTCCCTGTGTCCTTTAAAAACCCATTGAAGGGGTTCTGGGTTAGGACAACAGATTCAGTACCTCAGATGCAGTTGCCTTACAATGCAAAAATATTTAGAGATTAAAAATGCACTAGTAGTGCAGAAAGATATCTGCTTTCACCAAAAACACTCTGTCACGGGAAGTCACCTCCCCTACTCTGAGAAAAGAAGCCCAGAAGAAACACTTCCTACCCTTACTTTTGCTCTGGGTTATAGTTGAGCTGTGTGCACAACAGTAAGACATAAAGCAAGACAACAACAACCCTATTTTTACACACATTTAATCAGGTACTTTATCAACATACCATCTTTCACAGAGGTAGGCTTTTGTGTGATTACCCCCACTTACAGCTATTACTCCCACTCCTACTAATTAAAGTGTGAGTAAATCCTGCAGGCTGGGCAGCAACATAGGATTTTTGGACTAATTCCAGATGGGATATTTAATATCTAACTTTAGTGCATTGATGCTGTGAGTCCATCAGTATAAATGATCACTCTATCAATGATGAGGACACTCCACGAGAGCTAATAGTTGGTGCTTAAACAACACTTCTGCTGCTTCCAAATTAGCCTTTCTACACACTAGGTTTAACTAATGAACCTGGTTTACATACCAAATCAAAATCTAAGAAAATCTACTTAGTTATGTTAATGATGGAAGACATGCACAGTTCTAAATCTAAGCCACTAAACAAGTGTGGATGGATTTTCAATTTACAAGGACTAAGAAATGCCAACGAATTTGAGCTACATTTGTTCAGCCCCTTTGAAAATAGGCCTGTATTTTTATCAATCTCAAAATGCATCTAGTTGCCTAAACATGGATCTCACTTGAGTGTTCAAAACCTGCAAAAAAGAAAAAGAAAAAAAACCAACCTCTTTCAAAGTTCTTGATTATTTCAGCTGGAAGGACACCTTATAAGTGCATTTTCTGGAATTGGAAAGGGCATTTGGGGAGGGAATTTCATGTCACTGCAGAGTGAATATTCCTACTGGCTGACATGTTACAGCTGACACTGACAGGCTCTGGACACAAGTTTACAGACAGATCAGACCTACATGCACAAGTCTTGATTGGTGTGAAGAGGAGACAGAGGATGTTGTAAAGAAAGAGTGTAAATTAAAGGAGGACCCTATTTCAACTTTTTCTTACATGTTTATAAGAGCAGAAGACAGCTGAGTTATGCTGACTGGCATTGCTAAGCAGCATTAAGGGTGGTTGTGCTCCACGTGCACTCCTTTGCCAGTCAAAGGGACATAAAAGGAATAACTACACACTTCACAAAACCAAGTTTAGCTAACACAGTTCAGTTTCCATTTGCAGCTGTATGGATGGATTATGGATGGAAGATCAGGAGCACAGAGTCACCAAGGCTTAAGGCCCTCATGACACTTGTCAGCTGCGCCACGCTCCTGCTGCGTTAGAGCTGACATATCCAGGCTTAAGCATTTGTCACAATTAAACCATTACCTTAAATCACACAGTTGGTTTAAACAAACACATTTTTTTCTCCGTGGCAGAGGGCATAACCACATATGCTTGGTGAAGCAGCTCAGCTGGACAGCAGAAAACATATCCAGGTATGTTAGCAACCACTTGCCCTTGCCTCATCACAGTTCAGATGCAAACTGGGACCACCCTGTCATGGATCTATGTGCCTGCTCCACTCTGGCTCCAGCAAGGCTCTCACCTCACATTTGTTGTCAGAAGGATAAATTCAGAGATAATTAGTGCCCACATGGTAAATTACACATGAGTAAGCAGGTGAGAGTCCAAAGGTGCTGTAGCAGTTGCAGGCATATCAAGGATGGCTCAAACTGGTTTGAAAAACAGCAGTTACAACTCACTAATAAAGATCGCAGCATTATTGCCTCAATATTTGAATCTTCTTTTTGGAGACATTTACAAATTGGGTCTCACTACTAATTTTTAAGCCTGACTCTATACTTGTTTTTCTTGTACAAGTATAACTTATACTAAAAACACCACAGAAAATGGTGTTTTCTGGTTGAGAAAGCCTGACATCTGCTTATGCCACTCATTTTGGGGACAGGGATAAGAGCTTTACCTTTGACCAGAGAGAAAGGAGAAGTAGTAATCATGCACTTGGCTTTTTGGAAAACTTTCAGCTATATTCCTTTGTACAGTAAAATACCCAAGTTTTCCTTTGAGGCCAGGAATGTTGCCTTCTGTGCCAGGTTAATCCTTCATACTGGGTGCCACATTCCCAAGGTGGAGAGCTGACTACAGATTTTCTATTTGGCTGCAAGCACTAGAAAGATTCACTTTCATTTAGTGTAATCTCCTGCTTTGTGATATGTCTGGAATTTTCACCACCCACAACTGGGGCAGATTTTCTTGGTTTATTTTGCCAATAATTTGTCTCCCATTTAAAATAAAGAAGGAGCTGCTGATGGTTTTAGTAGAATTTTCACCTAAACATCTGAGATTCTTCTGAACTACCAATTCAAAAATTATCAGTATACAAAGAAAAAAAGGGGGAAAAATGCCTTTTGACACCTAAATGATAATTGTATTCCTTTGAAAGTCTGGTCCCAATTACTGGGGATGACCACAGAAAATACTTATGTATATGCCTTCTAAATATGCATGGAAACTAATTTATGAATAATGTACTAAAATGCAGTGGAAGGAGGTGAGAATTCACCTACCTTTAGCCTCAAGGAAAAAAAAAAAAACATTTATAGTATCTGGAAAAGCTAACACTAAAATTACCCCACTGACAAATTTCAAAGAACAAAAAATAAAATATACTTTCTGAGTATTATTACTTTTGTCTCAGTTTCAATTTTTAATTATGAATCTTTTGATAGTATCACTTTATGTTATTCCTGTCTCCCAAGATCATAAAAATGCAACCACAAATCAGATTTGGTAATAATGAGAAATTGACTTCCACCTAAACATGAGCTGTAATTTATGGTCACAACATGGGTCACAACTTGTCTAAGAAAAGGGCCACAGTGACACAGTAGTCTGGACTCTTTTGGTTTTGGTTTGGTTTTTTTTAAACAATGCAAATTATTGATATTTGCCAGTTAAGCCTTCATAGCCTCAAACTTTTAAACACACAATGATTTTTCAAATAAAACTGCATCATGAAAGGTGAACATAGATCCTATTGCCTCTGGAGTAGCCTCAATCAATCTACTACATATTCTCCTTCCTTCTTCATAAATATTCATGCTAAGGAAAGGCATGAATACTTGTTACCAATTAGAGTCCTAAAAATCAAAATTATTCATGGTATGGCCTGAGAGGTATCAGCCTGAGAACTCTGCATCAAAGAAACAGAATGAGACATGTTGTATTCCAGAAGTACTTTCCACAGCATTTTACTAGTCATCTTATATATCTATTAAACACTGTGGGCTTCTAACATATTTGGGAAGAGAGAAACCAATCTTGATGTTTACAAATTTGAACAAAACCTTTGCTGAGAGTTGCATTTCCAAGGCTTTTCCTAACTTTTGCCAAATATTTGCCACCTACAGTCACTGCCCTGCAGACTATGAAACTTACAGCATTTAACACTGTTTTACTTTGAAAATGACTTGGCAGAAAATTATCTTGTCTACATAGGTTTGTATCTAAATTTTAAAAAAAACCAAAAACTAAGGACCAGTGTTTATAGGCTTGCTCTTGCAAAAACTTCAGGATGTCCCTCATGTATGAGTGTTAAATACATGAGCAAGCATCTCCAGTATCAAAGGCTATAATTTTAACAAGCTGAGGTCTCTACAGCACTCCTAACAATTTTAACTTCTACACGGTACTAGCTGCCTCCACAGTAGCTATTGAAGGTGTAGTTAATGATGAAGACTTATCTAGTTGCTTATCGTGCAGTCACATTAAAGATTCTAGATAGATGGGAGAATCTCAGAGATGTTTCTCTTCACATGTGACCCAGTAAAAGGATGCTGTCAGGCAGATTTATTCCCTTAGTTTGGGGTTACTGAAAGAATACTTGAACTTAATGCTAATTGGAACATTTCCATCAATTTTCTAAGTGAAATACAAATAATTTGGGTTTCCTTCTTGGATGCAAATATTAATGCCCTGCAGTACCTGTAACATGACTCAGTGTAGTTACATCAGGTTATCAGATCAGAGCATGAGACGAAGCAGAAACCAAACCAAAATTTCCAAATTCTCATTGCCTCAACTCCATTTTATCCTACCCATTTTTAGTACTGTTAAAAACAGACAGAATTTTAACATGACAGCATCCTTCTAAGTCAGTCAGGTTCACACGTGCAAAAGCCTAGGCCCTGCATTGTAAGGATGTGTGTGAAGACACAAAAGACATGACTAGTGTGTACAAGCCTTCTCTACAAGTGAGTAGAAGCCCCAGCAGCAGTGATACTCACGCTGGCACTGTCCCCAGGACACTCGGGCCCAGCCCCAGCAGCAGTCAATTCTGCTTCCAAATCGACACAGTCCTGAAGACGAGAGCATTTGTCTGGGCCACCTGTACAAGACAGTTCAACAAAGTCTAGTGAAACATTTTGAAAGTAGCTAAAATCATCCTAGAGTTAAAAAAAAAAAAAAAAAAAAAAAAAAAAAAAAAAAAATCTACCAACCAACCAAAAACCCCAAAAGACAAAGAACACAAAAAACCTCTCCTGCATAGAGATACAATTTTTTTTTTTTACTTTTTTTGAAGAGAGTAACTGTTCTCAGCTGAGCCTAGGATATTCCTAACATTAATACTTTGTTTAGTTCAAAAAATGCAAATGACAATAGGTGAAGAGAGGAAAAGATAATTAGGGTAACTCAGGAAAGCCTGGAAAAAGCTGACATGCTTTGCATTACACTCACTGCTGCCACTCCCAGGCTGGCACTAAGCAGTTTTAGAAGTCTGAAACAGACTTTATAGTATGGAATAAATGCCATCATAAAGTTTGGGCATTGTTTTACTTCACAATATATGGCAAAATTTTCTCACAGATACGGCCAAACTTTCTCACTGAAACATTAAAGGAAAAAAAGAATAAAAACAAAAGCTTCTTGGGCTGTTAAGCATAAATTTAATACAAAGGGAAAGCTGCAGTCTTCCCTATGTTCCAAGCAAAAGATACAATGGCCTCACGCAGTTACAAAGTATTTACACAAATCGGTAATGTCTTTTTAACGACAGGCTGAAATCCCGTGAGCGCTGCATTTGAACAAACCTTTAAAAATTAAGAAACCCTGGGGAGGGCGGGGGTCGCGCTGGCCGCTCGTCCCGCCGGGCGCAGGGCCCGCTCCCTGCGGCGCCGCCGGTCGCGACACCTGACGGGACACGACGCGACACGGCCCGCGGCCCCGAGCTTCGTGTTAAAACTTGAGTCGCGATCTCCGCCGCCGTCTGTTTCAAGTGCCTCCGGGCGCCAATAAGCTAATTTTATCTCTACAGCACGCGATGCGCTTTGTTTTTAATTCTTGCGGGACGCAGCCCCGCCAGAGCAATAAACTTATCTTATACCTAAGCCCGTGTTTAGGCTGCCGAGCAACGCGCGGTACTCGGCAAGGGGCGGGAGGCTCGGGGGGGGCCGGGAGAGTCCGTGCCGGGGAGCCCCGGGAGCGGCACCGGGGCCCCGCGCCTCCACCTGCAGCCCCCCGGCCAGCCGTGCCCGCGGGCACCGCCGCCGGCATCGGGGGACCGGGAGCGCCACACGAGACCCGCCGACGGCTCCGGCCGCCCCCGCCTCGCCGGGAGGCAGCCCCGGGGGCCGGTGCCAGGCAGGAGCCCGCGGGCCACCTCAGCGCTCGCCGTCAAAAGGGGGGGAGAGAGCCCGGGCTCCCCCCGCTCTCCCCGCGGCAGCTCCGAGCTGCCCGAGGGAACGCCGACTTGGCCCTACCCGGCCGGTCCCGGCCGCCGCCCCCGCTCTCCCCGCGCCTACCTTCTGTCAAACTCCCCGGCCGCCCCTAGCGAGAGGCAGGACGCCAGGAGCAGCCGCAGGGAGAGCTCCATGGCCGGCGGGGGCTCCGCTGCGGTGGCGGAGGCGCTCCCGAGTGGGCGAGGGCCCCGCTGCCGCCCAGGCTGGCCGCGCTGCCACAGCTCCGGAGCGGCGGCGAGCTCCGCGCCCTCCCTTTCCCTCTCCCTCTCCCGGTCCTTGCCCGCCCGCCTGGCTGCCGGGCGGAGGAGGCGCGGCGCGGGGAGCGGCAGCGCCGCCCGCCCCCGGCAGAGGCGCCCGCGGCCCGCCCGCCTCCCCCTGCGAGGGGCACCTGGCGTGCGTGGGACACCTGGGGCGGGAGAGAGCGGCAACGAGCCCCAGCTACTGCGGACAGCCAGGCACAAACCGCAGTCTGGGGGCACTAAGCAGGGTGGGCTTTGTTATCATGAGCTTTTGTATCTTGAACTTCCTGAAGGAAGATGGTTACACCCTTCTCTCTGCAAAGCTCCCATCTAAAGCCAGGAGTGTTAAAGATTTGGCCTTCTTTTACCAACCAAACCTCCCCAAAACCAAAGCTTTTTGAAAGGCTTACAAGGTGTACATGATTTTTTTTCTGGCTCAAACACTCCTATTAATAGCTCTCAGGTGTTGGTGTGTATGATATCAGGTGTCCCAGCCCGTGTCCAGAAGAAAAAGTGACAAGTTTAAACACTAACCACACATCATGTAACGTGCTTGCACCACTACTGACAGCAATGGCTGCGTCTGTACTCATCATTAACATGTTAAAATACAGCCCTTAGTTTTCTTTGGTTTCTATGAACTACGGCTTTGGGACTTACAAAGGACACTTTAATAGCAGCCTGTCACCAATGTAGGGTCAGAGCTGCTCCAAGATCTCTCTGATTACAGACAGATGCGGTCAACCACTTGGACTGGGTTGCAGCATTGGTTTGACTTGTGCCTACATCAAGGCTAAAGCTCATCTGCTGTTCTTACAAGGGTCTGGCTGTTGCTTAGAAGCAGAAAACAAAGATTTTCTCTGGTTTGTGCTGTAACACAAAGCTAAACCCTTCAGGAGGCAGTTGGATGCCAACCACAACTTAAAGCTTCAGATTTGAGCTGGTAGTTCTGTGCAGAGCATTTTCCACCCTCAAAACACTTCACAGATAATTCAAGTAACACTGCCCAAAGCTGGCCATTTTTTTGCACAAGATACAAATTGTGCCAGTAAGCCTTCAAAAATTACACAGTTCCTCAGAATGGTTTTACCACTTCCTGCTCACATTTGAGCAGAAGGCCCCCTCCAATGCTCCTTCCCCTCTTTTTTTCATTTTTCATGACCATACAATCCCAATGCTAAGCTTTCTGTCCACAGCATCAGCCCGGAACTTTTCAGACACAGAGAAAAAAACAACTGTAGAAGCTACAACGTGATGATTCTGCAAGGTGCTTGTACCTGTACTCAGATAACTTGCAAGCCCCCTTAGAGGACTCAGATATAAAAACTGCACTGAGGACCAAACCTGGTTCCCTCCATTCACATGAGAAGCGGATAACCGAGCAGTGAAGGCAATGACACAATGCTGTTTGGGAAAGACAGAAGAGCATCTGGCTTGTATTAGATCCTTGCTGAAATATAGAGCTGATTGCCAGTTCTTGACTGATTGATAATTTTTTTTTCCACTTGGATGTGTGATGTGGTGTAACAGACCATGCATAGGGAAATCGCTGTCAAGATTTAATGGGCAAAAGGGGAGATATCCTATTTGTGACAACCACAAGTATTTCTTTCTGGTAACAGCATCTGCATGTGCCATTCCAACTTGTAGAAAAAAAGTGTCCACAAATTATGCCACAACCAAGTCCAGGACAAGTGCCAAAACCAACATTTGAACATCACTCTGAATTAAGGTCTAGGGCAACCTGGCACTTTCCCTCTCATGTCCAAAGGGACATGTCATAAAATCAATTCCTTTAATGCAATGCTGCATAATGGTACTTAATGTACACAGCAACTTTAAAGCACACACTATTCCTTTAAAGCCTGTTCACTCACAAATGGCAGTAAGATCATTTAATCTCTCCAGACTGCACTGAGTATTTAAGACTTCCTCAGCAGCCTGTTTGGCTCTCTTGTATGTTAATACTAGTGTGCTGGTCAGACATGGTGCCTAGTCTAATTAAGATTGTCTGCTCTTGGTTAACTTCTGCTGCCTTTACAATTTGTTTTGGAACATCAGCCCAAAAAAAACAGTTAACCAGTCACTGAAAGATCACATATTACACTTCCACACCCATCAGTGGGACTGAACATCCATTCACTTATGAATTCATTTGTTTTGGCAATGGTTTATCATCACTAGTGGAGTTTTCTTAACAGGGCAGTTTCTCATACCCATGGCAGTAGAAGGATTACTTCTGTGAGTGAGCTGTCAAAGAACCAGATCTCTTGATGAGTTAAAGGTGTATGAAGTTAGATGGGTATGCATGCATCAAGATATTATATACAAGATGGAGAAGTTGTTGGCAGTATGACAGTAAAAAGCACTTTCATGCCTTGTGTTTAGTGAAGCAAAATGAAACTCTTGCAAAATGCTGATGCCATCAGGTGGGTTGACCTGATGTTCAGCAAGACTTAACTAGCAGAAGAAGTCCAGCAGCTGTGCATAAAGCACTCAGATGATTGACTAGAACAAGTGTCCAAGAAAAATTTTTCAAAGATACTGGTAAGATGCTTGGTTAAGCATAACATGATAGTCAGGTTTTTAGCTGCAAATTAGCAGCAGCAAAGCAGAAACACAGAGGAAGACAGTATTTTGAACTGCAATGCGGCTATCCTTGTGTATAAAAAACTTAAAACACATAGGAAGGTGAATTTTGCCTGAAAAGGTGTTCATTTTATGCAAGCATAGTGATCCTGCCTGCTTTTTTTTTACTCTTCTTCATTCCTCCATAATTATCTTTATGTGTCTTTGCCAAAGAAGCCACACTATCAGTCATGACTCTCATCTCAGACTTCTAGTCTCATGGGTATACTGAGCTCAGATTGAGACCCTTCTATGCAAATCAGGACCCTAAGCTTGATAAGAGACACCCTGTTGAGAGCAGAGGAAGAGTCGAAAGTATTTGCAGCTGAAAATACTTGCAGCTGACCATGCCATTAGCAAGCCCATTAGGTTCTGAATTACCTATAATTTCCCAGGGAATGAAGCTCCAGGTATATATTCTATTTCCTATTCTGCACCATAAGTGATAAAGGCACATGTGACTGCACACAAAACTGAATTCTGGTGATAAGGTGGCAGAGGGTGAAGAACTGCTGTGAGAGAGGGGCTTGCTAATTCTGCTGCAGGGAGGGTAGAGGTGGTGAGGACAGCTGCTGGTTCTGGGATGGCAAGTGTGACAGAGTGACATCTGGCACACTGCAGTTTAACTACACACAGAGGAACGTGTTCAATGCACTGCTCAGGACAGTGGTGATGTTTCAAGAATCCACAACAGTACAGTGCAGAGTGTATTTGCAGTGTATACTCCATTAAAGAACCAGTGTCATGAGCCATATATGTAACTGGTAATAACAACTAAAAACATGCATAAACAACAGGAAACCCAGTTCTAAGAGAGGATTACTTACAGTTTTCTCTAGTGAAATGAACATTCCTTGTGTGCATGGCACCTGTTCCTCTCTGACAACACTACTTACTTCTGCTTCACATGGGATAGGCTGTGCCCAGCAGTCTCAGTGTTCCAAACTTCTGCAGCAGGATGAGGTCCAGGTTTTTATATGCTCTTTGTTGCTATAACCATTCCCAAGGGGGAAAACCAACAGAACAGAAACAGTTTCTGGAATACTCCCTGGCATTGACTGGACAGGCAATATTGAAAAAAAAGAGCTGTAAAGGTACAAGTGGCAGATATTTTAGGCTAACAGATATTGGTAAATATGGTAGGTGATAGAATACCGTAGATACAACAGAAGTCACACAGAAAGAACCTTAAAATTTATCTTGGTTGTTACACATACCTATGAATTGGACATAAACACACCAATAGAATATATTGCTTTCAGGGTATTCTACTTCCAAGTAACTTTTCTTTGAGGAAGGTATTAAATGAGTAAGTTCTTTCCAGTCCACTTTTTTAATATTGACTTCCTCCTTGTCTTAAAGCACATTATGAATGTTAATAAATCAAGTCCTCTGTTCAGCAGAATCAGTCAATACTTTTCGTTACACTCCCATTTACATAAGCAGAAATTAAGGAACAGAAAATTACTGTTCCACAAATCAAATAATCTGTCATCAAACCAGGAACAGATCTCCTGTTTTCCAATTTCAGACTTAAACTATAAATCCATCCTTCCTCTTTTCTAGGTATTTCACCCTCATTGAGGCTAAGAAAGTTGACCACAAATCCCACACTATCCCAAGTCACTAAATCACGCCATAACTTGTGTAAAAAACATTTGATTTGTAGTTAATGGCAAGCAGGATCGTAGTCTGCATTTGAGCTGCTAATGTAGCATGTATACCTCTTACAAAATGGAACAGAAGGAAGGAATCCAAGTCCAAATTATCTATGAGACTTTCAATGTCACTACTTTTTCTCTGGGGCTATGCAATTCTGTGGTGCATTTAAAAGTAATATTTATTAAGTAAATATTATCTCCGTCACATGGCAGGTACCAATCTCTATGACTCCCATGCTAATAACAAAACTATAAGGTATCAATAAAGTACAGCAATTCAATCAGCTAAATCACTCTTGTACTCCAGCTGTCTCTTAGTAAACCTTCTTGAAAGGGTAAGAAAGTCATCCAGCATGTCAGACACTGTAGTATCCAATTACCTTCTATACAGATAAGCCCTGTGCTTTGGATCCTAGTTCAAAAGCTTCCAAATGCTTTTTCTGCATGAAGTCTTCCAAATTAATTTGTTTTTTTTTTCCAATAAGTTTTTTCCACACCTACTTGCTTCTTCTTTAAAAACTATGAATGGTATTTGTGTTGAAGTTTACTGCATTTCATTACAGTGCAAAGAAGTTATCTTCCCCTGTAAAAAACCAACAATTTACCTTTCAAAACCCTGTAAAAAATTTCACATTCCCCTTTGCATATGTATTTTTAAAAGAATTCTAGCTCTCCACATTATTGATTTTGATACCAAAGGTATTTTGCACAGGGGATCAGAATGATAATCCCCCAATTTAATATGACCCTGTTCTTTAGGGAGTCAGTCTACTTTGCCTCACTTTTTTCCATGTGATTTTTGTAAGGTCCTACTATTCCTATAATAGAGAGTCCAATACAACTCCTATGGCTTTACAGCATGTGTTTTTCAGATCATGCTACAGCTCTTCATGTCCAGTTTTACACTGTGCAGCCAGTGCCTGATGCTGTCTCCTTTCCTCAGGAAGGCAAATCCTTGAACACAGGAACACTGTAGTATACATCATTGGTACTTTGTCACCTAAATCATTATCTTCTCCATGGGCTAAATGCACATGCATTTAGCAGCCAGAGGGAAGAGACCAAAACTGAGGCACAAGCAAGACATTCAGCCTTAGTGGAATTTACCAAAGAAATATTACTCAAATGGCAAAAAAATACATACTCAGCAACATCTAGGATCAACAGTGCACTGTCTTTTTCATGGGCAAGAGGTGCATGAAAACCTTGTTCAACAACATTAGAGGCAGATGACAGATTCCTAAAAAAAAAAGAAAAATACCCAAAACCCAAAAATGTAATCACCAGATTACTCTCCGTAAATAAATAAAATAAAACAGGAAGAGTCACATACGTCAGACAGAAGATAACTATTCAAAAACTTTTAAAATCAAAAACCACCAGTATGTGAGCTGAAACCAAACTTAACCTCACAATTTCTGCTGTAATTTCAACAAAAGAAAAAGGTAACATTAACAGAAGAGATTTGCATGAAGACGTGTTCTTGACCATAATTCTAACAGGAACTGTATTGAATCACGCAGCCAGGAGTTTTGTGTATTACCTGAAAAAATTATGGACTTCAGTTAAGTTTTTACTTTCATGAGCCAAAACTGCAGGCTAGGACTTCTTGGTTGCGTTAGAATTGTAATATATAAGCAGGAGCCATAAATCAACCTGAAAAGTTATCAGATTTGTCTTTATGACAAAAGCTGCAAAAAGTATGGTGCAGCATGGATTCAATTGTTCCTGCTCATGAATTATGGTCCTTACAGCGAGAAATACAGTGGGAGATGCAGAACCAGAAGAAAATTATTTACAACAGCCTAAGGTATCAGCTTAGACTGTCGCACAGTTTTCATAACTTTGTTTTTCCCTGTGCCTTGGGCTCATTGCCAATACTGAGAGGGGAGGGAGAGGGCAAGTAAGTATGCTGCCCAGACTTCCTATACAAATTATAAATTTTAAATTATGACAATGCCTTTCCAGAAAGAAATGATCAAGCACTACTATAACCTGCTCCTTCAGGTTGTTCTAAATTTTTTCATAATGAACCTGAACCTCTACATAAATTCTAGCAAAGATGGAGTAAATTAGCTGCAAATAAATAAATAAATCACTCTTGGTCCTGGTTTTCCCTCAGTTTCATTTGGTTTCAGGTGCTGTATCTTTGTTTGCCTAAGCTCAACTATAGTTGTGTAATGACCTGCATCCTCTGGTACTGGTTGCTGATAAATTGACCTAGAACTGCTTATATAAATGAGTTTAAATTGCTATTCTCAAGGGGAAAATGGCTGTGTCTAATGGAATTCCTTATTTAATTTCAATCTTGATTTGATGTACAGACAATTCCTAGTATATTTTGAGATGCCAAGGGGAGGTAGTAGGCAGGAGAACCTACTACAGGTGCTCTGAGGAAGTGTTTTCATTTAGTTTTGATATTGTTGACCCAGCTCCTCTGTTCCACTTTATACTAAACTTCAAACTCTGAAAGAATAGTTGAGGGTGGAAGGGACCTCTGTTGGTCACCTGGTTCAACCTCCCTGCTCAAGCAGGGTCATCTACAGCTGGTTGCCCAGGATTGTGTCCTGGTAGCTTTTGAATAGTTCCAAAGATGAAGACTCCTCAACCTCTCCAGGCAACCCATGATAGTACTCAGTTACCCTCACAGTAAAAAAATGTTTCTTCATGTTCAGGTGGAATCTCCTTTGCCTCTTGTCTTGTCACTGGACACTGTCAGCATGTACCTGGCTCCATCTGTTTTACACCTTCCTTTCAGGTATTTTTCCAAATCAGTTAAATTCCCCCAAGCCTTCTCATCTTCCAGGCTAAACAGTCCTGATTCTCTCAGCCTTTCCTCCTAGGAGAGATGGTCTTGTCCTTTAAACACTCAATGGTCCTTTGCTGGACTCCTCTCCAGTAGCTTTGTATCTCTCGTGTGTGGGAGCCCAGGACTAGACCCAGCAATCCAGGTATGTCCTTACCAGTGTTGAGTAGAGGGGAAGGATCACCTCCCTTGACCTGCTGGTAACAATCCTGCTAACTCAGCCCGGGATACTGCCTTTGCAGCAAGGTCATACTGCTGGCTCCTGTTCAACCTGGTGTCCACTGGGACCCCCAGGCTCTTTTCTCCAAAGCTGCATCCCAGGCACACAGCTGTCGGTGTGTAGTGCATGGGCTTGTTCCTCTGCAAGTGCAGAGCTTTGCACTTTCCTTCGTTGAACTGCATAGAGCCCTTGCCAGCCCATTGCTCCGGCCTGTCGTGGTCCCTCTGGATGGCAAATGACCCTCTGGCATGTCAGCCGCACTCTCAGTTTGGGGCCATCAGCAGACTTGCTGAGGGCACACTGTGCCGCAGCACCCAGTTCATTAACAAAGACGTTAAACAGATCAGGACCCAGTGAAACCTCTGTGAAACTAGAAATTTATAGCAATGAAGTTTTCATATGTATTAAGTCAAAACAAACAAACAAGATCTCATTAGTGGTAAATAAATAAAGCACATGATTGATATGATAATTAGTACACAGAGCTGCTTGCGAGCCTTTTAATGCCTTTCAGCATTACAGATTTTGTTTGTGGTTTTCATTAGGTCGGATTTGAGAAACTAAGATGTGCATGAACTTCATGTCTTCAGAATACACTGTAAGAGACAAGAGGATGCAAAAGATTTAAGATGGGTTTGAGTGCTCAGCATGAAAGGAAATGAAGCAGTTTCAGGGTTATCTACAGGTTTTTGGTAGACAGTTACTGATTCTTCTATACTCTGCTAAAATAATGTAGTAGCATTCAATTTTATTTCATAACATATTCTCTTTGAAGGTGTATATTCAAAAACAGAAAGTACAATTAACACCTTTGAGACTTCTATGTGTTTTCAGGGGTATCTTTTGAGAGGAGACAATAAGTATTGTGCTTGCTTTAAAATGCAATCCAACAAATGCCTGAACTGTTGAAATAAACCAAAATCCTCCTGAACTGTGATGTTTTTAAGGCAGAGAAATAAAACAGTTCTGACTTAGACTGGGAGCACATGACTAGATTTCTCCATCAGTAACGAGGAGACTCTGCAGAAGACAAAGTAAGGAAATTTCAGAAATTGTTGTAATGAATATCATGAAAGGAGACAGGAAATCTAAAAAAGACTGCAATATATCTATTGATGGTTTTAAAAACTGGTTTTCAGAACTATATCAAAATATTCCAAGCTAAATTAAAAACAGACCTGGAGAGCTCTACAGAATCCACAGGTAGCAGACTTAGTGACAGAATTAATGAACAATTTTATGGACAGACAGAAGATGGAATTAGGACAAAAGGATGAAAGTTGGTTCCTGTCACATTTCAGAAAGCACATTTTATTCTTAGCATTTTAGTTTTAAAACTTAAACGACTATTGGATCATAGAATGGCTTAGGTTGGAAGAGACCTTAAGATCATCTAGTTTCAACCCTCTGACCATGGGTCAGGTTTGTTTGTGCTATAAATGACACTGAAGGTGCTAATGTCTAGTTCTTGGCTCCCAGAAGATTATGATTTTTGGATTCAAACAACAAACAGACATTGAAGCCAAACCTAGCTGTCCTGAACTTCTAATTCATTGAGTTTATTATTCATTTCCCCAACATCAATAGCATTTATGAATAAAAAGTTAGGTATGCTCACTTAGGTGTATGTAGAGCAACTCTACACATTGTATGCAACCCCAAGGAATACTGTATTAGTGTGCACTATAAGCATCTTTCCTAAAAATTTCTATAGATTCCTCCTGCATCTCAAAACCTGACTGATTTTCTCACTCCTCATACTGTAACAGCACAGCAAGGTCTGGAGTATTGATTAGAATTAAACTAGCACCCGCTGGCATTTACTGCTTTGAGTAATTTCTTCCTATTTGGTTTCATGGGTGTCAAATTCAGCTTTAATTTTCTTGGTTCAAACCAGCAAATTACCAAATAAAGATATTTTCTACTCTTTCTCAGTAAAAGGAAGGTGCATACATGCAACTAGGAGAGTCGGATAGCACTTACAGGAACCTGCCGTGCTTTGTATGAGGAACAAATCCAGTGGACTTGATCACCCAGGCAGAAAGCACTACTGTTCAAAAGTACAGCTTGAGAACACTAGCTAAAAAGTTTATCTTACTGCCTTCTGCACTGCACTGATTCTTCCCCGTAGATTAAGATAGCTATTAATTCCTAGCAATTTGTGCATGTGTGTGCCTACATTTTCGTGGTTAACAGACCTTCAGAGAGACACTAACATTCTTCAAGATTAGATTCACAAGGAAAAATGTAAAACTATTTTCCAGCAATCTGCACATAGAGTAGCAAATTCTGTATCAGGGTGGTAGACACAGAATGGTACTGTTATCGTCAGAACTTGAGTGCTCCCACTTCTTTCAAGTAAGGCAAGTGCTACCATCGAGTTGATTAACTGATTTATGTCTGTCAGGTTGGCAGTGTACATATCCGTGGTGTTTATTCTTGTAACAGTAGCTACTGTGTGTACCAATAGTACACAACACCCTGCTAATGCAAACTTATCAAGAGCTAAAAACAACTGCAGTTGTAAGTTCCCTCAGTAAGGATTATTCAGCTGGAACATGGTTTATTTCAGAGGGCTTTTTGCTATTTACTACAGAGCATATAAAAGTAATCCAATTGTAGTAAAGATTCATAAACTAACCAAAAGTTTCAAATTGCATGTTTGCTTTAAATCACTTTGAAAAGGATTTTCTTTTCCAGAATCCTACTTTGAATGTAAAATGTTACTCCAGCATGGATGAAGTATCTATTTATAACCAAATGTTTGTGTGCAATGGTGAAATCCAAAAAAAAGAGGAATTGAATGTTTATTTTAGTCTTGATTTTCTTCCAATACCTTGTGCACTTTATCCTGAAATTCTAATTATATCCCCCTATATAAACACTGCAAATATGAAAACTGAAAGGAAGTCTATTTGCTAGAGCTTTTTTCCTCCTTTTTCCAAAGTAAAGAGATCCTTGTGGTCAAATTGCTTAATGAAAAGAATTCAGTGTGTCAGCGATCATCCCAACAAAGAAAACATGTCCATTTACAGACTTGTTTAAATATTTCTATAGTTGGTGACCACATTAAATGGGTATTTGAATGGAAACATGCCAGATGAATAAAAACAACTTTCAAGGGTGCCAAACATTAGTTCATTCTACAAAATCAGCTAAGTGTGTGCAAAATTACACACACCTACTATAACTGCTGACCTCTCAGGCAACTCAATAGTCTATATCTGATGTGATTTTAAGAAAGCAATGCCAATAAAATAGACCAGAAGTTATTACCAGCCCAACAGGTCATCATCCAAGTTTATATTGAACCATGGCAGTGTATATGCCTTATAGCTCAGGAACTGTAACACTGCAAAATGGATATAAAAATGGGTATCTATTAATGAGAGAAATCTACAGTTCAAGCTGAAAAGTAATGTTAGCTGGACAAAACCCATAACAACCAGAAGCTTGGCAACTCTACAGCCTTTTCGTAGTTGCAGAATAAAATTGAATAAAAGTTAATTTTAGGAAGTCAGCCACTGCAGATCTCAGTTGAAGGAGGGTGCCTGGGATTTGCAATAGTGAATCAGAACTTTGATTCTTCTGGTTGCCAACAATGATCCAGACTGGAGGCCTCTGAGAAAGCAGCAGCAAAGATTGTAATGAATAGCAGTTGGGTCAAAATTCTTGGCCTAAGCTCTAAACCATGAGGCTTCCATCCCCCATGATCCTTCCCTAGCATCTATTTTAACTATGCGTAACTTCATTGTCCTTATTTAAAACCCCCTCTTTTTAAAACCCGGATCAATGGTAGTTGTTGTGGGAAATTCCACTGGCTAAATACAAATACCACAAAGAAATATACATGTTATAAATGCAATCACTTAAAATAAGTTTGCAAACTTATTGGCACTCCCAGAGTTCTACAAGAATTTGGTTATGTTATCCCAGACCACCATTTTTGTATTTTCTTTGCAAAACAGTGGGATTCTTTGCATAAAAAGAATTAAAAATCACCTACATTATTTTCTTCAGCTTATGCTTGTTTTTAATGTGTATTTTTATACAGACTGAATGCAATAAATTGGAGATCAGCCTGTCACAATTAAAACCCCCAAACACCACATAAACAGCTCTTACCTCTATCAATTCAAACAGCTACAGATAACCCAGAAATGGTCCACAGTCCAGGACATACCAGATTAAAAACCTTTCTACAAACATATGGCAGGAGAGGGAAACAAAATTCCTAGAGGGAGAGAGTTCCACAGCTGGAGTATGTCAAATAACCATCCTCCATTCAGCTCACCCTTCCCTCTGCACATGCCTGCACCAGAAGTACCCCAGCTATCTGGAGAATATCAGGCTAAAACACCTGATCAGTAGGGTACTTACTGCATGGGGTTTTTTTTGTGTGTTTGTTTTTTGGGGTTTTTTTGTTTGTTTTTTGGTTTTTTTTTCCCCAAAGTAAGTTAAAAGATACATTTTAGACTAGTCCTTGTGTGCTTCATAGGTCACTAAACTTAGCCGTTTCCTCCATGACTGTCATTTCCCATCTTACCAGAGCCACAGCCTGTTTTCCCCACTTGCGCACAGTTCTCTGACTCATACAAGTCCATAGGAGTAGATAGGACCCATCTGAGAGTCCTGGGAGAGCTGGCTGGTGCCATCATGAGGATGCAGCTTATTGTCTTTGAAAGGTTGTGAAGCCTAGGGAGGTTTCCCAATAATTACAGAAAAGTAAATCTTATATCCAGAAGGAAAACTCAAGGACCTACATGGAGGTCAATCTCATTTCCACCCCTGCAAAAATCAGAGCAAGGTCTCTTGGAAGACCTCTAAACCCATACATCTATGATCTGCATCTAACTCTGTAGCTTCCTAAAGAAATGGGTATCACCTCCCCACATAAGCTCTAAAACTGTGAAACTTGTCTATCCTTCTTATCTGCAACATCATTTTAAGAACCTTGGATCTATCAATCACTGATCATTGCAAAATCATATATCTATGACTGGAGTCCTGCTGAGGCCTTTGAGATGCTACTGCTGAAAGGTGAACAAAATTATAGAAATCCAAAGGGAAAAAACACTAAAACTGGGAAAGACATAAAAAATTTGGCTTCAAGAGAGTGCTGGAAATAAAGAAAGTTTTCACTTATCTGTTGCATGACACACTGAATTTACTGTTTCATTGTTTACCTGAGATCCGCCATTTCCTCTTTATTGCTTTTATAGAACAGAAGTAACTTTCTTTCCTTTCTTATGTCCAATTATTGTGTCTCTCGACAATTGCATTTCTCTTCAATGTCACTTAGGATTATCTTGCTGCAGTTGAAGGAACTGGAGCTGCAACACTGTTGTACTGGTAACAGCTCCAAGTCAGTAGCCAACTTCAGACATTCAAAAACACATTCCTTCAAAAACCTCCAGATTCTAATTAGAATGCAACCTTACAACACTACATGCTGCAGTTTGTTTATGTACCAGTTATTCTCAAAGAAAATTGTTTTCTTTGGATGTGTGCACAACCCGCTCCTCTTTCCATCTTCTGAGCAATGAGATCACAGCGTTTTCACCAAAGTGTCCGCCAGAGTCTGCCCTGAGACCCTGAACCCCTCACACCCCAAGCAGGGCCTGTTTCTTTTCCCCCACACTACACACGTTGGCCACAAGAACTACAGAGCTTATGTCTTCAGCACATTTCCCCCAAACCAATGACTACAGTGGGATGAAAAGAACGACCTTCTGACAGCTCAGACCACGAGCCTTATTTCCACCTGTTAAACAACATCTCTGTCTTTCAGCAGAGTCCAGCACAGAGGAGCAGACAGACTATGTTTAAATCAATCAAAACTGTATTTAAAATTGAATTCAGAAAATAAGAAACTATATACAGGAAGAACTATATACATGGAGGAACAAGTCTCTACATCGCCTCCTCTCCAGGATCCGAGTCTGTCCTGAGAAGTGGAAGCACTCATAAATAAATGGGATGATAGAGGTCATAATAAAGTGTGAGGTCCATCCTGCAGGTTGGGCACAGGCTGTCAGTCTCCAGGGCAATAGGGAGGCACCGACTACAGAAGACATGGCCACACAGGGTTGACACAAGCTGTCGTCCATGTTCCATAATCTGGAAGAAAGAAAACCACAACATGTATTGGGAGGAAAGAATTTGAGTTTGCTGCCCTGTTGGCACCAGGCAAATGAGACTTTAGAGCACCTGCAGTCAGAATAACCAGGGACCCACAGATCTGCCAGTGCCATCTTGGCCAAGGCTTCTCCCTGTACGTTCACCACCAAGAAGGGACTTGTGGAGCTTCACAGCAAGGGCTCTGCTTCCAGCAGCTGCCCGCAGCATCCCACATCAGCCCACCGACTTGAGCAGCTCCCCTTCTGTCCCCTTCCCCCTCCCACAAAGCAGAAAGGATGACACTGTGTGGGTCCTCACCTCTGAGTAAGCATCCATGCAAATTGGACACCTGATAACAACTCCTCGCTGGGCACTAGAGGGAACAGAACCAGAAAGAACATGCAGCTGTTAATATCACCACACTGCAGTGCTTATTGAGACATAAAAGCTCACATAATCCTGCAACTGCACTGACCAGCCGTGACACATTTCCTCTGAAGAACCCTGCTGCCTTTAACTCTCTTTGCTGCACATGATGAGCAGTTCGGGTCTCCCTGCCCCGACAGAAAGAGTGTCCTGGTCTTTCACCAGGAGAAAGGTGCAGCCAGTCATTCTGCTCTGGGATTTGAAGTAACAGCAGTCTCTAGCAGTTTATGTATGGCAACTTTGACTTCCACCAGGTCATCAATAACAGCTTTGGAACTACAGCATCCAGCTTCCCGCTGGGAACTATTCACCCCAGAATATTCATTCCAGGACCCAGGTCTAACGCTACAGAGTAACACGGCTCTGGCCAGCTCCAGCCCCAGGAAGGAGCCCTTGGTCCATGTTAAATGCTGCAGCACTGAGCTCTTTCAGCCTTACCTAAACAGAGCAGGAAGGCTCATTCAGTAACAGAGAAGCTTGAGACTGAAGGAACAAAGTATTCCTTTTTTATATTAATCAAGTGGTGGGATTTGTTCACCGACAGACTAAACAACCAAAACTTAAACATCTACAAATTCAATGGCAAAATGCATTATGGTTTAGAACAGCAGAAGCCCTTGAGGTGGCATATTTAACACCTGACACCTAAAAGTTCCATACTCAAGTGCTCTCCTACGTTGCCTTGCCAAAAGGCTCAAAGCACACCAGCTTCATTAAAACCTGTGTCTTTCCCCCCCACCCCAAAGAAACACTTCAGAAAACCTTATACCAGAATTCCCATCTTCTTTGTCTCCCCTAGTGACATGGACACCTGATTTAATTTCACCAGTCTAATGCACTGCACCTTTCTTATCCTAATGGAGTGCTCCTACAGCAGGACTTTCCTGTTTCCCCCTGCAGAATGGGGCTTTTACTGTGCAGGCACCCAGCTTGGGCTGCAAGATCCCCATCACACGTGCAAACAAATCAGGCCTTGTGAAAGCCAGGACTGGCCATAAAAGCATGACCTCCACAACCGCCTGTGTGCAAGCCTGCCCTGGGAAGAAGGGCTCCAGCTCCAGGAGAGAGGCAGCCAGCTGATGCCACGGTGTGAAAAAGCAGGGAATTTCTGCTGGAAATTGCCCAGCTGCTGCCTGCCGGTCCCATGATGCCAAGCCTCATTGATAACAATGGAATTATTTCCATATCTAACAGCGCTACTAGAGCTGGTCAGAAAAAGTAAATGCAATACATTATGAGCTGTGGCCAATCCCCCTTCCTTGCCATACCCCCGCACTCGTCTCTAAGGTTGTGTGCAAAGTTGTACATCTGCCTTGGCCTGCCCTTTTCTCCCAAAATGCAAAAGGTCTCATTTACTCCTCATGCAACACGGGAGAAGGAGGGAAATAAGTAGAGTAAGGGAAGGTTTTGCAGATAAACCAGGCACAGCAGTATAACTCAGTCCTGTACAGAAAAGGAAAAAAGGCACAGAATTCCGTGTTTGGTAGGGCATGAGCCATACGTACTCTGAACTTGCAGTGGCCTCCTCCTCTGCTCCCTCTTCTGCAGGGGCTGCATCAGCCACAGGTGCATCATTAGCTCCTGTTCCATTACCAGAGCCATCCACCTGCCCGTGGCTGTTCAGTGTGACATTTTCCCTTTGCTGTTCATGCCCTGTAATTTAATTTTTGGAAGTTACATCTCTCTCTCCCTGCAACTACCCTTGAAACGAGTTGTATAAATAGTCACCAATGGCTCCTGTTTTAAATGGACCCGATTCAGCTGGGTTTAAAACAATCTTAAACAAACTACTTTCCCAAATAGTAAGGCTGAAACCATTCCAGACACTGCGAGTATTCTGCTACAGACCATCGCAAAACATTTGCTCTTTCCACCCTATGCACAGCTAAAAACGTGACCGGAGAGATTCTAAAGGACAGTGCTCGGAAACGATAAAATTCCTTGGAGCCGTGGCCCCTTAGAAATTGTCATCATCTCCCTCCTGAGTCAAGGGAGTTTGAAAGTGGAGTTCTATGTGATGCAAAATGGAGAATATGTAAAAGATTTCCTAAGGAAGGAGGCTGTTTGTATAGATATATTGGATCTTGGTATACTTTCAAGCCCAATCAACTAGAAGGGAGATTTAATCCATGAAATAGACAGCAACTAACAAGCAAGCTCTAAGTGATTCCATGGGTTAGAAAAACTAATTCCTTGTTGGTAGAAGTGCCTTGTAAAGGTTCAGGGCTTGTCATGCTTCAAGGAGCTCACACCTAGGGGAAGGTTAACAAAGCTTGCCAAGAAGGATGCCCACTGAGAGTGGACACAAAGAATGCAGAATTGCTGCGCCAAAAGGACACCTGGCACAGCTCCCAAGACAAGGAAGAAACTGAAGAAAGCAAAAATCCCAGCTGTCCTGCAATCAGCTCTGGCCGGGAAAACTAATTCTGGCAGGGGGAGATTGCGACCACCGACTCATGGAGCAGCAACTCAAGAAACTCCCCAGCCCAAAAGAAGAGAGAGACTGAGCATGCGGACTAATTACCAGGAGAAGTGAGACAATCATTAACCAGGAGAAGACAGAATACTAACTAATAAGATAACCATGTACCTTGTAACCAATAATACTCATTCCTTTGTTTGCTAAAATTTATAAATCATGAAAAGTTTTGATAGTGGGTGTGCCTGACTTGTGAAATACCACTGAGCACCCAGACTTGTGCAAGGCTGGAATAAACAATCACTGTCTGTCTCAAGTGTATCATTGTGGCAATGACCGCCACTGACCACTGCCCAGGCTCGCCCCTGCAGTTTGTGACAGGAGTGGGGAGCAGCTGGAGGCTCTTGGTTTAAAGCTGCTCCTCAGGAGTTCAGCTCTGCCCAGGGGAGCTGAAGCTCCAGGCACAGTGGCTGTCAGCAGCCCGGACGAGGGAGAGGATAAAAAGTAGCAAGGAGGCTTGCCACACGGGATAATCCGAGTTTATTGGAGGCAACTCACAGGGGACAAGCCTCGAGCAGCTCCAGGGAACCTCTTTTAAAGGGCGGTGTTACAATGGGGATGGCTTAACTGGGGACTAATAGAAATCTCTAAGGAAGGGATATGGATGAGGATAGACATTTCCCTGGGCCAATAGCCTCAAGGGGAGGAGGGAAAAGGATCACATGCCCCAATGGGGCATCGAGGTTTAGGCGATTTCCAAAGGGGGTGGTATCTAGAGGGGTAGGGTCTCGGGGGATTGATGGGGACCATATAAGGGTAAACTGGGAGGTTTCAGGTGATGGACACTGGACCTTCGGGAACAACAGGAGGGGTTTGAGGGATTGATAGGGAAAGAGCTAGGACAAGGGGAGGAGAACAACCATGTAGGGAGCACCGGGGGAGCGGCTTGGGTCTGGGGAAAACCAACTGGGAATAGGAGTGCGGAAGGTAGGGATGAACCATTGGGGTACAGAAAACTTGTATAAAAATACAATAAAGGTATCGCATCACCACATATAATTATTGACCTGTTGCACCCCAGTAACAAATCCAACTTTTGTGGACAACATACTGACCAAGTTAAAGGGAGATCAATTTTTCATGGCCTGCTCAGTAACACCCAAAGGGTCACAAAATGCTGTTTGCCTTTTAACTCTCAGAAACCACAGGCAGCAATGACCTCTGCAACTCCAGTGTCCGTGTAACACTAATCAATCACTAATCAATTAAAACTGCAGAAAGAGCCAGCAAATTAAAGTTCCTTCGGCATAAGTCTTCCGCTACAACTTTTACTGCAGGGATTTTCTGCCATGACTGCTAGAGGCCATCACACACACATTGGATCCATTCTCTAAGACACTGGCCAGAGGCTTTAGCCCTGGCCGTTGCCGTTTGCTAAAAGCAGTTTCAATCCCTGCTGCTCGAGTTGCTTGGAAAAGAACAACAAAAATACCTATAACACTTTAGATAAAATCCATTTTCAACTGTAAAACTTCAACTCACCTTGAAGAAGCTTCCATCGATGCATAAGGGAAGGGAGAGAAAAGAAGATACAATTAGGCTTTGGTGCGCACCCCCGTGCTGCAGGCAAACCTCAGCTCAGCAAGCAGCTATAGCACAGGAGGTGAGGAAGGGTGGCGTATCGCCCTCTAACTTTGGTTAAGAACATTCAAAGCAGTAGCACAAAGAGCTGCTGCCCTGAGAACAAATAAGTGGGTGCCACTGATTCTGCTCTTGCTGCTGCAACGGGGTAGAAATGGAGGCACTTAGGAACCACCCTGAACACGGTACTCCCTGCTCCCCTGTTTCAGTCCCTACTTGGATTTGGGCTGGAGCTGTTTCCTTGCCTCTTTCTCCCAAAACTGGCTAATTCTGCTGTGATAACCCTAAACACTTCATATTGGAATATCAGCAGCTCAAGAAAGGAAAGCACAGAAGGGATTTGGGACTAAAGAATTCCATCAGTCAATGCTAGAACTACAAGGAACACACAGATCTGCCGGTGCCATCCTGACAAGGGCTTCTCCCTCTACAGACACCACCAAGAAGGGACTTGGAGGGATGTGGAAGTTGGAGCTTCAGAGCAAGGGCTGTGCTTCCAGCCAGCTGCCCACAGCATCCCACCTAAGACAACTGAGTTGTGCAGCTCCCCTTCTCTCCCCTCCCTTCCCACAAATCTGAAAAGACAACAACATGTGGATCCTCACCTCTGCATTGTCATCCACCCTAGTCGGAGGGCTAACAAGACCTCCTGGCGGTTCACTAGAGGGAGCAGAACCAGAAGAACATGCAGCCGTCAATTTCACAGTGCACAGAGGGTTACCAAGACATAAAATTGCAGAAATCAGAACATCCCCTTAGTCTCAGGTAGCAACATCCCAGCCCAGAAACACAGCCCGTGCAAGAGCTTTTATGTAGTGCAAGCATTTCAGTCTGTCGCTATCCATAGTGTAAGAAACATTCAAGAATGACTTCCTGAATGGAGAAGGAAGGTTTCTCCTGGATTTTGCTGGGTTTAGGGCTATCTTCTCCATTACTTCTCTTCCAGACAGACCACTATGTTTCAAATCAGAATTCTTCAAGCAGAATCAAGCAAAACCCAAAAGATTGGCAAAAACCTGTGGCTACCATATATCAGAAATTATGGATGCTGAGAAAGGCTGGCAGAGAAATTTTTCGAGCTTTTTACACCCTCTTGTGAAAGTCCCTGTTCTCACACAAACTAGCTGAGAAACCGTTTGCTATTTTGTAAATTATTTTTGCAGGTGCAGGTTGTTGGGGAATACTGTGGATATTGTTTTGGTCCATTGAGAATAGTATTTTCAGAATGGGTGTTGTAGCATTCAGCCAATCATTCGAGGAGGTGGATGGTCAAAGGACCAATGACCTACAGCCACTCTTTTGGACCAAAGTATATGAGCTGGTCTGTAAACGAATAAAGGAAGCTATTCTTCCCTGGAATTATGTCGTGATTCTTGCCGCCGTCCCTGTGGACAACAGCGACAAGAAATTAGCCTTTGGAGAGACACTTTATCTGTCACTTACAATTCAATATCTCTTGGCTCCAGAAAAAGGAATCTTGGCAGTGGTTCGGACGAACTATCTGATGAGATGGAGCCGAGCGAGTACTGCTGGCTCTGTTCCCAGTCCTGCAGTGGGGTGAAAATGGAGACAGATTAGGATCTGCTTGAAACCACTCCGTCCTGCTTCCCTGTTTCAGATCCCTGACTGGATTTGGGCTAGAACCTTTTCTTTCCCTCGTTAGCCCCAAAAAGGGCAACTTCTGCAGTCATAGCCCTAAACACTTCATGTTGGATGAACAGTTCCTGAGGAACGCAAACCACAACTACAGGAATTTGGGGCAAAGAATTGCAGATAGCTGCTCTATTGGCACCAGGCAAACAGAACTTGGAACATGTGCAGTCTGTCAGTCAATGCTAGAACTACAAGGAACACACAGATCTGCCGGTGCAATCCCGACAAGGGCTTCTCCCTCTACGGACACCTCCAAGAAGGGATTTGGAGAGACGTGCAAGTTGGAGCTTCACAGCGAGGGCTGTGCTTCCAGCCAGCTGCCCACAGCATCCCACCAGGGAAAACTGAGTTGTGCAGCTCCCCCTCTGTCCCCTCCCCTCCCATGAAGCAGAAATGATAAGAACATCTTATAAGAACATGATCCTCACATCTGTGATGTCATCCTGCGAATTCGGAGGACTCTCAAAATGGTCTGGCCATTCACTAGAGTTCAAAGAACTGAAAGAACATGCAGCCGTCAATTTCACAGTGCACAGAGGGTTACCAAGACATAAAATTGCAGAAATCAGAACATCCCCTTAGTCTCATTTAGCAACATCCCAGCCCAGAAGCACAGCCCGTGCAAGAGCTTTAATGTACTGCAAGCATTTCAGTCTGTCGCTATCCATAGTGTAAGAAACATTCAAGAATGACTTCTTGAATGAAGAAGGAAGGTTTCTCCTGGATTTTGCTGGGTTTAGTGCTTTCTTTTCCATTAGTTCCCTTCCAGGCCACTATGTTCCAAATCAGAATCCTTCACACAGAATCAAGCAGAATCCAACAGTTTGGCAAAATCCTGTGTCAACTGTATGTAAGAAATTACACTTTGGAGAGACACTTCATGTGTCACATACCCATCGTTGTCTCTTGGCTCCTCTTCATTGTCACCTGCCCATAGCTCAGCTGCGTTCTCTGCCTCCCTGGAACCAAGTGGGGATTGCTGGCTCTGCACCTCTGAGATGTTGTCCTCCCTCGTCACAGGACTAGCAGGACCTGCTGGCCATGCACTGGAGGGAACAGAACCAGAAAGAATGTGCAGCCATTTATTTCACTGGGCACCAAGGGTTACCAACAAAGAAAATGGTGGCACTTAAAACCTATTGCCCTATTCTGATTAAGCAACATCTCAGCCCAGAAACACAACCACTGCAACAATTTCTATGTACTGCCAGCATTTCAGCATGTCAAGCCTTTCTCTTCTATACAATTATGGCTTTACAAACAGAGAAGAAACGCTTCTGCTGGATTTTGCTGGGTTTATTTTAATTCTCTTCCAGGCAGGCCACTCTATTCCAGGTCTGAAGTATTTGCACAGAGTTAAGCAGAAGCCAAAAGCTTGGCACAAACTTGTTCCTACCACATATCTCAAGTTGGAGTTTAGATAGTAGACACTTTCTCTCTCACATACCCATCATTTTCTCTTGGTTCCTCTTCATCATCCCTTGCCAGGGCCTCGGCTGAATTCTCTGATGCTCGGGAAGGATGTGGCTGCTGCTGGCTCTGCTCCCTGTCCTGCAGGGCGATAGAAATGGAGGCACTTAGGAACCACCCTGAACACTGTACTCCCTGCTCCCCTGTTTCAGTCCCTACTTGGATTGGGGCTGGAGCTGTTTCTTTCCCTCGTTCTCCCCCAAACTGGCTAATTCACCTGAACACTGCTTAGTACATGAGGAGTTGCTGAAGACATAAAACCCCATACCCAAAGCTGCTCTTGTGTTTGGTGCAAGTGGAGGTGGGTCATGCAAATTCTGATGTAAAATTGGAGGCCTTTTCTTTGCAAAGGTTCAGCAACAAGCCTGTCAGGAGATAGCTGCCATGCTATGTTTGCTGCATGTTTCTGCTTTGCACAGCAGCAGTGGCACCCCAGATTTGAGCAGCCACACTGCACTGTGGGCTGGATCAAAAATATTCTGAAACATGGGTTTTAAAAGAAACATTAAGATTTTAGTTAAAGGCTAACTTGTTGAAATTAGTTAAAGTAGATGGCCCTGCTGGAATTGATAAAATGTTAATAAGTAGTCAAAGAGAGCCGGACCTGAAAGAAGTTTTTAGATGTAGGTAGCTAGTTGCCTGTCACTTTTCTATTTGTTTAGCTGTGCTTTTAATGAGAAACAGAAACCCTGATGAATAGATTCAAAGAAATGGAGACAATTACTAATTTCCACCTCTGAGAGCCTATTCAGAAGTCACAAAAGGAGGAACTGGAAGTCCCCCAAGAGTAATTTGTATTGTCAAAAATCAGAAAGGTATAAGACTCAAAGTGAGGGAGAGCAGCTTTACTTCATCTTTTAAGACCACTCCCCAAATAAAGAGACAACCAGCGCAATTCAAACAACAAACTACGCATGCTTCATGACTTTCAAACTAAATACCATACGAAGAGGAGAATGGAAGGTGTCAATGTTATAACTATGCATTTGTATTTTGAATATTCAAGACTTCTGTAATTAAACAGACTCTGTAGTGGCTTGTAATTTTGCAGTGCACATTAGGGAGCTATCCAGCACAGCTGCCTGGCACAGGAATAAACATACACTTTCTGACTCTACTCTGTTAGAGAGTATATGTCCGTCTTAGTTGGGTGTCGATATTAGATCAACACCCATATTTTGGTAAATCAATTCCTTCCAAATAGAAGGGGGAAATTTAAAAAAAGCAAACAAACGTGACTCTGTTAAAGGCTTCTTGGAATAAGGAACAGAACTAGTTTGCACCCCAGTAAGGTGCAGTTGTGTTTTACACCTCGGTGAGAGGGGTACCTTAAACTGATGTTGCAGCTAAAACACTTCTCATTTGAGAAGTCAAAGGCTTCCTGTGCTCTCCTTTAAGTCACTGAAACAACAACCTCTCTTAGGTTGTTCATCCCCTCTCTGCAAGCGATTCTCAGGGATGCTGATGTGTTCATGAGTGTGTTTGGGCTCGACTGGGAACTGTGTCTAATGTGGTAAATCAGAGCCATGTTCCAACCTTTGAGGCCAGGGTACTTAGTAAGATGCCAGAAGACAGGCAAGAAAACTAATTTGACTGCAAGATGCAGGGGAGTGTGCCATTCACTACTTACCACATCAGACTCATCGTCACTGATAACGATGACTTCAGGCTCAGAAGATTCGCCCGTGAGATCTATGACTTCTTCACCAGCTGAAAAACAGAACGTTAGAATCAAGATCAGAGATTGCAGAGGAATTAAAAGGGCTGCCAGTGCAGAGCAGGCTGAGGCTGGATTCACTGTGCCCTGGGTTTCTTTTTTTCAGGAGCACGTCCAACATTGCACTCAAGCTTTGCCCCAGCAGTCCACAGGGAGCACTACCAGCCCTGTCCTCTGAAGGGGCAGTGCAAGAGGAAGAGCAGCTGAGCCCCTCCCAAGTTCTGTGGAATGTCAACAGCTATGGGAGCTTCACAGCAAGAAATGATTCATCTCACACAGGGGAATGTTTAGCACACAAAAGGAAAAAAGCAACCAACCAATGCTACAGGGGATCCTCCTTTTTTACAGTTTTACCATACTGTAGATTTTTCCCTTGAGGGATGGGGCACAGCTAAAGACAAACTCTTCCTTATCTTCATCCAGCTTGGGAGATCCCAAACTCAGCTTGCCACCCTCCCCTGTGGCATCTATGGTGACTGCCAGCTCATCAGAGCACACATTCAGGTGTTTGAGCAGCACCTGAGGACCTTTGCTGCAGAGCTCATCTCCCACGAGCAGCCAGTGTATTGAGCTCAGGAACAAACCAAAACAGTTGTCAGAAGGCTTGCTGTTAGGGATGCCATATCAGGTGCTTCCTAAACCCCAAGGTTTCCCTTCCTCCCCAGTAAAGGGCCTAGAAACTGGCAAAAGCACACATTCAAATGAACCCAAACCTTCCAGAAGCAACTGCTGTTCTTACCAGGCTCAAAAGCAAGTGTACCACTTCCTTCAAGGTCTATTAGCTCTGCCTGCGACGTTCCACCTGCACTGGAGGGCAGCAGCCTGCTCCGTTTCCGAGCTTGTGTGGAATCAAGTGCTCCTCCAGGGCGCTTTCGCTGACGCTGAGAGAGAACAAAGCCTTAGCATTTTCTGTGGCAGCAATATTAGCACGGCCCTCGGGTTCTGTAGCACCAATGACAGCACACCAGGATACCGAAAACATTCCCGCAAAGGCTGGAATATGCATCAAATGGTGCTATGGACCATTTTCACCTTAGCACATCGCATCAGGGAAAAGACATCGCCCCTCATCTCCTACATGTTGCCTCACCAACAAATAGCCTGTCCAATGGCTTGAAAATGAGGAGACCAGTTCCCAATTCCATCATGTTGTTACTCACACTGTAAGCATTTCTGAACTATTGCCAGCACCCACAGAGATTCAGAACCTTCAGTATCCAAAAGTGGGAAGTCACAGGAAGTTTGGAAAGATTTCTGTTTCTGTGCATTTGCTCCAAACCCTAGAAATCTCTTCTAGAAGTCCCCTGGAAAATGTTTCAAGACTCAGATTTGCATTGAGTAGTAAAGTACTTACTGAGCTCATGGTGTTTCACGCTCTAAAAGCACCGGCAAAGCAAGTGGGACAAACACCACAAAAGGAATGTCAGGGAAGAGATCAATCCCTTATGTTCCTCCTGGTAGCCCACTGCAGGTTTTTCAGGGTTCCAGAAAACTGTTCTTCCAACCCTATCAGAAAAGGAGAGATCATCTATTTGGAATGCCTGTTCTCTTGAATACCCCCATGTCCCACTCTCAAGTCTCCAGTTTCTGTCCATAACTGGAGGGGAAGTCCGTGACCCCAGTATTTGAGCCCACCTGCAGCCCATCCTGCAGCCCAGACCAGCCCCTCAGCATCAGAAGCCTTTTCAAGATTCGGCTGCACTCACCTGTACAGTCAGTCCAGAGTTTGGCTCGCAAAGGTCAGCAAATCTCTCTTTATTCCCACCTGGGATGGAGAAGACGGATGCTCCACGTCTGCTGCGCAGCAGAGAATCCGCCAACTGGCTCAGCAGACTCCGTGTCAACAGAAGCTTGGGAGCAGAAGTGCCCCTGGCAACCGGTGCCAACATTCCATGCCCGGTAACGGGTCTCCATTTTGCACACCCATGGAGCTCCAGAACACCACTGAGGCACCTCAACAGGGCATCCACAGCTTCTCTGGGCAGCCGGTTCCGATGTCTCAGCACCCTCACAGCTCTGCCAAACATCTGATCCCAATCTCCCCAATCTTCTAGTCTGAAACCCTTGCCCTTCTCCCATCGCTCTCTGCCCGCTTTAGGCACTGGGAGGCCGCAGTGAGGCCTCCCCGGACCCTGCTCCTCTCCAGGCTGGACAGCCCCGGCTCTCCCAGCCTGCCTGCAGAGGACAGGTGCTCCAGGCCTCCACACATCCCCACGGCCTCCTCCGGCCCTGCTCCACAGGCACATCCTGCTGCTGCTGGGCAGAGCTGGACACAGCTCTGCACGTGGGGCCTCACGGGGCCTCGTGGGGCAGACCTGCACCTCCCTCCGCCTTCAGCCTCAGGAACCTGAGGATCACTGGAGCCCTTGGAGGGCAAAAGAAACCCCACCAAACCACACCTGCCCAAAACAAAGAGAAATTTAAACCCTGCCTTAACCCTCCTCCTTATTTCAAGTCTCTGAGGCCTCAACATTTTCACATGTTCAACTATTCCTCTGCCAGAATTTCCCAACAGGGCTGAGGAGGTTTGCTCTGCTCCCAGGGACAGCACCTTCCTCCTGAGGCCCTGCTCTGCTACAATAGGTGACACAGCAAAAAAAGCAGAACTAATATTCAGTTTTCCTTCCAGCCACTCTGCCACTGGACCTGTGTTCACAGGGATGGGCCAGGGCTCCCGAGAGCAGCAGGGAGCCCATCTCAGGCCTGCCAGAGGCAGGGCTGCTCCTCAGCCACCTGTCCCCTTGGGTGCTGTCTGGTGTGGGCAGAGTTGTGGAAATCGATCCAATGCTGTGGAGAGCACGAAGATATGTTCAGCTCATGGTCTACATGAGGAGGCTCATTTCTTACCAAAATATCTCTGTTATTCCAATTCTTGCTTTTGGGCAATTGGCAACATGTTGAGTGTTTAAGAGCAGGTGCAGATAACTTTTCCATTTTTTGAAAAATCCCAAAGGAGATTTACCACTTGATATAAAAATGCTAAGATGCTAAAGCAATTCCAAATACACATTTAAGGTATGAATGATGAAGCACCTCGTACCGGTCCCAAAGCACTGAATATGGGAAATGAAGGACGCAAATATGCTGTCTCTCTGGTCTGGGCTTCCAAAGCTCAAAAAACCCCCAATTCTTCTGTGCCTACAGATCAGTGATGGAATGAGCTGAAAATGAGCTTTTCCTTCTGCTGACAACTATGCATCAAGACTGAAACCAAGGCTTCAACTGTTCAGTTACCTTTGGCTATCAATGTTTCTCTAGATCAGCACTTTCTAAAAATTATATCTATATATTCATGGACAGGGTTAATTTCTAACCCTAAACCAACATTTTAAAAGAAAATAGCCACAGCTGATGATGTAGAGACAAACTAATATCAGTTTAAGGCTATTATAAAATCAGCTGAGGGCCATTGCGTTGCAGGTTACTTAAGATCAAACTTACTTAACCACAAAGGCTTTCTTGAAATGCTCTTTTCAATGACAATGCCTGGCAGAGCATGTCACCACGGGATACAGCTATTTAAAAAGACATTTCTGCTCACTGTCATTACATCCACCAAGCAGCTCAAAGTCTAGCAACAGTGAGAAACAGAAAACATCAGTCTAACATTTATGGCTGCCCTGTAAGAAAATCATTTTGCGTGTGTCTTTCTAAGGATTATCTTTGAGTAATTTTGACCACTTACGTAAGTTTTCCTTAAAAACAAAAATCAAAAGATGGCTTGATCAGACTAAAACTAAGGTTTTAATATTTTTGTTAAGATCAAGCCACATAAAAATTAGGGGGCACAATTACTACCCCTGCCTAAATACAGCAATACTAAGACCTCTTGAAATATGGCTGAGCAAGCCGATAAATAACACAATAAAGACAAAAATGAAAAACCAAAAATAAGGATACGTGTCCACACAGATGACTAACTTTGAACACACGGAGGACCTCACTTCAGCTTGGTCATCTGAGTTTTCTGTTTCACGGCACACTGTTTCATTGTTTACCTGAGATCCGCCATTTCCTCTTTATTGCTTTTATAGAACAGAAGTAACTTTCTTTCCTTTCTTATGTCCAATTATTGTGTCTCTCGACAATTGCATTTCTCTTCAATGTCACTTAGGATTATCTTGCTGCAGTTGAAGGAACTGGAGCTGCAACACTGTTGTACTGGTAACAGCTCCAAGTCAGTAGCCAACTTCAGACATTCAAAAACACATTCCTTCAAAAACCTCCAGATTCTAATTAGAATGCAACCTTACAACACTACATGCTGCAGTTTGTTTATGTACCAGTTATTCTCAAAGAAAATTGTTTTCTTTGGATGTGTGCACAACCCGCTCCTCTTTCCATCTTCTGAGCAATGAGATCACAGCGTTTTCACCAAAGTGTCCGCCAGAGTCTGCCCTGAGACCCTGAACCCCTCACACCCCAAGCAGGGCCTGTTTCTTTTCCCCCACACTACACACGTTGGCCACAAGAACTACAGAGCTTATGTCTTCAGCACATTTCCCCCAAACCAATGACTACAGTGGGATGAAAAGAATGAGCTTCTGACAGCTCAGACCACGAGCCTTATTTCCACCTGTTAAACAACATCTCTGTCTTTCAGCAGAGTCCAGCACAGAGGAGCAGACAGACTATGTTTAACTCAATCAAAACTGTATTTAAAATTGAATTCAGCAAATATGAAACTATATACAGGAAGAACTATATACATGGAGGAACAAGTCTCTACATCGCCTCCTCTCCAGGAACCAAGACTTTCCTGAGAAGCGGAAGCACTCATAAATAAAGGGGATGATAGAGGTCATAATAAAGGGTGAGGTCCATCCTGCAGGTTGGGCACAGCGCGTCAGTCTCCAGGGCAATAGGGAGGCACCGACTACAGAAGACATGGCCACACAGGGTTGACACAAGCTGTCGTCCATGTTCCATAATCTGGAAGAAAGAAAACCACAACATGTATTGGGAGGAAAGAATTTGAGTTTGCTGCCCTGTTGGCACCAGGCAAATGAGACTTTAGAGCACCTGCAGTCAGAATAACCAGGGACCCACAGATCTGCCAGTGCCATCTTGGCCAAGGCTTCTCCCTGTACGTTCACCACCAAGAAGGGACTTGTGGAGCTTCACAGCAAGGGCTCTGCTTCCAGCAGCTGCCCGCAGCATCCCACATCAGCCCACCGACTTGAGCAGCTCCCCTTCTGTCCCCTTCCCCCTCCCACAAAGCAGAAAGGATGACACTGTGTGGGTCCTCACCTCTGAGTAAGCATCCATGCAAATTGGACACCTGATAACAACTCCTCGCTGGGCACTAGAGGGAACAGAACCAGAAAGAACATGCAGCTGTTAATATCACCACACTGCAGTGCTTATTGAGACATAAAAGCTCACATAATCCTGCAACTGCACTGACCAGCCGTGACACATTTCCTCTGAAGAACCCTGCTGCCTTTTAACTCTCTTTGCTGCACATGATGAGCAGTTAGGGTCTCCCTGCCCTGACAGAAAGAGTGTCCTGGTCTTTCACCAGGAGAAAGGTGCAGCCAGTCATTCTGCTCTGGGATTTGAAGTAACAGCAGTCTCTAGCAGTTTATGTATGGCAGCTTTGACTTCCACCAGGTCATCAATAACAGCTTTGGAACTACAGCATCCAGCTTTCCGCTGGGAACTATTCACCCCAGAATATTCATTCCAGGACCCAGGTCTAACGCTACAGAGTAACACGGCTCTGGCCAGCTCCAGCCCCAGGAAGGAGCCCTTGGTCCATGTTAAATGCTGCAGCACTGAGCTCTTTCAGCCTTACCTAAACAGAGCAGGAAGGCTCATTCAGTAACAGAGAAGCTTGAGACTGAAGGAACAAAGGATTCCTTTTTTATATTAATCAAGTGGTGGGATTTGTTCACCGACAGACTAAACAACCAAAACTTAAACATCTACAAATTCAATGGCAAAATGCATTATGGTTTAGAACAGCAGAAGCCCTTGAGGTGGCATATTTAACACCTGACACCTAAAAGTTCCATACTCAAGTGCTCTCCTACGTTGCCTTGCCAAAAGGCTCAAAGCACACCAGCTTCGTTAAAACCTGTGTCTTTCCCCCCCACCCCAAAGAAACACTTCAGAAAACCTTATACCAGAATTCTCATCTTCTTTGTCTCCCCTAGTGACATGGACACCTGATTTAATTTCATCAGTCTAATGCACTGCACCTTTCTTATCCTAATGGAGTGCTCCTACAGCAGGACTTTCCTGTTTCCCCCTGCAGAATGGGGCTTTTACTGTGCAGGCACCCAGCTTGGGCTGCAAGATCCCCATCACACGTGCAAACAAATCAGGCCTTGTGACAGCCAGGACTGGCCATAAAAGCATGACCTCCACAACCGCCTGTGTGCAAGCCTGTCCTGGGAAGAAGGGCTCCAGCTCCAGGAGAGAGGCAGCCAGCTGATGCCACGTGTGAAAAAGCAGGGAATTTCTGCTGGAATTTGCCCGGCTGCTGCCTGCCGGTCCCATGATGCCAAGCCTCATTGAAAACAATGGAATTATTTCCATATCTAACAGAGCTACTAGAGCTGGTCAGAAAAAGTAAATGCAATACATTATGAGCTGTGGCCAATCCCCCTTCCTTGCCATACCCCCGCACTCGTCTCTAAGGTTGTGTGCAAAGTTGTACATCTGCCTTGGCCTGCCCTTTTCTCCCAAAATGCAAAAGGTCTCATTTACTCCTCATGCAACACGGGAGAAGGAGGGAAATAAGTAGAGTAAGGGAAGGCTTTGCAGATAAACCAGGCACAGCAGTATAACTCAGTCCTGTACAGAAAAGGAAAAAAGGCACAGAATTCCGTGTTTGGTAGGGCATGAGCCATACGTACTCTGAACTTGCAGTGGCCTCCTCCTCTGCTCCCTCTTCTGCAGGGGCTGCATCAGCCACAGGTGCATCATTAGCTCCTGTTCCATCACCAGAGCCATCCACCTGCCCGTGGCTGTTCAGTGTGACATTTCCCCTTTGCTGTTCACGCCCTGTAATTTAATTTTTGGAAGTTACATCTCTCTCTCCCTGCAACTACCCTTGCAACGAGTTGTATAAATAGTCACCAATGGCTCCTGTTTTAAATGGACCCGATTCAGCTGGGTTTAAAACAATCTTAAACAAACTTCTTTCCTAAATAGTAAGGCTGAAACCATTCCAGACACTGCGAGTATTCTGCTACAGACCATCGCAAAACATTTGCTCTATCCACCCTATGCACAGCTAAAAACGTGACCGGAGATATTCTAAAGGACAGTCCTCGGAAACGATAAAATTCCTTGGAGCAGTGGCCCCTTAGAAATTGTCATCATCTCCCTCCTGAGTCAAGGGAGTTTGAAAGTGGAGTTCTATGTGATGCAAAATGGAGAATATGTAAAAGATTTCCTAAGGAAGGATGCTGTTTGTATAGACATATTGGATCTTGGTATACTTTCAAGCCCAATCAGCTAGAAGGGAGATTTAATCCATGAAATAGACAGCAACTAACAAGCAAGCTCTAAGTGATTCCATGGGTTAGAAAAACTAATTCCTTGTTGGTAGAGGTGCATTGTAAAGGTTCAGGGCTTGTCATGCTTCAAGGAGCTCACACCTAGGGGAAGGTTAACAAAGCTTGCCAAGAAGGATGCCCACTGAGAGTGGACACAAAGAATGCAGAATTGCTGCGCCAAAAGGACACCTGGCACAGCTCCCGAGACAAGGAAGAAACTGAAGAAAGCAAAAATCCCAGCTGTCCTGCAATCAGCTCTGGCCGGGAAAACTAATTCTGGCAGGGGGAGATTGCGACCACCGACTCATGGAGCAGCAACTCAAGAAACTCCCCAGCCCAAAAGAAGAGAGAGACTGAGCATGCGGACTAATTACCAGGAGAAGTGAGACAATCATTAACTGTGGCATCGAGGTTTAGGCGATTTCCAAAGGGGGAGGTATCTAGAGGGGTAGGGTCTCAGGGGATTGACGGGGACCATATAAGGATAAACTGGGAGGTTTCAGATGATGGACACTGGACCTTCGGGAACAACAGGAGGGGTTTGGGGGATTGATAGGGAAAGAGCTAGGACAAGGGGAGGAGAACAACCATGTAGGGAGCACCGGGGGAGCGGCTTGGGTCTGGGGAAAACCAACTGGGAATAGGAGTGCGGAAGGTAGGGATGAACCATTGGGGTACAGAAAACTTGTATAAAAATACAATAAAGGTATCGCATCACCACATATAATTATTGACCTGTTGCACCCAGTAACAAATCCAACTTTTGTGGACAACATACTGACCAAGTTAAAGGGAGATCAATTTTTCATGGCCTGCTCAGTAACACCCAAAGGGTCACAAAATGCTGTTTGCCTTTTAACTCTCAGAAACCACAGGCAGCAATGACCTCTGCAACTCCAGTGTCCGTGTAACACTAATCAATCACTAATCAATTAAAACTGCAGAAAGAGCCAGCAAATTAAAGTTCCTTCGGCATAAGTCTTCCGCTACAACTTTTACTGCAGGGATTTTCTGCCATGACTGCTAGAGGCCATCACACACACATTGGATCCATTCTCTAAGACACTGGCCAGAGGCTTTAGCCCTGGCCGTTGCCGTTTGCTAAAAGCAGTTTCAATCCCTGCTGCTCGAGTTGCTTGGAAAAGAACAACAAAAATACCTATAACACTTTAGATAAAATCCATTTTCAACTGTAAAACTTCAACTCACCTTGAAGAAGCTTCCATCGATGCATAAGGGAAGGGAGAGAAAAGAAGATACAATTAGGCTTTGGTGCGCACCCCCGTGCTGCAGGCAAACCTCAGCTCAGCAAGCAGCTATAGCACAGGAGGTGAGGAAGGGTGGCGTATCGCCCTCTAACTTTGGTTAAGAACATTCAAAGCAGTAGCACAAAGAGCTGCTGCCCTGAGAACAAATAAGTGGGTGCCACTGATTCTGCTCTCGCTGCTGCAACGGGGTAGAAATGGAGGACCTTAGGAACCACCCTGAACACGGTACTCCCTGCTCCCCTGTTTCAGTCCCTACTTGGATTTGGGCTGGAGCTGTTTCCTTGCCTCTTTCTCCCAAAATTGGCTAATGCTGCTGTGATAACCCTAAACACTTCATATTGGAATATCAGCAGCTCAAGAAAGGAAAGCACAGAAGGGATTTGGGACTAAAGAATTCCATCAGTCAATGCTAGAACTACAAGGAACACACAGATCTGCCGGTGCCATCCTGACAAGGGCTTCTCCCTCTACAGACACCACCAAGAGGGGACTTGGAGGGATGTGCAAGTTGGAGCTTCAGAGCAAGGGCTGTGCTTCCAGCCAGCTGCCCACAGCATCCCACCTAAGACAACTGAGTTGTGCAGCTCCCCTTCTCTCCCCTCCCTTCCCACAAATCTGAAAAGACAACAACATGTGGATCCTCACCTCTGCGTTGTCATCCTCCCTAGTTGGAGTGCTAACAAGACCTCCTGGTGGTTCACTAGAGGGAGCAGAACCAGAAGAACATGCAGCCGTCAATTTCACAGTGCACAGAGGGTTACCAAGACATAAAATTGCAGAAATCAGAACATCCCCTTAGTCTCATTTAGCAACATCCCAGCCCAGAAACACAGCCCGTGCAAGAGCTTTTATGTACTGCAAGCATTTCAGTCTGTCGCTATCCATAGTGTAAGAAACATTCAAGAATGACTTCCTGAATGGAGAAGGAAGGTTTCTCCTGGATTTTGCTGGGTTTAGGGCTTTCTTCTCCATTACTTCTCTTCCAGACAGACCACTATGTTTCAAGTCAGAATTCTTCAAGCAGAATCAAGCAAAACCCAAAAGATTGGCAAAATCCTGTGTCAACTGTATATCAGAAATTATGGATGCTGAGAAAGGCTGGCAGAGAAATTTTTCGAGCTTTTTACACCCTCTTGTGAAAGTCCCTGTTCTCACGCAAACTAGCTGAGAAACCGTTTGCTATTTTGTAAATTATTTTTGCAGGTGCAGGTTGTTGGGGAATACTGTGGATATTGTTATGGCTCATTGAGAATAGTATTTTCAGAATGGGTGTTGTAGCATTCGGCCAATCATTCGAGGAGGTGGATGGTCAAAGGACCAATGACCTCCAGCCACTCTTTTGGACCAAAGTATATGAGCTGGTCTGTAAACGAATAAAGGAAGCTATTCTTCCCTGGAATTATGTCGTGATTCTTGCCGCCGTCCCTGTGGACAACAGCGACAAGAAATTAGCCTTTGGAGAGACACTTTATCTGTCACTTACAATTCAATATCTCTTGGCTCCAGAAAAAGGAATCTTGGCAGTGGTTCGGACGAACTATCTGATGAGATGGAGCCGAGCGAGTACTGCTGGCTCTGTTCCCAGTCCTGCAGTGGGGTGAAAATGGAGACAGATTAGGATCTGCTTGAAACCACTCCGTCCTGCTTCCCTGTTTCAGATCCCTGACTGGATTTGGGCTAGAACCTTTTCTTTCCCTCGTTAGCCCCAAAAAGGGCAACTTCTGCAGTCATAGCCCTAAACACTTCATGTTGGATGAACAGTTCCTGAGGAACGCAAACCACAACTACAGGAATTTGAGGCAAAGAATTGCAGATAGCTGCTCTATTGGCACCAGGCAAACAGAACTTGGAATATGTGCAGTCTGTCAGTCAATGCTAGAACTACAAGGAACACACAGATCTGCCGGTGCAATCCCGACAAGGGCTTCTCCCTCTACGGACACCTCCAAGAAGGGATTTGGAGGGACGTGCAAGTTGGAGCTTCACAGCGAGGGCTGTGCTTCCAGCCAGCTGCCCACAGCATCCCACCAGGGAAAACTGAGTTGTGCAGCTCCCCCTCTGTCCCCTCCCCTCCCATGAAGCAGAAATGATAAGAACATCTTATAAGAACATGATCCTCACATCCGTGATGTCATCCTGCGAATTCGGAGGACTCTCAAAACGGTCTGGCCATTCACTAGAGTTCAAAGAACTGAAAGAACATGCAGCCGTCAATTTCACAGTGCACAGAGGGTTACCAAGACATAAAATTGCAGAAATCAGAACATCCCCTTAGTCTCATTTAGCAACATCCCAGCCCAGAAGCACAGCCCGTGCAAGAGCTTTAATGTACTGCAAGCATTTCAGTCTGTCGCTATCCATAGTGTAAGAAACATTCAAGAATGACTTCTTGAATGGAGAAGGAAGGTTTCTCCTGGATTTTGCTGGGTTTAGTGCTTTCTTTTCCATTAGTTCCCTTCCAGGCCACTATGTTCCAAATCAGAATCCTTCACACAGAATCAAGCAGAATCCAACAGTTTGGCAAAATCCTGTGTCAACTGTATGTAAGAAATTACACTTTGGAGAGACACTTCATGTGTCACATACCCATCGTTGTCTCTTGGCTCCTCTTCATTGTCACCTGCCCATAGCTCAGCTGAGTTCTCTGCCTCCCTGGAACCAAGTGGGGACTGCTGGCTCTGCTCCCTGTCCTGCACCTCTGAGATGTCGTCCTCCCTCGTCACAGGACTAGCAGGACCTGCTGGCCATGCACTGGAGGGAACAGAACCAGAAAGAATGTGCAGCCATTTATTTCACTGGGCACCAAGGGTTACCAACAAAGAAAATGGTGGCACTTAAAACCTATTGCCCTATTCTGATTAAGCAACAACCCAGCCCAGAAACACAACCACTGCAACAATTTCTATGTACTGCCAGCATTTCAGCATGTCAAGCCTTTCTCTTCTATACAATTATGGCTTCACAAACAGAGAAGAAATGCTTCTGCTGGATTTTGCTGGGTTTATTTTAATTCTCTTCCAGGCAGGCCACTCTATTCCAGGTCTGAAGTATTTGCACAGAGTTAAGCAGAAGCCAAAAGCTTGGCACAAACTTGTTCCTACCACATATCTCAAGTTGGAGTTTAGATAGTAGACACTTTCTCTCTCACATACCCATCATTTTCTCTTGGTTCCTCTTCATCATCCCTTGCCAGGGCCTCGGCTGAATTCTCTGATGCTCTGGAAGGATGTGGCTGCTGCTGGCTCTGCTCCCTGTCCTGCAGGGCGATAGAAATGGAGGCACTTAGGAACCACCCTGAACACTGTACTCCCTGCTCCCCTGTTTCAGTCCCTACTTGGATTGGGGCTGGAGCTGTTTCTTTCCCTCGTTCTCCCCCAAACTGGCTAATTCACCTGAACACTGCTTAGTACATGAGGAGCTGCTGAAGACATAAAACCCCATACCCAAAGCTGCTCTTGTGTTTGGTGCAAGCGGAGGTGGGTCATGCAAATTCTGATGTAAAATTGGAGGCCTTTTCTTTGCAAAGGTTCAGCAACAAGCCTGTCAGGAGATAGCTGCCATGCTATGTTTGCTGCAAGTTTGCTGCTTTGCACAGCAGCAGTGGCACCCCAGATTTGAGCAGCCACACTGCACTGTGGGCTGGATCAAAAATATTCTGAAACATGGGTTTTAAAAGAAACATTAAGATTTTAGTTAAAGGCTAGCTTTGTTGAAATTAGTTAAAGTAGATGGCCCGGCTGGAATTGATAAAATGTTAATAAGTAGTCAAAGAGAGCCAGACCTGAAAGAAGTTTTTAGATGTAGGTAGCTAGTTGCCTGTCACTTTTCTATTTGTTTAGCTGTGCTTTTAATGAGAAACAGAAACCCTGATAAATAGATTCAAAGAAATGGAGACAATTACTAATTTCCACCTCTGAGAGCCTATTCAGAAGTCACAAAAGGAGGAACTGGAAGTCCCCCAAGAGTAATTTGTATTGTCAAAAATCAGAAAGGTATAAGACTCAAAGTGAGGGAGAGTAGCTTTACTTCATCTTTTAAGACCACTCCCCAAAGAAAGAGACAACCAGTGCAATTCAAAGAAGAAACTACACATGCTTCATGACTTTCAAACTAAATACCATACGAAGAGGAGAATGGAAGGTGTCAACGTGTTCCGGTTTGGCCAAATTTTGAAATATATCCTCTGAGAGAAGGCACAACCACCCCTCCCCACCAGGTCAGGGAAAAAATAAATTTTCCTTGAAGGAAAGTGATGAAGATAAAACTATTTCTTTAAGAAACACACGGGAAAGGAAAATAATGTTAAATGGGAAAATCTTTCGCTGTAGAGGAAAAACCTGGGAAACCGTTAGAGTCCTCCCTTTGGTCTCCTCAGGCTGGGGCTTGGGCCAGGGCCAGGCCCTCTGTGCCTGGTGGAAAGTCCTCCCAATGTGCTCTGATGTTACAGCAAGCAAGCAGTCCAGTAGAAAAGGGAGAAAATCCGAAATTCCAGAGAAGGAAAAATGCAGCTTCTCTCCGGAGAACAAAGCAGCTGAACCACTGGCCCAAGAAACTGTTCTGGGCGCAGCAAGCCTGGTGCTTCCTCCCTCCCCTGCTGCGGTGGGGAAAACCAATTGCTATCTGTGTGTGACCTTGAACAAGCTGCAAACTGCTTTGAAAAAGTTTTGCTCAGCTTTTCCTTCCCCCTCTCAGGCTCAGTTTAGAGGCATAGAAAGGCACAGGAATTAATTTCTGGGCATAGGCAGCAATATGGGATACACATCATAAGGTCACCCCAAGACACAATGTTATAACTGTGCATTTGTATTTTGAATATTCAAGACCTCTTTAATTAAACAGACTCTTTATTGGCTTGTAATTTTGCAGTGCACATTAGGGAGCTATCCTGCACTGCTGCCTGGCACTGGAATAAACATACACTTTCTAACTCTACTCTGTTAGAGAGTATATGTCCATCTTACTTGGGTGTCGATATTAGATCAATACCCATATTTTGGTAAATCAATTCCTTCCAAATAGAAGGGGGAAATTTAAAAAAAGCAAACAAACGTGACTCTGTTAAAGGCTTCTTGGAATAAGGAACAGAACTAGTTTGCACCCCAGTAAGGTGCAGTTGTGTTTTACACCTCGGTGAGAGGGGCACCTTAAACTGATGTTGCAGCTAAAACACTTCTCATTTGAGAAGTCAAAGGCTTCCTGTGCTCTCCTTTAAATCACTGAAACAACAGCCTCTCTTAGGTTGTTCATCCCCTCTCTGCAAGCGATTCTCAGGGATGCTGATGTGTTCATGAGTGTGTTTGGGCTCGACTGGGAACTGTGTCTAATGTGGTAAATCAGAGCCATGTTCCAACCTTTGAGGCCAGGGTACTTAGTAAGATGCCAGAAGACAGGCAAGAAAACTAATTTGACTGCAAGATGCAGGGGAGTGTGCCATTCACTACTTACCACATCAGACTCATCGTCACTGATAACGATGACTTCAGGCTCAGAAGATTCGCCCGTGAGATCTATGACGACTTCTTCATCAGCTGAAAAACAGAACGTTAGAATCAAGATCAGAGATTGCAGAGGAATTAAAAGGGCTGCCAGTGCGGAGCAGGCTGAGGTTGGATTCACTGTGCCCTGGGTTTCTTTTTTTCAGGAGCACGTCCAACATTGCACTCAAGCTTTGCCCCAGCAGTCCACAGGGAGCACTACCAGCCCTGTCCTCTGAAGGGGCAGTGCAAGAGGAAGAGCAGCTGAACCCCTCACAAGTTCTGTGGGATGTCAACAGCTATGGGAGCTTCACAGCAAGAAATGATTCATCTCACACAGGATGAATGTTTAGCACACAAAAGGAAAAAAGCAACCAACCAACACTACAGGGGATCCTCCTTTTTTACAGTTTTACCATACTGTAGATTGTTCCCTTGAGGGATGGGGCACAGCTAAAGACAAACTCTTCCTTATCTTCATCCAGCTTGGGAGATCCCAATCTCAGCTTGCCACCCTCCCCTGTGGCATCTATGGTGACCGCCAGCTCATCAGAGCACACATTCAGGTGTTTGAGCAGCACCTGAGGACCTTTGCTGCAGAGCTCATCTCCCACGAGCAGCCAGTGTATTGAGCTCAGGAACAAACCAAAACAGTTGTCAGAAGGCTTGCTGTTAGGGATGCCATATCAGGTGCTTCCTAAACCCCAAGGTTTCCCTTCCTCCCCAGTAAAGGGCCTAGAAACTGGCAAAAGCACACATTCAAATGAACCCAAACCTTCCAGAAGCAACTGCTGTTCTTACCAGGCTCAAAAGCAAGTGTACCACTTCCTTCAAGCTCTATTATCTCTTCCTGTGAGGTTCCACCTGCACTGGAGGGCAGCAGCCTGCTCCGTTTCCGAGCTTGTGTGGAATCAAGTGCTCCTCCAGGGCGCTTTCGCTGACGCTGAGAGAGAACAAAGCCTTAGCATTTTCTGTGGCAGCAATTTAGCACGGCCCTCGGGTTCTGCAGCACCAATGACAGCACACGAGGATACCGAAAACATTCCCGCAAAGGCTGGAATATGCATCAAATGGTGCTATGGACCATTTTCACCTTAGCACATCATAGCAGGGAAAAGACATCGCCCCTCATCTCCTACATGTTGCCTCACCAACAAATAGCCTGTCCAATGGCTTGAAAATGAGGAGACCAGTTCCCAATTCCATCATGTTGTTACTCACACTGTAAGCATTTCTGAACTATTGCCAGCACCCACAGAGATTCAGAACCTTCAGTATCCAAAAGCGGGAAGTCACAGGAAGTTTGGAAAGATTTCTGTTTCTGTGCATTTGCTCCAAATCCTAGAAATCTTTTCTAGAAGTCCCTTGCAAAAAGTTTCAAGAATCAGATTTGCATTGAGTAGTAAAGTACTTACTGAGCTCATGATGTTTTGTGATCTAAAACCACCAGCAAAGCAAGTGGGACAAACACCACAAAAGGAATGTCAGGGAAGAGATCAATCCCTTAGCTTCCTTCTGGTAGCCCACTGCAGATTTTTCAGGGTTCCAGAAAACTGTTCTTCCAAACCTATCAAAAAAGGAGAGATCATCTATTTGGAATGCCTGTTCTCTTGAATACCCCCATGTCCCAAGACTCCCACTCTCAAGTCTCCAGTTTCTGTCCATAACTGGAGGGGAAGTCCGTGACCCCAGTATTTGAGCCCACCTGCAGCCCATCCTGCAGCCCAGACCAGCCCCTCAGCATCAGAAGCCTTCTCAAGAATCGGCTGCACTCACCTGTACAGTCAGTCCAGAGTTTGGCTCTCAAAGGTCAGCAAATCTCTCTTTATTCCCACCTGGGATGGAGAAGACGGATGCTCCACGTCTGCTGCGCAGCAGAGAATCCGCCAACTGGCTCAGCAGACTCCGTGTCAACAGAAGCTTGGGTGCAGAAGTGCCCCTGGCAACCGGTGCCAACATTCCATGCCCGGTAACGGGTCTCCATTTTGCACACCCATGGAGCTCCAGAACACCACTGAGGCACCTCAACAGGGCATCCACAGCTTCTCTGGGCAGCCGGTTCCGATGTCTCAGCACCCTCATAGCTCTGCCAAACATCTGATCCCAATCTCCCCAATCTTCTAGTCTGAAACCCTTGCCCTTCTCCCATCGCTCTCTGCCCGCTTTAGGCACTGGGAGGCCGCAGTGAGGCCTCCCCGGACCCTGCTCCTCTCCAGGCTGGACAGCCCCGGCTCTCCCAGCCTGCCTGCAGAGGACAGGTGCTCCAGGCCTCCACACATCCCCACGGCCTCCTCCGGCCCTGCTCCACAGGCACATCCTGCTGCTGCTGGGCAGAGCTGGACACAGCTCTGCACGTGGGGCCTCACGGGGCCTCGTGGGGCAGACCTGCACCTCCCTCCGCCTTCAGCCTCAGGAACCTGAGGATCACTGGAGCCCTTGGAGGGCAAAAGAAACCCCACCCAAACCACACCTGCCCAAAACAAAGAGAAATTTAAACCCTGCCTTAACCCTCCTCCTTATTTCAAGTCTCTGAGGCCTCAACATTTTCACATGTTCAACTATTCCTCTGCCAGAATTTCCCAACAGGGCTGAGGAGGTTTGCTCTGCTCCCAGGGACAGCACCTTCCTCCTGAGGCCCTGCTCTGCTACAATAGGTGACACAGCAAAAAAAGCAGAACTAATATTCAGTTTTCCTTCCAGCCACTCTGCCACTGGACCTGTGTTCACAGGGATGGGCCAGGGCTCCCGAGAGCAGCAGGGAGCCCATCTCAGGCCTGCCAGAGGCAGGGCTGCTCCTCAGCCACCTGTCCCCTTGGGTGCTCTCTGGTGTGGGCAGAGTTGTGGAAATCGATCCAATGCTGTGGAGAGCACGAGGATATGTTCAGCTCATGGTCTACATGAGGAGGCTCATTTCTTACCAAAATATCTCTGTTATTCCAATTCTTGCTTTTGGGCAATTGGCAACATGTTGAGTGTTTAAGAGCAGGTGCAGATAACTTTTCCATTTTTTGAAAAATCCCAAAGGAGATTTAACACTTGATATAAAAATGCTAAGATGCTAAAGCAATTCCAAATACACATTTAAGGTATGAATGATGAAGCACCTCGTACCGGTCCCAAAGCACTGAATATGAGAAATGAAGGACGCAAATATGCTGTCTCTCTGGTCTGGGCTTCCAAAGCTCAAAAAACCCCCAATTCTTCTGTGCCTACAGATCAGTGATGGAATGAGCTGAAAATGAGCTTTTCCTTCTGCTGACAACTATGCATCAAGACTGAAACCAAGGCTTCAACTGTTCAGTTACCTTTGGCTATCAGTGTTTCCCTAGATCAGCACTTTCTAAAAATTATATCTATATATTCATGGACAGGGTTAATTTCTAACCCTAAACCAACATTTTAAAAGAAAATAGCCACAGCTGATGATGTAGAGACAAACTAATATCAGTTTAAGGCTATTATAAAATCAGCTGAGGGCCATTGCGTTGCAGGTTACTTAAGATCAAACTTACTTAACCACAAAGGCTTTCTTGAAATGCTCTTTTCAATGACAATGCCTGGCAGAGCATGTCACCACGGGATACAGCTATTTAAAAAGACATTTCTGCTCACTGTCATTACATCCACCAAGCAGCTCAAAGTCTAGCAACAGTGAGAAACAGAAAACATCAGTCTAACATTTATGGCTGCCCTGTAAGAAAATCATTTTGCGTGTGTCTTTCTAAGGATTATCTTTGAGTAATTTTGACCACTTACGTAAGTTTTCCTTAAAAACAAAAATCAAAAGATGGCTTGATCAGACTAAAACTAAGGTTTTAATATTTTTGTTAAGATCAAGCCACATAAAAATTAGGGGGCACAATTACTACCCCTGCCTAAATACAGCAATACTAAGACCTCTTGAAATATGGCTGAGCAAGCCGATAAATAACACAATAAAGACAAAAATGAAAAACCAAAAACAAGGATACGTGTCCACACAGATGACTAACTTTGAACACACGGAGGACCTCACTTCAGCTTGGTCATCTGAGTTTTCTGTTTCACGGCACACTGTTTCATTGTTTACCTGAGATCCGCCATTTCCTCTTTATTGCTTTTATAGAACAGAAGTAACTTTCTTTCCTTTCTTATGTCCAATTATTGTGTCTCTCGACAATTGCATTTCTCTTCAATGTCACTTAGGATTATCTTGCTGCAGTTGAAGGAACTGGAGCTGCAACACTGTTGTACTGGTAACAGCTCCAAGTCAGTAGCCAACTTCAGACATTCAAAAACACATTCCTTCAAAAACCTCCAGATTCTAATTAGAATGCAACCTTACAACACTACATGCTGCAGTTTGTTTATGTACCAGTTATTCTCAAAGAAAATTGTTTTCTTTGGATGTGTGCACAACCCGCTCCTCTTTCCATCTTCTGAGCAATGAGATCACAGCGTTTTCACCAAAGTGTCCGCCAGAGTCTGCCCTGAGACCCTGAACCCCTCACACCCCAAGCAGGGCCTGTTTCTTTTCCCCCACACTACACACATTGGCCACAAGAACTACAGAGCTTATGTCTTCAGCACATTTCCCCCAAACCAATGACTACAGTGGGATGAAAAGAACGACCTTCTGACAGCTCAGACCATGAGCCTTATTTCCACCTGTTAAACAACATCTCTGTCTTTCAGCAGAGTCCAGCACAGAGGAGCAGACAGACTATGTTTAAATCAATCAAAACTGTATTTAAAATTGAATTCAGCAAATAAGAAACTATATACAGGAAGAACTATATACATGGAGGAACAAGTCTCTACATCGCCTCTTCTCCAGGATCCGAGTCTGACCTGAGAAGTGGAAGCACTCATAAATAAATGGGATGATAGAGGTCATAATAAAGGGTGAGGTCCACCCTGCAGGTTGGGCACAGCGCGTCAGTCTCCAGGGCAATAGGGAGGCACCGACTACAGAAGACATGGCCACACAGGGTTGACACAAGCTGTCGTCCATGTTCCATAATCTGGAAGAAAGAAAACCACAACATGTATTGGGAGGAAAGAATTTGAGTTTGCTGCCCTGTTGGCACCAGGCAAATGAGACTTTAGAGCACCTGCAGTCAGAATAACCAGGGACCCACAGATCTGCCAGTGCCATCTTGGCCAAGGCTTCTCCCTGTACGTTCACCACCAAGAAGGGACTTGTGGAGCTTCACAGCAAGGGCTCTGCTTCCAGCAGCTGCCTGCAGCATCCCACATCAGCCCACCGACTTGAGCAGCTCCCCTTCTGTCCCCTTCCCCCTCCCACAAAGCAGAAAGGATGACACTGTGTGGGTCCTCACCTCTGAGTAAGCATCCATGCAAATTGGACACCTGATAACAACTCCCCGCTGGGCACTAGAGGGAACAGAACCAGAAAGAACATGCAGCTGTTAATATCACCACACTGCAGTGCTTATTGAGACATAAAAGCTCACATAATCCTGCAACTGCACTGACCAGCCGTGACACATTTCCTCTGAAGAACCCTGCTGCCTTTAACTCTCTTTGCTGCACATGATGAGCAGTTAGGGTCTCCCTGCCCTGACAGAAAGAGTGTCCTGGTCTTTCACCAGGAGAAAGGTGCAGCCAGTCATTCTGCTCTGGGATTTGAAGTAACAGCAGTCTCTAGCAGTTTATGTATGGCAACTTTGACTTCCACCAGGTCATCAATAACAGCTTTGGAACTACAGCATCCAGCTTTCCACTGAGAACTATTCACCCCAGAATATTCATTCCAGGACCCAGGTCTAACGCTACAGAGTAACACGGCTCTGGCCAGCTCCAGCCCCAGGAAGGAGCCCTTGGTCCATGTTAAATGCTGCAGCACTGAGCTCTTTCAGCCTTACCTAAACAGAGCAGGAAGGCTCATTCAGTAACAGAGAAGCTTGAGACTGAAGGAACAAAGTATTCCTTTTTTATATTAATCAAGTGGTGGGATTTGTTCACCGACAGACTAAACAACCAAAACTTAAACATCTACAAATTCAATGGCAAAATGCATTATGGTTTAGAACAGCAGAAGCCCTTGAGGTGGCATATTTAACACCTGACACCTAAAAGTTCCATACTCAAGTGCTCTCCTACGTTGCCTTGCCAAAAGGCTCAAAGCACACCAGCTTCGTTAAAACCTGTGTCTTTCCCCCCCACCCCAAAGAAACACTTCAGAAAACCTTATACCAGAATTCTCATCTTCTTTGTCTCCCCTAGTGACATGGACACCTGATTTAATTTCACCAGTCTAATGCACTGCACCTTTCTTATCCTAATGGAGTGCTCCTACAGCAGGACTTTCCTGTTTCCCCCTGCAGAATGGGGCTTTTACTGTGCAGGCACCCAGCTTGGGCTGCAAGATCCCCATCACACGTGCAAACAAATCAGGCCTTGTGACAGCCAGGACTGGCCATAAAAGCATGACCTCCACAACCGCCTGTGTGCAAGCCTGCCCTGGGAAGAAGGGCTCCAGCTCCAGGAGAGAGGCAGCCAGCTGATGCCACGTGTGAAAAAGCAGGGAATTTCTGCTGGAATTTGCCCGGCTGCTGCCTGCCGGTCCCATGATGCCAAGCCTCATTGAAAACAATGGAATTATTTCCATATCTAACAGCGCTACTAGAGCTGGTCAGAAAAAGTAAATGCAATACATTATGAGCTGTGGCCTGTGACCAATCCCCCTTCCTTGCCATACCCCCGCACTTGTCTCTAAGGTTGTGTGCAAAGTTGTACATCTGCCTTGGGCTGCCCTTTTCTCCCAAAATGCAAAAGGTCTCATTTGCTCCTCATGCAACACGGGAGAAGGAGGGAAATAAGTAGAGTAAGGGAAGGCTTTACAGATAAACCAGGCACAGCAGTATAACTCAGTCCTGTACAGAAAAGGAAAAAAGGCACAGAATTCTGTGTTTGGTAGGGCATGAGCCATACGTACTCTGAACTTGCAGTGGCCTCCTCCTCTGCTCCCTCTTCTGCAGGGGCTGCATCAGCCACAGGTGCATCATTAGCTCCTGTTCCATTACCAGGGCCATCCACCTGCCCGTGGCTGTTCAGTGTGACATTTCCCCTTTGCTGTTCACGCCCTGTAATTTAATTTTTGGAAGTTACATCTCTCTCTCCCTGCAACTACCCTTGAAACAAGTTGTATAAATAGTCACTAATGGCTCCTGTTTTAAATGGACCCGATTCAGCTGGGTTTAAAACAATCTTAAACAAACTTCTTTCCCAAATAGTAAGGCAGAAACCATTCCAGACACTGCGAGTATTCTGCTACAGACCATCGCAAAACATTTGCTCTATCCACCCTATACCCAGCTAAAAACGTGACCGGAGAGATTCTAAAGGACAGTGCTCGGAAACGATAAAATTCCTTGGAGCCATGGCCCCTTAGAAATTGTCATCATCTCCCTCCTGAGTCAAGGGAGTTTGAAAGTGGAGTTCTATGTGATGCAAAATGGAGAATATGTAAAAGATTTCCTAAGGAAGGATGCTGTTTGTATAGACATATTGGATCTTGGTATACTTTCAAGCCCAATCAACTAGAAGGGAGATTTAATCCATGAAATAGACAGCAACTAACAAGCAAGCTCTAAGTGATTCCATGGGTTAGAAAAACTAATTCCTTGTTGGTAGAGGTGCCTTGTAAAGGTTCAGGGCTTGTCATGCTTCAAGGAGCTCACACCTAGGGGAAGGTTAACAAAGCTTGCCGAGAAGGATGCCCACTGAGAGTGGACACAAAGAATGCAGAATTGCTGCGCCAAAAGGACACCTGGCACAGCTCCCGAGACAAGGAAGAAACTGAAGAAAGCAAAAATCCCAGCTGTCCTGCAATCAGCTCTGGCCGGGAAAACTAATTCCAGCAGGGGGCGATTGCGACCACTGACTCACGGAGCAGCAACTCAAGAAACTCCCCAGCCCAAAAGAAGAGAGAGACTGAGCATGTGGACTAATTACCAGGAGAAGTGAGACAATCATTAACCAGGAGAAGACAGAATACTAACTAATAAGATAACCATGTACTTTTTAATCAATAATACTCATTCCTTTGGTGGCTAAAATTTATAAATCATGAAAAGTTTTGATAGTGGGTGTGCCTGACTTGTGAAATACCACTGAGCACCCAGACTTGTGCAAGGCTGGAATAAACAATCACTGTCTGTCTCAAGTGTATCATTGTGGCAATGACCGCCACTGACCACTGCCCAGGCTCGCCCCTGCGGTTTGTGACAGGAGTGGGGAGCAGCTGGAGGCTCTTGGCTTTAAAGGTGCTCCTCAGGAGTTCAGCTCTGCCCAGGGGAGCTGAAGCTCCAGGCACAGTGGCTGTCAGCAGCCCGGATGAGGGAGAGGATAAAAAGTAGCAAGGAGGCTTGCCACACGGGATAATCCAAGTTTATTGGAGGCAACTCACAGGGGACAAGCCTCGAGCAGCTCCAGGGAACCTCTTATAAAGGGAGGTGTTACAATGGGGATGGCTTAACTGGGGACTAATAGAAATCTCTAAGGAAGGGATATGGATGAGGATAGACATTTCTCTGGGCCAATAGCCTCAAGGGGAGGAGGGAAAAGGATCACATGCCCCAATGGGGCATCGAGGTTTAGGCGATTTCCAAAGGGGGAGGTATCTAGAGGGGTAGGGTCTCGGGGGATTGATGGGGACCATAGAAGGGTAAACTGGGAGGTTTCAGATGATGGACACTGGACCTTCGGGAACAACAGGAGGGGTTTGGGGGATTGATAGGGAAAGAGCTAGGACAAGGGGAGGAGAACAACCACGTAGGGAGCACCGGGGGAGTGGCTTGGGTCTGGGGAAAACCAACTGGGAATAGGAGTGGGGAAGGCAGGGATGAACCATTGGGGTACAGAAAACTTGTATAAAAATACAATAAAGGTATCGCATCACCACATATAATTATTGACCTGTTGCACCCCAGTAACAAATCCAACTTTTGTGGACAACATACTGACCAAGTTAAAGGGAGATCAATTTTTAATGGCCTGGTCAGTAACACCCAAAGGGTCACAAAATGCTGTTTGCCTTTTAACTCTCAGAAACCACAGGCAGCAATGACCTCTGCAACTCCACTGTCCATGTAACACTCATCAATCACTAACCAATTAAAACTGCAGAAAGAGCCAGCAAATTAAAGTTCCTTCTGCATAAGTCTTCCGCTACAACTTTTACTGCAGGGATTTTCTGCCATGACTGATAGAGGCCATCACACACACATTGGATCCATTCTCTAAGACACTGGCCAGAGGCTTTAGCCCTGGCCATTGCCGTTTGCTAAAAGCAGTTTCAATCCCTGCTGCTCGAGTTGCTTGGAAAAGAACAACAAAAATACCTATAACACTTTAGATAAAATCCATTTTCAACTGTAAAACTTCAACTCACCTTGAAGAAGCTTCCATCGATGCATAAGGGAAGGGAGAGAAAAGAAGATACAATTAGGCTTTGGTGCGCACCCCCGTGCTGCAGGCAAACCTCAGCTCAGCAAGCAGCTATAGCACAGGAGGTGAGGAAGGGTGGCGTATCGCCCTCTAACTTTGGTTAAGAACATTCAAAGCAGTAGCACAAAGAGCTGCTGCCCTGAGAACAAATAAGTGGGTGCCACTGATTCTGCTCTCGCTGCTGCAACGGGGTAGAAATGGAGGACCTTAGGAACCACCCTGAACACGGTACTCCCTGCTCCCCTGTTTCAGTCCCTACTTGGATTTGGGCTGGAGCTGTTTCCTTGCCTCTTTCTCCCAAAATTGGCTAATGCTGCTGTGATAACCCTAAACACTTCATATTGGAATATCAGCAGCTCAAGAAAGGAAAGCACAGAAGGGATTTGGGACTAAAGAATTCCATCAATCAATGCTAGAACTACAAGGAACACACAGATCTGCCGGTGCCATCCTGACAAGGGCTTCTCCCTCTACAGACACCACCAAGAGGGGACTTGGAGGGATGTGCAAGTTGGAGCTTCAGAGCAAGGGCTGTGCTTCCAGCCAGCTGCCCACAGCATCCCACCTAAGACAACTGAGTTGTGCAGCTCCCCTTCTCTCCCCTCCCTTCCCACAAATCTGAAAAGACAACAACATGTGGATCCTCACCTCTGCGTTGTCATCCTCCCTAGTCGGAGGGCTAACAAGACCTCCTGGTGGTTCACTAGAGGGAGCAGAACCAGAAGAACATGCAGCCGTCAATTTCACAGTGCACAGAGGGTTACCAAGACATAAAATTGCAGAAATCAGAACATCCCCTTAGTCTCATTTAGCAACATCCCAGCCCAGAAACACAGCCCGTGCAAGAGCTTTTATGTACTGCAAGCATTTCAGTCTGTCGCTATCCATAGTGTAAGAAACATTCAAGAATGACTTCCTGAATGGAGAAGGAAGGTTTCTCCTGGATTTTGCTGGGTTTAGGGCTTTCTTCTCCATTACTTCTCTTCCAGACAGACCACTATGTTTCAAGTCAGAATTCTTCAAGCAGAATCAAGCAAAACCCAAAAGATTGGCAAAATCCTGTGTCAACTGTATATCAGAAATTATGGATGCTGAGAAAGGCTGGCAGAGAAATTTTTCGAGCTTTTTGCACCCTCTTGTGAAAGTCCCTGTTCTCACGCAAACTAGCTGAGAAACCGTTTGCTATTTTGTAAATTATTTTTGCAGGTGCAGGTTGTTGGGGAATACTGTGGATATTGTTTTGGTCCATTGAGAATAGTATTTTCAGAATGGGTGTTGTAGCATTCGGCCAATCATTCGAGGAGGTGGATGGTCAAAGGACCAATGACCTCCAGCCACTCTTTTGGACCAAAGTATATGAGCTGGTCTGTAAACGAATAAAGGAAGCTATTCTTCCCTGGAATTATGTCGTGATTCTTGCCGCCGTCCCTGTGGACAACAGCGACAAGAAATTAGCCTTTGGAGAGACACTTTATCTGTCACTTACAATTCAATATCTCTTGGCTCCAGAAAAAGGAATCTTGGCAGTGGTTCGGACGAACTATCTGATGAGATGGAGCCGAGCGAGTACTGCTGGCTCTGTTCCCAGTCCTGCAGTGGGGTGAAAATGGAGACAGATTAGGATCTGCTTGAAACCACTCCGTCCTGCTTCCCTGTTTCAGATCCCTGACTGGATTTGGGCTAGAACCTTTTCTTTCCCTCGTTAGCCCCAAAAAGGGCAACTTCTGCAGTCATAGCCCTAAACACTTCATGTTGGATGAACAGTTCCTGAGGAACGCAAACCACAACTACAGGAATTTGAGGCAAAGAATTGCAGATAGCTGCTCTATTGGCACCAGGCAAACAGAACTTGGAATATGTGCAGTCTGTCAGTCAATGCTAGAACTACAAGGAACACACAGATCTGCCGGTGCAATCCCGACAAGGGCTTCTCCCTCTACGGACACCTCCAAGAAGGGATTTGGAGGGACGTGCAAGTTGGAGCTTCACAGCGAGGGCTGTGCTTCCAGCCAGCTGCCCACAGCATCCCACCAGGGAAAACTGAGTTGTGCAGCTCCCCCTCTGTCCCCTCCCCTCCCATGAAGCAGAAATGATAAGAACATCTTATAAGAACATGATCCTCACATCCGTGATGTCATCCTGCGAATTCGGAGGACTCTCAAAACGGTCTGGCCATTCACTAGAGTTCAAAGAACTGAAAGAACATGCAGCCGTCAATTTCACAGTGCACAGAGGGTTACCAAGACATAAAATTGCAGAAATCAGAACATCCCCTTAGTCTCATTTAGCAACATCCCAGCCCAGAAGCACAGCCCGTGCAAGAGCTTTAATGTACTGCAAGCATTTCAGTCTGTCGCTATCCATAGTGTAAGAAACATTCAAGAATGACTTCTTGAATGGAGAAGGAAGGTTTCTCCTGGATTTTGCTGGGTTTAGTGCTTTCTTTTCCATTAGTTCCCTTCCAGGCCACTATGTTCCAAATCAGAATCCTTCACACAGAATCAAGCAGAATCCAACAGTTTGGCAAAATCCTGTGTCAACTGTATGTAAGAAATTACACTTTGGAGAGACACTTCATGTGTCACATACCCATCGTTGTCTCTTGGCTCCTCTTCATTGTCACCTGCCCATAGCTCAGCTGAGTTCTCTGCCTCCCTGGAACCAAGTGGGGACTGCTGGCTCTGCTCCCTGTCCTGCACCTCTGAGATGTCGTCCTCCCTCGTCACAGGACTAGCAGGACCTGCTGGCCATGCACTGGAGGGAACAGAACCAGAAAGAATGTGCAGCCATTTATTTCACTGGGCACCAAGGGTTACCAACAAAGAAAATGGTGGCACTTAAAACCTATTGCCCTATTCTGATTAAGCAACAACCCAGCCCAGAAACACAACCACTGCAACAATTTCTATGTACTGCCAGCATTTCAGCATGTCAAGCCTTTCTCTTCTATACAATTATGGCTTCACAAACAGAGAAGAAACGCTTCTGCTGGATTTTGCTGGGTTTATTTTAATTCTCTTCCAGGCAGGCCACTCTATTCCAGGTCTGAAGTATTTGCACAGAGTTAAGCAGAAGCCAAAAGCTTGGCACAAACTTGTTCCTACCACATATCTCAAGTTGGAGTTTAGATAGTAGACACTTTCTCTCTCACATACCCATCATTTTCTCTTGGTTCCTCTTCATCATCCCTTGCCAGGGCCTCGGCTGAATTCTCTGATGCTCTGGAAGGATGTGGCTGCTGCTGGCTCTGCTCCCTGTCCTGCAGGGCGATAGAAATGGAGGCACTTAGGAACCACCCTGAACACTGTACTCCCTGCTCCCCTGTTTCAGTCCCTACTTGGATTGGGGCTGGAGCTGTTTCTTTCCCTCGTTCTCCCCCAAACTGGCTAATTCACCTGAACACTGCTTAGTACATGAGGAGCTGCTGAAGACATAAAACCCCATACCCAAAGCTGCTCTTGTGTTTGGTGCAAGCGGAGGTGGGTCATGCAAATTCTGATGTAAAATTGGAGGCCTTTTCTTTGCAAAGGTTCAGCAACAAGCCTGTCAGGAGATAGCTGCCATGCTATGTTTGCTGCAAGTTTGCTGCTTTGCACAGCAGCAGTGGCACCCCAGATTTGAGCAGCCACACTGCACTGTGGGCTGGATCAAAAATATTCTGAAACATGGGTTTTAAAAGAAACATTAAGATTTTAGTTAAAGGCTAGCTTTGTTGAACTTAGTTAAAGTAGATGGCCCGGCTGGAATTGATAAAATGTTAATAAGTAGTCAAAGAGAGCCAGACCTGAAAGAAGTTTTTAGATGTAGGTAGCTAGTTGCCTGTCACTTTTCTATTTGTTTAGCTGTGCTTTTAATGAGAAACAGAAACCCTGATAAATAGATTCAAAGAAATGGAGACAATTACTAATTTCCACCTCTGAGAGCCTATTCAGAAGTCACAAAAGGAGGAACTGGAAGTCCCCCAAGAGTAATTTGTATTGTCAAAAATCAGAAAGGTATAAGACTCAAAGTGAGGGAGAGTAGCTTTACTTCATCTTTTAAGACCACTCCCCAAAGAAAGAGACAACCAGTGCAATTCAAAGAAGAAACTACACATGCTTCATGACTTTCAAACTAAATACCATACGAAGAGGAGAATGGAAGGTGTCAACGTGTTCCGGTTTGGCCAAATTTTGAAATATATCCTCTGAGAGAAGGCACAACCACCCCTCCCCACCAGGTCAGGGAAAAAATAAATTTTCCTTGAAGGAAAGTGATGAAGATAAAACTATTTCTTTAAGAAACACACGGGAAAGGAAAATAATGTTAAATGGGAAAATCTTTCGCTGTAGAGGAAAAACCTGGGAAACCGTTAGAGTCCTCCCTTTGGTCTCCTCAGGCTGGGGCTTGGGCCAGGGCCAGGCCCTCTGTGCCTGGTGGAAAGTCCTCCCAATGTGCTCTGATGTTACAGCAAGCAAGCAGTCCAGTAGAAAAGGGAGAAAATCCGAAATTCCAGAGAAGGAAAAATGCAGCTTCTCTCCGGAGAACAAAGCAGCTGAACCACTGGCCCAAGAAACTGTTCTGGGCGCAGCAAGCCTGGTGCTTCCTCCCTCCCCTGCTGCGGTGGGGAAAACCAATTGCTATCTGTGTGTGACCTTGAACAAGCTGCAAACTGCTTTGAAAAAGTTTTGCTCAGCTTTTCCTTCCCCCTCTCAGGCTCAGTTTAGAGGCATAGAAAGGCACAGGAATTAATTTCTGGGCATAGGCAGCAATATGGGATACACATCATAAGGTCACCCCAAGACACAATGTTATAACTGTGCATTTGTATTTTGAATATTCAAGACCTCTTTAATTAAACAGACTCTTTATTGGCTTGTAATTTTGCAGTGCACATTAGGGAGCTATCCTGCACAGCTGCCTGGCACTGGAATAAACATACACTTTCTAACTCTACTCTGTTAGAGAGTATATGTCCATCTTACTTGGGTGTCGATATTAGATCAATACCCATATTTTGGTAAATCAATTCCTTCCAAATAGAAGGGGGAAATTTAAAAAAAGCAAACAAACGTGACTCTGTTAAAGGCTTCTTGGAATAAGGAACAGAACTAGTTTGCACCCCAGTAAGGTGCAGTTGTGTTTTACACCTCGGTGAGAGGGGCACCTTAAACTGATGTTGCAGCTAAAACACTTCTCATTTGAGAAGTCAAAGGCTTCCTGTGCTCTCCTTTAAATCACTGAAACAACAGCCTCTCTTAGGTTGTTCATCCCCTCTCTGCAAGCGATTCTCAGGGATGCTGATGTGTTCATGAGTGTGTTTGGGCTCGACTGGGAACTGTGTCTAATGTGGTAAATCAGAGCCATGTTCCAACCTTTGAGGCCAGGGTACTTAGTAAGATGCCAGAAGACAGGCAAGAAAACTAATTTGACTGCAAGATGCAGGGGAGTGTGCCATTCACTACTTACCACATCAGACTCATCGTCACTGATAACGATGACTTCAGGCTCAGAAGATTCGCCCGTGAGATCTATGACGACTTCTTCATCAGCTGAAAAACAGAACGTTAGAATCAAGATCAGAGATTGCAGAGGAATTAAAAGGGCTGCCAGTGCGGAGCAGGCTGAGGTTGGATTCACTGTGCCCTGGGTTTCTTTTTTTCAGGAGCACGTCCAACATTGCACTCAAGCTTTGCCCCAGCAGTCCACAGGGAGCACTACCAGCCCTGTCCTCTGAAGGGGCAGTGCAAGAGGAAGAGCAGCTGAACCCCTCACAAGTTCTGTGGGATGTCAACAGCTATGGGAGCTTCACAGCAAGAAATGATTCATCTCACACAGGATGAATGTTTAGCACACAAAAGGAAAAAAGCAACCAACCAACACTACAGGGGATCCTCCTTTTTTACAGTTTTACCATACTGTAGATTGTTCCCTTGAGGGATGGGGCACAGCTAAAGACAAACTCTTCCTTATCTTCATCCAGCTTGGGAGATCCCAATCTCAGCTTGCCACCCTCCCCTGTGGCATCTATGGTGACCGCCAGCTCATCAGAGCACACATTCAGGTGTTTGAGCAGCACCTGAGGACCTTTGCTGCAGAGCTCATCTCCCACGAGCAGCCAGTGTATTGAGCTCAGGAACAAACCAAAACAGTTGTCAGAAGGCTTGCTGTTAGGGATGCCATATCAGGTGCTTCCTAAACCCCAAGGTTTCCCTTCCTCCCCAGTAAAGGGCCTAGAAACTGGCAAAAGCACACATTCAAATGAACCCAAACCTTCCAGAAGCAACTGCTGTTCTTACCAGGCTCAAAAGCAAGTGTACCACTTCCTTCAAGCTCTATTATCTCTTCCTGTGAGGTTCCACCTGCACTGGAGGGCAGCAGCCTGCTCCGTTTCCGAGCTTGTGTGGAATCAAGTGCTCCTCCAGGGCGCTTTCGCTGACGCTGAGAGAGAACAAAGCCTTAGCATTTTCTGTGGCAGCAATTTAGCACGGCCCTCGGGTTCTGCAGCACCAATGACAGCACACGAGGATACCGAAAACATTCCCGCAAAGGCTGGAATATGCATCAAATGGTGCTATGGACCATTTTCACCTTAGCACATCATAGCAGGGAAAAGACATCGCCCCTCATCTCCTACATGTTGCCTCACCAACAAATAGCCTGTCCAATGGCTTGAAAATGAGGAGACCAGTTCCCAATTCCATCATGTTGTTACTCACACTGTAAGCATTTCTGAACTATTGCCAGCACCCACAGAGATTCAGAACCTTCAGTATCCAAAAGCGGGAAGTCACAGGAAGTTTGGAAAGATTTCTGTTTCTGTGCATTTGCTCCAAATCCTAGAAATCTTTTCTAGAAGTCCCTTGCAAAAAGTTTCAAGAATCAGATTTGCATTGAGTAGTAAAGTACTTACTGAGCTCATGATGTTTTGTGATCTAAAACCACCAGCAAAGCAAGTGGGACAAACACCACAAAAGGAATGTCAGGGAAGAGATCAATCCCTTATGTTCCTCCTGGTAGCCCACTGCAGATTTTTCAGGGTTCCAGAAAACTGTTCTTCCAAACCTATCAAAAAAGGAGAGATCATCTATTTGGAATGCCTGTTCTCTTGAATACCCCCATGTCCCAAGACTCCCACTCTCAAGTCTCCAGTTTCTGTCCATAACTGGAGGGGAAGTCCGTGACCCCAGTATTTGAGCCCACCTGCAGCCCATCCTGCAGCCCAGACCAGCCCCTCAGCATCAGAAGCCTTCTCAAGAATCGGCTGCACTCACCTGTACAGTCAGTCCAGAGTTTGGCTCTCAAAGGTCAGCAAATCTCTCTTTATTCCCACCTGGGATGGAGAAGACGGATGCTCCACGTCTGCTGCGCAGCAGAGAATCCGCCAACTGGCTCAGCAGACTCCGTGTCAACAGAAGCTTGGGTGCAGAAGTGCCCCTGGCAACCGGTGCCAACATTCCATGCCCGGTAACGGGTCTCCATTTTGCACACCCATGGAGCTCCAGAACACCACTGAGGCACCTCAACAGGGCATCCACAGCTTCTCTGGGCAGCCGGTTCCGATGTCTCAGCACCCTCATAGCTCTGCCAAACATCTGATCCCAATCTCCCCAATCTTCTAGTCTGAAACCCTTGCCCTTCTCCCATCGCTCTCTGCCCGCTTTAGGCACTGGGAGGCCGCAGTGAGGCCTCCCCGGACCCTGCTCCTCTCCAGGCTGGACAGCCCCGGCTCTCCCAGCCTGCCTGCAGAGGACAGGTGCTCCAGGCCTCCACACATCCCCACGGCCTCCTCCGGCCCTGCTCCACAGGCACATCCTGCTGCTGCTGGGCAGAGCTGGACACAGCTCTGCACGTGGGGCCTCACGGGGCCTCGTGGGGCAGACCTGCACCTCCCTCCGCCTTCAGCCTCAGGAACCTGAGGATCACTGGAGCCCTTGGAGGGCAAAAGAAACCCCACCCAAACCACACCTGCCCAAAACAAAGAGAAATTTAAACCCTGCCTTAACCCTCCTCCTTATTTCAAGTCTCTGAGGCCTCAACATTTTCACATGTTCAACTATTCCTCTGCCAGAATTTCCCAACAGGGCTGAGGAGGTTTGCTCTGCTCCCAGGGACAGCACCTTCCTCCTGAGGCCCTGCTCTGCTACAATAGGTGACACAGCAAAAAAAGCAGAACTAATATTCAGTTTTCCTTCCAGCCACTCTGCCACTGGACCTGTGTTCACAGGGATGGGCCAGGGCTCCCGAGAGCAGCAGGGAGCCCATCTCAGGCCTGCCAGAGGCAGGGCTGCTCCTCAGCCACCTGTCCCCTTGGGTGCTCTCTGGTGTGGGCAGAGTTGTGGAAATCGATCCAATGCTGTGGAGAGCACGAGGATATGTTCAGCTCATGGTCTACATGAGGAGGCTCATTTCTTACCAAAATATCTCTGTTATTCCAATTCTTGCTTTTGGGCAATTGGCAACATGTTGAGTGTTTAAGAGCAGGTGCAGATAACTTTTCCATTTTTTGAAAAATCCCAAAGGAGATTTAACACTTGATATAAAAATGCTAAGATGCTAAAGCAATTCCAAATACACATTTAAGGTATGAATGATGAAGCACCTCGTACCGGTCCCAAAGCACTGAATATGAGAAATGAAGGACGCAAATATGCTGTCTCTCTGGTCTGGGCTTCCAAAGCTCAAAAAACCCCCAATTCTTCTGTGCCTACAGATCAGTGATGGAATGAGCTGAAAATGAGCTTTTCCTTCTGCTGACAACTATGCATCAAGACTGAAACCAAGGCTTCAACTGTTCAGTTACCTTTGGCTATCAGTGTTTCCCTAGATCAGCACTTTCTAAAAATTATATCTATATATTCATGGACAGGGTTAATTTCTAACCCTAAACCAACATTTTAAAAGAAAATAGCCACAGCTGATGATGTAGAGACAAACTAATATCAGTTTAAGGCTATTATAAAATCAGCTGAGGGCCATTGCGTTGCAGGTTACTTAAGATCAAACTTACTTAACCACAAAGGCTTTCTTGAAATGCTCTTTTCAATGACAATGCCTGGCAGAGCATGTCACCACGGGATACAGCTATTTAAAAAGACATTTCTGCTCACTGTCATTACATCCACCAAGCAGCTCAAAGTCTAGCAACAGTGAGAAACAGAAAACATCAGTCTAACATTTATGGCTGCCCTGTAAGAAAATCATTTTGCGTGTGTCTTTCTAAGGATTATCTTTGAGTAATTTTGACCACTTACGTAAGTTTTCCTTAAAAACAAAAATCAAAAGATGGCTTGATCAGACTAAAACTAAGGTTTTAATATTTTTGTTAAGATCAAGCCACATAAAAATTAGGGGGCACAATTACTACCCCTGCCTAAATACAGCAATACTAAGACCTCTTGAAATATGGCTGAGCAAGCCGATAAATAACACAATAAAGACAAAAATGAAAAACCAAAAACAAGGATACGTGTCCACACAGATGACTAACTTTGAACACACGGAGGACCTCACTTCAGCTTGGTCATCTGAGTTTTCTGTTTCACGGCACACTGTTTCATTGTTTACCTGAGATCCGCCATTTCCTCTTTATTGCTTTTATAGAACAGAAGTAACTTTCTTTCCTTTCTTATGTCCAATTATTGTGTCTCTCGACAATTGCATTTCTCTTCAATGTCACTTAGGATTATCTTGCTGCAGTTGAAGGAACTGGAGCTGCAACACTGTTGTACTGGTAACAGCTCCAAGTCAGTAGCCAACTTCAGACATTCAAAAACACATTCCTTCAAAACCCTCCAGATTCTAATTAGAATGCAACCTTACAACACTACATGCTGCAGTTTGTTTATGTACCAGTTATTCTCAAAGAAAATTGTTTTCTTTGGATGTGTGCACAACCCGCTCCTCTTTCCATCTTCTGAGCAATGAGATCACAGCGTTTTCACCAAAGTGTCCGCCAGAGTCTGCCCTGAGACCCTGAACCCCTCACACCCCAAGCAGGGCCTGTTTCTTTTCCCCCACACTACACACATTGGCCACAAGAACTACAGAGCTTATGTCTTCAGCACATTTCCCCCAAACCAATGACTACAGTGGGATGAAAAGAACGACCTTCTGACAGCTCAGACCATGAGCCTTATTTCCACCTGTTAAACAACATCTCTGTCTTTCAGCAGAGTCCAGCACAGAGGAGCAGACAGACTATGTTTAAATCAATCAAAACTGTATTTAAAATTGAATTCAGCAAATAAGAAACTATATACAGGAAGAACTATATACATGGAGGAACAAGTCTCTACATCGCCTCTTCTCCAGGATCCGAGTCTGACCTGAGAAGTGGAAGCACTCATAAATAAATGGGATGATAGAGGTCATAATAAAGGGTGAGGTCCACCCTGCAGGTTGGGCACAGCGCGTCAGTCTCCAGGGCAATAGGGAGGCACCGACTACAGAAGACATGGCCACACAGGGTTGACACAAGCTGTCGTCCATGTTCCATAATCTGGAAGAAAGAAAACCACAACATGTATTGGGAGGAAAGAATTTGAGTTTGCTGCCCTGTTGGCACCAGGCAAATGAGACTTTAGAGCACCTGCAGTCAGAATAACCAGGGACCCACAGATCTGCCAGTGCCATCTTGGCCAAGGCTTCTCCCTGTACGTTCACCACCAAGAAGGGACTTGTGGAGCTTCACAGCAAGGGCTCTGCTTCCAGCAGCTGCCTGCAGCATCCCACATCAGCCCACCGACTTGAGCAGCTCCCCTTCTGTCCCCTTCCCCCTCCCACAAAGCAGAAAGGATGACACTGTGTGGGTCCTCACCTCTGAGTAAGCATCCATGCAAATTGGACACCTGATAACAACTCCCCGCTGGGCACTAGAGGGAACAGAACCAGAAAGAACATGCAGCTGTTAATATCACCACACTGCAGTGCTTATTGAGACATAAAAGCTCACATAATCCTGCAACTGCACTGACCAGCCATGACACATTTCCTCTGAAGAACCCTGCTGCCTTTAACTCTCTTTGCTGCACATGATGAGCAGTTAGGGTCTCCCTGCCCTGACAGAAAGAGTGTCCTGGTCTTTCACCAGGAGAAAGGTGCAGCCAGTCATTCTGCTCTGGGATTTGAAGTAACAGCAGTCTCTAGCAGTTTATGTATGGCAACTTTGACTTCCACCAGGTCATCAATAACAGCTTTGGAACTACAGCATCCAGCTTTCCACTGAGAACTATTCACCCCAGAATATTCATTCCAGGACCCAGGTCTAACGCTACAGAGTAACACGGCTCTGGCCAGCTCCAGCCCCAGGAAGGAGCCCTTGGTCCATGTTAAATGCTGCAGCACTGAGCTCTTTCAGCCTTACCTAAACAGAGCAGGAAGGCTCATTCAGTAACAGAGAAGCTTGAGACTGAAGGAACAAAGTATTCCTTTTTTATATTAATCAAGTGGTGGGATTTGTTCACCGACAGACTAAACAACCAAAACTTAAACATCTACAAATTCAATAGCAAAATGCATTATGGTTTAGAACAGCAGAAGCCCTTGAGGTGGCATATTTAACACCTGACACCTAAAAGTTCCATACTCAAGTGCTCTCCTACGTTGCCTTGCCAAAAGGCTCAAAGCACACCAGCTTCGTTAAAACCTGTGTCTTTCCCCCCCACCCCAAAGAAACACTTCAGAAAACCTTATACCAGAATTCTCATCTTCTTTGTCTCCCCTAGTGACATGGACACCTGATTTAATTTCACCAGTCTAATGCACTGCACCTTTCTTATCCTAATGGAGTGCTCCTACAGCAGGACTTTCCTGTTTCCCCCTGCAGAATGGGGCTTTTACTGTGCAGGCACCCAGCTTGGGCTGCAAGATCCCCATCACACGTGCAAACAAATCAGGCCTTGTGACAGCCAGGACTGGCCATAAAAGCATGACCTCCACAACCGCCTGTGTGCAAGCCTGCCCTGGGAAGAAGGGCTCCAGCTCCAGGAGAGAGGCAGCCAGCTGATGCCACGTGTGAAAAAGCAGGGAATTTCTGCTGGAATTTGCCCGGCTGCTGCCTGCCAGTCCCATGATGCCAAGCCTCATTGAAAACAATGGAATTATTTCCATATCTAACAGCGCTACTAGAGCTGGTCAGAAAAAGTAAATGCAATACATTATGAGCTGTGGCCAATCCCCCTTCCTTGCCATACCCCCGCACTTGTCTCTAAGGTTGTGTGCAAAGTTGTACATCTGCCTTGGGCTGCCCTTTTCTCCCAAAATGCAAAAGGTCTCATTTGCTCCTCATGCAACACGGGAGAAGGAGGGAAATAAGTAGAGTAAGGGAAGGCTTTACAGATAAACCAGGCACAGCAGTATAACTCAGTCCTGTACAGAAAAGGAAAAAAGGCACAGAATTCTGTGTTTGGTAGGGCATGAGCCATACGTACTCTGAACTTGCAGTGGCCTCCTCCTCTGCTCCCTCTTCTGCAGGGGCTGCATCAGCCACAGGTGCATCATTAGCTCCTGTTCCATTACCAGGGCCATCCACCTGCCCGTGGCTGTTCAGTGTGACATTTCCCCTTTGCTGTTCACGCCCTGTAATTTAATTTTTGGAAGTTACATCTCTCTCTCCCTGCAACTACCCTTGAAACAAGTTGTATAAATAGTCACTAATGGCTCCTGTTTTAAATGGACCCGATTCAGCTGGGTTTAAAACAATCTTAAACAAACTTCTTTCCCAAATAGTAAGGCAGAAACCATTCCAGACACTGCGAGTATTCTGCTACAGACCATCGCAAAACATTTGCTCTATCCACCCTATACCCAGCTAAAAACGTGACCGGAGAGATTCTAAAGGACAGTGCTCGGAAACGATAAAATTCCTTGGAGCCATGGCCCCTTAGAAATTGTCATCATCTCCCTCCTGAGTCAAGGGAGTTTGAAAGTGGAGTTCTATGTGATGCAAAATGGAGAATATGTAAAAGATTTCCTAAGGAAGGATGCTGTTTGTATAGACATATTGGATCTTGGTATACTTTCAAGCCCAATCAACTAGAAGGGAGATTTAATCCATGAAATAGACAGCAACTAACAAGCAAGCTCTAAGTGATTCCATGGGTTAGAAAAACTAATTCCTTGTTGGTAGAGGTGCCTTGTAAAGGTTCAGGGCTTGTCATGCTTCAAGGAGCTCACACCTAGGGGAAGGTTAACAAAGCTTGCCGAGAAGGATGCCCACTGAGAGTGGACACAAAGAATGCAGAATTGCTGCGCCAAAAGGACACCTGGCACAGCTCCCGAGACAAGGAAGAAACTGAAGAAAGCAAAAATCCCAGCTGTCCTGCAATCAGCTCTGGCCGGGAAAACTAATTCCAGCAGGGGGCGATTGCGACCACTGACTCACGGAGCAGCAACTCAAGAAACTCCCCAGCCCAAAAGAAGAGAGAGACTGAGCATGTGGACTAATTACCAGGAGAAGTGAGACAATCATTAACCAGGAGAAGACAGAATACTAACTAATAAGATAACCATGTACTTTTTAACCAATAATACTCATTCCTTTGGTGGCTAAAATTTATAAATCATGAAAAGTTTTGATAGTGGGTGTGCCTGACTTGTGAAATACCACTGAGCACCCAGACTTGTGCAAGGCTGGAATAAACAATCACTGTCTGTCTCAAGTGTATCATTGTGGCAATGACCGCCACTGACCACTGCCCAGGCTCGCCCCTGCGGTTTGTGACAGGAGTGGGGAGCAGCTGGAGGCTCTTGGCTTTAAAGCTGCTCCTCAGGAGTTCAGCTCTGCCCAGGGGAGCTGAAGCTCCAGGCACAGTGGCTGTCAGCAGCCCGGATGAGGGAGAGGATAAAAAGTAGCAAGGAGGCTTGCCACACGGGATAATCCAAGTTTATTGGAGGCAACTCACAGGGACACGCCTCGAGCAGCTCCAGGGAACCTCTTTTAAAGGGCGGTGTTACAATGGGGATGGCTTAACTGGGGACTAATAGAAATCTCTAAGGGAGGGATATGGACGAGGATAGACATTTCCCTGGGCCAATAGCCTCAAGGGGAGGAGGGAAAGGGATCACATGCCCCAATGGGGCATCGAGGTTTAGGCGATTTCCAAAGGGGGAGGTATCTAGAGGGGTAGGGTCTCGGGGGATTGATGGGGACCATAGAAGGGTAAACTGGGAGGTTTCAGGTGATGGACACTGGACCTTCGGGAACAACAGGAGGGGTTTGGGGGATTGATAGGGAAAGAGCTAGGACAAGGGGAGGAGAACAACCACGTAGGGAGCACCGGGGGAGTGGCTTGGGTCTGGGGAAAACCAACTGGGAATAGGAGTGCGGAAGGTAGGGATGAACCATTGGGGTACAGAAAACTTGTATAAAAATACAATAAAGGTATCGCATCACCACATATAATTATTGACCTGTTGCACCCCAGTAACAAATCCAACTTTTGTGGACAACATACTGACCAAGTTAAAGGGAGATCAATTTTTCATGGCCTGCTCAGTAACACCCAAAGGGTCACAAAATGCTGTTTGCCTTTTAACTCTCAGAAACCACAGGCAGCAATGACCTCTGCAACTCCACTGTCCATGTAACACTCATCAATCACTAACCAATTAAAACTGCAGAAAGAGCCAGCAAATTAAAGTTCCTTCTGCATAAGTCTTCCGCTACAACTTTTACTGCAGGGATTTTCTGCCATGACTGATAGAGGCCATCACACACACATTGGATCCATTCTCTAAGACACTGGCCAGAGGCTTTAGCCCTGGCCGTTGCCGTTTGCTAAAAGCAGTTTCAATCCCTGCTGCTCGAGTTGCTTGGAAAAGAACAACAAAAATACCTATAACACTTTAGATAAAATCCATTTTCAACTGTAAAACTTCAACTCACCTTGAAGAAGCTTCCATCGATGCATAAGGGAAGGGAGAGAAAAGAAGATACAATTAGGCTTTGGTGCGCACCCCCGTGCTGCAGGCAAACCTCAGCTCAGCAAGCAGCTATAGCACAGGAGGTGAGGAAGGGTGGCGTATCGCCCTCTAACTTTGGTTAAGAACATTCAAAGCAGTAGCACAAAGAGCTGCTGCCCTGAGAACAAATAAGTGGGTGCCACTGATTCTGCTCTCGCTGCTGCAACGGGGTAGAAATGGAGGACCTTAGGAACCACCCTGAACACGGTACTCCCTGCTCCCCTGTTTCAGTCCCTACTTGGATTTGGGCTGGAGCTGTTTCCTTCCATCTTTCTCCCAAAATTGGCTAATGCTGCTATAATAACCCTAAACACTTCATGTTGGATTATCAGCAGCTCAAGAAAGGAAACCACAGAAGGGATTTGGGACTAAAGAATTCCATCAGTCAATGCTAGAACTACAAGGAACACACAGATCTGCCGGTGCCATCCTGACAAGGGCTTCTTCCTCTACAGACACCACCAAGAGGGGACTTGGAGGGACGTGCAAGTTGGAGCTTCAGAGCAAGGGCTGTGCTTCCAGCCAGCTGCCCACAGCATCCCACCTAAGACAACTGAGTTATGCAGCTCCCCTTCTCTCCCCTCCCTTCCCACAAATCTGAAAAGACAACATGTGGATCCTCACCTCTGCGTTGTCATCCTCCCTAGTCGGAGGGCTAACAAGACCTCCTGGCGGTTCACTAGAGGGAGCAGAACCAGAAGAACATGCAGCCGTCAATTTCACAGTGCACAGAGGGTTACCAAGACATAAAATTGCAGAAATCAGAACATCCCCTTAGTCTCAGTTAGCAACATCCCAGCCCAGAAGCACAGCCCGTGCAAGAGCTTTTATGTACTGCAAGCATTTCAGTCTGTCGCTATCCATAGTGTAAGAAACATTCAAGAATGACTTCCTGAATGGAGAAGGAAGGTTTCTCCTGGATTTTGCTGGGTTTAGGGCTTTCTTTTCCATTACTTCTCTTCCAGACAGACCACTATGTTTCAAGTCAGAATTCTTCAAGCAGAATCAAGCAAAACCCAAAAGATTGGCAAAATCCTGTGGCTACCATATATCAGAAATTATGGATGCTGAGAAGGGCTGGCAGAGCAATTTTTCGAGCTTTTTACACCCTCTTGTGAAAGTCTCTGTTCTCACACAAACTAGCTGAGAAACCGTTTGCTATTTTGTAAATTATTTTTGCAGGTGCAGGTTGTTGGGGAATACTGTGGATATTGTTTTGGTCCATTGAGAATAGTATTTTCAGAATGGGTGTTGTAGCATTCAGCCAATTATCCTAGGAGATGGATGGTCAAAGGACCAATGACCTCCAGCCACTCTTTTGGACCAAAGTATATGAGCTGGTCTGTAAACGAATAAAGGAAGCTATTCTTCCCTGGAATTATGTCGTGATTCTTGCCGCCATCCCTGAGGACAACAGCGACAAGAAATTAGCCTTTGGAGAGACACTTTATCTGTCACTTACAATTCAATATCTCTTGGTTCCAGAAAAAGGAATCTTGGCAGTGGTTCGGACGAACTATCTGATGAGATGGAGCCGAGCGAGTACTGCTGGCTCTGTTCCCAGTCCTGCAGTGGGGTGAAAATGGAGACAGATTAGGATCTGCTTGAAACCACTCCGTCCTGCTTCTCTGTTTCAGATCCCTGACTGGATTTGGGCTAGAACCTTTTCTTTCCCTCGTTAGCCCCAAAAAGGGCAACTTCTGCAGTCATAGCCCTAAACACTTCATGTTGGATGAACAGTTCCTGAGGAACGCAAACCACAACTACAGGAATTTGGGGCAAAGAATTGCAGATAGCTGCTCTATTGGCACCAGGCAAACAGAACTTGGAATATGTGCAGTCTGTCAGTCAATGCTAGAACTACAAGGAACACACAGATCTGCCGGTGCAATCCCGACAAGGGCTTCTCCCTCTACGGACACCTCCAAGAACGGATTTGGAGGGACGTGCAAGTTGGAGCTTCACAGCGAGGGCTGTGCTTCCAGCCAGCTGCCCACAGCATCCCACCAGGGAAAACTGAGTTGTGCAGCTCCCCCTCTGTCCCCTCCCCTCCCATGAAGCAGAAATGATAAGAACATCTTATAAGAACATGATCCTCACATCTGTGATGTCATCCTGCGAATTCGGAGGACTCTCAAAACGGTCTGGCCATTCACTAGAGTTCAAAGAACTGAAAGAACATGCAGCCGTCAATTTCACAGTGCACAGAGGGTTACCAAGACATAAAATTGCAGAAATCAGAACATCCCCTTAGTCTCAGTTAGCAACATCCCAGCCCAGAAGCACAGCCCGTGCAAGAGCTTTAATGTACTGCAAGCATTTCAGTCTGTCGCTATCCATAGTGTAAGAAACATTCAAGAATGACTTCCTGAATGGAGAAGTAAGGTTTCTCCTGGATTTTGCTGGGTTTAGTGCTTTCTTTTCCATTAGTTCCCTTCCAGGCCACTATGTTCCAAATCAGAATCCTTCCCACAGAATCAAGCAGAATCCAACAGTTTGGCAACATCCTGTGTCAACTGTATGTAAGAAATTACACTTTGGAGAGACACTTCATGTGTCACATACCCATCGTTGTCTCTTGGCTCCTCTTCATTGTCACCTGCCCATAGCTCAGCTGAGTTCTCTGCCTCCCTGGAACCAAGTGGGGACTGCTGGCTCTGCTCCCTGTCCTGCACCTCTGAGTTGTTGTCCTCCCTAGTCACAGGACTAGCAGGACCTGCTGGCCATGCACTGGAGGGAACAGAACCAGAAAGAACGTGCAGCCATTTATTTCACTGGGCACCAAGGGTTACCAACAAAGAAAATGGTGGCACTTAAAACCTATTGCCCTATTCTGATTAAGCAACAACCCAGCCCAGAAACAGAAGTGCTGCAACAATTTTTACGTACTGCCAGCATTTCAGCATGTCAAGCCTTTCTCTTCTATACAATTATGGCTTCACAAACAGAGAAGAAACGCTTCTGCTGGATTTTGCTGGGTTTATTTTAATTCTCTTCCAGGCAGGCCACTCTATTCCAGGTCTGAAGTATTTGCACAGAGTTAAGCAGAAGCCAAAAGCTTGGCACAAACTTGTTCCTACCACATATCTCAAGTTGGAGTTTAGATAGTAGACACTTTCTCTCTCACATACCCATCATTTTCTCTTGGTTCCTCTTCATCATCCCTTGCCAGGGCCTCGGCTGAATTCTCTGATGCTCTGGAAGGTTGTGGCTGCTGCTGGCTCTGCTCCCTGTCCTGCAGGGCGATAGAAATGGAGGCACTTAGGAACCACCCTGAACACTGTACTCCCTGCTCCCCTGTTTCAGTCCCTACTCGGATTTGGGCTGGAGCTGTTTCTTTCCCTCGTTCTCCCCCAAACTGGCTAATTCACCTGAACACTGCTTAGTACATGAGGAGCTGCTGAAGACATAAAACCCCATACCCAAAGCTGCTCTTGTGTTTGGTGCAAGCGGAGGTGGGTCATGCAAATTCTGATGTAAAATTGGAGGCCTTTTCTTTGCAAAGGTTCAGCAACAAGCCTGTCAGGAGATAGCTGCCATGCTATGTTTGCTGCAAGTTTGCTGCTTTGCACAGCAGCAGTGGCACCCCAGATTTGAGCAGCCACACTGCACTGTGGGCTGGATCAAAAATATTCTGAAACATGGGTTTTAAAAGAAACATTAAGATTTTAGTTAAAGGCTAGCTTTGTTGAAATTAGTTAAAGTAGATGGCCCTGCTGGAATTGATAAAATGTTAATAAGTAGTCAAAGAGAGCCGGACCTGAAAGAAGTTTTTAGATGTAGGTAGCTAGTTGCCTGTCACTTTTCTATTTGTTTAGCTGTGCTTTTAATGAGAAACAGAAACCCTGATAAATAGATTCAAAGAAATGGAGACAATTACTAATTTCCACCTCTGAGAGCCTATTCAGAAGTCACAAAAGGAAAAACTGGAAGTCCCCCAAGAGTAATTTGTATTGTCAAAAATCAGAAAGGTATAAGACTCAAAGTGAGGGAGAGTAGCTTTACTTCATCTTTTAAGACCACTCCCCAAAGAAAGAGACAACCAGTGCAATTCAAAGAAGAAACTACACATGCTTCATGACTTTCAAACTAAATACCATACGAAGAGGAGAATGGAAGGTGTCAACGTGTTCCGGTTTGGCCAAATTTTGAAATATATCCTCTGAGAGAAGGCACAACCACCCCTCCCCCACCAGGTCTGGGAAAAAATAAATTTTCCTTGAAGGAAAGTGAAGAAGATAAAACTATTTCTTTAAGAAACACACGGGAAAGGAAAATAATGTTAAATGGGAAAATCTTTCGCTGTAGAGGAAAAACCTGGGAAACCGTTAGAGTCCTCCCTTTGGTCTCCTCAGGCTGGGGCTTGGGCCAGGGCCAGGCCCTCTGTGCCTGGTGGAAAGTCCTCCCAATGTGCTCTGATGTTACAGCAAGCAAGCAGTCCAGTAGAAAAGGGAGAAAATCCGAAATTCCAGAGAAGGAAAAATGCAGCTTCTCTCCGGAGAACAAAGCAGCTGAACCACTGGCCCAAGAAACTGTTCTGGGCGCAGCAAGCCTGGTGCTTCCTCCCTCCCCTGCCGCAGTGGGGAAATGTGGGAGTGTTTATGTTGGTTTAGTCCGGGCATCCCCCTAAGTTCTGTGTACTTGGTTTGTCCTTGTTGGCGCCCTCCCTGTTTTATGTTAATTTCCCTATGTATCGGTTTTGTCTCCTCCCAGGGCCCTGTCCGTCACTCTGGCACCCCTCCCAGGCTTCTAGAAAGTTCTAGCCAGGGGGCCAGGTGATTGGTCCTGGGATTGGAGCCCCTCCCTTACTTTGTTACTATTGGCTCTCGTTAATGTCTGTTACCCTGTTATCCCTACCCTTCCCTTCCCTAGTTGGTCCGTTTGTAACCCCTCCCTTGACCGCCACCCACCCATAAAATCCCCTGCACAGCCCTAGCTCGGTGCCTTAGAGCTGGGCTCCCCTGGATGGTGAGGACCTCCGCCTGGAGGTACAATAAAACCTTCTGGACTTAACCCTGCTCTAAGCCTGCCTCCTTTCCTCCGCCGCCTGCTTCGGTCCCTGGGGTCCCCCGGAAGGATCCACGAGCCAGACCTCCGGTCACTCCTAAACCGGAGGCTGGTCCCCGCAGCCTGCTGTGTCCAGAGCTGACCGGGCGTGGCTGGACCTACTCGTAGTGGACACAGAGGCAGCTTGACGCCCAACGTGGGGCCCTCCGCTTCCGCCGGACCCCACGGGAGTGACCGATCGCTTCGGCGAGTGCGTCGTGGGACGTCAAGCTACCCCAGTAGTAGCGCGCTCCGTTTTAGTGAGCCGCGCTCCTGGGGATGAGGACGGTAGCTCTGCCTGCGCCAGCGGAGTCGTCCTCGGCGGAGGAACCGGGTGTCTGGAGCTTGCCTGATTCGCCGACTGGGTAAGTATTTTCCCCTGTGGGGAAATACTCGAAGCCGGTAAAGGCTTCTGAGGACCTGCACGGTCCCTGGCTCTCGAAGAGCCAATTGTAGGCTGCGCAGCCCCGGAGCAAGTGTTTGCTTGCCTCCGGTTTGTTCCGGCGTTTCAGATTTTATTTCGGTTTACGCTCCAGACCTTGTGTTGTCGGAAAAATGGGCGCTAAGCTCTCCGCAGCACAAAAGGAGGTATACTTCCAAGTTGTGGGACTCCTGGGGGGTGGGGGAAAAAATTTTTCTAAGGGGTGTTTAAAACAGTTTGTTCGGTGGTTGTTCTTGCACTTCCCTCGGTGCTCTCCAAATTCAGTCTTAAGCGTCTCCTTTTGGAACGCTGTGGGAACGAAATTGGCACAAACCGATTCGGCCAAAGAGAAAAACTTGGAGAAATTTTCTTTCCTCTATCTGCAAATTCGTTCAGCTTTAAATAAGAAAAGGGAGAGGGAAGGGCAATCAACCCCGAATTCCCCAGTTATTACCCCTAAACCGTCTCCCAAACCCGTATCCCCTAAATCGGGCATCTTGAGGGGAGCAACCCGTGATACGCAGGGTTGCTACCGACTCCCTGGCTCTCCTCGAGATTGCCGAAACCCCCGCCCGGACAGTCCTGGCCAGACTGCCCGGGGCTCCCGTTCCCCAGTTTCCCCAGTTCTTAAACCCCGAGTTCGTTTTAGTTTCACAGAAGGTTTAGAAAATGGCCTCTTCGCCCAAGGAGGACAAGATGGCGGGTGCCACATGGCGAGGACCCCCTCTTGCCCTCCTTCCCCTTCTTCTTCCCGAAACCCCTTTCTCCCAAGTTCCAACCCTTTTCGCCCTGACCCCTCCCACTCCCAAGTTGGGGCCACCCCTTCTACCCCTCCCACCTGTCACCGGTGCACGCCCCCATGTCCCGCCCCCAGAAGTTGTGCGTCCACATCCGGTTGCCACCCACTTCCTGCTTCCGGTTCCCACGCCTGCCCTTCCGGTTCCCACGGTGACTGGCCGGAAGGGGGAGGGCCTGGGGACCGGAACCCGGAACTGGATCCCATTCCCTCAGCCGCTCCGGTTTCTTTTCAGAGGTCCAGGAGAGGGGGAACCACCCATGTCAACTGGGAACCCCTCTCCCACCAAACAATAAAGGAGCTTTGCAAGGCACAGAAGGAATTCGGGAGAGAGAGCGAATATTTTCGCGGCCTGTTAAGGGCAAATCTCTCTGGAGCAGTAATGACGCCGTATGATTTGCATCAACTTTTCTCGTGCCTGCTTTCCTCAGCAGAGTTTCTGCTTTGGAAAGCGGCATGGGAAAGGGAGCTCCGAAGGCTCCTTCCTGTGCTCCTGCAAAGTCCAGACACGGCCGTTGATGCCGATAATCAGGAGTTGTCAATGGACCATTTGAGCGGCGAAGGGGATTGGGCTTTGGCGCCAAAGCAGGCCCACGGTCTGCCTTTGGAGGCCCTTCAACAAATCAAAGAAGCGGCCACCAAGGCATTCCTGGGCCTGCGGCCCGACGCGCCTGTGGAGTCCTACTCCCGAGTCCGGCAATTGCCTACCGAGTCGTTCCTCAAGTTTGTCGAAAGGTTAACCCGAGCCGTAGAATTGCAGGTTAAGCAGCCGGCGGCCAGGGAGGAAGTCATAGCGGAGATGGCCATGGTAAATGCGAATCCGCAATGTAAGGCAGCCATCCTGAGTCTCCCCCTGGACCCCCCGCCGACCATCCAAGCCATGCTGGAAGTTTGTGCAGCTAAGGCGCCACACCTGCAACCTGCGAGCTCGGAAAGACAGAGACCCAGAGGGACGGCTTCGGTGGGAGCGGCAACGAATTACCCCACCACGGACCAGAGGAGGACCCCGGGCCCAAATAACAAGACACCGCCAACGGCAACCGGCCAGAGGAGAGCGTCGCAAGCGAAGAACACCTGCTTTTTATGCGACCAACCGGGACACTGGACGAGGGACTGCCCACTCAAGCGGCAGTTCCAGCAGTTCAAGAAGGAACAGAGACCTGGGGGACAAGAAGGCCAAAGGCCTCAAAAAAACTGAATGGGGAGCGCGCGCCCGCCCCGCGTGAAGACAAAAAAGGGGCGGGACGCGAGGGGGAAGGGGAACTCAGACAGGAAAAAGATGACAGGACACGGCTACCGGACTTGACAAAACCACCTGATTTGACTTCCTTCTCTGACGGTTCTTTCAGGTTGCAGCTGTTGACACCGCTACACCTGAGAGACAGCGAGTGGTATACCGCACCGGTGAGCACTGGTGAGCTGAGGACAGAAGATCAGAGCCCCAGCAGGTATGTCATAGTCGGAGATGTTTCCTGCACACCGCAAGAGATCGAGGTCGCTCCGGGACTGTTAACATCTAGTCCCGAAGGGCCCGTTCTCTGGCTGCGCTGTGTCCATCCACCCCTATTTCTGTCCAGGGGGCAGACTGTCGCCCAGGCTTTCCCTGCAGAGGGGCCACACCCAACGGTGTGTGCAACACACGTTATAGGGAAAGGGAAGCCTCGGGTGGACTGCAAAATTAATAGGGGGGAGGAAGTCCTGCACATCAGGGGGCTTCTGGACACAGGGGCAGATGTGACGATCATTCCCACCCGGGAATGGCCGCCACATTGGGAGTTGCAAAACGTGCCAGGACACGTGCAAGGTGTCGGGGGTATTCAATTAGCGAAACAATCGAAGAGCATCGTGCAAATTAAGGGACCGAGCGGACAATTGGCCAATGTTCGTCCGTTCATACTAGATTACAAGGAACCCCTCTTGGGGAGAGACCTCATGCAACAGTGGGGGGTCTCAATTGACCTACCAGACCACCCACAAAATTTTGAGGTGGCGGTCACTGAGAAGCGCCCTACCCAAAAACTGAATTGGAAAACAGACCAGCCTGTTTGGGTAGAGCAGTGGCCGCTCTATGGTGAAAAATTAAAGGCGCTTGAGAAGCTCGTGGAAGAGCAGTTACAAAAGGGGAATATCGTAGAATCCAACAGCCCCTGGAATTCCCCTGTCTTTGTTATTAAAAAACCTAACAAAGACAAGTGGCGGCTCCTCCAGGACCTTCGACAAATTAACGATGTGATTGAGGACATGGGCTCTCTCCAACCAGGGATGCCGTCCCCGACGATGCTCCCCCAAAATTGGAATTTGGCTGTAATAGACATCAAAGATTGCTTTTTTCAAATTCCTCTACACCCTGACGATGCCCCGCGTTTTGCCTTCTCGATTCCCGTTATCAATCGAGAAGCCCCAAGGAAGAGATATCATTGGAAGGTGTTGCCGCAGGGCATGAAGAACAGCCCAACCATCTGCCAGTGGTACATCTCTTCCTTGCTTGCCCCAGTACGCGCAGCAGCAAAGGGGGCCATCATCTTTCATTATATGGATGATGTCCTCGTGTGTGCCCCCGACAATGACATGCTTGCCAATGCGCTTGACCTGACAACTCGTGCGTTGGTTGCTGCGGGGTTTGAGCTCCAAGAGGAGAAAATTCAAAGGATGCCACCCTGGAAGTACCTGGGCCTAGAGATCACCAAGCAGACCATTGTGCCGCAAAAATTGGCCATCAAAACTGATATTAAGACCTTGGCGGATGTCCACCAGCTGTGTGGGTCCTTGAACTGGGTAAGGCCGTGGCTGGGTCTGTCCACCGAAGACCTAGCCCCCCTCTTTGATTTGTTAAAAGGGGGAGAGGAGCTTAGTTCTCCCCGGACGCTTACCCCAGAGGCTCAGACAGCTCTTGAGAAGGTGCAACAGTTAATGTCCACCAGGCAGGCAAGCAGATATAGGCCTGACTTGCCGTTTAAGTTTATCATCCTGGGGAATCTGCCACACCTCCATGGGGTTATCTTCCAATGGGAAGATAATGGGAAGAAGAGCAGAAAGGACCAGGACTGGAGAGATCCCCTCTTAATCATAGAGTGGGTATTTCTCAGTCACCATCGGTCCAAAAGGATGACGCAGCCACAGGAGCTGATGGCTGAACTGATCCGGAAAGCTAGGGTCCGGATCAGGGAACTATCGGGATGTGATTTTGACTGCATCCACGTACCAATTCGGACTAAAACGGGCCAAATTACCAAGGCGATGTTGGAGAGCTTGCTTCAAGAATGTGAGGCATTGCAGTTTGCTCTGGAGGGCTACACAGGCCAAATTTCTTTACATAGGCCAGCCCACAAAATTTTCAATTCGGGAATGCAATTTGAGTTGAATACCAAAAGTGTTCGGAGCAAGGAGCCTTTAAAGGCCTTGACAGTTTTCACGGACGCGTCCGGGGCGTCCAACAAGTCAGTGGTGACTTGGAAAGACCCCCAAACTCAGCGGTGGGAGGCAGACATTAAAGAGGTGGATGGGTCGCCTCAGGTAGCTGAGTTAGACGCAGTCGTCAGGGCTTTCGAAAGGTTCCCCGAACCTCTAAATTTAGTAACTGATTCGGCATACGTTGCAGGAGTAGTCTCCAGAGCTGAGCACGCCGTGTTGCGTGAGGTCTCCAACATGGCCTTGTTCGAGTTGCTCTCAAAACTGATAACACTAGTCTCCCACCGAGAGCAACCCTTTTACGTGATGCATGTCAGGTCACATACAGACCTGCCCGGGTTCATTGCGGAGGGCAACAGGAAGGCGGATGCCCTCGCTGCGCCAGCTGCAATGGCCCCAATTCCCAATGTGTTTGAGCAGGCCAAAATCAGCCATCGGCAGTTTCACCAGAACGCTCCTGCCCTGGTTCGGCAATTCAATCTGAAGCATGACCAGGCCAGGGCGATCGTGGCTGCGTGTCCTGAATGTCATCAGTTGGCTCTTCCCGCCATCAGTACCGGCGCGAACCCCCGTGGGTTAAACAGCTGTGAGGTGTGGCAGATGGACGTGACACATGTCGCTTCATTTGGTAGAATGAAGTACGTACATGTGTCAGTTGACACCTTTTCGGGAGCAGTCTTCGCCTCTGCCCACACTGGGGAAAAGGCTAGCGATGTCCAAAAGCACTTAGTGCAGGCATTCGCTACCCTGGGCATCCCCAAAGTCATTAAAACAGATAATGGCCCAGCGTATACGTCCAGGGAGTTCAGGAGCTTCCTGCAGCAATGGGGAATAGAACATAAGACCGGCATCCCCTATTCCCCGACAGGCCAAGCCATTGTGGAAAGGGCCCATCAGAACATCAAAAGGATGCTCCAGCGCCAGTGCTCCTCCAAGGGGCTGCAGTCACCGGCAGTCAGGCTCTCAAGGGCGTTGTTCACACTGAATTTCCTCAACTGCGCCTTTGAGAACCTGAACCCCCCGATTGTGCGGCACTTCGGGCGGTCCCAACAGCTGCAGCCAAGAGAAAGGCCTCCGGTGTTGGTTAGGGACCCGGAGACCAGGGAGATACAGGGGCCCTATGAGTTGGTTACCTGGGGGAAAGGGTACGCGTGCGTATCCACCCCCGAGGGCCCTAGGTGGATCCCATCAAGGTGGGTGAAGCCATGTGTCTCCCAAGCCGTCAGGAAGGACAGTCCAATACCCCCTAAGACCGGGGTCGGTTAGCCGTGTCCCTCTCTGAGCCCCAAGCCCCAGTTACCCCAGTTGAGGATTCCCAATTTTAATGTTTCTGTTGTGAGTCTGTTTCAGTTCAGAAGATATCGGAGATGGATCCCGTGCCCCGCGTCCGAACAGTTGCCGAAGTCCTGCAGCTCGTCACCGTTCTGCATATTCTCCCATGGCCTGCATCTGCGTGGATTGTTCCCCAGCCGGCAGCAAATGTTTGGTCAGTACTAGCACGTACCATGGGTCAGGACCATATCTGCCTGTCTACCGCTGCGGCCCAGAACCCCATGGCCACGTGTCTAGTGGGGATCCCTCTCGGGCAAGAGGAGTTTGTCACCTTTTCCAAACTGCTCGAGCCCACGCAGGCTCCAACAACTCCGTCCCGGAGTAAGCCACCTGTCGGCCCGCTCTATCCTCGGGTACCTTCTCGGAGACGCCCCATAAAACCATTTAGCTGGAACCGTAGGGGGAAGCGGGAAACTGACAACCCCCTCGAGAAATGGCTGCCCCGACTTTCTAGGGCCAGTAGCGAGCCCCAGGAATTAGACCTCCTGGGGTCATATCCGGCTCGCTACTGCGTCCAATTTCAATTCGGGTTGTCCCCGGACCAGGAGGCGTTTAAGATCATCGCCCCAAATCGCCGGGAGTACAACGCAGCCAAATGGTGCCTGGGCGTCAGTAAGGTGACCACAGAAAATCCCCATCGGTCACGCCCGAAAAGGTTACCCCGGGGATTGTTTCTTATCTGCGGCGACAGGGCGTGGGCAGGCATCCCCTCTCGCCTCTTAGGAGGCCCATGTACAATTGGCCGTTTGACGCTGCTTACACCCAACCAAACTTTAGTCAACCATTGGGAAATCAAAAGAAATCAAACGAATCAAACCCTCGAATTGGTACTCAAAAAGCGTGAATTGGCCGAACTGGACCAGGAGTGTGATTCTGAAGTCATTCACTGGTCCAGACCAAAAGGGGTTGCGATCACCGTACTTTTGCCATGGGTGGCCGCAGCCAAGGCATTAGGGGAATTAGGCCATCTAGAATGTTGGGTCGCTAAGCATGCCAACCTTACATCAAACGCCCTGAGCGACCTCCTAAAAGACGAGGAACTGACCAGACAGGCCACCCTACAAAATAGGGCGGCCATTGATTTCCTTCTTCTCCTCCACGACCACCGGTGTGAGGAGTTCGAAGGGCTATGCTGCCTCAACTTGTCATCAAGGGCGGAGAACATCCACAAAACCATTGACCGAATGCAGGCCATAGTAAAGCAAATTCAGCACGAGACTGGCGACTGGCTCAGTAACATCTTTAGCGGATGGGGATTATCCGGCTGGACCGGATCCATCCTCCGAACTGGATTATTTTTGTTTGTTATTTTATTGCTTGCTATAATCATGCTTGGACTAATGAAAGGACTGATAACGAGAGCGATTAGGAGTGCATCCTCCCCCGAAGTGAACCAAGTGGAGCTCCCAGAAGACTACGAACTGGACCCAATAGCTCCTGAAATGTCAGGGTTTGGGGATCTTTACCCCGATTCGGAGTATTATCCCCAACCCAGGTTTGTGCCATCTTAAAAAACTAAAAAGGGGGAGATGTGGGAGTGTTTATGTTGGTTTAGTCCGGGCATCCCCCTAAGTTCTGTGTACTTGGTTTGTCCTTGTTGGCGCCCTCCCTGTTTTATGTTAATTTCCCTATGTATCGGTTTTGTCTCCTCCCAGGGCCCTGTCCGTCACTCTGGCACCCCTCCCAGGCTTCTAGAAAGTTCTAGCCAGGGGGCCAGGTGATTGGTCCTGGGATTGGAGCCCCTCCCTTACTTTGTTACTATTGGCTCTCGTTAATGTCTGTTACCCTGTTATCCCTACCCTTCCCTTCCCTAGTTGGTCCGTTTGTAACCCCTCCCTTGACCGCCACCCACCCATAAAATCCCCTGCACAGCCCTAGCTCGGTGCCTTAGAGCTGGGCTCCCCTGGATGGTGAGGACCTCCGCCTGGAGGTACAATAAAACCTTCTGGACTTAACCCTGCTCTAAGCCTGCCTCCTTTCCTCCGCCGCCTGCTTCGGTCCCTGGGGTCCCCCGGAAGGATCCACGAGCCAGACCTCCGGTCACTCCTAAACCGGAGGCTGGTCCCCGCAGCCTGCTGTGTCCAGAGCTGACCGGGCGTGGCTGGACCTACTCGTAGTGGACACAGAGGCAGGGAAAACCAATTGCTATCTGTGTGTGACCTTGAACAAGCTGCAAACTGCTTTGAAAAAGTTTTGCTCAGCTTTTCCTTCCCCCTCTCAGGCTCAGTTTAGAGGCATAGAAAGGCACAGGAATTAATTTCTGGGCATAGGCAGCAATATGGGACACACATCATAAGGTCACCCCAAGACACAATGTTATAACTGTGCATTTGTATTTTGAATATTCAAGACCTCTTTAATTAAACAGACTCTGTAGTGGCTTGTAATTTTGCAGTGCACATTAGGGAGCTATCCAGCACAGCTACCTGGCACTGGAATAAACATACACTTTCTAACTCTACTCTGTTAGAGAGTATATGTCCGTCTTAGTTGGGTGTCGATATTAGATCAACACCCATATTTTGGTAAATCAATTCCTTCCAAATAGAAGGGGGAAATTTAAAAAAAGCAAACAAACGTGACTCTGTTAAAGGCTTCTTGGAATAAGGAACAGAACTAGTTTGCACCCCAGTAAGGTGCAGTTGTGTTTTACACCTCGGTGAGAGGGGCACCTTAAACTGATGTTGCAGCTAAAACACTTCTCATTTGAGAAGTCAAAGGCTTCCTGTGCTCTCCTTTAAATCACTGAAACAACAACCTCTCTTAGGTTGTTCATCCCCTCTCTGCAAGCGATTCTCAGGGATGCTGATGTGTTCATGAGTGTGTTTGGGCTCGACTGGGAACTGTGTCTAATGTGGTAAATCAGAGCCATGTTCCAACCTTTGAGGCCAGGGTACTTAGTAAGATGCCAGAAGACAGGCAAGAAAACTAATTTGACTGCAAGATGCAGGGGAGTGTGCCATTCATTACTTACCACATCAGACTCATCGTCACTGATAACGATGACTTCAGGCTCAGAAGATTCGCCCGTGAGATCTATGACGACTTCTTCACCAGCTGAAAAACAGAACGTTAGAATCAAGATCAGAGATTGCAGAGGAATTAAAAGGGCTGCCAGTGCAGAGCAGGCTGAGGTTGGATTCACTGTGCCCTGGGTTTCTTTTTTTCAGGAGCACGTCCAACATTGCACTCAAGCTTTGCCCCAGCAGTCCACAGGGAGCACTACCAGCCCTGTCCTCTGAAGGGGCAGTGCAAGAGGAAGAGCAGCTGAGCCCCTCACAAGTTCTGTGGGATGTCAACAGCTATGGGAGCTTCACAGCAAGAAATGATTCATCTCACACAGGGGAATGTTTAGCACACAAAAGGAAAAAAGCAACCAACCAACACTACAGGGGATCCTCCTCTTTTACAGTTTTACCATACTGTAGATTGTTCCCTTGAGGGATGGGGCACAGCTAAAGACAAACTCTTCCTTATCTTCATCCAGCTTGGGAGATCCCAAACACAGCTTGCCACCCTCCCCTGTGGCATCTATGGTGACTGCCAGCTCATCAGAGCACACATTCAGGTGTTTGAGCAGCACCTGAGGACCTTTGCTGCAGAGCTCATCTCCCACGAGCAGCCAGTGTATTGAGCTCAGGAACAAACCAAAACAGTTGTCAGAAGGCTTGCTGTTAGGGATGCCATATCAGGTGCTTCCTAAACCCCAAGGTTTCCCTTCCTCCCCAGTAAAGGGCCTAGAAACTGGCAAAAGCACACATTCAAATGAACCCAAACCTTCCAGAAGCAACTGCTGTTCTTACCAGGCTCAAAAGCAAGTGTACCACTTCCTTCAAGCTCTATTAGCTCTGCTTGTGAAGTTCCACCTGCACTGGAGGGCAGCAGCCTGCTCCGTTTCCGAGCTTGTGTGGAATCAAGTGCTCCTCCAGGGCGCTTTCGCTGACGCTGAGAGAGAACAAAGCCTTAGCATTTTCTGTGGCAGCAATTTAGCACGGCCCTCGGGTTCTGCAGCACCAATGACAGCACACGAGGATACCGAAAACATTCCCACAAAGGCTGGAATATGCATCAAATGGTGCTATGGACCATTTTCACCTTAGCACATCACAGCAGGGAAAAGACATCGCCCCTCATCTCCTACATGTTGCCTCACCAACAAATAGCCTGTCCAATGGCTTGAAAATGAGGAGACCAGTTCCCAATTCCATCATGTTGTTACTCACACTGTAAGCATTTCTGAACTATTGCCAGCACCCACAAAGATTCAGAACCTTCAGTATTCAAAAGCGGGAAGTCACAGGAAGTTTGGAAAGATTTCTGTTTCTGTGCATTTGCTCCAAACCCTAGAATTCTTTTCTAGAAGTCCCTTGCAAAAAGTTTCAAGAATCAGATTTGCATTGAGTAGTAAAGTACTTACTGAGCTCATGATGTTTTGTGATCTAAAACCACCAGCAAAGCAAGTGGGACAAACACCAAAAAGGAATGTCCGGGAAGAGATCAATCCCTTATGTTCCTCCTGGTAGCCCACTGCAGATTTTTCACAGTTCCAGAAAACTGTTCTTCCAAACCTATCAGAAAAGAAGAGATCATCTATTTGGAATGCCTGTTCTCTTGAATACCCCCATGCCCCAAGACTCCCAATCTTGAGTCTCCAGTTTCTGTCCATAACTGGAGGGGAAGTCCGTGACCCCAGTATCTGAGCCCACCTGCAGCCCATCCTGCAGCCCAGACCAGCCCCTCAGCATCAGAAGCCTTTTCAAGAATCGGCTGCACTCACCTGTACAGTCAGTCCAGAGTTTGGCTCGCAAAGGTCAGCAAATTGCTCTCTATTCCCACCGGGGATGGAGAAGACGGATGCTCCACGTCTGCTGCGCAGCAGAGAATCCGCCAACTGGCTCAGCAGACTCCGTGTCAACAGAAGCTTGGGTGCAGAAGTGCCCCTGGCAACCGGTGCCAACATTCCATGCCCGGTAACGGGTCTCCATTTTGCACACCCATGGAGCCCCAGAACACCACTGAGGCACCTCAACAGGGCATCCACAGCTTCTCTGGGCAGCCGGTTCCGATGTCTCAGCACCCTCACAGCTCTGCCGAACATCTGATCCCAATCTCCCCAATCTTCTAGTCTGAAACCCTTGCCCTTCTCCCATCGCTCTCTGCCCGCTTTAGGCACTGGGAGGCCGCAGTGAGGCCTCCCCGGACCCTGCTCCTCTCCAGGCTGGACAGCCCCGGCTCTCCCAGCCTGCCTGCAGAGGACAGGTGCTCCAGGCCTCCACACATCCCCACGGCCTCCTCTGGCCCTGCTCCACAGGCACATCCTGCTGCTGCTGGGCAGAGCTGGACACAGCTCTGCACGTGGGGCCTCACGGGGCCTCGTGGGGCAGACCTGCACCTCCCTCCGCCTTCAGCCTCAGGAACCTGAGGATCACTGGAGCCCTTGGAGGGCAAAAGAAACCCCACCCAAACCACACCTGCCCAAAACAAAGAGAAATTTAAACCCTGCCTTAACCCTCCTCCTTATTTCAAGTCTCTGAGGCCTCAACATTTTCACATGTTCAACTATTCCTCTGCCAGAATTTCCCAACAGGGCTGAGGAGGTTTGCTCTGCTCCCAGGGACAGCACCTTCCTCCTGAGGCCCTGCTCTGCTACAATAGGTGACACAGTAAAAAAAGCAGAACTAATATTCAGTTTTCCTTCCAGCCACTCTGCCACTGGACCTGTGTTCACAGGGATGGGCCAGGGCACCCAAGAGCAGCAGGGAGCCCATCTCAGGCCTGCCAGAGGCAGGGCTGCTCCTCAGCCACCTGTCCCCTTGGGTGCTCTCTGGTGTGGGCAGAGTTGTGGAAATCGATCCAATGCTGTGGAGAGCACGAGGATACGTTCAGCTCATGGTCTACATGAGGAGGCTCATTTCTTACCAAAATATCTCTGTTATTCCAATTCTTGCTTTTGGGCAATTGGCAACATGTTGAGTGTTTAAGAGCAGGTGCAGGTAACTTTTCCATTTTTTGAAAAATCCCTAAGGAGATTTAACACTTGATATAAAAATGCTAAGATGCTAAAGCAATTCCAAATACACATTTAAGGTATGAATGATGAAGCACCTCGTACCGGTCCCAAAGCACTGAATATGAGAAATGAAGGACGCAAATATGCTGTCTCTCTGGTCTGGGCTTCCAAAGCTCAAAAAACCCCCAATTCTTCTGTGCCTACAGATCAGTGATGGAATGAGCTGAAAATGAGCTTTTCCTTCTGCTTGACAACTATGCATCAAGACTGAAACCAAGGCTTCAACTGTTCAGTTACCTTTGGCTATCAATGTTTCTCTAGATCAGCACTTTCTAAAAATTATAGCTATATATTCATGGACAGGGTTAATTTCTAACCCTAAACCAACATTTTAAAAGAAAATAGCCACAGCTGATGATGTAGAGACAAACTAATATCAGTTTAAGGCTATTATAAAATCAGCTGAGGGCCATTGCGTTGCAGGTTACTTAAGATCAAACTTACTTAACCACAAAGGCTTTCTTGAAATGCTCTTTTCAATGACAATGCCTGGCAGAGCATGTCACCACGGGATACAGCTATTTAAAAAGACATTTCTGCTCACTGTCATTACATCCACCAAGCAGCTCAAAGTCTAGCAACAGTGAGAAACAGAAAACATCAGTCTAACATTTATGGCTGCCCTGTAAGAAAATCATTTTGCGTGTGTCTTTCTAAGGATTATCTTTGAGTAATTTTGACCACTTACGTAAGTTTTCCTTAAAAACAAAAATCAAAAGATGGCTTGATCAGACTAAAACTAAGGTTTTAATATTTTTGTTAAGATCAAGCCACATAAAAATTAGGGGGCACAATTACTACCCCTGCCTAAATACAGCAATACTAAGACCTCTTGAAATATGGCTGAGCAAGCCGATAAATAACACAATAAAGACAAAAATGAAAAACCAAAAATAAGGATACGTGTCCACACAGATGACTAACTTTGAACACACGGAGGACCTCACTTCAGCTTGGTCATCTGAGTTTTCTGTTTCACGGCACACTGTTTCATTGTTTACCTGAGATCCGCCATTTCCTCTTTATTGCTTTTATAGAACAGAAGTAACTTTCTTTCCTTTCTTATGTCCAATTATTGTGTCTCTCGACAATTGCATTTCTCTTCAATGTCACTTAGGATTATCTTGCTGCAGTTGAAGGAACTGGAGCTGCAACACTGTTGTACTGGTAACAGCTCCAAGTCAGTAGCCAACTTCAGACATTCAAAACCACATTCCTTCAAAAACCTCCAGATTCTAATTAGAATGCAACCTTACAACACTACATGCTGCAGTTTGTTTATGTACCAGTTATTCTCACAGAAAATTGTTTTCTTTGGATGTGTGCACAACCCGCTCCTCTTTCCATCTTCTGAGCAATGAGATCACAGCGTTTTCACCAAAGTGTCCGCCAGAGTCTGCCCTGAGACCCTGAACCCCTCACACCCCAAGCAGGGCCTGTTTCTTTTCCCCCACACTACACACGTTGGCCACAAGAACTACAGAGCTTATGTCTTCAGCACATTTCCCCCAAACCAATGACTACAGTGGGATGAAAAGAACGACCTTCTGACAGCTCAGACCACGAGCCTTATTTCCACCTGTTAAACAACATCTCTGTCTTTCAGCAGAGTCCAGCACAGAGGAGCAGACAATGTTTAAATCAATCAAAACTGTATTTAAAATTGAACTCAGCAAATATGAAACTATGTACAGGAAGAACTATATACATGGAGGAACAAGTCTCTACATCGCCTCTTCTCCAGGATCCGAGTCTGACCTGAGAAGTGGAAGCACTCATAAATAAATGGGATGATAGAGGTCATAATAAAGGGTGAGGTCCACCCTGCAGGTTGGGCACAGCGCGTCAGTCTCCAGGGCAATAGGGAGGCACCGACTACAGAAGACATGGCCACACAGGGTTGACACAAGCTGTCGTCCATGTTCCATAATCTGGAAGAAAGAAAACCACAACATGTATTGGGAGGAAAGAATTTGAGTTTGCTGCCCTGTTGGCACCAGGCAAATGAGACTTTAGAGCACCTGCAGTCAGAATAACCAGGGACCCACAGATCTGCCAGTGCCATCTTGGCCAAGGCTTCTCCCTGTACGTTCACCACCAAGAAGGGACTTGTGGAGCTTCACAGCAAGGGCTCTGCTTCCAGCAGCTGCCCGCAGCATCCCACATCAGCCCACCGACTTGAGCAGCTCCCCTTCTGTCCCCTTCCCCCTCCCACAAAGCAGAAAGGATGACACTGTGTGGGTCCTCACCTCTGAGTAAGCATCCATGCAAATCGGACACCTGATAACAACTCCTCGCTGGGCACTAGAGGGAACAGAACCAGAAAGAACATGCAGCTGTTAATATCACCACACTGCAGTGCTTATTGAGACATAAAAGCTCACATAATCCTGCAACTGCACTGACCAGCCATGACACATTTCCTCTGAAGAACCCTGCTGCCTTTAACTCTCTTTGCTGCACATGATGAGCAGTTAGGGTCTCCCTGCCCTGACAGAAAGAGTGTCCTGGTCTTTCACCAGGAGAAAGGTGCAGCCAGTCATTCTGCTCTGGGATTTGAAGTAACAGCAGTCTCTAGCAGTTTATGTATGGCAGCTTTGACTTCCACCAGGTCATCAATAACAGCTTTGGAACTACAGCATCCAGCTTTCCGCTGGGAACTATTCACCCCAGAATATTCATTCCAGGACCCAGGTCTAACGCTACAGAGTAACATGGCTCTGGCCAGCTCCAGCCCCAGGAAGGAGCCCTTGGTCCATGTTAAATGCTGCAGCACTGAGCTCTTTCAGCCTTACCTAAACAGAGCAGGAAGGCTCATTCAGTAACAGACAAGCTTGAGACTGAAGGAACAAAGTATTCCTTTTTTATATTAATCAAGTGGTGGGATTTGTTCACCAACAGACTAAACAACCAAAACTTAAACATCTACAAATTCAATGGCAAAATGCATTATGGTTTAGAACAGCAGAAGCCCTTGAGGTGGCATATTTAACACCTGACACCTAAGTTCCATACTCAAGTGCTCTCCTACGTTGCCTTGCCAAAAGGCTCAAAGCACACCAGCTTCGTTAAAACCTGTGTCTTTGCCCCCCACCCCAAAGAAACACTTCAGAAAACCTTGTACCAGAATTCTCATCTCCTTTGTCTCCCCTAGTGACATGGACACCTGATTTAATTTCATCAGTCTAATGCACTGCACCTTTCTTATCCTAATGGAGTGCTCCTACAGCAGGACTTTCCTGTTTCCCCCTGCAGAATGGGGCTTTTACTGTGCAGGCACCCAGCTTGGGCTGCAAGATCCCCATCACACGTGCAAACAAATCAGGCCTTGTGACAGCCAGGAGTGGCCATAAAAGCATGACCTCCACAACTGCCTGTGTGCAAGCCTGCCCTGGGAAGAAGGGCTCCAGCTCCAGGAGAGAGGCAGCCAGCTGATGCCACGTGTGAAAAAGCAGGGAATTTCTGCTGGAATTTGCCCGGCTGCTGCCTGCCGGTCCCATGATGCCAAGCCTCATTGAAAACAATGGAATTATTTCCATATCTAACAGCGCTACTAGAGCTGGTCAGAAAAAGTAAATGCAATACATTATGAGCTGTGGCCAATCCCCCTTCCTTGCCATACCCCCGCACTCGTCTCTAAGGTTGTGTGCAAAGTTGTACATCTGCCTTGGCCTGCCCTTTTCTCCCAAAATGCAAAAGGTCTCATTTGCTCCTCATGCAACACGGGAGAAGGAGGGAAATAAGTAGAGTAAGGGAAGGCTTTGCAGATAAACCAGGCACAGCAGTATAACTCAGTCCTGTACAGAAAAGGAAAAAAGGCACAGAGTTCCGTGTTTGGTAGGGCATGAGCCATACGTACTCTGAACTTGCAGTGGCCTCCTCCTCTGCTCCCTCTTCTGCAGGGGCTGCATCAGCCACAGGTGCATCATTAGCTCCTGTTCCATCACCAGAGCCATCCACCTGCCCGTGGCTGTTCAGTGTGACATTTCCCCTTTGCTGTTCACGCCCTGTAATTTAATTTTTGGAAGTTACATCTCTCTCTCCCTGCAACTACCCTTGAAACAAGTTGTATAAATGTCACCAATGGCTCCTGTTTTAAATGGACCCGATTCAGCTGGGTTTAAAACAATCTTAAACAAACTTCTTTCCTAAATAGTAAGGCTGAAACCATACCAGACACTGCGAGTATTCTGCTACAGACCATCGCAAAACATTTGCTCTATCCACCCTATACCCAGCTAAAATCGTGACCGGAGAGATTCTAAAGGACAGTGCTCGGAAACGATAAAATTCCTTGGAGCCGTGGCCCCTTAGAAATTGTCATCATCTCCCTCCTGAGTCAAGGGAGTTTGAAAGTGGAGTTCTATGTGATGCAAAATGGAGAATATGTAAAAGATTTCCTAAGGAAGGATGCTGTTTGTATAGATATATTGGATCTTGGTATACTTTCAAGCCCAATCAACTAGAAGGGAGATTTAATCCATGAAATAGACAGCAACTAACAAGCAAGCTCTAAGTGATTCCATGGGTTAGAAAAACTAATTCCTTGTTGGTAGAGGTGCCTTGTAAAGGTTCAGGGCTTGTCATGCTTCAAGGAGCTCACACCTAGGGGAAGGTTAACAAAGCTTGCCGAGAAGGATGCCCACTGAGAGTGGACACAAAGAATGCAGAATTGCTGCGCCAAAAGGACACCTGGCACAGCTCCCGAGACAAGGAAGAAACTGAAGAAAGCAAAAATCCCAGCTGTCCTGCAATCAGCTCTGGCCGGGAAAACTAATTCCGGCAGGGGGAGATTGCGACCACCGACTCACGGAGCAGCAACTCAAGAAACTCCCCAGCCCAAAAGAAGAGAGAGACTGAGCATGCGGACTAATTACCAGGAGAAGTGAGACAATCATTAACCAGGAGAAGACAGAATACTAACTAATAAGATAACCATGTACTTTTTAACCAATAATACTCATTCCTTTGGTGGCTAAAATTTATAAATCATGAAAAGTTTTGATAGTGGGTGTGCCTGACTTGTGAAATACCACTGAGCACCCAGACTTGTGCAAGGCTGGAATAAACAATCACTGTCTGTCTCAAGTGTATCATTGTGGCAATGACCGCCACTGACCACTGCCCAGGCTCGCCCCTGCAGTTTGTGACAGGAGTGGGGAGCAGCTGGAGGCTCTTGGCTTTAAAGCTGCTCCTCAGGAGTTCAGCTCTGCCCAGGGGAGCTGAAGCTCCAGGCACAGTGGCTGTCAGCAGCCCGGATGAGGGAGAGGATAAAAAGTAGCAAGGAGGCTTGCCACACGGGATAATCCAAGTTTATTGGAGGCAACTCACAGGGGACAAGCCTCGAGCAGCTCCAGGGAACCTCTTTTAAAGGGCGGTGTTACAATGGGGATGGCTTAACTGGGGACTAATAGAAATCTCTAAGGGAGGGATATGGACGAGGATAGACATTTCCCTGGGCCAATAGCCTCAAGGGGAGGAGGGAAAGGGATCACATGCCCCAATGGGGCATCGAGGTTTAGGCGATTTCCAAAGGGGGAGGTATCTAGAGGGGTAGGGTCTCGGGGGATTGATGGGGACCATAGAAGGGTAAACTGGGAGGTTTCAGGTGATGGACACTGGACCTTCGGGAACAACAGGAGGGGTTTGGGGGATTGATAGGGAAAGAGCTAGGACAAGGGGAGGAGAACAACCATGTAGGGAGCACCGGGGGAGCGGCTTGGGTCTGGGGAAAACCAACTGGGAATAGGAGTGGGGAAGGCAGGGATGAACCATTGGGGTACAGAAAACTTGTATAAAAATACAATAAAGGTATCGCATCACCACATATAATTATTGACCTGTTGCACCCCAGTAACAAATCCAACTTTTGTGGACAACATACTGACCAAGTTAAAGGGAGATCAATTTTTCATGGCCTGCTCAGTAACACCCAAAGGGTCACAAAATGCTGTTTGCCTTTTAACTCTCAGAAACCACAGGCAGCAATGACCTCTGCAACTCCACTGTCCATGTAACACTCATCAATCACTAACCAATTAAAACTGCAGAAAGAGCCAGCAAATTAAAGTTCCTTCTGCATAAGTCTTCCGCTACAACTTTTACTGCAGGGATTTTCTGCCATGACTGATAGAGGCCATCACACACACATTGGATCCATTCTCTAAGACACTGGCCAGAGGCTTTAGCCCTGGCCGTTGCCGTTTGCTAAAAGCAGTTTCAATCCCTGCTGCTCGAGTTGCTTGGAAAAGAACAACAAAAATACCTATAACACTTTAGATAAAATCCATTTTCAACTGTAAAACTTCAACTCACCTTGAAGAAGCTTCCATCGATGCATAAGGGAAGGGAGAGAAAAGAAGATACAATTAGGCTTTGGTGCGCACCCCCGTGCTGCAGGCAAACCTCAGCTCAGCAAGCAGCTATAGCACAGGAGGTGAGGAAGGGTGGCGTATCGCCCTCTAACTTTGGTTAAGAACATTCAAAGCAGTAGCACAAAGAGCTGCTGCCCTGAGAACAAATAAGTGGGTGCCACTGATTCTGCTCTCGCTGCTGCAACGGGGTAGAAATGGAGGACCTTAGGAACCACCCTGAACACGGTACTCCCTGCTCCCCTGTTTCAGTCCCTACTTGGATTTGGGCTGGAGCTGTTTCCTTGCCTCTTTCTCCCAAAATTGGCTAATGCTGCTGTGATAACCCTAAACACTTCATATTGGAATATCAGCAGCTCAAGAAAGGAAAGCACAGAAGGGATTTGGGACTAAAGAATTCCATCAGTCAATGCTAGAACTACAAGGAACACACAGATCTGCCGGTGCCATCCTGACAAGGGCTTCTCCCTCTACAGACACCACCAAGAGGGGACTTGGAGGGATGTGCAAGTTGGAGCTTCAGAGCAAGGGCTGTGCTTCCAGCCAGCTGCCCACAGCATCCCACCTAAGACAACTGAGTTGTGCAGCTCCCCTTCTCTCCCCTCCCTTCCCACAAATCTGAAAAGACAACAACATGTGGATCCTCACCTCTGCGTTGTCATCCTCCCTAGTCGGAGGGCTAACAAGACCTCCTGGCGGTTCACTAGAGGGAGCAGAACCAGAAGAACATGCAGCCGTCAATTTCACAGTGCACAGAGGGTTACCAAGACATAAAATTGCAGAAATCAGAACATCCCCTTAGTCTCAGTTAGCAACATCCCAGCCCAGAAACACAGCCCGTGCAAGAGCTTTAATGTACTGCAAGCATTTCAGTCTGTCGCTATCCATAGTGTAAGAAACATTCAAGAATGACTTCCTGAATGGAGAAGGAAGGTTTCTCCTGGATTTTGCTGGGTTTAGGGCTTTCTTCTCCATTACTTCTCTTCCAGACAGACCGCTATGTTTCAAGTCAGAATTCTTCAAGCAGAATCAAGCAAAACCCAAAAGATTGGCAAACACCTGTGGCTACCATATATCAGAAATTATGGATGCTGAGAAAGGCTGGCAGAGAAATTTTTCGAGCTTTTTGCACCCTCTTGTGAAAGTCCCTGTTCTCACGCAAACTAGCTGAGAAACCGTTTGCTATTTTGTAAATTATTTTTGCAGGTGCAGGTTGTTGGGGAATACTGTGGATATTGTTTTGGTCCATTGAGAATAGTATTTTCAGAATGGGTGTTGTAGCATTCGGCCAATCATTCGAGGAGGTGGATGGTCAAAGGACCAATGACCTCCAGCCACTCTTTTGGACCAAAGTATATGAGCTGGTCTGTAAACGAATAAAGGAAGCTATTCTTCCCTGGAATTATGTCGTGATTCTTGCCGCCGTCCCTGTGGACAACAGCGACAAGAAATTAGCCTTTGGAGAGACACTTTATCTGTCACTTACAATTCAATATCTCTTGGCTCCAGAAAAAGGAATCTTGGCAGTGGTTCGGACGAACTATCTGATGAGATGGAGCCGAGCGAGTACTGCTGGCTCTGTTCCCAGTCCTGCAGTGGGGTGAAAATGGAGACAGATTAGGATCTGCTTGAAACCACTCCGTCCTGCTTCCCTGTTTCAGATCCCTGACTGGATTTGGGCTAGAACCTTTTCTTTCCCTCGTTAGCCCCAAAAAGGGCAACTTCTGCAGTCATAGCCCTAAACACTTCATGTTGGATGAACAGTTCCTGAGGAACGCAAACCACAACTACAGGAATTTGGGGCAAAGAATTGCAGATAGCTGCTCTATTGGCACCAGGCAAACAGAACTTGGAACATGTGCAGTCTGTCAGTCAATGCTAGAACTACAAGGAACACACAGATCTGCCGGTGCAATCCCGACAAGGGCTTCTCCCTCTACGGACACCTCCAAGAAGGGATTTGGAGGGACGTGCAAGTTGGAGCTTCACAGCGAGGGCTGTGCTTCCAGCCAGCTGCCCACAGCATCCCACCAGGGAAAACTGAGTTGTGCAGCTCCCCCTCTGTCCCCTCCCCTCCCATGAAGCAGAAATGATAAGAACATCTTATAAGAACATGATCCTCACATCTGTGATGTCATCCTGCGAATTCGGAGGACTCTCAAAACGGTCTGGCCATTCACTAGAGTTCAAAGAACTGAAAGAACATGCAGCCGTCAATTTCACAGTGCACAGAGGGTTACCAAGACATAAAATTGCAGAAATCAGAACATCCCCTTAGTCTCATTTAGCAACATCCCAGCCCAGAAGCACAGCCCGTGCAAGAGCTTTAATGTACTGCAAGCATTTCAGTCTGTCGCTATCCATAGTGTAAGAAACATGCAAGAATGACTTCTTGAATGGAGAAGGAAGGTTTCTCCTGGATTTTGCTGGGTTTAGTGCTTTCTTTTCCATTAGTTCCCTTCCAGGCCACTATGTTCCAAATCAGAATCCTTCACACAGAATCAAGCAGAATCTAACAGTTTGGCAAAATCCTGTGTCAACTGTATGTAAGAAATTACACTTTGGAGAGACACTTCATGTGTCACATACCCATCGTTGTCTCTTGGCTCCTCTTCATTGTCACCTGCCCATAGCTCAGCTGAGTTCTCTGCCTCCCTGGAACCAAGTGGGGACTGCTGGCTCTGCTCCCTGTCCTGCACCTCTGAGATGTCGTCCTCCCTCGTCACAGGACTAGCAGGACCTGCTGGCCATGCACTGGAGGGAACAGAACCAGAAAGAATGTGCAGCCATTTATTTCACTGGGCACCAAGGGTTACCAACAAAGAAAATGGTGGCACTTAAAACCTATTGCCCTATTCTGATTAAGCAACATCTCAGCCCAGAAACACAACCACTGCAACAATTTCTATGTACTGCCAGCATTTCAGCATGTCAAGCCTTTCTCTTCTATACAATTATGGCTTCACAAACAGAGAAGAAATGCTTCTGCTGGATTTTGATGGGTTTATTTTAATTCTCTTCCAGGCAGGCCACTCTATTCCAGGACTGAAGTATTTGCACAGAGTTAAGCAGAAGCCAAAAGCTTGGCACAAACTTGTTCCTCGCACATATCTCAAGTTGGAGTTTAGATAGTAGACACTTTCTCTCTCACATACCCATCATTTTCTCTTGGTTCCTCTTCATCATCCCTTGCCAGGGCCTCGGCTGAATTCTCTGATGCTCGGGAAGGATGTGGCTGCTGCTGGCTCTGCTCCCTGTCCTGCAGGGCGATAGAAATGGAGGCACTTAGGAACCACCCTGAACACTGTACTCCCTGCTCCCCTGTTTCAGTCCCTACTTGGATTGGGGCTGGAGCTGTTTCTTTCCCTCATTCTCCCCTAAACTGGCTAATTCACCTGAACACTGCTTAGTACATGAGGAGCTGCTGAAGACATAAAACCCCATACCCAAAGCTGCTCTTGTGTTTGGTGCAAGCGGAGGTGGGTCATGCAAATTCTGATGTAAAATTGGAGGCCTTTTCTTTGCAAAGGTTCAGCAACAAGCCTGTCAGGAGATAGCTGCCATGCTATGTTTGCTGCAAGTTTGCTGCTTTGCACAGCAGCAGTGGCACCCCAGATTTGAGCAGCCACACTGCACTGTGGGCTGGATCAAAAATATTCTGAAACATGGGTTTTAAAAGAAACATTAAGATTTTAGTTAAAGGCTAGCTTTGTTGAACTTAGTTAAAGTAGATGGCCCGGCTGGAATTGATAAAATGTTAATAAGTAGTCAAAGAGAGCCGGACCTGAAAGAAGTTTTTAGATGTAGGTAGCTAGTTGCCTGTCACTTTTCTATTTGTTTAGCTGTGCTTTTAATGAGAAACAGAAACCCTGATAAATAGATTCAAAGAAATGGAGACAATTTCTAATTTCCACCTCTGAGAGCCTATTCAGAAGTCACAAAAGGAAAAACTGGAAGTCCCCCAAGAGTAATTTGTATTGTCAAAAATCAGAAAGGTATAAGACTCAAAGTGAGGGAGAGTAGCTTTACTTCATCTTTTAAGACCACTCCCCAAAGAAAGAGACAACCAGTGCAATTCAAAGAAGAAACTACACATGCTTCATGACTTTCAAACTAAATACCATACGAAGAGGAGAATGGAAGGTGTCAACATGTTCCGGTTTGGCCAAATTTTGAAATATATCCTCTGAGAGAAGGCACAACCACCCCTCCCCCACCAGGTCTGGGAAAAAATAAATTTTCCTTGAAGGAAAGTGAAGAAGATAAAACTATTTCTTTAAGAAACACACGGGAAAGGAAAATAATGTTAAATGGGAAAATCTTTCGCTGTAGAGGAAAAACCTGGGAAACCGTTAGAGTCCTCCCTTTGGTCTCCTCAGGCTGGGGCTTGGGCCAGGGCCAGGCCCTCTGTGCCTGGTGGAAAGTCCTCCCAATGTGCTCTGATGTTACAGCAAGCAAGCAGTCCAGTAGAAAAGGGAGAAAATCCGAAATTCCAGAGAAGGAAAAATGCAGCTTCTCTCCGGAGAACAAAGCAGCTGAACCACTGGCCCAAGAAACTGTTCTGGGCGCAGCAAGCCTGGTGCTTCCTCCCTCCCCTGCCGCAGTGGGGAAAACCAATTGCTATCTGTGTGTGACCTTGAACAAGCTGCAAACTGCTTTGAAAAAGTTTTGCTCAGCTTTTCCTTCCCCCTCTCAGGCTCAGTTTAGAGGCATAGAAAGGCACAGGAATTAATTTCTGGGCATAGGCAGCAATATGGGACACACATCATAAGGTCACCCCAAGACACAATGTTATAACTGTGCATTTGTATTTTGAATATTCAAGACCTCTTTAATTAAACAGACTCTGTAGTGGCTTGTAATTTTGCAGTGCACATTAGGGAGCTATCCAGCACAGCTACCTGGCACTGGAATAAACATACACTTTCTAACTCTACTCTGTTAGAGAGTATATGTCCGTCTTAGTTGGGTGTCGATATTAGATCAACACCCATATTTTGGTAAATCAATTCCTTCCAAATAGAAGGGGGAAATTTAAAAAAAGCAAACAAACGTGACTCTGTTAAAGGCTTCTTGGAATAAGGAACAGAACTAGTTTGCACCCCAGTAAGGTGCAGTTGTGTTTTACACCTCGGTGAGAGGGGCACCTTAAACTGATGTTGCAGCTAAAACACTTCTCATTTGAGAAGTCAAAGGCTTCCTGTGCTCTCCTTTAAATCACTGAAACAACAACCTCTCTTAGGTTGTTCATCCCCTCTCTGCAAGCGATTCTCAGGGATGCTGATGTGTTCATGAGTGTGTTTGGGCTCGACTGGGAACTGTGTCTAATGTGGTAAATCAGAGCCATGTTCCAACCTTTGAGGCCAGGGTACTTAGTAAGATGCCAGAAGACAGGCAAGAAAACTAATTTGACTGCAAGATGCAGGGGAGTGTGCCATTCATTACTTACCACATCAGACTCATTGTCACTGATAACGATGACTTCAGGCTCAGAAGATTCGCCCGTGAGATCTATGACGACTTCTTCACCAGCTGAAAAACAGAACGTTAGAATCAAGATCAGAGATTGCAGAGGAATTAAAAGGGCTGCCAGTGCAGAGCAGGCTGAGGTTGGATTCACTGTGCCCTGGGTTTCTTTTTTTCAGGAGCACGTCCAACATTGCACTCAAGCTTTGCCCCAGCAGTCCACAGGGAGCACTACCAGCCCTGTCCTCTGAAGGGGCAGTGCAAGAGGAAGAGCAGCTGAGCCCCTCACAAGTTCTGTGGGATGTCAACAGCTATGGGAGCTTCACAGCAAGAAATGATTCATCTCACACAGGGGAATGTTTAGCACACAAAAGGAAAAAAGCAACCAACCAACACTACAGGGGATCCTCCTCTTTTACAGTTTTACCATACTGTAGATTGTTCCCTTGAGGGATGGGGCACAGCTAAAGACAAACTCTTCCTTATCTTCATCCAGCTTGGGAGATCCCAAACACAGCTTGCCACCCTCCCCTGTGGCATCTATGGTGACTGCCAGCTCATCAGAGCACACATTCAGGTGTTTGAGCAGCACCTGAGGACCTTTGCTGCAGAGCTCATCTCCCACGAGCAGCCAGTGTATTGAGCTCAGGAACAAACCAAAACAGTTGTCAGAAGGCTTGCTGTTAGGGATGCCATATCAGGTGCTTCCTAAACCCCAAGGTTTCCCTTCCTCCCCAGTAAAGGGCCTAGAAACTGGCAAAAGCACACATTCAAATGAACCCAAACCTTCCAGAAGCAACTGCTGTTCTTACCAGGCTCAAAAGCAAGTGTACCACTTCCTTCAAGCTCTATTAGCTCTGCTTGTGAAGTTCCACCTGCACTGGAGGGCAGCAGCCTGCTCCGTTTCCGAGCTTGTGTGGAATCAAGTGCTCCTCCAGGGCGCTTTCGCTGACGCTGAGAGAGAACAAAGCCTTAGCATTTTCTGTGGCAGCAATTTAGCACGGCCCTCGGGTTCTGCAGCACCAATGACAGCACACGAGGATACCGAAAACATTCCCGCAAAGGCTGGAATATGCATCAAATGGTGCTATGGACCATTTTCACCTTAGCACATCACAGCAGGGAAAAGACATCGCCCCTCATCTCCTACATGTTGCCTCACCAACAAATAGCCTGTCCAATGGCTTGAAAATGAGGAGACCAGTTCCCAATTCCATCATGTTGTTACTCACACTGTAAGCATTTCTGAACTATTGCCAGCACCCACAAAGATTCAGAACCTTCAGTATTCAAAAGCGGGAAGTCACAGGAAGTTTGGAAAGATTTCTGTTTCTGTGCATTTGCTCCAAACCCTAGAATTCTTTTCTAGAAGTCCCTTGCAAAAAGTTTCAAGAATCAGATTTGCATTGAGTAGTAAAGTACTTACTGAGCTCATGATGTTTTGTGATCTAAAACCACCAGCAAAGCAAGTGGGACAAACACCAAAAAGGAATGTCCGGGAAGAGATCAATCCCTTATGTTCCTCCTGGTAGCCCACTGCAGATTTTTCACAGTTCCAGAAAACTGTTCTTCCAAACCTATCAGAAAAGAAGAGATCATCTATTTGGAATGCCTGTTCTCTTGAATACCCCCATGCCCCAAGACTCCCAATCTTGAGTCTCCAGTTTCTGTCCATAACTGGAGGGGAAGTCCGTGACCCCAGTATCTGAGCCCACCTGCAGCCCATCCTGCAGCCCAGACCAGCCCCTCAGCATCAGAAGCCTTTTCAAGAATCGGCTGCACTCACCTGTACAGTCAGTCCAGAGTTTGGCTCGCAAAGGTCAGCAAATTGCTCTCTATTCCCACCGGGGATGGAGAAGACGGATGCTCCACGTCTGCTGCGCAGCAGAGAATCCGCCAACTGGCTCAGCAGACTCCGTGTCAACAGAAGCTTGGGTGCAGAAGTGCCCCTGGCAACCGGTGCCAACATTCCATGCCCGGTAACGGGTCTCCATTTTGCACACCCATGGAGCCCCAGAACACCACTGAGGCACCTCAACAGGGCATCCACAGCTTCTCTGGGCAGCCGGTTCCGATGTCTCAGCACCCTCATAGCTCTGCCAAACATCTGATCCCAATCTCCCCAATCTTCTAGTCTGAAACCCTTGCCCTTCTCCCATCGCTCTCTGCCCGCTTTAGGCACTGGGAGGCCGCAGTGAGGCCTCCCCGGACCCTGCTCCTCTCCAGGCTGGACAGCCCCGGCTCTCCCAGCCTGCCTGCAGAGGACAGGTGCTCCAGGCCTCCACACATCCCCACGGCCTCCTCTGGCCCTGCTCCACAGGCACATCCTGCTGCTGCTGGGCAGAGCTGGACACAGCTCTGCACGTGGGGCCTCACGGGGCCTCGTGGGGCAGACCTGCACCTCCCTCCGCCTTCAGCCTCAGGAACCTGAGGATCACTGGAGCCCTTGGAGGGCAAAAGAAACCCCACCCAAACCACACCTGCCCAAAACAAAGAGAAATTTAAACCCTGCCTTAACCCTCCTCCTTATTTCAAGTCTCTGAGGCCTCAACATTTTCACATGTTCAACTATTCCTCTGCCAGAATTTCCCAACAGGGCTGAGGAGGTTTGCTCTGCTCCCAGGGACAGCACCTTCCTCCTGAGGCCCTGCTCTGCTACAATAGGTGACACAGTAAAAAAAGCAGAACTAATATTCAGTTTTCCTTCCAGCCACTCTGCCACTGGACCTGTGTTCACAGGGATGGGCCAGGGCTCCCGAGAGCAGCAGGGAGCCCATCTCAGGCCTGCCAGAGGCAGGGCTGCTCCTCAGCCACCTGTCCCCTTGGGTGCTCTCTGGTGTGGGCAGAGTTGTGGAAATCGATCCAATGCTGTGGAGAGCATGAGGATACGTTCAGCTCATGGTCTACATGAGGAGGCTCATTTCTTACCAAAATATCTCTGTTATTCCAATTCTTGCTTTTGGGCAATTGGCAACATGTTGAGTGTTTAAGAGCAGGTGCAGGTAACTTTTCCATTTTTTGAAAAATCCCTAAGGAGATTTAACACTTGATATAAAAATGCTAAGATGCTAAAGCAATTCCAAATACACATTTAAGGTATGAATGATGAAGCACCTCGTACCGGTCCCAAAGCACTGAATATGGGAAATGAAGGACGCAAATATGCTGTCTCTCTGGTCTGGGCTTCCAAAGCTCAAAAAACCCCCAATTCTTCTGTGCCTACAGATCAGTGATGGAATGAGCTGAAAATGAGCTTTTCCTTCTGCTTGACAACTATGCATCAAGACTGAAACCAAGGCTTCAACTGTTCAGTTACCTTTGGCTATCAATGTTTCTCTAGATCAGCACTTTCTAAAAATTATAGCTATATATTCATGGACAGGGTTAATTTCTAACCCTAAACCAACATTTTAAAAGAAAATAGCCACAGCTGATGATGTAGAGACAAACTAATATCAGTTTAAGGCTATTATAAAATCAGCTGAGGGCCATTGCGTTGCAGGTTACTTAAGATCAAACTTACTTAACCACAAAGGCTTCCTTGAAATGCTCTTTTCAATGACAATGCCTGGCAGAGCATGTCACCACGGGATACAGCTATTTAAAAAGACATTTCTGCTCACTGTCATTACATCCACCAAGCAGCTCAAAGTCTAGCAACAGTGAGAAACAGAAAACATCAGTCTAACATTTATGGCTGCCCTGTAAGAAAATCATTTTGCGTGTGTCTTTCTAAGGATTATCTTTGAGTAATTTTGACCACTTACGTAAGTTTTCCTTAAAAACAAAAATCAAAAGATGGCTTGATCAGACTAAAACTAAGGTTTTAATATTTTTGTTAAGATCAAGCCACATAAAAATTAGGGGGCACAATTACTACCCCTGCCTAAATACAGCAATACTAAGACCTCTTGAAATATGGCTGAGCAAGCCGATAAATAACACAATAAAGACAAAAATGAAAAACCAAAAATAAGGATACGTGTCCACACAGATGACTAACTTTGAACACACGGAGGACCTCACTTCAGCTTGGTCATCTGAGTTTTCTGTTTCACGGCACACTGTTTCATTGTTTACCTGAGATCCGCCATTTCCTCTTTATTGCTTTTATAGAACAGAAGTAACTTTCTTTCCTTTCTTATGTCCAATTATTGTGTCTCTCGACAATTGCATTTCTCTTCAATGTCACTTAGGATTATCTTGCTGCAGTTGAAGGAACTGGAGCTGCAACACTGTTGTACTGGTAACAGCTCCAAGTCAGTAGCCAACTTCAGACATTCAAAACCACATTCCTTCAAAACCCTCCAGATTCTAATTAGAATGCAACCTTACAACACTACATGCTGCAGTTTGTTTATGTACCAGTTATTCTCACAGAAAATTGTTTTCTTTGGATGTGTGCACAACCCGCTCCTCTTTCCATCTTCTGAGCAATGAGATCACAGCGTTTTCACCAAAGTGTCCGCCAGAGTCTGCCCTGAGACCCTGAACCCCTCACACCCCAAGCAAGGCCTGTTTCTTTTCCCCCACACTACACACGTTGGCCACAAGAACTACAGAGCTTATGTCTTCAGCACATTTCCCCCAAACCAATGACTACAGTGGGATGAAAAGAACGACCTTCTGACAGCTCAGACCACGAGCCTTATTTCCACCTGTTAAACAACATCTCTGTCTTTCAGCAGAGTCCAGCACAGAGGAGCAGACAATGTTTAAATCAATCAAAACTGTATTTAAAATTGAACTCAGCAAATATGAAACTATGTACAGGAAGAACTATATACATGGAGGAACAAGCCTCTACATCGCCCCTTCTCCAGGATCCGAGACTTTCCTGAGAAGTGGAAGCACTCATAAATAAATGGGATGATACAGGTCATAATAAAGTGTGAGGTCCATCCTGCAGGTTGGGCACAGCGCGTCAGTCTCCAGGGCAATAGGGAGGCACCGACTACAGAAGACATGGCCACACAGGGTTGACACAAGCTGTCGTCCATGTTCCATAATCTGGAAGAAAGAAAACCACAACATGTATTGGGAGGAAAGAATTTGAGTTTGCTGCCCTGTTGGCACCAGGCAAATGAGACTTTAGAGCACCTGCAGTCAGAATAACCAGGGACCCACAGATCTGCCAGTGCCATCTTGGCCAAGGCTTCTCCCTGTACGTTCACCACCAAGAAGGGACTTGTGGAGCTTCACAGCAAGGGCTCTGCTTCCAGCAGCTGCCCGCAGCATCCCACATCAGCCCACTGACTTGAGCAGCTCCCCTTCTGTCCCCTTCCCCCTCCCACAAAGCAGAAAGGATGACACTGTGTGGGTCCTCACCTCTGAGTAAGCATCCATGCAAATTGGACACCTGATAACAACTCCTCGCTGGGCACTAGAGGGAACAGAACCAGAAAGAACATGCAGCTGTTAATATCACCACACTGCAGTGCTTATTGAGACATAAAAGCTCACATAATCCTGCAACTGCACTGACCAGCCATGACACATTTCCTCTGAAGAACCCTGCTGCCTTTAACTCTCTTTGCTGCACATGATGAGCAGTTAGGGTCTCCCTGCCCTGACAGAAAGAGTGTCCTGGTCTTTCACCAGGAGAAAGGTGCAGCCAGTCATTCTGCTCTGGGATTTGAAGTAACAGCAGTCTCTAGCAGTTTATGTATGGCAGCTTTGACTTCCACCAGGTCATCAATAACAGCTTTGGAACTACAGCATCCAGCTTTCCGCTGGGAACTATTCACCCCAGAATATTCATTCCAGGACCCAGGTCTAACGCTACAGAGTAACACGGCTCTGGCCAGCTCCAGCCCCAGGAAGGAGCCCTTGGTCCATGTTAAATGCTGCAGCACTGAGCTCTTTCAGCCTTACCTAAACAGAGCAGGAAGGCTCATTCAGTAACAGAGAAGCTTGAGACTGAAGGAACAAAGTATTCCTTTTTTATATTAATCAAGTGGTGGGATTTGTTCACCGACAGACTAAACAACCAAAACTTAAACATCTACAAATTCAATGGCAAAATGCATTATGGTTTAGAACAGCAGAAGCCCTTGAGGTGGCATATTTAACACCTGACACCTAAAAGTTCCATACTCAAGTGCTCTCCTACGTTGCCTTGCCAAAAGGCTCAAAGCACACCAGCTTCGTTAAAACCTGTGTCTTTCCCCCCCACCCCAAAGAAACACTTCAGAAAACCTTATACCAGAATTCTCATCTTCTTTGTCTCCCCTAGTGACATGGACACCTGATTTAATTTCACCAGTCTAATGCACTGCACCTTTCTTATCCTAATGGAGTGCTCCTACAGCAGGACTTTCCTGTTTCCCCCTGCAGAATGGGGCTTTTACTGTGCAGGCACCCAGCTTGGGCTGCAAGATCCCCATCACACGTGCAAACAAATCAGGCCTTGTGACAGCCAGGACTGGCCATAAAAGCATGACCTCCACAACCGCCTGTGTGCAAGCCTGCCCTGGGAAGAAGGGCTCCAGCTCCAGGAGAGAGGCAGCCAGCTGATGCCACGTGTGAAAAAGCAGGGAATTTCTGCTGGAATTTGCCCGGCTGCTGCCTGCCGGTCCCATGATGCCAAGCCTCATTGAAAACAATGGAATTATTTCCATATCTAACAGCGCTACTAGAGCTGGTCAGAAAAAGTAAATGCAATACATTATGAGCTGTGGCCAATCCCCCTTCCTTGCCATACCCCCGCACTCGTCTCTAAGGTTGTGTGCAAAGTTGTACATCTGCCTTGGCCTGCCCTTTTCTCCCAAAATGCAAAAGGTCTCATTTGCTCCTCATGCAACACGGGAGAAGGAGGGAAATAAGTAGAGTAAGGGAAGGCTTTACAGATAAACCAGGCACAGCAGTATAAGTCAGTCCTGTACAGAAAAGGAAAAAAGGCACAGAATTCCGTGTTTGGTAGGGCATGAGCCATACGTACTCTGAACTTGCAGTGGCCTCCTCCTCTGCTCCCTCTTCTGCAGGGGCTGCATCAGCCACAGGTGCATCATTAGCTCCTGTTCCATCACCAGGGCCATCCACCTGCCTGTGGCTGTTCAGTGTGACATTTCCCCTTTGCTGTTCACGCCCTGTAATTTAATTTTCGGAAGTTACATCTCTCTCTCCCTGCAACTACCCTTGAAACAAGTTGTATAAATAGTCACCAATGGCTCCTGTTTTAAATGGACCCGATTCAGCTGGGTTTAAAACAATCTTAAACAAACTTCTTTCCTAAATAGTAAAGCTGAAACCATTCCAGACACTGCGAGTATTCTGCTACAGACCATCGCAAAACATTTGCTCTTTCCACCCTATGCACAGCTAAAAACGTGACCGGAGATATTCTAAAGGACAGTCCTTGGAAACGATAAAATTCCTTGGAGCCATGGCCCCTTAGAAATTGTCATCATCTCCCTCCTGAGTCAAGGGAGTTTGAAAGTGGAGTTCTATGTGATGCAAAATGGAGAATATGTAAAAGATTTCCTAAGGAAGGATGCTGTTTGTATAGATATATTGGATCTTGGTATACTTTCAAGCCCAATCAACTAGAAGGGAGATTTAATCCATGAAATAGAGAGCAACTAACAAGCAAGCTCTAAGTGATTCCATGGGTTAGAAAAACTAATTCCTTGTTGGTAGAGGTGCCTTGTAAAGGTTCAGGGCTTGTCATGCTTCAAGGAGCTCACACCTAGGGGGAGGTTAACAAAGCTTGCCAAGAAGGATGCCCACTGAGAGTGGACACAAAGAATGCAGAATTGCTGCGCCAAAAGGACACCTGGCACAGCTCCCGAGACAGGGAAGAAACTGAAGAAAGCAAAAATCCCAGCTGTCCTGCAATCATCTCTGGCCGGGAAAACTAATTCCAGCAGGGGGAGATTGCGACCACCGACTCACGGAGCAGCAACTCAAGAAACTCCCCAGCCCAAAAGAAGAGAGAGACTGAGCATGTGGACTAATTACCAGGAGAAGTGAGACAATCATTAACTGTGGCATCGAGGTTTGGGCGATTTCCAAAGGGGGAGGTATCTAGAGGGGTAGGGTCTCAGGGGATTGATGGGGACCATAGAAGGGTAAACTGGGAGGTTTCAAGTGATGGACACTGGACCTTCGGGAACAACAGGAGGGGTTTGGGGGATTGATAGGGAAAGAGCTAGGACAAGGGGAGGAGAACAACCATGTAGGGAGCACCGGGGGAGTGGCTTGGGTCTGGGGAAAACCAACTGGGAATAGGAGTGCGGAAGGTAGGGATGAACCATTGGGGTACAGAAAACTTGTATAAAAATACAATAAAGGTATCGCATCACCACATATAATTATTGACCTGTTGCACCCCAGTAACAAATCCAACTTTTGTGGACAACATACTGACCAAGTTAAAGGGAGATCAATTTTTCATGGCCTGGTCAGTAACACCCAAAGGGTCACAAAATGCTGTTTGCCTTTTAACTCTCAGAAACCACAGGCAGCAATGACCTCTGCAACTCCACTGTCCATGTAACACTCATCAATCACTAACCAATTAAAACTGCAGAAAGAGCCAGCAAATTAAAGTTCCTTCGGCATAAGTCTTCCGCTACAACTTTTACTGCAGGGATTTTCTGCCATGACTGATAGAGGCCATCACACACACATTGGATCCATTCTCTAAGACACTGGCCAGAGGCTTTAGGCCTGGCCGTTGCTGTTTGCTAAAAGCAGTTTCAATCCCTGCTGCTCGAGTTGCTTGGAAAAGAACAACAAAAATACCTATAACACTTTAGATAAAATCCATTTTCAACTGTAAAACTTCAACTCACCTTGAAGAAGCTTCCATCGATGCATAAGGGAAGGGAGAGAAAAGAAGATACAATTAGGCTTTGGTGCGCACCCCCGTGCTGCAGGCAAACCTCAGCTCAGCAAGCAGCTATAGCACAGGAGGTGAGGAAGGGTGGCGTATCGCCCTCTAACTTTGGTTAAGAACATTCAAAGCAGTAGCACAAAGAGCTGCTGCCCTGAGAACAAATAAGTGGGTGCCACTGATTCTGCTCTCGCTGCTGCAACGGGGTAGAAATGGAGGACCTTAGGAACCACCCTGAACACGGTACTCCCTGCTCCCCTGTTTCAGTCCCTACTTGGATTTGGGCTGGAGCTGTTTCCTTGCCTCTTTCTCCCAAAATTGGCTAATTCTGCTATGATAAGCCTAAACACTTCATATTGGGTTATCAGCAGCTCAAGAAAGGAAAGCACAGAAGGGATTTGGGACTAAAGAATTCCATCAGTCAATGCTAGAACTACAAAGAACACACAGATGTGCCGGTGCCATCCTGACAAGGGCTTCTCCCTCTACAGACACCACCAAGAAGGGACTTGGAGGGACGTGCAAGTTGGAGCTTCACAGCAAGGGCTGTGCTTCCAGCCAGCTGCCCACAGCATCCCACCTAAGACAACTGAGTTGTGCAGCTCCCCTTCTCTCCCCTCCCTTCCCACAAATCTGAAAAGACAACAACATGTGGATCCTCACCTCTGCGTTGTCATCCTCCCTAGTCGGAGGGCTAACAAGACCTCCTGGTGGTTCACTAGAGGGAGCAGAACCAGAAGAACATGCAGCCGTCAATTTCACAGTGCACAGAGGCTTACCAAGACATAAAATTGCAGAAATCAGAACATCCCCTTAGTCTCAGTTAGCAACATCCCAGCCCAGAAACACAGCCCGTGCAAGAGCTTTTATGTACTGCAAGCATTTCAGTCTGTCGCTATCCACAATGTAAGAAACATTCAAGAATGACTTCCTGAATGGAGAAGGAAGGTTTCTCCTGGATTTTGCTGGGTTTAGGGCTATCTTTTCCATTACTTCTCTTCCAGACAGACCACTATGTTTCAAGTCAGAATTCTTCAAGCAGAATCAAGCAAAACCCAAAAGATTGGCAAAATCCTGTGGCAACTGTATATCAGAAATTATGGATGCTGAGAAAGGCTGGCAGAGCAATTTTTCGAGCTTTTTACACCCTCTTGTGAAAGTCCCTGTTCTCACGCAAACTAGCTGAGAAACCGTTTGCTATTTTGTAAATTATTTTTGCAGGTGCAGGTTGTTGGGGAATACTGTGGATATTGTTTTGGTCCATTGAGAATAGTATTTTCAGAATGGGTGTTGTAGCATTCGGCCAATCATTCGAGGAGGTGGATGGTCAAAGGACCAATGACCTCCAGCCACTCTTTTGGACCAAAGTATATGAGCTGGTCCGTAAACAAATAAAGGAAGCTCTTCTTCCCTGGAATTATGTTGTGATTCTTGCCGCCGTCCCTGTGGACAACAGCGACAAGAAATTAGCCTTTGGAGAGACACTTTATCTGTCACTTACAATTCAATATCTCTTGGTTCCAGAAAAAGGAATCTTGGCAGAGGTTCGGACGAACTATCTGATGAGATGGAGCCGAGCGAGTACTGCTGGCTCTGTTCCCAGTCCTGTAGTGGGGTGAAAATGGAGACAGATTAGGATCTGCTTGAAACCACTCCGTCCTGCTTCCCTGTTTCAGATCCCTGACTGGATTTGGGCTAGAACCTTTTCTTTCCCTCGTTAGCCCCAAAAAGGGCAACTTCTGCAGTCATAGCCCTAAAGACTTCATGTTGGATGAACAGTTCCTGAGGAACGCAAACCACAACTACAGGAATTTGGGGCAAAGAATTGCAGATAGCTGCTCTATTGGCACCAGGCAAACAGAACTTGGAACATGTGCAGTCTGTCAGTCAATGCTAGAACTACAAGGAACACACAGATCTGCCGGTGCCATCCCGACAAGGGCTTCTCCCTCTACGGACACCTCCAAGAAGGGATTTGGAGGGACGTGCAAGTTGGAGCTTCACAGCGAGGGCTGTGCTTCCAGCCAGCTGCCCACAGCATCCCACCAGGGAAAACTGAGTTGTCTGTCCCCTCCCCTCCCATGAAGCAGAAATGATAAGAACATCTTATAAGAACATGATCCTCACATCTGTGATGTCATCCTGCGAATTCGGAGGACTCTCAAAACGGTCTGGCCATTCACTAGAGTTCAAAGAACTGAAAGAACATGCAGCCGTCAATTTCACAGTGCACAGAGGGTTACCAAGACATAAAATTGCAGAAATCAGAACATCCCCTTAGTCTCATTTAGCAACATCCCAGCCCAGAAGCACAGCCCGTGCAAGAGCTTTAATGTACTGCAAGCATTTCAGTCTGTCGCTATCCATAGTGTAAGAAACATTCAAGAATGACTTCCTGAATGGAGAAGGAAGGTTTCTCCTGGATTATGCTGGGTTTAGGGCTTTCTTTTCCATTAGTTCCCTTCCAGGCCACTATGTTCCAAATCAGAATCCTTCCCACAGAATCAAGCAGAATCCAACAGTTTGGCAAAATCCTGTGTCAACTGTATGTAAGAAATTACACTTTGGAGAGACACTTCATGTGTCACATACCCATCGTTGTCTCTTGGCTCCTCTTCATTGTCACCTGCCCATAGCTCAGCTGAGTTCTCTGCCTCCCTGGAACCAAGTGGGGACTGCTGGCTCTGCTCCCTGTCCTGCACCTCTGAGTTGTTGTCCTCCCTCGTCACAGGACTAGCAGGACCTGCTGGCCATGCACTGCAGGGAACAGAACCAGAAAGAATGTGCAGCCATTTATTTCACTGGGCACCAAGGGTTACCAACAAAGAAAACGGTGGCACTTAAAACCTATTGCCCTATTCTGATTAAGCAACATCTCAGCCCAGAAACACAACCACTGCAACAATTTCTATGTACTGCCAGCATTTCAGCATGTCAAGCCTTTCTCTTCTATACAATTATGGCTTCACAAACAGAGAAGAAATGCTTCTGCTGGATTTTGCTGGGTTTATTTTAATTCTCTTCCAGGCAGGCCACTCTATTCCAGGACTGAAGTATTTGCACAGAGTTAAACAGAAGCCAAAAGCTTGGCACAAACTTGTTCCTACCACATATCTCAAGTTGGAGTTTAGATAGTAGACACTTTCTCTCTCACATACCCATCATTTTCTCTTGGTTCCTCTTCATCATCCCTTGCCAGGGCCTCGGCTGAATTCTCTGATGCTCTGGAAGGATGTGGCTGCTGCTGGCTCTGCTCCCTGTCCTGCAGGGCGATAGAAATGGAGGCACTTAGGAACCACCCTGAACACTGTACTCCCTGCTCCCCTGTTTCAGTCCCTACTTGGATTGGGGCTGGAGCTGTTTCTTTCCCTCGTTCTCCCCCAAACTGGCTAATTCACCTGAACACTGCTTAGTACATGAGGAGCTGCTGAAGACATAAAACCCCATACCCAAAGCTGCTCTTGTGTTTGGTGCAAGCGGAGGTGGGTCATGCAAATTCTGATGTAAAATTGGAGGCCTTTTCTTCGCAAAGGTTCAGCAACAAGCCTGTCAGGAGATAGCTGCCATGCTATGTTTGCTGCATGTTTGCTGCTTTGCACAGCAGCAGTGGCACCCCAGATTTGAGCAGCCACACTGCACTGTGGGCTGGATCAAAAATATTCTGAAACATGGGTTTTAAAAGGAACATTAAGATTTTAGTTAAAGGCTAGCTTTGTTGAAATTAGTTAAAGTAGATGGCCCGGCTGGAATTGATAAAATGTTAATAAGTAGTCAAAGAGAGCCGGACCTGAAAGAAGTTTTTAGATGTAGGTAGCTAGTTGCCTGTCACTTTTCTATTTGTTTAGCTGTGCTTTTAATGAGAAACAGAAACCCTGATAAATAGATTCAAAGAAATGGAGACAATTACTAATTTCCACCTCTGAGAGCCTATTCAGAAGTCACAAAAGGAAAAACTGGAAGTCCCCCAAGAGTAATTTGTATTGTCAAAAATCAGAAAGGTAGAAAGGTCAAAGTGAGGGAGAGTAGCTTTACTTCATCTTTTAAGACCACTCCCCAAAGAAAGAGACAACCAGTGCAATTCAAGGAAGAAACTACACATGCTTCATGACTTTCAAACTAAATACCATACGAAGAGGAGAATGGAAGGTGTCAACGTGTTCCGGTTTGGCCAAATTTTGAAATATATCCTCTGAGAGAAGGCACAACCACCCCTCCCCCACCAGGTCTGGGAAAAAATAAATTTTCCTTGAAGGAAAGTGAAGAAGATAAAACTATTTCTTTAAGAAACACATGGGAATGGAAAATAATGTTAAATGGGAAAATCTTTCGCTGTAGAGGAAAAACCTGGGAAACCGTTAGAGTCCTCCCTTTGGTCTCCTCAGGCTGGGGCTTGGGCCAGGGCCAGGCCCTCTGTGCCTGGTGGAAAGTCCTCCCAATGTGCTCTGATGTTACAGCAAGCAAGCAGTCCAGTAGAAAAGGGAGAAAATCCGAAATTCCAGAGAAGGAAAAATGCAGCTTCTCTCCGGAGAACAAAGCAGCTGAACCACTGGCCAAAGAAACTGTTCTGGGCGCAGCAAGCCTGGTGCTTCCTCCCTCCCCTGCTGCGGTGGGGAAAACCAATTGCTATCTGTGTGTGACCTTGAACAAGCTGCAAACTGCTTTGAAAAAGTTTTGCTCAGCTTTTCCTTCCCCCTCTCAGGCTCAGTTTAGAGGCATAGAAAGGCACAGGAATTAATTTCTGGGCATAGGCAGCAATATGGGATACACATCATAAGGTCACCCCAAGACACAATGTTATAACTATGCATTTGTATTTTGAATATTCAAGACTTCTGTAATTAAACAGACTCTGTAGTGGCTTGTAATTTTGCAGTGCACATCAGGGAGCTATCCAGCACAGCTGCCTGGCACTGGAATAAACATACACTTTCTAACTCTACTCTGTTAGAGAGTATATGTCCGTCTTAGTTGGGTGTCGATATTAGATCAACACCCATATTTTGGTAAATCAATTCCTTCCAAATAGAAGGGGAAAATTTAAAAAAAGCAAACAAACGTGACTCTGTTAAAGGCTTCTTGGAATAAGGAACAGAACTAGTTTGCACCCCAGTAAGGTGCAGTTGTGTTTTACACCTCGGTGAGAGGGGTACCTTAAACTGATGTTGCAGCTAAAACACTTCTCATTTGAGAAGTCAAAGGCTTCCTGTGCTCTCCTTTAAATCACTGAAACAACAACCTCTCTTAGGTTGTTCATCCCCTCTCTGCAAGCGATTCTCAGGGATGCTGATGTGTTCATGAGTGTGTTTGGGCTCGACTGGGAACTGTGTCTAATGTGGTAAATCAGAGCCATGTTCCAACCTTTGAGGCCAGGGTACTTAGTAAGATGCCAGAAGACAGGCAAGAAAACTAATTTGACTGCAAGATGCAGGGGAGTGTGCCATTCACTACTTACCACATCAGACTCATCGTCACTGATAACGATGACTTCAGGCTCAGAAGATTCGCCCGTGAGATCTATGACGACTTCTTCACCAGCTGAAAAACAGAACGTTAGAATCAAGATCAGAGATTGCAGAGGAATTAAAAGGGCTGCCAGTGCGGAGCAGGCTGAGGTTGGATTCACTGTGCCCTGGGTTTCTTTTTTTCAGGAGCACGTCCAACATTGCACTCAAGCTTTGCCCCAGCAGTCCACAGGGAGCACTACCAGCCCTGTCCTCTGAAGGGGCAGTGCAAGAGGAAGAGCAGCTGAACCCCTCACAAGTTCTGTGGGATGTCAACAGCTATGGGAGCTTCACAGCAAGAAATGATTCATCTCACACAGGATGAATGTTTAGCACACAAAAGGAAAAAAGCAACCAACCAACACTACAGGGGATCCTCCTTTTTTACAGTTTTACCATACTGTAGATTGTTCCCTTGAGGGATGGGGCACAGCTAAAGACAAACTCTTCCTTATCTTCATCCAGCTTGGGAGATCCCAAACTCAGCTTGCCACCCTCCCCTGTGGCATCTATGGTGACCACCAGCTCATCAGAGCACACATTCAGGTGTTTGAGCAGCACCTGAGGACCTTTGCTGCAGAGCTCATCTCCCACGAGCAGCCAGTGTATTGAGCTCAGGAACAAACCAAAACAGTTGTCAGAAGGCTTGCTGTTAGGGATGCCATATCAGGTGCTTCCTAAACCCCAAGGTTTCCCTTCCTCCCCAGTAAAGGGCCTAGAAACTGGCAAAAGCACACATTCAAATGAACCCAAACCTTCCAGAAGCAACTGCTGTTCTTACCAGGCTCAAAAGCAAGTGTACCACTTCCTTCAAGCTCTATTAGCTCTGCTTGTGAAGTTCCACCTGCACTGGAGGGCAGCAGCCTGCTCCGTTTCCGAGCTTGTGTGGAATCAAGTGCTCCTCCAGGGCGCTTTCGCTGACGCTGAGAGAGAACAAAGCCTTAGCATTTTCTGTGGCAGCAATTTAGCACGGCCCTCGGGTTCTGCAGCACCAATGACAGCACACGAGGATACCGAAAACATTCCCGCAAAGGCTGGAATATGCATCAAATGGTGCTATGGACCATTTTCACCTTAGCACATCACAGCAGGGAAAAGACATCGCCCCTCATCTCCTACATGTTGCCTCACCAACAAATAGCCTGTCCAATGGCTTGAAAATGAGGAGACCAGTTCCCAATTCCATCATGTTGTTACTCACACTGTAAGCATTTCTGAACTATTGCCAGCACCCACAAAGATTCAGAACCTTCAGTATTCAAAAGCGGGAAGTCACAGGAAGTTTGGAAAGATTTCTGTTTCTGTGCATTTGCTCCAAACCCTAGAATTCTTTTCTAGAAGTCCCTTGCAAAAAGTTTCAAGAATCAGATTTGCATTGAGTAGTAAAGTACTTACTGAGCTCATGATGTTTTGTGATCTAAAACCACCAGCAAAGCAAGTGGGACAAACACCAAAAAGGAATGTCCGGGAAGAGATCAATCCCTTATGTTCCTCCTGGTAGCCCACTGCAGATTTTTCACAGTTCCAGAAAACTGTTCTTCCAAACCTATCAGAAAAGAAGAGATCATCTATTTGGAATGCCTGTTCTCTTGAATACCCCCATGCCCCAAGACTCCCACTCCAGAGTCTCCAGTTTCTGTCCATAACTGGAGGGGAAGTCCGTGACCCCAGTATTTGAGCCCACCTGCAGCCCATCCTGCAGCCCAGACCAGCCCCTCAGCATCAGAAGCCTTTTCAAGAATCGGCTGCCCTCACCTGTACAGTCAGTCCAGAGTTTGGCTCGCAAAGGTCAGCAAATTGCTCTCTATTCCCACCGGGGATGGAGAAGACGGATGCTCCACGTCTGCTGCGCAGCAGAGAATCCGCCAACTGGCTCAGCAGACTCCGTGTCAACAGAAGCTTGGGTGCAGAAGTGCCCCTGGCAACCGGTGCCAACATTCCATGCCCGGTAATGGGTCTCCATTTTGCACACCCATGGAGCCCCAGAACACCACTGAGGCACCTCAACAGGGCATCCACAGCTTCTCTGGGCAGCCGGTTCCGATGTCTCAGCACCTTCACAGCTCTGCCGAACATCTGATCCCAATCTCCCCAATCTTCTAGTCTGAAACCCTTGCCCTTCTCCCATCGCTCTCTGCCCGCTTTAGGCACTGGGAGGCCGCAGTGAGGCCTCCCCGGACCCTGCTCCTCTCCAGGCTGGACAGCCCCGGCTCTCCCAGCCTGCCTGCAGAGGACAGGTGCTCCAGGCCTCCACACATCCCCACGGCCTCCTCTGGCCCTGCTCCACAGGCACATCCTGCTGCTGCTGGGCAGAGCTGGACACAGCTCTGCACGTGGGGCCTCACGGGGCCTCGTGGGGCAGACCTGCACCTCCCTCCGCCTTCAGCCTCAGGAACCTGAGGATCACTGGAGCCCTTGGAGGGCAAAAGAAACCCCACCCAAACCACACCTGCCCAAAACAAAGAGAAATTTAAACCCTGCCTTAACCCTCCTCCTTATTTCAAGTCTCTGAGGCCTCAACATTTTCACATGTTCAACTATTCCTCTGCCAGAATTTCCCAACAGGGCTGAGGAGGTTTGCTCTGCTCCCAGGGACAGCACCTTCCTCCTGAGGCCCTGCTCTGCTACAATAGGTGACACAGTAAAAAAAGCAGAACTAATATTCAGTTTTCCTTCCAGCCACTCTGCCACTGGACCTGTGTTCACAGGGATGGGCCAGGGCACCCAAGAGCAGCAGGGAGCCCATCTCAGGCCTGCCAGAGGCAGGGCTGCTCCTCAGCCACCTGTCCCCTTGGGTGCTCTCTGGTGTGGGCAGAGTTGTGGAAATCGATCCAATGCTGTGGAGAGCATGAGGATACGTTCAGCTCATGGTCTACATGAGGAGGCTCATTTCTTACCAAAATATCTCTGTTATTCCAATTCTTGCTTTTGGGCAATTGGCAACATGTTGAGTGTTTAAGAGCAGGTGCAGGTAACTTTTCCATTTTTTGAAAAATCCCTAAGGAGATTTAACACTTGATATAAAAATGCTAAGATGCTAAAGCAATTCCAAATACACATTTAAGGTATGAATGATTAAGCACCTCGTACCGGTCCCAAAGCACTGAATATGGGAAATGAAGGACGCAAATATGCTGTCTCTCTGGTCTGGGCTTCCAAAGCTCAAAAAACCCCCAATTCTTCTGTGCCTACAGATCAGTGATGGAATGAGCTGAAAATGAGCTTTTCCTTCTGCTTGACAACTATGCATCAAGACTGAAACCAAGGCTTCAACTGTTCAGTTACCTTTGGCTATCAATGTTTCTCTAGATCAGCACTTTCTAAAAATTATAGCTATATATTCATGGACAGGGTTAATTTCTAACCCTAAACCAACATTTTAAAAGAAAATAGCCACAGCTGATGATGTAGAGACAAACTAATATCAGTTTAAGGCTATTATAAAATCAGCTGAGGGCCATTGCGTTGCAGGTTACTTAAGATCAAACTTACTTAACCACAAAGGCTTCCTTGAAATGCTCTTTTCAATGACAATGCCTGGCAGAGCATGTCACCACGGGATACAGCTATTTAAAAAGACATTTCTGCTCACTGTCATTACATCCACCAAGCAGCTCAAAGTCTAGCAACAGTGAGAAACAGAAAACATCAGTCTAACATTTATGGCTGCCCTGTAAGAAAATCATTTTGCGTGTGTCTTTCTAAGGATTATCTTTGAGTAATTTTGACCACTTACGTAAGTTTTCCTTAAAAACAAAAATCAAAAGATGGCTTGATCAGACTAAAACTAAGGTTTTAATATTTTTGTTAAGATCAAGCCACATAAAAATTAGGGGGCACAATTACTACCCCTGCCTAAATACAGCAATACTAAGACCTCTTGAAATATGGCTGAGCAAGCCGATAAATAACACAATAAAGACAAAAATGAAAAACCAAAAATAAGGATACGTGTCCACACAGATGACTAACTTTGAACACACGGAGGACCTCACTTCAGCTTGGTCATCTGAGTTTTCTGTTTCACGGCACACTGTTTCATTGTTTACCTGAGATCCGCCATTTCCTCTTTATTGCTTTTATAGAACAGAAGTAACTTTCTTTCCTTTCTTATGTCCAATTATTGTGTCTCTCGACAATTGCATTTCTCTTCAATGTCACTTAGGATTATCTTGCTGCAGTTGAAGGAACTGGAGCTGCAACACTGTTGTACTGGTAACAGCTCCAAGTCAGTAGCCAACTTCAGACATTCAAAACCACATTCCTTCAAAACCCTCCAGATTCTAATTAGAATGCAACCTTACAACACTACATGCTGCAGTTTGTTTATGTACCAGTTATTCTCACAGAAAATTGTTTTCTTTGGATGTGTGCACAACCCGCTCCTCTTTCCATCTTCTGAGCAATGAGATCACAGCGTTTTCACCAAAGTGTCCGCCAGAGTCTGCCCTGAGACCCTGAACCCCTCACACCCCAAGCAAGGCCTGTTTCTTTTCCCCCACACTACACACGTTGGCCACAAGAACTACAGAGCTTATGTCTTCAGCACATTTCCCCCAAACCAATGACTACAGTGGGATGAAAAGAACGACCTTCTGACAGCTCAGACCACGAGCCTTATTTCCACCTGTTAAACAACATCTCTGTCTTTCAGCAGAGTCCAGCACAGAGGAGCAGACAATGTTTAAATCAATCAAAACTGTATTTAAAATTGAACTCAGCAAATATGAAACTATGTACAGGAAGAACTATATACATGGAGGAACAAGCCTCTACATCGCCCCTTCTCCAGGATCCGAGACTTTCCTGAGAAGTGGAAGCACTCATAAATAAATGGGATGATACAGGTCATAATAAAGTGTGAGGTCCATCCTGCAGGTTGGGCACAGCGCGTCAGTCTCCAGGGCAATAGGGAGGCACCGACTACAGAAGACATGGCCACACAGGGTTGACACAAGCTGTCGTCCATGTTCCATAATCTGGAAGAAAGAAAACCACAACATGTATTGGGAGGAAAGAATTTGAGTTTGCTGCCCTGTTGGCACCAGGCAAATGAGACTTTAGAGCACCTGCAGTCAGAATAACCAGGGACCCACAGATCTGCCAGTGCCATCTTGGCCAAGGCTTCTCCCTGTACGTTCACCACCAAGAAGGGACTTGTGGAGCTTCACAGCAAGGGCTCTGCTTCCAGCAGCTGCCCGCAGCATCCCACATCAGCCCACCGACTTGAGCAGCTCCCCTTCTGTCCCCTTCCCCCTCCCACAAAGCAGAAAGGATGACACTGTGTGGGTCCTCACCTCTGAGTAAGCATCCATGCAAATTGGACACCTGATAACAACTCCTCGCTGGGCACTAGAGGGAACAGAACCAGAAAGAACATGCAGCTGTTAATATCACCACACTGCAGTGCTTATTGAGACATAAAAGCTCACATAATCCTGCAACTGCACTGACCAGCCATGACACATTTCCTCTGAAGAACCCTGCTGCCTTTAACTCTCTTTGCTGCACATGATGAGCAGTTAGGGTCTCCCTGCCCTGACAGAAAGAGTGTCCTGGTCTTTCACCAGGAGAAAGGTGCAGCCAGTCATTCTGCTCTGGGATTTGAAGTAACAGCAGTCTCTAGCAGTTTATGTATGGCAGCTTTGACTTCCACCAGGTCATCAATAACAGCTTTGGAACTACAGCATCCAGCTTTCCGCTGGGAACTATTCACCCCAGAATATTCATTCCAGGACCCAGGTCTAACGCTACAGAGTAACACGGCTCTGGCCAGCTCCAGCCCCAGGAAGGAGCCCTTGGTCCATGTTAAATGCTGCAGCACTGAGCTCTTTCAGCCTTACCTAAACAGAGCAGGAAGGCTCATTCAGTAACAGAGAAGCTTGAGACTGAAGGAACAAAGTATTCCTTTTTTATATTAATCAAGTGGTGGGATTTGTTCACCGACAGACTAAACAACCAAAACTTAAACATCTACAAATTCAATGGCAAAATGCATTATGGTTTAGAACAGCAGAAGCCCTTGAGGTGGCATATTTAACACCTGACACCTAAAAGTTCCATACTCAAGTGCTCTCCTACGTTGCCTTGCCAAAAGGCTCAAAGCACACCAGCTTCGTTAAAACCTGTGTCTTTCCCCCCCACCCCAAAGAAACACTTCAGAAAACCTTATACCAGAATTCTCATCTTCTTTGTCTCCCCTAGTGACATGGACACCTGATTTAATTTCACCAGTCTAATGCACTGCACCTTTCTTATCCTAATGGAGTGCTCCTACAGCAGGACTTTCCTGTTTCCCCCTGCAGAATGGGGCTTTTACTGTGCAGGCACCCAGCTTGGGCTGCAAGATCCCCATCACACGTGCAAACAAATCAGGCCTTGTGACAGCCAGGACTGGCCATAAAAGCATGACCTCCACAACCGCCTGTGTGCAAGCCTGCCCTGGGAAGAAGGGCTCCAGCTCCAGGAGAGAGGCAGCCAGCTGATGCCACGTGTGAAAAAGCAGGGAATTTCTGCTGGAATTTGCCCGGCTGCTGCCTGCCGGTCCCATGATGCCAAGCCTCATTGAAAACAATGGAATTATTTCCATATCTAACAGCGCTACTAGAGCTGATCAGAAAAAGTAAATGCAATACATTATGAGCTGTGGCCAATCCCCCTTCCTTGCCATACCCCCGCACTCGTCTCTAAGGTTGTGTGCAAAGTTGTACATCTGCCTTGGCCTGCCCTTTTCTCCCAAAATGCAAAAGGTCTCATTTGCTCCTCATGCAACACGGGAGAAGGAGGGAAATAAGTAGAGTAAGGGAAGGCTTTGCAGATAAACCAGGCACAGCAGTATAACTCAGTCCTGTACAGAAAAGGAAAAAAGGCACAGAATTCCGTGTTTGGTAGGGCATGAGCCATACGTACTCTGAACTTGCAGTGGCCTCCTCCTCTGCTCCCTCTTCTGCAGGGGCTGCATCAGCCACAGGTGCATCATTAGCTCCTGTTCCATCACCAGGGCCATCCACCTGCCTGTGGCTGTTCAGTGTGACATTTCCCCTTTGCTGTTCACGCCCTGTAATTTAATTTTCGGAAGTTACATCTCTCTCTCCCTGCAACTACCCTTGAAACAAGTTGTATAAATAGTCACCAATGGCTCCTGTTTTAAATGGACCCGATTCAGCTGGGTTTAAAACAATCTTAAACAAACTTCTTTCCTAAATAGTAAAGCTGAAACCATTCCAGACACTGCGAGTATTCTGCTACAGACCATCGCAAAACATTTGCTCTTTCCACCCTATGCACAGCTAAAAACGTGACCGGAGATATTCTAAAGGACAGTCCTTGGAAACGATAAAATTCCTTGGAGCAGTGGCCCCTTAGAAATTGTCATCATCTCCCTCCTGAGTCAAGGGAGTTTGAAAGTGGAGTTCTATGTGATGCAAAATGGAGAATATGTAAAAGATTTCCTAAGGAAGGATGCTGTTTGTATAGATATATTGGATCTTTGTATACTTTCAAGCCCAATCAACTAGAAGGGAGATTTAATCCATGAAATAGAGAGCAACTAACAAGCAAGCTCTAAGTGATTCCATGGGTTAGAAAAACTAATTCCTTGTTGGTAGAGGTGCCTTGTAAAGGTTCAGGGCTTGTCATGCTTCAAGGAGCTCACACCTAGGGGAAGGTTAACAAAGCTTGCCGAGAAGGATGCCCACTGAGAGTGGACACAAAGAATGCAGAATTGCTGCGCCAAAAGGACACCTGGCACAGCTCCCGAGACAGGGAAGAAACTGAAGAAAGCAAAAATCCCAGCTGTCCTGCAATCATCTCTGGCCGGGAAAACTAATTCCAGCAGGGGGAGATTGCGACCACCGACTCACGGAGCAGCAACTCAAGAAACTCCCCAGCCCAAAAGAAGAGAGAGACTGAGCATGTGGACTAATTACCAGGAGAAGTGAGACAATCATTAACTGTGGCATCGAGGTTTGGGCGACTTCCAAAGGGGGAGGTATCTAGAGGGGTAGGGTCTCAGGGGATTGATGGGGACCATAGAAGGGTAAACTGGGAGGTTTCAAGTGATGGACACTGGACCTTCGGGAACAACAGGAGGGGTTTGGGGGATTGATAGGGAAAGAGCTAGGACAAGGGGAGGAGAACAACCATGTAGGGAGCACCGGGGGAGTGGCTTGGGTCTGGGGAAAACCAACTGGGAATAGGAGTGCGGAAGGTAGGGATGAACCATTGGGGTACAGAAAACTTGTATAAAAATACAATAAAGGTATCGCATCACCACATATAATTATTGACCTGTTGCACCCCAGTAACAAATCCAACTTTTGTGGACAACATACTGACCAAGTTAAAGGGAGATCAATTTTTCATGGCCTGGTCAGTAACACCCAAAGGGTCACAAAATGCTGTTTGCCTTTTAACTCTCAGAAACCACAGGCAGCAATGACCTCTGCAACTCCACTGTCCATGTAACACTCATCAATCACTAACCAATTAAAACTGCAGAAAGAGCCAGCAAATTAAAGTTCCTTCGGCATAAGTCTTCCGCTACAACTTTTACTGCAGGGATTTTCTGCCATGACTGATAGAGGCCATCACACACACATTGGATCCATTCTCTAAGACACTGGCCAGAGGCTTTAGGCCTGGCCGTTGCTGTTTGCTAAAAGCAGTTTCAATCCCTGCTGCTCGAGTTGCTTGGAAAAGAACAACAAAAATACCTATAACACTTTAGATAAAATCCATTTTCAACTGTAAAACTTCAACTCACCTTGAAGAAGCTTCCATCGATGCATAAGGGAAGGGAGAGAAAAGAAGATACAATTAGGCTTTGGTGCGCACCCCCGTGCTGCAGGCAAACCTCAGCTCAGCAAGCAGCTATAGCACAGGAGGTGAGGAAGGGTGGCGTATCGCCCTCTAACTTTGGTTAAGAACATTCAAAGCAGTAGCACAAAGAGCTGCTGCCCTGAGAACAAATAAGTGGGTGCCACTGATTCTGCTCTCGCTGCTGCAACGGGGTAGAAATGGAGGACCTTAGGAACCACCCTGAACACGGTACTCCCTGCTCCCCTGTTTCAGTCCCTACTTGGATTGGGGCTGGAGCTGTTTCCTTGCCTCTTTCTCCCAAAATTGGCTAATTCTGCTATGATAAGCCTAAACACTTCATATTGGGTTATCAGCAGCTCAAGAAAGGAAAGCACAGAAGGGATTTGGGACTAAAGAATTCCATCAGTCAATGCTAGAACTACAAAGAACACACAGATGTGCCGGTGCCATCCTGACAAGGGCTTCTCCCTCTACAGACACCACCAAGAAGGGACTTGGAGGGACGTGCAAGTTGGAGCTTCAGAGCAAGGGCTGTGCTTCCAGCCAGCTGCCCACAGCATCCCACCTAAGACAACTGAGTTGTGCAGCTCCCCTTCTCTCCCCTCCCTTCCCACAAATCTGAAAAGACAACAACATGTGGATCCTCACCTCTGCGTTGTCATCCTCCCTAGTCGGAGGGCTAACAAGACCTCCTGGTGGTTCACTAGAGGGAGCAGAACCAGAAGAACATGCAGCCGTCAATTTCACAGTGCACAGAGGGTTACCAAGACATAAAATTGCAGAAATCAGAACATCCCCTTAGTCTCAGTTAGCAACATCCCAGCCCAGAAACACAGCCCGTGCAAGAGCTTTTATGTACTGCAAGCATTTCAGTCTGTCGCTATCCACAATGTAAGAAACATTCAAGAATGACTTCCTGAATGGAGAAGGAAGGTTTCTCCTGGATTTTGCTGGGTTTAGGGCTATCTTTTCCATTACTTCTCTTCCAGACAGACCACTATGTTTCAAGTCAGAATTCTTCAAGCAGAATCAAGCAAAACCCAAAAGATTGGCAAAATCCTGTGGCAACTGTATATCAGAAATTATGGATGCTGAGAAAGGCTGGCAGAGCAATTTTTCGAGCTTTTTACACCCTCTTGTGAAAGTCCCTGTTCTCACGCAAACTAGCTGAGAAACCGTTTGCTATTTTGTAAATTATTTTTGCAGGTGCAGGTTGTTGGGGAATACTGTGGATATTGTTTTGGTCCATTGAGAATAGTATTTTCAGAATGGGTGTTGTAGCATTCGGCCAATCATTCGAGGAGGTGGATGGTCAAAGGACCAATAACCTCCAGCCACTCTTTTGGACCAAAGTATATGAGCTGGTCTGTAAACGAATAAAGGAAGCTATTCTTCCCTGGAATTATGTCGTGATTCTTGCCGCCGTCCCTGTGGACAACAGCGACAAGAAATTAGCCTTTGGAGAGACACTTTATCTGTCACTTACAATTCAATATCTCTTGGTTCCAGAAAAAGGAATCTTGGCAGTGGTTCGGACGAACTATCTGATGAGATGGAGCCGAGTGAGTACTGCTGGCTCTGTTCCCAGTCCTGCAGTGGGGTGAAAATGGAGACAGATTAGGATCTGCTTGAAACCCCTCCGTCCTGCTTCCCTGTTTCAGATCCCTGACTGGATTTGGGCTAGAACCTTTTCTTTCCCTCGTTAGCCCCAAAAAGGGCAACTTCTGCAGTCATAACCCTAAACACTTCATGTTGGATGAACAGTTCCTGAGGAACGCAAACCACAACTACAGGAATTTGGGGCAAAGAATTGCAGATAGCTGCTCTATTGGCACCAGGCAAACAGAACTTGGAACATGTGCAGTCTGTCAGTCAATGCTAGAACTACAAGGAACACACAGATCTGCCGGTGCAATCCCGTCAAGGGCTTCTCCCTCTACGGACACCTCCAAGAAGGGATTTGGAGGGACGTGCAAGTTGGAGCTTCACAGCAAGGGCTGTGCTTCCAGCCAGCTGCCCACAGCATCCCACCAGGGAAAACTGAGTTGTCTGTCCCCTCCCCTCCCATGAAGCAGAAATGATAAGAACATCTTATAAGAACATGATCCTCACATCTGTGATGTCATCCTGCGAATTCGGAGGACTCTCAAAACGGTCTGCCCATTCACTGGAGTTCAAAGAACTGAAAGAACATGCAGCCGTCAATTTCACAGTGCACAGAGGCTTACCAAGACATAAAATTGCAGAAATCAGAACATCCCCTTAGTCTCATTTAGCAACATCCCAGCCCAGAAACACAGTCCGTGCAAGAGCTTTTATGTACTGCAAGCATTTCAGTCTGTCGCTATCCATAGTGTAAGAAACATTCAAGAATGACTTCTTGAATGGAGAAGGAAGGTTTCTCCTGGATTTTGCTGGGTTTAGGGCTTTCCTTTCCATTAGTTCCCTTCCAGGCCACTATGTTCCAAATCAGAATCCTTCACACAGAATCAAGCAGAATCCAACAGTTTGGCAAAATCCTGTGTCAACTGTATGTAAGAAATTACACTTTGGAGAGACACTTCATGTGTCACATACCCATCGTTGTCTCTTGGCTCCTCTTCATTGTCACCTGCCCATAGCTCAGCTGAGTTCTCTGCCTCCCTGGAACCAAGTGGAGACTGCTGGCTCTGCTCCCTGTCCTGCACCTCTGAGATGTCGTCCTCCCTCGTCACAGGACTAGCAGGACCTGCTGGCCATGCACTGGAGGGAACAGAACCAGAAAGAATGTGCAGCCATTTATTTCACTGGGCACCAAGGGTTACCAACAAAGAAAATGGTGGTACTTAAAACCTATTGCCCTATTCTGATTAAGCAACATCTCAGCCCAGAAACACAACCACTGCAACAATTTCTATGTACTGCCAGCACTTCAGCATGTCAAGCCTTTCTCTTCTATACAATTATGGCTTCACAAACAGAGAAGAAACGCTTCTGCTGGATTTTGCTGGGTTTATTTTAATTCTCTTCCAGGCAGGCCAAACTATTCCAGGTCTGAAGTATTTGCACAGAGTTAAGCAGAAGCCAAAAGCTTGGCACAAACTTGTTCCTACCACATATCTCAAGCTGGAGTTTAGATAGTAGACACTTTCTCTCTCACATACCCATCATTTTCTCTTGGTTCCTCTTCATCATCCCTTGCCAGGGCCTCGGCTGAATTCTCTGATGCTCTGGAAGGATGTGGCTGCTGCTGGCTCTGCTCCCTGTCCTGCAGGGCGATAGAAATGGAGGCACTTAGGAACCACCCTGAACACTGTACTCCCTGCTCCCCTGTTTCAGTCCCTACTTGGATTGGGGCTGGAGCTGTTTCTTTCCCTCGTTCTCCCCCAAACTGGCTAATTCACCTGAACACTGCTTAGTACATGAAGAGCTGCTGAAGACATAAAACCCCATACCCAAAGCTGCTCTTGTGTTTGGTGCAAGCGGAGGTGGGTCATGCAAATTCTGATGTAAAATTGGAGGCCTTTTCTTTGCAAAGGTTCAGCAACAAGCCTGTCAGGAGATAGCTGCCATGCTATGTTTGCTGCATGTTTCTGCTTTGCACAGCAGCAGTGGCACCCCAGATTTGAGCAGCCACACTGCACTGTGGGCTGGATCAAAAATATTCTGAAACATGGGTTTTAAAAGAAACATTAAGATTTTAGTTAAAGGCTAGCTTTGTTGAAATTAGTTAAAGTAGATGGCCCGGCTGGAATTGATAAAATGTTAATAAGTAGTCAAAGAGAGCCGGACCTGAAAGAAGTTTTTAGATGTAGGTAGCTAGTTGCCTGTCACTTTTCTATTTGTTTAGCTGTGCTTTTAATGAGAAACAGAAACCCTGATAAATAGATTCAAAGAAATGGAGACAATTACTAATTTCCACCTCTGAGAGCCTATTCAGAAGTCACAAAAGGAGGAACTGGAAGTCCCCCAAGAGTAATTTGAATTGTCAAAAATCAGAAAGGTAGAAAGGTCAAAGTGAGGGAGAGTAGCTTTACTTCATCTTTTAAGACCACTCCCCAAAGAAAGAGACAACCAGTGCAATTCAAAGAAGAAACTACACATGCTTCATGACTTTCAAACTAAATACCATACGAAGAGGAGAATGGAAGGTGTCAACGTGTTCCGGTTTGACCAAATTTTGAAATATATCCTCTGAGAGAAGGCACAACCACCCCACCCCCACCAGGTCTGGGAAAAAATACATTTTCCTTGAAGGAAAGTGAAGAAGATAAAACTATTTCTTTAAGAAACACACGGGAAAGGAAAATAATGTTAAATGGGAAAATCTTTCGCTGTAGAGGAAAAACCGGGGAAACCGTTAGAGTCCTCCCTTTGGTCTCCTCAGGCTGGGGCTTGGGCCAGGGCCAGGCCCTCTGTGCCTGGTGGAAAGTCCTCCCAATGTGCTCTGATGTTACAGCAAGCAAGCAGTCCAGTAGAAAAGGGAGAAAATCCGAAATTCCAGAGAAGGAAAAATGCAACTTCTCTCCGGAGAACAAAGCAGCTGAACCACTGGCCAAAGAAACTGTTCTGGGCGCAGCAAGCCTGGTGCTTCCTCCCTCCCCTGCCGCGGTGGGGAAAACCAATTGCTATCTGTGTGTGACCTCGAACAAGCTGCAAACTGCTTTGAAAAAGTTTTGCTCAGCTCTTCCTTCCCCTCTCAGGCTCAGTTTAGAGGCATAGAAAGTCACAGGAATTAATTTCTGGGCATAGGCAGCAATATGGGATACACATCATAAGGTCACCCCAAGACACAATGTTATAACTATGCATTTGTATTTTGAATATTCAAGACTTCTGTAATTAAACAGACTCTGTAGTGGCTTGTAATTTTGCAGTGCACATTAGGGAGCTATCCAGCACAGCTGCCTGGCACTGGAATAAACATACACTTTCTGACTCTACTCTGTTAGAGAGTATATGTCCGTCTTAGTTGGGTGTCGATATTAGATCAATACACATATTTTGGTAAATCAATTCCTTGCAAATAGAAGGGGAAAATTTTAAAAAAGCAAACAAACGTGACTCTGTTAAAGGCTTCTTGGAATAAGGAACAGAACTAGTTTGCACCCCAGTAAGGTGCAGTTGTGTTTTACACCTCGGTGAGAGGGGCACCTTAAACTGATGTTGCAGCTAAAACACTTCTCATTTGAGAAGTCAAAGGCTTCCTGTGCTCTCCTTTAAATCACTGAAACAACAACCTCTCTTAGGTTGTTCATCCCCTCTCTGCAAGCAATTCTCAGGGATGCTGATGTGTTCATGAGTGTGTTTGGGCTCGACTGGGAACTGTGTCTAATGTGGTAAATCAGAGCCATGTTCCAACCTTTGAGGCCAGGGTACTTAGTAAGATGCCAGAAGACAGGCAAGAAAACTAATTTGACTGCAAGATGCAGGGGAGTGTGCCATTCACTACTTACCACATCAGACTCATCGTCACTGATAACGATGACTTCAGGCTCAGAAGATTCGCCCGTGAGATCTATGACTTCTTCACCAGCTGAAAAACAGAACGTTAGAATCAAGATCAGAGATTGCAGAGAAATTAAAAGGGCTGCCAGTGCAGAGCAGGCTGAGGCTGGATTCACTGTGCCCTGGGTTTCTTTTTTTCAGGAGCACGTCCAACATTGCACTCAAGCTTTGCCCCAGCAGTCCACGGGGAGCACTACCAGCCCTGTCCTCTGAAGGGGCAGTGCAAGAGGAAGAGCAGCTGAGCCCCTCCCAAGTTCTGTGGGATGTCAACAGCTATGGGAGCTTCACAGCAAGAAATGATTCATCTCACACAGGGGAATGTTTAGCACACAAAAGGAAAAAAAGCAACCAACCAACACTACAGGGGATCCTCCTTTTTTACAGTTTTACCATACTGTAGATTGTTCCCTTGAGGGATGGGGCTAAAGACAAACAGCTAAAGACAAACTCTTCCTTATCTTCATCCAGCTTGGGAGATCCCAAACTCAGCTTGCCACCCTCCCCTGTGGCATCTATGGTGACCACCAGCTCATCAGAGCACACATTCAGGTGTTTGAGCAGCACCTGAGGACCTTTGCTGCAGAGCTCATCTCCCACGAGCAGCCAGTGTATTGAGCTCAGGAACAAACCAAAACAGTTGTCAGAAGGCTTGCTGTTAGGGATGCCATATCAGGTGCTTCCTAAACCCCAAGGTTTCCCTTCCTCCCCAGTAAAGGGCCTAGAAACTGGCAAAAGCACACATTCAAATGAACCCAAACCTTCCAGAAGCAACTGCTGTTCTTACCAGGCTCAAAAGCAAGTGTACCACTTCCTTCAAGGTCTACTATCTCTGCCTGTGAGGTTCCACCTGCACTGGAGGGCAGCAGCCTGCTCCGTTTCCGAGCTTGTGTGGAATCAAGTGCTCCTCCAGGGCGCTTTCGCTGACGCTGAGAGAGAACAAAGCCTTAGCATTTTCTGTGGCAGCAATATTAGCACGGCCCTCGGGTTCTGCAGCACCAATGACAGCACACGAGGATACCGAAAACATTCCCGCAAAGGCTGGAATATGCATCAAATGGTGCTATGGACCATTTTCACCTTAGCACATCGCATCAGGGAAAAGACATCGCCCCTCATCTCCTACATGTTGCCTCACCAACAAATAGCCTGTCCAATGGCTTGAAAATGAGGAGACCAGTTCCCAATTCCATCATGTTGTTACTCACACTGTAAGCATTTCTGAACTATTGCCAGCACCCACAGAGATTCAGAACCTTCAGTATCCAAAAGCGGGAAGTCACAGGAAGTTTGGAAAGATTTCTGTTTCTGTGCATTTGCTCCAAACCCTAGAATTCTTTTCTAGAAGTCCCCTGGAAAATGTTTCAAGAATCAGATTTGCATTGAGTAGTAAAGTACTTACTGAGCTCATGGTGTTTCGTGCTCTAAAAGCACCGGCAAAGCAAGTGGGACAAACACCACAAAAGGAATGTCAGGGAAGAGATCAATCCCTTAGCTTCCTTCTGGTAGCCCACTGCAGATTTTTCAGGGTTCCAGAAAACTGTTCTTCCAAACCTATCAAAAAAGGAGAGATCATCTATTTGGAATGCCTGTTCTCTTGAATACCCCCATGCCCCAAGACTCCCACTCCAGAGTCTCCAGTTTCTGTCCATAACTGGAGGGGAAGTCCGTAACCCCGGTTCTTGAGCCCACCTGCAGCCCATCCTGCAGCCCAGACCAGCCCCTCAGCATCAAAAGCCTTTTCAAGAATCGTCTGCACTCACCTGTACAGTCAGTCCAGAGTTTGGCTCGCAAAGGTCAGCAAATCGCTCTCTATTCCCACCTGGGATGGAGAAGACGGATGCTCCACGTCTGCTGCGCAGCAGAGAATCCGCCAACTGGCTCAGCAGACTCCGTGTCAACAGAAGCTTGGGAGCAGAAGTGCCCCTGGCAACCGGTGCCAACATTCCATGCCCGGTAACGGGTCACCATTTTGCACACCCATGGAGCTCCAGAACACCACTGAGGCACCTCAACAGGGCATCCACAGCTTCTCTGGGCAGCCGGTTCCGATGTCTCAGCACCCTCACAGCTCTGCCAAACATCTGATCCCAATCTCCCCAATCTTCTAGTCTGAAACCCTTGCCCTTCTCCCATCGCTCTCTGCCCGCTTTAGGCACTGGGAGGCCGCAGTGAGGCCTCCCCGGACCCTGCTCCTCTCCAGGCTGGACAGCCCCGGCTCTCCCAGCCTGCCTGCAGAGGACAGGTGCTCCAGGCCTCCACACATCCCCACGGCCTCCTCCGGCCCTGCTCCACAGGCACATCCTGCTGCTGCTGGGCAGAGCTGGACACAGCTCTGCACGTGGGGCCTCACGGGGCCTCGTGGGGCAGACCTGCACCTCCCTCCGCCTTCAGCCTCAGGAACCTGAGGATCACTGGAGCCCTTGGAGGGCAAAAGAAACCCCACCCAAACCACACCTGCCCAAAACAAAGAGAAATTTAAACCCTGCCTTAACCCTCCTCCTTATTTCAAGTCTCTGAGGCCTCAACATTTTCACATGTTCAACTATTCCTCTGCCAGAATTTCCCAACAGGGCTGAGGAGGTTTGCTCTGCTCCCAGGGACAGCACCTTCCTCCTGAGGCCCTGCTCTGCTACAATAGGTGACACAGCAAAAAAAGCAGAACTAATATTCAGTTTTCCTTCCAGCCACTCTGCCACTGGACCTGTGTTCACAGGGATGGGCCAGGGCTCCCGAGAGCAGCAGGGAGCCCATCTCAGGCCTGCCAGAGGCAGGGCTGCTCCTCAGCCACCTGTCCCCTTGGGTGCTCTCTGGTGTGGGCAGAGTTGTGGAAATCGATCCAATGCTGTGGAGAGCACGAGGATATGTTCAGCTCATGGTCTACATGAGGAGGCTCATTTCTTACCAAAATATCTCTGTTATTCCAATTCTTGCTTTTGGGCAATTGGCAACATGTTGAGTGTTTAAGAGCAGGTGCAGATAACTTTTCCATTTTTTGAAAAATCCCAAAGGAGATTTAACACTTGATATAAAAATGCTAAGATGCTAAAGCAATTCCAAATACACATTTAAGGTATGAATGATGAAGCACCTCGTACTGGTCCCAAAGCACTGAATATGAGAAATGAAGGACGCAAATATGCTGTCTCTCTGGTCTGGGCTTCCAAAGCTCAAAAAACCCCCAATTCTTCTGTGCCTACAGATCAGTGATGGAATGAGCTGAAAATGAGCTTTTCCTTCTGCTGACAACTATGCATCAAGACTGAAACCAAGGCTTCAACTGTTCAGTTACCTTTGGCTATCAATGTTTCTCTAGATCAGCACTTTCTAAAAATTATAGCTATATATTCATGGACAGGGTTAATTTCTAACCCTAAACCAACATTTTAAAAGAAAATAGCCACAGCTGATGATGTAGAGACAAACTAATATCAGTTTAAGGCTATTATAAAATCAGCTGAGGGCCATTGCGTTGCAGGTTACTTAAGATCAAACTTACTTGACCACAAAGGCTTTCTTGAAATGCTCTTTTCAATGACAATGCCTGGCAGAGCATGTCACCACGGGATACAGCTATTTAAAAAGACATTTCTGCTCACTGTCATTACATCCACCAAGCAGCTCAAAGTCTAGCAACAGTGAGAAACAGAAAACATCAGTCTAACATTTATGGCTGCCCTGTAAGAAAATCATTTTGCGTGTGTCTTTCTAAGGATTATCTTTGAGTAATTTTGACCACTTACGTAAGTTTTCCTTAAAAACAAAAATCAAAAGATGGCTTGATCAGACTAAAACTAAGGTTTTAATATTTTTGTTAAGATCAAGCCACATAAAAATTAGGGGGCACAATTACTACCCCTGCCTAAATACAGCAATACTAAGACCTCTTGAAATATGGCTGAGCAAGCCGATAAATAACACAATAAAGACAAAAATGAAAAACCAAAAACAAGGATACGTGTCCACACAGATGACTAACTTTGAACACACGGAGGACCTCACTTCAGCTTGGTCATCTGAGTTTTCTGTTTCACGGCACACTGTTTCATTGTTTACCTGAGATCCGCCATTTCCTCTTTATTGCTTTTATAGAACAGAAGTAACTTTCTTTCCTTTCTTATGTCCAATTATTGTGTCTCTCGACAATTGCATTTCTCTTCAATGTCACTTAGGATTATCTTGCTGCAGTTGAAGGAACTGGAGCTGCAACACTGTTGTACTGGTAACAGCTCCAAGTCAGTAGCCAACTTCAGACATTCAAAAACACATTCCTTCAAAAACCTCCAGATTCTAATTAGAATGCAACCTTACAACACTACATGCTGCAGTTTGTTTATGTACCAGTTATTCTCAAAGAAAATTGTTTTCTTTGGATGTGTGCACAACCCGCTCCTCTTTCCATCTTCTGAGCAATGAGATCACAGCGTTTTCACCAAAGTGTCCGCCAGAGTCTGCCCTGAGACCCTGAACCCCTCACACCCCAAGCAGGGCCTGTTTCTTTTCCCCCACACTACACACGTTGGCCACAAGAACTACAGAGCTTATGTCTTCAGCACATTTCCCCCAAACCAATGACTACAGTGGGATGAAAAGAACGACCTTCTGACAGCTCAGACCACGAGCCTTATTTCCACCTGTTAAACAACATCTCTGTCTTTCAGCAGAGTCCAGCACAGAGGAGCAGACAGACTATGTTTAAATCAATCAAAATTGTATTTAAAATTGAATTCAGAAAATAAGAAACTATATACAGGAAGAACTATATACATGGAGGAACAAGTCTCTACATCGCCTCTTCTCCGGGATCCGAGACTTTCCTGAGAAGTGGAAGCACTCATAAATAAAGGGGATGATAGAGGTCATAATAAAGGGTGAGATCCACCCTGCAGGTTGGGCACAGCGCGTCAGTCTCCAGGGCAATAGGGAGGCACCGACTACAGAAGACATGGCCACACAGGGTTGACACAAGCTGTCGTCCATGTTCCATAATCTGGAAGAAAGAAAACCACAACATGTATTGGGAGGAAAGAATTTGAGTTTGCTGCCCTGTTGGCACCAGGCAAATGAGACTTTAGAGCACCTGCAGTCAGAATAATGAGGGACCCACAGATCTGCCAGTGCCATCTTGGCCAAGGCTTCTCCCTGTACGTTCACCACCAAGAAGGGACTTGTGGAGCTTCACAGCAAGGGCTCTGCTTCCAGCAGCTGCCCGCAGCATCCCACATCAGCCCACCGACTTGAGCAGCTCCCCTTCTGTCCCCTTCCCCCTCCCACAAAGCAGAAAGGATGACACTGTGTGGGTCCTCACCTCTGAGTAAGCATCCATGCAAATCGGACACCTGATAACAACTCCTCGCTGGGCACTAGAGGGAACAGAACCAGAAAGAACATGCAGCTGTTAATATCACCACACTGCAGTGCTTATTGAGACATAAAAGCTCACATAATCCTGCAACTGCACTGACCAGCCATGACACATTTCCTCTGAAGAACCCTGCTGCCTTTAACTCTCTTTGCTGCACATGATGAGCAGTTAGGGTCTCCCTGCCCTGACAGAAAGAGTGTCCTGGTCTTTCACCAGGAGAAAGGTGCAGCCAGTCATTCTGCTCTGGGATTTGAAGTAACAGCAGTCTCTAGCAGTTTATGTATGGCAGCTTTGACTTCCACCAGGTCATCAATAACAGCTTTGGAACTACAGCATCCAGCTTTCCGCTGGGAACTATTCACCCCAGAATATTCATTCCAGGACCCAGGTCTAACGCTACAGAGTAACACGGCTCTGGCCAGCTCCAGCCCCAGGAAGGAGCCCTTGGTCCATGTTAAATGCTGCAGCACTGAGCTCTTTCAGCCTTACCTAAACAGAGCAGGAAGGCTCATTCAGTAACAGAGAAGCTTGAGACTGAAGGAACAAAGTATTCCTTTTTTATATTAATCAAGTGGTGGGATTTGTTCACCGACAGACTAAACAACCAAAACTTAAACATCTACAAATTCAATAGCAAAATGCATTATGGTTTAGAACAGCAGAAGCCCTTGAGGTGGCATATTTAACACGTGACACCTAAGTTCCATACTCAATGCTCTCCTACGTTGCCTTGCCAAAAGGCTCAAAGCACACCAGCTTCATTAAAACCTGTGTCTTTGCCCCCCACCCCAAAGAAACACTTCAGAAAACCTTATACCAGAATTCCCATCTTCTTTGTCTCCCCTAGTGACATGGACACCTGATTTAATTTCACCAGTCTAATGCACTGCACCTTTCTTATCCTAATGGAGTGCTCCTACAGCAGGACTTTCCTGTTTCTCTGCAGAATGGGGCTTTTACTGTGCAGGCACCCAGCTTGGGCTGCAAGATCCCCATCACACGTGCAAACAAATCAGGCCTTGTGACAGCCAGGACTGGCCATAAAAGCATGACCTCCACAACCGCCTGTGTGCAAGCCTGCCCTGGGAAGAAGGGCTCCAGCTCCAGGAGAGAGGCAGCCAGCTGATGCCACGTGTGAAAAAGCAGGGAATTTCTGCTGGAATTTGCCCGGCTGCTGCCTGCCGGTCCCATGATGCCAAGCCTCATTGAAAACAATGGAATTATTTCCATATCTAACAGCGCTACTAGAGCTGGTCAGAAAAAGTAAATGCAATACATTATGAGCTGTGGCCAATCCCCCTTCCTTGCCATACCCCCGCACTCGTCTCTAAGGTTGTGTGCAAAGTTGTACATCTGCCTTGGCCTGCCCTTTTCTCCCAAAATGCAAAAGGTCTCATTTGCTCCTCATGCAACACGGGAGAAGGAGGGAAATAAGTAGAGTAAGGGAAGGCTTTGCAGATAAACCAGGCACAGCAGTATAACTCAGTCCTGTACAGAAAAGGAAAAAAGGCACAGAATTCCGTGTTTGGTAGGGCATGAGCCATACGTACTCTGAACTTGCAGTGGCCTCCTCCTCTGCTCCCTCTTCTTCAGGGGCTGCATCAGCCACAGGTGCATCATTAGCTCCTGTTCCATCACCAGAGCCATCCACCTGCCCGTGGCTGTTCAGTGTGACATTTCCCCTTTGCTGTTCACGCCCTGTAATTTAATTTTTGGAAGTTACATCTCTCTCTCCCTGCAACTACCCTTGCAACGAGTTGTATAAATAGTCACCAATGGCTCCTGTTTTAAATGGACCCGATTCAGCTGGGTTTAAAACAATCTTAAACAAACTTCTTTCCTAAATAGTAAAGCTGAAACCATACCAGACACTGCGAGTATTCTGCTACAGACCATAGCAAAACATTTGCTCTTTCCACCCTATACCCAGCTAAAAACGTGACCGGAGAGATTCTAAAGGACAGTGCTCGGAAACGATAAAATTCCTTGGAGCCGTGGCCCCTTAGAAATTGTCATCATCTCCCTCCTGAGTCAAGGGAGTTTGAAAGTGGAGTTCTATGTGATGCAAAATGGAGAATATGTAAAAGATTTCCTAAGGAAGGATGCTGTTTGTATAGATATATTGGATCTTGGTATACTTTCAAGCCCAATCAACTAGAAGGGAGATTTAATCCATGAAATAGACAGCAACTAACAAGCAAGCTCTAAGTGATTCCATGGGTTAGAAAAACTAATTCCTTGTTGGTAGAGGTGCCTTGTAAAGGTTCAGGGCTTGTCATGCTTCAAGGAGCTCACACCTAGGGGAAGGTTAACAAAGCTTGCCGAGAAGGATGCCCACTGAGAGTGGACACAAAGAATGCAGAATTGCTGCGCCAAAAGGACACCTGGCACAGCTCCCGAGACAAGGAAGAAACTGAAGAAAGCAAAAATCCCAGCTGTCCTGCAATCAGCTCTGGCCGGGAAAACTAATTCCAGCAGGGGGCGATTGCGACCACTGACTCACGGAGCAGCAACTCAAGAAACTCCCCAGCCCAAAAGAAGAGAGAGACTGAGCATGCGGACTAATTACCAGGAGAAGTGAGACAATCATTAACCAGGAGAAGACAGAATACTAACTAATAAGATAACCATGTACTTTTTAACCAATAATACTCATTCCTTTGGTGGCTAAAATTTATAAATCATGAAAAGTTTTGATAGTGGGTGTGCCTGACTTGTGAAATACCACTGAGCACCCAGACTTGTGCAAGGCTGGAATAAACAATCACTGTCTGTCTCAAGTGTATCATTGTGGCAATGACCGCCACTGACCACTGCCCAGGCTCGCCCCTGCGGTTTGTGACAGGAGTGGGGAGCAGCTGGAGGCTCTTGGCTTTAAAGCTGCTCCTCAGGAGTTCAGCTCTGCCCAGGGGAGCTGAAGCTCCAGGCACAGTGGCTGTCAGCAGCCCGGATGAGGGAGAGGATAAAAAGTAGCAAGGAGGCTTGCCACACGGGATAATCCAAGTTTATTGGAGGCAACTCACAGGGGACAAGCCTCGAGCAGCTCCAGGGAACCTCTTTTAAAGGGCGGTGTTACAATGGGGATGGCTTAACTGGGGACTAATAGAAATCTCTAAGGGAGGGATATGGACGAGGATAGACATTTCCCTGGGCCAATAGCCTCAAGGGGAGGAGGGAAAGGGATCACATGCCCCAATGGGGCATCGAGGTTTAGGCGATTTCCAAAGGGGGAGGTATCTAGAGGGGTAGGGTCTCGGGGGATTGATGGGGACCATAGAAGGGTAAACTGGGAGGTTTCAGGTGATGGACACTGGACCTTCGGGAACAACAGGAGGGGTTTGGGGGATTGATAGGGAAAGAGCTAGGACAAGGGGAGGAGAACAACCATGTAGGGAGCACCGGGGGAGCGGCTTGGGTCTGGGGAAAACCAACTGGGAATAGGAGTGGGGAAGGCAGGGATGAACCATTGGGGTACAGAAAACTTGTATAAAAATACAATAAAGGTATCGCATCACCACATATAATTATTGACCTGTTGCACCCCAGTAACAAATCCAACTTTTGTGGACAACATACTGACCAAGTTAAAGGGAGATCAATTTTTCATGGCCTGGTCAGTAACACCCAAAGGGTCACAAAATGCTGTTTGCCTTTTAACTCTCAGAAACCACAGGCAGCAATGACCTCTGCAACTCCACTGTCCATGTAACACTCATCAATCACTAACCAATTAAAACTGCAGAAAGAGCCAGCAAATTAAAGTTCCTTCGGCATAAGTCTTCCGCTACAACTTTTACTGCAGGGATTTTCTGCCATGACTGATAGAGGCCATCACACACACATTGGATCCATTCTCTAAGACACTGGCCAGAGGCTTTAGCCCTGGCCGTTGCCGTTTGCTAAAAGCAGTTTCAATCCCTGCTGCTCGAGTTGCTTGGAAAAGAACAACAAAAATACCTATAACACTTTAGATAAAATCCATTTTCAACTGTAAAACTTCAACTCACCTTGAAGAAGCTTCCATCGATGCATAAGGGAAGGGAGAGAAAAGAAGATACAATTAGGCTTTGGTGCGCACCCCCGTGCTGCAGGCAAACCTCAGCTCAGCAAGCAGCTATAGCACAGGAGGTGAGGAAGGGTGGCGTATCGCCCTCTAACTTTGGTTAAGAACATTCAAAGCAGTAGCACAAAGAGCTGCTGCCCTGAGAACAAATAAGTGGGTGCCACTGATTCTGCTCTCGCTGCTGCAACGGGGTAGAAATGGAGGACCTTAGGAACCACCCTGAACACAGTACTCCCTGCTCCCCTGTTTCAGTCCCTACTTGGATTGGGCTGGAGCTGTTTCCTTGCCTCTTTCTCCCAAAATTGGCTAATGCTGCTGTGATAACCCTAAACACTTCATATTGGAATATCAGCAGCTCAAGAAAGGAAAGCACAGAAGGGATTTGGGACTAAAGAATTCCATCAGTCAATGCTAGAACTACAAGGAACACACAGATCTGCCGGTGCCATCCTGACAAGGGCTTCTCCCTCTACAGACACCACCAAGAGGGGACTTGGAGGGATGTGCAAGTTGGAGCTTCAGAGCAAGGGCTGTGCTTCCAGCCAGCTGCCCACAGCATCCCACCTAAGACAACTGAGTTGTGCAGCTCCCCTTCTCTCCCCTCCCTTCCCACAAATCTGAAAAGACAACAACATGTGGATCCTCACCTCTGCGTTGTCATCCTCCCTAGTCGGAGGGCTAACAAGACCTCCTGGTGGTTCACTAGAGGGAGCAGAACCAGAAGAACATGCAGCCGTCAATTTCACAGTGCACAGAGGGTTACCAAGACATAAAATTGCAGAAATCAGAACATCCCCTTAGTCTCAGTTAGCAACATCCCAGCCCAGAAGCACAGCCCGTGCAAGAGCTTTTATGTACTGCAAGCATTTCAGTCTGTCGCTATCCATAGTGTAAGAAACATTCAAGAATGACTTCCTGAATGGAGAAGGAAGGTTTCTCCTGGATTTTGCTGGGTTTAGGGCTTTCTTCTCCATTACTTCTCTTCCAGACAGACCACTATGTTTCAAGTCAGAATTCTTCAAGCAGAATCAAGCAAAACCCAAAAGATTGGCAAAATCCTGTGTCAACTGTATATCAGAAATTATGGATGCTGAGAAAGGCTGGCAGAGAAATTTTTCGAGCTTTTTGCACCCTCTTGTGAAAGTCCCTGTTCTCACGCAAACTAGCTGAGAAACCGTTTGCTATTTTGTAAATTATTTTTGCAGGTGCAGGTTGTTGGGGAATACTGTGGATATTGTTTTGGTCCATTGAGAATAGTATTTTCAGAATGGGTGTTGTAGCATTCGGCCAATCATTCGAGGAGGTGGATGGTCAAAGGACCAATGACCTCCAGCCACTCTTTTGGACCAAAGTATATGAGCTGGTCTGTAAACGAATAAAGGAAGCTATTCTTCCCTGGAATTATGTCGTGATTCTTGCCGCCGTCCCTGTGGACAACAGCGACAAGAAATTAGCCTTTGGAGAGACACTTTATCTGTCACTTACAATTCAATATCTCTTGGCTCCAGAAAAAGGAATCTTGGCAGTGGTTCGGACGAACTATCTGATGAGATGGAGCCGAGCGAGTACTGCTGGCTCTGTTCCCAGTCCTGCAGTGGGGTGAAAATGGAGACAGATTAGGATCTGCTTGAAACCACTCCGTCCTGCTTCCCTGTTTCAGATCCCTGACTGGATTTGGGCTAGAACCTTTTCTTTCCCTCGTTAGCCCCAAAAAGGGCAACTTCTGCAGTCATAGCCCTAAACACTTCATGTTGGATGAACAGTTCCTGAGGAACGCAAACCACAACTACAGGAATTTGGGGCAAAGAATTGCAGATAGCTGCTCTATTGGCACCAGGCAAACAGGACTTGGAACATGTGCAGTCTGTCAGTCAATGCTAGAACTACAAGGAACACACAGATCTGCCGGTGCCATCCCGACAAGGGCTTCTCCCTCTACGGACACCTCCAAGAAGGGATTTGGAGGGACGTGCAAGTTGGAGCTTCACAGCGAGGGCTGTGCTTCCAGCCAGCTGCCCACAGCATCCCACCAGGGAAAACTGAGTTGTGCAGCTCCCCCTCTGTCCCCTCCCCTCCCATGAAGCAGAAATGATAAGAACATCTTATAAGAACATGATCCTCACATCTGTGATGTCATCCTGCGAATTCGGAGGACTCTCAAAACGGTCTGGCCATTCACTAGAGTTCAAAGAACTGAAAGAACATGCAGCCGTCAATTTCACAGTGCACAGAGGGTTACCAAGACATAAAATTGCAGAAATCAGAACATCCCCTTAGTCTCATTTAGCAACATCCCAGCCCAGAAGCACAGCCCGTGCAAGAGCTTTAATGTACTGCAAGCATTTCAGTCTGTCGCTATCCATAGTGTAAGAAACATTCAAGAATGACTTCTTGAATGGAGAAGGAAGGTTTCTCCTGGATTTTGCTGGGTTTAGTGCTTTCTTTTCCATTAGTTCCCTTCCAGGCCACTATGTTCCAAATCAGAATCCTTCCCACAGAATCAAGCAGAATCCAACAGTTTGGCAAAATCCTGTGTCAACTGTATGTAAGAAATTACACTTTGGAGAGACACCTCATGTGTCACATACCCATCGTTGTCTCTTGGCTCCTCTTCATTGTCACCTGCCCATAGCTCAGCTGAGTTCTCTGCCTCCCTGGAACCAAGTGGGGACTGCTGGCTCTGCTCCCTGTCCTGCACCTCTGAGTTGTTGTCCTCCCTCGTCACAGGACTAGCAGGACCTGCTGGCCATGCACTGCAGGGAACAGAACCAGAAAGAATGTGCAGCCATTTATTTCACTGGGCACCAAGGGTTACCAACAAAGAAAATGGTGGCACTTAAAACCTATTGCCCTATTCTGATTAAGCAACATCTCAGCCCAGAAACACAACCACTGCAACAATTTCTATGTACTGCCAGCATTTCAGCATGTCAAGCCTTTCTCTTCTATACAATTATGGCTTCACAAACAGAGAAGAAATGCTTCTGCTGGATTTTGCTGGGTTTATTTTAATTCTCTTCCAGGCAGGCCACTCTATTCCAGGACTGAAGTATTTGCACAGAGTTAAGCAGAAGCCAAAAGCTTGGCACAAACTTGTTCCTACCACATATCTCAAGTTGGAGTTTAGATAGTAGACACTTTCTCTCTCACATACCCATCATTTTCTCTTGGTTCCTCTTCATCATCCCTTGCCAGGGCCTCGGCTGAATTCTCTGATGCTCGGGAAGGATGTGGCTGCTGCTGGCTCTGCTCCCTGTCCTGCAGGGCGATAGAAATGGAGGCACTTAGGAACCACCCTGAACACTGTACTCCCTGCTCCCCTGTTTCAGTCCCTACTTGGATTGGGGCTGGAGCTGTTTCTTTCCCTCGTTCTCCCCCAAACTGGCTAATTCACCTGAACACTGCTTAGTACATGAGGAGCTGCTGAAGACATAAAACCCCATACCCAAAGCTGCTCTTGTGTTTGGTGCAAGCGGAGGTGGGTCATGCAAATTCTGATGTAAAATTGGAGGCCTTTTCTTTGCAAAGGTTCAGCAACAAGCCTGTCAGGAGATAGCTGCCATGCTATGTTTGCTGCAAGTTTGCTGCTTTGCACAGCAGCAGTGGCACCCCAGATTTGAGCAGCCACACTGCACTGTGGGCTGGATCAAAAATATTCTGAAACATGGGTTTTAAAAGAAACATTAAGATTTTAGTTAAAGGCTAGCTTTGTTGAAATTAGTTAAAGTAGATGGCCCTGCTGGAATTGATAAAATGTTAATAAGTAGTCAAAGAGAGCCGGACCTGAAAGAAGTTTTTAGATGTAGGTAGCTAGTTGCCTGTCACTTTTCTATTTGTTTAGCTGTGCTTTTAATGAGAAACAGAAACCCTGATAAATAGATTCAAAGAAATGGAGACAATTACTAATTTCCACCTCTGAGAGCCTATTCAGAAGTCACAAAAGGAGGAACTGGAAGTCCCCCAAGAGTAATTTGAATTGTCAAAAATCAGAAAGGTAGAAAGGTCAAAGTGAGGGAGAGTAGCTTTACTTCATCTTTTAAGACCACTCCCCAAAGAAAGAGACAACCAGTGCAATTCAAAGAAGAAACTACACATGCTTCATGACTTTCAAACTAAATACCATACGAAGAGGAGAATGGAAGGTGTCAACGTGTTCCGGTTTGGCCAAATTTTGAAATATATCCTCTGAGAGAAGGCACAACCACCCCTCTCCCACCAGGTCAGGGAAAAAATAAATTTTCCTTGAAGGAAAGTGAAGAAGATAAAACTATTTCTTTAAGAAACACATGGGAATGGAAAATAATGTTAAATGGGAAAATCTTTCGCTGTAGAGGAAAAACCTGGGAAACCGTTAGAGTCCTCCCTTTGGTCTCCTCAGGCTGGGGCTTGGGCCAGGGCCAGGCCCTCTGTGCCTGGTGGAAAGTCCTCCCAATGTGCTCTGATGTTACAGCAAGCAAGCAGTCCAGTAGAAAAGGGAGAAAATCCGAAATTCCAGAGAAGGAAAAATGCAACTTCTCTCCGGAGAACAAAGCAGCTGAACCACTGGCCAAAGAAACTGTTCTGGGCGCAGCAAGCCTGGTGCTTCCTCCCTCCCCTGCCGCGGTGGGGAAAACCAATTGCTATCTGTGTGTGACCTTGAACAAGCTGCAAACTGCTTTGAAAAAGTTTTGCTCAGCTTTTCCTTCCCCCTCTCAGGCTCAGTTTAGAGGCATAGAAAGGCACAGGAATTAATTTCTGGGCATAGGCAGCAATATGGGATACACATCATAAGGTCACCCCAAGACACATGTTATAACTATGCATTTGTATTTTGAATATTCAAGACCTCTTTAATTAAACAGACTCTGTGTTTGGCTTGTAATTTTGCAGTGCACATTAGGGAGCTATCCTGCACAGCTGCCTGGCACTGGAATAAACATACACTTTCTAACTCTACTCTGTTAGAGAGTATATGTCCGTCTTAGTTGGGTGTCGATATTAGATCAATACCCATATTTTGGTAAATCAATTCCTTCCAAATAGAAGGGGGAAATTTAAAAAAGCAAACAAACGTGACTTTGTTAAAGGCTTCTTGGAATAAGGAACAGAACTAGTTTGCACCCCAGTAAGGTGCAGTTGTGTTTTACACCTCAGTGAGAGGGGCACCTTAAACTGATGTTGCAGCTAAAACACTTCTCATTTGAGAAGTCAAAGGCTTCCTGTGCTCTCCTTTAAATCACTGAAGCAACAACCTCTCTTAGGTTGTTCATCCCCTCTCTGCAAGCGATTCTCAGGGATGCTGATGTGTTCATGAGTGTGTTTGGGCTCGACTGGGAACTGTGTCTAATGTGGTAAATCAGAGCCATGTTCCAACCTTTGAGGCCAGGGTACTTAGTAAGATGCCAGAAGACAGGCAAGAAAACTAATTTGACTGCAAGATGCAGGGGAGTGTGCCATTCACTACTTACCACATCAGACTCATCGTCACTGATAACGATGACTTCAGGCTCAGAAGATTCGCCCGTGAGATCTATGACGACTTCTTCATCAGCTGAAAAACAGAACGTTAGAATCAAGATCAGAGATTGCAGAGGAATTAAAAGGGCTGCCAGTGCAGAGCAGGCTGAGGTTGGATTCACTGTGCCCTGGGTTTCTTTTTTTCAGGAGCATGTCCAACATTGCACTCAAGCTTTGCCCCAGCAGTCCACGGGGAGCACTACCAGCCCTGTCCTCTGAAGGGGCAGTGCAAGAGGAAGAGCAGCTGAGCCCCTCACAAGTTCTGTTGGATGTCAACAGCTATGGGAGCTTCACAGCAAGAAACGATTCATCTCACACAGGGGAATGTTTAGCACACAAAAGGAAAAAAGCAACCAACCAACACTACAGGGGATCCTCCTTTTTTACAGTTTTACCATACTGTAGATTGTTCCCTTGAGGGATGGGGCACAGCTAAAGACAAACTCTTCCTTATCTTCATCCAGCTTGGGAGATCCCAAACTCAGCTTGCCACCCTCCACTGTGGCATCTATGGTGACTGCCAGCTCATCAGAGCACACATTCAGGTGTTTGAGCAGCACCTGAGGACCTTTGCTGCAGAGCTCATCTCCCACGAGCAGCCAGTGTATTGAGCTCAGGAACAAACCAAAACAGTTGTCAGAAGGCTTGCTGTTAGGGATGCCATATCAGGTGCTTCCTAAACCCCAAGGTTTCCCTTCCTCCCCAGTAAAGGGCCTAGAAACTGGCAAAAGCACACATTCAAATGAACCCAAACCTTCCAGAAGCAACTGCTGTTCTTACCAGGCTCAAAAGCAAGTGTACCACTTCCTTCAAGCTCTATTAGCTCTGCCTGCGAGGTTCCACCTGCACTGGAGGGCAGCAGCCTGCTCCGTTTCCGAGCTTGTGTGGAATCAAGTGCTCCTCCAGGGCGCTTTCGCTGACGCTGAGAGAGAACAAAGCCTTAGCATTTTCTGTGGCAGCAATATTAGCACGGCCCTCGGGTTCTGCAGCACCAATGACAGCACACCAGGATACCGAAAACATTCCCGCAAAGGCTGGAATATGCATCAAATGGTGCTATGGACCATTTTCACCTTAGCACATCACAGCAGGGAAAAGACATCGCCCCTCATCTCCTACATGTTGCCTCACCAACAAATAGCCTGTCCAATGGCTTGAAAATGAGGAGACCAGTTCCCAATTCCATCATGTTGTTACTCACACTGTAAGCATTTCTGAACTATTGCCAGCACCCACAGAGATTCAGAACCTTCAGTATCCAAAAGCGGGAAGTCACAGGAAGTTTGGAAAGATTTCTGTTTCTGTGCATTTGCTCCAAATCCTAGAAATCTTTTCTAGAAGTCCCTTGCAAAATGTTTCAAGAATCAGATTTGCATTGAGTAGTAAAGTACTTACTGAGCTCATGGTGTTTTGTGATCTAAAACCACCAGCAAAGCAAGTGGGACAAACACCAAAAAGGAATGTCAGGGAAGAGATCAATCCCTTATGTTCCTCCTGGTAGCCCACTGCAGATTTTTCACAGTTCCAGAAAACTGTTCTTCCAAACCTATCAGAAAAGAAGAGATCAACTATTTGGAATGCCTGTTCTCTTGAATACCCCCATGCCCCAAGACTCCCACTCCAGAGTCTCCAGTTTCTGTCCATAACTGGAGGGGAAGTCCGTGACCCCAGTATTTGAGCCCACCTGCAGCCCATCCTGCAGCCCAGACCAGCCCCTCAGCATCAGAAGCCTTTTCAAGAATCGTCTGCACTCACCTGTACAGTCAGTCCAGAGTTTGGCTCGCAAAGGTCAGCAAATCTCTCTTTATTCCCACCTGGGATGGAGAAGACGGATGCTCCACGTCTGCTGCGCAGCAGAGAATCCGCCAACTGGCTCAGCAGACTCCGTGTCAACAGAAGCTTGGGTGCAGAAGTGCCCCTGGCAACCGGTGCCAACATTCCATGCCCGGTAACGGGTCTCCATTTTGCACACCCATGGAGCTCCAGAACATCACTGAAGCACCTCAACAGGGCATCCACAGCTTCTCTGGGCAGCCGGTTCCGATGTCTCAGCACCCTCACAGCTCTGCCAAACATCTGATCCCAATCTCCCCAATCTTCTAGTCTGAAACCCTTGCCCTTCTCCCATCGCTCTCTGCCCGCTTTAGGCACTGGGAGGCCGCAGTGAGGCCTCCCCGGACCCTGCTCCTCTCCAGGCTGGACAGCCCCGGCTCTCCCAGCCTGCCTGCAGAGGACAGGTGCTCCAGGCCTCCACATATCCCCACGGCCTCCTCCGGCCCTGCTCCACAGGCACATCCTGCTGCTGCTGGGCAGAGCTGGACACAGCTCTGCACGTGGGGCCTCACGGGGCCTCGTGGGGCAGACCTGCACCTCCCTCCGCCTTCAGCCTCAGGAACCTGAGGATCACTGGAGCCCTTGGAGGGCAAAAGAAACCCCACCCAAACCACACCTGCCCAAAACAAAGAGAAATTTAAACCCTGCCTTAACCCTCCTCCTTATTTCAAGTCTCTGAGGCCTCAACATTTTCACATGTTCAACTATTCCTCTGCCAGAATTTCCCAACAGGGCTGAGGAGGTTTGCTCTGCTCCCAGGGACAGCACCTTCCTCCTGAGGCCCTGCTCTGCTACAATAGGTGACACAGTAAAAAAAGCAGAACTAATATTCAGTTTTCCTTCCAGCCACTCTGCCACTGGACCTGTGTTCACAGGGATGGGCCAGGGCTCCCGAGAGCAGCAGGGAGCCCATCTCAGGCCTGCCAGAAGCAGGGCTGCTCCTCAGCCACCTGTCCCCTTGGGTGCTCTCTGGTGTGGGCAGAGTTGTGGAAATCGATCCAATGCTGTGGAGAGCACGAGGATATGTTCAGCTCATGGTCTACATGAGGAGGCTCATTTCTTACCAAAATATCTCTGTTATTCCAATTCTTGCTTTTGGGCAATTGGCAACATGTTGAGTGTTTAAGAGCAGGTGCAGATAACTTTTCCATTTTTTGAAAAATCCCAAAGGAGATTTAACACTTGATATAAAAATGCTAAGATGCTAAAGCAATTCCAAATACACATTTAAGGTATGAATGATGAAGCACCTCGTACTGGTCCCAAAGCACTGAATATGAGAAATGAAGGACGCAAATATGCTGTCTCTCTGGTCTGGGCTTCCAAAGCTCAAAAAACCCCCAATTCTTCTGTGCCTACAGATCAGTGATGGAATGAGCTGAAAATGAGCTTTTCCTTCTGCTGACAACTATGCATCAAGACTGAAACCAAGGCTTCAACTGTTCAGTTACCTTTGGCTATCAATGTTTCTCTAGATCAGCACTTTCTAAAAATTATAGCTATATATTCATGGACAGGGTTAATTTCTAACCCTAAACCAACATTTTAAAAGAAAATAGCCACAGCTGATGATGTAGAGACAAACTAATATCAGTTTAAGGCTATTATAAAATCAGCTGAGGGCCATTGCGTTGCAGGTTACTTAAGATCAAACTTACTTGACCACAAAGGCTTTCTTGAAATGCTCTTTTCAATGACAATGCCTGGCAGAGCATGTCACCATGGGATACAGCTATTTAAAAAGACATTTCTGCTCACTGTCATTACATCCACCAAGCAGCTCAAAGTCTAGCAACAGTGAGAAACAGAAAACATCAGTCTAACATTTATGGCTGCCCTGTAAGAAAATCATTTTGCGTGTGTCTTTCTAAGGATTATCTTTGAGTAATTTTGACCACTTACGTAAGTTTTCCTTAAAAACAAAAATCAAAAGATGGCTTGATCAGACTAAAACTAAGGTTTTAATATTTTTGTTAAGATCAAGCCACATAAAAATTAGGGGGCACAATTACTACCCCTGCCTAAATACAGCAATACTAAGACCTCTTGAAATATGGCTGAGCAAGCCGATAAATAACACAATAAAGACAAAAATGAAAAACCAAAAATAAGGATACGTGTCCACACAGATGACTAACTTTGAACACACGGAGGACCTCACTTCAGCTTGGTCATCTGAGTTTTCTGTTTCACGGCACACTGTTTCATTGTTTACCTGAGATCCGCCATTTCCTCTTTATTGCTTTTATAGAACAGAAGTAACTTTCTTTCCTTTCTTATGTCCAATTATTGTGTCTCTCGACAATTGCATTTCTCTTCAATGTCACTTAGGATTATCTTGCTGCAGTTGAAGGAACTGGAGCTGCAACACTGTTGTACTGGTAACAGCTCCAAGTCAGTAGCCAACTTCAGACATTCAAAAACACATTCCTTCAAAAACCTCCAGATTCTAATTAGAATGCAACCTTACAACACTACATGCTGCAGTTTGTTTATGTACCAGTTATTCTCAAAGAAAATTGTTTTCTTTGGATGTGTGCACAACCCGCTCCTCTTTCCATCTTCTGAGCAATGAGATCACAGCGTTTTCACCAAAGTGTCCGCCAGAGTCTGCCCTGAGACCCTGAACCCCTCACACCCCAAGCAGGGCCTGTTTCTTTTCCCCCACACTACACACGTTGGCCACAAGAACTACAGAGCTTATGTCTTCAGCACATTTCCCCCAAACCAATGACTACAGTGGGATGAAAAGAACGACCTTCTGACAGCTCAGACCACGAGCCTTATTTCCACCTGTTAAACAACATCTCTGTCTTTCAGCAGAGTCCAGCACAGAGGAGCAGACAGACTATGTTTAAATCAATCAAAACTGTATTTAAAATTGAATTCAGAAAATAAGAAACTATATACAGGAAGAACTATATACATGGAGAAACAAGTCTCTACATCGCCTCTTCTCCAGGATCCGAGTCTGTCCTGAGAAGTGGAAGCACTCATAAATAAATGGGATGATATAGTTCATAATAAAGGGTGAGGTCCATCCTGCAGGTTGGGCACAGCGCGTCAGTCTCCAGGGCAATAGGGAGGCACCGACTACAGAAGACATGGCCACACAGGGTTGACACAAGCTGTCGTCCATGTTCCATAATCTGGAAGAAAGAAAACCACAACATGTATTGGGAGGAAAGAATCTGAGTTTGCTGCCCTGTTGGCACCAGGCAAATGAGACTTTAGAGCACCTGCAGTCAGAATAACCAGGGACCCACAGATCTGCCAGTGCCATCTTGGCCAAGGCTTCTCCCTGTACGTTCACCACCAAGAAGGGACTTGTGGAGCTTCACAGCAAGGGCTCTGCTTCCAGCAGCTGCCCGCAGCATCCCACATCAGCCCACCGACTTGAGCAGCTCCCCTTCTGTCCCCTTCCCCCTCCCACAAAGCAGAAAGGATGACACTGTGTGGGTCCTCACCTCTGAGTAAGCATCCATGCAAATCGGACACCTGATAACAACTCCTCGCTGGGCACTAGAGGGAACAGAACCAGAAAGAACATGCAGCTGTTAATATCACCACACTGCAGTGCTTATTGAGACATAAAAGCTCACATAATCCTGCAACTGCACTGACCAGCCATGACACATTTCCTCTGAAGAACCCTGCTGCCTTTAACTCTCTTTGCTGCACATGATGAGCAGTTAGGGTCTCCCTGCCCTGACAGAAAGAGTGTCCTGGTCTTTCACCAGGAGAAAGGTGCAGCCAGTCATTCTGCTCTGGGATTTGAAGTAACAGCAGTCTCTAGCAGTTTATGTATGGCAGCTTTGACTTCCACCAGGTCATCAATAACAGCTTTGGAACTACAGCATCCAGCTTTCCGCTGGGAACTATTCACCCCAGAATATTCATTCCAGGACCCAGGTCTAACGCTACAGAGTAACACGGCTCTGGCCAGCTCCAGCCCCAGGAAGGAGCCCTTGGTCCATGTTAAATGCTGCAGCACTGAGCTCTTTCAGCCTTACCTAAACAGAGCAGGAAGGCTCATTCAGTAACAGAGAAGCTTGAGACTGAAGGAACAAAGTATTCCTTTTTTATATTAATCAAGTGGTGGGATTTGTTCACCGACAGACTAAACAACCAAAACTTAAACATCTACAAATTCAATAGCAAAATGCATTATGGTTTAGAACAGCAGAAGCCCTTGAGGTGGCATATTTAACACCTGACACCTAAGTTCCATACTCAAGTGCTCTCCTACGTTGCCTTGCCAAAAGGCTCAAAGCACACCAGCTTCGTTAAAACCTGTGTCTTTCCCCCCACCCCAAAGAAACACTTCAGAAAACCTTATACCAGAATTCTCATCTTCTTTGTCTCCCCTAGTGACATGGACACCTGATTTAATTTCACCAGTCTAATGCACTGCACCTTTCTTATCCTAATGGAGTGCTCCTACAGCAGGACTTTCCTGTTTCCCCCTGCAGAATGGGGCTTTTACTGTGCAGGCACCCAGCTTGGGCTGCAAGATCCCCATCACACGTGCAAACAAATCAGGCCTTGTGACAGCCAGGACTGGCCATAGAAGCATGACCTCCACAACCGCCTGTGTGCAAGCCTGCCCTGGGAAGAAGGGCTCCAGCTCCAGGAGAGAGGCAGCCAGCTGATGCCACGTGTGAAAAAGCAGGGAATTTCTGCTGGAATTTGCCCGGCTGCTGCCTGCCGGTCCCATGATGCCAAGCCTCATTGAAAACAATGGAATTATTTCCATATCTAACAGAGCTACTAGAGCTGGTCAGAAAAAGTAAATGCAATACATTATGAGCTGTGGCCAATCCCCCTTCCTTGCCATACCCCCGCACTCGTCTCTAAGGTTGTGTGCAAAGTTGTACATCTGCCTTGGCCTGCCCTTTTCTCCCAAAATGCAAAAGGTCTCATTTGCTCCTCATGCAACACGGGAGAAGGAGGGAAATAAGTAGAGTAAGGGAAGGCTTTGCAGATAAACCAGGCACAGCAGTATAACTCAGTCCTGTACAGAAAAGGAAAAAAGGCACAGAATTCCGTGTTTGGTAGGGCATGAGCCATACGTACTCTGAACTTGCAGTGGCCTCCTCCTCTGCTCCCTCTTCTGCAGGGGCTGCATCAGCCACAGGTGCATCATTAGCTCCTGTTCCATTACCAGAGCCATCCACCTGCCCGTGGCTGTTCAGTGTGACATTTCCCCTTTGCTGTTCACGCCCTGTAATTTAATTTTTGGAAGTTACATCTCTCTCTCCCTGCAACTACCCTTGCAACGAGTTGTATAAATAGTCACCAATGGCTCCTGTTTTAAATGGACCCGATTCAGCTGGGTTTAAAACAATCTTAAACAAACTTCTTTCCCAAATAGTAAAGCTGAAACCATTCCAGACACTGTGAGTATTCTGCTACAGACCATCGCAAAACATTTGCTCTTTCCACCCTATACCCAGCTAAAATCGTGACCGGAGATATTCTAAAGGACAGTGCTCGGAAACGATAAAATTCCTTGGAGCCATGGCCCCTTAGAAATTGTCATCATCTCCCTCCTGAGTCAAGGGAGTTTGAAAGTGGAGTTCTATGTGATGCAAAATGGAGAATATGTAAAAGATTTCCTAAGGAAGGATGCTGTTTGTATAGATATATTGGATCTTGGTATACTTTCAAGCCCAATCAACTAGAAGGGAGATTTAATCCATGAAATAGACAGCAACTAACAAGCAAGCTCTAAGTGATTCCATGGGTTAGAAAAACTAATTCCTTGTTGGTAGAGGTGCCTTGTAAAGGTTCAGGGCTTGTCATGCTTCAAGGAGCTCACACCTAGGGGAAGGTTAACAAAGCTTGCCGAGAAGGATGCCCACTGAGAATGAACACAAAGAATGCAGAATTGCTGCGCCAAAAGGACACCTGGCACAGCTCCCGAGACAGGGAAGAAACTGAAGAAAGCAAAAACCCCAGCTGTCCTGCAATCAGCTCTGGCCGGGAAAACTAATTCCGGCAGGGGGAGATTGCGACCACTGACTCACGGAGCAGCAACTCAAGAAACTCCCCAGCCCAAAAGAAGAGAGAGACTGAGCATGTGGACTAATTACCAGGAGAAGTGAGACAATCATTAACCAGGAGAGGACAGAATACTAACTAATAAGATAACCATGTACTTTTTAACCAATAATACTCATTCCTTTGGTGGCTAAAATTTATAAATCATGAAAAGTTTTGATAGTGGGTGTGCCTGACTTGTGAAATACCACTGAGCACCCAGACTTGTGCAAGGCTGGAATAAACAATCACTGTCTGTCTCAAGTGTATCATTGTGGCAATGACCGCCACTGACCACTGCCCAGGCTCGCCCCTGCGGTTTGTGACAGGAGTGGGGAGCAGCTGGAGGCTCTTGGCTTTAAAGCTGCTCCTCAGGAGTTCAGCTCTGCCCAGGGGAGCTGAAGCTCCAGGCACAGTGGCTGTCAGCAGCCCGGATGAGGGAGAGGATAAAAAGTAGCAAGGAGGCTTGCCACACGGGATAATCCAAGTTTATTGGAGGCAACTCACAGGGGACAAGCCTCGAGCAGCTCCAGGGAACCTCTTTTAAAGGGCGGTGTTACAATGGGGATGGCTTAACTGGGGACTAATAGAAATCTCTAAGGGAGGGATATGGACGAGGATAGACATTTCCCTGGGCCAATAGCCTCAAGGGGAGGAGGGAAAGGGATCACATGCCCCAATGGGGCATCGAGGTTTAGGCGATTTCCAAAGGGGGAGGTATCTAGAGGGGTAGGGTCTCGGGGGATTGATGGGGACCATAGAAGGGTAAACTGGGAGGTTTCAGGTGATGGACACTGGACCTTCGGGAACAACAGGAGGGGTTTGGGGGATTGATAGGGAAAGAGCTAGGACAAGGGGAGGAGAACAACCATGTAGGGAGCACCGGGGGAGTGGCTTGGGTCTGGGGAAAACCAACTGGGAATAGGAGTGGGGAAGGCAGGGATGAACCATTGGGGTACAGAAAACTTGTATAAAAATACAATAAAGGTATCGCATCACCACATATAATTATTGACCTGTTGCACCCCAGTAACAAATCCAACTTTTGTGGACAACATACTGACCAAGTTAATGGGAGATCAATTTTTAATGGCCTGGTCAGTAACACCCAAAGGGTCACAAAATGCTGTTTGCCTTTTAACTCTCAGAAACCACAGGCAGCAATGACCTCTGCAACTCCACTGTCCATGTAACACTCATCAATCACTAACCAATTAAAACTGCAGAAAGAGCCAGCAAATTAAAGTTCCTTCTGCATAAGTCTTCCGCTACAACTTTTACTGCAGGGATTTTCTGCCATGACTGATAGAGGCCATCACACACACATTGGATCCATTCTCTAAGACACTGGCCAGAGGCTTTAGCCCTGGCCGTTGCCGTTTGCTAAAAGCAGTTTCAATCCCTGCTGCTCGAGTTGCTTGGAAAAGAACAACAAAAATACCTATAACACTTTAGATAAAATCCATTTTCAACTATAAAACTTCAACTCACCTTGAAGAAGCTTCCATCGATGCATAAGGGAAGGGAGAGAAAAGAAGATACAATTAGGCTTTGGTGCGCACCCCCGTGCTGCAGGCAAACCTCAGCTCAGCAAGCAGCTATAGCACAGGAGGTGAGGAAGGGTGGCGTATCGCCCTCTAACTTTGGTTAAGAACATTCAAAGCAGTAGCACAAAGAGCTGCTGCCCTGAGAACAAATAAGTGGGTACCACTGATTCTGCTCTCGCTGCTGCAACGGGGTAGAAATGGAGGCACTTAGGAACCACCCTGAACACAGTACTCCCTGCTCCCCTGTTTCAGTCCCTACTTGGATTTGGGCTGGAGCTGTTTCCTTCCATCTTTCTCCCAAAACTGGCTAATGCTGCTATGATAACCCTAAACACTTCATGTTGGATTATCAGCAGCTCAAGAAAGGAAACCACAGAAGGGATTTGGGACTAAAGAATTCCATCAGTCAATGCTAGAACTACAAGGAGCATACAGATTTGCTGGTGCCATCCTGACAAGGGCTTCCCCCTCTACAGACACCACCAAGAGGGGACTTGGAGGGATGTGCAAGTTGGAGCTTCAGAGCAAGGGCTGTGCTTCCAGCCAGCTGCCCACAGCATCCCACCTAAGACAACTGAGTTGTGCAGCTCCCCTTCTCTCCCCTCCCTTCCCACAAATCTGAAAAGACAACAACATGTGGATCCTCACCTCTGCGTTGTCATCCTCCCTAGTTGGAGTGCTAACAAGACCTCCTGGCGGTTCACTAGAGGGAGCAGAACCAGAAGAACATGCAGCCGTCAATTTCACAGTGCACAGAGGGTTACCAAGACATAAAATTGCAGAAATCAGAACATCCCCTTAGTCTCAGTTAGCAACATCCCAGCCCAGAAGCACAGCCCGTGCAAGAGCTTTAATGTACTGCAAGCATTTCAGTCTGTCGCTATCCATAGTGTAAGAAACATTCAAGAATGACTTCCTGAATGGAGAAGGAAGGTTTCTCCTGGATTTTGCTGGGTTTAGGGCTTTCTTTTCCATTACTTCTCTTCCAGACAGACCACTATGTTTCAAGTCAGAATTCTTCAAGCAGAATCAAGCAAAACCCAAAAGATTGGCAAACACCTGTGGCTACCATATATCAGAAATTATGGATGCTGAGAAAGGCTGGCAGAGCAATTTTTCGAGCTTTTTACACCCTCTTGTGAAAGTCCCTGTTCTCACGCAAACTAGCTGAGAAACCGTTTGCTATTTTGTAAATTATTTTTGCAGGTGCAGGTTGTTGGGGAATACTGTGGATATTGTTTTGGTCCATTGAGAATAGTATTTTCAGAATGGGTGTTGTAGCATTCAGCCAATTATCCTAGGAGATGGATGGTCAAAGGACCAATGACCTCCAGCCACTCTTTTGGACCAAAGTATATGAGCTGGTCTGTAAACGAATAAAGGGAAGCTCTTCTTCCCTGGAATTATGTCGTGATTCTTGCCGCCGTCCCTGAGGACAACAGCGACAAGAAATTAGCCTTTGGAGAGACACTTTATCTGTCACTTACAATTCAATATCTCTTGGCTCCAGAAAAAGGAATCTTGGCAGAGGTTCGGACGAACTATCTGATGAGATGGAGCCGAGCGAGTACTGCTGGCTCTGTTCCCAGTCCTGCAGTGGGGTGAAAATGGAGACAGATTAGGATCTGCTTGAAACCACTCCGTCCTGCTTCCCTGTTTCAGATCCCTGACTGGATTTGGGCTAGAACCTTTTCTTTCCCTCGTTAGCCCCAAAAAGGGCAACTTCTGCAGTCATAGCCCTAAACACTTCATGTTGGATGAACAGTTCCTGAGGAACGCAAACCACAACTACAGGAATTTGGGGCAAAGAATTGCAGATAGCTGCTCTATTGGCACCAGGCAAACATAACTTGGAATATGTGCAGTCTGTCAGTCAATGCTAGAACTACAAGGAACACACAGATCTGCCGGTGCAATCCCGACAAGGGCTTCTCCCTCTACGGACACCTCCAAGAAGGGATTTGGAGGGACGTGCAAGTTGGAGCTTCACAGCGAGGGCTGTGCTTCCAGCCAGCTGCCTACAGCATCCCACCAGGGAAAACTGAGTTGTGCAGCTCCCCCTCTGTCCCCTCCCCTCCCATGAAGCAGAAATGATAAGAACATCTTATAAGAACATGATCCTCACATCTGTGATGTCATCCTGCGAATTCGGAGGACTCTCAAAACGGTCTGGCCATTCACTAGAGTTCAAAGAACTGAAAGAACATGCAGCCGTCAATTTCACAGTGCACAGAGGGTTACCAAGACATAAAATTGCAGAAATCAGAACATCCCCTTAGTCTCAGTTAGCAACATCCCAGCCCAGAAGCACAGCCCGTGCAAGAGCTTTAATGTACTGCAAGCATTTCAGTCTGTCGCTATCCATAGTGTAAGAAACATTCAAGAATGACTTCCTGAATGGAGAAGGAAGGTTTCTCCTGGATTTTGCTGGGTTTAGGGCTTTCTTTTCCATTAGTTCCCTTCCAGGCCACTATGTTCCAAATCAGAATCCTTCCCACAGAATCAAGCAGAATCCAACAGTTTGGCAAAATCCTGTGTCAACTGTATGTAAGAAATTACACTTTGGAGAGACACTTCATGTGTCACATACCCATCGTTGTCTCTTGGCTCCTCTTCATTGTCACCTGCCCATAGCTCAGCTGAATTCTCTGCCTCCCTGGAACCAAGTGGGGACTGCTGGCTCTGCTCCCTGTCCTGCACCTCTGAGTTGTTGTCCTCCCTCGTCACAGGACTAGCAGGACCTGCTGGCCATGCACTGGAGGGAACAGAACCAGAAAGAATGTGCAGCCATTTATTTCACTGGGCACCAAGGGTTACCAACAAAGAAAATGGTGGTACTTAAAACATGCCCTATTCTGATTAAGCAACAACCCAGCCCAGAAACAGAAGTGCTGCAACAATTTTTACGTACTGCCAGCATTTCAGCATGTCAAGCCTTTCTCTTCTATACAATTATGGCTTCACAAACAGAGAAGAAATGCTTCTGCTGGATTTTGCTGGGTTTATTTTAATTCTCTTCCAGGCAGGCCACTCTATTCCAGGACTGAAGTATTTGCACAGAGTTAAGCAGAAGCCAAAAGCTTGGCACAAACTTGTTCCTACCACATATCTCAAGTTGGAGTTTAGATAGTAGACACTTTCTCTCTCACATACCCATCATTTTCTCTTGGTTCCTCTTCATCATCCCTTGCCAGGGCCTCGGCTGAATTCTCTGATGCTCGGGAAGGATGTGGCTGCTGCTGGCTCTGCTCCCTGTCCTGCAGGGCGATAGAAATGGAGGCACTTAGGAACCACCCTGAACACTCTACTCCCTGCTCCCTGCTCCCCTGTTTCAGTCCCTACTTGGATTGGGGCTGGAGCTGTTTCTTTCCCTCGTTCTCCCCCAAACTGGCTAATTCACCTGAACACTGCTTAGTACATGAGGAGCTGCTGAAGACATAAAACCCCATACCCAAAGCTGCTCTTGTGTTTGGTGCAAGCGGAGGTGGGTCATGCAAATTCTGATGTAAAATTGGAGGCCTTTTCTTTGCAAAGGTTCAGCAACAAGCCTGTCAGGAGATAGCTGCCATGCTATGTTTGCTGCAAGTTTGCTGCTTTGCACAGCAGCAGTGGCACCCCAGATTTGAGCAGCCACACTGCACTGTGGGCTGGATCAAAAATATTCTGAAACATGGGTTTTAAAAGAAACATTAAGATTTTAGTTAAAGGCTAGCTTTGTTGAACTTAGTTAAAGTAGATGACCCGGCTGGAATTGATAAAATGTTAATAAGTAGTCAAAGAGAGCCGGACCTGAAAGAAGTTTTTAGATGTAGGTAGCTAGTTGCCTGTCACTTTTCTATTTGTTTAGCTGTGCTTTTAATGAGAAACAGAAACCCTGATAAATAGATTCAAAGAAATGGAGACAATTACTAATTTCCACCTCTGAGAGCCTATTCAGAAGTCACAAAAGGAGGAACTGGAAGTCCCCCAAGAGTAATTTGTATTGTCAAAAATCAGAAAGGTATAAGACTCAAAGTGAGGGAGAGTAGCTTTACTTCATCTTTTAAGACCACTCCCCAAAGAAAGAGACAACCAGTGCAATTCAAAGAAGAAACTACACATGCTTCATGACTTTCAAACTAAATACCATACGAAGAGGAGAATGGAAGGTGTCAACGTGTTCCGGTTTGGCCAAATTTTGAAATATATCCTCTGAGAGAAGGCACAACCACCCCTCTCCCACCAGGTCAGGGAAAAAATAAATTTTCCTTGAAGGAAAGTGAAGAAGATAAAACTATTTCTTTAAGAAACACATGGGAATGGAAAATAATGTTAAATGGGAAAATCTTTCGCTGTAGAGGAAAAACCTGGGAAACCGTTAGAGTCCTCCCTTTGGTCTCCTCAGGCTGGGGCTTGGGCCAGGGCCAGGCCCTCTGTGCCTGGTGGAAAGTCCTCCCAATGTGCTCTGATGTTACAGCAAGCAAGCAGTCCAGTAGAAAAGGGAGAAAATCCAAAATTCCAGAGAAGGAAAAATGCAACTTCTCTCCGGAGAACAAAGCAGCTGAACCACTGGCCAAAGAAACTGTTCTGGGCGCAGCAAGCCTGGTGCTTCCTCCCTCCCCTGCCGCGGTGGGGAAAACCAATTGCTATCTGTGTGTGACCTTGAACAAGCTGCAAACTGCTTTGAAAAAGTTTTGCTCAGCTTTTCCTTCCCCCTCTCAGGCTCAGTTTAGAGGCATAGAAAGGCACAGGAATTAATTTCTGGGCATAGGCAGCAATATGGGATACACATCATAAGGTCACCCCAAGACACATGTTATAACTATGCATTTGTATTTTGAATATTCAAGACCTCTTTAATTAAACAGACTCTGTGTTTGGCTTGTAATTTTGCAGTGCACATTAGGGAGCTATCCTGCACAGCTGCCTGGCACTGGAATAAACATACACTTTCTAACTCTACTCTGTTAGAGAGTATATGTCCGTCTTAGTTGGGTGTCGATATTAGATCAATACCCATATTTTGGTAAATCAATTCCTTCCAAATAGAAGGGGGAAATTTAAAAAAGCAAACAAACGTGACTTTGTTAAAGGCTTCTTGGAATAAGGAACAGAACTAGTTTGCACCCCAGTAAGGTGCAGTTGTGTTTTACACCTCAGTGAGAGGGGCACCTTAAACTGATGTTGCAGCTAAAACACTTCTCATTTGAGAAGTCAAAGGCTTCCTGTGCTCTCCTTTAAATCACTGAAACAACAACCTCTCTTAGGTTGTTCATCCCCTCTCTGCAAGCGATTCTCAGGGATGCTGATGTGTTCATGAGTGTGTTTGGGCTCGACTGGGAACTGTGTCTAATGTGGTAAATCAGAGCCATGTTCCAACCTTTGAGGCCAGGGTACTTAGTAAGATGCCAGAAGACAGGCAAGAAAACTAATTTGACTGCAAGATGCAGGGGAGTGTGCCATTCACTACTTACCACATCAGACTCATCGTCACTGATAACGATGACTTCAGGCTCAGAAGATTCGCCCGTGAGATCTATGACGACTTCTTCATCAGCTGAAAAACAGAACGTTAGAATCAAGATCAGAGATTGCAGAGGAATTAAAAGGGCTGCCAGTGCAGAGCAGGCTGAGGTTGGATTCACTGTGCCCTGGGTTTCTTTTTTTCAGGAGCATGTCCAACATTGCACTCAAGCTTTGCCCCAGCAGTCCACAGGGAGCACTACCAGCCCTGTCCTCTGAAGGGGCAGTGCAAGAGGAAGAGCAGCTGAGCCCCTCACAAGTTCTGTTGGATGTCAACAGCTATGGGAGCTTCACAGCAAGAAACGATTCATCTCACACAGGGGAATGTTTAGCACACAAAAGGAAAAAAGCAACCAACCAACACTACAGGGGATCCTCCTTTTTTACAGTTTTACCATACTGTAGATTGTTCCCTTGAGGGATGGGGCACAGCTAAAGACAAACTCTTCCTTATCTTCATCCAGCTTGGGAGATCCCAAACTCAGCTTGCCACCCTCCACTGTGGCATCTATGGTGACTGCCAGCTCATCAGAGCACACATTCAGGTGTTTGAGCAGCACCTGAGGACCTTTGCTGCAGAGCTCATCTCCCACGAGCAGCCAGTGTATTGAGCTCAGGAACAAACCAAAACAGTTGTCAGAAGGCTTGCTGTTAGGGATGCCATATCAGGTGCTTCCTAAACCCCAAGGTTTCCCTTCCTCCCCAGTAAAGGGCCTAGAAACTGGCAAAAGCACACATTCAAATGAACCCAAACCTTCCAGAAGCAACTGCTGTTCTTACCAGGCTCAAAAGCAAGTGTACCACTTCCTTCAAGCTCTATTAGCTCTGCCTGCGAGGTTCCACCTGCACTGGAGGGCAGCAGCCTGCTCCGTTTCCGAGCTTGTGTGGAATCAAGTGCTCCTCCAGGGCGCTTTCGCTGACGCTGAGAGAGAACAAAGCCTTAGCATTTTCTGTGGCAGCAATTTAGCACGGCCCTCGGGTTCTGCAGCACCAATGACAGCACACGAGGATACCGAAAACATTCCCGCAAAGGCTGGAATATGCATCAAATGGTGCTATGGACCATTTTCACCTTAGCACATCACAGCAGGGAAAAGACATCGCCCCTCATCTCCTACATGTTGCCTCACCAACAAATAGCCTGTCCAATGGCTTGAAAATGAGGAGACCAGTTCCCAATTCCATCATGTTGTTACTCACACTGTAAGCATTTCTGAACTATTGCCAGCACCCACAGAGATTCAGAACCTTCAGTATCCAAAAGCGGGAAGTCACAGGAAGTTTGGAAAGATTTCTGTTTCTGTGCATTTGCTCCAAATCCTAGAAATCTTTTCTAGAAGTCCCTTGCAAAATGTTTCAAGAATCAGATTTGCATTGAGTAGTAAAGTACTTACTGAGCTCATGGTGTTTTGTGATCTAAAACCACCAGCAAAGCAAGTGGGACAAACACCAAAAAGGAATGTCAGGGAAGAGATCAATCCCTTATGTTCCTCCTGGTAGCCCACTGCAGATTTTTCACAGTTCCAGAAAACTGTTCTTCCAAACCTATCAGAAAAGAAGAGATCAACTATTTGGAATGCCTGTTCTCTTGAATACCCCCATGCCCCAAGACTCCCACTCCAGAGTCTCCAGTTTCTGTCCATAACTGGAGGGGAAGTCCGTGACCCCAGTATTTGAGCCCACCTGCAGCCCATCCTGCAGCCCAGACCAGCCCCTCAGCATCAGAAGCCTTTTCAAGAATCGTCTGCACTCACCTGTACAGTCAGTCCAGAGTTTGGCTCGCAAAGGTCAGCAAATCGCTCTCTATTCCCACCTGGGATGGAGAAGACGGATGCTCCACGTCTGCTGCGCAGCAGAGAATCCGCCAACTGGCTCAGCAGACTCCGTGTCAACAGAAGCTTGGGTGCAGAAGTGCCCCTGGCAACCGGTGCCAACATTCCATGCCCGGTAACGGGTCTCCATTTTGCACACCCATGGAGCTCCAGAACATCACTGAAGCACCTCAACAGGGCATCCACAGCTTCTCTGGGCAGCCGGTTCCGATGTCTCAGCACCCTCACAGCTCTGCCAAACATCTGATCCCAATCTCCCCAATCTTCTAGTCTGAAACCCTTGCCCTTCTCCCATCGCTCTCTGCCCGCTTTAGGCACTGGGAGGCCGCAGTGAGGCCTCCCCGGACCCTGCTCCTCTCCAGGCTGGACAGCCCCGGCTCTCCCAGCCTGCCTGCAGAGGACAGGTGCTCCAGGCCTCCACACATCCCCACGGCCTCCTCCGGCCCTGCTCCACAGGCACATCCTGCTGCTGCTGGGCAGAGCTGGACACAGCTCTGCACGTGGGGCCTCACGGGGCCTCGTGGGGCAGACCTGCACCTCCCTCCGCCTTCAGCCTCAGGAACCTGAGGATCACTGGAGCCCTTGGAGGGCAAAAGAAACCCCACCCAAACCACACCTGCCCAAAACAAAGAGAAATTTAAACCCTGCCTTAACCCTCCTCCTTATTTCAAGTCTCTGAGGCCTCAACATTTTCACATGTTCAACTATTCCTCTGCCAGAATTTCCCAACAGGGCTGAGGAGGTTTGCTCTGCTCCCAGGGACAGCACCTTCCTCCTGAGGCCCTGCTCTGCTACAATAGGTGACACAGCAAAAAAAGCAGAACTAATATTCAGTTTTCCTTCCAGCCACTCTGCCACTGGACCTGTGTTCACAGGGATGGGCCAGGGCTCCCGAGAGCAGCAGGGAGCCCATCTCAGGCCTGCCAGAAGCAGGGCTGCTCCTCAGCCACCTGTCCCCTTGGGTGCTCTCTGGTGTGGGCAGAGTTGTGGAAATCGATCCAATGCTGTGGAGAGCACGAGGATATGTTCAGCTCATGGTCTACATGAGGAGGCTCATTTCTTACCAAAATATCTCTGTTATTCCAATTCTTGCTTTTGGGCAATTGGCAACATGTTGAGTGTTTAAGAGCAGGTGCAGATAACTTTTCCATTTTTTGAAAAATCCCAAAGGAGATTTAACACTTGATATAAAAATGCTAAGATGCTAAAGCAATTCCAAATACACATTTAAGGTATGAATGATGAAGCACCTCGTACTGGTCCCAAAGCACTGAATATGAGAAATGAAGGACGCAAATATGCTGTCTCTCTGGTCTGGGCTTCCAAAGCTCAAAAAACCCCCAGTTCTTCTGTGCCTACAGATCAGTGATGGAATGAGCTGAAAATGAGCTTTTCCTTCTGCTGACAACTATGCATCAAGACTGAAACCAAGGCTTCAACTGTTCAGTTACCTTTGGCTATCAGTGTTTCTCTAGATCAGCACTTTCTAAAAATTATAGCTATATATTCATGGACAGGGTTAATTTCTAACCCTAAACCAACATTTTAAAAGAAAATAGCCACAGCTGATGATGTAGAGACAAACTAATATCAGTTTAAGGCTATTATAAAATCAGCTGAGGGCCATTGCGTTGCAGGTTACTTAAGATCAAACTTACTTGACCACAAAGGCTTTCTTGAAATGCTCTTTTCAATGACAATGCCTGGCAGAGCATGTCACCATGGGATACAGCTATTTAAAAAGACATTTCTGCTCACTGTCATTACATCCACCAAGCAGCTCAAAGTCTAGCAACAGTGAGAAACAGAAAACATCAGTCTAACATTTATGGCTGCCCTGTAAGAAAATCATTTTGCGTGTGTCTTTCTAAGGATTATCTTTGAGTAATTTTGACCACTTACGTAAGTTTTCCTTAAAAACAAAAATCAAAAGATGGCTTGATCAGACTAAAACTAAGGTTTTAATATTTTTGTTAAGATCAAGCCACATAAAAATTAGGGGGCACAATTACTACCCCTGCCTAAATACAGCAATACTAAGACCTCTTGAAATATGGCTGAGCAAGCCGATAAATAACACAATAAAGACAAAAATGAAAAACCAAAAATAAGGATACGTGTCCACACAGATGACTAACTTTGAACACACGGAGGACCTCACTTCAGCTTGGTCATCTGAGTTTTCTGTTTCACGGCACACTGTTTCATTGCTTACCTGAGATCCGCCATTTCCTCTTTATTGCTTTTATAGAACAGAAGTAACTTTCTTTCCTTTCTTATGTCCAATTATTGTGTCTCTCGACAATTGCATTTCTCTTCAATGTCACTTAGGATTATCTTGTTGCAGTTGAAGGAACTGGAGCTGCAACACTGTTGTACTGGTAACAGCTCCAAGTCAGTAGCCAACTTCAGACATTCAAAAACACATTCCTTCAAAAACCTCCAGATTCTAATTAGAATGCAACCTTACAACACTACATGCTGCAGTTTGTTTATGTACCAGTTATTCTCAAAGAAAATTGTTTTCTTTGGATGTGTGCACAACCCGCTCCTCTTTCCATCTTCTGAGCAATGAGATCACAGCGTTTTCACCAAAGTGTCCGCCAGAGTCTGCCCTGAGACCCTGAACCCCTCACACCCCAAGCAGGGCCTGTTTCTTTTCCCCCACACTACACACATTGGCCACAAGAACTACAGAGCTTATGTCTTCAGCACATTTCCCCCAAACCAATGACTACAGTGGGATGAAAAGAACGACCTTCTGACAGCTCAGACCACGAGCCTTATTTCCACCTGTTAAACAACATCTCTGTCTTTCAGCAGAGTCCAGCACAGAGGAGCAGACAGACTATGTTTAAATCAATCAAAACTGTATTTAAAATTGAATTCAGAAAATAAGAAACTATATACAGGAAGAACTATATACATGGAGAAACAAGTCTCTACATCGCCTCTTCTCCAGGATCCGAGTCTGTCCTGAGAAGTGGAAGCACTCATAAATAAATGGGATGATATAGTTCATAATAAAGGGTGAGGTCCATCCTGCAGGTTGGGCACAGCGCGTCAGTCTCCAGGGCAATAGGGAGGCACCGACTACAGAAGACATGGCCACACAGGGTTGACACAAGCTGTCGTCCATGTTCCATAATCTGGAAGAAAGAAAACCACAACATGTATTGGGAGGAAAGAATCTGAGTTTGCTGCCCTGTTGGCACCAGGCAAATGAGACTTTAGAGCACCTGCAGTCAGAATAACCAGGGACCCACAGATCTGCCAGTGCCATCTTGGCCAAGGCTTCTCCCTGTACGTTCACCACCAAGAAGGGACTTGTGGAGCTTCACAGCAAGGGCTCTGCTTCCAGCAGCTGCCCGCAGCATCCCACATCAGCCCACCGACTTGAGCAGCTCCCCTTCTGTCCCCTTCCCCCTCCCACAAAGCAGAAAGGATGACACTGTGTGGGTCCTCACCTCTGAGTAAGCATCCATGCAAATCGGACACCTGATAACAACTCCTCGCTGGGCACTAGAGGGAACAGAACCAGAAAGAACATGCAGCTGTTAATATCACCACACTGCAGTGCTTATTGAGACATAAAAGCTCACATAATCCTGCAACTGCACTGACCAGCCATGACACATTTCCTCTGAAGAACCCTGCTGCCTTTAACTCTCTTTGCTGCACATGATGAGCAGTTAGGGTCTCCCTGCCCTGACAGAAAGAGTGTCCTGGTCTTTCACCAGGAGAAAGGTGCAGCCAGTCATTCTGCTCTGGGATTTGAAGTAACAGCAGTCTCTAGCAGTTTATGTATGGCAGCTTTGACTTCCACCAGGTCATCAATAACAGCTTTGGAACTACAGCATCCAGCTTTCCGCTGGGAACTATTCACCCCAGAATATTCATTCCAGGACCCAGGTCTAACGCTACAGAGTAACACGGCTCTGGCCAGCTCCAGCCCCAGGAAGGAGCCCTTGGTCCATGTTAAATGCTGCAGCACTGAGCTCTTTCAGCCTTACCTAAACAGAGCAGGAAGGCTCATTCAGTAACAGAGAAGCTTGAGACTGAAGGAACAAAGTATTCCTTTTTTATATTAATCAAGTGGTGGGATTTGTTCACCGACAGACTAAACAACCAAAACTTAAACATCTACAAATTCAATAGCAAAATGCATTATGGTTTAGAACAGCAGAAGCCCTTGAGGTGGCATATTTAACACCTGACACCTAAGTTCCATACTCAAGTGCTCTCCTACGTTGCCTTGCCAAAAGGCTCAAAGCACACCAGCTTCGTTAAAACCTGTGTCTTTCCCCCCACCCCAAAGAAACACTTCAGAAAACCTTATACCAGAATTCTCATCTTCTTTGTCTCCCCTAGTGACATGGACACCTGATTTAATTTCACCAGTCTAATGCACTGCACCTTTCTTATCCTAATGGAGTGCTCCTACAGCAGGACTTTCCTGTTTCCCCCTGCAGAATGGGGCTTTTACTGTGCAGGCACCCAGCTTGGGCTGCAAGATCCCCATCACACGTGCAAACAAATCAGGCCTTGTGACAGCCAGGACTGGCCATAAAAGCATGACCTCCACAACCGCCTGTGTGCAAGCCTGCCCTGGGAAGAAGGGCTCCAGCTCCAGGAGAGAGGCAGCCAGCTGATGCCACGTGTGAAAAAGCAGGGAATTTCTGCTGGAATTTGCCCGGCTGCTGCCTGCCGGTCCCATGATGCCAAGCCTCATTGAAAACAATGGAATTATTTCCATATCTAACAGAGCTACTAGAGCTGGTCAGAAAAAGTAAATGCAATACATTATGAGCTGTGGCCAATCCCCCTTCCTTGCCATACCCCCGCACTCGTCTCTAAGGTTGTGTGCAAAGTTGTACATCTGCCTTGGCCTGCCCTTTTCTCCCAAAATGCAAAAGGTCTCATTTGCTCCTCATGCAACACGGGAGAAGGAGGGAAATAAGTAGAGTAAGGGAAGGCTTTGCAGATAAACCAGGCACAGCAGTATAACTCAGTCCTGTACAGAAAAGGAAAAAAGGCACAGAATTCCGTGTTTGGTAGGGCATGAGCCATACGTACTCTGAACTTGCAGTGGCCTCCTCCTCTGCTCCCTCTTCTGCAGGGGCTGCATCAGCCACAGGTGCATCATTAGCTCCTGTTCCATTACCAGAGCCATCCACCTGCCCGTGGCTGTTCAGTGTGACATTTCCCCTTTGCTGTTCACGCCCTGTAATTTAATTTTTGGAAGTTACATCTCTCTCTCCCTGCAACTACCCTTGAAACGAGTTGTATAAATAGTCACTAATGGCTCCTGTTTTAAATGGACCCGATTCAGCTGGGTTTAAAACAATCTTAAACAAACTTCTTTCCCAAATAGTAAAGCTGAAACCATTCCAGACACTGTGAGTATTCTGCTACAGACCATCGCAAAACATTTGCTCTTTCCACCCTATACCCAGCTAAAATCGTGACCGGAGATATTCTAAAGGACAGTGCTCGGAAACGATAAAATTCCTTGGAGCCATGGCCCCTTAGAAATTGTCATCATCTCCCTCCTGAGTCAAGGGAGTTTGAAAGTGGAGTTCTATGTGATGCAAAATGGAGAATATGTAAAAGATTTCCTAAGGAAGGATGCTGTTTGTATAGATATATTGGATCTTGGTATACTTTCAAGCCCAATCAACTAGAAGGGAGATTTAATCCATGAAATAGACAGCAACTAACAAGCAAGCTCTAAGTGATTCCATGGGTTAGAAAAACTAATTCCTTGTTGGTAGAGGTGCCTTGTAAAGGTTCAGGGCTTGTCATGCTTCAAGGAGCTCACACCTAGGGGAAGGTTAACAAAGCTTGCCGAGAAGGATGCCCACTGAGAATGAACACAAAGAATGCAGAATTGCTGCGCCAAAAGGACACCTGGCACAGCTCCTGAGACAGGGAAGAAACTGAAGAAAGCAAAAACCCCAGCTGTCCTGCAATCAGCTCTGGCCGGGAAAACTAATTCCGGCAGGGGGAGATTGCGACCACTGACTCACGGAGCAGCAACTCAAGAAACTCCCCAGCCCAAAAGAAGAGAGAGACTGAGCATGTGGACTAATTACCAGGAGAAGTGAGACAATCATTAACCAGGAGAGGACAGAATACTAACTAATAAGATAACCATGTACTTTTTAACCAATAATACTCATTCCTTTGGTGGCTAAAATTTATAAATCATGAAAAGTTTTGATAGTGGGTGTGCCTGACTTGTGAAATACCACTGAGCACCCAGACTTGTGCAAGGCTGGAATAAACAATCACTGTCTGTCTCAAGTGTATCATTGTGGCAATGACCGCCACTGACCACTGCCCAGGCTCGCCCCTGCGGTTTGTGACAGGAGTGGGGAGCAGCTGGAGGCTCTTGGCTTTAAAGCTGCTCCTCAGGAGTTCAGCTCTGCCCAGGGGAGCTGAAGCTCCAGGCACAGTGGCTGTCAGCAGCCCGGATGAGGGAGAGGATAAAAAGTAGCAAGGAGGCTTGCCACACGGGATAATCCAAGTTTATTGGAGGCAACTCACAGGGGACAAGCCTCGAGCAGCTCCAGGGAACCTCTTTTAAAGGGCGGTGTTACAATGGGGATGGCTTAACTGGGGACTAATAGAAATCTCTAAGGGAGGGATATGGACGAGGATAGACATTTCCCTGGGCCAATAGCCTCAAGGGGAGGAGGGAAAGGGATCACATGCCCCAATGGGGCATCGAGGTTTAGGCGATTTCCAAAGGGGGAGGTATCTAGAGGGGTAGGGTCTCGGGGGATTGATGGGGACCATAGAAGGGTAAACTGGGAGGTTTCAGGTGATGGACACTGGACCTTCGGGAACAACAGGAGGGGTTTGGGGGATTGATAGGGAAAGAGCTAGGACAAGGGGAGGAGAACAACCATGTAGGGAGCACCGGGGGAGTGGCTTGGGTCTGGGGAAAACCAACTGGGAATAGGAGTGGGGAAGGCAGGGATGAACCATTGGGGTACAGAAAACTTGTATAAAAATACAATAAAGGTATCGCATCACCACATATAATTATTGACCTGTTGCACCCCAGTAACAAATCCAACTTTTGTGGACAACATACTGACCAAGTTAATGGGAGATCAATTTTTAATGGCCTGGTCAGTAACACCCAAAGGGTCACAAAATGCTGTTTGCCTTTTAACTCTCAGAAACCACAGGCAGCAATGACCTCTGCAACTCCACTGTCCATGTAACACTCATCAATCACTAACCAATTAAAACTGCAGAAAGAGCCAGCAAATTAAAGTTCCTTCTGCATAAGTCTTCCGCTACAACTTTTACTGCAGGGATTTTCTGCCATGACTGATAGAGGCCATCACACACACATTGGATCCATTCTCTAAGACACTGGCCAGAGGCTTTAGCCCTGGCCGTTGCCGTTTGCTAAAAGCAGTTTCAATCCCTGCTGCTCGAGTTGCTTGGAAAAGAACAACAAAAATACCTATAACACTTTAGATAAAATCCATTTTCAACTATAAAACTTCAACTCACCTTGAAGAAGCTTCCATCGATGCATAAGGGAAGGGAGAGAAAAGAAGATACAATTAGGCTTTGGTGCGCACCCCCGTGCTGCAGGCAAACCTCAGCTCAGCAAGCAGCTATAGCACAGGAGGTGAGGAAGGGTGGCGTATCGCCCTCTAACTTTGGTTAAGAACATTCAAAGCAGTAGCACAAAGAGCTGCTGCCCTGAGAACAAATAAGTGGGTACCACTGATTCTGCTCTCGCTGCTGCAACGGGGTAGAAATGGAGGCACTTAGGAACCACCCTGAACACAGTACTCCCTGCTCCCCTGTTTCAGTCCCTACTTGGATTTGGGCTGGAGCTGTTTCCTTCCATCTTTCTCCCAAAACTGGCTAATGCTGCTATGATAACCCTAAACACTTCATGTTGGATTATCAGCAGCTCAAGAAAGGAAACCACAGAAGGGATTTGGGACTAAAGAATTCCATCAGTCAATGCTAGAACTACAAGGAGCATACAGATTTGCTGGTGCCATCCTGACAAGGGCTTCCCCCTCTACAGACACCACCAAGAGGGGACTTGGAGGGATGTGCAAGTTGGAGCTTCAGAGCAAGGGCTGTGCTTCCAGCCAGCTGCCCACAGCATCCCACCTAAGACAACTGAGTTGTGCAGCTCCCCTTCTCTCCCCTCCCTTCCCACAAATCTGAAAAGACAACAACATGTGGATCCTCACCTCTGCGTTGTCATCCTCCCTAGTTGGAGTGCTAACAAGACCTCCTGGCGGTTCACTAGAGGGAGCAGAACCAGAAGAACATGCAGCCGTCAATTTCACAGTGCACAGAGGGTTACCAAGACATAAAATTGCAGAAATCAGAACATCCCCTTAGTCTCAGTTAGCAACATCCCAGCCCAGAAGCACAGCCCGTGCAAGAGCTTTAATGTACTGCAAGCATTTCAGTCTGTCGCTATCCATAGTGTAAGAAACATTCAAGAATGACTTCCTGAATGGAGAAGGAAGGTTTCTCCTGGATTTTGCTGGGTTTAGGGCTTTCTTTTCCATTACTTCTCTTCCAGACAGACCACTATGTTTCAAGTCAGAATTCTTCAAGCAGAATCAAGCAAAACCCAAAAGATTGGCAAACACCTGTGGCTACCATATATCAGAAATTATGGATGCTGAGAAAGGCTGGCAGAGCAATTTTTCGAGCTTTTTACACCCTCTTGTGAAAGTCCCTGTTCTCACGCAAACTAGCTGAGAAACCGTTTGCTATTTTGTAAATTATTTTTGCAGGTGCAGGTTGTTGGGGAATACTGTGGATATTGTTTTGGTCCATTGAGAATAGTATTTTCAGAATGGGTGTTGTAGCATTCAGCCAATTATCCTAGGAGATGGATGGTCAAAGGACCAATGACCTCCAGCCACTCTTTTGGACCAAAGTATATGAGCTGGTCTGTAAACGAATAAAGGGAAGCTCTTCTTCCCTGGAATTATGTCGTGATTCTTGCCGCCGTCCCTGAGGACAACAGCGACAAGAAATTAGCCTTTGGAGAGACACTTTATCTGTCACTTACAATTCAATATCTCTTGGCTCCAGAAAAAGGAATCTTGGCAGAGGTTCGGACGAACTATCTGATGAGATGGAGCCGAGCGAGTACTGCTGGCTCTGTTCCCAGTCCTGCAGTGGGGTGAAAATGGAGACAGATTAGGATCTGCTTGAAACCACTCCGTCCTGCTTCCCTGTTTCAGATCCCTGACTGGATTTGGGCTAGAACCTTTTCTTTCCCTCGTTAGCCCCAAAAAGGGCAACTTCTGCAGTCATAGCCCTAAACACTTCATGTTGGATGAACAGTTCCTGAGGAACGCAAACCACAACTACAGGAATTTGGGGCAAAGAATTGCAGATAGCTGCTCTATTGGCACCAGGCAAACATAACTTGGAATATGTGCAGTCTGTCAGTCAATGCTAGAACTACAAGGAACACACAGATCTGCCGGTGCAATCCCGACAAGGGCTTCTCCCTCTACGGACACCTCCAAGAAGGGATTTGGAGGGACGTGCAAGTTGGAGCTTCACAGCGAGGGCTGTGCTTCCAGCCAGCTGCCTACAGCATCCCACCAGGGAAAACTGAGTTGTGCAGCTCCCCCTCTGTCCCCTCCCCTCCCATGAAGCAGAAATGATAAGAACATCTTATAAGAACATGATCCTCACATCTGTGATGTCATCCTGCGAATTCGGAGGACTCTCAAAACGGTCTGGCCATTCACTAGAGTTCAAAGAACTGAAAGAACATGCAGCCGTCAATTTCACAGTGCACAGAGGGTTACCAAGACATAAAATTGCAGAAATCAGAACATCCCCTTAGTCTCATTTAGCAACATCCCAGCCCAGAAGCACAGCCCGTGCAAGAGCTTTAATGTACTGCAAGCATTTCAGTCTGTCGCTATCCATAGTGTAAGAAACATTCAAGAATGACTTCCTGAATGGAGAAGGAAGGTTTCTCCTGGATTTTGCTGGGTTTAGGGCTTTCTTTTCCATTAGTTCCCTTCCAGGCCACTATGTTCCAAATCAGAATCCTTCCCACAGAATCAAGCAGAATCCAACAGTTTGGCAAAATCCTGTGTCAACTGTATGTAAGAAATTACACTTTGGAGAGACACTTCATGTGTCACATACCCATCGTTGTCTCTTGGCTCCTCTTCATTGTCACCTGCCCATAGCTCAGCTGAATTCTCTGCCTCCCTGGAACCAAGTGGGGACTGCTGGCTCTGCTCCCTGTCCTGCACCTCTGAGTTGTTGTCCTCCCTCGTCACAGGACTAGCAGGACCTGCTGGCCATGCACTGGAGGGAACAGAACCAGAAAGAATGTGCAGCCATTTATTTCACTGGGCACCAAGGGTTACCAACAAAGAAAATGGTGGTACTTAAAACATGCCCTATTCTGATTAAGCAACAACCCAGCCCAGAAACAGAAGTGCTGCAACAATTTTTATGTACTGCCAGCATTTCAGCATGTCAAGCCTTTCTCTTCTATACAATTATGGCTTCACAAACAGAGAAGAAATGCTTCTGCTGGATTTTGCTGGGTTTATTTTAATTCTCTTCCAGGCAGGCCACTCTATTCCAGGTCTGAAGTATTTGCACAGAGTTAAGCAGAAGCCAAAAGCTTGGCACAAACTTGTTCCTACCACATATCTCAAGTTGGAGTTTAGATAGTAGACACTTTCTCTCTCACATACCCATCATTTTCTCTTGGTTCCTCTTCATCATCCCTTGCCAGGGCCTCGGCTGAATTCTCTGATGCTCGGGAAGGATGTGGCTGCTGCTGGCTCTGCTCCCTGTCCTGCAGGGCGATAGAAATGGAGGCACTTAGGAACCACCCTGAACACTCTACTCCCTGCTCCCTGCTCCCCTGTTTCAGTCCCTACTTGGATTGGGGCTGGAGCTGTTTCTTTCCCTCGTTCTCCCCCAAACTGGCTAATTCACCTGAACACTGCTTAGTACATGAGGAGCTGCTGAAGACATAAAACCCCATACCCAAAGCTGCTCTTGTGTTTGGTGCAAGCGGAGGTGGGTCATGCAAATTCTGATGTAAAATTGGAGGCCTTTTCTTTGCAAAGGTTCAGCAACAAGCCTGTCAGGAGATAGCTGCCATGCTATGTTTGCTGCAAGTTTGCTGCTTTGCACAGCAGCAGTGGCACCCCAGATTTGAGCAGCCACACTGCACTGTGGGCTGGATCAAAAATATTCTGAAACATGGGTTTTAAAAGAAACATTAAGATTTTAGTTAAAGGCTAGCTTTGTTGAACTTAGTTAAAGTAGATGACCCGGCTGGAATTGATAAAATGTTAATAAGTAGTCAAAGAGAGCCGGACCTGAAAGAAGTTTTTAGATGTAGGTAGCTAGTTGCCTGTCACTTTTCTATTTGTTTAGCTGTGCTTTTAATGAGAAACAGAAACCCTGATAAATAGATTCAAAGAAATGGAGAAAATTTCTAATTTCCACCTCTGAGAGCCTATTCAGAAGTCACAAAAGGAGGAACTGGAAGTCCCCCAAGAGTAATTTGTATTGTCAAAAATCAGAAAGGTATAAGACTCAAAGTGAGGGAGAGTAGCTTTACTTCATCTTTTAAGACCACTCCCCAAAGAAAGAGACAACCAGTGCAATTCAAAGAAGAAACTACACATGCTTCATGACTTTCAAACTAAATACCATACGAAGAGGAGAATGGAAGGTGTCAACGTGTTCCGGTTTGGCCAAATTTTGAAATATATCCTCTGAGAGAAGGCACAACCACCCCTCTCCCACCAGGTCAGGGAAAAAATAAATTTTCCTTGAAGGAAAGTGAAGAAGATAAAACTATTTCTTTAAGAAACACATGGGAATGGAAAATAATGTTAAATGGGAAAATCTTTCGCTGTAGAGGAAAAACCTGGGAAACCGTTAGAGTCCTCCCTTTGGTCTCCTCAGGCTGGGGCTTGGGCCAGGGCCAGGCCCTCTGTGCCTGGTGGAAAGTCCTCCCAATGTGCTCTGATGTTACAGCAAGCAAGCAGTCCAGTAGAAAAGGGAGAAAATCCAAAATTCCAGAGAAGGAAAAATGCAACTTCTCTCCGGAGAACAAAGCAGCTGAACCACTGGCCAAAGAAACTGTTCTGGGCGCAGCAAGCCTGGTGCTTCCTCCCTCCCCTGCCGCGGTGGGGAAAACCAATTGCTATCTGTGTGTGACCTTGAACAAGCTGCAAACTGCTTTGAAAAAGTTTTGCTCAGCTTTTCCTTCCCCCTCTCAGGCTCAGTTTAGAGGCATAGAAAGGCACAGGAATTAATTTCTGGGCATAGGCAGCAATATGGGATACACATCATAAGGTCACCCCAAGACACATGTTATAACTATGCATTTGTATTTTGAATATTCAAGACCTCTTTAATTAAACAGACTCTGTGTTTGGCTTGTAATTTTGCAGTGCACATTAGGGAGCTATCCTGCACAGCTGCCTGGCACTGGAATAAACATACACTTTCTAACTCTACTCTGTTAGAGAGTATATGTCCGTCTTAGTTGGGTGTCGATATTAGATCAATACCCATATTTTGGTAAATCAATTCCTTCCAAATAGAAGGGGGAAATTTAAAAAAGCAAACAAACGTGACTTTGTTAAAGGCTTCTTGGAATAAGGAACAGAACTAGTTTGCACCCCAGTAAGGTGCAGTTGTGTTTTACACCTCAGTGAGAGGGGCACCTTAAACTGATGTTGCAGCTAAAACACTTCTCATTTGAGAAGTCAAAGGCTTCCTGTGCTCTCCTTTAAATCACTGAAACAACAACCTCTCTTAGGTTGTTCATCCCCTCTCTGCAAGCGATTCTCAGGGATGCTGATGTGTTCATGAGTGTGTTTGGGCTCGACTGGGAACTGTGTCTAATGTGGTAAATCAGAGCCATGTTCCAACCTTTGAGGCCAGGGTACTTAGTAAGATGCCAGAAGACAGGCAAGAAAACTAATTTGACTGCAAGATGCAGGGGAGTGTGCCATTCACTACTTACCACATCAGACTCATCGTCACTGATAACGATGACTTCAGGCTCAGAAGATTCGCCCGTGAGATCTATGACGACTTCTTCATCAGCTGAAAAACAGAACGTTAGAATCAAGATCAGAGATTGCAGAGGAATTAAAAGGGCTGCCAGTGCAGAGCAGGCTGAGGTTGGATTCACTGTGCCCTGGGTTTCTTTTTTTCAGGAGCATGTCCAACATTGCACTCAAGCTTTGCCCCAGCAGTCCACAGGGAGCACTACCAGCCCTGTCCTCTGAAGGGGCAGTGCAAGAGGAAGAGCAGCTGAACCCCTCACAAGTTCTGTGGGATGTCAACAGCTATGGGAGCTTCACAGCAAGAAACGATTCATCTCACACAGGGGAATGTTTAGCACACAAAAGGAAAAAAGCAACCAACCAACACTACAGGGGATCCTCCTTTTTTACAGTTTTACCATACTGTAGATTGTTCCCTTGAGGGATGGGGCACAGCTAAAGACAAACTCTTCCTTATCTTCATCCAGCTTGGGAGATCCCAAACTCAGCTTGCCACCCTCCACTGTGGCATCTATGGTGACTGCCAGCTCATCAGAGCACACATTCAGGTGTTTGAGCAGCACCTGAGGACCTTTGCTGCAGAGCTCATCTCCCACGAGCAGCCAGTGTATTGAGCTCAGGAACAAACCAAAACAGTTGTCAGAAGGCTTGCTGTTAGGGATGCCATATCAGGTGCTTCCTAAACCCCAAGGTTTCCCTTCCTCCCCAGTAAAGGGCCTAGAAACTGGCAAAAGCACACATTCAAATGAACCCAAACCTTCCAGAAGCAACTGCTGTTCTTACCAGGCTCAAAAGCAAGTGTACCACTTCCTTCAAGCTCTATTAGCTCTGCCTGCGACGTTCCACCTGCACTGGAGGGCAGCAGCCTGCTCCGTTTCCGAGCTTGTGTGGAATCAAGTGCTCCTCCAGGGCGCTTTCGCTGACGCTGAGAGAGAACAAAGCCTTAGCATTTTCTGTGGCAGCAATATTAGCACGGCCCTCGGGTTCTGCAGCACCAATGACAGCACACCAGGATACCGAAAACATTCCCGCAAAGGCTGGAATATGCATCAAATGGTGCTATGGACCATTTTCACCTTAGCACATCACAGCAGGGAAAAGACATCGCCCCTCATCTCCTACATGTTGCCTCACCAACAAATAGCCTGTCCAATGGCTTGAAAATGAGGAGACCAGTTCCCAATTCCATCATGTTGTTACTCACACTGTAAGCATTTCTGAACTATTGCCAGCACCCACAGAGATTCAGAACCTTCAGTATCCAAAAGCGGGAAGTCACAGGAAGTTTGGAAAGATTTCTGTTTCTGTGCATTTGATCCAAATCCTAGAAATCTTTTCTAGAAGTCCCTTGCAAAAAGTTTCAAGAATCAGATTTGCATTGAGTAGTAAAGTACTTACTGAGCTCATGGTGTTTTGTGATCTAAAACCACCAGCAAAGCAAGTGGGACAAACACCAAAAAGGAATGTCAGGGAAGAGATCAATCCCTTATGTTCCTCCTGGTAGCCCACTGCAGATTTTTCACAGTTCCAGAAAACTGTTCTTCCAAACCTATCAGAAAAGAAGAGATCAACTATTTGGAATGCCTGTTCTCTTGAATACCCCCATGCCCCAAGACTCCCACTCCAGAGTCTCCAGTTTCTGTCCATAACTGGAGGGGAAGTCCGTGACCCCAGTATTTGAGCCCACCTGCAGCCCATCCTGCAGCCCAGACCAGCCCCTCAGCATCAGAAGCCTTTTCAAGAATCGTCTGCACTCACCTGTACAGTCAGTCCAGAGTTTGGCTCGCAAAGGTCAGCAAATCTCTCTTTATTCCCACCTGGGATGGAGAAGACGGATGCTCCACGTCTGCTGCGCAGCAGAGAATCCGCCAACTGGCTCAGCAGACTCCGTGTCAACAGAAGCTTGGGTGCAGAAGTGCCCCTGGCAACCGGTGCCAACATTCCATGCCCGGTAACGGGTCTCCATTTTGCACACCCATGGAGCTCCAGAACATCACTGAAGCACCTCAACAGGGCATCCACAGCTTCTCTGGGCAGCCGGTTCCGATGTCTCAGCACCCTCACAGCTCTGCCAAACATCTGATCCCAATCTCCCCAATCTTCTAGTCTGAAACCCTTGCCCTTCTCCCATCGCTCTCTGCCCGCTTTAGGCACTGGGAGGCCGCAGTGAGGCCTCCCCGGACCCTGCTCCTCTCCAGGCTGGACAGCCCCGGCTCTCCCAGCCTGCCTGCAGAGGACAGGTGCTCCAGGCCTCCACACATCCCCACGGCCTCCTCCGGCCCTGCTCCACAGGCACATCCTGCTGCTGCTGGGCAGAGCTGGACACAGCTCTGCACGTGGGGCCTCACGGGGCCTCGTGGGGCAGACCTGCACCTCCCTCCGCCTTCAGCCTCAGGAACCTGAGGATCACTGGAGCCCTTGGAGGGCAAAAGAAGCCCCACCCAAACCACACCTGCCCAAAACAAAGAGAAATTTAAACCCTGCCTTAACCCTCCTCCTTATTTCAAGTCTCTGAGGCCTCAACATTTTCACATGTTCAACTATTCCTCTGCCAGAATTTCCCAACAGGGCTGAGGAGGTTTGCTCTGCTCCCAGGGACAGCACCTTCCTCCTGAGGCCCTGCTCTGCTACAATAGGTGACACAGTAAAAAAAGCAGAACTAATATTCAGTTTTCCTTCCAGCCACTCTGCCACTGGACCTGTGTTCACAGGGATGGGCCAGGGCTCCCGAGAGCAGCAGGGAGCCCATCTCAGGCCTGCCAGAAGCAGGGCTGCTCCTCAGCCACCGGTCCCCTTGGGTGCTCTCTGGTGTGGGCAGAGTTGTGGAAATCGATCCAATGCTGTGGAGAGCACGAGGATATGTTCAGCTCATGGTCTACATGAGGAGGCTCATTTCTTACCAAAATATCTCTGTTATTCCAATTCTTGCTTTTGGGCAATTGGCAACATGTTGAGTGTTTAAGAGCAGGTGCAGATAACTTTTCCATTTTTTGAAAAATCCCAAAGGAGATTTAACACTTGATATAAAAATGCTAAGATGCTAAAGCAATTCCAAATACACATTTAAGGTATGAATGATGAAGCACCTCGTACTGGTCCCAAAGCACTGAATATGAGAAATGAAGGACGCAAATATGCTGTCTCTCTGGTCTGGGCTTCCAAAGCTCAAAAAACCCCCAGTTCTTCTGTGCCTACAGATCAGTGATGGAATGAGCTGAAAATGAGCTTTTCCTTCTGCTGACAACTATGCATCAAGACTGAAACCAAGGCTTCAACTGTTCAGTTACCTTTGGCTATCAATGTTTCTCTAGATCAGCACTTTCTAAAAATTATAGCTATATATTCATGGACAGGGTTAATTTCTAACCCTAAACCAACATTTTAAAAGAAAATAGCCACAGCTGATGATGTAGAGACAAACTAATATCAGTTTAAGGCTATTATAAAATCAGCTGAGGGCCATTGCGTTGCAGGTTACTTAAGATCAAACTTACTTGACCACAAAGGCTTTCTTGAAATGCTCTTTTCAATGACAATGCCTGGCAGAGCATGTCACCATGGGATACAGCTATTTAAAAAGACATTTCTGCTCACTGTCATTACATCCACCAAGCAGCTCAAAGTCTAGCAACAGTGAGAAACAGAAAACATCAGTCTAACATTTATGGCTGCCCTGTAAGAAAATCATTTTGCGTGTGTCTTTCTAAGGATTATCTTTGAGTAATTTTGACCACTTACGTAAGTTTTCCTTAAAAACAAAAATCAAAAGATGGCTTGATCAGACTAAAACTAAGGTTTTAATATTTTTGTTAAGATCAAGCCACATAAAAATTAGGGGGCACAATTACTACCCCTGCCTAAATACAGCAATACTAAGACCTCTTGAAATATGGCTGAGCAAGCCGATAAATAACACAATAAAGACAAAAATGAAAAACCAAAAATAAGGATACGTGTCCACACAGATGACTAACTTTGAACACACGGAGGACCTCACTTCAGCTTGGTCATCTGAGTTTTCTGTTTCACGGCACACTGTTTCATTGTTTACCTGAGATCCGCCATTTCCTCTTTATTGCTTTTATAGAACAGAAGTAACTTTCTTTCCTTTCTTATGTCCAATTATTGTGTCTCTCGACAATTGCATTTCTCTTCAATGTCACTTAGGATTATCTTGTTGCAGTTGAAGGAACTGGAGCTGCAACACTGTTGTACTGGTAACAGCTCCAAGTCAGTAGCCAACTTCAGACATTCAAAAACACATTCCTTCAAAAACCTCCAGATTCTAATTAGAATGCAACCTTACAACACTACATGCTGCAGTTTGTTTATGTACCAGTTATTCTCAAAGAAAATTGTTTTCTTTGGATGTGTGCACAACCCGCTCCTCTTTCCATCTTCTGAGCAATGAGATCACAGCGTTTTCACCAAAGTGTCCGCCAGAGTCTGCCCTGAGACCCTGAACCCCTCACACCCCAAGCAGGGCCTGTTTCTTTTCCCCCACACTACACACATTGGCCACAAGAACTACAGAGCTTATGTCTTCAGCACATTTCCCCCAAACCAATGACTACAGTGGGATGAAAAGAACGACCTTCTGACAGCTCAGACCACGAGCCTTATTTCCACCTGTTAAACAACATCTCTGTCTTTCAGCAGAGTCCAGCACAGAGGAGCAGACAGACTATGTTTAAATCAATCAAAACTGTATTTAAAATTGAATTCAGAAAATAAGAAACTATATACAGGAAGAACTATATACATGGAGAAACAAGTCTCTACATCGCCTCTTCTCCAGGATCCGAGTCTGTCCTGAGAAGTGGAAGCACTCATAAATAAATGGGATGATATAGTTCATAATAAAGGGTGAGGTCCATCCTGCAGGTTGGGCACAGCGCGTCAGTCTCCAGGGCAATAGGGAGGCACCGACTACAGAAGACATGGCCACACAGGGTTGACACAAGCTGTCGTCCATGTTCCATAATCTGGAAGAAAGAAAACCACAACATGTATTGGGAGGAAAGAATCTGAGTTTGCTGCCCTGTTGGCACCAGGCAAATGAGACTTTAGAGCACCTGCAGTCAGAATAACCAGGGACCCACAGATCTGCCAGTGCCATCTTGGCCAAGGCTTCTCCCTGTACGTTCACCACCAAGAAGGGACTTGTGGAGCTTCACAGCAAGGGCTCTGCTTCCAGCAGCTGCCCGCAGCATCCCACATCAGCCCACCGACTTGAGCAGCTCCCCTTCTGTCCCCTTCCCCCTCCCACAAAGCAGAAAGGATGACACTGTGTGGGTCCTCACCTCTGAGTAAGCATCCATGCAAATCGGACACCTGATAACAACTCCTCGCTGGGCACTAGAGGGAACAGAACCAGAAAGAACATGCAGCTGTTAATATCACCACACTGCAGTGCTTATTGAGACATAAAAGCTCACATAATCCTGCAACTGCACTGACCAGCCATGACACATTTCCTCTGAAGAACCCTGCTGCCTTTAACTCTCTTTGCTGCACATGATGAGCAGTTAGGGTCTCCCTGCCCTGACAGAAAGAGTGTCCTGGTCTTTCACCAGGAGAAAGGTGCAGCCAGTCATTCTGCTCTGGGATTTGAAGTAACAGCAGTCTCTAGCAGTTTATGTATGGCAGCTTTGACTTCCACCAGGTCATCAATAACAGCTTTGGAACTACAGCATCCAGCTTTCCGCTGGGAACTATTCACCCCAGAATATTCATTCCAGGACCCAGGTCTAACGCTACAGAGTAACACGGCTCTGGCCAGCTCCAGCCCCAGGAAGGAGCCCTTGGTCCATGTTAAATGCTGCAGCACTGAGCTCTTTCAGCCTTACCTAAACAGAGCAGGAAGGCTCATTCAGTAACAGAGAAGCTTGAGACTGAAGGAACAAAGTATTCCTTTTTTATATTAATCAAGTGGTGGGATTTGTTCACCGACAGACTAAACAACCAAAACTTAAACATCTACAAATTCAATAGCAAAATGCATTATGGTTTAGAACAGCAGAAGCCCTTGAGGTGGCATATTTAACACCTGACACCTAAGTTCCATACTCAAGTGCTCTCCTACGTTGCCTTGCCAAAAGGCTCAAAGCACACCAGCTTCGTTAAAACCTGTGTCTTTCCCCCCACCCCAAAGAAACACTTCAGAAAACCTTATACCAGAATTCTCATCTTCTTTGTCTCCCCTAGTGACATGGACACCTGATTTAATTTCATCAGTCTAATGCACTGCACCTTTCTTATCCTAATGGAGTGCTCCTACAGCAGGACTTTCCTGTTTCCCCCTGCAGAATGGGGCTTTTACTGTGCAGGCACCCAGCTTGGGCTGCAAGATCCCCATCACACGTGCAAACAAATCAGGCCTTGTGACAGCCAGGACTGGCCATAAAAGCATGACCTCCACAACCGCCTGTGTGCAAGCCTGCCCTGGGAAGAAGGGCTCCAGCTCCAGGAGAGAGGCAGCCAGCTGATGCCACGTGTGAAAAAGCAGGGAATTTCTGCTGGAATTTGCCCGGCTGCTGCCTGCCGGTCCCATGATGCCAAGCCTCATTGAAAACAATGGAATTATTTCCATATCTAACAGAGCTACTAGAGCTGGTCAGAAAAAGTAAATGCAATACATTATGAGCTGTGGCCAATCCCCCTTCCTTGCCATACCCCCGCACTCGTCTCTAAGGTTGTGTGCAAAGTTGTACATCTGCCTTGGCCTGCCCTTTTCTCCCAAAATGCAAAAGGTCTCATTTGCTCCTCATGCAACACGGGAGAAGGAGGGAAATAAGTAGAGTAAGGGAAGGCTTTGCAGATAAACCAGGCACAGCAGTATAACTCAGTCCTGTACAGAAAAGGAAAAAAGGCACAGAATTCCGTGTTTGGTAGGGCATGAGCCATACGTACTCTGAACTTGCAGTGGCCTCCTCCTCTGCTCCCTCTTCTGCAGGGGCTGCATCAGCCACAGGTGCATCATTAGCTCCTGTTCCATTACCAGAGCCATCCACCTGCCCGTGGCTGTTCAGTGTGACATTTCCCCTTTGCTGTTCACGCCCTGTAATTTAATTTTTGGAAGTTACATCTCTCTCTCCCTGCAACTACCCTTGAAACGAGTTGTATAAATAGTCACTAATGGCTCCTGTTTTAAATGGACCCGATTCAGCTGGGTTTAAAACAATCTTAAACAAACTTCTTTCCCAAATAGTAAAGCTGAAACCATTCCAGACACTGTGAGTATTCTGCTACAGACCATCGCAAAACATTTGCTCTTTCCACCCTATACCCAGCTAAAATCGTGACCGGAGATATTCTAAAGGACAGTGCTCGGAAACGATAAAATTCCTTGGAGCCATGGCCCCTTAGAAATTGTCATCATCTCCCTCCTGAGTCAAGGGAGTTTGAAAGTGGAGTTCTATGTGATGCAAAATGGAGAATATGTAAAAGATTTCCTAAGGAAGGATGCTGTTTGTATAGATATATTGGATCTTGGTATACTTTCAAGCCCAATCAACTAGAAGGGAGATTTAATCCATGAAATAGACAGCAACTAACAAGCAAGCTCTAAGTGATTCCATGGGTTAGAAAAACTAATTCCTTGTTGGTAGAGGTGCCTTGTAAAGGTTCAGGGCTTGTCATGCTTCAAGGAGCTCACACCTAGGGGAAGGTTAACAAAGCTTGCCGAGAAGGATGCCCACTGAGAATGAACACAAAGAATGCAGAATTGCTGCGCCAAAAGGACACCTGGCACAGCTCCTGAGACAGGGAAGAAACTGAAGAAAGCAAAAACCCCAGCTGTCCTGCAATCAGCTCTGGCCGGGAAAACTAATTCCGGCAGGGGGAGATTGCGACCACTGACTCACGGAGCAGCAACTCAAGAAACTCCCCAGCCCAAAAGAAGAGAGAGACTGAGCATGTGGACTAATTACCAGGAGAAGTGAGACAATCATTAACCAGGAGAGGACAGAATACTAACTAATAAGATAACCATGTACTTTTTAACCAATAATACTCATTCCTTTGGTGGCTAAAATTTATAAATCATGAAAAGTTTTGATAGTGGGTGTGCCTGACTTGTGAAATACCACTGAGCACCCAGACTTGTGCAAGGCTGGAATAAACAATCACTGTCTGTCTCAAGTGTATCATTGTGGCAATGACCGCCACTGACCACTGCCCAGGCTCGCCCCTGCGGTTTGTGACAGGAGTGGGGAGCAGCTGGAGGCTCTTGGCTTTAAAGCTGCTCCTCAGGAGTTCAGCTCTGCCCAGGGGAGCTGAAGCTCCAGGCACAGTGGCTGTCAGCAGCCCGGATGAGGGAGAGGATAAAAAGTAGCAAGGAGGCTTGCCACACGGGATAATCCAAGTTTATTGGAGGCAACTCACAGGGGACAAGCCTCGAGCAGCTCCAGGGAACCTCTTTTAAAGGGCGGTGTTACAATGGGGATGGCTTAACTGGGGACTAATAGAAATCTCTAAGGGAGGGATATGGACGAGGATAGACATTTCCCTGGGCCAATAGCCTCAAGGGGAGGAGGGAAAGGGATCACATGCCCCAATGGGGCATCGAGGTTTAGGCGATTTCCAAAGGGGGAGGTATCTAGAGGGGTAGGGTCTCGGGGGATTGATGGGGACCATAGAAGGGTAAACTGGGAGGTTTCAGGTGATGGACACTGGACCTTCGGGAACAACAGGAGGGGTTTGGGGGATTGATAGGGAAAGAGCTAGGACAAGGGGAGGAGAACAACCATGTAGGGAGCACCGGGGGAGTGGCTTGGGTCTGGGGAAAACCAACTGGGAATAGGAGTGGGGAAGGCAGGGATGAACCATTGGGGTACAGAAAACTTGTATAAAAATACAATAAAGGTATCGCATCACCACATATAATTATTGACCTGTTGCACCCCAGTAACAAATCCAACTTTTGTGGACAACATACTGACCAAGTTAATGGGAGATCAATTTTTAATGGCCTGGTCAGTAACACCCAAAGGGTCACAAAATGCTGTTTGCCTTTTAACTCTCAGAAACCACAGGCAGCAATGACCTCTGCAACTCCACTGTCCATGTAACACTCATCAATCACTAACCAATTAAAACTGCAGAAAGAGCCAGCAAATTAAAGTTCCTTCTGCATAAGTCTTCCGCTACAACTTTTACTGCAGGGATTTTCTGCCATGACTGATAGAGGCCATCACACACACATTGGATCCATTCTCTAAGACACTGGCCAGAGGCTTTAGCCCTGGCCGTTGCCGTTTGCTAAAAGCAGTTTCAATCCCTGCTGCTCGAGTTGCTTGGAAAAGAACAACAAAAATACCTATAACACTTTAGATAAAATCCATTTTCAACTATAAAACTTCAACTCACCTTGAAGAAGCTTCCATCGATGCATAAGGGAAGGGAGAGAAAAGAAGATACAATTAGGCTTTGGTGCGCACCCCCGTGCTGCAGGCAAACCTCAGCTCAGCAAGCAGCTATAGCACAGGAGGTGAGGAAGGGTGGCGTATCGCCCTCTAACTTTGGTTAAGAACATTCAAAGCAGTAGCACAAAGAGCTGCTGCCCTGAGAACAAATAAGTGGGTACCACTGATTCTGCTCTCGCTGCTGCAACGGGGTAGAAATGGAGGCACTTAGGAACCACCCTGAACACAGTACTCCCTGCTCCCCTGTTTCAGTCCCTACTTGGATTTGGGCTGGAGCTGTTTCCTTCCATCTTTCTCCCAAAACTGGCTAATGCTGCTATGATAACCCTAAACACTTCATGTTGGATTATCAGCAGCTCAAGAAAGGAAACCACAGAAGGGATTTGGGACTAAAGAATTCCATCAGTCAATGCTAGAACTACAAGGAGCATACAGATTTGCTGGTGCCATCCTGACAAGGGCTTCCCCCTCTACAGACACCACCAAGAGGGGACTTGGAGGGATGTGCAAGTTGGAGCTTCAGAGCAAGGGCTGTGCTTCCAGCCAGCTGCCCACAGCATCCCACCTAAGACAACTGAGTTGTGCAGCTCCCCTTCTCTCCCCTCCCTTCCCACAAATCTGAAAAGACAACAACATGTGGATCCTCACCTCTGCGTTGTCATCCTCCCTAGTTGGAGTGCTAACAAGACCTCCTGGCGGTTCACTAGAGGGAGCAGAACCAGAAGAACATGCAGCCGTCAATTTCACAGTGCACAGAGGGTTACCAAGACATAAAATTGCAGAAATCAGAACATCCCCTTAGTCTCAGTTAGCAACATCCCAGCCCAGAAGCACAGCCCGTGCAAGAGCTTTAATGTACTGCAAGCATTTCAGTCTGTCGCTATCCATAGTGTAAGAAACATTCAAGAATGACTTCCTGAATGGAGAAGGAAGGTTTCTCCTGGATTTTGCTGGGTTTAGGGCTTTCTTTTCCATTACTTCTCTTCCAGACAGACCACTATGTTTCAAGTCAGAATTCTTCAAGCAGAATCAAGCAAAACCCAAAAGATTGGCAAACACCTGTGGCTACCATATATCAGAAATTATGGATGCTGAGAAAGGCTGGCAGAGCAATTTTTCGAGCTTTTTACACCCTCTTGTGAAAGTCCCTGTTCTCACGCAAACTAGCTGAGAAACCGTTTGCTATTTTGTAAATTATTTTTGCAGGTGCAGGTTGTTGGGGAATACTGTGGATATTGTTTTGGTCCATTGAGAATAGTATTTTCAGAATGGGTGTTGTAGCATTCAGCCAATTATCCTAGGAGATGGATGGTCAAAGGACCAATGACCTCCAGCCACTCTTTTGGACCAAAGTATATGAGCTGGTCTGTAAACGAATAAAGGGAAGCTCTTCTTCCCTGGAATTATGTCGTGATTCTTGCCGCCGTCCCTGAGGACAACAGCGACAAGAAATTAGCCTTTGGAGAGACACTTTATCTGTCACTTACAATTCAATATCTCTTGGCTCCAGAAAAAGGAATCTTGGCAGAGGTTCGGACGAACTATCTGATGAGATGGAGCCAAGCGAGTACTGCTGGCTCTGTTCCCAGTCCTGCAGTGGGGTGAAAATGGAGACAGATTAGGATCTGCTTGAAACCACTCCGTCCTGCTTCCCTGTTTCAGATCCCTGACTGGATTTGGGCTAGAACCTTTTCTTTCCCTCGTTAGCCCCAAAAAGGGCAACTTCTGCAGTCATAGCCCTAAACACTTCATGTTGGATGAACAGTTCCTGAGGAACGCAAACCACAACTAAAGGAATTTGGGGCAAAGAATTGCAGATAGCTGCTCTATTGGCACCAGGCAAACATAACTTGGAATATGTGCAGTCTGTCAGTCAATGCTAGAACTACAAGGAACACACAGATCTGCCGGTGCAATCCCGACAAGGGCTTCTCCCTCTACGGACACCTCCAAGAAGGGATTTGGAGGGACGTGCAAGTTGGAGCTTCACAGCGAGGGCTGTGCTTCCAGCCAGCTGCCTACAGCATCCCACCAGGGAAAACTGAGTTGTGCAGCTCCCCCTCTGTCCCCTCCCCTCCCATGAAGCAGAAATGATAAGAACATCTTATAAGAACATGATCCTCACATCTGTGATGTCATCCTGCGAATTCGGAGGACTCTCAAAACGGTCTGGCCATTCACTAGAGTTCAAAGAACTGAAAGAACATGCAGCCGTCAATTTCACAGTGCACAGAGGGTTACCAGGACATAAAATTGCAGAAATCAGAACATCCCCTTAGTCTCATTTAGCAACATCCCAGCCCAGAAGCACAGCCCGTGCAAGAGCTTTAATGTACTGCAAGCATTTCAGTCTGTCGCTATCCATAGTGTAAGAAACATTCAAGAATGACTTCCTGAATGGAGAAGGAAGGTTTCTCCTGGATTTTGCTGGGTTTAGGGCTTTCTTTTCCATTAGTTCCCTTCCAGGCCACTATGTTCCAAATCAGAATCCTTCCCACAGAATCAAGCAGAATCCAACAGTTTGGCAAAATCCTGTGTCAACTGTATGTAAGAAATTACACTTTGGAGAGACACTTCATGTGTCACATACCCATCGTTGTCTCTTGGCTCCTCTTCATTGTCACCTGCCCATAGCTCAGCTGAGTTCTCTGCCTCCCTGGAACCAAGTGGGGACTGCTGGCTCTGCTCCCTGTCCTGCACCTCTGAGTTGTTGTCCTCCCTCGTCACAGGACTAGCAGGACCTGCTGGCCATGCACTGGAGGGAACAGAACCAGAAAGAATGTGCAGCCATTTATTTCACTGGGCACCAAGGGTTACCAACAAAGAAAATGGTGGTACTTAAAACATGCCCTATTCTGATTAAGCAACAACCCAGCCCAGAAACAGAAGTGCTGCAACAATTTTTACGTACTGCCAGCATTTCAGCATGTCAAGCCTTTCTCTTCTATACAATTATGGCTTCACAAACAGAGAAGAAATGCTTCTGCTGGATTTTGCTGGGTTTATTTTAATTCTCTTCCAGGCAGGCCACTCTATTCCAGGTCTGAAGTATTTGCACAGAGTTAAGCAGAAGCCAAAAGCTTGGCACAAACTTGTTCCTACCACATATCTCAAGTTGGAGTTTAGATAGTAGACACTTTCTCTCTCACATACCCATCATTTTCTCTTGGTTCCTCTTCATCATCCCTTGCCAGGGCCTCGGCTGAATTCTCTGATGCTCGGGAAGGATGTGGCTGCTGCTGGCTCTGCTCCCTGTCCTGCAGGGCGATAGAAATGGAGGCACTTAGGAACCACCCTGAACACTCTACTCCCTGCTCCCCTGTTTCAGTCCCTACTTGGATTGGGGCTGGAGCTGTTTCTTTCCCTCGTTCTCCCCCAAACTGGCTAATTCACCTGAACACTGCTTAGTACATGAGGAGCTGCTGAAGACATAAAACCCCATACCCAAAGCTGCTCTTGTGTTTGGTGCAAGCGGAGGTGGGTCATGCAAATTCTGATGTAAAATTGGAGGCCTTTTCTTTGCAAAGGTTCAGCAACAAGCCTGTCAGGAGATAGCTGCCATGCTATGTTTGCTGCAAGTTTGCTGCTTTGCACAGCAGCAGTGGCACCCCAGATTTGAGCAGCCACACTGCACTGTGGGCTGGATCAAAAATATTCTGAAACATGGGTTTTAAAAGAAACATTAAGATTTTAGTTAAAGGCTAGCTTTGTTGAACTTAGTTAAAGTAGATGGCCCGGCTGGAATTGATAAAATGTTAATAAGTAGTCAAAGAGAGCCGGACCTGAAAGAAGTTTTTAGATGTAGGTAGCTAGTTGCCTGTCACTTTTCTATTTGTTTAGCTGTGCTTTTAATGAGAAACAGAAACCCTGATAAATAGATTCAAAGAAATGGAGAAAATTTCTAATTTCCACCTCTGAGAGCCTATTCAGAAGTCACAAAAGGAGGAACTGGAAGTCCCCCAAGAGTAATTTGTATTGTCAAAAATCAGAAAGGTATAAGACTCAAAGTGAGGGAGAGTAGCTTTACTTCATCTTTTAAGACCACTCCCCAAAGAAAGAGACAACCAGTGCAATTCAAAGAAGAAACTACACATGCTTCATGACTTTCAAACTAAATACCATACGAAGAGGAGAATGGAAGGTGTCAACGTGTTCCGGTTTGGCCAAATTTTGAAATATATCCTCTGAGAGAAGGCACAACCACCCCTCTCCCACCAGGTCAGGGAAAAAATAAATTTTCCTTGAAGGAAAGTGAAGAAGATAAAACTATTTCTTTAAGAAACACATGGGAATGGAAAATAATGTTAAATGGGAAAATCTTTCGCTGTAGAGGAAAAACCTGGGAAACCGTTAGAGTCCTCCCTTTGGTCTCCTCAGGCTGGGGCTTGGGCCAGGGCCAGGCCCTCTGTGCCTGGTGGAAAGTCCTCCCAATGTGCTCTGATGTTACAGCAAGCAAGCAGTCCAGTAGAAAAGGGAGAAAATCCAAAATTCCAGAGAAGGAAAAATGCAACTTCTCTCCGGAGAACAAAGCAGCTGAACCACTGGCCAAAGAAACTGTTCTGGGCGCAGCAAGCCTGGTGCTTCCTCCCTCCCCTGCTGCGGTGGGGAAAACCAATTGCTATCTGTGTGTGACCTTGAACAAGCTGCAAACTGCTTTGAAAAAGTTTTGCTCAGCTTTTCCTTCCCCCTCTCAGGCTCAGTTTAGAGGCATAGAAAGGCACAGGAATTAATTTCTGGGCATAGGCAGCAATATGGGATACACATCATAAGGTCACCCCAAGACACATGTTATAACTATGCATTTGTATTTTGAATATTCAAGACCTCTTTAATTAAACAGACTCTGTGTTTGGCTTGTAATTTTGCAGTGCACATTAGGGAGCTATCCTGCACAGCTGCCTGGCACTGGAATAAACATACACTTTCTAACTCTACTCTGTTAGAGAGTATATGTCCATCTTACTTGGGTGTCGATATTAGATCAATACCCATATTTTGGTAAATCAATTCCTTCCAAATAGAAGGGGGAAATTTAAAAAAGCAAACAAACGTGACTTTGTTAAAGGCTTCTTGGAATAAGGAACAGAACTAGTTTGCACCCCAGTAAGGTGCAGTTGTGTTTTACACCTCAGTGAGAGGGGCACCTTAAACTGATGTTGCAGCTAAAACACTTCTCATTTGAGAAGTCAAAGGCTTCCTGTGCTCTCCTTTAAATCACTGAAACAACAACCTCTCTTAGGTTGTTCATCCCCTCTCTGCAAGCGATTCTCAGGGATGCTGATGTGTTCATGAGTGTGTTTGGGCTCGACTGGGAACTGTGTCTAATGTGGTAAATCAGAGCCATGTTCCAACCTTTGAGGCCAGGGTACTTAGTAAGATGCCAGAAGACAGGCAAGAAAACTAATTTGACTGCAAGATGCAGGGGAGTGTGCCATTCACTACTTACCACATCAGACTCATCGTCACTGATAACGATGACTTCAGGCTCAGAAGATTCGCCCGTGAGATCTATGACGACTTCTTCATCAGCTGAAAAACAGAACGTTAGAATCAAGATCAGAGATTGCAGAGGAATTAAAAGGGCTGCCAGTGCAGAGCAGGCTGAGGTTGGATTCACTGTGCCCTGGGTTTCTTTTTTTCAGGAGCATGTCCAACATTGCACTCAAGCTTTGCCCCAGCAGTCCACAGGGAGCACTACCAGCCCTGTCCTCTGAAGGGGCAGTGCAAGAGGAAGAGCAGCTGAGCCCCTCACAAGTTCTGTTGGATGTCAACAGCTATGGGAGCTTCACAGCAAGAAACGATTCATCTCACACAGGGGAATGTTTAGCACACAAAAGGAAAAAAGCAACCAACCAACACTACAGGGGATCCTCCTTTTTTACAGTTTTACCATACTGTAGATTGTTCCCTTGAGGGATGGGGCACAGCTAAAGACAAACTCTTCCTTATCTTCATCCAGCTTGGGAGATCCCAAACTCAGCTTGCCACCCTCCCCTGTGGCATCTATGGTGACTGCCAGCTCATCAGAGCACACATTCAGGTGTTTGAGCAGCACCTGAGGACCTTTGCTGCAGAGCTCATCTCCCACGAGCAGCCAGTGTATTGAGCTCAGGAACAAACCAAAACAGTTGTCAGAAGGCTTGCTGTTAGGGATGCCATATCAGGTGCTTCCTAAACCCCAAGGTTTCCCTTCCTCCCCAGTAAAGGGCCTAGAAACTGGCAAAAGCACACATTCAAATGAACCCAAACCTTCCAGAAGCAACTGCTGTTCTTACCAGGCTCAAAAGCAAGTGTACCACTTCCTTCAAGCTCTATTAGCTCTGCCTGCGACGTTCCACCTGCACTGGAGGGCAGCAGCCTGCTCCGTTTCCGAGCTTGTGTGGAATCAAGTGCTCCTCCAGGGCGCTTTCGCTGACGCTGAGAGAGAACAAAGCCTTAGCATTTTCTGTGGCAGCAATTTAGCACGGCCCTCGGGTTCTGCAGCACCAATGACAGCACACGAGGATACCGAAAACATTCCCACAAAGGCTGGAATATGCATCAAATGGTGCTATGGACCATTTTCACCTTAGCACATCACAGCAGGGAAAAGACATCGCCCCTCATCTCCTACATGTTGCCTCACCAACAAATAGCCTGTCCAATGGCTTGAAAATGAGGAGACCAGTTCCCAATTCCATCATGTTGTTACTCACACTGTAAGCATTTCTGAACTATTGCCAGCACCCACAGAGATTCAGAACCTTCAGTATCCAAAAGCGGGAAGTCACAGGAAGTTTGGAAAGATTTCTGTTTCTGTGCATTTGATCCAAATCCTAGAAATCTTTTCTAGAAGTCCCTTGCAAAATGTTTCAAGAATCAGATTTGCATTGAGTAGTAAAGTACTTACTGAGCTCATGGTGTTTTGTGATCTAAAACCACCAGCAAAGCAAGTGGGACAAACACCAAAAAGGAATGTCAGGGAAGAGATCAATCCCTTATGTTCCTCCTGGTAGCCCACTGCAGATTTTTCACAGTTCCAGAAAACTGTTCTTCCAAACCTATCAGAAAAGAAGAGATCAACTATTTGGAATGCCTGTTCTCTTGAATACCCCCATGCCCCAAGACTCCCACTCCAGAGTCTCCAGTTTCTGTCCATAACTGGAGGGGAAGTCCGTGACCCCAGTATTTGAGCCCACCTGCAGCCCATCCTGCAGCCCAGACCAGCCCCTCAGCATCAGAAGCCTTTTCAAGAATCGTCTGCACTCACCTGTACAGTCAGTCCAGAGTTTGGCTCGCAAAGGTCAGCAAATCGCTCTCTATTCCCACCTGGGATGGAGAAGACGGATGCTCCACGTCTGCTGCGCAGCAGAGAATCCGCCAACTGGCTCAGCAGACTCCGTGTCAACAGAAGCTTGGGTGCAGAAGTGCCCCTGGCAACCGGTGCCAACATTCCATGCCCGGTAACGGGTCTCCATTTTGCACACCCATGGAGCTCCAGAACACCACTGAGGCACCTCAACAGGGCATCCACAGCTTCTCTGGGCAGCCGGTTCCGATGTCTCACAACCCTCACAGCTCTGCCAAATATCTGATCCCAATCTCCCCAATCTTCTAGTCTGAAACCCTTGCCCTTCTCCCATCGCTCTCTGCCCGCTTTAGGCACTGGGAGGCCGCAGTGAGGCCTCCCCGGACCCTGCTCCTCTCCAGGCTGGACAGCCCCGGCTCTCCCAGCCTGCCTGCAGAGGACAGGTGCTCCAGGCCTCCACACATCCCCACGGCCTCCTCCGGCCCTGCTCCACAGGCACATCCTGCTGCTGCTGGGCAGAGCTGGACACAGCTCTGCACGTGGGGCCTCACGGGGCCTCGTGGGGCAGACCTGCACCTCCCTCCGCCTTCAGCCTCAGGAACCTGAGGATCACTGGAGCCCTTGGAGGGCAAAAGAAACCCCACCCAAACCACACCTGCCCAAAACAAAGAGAAATTTAAACCCTGCCTTAACCCTCCTCCTTATTTCAAGTCTCTGAGGCCTCAACATTTTCACATGTTCAACTATTCCTCTGCCAGAATTTCCCAACAGGGCTGAGGAGGTTTGCTCTGCTCCCAGGGACAGCACCTTCCTCCTGAGGCCCTGCTCTGCTACAATAGGTGACACAGTAAAAAAAGCAGAACTAATATTCAGTTTTCCTTCCAGCCACTCTGCCACTGGACCTGTGTTCACAGGGATGGGCCAGGGCACCCAAGAGCAGCAGGGAGCCCATCTCAGGCCTGCCAGAAGCAGGGCTGCTCCTCAGCCACCTGTCCCCTTGGGTGCTCTCTGGTGTGGGCAGAGTTGTGGAAATCGATCCAATGCTGTGGAGAGCATGAGGATATGTTCAGCTCATGGTCTACATGAGGAGGCTCATTTCTTACCAAAATATCTCTGTTATTCCAATTCTTGCTTTTGGGCAATTGGCAACATGTTGAGTGTTTAAGAGCAGGTGCAGATAACTTTTCCATTTTTTGAAAAATCCCAAAGGAGATTTAACACTTGATATAAAAATGCTAAGATGCTAAAGCAATTCCAAATACACATTTAAGGTATGAATGATGAAGCACCTCGTACTGGTCCCAAAGCACTGAATATGAGAAATGAAGGACGCAAATATGCTGTCTCTCTGGTCTGGGCTTCCAAAGCTCAAAAAACCCCCAGTTCTTCTGTGCCTACAGATCAGTGATGGAATGAGCTGAAAATGAGCTTTTCCTTCTGCTGACAACTATGCATCAAGACTGAAACCAAGGCTTCAACTGTTCAGTTACCTTTGGCTATCAATGTTTCTCTAGATCAGCACTTTCTAAAAATTATAGCTATATATTCATGGACAGGGTTAATTTCTAACCCTAAACCAACATTTTAAAAGAAAATAGCCACAGCTGATGATGTAGAGACAAACTAATATCAGTTTAAGGCTATTATAAAATCAGCTGAGGGCCATTGCGTTGCAGGTTACTTAAGATCAAACTTACTTGACCACAAAGGCTTTCTTGAAATGCTCTTTTCAATGACAATGCCTGGCAGAGCATGTCACCATGGGATACAGCTATTTAAAAAGACATTTCTGCTCACTGTCATTACATCCACCAAGCAGCTCAAAGTCTAGCAACAGTGAGAAACAGAAAACATCAGTCTAACATTTATGGCTGCCCTGTAAGAAAATCATTTTGCGTGTGTCTTTCTAAGGATTATCTTTGAGTAATTTTGACCACTTACGTAAGTTTTCCTTAAAAACAAAAATCAAAAGATGGCTTGATCAGACTAAAACTAAGGTTTTAATATTTTTGTTAAGATCAAGCCACATAAAAATTAGGGGGCACAATTACTACCCCTGCCTAAATACAGCAATACTAAGACCTCTTGAAATATGGCTGAGCAAGCCGATAAATAACACAATAAAGACAAAAATGAAAAACCAAAAATAAGGATACGTGTCCACACAGATGACTAACTTTGAACACACGGAGGACCTCACTTCAGCTTGGTCATCTGAGTTTTCTGTTTCACGGCACACTGTTTCATTGCTTACCTGAGATCCGCCATTTCCTCTTTATTGCTTTTATAGAACAGAAGTAACTTTCTTTCCTTTCTTATGTCCAATTATTGTGTCTCTCGACAATTGCATTTCTCTTCAATGTCACTTAGGATTATCTTGTTGCAGTTGAAGGAACTGGAGCTGCAACACTGTTGTACTGGTAACAGCTCCAAGTCAGTAGCCAACTTGAGACATTCAAAACCACATTCCTTCAAAACCCTCCAGATTCTAATTAGAATGCAACCTTACAACACTACATGCTGCAGTTTGTTTATGTACCAGTTATTCTCAAAGAAAATTGTTTTCTTTGGATGTGTGCACAACCCGCTCCTCTTTCCATCTTCTGAGCAATGAGATCACAGCGTTTTCACCAAAGTGTCCGCCAGAGTCTGCCCTGAGACCCTGAACCCCTCACACCCCAAGCAGGGCCTGTTTCTTTTCCCCCACACTACACACGTTGGCCACAAGAACTACAGAGCTTATGTCTTCAGCACATTTCCCCCAAACCAATGACTACAGTGGGATGAAAAGAACGACCTTCTGACAGCTCAGACCACGAGCCTTATTTCCACCTGTTAAACAACATCTCTGTCTTTCAGCAGAGTCCAGCACAGAGGAGCAGACAGACTATGTTTAAATCAATCAAAACTGTATTTAAAATTGAATTCAGAAAATAAGAAACTATATACAGGAAGAACTATATACATGGAGAAACAAGTCTCTACATCGCCTCTTCTCCAGGATCCGAGTCTGTCCTGAGAAGTGGAAGCACTCATAAATAAATGGGATGATATAGTTCATAATAAAGGGTGAGGTCCATCCTGCAGGTTGGGCACAGCGCGTCAGTCTCCAGGGCAATAGGGAGGCACCGACTACAGAAGACATGGCCACACAGGGTTGACACAAGCTGTCGTCCATGTTCCATAATCTGGAAGAAAGAAAACCACAACATGTATTGGGAGGAAAGAATCTGAGTTTGCTGCCCTGTTGGCACCAGGCAAATGAGACTTTAGAGCACCTGCAGTCAGAATAACCAGGGACCCACAGATCTGCCAGTGCCATCTTGGCCAAGGCTTCTCCCTGTACGTTCACCACCAAGAAGGGACTTGTGGAGCTTCACAGCAAGGGCTCTGCTTCCAGCAGCTGCCCGCAGCATCCCACATCAGCCCACCGACTTGAGCAGCTCCCCTTCTGTCCCCTTCCCCCTCCCACAAAGCAGAAAGGATGACACTGTGTGGGTCCTCACCTCTGAGTAAGCATCCATGCAAATCGGACACCTGATAACAACTCCTCGCTGGGCACTAGAGGGAACAGAACCAGAAAGAACATGCAGCTGTTAATATCACCACACTGCAGTGCTTATTGAGACATAAAAGCTCACATAATCCTGCAACTGCACTGACCAGCCATGACACATTTCCTCTGAAGAACCCTGCTGCCTTTAACTCTCTTTGCTGCACATGATGAGCAGTTAGGGTCTCCCTGCCCTGACAGAAAGAGTGTCCTGGTCTTTCACCAGGAGAAAGGTGCAGCCAGTCATTCTGCTCTGGGATTTGAAGTAACAGCAGTCTCTAGCAGTTTATGTATGGCAGCTTTGACTTCCACCAGGTCATCAATAACAGCTTTGGAACTACAGCATCCAGCTTTCCGCTGGGAACTATTCACCCCAGAATATTCATTCCAGGACCCAGGTCTAACGCTACAGAGTAACACGGCTCTGGCCAGCTCCAGCCCCAGGAAGGAGCCCTTGGTCCATGTTAAATGCTGCAGCACTGAGCTCTTTCAGCCTTACCTAAACAGAGCAGGAAGGCTCATTCAGTAACAGAGAAGCTTGAGACTGAAGGAACAAAGTATTCCTTTTTTATATTAATCAAGTGGTGGGATTTGTTCACCGACAGACTAAACAACCAAAACTTAAACATCTACAAATTCAATAGCAAAATGCATTATGGTTTAGAACAGCAGAAGCCCTTGAGGTGGCATATTTAACACCTGACACCTAAGTTCCATACTCAAGTGCTCTCCTACGTTGCCTTGCCAAAAGGCTCAAAGCACACCAGCTTCGTTAAAACCTGTGTCTTTCCCCCCACCCCAAAGAAACACTTCAGAAAACCTTATACCAGAATTCTCATCTTCTTTGTCTCCCCTAGTGACATGGACACCTGATTTAATTTCATCAGTCTAATGCACTGCACCTTTCTTATCCTAATGGAGTGCTCCTACAGCAGGACTTTCCTGTTTCCCCCTGCAGAATGGGGCTTTTACTGTGCAGGCACCCAGCTTGGGCTGCAAGATCCCCATCACACGTGCAAACAAATCAGGCCTTGTGACAGCCAGGACTGGCCATAAAAGCATGACCTCCACAACCGCCTGTGTGCAAGCCTGCCCTGGGAAGAAGGGCTCCAGCTCCAGGAGAGAGGCAGCCAGCTGATGCCACGTGTGAAAAAGCAGGGAATTTCTGCTGGAATTTGCCCGGCTGCTGCCTGCCGGTCCCATGATGCCAAGCCTCATTGAAAACAATGGAATTATTTCCATATCTAACAGAGCTACTAGAGCTGGTCAGAAAAAGTAAATGCAATACATTATGAGCTGTGGCCAATCCCCCTTCCTTGCCATACCCCCGCACTCGTCTCTAAGGTTGTGTGCAAAGTTGTACATCTGCCTTGGCCTGCCCTTTTCTCCCAAAATGCAAAAGGTCTCATTTGCTCCTCATGCAACACGGGAGAAGGAGGGAAATAAGTAGAGTAAGGGAAGGCTTTGCAGATAAACCAGGCACAGCAGTATAACTCAGTCCTGTACAGAAAAGGAAAAAAGGCACAGAATTCCGTGTTTGGTAGGGCATGAGCCATACGTACTCTGAACTTGCAGTGGCCTCCTCCTCTGCTCCCTCTTCTGCAGGGGCTGCATCAGCCACAGGTGCATCATTAGCTCCTGTTCCATTACCAGAGCCATCCACCTGCCCGTGGCTGTTCAGTGTGACATTTCCCCTTTGCTGTTCACGCCCTGTAATTTAATTTTTGGAAGTTACATCTCTCTCTCCCTGCAACTACCCTTGAAACGAGTTGTATAAATAGTCACTAATGGCTCCTGTTTTAAATGGACCCGATTCAGCTGGGTTTAAAACAATCTTAAACAAACTTCTTTCCCAAATAGTAAAGCTGAAACCATTCCAGACACTGTGAGTATTCTGCTACAGACCATCGCAAAACATTTGCTCTTTCCACCCTATACCCAGCTAAAATCGTGACCGGAGATATTCTAAAGGACAGTGCTCGGAAACGATAAAATTCCTTGGAGCCATGGCCCCTTAGAAATTGTCATCATCTCCCTCCTGAGTCAAGGGAGTTTGAAAGTGGAGTTCTATGTGATGCAAAATGGAGAATATGTAAAAGATTTCCTAAGGAAGGATGCTGTTTGTATAGATATATTGGATCTTGGTATACTTTCAAGCCCAATCAACTAGAAGGGAGATTTAATCCATGAAATAGACAGCAACTAACAAGCAAGCTCTAAGTGATTCCATGGGTTAGAAAAACTAATTCCTTGTTGGTAGAGGTGCCTTGTAAAGGTTCAGGGCTTGTCATGCTTCAAGGAGCTCACACCTAGGGGAAGGTTAACAAAGCTTGCCGAGAAGGATGCCCACTGAGAATGAACACAAAGAATGCAGAATTGCTGCGCCAAAAGGACACCTGGCACAGCTCCCGAGACAGGGAAGAAACTGAAGAAAGCAAAAATCCCAGCTGTCCTGCAATCAGCTCTGGCCGGGAAAACTAATTCCGGCAGGGGGAGATTGCGACCACTGACTCACGGAGCAGCAACTCAAGAAACTCCCCAGCCCAAAAGAAGAGAGAGACTGAGCATGTGGACTAATTACCAGGAGAAGTGAGACAATCATTAACCAGGAGAGGACAGAATACTAACTAATAAGATAACCATGTACTTTTTAACCAATAATACTCATTCCTTTGGTGGCTAAAATTTATAAATCATGAAAAGTTTTGATAGTGGGTGTGCCTGACTTGTGAAATACCACTGAGCACCCAGACTTGTGCAAGGCTGGAATAAACAATCACTGTCTGTCTCAAGTGTATCATTGTGGCAATGACCGCCACTGACCACTGCCCAGGCTCGCCCCTGCGGTTTGTGACAGGAGTGGGGAGCAGCTGGAGGCTCTTGGCTTTAAAGCTGCTCCTCAGGAGTTCAGCTCTGCCCAGGGGAGCTGAAGCTCCAGGCACAGTGGCTGTCAGCAGCCCGGATGAGGGAGAGGATAAAAAGTAGCAAGGAGGCTTGCCACACGGGATAATCCAAGTTTATTGGAGGCAACTCACAGGGGACAAGCCTCGAGCAGCTCCAGGGAACCTCTTTTAAAGGGCGGTGTTACAATGGGGATGGCTTAACTGGGGACTAATAGAAATCTCTAAGGGAGGGATATGGACGAGGATAGACATTTCCCTGGGCCAATAGCCTCAAGGGGAGGAGGGAAAGGGATCACATGCCCCAATGGGGCATCGAGGTTTAGGCGATTTCCAAAGGGGGAGGTATCTAGAGGGGTAGGGTCTCGGGGGATTGATGGGGACCATAGAAGGGTAAACTGGGAGGTTTCAGGTGATGGACACTGGACCTTCGGGAACAACAGGAGGGGTTTGGGGGATTGATAGGGAAAGAGCTAGGACAAGGGGAGGAGAACAACCATGTAGGGAGCACCGGGGGAGTGGCTTGGGTCTGGGGAAAACCAACTGGGAATAGGAGTGGGGAAGGCAGGGATGAACCATTGGGGTACAGAAAACTTGTATAAAAATACAATAAAGGTATCGCATCACCACATATAATTATTGACCTGTTGCACCCCAGTAACAAATCCAACTTTTGTGGACAACATACTGACCAAGTTAATGGGAGATCAATTTTTAATGGCCTGGTCAGTAACACCCAAAGGGTCACAAAATGCTGTTTGCCTTTTAACTCTCAGAAACCACAGGCAGCAATGACCTCTGCAACTCCACTGTCCATGTAACACTCATCAATCACTAACCAATTAAAACTGCAGAAAGAGCCAGCAAATTAAAGTTCCTTCTGCATAAGTCTTCCGCTACAACTTTTACTGCAGGGATTTTCTGCCATGACTGATAGAGGCCATCACACACACATTGGATCCATTCTCTAAGACACTGGCCAGAGGCTTTAGCCCTGGCCGTTGCCGTTTGCTAAAAGCAGTTTCAATCCCTGCTGCTCGAGTTGCTTGGAAAAGAACAACAAAAATACCTATAACACTTTAGATAAAATCCATTTTCAACTATAAAACTTCAACTCACCTTGAAGAAGCTTCCATCGATGCATAAGGGAAGGGAGAGAAAAGAAGATACAATTAGGCTTTGGTGCGCACCCCCGTGCTGCAGGCAAACCTCAGCTCAGCAAGCAGCTATAGCACAGGAGGTGAGGAAGGGTGGCGTATCGCCCTCTAACTTTGGTTAAGAACATTCAAAGCAGTAGCACAAAGAGCTGCTGCCCTGAGAACAAATAAGTGGGTACCACTGATTCTGCTCTCGCTGCTGCAACGGGGTAGAAATGGAGGCACTTAGGAACCACCCTGAACACAGTACTCCCTGCTCCCCTGTTTCAGTCCCTACTTGGATTTGGGCTGGAGCTGTTTCCTTCCATCTTTCTCCCAAAACTGGCTAATGCTGCTATGATAACCCTAAACACTTCATGTTGGATTATCAGCAGCTCAAGAAAGGAAACCACAGAAGGGATTTGGGACTAAAGAATTCCATCAGTCAATGCTAGAACTACAAGGAGCATACAGATTTGCTGGTGCCATCCTGACAAGGGCTTCCCCCTCTACAGACACCACCAAGAGGGGACTTGGAGGGATGTGCAAGTTGGAGCTTCAGAGCAAGGGCTGTGCTTCCAGCCAGCTGCCCACAGCATCCCACCTAAGACAACTGAGTTGTGCAGCTCCCCTTCTCTCCCCTCCCTTCCCACAAATCTGAAAAGACAACAACATGTGGATCCTCACCTCTGCGTTGTCATCCTCCCTAGTTGGAGTGCTAACAAGACCTCCTGGCGGTTCACTAGAGGGAGCAGAACCAGAAGAACATGCAGCCGTCAATTTCACAGTGCACAGAGGGTTACCAAGACATAAAATTGCAGAAATCAGAACATCCCCTTAGTCTCAGTTAGCAACATCCCAGCCCAGAAGCACAGCCCGTGCAAGAGCTTTAATGTACTGCAAGCATTTCAGTCTGTCGCTATCCATAGTGTAAGAAACATTCAAGAATGACTTCCTGAATGGAGAAGGAAGGTTTCTCCTGGATTTTGCTGGGTTTAGGGCTTTCTTTTCCATTACTTCTCTTCCAGACAGACCACTATGTTTCAAGTCAGAATTCTTCAAGCAGAATCAAGCAAAACCCAAAAGATTGGCAAACACCTGTGGCTACCATATATCAGAAATTATGGATGCTGAGAAAGGCTGGCAGAGCAATTTTTCGAGCTTTTTACACCCTCTTGTGAAAGTCCCTGTTCTCACGCAAACTAGCTGAGAAACCGTTTGCTATTTTGTAAATTATTTTTGCAGGTGCAGGTTGTTGGGGAATACTGTGGATATTGTTTTGGTCCATTGAGAATAGTATTTTCAGAATGGGTGTTGTAGCATTCAGCCAATTATCCTAGGAGATGGATGGTCAAAGGACCAATGACCTCCAGCCACTCTTTTGGACCAAAGTATATGAGCTGGTCTGTAAACGAATAAAGGGAAGCTCTTCTTCCCTGGAATTATGTCGTGATTCTTGCCGCCGTCCCTGAGGACAACAGCGACAAGAAATTAGCCTTTGGAGAGACACTTTATCTGTCACTTACAATTCAATATCTCTTGGCTCCAGAAAAAGGAATCTTGGCAGAGGTTCGGACGAACTATCTGATGAGATGGAGCCGAGCGAGTACTGCTGGCTCTGTTCCCAGTCCTGCAGTGGGGTGAAAATGGAGACAGATTAGGATCTGCTTGAAACCACTCCGTCCTGCTTCCCTGTTTCAGATCCCTGACTGGATTTGGGCTAGAACCTTTTCTTTCCCTCGTTAGCCCCAAAAAGGGCAACTTCTGCAGTCATAGCCCTAAACACTTCATGTTGGATGAACAGTTCCTGAGGAACGCAAACCACAACTACAGGAATTTGGGGCAAAGAATTGCAGATAGCTGCTCTATTGGCACCAGGCAAACATAACTTGGAATATGTGCAGTCTGTCAGTCAATGCTAGAACTACAAGGAACACACAGATCTGCCGGTGCAATCCCGACAAGGGCTTCTCCCTCTACGGACACCTCCAAGAAGGGATTTGGAGGGACGTGCAAGTTGGAGCTTCACAGCGAGGGCTGTGCTTCCAGCCAGCTGCCTACAGCATCCCACCAGGGAAAACTGAGTTGTGCAGCTCCCCCTCTGTCCCCTCCCCTCCCATGAAGCAGAAATGATAAGAACATCTTATAAGAACATGATCCTCACATCCGTGATGTCATCCTGTGAATTCGGAGGACTCTCAAAACGGTCTGGCCATTCACTAGAGTTCAAAGAACTGAAAGAACATGCAGCCGTCAATTTCACAGTGCACAGAGGGTTACCAAGACATAAAATTGCAGAAATCAGAACATCCCCTTAGTCTCATTTAGCAACATCCCAGCCCAGAAGCACAGCCCGTGCAAGAGCTTTAATGTACTGCAAGCATTTCAGTCTGTCGCTATCCATAGTGTAAGAAACATTCAAGAATGACTTCCTGAATGGAGAAGGAAGGTTTCTCCTGGATTTTGCTGGGTTTAGGGCTTTCTTTTCCATTAGTTCCCTTCCAGGCCACTATGTTCCAAATCAGAATCCTTCCCACAGAATCAAGCAGAATCCAACAGTTTGGCAAAATCCTGTGTCAACTGTATGTAAGAAATTACACTTTGGAGAGACACTTCATGTGTCACATACCCATCGTTGTCTCTTGGCTCCTCTTCATTGTCACCTGCCCATAGCTCAGCTGAATTCTCTGCCTCCCTGGAACCAAGTGGGGACTGCTGGCTCTGCTCCCTGTCCTGCACCTCTGAGTTGTTGTCCTCCCTCGTCACAGGACTAGCAGGACCTGCTGGCCATGCACTGGAGGGAACAGAACCAGAAAGAATGTGCAGCCATTTATTTCACTGGGCACCAAGGGTTACCAACAAAGAAAATGGTGGTACTTAAAACATGCCCTATTCTGATTAAGCAACAACCCAGCCCAGAAACAGAAGTGCTGCAACAATTTTTATGTACTGCCAGCATTTCAGCATGTCAAGCCTTTCTCTTCTATACAATTATGGCTTCACAAACAGAGAAGAAATGCTTCTGCTGGATTTTGCTGGGTTTATTTTAATTCTCTTCCAGGCAGGCCACTCTATTCCAGGTCTGAAGTATTTGCACAGAGTTAAGCAGAAGCCAAAAGCTTGGCACAAACTTGTTCCTACCACATATCTCAAGTTGGAGTTTAGATAGTAGACACTTTCTCTCTCACATACCCATCATTTTCTCTTGGTTCCTCTTCATCATCCCTTGCCAGGGCCTCGGCTGAATTCTCTGATGCTCGGGAAGGATGTGGCTGCTGCTGGCTCTGCTCCCTGTCCTGCAGGGCGATAGAAATGGAGGCACTTAGGAACCACCCTGAACACTCTACTCCCTGCTCCCTGCTCCCCTGTTTCAGTCCCTACTTGGATTGGGGCTGGAGCTGTTTCTTTCCCTCGTTCTCCCCCAAACTGGCTAATTCACCTGAACACTGCTTAGTACATGAGGAGCTGCTGAAGACATAAAACCCCATACCCAAAGCTGCTCTTGTGTTTGGTGCAAGCGGAGGTGGGTCATGCAAATTCTGATGTAAAATTGGAGGCCTTTTCTTTGCAAAGGTTCAGCAACAAGCCTGTCAGGAGATAGCTGCCATGCTATGTTTGCTGCAAGTTTGCTGCTTTGCACAGCAGCAGTGGCACCCCAGATTTGAGCAGCCACACTGCACTGTGGGCTGGATCAAAAATATTCTGAAACATGGGTTTTAAAAGAAACATTAAGATTTTAGTTAAAGGCTAGCTTTGTTGAACTTAGTTAAAGTAGATGACCCGGCTGGAATTGATAAAATGTTAATAAGTAGTCAAAGAGAGCCGGACCTGAAAGAAGTTTTTAGATGTAGGTAGCTAGTTGCCTGTCACTTTTCTATTTGTTTAGCTGTGCTTTTAATGAGAAACAGAAACCCTGATAAATAGATTCAAAGAAATGGAGAAAATTTCTAATTTCCACCTCTGAGAGCCTATTCAGAAGTCACAAAAGGAGGAACTGGAAGTCCCCCAAGAGTAATTTGTATTGTCAAAAATCAGAAAGGTATAAGACTCAAAGTGAGGGAGAGTAGCTTTACTTCATCTTTTAAGACCACTCCCCAAAGAAAGAGACAACCAGTGCAATTCAAAGAAGAAACTACACATGCTTCATGACTTTCAAACTAAATACCATACGAAGAGGAGAATGGAAGGTGTCAACGTGTTCCGGTTTGGCCAAATTTTGAAATATATCCTCTGAGAGAAGGCACAACCACCCCTCTCCCACCAGGTCAGGGAAAAAATAAATTTTCCTTGAAGGAAAGTGAAGAAGATAAAACTATTTCTTTAAGAAACACATGGGAATGGAAAATAATGTTAAATGGGAAAATCTTTCGCTGTAGAGGAAAAACCTGGGAAACCGTTAGAGTCCTCCCTTTGGTCTCCTCAGGCTGGGGCTTGGGCCAGGGCCAGGCCCTCTGTGCCTGGTGGAAAGTCCTCCCAATGTGCTCTGATGTTACAGCAAGCAAGCAGTCCAGTAGAAAAGGGAGAAAATCCAAAATTCCAGAGAAGGAAAAATGCAACTTCTCTCCGGAGAACAAAGCAGCTGAACCACTGGCCAAAGAAACTGTTCTGGGCGCAGCAAGCCTGGTGCTTCCTCCCTCCCCTGCCGCGGTGGGGAAAACCAATTGCTATCTGTGTGTGACCTTGAACAAGCTGCAAACTGCTTTGAAAAAGTTTTGCTCAGCTTTTCCTTCCCCCTCTCAGGCTCAGTTTAGAGGCATAGAAAGGCACAGGAATTAATTTCTGGGCATAGGCAGCAATATGGGATACACATCATAAGGTCACCCCAAGACACAATGTTATAACTATGCATTTGTATTTTGAATATTCAAGACCTCTTTAATTAAACAGACTCTGTGTTTGGCTTGTAATTTTGCAGTGCACATTAGGGAGCTATCCTGCACAGCTGCCTGGCACTGGAATAAACATACACTTTCTAACTCTACTCTGTTAGAGAGTATATGTCCGTCTTAGTTGGGTGTCGATATTAGATCAATACCCATATTTTGGTAAATCAATTCCTTCCAAATAGAAGGGGGAAATTTAAAAAAGCAAACAAACGTGACTTTGTTAAAGGCTTCTTGGAATAAGGAACAGAACTAGTTTGCACCCCAGTAAGGTGCAGTTGTGTTTTACACCTCAGTGAGAGGGGCACCTTAAACTGATGTTGCAGCTAAAACACTTCTCATTTGAGAAGTCAAAGGCTTCCTGTGCTCTCCTTTAAATCACTGAAACAACAACCTCTCTTAGGTTGTTCATCCCCTCTCTGCAAGCGATTCTCAGGGATGCTGATGTGTTCATGAGTGTGTTTGGGCTCGACTGGGAACTGTGTCTAATGTGGTAAATCAGAGCCATGTTCCAACCTTTGAGGCCAGGGTACTTAGTAAGATGCCAGAAGACAGGCAAGAAAACTAATTTGACTGCAAGATGCAGGGGAGTGTGCCATTCACTACTTACCACATCAGACTCATCGTCACTGATAACGATGACTTCAGGCTCAGAAGATTCGCCCGTGAGATCTATGACGACTTCTTCATCAGCTGAAAAACAGAACGTTAGAATCAAGATCAGAGATTGCAGAGGAATTAAAAGGGCTGCCAGTGCAGAGCAGGCTGAGGTTGGATTCACTGTGCCCTGGGTTTCTTTTTTTCAGGAGCATGTCCAACATTGCACTCAAGCTTTGCCCCAGCAGTCCACAGGGAGCACTACCAGCCCTGTCCTCTGAAGGGGCAGTGCAAGAGGAAGAGCAGCTGAGCCCCTCACAAGTTCTGTTGGATGTCAACAGCTATGGGAGCTTCACAGCAAGAAACGATTCATCTCACACAGGGGAATGTTTAGCACACAAAAGGAAAAAAGCAACCAACCAACACTACAGGGGATCCTCCTTTTTTACAGTTTTACCATACTGTAGATTGTTCCCTTGAGGGATGGGGCACAGCTAAAGACAAACTCTTCCTTATCTTCATCCAGCTTGGGAGATCCCAAACTCAGCTTGCCACCCTCCACTGTGGCATCTATGGTGACTGCCAGCTCATCAGAGCACACATTCAGGTGTTTGAGCAGCACCTGAGGACCTTTGCTGCAGAGCTCATCTCCCACGAGCAGCCAGTGTATTGAGCTCAGGAACAAACCAAAACAGTTGTCAGAAGGCTTGCTGTTAGGGATGCCATATCAGGTGCTTCCTAAACCCCAAGGTTTCCCTTCCTCCCCAGTAAAGGGCCTAGAAACTGGCAAAAGCACACATTCAAATGAACCCAAACCTTCCAGAAGCAACTGCTGTTCTTACCAGGCTCAAAAGCAAGTGTACCACTTCCTTCAAGCTCTATTAGCTCTGCCTGCGACGTTCCACCTGCACTGGAGGGCAGCAGCCTGCTCCGTTTCCGAGCTTGTGTGGAATCAAGTGCTCCTCCAGGGCGCTTTCGCTGACGCTGAGAGAGAACAAAGCCTTAGCATTTTCTGTGGCAGCAATATTAGCACGGCCCTCGGGTTCTGCAGCACCAATGACAGCACACCAGGATACCGAAAACATTCCCGCAAAGGCTGGAATATGCATCAAATGGTGCTATGGACCATTTTCACCTTAGCACATCACAGCAGGGAAAAGACATCGCCCCTCATCTCCTACATGTTGCCTCACCAACAAATAGCCTGTCCAATGGCTTGAAAATGAGGAGACCAGTTCCCAATTCCATCATGTTGTTACTCACACTGTAAGCATTTCTGAACTATTGCCAGCACCCACAGAGATTCAGAACCTTCAGTATCCAAAAGCGGGAAGTCACAGGAAGTTTGGAAAGATTTCTGTTTCTGTGCATTTGATCCAAATCCTAGAAATCTTTTCTAGAAGTCCCTTGCAAAAAGTTTCAAGAATCAGATTTGCATTGAGTAGTAAAGTACTTACTGAGCTCATGGTGTTTTGTGATCTAAAACCACCAGCAAAGCAAGTGGGACAAACACCAAAAAGGAATGTCAGGGAAGAGATCAATCCCTTATGTTCCTCCTGGTAGCCCACTGCAGATTTTTCACAGTTCCAGAAAACTGTTCTTCCAAACCTATCAGAAAAGAAGAGATCAACTATTTGGAATGCCTGTTCTCTTGAATACCCCCATGCCCCAAGACTCCCACTCCAGAGTCTCCAGTTTCTGTCCATAACTGGAGGGGAAGTCCGTGACCCCAGTATTTGAGCCCACCTGCAGCCCATCCTGCAGCCCAGACCAGCCCCTCAGCATCAGAAGCCTTTTCAAGAATCGTCTGCACTCACCTGTACAGTCAGTCCAGAGTTTGGCTCGCAAAGGTCAGCAAATCTCTCTTTATTCCCACCTGGGATGGAGAAGACGGATGCTCCACGTCTGCTGCGCAGCAGAGAATCCGCCAACTGGCTCAGCAGACTCCGTGTCAACAGAAGCTTGGGTGCAGAAGTGCCCCTGGCAACCGGTGCCAACATTCCATGCCCGGTAACGGGTCTCCATTTTGCACACCCATGGAGCTCCAGAACATCACTGAAGCACCTCAACAGGGCATCCACAGCTTCTCTGGGCAGCCGGTTCCGATGTCTCAGCACCCTCACAGCTCTGCCAAACATCTGATCCCAATCTCCCCAATCTTCTAGTCTGAAACCCTTGCCCTTCTCCCATCGCTCTCTGCCCGCTTTAGGCACTGGGAGGCCGCAGTGAGGCCTCCCCGGACCCTGCTCCTCTCCAGGCTGGACAGCCCCGGCTCTCCCAGCCTGCCTGCAGAGGACAGGTGCTCCAGGCCTCCACACATCCCCACGGCCTCCTCCGGCCCTGCTCCACAGGCACATCCTGCTGCTGCTGGGCAGAGCTGGACACAGCTCTGCACGTGGGGCCTCACGGGGCCTCGTGGGGCAGACCTGCACCTCCCTCCGCCTTCAGCCTCAGGAACCTGAGGATCACTGGAGCCCTTGGAGGGCAAAAGAAGCCCCACCCAAACCACACCTGCCCAAAACAAAGAGAAATTTAAACCCTGCCTTAACCCTCCTCCTTATTTCAAGTCTCTGAGGCCTCAACATTTTCACATGTTCAACTATTCCTCTGCCAGAATTTCCCAACAGGGCTGAGGAGGTTTGCTCTGCTCCCAGGGACAGCACCTTCCTCCTGAGGCCCTGCTCTGCTACAATAGGTGACACAGTAAAAAAAGCAGAACTAATATTCAGTTTTCCTTCCAGCCACTCTGCCACTGGACCTGTGTTCACAGGGATGGGCCAGGGCTCCCGAGAGCAGCAGGGAGCCCATCTCAGGCCTGCCAGAAGCAGGGCTGCTCCTCAGCCACCGGTCCCCTTGGGTGCTCTCTGGTGTGGGCAGAGTTGTGGAAATCGATCCAATGCTGTGGAGAGCACGAGGATATGTTCAGCTCATGGTCTACATGAGGAGGCTCATTTCTTACCAAAATATCTCTGTTATTCCAATTCTTGCTTTTGGGCAATTGGCAACATGTTGAGTGTTTAAGAGCAGGTGCAGATAACTTTTCCATTTTTTGAAAAATCCCAAAGGAGATTTAACACTTGATATAAAAATGCTAAGATGCTAAAGCAATTCCAAATACACATTTAAGGTATGAATGATGAAGCACCTCGTACTGGTCCCAAAGCACTGAATATGAGAAATGAAGGACGCAAATATGCTGTCTCTCTGGTCTGGGCTTCCAAAGCTCAAAAAACCCCCAGTTCTTCTGTGCCTACAGATCAGTGATGGAATGAGCTGAAAATGAGCTTTTCCTTCTGCTGACAACTATGCATCAAGACTGAAACCAAGGCTTCAACTGTTCAGTTACCTTTGGCTATCAATGTTTCTCTAGATCAGCACTTTCTAAAAATTATAGCTATATATTCATGGACAGGGTTAATTTCTAACCCTAAACCAACATTTTAAAAGAAAATAGCCACAGCTGATGATGTAGAGACAAACTAATATCAGTTTAAGGCTATTATAAAATCAGCTGAGGGCCATTGCGTTGCAGGTTACTTAAGATCAAACTTACTTGACCACAAAGGCTTTCTTGAAATGCTCTTTTCAATGACAATGCCTGGCAGAGCATGTCACCATGGGATACAGCTATTTAAAAAGACATTTCTGCTCACTGTCATTACATCCACCAAGCAGCTCAAAGTCTAGCAACAGTGAGAAACAGAAAACATCAGTCTAACATTTATGGCTGCCCTGTAAGAAAATCATTTTGCGTGTGTCTTTCTAAGGATTATCTTTGAGTAATTTTGACCACTTACGTAAGTTTTCCTTAAAAACAAAAATCAAAAGATGGCTTGATCAGACTAAAACTAAGGTTTTAATATTTTTGTTAAGATCAAGCCACATAAAAATTAGGGGGCACAATTACTACCCCTGCCTAAATACAGCAATACTAAGACCTCTTGAAATATGGCTGAGCAAGCCGATAAATAACACAATAAAGACAAAAATGAAAAACCAAAAATAAGGATACGTGTCCACACAGATGACTAACTTTGAACACACGGAGGACCTCACTTCAGCTTGGTCATCTGAGTTTTCTGTTTCACGGCACACTGTTTCATTGCTTACCTGAGATCCGCCATTTCCTCTTTATTGCTTTTATAGAACAGAAGTAACTTTCTTTCCTTTCTTATGTCCAATTATTGTGTCTCTCGACAATTGCATTTCTCTTCAATGTCACTTAGGATTATCTTGTTGCAGTTGAAGGAACTGGAGCTGCAACACTGTTGTACTGGTAACAGCTCCAAGTCAGTAGCCAACTTGAGACATTCAAAACCACATTCCTTCAAAACCCTCCAGATTCTAATTAGAATGCAACCTTACAACACTACATGCTGCAGTTTGTTTATGTACCAGTTATTCTCAAAGAAAATTGTTTTCTTTGGATGTGTGCACAACCCGCTCCTCTTTCCATCTTCTGAGCAATGAGATCACAGCGTTTTCACCAAAGTGTCCGCCAGAGTCTGCCCTGAGACCCTGAACCCCTCACACCCCAAGCAGGGCCTGTTTCTTTTCCCCCACACTACACACGTTGGCCACAAGAACTACAGAGCTTATGTCTTCAGCACATTTCCCCCAAACCAATGACTACAGTGGGATGAAAAGAACGACCTTCTGACAGCTCAGACCACGAGCCTTATTTCCACCTGTTAAACAACATCTCTGTCTTTCAGCAGAGTCCAGCACAGAGGAGCAGACAGACTATGTTTAAATCAATCAAAACTGTATTTAAAATTGAATTCAGAAAATAAGAAACTATATACAGGAAGAACTATATACATGGAGAAACAAGTCTCTACATCGCCTCTTCTCCAGGATCCGAGTCTGTCCTGAGAAGTGGAAGCACTCATAAATAAATGGGATGATATAGTTCATAATAAAGGGTGAGGTCCATCCTGCAGGTTGGGCACAGCGCGTCAGTCTCCAGGGCAATAGGGAGGCACCGACTACAGAAGACATGGCCACACAGGGTTGACACAAGCTGTCGTCCATGTTCCATAATCTGGAAGAAAGAAAACCACAACATGTATTGGGAGGAAAGAATCTGAGTTTGCTGCCCTGTTGGCACCAGGCAAATGAGACTTTAGAGCACCTGCAGTCAGAATAACCAGGGACCCACAGATCTGCCAGTGCCATCTTGGCCAAGGCTTCTCCCTGTACGTTCACCACCAAGAAGGGACTTGTGGAGCTTCACAGCAAGGGCTCTGCTTCCAGCAGCTGCCCGCAGCATCCCACATCAGCCCACCGACTTGAGCAGCTCCCCTTCTGTCCCCTTCCCCCTCCCACAAAGCAGAAAGGATGACACTGTGTGGGTCCTCACCTCTGAGTAAGCATCCATGCAAATCGGACACCTGATAACAACTCCTCGCTGGGCACTAGAGGGAACAGAACCAGAAAGAACATGCAGCTGTTAATATCACCACACTGCAGTGCTTATTGAGACATAAAAGCTCACATAATCCTGCAACTGCACTGACCAGCCATGACACATTTCCTCTGAAGAACCCTGCTGCCTTTAACTCTCTTTGCTGCACATGATGAGCAGTTAGGGTCTCCCTGCCCTGACAGAAAGAGTGTCCTGGTCTTTCACCAGGAGAAAGGTGCAGCCAGTCATTCTGCTCTGGGATTTGAAGTAACAGCAGTCTCTAGCAGTTTATGTATGGCAGCTTTGACTTCCACCAGGTCATCAATAACAGCTTTGGAACTACAGCATCCAGCTTTCCGCTGGGAACTATTCACCCCAGAATATTCATTCCAGGACCCAGGTCTAACGCTACAGAGTAACACGGCTCTGGCCAGCTCCAGCCCCAGGAAGGAGCCCTTGGTCCATGTTAAATGCTGCAGCACTGAGCTCTTTCAGCCTTACCTAAACAGAGCAGGAAGGCTCATTCAGTAACAGAGAAGCTTGAGACTGAAGGAACAAAGTATTCCTTTTTTATATTAATCAAGTGGTGGGATTTGTTCACCGACAGACTAAACAACCAAAACTTAAACATCTACAAATTCAATAGCAAAATGCATTATGGTTTAGAACAGCAGAAGCCCTTGAGGTGGCATATTTAACACCTGACACCTAAGTTCCATACTCAAGTGCTCTCCTACGTTGCCTTGCCAAAAGGCTCAAAGCACACCAGCTTCGTTAAAACCTGTGTCTTTCCCCCCACCCCAAAGAAACACTTCAGAAAACCTTATACCAGAATTCTCATCTTCTTTGTCTCCCCTAGTGACATGGACACCTGATTTAATTTCATCAGTCTAATGCACTGCACCTTTCTTATCCTAATGGAGTGCTCCTACAGCAGGACTTTCCTGTTTCCCCCTGCAGAATGGGGCTTTTACTGTGCAGGCACCCAGCTTGGGCTGCAAGATCCCCATCACACGTGCAAACAAATCAGGCCTTGTGACAGCCAGGACTGGCCATAAAAGCATGACCTCCACAACCGCCTGTGTGCAAGCCTGCCCTGGGAAGAAGGGCTCCAGCTCCAGGAGAGAGGCAGCCAGCTGATGCCACGTGTGAAAAAGCAGGGAATTTCTGCTGGAATTTGCCCGGCTGCTGCCTGCCGGTCCCATGATGCCAAGCCTCATTGAAAACAATGGAATTATTTCCATATCTAACAGAGCTACTAGAGCTGGTCAGAAAAAGTAAATGCAATACATTATGAGCTGTGGCCAATCCCCCTTCCTTGCCATACCCCCGCACTCGTCTCTAAGGTTGTGTGCAAAGTTGTACATCTGCCTTGGCCTGCCCTTTTCTCCCAAAATGCAAAAGGTCTCATTTGCTCCTCATGCAACACGGGAGAAGGAGGGAAATAAGTAGAGTAAGGGAAGGCTTTGCAGATAAACCAGGCACAGCAGTATAACTCAGTCCTGTACAGAAAAGGAAAAAAGGCACAGAATTCCGTGTTTGGTAGGGCATGAGCCATACGTACTCTGAACTTGCAGTGGCCTCCTCCTCTGCTCCCTCTTCTGCAGGGGCTGCATCAGCCACAGGTGCATCATTAGCTCCTGTTCCATTACCAGAGCCATCCACCTGCCCGTGGCTGTTCAGTGTGACATTTCCCCTTTGCTGTTCACGCCCTGTAATTTAATTTTTGGAAGTTACATCTCTCTCTCCCTGCAACTACCCTTGAAACGAGTTGTATAAATAGTCACTAATGGCTCCTGTTTTAAATGGACCCGATTCAGCTGGGTTTAAAACAATCTTAAACAAACTTCTTTCCCAAATAGTAAAGCTGAAACCATTCCAGACACTGTGAGTATTCTGCTACAGACCATCGCAAAACATTTGCTCTTTCCACCCTATACCCAGCTAAAATCGTGACCGGAGATATTCTAAAGGACAGTGCTCGGAAACGATAAAATTCCTTGGAGCCATGGCCCCTTAGAAATTGTCATCATCTCCCTCCTGAGTCAAGGGAGTTTGAAAGTGGAGTTCTATGTGATGCAAAATGGAGAATATGTAAAAGATTTCCTAAGGAAGGATGCTGTTTGTATAGATATATTGGATCTTGGTATACTTTCAAGCCCAATCAACTAGAAGGGAGATTTAATCCATGAAATAGACAGCAACTAACAAGCAAGCTCTAAGTGATTCCATGGGTTAGAAAAACTAATTCCTTGTTGGTAGAGGTGCCTTGTAAAGGTTCAGGGCTTGTCATGCTTCAAGGAGCTCACACCTAGGGGAAGGTTAACAAAGCTTGCCGAGAAGGATGCCCACTGAGAATGAACACAAAGAATGCAGAATTGCTGCGCCAAAAGGACACCTGGCACAGCTCCCGAGACAGGGAAGAAACTGAAGAAAGCAAAAATCCCAGCTGTCCTGCAATCAGCTCTGGCCGGGAAAACTAATTCCGGCAGGGGGAGATTGCGACCACTGACTCACGGAGCAGCAACTCAAGAAACTCCCCAGCCCAAAAGAAGAGAGAGACTGAGCATGTGGACTAATTACCAGGAGAAGTGAGACAATCATTAACCAGGAGAGGACAGAATACTAACTAATAAGATAACCATGTACTTTTTAACCAATAATACTCATTCCTTTGGTGGCTAAAATTTATAAATCATGAAAAGTTTTGATAGTGGGTGTGCCTGACTTGTGAAATACCACTGAGCACCCAGACTTGTGCAAGGCTGGAATAAACAATCACTGTCTGTCTCAAGTGTATCATTGTGGCAATGACCGCCACTGACCACTGCCCAGGCTCGCCCCTGCGGTTTGTGACAGGAGTGGGGAGCAGCTGGAGGCTCTTGGCTTTAAAGCTGCTCCTCAGGAGTTCAGCTCTGCCCAGGGGAGCTGAAGCTCCAGGCACAGTGGCTGTCAGCAGCCCGGATGAGGGAGAGGATAAAAAGTAGCAAGGAGGCTTGCCACACGGGATAATCCAAGTTTATTGGAGGCAACTCACAGGGGACAAGCCTCGAGCAGCTCCAGGGAACCTCTTTTAAAGGGCGGTGTTACAATGGGGATGGCTTAACTGGGGACTAATAGAAATCTCTAAGGGAGGGATATGGACGAGGATAGACATTTCCCTGGGCCAATAGCCTCAAGGGGAGGAGGGAAAGGGATCACATGCCCCAATGGGGCATCGAGGTTTAGGCGATTTCCAAAGGGGGAGGTATCTAGAGGGGTAGGGTCTCGGGGGATTGATGGGGACCATAGAAGGGTAAACTGGGAGGTTTCAGGTGATGGACACTGGACCTTCGGGAACAACAGGAGGGGTTTGGGGGATTGATAGGGAAAGAGCTAGGACAAGGGGAGGAGAACAACCATGTAGGGAGCACCGGGGGAGTGGCTTGGGTCTGGGGAAAACCAACTGGGAATAGGAGTGGGGAAGGCAGGGATGAACCATTGGGGTACAGAAAACTTGTATAAAAATACAATAAAGGTATCGCATCACCACATATAATTATTGACCTGTTGCACCCCAGTAACAAATCCAACTTTTGTGGACAACATACTGACCAAGTTAATGGGAGATCAATTTTTAATGGCCTGGTCAGTAACACCCAAAGGGTCACAAAATGCTGTTTGCCTTTTAACTCTCAGAAACCACAGGCAGCAATGACCTCTGCAACTCCACTGTCCATGTAACACTCATCAATCACTAACCAATTAAAACTGCAGAAAGAGCCAGCAAATTAAAGTTCCTTCTGCATAAGTCTTCCGCTACAACTTTTACTGCAGGGATTTTCTGCCATGACTGATAGAGGCCATCACACACACATTGGATCCATTCTCTAAGACACTGGCCAGAGGCTTTAGCCCTGGCCGTTGCCGTTTGCTAAAAGCAGTTTCAATCCCTGCTGCTCGAGTTGCTTGGAAAAGAACAACAAAAATACCTATAACACTTTAGATAAAATCCATTTTCAACTATAAAACTTCAACTCACCTTGAAGAAGCTTCCATCGATGCATAAGGGAAGGGAGAGAAAAGAAGATACAATTAGGCTTTGGTGCGCACCCCCGTGCTGCAGGCAAACCTCAGCTCAGCAAGCAGCTATAGCACAGGAGGTGAGGAAGGGTGGCGTATCGCCCTCTAACTTTGGTTAAGAACATTCAAAGCAGTAGCACAAAGAGCTGCTGCCCTGAGAACAAATAAGTGGGTACCACTGATTCTGCTCTCGCTGCTGCAACGGGGTAGAAATGGAGGCACTTAGGAACCACCCTGAACACAGTACTCCCTGCTCCCCTGTTTCAGTCCCTACTTGGATTTGGGCTGGAGCTGTTTCCTTCCATCTTTCTCCCAAAACTGGCTAATGCTGCTATGATAACCCTAAACACTTCATGTTGGATTATCAGCAGCTCAAGAAAGGAAACCACAGAAGGGATTTGGGACTAAAGAATTCCATCAGTCAATGCTAGAACTACAAGGAGCATACAGATTTGCTGGTGCCATCCTGACAAGGGCTTCCCCCTCTACAGACACCACCAAGAGGGGACTTGGAGGGATGTGCAAGTTGGAGCTTCAGAGCAAGGGCTGTGCTTCCAGCCAGCTGCCCACAGCATCCCACCTAAGACAACTGAGTTGTGCAGCTCCCCTTCTCTCCCCTCCCTTCCCACAAATCTGAAAAGACAACAACATGTGGATCCTCACCTCTGCGTTGTCATCCTCCCTAGTTGGAGTGCTAACAAGACCTCCTGGCGGTTCACTAGAGGGAGCAGAACCAGAAGAACATGCAGCCGTCAATTTCACAGTGCACAGAGGGTTACCAAGACATAAAATTGCAGAAATCAGAACATCCCCTTAGTCTCAGTTAGCAACATCCCAGCCCAGAAGCACAGCCCGTGCAAGAGCTTTAATGTACTGCAAGCATTTCAGTCTGTCGCTATCCATAGTGTAAGAAACATTCAAGAATGACTTCCTGAATGGAGAAGGAAGGTTTCTCCTGGATTTTGCTGGGTTTAGGGCTTTCTTTTCCATTACTTCTCTTCCAGACAGACCACTATGTTTCAAGTCAGAATTCTTCAAGCAGAATCAAGCAAAACCCAAAAGATTGGCAAACACCTGTGGCTACCATATATCAGAAATTATGGATGCTGAGAAAGGCTGGCAGAGCAATTTTTCGAGCTTTTTACACCCTCTTGTGAAAGTCCCTGTTCTCACGCAAACTAGCTGAGAAACCGTTTGCTATTTTGTAAATTATTTTTGCAGGTGCAGGTTGTTGGGGAATACTGTGGATATTGTTTTGGTCCATTGAGAATAGTATTTTCAGAATGGGTGTTGTAGCATTCAGCCAATTATCCTAGGAGATGGATGGTCAAAGGACCAATGACCTCCAGCCACTCTTTTGGACCAAAGTATATGAGCTGGTCTGTAAACGAATAAAGGGAAGCTCTTCTTCCCTGGAATTATGTCGTGATTCTTGCCGCCGTCCCTGAGGACAACAGCGACAAGAAATTAGCCTTTGGAGAGACACTTTATCTGTCACTTACAATTCAATATCTCTTGGCTCCAGAAAAAGGAATCTTGGCAGAGGTTCGGACGAACTATCTGATGAGATGGAGCCGAGCGAGTACTGCTGGCTCTGTTCCCAGTCCTGCAGTGGGGTGAAAATGGAGACAGATTAGGATCTGCTTGAAACCACTCCGTCCTGCTTCCCTGTTTCAGATCCCTGACTGGATTTGGGCTAGAACCTTTTCTTTCCCTCGTTAGCCCCAAAAAGGGCAACTTCTGCAGTCATAGCCCTAAACACTTCATGTTGGATGAACAGTTCCTGAGGAACGCAAACCACAACTACAGGAATTTGGGGCAAAGAATTGCAGATAGCTGCTCTATTGGCACCAGGCAAACATAACTTGGAATATGTGCAGTCTGTCAGTCAATGCTAGAACTACAAGGAACACACAGATCTGCCGGTGCAATCCCGACAAGGGCTTCTCCCTCTACGGACACCTCCAAGAAGGGATTTGGAGGGACGTGCAAGTTGGAGCTTCACAGCGAGGGCTGTGCTTCCAGCCAGCTGCCTACAGCATCCCACCAGGGAAAACTGAGTTGTGCAGCTCCCCCTCTGTCCCCTCCCCTCCCATGAAGCAGAAATGATAAGAACATCTTATAAGAACATGATCCTCACATCCGTGATGTCATCCTGTGAATTCGGAGGACTCTCAAAACGGTCTGGCCATTCACTAGAGTTCAAAGAACTGAAAGAACATGCAGCCGTCAATTTCACAGTGCACAGAGGGTTACCAAGACATAAAATTGCAGAAATCAGAACATCCCCTTAGTCTCATTTAGCAACATCCCAGCCCAGAAGCACAGCCCGTGCAAGAGCTTTAATGTACTGCAAGCATTTCAGTCTGTCGCTATCCATAGTGTAAGAAACATTCAAGAATGACTTCCTGAATGGAGAAGGAAGGTTTCTCCTGGATTTTGCTGGGTTTAGGGCTTTCTTTTCCATTAGTTCCCTTCCAGGCCACTATGTTCCAAATCAGAATCCTTCCCACAGAATCAAGCAGAATCCAACAGTTTGGCAAAATCCTGTGTCAACTGTATGTAAGAAATTACACTTTGGAGAGACACTTCATGTGTCACATACCCATCGTTGTCTCTTGGCTCCTCTTCATTGTCACCTGCCCATAGCTCAGCTGAATTCTCTGCCTCCCTGGAACCAAGTGGGGACTGCTGGCTCTGCTCCCTGTCCTGCACCTCTGAGTTGTTGTCCTCCCTCGTCACAGGACTAGCAGGACCTGCTGGCCATGCACTGGAGGGAACAGAACCAGAAAGAATGTGCAGCCATTTATTTCACTGGGCACCAAGGGTTACCAACAAAGAAAATGGTGGTACTTAAAACATGCCCTATTCTGATTAAGCAACAACCCAGCCCAGAAACAGAAGTGCTGCAACAATTTTTATGTACTGCCAGCATTTCAGCATGTCAAGCCTTTCTCTTCTATACAATTATGGCTTCACAAACAGAGAAGAAATGCTTCTGCTGGATTTTGCTGGGTTTATTTTAATTCTCTTCCAGGCAGGCCACTCTATTCCAGGTCTGAAGTATTTGCACAGAGTTAAGCAGAAGCCAAAAGCTTGGCACAAACTTGTTCCTACCACATATCTCAAGTTGGAGTTTAGATAGTAGACACTTTCTCTCTCACATACCCATCATTTTCTCTTGGTTCCTCTTCATCATCCCTTGCCAGGGCCTCGGCTGAATTCTCTGATGCTCGGGAAGGATGTGGCTGCTGCTGGCTCTGCTCCCTGTCCTGCAGGGCGATAGAAATGGAGGCACTTAGGAACCACCCTGAACACTCTACTCCCTGCTCCCTGCTCCCCTGTTTCAGTCCCTACTTGGATTGGGGCTGGAGCTGTTTCTTTCCCTCGTTCTCCCCCAAACTGGCTAATTCACCTGAACACTGCTTAGTACATGAGGAGCTGCTGAAGACATAAAACCCCATACCCAAAGCTGCTCTTGTGTTTGGTGCAAGCGGAGGTGGGTCATGCAAATTCTGATGTAAAATTGGAGGCCTTTTCTTTGCAAAGGTTCAGCAACAAGCCTGTCAGGAGATAGCTGCCATGCTATGTTTGCTGCAAGTTTGCTGCTTTGCACAGCAGCAGTGGCACCCCAGATTTGAGCAGCCACACTGCACTGTGGGCTGGATCAAAAATATTCTGAAACATGGGTTTTAAAAGAAACATTAAGATTTTAGTTAAAGGCTAGCTTTGTTGAACTTAGTTAAAGTAGATGACCCGGCTGGAATTGATAAAATGTTAATAAGTAGTCAAAGAGAGCCGGACCTGAAAGAAGTTTTTAGATGTAGGTAGCTAGTTGCCTGTCACTTTTCTATTTGTTTAGCTGTGCTTTTAATGAGAAACAGAAACCCTGATAAATAGATTCAAAGAAATGGAGAAAATTTCTAATTTCCACCTCTGAGAGCCTATTCAGAAGTCACAAAAGGAGGAACTGGAAGTCCCCCAAGAGTAATTTGTATTGTCAAAAATCAGAAAGGTATAAGACTCAAAGTGAGGGAGAGTAGCTTTACTTCATCTTTTAAGACCACTCCCCAAAGAAAGAGACAACCAGTGCAATTCAAAGAAGAAACTACACATGCTTCATGACTTTCAAACTAAATACCATACGAAGAGGAGAATGGAAGGTGTCAACGTGTTCCGGTTTGGCCAAATTTTGAAATATATCCTCTGAGAGAAGGCACAACCACCCCTCTCCCACCAGGTCAGGGAAAAAATAAATTTTCCTTGAAGGAAAGTGAAGAAGATAAAACTATTTCTTTAAGAAACACATGGGAATGGAAAATAATGTTAAATGGGAAAATCTTTCGCTGTAGAGGAAAAACCTGGGAAACCGTTAGAGTCCTCCCTTTGGTCTCCTCAGGCTGGGGCTTGGGCCAGGGCCAGGCCCTCTGTGCCTGGTGGAAAGTCCTCCCAATGTGCTCTGATGTTACAGCAAGCAAGCAGTCCAGTAGAAAAGGGAGAAAATCCAAAATTCCAGAGAAGGAAAAATGCAACTTCTCTCCGGAGAACAAAGCAGCTGAACCACTGGCCAAAGAAACTGTTCTGGGCGCAGCAAGCCTGGTGCTTCCTCCCTCCCCTGCCGCGGTGGGGAAAACCAATTGCTATCTGTGTGTGACCTTGAACAAGCTGCAAACTGCTTTGAAAAAGTTTTGCTCAGCTTTTCCTTCCCCCTCTCAGGCTCAGTTTAGAGGCATAGAAAGGCACAGGAATTAATTTCTGGGCATAGGCAGCAATATGGGATACACATCATAAGGTCACCCCAAGACACAATGTTATAACTATGCATTTGTATTTTGAATATTCAAGACCTCTTTAATTAAACAGACTCTGTGTTTGGCTTGTAATTTTGCAGTGCACATTAGGGAGCTATCCTGCACAGCTGCCTGGCACTGGAATAAACATACACTTTCTAACTCTACTCTGTTAGAGAGTATATGTCCGTCTTAGTTGGGTGTCGATATTAGATCAATACCCATATTTTGGTAAATCAATTCCTTCCAAATAGAAGGGGGAAATTTAAAAAAGCAAACAAACGTGACTTTGTTAAAGGCTTCTTGGAATAAGGAACAGAACTAGTTTGCACCCCAGTAAGGTGCAGTTGTGTTTTACACCTCAGTGAGAGGGGCACCTTAAACTGATGTTGCAGCTAAAACACTTCTCATTTGAGAAGTCAAAGGCTTCCTGTGCTCTCCTTTAAATCACTGAAACAACAACCTCTCTTAGGTTGTTCATCCCCTCTCTGCAAGCGATTCTCAGGGATGCTGATGTGTTCATGAGTGTGTTTGGGCTCGACTGGGAACTGTGTCTAATGTGGTAAATCAGAGCCATGTTCCAACCTTTGAGGCCAGGGTACTTAGTAAGATGCCAGAAGACAGGCAAGAAAACTAATTTGACTGCAAGATGCAGGGGAGTGTGCCATTCACTACTTACCACATCAGACTCATCGTCACTGATAACGATGACTTCAGGCTCAGAAGATTCGCCCGTGTGATCTATGACGACTTCTTCACCAGCTGAAAAACAGAACGTTAGAATCAAGATCAGAGATTGCAGAGGAATTAAAAGGGCTGCCAGTGCAGAGCAGGCTGAGGTTGGATTCACTGTGCCCTGGGTTTCTTTTTTTCAGGAGCATGTCCAACATTGCACTCAAGCTTTGCCCCAGCAGTCCACAGGGAGCACTACCAGCCCTGTCCTCTGAAGGGGCAGTGCAAGAGGAAGAGCAGCTGAGCCCCTCACAAGTTCTGTTGGATGTCAACAGCTATGGGAGCTTCACAGCAAGAAACGATTCATCTCACACAGGGGAATGTTTAGCACACAAAAGGAAAAAAGCAACCAACCAACACTACAGGGGATCCTCCTTTTTTACAGTTTTACCATACTGTAGATTGTTCCCTTGAGGGATGGGGCACAGCTAAAGACAAACTCTTCCTTATCTTCATCCAGCTTGGGAGATCCCAAACTCAGCTTGCCACCCTCCACTGTGGCATCTATGGTGACTGCCAGCTCATCAGAGCACACATTCAGGTGTTTGAGCAGCACCTGAGGACCTTTGCTGCAGAGCTCATCTCCCACGAGCAGCCAGTGTATTGAGCTCAGGAACAAACCAAAACAGTTGTCAGAAGGCTTGCTGTTAGGGATGCCATATCAGGTGCTTCCTAAACCCCAAGGTTTCCCTTCCTCCCCAGTAAAGGGCCTAGAAACTGGCAAAAGCACACATTCAAATGAACCCAAACCTTCCAGAAGCAACTGCTGTTCTTACCAGGCTCAAAAGCAAGTGTACCACTTCCTTCAAGCTCTATTAGCTCTGCCTGCGACGTTCCACCTGCACTGGAGGGCAGCAGCCTGCTCCGTTTCCGAGCTTGTGTGGAATCAAGTGCTCCTCCAGGGCGCTTTCGCTGACGCTGAGAGAGAACAAAGCCTTAGCATTTTCTGTGGCAGCAATATTAGCACGGCCCTCGGGTTCTGCAGCACCAATGACAGCACACCAGGATACCGAAAACATTCCCGCAAAGGCTGGAATATGCATCAAATGGTGCTATGGACCATTTTCACCTTAGCACATCACAGCAGGGAAAAGACATCGCCCCTCATCTCCTACATGTTGCCTCACCAACAAATAGCCTGTCCAATGGCTTGAAAATGAGGAGACCAGTTCCCAATTCCATCATGTTGTTACTCACACTGTAAGCATTTCTGAACTATTGCCAGCACCCACAGAGATTCAGAACCTTCAGTATCCAAAAGCGGGAAGTCACAGGAAGTTTGGAAAGATTTCTGTTTCTGTGCATTTGATCCAAATCCTAGAAATCTTTTCTAGAAGTCCCTTGCAAAAAGTTTCAAGAATCAGATTTGCATTGAGTAGTAAAGTACTTACTGAGCTCATGGTGTTTTGTGATCTAAAACCACCAGCAAAGCAAGTGGGACAAACACCAAAAAGGAATGTCAGGGAAGAGATCAATCCCTTATGTTCCTCCTGGTAGCCCACTGCAGATTTTTCACAGTTCCAGAAAACTGTTCTTCCAAACCTATCAGAAAAGAAGAGATCAACTATTTGGAATGCCTGTTCTCTTGAATACCCCCATGCCCCAAGACTCCCACTCCAGAGTCTCCAGTTTCTGTCCATAACTGGAGGGGAAGTCCGTGACCCCAGTATTTGAGCCCACCTGCAGCCCATCCTGCAGCCCAGACCAGCCCCTCAGCATCAGAAGCCTTTTCAAGAATCGTCTGCACTCACCTGTACAGTCAGTCCAGAGTTTGGCTCGCAAAGGTCAGCAAATCTCTCTTTATTCCCACCTGGGATGGAGAAGACGGATGCTCCACGTCTGCTGCGCAGCAGAGAATCCGCCAACTGGCTCAGCAGACTCCGTGTCAACAGAAGCTTGGGTGCAGAAGTGCCCCTGGCAACCGGTGCCAACATTCCATGCCCGGTAACGGGTCTCCATTTTGCACACCCATGGAGCTCCAGAACATCACTGAAGCACCTCAACAGGGCATCCACAGCTTCTCTGGGCAGCCGGTTCCGATGTCTCAGCACCCTCACAGCTCTGCCAAACATCTGATCCCAATCTCCCCAATCTTCTAGTCTGAAACCCTTGCCCTTCTCCCATCGCTCTCTGCCCGCTTTAGGCACTGGGAGGCCGCAGTGAGGCCTCCCCGGACCCTGCTCCTCTCCAGGCTGGACAGCCCCGGCTCTCCCAGCCTGCCTGCAGAGGACAGGTGCTCCAGGCCTCCACACATCCCCACGGCCTCCTCCGGCCCTGCTCCACAGGCACATCCTGCTGCTGCTGGGCAGAGCTGGACACAGCTCTGCACGTGGGGCCTCACGGGGCCTCGTGGGGCAGACCTGCACCTCCCTCCGCCTTCAGCCTCAGGAACCTGAGGATCACTGGAGCCCTTGGAGGGCAAAAGAAGCCCCACCCAAACCACACCTGCCCAAAACAAAGAGAAATTTAAACCCTGCCTTAACCCTCCTCCTTATTTCAAGTCTCTGAGGCCTCAACATTTTCACATGTTCAACTATTCCTCTGCCAGAATTTCCCAACAGGGCTGAGGAGGTTTGCTCTGCTCCCAGGGACAGCACCTTCCTCCTGAGGCCCTGCTCTGCTACAATAGGTGACACAGTAAAAAAAGCAGAACTAATATTCAGTTTTCCTTCCAGCCACTCTGCCACTGGACCTGTGTTCACAGGGATGGGCCAGGGCTCCCGAGAGCAGCAGGGAGCCCATCTCAGGCCTGCCAGAAGCAGGGCTGCTCCTCAGCCACCGGTCCCCTTGGGTGCTCTCTGGTGTGGGCAGAGTTGTGGAAATCGATCCAATGCTGTGGAGAGCACGAGGATATGTTCAGCTCATGGTCTACATGAGGAGGCTCATTTCTTACCAAAATATCTCTGTTATTCCAATTCTTGCTTTTGGGCAATTGGCAACATGTTGAGTGTTTAAGAGCAGGTGCAGATAACTTTTCCATTTTTTGAAAAATCCCAAAGGAGATTTAACACTTGATATAAAAATGCTAAGATGCTAAAGCAATTCCAAATACACATTTAAGGTATGAATGATGAAGCACCTCGTACTGGTCCCAAAGCACTGAATATGAGAAATGAAGGACGCAAATATGCTGTCTCTCTGGTCTGGGCTTCCAAAGCTCAAAAAACCCCCAGTTCTTCTGTGCCTACAGATCAGTGATGGAATGAGCTGAAAATGAGCTTTTCCTTCTGCTGACAACTATGCATCAAGACTGAAACCAAGGCTTCAACTGTTCAGTTACCTTTGGCTATCAATGTTTCTCTAGATCAGCACTTTCTAAAAATTATAGCTATATATTCATGGACAGGGTTAATTTCTAACCCTAAACCAACATTTTAAAAGAAAATAGCCACAGCTGATGATGTAGAGACAAACTAATATCAGTTTAAGGCTATTATAAAATCAGCTGAGGGCCATTGCGTTGCAGGTTACTTAAGATCAAACTTACTTGACCACAAAGGCTTTCTTGAAATGCTCTTTTCAATGACAATGCCTGGCAGAGCACGTCACCATGGGATACAGCTATTTAAAAAGACATTTCTGCTCACTGTCATTACATCCACCAAGCAGCTCAAAGTCTAGCAACAGTGAGAAACAGAAAACATCAGTCTAACATTTATGGCTGCCCTGTAAGAAAATCATTTTGCGTGTGTCTTTCTAAGGATTATCTTTGAGTAATTTTGACCACTTACGTAAGTTTTCCTTAAAAACAAAAATCAAAAGATGGCTTGATCAGACTAAAACTAAGGTTTTAATATTTTTGTTAAGATCAAGCCACATAAAAATTAGGGGGCACAATTACTACCCCTGCCTAAATACAGCAATACTAAGACCTCTTGAAATATGGCTGAGCAAGCCGATAAATAACACAATAAAGACAAAAATGAAAAACCAAAAATAAGGATACGTGTCCACACAGATGACTAACTTTGAACACACGGAGGACCTCACTTCAGCTTGGTCATCTGAGTTTTCTGTTTCACGGCACACTGTTTCATTGTTTACCTGAGATCCGCCATTTCCTCTTTATTGCTTTTATAGAACAGAAGTAACTTTCTTTCCTTTCTTATGTCCAATTATTGTGTCTCTCGACAATTGCATTTCTCTTCAATGTCACTTAGGATTATCTTGTTGCAGTTGAAGGAACTGGAGCTGCAACACTGTTGTACTGGTAACAGCTCCAAGTCAGTAGCCAACTTGAGACATTCAAAACCACATTCCTTCAAAACCCTCCAGATTCTAATTAGAATGCAACCTTACAACACTACATGCTGCAGTTTGTTTATGTACCAGTTATTCTCAAAGAAAATTGTTTTCTTTGGATGTGTGCACAACCCGCTCCTCTTTCCATCTTCTGAGCAATGAGATCACAGCGTTTTCACCAAAGTGTCCGCCAGAGTCTGCCCTGAGACCCTGAACCCCTCACACCCCAAGCAGGGCCTGTTTCTTTTCCCCCACACTACACACATTGGCCACAAGAACTACAGAGCTTATGTCTTCAGCACATTTCCCCCAAACCAATGACTACAGTGGGATGAAAAGAACGACCTTCTGACAGCTCAGACCACGAGCCTTATTTCCACCTGTTAAACAACATCTCTGTCTTTCAGCAGAGTCCAGCACAGAGGAGCAGACAGACTATGTTTAAATCAATCAAAACTGTATTTAAAATTGAATTCAGAAAATAAGAAACTATATACAGGAAGAACTATATACATGGAGAAACAAGTCTCTACATCGCCTCTTCTCCAGGATCCGAGTCTGTCCTGAGAAGTGGAAGCACTCATAAATAAATGGGATGATATAGTTCATAATAAAGGGTGAGGTCCATCCTGCAGGTTGGGCACAGCACGTCAGTCTCCAGGGCAATAGGGAGGCACCGACTACAGAAGACATGGCCACACAGGGTTGACACAAGCTGTCGTCCATGTTCCATAATCTGGAAGAAAGAAAACCACAACATGTATTGGGAGGAAAGAATCTGAGTTTGCTGCCCTGTTGGCACCAGGCAAATGAGACTTTAGAGCACCTGCAGTCAGAATAACCAGGGACCCACAGATCTGCCAGTGCCATCTTGGCCAAGGCTTCTCCCTGTACGTTCACCACCAAGAAGGGACTTGTGGAGCTTCACAGCAAGGGCTCTGCTTCCAGCAGCTGCCCGCAGCATCCCACATCAGCCCACCGACTTGAGCAGCTCCCCTTCTGTCCCCTTCCCCCTCCCACAAAGCAGAAAGGATGACACTGTGTGGGTCCTCACCTCTGAGTAAGCATCCATGCAAATCGGACACCTGATAACAACTCCTCGCTGGGCACTAGAGGGAACAGAACCAGAAAGAACATGCAGCTGTTAATATCACCACACTGCAGTGCTTATTGAGACATAAAAGCTCACATAATCCTGCAACTGCACTGACCAGCCATGACACATTTCCTCTGAAGAACCCTGCTGCCTTTAACTCTCTTTGCTGCACATGATGAGCAGTTAGGGTCTCCCTGCCCTGACAGAAAGAGTGTCCTGGTCTTTCACCAGGAGAAAGGTGCAGCCAGTCATTCTGCTCTGGGATTTGAAGTAACAGCAGTCTCTAGCAGTTTATGTATGGCAGCTTTGACTTCCACCAGGTCATCAATAACAGCTTTGGAACTACAGCATCCAGCTTTCCGCTGGGAACTATTCACCCCAGAATATTCATTCCAGGACCCAGGTCTAACGCTACAGAGTAACACGGCTCTGGCCAGCTCCAGCCCCAGGAAGGAGCCCTTGGTCCATGTTAAATGCTGCAGCACTGAGCTCTTTCAGCCTTACCTAAACAGAGCAGGAAGGCTCATTCAGTAACAGAGAAGCTTGAGACTGAAGGAACAAAGTATTCCTTTTTTATATTAATCAAGTGGTGGGATTTGTTCACCGACAGACTAAACAACCAAAACTTAAACATCTACAAATTCAATAGCAAAATGCATTATGGTTTAGAACAGCAGAAGCCCTTGAGGTGGCATATTTAACACCTGACACCTAAGTTCCATACTCAAGTGCTCTCCTACGTTGCCTTGCCAAAAGGCTCAAAGCACACCAGCTTCGTTAAAACCTGTGTCTTTCCCCCCACCCCAAAGAAACACTTCAGAAAACCTTATACCAGAATTCTCATCTTCTTTGTCTCCCCTAGTGACATGGACACCTGATTTAATTTCATCAGTCTAATGCACTGCACCTTTCTTATCCTAATGGAGTGCTCCTACAGCAGGACTTTCCTGTTTCCCCCTGCAGAATGGGGCTTTTACTGTGCAGGCACCCAGCTTGGGCTGCAAGATCCCCATCACACGTGCAAACAAATCAGGCCTTGTGACAGCCAGGACTGGCCATAAAAGCATGACCTCCACAACCGCCTGTGTGCAAGCCTGCCCTGGGAAGAAGGGCTCCAGCTCCAGGAGAGAGGCAGCCAGCTGATGCCACGTGTGAAAAAGCAGGGAATTTCTGCTGGAATTTGCCCGGCTGCTGCCTGCCGGTCCCATGATGCCAAGCCTCATTGAAAACAATGGAATTATTTCCATATCTAACAGAGCTACTAGAGCTGGTCAGAAAAAGTAAATGCAATACATTATGAGCTGTGGCCAATCCCCCTTCCTTGCCATACCCCCGCACTCGTCTCTAAGGTTGTGTGCAAAGTTGTACATCTGCCTTGGCCTGCCCTTTTCTCCCAAAATGCAAAAGGTCTCATTTGCTCCTCATGCAACACGGGAGAAGGAGGGAAATAAGTAGAGTAAGGGAAGGCTTTGCAGATAAACCAGGCACAGCAGTATAACTCAGTCCTGTACAGAAAAGGAAAAAAGGCACAGAATTCCGTGTTTGGTAGGGCATGAGCCATACGTACTCTGAACTTGCAGTGGCCTCCTCCTCTGCTCCCTCTTCTGCAGGGGCTGCATCAGCCACAGGTGCATCATTAGCTCCTGTTCCATTACCAGAGCCATCCACCTGCCCGTGGCTGTTCAGTGTGACATTTCCCCTTTGCTGTTCACGCCCTGTAATTTAATTTTTGGAAGTTACATCTCTCTCTCCCTGCAACTACCCTTGAAACGAGTTGTATAAATAGTCACTAATGGCTCCTGTTTTAAATGGACCCGATTCAGCTGGGTTTAAAACAATCTTAAACAAACTTCTTTCCCAAATAGTAAAGCTGAAACCATTCCAGACACTGTGAGTATTCTGCTACAGACCATCGCAAAACATTTGCTCTTTCCACCCTATACCCAGCTAAAATCGTGACCGGAGATATTCTAAAGGACAGTGCTCGGAAACGATAAAATTCCTTGGAGCCATGGCCCCTTAGAAATTGTCATCATCTCCCTCCTGAGTCAAGGGAGTTTGAAAGTGGAGTTCTATGTGATGCAAAATGGAGAATATGTAAAAGATTTCCTAAGGAAGGATGCTGTTTGTATAGATATATTGGATCTTGGTATACTTTCAAGCCCAATCAACTAGAAGGGAGATTTAATCCATGAAATAGACAGCAACTAACAAGCAAGCTCTAAGTGATTCCATGGGTTAGAAAAACTAATTCCTTGTTGGTAGAGGTGCCTTGTAAAGGTTCAGGGCTTGTCATGCTTCAAGGAGCTCACACCTAGGGGAAGGTTAACAAAGCTTGCCGAGAAGGATGCCCACTGAGAATGAACACAAAGAATGCAGAATTGCTGCGCCAAAAGGACACCTGGCACAGCTCCTGAGACAGGGAAGAAACTGAAGAAAGCAAAAACCCCAGCTGTCCTGCAATCAGCTCTGGCCGGGAAAACTAATTCCGGCAGGGGGAGATTGCGACCACTGACTCACGGAGCAGCAACTCAAGAAACTCCCCAGCCCAAAAGAAGAGAGAGACTGAGCATGTGGACTAATTACCAGGAGAAGTGAGACAATCATTAACCAGGAGAGGACAGAATACTAACTAATAAGATAACCATGTACTTTTTAACCAATAATACTCATTCCTTTGGTGGCTAAAATTTATAAATCATGAAAAGTTTTGATAGTGGGTGTGCCTGACTTGTGAAATACCACTGAGCACCCAGACTTGTGCAAGGCTGGAATAAACAATCACTGTCTGTCTCAAGTGTATCATTGTGGCAATGACCGCCACTGACCACTGCCCAGGCTCGCCCCTGCGGTTTGTGACAGGAGTGGGGAGCAGCTGGAGGCTCTTGGCTTTAAAGCTGCTCCTCAGGAGTTCAGCTCTGCCCAGGGGAGCTGAAGCTCCAGGCACAGTGGCTGTCAGCAGCCCGGATGAGGGAGAGGATAAAAAGTAGCAAGGAGGCTTGCCACACGGGATAATCCAAGTTTATTGGAGGCAACTCACAGGGGACAAGCCTCGAGCAGCTCCAGGGAACCTCTTTTAAAGGGCGGTGTTACAATGGGGATGGCTTAACTGGGGACTAATAGAAATCTCTAAGGGAGGGATATGGACGAGGATAGACATTTCCCTGGGCCAATAGCCTCAAGGGGAGGAGGGAAAGGGATCACATGCCCCAATGGGGCATCGAGGTTTAGGCGATTTCCAAAGGGGGAGGTATCTAGAGGGGTAGGGTCTCGGGGGATTGATGGGGACCATAGAAGGGTAAACTGGGAGGTTTCAGGTGATGGACACTGGACCTTCGGGAACAACAGGAGGGGTTTGGGGGATTGATAGGGAAAGAGCTAGGACAAGGGGAGGAGAACAACCATGTAGGGAGCACCGGGGGAGTGGCTTGGGTCTGGGGAAAACCAACTGGGAATAGGAGTGGGGAAGGCAGGGATGAACCATTGGGGTACAGAAAACTTGTATAAAAATACAATAAAGGTATCGCATCACCACATATAATTATTGACCTGTTGCACCCCAGTAACAAATCCAACTTTTGTGGACAACATACTGACCAAGTTAATGGGAGATCAATTTTTAATGGCCTGGTCAGTAACACCCAAAGGGTCACAAAATGCTGTTTGCCTTTTAACTCTCAGAAACCACAGGCAGCAATGACCTCTGCAACTCCACTGTCCATGTAACACTCATCAATCACTAACCAATTAAAACTGCAGAAAGAGCCAGCAAATTAAAGTTCCTTCTGCATAAGTCTTCCGCTACAACTTTTACTGCAGGGATTTTCTGCCATGACTGATAGAGGCCATCACACACACATTGGATCCATTCTCTAAGACACTGGCCAGAGGCTTTAGCCCTGGCCGTTGCCGTTTGCTAAAAGCAGTTTCAATCCCTGCTGCTCGAGTTGCTTGGAAAAGAACAACAAAAATACCTATAACACTTTAGATAAAATCCATTTTCAACTATAAAACTTCAACTCACCTTGAAGAAGCTTCCATCGATGCATAAGGGAAGGGAGAGAAAAGAAGATACAATTAGGCTTTGGTGCGCACCCCCGTGCTGCAGGCAAACCTCAGCTCAGCAAGCAGCTATAGCACAGGAGGTGAGGAAGGGTGGCGTATCGCCCTCTAACTTTGGTTAAGAACATTCAAAGCAGTAGCACAAAGAGCTGCTGCCCTGAGAACAAATAAGTGGGTACCACTGATTCTGCTCTCGCTGCTGCAACGGGGTAGAAATGGAGGCACTTAGGAACCACCCTGAACACAGTACTCCCTGCTCCCCTGTTTCAGTCCCTACTTGGATTTGGGCTGGAGCTGTTTCCTTCCATCTTTCTCCCAAAACTGGCTAATGCTGCTATGATAACCCTAAACACTTCATGTTGGATTATCAGCAGCTCAAGAAAGGAAACCACAGAAGGGATTTGGGACTAAAGAATTCCATCAGTCAATGCTAGAACTACAAGGAGCATACAGATTTGCTGGTGCCATCCTGACAAGGGCTTCCCCCTCTACAGACACCACCAAGAGGGGACTTGGAGGGATGTGCAAGTTGGAGCTTCAGAGCAAGGGCTGTGCTTCCAGCCAGCTGCCCACAGCATCCCACCTAAGACAACTGAGTTGTGCAGCTCCCCTTCTCTCCCCTCCCTTCCCACAAATCTGAAAAGACAACAACATGTGGATCCTCACCTCTGCGTTGTCATCCTCCCTAGTTGGAGTGCTAACAAGACCTCCTGGCGGTTCACTAGAGGGAGCAGAACCAGAAGAACATGCAGCCGTCAATTTCACAGTGCACAGAGGGTTACCAAGACATAAAATTGCAGAAATCAGAACATCCCCTTAGTCTCAGTTAGCAACATCCCAGCCCAGAAGCACAGCCCGTGCAAGAGCTTTAATGTACTGCAAGCATTTCAGTCTGTCGCTATCCATAGTGTAAGAAACATTCAAGAATGACTTCCTGAATGGAGAAGGAAGGTTTCTCCTGGATTTTGCTGGGTTTAGGGCTTTCTTTTCCATTACTTCTCTTCCAGACAGACCACTATGTTTCAAGTCAGAATTCTTCAAGCAGAATCAAGCAAAACCCAAAAGATTGGCAAACACCTGTGGCTACCATATATCAGAAATTATGGATGCTGAGAAAGGCTGGCAGAGCAATTTTTCGAGCTTTTTACACCCTCTTGTGAAAGTCCCTGTTCTCACGCAAACTAGCTGAGAAACCGTTTGCTATTTTGTAAATTATTTTTGCAGGTGCAGGTTGTTGGGGAATACTGTGGATATTGTTTTGGTCCATTGAGAATAGTATTTTCAGAATGGGTGTTGTAGCATTCAGCCAATTATCCTAGGAGATGGATGGTCAAAGGACCAATGACCTCCAGCCACTCTTTTGGACCAAAGTATATGAGCTGGTCTGTAAACGAATAAAGGGAAGCTCTTCTTCCCTGGAATTATGTCGTGATTCTTGCCGCCGTCCCTGAGGACAACAGCGACAAGAAATTAGCCTTTGGAGAGACACTTTATCTGTCACTTACAATTCAATATCTCTTGGCTCCAGAAAAAGGAATCTTGGCAGAGGTTCGGACGAACTATCTGATGAGATGGAGCCAAGCGAGTACTGCTGGCTCTGTTCCCAGTCCTGCAGTGGGGTGAAAATGGAGACAGATTAGGATCTGCTTGAAACCACTCCGTCCTGCTTCCCTGTTTCAGATCCCTGACTGGATTTGGGCTAGAACCTTTTCTTTCCCTCGTTAGCCCCAAAAAGGGCAACTTCTGCAGTCATAGCCCTAAACACTTCATGTTGGATGAACAGTTCCTGAGGAACGCAAACCACAACTACAGGAATTTGGGGCAAAGAATTGCAGATAGCTGCTCTATTGGCACCAGGCAAACATAACTTGGAATATGTGCAGTCTGTCAGTCAATGCTAGAACTACAAGGAACACACAGATCTGCCGGTGCAATCCCGACAAGGGCTTCTCCCTCTACGGACACCTCCAAGAAGGGATTTGGAGGGACGTGCAAGTTGGAGCTTCACAGCGAGGGCTGTGCTTCCAGCCAGCTGCCTACAGCATCCCACCAGGGAAAACTGAGTTGTGCAGCTCCCCCTCTGTCCCCTCCCCTCCCATGAAGCAGAAATGATAAGAACATCTTATAAGAACATGATCCTCACATCTGTGATGTCATCCTGCGAATTCGGAGGACTCTCAAAACGGTCTGGCCATTCACTAGAGTTCAAAGAACTGAAAGAACATGCAGCCGTCAATTTCACAGTGCACAGAGGGTTACCAGGACATAAAATTGCAGAAATCAGAACATCCCCTTAGTCTCATTTAGCAACATCCCAGCCCAGAAGCACAGCCCGTGCAAGAGCTTTAATGTACTGCAAGCATTTCAGTCTGTCGCTATCCATAGTGTAAGAAACATTCAAGAATGACTTCCTGAATGGAGAAGGAAGGTTTCTCCTGGATTTTGCTGGGTTTAGGGCTTTCTTTTCCATTAGTTCCCTTCCAGGCCACTATGTTCCAAATCAGAATCCTTCCCACAGAATCAAGCAGAATCCAACAGTTTGGCAAAATCCTGTGTCAACTGTATGTAAGAAATTACACTTTGGAGAGACACTTCATGTGTCACATACCCATCGTTGTCTCTTGGCTCCTCTTCATTGTCACCTGCCCATAGCTCAGCTGAGTTCTCTGCCTCCCTGGAACCAAGTGGGGACTGCTGGCTCTGCTCCCTGTCCTGCACCTCTGAGTTGTTGTCCTCCCTCGTCACAGGACTAGCAGGACCTGCTGGCCATGCACTGGAGGGAACAGAACCAGAAAGAATGTGCAGCCATTTATTTCACTGGGCACCAAGGGTTACCAACAAAGAAAATGGTGGTACTTAAAACATGCCCTATTCTGATTAAGCAACAACCCAGCCCAGAAACAGAAGTGCTGCAACAATTTTTACGTACTGCCAGCATTTCAGCATGTCAAGCCTTTCTCTTCTATACAATTATGGCTTCACAAACAGAGAAGAAATGCTTCTGCTGGATTTTGCTGGGTTTATTTTAATTCTCTTCCAGGCAGGCCACTCTATTCCAGGTCTGAAGTATTTGCACAGAGTTAAGCAGAAGCCAAAAGCTTGGCACAAACTTGTTCCTACCACATATCTCAAGTTGGAGTTTAGATAGTAGACACTTTCTCTCTCACATACCCATCATTTTCTCTTGGTTCCTCTTCATCATCCCTTGCCAGGGCCTCGGCTGAATTCTCTGATGCTCGGGAAGGATGTGGCTGCTGCTGGCTCTGCTCCCTGTCCTGCAGGGCGATAGAAATGGAGGCACTTAGGAACCACCCTGAACACTCTACTCCCTGCTCCCCTGTTTCAGTCCCTACTTGGATTGGGGCTGGAGCTGTTTCTTTCCCTCGTTCTCCCCCAAACTGGCTAATTCACCTGAACACTGCTTAGTACATGAGGAGCTGCTGAAGACATAAAACCCCATACCCAAAGCTGCTCTTGTGTTTGGTGCAAGCGGAGGTGGGTCATGCAAATTCTGATGTAAAATTGGAGGCCTTTTCTTTGCAAAGGTTCAGCAACAAGCCTGTCAGGAGATAGCTGCCATGCTATGTTTGCTGCAAGTTTGCTGCTTTGCACAGCAGCAGTGGCACCCCAGATTTGAGCAGCCACACTGCACTGTGGGCTGGATCAAAAATATTTTGAAACATGGGTTTTAAAAGAAACATTAAGATTTTAGTTAAAGGCTAGCTTTGTTGAACTTAGTTAAAGTAGATGACCCGGCTGGAATTGATAAAATGTTAATAAGTAGTCAAAGAGAGCCGGACCTGAAAGAAGTTTTTAGATGTAGGTAGCTAGTTGCCTGTCACTTTTCTATTTGTTTAGCTGTGCTTTTAATGAGAAACAGAAACCCTGATAAATAGATTCAAAGAAATGGAGAAAATTTCTAATTTCCACCTCTGAGAGCCTATTCAGAAGTCACAAAAGGAGGAACTGGAAGTCCCCCAAGAGTAATTTGTATTGTCAAAAATCAGAAAGGTATAAGACTCAAAGTGAGGGAGAGTAGCTTTACTTCATCTTTTAAGACCACTCCCCAAAGAAAGAGACAACCAGTGCAATTCAAAGAAGAAACTACACATGCTTCATGACTTTCAAACTAAATACCATACGAAGAGGAGAATGGAAGGTGTCAACGTGTTCCGGTTTGGCCAAATTTTGAAATATATCCTCTGAGAGAAGGCACAACCACCCCTCTCCCACCAGGTCAGGGAAAAAATAAATTTTCCTTGAAGGAAAGTGAAGAAGATAAAACTATTTCTTTAAGAAACACATGGGAATGGAAAATAATGTTAAATGGGAAAATCTTTCGCTGTAGAGGAAAAACCTGGGAAACCGTTAGAGTCCTCCCTTTGGTCTCCTCAGGCTGGGGCTTGGGCCAGGGCCAGGCCCTCTGTGCCTGGTGGAAAGTCCTCCCAATGTGCTCTGATGTTACAGCAAGCAAGCAGTCCAGTAGAAAAGGGAGAAAATCCAAAATTCCAGAGAAGGAAAAATGCAACTTCTCTCCGGAGAACAAAGCAGCTGAACCACTGGCCAAAGAAACTGTTCTGGGCGCAGCAAGCCTGGTGCTTCCTCCCTCCCCTGCCGCGGTGGGGAAAACCAATTGCTATCTGTGTGTGACCTTGAACAAGCTGCAAACTGCTTTGAAAAAGTTTTGCTCAGCTTTTCCTTCCCCCTCTCAGGCTCAGTTTAGAGGCATAGAAAGGCACAGGAATTAATTTCTGGGCATAGGCAGCAATATGGGATACACATCATAAGGTCACCCCAAGACACATGTTATAACTATGCATTTGTATTTTGAATATTCAAGACCTCTTTAATTAAACAGACTCTGTGTTTGGCTTGTAATTTTGCAGTGCACATTAGGGAGCTATCCTGCACAGCTGCCTGGCACTGGAATAAACATACACTTTCTAACTCTACTCTGTTAGAGAGTATATGTCCATCTTACTTGGGTGTCGATATTAGATCAATACCCATATTTTGGTAAATCAATTCCTTCCAAATAGAAGGGGGAAATTTAAAAAAGCAAACAAACGTGACTTTGTTAAAGGCTTCTTGGAATAAGGAACAGAACTAGTTTGCACCCCAGTAAGGTGCAGTTGTGTTTTACACCTCAGTGAGAGGGGCACCTTAAACTGATGTTGCAGCTAAAACACTTCTCATTTGAGAAGTCAAAGGCTTCCTGTGCTCTCCTTTAAATCACTGAAACAACAACCTCTCTTAGGTTGTTCATCCCCTCTCTGCAAGCGATTCTCAGGGATGCTGATGTGTTCATGAGTGTGTTTGGGCTCGACTGGGAACTGTGTCTAATGTGGTAAATCAGAGCCATGTTCCAACCTTTGAGGCCAGGGTACTTAGTAAGATGCCAGAAGACAGGCAAGAAAACTAATTTGACTGCAAGATGCAGGGGAGTGTGCCATTCACTACTTACCACATCAGACTCATCGTCACTGATAACGATGACTTCAGGCTCAGAAGATTCGCCCGTGAGATCTATGACGACTTCTTCATCAGCTGAAAAACAGAACGTTAGAATCAAGATCAGAGATTGCAGAGGAATTAAAAGGGCTGCCAGTGCAGAGCAGGCTGAGGTTGGATTCACTGTGCCCTGGGTTTCTTTTTTTCAGGAGCATGTCCAACATTGCACTCAAGCTTTGCCCCAGCAGTCCACAGGGAGCACTACCAGCCCTGTCCTCTGAAGGGGCAGTGCAAGAGGAAGAGCAGCTGAGCCCCTCACAAGTTCTGTTGGATGTCAACAGCTATGGGAGCTTCACAGCAAGAAACGATTCATCTCACACAGGGGAATGTTTAGCACACAAAAGGAAAAAAGCAACCAACCAACACTACAGGGGATCCTCCTTTTTTACAGTTTTACCATACTGTAGATTGTTCCCTTGAGGGATGGGGCACAGCTAAAGACAAACTCTTCCTTATCTTCATCCAGCTTGGGAGATCCCAAACTCAGCTTGCCACCCTCCCCTGTGGCATCTATGGTGACTGCCAGCTCATCAGAGCACACATTCAGGTGTTTGAGCAGCACCTGAGGACCTTTGCTGCAGAGCTCATCTCCCACGAGCAGCCAGTGTATTGAGCTCAGGAACAAACCAAAACAGTTGTCAGAAGGCTTGCTGTTAGGGATGCCATATCAGGTGCTTCCTAAACCCCAAGGTTTCCCTTCCTCCCCAGTAAAGGGCCTAGAAACTGGCAAAAGCACACATTCAAATGAACCCAAACCTTCCAGAAGCAACTGCTGTTCTTACCAGGCTCAAAAGCAAGTGTACCACTTCCTTCAAGCTCTATTAGCTCTGCCTGCGACGTTCCACCTGCACTGGAGGGCAGCAGCCTGCTCCGTTTCCGAGCTTGTGTGGAATCAAGTGCTCCTCCAGGGCGCTTTCGCTGACGCTGAGAGAGAACAAAGCCTTAGCATTTTCTGTGGCAGCAATTTAGCACGGCCCTCGGGTTCTGCAGCACCAATGACAGCACACGAGGATACCGAAAACATTCCCACAAAGGCTGGAATATGCATCAAATGGTGCTATGGACCATTTTCACCTTAGCACATCACAGCAGGGAAAAGACATCGCCCCTCATCTCCTACATGTTGCCTCACCAACAAATAGCCTGTCCAATGGCTTGAAAATGAGGAGACCAGTTCCCAATTCCATCATGTTGTTACTCACACTGTAAGCATTTCTGAACTATTGCCAGCACCCACAGAGATTCAGAACCTTCAGTATCCAAAAGCGGGAAGTCACAGGAAGTTTGGAAAGATTTCTGTTTCTGTGCATTTGATCCAAATCCTAGAAATCTTTTCTAGAAGTCCCTTGCAAAATGTTTCAAGAATCAGATTTGCATTGAGTAGTAAAGTACTTACTGAGCTCATGGTGTTTTGTGATCTAAAACCACCAGCAAAGCAAGTGGGACAAACACCAAAAAGGAATGTCAGGGAAGAGATCAATCCCTTATGTTCCTCCTGGTAGCCCACTGCAGATTTTTCACAGTTCCAGAAAACTGTTCTTCCAAACCTATCAGAAAAGAAGAGATCAACTATTTGGAATGCCTGTTCTCTTGAATACCCCCATGCCCCAAGACTCCCACTCCAGAGTCTCCAGTTTCTGTCCATAACTGGAGGGGAAGTCCGTGACCCCAGTATTTGAGCCCACCTGCAGCCCATCCTGCAGCCCAGACCAGCCCCTCAGCATCAGAAGCCTTTTCAAGAATCGTCTGCACTCACCTGTACAGTCAGTCCAGAGTTTGGCTCGCAAAGGTCAGCAAATCGCTCTCTATTCCCACCTGGGATGGAGAAGACGGATGCTCCACGTCTGCTGCGCAGCAGAGAATCCGCCAACTGGCTCAGCAGACTCCGTGTCAACAGAAGCTTGGGTGCAGAAGTGCCCCTGGCAACCGGTGCCAACATTCCATGCCCGGTAACGGGTCTCCATTTTGCACACCCATGGAGCTCCAGAACACCACTGAGGCACCTCAACAGGGCATCCACAGCTTCTCTGGGCAGCCGGTTCCGATGTCTCACAACCCTCACAGCTCTGCCAAATATCTGATCCCAATCTCCCCAATCTTCTAGTCTGAAACCCTTGCCCTTCTCCCATCGCTCTCTGCCCGCTTTAGGCACTGGGAGGCCGCAGTGAGGCCTCCCCGGACCCTGCTCCTCTCCAGGCTGGACAGCCCCGGCTCTCCCAGCCTGCCTGCAGAGGACAGGTGCTCCAGGCCTCCACACATCCCCACGGCCTCCTCCGGCCCTGCTCCACAGGCACATCCTGCTGCTGCTGGGCAGAGCTGGACACAGCTCTGCACGTGGGGCCTCACGGGGCCTCGTGGGGCAGACCTGCACCTCCCTCCGCCTTCAGCCTCAGGAACCTGAGGATCACTGGAGCCCTTGGAGGGCAAAAGAAACCCCACCCAAACCACACCTGCCCAAAACAAAGAGAAATTTAAACCCTGCCTTAACCCTCCTCCTTATTTCAAGTCTCTGAGGCCTCAACATTTTCACATGTTCAACTATTCCTCTGCCAGAATTTCCCAACAGGGCTGAGGAGGTTTGCTCTGCTCCCAGGGACAGCACCTTCCTCCTGAGGCCCTGCTCTGCTACAATAGGTGACACAGTAAAAAAAGCAGAACTAATATTCAGTTTTCCTTCCAGCCACTCTGCCACTGGACCTGTGTTCACAGGGATGGGCCAGGGCACCCAAGAGCAGCAGGGAGCCCATCTCAGGCCTGCCAGAAGCAGGGCTGCTCCTCAGCCACCTGTCCCCTTGGGTGCTCTCTGGTGTGGGCAGAGTTGTGGAAATCGATCCAATGCTGTGGAGAGCATGAGGATATGTTCAGCTCATGGTCTACATGAGGAGGCTCATTTCTTACCAAAATATCTCTGTTATTCCAATTCTTGCTTTTGGGCAATTGGCAACATGTTGAGTGTTTAAGAGCAGGTGCAGATAACTTTTCCATTTTTTGAAAAATCCCAAAGGAGATTTAACACTTGATATAAAAAAGCTAAGATGCTAAAGCAATTCCAAATACACATTTAAGGTATGAATGATGAAGCACCTCGTACTGGTCCCAAAGCACTGAATATGAGAAATGAAGGACGCAAATATGCTGTCTCTCTGGTCTGGGCTTCCAAAGCTCAAAAAACCCCCAGTTCTTCTGTGCCTACAGATCAGTGATGGAATGAGCTGAAAATGAGCTTTTCCTTCTGCTGACAACTATGCATCAAGACTGAAACCAAGGCTTCAACTGTTCAGTTACCTTTGGCTATCAATGTTTCTCTAGATCAGCACTTTCTAAAAATTATAGCTATATATTCATGGACAGGGTTAATTTCTAACCCTAAACCAACATTTTAAAAGAAAATAGCCACAGCTGATGATGTAGAGACAAACTAATATCAGTTTAAGGCTATTATAAAATCAGCTGAGGGCCATTGCGTTGCAGGTTACTTAAGATCAAACTTACTTGACCACAAAGGCTTTCTTGAAATGCTCTTTTCAATGACAATGCCTGGCAGAGCATGTCACCATGGGATACAGCTATTTAAAAAGACATTTCTGCTCACTGTCATTACATCCACCAAGCAGCTCAAAGTCTAGCAACAGTGAGAAACAGAAAACATCAGTCTAACATTTATGGCTGCCCTGTAAGAAAATCATTTTGCGTGTGTCTTTCTAAGGATTATCTTTGAGTAATTTTGACCACTTACGTAAGTTTTCCTTAAAAACAAAAATCAAAAGATGGCTTGATCAGACTAAAACTAAGGTTTTAATATTTTTGTTAAGATCAAGCCACATAAAAATTAGGGGGCACAATTACTACCCCTGCCTAAATACAGCAATACTAAGACCTCTTGAAATATGGCTGAGCAAGCCGATAAATAACACAATAAAGACAAAAATGAAAAACCAAAAATAAGGATACGTGTCCACACAGATGACTAACTTTGAACACACGGAGGACCTCACTTCAGCTTGGTCATCTGAGTTTTCTGTTTCACGGCACACTGTTTCATTGCTTACCTGAGATCCGCCATTTCCTCTTTATTGCTTTTATAGAACAGAAGTAACTTTCTTTCCTTTCTTATGTCCAATTATTGTGTCTCTCGACAATTGCATTTCTCTTCAATGTCACTTAGGATTATCTTGTTGCAGTTGAAGGAACTGGAGCTGCAACACTGTTGTACTGGTAACAGCTCCAAGTCAGTAGCCAACTTGAGACATTCAAAACCACATTCCTTCAAAACCCTCCAGATTCTAATTAGAATGCAACCTTACAACACTACATGCTGCAGTTTGTTTATGTACCAGTTATTCTCAAAGAAAATTGTTTTCTTTGGATGTGTGCACAACCCGCTCCTCTTTCCATCTTCTGAGCAATGAGATCACAGCGTTTTCACCAAAGTGTCCGCCAGAGTCTGCCCTGAGACCCTGAACCCCTCACACCCCAAGCAGGGCCTGTTTCTTTTCCCCCACACTACACACGTTGGCCACAAGAACTACAGAGCTTATGTCTTCAGCACATTTCCCCCAAACCAATGACTACAGTGGGATGAAAAGAACGACCTTCTGACAGCTCAGACCACGAGCCTTATTTCCACCTGTTAAACAACATCTCTGTCTTTCAGCAGAGTCCAGCACAGAGGAGCAGACAGACTATGTTTAAATCAATCAAAACTGTATTTAAAATTGAATTCAGAAAATAAGAAACTATATACAGGAAGAACTATATACATGGAGAAACAAGTCTCTACATCGCCTCTTCTCCAGGATCCGAGTCTGTCCTGAGAAGTGGAAGCACTCATAAATAAATGGGATGATATAGTTCATAATAAAGGGTGAGGTCCATCCTGCAGGTTGGGCACAGCGCGTCAGTCTCCAGGGCAATAGGGAGGCACCGACTACAGAAGACATGGCCACACAGGGTTGACACAAGCTGTCGTCCATGTTCCATAATCTGGAAGAAAGAAAACCACAACATGTATTGGGAGGAAAGAATCTGAGTTTGCTGCCCTGTTGGCACCAGGCAAATGAGACTTTAGAGCACCTGCAGTCAGAATAACCAGGGACCCACAGATCTGCCAGTGCCATCTTGGCCAAGGCTTCTCCCTGTACGTTCACCACCAAGAAGGGACTTGTGGAGCTTCACAGCAAGGGCTCTGCTTCCAGCAGCTGCCCGCAGCATCCCACATCAGCCCACCGACTTGAGCAGCTCCCCTTCTGTCCCCTTCCCCCTCCCACAAAGCAGAAAGGATGACACTGTGTGGGTCCTCACCTCTGAGTAAGCATCCATGCAAATCGGACACCTGATAACAACTCCTCGCTGGGCACTAGAGGGAACAGAACCAGAAAGAACATGCAGCTGTTAATATCACCACACTGCAGTGCTTATTGAGACATAAAAGCTCACATAATCCTGCAACTGCACTGACCAGCCATGACACATTTCCTCTGAAGAACCCTGCTGCCTTTAACTCTCTTTGCTGCACATGATGAGCAGTTAGGGTCTCCCTGCCCTGACAGAAAGAGTGTCCTGGTCTTTCACCAGGAGAAAGGTGCAGCCAGTCATTCTGCTCTGGGATTTGAAGTAACAGCAGTCTCTAGCAGTTTATGTATGGCAGCTTTGACTTCCACCAGGTCATCAATAACAGCTTTGGAACTACAGCATCCAGCTTTCCGCTGGGAACTATTCACCCCAGAATATTCATTCCAGGACCCAGGTCTAACGCTACAGAGTAACACGGCTCTGGCCAGCTCCAGCCCCAGGAAGGAGCCCTTGGTCCATGTTAAATGCTGCAGCACTGAGCTCTTTCAGCCTTACCTAAACAGAGCAGGAAGGCTCATTCAGTAACAGAGAAGCTTGAGACTGAAGGAACAAAGTATTCCTTTTTTATATTAATCAAGTGGTGGGATTTGTTCACCGACAGACTAAACAACCAAAACTTAAACATCTACAAATTCAATAGCAAAATGCATTATGGTTTAGAACAGCAGAAGCCCTTGAGGTGGCATATTTAACACCTGACACCTAAGTTCCATACTCAAGTGCTCTCCTACGTTGCCTTGCCAAAAGGCTCAAAGCACACCAGCTTCGTTAAAACCTGTGTCTTTCCCCCCACCCCAAAGAAACACTTCAGAAAACCTTATACCAGAATTCTCATCTTCTTTGTCTCCCCTAGTGACATGGACACCTGATTTAATTTCACCAGTCTAATGCACTGCACCTTTCTTATCCTAATGGAGTGCTCCTACAGCAGGACTTTCCTGTTTCCCCCTGTAGAATGGGGCTTTTACTGTGCAGGCACCCAGCTTGGGCTGCAAGATCCCCATCACACGTGCAAACAAATCAGGCCTTGTGACAGCCAGGACTGGCCATAAAAGCATGACCTCCACAACCGCCTGTGTGCAAGCCTGCCCTGAGAAGAAGGGCTCCAGCTCCAGGAGAGAGGCAGCCAGCTGATGCCACGTGTGAAAAAGCAGGGAATTTCTGCTGGAATTTGCCCGGCTGCTGCCTGCCGGTCCCATGATGCCAAGCCTCATTGAAAACAATGGAATTATTTCCATATCTAACAGAGCTACTAGAGCTGGTCAGAAAAAGTAAATGCAATACATTATGAGCTGTGGCCAATCCCCCTTCCTTGCCATACCCCCGCACTCGTCTCTAAGGTTGTGTGCAAAGTTGTACATCTGCCTTGGCCTGCCCTTTTCTCCCAAAATGCAAAAGGTCTCATTTGCTCCTCATGCAACACGGGAGAAGGAGGGAAATAAGTAGAGTAAGGGAAGGCTTTGCAGATAAACCAGGCACAGCAGTATAACTCAGTCCTGTACAGAAAAGGAAAAAAGGCACAGAATTCCGTGTTTGGTAGGGCATGAGCCATACGTACTCTGAACTTGCAGTGGCCTCCTCCTCTGCTCCCTCTTCTGCAGGGGCTGCATCAGCCACAGGTGCATCATTAGCTCCTGTTCCATTACCAGAGCCATCCACCTGCCCGTGGCTGTTCAGTGTGACATTTCCCCTTTGCTGTTCACGCCCTGTAATTTAATTTTTGGAAGTTACATCTCTCTCTCCCTGCAACTACCCTTGAAACGAGTTGTATAAATAGTCACTAATGGCTCCTGTTTTAAATGGACCCGATTCAGCTGGGTTTAAAACAATCTTAAACAAACTTCTTTCCCAAATAGTAAAGCTGAAACCATTCCAGACACTGTGAGTATTCTGCTACAGACCATCGCAAAACATTTGCTCTTTCCACCCTATACCCAGCTAAAATCGTGACCGGAGATATTCTAAAGGACAGTGCTCGGAAACGATAAAATTCCTTGGAGCCATGGCCCCTTAGAAATTGTCATCATCTCCCTCCTGAGTCAAGGGAGTTTGAAAGTGGAGTTCTATGTGATGCAAAATGGAGAATATGTAAAAGATTTCCTAAGGAAGGATGCTGTTTGTATAGATATATTGGATCTTGGTATACTTTCAAGCCCAATCAACTAGAAGGGAGATTTAATCCATGAAATAGACAGCAACTAACAAGCAAGCTCTAAGTGATTCCATGGGTTAGAAAAACTAATTCCTTGTTGGTAGAGGTGCCTTGTAAAGGTTCAGGGCTTGTCATGCTTCAAGGAGCTCACACCTAGGGGAAGGTTAACAAAGCTTGCCGAGAAGGATGCCCACTGAGAATGAACACAAAGAATGCAGAATTGCTGCGCCAAAAGGACACCTGGCACAGCTCCCGAGACAGGGAAGAAACTGAAGAAAGCAAAAATCCCAGCTGTCCTGCAATCAGCTCTGGCCGGGAAAACTAATTCCGGCAGGGGGAGATTGCGACCACTGACTCACGGAGCAGCAACTCAAGAAACTCCCCAGCCCAAAAGAAGAGAGAGACTGAGCATGTGGACTAATTACCAGGAGAAGTGAGACAATCATTAACCAGGAGAGGACAGAATACTAACTAATAAGATAACCATGTACTTTTTAACCAATAATACTCATTCCTTTGGTGGCTAAAATTTATAAATCATGAAAAGTTTTGATAGTGGGTGTGCCTGACTTGTGAAATACCACTGAGCACCCAGACTTGTGCAAGGCTGGAATAAACAATCACTGTCTGTCTCAAGTGTATCATTGTGGCAATGACCGCCACTGACCACTGCCCAGGCTCGCCCCTGCGGTTTGTGACAGGAGTGGGGAGCAGCTGGAGGCTCTTGGCTTTAAAGCTGCTCCTCAGGAGTTCAGCTCTGCCCAGGGGAGCTGAAGCTCCAGGCACAGTGGCTGTCAGCAGCCCGGATGAGGGAGAGGATAAAAAGTAGCAAGGAGGCTTGCCACACGGGATAATCCAAGTTTATTGGAGGCAACTCACAGGGGACAAGCCTCGAGCAGCTCCAGGGAACCTCTTTTAAAGGGCGGTGTTACAATGGGGATGGCTTAACTGGGGACTAATAGAAATCTCTAAGGGAGGGATATGGACGAGGATAGACATTTCCCTGGGCCAATAGCCTCAAGGGGAGGAGGGAAAGGGATCACATGCCCCAATGGGGCATCGAGGTTTAGGCGATTTCCAAAGGGGGAGGTATCTAGAGGGGTAGGGTCTCGGGGGATTGATGGGGACCATAGAAGGGTAAACTGGGAGGTTTCAGGTGATGGACACTGGACCTTCGGGAACAACAGGAGGGGTTTGGGGGATTGATAGGGAAAGAGCTAGGACAAGGGGAGGAGAACAACCATGTAGGGAGCACCGGGGGAGTGGCTTGGGTCTGGGGAAAACCAACTGGGAATAGGAGTGGGGAAGGCAGGGATGAACCATTGGGGTACAGAAAACTTGTATAAAAATACAATAAAGGTATCGCATCACCACATATAATTATTGACCTGTTGCACCCCAGTAACAAATCCAACTTTTGTGGACAACATACTGACCAAGTTAATGGGAGATCAATTTTTAATGGCCTGGTCAGTAACACCCAAAGGGTCACAAAATGCTGTTTGCCTTTTAACTCTCAGAAACCACAGGCAGCAATGACCTCTGCAACTCCACTGTCCATGTAACACTCATCAATCACTAACCAATTAAAACTGCAGAAAGAGCCAGCAAATTAAAGTTCCTTCTGCATAAGTCTTCCGCTACAACTTTTACTGCAGGGATTTTCTGCCATGACTGATAGAGGCCATCACACACACATTGGATCCATTCTCTAAGACACTGGCCAGAGGCTTTAGCCCTGGCCGTTGCCGTTTGCTAAAAGCAGTTTCAATCCCTGCTGCTCGAGTTGCTTGGAAAAGAACAACAAAAATACCTATAACACTTTAGATAAAATCCATTTTCAACTATAAAACTTCAACTCACCTTGAAGAAGCTTCCATCGATGCATAAGGGAAGGGAGAGAAAAGAAGATACAATTAGGCTTTGGTGCGCACCCCCGTGCTGCAGGCAAACCTCAGCTCAGCAAGCAGCTATAGCACAGGAGGTGAGGAAGGGTGGCGTATCGCCCTCTAACTTTGGTTAAGAACATTCAAAGCAGTAGCACAAAGAGCTGCTGCCCTGAGAACAAATAAGTGGGTACCACTGATTCTGCTCTCGCTGCTGCAACGGGGTAGAAATGGAGGCACTTAGGAACCACCCTGAACACAGTACTCCCTGCTCCCCTGTTTCAGTCCCTACTTGGATTTGGGCTGGAGCTGTTTCCTTCCATCTTTCTCCCAAAACTGGCTAATGCTGCTATGATAACCCTAAACACTTCATGTTGGATTATCAGCAGCTCAAGAAAGGAAACCACAGAAGGGATTTGGGACTAAAGAATTCCATCAGTCAATGCTAGAACTACAAGGAGCATACAGATTTGCTGGTGCCATCCTGACAAGGGCTTCTCCCTCTACAGACACCACCAAGAGGGGACTTGGAGGGACGTGCAAGGGAGCTTCAGAGCAAGGGCTGTGCTTCCAGCCAGCTGCCCACAGCATCCCACCTAAGACAACTGAGTTGTGCAGCTCCCCTTCTCTCCCCTCCCTTCCCACAAATCTGAAAAGACAACAACATGTGGATCCTCACCTCTGCGTTGTCATCCTCCCTAGTTGGAGTGCTAACAAGACCTCCTGGCGGTTCACTAGAGGGAGCAGAACCAGAAGAACATGCAGCCGTCAATTTCACAGTGCACAGAGGGTTACCAAGACATAAAATTGCAGAAATCAGAACATCCCCTTAGTCTCATTTAGCAACATCCCAGCCCAGAAGCACAGCCCGTGCAAGAGCTTTAATGTACTGCAAGCATTTCAGTCTGTCGCTATCCATAGTGTAAGAAACATTCAAGAATGACTTCCTGAATGGAGAAGGAAGGTTTCTCCTGGATTTTGCTGGGTTTAGGGCTTTCTTTTCCATTACTTCTCTTCCAGACAGACCACTATGTTTCAAGTCAGAATTCTTCAAGCAGAATCAAGCAAAACCCAAAAGATTGGCAAACACCTGTGGCTACCATATATCAGAAATTATGGATGCTGAGAAAGGCTGGCAGAGCAATTTTTCGAGCTTTTTGCACCCTCTTGTGAAAGTCCCTGTTCTCACGCAAACTAGCTGAGAAACCGTTTGCTATTTTGTAAATTATTTTTGCAGGTGCAGGTTGTTGGGGAATACTGTGGATATTGTTTTGGTCCATTGAGAATAGTATTTTCAGAATGGGTGTTGTAGCATTCAGCCAATTATCCTAGGAGATGGATGGTCAAAGGACCAATGACCTCCAGCCACTCTTTTGGACCAAAGTATATGAGCTGGTCTGTAAACGAATAAAGGGAAGCTCTTCTTCCCTGGAATTATGTCGTGATTCTTGCCGCCGTCCCTGAGGACAACAGCGACAAGAAATTAGCCTTTGGAGAGACACTTTATCTGTCACTTACAATTCAATATCTCTTGGCTCCAGAAAAAGGAATCTTGGCAGAGGTTCGGACGAACTATCTGATGAGATGGAGCCAAGCGAGTACTGCTGGCTCTGTTCCCAGTCCTGCAGTGGGGTGAAAATGGAGACAGATTAGGATCTGCTTGAAACCACTCCGTCCTGCTTCCCTGTTTCAGATCCCTGACTGGATTTGGGCTAGAACCTTTTCTTTCCCTCGTTAGCCCCAAAAAGGGCAACTTCTGCAGTCATAGCCCTAAAGACTTCATGTTGGATGAACAGTTCCTGAGGAACGCAAACCACAACTACAGGAATTTGGGGCAAAGAATTGCAGATAGCTGCTCTATTGGCACCAGGCAAACATAACTTGGAATATGTGCAGTCTGTCAGTCAATGCTAGAACTACAAGGAACACACAGATCTGCCGGTGCAATCCCGACAAGGGCTTCTCCCTCTACGGACACCTCCAAGAAGGGATTTGGAGGGACGTGCAAGTTGGAGCTTCACAGCGAGGGCTGTGCTTCCAGCCAGCTGCCTACAGCATCCCACCAGGGAAAACTGAGTTGTGCAGCTCCCCCTCTGTCCCCTCCCCTCCCATGAAGCAGAAATGATAAGAACATCTTATAAGAACATGATCCTCACATCTGTGATGTCATCCTGCGAATTCGGAGGACTCTCAAAACGGTCTGGCCATTCACTAGAGTTCAAAGAACTGAAAGAACATGCAGCCGTCAATTTCACAGTGCACAGAGGGTTACCAAGACATAAAATTGCAGAAATCAGAACATCCCCTTAGTCTCAGTTAGCAACATCCCAGCCCAGAAGCACAGCCCGTGCAAGAGCTTTAATGTACTGCAAGCATTTCAGTCTGTCGCTATCCATAGTGTAAGAAACATTCAAGAATGACTTCCTGAATGGAGAAGGAAGGTTTCTCCTGGATTTTGCTGGGTTTAGGGCTTTCTTTTCCATTAGTTCCCTTCCAGGCCACTATGTTCCAAATCAGAATCCTTCCCACAGAATCAAGCAGAATCCAACAGTTTGGCAAAATCCTGTGTCAACTGTATGTAAGAAATTACACTTTGGAGAGACACTTCATGTGTCACATACCCATCGTTGTCTCTTGGCTCCTCTTCATTGTCACCTGCCCATAGCTCAGCTGAATTCTCTGCCTCCCTGGAACCAAGTGGAGACTGCTGGCTCTGCTCCCTGTCCTGCACCTCTGAGTTGTTGTCCTCCCTCGTCACAGGACTAGCAGGACCTGCTGGCCATGCACTGGAGGGAACAGAACCAGAAAGAATGTGCAGCCATTTATTTCACTGGGCACCAAGGGTTACCAACAAAGAAAATGGTGGTACTTAAAACATGCCCTATTCTGATTAAGCAACAACCCAGCCCAGAAACAGAAGTGCTGCAACAATTTTTACGTACTGCCAGCATTTCAGCATGTCAAGCCTTTCTCTTCTATACAATTATGGCTTCACAAACAGAGAAGAAATGCTTCTGCTGGATTTTGCTGGGTTTATTTTAATTCTCTTCCAGGCAGGCCACTCTATTCCAGGTCTGAAGTATTTGCACAGAGTTAAGCAGAAGCCAAAAGCTTGGCACAAACTTGTTCCTACCACATATCTCAAGTTGGAGTTTAGATAGTAGACACTTTCTCTCTCACATACCCATCATTTTCTCTTGGTTCCTCTTCATCATCCCTTGCCAGGGCCTCGGCTGAATTCTCTGATGCTCGGGAAGGATGTGGCTGCTGCTGGCTCTGCTCCCTGTCCTGCAGGGCGATAGAAATGGAGGCACTTAGGAACCACCCTGAACACTCTACTCCCTGCTCCCCTGTTTCAGTCCCTACTTGGATTGGGGCTGGAGCTGTTTCTTTCCCTCGTTCTCCCCCAAACTGGCTAATTCACCTGAACACTGCTTAGTACATGAGGAGCTGCTGAAGACATAAAACCCCATACCCAAAGCTGCTCTTGTGTTTGGTGCAAGCGGAGGTGGGTCATGCAAATTCTGATGTAAAATTGGAGGCCTTTTCTTTGCAAAGGTTCAGCAACAAGCCTGTCAGGAGATAGCTGCCATGCTATGTTTGCTGCAAGTTTGCTGCTTTGCACAGCAGCAGTGGCACCCCAGATTTGAGCAGCCACACTGCACTGTGGGCTGGATCAAAAATATTCTGAAACATGGGTTTTAAAAGAAACATTAAGATTTTAGTTAAAGGCTAGCTTTGTTGAACTTAGTTAAAGTAGATGACCCGGCTGGAATTGATAAAATGTTAATAAGTAGTCAAAGAGAGCCGGACCTGAAAGAAGTTTTTAGATGTAGGTAGCTAGTTGCCTGTCACTTTTCTATTTGTTTAGCTGTGCTTTTAATGAGAAACAGAAACCCTGATAAATAGATTCAAAGAAATGGAGAAAATTTCTAATTTCCACCTCTGAGAGCCTATTCAGAAGTCACAAAAGGAGGAACTGGAAGTCCCCCAAGAGTAATTTGTATTGTCAAAAATCAGAAAGGTATAAGACTCAAAGTGAGGGAGAGTAGCTTTACTTCATCTTTTAAGACCACTCCCCAAATAAAGAGACAACCAGCGCAATTCAAACAACAAACTACACATGCTTCATGACTTTCAAACTAAATACCATACAAAGAAGAGAATGGAAGGTGTCAATGTTATAAATATGCATTTGTATTTTGAATATTCAAGACTTCTGTAATTAAACAGACTCTGTAGTGGCTTGTAATTTTGCAGTGCACATTAGGGAGCTATCCTGCACTGCTGCCTGGCACTGGAATAAACATACACTTTCTGACTCTACTCTGTTAGAGAGTATATGTCCGTCTTAGTTGGGTGTCGATATTAGATCAATACCCATATTTTGGTAAATCAATTCCTTCCAAATAGAAGGGGGAAATTTAAAAAAGCAAACAAACGTGACTTTGTTAAAGGCTTCTTGGAATAAGGAACAGAACTAGTTTGCACCCCAGTAAGGTGCAGTTGTGTTTTACACCTCAGTGAGAGGGGCACCATAAACTGATGTTGCAGCTAAAACACTTCTCATTTGAGAAGTCAAAGGCTTCCTGTGCTCTCCTTTAAATCACTGAAACAACAGCCTCTCTTAGGTTGTTCATCCCCTCTCTGCAAGCGATTCTCAGGGATGCTGATGTGTTCATGAGTGTGTTTGGGCTCGACTGGGAACTGTGTCTAATGTGGTAAATCAGAGCCATGTTCCAACCTTTGAGGCCAGGGTACTTAGTAAGATGCCAGAAGACAGGCAAGAAAACTAATTTGACTGCAAGATGCAGGGGAGTGTGCCATTCACTACTTACCACATCAGACTCATCGTCACTGATAACGATGACTTCAGGCTCAGAAGATTCGCCCGTGAGATCTATGACGACTTCTTCACCAGCTGAAAAACAGAACGTTAGAATCAAGATCAGAGATTGCAGAGAAATTAAAAGGGCTGCCAGTGCAGAGCAGGCTGAGGTTGGATTCACTGTGCCCTGGGTTTCTTTTTTTCAGGAGCACGTCCAACATTGCACTCAAGCTTTGCCCCAGCAGTCCACAGGGAGCACTACCAGCCCTGTCCTCTGAAGGGGCAGTGCAAGAGGAAGAGCAGCTGAGCCCCTCACAAGTTCTGTGGGATGTCAACAGCTATGGGAGCTTCACAGCAAGAAATGATTCATCTCACACAGGGGAATGTTTAGCACACAAAAGGAAAAAAGCAACCAACCAATGCTACAGGGGATCCTCCTTTTTTACAGTTTTACCATACTGTAGATTGTTCCCTTGAGGGATGGGGCACAGCTAAAGACAAACTCTTCCTTATCTTCATCCAGCTTGGGAGATCCCAAACTCAGCTTGCCACCCTCCCCTGTGGCATCTATGGTGACCACCAGCTCATCAGAGCACACATTCAGGTGTTTGAGCAGCACCTGAGGACCTTTGCTGCAGAGCTCATCTCCCACGAGCAGCCAGTGTATTGAGCTCAGGAACAAACCAAAACAGTTGTCAGAAGGCTTGCTGTTAGGGATGCCATATCAGGTGCTTCCTAAACCCCAAGATTTCCCTTCCTCCCCAGTAAAGGGCCTAGAAACTGGCAAAAGCACACATTCAAATGAACCCAAACCTTCCAGAAGCAACTGCTGTTCTTACCAGGCTCAAAAGCAAGTGTACCACTTCCTTCAAGGTCTACTATCTCTGCCTGTGAGGTTCCACCTGCACTGGAGGGCAGCAGCCTGCTCCGTTTCCGAGCTTGTGTGGAATCAAGCGGTCCTCCAGGGCGCTTTCGCTGACGCTGAGAGAGAACAAAGCCTTAGCATTTTCTGTGGCAGCAATATTAGCACGGCCCTTGGGTTCTGCAGCACCAATGACAGCACACCAGGATACCGAAAACATTCCCGCAAAGGCTGGAATATGCATCAAATGGTGCTATGGACCATTTTCACCTTAGCACATCGCATCAGGGAAAAGACATCGCCCCTCATCTCCTACATGTTGCCTCACCAACAAATAGCCTGTCCAATGGCTTGAAAATGAGGAGACCAGTTCCCAATTCCATCATGTTGTTACTCACACTGCAAGCATTTCTGAACTATTGCCAGCACCCACAGAGATTCAGAACCTTCAGTATTCAAAAGCGGGAAGTCACAGGAAGTTTGGAAAGATTTCTGTTTCTGTGCATTTGCTCCAAACCCTAGAATTCTTTTCTAGAAGTCCCCTGGAAAATGTTTCAAGAATCAGATTTGCATTGAGTAGTAAAGTACTTACTGAGCTCATGGTGTTTCGTGCTCTAAAAGCACCGGCAAAGCAAGTGGGACAAACACCACAAAAGGAATGTCAGGGAAGAGATCAATCCCTTAGCTTCCTTCTGGTAGCCCACTGCAGATTTTTCACAGTTCCAGAAAACTGTTCTTCCAAACCTATCAAAAAAGGAGAGATCAACTATTTGGAATGCCTGTTCTCTTGAATACCCCCATGCCCCAAGACTCCCACTCCCGAGTCTCCAGTTTCTGTCCATAACTGGAGGGGAAGTCCGTGACCCCAGTATTTGAGCCCACCTGCAGCCCATCCTGCAGCCCAGACCAGCCCCTCAGCATCAGAAGCCTTCTCAAGAATCGGCTGCACTCACCTGTACAGTCAGTCCAGAGTTTGGCTCGCAAAGGTCAGCAAATCGCTCTCTATTCCCACCTGGGATGGAGAAGACGGATGCTCCACGTCTGCTGCGCAGCAGAGAATCCGCCAACTGGCTCAGCAGACTCCGTGTCAACAGAAGCTTGGGAGCAGGAGCGCCCCTGGCAACCGGTGCCAACATTCCATGCCCGGTAACGGGTCTCCATTTTGCACACCCATGGAGCTCCAGAACACCACTGAAGCACCTCAACAGGGCATCCACAGCTTCTCTGGGCAGCCGGTTCCGATGTCTCAGCACCCTCACAGCTCTGCCAAACATCTGATCCCAATCTCCCCAATCTTCTAGTCTGAAACCCTTGCCCTTCTCCCATCGCTCTCTGCCCGCTTTAGGCACTGGGAGGCCGCAGTGAGGCCTCCCCGGACCCTGCTCCTCTCCAGGCTGGACAGCCCCGGCTCTCCCAGCCTGCCTGCAGAGGACAGGTGCTCCAGGCCTCCACACATCCCCACGGCCTCCTCCGGCCCTGCTCCACAGGCACATCCTGCTGCTGCTGGGCAGAGCTGGACACAGCTCTGCACGTGGGGCCTCACGGGGCCTCGTGGGGCAGACCTGCACCTCCCTCCGCCTTCAGCCTCAGGAACCTGAGGATCACTGGAGCCCTTGGAGGGCAAAAGAAGCCCCACCCAAACCACACCTGCCCAAAACAAAGAGAAATTTAAACCCTGCCTTAACCCTCCTCCTTATTTCAAGTCTCTGAGGCCTCGACATTTTCACATGTTCAACTATTCCTCTGCCAGAATTTCCCAACAGGGCTGAGGAGGTTTGCTCTGCTCCCAGGGACAGCACCTTCTCCTGAGGCCCTGCTCTGCTACAATAGGTGACACAGCAAAAAAAGCAGAACTAATATTCAGTTTTCCTTCCAGCCACTCTGCCACTGGACCTGTGTTCACAGGGATGGGCCAGGGCTCCTGAGAGCAGCAGGGAGCCCATCTCAGGCCTGCCAGAGGCAGGGCTGCTCCTCAGCCACCTGTCCCCTTGGGCGCTCTCTGGTGTGGGCAGAGTTGTGGAAATCGATCCAATGCTGTGGAGAGCATGAGGATATGTTCAGCTCATGGTCTACATGAGGAGGCTCATTTCTTACCAAAATATCTCTGTTATTCCAATTCTTGCTTTTGGGCAATTGGCAACATGTTGAGTGTTTAAGAGCAGGTGAAGATAACTTTTCCATTTTTTGAAAAATCCCAAAGGAGATTTAACACTTGATATAAAAAAGCTAAGATGCTAAAGCAATTCCAAATACACATTTAAGGTATGAATGATGAAGCACCTCGTACTGGTCCCAAAGCACTGAATATGGGAAATGAAGGACGCAAATATGCTGTCTCTCTGGTCTGGGCTTCCAAAGCTCAAAAAACCCCCAATTCTTCTGTGCCTACAGATCAGTGATGGAATGAGCTGAAAATGAGCTTTTCCTTCTGCTGACAACTATGCATCAAGACTGAAACCAAGGCTTCAACTGTTCAGTTACCTTTGGCTATCAATGTTTCTCTAGATCAGCACTTTCTAAAAATTATATCTATATATTCATGGACAGGGTTCATTTCTAACCCTAAACCAACATTTTAAAAGAAAATAGCCACAGCTGATAATGTAGAGACAAATTAACATCAGTTTAAGCCTATTCTAAAATTAGCTGAGGGCCATTGCTTTGCAGGTTACTTAAGATCAAACTTACTTGACCACAAAGGCTTTCTTGAAATGCTCTTTTCAATGACAATGCCTGGCAGAGCATGTCACCACGGGATACAGCTATTTAAAAAGACATTTCTGCTCACTGTCATTACATCCACCAAGCAGCTCAAAGTCTAGCAACAGTGAGAAACAGAAAACATCAGTCTAACATTTATGGCTGCCCTGTAAGAAAATCATTTTGCGTGTGTCTTTCTAAGGATTATCTTTGAGTAATTTTGACCACTTACGTAAGTTTTCCTTAAAAACAAAAATCAAAAGATGGCTTGATCAGACTAAAACTAAGGTTTTAATATTTTTGTTAAGATCAAGCCACATAAAAATTAGGGGGCGCAATTACTACCCCTGCCTAAATACAGCAATACTAAGACCTCTTGAAATATGGCTGAGCAAGCCGATAAATAACACAATAAAGACAAAAATGAAAAACCAAAAACAAGGATACGTGTCCACACAGATGACTACCTTTGAACACACGAAGGACCTCACTTCAGCTTGGTCATCTGAGTTTTCTGTTTCACGGCACACTGTTTCATTGTTTACCTGAGATCCGCCATTTCCTCTTTATTGCTTTTATAGAACAGAAGTAACCTTCTTTCCTTTCTTATGTCCAATTATTGTGTCTCTCGACAATTGCATTTCTCTTCAATGTCACTTAGGATTATCTTGCTGCAGTTGAAGGAACTGGAGCTGCAACACTGTTGTACTGGTAACAGCTCCAAGTCAGTAGCCAACTTGAGACATTCAAAACCACATTCCTTCAAAACCCTCCAGATTCTAATTAGAATGCAACCTTACAACACTACATGCTGCAGTTTGTTTATGTACCAGTTATTCTCAAAGAAAATTGTTTTCTTTGGATGTGTGCACAACCCGCTCCTCTTTCCATCTTCTGAGCAATGAGATCACAGCGTTTTCACCAAAGTGTCCGCCAGAGTCTGCCCTGAGACCCTGAACCCCTCACACCCCAAGCAGGGCCTGTTTCTTTTCCCCCACACTACACACGTTGGCCACAAGAACTACAGAGCTTATGTCTTCAGCACATTTCCCCCAAACCAATGACTACAGTGGGATGAAAAGAACGACCTTCTGACAGCTCAGACCACGAGCCTTATTTCCACCTGTTAAACAACATCTCTGTCTTTCAGCAGAGTCCAGCACAGAGGAGCAGACAGACTATGTTTAAATCAATCAAAACTGTATTTAAAATTGAATTCAGAAAATAAGAAACTATATACAGGAAGAACTATATACATGGAGAAACAAGTCTCTACATCGCCTCTTCTCCAGGATCCGAGTCTGTCCTGAGAAGTGGAAGCACTCATAAATAAATGGGATGATATAGTTCATAATAAAGGGTGAGGTCCATCCTGCAGGTTGGGCACAGCGCGTCAGTCTCCAGGGCAATAGGGAGGCACCGACTACAGAAGACATGGCCACACAGGGTTGACACAAGCTGTCGTCCATGTTCCATAATCTGGAAGAAAGAAAACCACAACATGTATTGGGAGGAAAGAATCTGAGTTTGCTGCCCTGTTGGCACCAGGCAAATGAGACTTTAGAGCACCTGCAGTCAGAATAACCAGAGACCCACAGATCTGCCAGTGCCATCTTGGCCAAGGCTTCTCCCTGTACGTTCACCACCAAGAAGGGACTTGTGGAGCTTCACAGCAAGGGCTCTGCTTCCAGCAGCTGCCCGCAGCATCCCACATCAGCCCACCGACTTGAGCAGCTCCCCTTCTGTCCCCTTCCCCCTCCCACAAAGCAGAAAGGATGACACTGTGTGGGTCCTCACCTCTGAGTAAGCATCCATGCAAATTGGACACCTGATAGCAACTCCTCGCTGGGCACTAGAGGGAACAGAACCAGAAAGAACATGCAGCTGTTAATATCACCACACTGCAGTGCTTATTGAGACATAAAAGCTCACATAATCCTGCAACTGCACTGACCAGCCATGACACATTTCCTCTGAAGAACCCTGCTGCCTTTAACTCTCTTTGCTGCACATGATGAGCAGTTAGGGTCTCCCTGCCCTGACAGAAAGAGTGTCCTGGTCTTTCACCAGGAGAAAGGTGCAGCCAGTCATTCTGCTCTGGGATTTGAAGTAACAGCAGTCTCTAGCAGTTTATGTATGGCAACTTTGACTTCCACCAGGTCATCAATAACAGCTTTGGAACTACAGCATCCAGCTTTCCGCTGGGAACTATTCACCCCAGAATATTCATTCCAGGACCCAGGTCTAACGCTACAGAGTAACACGGCTCTGGCCAGCTCCAGCCCCAGGAAGGAGCCCTTGGTCCATGTTAAATGCTGCAGCACTGAGCTCTTTCAGCCTTACCTAAACAGAGCAGGAAGGCTCATTCAGTAACAGAGAAGCTTGAGACTGAAGGAACAAAGTATTCCTTTTTTATATTAATCAAGTGGTGGGATTTGTTCACCGACAGACTAAACAACCAAAACTTAAACATCTACAAATTCAATAGCAAAATGCATTATGGTTTAGAACAGCAGAAGCCCTTGAGGTGGCATATTTAACACCTGACACCTAAGTTCCATACTCAAGTGCTCTCCTACGTTGCCTTGCCAAAAGGCTCAAAGCACACCAGCTTCGTTAAAACCTGTGTCTTTCCCCCCACCCCAAAGAAACACTTCAGAAAACCTTATACCAGAATTCTCATCTTCTTTGTCTCCCCTAGTGACATGGACACCTGATTTAATTTCACCAGTCTAATGCACTGCACCTTTCTTATCCTAATGGAGTGCTCCTACAGCAGGACTTTCCTGTTTCCCCCTGCAGAATGGGGCTTTTACTGTGCAGGCACCCAGCTTGGGCTGCAAGATCCCCATCACACGTGCAAACAAATCAGGCCTTGTGACAGCCAGGACTGGCCATAAAAGCATGACCTCCACAACCGCCTGTGTGCAAGCCTGCCCTGGGAAGAAGGGCTCCAGCTCCAGGAGAGAGGCAGCCAGCTGATGCCACGTGTGAAAAAGCAGGGAATTTCTGCTGGAATTTGCCCGGCTGCTGCCTGCTGGTCCCATGATGCCAAGCCTCATTGAAAACAATGGAATTATTTCCATATCTAACAGAGCTACTAGAGCTGGTCAGAAAAAGTAAATGCAATACATTATGAGCTGTGGCCAATCCCCCTTCCTTGCCATACCCCCGCACTCGTCTCTAAGGTTGTGTGCAAAGTTGTACATCTGCCTTGGCCTGCCCTTTTCTCCCAAAATGCAAAAGGTCTCATTTGCTCCTCATGCAACACGGGAGAAGGAGGGAAATAAGTAGAGTAAGGGAAGGCTTTGCAGATAAACCAGGCACAGCAGTATAACTCAGTCCTGTACAGAAAAGGAAAAAAGGCACAGAATTCCGTGTTTGGTAGGGCATGAGCCATACGTACTCTGAACTTGCAGTGGCCTCCTCCTCTGCTCCCTCTTCTGCAGGGGCTGCATCAGCCACAGGTGCATCATTAGCTCCTGTTCCATTACCAGAGCCATCCACCTGCCCGTGGCTGTTCAGTGTGACATTTCCCCTTTGCTGTTCACGCCCTGTAATTTAATTTTTGGAAGTTACATCTCTCTCTCCCTGCAACTACCCTTGAAACGAGTTGTATAAATAGTCACCAATGGCTCCTGTTTTAAATGGACCCGATTCAGCTGGGTTTAAAACAATCTTAAACAAACTTCTTTCCCAAATAGTAAAGCTGAAACCATTCCAGACACTGCGAGTATTCTGCTACAGACCATCGCAAAACATTTGCTCTATCCACCCTATACCCAGCTAAAAACGTGACCGGAGATATTCTAAAGGACAGTGCTCGGAAACGATAAAATTCCTTGGAGCCATGGCCCCTTAGAAATTGTCATCATCTCCCTCCTGAGTCAAGGGAGTTTGAAAGTGGAGTTCTATGTGATGCAAAATGGAGAATATGTAAAAGATTTCCTAAGGAAGGATGCTGTTTGTATAGACATATTGGATCTTGGTATACTTTCAAGCCCAATCAACTAGAAGGGAGATTTAATCCATGAAATAGACAGCAACTAACAAGCAAGCTCTAAGTGATTCCATGGGTTAGAAAAACTAATTCCTTGTTGGTAGAGGTGCCTTGTAAAGGTTCAGGGCTTGTCATGCTTCAAGGAGCTCACACCTAGGGGAAGGTTAACAAAGCTTGCTGAGAAGGATGCCCACTGAGAGTGGACACAAAGAATGCAGAATTGCTGCGCCAAAAGGACACCTGGCACAGCTCCCGAGACAAGGAAGAAACTGAAGAAAGCAAAAACCCCAGCTGTCCTGCAATCAGCTCTGGCCGGGAAAACTAATTCCGGCAGGGGGAGATTGCGACCACTGACTCACGGAGCAGCAACTCAAGAAACTCCCCAGCCCAAAAGAAGAGAGAGACTGAGCATGCGGACTAATTACCAGGAGAAGTGAGACAATCATTAACCAGGAGAAGACAGAATACTAACTAATAAGATAACCATGTACTTTTTAACCAATAATACTCATTCCTTTGGTGGCTAAAATTTATAAATCATGAAAAGTTTTGATAGTGGGTGTGCCTGACTTGTGAAATACCACTGAGCACCCAGACTTGTGCAAGGCTGGAATAAACAATCACTGTCTGTCTCAAGTGTATCATTGTGGCAATGACCGCCACTGACCACTGCCCAGGCTCGCCCCTGCGGTTTGTGACAGGAGTGGGGAGCAGCTGGAGGCTCTTGGCTTTAAAGCTGCTCCTCAGGAGTTCAGCTCTGCCCAGGGGAGCTGAAGCTCCAGGCACAGTGGCTGTCAGCAGCCCGGATGAGGGAGAGGATAAAAAGTAGCAAGGAGGCTTGCCACACGGGATAATCCAAGTTTATTGGAGGCAACTCACAGGGGACAAGCCTCGAGCAGCTCCAGGGAACCTCTTTTAAAGGGCGGTGTTACAATGGGGATGGCTTAACTGGGGACTAATAGAAATCTCTAAGGGAGGGATATGGACGAGGATAGACATTTCCCTGGGCCAATAGCCTCAAGGGGAGGAGGGAAAGGGATCACATGCCCCAATGGGGCATCGAGGTTTAGGCGATTTCCAAAGGGGGAGGTATCTAGAGGGGTAGGGTCTCGGGGGATTGATGGGGACCATAGAAGGGTAAACTGGGAGGTTTCAGGTGATGGACACTGGACCTTCGGGAACAACAGGAGGGGTTTGGGGGATTGATAGGGAAAGAGCTAGGACAAGGGGAGGAGAACAACCATGTAGGGAGCACCGGGGGAGTGGCTTGGGTCTGGGGAAAACCAACTGGGAATAGGAGTGGGGAAGGCAGGGATGAACCATTGGGGTACAGAAAACTTGTATAAAAATACAATAAAGGTATCGCATCACCACATATAATTATTGACCTGTTGCACCCCAGTAACAAATCCAACTTTTGTGGACAACATACTGACCAAGTTAATGGGAGATCAATTTTTAATGGCCTGGTCAGTAACACCCAAAGGGTCACAAAATGCTGTTTGCCTTTTAACTCTCAGAAACCACAGGCAGCAATGACCTCTGCAACTCCAGTGTCCGTGTAACACTCATCAATCACTAACCAATTAAAACTGCAGAAAGAGCCAGCAAATTAAAGTTCCTTCTGCATAAGTCTTCCGCTACAACTTTTACTGCAGGGATTTTCTGCCATGACTGATAGAGGCCATCACACACACATTGGATCCATTCTCTAAGACACTGGCCAGAGGCTTTAGCCCTGGCCGTTGCCGTTTGCTAAAAGCAGTTTCAATCCCTGCTGCTCGAGTTGCTTGGAAAAGAACAACAAAAATACCTATAACACTTTAGATAAAATCCATTTTCAACTATAAAACTTCAACTCACCTTGAAGAAGCTTCCATCGATGCATAAGGGAAGGGAGAGAAAAGAAGATACAATTAGGCTTTGGTGCGCACCCCCGTGCTGCAGGCAAACCTCAGCTCAGCAAGCAGCTGTAGCACAGGAGGTGAGGAAGGGTGGCGTATCGCCCTCTAACTTTGGTTAAGAACATTCAAAGCAGTAGCACAAAGAGCTGCTGCCCTGAGAACAAATAAGTGGGTACCACTGATTCTGCTCTCGCTGCTGCAACGGGGTAGAAATGGAGGCACTTAGGAACCACCCTGAACACAGTACTCCCTGCTCCCCTGTTTCAGTCCCTACTTGGATTTGGGCTGGAGCTGTTTCCTTCCATCTTTCTCCCAAAACTGGCTAATGCTGCTATGATAACCCTAAACACTTCATGTTGGATTATCAGCAGCTCAAGAAAGGAAACCACAGAAGGGATTTGGGACTAAAGAATTCCATCAGTCAATGCTAGAACTACAAGGAGCATACAGATTTGCTGGTGCCATCCTGACAAGGGCTTCTCCCTCTACAGACACCACCAAGAGGGGACTTGGAGGGATGTGCAAGTTGGAGCTTCAGAGCAAGGGCTGTGCTTCCAGCCAGCTGCCCACAGCATCCCACCTAAGACAACTGAGTTGTGCAGCTCCCCTTCTCTCCCCTCCCTTCCCACAAATCTGAAAAGACAACAACATGTGGATCCTCACCTCTGCGTTGTCATCCTCCCTAGTTGGAGTGCTAACAAGACCTCCTGGCGGTTCACTAGAGGGAGCAGAACCAGAAGAACATGCAGCCGTCAATTTCACAGTGCACAGAGGGTTACCAAGACATAAAATTGCAGAAATCAGAACATCCCCTTAGTCTCAGTTAGCAACATCCCAGCCCAGAAGCACAGCCCGTGCAAGAGCTTTTATGTACTGCAAGCATTTCAGTCTGTCGCTATCCATAGTGTAAGAAACATTCAAGAATGACTTCCTGAATGGAGAAGGAAGGTTTCTCCTGGATTTTGCTGGGTTTAGGGCTTTCTTTTCCATTACTTCTCTTCCAGACAGACCACTATGTTTCAAGTCAGAATTCTTCAAGCAGAATCAAGCAAAACCCAAAAGATTGGCAAACACCTGTGGCTACCATATATCAGAAATTATGGATGCTGAGAAAGGCTGGCAGAGCAATTTTTCGAGCTTTTTACACCCTCTTGTGAAAGTCCCTGTTCTCACGCAAACTAGCTGAGAAACCGTTTGCTATTTTGTAAATTATTTTTGCAGGTGCAGGTTGTTGGGGAATACTGTGGATATTGTTTTGGTCCATTGAGAATAGTATTTTCAGAATGGGTGTTGTAGCATTCAGCCAATTATCCTAGGAGATGGATGGTCAAAGGACCAATGACCTCCAGCCACTCTTTTGGACCAAAGTATATGAGCTGGTCTGTAAACGAATAAAGGGAAGCTCTTCTTCCCTGGAATTATGTCGTGATTCTTGCCGCCGTCCCTGAGGACAACAGCGACAAGAAATTAGCCTTTGGAGAGACACTTTATCTGTCACTTACAATTCAATATCTCTTGGCTCCAGAAAAAGGAATCTTGGCAGAGGTTCGGACGAACTATCTGATGAGATGGAGCCAAGCGAGTACTGCTGGCTCTGTTCCCAGTCCTGCAGTGGGGTGAAAATGGAGACAGATTAGGATCTGCTTGAAACCACTCCGTCCTGCTTCCCTGTTTCAGATCCCTGACTGGATTTGGGCTAGAACCTTTTCTTTCCCTCGTTAGCCCCAAAAAGGGCAACTTCTGCAGTCATAGCCCTAAACACTTCATGTTGGATGAACAGTTCCTGAGGAACGCAAACCACAACTACAGGAATTTGGGGCAAAGAATTGCAGATAGCTGCTCTATTGGCACCAGGCAAACAGAACTTGGAATATGTGCAGTCTGTCAGTCAATGCTAGAACTACAAGGAACACACAGATCTGCCGGTGCAATCCCGACAAGGGCTTCTCCCTCTACGGACACCTCCAAGAAGGGATTTGGAGGGACGTGCAAGTTGGAGCTTCACAGCGAGGGCTGTGCTTCCAGCCAGCTGCCCACAGCATCCCACCAGGGAAAACTGAGTTGTGCAGCTCCCCCTCTGTCCCCTCCCCTCCCATGAAGCAGAAATGATAAGAACATCTTATAAGAACATGATCCTCACATCTGTGATGTCATCCTGCGAATTCGGAGGACTCTCAAAACGGTCTGGCCATTCACTAGAGTTCAAAGAACTGAAAGAACATGCAGCCGTCAATTTCACAGTGCACAGAGGGTTACCAAGACATAAAATTGCAGAAATCAGAACATCCCCTTAGTCTCATTTAGCAACATCCCAGCCCAGAAGCACAGCCCGTGCAAGAGCTTTAATGTACTGCAAGCATTTCAGTCTGTCGCTATCCATAGTGTAAGAAACATTCAAGAATGACTTCCTGAATGGAGAAGGAAGGTTTCTCCTGGATTTTGCTGGGTTTAGGGCTTTCTTTTCCATTAGTTCCCTTCCAGGCCACTATGTTCCAAATCAGAATCCTTCCCACAGAATCAAGCAGAATGCAACAGTTTGGCAAAATCCTGTGTCAACTGTATGTAAGAAATTACACTTTGGAGAGACACTTCATGTGTCACATACCCATCGTTGTCTCTTGGCTCCTCTTCATTGTCACCTGCCCATAGCTCAGCTGAATTCTCTGCCTCCCTGGAACCAAGTGGGGACTGCTGGCTCTGCTCCCTGTCCTGCACCTCTGAGTTGTTGTCCTCCCTCGTCACAGGACTAGCAGGACCTGCTGGCCATGCACTGGAGGGAACAGAACCAGAAAGAATGTGCAGCCATTTATTTCACTGGGCACCAAGGGTTACCAACAAAGAAAATGGTGGTACTTAAAACATGCCCTATTCTGATTAAGCAACAACCCAGCCCAGAAACAGAAGTGCTGCAACAATTTTTACGTACTGCCAGCATTTCAGCATGTCAAGCCTTTCTCTTCTATACAATTATGGCTTCACAAACAGAGAAGAAATGCTTCTGCTGGATTTTGATGGGTTTATTTTAATTCTCTTCCAGGCAGGCCACTCTATTCCAGGTCTGAAGTATTTGCACAGAGTTAAGCAGAAGCCAAAAGCTTGGCACAAACTTGTTCCTACCACATATCTCAAGTTGGAGTTTAGATAGTAGACACTTTCTCTCTCACATACCCATCATTTTCTCTTGGTTCCTCTTCATCATCCCTTGCCAGGGCCTCGGCTGAATTCTCTGATGCTCGGGAAGGATGTGGCTGCTGCTGGCTCTGCTCCCTGTCCTGCAGGGCGATAGAAATGGAGGCACTTAGGAACCACCCTGAACACTCTACTCCCTGCTCCCCTGTTTCAGTCCCTACTTGGATTGGGGCTGGAGCTGTTTCTTTCCCTCGTTCTCCCCCAAACTGGCTAATTCACCTGAACACTGCTTAGTACATGAGGAGCTGCTGAAGACATAAAACCCCATACCCAAAGCTGCTCTTGTGTTTGGTGCAAGCGGAGGTGGGTCATGCAAATTCTGATGTAAAATTGGAGGCCTTTTCTTTGCAAAGGTTCAGCAACAAGCCTGTCAGGAGATAGCTGCCATGCTATGTTTGCTGCAAGTTTGCTGCTTTGCACAGCAGCAGTGGCACCCCAGATTTGAGCAGCCACACTGCACTGTGGGCTGGATCAAAAATATTCTGAAACATGGGTTTTAAAAGAAACATTAAGATTTTAGTTAAAGGCTAGCTTTGTTGAACTTAGTTAAAGTAGATGACCCGGCTGGAATTGATAAAATGTTAATAAGTAGTCAAAGAGAGCCAGACCTGAAAGAAGTTTTTAGATGTAGGTAGCTAGTTGCCTGTCACTTTTCTATTTGTTTAGCTGTGCTTTTAATGAGAAACAGAAACCCTGATAAATAGATTCAAAGAAATGGAGACAATTTCTAATTTCCACCTCTGAGAGCCTATTCAGAAGTCACAAAAGGAGGAACTGGAAGTCCCCCAAGAGTAATTTGTATTGTCAAAAATCAGAAAGGTATAAGAGTCAAAGTGAGGGAGAGCAGCTTTACTTTATCTTTTAAGACCACTCCCCAAATAAAGAGACAACCAGCGCAATTCAAACAACAAACTACGCATGCTTCATGACTTTCAAACTAAATACCATACAAAGAAGAGACTGGAAGCTGTCAATGTTATAAATATGCATTTGTATTTTGAATATTCAAGACTTCTGTAATTAAACAGACTCTGTAGTGGCTTGTAATTTTGCAGTGCACATCAGGGAGCTATCCTGCACAGCTGCCTGGCACTGCAATAAACATACACTTTCTGACTCTACTCTGTTAGAGAGTATATGTCCGTCTTAGTTGGGTGTCGATATTAGATCAATACCCATATTTTGTTAAATCAATTCCTTCCAAATAGAAGGGGGAAATTTAAAAAAGCAAACAAACGTGACTTTGTTAAAGGCTTCTTGGAATAAGGAACAGAACTAGTTTGCACCCCAGTAAGGTGCAGTTGTGTTTTACACCTCAGTGAGAGGGGCACCTTAAACTGATGTTGCAGCTAAAACACTTCTCATTTGAGAAGTCAAAGGCTTCCTGTGCTCTCCTTTAAATCACTGAAGCAACAACCTCTCTTAGGTTGTTCATCCCCTCTCTGCAAGCAATTCTCAGGGATGCTGATGTGTTCATGAGTGTGTTTGGGCTCGACTGGGAACTGTGTCTAATGTGGTAAATCAGAGCCATGTTCCAACCTTTGAGGCCAGGGTACTTAGTAAGATGCCAGAAGACAGGCAAGAAAACTAATTTGACTGCAAGATGCAGGGGAGTGTGCCATTCACTACTTACCACATCAGACTCATCGTCACTGATAACGATGACTTCAGGCTCAGAAGATTCGCCCGTGAGATCTATGACGACTTCTTCATCAGCTGAAAAACAGAACGTTAGAATCAAGATCAGAGATTGCAGAGGAATTAAAAGGGCTGCCAGTGCAGAGCAGGCTGAGGTTGGATTCACTGTGCCCTGGGTTTCTTTTTTTCAGGAGCACGTCCAACATTGCACTCAAGCTTTGCCCCAGCAGTCCACGGGGAGCACTACCAGCCCTGTCCTCTGAAGGGGCAGTGCAGGAGGAAGAGCAGCTGAGCCCCTCACACGTTCTGTGGGATGTCAACAGCTATGGGAGCTTCACAGCAAGAAATGATTCATCTCACACAGGGGAATGTTTAGCACACAAAAGGAAAAAAGCAACCAACCAACACTACAGGGGATCCTCCTTTTTTACAGTTTTACCATACTGTAGATTTTACCCTTGAGGGATGGGGCACAGCTAAAGACAAACTTTTCCTTATCTTCATCCAGCTTGGGAGATCCCAAACTCAGCTTGCCACCCTCCACTGTGGCATCTATGGTGACTGCCAGCTCATCAGAGCACACATTCAGGTGTTTGAGCAGCACTTGAGGACCTTTGCTGCAGAGCTCATCTCCCACGAGCAGCCAGTGTATTGAGCTCAGGAACAAACCAAAACAGTTGTCAGAAGGCTTGCTGTTAGGGATGCCATATCAGGTGCTTCCTAAACCCCAAGGTTTCCCTTCCTCCCCAGTAAAGGGCCTAGAAACTGGCAAAAGCACACATTCAAATGAACCCAAACCTTCCAGAAGCAACTGCTGTTCTTACCAGGCTCAAAAGCAAGTGTACCACTTCCTTCAAGCTCTATTAGCTCTGCTTGTGAAGTTCCACCTGCACTGGAGGGCAGCAGCCTGCTCCGTTTCCGAGCTTGTGTGGAATCAAGTGCTCCTCCAGGGCGCTTTCGCTGACGCTGAGAGAGAACAAAGCCTTAGCATTTTCTGTGGCAGCAATATTAGCACGGCCCTCGGGTTCTGCAGCACCAATGACAGCACACCAGGATACCAAAAACATTCCCGCAAAGGCTGGAATATGCATCAAATGGTGCTATGGACCATTTTCACCTTAGCACATCGCATCAGGGAAAAGACATCGCCCCTCATCTCCTACATGTTGCCTCACCAACAAATAGCCTGTCCAATGGCTTGAAAATGAGGAGACCACTTCCCAATTCCATCATGTTGTTACTCACACTGTAAGCATTTCTGAACTATTGCCAGCACCCACAGAGATTCAGAACCTTCAGTATTCAAAAGCGGGAAGTCACAGGAAGTTTGGAAAGATTTCTGTTTCTGTGCATTTGCTCCAAACTCTTGAATTCTTTTCTAGAAGTCCCTTGGAAAATGTTTCAAGAATCAGATTTGCATTGAGTAGTAAAGTACTTACTGAGCTCATGGTGTTTCGTGCTCTAAAAGCACTGGCAAACCAAGTGGGACAAACACCACAAAAGGAATGTCAGGGAAGAGATCAATCCCTTAGCTTCCTTCTGGTAGCCCACTGCAGATTTTTCAGGGTTCCAGAAAACTGTTCTTCCAACCCTATCAGAAAAGGAGAGATCATCTATTTGGAATGCCTGTTCTCTTGAATACCCCCATGCCCCAAGACTCCCACTCCAGAGTCTCCAGTTTCTATCCATAACTGGAGGGGAAGTCCGTGACCCCAGTATTTGAGCCCACCTGCAGCCCATCCTGCAGCCCAGACCAGCCCCTCAGCATCAGAAGCCTTTTCAAGAATCGGCTGCACTCACCTGTACAGTCAGTCCAGAGTTTGGCTCTCAAAGGTCAGCAAATCGCTCTCTATTCCCACCTGGGATGGAGAAGACGGATGCTCCACGTCTGCTGCGCAGCAGAGAATCCGCCAACTGGCTCAGCAGACTCCGTGTCAACAGAAGCTTGGGAGCAGGAGCGCCCCTGGCAACCGGTGCCAACATTCCATGCCCGGTAACGGGTCTCCATTTTGCACACCCATGGAGCTCCAGAACACCACTGAAGCACCTCAACAGGGCATCCACAGCTTCTCTGGGCAGCCGGTTCCGATGTCTCAGCACCCTCACAGCTCTGCCGAACATCTGATCCCAATCTCCCCAATCTTCTAGTCTGAAACCCTTGCCCTTCTCCCATCGCTCTCTGCCCGCTTTAGGCACTGGGAGGCCGCAGTGAGGCCTCCCCGGACCCTGCTCCTCTCCAGGCTGGACAGCCCCGGCTCTCCCAGCCTGCCTGCAGAGGACAGGTGCTCCAGGCCTCCACACATCCCCACGGCCTCCTCCGGCCCTGCTCCACAGGCACATCCTGCTGCTGCTGGGCAGAGCTGGACACAGCTCTGCACGTGGGGCCTCACGGGGCCTCGTGGGGCAGACCTGCACCTCCCTCCGCCTTCAGCCTCAGGAACCTGAGGATCACTGGAGCCCTTGGAGGGCAAAAGAAACCCCACCCAAACCACACCTGCCCAAAACAAAGAGAAATTTAAACCCTGCCTTAACCCTCCTCCTTATTTCAAGTCTCTGAGGCCTCGACATTTTCACATGTTCAACTATTCCTCTGCCAGAATTTCCCAACAGGGCTGAGGAGGTTTGCTCTGCTCCCAGGGACAGCACCTTCTCCTGAGGCCCTGCTCTGCTACAATAGGTGACACAGCAAAAAAAGCAGAACTAATATTCAGTTTTCCTTCCAGCCACTCTGCCACTGGACCTGTGTTCACAGGGATGGGCCAGGGCTCCCGAGAGCAGCAGGGAGCCCATCTCAGGCCTGCCAGAGGCAGGGCTGCTCCTCAGCCACCTGTCCCCTTGGGTGCTCTCTGGTGTGGGCAGAGTTGTGGAAATCGATCCAATGCTGTGGAGAGCATGAGGATATGTTCAGCTCATGGTCTACATGAGGAGGCTCATTTCTTACCAAAATATCTCTGTTATTCCAATTCTTGCTTTTGGGCAATTGGCAACATGTTGAGTGTTTAAGAGCAGGTGAAGATAACTTTTCCATTTTTGAAAAATCCCAAAGGAGATTTAACACTTGATATAAAAATGCTAAGATGCTAAAGCAATTCCAAATACACATTTAAGGTATGAATGATGAAGCACCTCGTACCGGTCCCAAAGCACTGAATATGAGAAATGAAGGACGCAAATATGCTGTCTCTCTGGTCTGGGCTTCCAAAGCTCAAAAAACCCCCAGTTCTTCTGTGCCTACAGATCAGTGATGGAATGAGCTGAAAATGAGCTTTTCCTTCTGCTGACAACTATGCATCAAGACTGAAACCAAGGCTTCAACTGTTCAGTTACCTTTGGCTATCAATGTTTCTCTAGATCAGCACTTTCTAAAAATTATATCTATATATTCATGGACAGGGTTCATTTCTAACCCTAAACCAACATTTTAAAAGAAAATAGCCACAGCTGATAATGTAGAGACAAATTAACATCAGTTTAAGCCTATTCTAAAATTAGCTGAGGGCCATTGCTTTGCAGGTTACTTAAGATCAAACTTACTTAACCACAAAGGCTTTCTTGAAATGCTCTTTTCAATGACAATGCCTGGCAGAGCATGTCACCACGGGATACAGCTATTTAAAAAGACATTTCTGCTCACTGTCATTACATCCACCAAGCAGCTCAAAGTCTAGCAACAGTGAGAAACAGAAAACATCAGTCTAACATTTATGGCTGCCCTGTAAGAAAATCATTTTACGTGTGTCTTTCTAAGGATTATTTTTGAGTAATTTTGACCGCTTACGTAGTTTTCCTTAAAAACAAAAATCAAAAGATGGCTTGATCAGACTAAAACTAAGGTTTTAATTATTTTTTTGTTAAGATCAAGCCACATAAATATTAGGGAGCACAGTGAACCCACTAGGAATGTCCCTTCTTTATTACTACCCCTGCCTAAATGCAGCACTAGTAGGACCTCTTGAAATACGGCTGAGCAACCTGATAAATAACACAATAAAGACAAAAATGAAAAACCAAAAATAAGGATACGTGTCCACACAGATGACTAACTTTTAACACACGGAGGACCTCAGTTCAGCTTGCTTATCTGTTTCCTGTTATAAGGTTACTTTTTCCAGCATTACAGGCTAAAAGGGTAATATAAAAGAAGACTGTTAAGGTAATTGAAAATCATGACTATGCTAGGACAAATTTTGTTCACCCTATAGCTGGTCCCAGCAGGCCAAACAAATGAAAAATAAAAGCAGCATACTTAGATATGCACCTTGGACATCAAGATAGCTCCTTGTGCAACAAGCTGCTAGAAGAACAACAGTTTTTCACTCACCAGGACCACACTGTGCAGTCACCTTGTTTAGGCAATGCTAGGCTCTATTAATTCCATACCATTTATGTATACAGAAACATAGGGCAAAAATAACATACCTAAAAATTAATACAAATTAGTTCACATTTCTAGTACATGCCACAGTTTAGCAATTTAATCTGTGGTAAATTAGGTATTAGCTGTTGCTGCAAATCCTGATTTTTATGCTTTTTTTCATCTGCTTGTCTTCAGTTTTCAGTAAGCATCAGTTCACCTGAAGTATAGGTCAGGCTTCACTATTCATAGTAACACAACTCCATTCTTGGACATGAGAAAATTTCTATTCTCCTGGGAAGAAACCAGAGTCCATTGATGCCAATAGCAACAAGGTCACAAACCAGTATCACAAATGGAATGCAGTCTCACTAATCCTGTATGATATCAAGATGATGAGACTGTGAGATACCATCAAAACATTCCTGATTTTGGGGGGTGGGGAAAGAATTTGCCACAAACTCACTTTGTATAGTTGGCTCATCCAAGAAAAAATGGGATGTCATGATGCATATCAACACAGCTCTGCTTTTGCAGGCATTCTCCCTTTCTTCTAGAAAACTTTTCTTCCTGTGAAGCCTATTTCTTTGTGCGGCAGGAGGTACAAAATAACTTAAGTCACAAGGAAGTAACACTTGTGGGAAACTGTTATTAACATGAAAACAGGCACTTTAAAAAAATGGGGAAAAAAATCCAACAAATGTAACAGACATTGATATTTGGATTCTTGTGTGACTTTATCTGTTTTTTCTTGACCATCCGAAGCACCTAATAACCTCTTGGACATTTGTCCAAATAAGGCTCCTCCTCCTCTCTTTTTAAGAAATACTGGTTTTTCTTGTTAAAAAAAAACCAAAAACATTTTTATCTTTTATTCAGTAGCACATCTTGAATGTATTCCTTTTCAGGTAGATCTGAAAACTACTACAGAATATTTACAGATACTGTAGAAAATGTGAAGCATGTAAGAGCACAGAATTTTGCCCTACTGAAAGCTCTTTATTATTGCATCATATCAGACCATGCCAAATGTTCAACATCACCATAATTAAAACATTCATATTGCTACCCACTGCCTGAAGCAGGGCAGTGTGAAAATCCCTACTGTAAACAGCATCACAGTTTCCAACAGGTGCCTCACCTTGATGAGTTCTTCCTTAAGCACAAAAAGGTCACAAAGAGACATTTTGCTCACTCCAGAAAAGTAATTTAACAAGAATAATGTTCAGATTGACATACCACTAACTTAGAACTGAATTCTCATTGGGCAAGTATTGGAGAAAACCCTGGAGACAACTGGTATCACCATGCATTTTGTGTTTGCCATACACTCTTCAAAACTCCAGTTACTCCTGTAACTACAAAAAGTTGCAGAAAAAGTATTCCATCATTATCTACTGAAGAACTGAGGCTGAAGGTAGGAATTCACTCCTACTTGCTGACTTTTGTGCTTTTAAGTAAGTAGGTAGCATTCCATGTTTTCACATTAAAAAAAGTCCCTGCATATTTAGATCTTATAGATATCTAAGTTACATGAAGAATAAAATATTTCTGGATGCTTTTTTTGCTCCAATACATATTATTTGTAATTCAGTTTGCTATGTCCTGAAGCTATGTTGAAAGTTTTCAAACATTAGATTATTTAAATTAAAACATGGCAGAATGCACAGACATGTAAAACCTCTAAACATGCAGTGAAAATTGCATTAGGAGCTATCTTCCATTGTATTCACATCAACAGGTGATTTAAAATTAGGGGGGGAAACTGAGCACAGGACAACATTTATTTTCATTTTAGAGTAGCATGACTGTAAATGACCTTTTCAAACAGTTCCAACTTTGGTCAAATTTTAAACTGAATATAAGATCAATGAAGATGATGTATGTAGACACATGAACTGTTCTTAAATATTTCTTCTGACAGAAAGTTTCTTATAAATGGGAATCAACACACTTCACATGACAGTGAAGTATCCAATCACTAACATCATGTCTAGCTCCCACTTTCTGGTCAATGGATAAGGAGGAATTTGGTTTCTCTAAATCCAGTGTCAAATACCTGGTTGCAGAATCCTTGCATAATATTTAAAAGTAATTTTGAAGTCTTTTTAAAAAATGATTGGCAAGGTAGAATACACTTTTAATAAGCAGACTGAGACCCAAAGTATTCTGATGAACTTTTATTAAAAATAATCTTCCTACAGTAGTATGGAATTCTTCAGCAAAGTCAGGCCACCACCTGCTGCACAGCCATCTTCAGTAACACAATAAATTTGATCTCTGTTCCTCTGGTAATCAGCACTGCTGGCTGATAACTGCTCTGCTTATGAACACAAATGCTGTTTTGACCACGAACACAACTTCCAAGCAGCCAAGACACAGTTTCACTGAAAAGGAAATCACCTTTCCTTCAACAAAACCAGTTTTCTCTAAACTTTTACAGATGGATATAATTCCATGCACAGTCATAAGATCCAGAAACTTCTCAGTACAAGAACCAAAAGTTGCTTAATGACACAAGCTGATTTGGAATGCTCTGCATGCAGTTTGCTTCTTAGGACTTTGGGGGCTGCTTCCCTTTTCGAAGGCAATGTGTACCAGATGTGGGATGTCTGCTTCCCAGCGCTGCCTCTATCTGCTGGATGTCGTTATGCACTGAAGATTAATGCTCAGCTTCAAATTGAATGCAAGTTTCACACTCTAAGTAGGGATGCCCACAAACATATTGTTCTTTGGAGAACAGCTCTCTGGCTCCATAGATATAACTTGGACAGAGTAGTTATGTTCTTCTGCAGCCCATGCCCGATCCAGATCCACAAGTCCCATACACTGCTTCCCTAAAACGAGAGCAAAGGAGAGCACAGAAACTCACAACATTATCCAAACATTATCAAAAACTTGCACTTAAAATATTCAATGTTAGAATAACACATCAGTAAACCATCTAAAAAATAAGTTCCAAATCTACTTTAAAAAACATCTTAATCTGGTTTCTGTTCCAAATCACATCTGTGACTTGTAACCCTCATTTAGCAAAGACCTTGAGGAGATTATTAACTCTTTATATATGGAGAAAGGCACAACTATTTAAAAGTATTCTCAAAACTTAGAGAAAAAAACATGCTTTAATGTAAATGGGAAGAAAAATATGTCTAGTTTACCCCTTAGTTCTCTGAATTGCCAAACTTCTACTCCCTTTATAATCATAACTGTTTTCCTCCAGTACTTTCATCTAAAATCTGAAAATCGCTGGTTATTGAACATAAACAATAGACTAAAATACCAAAAAGTGATCCAGTGTAATTGTTTGTGACATATTACTGTAACTATTTATAAACAAACATACTAAATTGGTAATGCAAATGAAGCTTATTTCAGATCTACCTGCAGAAAAAACCAAGAAGGATAAAGGGGTTTTTTCTGCTTAGAAGCTTTTTATTATGATACAGCCACAACAAGATGATGGGACCATTTGTCTTTACTTATTTACTCATTATAATTTATTATTATGTTCTGAAATATAGGATTGACTTGTCAGATTGTATTTTCAGCAGCTTGAAACATTATTGCAAGAAAAATTTAATGCTACTTTGAAATGTTTTATCACTAATCGTTACAGCTTCAAGTCTCGAATGGGCACAATCCCACTTCAGTCTCAAACACAATGATCCTACCTCTTTTCTTGTTCCTGACAGAACTGTATAGTTAAATGTATTTGGGGTCTGAGATGAAGAGACAGGAGCACATCCTGCTTACCTTTGGAATAGGAGTCTGACATTCCAAACTACCCTTCGGAACAGCTTACCTCTCTTCCCTGAATATATGCAGAGCTTTTGGGCCTGTATCATTACCAGCCCAGTCATGCACCCTGGTTAGGTGCCTGTAGAAGTTTTGGGCAGGTGGCACCAACACTCCCCTCAGTATCCTTGTATTTCAGAGCAGGTGGTGCACATCACACTTTAATGCTGGGCTCAGTCCAATCTACTCTGTCTGTCCACAGTGAGCCCATGGCCAGAACTATCTTCTCCTTCTCAGCTGAATGCATTAGTTACAAAAGAATTTCACTACTTTGAATTCTCCAACATTATGACATTTGGACTCTTCTGTTGGTGGCTTGGGATTCAAGAGGGGTAGTAATTAGGTAGTAATTAGGAGACAATTTAGAGATACAATAATAAGGGAGTGCTTGAAAAAGAACTTTCCAATTCAGTCCTGTATGCAGAGAGAAACTACCAGTTTATATAACCAACCCAGGACAGAACTCTGCAAATTACCTTTTGTAATTTGAGGTCCTATCCTCCACATTTGTGGTTCCATATAAAATCACCTTCTGTGATGAACAAAATGGCATTTACACAATCCTGCCACTGGCACCAGTATCATCATTACTCCAAGTGTACACATTGAAGGGCATCTGGGACTGCCACAAGTGGGGCCTGGCTCCTTGGGTGCTCTCAGTAAGCTTGTGAAACCCATGGAGCAGTTCTGTGTCCTCAGGTGGGCCATAGCAATGTTCACAAAGCCATTCAACCACTCATTTTGCACTCAGGTACCACTGCTGCATATAGAGAGTAAAAGCCACATGTCCAGTTAAAATGGTAGAAAGGACTTTGTTCATTTAAGAGGGAATTGCTGTGTGTAGGAGAACTGAGTTCAACTGCCTATTTTTAGGGTCACAGATACCACAGAAATTGGTGATAACTCCTTTGAGAAATGTGTTGTTTCAGCCATGACAGTCACAGACAGAATGCTGTATTTTACAGCGTACAGGTAATGAAAGGGAATGATTTGTCACTTCTCTGAAGCTGCATAAACTCAGTGGTAACTGCCAAAACACATTTCACAATACAATCCTAAAATATTCAAGAAGTAGAAGAGTAAGTCATTTTGCCATCATTTACAACAGAGAAGAAAGTCTCCACCTGTTCAGGAATACTTTCATTAAATGAAATATACAGTTTTTTCAATATCTGATCCTGCATTGCACAAAAACAAAACTAAAAAAAACCATTCTCACATTGCTATAACACTGATCTCATTCAATCTTCAAATGTTTACAAGAAAACTTTAAAGTACCACCAAACAAGATTCCCACAAAAAAGACTTCAAAACTGAAGCAGAACACAAAAATGAAAACCATCTTCAATGAGACAGATTTGTATTACATGGAACTTAAAGAAAAAGTAACATTTTTGACAACAGAATTGATGATGTAGGGGGAGAGAGAGAATAAAATTATATTTGGGGTCTTTTGTCAGGGCAAAACACATAAAAGTTACATTTGTGTTCCTAGCCCCTTCTGTCTTTTCTGACCTGGAAGCTAGTTTACAGCTTCAACAGGAACAAACAGGAATACCAGACAGAATCACATTTTTTTATAAACACACCTTTATATACACCCTTTATACACTACACCCTTTTGTAAATCAAAGCTTATTCCACATATTTGAAGTGTTCTGTATTTGCTGTCCTTCTGACCAAAGCCAGCCCAATCTCTGCAATTCAGCCTTATTGTTTGTAGCTGGCATTTTTGACCTCCCAAGAGTTACCCCCAGTGACTACAAGCAGGACAAAGGGGGCACACTGAAAAGGGGCAAACTGAAAATCACTACTACAAATAGCCAGTGCTTTTAATGTAGGATAAACTGCCAATAGCAGGACTTTAGCAAACTTCACAAAGATCTCATGCTTTTCAGAGAACGGTGGGGAGAAAAAAAAATGAAGGAACAAAAAGCAGTAAATGCAAACGCTCTCTCTCATATTGATGATTTTGGAAGAGGAAAAGAGTTCCTATAGCACAAAAGAGAACAGCAAGACATGAAATGTGATGAAACTTAAATTTTTCAAATGTTATCTGAAGACATCTACTTAATGCCCCACTCATAAATGTACCATTTCTTCCTTTATGTATCAAGGTAAAACCATCACTGAGATGGTTTACACAACAGCTTCAGAAAGTCATACCAATTAGCCTGAGTTCAGGTGGAAGCTGAACAGCTGTCTGATCTGCAAATCTGCAAAGGATCATGTGCTCCTATAAAAAAGACAAAAAAATCCATAAATCAAGAAAAATCTGATTAAAGGCTTAAAAGTATCAGAAATGCTACCATGTTGAAGACAATATTTCTGAAAAAATTTCTGTGTGCAAATCCCAGTTTTTATACTGCAAATACATGTGTAAGTCAAGTGTTTGTAATCACTACCTCATTTCTCCTCATGAGTATTTGTTTCTTGCTAAACTTTCTAATTCTTTGCAGCAGTTGAAGTGGATGCAATGTATACAAGACAGCATTCTTCAAAGACATCTTGCACACTAATTTTGCCTTCAATTACTGATGAGCACCACAGCCCTCTTTTAGCATAGTCATAATAGGACAGCCTCCCTGCACCAATAAGCAGCCAAGACAAAATTCTTTAACAGTTGATTTGAACATTTCTCCCAAGTGGTGGTTTTGAATCCCAGGACAGGCTGGTGGGTCAAACTTCCTCTGCCCCACCAAATCCATTCAGATCCTGAAGGCAAAAAAATACCTGTCTGTGAATAGGAAAGTTTCCTCCATCAGAAGAGCACAATTTACTTTCAAACTACCCCTGCTCCATTAAAATTTTCTGCAGACTTCTCCAGAAGAATTTCTCCCTGTCTAGTCAGCCAGGGGGATGGTGCAGGGGAGGGTGCACTTTGCTCCCTGCTCAGAGCAGCAGGCAGAGCCCCATCCTCATTTGTGTTCTATGCCCACCGCCTGTGCCAGCACAATGGCTCCTCAAAGAGCAGCCAAGCCAAGGCAAGTTAGCCAGGTGGTGAGAGGAAGAGCCTTGCAGGTGTAGCAGTGAAATTACTGCTCTGATGACAGCTGTGCTCTGTGGGACAGCTGCAATATGTGGTACAGGACAGAGTAAATCCGAACCATCTTAGAATCACACAACATCCCCAAGTCTCCCACAACGACATGGGGAGAAAACAAAAACAGGCAACAACACAAAGTGCTCTCCTATGCAAAGCTTCCAGAGCTCTAGTTCTGAAACAACAGATGTCACGTGTCATCAAAAAAGGATTTATTCTTTTTTATTCTTGTCTAATACAAAATTATTATTTTAAAGATTTGGTTCTTTAACAGATGGAGAGAGCAACTTCACCAAAGGATACTTCAGGTTGTTTCAGTATTCTGAAGTAAGGATACTTACTCCAGCTTTTTTTAGAGGGACATAAACATCCAAGTCTTCGTAAAAACACTTCATATTAAATCAAGATGGTAATTCCCCCAGTACACTCCATCCAACTCATAAAAAGACAACTGACTGCAAAAAATTTTCCCACATATTATAAAATAAAATACTATCATCACATGATACACAAATATTACTCATTTAAAGACATTTATAATATCTTGATGCAAGGATATTTTTTCCCTAGTACAGCTCATTGACATGAAGATTTCCAACTCACAGCTTCATAAAAATAAACGGAAGCAAAATAAGAACATGTCATAACACATTTAGGCCTTGAACACCTTACACCCAGTCAGTTCAGCTCAAACGTCGCTCTTTTTGTAGTACAAAAGAGCTGAAAATGTTAAGCCCAGACATCACTACTGGAGAATAGAGAAGGGATGTCGTGGACAATGTGGCCACTGTTAGGAGAGAAGCAGCAGTGACAGGCAGCTTAGAGAGAAAAAGAGGGATTTAGAGGAGAGGGAGAAGATCCATGTTAGCACACAACTCCTCCAGCCTTCAGGCACCCAATACAACTAGGCTCTTTGCAACAGCAAGTTCCCAGCTCCTGTGGACCAGACCAGAGCCAAGGTAAGTCTTGTCACTTAACTTGAAAATCTGGACTGACTCCAGTCCTTAGCTTCTTACAGAGTGATCCAAAAAGATAAACTAGAGCCTGTTATGACTACATTGTTTCCCCCTGACACAGTGATTAAATTGTCACATTCCCTGATGGCAGAAGTAAGAAGAAAAACATTTCTAAATTAATGTTTAGAAACTTCCCAAAGCATGCATAAACAGTTAACTTATTAGAACATCCACACCTTCAATTCCTATTAAATTTCAAAAGTTGTATTTTTAAACTTACACAGTTCTACTTTCCAATTATTGTGTCTTTACAGAGTCTCAAAATGTGTCATAGTAGAAACCTACAGCTATCATAACCTTATTCCTTGCAACTATAAACTAATGAATTACAGCATAATGTTCTCATCAAAAAAGTTTTGGAAATGCCAGACTTCTGGATGTCTTTTTAGATCTCACTAAAATGAAAGATAAGAGAAATTAATTTAAAATGGGAACTGGAGGAGGTGACACAGACAATGTCTGGCTAACACATGGCAACTTTGGCTGCTAGCCAATAACCTGTAAGAATTTATTAATGTGAAATATAAAAACACATACAGCTAGCCGCATAACAAAATTTATTTATAACTAGGATTATTTGAGGCACCAACCAGCCTAGACCAATTGGATAGACTCTTCTGTTACTAAGAGCAGCAATATTTTTAGCCTTATCTTTGACTCTTGTGCCCTTTTGCAACACAAATAATAAAATTCTGGAGTAAAATTCTTCTACACTGTTGACAAACCCTGTGATTTAAATCTCCATGGATTAACAGATTAAGAAAAAATTCACTGAGTTGCAATGAGATTATACACACTATCCCAATCTAAGCATCCTTGACTTTATAACTGACACTATGTCTCTGTACTGTTAGCAGGTTTAATAATGCTAGTAAATAACTTTTTTCTGAACTGAAACCTGAGTTCTTTGTGATTATGTCTCAGAGACATTGAAAGGAACCTTAATCATGGGGAAAAAATAATGGCAGCTCCAAATCCACCACCCGCTTTTGTCCTCTCAATCTTTGGGCATTTATTACCTGATTACTTCCCTTATAAGATGGCTGGAGATTTCTGAATTTTTAAAACTCCCTCTAATATAGGGATTTAAAAGGATAATCTCTATTTTCCTGCCACATACATTATCTTTGTACTACCCACTATCCCCAAAAGCATTTGGATATTAGAAATACCCTCCTTCACTTCCATATTTCTGTTACAAAGAATTATTCTGCACCTCCAAAATTCATTTCTGTATTGTAAACACCAAGAGTCCTGCCTAGGATTTGACCTGTAAATTTAGTAAAGTTTCTATATAACCTTGCTTCTCTCAAAAGGAAACATGTTCTTTCCATGCTACATTAAGTGCTTCTAACCTTCAAATTTCAGGTTGCTCATCACTAACTAGTTTAAACTCACAGGACAAAACTTAGCAGATCAGTACCAGTTTTCTGCTGTCCACCTCCCTGCTCTTGTCCTCTTCCTCTCCCATCTTATCTGCACTCTGTCAGATCTGTATGCTTCAGTGATAATTTCTCCCATATTTCTCTCGGATTATCTCCACAGATCCCAGCTCCACAGGGTCAAAACACACTTCAATATTTTAAATATAATTCTGAACAACATTTTTAAAAGTGTGTAAAATATAAATACTGTATAGAATTTTTGCTGATCTGTATAAGTTCTTCCTGCTTTCTATGTCCAATGTTTTAGACAAAAATTAGAGAGAAGAATCTAATGTTTATTAGAACAGATGTATTTAACACCTAAAAAAATTGGTATCCTGTAATTTTTAGCTGACACATGTTGAAGTACCCTAGGAATGACTCACTTACACATTATGAAAAAAAGGGGTTTTTTTGTGGAGAAACTATTTAATTTTATTGAAGAAAAAAGCCTTTAAAAGTGAATGGTGGAGAGAAAACACAACACCTGCACTAATAATGAACATTTCATGTAACACATGCCCCTCCTTGCAATTATAAGATAACCACCCGTATTTCATTTGATAAGACAGCCCAGTGAGATGCAGAAAACTGCACATAAACATCTTCCCCCTGTCCTTTTACATACCTTGTAGGACAAAATTTCTTTAAACTGATGACTGAAAAAAAAAATAAATAGATCAATTCAATTAACTTCTAAAACCAGCAAAGGTGAAAAATAGAAGCAATCATTACATACTTGAACACATTTTAAAGAAAACTGCAGCATCTGTACCATGAAGAAAGGCATTAAAAATACTAAAACCCATTACAGTTCCAGTACACTAGAAAAGTGTATTTACTGGTGGGTTTCTCCTAATATTAATAAAAATTCTCTCTTAAATCATTATAAATGCTAACACATACTTACTGTGGTTTTCTCATTGTCACAAAAACACTTCATATATATTTACTAATACACACATATATTTTGTTTGTCCCACAAAGGTAAAGGGTCTTTACAATGAAATTGAGTACAGAACACAGGCACTATGGGGATATGGCCAGGCTATAATGTTTTATGATCATATAACATAAGGAAAAAAAGAAAAAGCAAACCCTAAAACGTAGCTCAAGCTCAGGCTGATAAGTTTTTTCATACTTCTGAGGTTAGAGTCAAAATTTTAGCAAAAACAAACATTCTTGCAGCATCTACAGCAACAAAAGTTTTCTAAGTGATCATTTCCAGACTTTGTGGTCTAGAAACATAGCTGGACAAAAGTTAAACATTTTACAGCCAATTTTAAAACAAATTTGCTAATTTTAGAAGGCTTAAAATTTTATTGCCTCTTCATTAGAAGACTTATTTGTTTTATTGTGTCACAAGAGAAAAAAAAGGGACACACAAAGAGATGGAAGTATCAAACTGACAAGAAAACACCGTTAAATGCAAAGGTTATCAAACTGACAAGTTATAAATAATTACTCTCCACACACTTCTGTGTCAGAGCACTTTGATATTATAGAGAAATATGAAAAACATTTCACATGAATACATAATATCTTTTTAGATTTGTAGATTCATTTTAAGACTGCATGTTCCAGTTTCTTATTTTAGCAAATATATACTTAAGTCATTGATGTAACTCCTAGTAGAATTAAATCTAATTTATCTTTGACATCCAAAATGCAAAGCTCAGTTTTATGAATAAAAAAAAAGCCAACCAAAACACAACCCTTTCCCCCACCTAGTTCTGACTCAGAAGTCTGTTTAACTCTGATCTTCTGCCACTTTATGCTTACCTTTTACATTTTATTTATATCAAAGGCATTAAAATTCTTAGGCATAAGATTTATTAGTATCTCCCACAAGGCAGATTTGAAGACAAAATATGTACACAATCCATTGAAAAAGTATTAAAAATATGAACTGAAACAGAGGAGAGCTTATCTACTTGGGAATAAATCAAAGAAGTTCCACAAGTACTGAACTGTGTTATAAAGCAGACCCATTTCTTTAAACTGACTCCTTACATCTTCCTCCAACATTAAAATGTCAATTCCCCTTCCTAGAGTAATTTTCATGAGTTTTCCATTAACTTTGTGATTTTAAGGTAGAAGGTCTGCATATTAGATACTGTATCTACTATACTGATTGCATAAAGTCTTCTGAGCCATGAATAGATAAATCCAGAAAAAACAACCCAAGAATTACCAATCTGTCTCTCCATTAGGACGGGTTGACAAACAAGAGGAAACAGTTTCCTTTAAAGTGGGAATCAGCTTAGCCTAGTCACTCACAATGACTCTCAAATGATTAATTCTATACTCTTTTAGGATTTTATTCCCTCATTTAAGTTGATATTTTAAGGCTTATCTTGCAAGCTTTAGTTCACCTTCGTGGATATTTGAACTTGACTGTATTTTGAATGAAGCCGTAGCAGCAGGGGGAGATGACAAAGGCTGCCCGTGCCCTGAGGCAGTGTTCGATCACCATGTCTGTAGCCACCCCACAGGCGTGCAGAGCCACCTACAGCAGTAAAAACAACAAACAAAGGAAACAAGAAAATTCATCATTGGAACGTTCTAAATACAGTCCAGCAATTTTAGGTTGACTGAGTTACTTAAATACATGAGAAGTTTTTGCAACTAAAGCTGCTACACCAAAGGCCTGGCCCTTAATTCTCCAGTTTTTCATTCTTCTTCATTTCTGTGTTGAGGAAAATTTATGGTTTATTCCATTAACAAGGAATTGACACTGAAGAAGGGTCACTCACCAAAAGCACTCAAAAGGCAGGTGCACTTCATTGTCATACCAAATAAACTAAAAACAAATCTCCATAAAAATAGTAGTTGTGGAATACATAGGAACAGAAAAACTATGTGGTGATTTGTCAAAAGTTTTTGTCAAGCAAACAGGACTTAGAAATACAAAGAACTACATCAAAACTGGATTTCAACTGAGCAGTAAGAGAAGTAACAGATATACCTGAAGGTCACATTTAAAGGAAAAAATTATGCATAAATTTAGATATTTTGATTTTAAACTACTGAGTAAAACCTATAGGAAACAAACACTGGAGCTGGGTAAGGCATCAAATACAACTTGCCCTCCTTTAATTTTTTTTGTTTCTCCTTATTCTTTTCTTTTTCTTAGTGATGGGCTCTTCAACTAAAACTAAAATAACATTTGATCACAACTACCTGCGAGCACTGACGTGTTTGGCAAACACACAGGTTGCACCCAAATTCTTCCTGCTCTCCTACAGTACTCAATACATTGGCAAGGGAAGGCAAGCAGCTCTCTCCTATCTATACCTGGGATGCCAAATGCACCACTGAAATGGGGCATTACCTTCTCTGCCTCCTCCCATGTGCTCAGTACCTCAAAGAGTAGGCTTGGGCATACTTAAACTAAGGACATTTCTGAGGCACATTTTTGATTTCATGCAGCAGTGTGGATTTATAAAACTACATTGTTTGCTTTGCTTTTTGTTCACTGTGAATTTAGAGAAGAGGTTTAAAACTGCCCAGCTCAGATTTCAGGGTTCAAAGCTGTGTTTCAAGCTAGAGCAACTGGAAGATAAAAACTTTGCTCTCAGATATAGACTAAAACAAAGCCTTTTTTGTTTCCAGTCTGCTTGTTGTAAGCTCAGCTGAGGAGACCATTAATCATCAACTGAACTGCAATCGCATACAGAAGGAAATAAATACTCTCATCTCAAGCAGAACATTAAAAAATTAACAAGAAAATAATTTCAAAATGAAATTTTCGGCTCATATTAATTTAACAACAAAAATAAAACTAGTTTAACATCAGAAATAGGTTCTTAATATCACAGCTATCAGATTATCATGAAATGTAATTATAGTTACTTCCTCATCTATCCAAGTAGAAAACAAAGCTCTCTGCTTTCCCTGCACATTTGAAAAAGAGACCTTAAAACAGCAGCAGATAAAACCAGTAGCTTTGCTGAGCCTGTATGACCTGTTACACCAACTGATTTCTTCTTTCGCTTTCTAAGAACCCATTCAGTTGAGAAAAATCCCAAATAAAATTAAAGACAAAGCTTTCTCGGGATGTCCTATATATTGAACTCACTATCTGAAACAAAATAAAATGTGAAGACTAATGCAGATATTTGGAAATGAAGGCCTGGAAATTAAGCATTTCCCAGTGAACGCTTCTGACGTATACTTCGGTATCTTCCTTGTCACAAAACTTGAAAGAGAGAATATAATACTTTTTTATTACATAAAAACTCCACAGGTTTAATATTGTATTAACCCTTAAAAGAGTCCCCCAAAAATTAAGACAGGCATTCCAATGACCACAAAATTGGAGACTCATTTCGTAAAACAACTATTAAAAATTTCACACACTCAATTCAGCATACTATTCATGAGATCCTGGTATTTTGAAATAACTCTCTAGTTCATCCACTGAGATTCATATGACAATGTAGCACAGAAAATAAAGCTAGAGAATTGGAAATTTACACTTGGAAGCACTGGGATAAAACCATTAATTTTCACCTCTTTCTCCTGCACTAAATTTCTTTTCCTTTCTTAAATAAACCAACCAAACAGTTAAACAGCACTGTTCATGTACCATAAACCTTCAGCATTAACCATCCTCAGCTACAGCCAAATCAGGCTTTCAGATGGATGATTTAAAGAACAGTCAATATTGCATGGAAAGCTTGCACTTTACCACAGAGGTTCATTTTCTATTAGCAGAATAAAAAACTAGATGACAGGAATATTTACAGAGCTACAAAATACTATTTATGCCTTATTCTTCACTAGGGCAGCAAAATTCTAGACAGAACATTCATCTCATTTACTTTCATGGTCTGTAAGGACATACAGAGTTTTATTCTCTCACGTATTTAAGAATAATTAATCAGACACTGAAGTTCTGAAGTGGAAAAGTTATAATCACTTACCCCAATGTTGAAAGTCCCATTAAAATAATCCAAATTTGCTTGAATGAACCAAATGTTGTTTAAACCTAGTTCATCACTTCTGTCTTTAGCACGGATCAGAGATAACTCCTTATTTTCTATGAGCACCACCTATACGTCACACACAGGAGAAGGTAAGGCAAAATAATACTGAGAAATTGAAGTACAATATTACCAAGCAGAAAACATTCTAGTTTGCTGAGAAAACCTTTGAATTACTTGTGGCAGAGTCTGAGAGCTACAAAACAACTAGCTGGAAACCTAGCAACAATCAAAGGCATTTAATGCTTGCCAATACTAATCAGCTTGCAAATATTTTATATTTTCATATAACTTTTGTTTTCACTGGAAAGCACCACACACATTTGGGGATTATGCTTAAAAATTTGCATGTTTCAAACCTAAGTCCTCTGCTGAGACAACTGTGACTTCTATGTGTCCTCTCCACATAGACATCTTTTGAAGATGATTACCAGAGATCTTTTTATTGAGAATTTACCTGACAGGATGGCATCATATAAGCAAGAACAATTCCAACATGGCCCTGTGAAAACAAAACCAACAAAATCTGAGTCACTTTTCAGCATTCCCTGTTGTTCACTCATTACATGATGAGCATCCCCATACCAATGGGAGAATGTTTGAAAGCGGCTAAAATTTCAGCATTTGCACTTCTGCTTTGCTTTGTGGCAGCAACCACCTAGAACTGCAAGGATGAAAGCTGAAAGAAATTGCACCACAAAAAAATGTACATTACCCCTCCACTGCAAAAATCCACAATCACATCTCCAGGCTTTGCGAGCTTTGTCACTGCTGCTACCAAATTATTCAGTTGCTGCTGCTTCCTGAGAGCCCGGTCTCTAGACATCTTTCCTGGGGATGACAGAGAAAATGCCTAAGCAGTGATCAGCAGTTCTCAACCCTGATAATTTTTTATGAGTAGTTGTAAAGCACTGCAAATGCAATTTATGGCTGAGATTAAAAATGACTGGAACACTTGGGCGTCTTAATTCACTTCAAGCTAAATTCGTATTTAACACATTAAATATTTGGTACAGCCTTCTCCAAAATTAACTTTCTACTTAATGATGTTAATGTATCCTTAGGAACAAACTCATATAAACTTAATGTAAAGCAATCAAGCCAGTGTAAACTCTGGCCTAATTCTGCTCCAATCCTGTGATTCATGCCCAGAGACAGAGTTCAAACACATTCACAGTAAGGTTGCCAAAATAAATCCTCATTTACTGTATCTATATACACTGTCCTTAAGCATCTTGGTTTTAAAACTTGTACTCTTTCTACTGTCAATTTTTACTTTTCATACCAACCAGCCCTATTTATTTAAATGACTGCACATGCAAGGAGGTACTTCTCAAAGTGATTATTTCTACATAACAAAGTCTGGCTTTCCACCACATTTGTAAGCCCAGAACTGGAAAAACCATTAATTTCTTTCAAATGTGGTTGGTAAAGTCCAACATAGAGTTGCTTCAGATATAATGAATTTGTTGAGTCAGCACTTACATATTTGTAAAGCTGCATTTTGTCTCAGCGGGGCTGAGTGCTGACAGACGTATTAAAGACTCCTTTTGCTTGTTCAGAAAGCAGAGTTTGACACAGATATTAACAGCTCATCTTCACAATAAGAAAGAAGTACTAAAACAACTCTTTTAAATGAGTTTTCACAAAAAACTCATTTAGAGTAAGGTATACCAAAAAATTCCAGTGATCTCTGAAATAAGAACAACTTTTTTCCTACTTGGAGCACTATGATATATTTGAGTATGGACACTCAAAACTCATTAAATTTGCCTATTTAAAAATTTGTGCTCCCCAATACTGGGGTGCAGTTTAGCATAAAACCCACAAATCAGTAAAGTTTCCTGGTTACTACAAAAACTGTTCTCATCATCATGATAAATTGCATTTATTAGAAAGTTTGTTTCAAACTGTATCCTGAAAATGGGGGGATTTGTATATTTTATCATAAGTAACATTTCACTTTAGAAATAAACAACCAATTTCAACAAACTCATCAATTGAAATTATCACTACATCTCTTTAGACAGAATGAGAAAAAAAATCACTTTTCAAGATACTACATTCTATACTGTCGGTGCAAAGAAAAAACTGTGAAGAGAAGGCAGAAGAAGCAGGGTAGAGTTCATCCTGTGCAGTTACTGAAGACTTTTTAAGAAACCAATAATGATATTTAAAAAATATATTCCTAAGTCACTGCATGGTGGCACATTAAGATTTGTACTACTGAATGGAAATTAAGAGGTTGAACACAACCTCCTCACTTACCAGCTTTGTACATCTAAAATAGTGCACTTTACAGTAATAAAAACATTGTTACATTTCAAACATTTTTTACACTTTGTGGAAGTTACCATAAAGAAGAGTCCCAGAAAATTAGGCTTTCCAATAACAAATACAAGCCCTTTAACACAACATGCAAATTGCTGAACACATTTTAAGGAATCAACTCTTACACATGAGTAGATCCTTGAAAAAACATGTGATGAAAGACTGTACTGGAAACCCTAAGTCCTTGTGTGCCAAGTATCTATGTGAACTGCTCCATAACTATTTCCATGCTTCAGTTAGATAAACTTATGTTCAAGTGTTCTACACCTATTGTTCTTACTGTAGCCAAGGAAGATGCAGGAATTCCAGCAAGTGCAAAATCAAGTGCTGTCACTATGCTTGAGCTAAAAATTCAGCTTCTGAGGTAAAACCTGTAACTTGTTAGGTAGACAGTTATTGTGATTATTAAATACCTAGAAAGTCCTACACCTAAACCCCACACAAGTATGTTCTCTGTGTACCTGTATATGTATGTACATTCACATACCTGCACACGCAACCACAATGGACTGTTTGAGTTTTATGAAGGAGCACTTGCCCTGAACACAGCTTTAATCCAACTGAGACTACCTGAGTAATAAATTAAAGGAATCAAGATATCTAATGCATGTTTGTCTGCTGTATCCCCCACACCTGAAACACAGCTGTGGCAAGGGGAACACAATTAACAGGGACTTTTATCAGGGTAATACAGGCTACTACTAGGGCTTTCTTCATCAATCAACATATCTTACTGGTTTTGTTTCAATTATTTTGACTCTACCTGAAAAAGTATTTAAAATGTTGTTGGTCTAAAACAAACAAACAAAATGAGCAGATGCCTTCCTGTTTTATGGAAGCAGCAAGAAACCAAGTCACATTTAATTGTTTCATCTGATAAGCAAACAAGCAGCCAAGCAAATTCAGACTTCCCAAGAGATCAACCTTCCTCAGAAGTGCACTAGAAGCTGTCCATGCACAACATCCACATCTGGCTATGATTACACAGGTCTGAGAGGTGTCACTGCAGCTCAGCACGGTAAATCTGAGCTTGCTTTAAACCACCCAGTTTGGACACGGACAGCAACCCTGCTATGACAGCTCTCCATGTAGGACAAGCTGGCTTTCCAAAAACCTGTTCAGCTCCTCTGCTGCTAAAAACCAAGCTAGCCCCTTAAAATTAGCTCATCTTATGTCTATAGAATAAAAGCACACTTCTAACTGCAGCACAAACCTACTCTTGTGACATTGCAGGTACAGAACTAGCGGACAGCAGCAGCAATAAGCATAAATAACTAGAAGTAAGCAGGGACATATGCTGGATATTATCTTGGATAAAATTTCAGGTTCAGCTAAAAACAGAAAAACAAGCTTTTAAAAAACACGACAAAAGCATAAACAGAGGGTTTTGTTTGACAGAATTCAGTATGGACTTGCCCTTATAACCTCAAGACAGCACACACAGAAACCCTTAGCTGGAAATACACTGTGATGATAGAAGGTCAGCTGTCTTCTGGGTTTGAACATGAAACTTGCCTCACAAGCTTAGGTGGCTTCATTTACACTGAAACACATTTTTAACAGTGGTTGGTTCTCACAAGAATTATCTTAAAAAAAAATAACTTTGACCTTCACAAATTTTCTTTTTTTTCTACTTGGTGAAAATAAGTAATGTAAGTACTTAAAAGTTCATTCGTGGTATAAAATTGCAAGCTCACTTGGTGAAAAGCCCTCAGAATTCAAGGCTTCCTGAGTTCAAGTAACTATCACAATTAATTTATTGGGATTTGTTGTAGATTTTTTTTTCTTGGTAATTTTTGTATCACTCTCTTATATTCACTTCCAACTTCAATCTTATTATGACAGGGACCAGGCAGACAATTTTGTTTCCAATCCTGCCTCTCAACAGGTCTTAACACAAATGTTCTGAGCCATTTTCCTGCACTATATGGAAAGACAGAACATACCTGTCATGCCTCAAACATCAAAAAAATCCATGCATGCAAATGCTCCCACGTCCTTATCCAACTTTTCTGTTCTTATTCTCCACCACGAAGGTTTTCCTAAGAGTTCTGGGATTTATTAGTATTAAGTACAACTCCTGAAAACTTTTCACACTGTGCAAAATGAGCAAATAGATTCTAGGATCCCTAAAAATCAAAAAGTAAAATAGTAACAGGTTTCATCAGCAAAAACAGATGCACTACTTAGTACTCACCACTTAGTTGACCTCATGAGTATTAAATGAATAAGAAATATTTTTTTTTTAAATTAGCCTACAGTCCTCAAAAACTCTAGCAATTAACTCTTCATGGTCACCAACCAACAAAGTTCATCTTCCTTTACTGTGCAGGCAATAAGTAGTAAATATTCCCTTGAGAGATGGATAAAATCATGCTTGAATCAGTAGGTCTTTTGTCTGCTCTACCTCTGGATTTTGAGCTTGGTAGCCAGAATTACAGAAACACAGCAAGCTGTGATGTGGCCTGTAGAGAATGTTAGTTAGTGTGGCTAACTAGTCCGTCATTACAGCAAACAGGCAATAAATTTAACTAAAACTTCTGCATTTAAAAATACTACAGCTCACTTTGCATTTCATGAGTGCTGAGATAGTAAACAATGTTAATTGTGTCTTCAAGAAAAGTAAGAAAAAAAGTGGTTTGAAACTCAGCCGTACAAGGCAAAACATTGAAGAATGTGACATTTTCCTACCATACACTGAAAGGTCCCCATAAAATTATTTGCTCCCTTCGCAAGAACCCAACTAACAGATTGTCATACAGTCCCAGAAAAAGTCATTTTCAATAAACGGTCACAACAAAGATATTTTATTTGACTTCACAAATCTAACATTACTGTTAATTCAGCCCATGTCAACCAAAACTTTAAAGTTTCTATGGCATTCAGAGGTCTTGCACTTTGGCACAAATAAATATCAACTTTTGATAATGCAAAGCCCCCTTTATTTTTGTATTGCCTTGGTCAGCGTTCAAGTTCATATAATCCTTTAGTCCTCAAATAATCCTTTCATATTTTTCAAGTTAAACTTGAGAAGTCACTAAAGTACCCTTAAATAAAACCAAACCCCATATATCACCTCTAAGAATTTAACCCTATTTGACTTTCAAGTCCTATCACAGCACATCTGAACACACAGCTACCAACACATACCCATAACACACAGTATGTGCATTCTCCTATTACATATAGTAGGATTGCATACTTCTATTTTCTTAGCACAAGTATCTTTTTTATTTTACATAAGCCTCAGCAAACTAATTCAAATGATAACATGATTCTACTTTTCATGGAAATTCAGGGGAAGTATATTTATTGCTATACTGTTTACATACAGCAAAAAAGGCTCAGTAACTACAAAACAACAGATGTGGTTTTTATGGTTTTATGCTAAGATACTGATCAAGTGTTTCTGAAACCAATGGTTCTTTTTTATGGTAGTTCCTTATGATAATTCAGTATATTCTAATTATTTCCTAACACCCACAATTGCTTCTGCTAAACTCTTTTTGATACCTGTTGGCAGGTAGAGGGGCTTATTTGCTTCTTTGTTTTGGAGGTTGTTGAACTTCTTGTGTTATGGGCTGGTGTTTTGTGTTTATACAGAGTATTTAGTCAGATTAATAAAGGTGGTTCCCATGGAACCACTAGAAAAAGCAAAATTCAAATAGATGTAAGGATTCCAGCTCAGCTGTCATTTATTTACAATTAAATACTCTTAACAGTCAAAAATAATACCACCTTCTTTCAACAAACTCTGCAAAATCTTGTAATAAATACAATTAGCAAAGACGATAACTTTGCTTTGGTCCCCTGGTCACCTTGGTTACCTGAACAGTGTTCTTCTTCAACTTCAGCTGCTTTTATTCAATCCGTGTGGGGCAGTGCTGAAAGTTGAAGATCCTTCTCCAGCCTGGGACCACCTTCCAGCTGTCCCCTTTCACTGCACTGCACTGCCCTGCCTCCCTTCCTCTTCCTCCCAAGCAGCAATCAGCAACATCTATTTTCTACTTACTGCATGACCACACCAGAGGAGAGAGAAGTATCATGAGATGGGCCAGCCAGTCTCAGCATCATCTCCACGTATGCCCTGGCAAAGACCCAATTGAATCACAGTCTGAAATACATACATCAAAAGGCAAAGAGGCATGCATGAGGCAAATGTGTCTCAATTCTCTTCTATCTTTCATAATGGTGGAGGGAGGCAGCTCTGACTGAGCAAAAGGGATGATTACATTTTTGAGCACCATTTTAATTCAATACAGCAAGTAGTGTTTCTGTAGCTTGTCCACCAGGGCATAACTCAAAGCAGGGGACCCAACAAGCATGGCTGTTGAGAGAGAAGTCAGACCACATCCTGTATTGGGACTTGAATGCCTCCTCATTGATACAAATCTGTCCATTTAAAAGCAAAAAGTTATATTCTTATGGCTTCAGCATTGGGAATAAAGCAGATCTTCCCTCCAGAGTAGCTATAAAACAATTAACACAATGTCTCTAACCAACTCCTCAATGAAATCTAGATGATAGAATGACACTGACCTTGGCTCTCCACTTGTCAGGCTCAGTATAAATAGTTTTCCTTATGTTCAGCTCCCCTACAGTTGTGAAATAATTCAGTCTGTTTGAGTGATACTGGACTAAGAAGTATCTGTCACTGGAAGTCTGCCTCTTAGCTGCAAAGAATATACTTCTTTGCTATGTGTGTTAAGCCTAAGGGTCAGACTTTGAGCTCTGACCTGAGTGCAGAATTCAAAGGCTGGCCTCTAACAGAGCAGTTTTAACAAAGGATTTTGCATATTTGGTTTTCCTGCTTTACTTCAACATAAAAGGAAAGTAATTTGTTAGCAATAATCTTGCACCTTCATCTGGAGAATATTCTTTTTCTTTTCATTGTTAAGTCAATTATTAAGGTAGACCTAAACGTGAAAAATAAATTTGAGTCTGCAGAAAAAAAGGAATTCTGATCCAGACTAATGCTAAAACAAATCACTTGTCACTTTAAAATGACAGAGTCGTAGAATCATAGGTTTGGGTTGGAAGGGACCTTAAAGATGCATGGGGTGGGAAGACATTCTACTACACCACACAGCTCAAAGCTCCATCCAGCCTGGCCTTGAACACGACTCAGGATGGGACATCCACAGCTTTTCTGGGCAGTCTGTTTCAGTGTCACACCACCCCCACAGTAACATCTTTCTAATACCTAATCTAAACCAACGTTTTATCAGGTAAAAGCCATTCCTCCCTCGTCTCATCCCCTACATGCCCTTGTAAAAAGTCCCTCTGCAGCTTTCCTTTAGCCCCCCTTCAGGTACTGGAAGGTGCTGTAAGGTCTCCCCCAGAGCCTTCTCTTCTCCAGGCTGAACAGCCCCAGCTCTCCCAGCCTGTCTGCAGAGGAGAGGTGCTCCAGCACTCTGAGCATCTTCATGGCCTCCTCTGGACTCACTGCAACAGGTCCATGTGCTTCTAATGTTCAAATTTTATAAGCTTATGAAGACATAAAATAGACTGAGAAGTGAGGCTGAAAATACCCAAGAAATGCAAAAACAGTTGAATTTGATCATAGAAGTATTTCTTTTAATGTAGGATACTGAATCTGCTGGAATTTACAAAGAAAACATAATCAAATTATAAAAAAAGTTTCACTGCTTTTCCATTTTCTTCTCCATCAGTTCCTTTTAAAATCTAATACAATTACTTACACAGGAGGCAAATTTTCAAAATCACTCTCATTGAAAAGTAAGTGGAAATATTTAACTCCAAACAGCTTCACAAAATTTTAAAGTAGGTATTTAATCAGCATTTTCATTATGTTGAGATATTTCTGTTATCCTACCTTCAGCAATGTGAAAGTAATTCACATTTTGGAAGGCCAAGGAAGAGAATCATCAGAAACAAAAAAAAACCCCACTTTGAAGCATCACAAAGTATCAACTATTCTAGCAGCCAGAGCTCTATACTGGACTTTTTTTTATTTATAGAAAACTACAGCAAACCTTAATTTTTTTCTTTTTCATTCTCCTGATCTCGTTGCTTAGTCCCAAGGCATACCCAAAAGGAACTTGTAGGTGGGAAAGTATATGCTTCCTGGCTCTGCAGACCATCTCACAGAGTTATAACGTGCTATAAAGACAGAGGGGCCACAGATCTCCAAAGACCACCAGGAGAACTAAATGCTCATGCCTTTTCAAAAGGCACATCTACAAGCTGCAGCAGAAAGATGCACTTACACAAGACGATGTGGCAACTGTGCTGGCTTTCTGAGTCCTTTGAGCCCTGCAACTGCAGAGGTAAACAAATAATTCCTTTTTTTACTATTCCCTTGTCTGTACTACTACTTCTAGGGATGCCCAGGTTGTTTCTCTGTAGGCTGCTACACCACACTATATGGCATGGGTCTCTCACTGCTTGTTCAAGCATGTCCCAGTGCTGCACTCCACATGCACACGGCACATGGACAATTCAGCTTCCTCACTGGCCTGCTCCAGGCACTGTGACACTTGCCCAAAAAGCCAAACAGCTCTTCGTACCAAACAGATTTTTTTTGGACTTACAAAAAGTGCTTGTAATAATTCTTGTAGGTTTTTTAAGGCATATAGTTATGAGTGAAGCCCTCAGAGTGTAACTCACTCCTTCTCTTTAACCAGGTATAAATTCCTATGCAAAGACTAAAGAATATGATTTATTATTTTTGTTACCAAGTGACAACATTTATCAACTCTTTCCCCAAATTATATTATATATATAATTCCTCAATTATATTATATATAATATTAAAATACATAATATTTAAAGAATTGCAAGGTACAAAATGAAGCTTGCTCACTGAACAATTCTCAAGAGAAAATGTAGTGTAAAGCAGAATAGCATCTATGCTAATGGCCTGCTTCCTAACTCTGCTAACACAGGTGACCTATGACAATTATATTTTAGTTCTCAAAGAAACACAAGTCTATTATATTACAATTAAGTTGCTGTGTTTGTTTACAGAGGCTAAAACATTTGTTCAATGAGATACAAGATCAGATAGCTTAGGGTTATTATTGATTCACTTGCTCTTCCTTTACATTTGGAAATTGCTATTCTAATCTCTCTTTTAACACACTGGATGTGAAAATATCAATTTCCTCTTAAAGCAATTTTCTGATTTAAGTTCAAAAGTAATGGAGCTGGGTCAAATTAAAAAAACCCAAACCATCTAGTTCTGATTGTATAAATATTTCCTTACTTTTCCATCAGAGTTTTAATGCATTAGTCCTATCATGAAACATACCACTTTATCACAAATACTGCTAAACAGAACAAGTGAGCAAGAACATGCAGCAACATTAACCAAAGGGCTGTGCTTTTATTACTGTCCTCCACATTTCACCTCTTCCCATTTTTAAGTACTTTTTCAATTCATTCTTGGAGAATTAAAATATGAGCTAAAGATTCAGTGAAAACACCATTTTACAGATGAGGTTGAAATGCAGAAAACCTAATTTTTGTTTCTTTTAATATTAACTTTTTATGAAACATCTTGCTTTATAATATGCCTGTTTGAAGCAGCAACAAACATACCCCAATGCCCAGAGTGTATAAAAGCAATCAGCAGCCACATTTATCCACACAGTTCAGAGGAAGGTGGTTGGGCTTTTGTTGCTGTTGTTTTTGTAAGCTTCTTTCCACCCTGACTGGATGTTTACCAAAACATACTCTGGAACTATGAGGTTTGGAAACACACCACATGCCATTACGTGTTGGTAAAAGGGCATGTAAACACTTACTTTTTTAAGAGGTAATGGGCACATAGGCCAACTCTGCAACTTCACATATTTCTCAAAGAAGCAATCTCCATGGAATGAATAAAACTGCTATTAAGTTGCCTTGGCATAGTTGGAACGTCTATTCACCACTTCCTATCAGAGCACTGCATTAATCTAGTTCATCATAACAATTATTAGATTTTATGGGAAGTTGTGTTATTTTGTTTTTTAACTAACCTCTTAGAAGGATGGGACAAACAAATGGGTTGATAAAGGCCAACACTTTTTGCCTGGAGCCTCCTTACAGCTGAGCACACACAGCTGCTCTGCACTTGGCAGTTTAGACGGCATCAGTCTCCATTCTGCAAACACCAGACTTCGAACACTTGAATGTTCCTGAGGAGCCTCAGAGAACGAGCAGCATTCATGAAGTTACTCATGTGCACATATGTAAAAATGGGCTCAGCCCCCACTGGGCTGGAGGAAAACAAACAGACAAGACCTCCTAATCATTACAAATAAATAAACTATGAACTACCCTTCTGGAGAATGTACAGCATGCACTTTGAGTTAACAGGTAAGGCCAGAAAAGAAAATACCAGAGGCCACATTGTTTTTTATTAGATAAAGTTTTTTATGGTGAAATGTGATGATGTTTTAGCGACAGTCAAGGGAATAGGAGAAGAGAATGATACAATGCATGATTTAAAATATACAGGGCAATAATCAAAAGGACAGGAAAGACAACTGCACTCCATGAGAGCATTTCATTTTTTTTTTCAGATAGGAGTCTCTCCTGATCTCACTAACCAATCTGCTCTTTATTAAGGCAAGCTGTGCAAAATAGTTTTATCACTTCAGGCACAAAAGCCCTCCACATCTCACATACACTATCTTGGTGTAGTCTAAAAAGGTCAGACAGCTATGAAAACTGACCCTTGACAACCTAAGCAGGAACTTAGCCTGCTTTCCTTTTTTTGAATAAAGTATATCAAGCAAGAAAAGAGTAAGGCACCTTTAAAAACCATAAAGACATATAGATAGTAAGAATATATCAAAATTAATGTTTGGATCCCCCTGAACGTAACTATTTTCTAATTAGAAAGATTTGTTGTCTGGTTTTTTCCCAATTGCTTATTTTCAAAACTTTTTTTCTGAATATTCAGCAAAAAGCAAACTAGAAAACAAACGGCTAACATAGTGTTTACACATTAATCTACTATTTATACTATTTTAAAATTATTTTGTACTAGATTATGAAGACTCTATATGTACTCAAATTAATGAGTGCTATCCACACTTGTATGTATTTGCTAGCCATGCTCTTCCAAGTTTTTCACATTATAATATTGCCAACAGCAATCTTCACAAAAATCACGTATCAGCACCTTTCTCAAAACATTAGATTAGCTCCAAAGTTCTTAGCTCCTACACATTTAATCTAACTGACAATGTCTGTTCACCCTTCTCATTCTGAAGCCTTTGAGATTTGTATTTTCAAGCTATTTTTCTAGAATCCCAAAGATTGGGGAATGATTTTGTTTTAAAATGTCATGACAGAATTATGAGCAGAAAAAAAAGACTCTGCAATCACCCTTCTTTGCACATGTATTCCTATACTGCCTCTCTTCCACTCCTCTTTCTTCACCTTTCTGCCTTACCTTCACTCCTTTAGGGTCAAGATGCCATAAAGTCTGCTCTTTTGCCTGTATCTTATGCTCCTTAGATGCCCAAACCCATCTATCACAGCAAAGTGTTTAAGATGTGAGGAGGAAAGCACAGCAATACAAACCTTAAAAAATGAAAGATGATAAAACATTTGGGGAAGAATAACAGAAGGCAAAAGCAACCTTTGCTGTACTAAATGTAGGAAAAGGTCTCTAACCACAAAAGGAGTACTGTTCTACCAATGCACAATATTCTACCAAATGTCAGCAACATCTAGGCTTGGGAAGCAGGGGCTGCTCACTTTCTGCAAATTTCTTCAAATGAAGATGTCACTGCCTGACAATGAAACCAGAATCAAATGGTTTGTTTAACTCTCACAAGCTCCTGTCTTGCTGAGAAAGGGGAACTGAAGTCAGTTCTCACTGGGGACTAAGAGTGCTCATCTCTTGCAAAAACAGGAGAGCTCCTTCCCCAGCAGGAGGCTGCTGCTGAGGTCAGAGCAAGGGCCAGATGCCCCTGCCATTCACACTCACAGCTGGCCAGCAGCAGCTTGCCTGCAGGGGACCAGCTCTCAGTTAAGAGGCAGCAGGAACAGAGATTTCCCTTTCTGAGCTCCTTGTGCTGAATTGTTTCTAGCTGATTGTTAAGGAAAAGGTAAGGACGGAATTGCCTCTGTACAGGAAGTCATGAATAGAAAAGAATTAAAGGAAAGCCCAAAAGACCCCTTCTGATATATTATATATACACCAACTCATTAATTCCCATCACCATCTTTATTAAGAAAAAAAATTAAATATTAGCTATATTAAGAATCTGGAAGATTCCTGTCTTTGATTTCCTTATCAATAGGAGTAAGAGAGCCTGAACTAAATCCAGAAACAAGAAAAGCTGCTTGGAAGACAGACATGCTTCATTTGGCCCTTATGTGTCAAGCAACTGGACAGCTGGCTGCAGGACAAACAGCAGGACTTTACACACTATGCCTGTTTACTTTACAAAGATTAATAGCTGGAGGAACTCCTCCGAAACATCCTGATGAAAAGGAATTTCATCCTTGCAATTTCATCCTGCATTTCAGTTATTACAAAAATTAAATCCCACACAGCAGAGGTTTGATGACTGATTCATAATGCACTGACATTTCAATATGCAAATAACAACATAATTCCACAACGGCTGTATATAACGTCCAAACAAAGGCATCTGAGTTGCACATGGAAAGGCCAAGGTTACACATCTCTCCATTCTCTGAATTCTGTCTGATCTACACACTGCAATTATCGCAGCACTTATAGCTTGATCCTGTATAAATCTGGAGTTTATGAAAATTTTAGGAAATTCCATCAAATTTGCTGTATGAAATGAGTGTCTTTGGTATTCATGTGGTTTATGTTAGCTGAAAGCGCTGAAAAAACATTCAGGAGTTCAGAGGAAATATAGGAATTACAGAACTCCATCATAAGGTTTTAATTCAGTAACAGTAACTGCTTGACCACTCAACTTTTTTCCTTTCTTTTTTTTCTAACTAATTTTCAAAGCAAAGTTGGGGCAGATGGGAATCAAAATGAACTGCAGTTTAGACAGCAAACACAATTACTTCCTTTGAATACCTAGCTAAGTAGGATGTTTTCTATACAACTTAAGTAAGTCACCAGCTTTGGAAAAGAGTTCCTTTAATCTCTGATGTTGAAGGTCAGTATCTGCTTGTGCAGGTTACCAGTTTACCACTGTAAATGCTGATGGTCAACATTAAATTTTGTTTAACCTCCAGAGCTGCACTCTGGAATAAACAAACTTTTGTCGTAAGTAGTACATATGACAGATTTTAGAAAAACAAACAAAACCACCACTAATGAAACATTTCAATTAGCAATTCTCTTTCCATGGTCTTTTCCCTCCAGTGCTTTCTCAGACTGTGAAGGCACAATGAGTAAGCCATGAGTTGCTAAGATGGCAGTCCCTCAGCCATAATTAAGTGCCTGTTACAGAATGCCTGCTGTGCAATTTTGCAGGTAGCATGCTACAGCCAAGTACAGTTACTAAAATGTCCCTTTAACATGTCTATGGTGCTCTTAGTAACCAATCTGGGTCAGAACCAACATCTCAGCATTCTCAGCTTGGAGAAGTTCTGTAACTATGTAGAAAGAACAGACCACTTGCTAATCAAGGCTGCCATTTACTATTACAGAAAAAACCCCAGGCTTTGTACCAAATGTATTCATAAAAGCAGCCAGTCCATTGGTAACCCCACCACCTTCAAAGTTATAATAGATATTTATCCACACTAACAGAAGCAGGGCATTTTGCAGAATGCTTCTGTTCAAAGTGCTCCTTTACATTGTTGTCAGTAATCCAAACCACCCATTCAAATCCTGCCAAGCTAGGTAAAGCACAAATTGACTGTAATCACCAGGGACAAATTATGATGCAGTGGAAGACAAACCAATGAAATAAACAGAATAAATATCTACTCCTGTCCTCTTAATATATAAAAATAATGACGTGGTCATCTGGATCATATTACATAGTAATAATCACCCATTACCAACTAATGCTACTTTATTGCACACTTTATGTCAGATAGATTGTGAAGTTAAACAATAGAAATTCTTCATGACAAGTCAAAAACATGCAACACAAACAATAACATTTTACATCAAGTTTAAGAGATGAAAATGAAATAAAATTTCAACGTTTTAATGCATTTCTGAATGACTACACATTAAAAAAAGGGGAAATGTCTCTCAAACACAAAACTGTCAGCTTATGCTACACAACACTTCACAAATAAATACATTCCTAGAAGGTTTTCAGAGCACGTATAAAATACCAGTTAAGTGGCAAGTTGGTTATATCAACTCAAAAGCTGCCTAATGATGGATTTTTTTTTTTTTTTAATTCTGGCTAATCCAATGTAAGATTACCTCAGAAACACTGCTGAAAAGCTAATTGTGCACGCAGTTCTCCACTACATACAATACATGCTTGACAAAAGAGCAAAGGAGGGTCTTCTGTTACTATAAGGAATAAAAGTACTCAAGCTTGAAAATATTGTCCCACGTTAACTCATTTTCCTGAAATCCAAAGAAGAGGCAAAATTGAGTTTCCAAGACAACAAATATATAAAATTGGCACCTGTTGCTCAATCAGTGGTTCTAATAATAAAAGGCTCCTTTTTCTTGTGTCTTAAGCAGCTTTGTGCCAGGTGGCCTTTTGTATTATTCTTACATAGTTTATGAAAGCAAATAATCAGCAAAACCCATAAATCTCTTCAACCATCTTTGAAACAGAGACTTGGATTTAAAAGGAAAAAAAAGTTAATGGAACTGTGGGCACCAGCCCAGTACTGCACTCCAGGTCCCCAGGCCTTACAAGCAGCAGCATTGGGAACAAAGTCATGACTTCATTTGGCCCTTCCACAGCAAGCGACTTGGAGCAGCTGGCTGCGGACAACGAGCAGCACTTTCAGCTTTACACGTCACTTCTGTTTACTCTACAAAGTACCAGCATACTTAAGGCCACCTAACTAGACAGAAAGGTCATCCATAAACTTACCTCCCCCACAAAAACTCTGTACTAATTAATCTAGAGGAGGAAATGTACAACAGTATCCTCTTAGCTTTTCATGTTCTCTTCTCGCTACTTTATAATATGTGCACAAAATTAGACAAACAGTTTTGAGGGGACGGAGAGAGACAGAAAAACTGCAGCATGAACCAAAGTCAATTCAAACAGCTTGCTGAATTTCTATAAATTGAAGCCAACAGAAATGAAAAATTATGAACTCTTTTCCAACAGAAATTAATCAGCTCAGTCAACTAAACAAAGACTGAGGATAAAGAAGTATCTGCCTTCAGAAACTTAAAAAGAAAATACATCTCCCACTAAATGCCAGAAGGCATGCTCATGAAACATCTGCCTTAATGAAAAAATACCCAACTAAACATAGACTACAAACCCAAGATATTTAAACAACAATCATTTGTAGTGTGTTGTGTAGAAAATGGGCTTTGACACAAACTTTGTGTGCCAGTATAACGTCAAAGGAGCCAAAAGCTGGAAAACAAACAAAAAAAACCCAGCACAAAAAAACATCACAGCAATGTTTTTTTGAATAAGACCTCTGGAGGCCTCTGGAGTGCTCTTCTAGTGGAAAAAACACCTCAGAACTCTTTTTCCTTCGCCATCACCAAATGTGGGTAAAGAGTTGTGGTACTGGAGGTCATACAGACACATTTACTCTGTCATCATCCTTTAATGCTGATGCAGAAATTGATCCACTGGGTCACCAAGTATCTGTGGCTACAGACCCCCTCAACACCTAATAAATTTTAAGAGGGGATGTCTAGCATTGAAAAAAATTAATAGTTTGTAGACTTGATATCAGTACCTGTCAAAGAAATGCCTCGGCAGTGCATCTGCTAGGCAGTACCTCAGCTAGCAGTTCTTAAACATGAAATCTGTTCTAATATATATATATAAGCACACATTTCTGATAAATGACTGAAGGACTGCTTCACATCATTTACAAATGAGGACACTCTAAAATCACTACATAAGGAGGTAAATAAAACCTTTGTACTGCAAAGATTGTTTGGTACATTTGAATAAAGTTTGCCTGTCACGTGTACACACACAAACTGGGCTTAAGCAAATGTATATGAAGCTCAGACAGCAAGAGAGTCACCTTCTTCAGAGTGGGGTTAATAATTTCCATGTTCTGTTACCCTACTGTCCTAAGTCTTCCTATTCACAAACTCCACACAGAAAAATCTGCAAGATTCCTACTGCATCCCATTCTATGTACAACATACACACTGACAACCAGCATTCCTTCTCTGGACTTATAACTGTGTGAGAAATTAAGGAAGGATCCCAGTAACACCGGCCTCAAGGAAATCAAAGCTCCCCTAAGTAGCTGAAAGGAACTGAGAAACACAGGGATCCTTCACCTTTGAGAGCAAGGCACATCCACACTCCTGTTGGTAGCTCTGAGACAGATGTTCTGCAGATGCTCAAGCCCTTATTTACCCAGAGAGCAAAGGAAGCATTTGGAGAAGACCAAGCTAATGGGGTATGGACGTTGTCTGCAAATTCTCCTCAAGGCCAAAGGCACAAAACTGTTCTGACAGTAACTAATACAGCACAGCACAAAGCCTAACCCACAGTGAGAAGGGTCATCAGTCAAATCAATAGTGTTATACAAATAAAATTCTTAAAATGGGTGTTTCTGCTTAAGAATGGGATTATTTTGAGGCAATTTGATGGGGTTATTTTATTTAGATTAAAAGACTTCTGCAGTAAACCAAGCTGAGAAGACCCAAAGCCAGAACAAGCATATCTATGCTAAAAAATGATATTACAGTTACATGGAAAAGTGTTTATTACAACAGGACAAAAAAGACTATACATGACTATAGAAGTATCCACAACTGAGTATTCAGTAATTTTTAAGAGGTATTTTTAATTCAAAAAGCCATGAAAACCTGAGCTGTAAAATAGTAATGACAACCTCCACTGTGTACGTGCATAATGGCAAATATTGTCAGAAAAATGCAAGATAGTCAACAGCCACTGAAATTTGAGGATGGAAGAGACTCAGTGGTTTTCCATTCAACTCTCTCCTTAAGTACAAAGGAGTTCAAGATCCTTCGATAAATCAAAGTCTGTAGAGCCCATTTCTTCTCTTGTATTGAAGCTTTATACAAAAATGTAATAACAAAGTATGCTTCTAATTTTACTCATGCAGCAGCCACATGATGTCTTACAAATGGACAGCAGACCACATTCTATCAGATTGGATTTCTCCATAAAGCTGTTTTGAGTTAATAACTAAAATATTACAACACTAGGGTTTTTCTTTTAATTAACTAGTACTAAACTGAAAATTGTTCAGAAAATTAAGTTAAAAAATTAGTTGAGCACTATGCTATGTCCCTCTCTGACACACAACAAAATTAAATTAAATAAAAAATGCATGCAGTAGGGAGCACTCACCTATGCAGCATTTTTGTGATACAAAACTGAAAGAAATAAATAGTCTTAATGCTTGTTTCTTTGGTACAGTAGCAAATCTGAGTCACCTTAATGAACGATAAAATTCGAAAGTTGCGATTCTACCGAAGCCATCGTTGCTCAGTTTTTACGTGACCTCAGCAGGACTATTTCTACTCCGAAACAAAGTACACATATGGTTGCAGTGAGGAACAGTAAGCCCTACAAGCCGCTGCAAAAATTAAATTTACTAAATAAAAACAAAATCAAATGGAATTTTCCTTATATCTGTTTAGCTATGTTAAGAAACAGCTGTTTTAAAGCAACTATTTCCATATTTATTAAAATTACCAACAACTTACTCAAAAGAAGCTTTACATTCATAAAGAGTCTTGAACTAGATATGAGATATTACCTAATTATTCATGATTACTTTATCCATGCAGGACTTTCAGGAAAAAATATACCACAAAATCTGCTTATCTTTCCAATAGCAAAATCATGAACAAATGTGTTCACCTAAACCTGCATGTTTTGAAGGTGACACAAACCCAGGCAAAGTGCAATCTACAAGCAACTAACAAGTTTTGCAGAAAGTTACTCCTGTGATTTTCAGTCCCATTGTTTGTCATTGCGACAACCTACCAACCTTATCTTTATATAAAATTGCTGACCTTGTGGCTCAAATAGGAGTTCAACATTGATAATCTCTGCCATATGTTCTACTTGCTCCCTACAAGTGAGAATCAGCTGGGACTATGATCTTCATGCCACAGTTAAAAACATACAGAGGTGCAAAGTGCATGTATTACCAACAACAAAAAAAAAAAATTGGAAAGAACAAATTAACCTTTGTTTACATAACAATTAATATCCAAAATGTCAAGACAGCTTGACTGAAGGTATGATTTATTTTCTGCATTATGTCCTACCTAACATCATCCAAGTAAGTTACAGAGAGCTTATAATGCCAATATACATCAAGTGAGAGCACACGTGGGCCAAAGCATCCGGTAACAAGCACAAGCAGAGGAATGTCAAATACGTGCTGCAGATAAGATGGAAAGTAATCCACTTGGCAGATGTTTTTCAGCAGTGTAGAATACATGATTAAGAAGTGTTCTGTCTCAGTTCAGGCTGGGTTTTTCGGGGTTTGTTTTGTTTTTAGAGAAGCAGATTATTTCAATGAAGAAATCATTTCCAGTCTTTCAAAAATGATGAGAGCATACTGAAGAAATAATGGCAATGCTTCACAAAAATTGTACAGTAATAGACTGTGCTCAAAAAAATATATTACAGAACACAGAGACACTAACAATTTTGAAAGATGGCTATATATCCATTTATGTTGGCTTTCATAATCATATTCCTCAATATTCAGCATTAGCACACAGAAAAGCTGAACAGCTACTTCATGGGTAAAGAACCAAATCAGCTACAAGAATAAATTCAGAAGCTGTTCAAGAGTAAACAGTCTTTCTCAACCTTGACTCTAAAAGTTACATACAAAAACCTCCCCCAAACTCTAAACCTCCTGGTTACAATAGTTTTTGCAGTAGTTGCTTATAGTTTTGTATTTCCATTACAAGAAAAATGAAGCATATCCATAAACCTAATTATTTTAAAGGATGTCATAAATATCCTACAATAGACTTTTATAACATACTTGCATGCTACTACTACTGAAGCAAAAATGAAGGTTCCTCCTATGGCAAAGCACTGATTCAATATCACTCTAGGAACTCAAATAACACTTCTAATTCCACCTCCTTTGCCCCAGCTGGTTTTTTTTAAGAAACATTTGACTTGTTCTGAAACAGCTTTTATTTAGCTACCATTCTCTCTATAGCACTGTTGTTAAGCCAAGCCAGGTTTCAGGTGTCCTTTCAGGACTAGCACAGCAGTACCCAGGCACAAGTTCCAAACTGTGTACTAATTTGTCACAGGTACAGCAGCATGCCAATTTCTAATTCAGATCAGACTCCTACTGCAAAGAGATCTGACAATGAGACCATTGCTTCTGTTGTGAAACTGAGGTGCTACAGAAATACAAACAACAGGAAAGTCCCTGGCCTTACAACTCTGCAGACCAACAGATGACTACTATGATAAGAAAACTCAAACTTAGATTTGTAGCAGTCATATGACACTTGTTAAAAGTAAAACCAGCAATTCTGCCTATTACAGTTGAAAATATCTAAAGAATGTATGTAAAAAAAGCCCAAATCATCAAATTAAAATATTACAAATACTAAAATTTATCCATATTAATGTTGAATTTGTCATTGAAGTCCACAAAATTTACCTTGCACAGAAAGTCTGATAACCTAGTTCATTCTTTCAAGTTTCTATGTCTAAACAAAGATTTAAGTGTATCCTTTTCCCTGTATGAGGGGGAAAATGAGCTACAAACACCAAATCCCTAGTTACATTATTGAAACACGCATTTTGAGAACAGGCAACACATCTACAGGTAGCTTCTGGTGATGATACAGAAACATAAGAATTGTATTGAAAGATAAACAAAATTTCAAGGAAAGTATACCCATTACTACTGTAAGACACAATAGAAATATGAGGCATGATTCAAGATACTGTATCTATAAATTGACTTATTTCTTGCATAAACTTAGTAAATACAGTGTAAGTAACAGCACCGTGTTCTTTGCTAAAGAACTGGTTAATTAAATCCCCCTGACCTTGTACCAAAACTCATTATGCCATCCAGGATGCAGCATGAAATGCTACCTCATGGCAGTCTGTGACATGCACCAACATTTCTCCCTGTCTCAAGCAATGAAGGACAGGGAAAGAAAACCAGTTTCCATATGCAGCCTTGAACGCCACATATCCAGCCTAGAACCATTTACAGTCTGAGCAGTGCAGCCGTAGAGGTATCAAGCACAAAGTTTAGGACAGGGAGGAGTATTTGCATAAAAGAGTCAAGTTTAAGAGTGTGTTTTTACTTTTGTCCAGCATACTCTGGTTCCTAACAAATGAAATTCTGCAGAAAACATGCAATGCAACCAAGAGCCCAGGTAAAAACTTTGTCCAGTGGAGCTTCATAGAGGCACTCAGAACAGTTTATACTGCTGAGAAGGACCTTAGACTTTGAGGTGGGGGGATGTTCTGTTGCTTCTTACTTCTTGTCACTAGAAATGCAAGGACACATGGAAGATCTGCAAGTGGGATATTCAAAAGCATTTAAGCAGATTTAAGAGCCCCTCACCAATCAGATACATCAGAAAATTCCAGGGAAAGTGTGCTGATGGAATGACTACACGAATGATACCTCAACTGGTCTACTCACACTACTTACATCAGCCATTTAAACACCAACACAAAGACCAACAACTCTATGACAGACCTGCAAAACCTTTAAAGCACAAGCTGAAATAAAAGCACCATATCTCCCTCCATTATCTCTGGATCCTTAGATCAATGTTCTGCAGTAGGAGGGGACAAATTTTATGGCTTCAGATTAGGTTTGACTCATTTTAATACTGAGATTATTCTCCAATTCTTCTACACTTACAAAATAATTCTACAAAGAGATGAACTTCCTACTTGCCTTTGCTCTTCAGTACTATAGAAGTTTCTAAAGGATGTGAACTCCTTTTGATATTGCTATGGTAAGATGCCAGAAATCTGACATGAGACATGAGCCAAAAATTAACTTTTCAGAAGCATTTCCAAACCATCTGGAGAAGAGGCATTTCCAGTACAAAATAATTAATACCATTTTCAATAAAACCCTAAACATACAGTAGTCTGGCCTCTCCTTTGTGTAATTAAAAGCTTTGAAAGCACCAAACTACTCAGAACATATTATGAACAACTCAAAATTATTTTACCTTTTTTTTTTTAAACACTATTAGGTTTGGGATTTTTTTCTTAAACACAGCAGTGCTGACTTAATTGAAATTGCCAATTAGAACTTTAAATGAACAACTGTGCATAAAAATTCACCTTCAGGAAGAGCCAAAATCAAACTCATGACCTTATCCAATGTAAAACTGTATCCAATCAAGTAATGCAATCATGGTTCTTCACATGAATATCCAAAAACAATGAAAGTACAGATGGAAGCCATAAGTAACTCCAAGAGACAGAAAAATTCCTCCTTAACTCACACTTTGTCACAGCTGATTTATGGTTTGGAAACAAATTCTGTGCCTCAACTCTGCAACACAGCAAGATTGGGGAAGGGAAGAAGGAGGTATATGCAGCCCCTCACACAGTGCTCACCTTTGAGCACAAACATCACATTCAAGGCACAGTTTATGTGCATAAGCCTATTGTACTGGCAGGATGAAATATCCTGTGATTCATCAACTCCTTATAAAATGTCAATGAAGAGCTCCCAGATATTCACTAATGCTGCACAAAACTTGACAATACCTCAGTAAAGATTCTGACATGACAATGAGGCAGTTCTATACTTGCAATGTACAAAATCCAGACATTGGAAAATAAGTTGTTCAAAACGTGTTTGCCTACATTTCTGAAGGAAACTGTTTAGTTTAATAACCACAAAATAAACCTCCATTTTATTTACTATGATAATTTCTGAATGCACATAAAATCTGGGCAATCACAAACTCTGGAAACAACCACTAGCCTTAGAAACAACAAGGATATTAAATACTAAGTAGGAAAGATTAATAGAGTTTCAGTAATCAGGTAAAATCAAAACTGCAAATTAAGAACACAGCTTGAATTATCTTTCACAAATAATCTACAAATAATCTACAAATAATCTACAAATAATCTACAAATAATCTAATGGGTTCTCCAAAGATCATTACCAAAAAAAAAAAACCTAAATCATCTATGAAGTACTTCAACTTTCAGCAAGTCCTACTTTTCCCCCAAAGAAACAACAAATAATGTTTTTAAAGGACTTATCCCCAGAACAAAATATAAGCATCAATAAACTTGAGTGAGAACATCATATTAATTCTTTTGTTTGCACTATTTTGTTACTGAGGAAGCAGAGACAGACTTGGGCTCAGTTTGATGCATTTTCTAGGTTGCAGTCTTTTCTGTGCGTAGGCAAAGACACTACACCTTCCTTCTCATATTTAGTCCCTCTTCTGATCTTATCCTCTGTGTAATTTCCCAGTGCCTATATTTTTGAAAGCAAGATTATATCAGGAAGAGAAGTTGTAAGAGGTTCAGTTAAGAGAGAGACTCTTTTTTCCTCATTTCCAGGGTTCATTTTCACTGTTTTGTTCCTGTGCAATGTTTAGGCCAAACAGCTCTTCACATTCTGCCTACTTTCCTCCCATCCTAACGAGGATGGTTGCATACTCTCATGTGCTCAGTGTTGCTACAAAATAAAAAATTAGTGAATTACTGGTTAGTTCCTTTAAATCCTTTCATTTGCCTATTTTTTCTTCTAACATATTACATGAGTTATTTCCCTTTCCTCTGAATTCCAGCATAACCTAGCCTACAATGCTACCATGTTTTTTAATTCCAAAACATTGGCCCTTGAACTACTGCAGTATTTATTGATCAATTAAAAAAAAAAATGTTTTGCATAAATCTCACATTGTTACTTGTAAGCCAGAAAGATGATTTCCATAAATTTCCATTAAGCTTCTCCTTTCCTTACAAATATCTTCCCAGAATTACTCCTTTGCCCCAGAGAATATAAAACTCCAGCAGAAGTTGAGCGGATCAGCTCCCCCCTCCTTCACCCCCTGCTCAGCTCTTTTCTTAGACTTGAAAGCATTCAAGGCAGAAGGTGTTACTCTGCTATGTATTTATGCAGCACTCAGCACAACACACTCAGTAATTATTGCTTTTAGGTGTACTCCAACACAATGAATGTGTCAACTGTTAAATCATCAACTCTAATTTGAAGAGGGAGAAAAAAAATGTTTTAAATCACTTTTTCCAACAGGTGGTCCCCATTTTTGGGATTAGAGATTACCAAAATGAAAAGTACCAAATAACAAGTATCTTTCTCTTGGATGACTCCTTAGTCCAGGGCTCAGCTCCGTCCATCCAGGTACAGCTCCATATCCAAAGAGATTGTGCTGCCCTCCCGTGGTCTGTGAAGATTTTAAGCTCCAGAAGTCACACGCAGAGCTACGAAAAGCTCTGATTCTGCTCTTGAAAGACAGACTGCATAGCTAAACATATACACTTTGAAGAAAGCAAAAAAGCCAAAATGCTGCTGCAGGGGTATCAAAGGTCTCCTGATGCCTCTGCCTGAAAGGACTGCTTAGGCTTTGAAGAGAAAACACTAGGAACAGTCATGTTAAAACTCATCTGTCCCTCAGGTACAATGCGTAGAAAACAGCAGTGTAAGTGACCTATAAAAATACTGCAAAGACAGGTAAAAATCCCCTAAGTTTAAATCCTTGTGTTGATTATGCTAAATAGGTAAGTTAATCATGACTCGCCACACTCTGGGATGTGGCAAATGGGTGACACAAAGGAGCTAAAGGACACAAGCTGTACACCCTACCACTGATGTAGCTGGGATTTAAGTCTAATGACAAAACTTACAGAACAATCTTCAAATAAGTAGTGAAGGCATTTTACAGCAAGAAATACCAGAATACTGAAGCAGATTAAACATCCCTTTTTAAGTCAAGATTGGTGCTACAGAAAATCAATTTAAATTTTACAGCCACTTGAAATACTAAGATACTAGTATATTCTTGAAAAAGATTATGAAGAGTTATGTCAACAGCAATTTAACATTTTATCCAATAGCATATCTAGAATATTTGGAGATAGAAGAGTGTTAACTCCTCCTCCACATGAATCTTTCTAATTAATACAAATATGATAAATATGTCACCACTGTCTTCTCTATGAAGTGACACTTTGTAACACAGCATCACTTCTAAGTACACCTTATTAATCATTAAAGGATATGATATTCTATATTTCTATTCCCCAAAAATACCTCTGATGACGATTTTGAGCCATGTTCAAAAGAAAATGTCTTTTTGAATCATATTAATCATCTGGATATTTGCTGGACATTGGTCCAAACCGTAACTACTAGAATGGATCAGCATTCCTTCATTCCTCAATAGTAATCTTTCACAAAAAATGACCTGCACCTCCATGCTATGGAGTACTTAGCACAAACTCAACCTCTAAACCTCTGGTTTAGGGGATAAATAATGTAACTTCGGGGCTCTGCTATTTCATGAACAGGGAACACAGAAATACAAAAGGGAGAAGGAAACTAGCAAACTCTACTACAGTTATATCAGGAGGAAAAGAAAGACCAAATAGTTTAAATGAAACAAAGGGCAGAGTTTCTTAGCATGCTATTTAACATTCATTAGAGATTTCTGATTAAGATATGAAAAATTAATTTAACAATTCTGTTAAAAAATACCTGCTAGGCACCTATGAGTTAACGTGGTTAACTCATATGAGTGGCCTTCCATGTGTCTAAGAACTTCAGAGCCAAAAAAGAAAAAAACATCACAGTGCAACGAATAAAACTACTTTTTCTATCTAGGGCAGATCACACTCAAATTCCATGTAGGTAAAGTCAGTTTAGACCAGTGACTGTCAAGTGCAGATATTTTATAAAAGTTCACTCTGGATTAATCAAGAACATGCTTCAACCATCAGAACTAAGACTACTGTGTATTTACAAAAATCATTACGAATTGTCTTCAGTGTTCAAGCCATAAATCTGTAAAACATTTCAACTGGCAAATTGCAGTATTTAATTTTAATTCTTTAGGTATGTTCAGTAAACAAAAAAACCACAACCAGACTAAAAAAAGCATACACTGAACTTTATGTACAATACTCTACAAAACAAATCTCTTTGAAGCCTAATAAACTCCCAATTAACAAGGACTTGTGACCTGTAAAAATCTTACCTCCAGGAATAAGACCCCATCAAAACCTGAACTTTTGTAGTAGGGGACATTCAATATGAAGCATAAAGGCTTCAGTAATTCTCCGAGGGCTTACACTTACTCCACAAAGCAAGGCACTACCACAAAGGTGACACTTTCCAATATGATTATCAGCTGCATGAAAGTCCATCAATCACACTCATCACAATGGGATTTTACAGAACAGACCAAACACCAAGGAGAACAGGTCCTCACTGAATCAAAATGCAGCTGTTAGAAGTTGGTATTAGTCCTTCTAGTATGATTTTTAACAAGATACACTAGCAACTGTTGTTTTTTCTTTGCAGATTTTGAATATTTCAGAGGCTATAGGCATGTCATTTAGATCAAAACATCACTTAAGAAAATGCAACAGACTTCAAACAAACACAAATGTACTGAACTTGTATCCCTCATAATTCATATGCATTGATTCCATTAGGCATAGAAACCAGCTATGTTTTCAAAAAAGAGTATTCATTTTAGTAAATCATTGTGCCTAAAAATCATTACTACATACTAATTTAACTTAACCATATAATAGCTTTGCCTCCTGTCTCTAAATAGGCATCTTAAAAATATAAAATAATTAATTCCCTTCCCTTGTTTTGCTTGGTAACCCAAGACAATCACAAAAGAAAAATGGAGGAAGAGCACAGTAACAGTAGGAACAGTGGACAATGTCGTGGATGAGTTCTCTGGTTTGGTGACAAGCCTGAGCTATTTTTTCCAGCTAAACCTGAAGAATTTTTTGTCTAAAAATTAGTAATTACATGCAAACTTCCATGAAATTTGTCCTCAGGCCAACTATACAATGTTATATCCCTGAACAGTCAAAAGAGTCTAAGAAGTCACATATGAAATACAAGTTTTGCAGGAATACCCTTTTTAAGGCAAGCCAGTAAAAGAAGGTATGTCAATGTTGCCTGTATTACAAAAATGAGCAGTTTTCCTTTCTCTTTGTTACTGAAAATTACCTACTTCTCAAGTATTTATCAAGAATATGAGGCAACCTGGCTGTATTGCCATCACAGGTTTTCCAGATCTTGAACTGCAAAATATAATGCACACACAAATGTGGTTTAAACTTATTTAAATGAGTGCAGCAGAACTGTAACTTTAGGGAGAGGTTAATGAGAAGCAGCTTCAGTTGAGTTTCCCTTGGATTGTTACACCCATGTGGCTTGCAGGCAAAGAGCTGTCTGATATGGAAAAATCAGTTGAAGAAGAAGGATGAGTTCCTGCTTCAGGATGCCTGAGACACTGAAACAGGCTAAAAATCTATTAAAAAAAATCTTCAAAGTCTTTCAAAAAGTTCTGACAGGCTTGAAAGGGAAACAGAGAACTTTAAAGTGTTGCTTTTAACTCTTTTTGTTCTACAGAATGAATGACTGTCTGGATTTAATTTTAAAAATACAGTTGCTTTTAACATTTAAAGTAAAATACACAATTTGCATCTCTTGATTAGCAAAAATTTTCATAAAATGTCAGATTCCCTAAACCATCTTTGATTTTTAAGCATAATGTATTCTCAACTCAGAAAGCATCTTTCAAGTAAAAATATTCCAAAGGTAATACCAATATAAAAAGCAGAACAAAATAACAGTGACCTAGCCTCATAAAAAAACCCCAGAAACAACCTGGATACATTGAATCATTTTGACAACAACTTCAACTCAAATAAATCTGCATCTAATACACCATTTATTGCACAATTATTATATTATTCAATTCTATGAGCAATTACAAACAACTTTAACATGGACATGAAGTCACAAACTTTTATACTGGTTAGAAGATAATTACATCATTAAGTGCTGCTCCTTTCATTAAAACTAATTTTGTTTATGATGAGAGGAAATTTTCAAAATTTTCTTCTTTCCCTGTTGAGAGGCCACACTACATTAAAGTATCCTTTACTTAATATCAGTTCTGGAAGCTGCGGGTAACACTGATCCTTCAGGATTGTTGTTTGGTAGGCAACAAGACTGTTTAATCAAAACATCAGTTAATTCCATAAAACTGGAACACTGTGCTCTGTGTTATTGCTCTAGCCTGTGTTATTCAAAGGTACTTAAGGTTCAAAGATGTTTCTAAATTACATATGTAAACATTGTTTTACTCTTGTTGGTCCACCTGGTATGTCTACCAACACATTTTTAAAATCTCTTCGTAAAAACTGCTGTCCTTCCTAAGTTATTCTTTCACTTTACAATATCTAATTTAAACTAGTTTATCTAGATTAAGAATCAAATATCTAATTTTATCTCTTTTAACCCCCACTCTGGAGAAATAAAATGATACTGTGAACCTGCCACTCTTCCTTAACCAGCTATCATTTCAGCATTATGATGATTCTTCCATGAATCATTCTTCTCGACATAAGCAATTACAAACTTAGTTTATAGCCAGAATCAGGTAGGAGACAGGCACAGATGATCCTACCATCCATCTAGCTTTAAAATTTATGAATTGGTGAGTTTAAAGAATGCTGCTGATATGAAGAAACAGAGTACAGAGGCATTTCTAACTAGATTAATATTTCAGACCCTGTCCAAATAAAAGAAAATAAGAGTTCCTGGGCAAGGCAGGGGGGTAGGAGGAGCTGAGGAGAATTTGGGGATTGAGAAGTCATTTTATAAAACAACACCCTAGTAAATAGGTAAATGAATTCTTAAAATAGTCTCACAACTATTTGCATATTTAGTCTTCAAAGAAAGACCAGAGGTTTTATCTCACCTGTAGACAAATCAGCTGACACCTTAATTCATAAGTTATGCATACTAGAAGAACAAATTCTCAGCTGACCTAAATTATTTAGAAAAAGTAGACAACATAAAGGCAACATTTTCAATATTATCTATCTCTAAATCCTGAAGGCAGCTTCATTTCCCCTCCCCCTCCAAGGAAAAAAAAAAACACCAAGCCACATTTACAGTATAGTATTAATTATTCTGTGGCTTATAAATCAAGGTAACAAGTCTCTTCATAACAAAAGCTTAAGGGACAGCCTTACCACTGAACAGTAGTTGCTGGGCTTTTCAAATTTTGTCTCATTTTAAAAGCTAAGCATTCTAAAAATCAGGCAACTTTCTCAAAAGTCTGAACACCAGAATGCAAACAAAGGGCATGTATCAATCAGGGTATCATTTTATTCAGGTCAACCTTTCTGTGACAATTTTATACAGTAATTTAATTTGGCCATCGACTCCCTACCAATCACAAAGCAAGCATAAATCAAACAACCAGAGTCATTCTGTCTTCAGCTAGGCAGGCATGTGCTGCCTTCCAATAAATTAACACTCTTTCCTGCGTGCCCAACACAGAAGCTGTGAAAGGCCTTTTCATTTTCAATATTGGCTTTATAAAAATTGTGCATGGAAAATTTCACCTCTACAAGTCAGATATTTCTCCCAATCAATTCAATACTATGAACCCATTTTTTACTAGAAATAAAAAGTGTATTATATACCTGACATGATTCACTAGGAACTATGTTTATATCCAATCCATTACATTTGTTTGGACCAGCTATAAAGTTAAAGAATTACATGTGTTCCATTAATTGGTAAGAGCAAGCTGCACTTGTAAAATGTGGTTATTTTGATGGAGTTTTATTTATTTGTCTAGTTTTTAGACTGATCTTCACACATTCTGTAATTGACCCCTCTGTCTCCTACTGTGCATGTACAGGGGTCTTTTCAGTTTCACCTGAAATGTCATGTTTCAGCTAAGGAGCTCTTTTTCTAACCTACTGCAATTCTTTCATTCAGGAAAAACAAAGAAGGCACTATCTACAAGCCTACAGAATTTGGTTGCTACTTGTCACATTCACTCTTTGAACAATTTTTTTTGAAAGAATAATATAAATTTGTTCACAACCACTACCTTTGTAAGTAAATACCATCTCATGCATACTGTGACTGAAATGATGGTTCATTTCAGATAAGATACCACAAATAAAGTACTTGTTTTAAGTACTTCCTGCTTAACAAGTATTTCAACTCATGAGAAAAGTAGTAAGGGTTTGTAAGACTGTGGGTCAGTTACTTCTCATTCTTGAATTTCACAGTTGGATAAAAAGTCAATAAACAAAAAGATGTTTTAAAGAAAAAAAAATAGATTCCCATCTTAAAAAAAAATCTCTTTTTTTCTTTCACAGTGAAGAAAATGTTTGATGAAAAAACATGACAGTACCCAAGGCTTCTATCTCCATATATCCTCAAAGTAATAAAGCAGCAACAAGGGTTATCACCGCCCAGCCCCACATTCACACACTTCCCCCCTCCCTTTAATGTGCTTTGGATGAGCCTAAAAGGAAGCACCCCTAATCATATCCAGCCAAACTGAGCTTAATATCCACAAAGCCTTTGCAGTGAGTAGGAAATGAACCTGAAGACAATGAATGTGTTCACACACACACACAGGACCAGGAACACAAGCAAAGATTCCACGATTGACTGAAGTTCCAAAAGGGATTAAAAACCCCCTTTCTACTGCTGCCTAATAAAACCACAGAGAAGATGCTGCATTTATTTGCTGGTCACAAATTAAATATAATCTCCTCTTTCCCAAACTTCACATATAATCAATCAGCAGTAGCACACTATTTCCATTCAGTCTTATTTCAACAAGCCCCCCTTCCCAAAATTTTCAGCCACTGCCTTGCTAGGGGAAAAAATGAAAACATTTCCTATGATGACATACATCAGTCCAGGGAAATAATCACATGATATATCTCATTTTCCTTCTGTCTCACATTGTGACCACCTGCATTTTATATTCTGACCTGCCACCCTCTTTTTACTCGCTGTACATATTGACAACCACAGTAACTTTATTCCCATGGAAGGTATCTATGGATACCTTTACTTCTATGGAAAACTCAACACAACCAAGCGCTGAGCTTGGTTAGGATTTCTGAGTTGCGTCAACTGCCGACTGAAATCAAGGTCAATCTTTTGTTCCCAGTTTGGTCATCAGCTGTTGATGACCTGAGGGAAGTTGCATCACCACGTGTCACAAACAGACTGAATTTTAACACAGATTTGAAACTGCTTACTTGTCTTAAAGAGCTCTGAAGCATACTGAAAACTGGCATATTTTCCTATGAAACAGTTAAGCAGCTGCACCAGAAGAAGACCCTGTTAAATAATACACAGACATACAGACCCTCACCTTCCCCAGGACTGACTGCAGATGGTAGACTGGTCCAGTCTAGGGTCCAGCTGGGGCATGGATGAGGAGAAAACTTTGCTTCAATTCCATTTTCCTACATGAAAGGAGGAAAAAAAAATAAATTAAGACCCTTTACCCACTTAAGTTGGTATCAAATTTCTCACTAAATTTAATGGCATCAGATCAAACTGCAACACTGTCAGCCTAAGTGTAACTGAACAGACAGATGACTCAACATTATACACCATTCTAATTACGTATTTTTCTCATTCTCACAAGAAAGCCGTGTTCATTTTTTTTAGGAAATCTTCTGTGCAAAAAATACCAAATTATGGAACATGATGGACAGTTTCTTTAACAAAACTCATCAGGGTTCCCAGATGGTCAAAGCTTTAATCAAACTGCAAAAAAACCCCCAAACCAAACCAGCTGAAAAGGTTGAATAATGAAGCCAAACATAAAAGCAACAGTTTTTTGTCATTCTTTACATAAATATCTTTAAAAGAGAAATACAATACTGCAATTCAAACAAAAAGTTACTTTGATTATTCAGAATAATTGATAGGGCTCCAGCAGTCCTATCTTTGCCCAATTCCTGAATGAATCAAATATCAGAAGAGAAGAAAAAAGTAGAATCACTTCTAAGTCAATGCACATCAGATTTAAACAAAGGGGATTAAACTGTTCAAGGCTGTCAAAATCAGCTTATACAATCCTAATAAATTTTACCTACTCCAAATCAAGCCAATATGGCTATAAAAATAACTCATTAAAAAACTTAAATTACCATTAACTTAGTCATGGTTGGCCTTGGACCACCTATAAAATGACTGTCATCATTATCCTCTTCTAACTCATCAGGAACTGAAGAAGAGTCCTGTAGCTGTTCCTCTGGAGCAGACATCAACTCTGGAAGCTGGAGAAGCTCCATGTTGCATTTGCCAGCAGCTTTCTTTACTCCAGGTACTTCCTGAACTCTTCGGTACCAACTGGATATCAGTGGCAAGTTTACCAGATTTTTGCCTTGTTTCTTGCTGGAAACCTAGAAAAATAAAAAGGGAGGGTTACTTGGCTAGTGTAAATTTCTTGCAACAAACCACCAAAAGGCACGAACTACAGGAGTGAGCTCAGCTCCATGCCAAGCACATGCACTCACAGCATGGTGGCAAAACAAAAATCAGCTGGTTCAGAGCTCCAGGGGGAATTGCCAGCTGGCCATTTAGACTTTATCTGCAATTCCCATTCACTTAATAGGATGAAAAGGTTTGCATGATCAATTTTAATCATAATTTCAGTCAGTAACAGGAAAACTCCATTTAAATAATACTCTTAAATGTGTGCTATTTGCTAACATAAAAAAGATTCGTTTTGGTCAGTCATTAAACAAAAAAAAACCCCAATGCAGTAATGTGCAATGAATATTGAACTCTAAGCATGACATTACAGTACCTGAATGCTCTTTCTCACAAGTACCCCTTAAAAGCTCATCCACCAACAGCTATTTTGCTGGAAACTGCAAGCCTGAAATACCTTAGACTATGTGGTCACAGGCACACCTGGTCTTTACTCAAGTCTTTGCACTACATCTGTGACTTTTTTAAAGGTAGTACTGATTTTTTTTTTAATTGTGTATTTACTCAGACTTTTTTAGAATCTTAAGATCATATTTTTATACAATAATGGTAACTAGTATCTTTCTTTCTGAAGTAAGTGTATGTTATTATGAGTTAATGTGGCCTCCAAGAGAAATTAGTATTTTAAGGGTAAAACATGAAATAAAAAAATTTCTTTAGTAAGAGTATGTTGCACATATTAAAAAAAAATATACCCAAATCACTTTTTAGCATGAAGTCCAACTACTTTTAAAAAGGATGCATTTGATGAAATTAAACATCCTTTGTTTAGATTCCCAAATGTTCTAGAACAATGGAGATCATCCTCTTACAAGGAGAGGTTGTGAAGTCTCCTTATAGGCATTCAAAATACAACTGGACGCGATCCTGGCCAACCAGCTCTAGCTGACCCTGCTCTGAGCAGGGTGGTTAGACAAGATGAGCTCCAGAGGTGCCCTCCAACCTCAATTATTCCAGCTTCAACTATTCTGTGATGCTATGCCTGCTTTAAACAGAAAATTAAAAATCATGATTACAGGAACAGGCAGAAAAGGCCATGCAAAACCAGCATTCCTCCACGGATTTGTCCGCAGTGTGGAAATAGAAATTGGTAAAGAACACTTGAAATGACACGAAATTTCCAACAGCTCTCCTGCATGCTGTGTTTATAATATGCTTAGGGTAACCACGGATAATTAGCAATAGCTAAAGGAGCAAAAGAAGGATGAACTGTGTAACTTTAGTATGCAATTTAATATCCTAATAGTAACACAGGCATAAACACATTAATTCATTTAAGGAAGAATTCATTCAGAAAGCAATTCTAAGAGGCACTGTTACACTTGTTATCAAGTGTTCTAAATTGTATTTTAAAAAGTGAATAGTGGTTTCTCCCAGATGAGGAACTAAGCCTTTGTTATACTTCTATTAATTTTCAACGGTTACAACTAATAGAAAGTGAAACAAAGGTAACCTCAGAATGATAACAGCAATGAAATGAGGTAATGAAAAACAACCCTTCAGCTTCATTATCCTACTTTTGGTAATTATAATTACAATCAGCTAGTCAGGTCTCCTCATATTTATGGGATGATATTTTCCAGACACATACTCACTGAAAACTTCATTATTATTCACACCCTTAACTCAAAGTGGAACTGCAACTACAGGGATTTTTTTAAACACAATCCAGGAAGTCCAGTTATACAAGTGACAAATAACACTTTAATTCTGTATTAAACTCTGGCACTTCCATCAACAACAGCAGTTTCAACTCACTGCCTGCAAGAAGCTTTCAGATGCAAGTTTTACAATTTTGATGATAACTGTAGGCATCAAGGTATAACTGCTTAGCAAATGATCATTCCCCAGAGAACAGAAATAAACATCATCCCAGAGCTCTTGCCAATTAGGTAAAAATTGAACTGAAAGCCAGGTTTTTAGGGCCATCCTTGGTGTGAGCTAACACAACTGTACTGTAAAATACCTAGTTCATAAGAACACCAGGGCTCAAGGGTAACACAAAAAGTCAATAAATACAGCATTCTCAGCTACTCACAGGACCTCCCCAGAATTACTTCACCTATATTGCTGAAATCAATTAAGCATCTGATGCAAATATCTTCTCATGCCTAGCACCAGTAAACCAAACATTACTCTAAAAAGTTAAGCTCTTATTTAAAAAGGCCTTGGAAAAACAAAGACTGAGATACATTAACATTTTTTAAATAGTAAGAAAGCATTCTGTCTTAATATTTTTGTTTAGTATCATCCATACAGAAGTTGCTGGTCACCTCCAATTATGTAATTTGCAAAACAAACAAAGCAGATGTGAATTAAGAAGCATTTCTGAAAAATAACTCATCGTCTTAATTCGAAGGCAGCATATAGCTATCATCATAAAGAAATCCATTGAGGATGATGATATTGGTTAAAGAAGTTGTAAAGTGGACATTTGCCACATTATTAATATTCAATAGTCATTATCTTGATTCTAGAGATTGTTATTTTCAATCTGCCTAACAGCATCTTCTCCAGGAATTCCATTTGTTTTCAAATACCATAAGGGAAATTTGGCAAACCAACTTGCAAAATCAAAATGCAAATGTTCCTGGAACAGACACCAGCTTAGGCATAAATCTCATAGAGTAACTGCAGGAATACTGGTAGGAGGCAAACTCATTGTATCATTTTACTGTAATGGGAAATAAAGACATAGTTGTCATTTCCTTAAATCTTTCCTGTGCATGTATTGTCATAAAACTAAGTACAAAGATTGTGCTGAGCAAGACTCTTGCACAGTCTTGCCACAGATGTTTTTCCCACTGTAGAACTAGCTTTTTGAGTTGAGCTCAAGTCACCTGTACTAGTATTTTAAAATTATTATTTTCTGGGAAAATTGGTACCAAAATATTTCAGTATAATATTTAAACAGTTAACAGTGTTTACTAACCATTGATATGTTATGTATTTAGAAGTAACTTTAGTGATCTCACCAATCCCTGATTTTTGTGTTTGTACAAAAACAAGACAAGTCTTCGATTTCAGGTTAAGGTCACATTGTAAGCACCACAATATGTTTCAAATTAACATATTTTACAACTTTTAGGTTCTTAAAAAAACATGCATGTACACTAGTTAATATTTGCAGTTTGTCATCTTACCAAGAACTGGTGGATGCATGGCAAAAGCACTAGATCTGCCACAGTAAAATAAAGCCCTTCTGCAAAAACGTGGTCCAAGAGTGGAAGGTCAGAGGTTTTTGCTCTCCTGATGTGAGGGGCTTCCCTGGTGATTGCATCTGGTGCTTCCTGGGCAAGTAGTTTAGAGAAAGCTACACTCAGTTCCAAACTTGAGGATGGATGTTCATGGACTTCCCCTGTTTTTGATTCCTCTGTTGCTTCTTTACCAAGCACAGGCACTGCAGCCTTGGCACCTGCCTTCTGTTGTTGAAGTTTTTGCCTTCGAATTTTGTCATCATTATGTACTCGGACAGGTTCTCCAAGCTTCCTTTCTAACAGTAAAATGTCAGGAGGAATTGCCTGGCAGTGCTCAGGAGAGGCTGTCAAAAATCTTTCAACAGCGAGAGGTATGCTGATCTCACAGAGTCTGGTCCACTGGCTAACCTGTCAAATAAATTTACATAATTAATGTCTCTACAGAAAGAGAAACAAAATCCAAGGTTACTTTTGGTCCACTTCAGCTTTAAATACATTCTTTGTTAATCTTAGAAACGCAGATATTTCTGTATTACTTTTGCAACAGCAGAGTTAGGAGGCTAAACTTTATATAACAGAATGAACAGTTATCCAGCATAGCATATTTTTATTTCCTTATTATTGACATAAAATTAGGGTGGCTGCACAACTCATAAGAAGCAAAGCTGTGAACTGGGTTGAAGGCACAGTAATCAATGTCAACCATGGAAATAGCAATCATGACAGGGTGGAGATCAACCTCCTGAGAGGAGTGAGGAAGGCAAGTCCAGATGGATGAGCTGCCAGATGAGTAAACTGCTACGTGATAAATGGGCTGACATCTCAACTCAAAGGGTAGTGTTGGTTAATGGTTCACACTCTACCTGAAGGCCAGTTAGAAGCGGAAATCTTTAAGGGTCTATCCTGAGGCCTATCCCATTTCATCATCTTTACCTGGAGAGGGGAGATGGAATATACTCCCATCAAGGATGACAGGGAATTGAGCAGACAACAAATTCCCAACAAACTCCTGCACAGACTAGGGAATGGGCTGAGAGGAACTGATAGAACTCAGTAGAATATTCCACACCTAGGAGGGACTTATCCCCTGGAATGGTACAAGCTAGGGACTGACCACCTGGCCAGGTGGCTGAAAAGGCACTGGACAACCTGGTGAGGATAAGCTAAACAAAAGCCAGCAGTGCACCTTGACAGTGAAGGCTAACAATATATGGTGCTCTTGAAATCAAAATTAGCAAGAAATTAGGTACTTCTAAGTTTACTTTATAACTCATTTATACTGCTAGACACGAAACAAAGATCTGACCTACTTTTTTAGCATCAAGATTCTTTTTGTGCTGCTAAAAAGTGGTATCTTCGAAAATAATTATTTTTCATCTTTGTGCCAAAATACAGGTACTTCTCCATAGAGGAAATTGCATTTTCTAAGCAAATTAAGTTTTTTACTAAAAGAACTTACTTTACATCAAGAGTCTACTTCAGAGCATTCAATGCTTATTAAAAACCAATTAATGTATCTAAGAGAGAGACACACTCACTTCAGCGCAGGCTTTTAAGCAGGTCTTCTTAAAGCCCAAGAGTTCCAAAAGATCCTTTTTAGATGGATCTGCCTCGAATGTTTTCTGTATTATATGTCTTAAGACCACAGAAAGCCCAGCTCGGCAGAATTTGTCATCTTTCACGACAACAGCAGGTAAACTGCAGCTCTGCACAACCACTGGAAGCTGACACCTGGAGATTAAATGGACCTCGAGATCGCCAGCGAGGTTTTTTGTCACACACTGATCACCCACATCTTCGCCAGTCGGCACTAAAAAAACTTTAAATAATTTGCAGTCACAGTAGGATAGCAAAAACAGTGAGATAGATGTATGAAGAGGAAAGATACTATCTCTACACTGATGAGAAAAAGCCAAATATAAATGTTCTTCAGCGACACTATCTTTCATCTTCTTCCTGAGATGAAGCTCCTGAAATAGAAATCAGAGTACAATATTCATAAAAGAATACAGAATTAAAAAAAAAAAAAAAATTATGTCACTGTTTCTTCCACTATCTGCTACAACTGATTTTAACATAAGACACTATGGAAGACATCCTGCCTGAATAATTGGCAGGCCCTTTTTTGAGAGAAAAGAATGGTTCCACATCTACACTGCCTCTTCACACACAGATAGATCACGGATAGGAAAATGATCTTACTTTTTTTTTAACATTTTAGCATATTTCTGACATCAAACAAAACCTAAAGAAAATGTTTCAATTTCAAATTTTAAGTGCGTACACATTTTAGAGCAAGGCTTTTTTGTTTTTTTCAACATAAAAATCTCCCATAACATTAACCATGTATTACTGAAAACAGCAAGTTCCTGAGCACACATCTGCAACAGTCAGTTCCCTAATACAAACATCTGTCTTTCTGTAACTGCCAACAGGCATTTATAGCAGGTATTTAGGCCATGGGAAATAATATTGGTTTCGCTATAAAAAAATTAATCTAGAGTTGAGTGAGATAATAACTGAAGGACACATAAGCAAACAAACATTCATCCCATGATACTACATGAACACCTCAAAAACACAACTACTTTAAACCATTAGAATTCAACAGTACCAGAGCTGAGATTAGCATCTTCTCAGTATACTAAAAACTCAGATTAATTTCCCTTATAGTGGGTTGAAAGCTACATTTTTCCTACTATAATATTCCATAGGAGTTTAACATAAGGCACTGACGCAGCCATTTTTCTGCTCCATCACTCAGCAGAATTGCCCATTACCTTACAGATGACAGCTGGCACTGAAAAGCTTTAGACACTAGATGGCCCTCTTACAACGAGCGTCACGGACCACAGCTGGAGCGCAGTGAGCACAAGAGATTTAAATGTCGCTAAGAAAGCCCAGAATGGGGTTTTATATACATACATATAAAGCACGGGTGTCACTGGAACAGCATCAGTCTTTCACATAACCGTCTACATTAATAAGGTCTGTGCACAATTACATGAACGTGCAAGTACTTTTTAAAAAAAAGTTTTCATTTGATACATCTTGATTATTCTTTTTTTTCCGTGTAGACATCTACATCATGCTTACTACTTTATACGACCTACCACAGGGCCAAATCAATTGCCCTAAAAGAGGCAGTGGAAGAATAAAATCAAGTCCACCTGACATTAGGAACACACATCTGTTACAGTGAAATATTTTTAAACCATTAAATAATGAGGTCAGTGGCTTATAATGTGGCTTTTCTTTAATTAATACACTGCCACACAAAAAACAGGACAATACACAATGCAATGCCTACTTTACCAGAAGATACTTTATTTGGGTAAATCTTGACAGCATGGAAGTTGAGACAGACTCAATATCTTGAATACAACTCTGTGGTAGAAATCATATAGTGAAGGCTCTGCCAAGGAGGTAAATCAAGAAGAGCTACTCTTACCATGGTCACATCCATAGTTACCAGCATTTGAACTCCTGTTCTCGACTACAGTGCCTCTTCCAATGTTAAACAGTACCCTTACATGCATTCGGGTTATTATTTTTGTTTTCCATGGGAACTCAAAGAACTCACAAGTCCATCTTTTCCTGGCCACTCAGACAACATACACATTGACCTTAACAATCATTTCACCACTGAATTTTTTCTTCTGGTTGACCTTACTGGACACAATCAGCTATTTTGATCATTATCATGCTGTACGAGCCTCCTAAATATTTTCATAAATTCTGATGAGGTTTCTGTTTCCAAAGTACATTATTCTCTAGTTTACAACTTTTAATCACCTGTTCTTACAAATTATTTTTTAAAACTTCTTAGAAGTAATTTTAACAGAATGGGCTTCTGTAATGACTGCAACTTGTTACATGGGTCATTAGACCATCAAAGCATTCAGTCTGGATTTATTTGTATTTTAAGTTATTGCAAAAATTTCTATGTCCCTCCACTACACCACATCTCACAGACTTTCCTCTCAAAGAGCCTTGCAAGGTGGAAGTTTCCTGCACTCCTGTTACACATGTGAAAAAGCAAAAGCACAAAGAGAAATTTTTGTTCAGTGTCACTCTGGAAGTCTGTCCTAGACCAAGCCAAAATATTGGACACTTTTCTTTAAGGGCTTTGCTGTTTGGTTGATTGTGAGATTTTGGGGGTTTTTTTTAAGGTCAGTCTATGACAATGAAAACTCCAATCAGGCTAACTGTATTCTCAAGTCTCTCAAAGAAGAGAAACTAAATTAATCCATCCAGGAGTTCTGTCTATAAGTGACTTTACCTGTGTTTCCTCATTGTTTCCTGTGAGAAGATAAGGCCTTTTTAAATCATCACTCAACTGAGCTGTACACCCTTACACTGCCACACCCCACCCCTCTCCCATATTTACTTCAGAGAATTCCTCCCAACATCTTGTCTCCAAGCACTGACATTATAAAGTCACTTCTTACGTTTTTTGTTTCCACGACAGGCACTTTTCTGCACTGTTTTGGCTCTGCAGAGTCTATATTCCTTGTGGATTTATGCACAGATTTTCAGTTCAAAGACTTAACAGCCTACCTGGCTGCCCACTCTCACTTAAGTATTTTCACATAACTACTACCCACCCATTAAATGTGTTTATTAACCCCTGGGCAGCTTACTAAGACAAAAGCAGACCCTAACATACACAATAAAATGAAAGGTGCAATACAGAACTAACCAAACCTAGTAAGACATTGCACTATCTGCTCACAGTACTTTTTCGCAGCACTTTTTTCTCTAATTAGACTGTAAATTCTGTGGGAAGGGACGGATTTTTATTGTATTGGCCATACCTACGGTAGTTTGAAAGAGGGAAAATGAGAAGCAACGATCAATGCAGGATTTGTACCATAACTTAAAAGACAAAGACAAATAATGTTGCCTATCTTTGGGATAAAAGACACCTACTTAAAAATTATAAGCATTACGTAAGCCTAACTTTCACTAGCTGTGCTGGTTTTTACCATTTTCTCTTTTCTTTCAGCGTGCACTAAACAACAGTTAAATTAGTTTCATTCAGCTGCCCTGTTAACAACGTAATAAAGAAAATCGCTGCTTTAAAAACAAGTATTTCCCATAAAAATTAAAGACAAATAAATAACTACATAAACATCCTCTTCCTTTTAGTCCCCGAAAAAGATCTCATTCGTTTGTTGATTACTACACGGTAAAACAGAACTTTTGTTAAGCAGACGCTTTAACATTAGAAAAATGTTTAATACGATGCCATTTAGAAACGTAGCAAATATTTAACGTAGTGCAAAGTAATATTTGTGCTTTCAGGCACATAACTTGAGAGGCTGGAGTTACATTTCTATCCAGGCAATCCATTTGCTGGATAAGTTCAGGGCCACCCCTACACCCTCAAGGAGCCCTGCGGGAAGCACACCAGAGCTTCGGACCCGAGTTTCAGGCAAAGCTATAAATAAAGTGGAAATTGTGGATGGTTCTGGAGAGCCAGACGCGGGCGAGCCATGAGGGACAGCCCCGGGATAAGGGGGACAGACGCGGGACTCAGGACAGCAGCACACACCTGAGCTCGGCTACTGCAGAGAGCGACCCCGCCGAGTCAGAATTCCCTCACAGACCCGCTCCCCAAAGCCTCTGCTGCCAGCTCCTCTCACCGCCCCCGCAGCGCTGCCAAAGCAGCGCCGGAGCTTCACCGCCGCCAGCTTCCCTTTATCCCGCTCCTTTTCCTTACCCCGGCCCGGCCGCTTCCGCCCCGGCTCCGCCCCTTCCTGCGCGCGCCCCGCCGGGCCCCGCCCCGGCCCGCGCGCACCGCCCGGAACTGCCGCCCGCGACTCGCGCGGCGCGGGGGGACTGCGGTGGCGGCGGACGCGCCGGTGCGCCCGGCTCCGCCTCCCCCTTCTCCCCGTTCTCGTCTCCGGTGAGACAGCAGCGGGCGGTTCTGCGGGACCGGGAAGAGGGGGGCTCGGGAGGAGGAAATTTGGGGTTTTGGAGAGGGAAGAGGGGATTTGGGGTTGGAAGGGGGAAGGGAGAGGGCGATTGGGAGGAGGAAAAAGGAGTTTGGGAGGAGCGAGGAAGAGGGGAGTTGAGAGAGGGAAGAGGGGGTTTGGTAACAAGAAGAGGGAATTTGGGGGTTGGGAGGGGAAGAGGGGTTTGGGAGGAGGGGAGGAAGAGGGATTTAGGAGGAGCAAAGGGGGTTTGGAAGAGGGAGATTGGGAAAGGGAAGAGGGGTCTGGGGGAGAGAAAAAATGAGTTTGAGAGGAGGGAGGGAGGAAGAGGGGGTTTGGGACGAGAGAAAAGGGCTTGGAAAGGGGCAGTAAGAGTAAGTGTGGGTGGGAATAATAGGGTGTTTGTCAGGAGGGAGGAAGAGGGGAGCCCTCAGGCACACTTGGCGGCTCTTACCCTCGGACCCCGCCTGGAGCTTTGGGTCTCCTGCGATGCCGGCAGGGCCCGGGTGGAGCGGCGGCCGCGCTCCCTGTGGGACACGGTGGTGCCAAGGGACGGGCCCTCCTGGGCACACGGGCACGCCCGAGCCGCGGCCCTGGGGAAGTCCGTGCGCGGCAGTAATGGGTGTAGGGGGTGGTGTTTTATTCTAAGCATTTTAAAGGGTTGTTTTCAGATGAGAGGCCTGTCCTTCGTTCTTGGAAAGAAATCCCAGGGAGAAGTTTGCAGCAAATAGGTTGCAGAGGGGTCATGTCGTTCCTTTGGTGTAACTATTTCAGAAATTCGGGTTTAACTAAAGTTTGCTTCTCTCCCTGAGAAATTAGCAGGAGGATGATACCCAGGAATTTGTACACTTGATAAGTTTCAGTAGATATTGAATAAGAGAAAGGCGAAAGCAGTAGTGGAGGTATACACAATTTACCAATGGCTTGGACCAATGAGCAGTGTTGAAACAGCATCTTCAGGTCCATTTTCTGCAGAATATTGAAGCTCAGAGGTAGCAGGGCTTAGCAAATCTCAGTTGTGCAGGTACAGTTATCACAGAATGTCCTGAATTGAAAGGCACCCACAGGGATCATGCCATTTATCAGGAAAAGGAGTCACAAGGAAAACACGGCGCTGCCGCTGAGTGGAACAAGTGTGTTAGTGACAGCAGACACAGACAAGGGTCAAACAGTTGATGTCCTCTTTGCCACTGACTTGACCTGTAAGGTTTCCAAGGCCTTTTGCCACAAGGCAGAGTTCAAGGAGAGAGGGAAGTACAAGCTGTGGAAGAGGATTGAAGCAGGATTGCTTCCCTGATAAGTCCGTGGGCCCAGGTGGGCTGCATTCAAGGGTACCAACAGCTGACGGGGTCTTCACAAAGCTGCTTTCTGTCATCTTTTAAAGGCCGTGAGAGCAGGGGAGATCCCAAAGTTTGGAGAAAGGCAGTCTTCAAAAAGGGCAAGAAGGATTAGCAAGAACTACAGACTGGTCAACCTCATTCCTTCCTTCTGTGGAAGGATCATAGAGGAAGCCATTTGTAGCATAAGAAGGAACAGATGGAGACTGGGAAAAGCCAGGTCTACCAAGGATAAATGATGCGTGATCAATTGGCTTGTCCTCTGTGACAAAATAGCTGGGTCTGAAGATGGAGTGTTCGATACCATCTGCAGTGGGCTTAGGGGGATATCATGGAATCTTTCATTTACCTGAGGATATTATTGGAAAGATAGAGCTGGTCTTCATACTCAGATGCATAGTGGGAGAATGAAAGACACCTCAAGTTAGAACCTCCTCTTCAAAGCAAGGAAATGAGGACAGTGAGGCATTGGGACAGGTTGCCCAGAAGGATTTTCGCCTTCCTGTCTTTGGAGATTTTCAGGATCCCACTGGAAAAGTCCTGGGCAAGCTGGTCTGACTTCAGTGTTGACTTTGCATTCAACAGGAGGTTGCACAGGATGGCTCTGTGGGGTCCCTTCCACAAGAAATCATTCTGTGACTCAAATAATTCACTGTTTCTGTGGAGAAAACAGCGAATACAGGGCAGTAGTGTAATCTTAAAATTTTTGGATAAACTGATTACAGTGATACTGATTGGAATACTAATTTATAAGTACATTATAAAATATGTTGTAGAATAGAATGTAAAATTAAGGATGCCAGTACTAGTAACTCCAATGCAGGAGATCTTACACATGTCTTAGAAGATTCTTTGTAGAAGATGACAAAGAAATTAGAACTGATTGATACAATTGTTCTGATTAATGCAGTTATCCAGACTACTGAAGTATGTGAGTTTTGAAATGTCCCTTGTGGAAAGTAACAGAGAACTTATGCTGTCATAAATCAAGTGCTGATTAAGATACTAAAGCAAAAACTGAAAATTGAAGTTCATTCTTTCCTGCTTTTAAGATTTTCCGTGATTGACTTTCTTAAGACTTTCATTAGATCTGAAAGTGACCTGGAAGAGGCATTATTGGTAAATAAGCAAAATCTGCCACTGTCACTGTTAATAGATATAGTCTGGAAGAGGGTAAATTCTGGGCAACAGAAGGATCCAAAGGGACAGGGGAAAAGTGAATTGATTTTATGGTGGTAAGTGAAAAACAGTGCAGTGAGTGTGTTGGAAGGAATTATAAGCTGTTGGTTCATGTGACTGGGTTTTAAGGCAACTGCTACAGATCTTGAAGGTAGCTGAAATGTCAGTGAAAGGCCTTTGAATCATCAGTGGCAGTAAAAAGTAAAAATATTAATGAGCCTATAAAATAATGGGTTTGACAATAGTATTGCAGTATAAATATAGCTATACTTTCTTGGAAAAATATCTTTAGTAGTACACATGCCTCAGAAAATAATAGGAATAGGAGTTCAGAAACAGGTGGATGAAAATATGACCATATATGGAAATGTAATGGAAGTAGATCCACTTAGCTGCAAGTTATGATGAATAAGATAATACATGGGCAGGCATGCAAAGTAGTAGATGGCAAATGAATGAAAAAAAGAAGAGGGCTCCTACACCCTATAAATCTGATAAGTCTTAAATTGGAAGACCACGTATTCTGTGGAGAGCACAGTTAAGGTTGATTGTATTTGGCAGAAGACAAGAGTGTACTCAAGAAGTGAAAGAATCCAAGACTTCTAGGACGTTTTAAGAATAACAACCCACTGATTAACATCCATGTTTCCCCAGGGATTTGAACCACTTAGAATAGTCCACCTTGGGAGGTAACAGAGAACTAAGTTGAGGAAGGTGCTTTTGGGTTTAGGCTGATGGGTGAATGCTGGGTTGCAAGAGGGTGTGCTTGCTTTGTGCAAAACCAGTTCTGCTCAGGGTTCGAGGGTTTTAACACGGCCCTCTGATCTCACAGCTGCATTATCAAACTGCTACAGAAAAGAGAGTGTCATGCTCACTCTTTTTCTAAACAGCATTTGAATTATTTCCTGTACAAAGATTCCACTTCAAGAAGAAAGTCGAGGTCTGTCTTGCAGCATAGCCTGTGGTATCATCATTAAAACACTCTGCTGTCCTTGTCTCAAGGCTATCACATTGCTGTGTGCTGACTTGACTGCCAGAGGAGGAGTTTGTGAATGAAAACATGAATGAATGAAATTGGATCTTAGGTTTAGAAGTGTCAAACCACTGTTTGATACTTAAAAACTGTTTGATCTGTAAACGTCTGGGAAGGGCCACTACCAGAAGCAATAATTTGCCTTTTGGACCAGGACAGTTACTGGTATTAGCCTGTTTGACAGCTGTGTTATTATGGCCCCATAAGGAGAGCATAATTATCAATTTGCTTTTTCAGATGATGCTATTTTTAGGATAGTTATTGTGTTCATCTTTCCATTGAATATACTTCTCTTCTGCAAGTCACAAATAGATTATTTTTAATTTGAAAATATGTGCCTATGCTTGAACTGTTTACTAAGCCCAGCTTCCTCTCTTCTAGTGAGAAATTTCTTGTGATATGTTAGTTGTATCTATAGTAGCCTGTGACATTATAGTTACCCTCAAGAACAGAGAAAGAATTGCTGCAATTGCATTGCAAATAAAAGAATAAATATGGAGGATCCTTTTGAAATGTGGGTTTTAACAGTTCCTTTCAATATATGTCTTTAAAAAGCTAGAGGTAGGGAGCTGGGGAGTGTTACCTTCAGAGAGATGAAAATTGAATTACATTTACACTTGTTCTCTAAATATTAGAGAATGGCTGTTGAGGCTGCCTGTTTCTCATGTACACAAGTATTTATTCCTAGTAGAATTCCTCTCTCCCTCAGAGAATAACTTAAAGGATTTTTTTTTTTAACAGGGAGTTCTGCGAAATTTCTGGAATTAGTGTTTCAATTCTACCATTTTCATTCAACAGAGGGTTTAGCAGAGTCCTAGTTTAAGAGTATGGGGTACTGACACTTGGAAGGCATGTTCACAGAACAAAGAAATGTGGGACATAACCTACCCACAGATCTCAAGAGCAGCCTGAACATATATCAGAGGTAGATGCATAAAAAAAAGAGGGTATGTGCTTTCTGTGCTCTGTGAATTCACTTTTTGTAATCATCAGAGAGAGACCGAATTGCCTGGATGGGGCTTGCACTGCAGTCTGTGCTTGATCAGTGATACAGAGTAGCTGGTGTGTAGCACTTCTAGCAGAAGTTCTGTGCCCACCAGAAAATGATTTGTCAAGTAGCAAAGATTAAGGAAGAGAGAAGAGGCTCTTGAAGAGGTTTCTTAACTCTCTGCTGGGTCCATTGATGAAATCCCTATGAAGTTCTGTATGTTGAACTCCTTGATGATCTCAGTCAAGCGATTCTCTGGTGTCTCGTGAAAGCTCAGCAGGAGATAAAGGTTCCTGGGGACTTCTAGGCAAGTGTTGAGGGAGCAGCCTGCCACTGCTGGTGTTTTGGCCAGAGAGGTAAAAGTTCACTGCCATGGATATCAAAAGGAATTCATCAGACAAAACCTTGGAAGCTTCAGCTGAAAAAGCTGTCCAGGCAGTGCTTTGGAGCAGAACTGATGAAAGGCTTTTCAGGAATGTCTTCTAGATTGTTGTAGGAAATACCCCAAACCCACAAACATCCTGATGTGTTTTAAATGAGATTTAAAGGGATTATTAACAATAACGTTTCTCATACATTTTTGGAAAAGATCAGGAAACTTCCCATGTTATTTCTTTAATTATTACTTGTTATTTACTGATTTAAGTTTAGCTATCTATCTTTGTAGGTACAATTTCTGATGTAAATGCAGTTCCTTAGAATTTTTTTAAGGAAATTAACACAGAATGCTCCGGACTGCAGGAATTTATTGCTATGGGGCAAACATTTTTTTAAAGTCATCATAACCTTTTCCTCCATTTACATGGACACTGTGGCATCTCGCAGCTCTGGATACTCATTATCTGACATTAAACTTCGACTGTCACATGAGGATGTGGATAAGTCACAATCTGAGTTACAAATTTTTTTACTGCTTCAGCTAAATTTAAAAATGTATTTTTCTGGTATTTTATGTATATAGAATAACACACTAGCTGTTTTTACCTTATATGCTACAATGAGCTGTTCTTTTCAGAAGTTTCAAAAGTTAATTTTTCTACAAGCAGATTTTTCCTAGTTACTCTTAATTGAGCAATGACTTAGCAATCACTGTATGTGCAAAAAGTGTTAAGGAAAAGAGTGGTAATTGCTTTTCTTGAAGTTAATATTTATTTTGCATACTTTTCAATATATTTCATGTATAAAATATCAAGAATATGACTTATTTTTTTTCATTTACGTAAGAATGATGAGTTTAGTTTCTGAATATCGTATATGCCACAGTATGAATTTGACATTTCAGATGCCCAGTGATATTCAAAGTTCTGCAGCACTGAAGTTCACAGTCATCTTCTATTGATAATTGATTCACATATAATCCTTGCTGTGGTATAATATAATTTCATTTTAAAAAGAAAAGAAATCTTCTATTAGCCACATGCTGTTTGAATTATGCTCCATATGAGTTGTTTTTCTTTTCTTTTAACCCACGTTGAAGACACAACTATGGCTGCTACAGTGAACTTGGAGCTGGATCCCATTTTTCTGAAAGCCCTGGGATTTTTGCACTCAAAGAGTAAGGATTCTGCTGAAAAGCTGAAAGCACTTCTTGACGAGTCGTTGGCCAGAGGAACTGACTCAAGCTATCGTCCCTCTCAGAAGGTACTGGTGTTGGAGAGCTGGGTCCTTTTTGTGTGCCTTAATAAAGCTCCTGCTATTCCTGCTTCCTCTTTCACAGCTGAAAAGTTTAAAGAGAATCAGAAGTTGAGGGAAAAGAAAAAGTAATTATGGAGTGTTCATATTCATCATTCCCCTTTTCATACAACGTAATCCATTCAATTAATGGAAGTTAATGGGAAAAAAATCTCTTTACCTTGTTGATACACGCAGACTCAAAAGAGAGATTCAGCATTGTGTCAGACATGCTGTGTAAGGTGCACCCAAACGTACAGATTTCTGCAGTTATGTTTCAGAGCTAAAAGGTCTTTAAAATATAGATTAGCTTTGCTACAGGTAAATAAGAAACAAGATAAACTAATTACCTATAAAGCTCTTTCCTTGAAATTCTGTTGATGAAGTCATATGAGAAAAACACCAAATGGTTCAAAGCAGAAATTATTTGCAGGCTGAAACCATTGCTATCCAATGGACAAACATTATTTTTCATCTACTGAAAATCACTGAACACCTGCTAGAGAGAATATTTGAATCTGAGATGAGTGTATGGAAATAGCCAAGTGGGGACATCCTCATGCTGCTGTGTACTGCCATATGGATAATGAGGTCTTGTTCTCCCCTAGGATGCCCACAAGTCTGCCTGCTGTGTTCTAATGATGGTCTGTGTGCTGATACATTTGTAATATTTCATTTCTATGTCGTTCCAAATAACTAAAAGGCACTAGTACTGCTCAGCATACATCATGCTTTACTGTGTGGTCTAACTCCTTTCTGTTCGTCTTGTTAACTCCCTGAAACCTAACACGGGTTTCAAAACTCTCAGGTGCCCTCCTGTGTCAGAGCTCAAAGAAGTGATGTGTGGTTTAAAGGGGAAGCAGGAAGCAGAGTAACAGTGCAAAGAAGTTTGGGAAGCCAGTTCTAATAACAGCTTGGCTGGCAGTCAGTCACCTGCCCTCAGGTGAAACTGAGGCTCAGGCCAGAGGGAGAAATCTTTCATTCTCCTCTCTTCAGTATATCTCCAATATCAGCAGGACTGCAAAGGTCAGAAATGAAAAAAAAAAAAAATACAGTAATTCATTTCCTTGCATTTGCAGGCTGCAGGGTTAATTTGTGGTTGACCATGAAATCCAAGAACAGAGTAGGGAGCACAGGATTACCACAGTCAAATCAACAACCTTTGGAGGGCTGAAACTCAGGCCTTAGGATCTGTCCCAGTATACAGCAGAGAAGTGCTCCCATCTTACCAGCTGGGAGGGGGTACCTTGCTCATGCCCATCAGTGTGATTGGTCACTCATTTACAGACTCTCTTGGATATTTTCCATTGCTGACACTAATGTGTCATTAATGAGAAGCATTGATTTCTGTTGCGATCTAAATTTATTAATCTGATAGACGAATATGGACTGAGATCAAAAGGAGGTCAATATTTCTCTCCATGAAGGAATGAAGTATCGGGGTCTGGTTTCATCAGATGTCAGCTTATGTTTTTAGCTTATACTGAATTTTGTCCTCAGAACTATCTGAAAATTTGTGTTCATTCTCTCCGTGAGTTTTAAAAGCAGAAATGTCTCCTTTTTAATTAATGTTCCAAGGAGGATCTGTCTTTGGATCTGTCTTCCTTAAAAAGGTGAGTGGTAAGGGGAGAAGGGGAGATTTTATTAATTGTCTGCTACTTAAACACTAATTTGTTGATGTGATATGAAAATATTTTAAGAAATGCTTTTTTGAAAAGTGTGTATGTAGATGATCAGTGTTGTATGGCATATTGTTTGCCTGTCCTGTTATCTCACTAATTGCAAATTAGGTAGGAACTCAATTGCAGAGTTTGGCTTCAATTTTTGTTTCTGTTTTTAGGAAGTAGAGCAACCAAAAGTATCTGTTACCAAACCTATTAAGCAAGAGCCTAAAGCTTCATCCAGTTTGCCTTCTGGCAACAACAATGGCAAGCCCACTACATCAGAAAAGGTGAAAAAAGAAACAGAAAAGAGATCTGCAGATAAAGTAAGTAATTTTTGTTCTCTAATGAAGTAACTTGGTTAGTAAACTTAAAGATGTTTTAGACAAAAGCTCCCCTTTTCAGCTCATCTTGTGGTGCCTAGCCTGTGAGCTACATTAGCCAGTCATGTTGCCCTTTAGGCAATCTAACAAATGTCTTCCTGTAATTATTCTGTGATTGTTTTCCCTGCTCATTGTGGGGAGGTTGGACTTAAGGGGTTCCTTCCAAACCATTCAGTGTTTTAAATCATAAGAGATTATCTCATAAGAGATTACAAAAATGTAGTAAGTTGAAATGTGGTATTCCCAAAGCTTTTTCAAGGATTTTGAGGTGAACTACAAAAAGTGGACTTGAGCTTCTGGTTCATAAATATTTTGAAGAAAATATGTAATTAAAGAAAATGTGCTGTGTAAAGAACCCCTTCTTATACTGCTAATCTAACTGTTCCATTTTAACTCATTAATAACTTGTTAGCTTTTTGCATTTTCATGTTCTGTGTGTGTGTGTGTTTAATAGACAAAAGGGGATCCTGCTGAAGGAGCTGATGCACCAAAGAAGCCCAGGGTAGAGAAGCAAGAGGCTCGTTCCTCTCCTATTACAGTTCAGACAAGCAAAGATTTATCCATGCCTGATTTATCTAGCTTTGAGGAAACCAGTGCTGATGACTTTGCTATGGAAATGGGATTAGCCTGTGTTGTTTGCAGGTAAGTCAACATTGCTTCATTGCAGCTAGGTGTAGTTAACTTTTTTAATTGTGTACCACTGAGTTAATGCTTCTCGTAGTTTTTACTCCAGAAATCACTTAAGCACATATCCAAAACTGATAATAGATTGAAGCCTCCTTCATGAATAAGAATGGTTTCTTGAAACTGCAACCTTTAGAGAGTGAACCAGCTTTTCTTCTGCAGGAAAGGGCAAGTGAAAAATAAAACTAGATATGATGCAAAACCTGTCATGACACATACCAGTTTTTAGTTATTGGAAAACAAGTTAAAATACTAATGGCTAGTGATAAGCATTTTTTAAAAATCAGTTTTCACCTGAAAGCACTTTTAAGTGGCATTAGTATGAGATCTGTATGTGTTGCTCTTCTTTTCCTCATGACTTGACATTAGTTTACACATAGCCATGTTTTTTCAGTAAATATATCTTGCAGTGAAGACAGGTTTTTACATTCCAGCAAGGGCTCTAAAACTGGATTTTAGTAACATGGTACTAGCAGTACATTTAGTGCTAACAGATGTATAAAATACTTTTGAATAACTACCCTAGGATCAAATCACTCACATCAGGATTTGGTTTCACAGATCATTTATATCCTTGTTAGGCCCCCACTGCTGCCAAAAGGAGCAGTTTGGCTCTCGCAATTGTACCTCCTTCCCTGGACTACTTAGGGGTGTGTATTGCCACTACAGTTTGTGATCAGCTGAATCAGCCCCTGGATCAGCTCTCCTCGTGGGTTTTTCAGTAGGTTTGGGTTTCAGTCACCTCAGTAAGAGTAAATGCTTATGCTGGCACATCTGTGGATGCAGGACTGTAGAGCCAGGGCAGAGAAGAAGGTAGGACAGGCCTTTTGGCTGCAGTATGTATTTTAGCTCAGCTTGAGTCTGTTGGGAAACGGTGCTTTATAACTCTGTTCTTCCATCATTTCCATGGTCATTCCATTTGTGCAGATAGGGAGGTGTTGCCAATGCATGGAGGATAAATTTCTGTAGTTACAGCTGATTATACTGGTGACCAGTTGGGGACTGATGGGATTTCACATTGTTCCCATGTATTAGGTCAGATAATTAGTTTCTTATAATAGACATTGAAAGAGGAAGAAGTATATAAATACCTGAACTTTATAGTTTTTCCTGCAAATTCCATTTTTGCTGTCTCCTAAAAGAGGCAAAGCCCCATTCAGTGGTCTGTTAAAATGCTACTAAAAATAGTAAGGTATTGCCTTATTTGGCAGGAGGGGATAATGAAGTTTTGCTTAGACAGTCTTGACCTGCCGTGGATGATTAATTCTCTGTCTTCCCTGGCAAAGAAAAACACAGGCATCATGAGAAATGCCTGCAAAGTAAAGAAACTAAAGAAAGGAAATGCAACTCCTGTGCCCAGTGTAGCCAATACAGGCCAGATACATGGTTCCATTAGCTGTTTCACCTGATTGCTGAAGGCATGGCTTCTATCTGTTCATGGTCACCAACTGGAGTATTCTTGCAAAAGATGTATCTACCCTGGCTAAGTAAAATATCTCTGATGCCAGACAGAGGGAGAAGCACCACTGGGGAAGAAACAACTCGTTAGAGGGAGAGTGGCAACAGTCACCCCAACACTCGGGATTGTTTTCATTTTATGTGGAACCTGCTGGAACTGATGTCACATTGTTCTCATCTCCAGCTCATGCTGGACTGGATGTTTTTCAGAGGACTTGTGCTTTAAAGTTCTGAATCCAGCACATTGGTCAGACAGTATTCCGCTATTTATTGCTTGCTGTCAAAATGTGCGCCTTTTTTGGCGTAATCATCTTGAGCCAAAATAATAACATCCCTGTACATTTTTAAAATTACATCTATTAATAACTCAATCAATTATTCAACCAGTTGGGAATGAAAACATGTCAAATTGCAGAGTAGGTGGAGTTCATAGCAAGAGTTTATATTTATATTGCTTAAGAAGACAAGCTAGCAAGAACCCAGCTGTGGGTTCACAAATGCAAAAAAGTGCATTTGAATATTAACTATTCCTTTTTATAGGTGTAAAAACTAAAGCAGAGGCATGAAATGTTTCTTCAAGATTTGCCAAGTGTCAAATGTATTTTCATAGTGATTAGGAGTAATTAATGTGATGCCTGTGGTGTTTCTCTTCTTGTTCTTTTATATCAAGTTAGTTGTTCTTTTATGCTAAGGCATAAGGAGGGAGGGAGTATTAAAATAACTTCATCCTCTCCACTACCTGTAGGCCTTGGAAAAACAGGACAACTCACCTGTTACGGTGACTCCTCACTGGCTCCTCAGTTGTACAAAGAGGAAATACTACATGCAGTTTGTAGATGATAGTGAAGTTTTTCTCCTAAAAAATATTTTTAAAAGGCTGGTTTGGAAATAACAACCTAATTTTCTATGAATTCTTGTTTCTTCGTTTGTTTGTTTTTTGAAGGTAAAAAGTCATTAGGTTTGTTTCTTAGTTATCTTATAATTTAAAAGTAAGTAGTTTAACTTGTTTCTGGGGGTGAAGAGTTCATGGGTTTTTAATCAGTCTGGGATTGGTTTTTGTAATTTTAAAATAGGCTGAGGACTCTGTGAGACCATTTGTTCTGATCCAGCTTATTTAGGAATAAAAACCAAACAAAATGTCTTTTAAATATCCTGCATGTAAAATAATAGACCCTAGAATTTCAGAAGGGTTTCTCCCTCTGTTTTCAAGTAGCCTGTTTTCTTTCTTAGAAAATGTTCTGGTACTTATATGGACAATACCTTCAGACTTTGTTTTTCTGTTATATAAAGAAATGAGGGATTACCTTTCCCCATGTATCTACAAATAGAGTTTCCATGGTTACCTGGGTACCTGCTCCTCGGGGATATGAGCAAAAGCAGCTTAGCAATTAAATAGCTTGATTTGTCATCTGAACGAAGGAATCGTTAGGAAAATGGTATTTGGGTAATTCACAGGCAGGCTCCCAGCCATGTATATATCACTAATGTGTCATTTATACAGCGTGATTACTTTCAGCAAGGCCCACGCAGAATGAAGCCCTCATCACCAGCTTGCATGTTTGCTTCAAGGCAGGACTGCACAATTAATCCTTTCTATTCCATCTCTCCGTGATTCTGGTATTATCTCGAGTTCCACGTGTCTGTTTATGTGGTAGGGACCAAAGGGATGGCTAATAAAACATCTCCAAAGTAGCGTAGAGCTTGGGTGATGATGCTTTTAAATCCTGCAGCAGAAAGCACTCCTACAGGCTTGTCATTGAGAAATTATTTGTTCTTGAACTGTATTGCTCTGCAGCTGACAGCAAAATTACCCAAATGGAGACTAGGCCTTCATATGCTAATATAATGAGGAAGTCAAAATTGGCATACTGTGATGTATCCATAAAATGCCCAGGTGAACCAAAGCAGGCAAGACTTACATTTCTAATCTAAAAATCAAACAGGGAAATCAAGACTGTCATATACACATGTTTAATAGAATGGAAGTCTTCAAATTTCTTAAAATAAATTACCTTTAAAAAATACCAAATTTCTAAAATATTAGTTAGGAAGAACTGATACAGGAAGAAAAGGAATACATTTAACTTGCCACAGGTAGAAAATATATGTGAAAGCAAAAATATTTTTATTTTTTTATCTTAAGCCTTGCAAAATTCTCAACAATTGGATAATCCTCTAAGTGCTTTCTCCCATAATCTGTTCTTAACTATTTGCTCTGCAGGCAAATGACAGTTACTTTTGTGAATCAGCTAGTGGAGTGTCAGGAGTGCCATAATCTCTACCACCAGGATTGCCATAAACCTCAGGTGACAGACAAGGAAGTGAATGATCCTCGACTTGTCTGGTATTGTGCCCGCTGTACCAGGCAGATGAAGAGAATGGTAGGAGTCAGTTTTTTGTCTCGTGTGAGCACTATTCCAATATGGCAGGCTGTTTCTACTGTGTGAGAGTATTTCCCAGGTTAGACAAGGCTTAGGAAGCATGTCAGAGAACCATTTTTCTCGGCAGCGCTTCCCTTGCTGCAGCTGTGGTTTTTAACGTAGCATCTCAAAAGAGTTTTCTGTAATGTGCTTCTTAAAGCTTTTTAAAAATCACAAGGTGAGTGAAGAAGAGTGAAATAGGATTATTTCCTACTTGGCAAGCAGTAGGTAAAACCTTTTTCTTATTTCAGGTGATACTCAGCTTTTAGTAATAGCCCTGCAGTTTTAGTTCTCTTCTCAGCTTTAGGTATGAATGGTTCTTTCCCTGTAGGACAAGACTGCAAATTTCAATCCAGATCTTAAGTGTTAAATGTTCTTAGTGTCAAAAATAAGCTGAGGGTAGCACATTCCAGTTTAAATTAAAAAAAAAAAAAAAGCAAAAAGCCTTTATTTTGATTTATCTGCATGACTGAACAGGATCTAGCCAGAATCGACTCATCTCATTATGAGAAAGAAACATAAGACAGCACCTTTAGTTGCATGCAACATTAGTGACTTAAGTTCTGGTGTTTTAAAATCACTCCCTTTTATACAGCAGAAAATGTGTTTTGAAACTGTTGTGTGGTAACTTAGCAAGTGTTATCTGTTGAAATGGCTCTACTAAGAAACAAGAAAAGAAGGCAAAGTAAGATCCTGGCCTAAGATGTACCAACATTGACTGAAATACATGATTATTCTGATGATCATCAGGCCTTTGAACTCAGAGGAGTGTTTGCTTGGGGTCAGTTCCTGCACAGGGTAGCCACTTCAGCTATCAAGCAGTTACCTTCAGTATGACCTTTCCTTTTTTTTGTTATGGCATGGATTCTGCCATTGTGCCTGCCACTTCTTAGCAGGCTCTTGCAGCCTACATCCCAGTACTGCTGGGCTAGGTCCTTGTCTTCTGCAAGTTCACCTGTCTTTGCCTTATGCCTGTAAAGGCCCAGTGCTTTCCTGTTCTCCAAGTGTCAACACTGCCACTCTTTCCATGCTGAAATAGCAAGTTCTATTCAGGATGCTTTTTGGCTGGACCCTGTCCCCAGTACCATACCAGCATTATCTTCACATCCCCTGTTGCCTCATTTCTCAGGGACCATTAAACCTGAAACTGTAAAGGCTAGATTGCAATCTTAAAATGGTCATGCTTTTTGTTAACAGTCAAAACAGTCCATGTTATGTCGTCCGTAATTAATTCGGGGTGGTTTTTCCCTACCACTTACACAGGCCCAGAAGACACAAAAACCACCTCAAAAACCAGCTCCTGCAGTGGTTTCAGTTGCACCAGCTTTGAAGGACCCATTGGTCAAGAAACCAGAAATCAAGTTAAAACCTGAGACCCCACCAGCTTTTCTGGCATTCAAGAGAACAGAAGTCAAGGTAATGTAGTTTAAATTTACCAGAGGAAGAGTTTGTTTCACTGCATGGATAATAGGGTTTTTTTCAATTAGACCTATGTTTTCACACAAGAACCGTAAGTGAAAATAGTCTGCCACACCACAGCATAGTGGGTGTGCATCAAAACTGAGAGAGTGGGGAAAAAAACCTCACTTCACATGTGGATGCCCCATCCCTGGAAGTGTTCAAGACCAGGCTGGGTGGGTCTCTGAGGAGCCTGGTCTAGTGGAAGGTGTCGCTGCCCATGGCAGGGGGGTGGGAGCTAGATGATCTTTAAAGTCCTTTCCACAACCTGAACCATTCTATGATTCTATGGGTTGTATAAAATGCGTTATTTGCTCTCTCTAGTCTAAAGTAACTTATGTGTATTATGACACTTGGAAGGCTTCTCCTCATGGTAACAGTGGCCTTTACAGTGCTGGGTTTACACTTGGATTCGATGATCTTGAACATCTTTTGTGGCCCAGACAGTTCTGTGATTCCGTAGTAGGGAAAGTGTTGCTGACTCTGTGAGATTTAATTCAGGAGCTTCTTAGATATATTCTGATCTAGTGGGTGGCATGCCCATGGTAGGAGGGTTGGAACTAGATGATCTTTAAGGTCCATTCCAACCCAAACTATTCTGTGATTCTCTTTTATGATTCTGTATTGCCTCATGTGTCTGTTTTTCCAAGTTAAAATATTGTCAAAAGCTGGTGAAAGGTGGTAAACCAGGAGCAGTGTAATAAATAACAGAGTAGTCTAATAAAGCATGACCCTTTCTTAGGAAAACACAGCTTTAACTCAAAATCAAAGCAATTTTTCATGTGCTCAAAGTTATGTTTGCCATTGCTCTGCCTGGGTACAAACCATCATGAATAATAGGATGGGTATTGCTGTAGCACTTACACTTGTGATTGACTTTCTTACCTCAGCAGAGTTATTTATGTGCCTAAATAGGTTGTAAGACCTGGGGCCTGATTTCTTCCATCATGTTTACTGTTCAGACACTAGTCCAGATCTGTTTAGATGTAGTCTGGATATACTGTAAAAGGAGTATTACTTGAATAGAGGGATTTAGTTTTCATTTTGACTCTGCCATTTGGTGTAACTCTGATTTAATTCAACGTATCATCCTCACCTGAAGCCTGGGGATTACAAGGTTTAAGGTGTGGGAACTCAGTGTGGATAGCACAGTGCTTTGCAGGCAAGGGAACCCATGTTTGCAGGAAGTTTGTCTTTTGCAGTACCTGAATGGGCAGAGGCAACAGGAAAAATGTCCAGTGATTTTTAAATTTTTTTAAATTCTATCTATGGTACAGGCTGCTAAGAACCAAGAAGAAAGGAAACAGTTTAGATACTGCTACTTTGACAATAAGACTGTAAAAAATACAATACTTAATTGCTCAGTGTCTGGTTTTTGTCTGACCATCTGTCAGCTTGTTAAAAAGTGACACCAGGTAACAACAGTAAACATAAAAAGGAAGGCAAGCCACCACCTTTTATATAGTTCACAAATTTTGGCTTTAGTTGTTTATGGAGGGATCACAGTGCTGTGTGGTAGCCTGCTAAGTGTACAGAAGAAAGGGGAGAAAAGGTATTATTTGTGCCTGGGAGATTAAAAGTTGGCTGCACTTGGCATCCTTTCCTGTTCTTGTTAGTACTTTTCAACAGTGGTGACCAGTGATGAAATATTGTCCGCTGGATGTTCCTGGGAAAAGAACTGAAACAGAGGCTCAGTGTATTCCTGCTGTGATGTGTTACACAAATAGATGCTGCTATAATAAGAATGCTTATTTATTTTAGACCTCAGCAGCAGTTTCGGGGAACTCTGCCAGTACAAGCGTTTCCTCTTCAGCAACGAGTGGCCTTACAGGATGGGCTGCTTTTGCAGCCAAAACCTCCTCTGCCAACCCATCAACTGCCAAACTGGGATCGACAGCACAGAGTGCCAGCGGGAAACCTGCAGCTTCTTCAAACAGCCAGAAACCCGTGGGTTTGTCAGGGCTGGCGACTTCAAAAACAGGACTGGGATCAAAAATAGCTTCCGCCAACAACAGCGCGAACCCTGTGCAGCTGAAGCCGCCGCCGCCGCTGACCCTGGGCAAGACGGCGCTGAGCCGCTCGGTGAGCAGCGACAACGTGAGCAAGGCGGGGCTCCCCAGCCCCAGCAGCGCCGCCCCCAGCCCCAGCAGCCAGGGCGGCAACGGCGGCAGCGGCGCCACGGGCACCGGCACGGGCAGCGCCGGCAAAGCCGCGGCCGACAGCGGCAACCAGCCCGCGTCCCTGAAGGGCCCCACCTCGCAGGAGTCCCAGCTCAATGCCATGAAAAGGCTGCAAATGGTCAAGAAGAAGGCTGCTCAAAAGAAACTCAAGAAGTAGGCTGGCTGCTTGCGGATTTTGTTTGGTTGTGTTCCGTGAGACAGCGGCGTCGGTGTTTTTCTTAAAGAAAATCCGCCAGGTACTGGACTGAAACAGGTTAAATCAGGGAAGCCCAAAGCCTATGCTATACGGGAGGTCAAATTTTAATAATTCTGGTATTCCTTCTGCCTTTGCAAATCTGTGAATTGAATATGTTAGAGGAATTCATTATTACATGCTCCTGGTTTTGTAGCTCAAAGCACTGAAACTTGAAATCGTAAAAGCTGGGTATTTTTTAATATTAAAACCCACACATTTGTGTGGATACTTAATAAATTGAACTTGCTGAAACTGTCATTCTTAAATGTTAATAATAAAAGGATTATTAACCTGGGAAGTCATTGCCACTTTTCTGTCGCCCCATATTCCGATACTTAAAATGCTTCAGAAGTTCAGAGTTGTCTATATTGTGCAGAGTTAATGATCTCAAATTATAAAGCTTGTTAGGGAAAAAATATTTTCTTCTAATTTCAAAAATTAACTGTTCAACAACAGTGTATTTAAATTGAAATTTTTGGTTTGGCAGTTTGCTAAATTGGCCTATTTTGGTTTTATGCAGTGAGAAACTTCATCTAAAAAGAACAGAAGAGAGTCAAAACTGTCTTCAAGGTTTCTTAAAATGTAGAGAACTACCCCGTATTTAAGAAGTATCAGGTCCTTCAGCTCTCCACTGATACCCCTGAGGTGTTCTTCAGTTTGTGCTCCCTCTCTTCATCCCAGCTGCTCCAGGTTGTGTTTAGCTAAGAAGTGGCTCAAGGTGGGCACTGGAAAATGAGTTGGGAGTCTTGCCCTCTGTCACCAGCATGTGGCAATTTCCCTCCTTTTCTTCTGTGATGAGGGGAGCATCTTTAAACATGAAAACCTGTTGGACTGTATTGGATTTGCATGGCCAGTTTCATTTTCTCCTTATCATACTTTGATCTGGTGGGTAATAAGTCACATTAATCTTCCCAAAGCCAAGTCTTACCCATGATGGTAACTGGTGAGTGATCTCTCACTCCTCTTATCTTGGCGTACAAACCTTCCATCTTATTTTCTGTCCCTCCCACCCAGCTGAGGAGGGGAGTGAGTGACAGAGCAGCTGGGGTGGGCACCTGGCATCTGTCCATGGTCAACCCACCACACAGACTGGCACAGGTAGGTGAAAGCTACTGGTTTTCTTATTTTAAGTATGCGTAAAGCTTGATACACGACAGCTATTTCCCTAGCGTTTCCCTGGTTTACAATTAAGATTTAGACTAAGGTTCCTTTAACATGCAAAGGAATAGTTTCATTTACTCAGAATTGCCTCAGCTGCCTGGAAAATTTGCATATTTTTGCAGCTATTATTTCCTATGGAGGGAAAAAAAAGGTTTTATCTTTGTAATGCCTGCGGCTTCCAGGGCTATGTAAAAATAACAGCATGAGGAGGAGGAATCCAGAACTTTTACAGCTTTTTGATCAGCCCATCCTTCTTCCTTTCCAGCACAGAGGGTTTTTAATGGTAGCATAGTAGGAAAAGACACTGAAGCAGTTTCCACTAGCAAACAGAAGGCATATTTTCTTCCCAAGTGTTAATCAGAAGACTGTTGCCTACACTAAGAAGTAGTGTGAAGATAAGATTCTTTAAATGGCTGAGTCCTCCTGTGTGTTCATTCCAGTAGTAAAACCTGCTCCCAGAGGAATGTTCAATGTGCTAGCTGCCTCTGTCTTGCCTCTGAACATATATAAAGCTTTGCTTGTGAGAATGCAGGAGTTTACATCTCAGCTGTGCAGATTGAGGTACCACCAATGGGGCGAACACAGGCAGAAAAAGAATTATCCTTGTTTTTAAACTGTGGTAGCTAGTGCCACTCAGAATACTCCTGAGACCTGACTCAAGTGTGTCCTGATGTCTTTACATCCATAACTCTGGCATGGATTGACTGTAGGGTCCCTCCATTCAGAATGAGGTAAGTGATGCTGTGCTTTTTGTGCGTGCCTCTTGCTTCCCTCTAATAAGGCCAAGTCTGGCTGCACTCATCGATAGCACTGCATTAGCAAAATCTGCAATACAGCTCCAGTTTGTATCAGCAAAAGACTTTCTTCCATTGTAACTTTCCCAGCTTCCTAAATGAAATACAAAGTCTTCTTCTGTTGGTATAAAAATGTCAGTTAGGATTGTGATTCTTTGAAGTATTATATCAGAAAGGATTTATAGCACAGACCACGTCTTTTAAATCAAGTGTTTAGCTTGAATATGTTAGATAGGCACTGCTGCAAAACAGAGTAGATTGAAGGGAACAGTTGCTTTCTGCTTTGATGTTATAGTTAGGATGGAATTAACAACTGTATTTTCAGGAAAGGAGTCTGTTCTACAGGCTTGTTTGACTGAAGTCGCATGTCAGGTTGAGGAATGTAGTGTAGGGCAGGAAGAAGGAATGCCCGCCTAAATTTTGAGAAGCATGCCTCTTATTTAGTAAAAATAACTGGAAAATAGTCCTGTGATTTTTCTATCCCCAAACCAAATTGCTCTGTGCTTTACTGTAAAAATAGCTACCTGACTTTCCTTAAATGTTTTAGAAACTGGTGTAATTTTGCTGCCACTTAAATAGATGGATTTTCATAGATGTGAAATGATAAGTTACTCTGGTTCCATGAGTGCTCCTTCTGGCTGGACATGGGGATGGTGGTGATACCTGGGTCTACAAGGAAAGAGATCTAACACAAGGCTCTGTGATTTACAGACTTTTATCTACTACAGCTCATGACAGACCTCAAGCTGGACACAGCAGTAAGAACTGGTCATGAACTCAGGAGCAGCTGGAAAAGAACAGAACTTTGCTGACATCTGGAACCTTGAGGTGTATTTTTAAACTTGCTTTGTATTTTGATAGTGCTTGAAAAGTTCTAATGAACTGATCAATAAGCTAGGATGCATCCTAGAAATGCAGCATTTTATCTGAAGCAACTGGGTTTCCTCTGCTAACTTTGCAGGCAGATCTTAGATAGCATATAAAGCTCTTTGCTTCTGGAAAACATAATGCTTAAAAAAATAAGAAGAAACATCTTTACAAAAATAGATTTTTATTATTACAATAATTTAAAAGAAGATTTTCTTTTTTTTACTATTTCTGAACAAACAATATTGTAATAGGAATTACCAGTAACAGATCTATGGGAACAAGGATTGTCATGGCTGTGCTTCCTAGTGCAGGTGTTAGGTCCACTTCATCTATCTTCATTTTTAAAAGCTATCTAAAAATGACAGCAAAAGTATACTTTAATGTTTGAAGGGGTAATTACTCAGTGAAGCTTCCAAAGATGAAAAATCAGAAGGAATAATCCTTCAATCTGTGTTTGCATTGAAAAGCTGAACCCCTGCTCAAAGATCACAAGCAGCATCCAGCCAAAGGGAAGATGGAGAAGCCAGAGATCAGAGCCTAGAACACTGCTGTTCACTGGCTTGGATATTGTCTGGGTTCCAGGTTATCAATGCCAACACATAAAAATATTCCCTGAATGGAGAAGCACTTCAGTTTGAGCGGACCCAATCTTGGAAGTACTTGTACATATTTATTGTCACCACAAGTAAAGCACACATTAGAACAAATGCAAGATCAATCCAGTAAATTGCTTCAATCAAAATAAATTAGTTTTGTCATTAATGAGAATAGGAAATACTTAGAATACTGCAACCTTCCCTACATTAAAAAAATCCAGTGGCAAAACCATTGGATATTCTTATGAATTTCTGGAGCCCTAACACAGCTCAGTTTCTAATATTTAAAGCACTGTCTTAACAAAAATGTGACTGAGCAAGTCTAATATGAATTGTTGTAAATCTCCTTAATTTGGAAGGCTTTAGATTGAAGGAGCGTCTCTTAATTTTCTGCAATTGCTGTTTGCATTCATCTGTTTTAAACAAAAATAAAAGTTTGCAATATATTCATAATATCAAATGATAATGGCTAAAACTTTGAATTTCTGAAATGGAATAAGCCAACCCGCCTGGGTACCTAATTAAGTACTTTTTCTGGATCCCAAGTTATGAGGCTATAATAAAGTCATATAATTATCCCACAATATAAAAATTATTATGGGTCCTAATCATACACTGGGATCTCATTTGGCCTACTAGGAGTTCCCAAGGCCCCCAGAAATTCAATGACATTTAGGTGCTCAACTCCAGTATATTTCATCCTTCATTCCTTGTTACTTCAGGATCAGGATACCTAGCAAATATTTTGGAGAGCAGCTTTTGAATACACTTTGAGACACCTTCACAGAGTCTGATTTTTCATGGGGACTGTACCTAACACTCAAAATCGGAGCTCTCTCTGTGACTCAAGCTGAGTTCTCAGTGCTAAGACTTCAGGAATCTTACTTTTCCTGGCTCTTTCCCTTAATTAATTTCACTGTCTGAAATACAAAACTTCATCATTGTGCTTACATGACTGCATTAAGCCTATTAAGTACAATTCAGTCATTTCTAAAACTGTTCCAACTATTGTAAAGTATAGATCATCTCCAAATAAAATATTCTAAATTGTAAGACAGAGCTGAAAACCTTCTTGTGTGTGTCTTCCCCATAATCTCAAAATACAAAAAGCAAAGCAGTAAAAGGGTAGGGGTGAGTCTTTGAGTCTCCATTCTTCCAAGCTGATACTCCCTCTCCACTTTATTTTCTTCATTTAACTAAAAGTGAAGCTTTCCATAAAAGCAGCTACATCCATTCATAAAATGATTGAAAACCCTTTTTGCTTGCTATGGGGTCAGCAAGATTTAAGTGCCTGAGGTGATGGACAATAAGGCAAAACTATGCTTTATGTATTGTTACTGCTCACTGGATAGCAGTAGTTCACAGAGATTCCCACACCACATTCTGGATATCCATCTCTGAGAACTCTAAAAGTTTCTCTGTCATATGATTTAATCCAGCACAAATTTCAGGTTTTATCTCTGTGAGTCACTGCATTCAGTCTCTGAGCAAGACCGACAACTTTTTCTGCCCTTTTATGAAAATAATCTGAAAATTGAGGACATTAAAGAAAATGAAACCAGGTTCATTAGCATAGCAGAAACTATTGTATGTAGCACCTGCCCTAATTTTTCTCATCCTTTCTTTGCTGACAGGTTATTTTCTATTACATCTTGCTAAGCATTTTGAATCATTTCATCTTCAAACCCCACTCTTCAACTATGGGAAATAGAAACTTAGACAAAAGCTTTAGAGCAATTTTTGTGTACCCTTGATCAGCACCACTACCTGCCCCCCGCCCCTGATTTTAACAGTGTTGTCATTTTAGTCATCAGTACAAGCAATTATGCAATACAGAAAATACCTGACAGGAGTTTACTTTCAATTACACTACTTGCTGCAGATATAATCACTTTCTTGTTTCCTTTTTGCAGTCCTTTGCACAAGAAGGTCTTCGCTTATTCACTAGAGGACCTTGGCACTGCTGTGGTGAAATACCTTGTGACAAGCACTTAGATATCAATGGGAATCACAAGGAGGTGTTTCCTGCCACCATGCAGTCTATCTTAAGTGCAGAGCACCAGCCTGACCTAGGAGTCACTATAGTCAGTGAACCTAAAGAAACTTATTCACTAGATATTATGATCCCTGCATCTGACTTAAGGAACCAGTGAGGCACTAAATACTCATTGAAAGGTACCACTTGACTTTCCTTTTTTTTTTTTTCCTCTTCTTCTTTTTTTTTAAACCAGTAAATTTCCCAAGACTAATAACACAGGTTTCATCTCACTACACAGATCTTGCACTAAAGCAGTTAGTGTGGAGACACATATGTGGTTTTCAAACCTGGGGCACTTCCATATTGCTACAAACTGTTTCTACCATATGAAGCAGTTGTGTAATTAATTTGAAAATTCTAACTTCTTTTTCTCACAATACCTGTTTCTTGTCCCCTCTTTTCCTTCCTGCATTTCCATATTTAACTAGACATACTTTCTTCCCTGGGACCAGTCACTGGTACCAGCATACCTGGTATGTTTTATGTTGAAATGTTTCCTTAAAAATGAAGCCCTTTTTCTTTTCCCACTCCAATAATCTCCACTGAGAAAAAAGGTTCTTCACAAAAGCAGCTGAGGATAAAAACAGACAATCAAAAAAGCTCAAGTTTTAAGATGTGTCTGTGTTCACTGAGATAACAGTTCAGGAACAACTTAGCCTACAGTCTCCCTGATGACTGAATTTGTCCTTTTTCAAGGCTAATTCTCTTCATCTTGAATATTATTTGCTAAATATCATGGAAGAAAAATGTAATTTCATCTGTGATTTGTATTTGTAGGTTGAGTCTTGATGTACAATGCTTTGACAAAAGAGAAAATTATGGGGTAATAGAAAAGCAAGCTCTTCAGGATGTTAATCAGAATCAGTCTTCCTGTTAAATGTTTCCTCCCTCAGCTCTTGACAAGGTGATGGCTTTTGGAGGATGGAGGTTCTCAGTATCATCTGTGTGCTGGATACCATGGCTTCTGTCAATCACTTATGAGCTTGCTTGGCTTGCTGCAAACCTAACAGATGATTATTCTGTCTGCTTCAGAGAGTCTGGCTCAACAGGCCCATCCCCTCCTAAGCATATGTCATCTTCCCTAGATAATTAGATGGTACATATCCCTTCTGACCTTTTGCTTCAGCTAGCCACCATTCCTTATTGCCACTCAGGTCGGAAAAGCGAAGTATCCTCACCCTCTGGTACTCCTGAAGGCTGAGTTCATGATCACTTCTAGCTTGAAATGCATAAACAGCATAGAAGATCTGAAAAAGGAAAGCCACATAAAGCAAAATCAGAATTGAAAAATGTAGCCACATCTTACCATGTAGCTCTGTATGAGGAGGAGTTCTGTACACAGAAAACATGTAATGACATGTACAAACCAGTGTTCAACCACATGGCCTGCAATTTCTAGACAGGACCAAAATAAAAAGTAAAATTGAAGGATCTGGGGAATTCTGCATGAGGAACAAATCAAGCTCCAAGACCTCATCACCTACTACACTGGTAAGGTTTTCAACTCACACCAAGTGGCCATGGATTGGATGAAGAATTTTTCAGCAAGGTTTCCTTGTGGAGAATCACCTTTCCTAAAGCTCCTGTACTTAAATGTGGCACACGGGTCACTTCTGTGCCTTGCTGATCAGCATTCCTGTCTCAGCTTTCTTGTCAACAGTAAGTTGGAAAATCCCCCAAGCTGAGCTATTTTGCAGGTTCCTGCTTCACAGGAGAACCTTGGGGCATACACAGGGTGGGATAAAGCAACAGTTTTCTGTGATGCAGGACTGCAATTCACAGTTTAACTTATTATATTTTCCTACCTCATAGTATATAAGAGCAGAGGGTAACAAATTCTCATGTCACACTGACAGATTAGTGCCACTCTTCTCCAGCGTAAAAGGAAGCCATTTAAATTACAAATTGTGTAATTCTAGATTTCAAATAGGAACAACAAGAAGACAGGCACAGTGTGTATCATACTTACATCCACACCCTGATCATCCATACCCTGAAGAGCACCAGTCCCTGTGCCATAAATTTGAAATGTGGGATTTTCACAGAAGTGAAGAGGTGAGCTGCTGTCACTCTTCTTGTACCCTGGACTTCTTGTGCTGCTGTCAGTAGAGGGCCGTGAAGAGACAAAGAGGCTGATGTCATCAAAATCATCATCACCAAAGCCATTTTCTGCTGTGTCCTTCTGCGCTTTGGCTGGATTGTAAGGCCTCAGGAAGGAAGAATACACGTACCCTGTGAGGACTAGAAACCAGAATAAAGAGACAGAAAATAAACAAACAGCAAAACACTGCTAAAATAATTTTTAAACCATTTTATGCAGCTGCCAGTATGACAGAGGCAAACAGATGGGGCCAGAATGAAAAGAAATCAATATCCCAAAGGGTAGCCATTATTGGGATATTTGTGCAGGGTGCTTACTTCCTGTGTCAACAAGCCATCTGCTTGTGCTTCCAAAGGAGTCCTTTTGCTCCACAACAGCCACCAGTTCTCCTTCATGCAAGTCAATATCGAATTCCTGCACGGCATTGCACTTGCGCTTAGCCTGGTACAGCGACTCGGTGCTGTACGCGGACAGCAGCTTGGATCTGTGGTCTTCTGTCTGGCGTGGGGACTCCAGCTGAAAAGCAAACAATTAATATTCATCCTCAGTAGTGCTGAGGCCATTCCTAGATAAAAATCTTTTTATGCTGCATGTGGCAACTGACCCAGTGTTTCTACACACAGACCAAGGAGTTACTTGCACAGGGATCAAATCTCCTTTTCATGTGCAGGAAGGACCTGTCCCACTGCTATAGTAACAGGTGTTCAATAAAGGGCACGTTTTAAAGAAATGTAGGAATTTCACTAATTAAAGACCTCTTAGTCTGTCCTCTGCTCTCAAAGAGCTGGTGTTTTGTATGTGAAGTGTCTCCTGCTTAACTGCTTTTCTGTAGCCATGACCTTTGTATTCCTATGTAATATCACAGAAAAAGCATAATCCAAAAACGGGCTGAGACCACATAACAACTTGCATGATAAGGCATTAGGCAAAAAAATCAGTGGTACCCAAACTGGCTGCTTTTTGTGTGAAATTACCTCTCTAAATGAGGGTAAGGTGCCATTAGCTGCTGGAAGCATATTCATTTCAGGGTTTGGTTAGAGGGCAGGGAGGGAGTTGCTGCACATCAATGGGATCTAAACATACCACAGAAGCAAGAGCACATGTGCCTTCACTGATGCTAAAAGGAATTCTACAACTGCCTCAGCTTCTCCTGTAAACCTGCACTCAAGTCTTTATTTTCCTGTAAACTAGATTCCTGAAACCTCCAGAAACATCTGATAAGATTGGGAATGCAAATCTCCTGGTGGATTTTCTGAATCTTCTGCTGTGGGTGTGTATGTTTGTGCATGTATGTGTAAAAACCAGTACATATAACCACAGCTGAGCACAAGGAAAAAATCTTCTGAATTAGAAGACTAAGATGCACTGCAAGAGTATTTAACAAAAGAAGTTACCAAAGTTTACATATACCTTAGCCTTAACATGTACTTAAAGGCCTAAGGGCAATCAGAGGTAATTTCAAGTGGATTTTCAAGATATTAACATGAAAAAAAGTGAAAAATCTTCAGAAGTTACTGGTCAATGAAAGCTTCACTCCAACAACCTCATTCAGAGTCACAGTGAAGAGACAAAGCCCAAACCTTTAGGTAGCATAAAAATGGCTTTTTTTCAAAAGTGATCAAAAGAGGATGCTTCATACACAATTTGGATGTATGGTACTCACCGGAGAAGGAACAGGTTTCTTTCTTTCCAAGCTCAATTTTCTCTCAATAAAGGTTGCACTGCTGTTTTCTTTTACAAAATTCAGCTTGTGAACCTCCTCTATCAATTGATTCTGCACTTCACAGATGCTTGAGGAGGACAGCTGCAAACACAAATGTGGGTTAGATCTCATGTACAAAATGGTAGGGAGATTGGAGAGAGCAGATTTGGTTTAATTGGCTGAATGCTAGGAGTCAGGAAATCTGACAAGTTATGTCTATTTTCTGCAGAGCCCAAAAGCAGTGTACTCTCTGTGCATGAGATGTAAAGAGAAGAAAGGTCCTTGCTTAAAGGAAGTTTCTAATAAATGCTATATAGATTTAAAAGACATAGGAATTGAAGTTAAATCATTAAAGATATTCTAAACGGTGATGAAAATGAAGAGCCTTGCCTTTATGCTACTGAGCCACCTGCTTTCAGATGCAAATGTGCATCTCAGCAGCTATCAGAGTGGCCAATGTGCTGCAAGGCTTGGAGTAGCTTACCCCACAGCTGTGCATTTGTGCAACTGAGTGCTGCCAACAGGTTTAAAAATTGTTGGGTAACTGAGTCTCCGTCTGTGGCACTGGGTAAGTACTTTTGGTCTGTGCCTAATACAAAATACATTTGCTGATGTAAACACAAAAAAAGAAGATAATTTTGTTGCCAGACCCTCACAGAAAACAATGCCCAATACAACAGCTTTCAAAACACGAAAACGTCAAATTACAGGGATGAAATTTCTTCATGTGGAAAAAGCCTTCATTTTCCCATTAAACACCACAGCTCTATATCTTGATCCTGCCCCTTACTACAATGTGCTCTGTTCAAGCCTTAATGGAAAGGAATACTCCAGAATTGCCTCACTACAGTGTTTCCCAAGTAGCCTTGCTTCTGTTCAGGTGAGTGGATTTGTATGTGTGGAAGGCATTGTTGCAGCCGTGTTTCTCAGGGGGCTCAAGTCCTCCAGGCAAGGCTGTTCCTTACTGCTGAGAAATGTCTGCAGGAGCTTCTGCATCATATTTGGGTTTAAAAGCAACTTGATTTTCATAAAAATTATTTAATCAGATCTCCTAACTTGTTTCTCTTTTGCAGTCATCTGTGAATCTGCAGGTCTAGCAGCAAAGGAAGTGTCCATGTACTTTCTTGTAATTTCCTGTGTTTTCAGGACTAGTCAGGGTAGATGTTAAGAAATGCTAGTAGCTGCCTTCTTTTTGCCTTCCGGTAATATTCTTGCCATTACTATCACTGTAACAGCTGGAACAGTTCCATTAGGATTATTCTCAAAAAGTCCAGGTCTGGCAAAAATTCAGAACATAAGTTTCTCAGAGAGCACTCCGGAGTGATCTTATTGTGGCCTTCAGTGCCTAAAGGGGGCTTACAGGAAAGCTGGAGAGGGATATTTTACAAGGGCATGTAGTGACAGGACAAGGGGGAATGGCTTTAAACTGAAAGAGGGCAGGTTTAGATTAGTTTATTAGTTTATTGTGATCGTGGTGAGGCACTGAAATGGCTTCTGCAGAGAAGCTGTGGGTTCCTTATCCCTGGAAGCATTAAAGGTCAGGTTGGATGGGGCTTGAAGCAACCTGGTCTAGTGGAAGATGTCCCTGTTAATGGCAGGAGAACTGGAACTAGATGGTCTTTAAGCTCCCTTACAACCAAACCATTTTGATTCTATGAACTTAATCTTCACTGAGCTTGCAAAGGAAAAAAAAAAAAAAAAACACAAATCTGACTGTGCCCAGCAGAACAAATGAAATCACAAAATCAGTAAATCAGTGTAGCTTTGTAGATATGTGTCCTACATAACTTTAGCCGAAGCATACAGAAAGAAAAAAAGACAAATCAAGGCACAGCTACCCCTGTTTCTAATGTACTTACTGGAACAGGCACCACGACAGCAGAGTTTGACTGAAGTGCTGCAAACGTAATATTCCCAAGGAGGGTGATGAAGCAATGTAGGCAGTTCAACACAATCTTTTTGGCTGCTCTGTTGAATACCTGAAGTTCTTCCACTAGCTGTGCATTTAGAGCCTCATAGTCTTTCTTTGCCAGGTCCAGCTCTTCTCCAGCTGACCTCTGAAGGTAGCTGTTGTAGTCCAGCAACTTGTCATAGCGCTTCTGGATGAGCTTCTGAGGGCCTGCAAACAGGGCTTGCAGTGCTGAGAGAGGAGTCAAGACAAGCTTGTCCAGCTGAGCCATCTGGAAAGTATAAACCAGACCTACTCATTACTTTATTCATACAGTCCTTCAGACCCCATAATGGGCTGAGCCTGATGGCAGCCCATCAAGCAATCTGTTCATCACTCTTCACAAAGCATTGCTGCCAGAGCCAGTTTCAAGCAGGGTCCAGCACGACTTAGAATCTCCTTCATAACAGGAGAGGTATCAGTTTTTCAGCATACAGTGTCTGCTAATGGCAGTGGTCCCTTGGAGCATGCAGCCTGAGGTGCTGCCCCTAGGGAGCTGCCACTGGGGGAAAACAGCAAGGATTGGTCAAGTGGTCAAATAAAACCGGGATTTCCTTAACTGGAAGGCCCACACCAATATACAGTCTGAAGGCAATGAGGTCTTATTAAAGTGGCAGTCTTGAATTCTCTCAAAGCTGCTTTTCTTTTTTTTTTTTTTCTTCTCCTGGAAACAGCTGTAACTCAATTCCTGTTTAAGCAAACACAAACAATCACTTGATTTGATTAAATTAGGTTATGCTTGTTGGTTTTATCTCTAGTAATCAACAAAATTAGACACCTGGTAAAAAAACAGTCCTCCTCAGACTTTTCCATTAGTCTGTAATTGTCTCAAGGGATTAATATTGCATGAAATAAAATTTATTTTTGTAAGTCATTTGTTCAAATACAGCACCAGCTTGTAGTGAGTGAAATTCATCATCATATTAAAGCTCTTGGACATTCTGTGTGAATTAAGTTGTTGGGTTGAATGTGAGATTAAAAAAACAGCTGCCTCTGCATTCTCCAAAACATACCAGAGTTGAGGCCAGATCCACTTTAGCCCCAGAGTTTCTCTCCAAGGCCAAGATGATGTACACTGGCTAAATAGCTCCTATTTTATTTCCACCTGAAAAACTGGGCTGTGTTTAGCGAACCAATTTTTGATGCATTAAGAAAACAATTCTTCCAAACTGCTGGACCTGATTTCTGAAAAAGAGGCTACTGGGAATTTCTGCCCTGAAATTTTTCCACAAAGTCTAATGAGAGAAGAAGGTATATGTTATTGACAAACGGGAGAAAAAAACCCAACAGTTAACCTGAGCCCATTGCTGAGATCTCCCTTTTTAATAACCTTTCAGGAAAACATGTGAAGAACACCATGGGCTGTTCAGTGAGAACATCTACTCATTGTGCAATACCAAGCCGAAAGTGTTTTTAAAAACCCATATAGGTTTAAAACCCATAGGATAGGGAATCCTTGTAATCTTGTAAATCCAAGTCACAGAAATAAACAGATAAGTAGAAATTAGCAATTGTTAGTAACAATGCCCACAGTTAAAATTAAGTTGTTGGGTATTTTATTTTATTACATAGACTTTCAGAATAGCTAGGTCATGAAACAGTAGCTGTTGCAATTTTTTTTCTGTAAAGAAGTTCTCTGTTTCATCTATTGTGGAATTAACTTCTACTTTTCTTTTATATTTCTGAATATGGGGGCACCTTCCATACTGGGCACACTCACCACTGCAATGATAGAGAGGTATTCTTTATGCAATCATTAATTGTAAAGACATTGAAAATATCATTCTGATCACTGAGATTAATTTTTGAGATACTTTTCACATGTGGGAATTTCAAAGGAAAGGAAATACATCATCCTACTTCCCTGTCATTATCCTGGAGGTTGTGGTCTGTCAAAGAGACTTCTGTTTCTTGGCAGACTCTGTTTTTAGTGTTTTGGAAAGGACTGAATGGCTATATTTGAGTCAGCACTAAACTAGGAAAGTGTAGGAAACCTCTGAATTTTTCCAGCATGAGCAGCTATTTGAAGAAGCAGCCTGTCCCATTTTGAAGAGACATTTAGGTATCTTATTAGAGCCAGGCATTAGAGTCCATTTTAATTCTGAAAGCAGAAGACTAGTTGAAAAACTATTACTATTTTTTTAATTGCTCTATTAATTACTATGGGCTATATTTGGATTTTTCATGGTTTCCCTATATGAAGGATTTGACAGCACTATGTTACTATCTGGACTTGATGATCCTAGAGGCCTTTTTCCAACCTAAACAGTCCTATGATTCCATGACTATAAAGATAATGACTTACTTAAAAAGTTAATAAAGCTGAGATTTTTACAGATCTGTGATTCCAGTACCTGAGCACAATATCAATCACAAAAGTCACTCAAACTGCAAGTGCTGGTAACAAAAGTAGCAAGGCAAAGATCTGCTGCTCTTTTCTGAAGTTCAGGTGAAACAAATACAGGTTTGTTCAGGTGATACAAACTTAGCACAAAGATTTTAGTTTAAACCCAGGAATTTAGCTTGACAAGTTTTCCTTAGTTCTTCTAAGAAAAACACAATGCGTTTACGTTGTATTTTATCTTTGTTCTTACAGAAATTCAACCAAAAGCCCCACTCATCTTTCCCAGCAGATTCCTAAGCTGTTTTTTTTTTTTCTCCTTTGTGTCCTAGTCTTCTTCACATACAGCTGTTTTCTCAGACATACAGATAGCTGTGTAACACTGGACACTGCATAAACTTACAAAATCTTCACATAGATTTGCACTGTCGGTCCGTTTTTCCAAACAGTCACTGTCATCTTTATCTTGCAGGATTTCCTGAAGCCCAGTTATATTCTGGGCAGCCAGATGTATGGAATCCTAAATGAAAAGATGGTAGGAAGATGAAACCATTACAATACGTTTTAGTATACTGCATTCACTCCTGCAGCTACCACAATAATACTGATGGAATCAGACATATTTTCCATCTCTGACACCTGTGCAGCTGCTGTGCAGTTTCCAGTCACCGTGGGGTTGTTTACTGTGATAATATTTTCCTGTGCTTTGTCTATTTTAAATGCAAACTACTTAAGAATCAAGTTGTTAATGTTCAGCTGAAAAACTATGCCCTAAACTAATGAATATCCCACTGGAAATCAGCTGCTCCTCAGCAAGAAGCCAGCTTCCCATGCATCCTCAAAAGCCTCTTTTAGGGGACTAAGTAGGACTACAGTGGTGTATTTCAGTTACTCAGAATTTTAATCTCAATGAAGTGTGGATCCGTTTGGATAAGGAACTGTCAGCACCATTCCAGGCAACAGACCTCATTGGCTGAGCTCCCTGGCCTTTCCCTGTTTGCTGAACCAAACAAGGTGCAATGGTGATAAGCCCCAGCCAGCTGGTTATTGATCTTGCCTGGTTCTTCCTGCCTGGTTAGGGCACACTTACACTTTGTCTGCAAAGTGTATCTACAAAGCTGGCAAATAGTCCATGAGAGGTTGAGAAGTCACAAGCCAACCCTCAACTTTGGAGAGGAGGATTGAAGCAAAGACATTTTAGAGAACCTGAGCACTCTGTACATCTAATGCTAGCCGTCAACACAACCTAAACATGGGGGAAAGGAAGGAGTCCTTCCATCCAGAATATGTATTTTAGGACATTTTAATTCATGTGGCTGCAGGTCAGTTCTTCCATCTTTAATGAGAAGCAGTTGGTGCTCCACTGCAACAGATGAGGGTGACAACTTCACACAGAGATTTAAAGTCCTGACTGTGCCACCAGACAGCACCTTCTTCTCTGCACTGCACCTGTGGGTCTCCACAGAGCCTGCTTCTGTCAGGGGGAAAAATGCAAAAGTGTGGGCTTCAAAACTTCTTTGCCATGGGCTCAGTAATGCAGTGGCAGCACAGCTTATTTATTTAATATTCTGACATAGACAGGCCTGCATATAAATAATTTGGTGTTGCCTAACCAGTGGCAGAAATGTGTGTCAAACTGGTTATGGACAGGGTTTGTGACCACAGGTTGCAAAAAAAGCCTGTACCCACCTGGAGATGTTGTGAACAGAACGAAATGTTCTTCACACACGATTTCACAGTCTTCTCTAAACTTTGAAACAACTTTTCTTCCTTATTAAAAGTTTGATCTTTCACCTAAAATAGACATTTGCACTGTTATTTTGGCAGCCCAAAAGAGCCTGGATAATGAAAGGAACATCCAGAATGCTGCTAGAAAAATCCTTGAACTCCTCCCTTTGAAAACAGCTCAACCCCTAATTCTCCCAAGCTCCAGCTGTAATTCAATCGAAGTCAAAACCGCTGGACAACACAGCAGGGAATTTAATTTTTAATCCTTGTGGAAGCAGGGAGTTGCTTTATTACAAGCCCACTGGCGTGTGCCGACAAAACCCTTCATTTTTCTGCGTGTTGTTGCTCCATCTGAGGCAAGGATGGAGGGAAAAGGGGGATGTTTCGGAGCGGGGTGCCGGTGCGTGGGTGCCGGGCGCTCTCCCGCAGGCGGGCTGTAGGTGGAGCTGTTACCCCAGAGCCGCGCCAGCCTTTCCGCTGGCAACGCCGGCACCTGGGAACGGGCTCGGGAAACTTCTTTATGCCGGCTGGGAACACCCTGAAAACGCGGTGATTTCTGCCCATCTTTCCCTTGAGGGGCTTCAGAAATCTCAAGTCACGTCTTAGTGGTTTTGCCGTGAGGGTCGCTGCGTGTTTCAAGATATGAGTTGGGAACTTTTTCAGTCTAATTAAGCAGGAGAGACGGCTGAATCTCTAACAGATGTATTTTGGTACTAAAATCATTCTCAAATGTTTCAAGCTTAATTAGAAACAAAACAAAACAAAAACCCCACAAACCAGAAGCTTCTAAAGGAAAAAAAAATGAAAAGAAAAATCACATATCCTCTTAATCAAATTTAATTCCCTTTTTCTCTGATTTTATAGCCTTGCTGGTGTCTGTCACATTCTGAATACAAAAAAATTCCACTGTAAAAATAAATTAACAGAAAACATAAATGTGGGTAGTTTGTATCAGAGAAAGAGGGAAACCACTGATAAAAAACAAAACAGGAAAAAATTGCGTGTATCTTGTAAAGTCACATCTAGAAAGACAAGTGACCTTGTATAATCAGCCATCTCATGCAGTGAGGTGCACTGGATATCACTTTCAAGGTCATTTGTAATTGATTTTCTCTGAGATTTCGATTTAAGCTTTCCTGAAAATGTTTATCCTGCTAGGTTTTGAATTACAACTTCGAAATTATGAAGGACCACTTTCCTTTTGGCCGCCCAGCACCCATCAGACTCATCAGAGAGTTCTTTGTCTCTGTAGTTTTGATGGTTCCAGGTCTTTACACATGTAGAGGCAAACCCTGTGGCCTTTCCTAATTAGAGGTATAGCTCATTTTCCTTGGTGGATTCTGAACTTTAATGCTACAACATGAGCAAGATGGACTGAACACATTCACAGCCTTGACAATAATCATTGCCAGGGTATCTGCAAAACGCTGACCTCAGGCTGAATTTCACAAAACTACTGCTCACTTCCTCTCTGCTGAAGACCAGAACTTTGAGAAACTCTTGAGTAAAAAAGGAAAAGGTGGAGAACACATTACATTATTTTCTATTTCAATCACAAAAATCTTTCTTGTCTTCTGTGACAGTCAGAAAATGACTTTATAAATTAGACAGGAAAAAAAAGCAGCACCACAAACTCCATTTCCTACACGTTTTGAAAAACACCCAGTACAAAAGCAGAACTGAAGCTGTCAATGCAAATCTGCAGTTGGATGAGTAAGTACCTGAGGTTCTCCCCTCGTCAGTATTTTCAGATGGCTGGTAACCCTCTTGGATTTCTTGCTAATGGAGTGAATATTCAGTCGGGAAAACTTTTCTTTAAGGGTTTCATCATCATCATTCTTCCTGTACTTCAGCACTGCAGACAGAGAATTTCATTACATCAGTAGTCTGTATTTGCAGGACTTTTCACGGGGACAGGCACACAAATATGAAACCATTTGAGAGCAGACACTTTGATGTCATTTGCTGTAGTCTTGTATGAAAATGCTCAAAAGGATGAAAACCCCATTACCAACACTAGCCTTGGGAAGAGTGAAGTTAGGGCTTCAATGTGGCAAGTCTATAAAAAATATTGCTATTACTGCATCCTACTTATTATCAGTGTTTGCAACTGCATTACAGACAATATAACATGAATTCTTTCCCTGTTTTCATACTGCAGTTACTAGTCAGGTAAGATAGTTGGCTGAGGACAAGGGACATTAAGGCATCTGTTACCTTCTTGAAACTCAGGATATCACACAACGTGGGTGGTGGCACCAGGCAAAACTGATGTAGTGAAATATCTGGAGTTGAAACCTGTCTTGTAATGGCCAGCCCAAACCACAAAGAAAGAACTTACTGTGCTCTTTTCTTACCTAAATCTTTCCTCCTTTTAAGTTCATTGATGTTCACATTAATGTTTTTCATAACAAAAAGGGCATCTTGCAGTGCCTTGTGGTCAGGATGAGAAGCAGGAGTTGAGTTCAAGAGCTCATGGAGTAACAAGGGATATTTCATCAGGCGTTGCACTGGTTTGATCAACAGGGATCCCAGGTCTATTAGGTTTGGCTTTCCTCTATAATTTATACCAAAAAAATTGTCACAAAATGAGAAATTCCTTGAATTGCAGTTACCACTCAAGTCAAAAAATAAGATACATCTGTGAGGGAACAGAGGTGTTGCAAACAAAACCCTCCTGTCGCCCCCTCAATCAGAAATACACCCTGGGTCTGAATTTTCTGTGTTTTCAGAACTTAGCCGACTATTGCTTAGACTTTACCTCTGAAACTGTCCCACTCAGTCTAAAGGTGCATGTGGTATAACTTACACATCACAACATCCAGGAAGGGAGATGTAGGTGGAAGAACAAATAACAGGAAGTTTGAGAAATGTGTGTGAGCAGGGCTGTTACATCCTGCTCTGGGCCCTCAGGCTTAAAATTGCAACATCTCCACGCTGTAACTGGGATGCCTGTTCACAGTGCATCCCTTCTCACAACATCCCTGACTTGGCACAATGACCCTTAAGCTTTCCTGTCTTTCATCTGTGGTTTTTCTTTGCTGGCTGCCAGTCAGTTATTTCGAATGATGCCTGAGCTTCCAAAGGGTATCAAATCTGACCTGGGGAAATGTTGAACACACAGGATATTTACACAGGCTTGATCCAACCTGCTGGATGCCTCCTTGCATAAAGGCAAAGCAGGCAACTGGCCATGGTGGCAGAAGGATGAGAGTAGGACAGCCACAGTTTCCAGCATGGGCACAGGGATGCTCTGTGACTCTAGGCTCAATCCCCACTGGCTGGGCAGGGGCAGCAGAGCAGCATCCCCATTTATTCAAGTGGCTCAGGCCATGTAGGCCACCCTAAGATCTTGGGCCCCATCCAGCTGAACACAGGCTCCAGCCTGGTTCCAGACAAAAGCCTTTGATTACATTCTCCAGGCTGGAATGGGAGAGGCTGTGCAGTTTGCAGGCTGTCAGAACAGCCTCAAAGGAAACAGAGAAGGACTGAGCCACACGTGCCTTCATTACCTTCCATGTAGCTGGTAGAAACATGGGGTCTCCCATGGCCAGGTGGCTGAGACCAGGGCCAGCCACTGCTGGGGCTCCAGCAGCAGGACAGACATTGTCCATGGCCTCCTCTCATGACAGCACACTCCAGCAAACCAGGCACAGCTCCAGTACCAGCTACCTGGCACCTCCCCATTGAAAGTAAACATGAGCTGCTGGTAACATTGTAGAAGGCAATAAAGCACAGCAAGCTTTCCATTTGTATGCCCAAAAAGGCTCTTTTGGAGCAGAAAAGGTTTTTTTGACATTAACTATGCAAGAGTTAAGGGTAGACAAAGAAGGATTTCTGCATATGGAAAGATGAAATAACACAATGTAGAAGGAAAGTACAAAAAATAGGGAACAGCCACTTGGTTTTGCAGGCTGACATCCATTGTTTTGTGCAGCAGAAAGAGTAAAAGAAAAAAACCCCTTCATTCCCGCTTTCATATGTGTAAAAAGTACAAGAGCCAATCCTTACTGCTGACTAATTAACTAACAATTTGAATGCCTTTGAGAAGAGACATCTGCATATTTAAACCATCTCTCTCAAACAGGCATTATCTGTAAAAAAGTTCTGCATGAAAAAAAATTAACAGTAGATGCCTTTTAAGTATTCTTCATGTCCCAAAACCTTCCCATCATTTCAATCCCCCTCATTTCCCCTGTATCTTACATTAAATAGAGAGCTGTTTTTCCTTCTTTCAGCTTCTGGCAGCAATAATGAAAAAAAAAAATCTTAAATTGTTATTGTTTTCTCTGAAAAGCCCTATGAATGCAAATCTATAAAAGCTGCCTCATGAATGGAAAAATCTTCAAGTGTCTTCTCTTTATATAGTTGCACTTTGGACAGCTGCCCAAGTGATAAACAGCCCTCTGTTCGGTATCTGCATGACACACTCTTGCAATATGGTGTGAGAGATAGCAGGTTTGTTATAAGATAATGACTCCCTGGGGCACTGAATGCCACAAAGTTTGACTCATCTAATTCTCCCCAGCAAGATTAGCTGAGATAGCCACTCTCCCTGGACGAGTCCCATTTGCAATGCACCCCGTTAGGACCCACCGGCTGCTTGGCAGGACATGGCCTTGCCACACGACTCAAGCAGGAGAGAAACGCCTTGTGACATCTATTGTGCAGAAAATTAAGTTGATAATTCATTTGTGATGCTACTTCAGCCTTTCCCCCGTTACTGTGAATTTAGCAAGTATTCTAAGTCACATGTAACTGTACTAATCTCACAGCAAATTCTTACTGTAGCTCTGCAGTAAATGCAGCTGGCAAACTGCAGTGAGCTTCACGGCACAGCCTCCCTCCTGCCTCCCGACAAAACAAAGTCACTAATACTGACACATTCCCACCTGTTTAAAAAGCCCGTGGTGGTGAACTACACAAAGGCAGGTGAGGCAGGATTTGGTTTCATTTGCTCTCACTACTCAGCAGCTTGGTACAGCTAGGCTGAGGCTGGTGCGATATGCAGCTTGCCAGTTCTGAAATGGTGTGCAGGAATGAGGCTGCAGCAGGACTCGGAGTCTTGGGCTTCACGGTTTACTGTGCATGGCTTTATTTTAGTACAAGAAATGTAGGGCAAATAATTCACTGTGCCATAAGTCTCTCAAGCAAACCCAGAGAATTCACTGAGGCTGCACAGTTGTTAATCCAAGCAGAATTTAACCTATTGAGCTGCTAGCAAAGGGCACCACTGTCTGGTATTTACATAATTGTTTTCTTGATCATGCTTGAATGAAAAGCAGTCTGGGAGCAGCAACATCACAGAGCATTTGGGGGGAGTTACACTGTATTTTGCAGCTCAACGTTAATCAGATTTTTGGGAGCAGTCCTGCCCAAGGGCTGTTGCGACTGCAGCCTCTGATTCGCAGGTGATGGGACTTTTGAGTGTCCTGCCAGTGAGGTAGCCAAGCTCAGGGAGGGTCCCACAGCTAAACCTGCTCATTGCACATTGCTTTGTAAGAGCCATTTTAAACTCAGAAAGTGAGTTATCTCCTACACTCCACTGGAAACTGTTTGAAGGAGAAAACCAGACCTTCATATCTGATAGGGTTACAGAAGGCAGAACAGCCAGTCTTGTGGGATTTATGTATGTGTTGCTGTCTCACATGATCATATTGTGACCCTCTGAATATTTTGTATTTCTTGGAGTCCCACTCCATGTGGGACAGGAGTACACAAGTATGTATACCCCTTATGAAAACAAAATGCAGAAAAACTATTTTCTATCACAGATGAAAGCTTGAAACCCCCAGCTGTAGAGTTTCAACATGCAAGTCCTTCTAAGTGTATTTTATACACATCATAGTTGTAACATGCAATTGACTGACTGACAAATTCTCTGACTTTACAGGTCTCTTCCTCTCCTGCCAATATACACCACACTTGCTCCTCCTTTCTCTTAACATTTTGTCTGGGGTTGTAATCTTTCTCTTCAGTTCAGACAACCCCTCCTCTGACCTCTCACTGCAGGTAACTACAGGCAGTGCTACATTTCAATGAACCCAACCTGCTGGATGTCCAGAAACTGCGGCTGTGATAAATTCTCCTTTACAGCTTTTCACAGATGTCACATTTGGCACAGAAGTCCTTTAACCACAACTCATCAGCAGCTGGGGGAGTTTTCTGGCTAAGTTGCAATGAGCTTGTTCTTTTCTGATGTTCTTCCAGTCACTGTCAGGGGGAAGATCCTAAGGTGGGTTTCTCATATAGGGCTACTGAAGGGATTGTCAGCTTACCAACAGCTTTACCTGCGGCCCTGCCTAAATTGTAGCAGGAAGCTGGATTTCAAAGACTGACACTATGTTGTTGACAAGCACTCTTGCAGACCTCAGAGCAATCTACATATGTCCTGGAAATTTCTCCAGGTTATACTGACACAGAAGACTTGTGTTCTTAAAATTTCCACCTATATGGCTTTAAACATACTAAAGATGAATTAAGGATATTTTAAAGATTAGCTTATGGTAAAAAAGGCATAGTACTTACTCTTCTTCATATCTCTTTCTGCAAAAGAGAAGAAAACAAAACATGCATTAGATTCCTCCTAAGAGGACTTATACAGAGGCAGATTCTCAGATACACTTCAGTGGCACAGAATAGCTGTAACTGGCCAATTAACTTAGGTTTATGGCTGCTATGTGTCAGCAGAACTGCATAAAACAGCCAGAGGGTACTGGTGAATCTGACCCTATAACCTTTTGAATGGACAGCCCCAAATGAGAAAGGATTGTCAGAAACCTGGCTTTGGCTGTGAGACCCAGCCTTGTCCTCACACTGTTAGAGAAGGAAGTTTGGATCACTCTGCTAACAATAGTAAGTAACATCAAGCCATTAATACAAAAAGTAAAATTTAACATCATTCTTACACTTCACATACATTTCTGTCTACTCTCTTTAAACAGAAATGTATTTTTAAAAGAAAAAGAGTACATTTCAGCATTTTAGGGTGTAGAGTCAATGAGGCTGTTAAGTTTTTTGTAGACTACGTATCAACTGAAACCTCTCCAGAGAAGAATGATGTTGATATAAATACTGAAAGCACCAGGGACTTAAAATTGTAGTTTGCAAACATGTGCATGGAATGTTTTCCTTATGGTATGGTTTCACTCAAATGCAAGAGAACCAAATGTCTCCATCGCTGCATTAGGCTTTCCTGACATCACACTCTCAGCCACACTTTTTTGACTGCCTGCAGTCTTATCTCCTGGCCCACCAGTGCCTAGCTGAGCATCTGGAAGCTGCTGCTTTCATTGCTTCTGCACTGTCAGCATTTTGTGTGCTTAGGACGTCCCTCTGCCCCTGTAATAGTTGACCCAACTACTTCAGGCTGAAAGCTGAGCAGGTAGTTGCCAGCATCCTTTCATTTTTACCAGCTGCATTTCTTTGGCTAGGCTAGCAAACAACATCCTCAGTTTGCATAATCGCTGCTGAAACACAGGACTCTACAGAAATTGGATTTTCACATGTCTCCAATGCAGACACCTACATTTTGGGATGAATTTTTTCCTCTTCAGTCAAAAGGAATAGGAATCTCAACATAGCTAATTAAATCTGATTTGTCAGTACAGATGTGCAGAGTGCCACTCTCAAATTGCTCCTGATATAGAACTTGTTTTTCACATGTCAGATATTACTCAGCAGAGGAACAGAAGCCCCTACTAATGTCAGCTCATTTAAGATTTTTCAAAGTGGAACAATATTCTTTCCAAGGGAAAAGAAAAATATTTAACAAGTAAACATTTCTCAAAAATATTTGGCACCAGCCCCCAGTTTGTTATGTCTCTCTATGGAAAACAGCCTATAACTTATTTGGTAACAATCCTGCATAGTTTTCTTCCTAGGGCAAATATTCTCCAATGGGTAGTAACAGGTTTAGATGACCACGGTTCTGAATCTTAGTATGCACTTTCAGGTCTTACTAGTTGAATTGACTGCAATCTTTAGGCACTGGGAAAAATCACAATGTAATATACACATACCAGTGCTTTTATCACTGGTTCCTGTTTAAAGGCTAATCAGGAAAGAACAAGACAAAAAAGGCTTCATTGTAAGGAAGTCCTTGTCACTTCCTGCTAGCAAAGGCTACAGTGGCTCAGCACAAAATATCCTTTCTCTTCACAAAGCCCAGCTGTGATTTTGGAACAGGAGCACCTCTTGCTGGCTCTGGAATTCAAGTGGAAACATCCACCCTAGGATGTACATGGATGCTATTTTTTTTTTTTTTTTAATTTCCTTCCATGTCCCCTTTCCTCAGCAGCAGGGATAAATGAATGACAGTAGTGGCTTCTCTTGATTCGTCACGAAAGAATATTGTAGGCATCAGCACTAAAACACCTACTTAGGGGAGATACCTGGCCATCCATTAGCCTGAAGGCCTGAGTTTATATGAAAATTCATTTCTTTCAACTTCCAGGGTAGCTAAAACCTGAGAACCCTGCACATATGCCTTGTTATATATTTAATAGCCAGACATGTTACACAAAATAAGCTTAATTTTCAACATAACCTGTCTTCAAAGCAAACATTTCTCTTTTAGTGTTATTAATATCTTCCTTCACCACTCTTTCCAGATTTCACTTGGACATACTTCCCATCTCCTAAGTCTTGACAGATCTCTGCAGACCAATCACAAAGTAGGGTCTGGTTGAAATAGTGTTGCTGATGTACATTCCTTTATTTGTGATAGCTTTACATCCCTTCTATAAGTGTGCAGCATGGGTCTTTTCCTGGAGCTGGAGCCAGACCTCAGGTCTGAATCCATGGCATGCTCCCTCCTGACAGCTCTGTGTGATGCTTTTGGGAAAGTGAGGGGCAAGGGGATTTATGGGTGGGAAGAGAAACACTCTCCATGGAGTGGATGAGCTGGTCCCTGTGACCGGCTGCAGGAGGAAACTGTGTTGGGAGACAGATGGATCTGTTATTCAGCAACATCCCCAGTTCTCGACACACTTTCCCAAGAGGCCGGCATTGCAGCCACGGCACAAAGCACCTCCCTCTGGTGGGAATTGGTAGCTTGCTCCATGGCTTTCAAACACCCCCACCATGAGGAGCTGGGAACCACACAGCAGCTCCAGATCCTGGGGCCTTGCAGCAGCGGTCCAGAAATGCCAGTGCAGTTGAGTAGCTCCGTATTCCAATTCAAGGAGTAGACTTGCAGAAGACAGGGGGCAGCAAGTTTCCTGCGAGCTGGAAAAGGTGCTTCCAATAGCCCATGATATGATGCAGCTTTTTTTTTTTTTGCCAGTATGGGGCACTGAAACTAAGGAAAGAGCAACCTTTCTTGCGCTATTTTTGGCCATCTTAGAGAGAAAGAAATCTAATCATGGCCCCTGGCTTGTCATCTTTTTATGAAAGCAGCATAAGCCAGAGCTCCCAGCAAGCCTTATAAAACTCCGGATTTACAGGGGACCTTTCATCTACATCCATTTAAAATGTTCCCTGCCAGGCAACTGACTATGGACGGAAATCATCATTTGAAAAGATCTTACTTTAAGGACTGTACACAGTCTCTTAAATGCTGCTTCAGTTCTTCATCCTTTTCATAGGATTCCAGCATGGTGTGTGCATCATCATGGTGATAGCAATAGATTTTATATGTGTCTTCTAGTGGGCCTTTAATCTCCAAGAACACTTCCCCTGTTAAGGAGAAAAACAAAGCATGTCAAGTCAGACAACAGCATCTCAGGAGGAGTTTTATTATTCCACCACATTAGCCGTGAGCTAAAAGGGCTGGCTTCCACTTTACTTCCCTTAGAAACGATCTTGCATGTTTATGTGCATTATTTATTACATGTATTTCTCAGCTGCTCATCTTTGTCATAGCCAGGCACCATTATATCAGTGTTAATGCACAAAAATTCCCTCAGGGAAAAAGCATGAAATCTCTATACCTCACACCCCTTCGAACACAACCTCTTAATTCACTGCCCAGCTTAATGCCCCTTCAGTGGAAAACACACAGGAGAGCTTAAGTAATAAAGGGAGACCATTTTGGTGTCATGGGCTGGCAGGAGGGATGAATGTAAGCCTGTTAGTTTTCCTTTTGACTTTCTTTCATGAATATGAACTTAAATGGGTAATAACAGGAATAATGACTCTATCTTCCATTAGCCATTTCAATTTTATCTGTTTTGCAAAACCCTGAAATGGCAATTGTTATGACCTAGAATAGAGAATTTTCTCCACATGACAGAAAAAAAACCTCCACCCCTCCCCTAATTAAATAAAACCACCATGGATTACAGCCATTTTTATATAATACTAGGTTTATATTCAACTGAAGAAAGAGAACACTTCCATTTCCAGACCTCCACACCACCATTTTCCCATAAAAAACAGTTGGGAATTTTAGAGGCACTAAAGTAGTCCTACACTCATTTCCCATTTACTTCTGGAACCTAATTCTCTCAGCCTAAAACTCTCGTGTCTGTTTCTGTGTGTGCAAGAAATACTATCTAAGCGGGGAAGGCATGCTTCATTTCTTCTGCTGAGATATTTGTTCAGTCCTTACACCCTTATGCAGCAGCCCCCTGATCAGCATCCTTGGAAATGCGTATAATAAACAACAGCAATGCTAAAAACCTCCCGTCTTGGGCATTTACTGAAAATTATATCTATGTGGCAACCAGTCCAAATAGATGTTTATAAACATTCCTGTTGAGTTATAGCAATGATTATTAAAGTCAAAAGCTGAACACTGCATTAATTGGGAGCTCTCTATTCATTCACAGAGCAAGTGCTGAGCTGTCAGGCATCCTGCATGTTTCATCCTGACCGGAGTGTGCTGTTCCATAATACATTGCATTGAACTGCTCCGTCTTAAAGTGAAAAATGATTCAGTTACCACAGTAACACAGCTCTGGGTTTTTCCCCTAGCAGAGAAGGTTAACTGGGCTGTCTAATGCATGTTGGTTTCAGGGTGCAAATAAGGGAAAAACAATGAGGAGCTAAGAGCACCACAGTACATTTGAGTTACTGTAAGGGTACAGTCAGAAAAGCACCAGATTCCTATAGTTAAATGCTCTTTATCTGTCTTCTCTGTCTTGTGCTTACTGCTAATGCTGATGGCTACCAATGCACATTGCATCCTGGCTTTCCCATGAACTCTACACAGGTCTTTTTTAGCCAACAACGTAAGGGGAAACCTTAACAAGCCTCAACCTTGATCCTGCATGCGTGGCGCCCGATTCTAGAGGTGCTGAGCTCTCACAATTTTCACTAACATTAAATGGAGCTCCAAGTGCTTAGCACGGTCTGTACTATGCTAAGCCCTCAAGTGAGGTCACGTTTTCAGTAGGAAAAATGCAATGTAGCCTTACAACTCATTTCAGTATATACTAGAGGCTGAAAGTTATCTTCTCCAGGAGGAAAGAGTTGGGCAAGTTCTGTTCACTGAAGTATTGTGCCACAGTGACAGATACTTTTGTTGATGCTCAGTGATGAGAAAAATTATGTGCTGATTTCATGAAGAGGGCTTTTTAACAGAAGATGGATTTTTAAAACCTAAAGCCCGTCTTGGTTCTGGCTGTATGGACCAAATCAGATGAGTTTTGGGTGTATCACTGTAGCAACTTGCTTTATAGACCAAAACCACATTGTATTTGGGCACGGCTTTAAAAATACTCCGAGAGATGCAAAACTACCTGATGCCTCTCCTGGAGTATGATGGTCATCAGTCTCAAAGAGAAATTCCTAGGAGAAAGGCCTGAGTAACAAAACAATTTCTCCCTGTTGCTCTCAGTGGTGCTTTCACCATGGACAGCAGTAGGAGAGGGAGGAAGAACAAGTCTCATAGCTAAAGATAAGTCTTCATATTCCTCCATATGCAGTGTCCAGAACAGAGCGGAGAAGAAATTCAGGAGAGAACTACAAAAGGTATTTAACCTATTTTAGCTCAGATTAGGAGACAGGTTTTGAAACCAATCACTCATTAGTACTCATCTCCCATGCCTTGACTGTGTGGTGGAGCAGTCACAGTGACACAAACTGGATCCCTTTGAGGATGATGATTACCAGAAGACACACTACAAGGGCACATCTTATGCAGTCCAACCATAAAGGGGCATCTTAATCCAAGGCACAGGCTACAGCCAAGCTGACATAAGACCTCTTGTAATATGTAGTGTGGATACCATCTCCTTAGCAGAAACTCTCACTCTGCAAGTCTGCTCCTACTGGACATTACCACTTGTCAATGTGGACATAGCATGAAGTGTAGAGAATGTAGACTAAAATAAGACATGAATGTGAGCAACCACATTACTTTGCTTTCAAAGCAGTGAATTATCAGTTCTTTTCAACCTCACCATGACTGGGTTGCCTTCCAAAGTAAGATACTTCAGCGCAAGATTTTTAAATATACTAAACATGACAGAATATGATGCTTTTTCTATAGACTGGTTTCAACAACTTTCACACTGAAGATCCTGAAAACAAAATTATTACTTTGATGTACTTTTAGAGGAAAATAAACCTACTAACTTACAGCTTATAGTGATGCAATTATTCTCCCAGTTTTTGTCTCAGCCTTTGGAAGAATGTCTCACACCTTACTTGACAACCTTTTTCCTGTCGTAAGTTAGCCAACTCTGTGATCAATGATCCCATGCATTTTCATGGTTCTTTGTCTGATTCTGGAGAAATACACCCTAATAGATGGATGAAATTGTTTGTCTTTACTTCTGAATGTGGCAGGAAACTAATAGAATGATTCTCTTGGCTGTGAGAAAGGCACTTCCTGCTAGAATAGAACATTGCTTATTAAGGGTATGACTCATCATGATGCACTTTTACTGAAATACCACCAAACAACACAGACGTATCAAACTACATTAAGCTGTTGCCTTGGCAAACCAGATTGAGACGTGCTAGGATTAATACTTTTCCCAAGCCTCTTACGCTTTAATATCCTGTTTCTTAGTAAAGTGGCAACCAATATTTTTTACCCGATTATTTGCGAGGACAGGGGGACTTTTTATAAGGTGTTACCTGCGGTATGTGGTCAGGTTAGGAAAGAAAGAACCTCTCTCGACCTCTGAATCACAGCTGGAAGTTTTTTAAACTGAACTGTTTAGTTTTTTAAACTTTTGACTTTGCACTGAAGCAAATTCAGAATTCTCACCTGATCCTTTAAGGTGGTTCACCTACTGCCTCTGCAATGAAAATGCAGTCATGGGAGAGCTGATGCGTGGTGGTAACTTCTTAAATCTCTCCAGCTGTGCCAGAATGTCAAGTGAATCACAGCCTCAATGTTCATGACCTGACCTGCAGAACTTGTGATTGTTGTGACATATCCAGGGCCAACCTGTTTGCTGAAAATACCCGTGGATCCCTACAGACATTCCCACACAGAATCCCACAAACTTCAGATTCATTACAGCTCTCTCTACTGTTCATGCCCCTGTCAAGCACATTTAACCACCTCTTACATGAACTGTATCACCAGTAGATACATGTTTACAGTGTTTGGGATGGGTTGGGGTTGTGACATGATGGTTATTCCAAACATTTTAATGTTTTTCCTGAATGGCACAACTCTGAGTATACAATATAAGAGGTAGAGTCAGCATAAGTGGATTTAGGTAGGCAATACCAAACTAGATGAAGCAAATCTCAGCAGTAAGTTGTATAACTCAGTGCTGCATATTTTCTCTCATTCTAAATTCATTTTCTCCTTCTTTCCTCCCCCTCAGCATCCAGATGGATGGAAAAGAAAAGCATCATAATCATACAAGTACAGTACAGCAACTGGACAGGTTTCACATGTCATTTTTCCTGTGTCATTTTGGACAGCTCCTAGCATGCCAGCCTCTGCGAGGGGTACGAGTTAAGTTCGATGAGAGTAGAGGACAGGAGAGCGTTATGTTTATTCTTTCACGCAGCTTTGTAGAACTCAAGAGGACAGTAAACATACCGATTATTTGCATGGGTGGTTCCACATCTGTTGTGGCTTCTTCCAACAATGACAGCAGTTTGGCTGATAGTTGATGGACCAATTCAATGTTGCTAAACAAGCCATCCACGTCAAAGCGAGCAATCTAATGGAATACAAATATTAGGCAGCTACTGACAAAGGATAAAGAAGGACGTTGTGTATTGCAGAGAGCTTCTCTTGCTATGCCCTGAGTGTTCAACACTCCAGGAAGCACCACGTCTGCAAAACCTCATATAAACATCCTCCTTGCGACTTCAAGGACACATACACAGTTTTCACATTAGTAAAATATGGTTGACACAGTTAACAAAGGGTCTGTTATCAAGTGGTTCTAACCTTATTTTGAACTATCCCTAATCTGAAACTGTTTACCTAGGAAGGAAATAAATATTATCATCTGAATAAAGAAAAGCTCCTGGCTTTGAAATGTTTGTTTACTTTCCCACTAAAGGAAACAATAGTTGACAGTGGGTTTGATTCCCTGATTACCACTCACTATCAGAGGCCTCTACATAAACTGAGAGTTTGGCTCTTTGGTGCCAGCTACCAGGTACAAAGACTTCTAGATAGCTGGTGCCATTTTAAGTTAGTTGTCCTATAAAACCAAAGTCAAGATCATATAACTTCCACTAAAACAAACACATTCACAATTCTGGATATTAATACAACCTAAAGAACTTCTTACAGAGCCTGGGCACACAACATGGGCTTCGGTGAACTGTATCAATTTCTACCAACAGAAAATTTGGTTCTGTGTCCCTACTCATCTTACAGGAAGCAGGAGATTTCCAGGACACATACTTTTCATTGCACAGCAGGACAATAGTTACTATTCAGGGACCACTGGAGATAACCAGAGGTAATGTGCTCATACTGAGAACAAAGAAAAGACCAATTTCTATCATCCATATTCATAGTTTCTGAACCTACCTCTCCATTTGGAAGAGAGCTGCTGATTTACGTAGCAGCTTACCAGAGCCCAGGAAGATCAAATTGCATGCTATTGTAACAAAATCACAAATATGCTTTCAGTACTGATGCAGTTAATTTCTTTATAAGCATTATAGGGCCTAAAACATGTTTTTTCCATTTGGAAATATGAAACAGATTCATTGCTAGACCAATTTTCTAAACACATTACAAAGTTTCAATATGGTAGTTTATTGGAGAGCTAGCATTAAAAACATATAACATTCTTGAAAGCCTTTCAAAAGTGCAGAGGTTATTAAATTAAGACAGTTATAATCTATAAATTACTTTTCCTGTATACATTTAGCACAGGACTTCTGACCTCCTTCCCAGCATGTCTACATAGTATTTGGAACTACATTGTGCATGGACACTTCCACACGTTAACAAAGTGACAAAGGACAGAATGAAAATGAATGTTTTCAGTTGGGTGAAAAAAAAGCGACAGAATATGGCACACTTGTCAACAATCTCAGCAAGTTCAACCAGGGAATACTCTTGCTGAGTGCTGGCCAGGCTGGGGAGGAAGTGAAGTGGTGACTACTTCTAAGTGGATGAACGAGTGAGGAGGAAGAAGAAGAAGAAGTCAAGAACCCCTTAAAATTAAGTTAGCAGATGCCGGTTCTTCTGAAAATGGGCTGGAACAAGTTCTGTCAGAATTTTAGGAAAGCAAAAAGGTCCTGCAGGAGAACAGTATAGGTTAAGAGGCATTGCCAACATCGTCCAAAGAAACTTTGGCCTCTGCACCTGTATTTTGTCACCAATTTAATACAAAACCCTACATAAAGAATACCTGGGTTAAGGTCTGTTTAAAATTATTTTTATTCTATATTTGCAGAAAATGTCATTTGTACAGCCTCTGTGAATGCTATGTTTTAGGCCTCACTAACACAAATCTGTTTCTAGACAATCTCTTCTGCTCCCAGCACCATTTTTCTACAAATTGAAATACTGTTGAGGAAAAGGTGCTCTTTGAAGTCTCAGCTGAAAAAGAAAATAGGTATCATTGGCCTAATAAGATCTTTCCCATGAAAGGTAATTTATGAGTCTTCTTTCTTAAGTGTACCTCTTTTGTGTTGAATGCAAATTTCCCAAGTGCTCACTGGCCTGTCAAGCATGGTGTTTATCCACCACAGTTGTCTGAAAGGATGGATAAAGTTATCTTAACAACTAAATTTAACCTTGATGCAGAGGTCCATGCCATTCCAGTTTCTATTGTGGAAAAAACCTTGGCTTTGGAGGTACCAGTAAACATCTGCCAAGGCATGTAACAAGTGTTATAACTACAGAGCAGTATGGAGAGCTGGAAGCTGCTACTGCAGCCCATAGGCAGGGATATAATATCCAAGCTGACCTCTGGACAAGTACCTCGATGCAGTCTTCACACAAGTGTAGCACAAGTGGTCAGGACCATATCTGACCTTCCACTCTCCTCACCAGAGCCCTGACACATCACTTCCCGGAGCGCTGGCTCCAGACCCGCTCCCAGCACCACGTCACTCTTGTGCTGACTCTTGTGCTTGCATTGAGATTGTCCTCAAGCAGAATGTGGCTGAGACCTTGGCATCACTGCCTCATCCTCCACCCCTGGCACTCACCTGCTTGTTTCTCAGGGGCTGAATCACTTCCTTGATGCAGAGATCCAGGTCGCTGATATAGTCTTTCTCCGTCTGCATGAGTTCTGTGATGATTTTCACCCTCCTGGCCATCATGCGTCTGCTGACTTCTTCTTCGTCCTTCTGCAACGAAGTGGCAGGGGTGAAGGACACTCCCTGTGGAGCCATTTTTTCTGTTTAAAAGAGGGAAAGATTTGTGAGGAGAGTCATAATTCCACATGCTCACCCAGCTTGCCCTGCATGACCATGGGTGGTGGACAAATGGCCATAGTGAGCAGGAAAAGAAGCATAAGAAATGGCAAACCCAAATCAGAATGAATGTCATCCCATCTCCTTCTTCTAAAAGTGGACCTGGGTTTGCCAAAGCAAATCATCCTGTGGCATTAAGGGGATAACCCATCACGGGCTCCCCTGGCTTTGATGTTATGTATCAGGTAGAAATTTTCTATGGAGCACAGTAGAGTCTGATTCTTGTCCCACTGAAATTCAAGGATAGCTGATGCCCTTCTACTCCTTTGAAAACACAGTCGTGGTCTGACATCTATTATGATTTGGAGGATGGGAAAAAATGTGCTCCTGTGAAAGAAAAAGGCTGTTAACCATAAAAAAGCTTCACAATAATAACCTTTGTTCTGTACAATGTAACGTTGAGTCTATTCATGGGAAATTGAGAGCTGCAAGTACTGGATGACAAACTTTCAAGTGAAGACAATGTTGCTAACGATGATGATGAATCCTCCAACTCTGTTTAAAAATAATTTTTTGAAAGAGACAAAGGAATTCAAGAAGAATATGGGAAAACCTAATGATCAATAACAACTGTTTCTTGGAGCAACAGAGATCATTGGGATTAGGACATTCTTCACTGTTTTTCAGTACTTAACACCTAGAATATCTGTTTTGTTTCCAATAGATGAAAATGCCAGCAAGTCTTCTACAGATGGGTAATTTATGTACACTACCGGACCTGCACACAATCTACTTAATCTTTAATGATGGTCTTCCCATTTGCTGTCTGTAGGCCAGCCTGCAGAGATCCATGTCAGCTGTAAAAAGGGCACTGAATTTTATCTGTGTACACTGGTAATTTGTATTTTTCATTAGGAAACACACACACAAAACCCAAAAACAAAACAAAAAAAAATGAAGTGAAAGATTTCAGAGGCTATTCTAGTGTTTTTCTGCTAGCCACAAGATGGTGCAGAGTACCAACAAAGATGGACATATCATTAGCGTGCTCAAGTCTGCATCACCCAGGCTGAGCTTTGACAGCACCAGCTTTTATTGCTCAGCAGCAAAGGATGGGAATCTCCACTGACAGTCAGACTGCTACACCTTCATGTCAACTTCTTGTGGGGACTGTACTTAAGGAGGCAATAACAAGCAGTATCAGGTGCTTTGCTCACTGATAGCCAGTACTGATTATATTGCAGTTATTTGAGTTGATTGTTAAGGGTGAGGTCATGAGCACTCCAGTGAGCATCGAACAGCGCAAAGCTCACCACACAGTACCAGCCAAGGCTGTAGAGGATAACCCAGAGCTGGACTTGTGGGAAGCCAAGCAGCATTCAGGACAGACTGTTCCGAGCAATCTTCTGACAAGAGGTGTAAAATATAATAAATACAATGCATCATCTTCGCCCACTCCTTCTACAATTATGCTGACAACTGATATTCAGAAAGGACAGGTTTGTTAGTAATGGTTCTCCCACCAGGTTTTCAAATGAGGCAGATGTGACCACAGATAGTTTTAAATAGCTGCTTTTGGGACTGCACCTGTCTCTACACTACTAGTTTTAAACAGTGAGGACAAAAAACCTAAACAGACCGGGATGAAAGGCAGGGGGTAGGGGAGCTGTTTGCTCAAACTTTTTTGTATTTAGATATGCTTTTCAGCTCGGAGTTGTTAGCCTTGAAGCTTGTGTATAACACAGGCATGAACATTTTGTTCTCAAGTTTGTACAGAGTCAATGAAATGGAAACATGAAGAGGATGTCTCCCCTCTGCAAGGCCTTGGCTATCAAAAAAATTTTAGGCTTAACCTTGCCCTGGTGCGTTTGTGCTGGTATAAGTGCATGAACTGCACAGGAGCTTGCACTGCTGCAGAGCTCACCCACCAAAGGTGCTGTGTGCTAGACAAAACAGGTTCTACCCTTTAGTGAGGAAGACAGCAAAAGTGGTACCAGTATCATTTCACAGCTCCCCCAGAGAAATTTCCTGCTAGGGTTGCAGAATGAGACCACCTTGCCTGCTGCTGACACGCTAAACCAGCAGGTATTTTTTCTTCTAAAAACTTACAGTATGTACCCACATTTATAAATTCACAAGGAACCACATGAACAATCCATTTCTATTCCAGTTTTGCACCAAAATCAGGATCTTTCTTGAGACTGGGTGTGAAAATGTTTGCATGCATGTAACTGTGTGTGAAGAGTTCAGGGCAACTCCTGAGAAAGCACAGAGAGGAAGATCTCAGAAGCGTAGTTTTGTCTCAGACACAGATGTTATCATATCAGATGGAATTTTAAGCTAAACACAAGATGCTGTACAAAAGAACGTTCTAATCTTTTATACTGGTGCCAGGGGAGGCCATTACATGAGCAAAATAAAGCCACTGTATTCCACTTCAGGCTGGAAGTCACAACCCCCCGAGAGGGGCTGTTCTTTCAGTTTGTGTCAGTAGATAGCCCTGATCAAATTTGATTCTTGAATTATGTCAGGGCTCATCTATTATCATTATTACATGCTAGATAATAATGCCAGGAAAGAAAAACTGTTCTCAACAGGAAGAAATAATCATGAGAAATATCAGTTAGATGCTGTTTCCGTATAGAAAACATATTTTTTTAGTAAATATTTCCTTTTGTTAAATGTAATATAATTTTCCATTTTCACTCAATACATTCACTTTTTCATTTCAGGTATATCTGTCTCTATAGAATGCAACAGCAAGATCTTGAAGTGATGATTACAGCCAAAATGTATGATTTCATGTTCAGCTGATTGCTTTTGACCACTTTGAGAACATTAGTAGTTTGCTGAAATCCTTGTGGAGTAAGTGCAAGTTTAATGAATGCACAAACAGTGAGTGCATATCTGGAATATAATCAGACTCATTTCTACCTGGTAATGTGTACCAGCCCTGGAACAGTTGAAAAGAGAGGATTAGCAGGAAGAGACATCACTGAGGATTAACTGCTACAGTAAGAATTTGACTCATTCGTCCTCAGAGATACCAGGTTTAGAAAAATGAAAAATTAGTCTGTTAAATAGTTTCTTAAACCATTGCATCTTAAGCCCAGTTAACAAAAACTAACTGGTACTTTTAGTAGACATAAGAATAAAAAGTAGAAGACAATGTTTGTAATTAATGCTTTTGTGATGCCAGCTATCTGCCGGAGTTGCCTTTCTGGAGGACTTTCCTTTGGAGATGACTTTGGTTTTTCAACTGTGTATTGAAGTACATGGCTCTAGTTGCATGAAACAAGAGGTGCATTATGGGATGACAAGGACAAAGAAGCCACATGTCTTACAAAAACAGTTTCTTGCAAGTGTGAAATCTAAAGATGTCCCCCAGATGGAGACATCCCACAACGTGGTGAGAGCACGGAGGAACAGAGCTTGCAATGTGCAAATGCAGTAGCCCTCTTCTAGGCCCAGGGGAAGTACTGGGGGACTGTTCCGATCCCCTTAAAGGGAGGAGAGGCAGGTTTGCCTCAATCCACAACTGCAGAAAGGAACTAAGTTCTAAACACACTCCAAAGCAAGATTAAAACACAAATGAGGTTAAATGTTGGGATCCAAAGTGATAATGCAACTTTATTTTTCTTAAAAGAGGAAAGAAAGAGAGGAAAACAGAAAAGTAGGAAAATGCCAGAATAATTACGAGAAGCACAGGAAAGGGGTTACCACCACCATGGGTCCAGCGCTGGCTTGCAGAGTGCGATGGGTCTTTCTCTGGTGAAGTCCCTCTGAGAGCAGTCGACTGACCCAGGGAGGGAACAGGCCCATAGCAGCAAGACCAGAGTGGGATGGGGAGCACAGGAAGCCTCATAGGAGCAGCCAGGACAGCAAAGGACAGCACAGACAGCAAAGATTCCGGCACTATGTAGATTTTTCCAGTGCAGCCCCCCGTGACTGCTTAGGCACTTGCTTATGGAGGGTTTTGAGAGTGGCAATCGTCACATCCACTTCATAAAGTTCATTGGCTGGCTCATTTATGTATCAAAAAGTGTGCTGCTTGCTCCCTTAATGTATCAAGGGTTTTCTGCTCACTCCTCTGGTGTATCAAAAGTCTGCTGCTCGCTTAGTGTATCAACTACAAGCTCTATTAATAACTTTCAACAGGATGCCTCAGTTTCTAAAATAAAGCAGTTTGTAAAGTTTTTGTTAGAGGCAACTTAAAACTTTAATTTTCAAACGTTAATCTTCAAATTAGGTAATGGAGAAACAAGAGGTAATGGACAAATATTCCTTGCATTTTACTTGTTCACTACAGGGACTCACAGCAAGCGACCAGAGGAGAAGCCATAGCAGGCCTGTAAGATCTATGTGCATAAATTTCCATGGCTTCCACACCTAGCATGAGCAGCTCCAAGAGGTCTGCTCTACCCATCCTTCCTCCCAGGTAAGATGTTCTGGTTGGATATTACGTTTGCCCTTGGTGTGGGGACCCAGATTTCTCCCCATCCAGTGCTTCCCATGTGGAACCAAAGGTACTAGCACAGAATATAGGAACAAGTACAGTGATGTCAGTGCATGGAGTGAGTTACAGACTTTTTTGTTACTTAGGCAGCATTTGAAAGATGCCAGAGGAATGCAAGTTCTGCACTTGCATTGTGCAGATACAAGGATTTTTGCCTGGCACAAGGGACTGGTGAAGGCATAAGTTATCAAGGTATAACAAACAAATTACAGAATTACTTTGTTTTCCCATGTGAAACATGAGTCTCGTATCACCTTGGATAAATTATTTCTCTGTGAAAGCAAGTCCTCAGATAGCCTGTACCCTCAGATAACCTAGCTGTTACACACAGGAATGTACACCGGCTTTTATCAGCTGGATTTGGGAATGAAATGCAGGCAGCCAAGCTCAGAGACTGCTGCCGTGGCAGCTTTCCTCTCCCTCCTCACACTGTTGCTCTGGCTCTGTTCCTGCTTCCCCTGCAGGTGCTGGGAAGGCTGCAGGCCACAGAGATACTGGGATCGTTGGAAGTCAGGAAGCCTGAAACAGGACAAGCAGCGGGGAAGGATGGAGTGTGACACTACGTGCAGACGAAGAGCATCACATGAGATAACACACAAGAGTTTTACTCCAGATGCCCCTCCCCTTGTGAGGGACCACATGAGGTGTCCTTAAGGTTCCACTTACAGTACAATACGGTGCAAACATGGTGTGAATTAGACCGCTGAAGACCAAGTTGGGCATTGAAATAGAAAAGGATTGGGAGGGGCTTGAGGAAAACCTCTTTTTTTTTTCTTTTACTGAGAGGCTCATAACAGCAGCATTGTTCAGGAGCGGGTTTGTCGAGCACAGGCTGTGAGCAACACATGCAAAAAGCCCCTTTCCTGAACCCAGGAGGAAAACGCTGCAGGACCAGAATGACCTTGCACCCGTATTCAGGGGCAACAGGTTTGCTTATAAAATCTGCATCAGAGACTTCCGTGCAATTAGGTCATTCGATCTTTGATCATTTTTTCTGTTCCATAAGGTACAGAGAATATTTACATTCAACGCGCAGGTTCTTTCTTCAATTCCTTGACAGCAGACCGCTCTAATTATGTGTGTGCTGACAGGACTACAGAGAGCTCCCATGTGACCGCGGTGGAAGGGAAGAAAGCTTATCATCAGGTGACAGAAGAATGCCCTTATTGTTAGCGCCAATACTTACAAATAAAGCTTTCCAGGGCGTCACATCCCGGTATAAATACACCACTCCTGTGGCACCAGGCTAATACGTTAATAAAGCAGGAACTGAGGAAGGGCTGTACCTGAGCTGCTTCCTCCGGGACACAGGCACCTCAAGATTTGGCATGGATTAGCTGTATGAACTATGGGCTGTGTGGCCCAAAAAAGCAAAGTATCCCAATTAAAAAAATGTTTGCTAATATGCTCCGAGGAGGATCCATAACCCTCCTTGTGTCCCAGTCTTCCCTTCGGCTGCAGTTCCCAGTTATGCTGTGGTAGCTCCTGAGAGTCCTCAGCCCCACGGCAGGGCTTGGTGCTAAGTGCTAAGCGCTGTGCAAACACTGCGGCACAAAATGGATTCTGCTCTGAGATGATAAGCTTGCTTCCCAGCCTGACAGACACTGCAATAAGTTCAAGGAATAACTCCAGCTTTATTGCAGCACAAGCTAACAGAATTGGATCCCCCGAGCCTAAATTTGCATGGGAGAAAATAGAAGTATTTGTTAGATCGTGACTTCTCATCACCGGGCACAGTGGGGAGAATTTTCATCGAGCCAGCTCCTGAACTTCAGTAAATAATCTGAAATTTCACTCCTTACTGTACTTTAGCAAACCAGCCCCTCCACAAATCAATACATTCTGCAGTGAAATAGGATATTATCTGCATTGTAGTCCATAGAAAGTTAGTCAGCAAGTACAGCACAAAGCAAATAAGGAACTGGGGAGTGGCACAGAGGATCTTTACACCTGGTGCAAGAAGCTGAGTGCATGGACAGCCCATGCAGGAAGGAGTGGTGTGCCCTGCAAGCAGGGAGGAGATGGGATGGAGAAAGGTGCCCTGCCTGAAACAGAGCAAAGGCAGATGAGTTGCCTCTGACTGGGCCTTTGCATACCAAGGGATAGTAGCTTTCAAGGAATTTGTACAATTTTGCCGGTTTCTGCGTCATTACTGGTGTTACTTATTTCTCATAAGTACGTTAGATGGAGAAAACACACGGCATTCAGGGTTCAGACATGAGCTAAGGCAGTGTACTGTGGTGGTAGCTGTGTGATTTGAATCACTGTCTAATACAGGCATGTCCCTGATGCATTTTAAATTGAAGCGTGTACAAATCATTTACCGGGGCAGTCGACCCATTCACAGCCAAAGTTGTAAGGGAGTTAATATGTAATAATTTGTAAGACAAGGTGCTTTTTAAAGGATGAATTGTCTCACTGAGCACTGCAAATGTGATCTCTGATTCCTTCAGGAAACCCACCATTTTCTATAGCTTATTTTTCACAGCAAGCACAAGTTTGGTATACAATTATTAACAAAAACCAGCAATCTGCCCAAAACCTAACAGACAGTGAACTGCGCTTTAAATGCCTTTTCACGGTGCGCCCTTTTTAGTTAATAGCATCTATCCCCATGACACACTGTATGTTAATCTGCCCTGATCTTGCAAACATTTATGTGCCAATAACTGCATCAAGCAAACCCATTTTACTGAAATACATAGGTACTCACAGACTGGAAGCTTTGGGTTAATTCAAAGACTGATCCCAACATGAATACAATACATAAATATTAATACAGTTACTTTTAAAGCTGCTACTGATGGATTTTCACAGTAGAAAAGATAACTCCTACCAGCCAAACAGCTATAGATAATACATTTGAAAATAGAGATGCTAAATATCACTTTTTTGTTTTGCAACTTCTTCATTCCTCTTGAAAGAACATACTTGCAGAATTATTTCTGCATCTCCACCACAGATGCTAGTGAATATATCTTCCTCAACCCCACTCTTCCCTCTTCAGAAAAGTGATGTTTCTGTCCAACTGATGGAAGAAATATATATACACACACACACACATATATATATATATGGCCTGATCAAGGTATTCCTGAACTCTTCCAAGAATGCAAGTACAGTCTGAGTTCTAAATGACTGCATGGTTTTGTCATGAACCTGGCATTTCATAGCAATGACCTTATTTTCCCCCACCTAAAATGAGGCTGGCAGGCATTTGGTTATCTCACAGGATGAGCTGAAGTACAGGCCCTACTGCTTCCCAAGCTCCTTGAGAATATAATAGATACTTTGCATCTTATTTCCTTTTAAAAAAGAGTAAAGTCAGGAGGTGTTGCATGGCCATTCACACCAGATAAGGTATCGAATAGATGCATCTACTATAGTAATTAACCATGAAAATGCTTTCTTCTGTCTTAATGAATCCTTAATTTTAAAATGAAAAACACTTGCAGAAGTTTTCACCTTTGGCAATGCTATTGTGCACTGCTGTTTGTAGACTGACAGAGCAAACCACCTCGATTACCCTGGAGATCTGGAGACTGAGAAAAAGCCTTTCTCACTCTTCATAGAAAACATTGGCTTACTGTATAAAACAAAACTTAAAAGAAATCCAAGCGCAGAAATTGAATTCTTAGGAGTTTTTATGCCTGACTGCTTGCTCTCTTGGGCTTTTTGTTTTGTTTTTCTTCACAGGCTTTTATTTGGGGACCTCTATTTTCAGCACACTGAACTGCATTTTGAGCATATACTTCAGAGCTGCTGGAAATGGCTGTGGAGGGCAACAGCCCGGTTCCTACTCAGGGAAACCTTTAGAGCATGCAGGGGGCTGGAAGGGCCCTTGAGAGATGCCTTGCCCACGCTTCACCTTGCACAAACGTACTGCAACGCTGATGCAGGCACCGAGGTGTGTAAAGACACCCTGGTCCCTATGCTCTGCCTAGGCTGCCTGCCACTAGCGCAGATCGGGGTCCGGCAGCCCCTGACTTTTAGCTGTGGAAACCTGCGCCACTCACAGGATATTCCCTTCTGCAGGTTTGCTGCTGTTGCATCTCTGTGTCTCACACATCCTTGTCTATGCTAATATCTACCCCAGGTCGGCAGATTATGCGTTAGAAAACATATTAACAAGAGACTATAGAAGGGAGTGGCAACTAAACACAGAGCTTTTCCCACAATTCATATGGGAAGCAAGTGCAAATTACCATTTATATCTTTTTACAAAGCATTTACCATTCTAGGGTGATCAGAAAGTCCCGACCAGGTGACACACAACAGACTAGCTGTCACCAACAGAGCTGCCGGGTTTTCTTAACAAGAATGGAAAACTCAAAAGCTTTGTGCCAACAAAATCACTTCCCTAACCTTGGCGTAAGATGCTTTGCATCCAAGTGCTACGAGAAAAATGCAGAACATGAACGTGTTCAATCACAGCACATCGTCAGCATTGGCAGGTAGCACGTTAGGTCCGGGATCCGTGATCGTTATCAGATTCAGGCACATCTACCTCAAGAAAATTTGATCCAGGTCAGGCCTTGGCACACAGCTGCATTTCTATGGCAACTGTAAATATACGTTATAAGAATTTCTACTGCCTTTGTATTTTCACTCTGAGGACAGGCAACTTCTAATCCAATACAAATACCTTATTAACCCATCACTGCTTTTCTCAAAAAAACGCAAGCAAACAGAGTGAGCTGATACCAGACCGTGCTTTGCAATACGTGGCTGTGGCAGTCTCAGCAGGTGGCAGGAGCTGCAAAGCTGGATTTACTGTCTCTTTGGACTGCTGCCACAAACATAACCTCACACTCTGCCATGACTTCCTAGGCTTCTCCACCTCCTTTGCTTCGGATTTTAAACAGGAGACATTAATGGTCTGAATATGGCTGACACAGGACAGAAAGATTTCACAGTTTTTGCTGGATACTTCTCTGATAACCTTGACGTCACCTGGGCAACCCCATTCACGAGTTCAAAACTGCTGTCTTGGTGGGACATATGCCAGGAGCTTGCCTGCCCAGCTACAGCAATCCATGCTTGTGCCCTGAAACACCCCTGCCAGATTTCTGGATCATGGGCCTGACTTAACTGAGTATTTTTCACCTTCTCATCGATTAGCTATCATGAAGAGGGAACAGCATAATTGATGAACCTCTCTGTTCTCAGCATATGCAGTCCCCATAGAAAACCTATTATTTTCAGGCTTATTGTTTTATTTTCTGCTTTTATTGTCTCTCCGAAGCAATGCTACTTTCTAATTAAGTGCATCAAAACCACAATACAGCAATCCAAGGTATTTTTTCTATTTTATTTCCTCATAAAGGATTATGGTTGCAAGAATGACTGTCACTAAGCGGTTAGAGCACTATTAGTAATACACACTTATAGTATAATAATACTCCAATCCTGTTGTTCAAGACCCTGGAAACCCACAGAAATTCATCGGCTGATGTTCTAGAGCACTCCCAGAAATTGCCATTCACATTCTTCATGCTTTTCCTCAATTTGTGGCATCACATTTAATTTTTGATTGACAAGCCCAGTACTGGCATACTTTACTACAATTTGTGGTCCGTACGCAATTTGGTTATTTGAGAAGCAACCCTCTCCATAATCACAGAATAGTATAATTTGCATCAGTATATGCACCCAAACATGTATCTGGACATACTTTAGTTCAGGCTTGTACAATCTATGCAACAGTTTATAGATCCCGATATTTTTAATTGAGCAAAAAAGGTCCTTAATCCTTCTAATGACTTGGCACATACCTCACTTAATATGATAGCCAAAGACAGATAGGACGGAGCCATCCTATTTTGACATTACTGTTTGTGTTGCAAATGCATTCTGGTGAATGAGAAAGATTTTGGTTGCATATGAGTTCTGCAGGAACTCACCAAAACCTTCAATTATGTTTTGTGTCCCGTCTACAAAGGGGAAACATCTCACACTCTGGAGTTGGGGGGCAAGGGTGAGAGGGGCGCTCATTCCAGCTGTGGGTGCGGGGGAGCAGAGCCTGCCATTCCCTTTTTTATCTCAAGGCTGCAGCCAGGAGGGCATGGAGACACCACCCCAGCTCAGAGCATCCCTAGCAGCAGAGCACCATATAAGCTTCCCCAGTACCTTGCAATTTCTGGCTGTACTCTGTCCTGTCGGACTGACTCCTCCTCAAGTTGCCATGGTCCCCGGCCGTGGTGGTGCTCTCCACCACGGGCTCCGTTCTCCTCCTCTGCCCCATGTAGAGCTTGTTCCTCAGCAGGGTCAAATTCCTCTTCCTTCCCCCGGTGCCTTCCTTCCCCGGACAGTCCATGCTCGCCACGGACAGCCTTGCTTAGTGGTGGTGGTGGCGGGGAGACAATAGCTTGATTTCCAGGGAAGTGACCTCCCTGCCCAGGTGAAGGCTGGTTGCTTTATGCTTGGGTTTGCAGCAGGGCTCGCCAGGCTCCGCAGGTCCCCGGGCTCAGCCCTGCCACCTGTGCCGGAGCAGCTCCACCCCCGCGAAGCTGCCGCCCCAGGCAGCGTTTGCATTCACCTGCCCTACGTGTGAGCGCGCCTGGCGGGGCCGCTTTCAGAGCCAGCCCCAAACCGCAGCCATTCCCGGGCCCTCTCCCTGCTTCAGGGCATGCTCCTCACCCCGCCGCAGGGCCGGGGGTGCCGGCAGCTTGGAGCAGGAATTGCCTCATCTCGGCTGCCGGGCAGCGAGGTGCCCGAGTGTGGCACGGCACCACCATGCTTTCACCAGACCCCTTCCCCCTCTGCACTGCCGGGCAGCAGGAAGCAGAGGGCAAGGCAAATGGGAAGGGGAGGCCAGCCACCCACTCGACTCTCACTCCGGCAGCCTGGTCAGGACCCCAACTCCTTGCATTTCAAGTTGCATCTGCCAGTCTCCTGATCCCATTGAGAGTACGTGTAGCTTTTGGGCTGGAAACTCCGGATCTACAGGTTTGAAAGGCGACCAATCCCCCAGGACAATGAAGAAAAGGGCTGAGAAGGACATAAAAGCCGCTGCGGGATCTAGGAAGTAGTGTGGAGCTGACGCTAGTCTCAAACCAGGCTGTGTCCCATTTTACACTAGGGACAGGGAGGCCAAAGCCAAGGTGAAAGCCTGCCAAGGACCTGTAAAGGACACCACAGCAAACCACCATGCTGTGATAGCCAAGGGAGTGGACACCAAAACACCTGCTCGTAATACCTCTGGATTAACCCCTGGAAGAGATCTTATTATCCTGTCTGTTAGCAATGGCCTCTGGCACACATGTACTGTCTAGTGATCCTCTGTAGCGCCAGTCTAATCAAACGCATGTCAAAACAGCAGGAGGTGCTGGCATCTAAGCTTGGACTGGACTTATCCTGGGAAGAGCCCCAACAGCCATCAGTAGCAATCACTGCCGCTGCTGTGATACCCAACCCTGCGGCCCTCGCTGCTGTAGGAAATGCCTGGTGGGAGCCCCGTGGTGCAGCCTAATCGGTGTTAGTCTCACGCACAATCATTGCCTCAGCATCTGCCAGGGGACACAACTAATGTCCCTCTGACAGATGCTGGCAGAGGGTTTGGCTTTAGCACTGCCACGCTGTGTCCCTGAAGGACTGTCTAGTGAAAAACAAGCTGGGATGAGACCCAGTAGCGTAACCTCGTTTCCAACTTCTGTTTTTCTTTACAAAACTGGTCCTGTAATGCAATCTCCTCATCAAAGCCCCTCATTTCTACCCAGTAGTGAAAAGAAGAGGTTATGAAACTGTTAAGCAATAAACTACGTCAAATTGCAGCACCGTGCCAGTGCTGCACAAAGTGTCCAGCCCAAACACAGTCTGGCAGAGGAATAAAGTGGTGACGGGAATACTGCGAAGACTTTGTGCTCACACAGAGAAGTCACATATTACATAGACAATTCATGTGTTAAGTCCTGCCTCCTCTTTGATATTTCCTAAGAAGCTCTTTATTCTGCAAGTCAGACCACAAAAGTTCCTTGAAAGGCAGAGCAGTGGTGACAGCAGGGAGAGGCAGAGCAGGGACAGACTGTGACACACTTGTGACAAGCATCAAAGCTCCAGCAACAAATTGTACACAGTGTAAAGTCGGAGCTGAGGACAATCAATCACCCCATTTCCTTACACTGGGGACTTTGGGAGGAGCTTTTTTCCGAAGTAATAGCTTGGTATTCATCGAGGGTGGTGAAACTGGTTTAAACAGTCACCACCCTGAATGCCCCCCTTCCCCAGATGATTTTGTTCCCATTATTGCTGCAGGGTGTAAACACAGGCATTTGAGATGAGATGGAGGAACTGATCTGGCAGAAAAGTCCTTCCCTCGCCCCTTTTCCCTGGGCTATTTTCCATCCGGATCTGTGTTCCTGATTAGTTCCTCAACCAGCTAAGGAAGCAGTTGTGGCAGCATGAAGCAGGGGATGACGCAGGGCACACGTTAGCAGCTATGGGTAGGGCTGATGGTTGCCTAAGCCAGAATTACCCAGAGAAGGTATCTCTCCCCACCAGGATTTTAGTGTCATGCTTCTCAGAAGACAGAGGTCCCATCATTTTTTATGAGATTTCATTATATTTATTTAAATTTAAATGGTTTGGAGGAAAACTGGTCAATGTATTTTGGCTGGGTGAAGGTAGAAGAACAAACTTTATAGAATTCTTTACTTTGTAAGCTCTGACACAAATGCAGAGTTAAAGCCAAGATAGGATATAGTAAAATTTGCTCAGGTGTTTATTATGACAGCAATCTACCCACATGCAAAAATTGTCTTCCTCTTCCTCCTCAACTCAGTCACAGGGTGTGAAAAGGTATGTGTTCATTCAGCAACAGAATTGTTATGGGGAAAGCCAGCTGTAGTTTGCTGTGGCTGTTGTACTTGGAATGGTTTACCTGGCTTTAGCCAGCAGCATTGTTTTGGAGGTAGCCAGGAGCCCAAAGCAGGCCTACACCACAGTTTAGAAATGTAGATGAGAACTTTCTGCAACCTTAAAATATCTCCTCTGTGCCATCCAGCATAGGAAAGGCTGAAAATAGCATGTTTTCTGTGATACTCTAAATGAGTGGGACACGTTCAGGACTGGTGGCTTCCCTATCCCCTCTGGAGAGAGGGAGATTTGAGACACAACCAGGTTTATCCATCATCACATTAAATCCCATCACGGATTTACAGCAGTGGGCTATGCCTGTGCAATCAGCAGGGGAATTACATAAAAACAATCAGATGTGCATTTGAGCAAGATCCCTATAAACTCTTATTACTGTTTGCTGATCTTTACCAGACTACAACAAAATGCCACAGAAAGCACGGTCAGAACTGTGTGTGAAATACTCACTGCCACTCACAATAGTATGAGCAACCCTCTCTCAATTTCAAATTATTCTTGCTCTCTTCTGGCCCCACTAACAACTGATGGGAAAGCACTACCAAAGTCACTAATCCATAAGACAAGAAGAATATTTGGCATCTGCATGGACAAAATGCTCTTTTTACAATGAGTGTGAAAATCTCTTTCACTACTCTGTTATGCTCACTTAATTGTACAAAGCAAACTGGAATCCAGTTGATGTGAACACTCACATAGGAGTTATTTGCACGGAAGCCACCCTGCTTAAGAAACAGAACAGGTGCTGGTGTCAACTTGGAAAATATTGGAATTGTGTTCCCAAGCAACTGTATTGGCCACATATAAGAGCTGATTGTTGTATGGTCAATGTCAACCTTTATCTCAGTCCTGAGCTATAAATGAACCAGAAGCGCCATAAAGACTGATGGCCATTAAGTAAGCAAACAGTTATTTGTTTTCTTGTCATACCACACAGCTGTTACAGAAGATTTCATTATAACTTAGGATCCCAGAAGTTACACAAAAAATACTGGTGTGGGTTGACTACCATGCCTGCTCCCTTTGAGTGGATGCATAGACCACTGCTGGAGTCCTGTGGCAATGGCATGGGATTGCCATTTCCAAGTTTGCTCACTGCAATGGCCAACACAGACAGACACCAAGGGAAAAGAGAGTCTCAGTCTGTAGCTGCAGAGTGGCTTTGCCAGTTTTGCCCATGTAAAGAGATTACATTTGACAGGCAGCGGAGAAGCAGAAAGGTACCATGGTACTGCTGCAGAAAGCTGTCCTACCCTCCCCACAGGTGGAGCACGACAGCAAAGAGCACAGATGTCTCTGTAGCTCCCCATCTCCATCTCAGTGCATATAAAAGCAAGCCTGTAACTGTCACTCTGCCTGTATGCACGAGTCAGAGCAAAGATGTCTTCTGAGGGACGAAGTGTTGAGGCTTTGATAAGAACAATCCTGTGTAAGGCCCATCGAGGACTTTGAGCACAGGAAAGTTGCTGGTACGTACACTCTACCTGTTTGCAACAGTACTGGTAAGATAAGAACAGAGTGACAGGTGAGGAAAAAAGCAATAAAAAGATAAGGCTTAGGGACAGGTAAAACAGGAGTCTACATGCTGATTTTTCACAATGAATGAATCAAAATTACTTTGAAATATACATAGGAAAAAAACTTCAAACACATTTCAATAGTACAAAAAAAGAAAAAAGCCTGTCTTGTAGGTGAAAAGTTATTTAGTGTGGCAGTCTCACCTTCACTCCTACTGTTGATCTTGCCAGACTGGTGATTCCTGTAGAGAAACAGGTCTTTAGAAGTAAGTGCACAGCGATAATTTCTTTTAGCCCTGTCTACAGTGTTTCTTGTCTAAATATTTGTAGGAAAAATTCATAAAGTACATGCCTGCTGGGTCTCAGGCTAGGCTGTGGATATTTCTAAGAAGGGAAGGCTCAACCTTTCAAGCTATGCAATCCATCTCCTTGGACTGCTGTGATGCTTTCTTACTCCAAACAAAGCCTCTGCTCCAGTTTACACACACAAAAGGCTGACGTGTTTTCTGCCTACAGAGGGGGACCCATCTCTCAAACTGAAACACCTGCCAGAGAGGAGAAGGGATGCTGAGAAAAGGGTCGGCAGGGCTTGAATTGTCCCTGCAGCGCCTGTGGATCTGTCACTATCCAGCCAGGGCTTTGTGTAGGTCTGTTAGGCTTGGAGCTGGGCCAGGTCCCAAAGGGGGGGACATCTAAGGGCAGTGCTGCTTTGAAAGGGCTGGGAGGTGAGAAGGAGAGGGAACTTGCCAGGAAACAGAGCAGCCCTTTGATTTCTTCAGTGTTACAGCTGTGTAATTTTCTAAGGAAAATAACCTGACTCTGTTGATCAAGTAGATGGCACTGTGATATCAAAGCTAATGAGGAACGACAAGCAAGAGAGTGAGGCATAGGTAAAAGAACAGAAGATGATTCTTTGTTATTGGTGCATTTCAATGTAAAGTAGGAGGGCATAGAAATTACCAAAGATGAAATATTTTCTGTGGAATTCTTTGAGAACCTTATGTCCAGCAATTCACAAATCAAGAGAGGAATGGAACCTAAAAATGGACTATCATGAGCAACTGGAAAGATTTTCCTTCTAGGTCTCTATTTTGAATCATTATAGATTTTCAGCTTCACACTAAAATTTCATATTTCCAGACAGTATTTTTATAGCTGAACTGGAGCCTTTTTTTTTTTCTTTCTGTGTTTGTGCACATTTGTGAAAGAATGAATGAAAGAACTAACAGGAGAGAATACTATTTGGCGATTTTTATTTTGTGATGGGGGAGTTGCCTTGGATTAACAAAGGTAAGAGTCTTTAAAAAATAAGCTTCAGTTCATACAAACAAGTGTAATGGGAGTTAGGGTAGGCTGAAATCTGGTTCACAGAGCTTAAAATTAACTCAGTACAGATGCCTAGGAGGGAACAAATAGACATATCTTACAAAACTAGACACAGCCATGGTGTCCAGGCCTCTTGATGGGCAAATCACTTTCTAGGCAGAAGTCCAGAGAAGTTAAGTCTGGCAAGCGAATCCTAACATACTTTACGGGGGAGCCTAACAAAAAGCATGGTTAAAAAAGAAAGTAACAGCTTAGACAAAACAGCTCAGACAAAAAATTTATTCAGGGAAAAACAGGGTGTAAACTTGATATCTTCCTAATGGTAATGAGTATTATGACTAAATCCAAATTTTGCATAAATACAGAGGATCAGTCTCTTTAAAGCAATTGGATTACTGAAGTGAGTTCACTGCTACAAAACAAGGGTTCACAGTCTGACCCAAGGTACTTTAAGTGTCTTTGGGACAGGAGCCTCTGTTCTTATTCACATGGAGATGGAAAGTAATGTAACCTGATAAACCTAACTCTAGTGACTGAAATACACAAGTCCTTTTAGTTAGATGATGTAGTCTTTCGTTGCCATCAGGCATCCATCAGCGAGCAATATACAAATACATATGTGAGTTGGCTGTGCGTAGACATCTCTCTAGACATCCTCTGCCAAATCCGGCTGTGCCAATGAAAGAGGTTACTGACTCCAATGATTCGTCATCCTTCTCCTGCTGAGGACTGTCGGTGCAAAGATCTGCCGGAGTTGTTCATGGCCCTTAACTTGCTTTGGCTGAAAAGCAGCCTGAATAGCTTAGCCCAATGTCCCTAAACTGCCTCAGCTAGCCTTGCTTGGCTTGATCTGCCCTAGGGAGCTGATCCATTGGCAGGCTGGGGAGATGGTGTTGGCTGAAGGAGCACTGGCCAGCAGGGGCAGGCAGCGACCTGTTCCACTGAGGTGGCTGGGCAGGGAGGAAGGCTGGCTGTGACTTCTGCACACAGGTAGCAGCAGAACAGAAGGCTGGCAGGAACTGATTCCTTCAGATCAATGGTTTTATAAGCCATGGAGATAGAACTTCTATTACAGCAAAATTTAATGATAATGATGTGATCACCAGTCAAGAGCAAATGCACAGGAATAGCACATAGTCATACTAATGAAATTCTTCAAAGCTTTATTAGCTGAAAAGATGAAAATTATTTTCATTCAGGAGGAGGGGTTTCTTTAAATTATGATATTGATAATATTGTCTGCATTTAATTTGCACAGCATTTTAATGGGCAAAACATTAATTTTTTAATATATATGTGTGTATATAAAAAATTATCTAAGATCAGTGTAAATGCACACTGCAGAGTACAAACTTTTAAAGTAAGGATGTCCTTCAGGCTTAGATGGTTATATTGCTGCTGAGTTTTTGCTATACTCCAGTGGCATTTTGCTGGAATGAGATTCACCCCTGTGCAGAGGGCAAGCGTAAAACCTAAGCACCGTGTAAGTTCTACTTAAGTCTTAAGGACCTGGTTCTAATTCCATTGAAATAAATAGCAACATTTTCATTGTTTTTCAGTGGGAGCTGTTACAAGGTCAATGAATGAGATCAGTGCTATAAATGCCTTTTGCTGGCCCAATTGGAATGATATGCAAGGAGCTAGATGCAAAATGCTTGGGAATGAATGTGAAAAAATCCCTTGGTAGTAGAAGACTTGGTAATTCTGGAGAATTTGCTCAAGGTAAATACTGGAACCAAAACTTTAATTTGTTTCAAAGATTCAAGGATGGTAGGTGAATTTATTCTAACCAGGGAGCTGGTCTTACCCAAATATGACTTGAGGAGTAATGGGCATACTTCAGCCGTATTCTGTGTAATATAATGCACAATAAGCAAAAATACAATCAAACCTATTTAAAGCATTATTATTTCTGTAGTACAAGGATAATTTTGGATACCTTAGAGTACTAAAACATCATGTTCTCTGCTCTGGTAGCATTAGCAGGGTTTCAGTGTGGCTTTCTGCTGTATCATCTACCCTTGCTAGGTAACGTGCTGGCATTTATTTATGCATCTAAACAGTGTCTGCACAGAAACTCGTTTATATTTCATACATTCTAAGTGCTTCACAGCTGATTTTCCACTAGAGATGAGAGAGCTTTAGGTAGGACCATGTTCATAACACAAAGCAATGGAGAACTCTGTGCTCAAACTTCATGCATCTTACCAGGACTCCAGGCCACTGTAGTGTATTTCACTTTCCAGCTGGTAGAGGGAAATAAATATGTATCAGACTCCTACTAGAATAACCTTACACCCAACTATCAGCTTTGCAAGTGTAAAAATCCTCTGTGTGTTCTCAGTAAGTGATTTTCAAAGGCTTTGACCTTCCATAAATTAAATCCAGATTCCTCAGAACTAGGGAGAGGCAGAATATTAGTCCTATGGTTTCCTTTTAACCTTGCCCATTTCAGCAGCAGGCCAACTCAAAGAAAGCACATAATAGATTTTATTAAAATAGAAAAAAAGTTACATAGGTTTTTCCTTTTTTAATTACTCCATATGAAAACCAGATTCTTTGTCTTCTAGACAAACCTAAAAATTTAGAACTACAGAGATCTGCCAGTATCTGAGGGGAGCCTAGAAAAAAGATGGAGTGGGACTTCTTACAAGAGTATATAGTGATGGGACATGGGGGAATAGCTTCACACTGCAAGAGAGTAGGTCTAGGATTAGATATAACAAAGACATTCTTTACTGTGAGGGTGGTGAGACACTGGAACAGGTTGCCCAGAGCAGTTGTGGATGCCCCATCTCTGGAAGTGTTCATTGCCAGGTTGGTGGAGCTCTGAACAACCTGGTCGGCAAAAGGTGTCCCTGTCCAAGGCAGGGGGGAACTACATGATCTTTAAGGACCCTTCCCCCCTAGGCCATTCTGTGATTCTATGAAGCATTTCATCCCTACATGTTCAGTGCAGGGGATTACCCCTGAAAACCTTGCATCTGGGGAACTCAGATGCCAACTCCTCTGGTGAAACATGAAGTACTATTTTGTAGCTTCTGCAGAAGTGGGCAATGGCCCTCAAAAATTGCCTCTCCATACTCCTGGGGATAAGTCTGTTGTCACAAATATAGCAAGCAGTGGCAAATCAGAGGAGACCATAGCTTTTTTTTTTCCCCCAGAGCCTTCTTGTAATGGAAAATCCACACACTAGAATACAGCTCCCTCAAAGATCCAGAGCACCAACTAACACATTTCAGACGAGTACATGGGGGAACAGTAGTGAGGCCATCATGAAAATCTTCCTGCTTTAGTGCACACACTGAACAGACAATCCTGACTCTTTTGAAGCCTGATCTACCAAAGTAGTAGAGGGAACAAATAATGAGAAGTAGTTATATGCTGTTTAAATCAGAAGTAAGATACTGACTTAGCCCTTCTGCTGCAAATAAATAATTCCCAATAACATTCAAAATAATGTGTAAAATGATGAGGGTAACATGGAGTTATTTTGCATAAATCTTTCAGGGTAATTCAAACCAGAGTTAAAATTCAAAGCTAATATTGATCAGCTTTCAAGATGAATACACAAGATAATTGGCTTGGTATTTAAGAGTGATGATGCAACAAAAGTTGTTCTGCCTCAGTTTCTCCATCAATGAAATGCAAATAGTGGTATTTGCCCCTTTTCAGGAATTTTTGAAAGATCCACAAATAAGAAGCACTACTTCAAGAACTACCATCCTTATTGACAGGAAATTCATTTGAAGTCATCCTCAAGGATCAATGAAAAGGGAATTCAAAGGAATCGGATCATATGTAGAGCTATTAAGCTTTAAAGCTAAGACAAGATGAATACAGAATTGAACAGCAGGGTTCAATATAAAAATTTATCTCTGATTGGGAACCCATGCAAATAGCCCAGCTATAAGCAGTGCACACACAGACTGGCTTGGGTGTCATAAAAATGTGTGCTAAGAAACAAACATTTCCCTACCTAAGTAGCAGCAGGGTAGGATCTTCCTGCTGCCGTGGGCCTCAGGTAAGGATAGCAACCTTTGGTATCATCACCACTAATTTTGCATCCACACTCTTCACAGAATCGCAGTTGGTCATGTTGGGTCATGGAAGGGTCCACAGTGGCTCATCTGATCCAACCACCCTGCTCAAGCGGGGTCATCCTAGAGCACATGGCACAGGATCGCATCCAGATGGTTCTTGAATATCTCCAGTGAGGGAGACTCCACAGCCACTCTGGGCAATCTGTTCCAGTGCTTGGCCACCTGCACAGTGAAGTTCTTCCTCATGTTCAGGTGAAACTTCCTGTGTGTTAGTTTCTGCCCGTTCCCTCATATCCTAGTGCTTGGCATCACCGAGAAGAGCCTGGCTCCATCCTCTTACCACCCCCATTCTGGCAGTGCTGGTGGCCTGAGAGCACCTTAGCCTGGAACACCTGGGCTACCACCTGCCCAAGCTTGCCTGGCTCCCGCTGGGGTCACCTGCCACCTCAAGGAGGGCTTGGCTTTTGTTACCATTAATTTCAACTCAGTGGAGCCCTCCATTACGGCAGAGCAGCCCCACAGGCTCTCTCCCTCTGAGGCGAGGAGCGGGGCTCGCAGGGGCCGCGGCAGGCGGGGCAGGGCCGGCGCGGCGCGGCGGCCGCAGGAAGGGGAGGGAAGGCGGGCGCGCGGCCGCCGCCATGATGCGGGCGCCGCCGGGGCTGTCGCGGCTGCTGCTGGCGGCGCGGGGGTGGGGGCGCCTGGGCGCCATGTCCCGCTACAGCACGGAACAGCGGGGCCGGTCCAACTCGCCCGATTACCGCCTCTACTTTAGTAAGTAGCAGTCCTTGGGCTCCATAAACCCCTTCCTTCCCCGTCCGGGGGGCGCACGGAGGGAGAGAGGAGGAGGTGGTGGTGGTGGCGGCGGCTTCCCTCTCTCGCGGAGGCTCCTCGGGCTGGCTGAGGTGTCGCCCCCGAGCCTTCCCCCCGCTGCAGGAGGAGAGCAGTGTTTTTGTAGAGAGCGAGGGCGGATCCTGTAGAAATCCCAGCTTTTGGAGGGGATGCTTGGCCTGCTCAACCCCTGCCCAGCCGTGCCCTTGCTCAGCCCCGGAGGACGCCGGGGGGGAAGCGCCGCCGTGGTGCTGTGTTGTGGCAGCCTGGGAGCGGAGGCCTGTGGCACCCCAGGGACAGCCGTGGGAGGCTCTGTGGTGTGACAGCCCAGCCTGTCCCTTGTGACCAAGGTAGCCGTGCCTCTCACCAAACACGTCACTGAGGCGGGAGGCTGACATCCAAAACGTGGGGCTCCAGCCCCGAGCGGGGGCCAGCAAGTGGCAGTGCGAGGGCATGGGCAGTGCTCCAGGAGGCGTCTCAAGACCCAGCGAGAGCTGAGGGGGTGCGCCGTGTTCACTATTGCGCATTTTCGTAACAGTGTTGTCTTATTTGTGTGCCAGTCCTATCGCAGAGGGTTTGTACGCTTCTGGTTCATTGACCTACAGTCAACTCTGACGGCCGCTGGTGTGGGAGAAGCGGAGGCGGCGTGTGTCCGGTTGGCAGCACTGCCAGAGCTCCCTGGTACTCGCTCCTGGGGCTACCAGCGCAGGAGCTCGTCTAGGGAAAGCCACTTTATTTGGTGGAGAGAAACAGCCTGCCACTAAACTTTGTTTTATTTGGGAGGAGCATCTGGGAGGCTTCCAGGAGTTTCAGATTAACTCCATTTACTCCTCTTTGCTGAGGTGGTCAAAGTAAAGTCCAAAGCTAAGTGAGGTTCCTTGTCTGCTTTTTTTTTTTTTACTATGAATAGGGGTGCTAGCAGAGGAGAAATTCCTTGATTTGAGTTAGTTTGCACTGTTTTGATGTGATACTTGTACTTGAAAAACTTAAGCATACACTCCAATGAAGTTCGTTCCGTTCTAGAGTGGGAGCAAGGCTGAGGTGCAGATTGGGCCGCCACTAAGTTAACATCAATTTCTGCTGGTTTCAAGGTGTGGTGTTTCATCTCGAGGGCCTAGAGCGATTATCACATCCCTCACTCACTCTTGATCAGACTTTGGCCTCTTATGTTGGGGTATTTGCGGTCATGAAACTCACTTTATTAGAAATACAGTGAAGTCATGGAGGCAACATTGCTAGAAACCCAGAAGAATTCACTTATCACTGATGGAAATGGGTTAGGTTTTTTTTATCTGTTAATTGTTGTGTATGGCCAGGGAGGAGAAAAGAATGAAATAATTTTCTCCTCCCTGTATAGCTTGTATTGCCAGGTAGAAGAGAAGCATAGTGTTGAATGCTAAAGCAATAACTTTGATTCTGATTAATCCTTGTCAAAACAATCAAATTCTTTGTCCTCCTTGTAGGTTAATACTTGAAATTAAACGTCAGAAAAAGTTTAATGGATGCATAATCATAGCATATATACATTTCTGTATTATGTGATATTTAGCAACACCAACATCTTAGGCCATATCTTTAGGTTTGCAATGCTACTTTGTTTTGTTTTTCAGAGAATGCAGATGGTAAATATATTTCCCCATTCCATGACATTCCCCTGTTTGCTGGATCTGAAGAGGTATGTGTTTATGCCTTGAAACATGATTAATTTCAAAATGCTAATGATTTTGCTGATGTTCTTTAGGTAAAAGTGCAGTTTTTAAAAGCTTTTTTTTGGTAATCAACAGAGAAATGTATAGTGCCAGAAAGGACCACTCTAACCCAGACAGGCACAATGTAATACATTGTGTAATGCAGGCGCAATGACTACACCAAATTTTCTCTGCTGAGTTCAGTAACTTGTAATGAAACATAATGACTTCTGTATATACAAACCTAGGTGTCTCTTTAAATGATTGAGGGCAGGAGGAACCCTCACTTTATCTTGTGATAATTCCCTGTGTTTAAGGGTTGTGCTTTTGTGTGCTTGAATTAATTTTCTACTGTTACTCTTTTTAAATTAGCGGTTTTCTACATCTGCCATTAAAAGTGTACGTTTCTTTGTCGTGGATGTACAGCACACATTTGCGTAACTTACGGTGTATGTCTTTAATTCCCAAAAGGAGCATTAGAATTGGAAGCCAGCAGCAATGCCCAGGAGAGAAGTGGTAATCACACCTTTGGAGACTCGCAGTGCTTGAGGTGCAGATGAGCACTTTCACGTCTTGTTAGCCACCCTCCCTGGGGCTTCATTACAGCAATAATGAAACGGCTGTTTTGTCTGTCACTGATGGGAGAACTGCCAGTCTTTGGTTTAGGCTGAGGTTTGCTTATCACAGGGTGCTTGTGACACAAACAGGCTGGGGGAGTTCGAGTCGTTTTCTTGTTTTGTTGCTGAGTCTCTATGGGTGATATGAATGGTGCAAAATGTCAGTAGTTTGAACATGTTCATATGGAGACTTCTGAACTGATGAACCAATCCCTTGAATTATTAAACCCGAGAGATTAAAAATCTGAATGAAACCTTTTTGATCAGCAGACCCAAGTGCTAGTCAGTGGGAGGGGCAGGTCATTCAGAGTGTCATTACTAAGATGCCATGTTCAGTCCATGCTATTGCTGGAACAGCAATGGGCATTTTCATCACGTGTTCCCTGGAGGCTTTGCTGTCCCTGCATCTAGAGTTAAAAGTTTGGAGGAGTCGGTTACAGCCTGCGATTTTGTCAGTAGGTTAAATCAGAGTCTGCAGTGTCTGATCAGTGTGGAGAGGCTTTCATTTTGGTGTGAGTGGGGAAATAGGGCCTGAAGAGTAAGCAAGAAGTGAAGTCATGGTTAAGGTCTCTGTTAATTTTGCCTTGTTTGCAAGAGGATGACTTTAAAAATTGTATGTTAGAGTCTTTCCATCCTCTGGTCTGAGATTTGTGGGCTTTATGATGGATAAATCCAGCCTTTTTTTTCATATTGGTTTTGTTTATTTTGGATAGGTTTTTGTCTTACTGTACAGAAAGATGACTGTTTCTAATCAATTGAGTACAGACCTAAATTGCTGCTTAAATTTCTTTGTGTCTGGGAGAAAGTGGATGTGTCCTTGTACATTTTTATCTTCCTTTGTTAATGTCTCGAAGGTTAGAATTTCACAATGAAACAGAACTGACTGCTTACTTTTAAAAGTTACATTTTAGGCCTTTGTGCTCACAAAGGGATGTTTCAATTGCATTGCAAAGTACTGTTTCCTGTATTTATGTGAATACAGTGTTGCTCTCTAGTGTTCTTTATACACTTCTTTACTTCACTCTTTCCCTATAGGATAAAGAAATTCCTGCAAAGAGGTCAAAGACTACTGGATCTGAGGTACTGCTAAGTTTTTTTTCTTGATTTTTTTTTTCAACTGTTTTTCTATTTCCTTCCCAACATCCCTTTTCTGCAGAGTGAACTTGCTCTCACTGAATATAGTTGACATATCTTCAAATACAAGTCTTTTAGGAGGAAAGACTTAAAAGGATTTAATATTCTCCTCTTTGAATGGACCAGAAATGTCAGAATTCCTTTATTCATCAAGATGTTCTCAAAGGCAAACATTTATGCCAATCTTTCAAAGGTTTGTTACGACTCTTGCAGTGTAGAGGTGTTATCTTTTTTGCTATTGCGTTCAGAAACATTTGCAGTAAAACCTCCCTTAATGAAATATTCATTATGCTCTGACTGTGGATAATCTTTGGTTTATAAACAGAACTTCAGAAATCCTAAGTATGTTAGGGCAGAAGTTATACTGAGTATCTGCTTTTCAGAACTGCAGTTGTTTTCTATACTCAGCTGGGAAGCCCAAAGGGAGAAAAACCACATCTGCTAATGGTTCAGCATTATCCGGGACTGAAGTTAAGGCTAATACAAGCCCAGAATACATGGAAGATCTGCTCAGGCTTTTTCTGTGAAACAAGATCTGTTTATGCAAGTGTCTTTTCCAAAATGTAACATTTTTTGCTGTGCTTTGCCTGGCATAGGCTCATCTAAAACTTAGTAAAAGAATGTGAAAGAAAAAAAATGAACCAAACTATGCTTTAAGGCCACGATACGTGGGGGGGCGTGTGTGTGTCCCAGTCCTTATCTTCTCCTATCTGTTTGGCCAGTCATACTGCAAAACTGTAGCTACCCATCAGATGTGAAAGAACTGCCCTAACTGTCTGGGCTCTCATAGTTTTGCAGCCAGTGCGTGGTGCACTGGTTCTTGTGCTGTACAGCAGTCCCCACACAATCCTGCACTATGTTTCCTCTCCCTTTGCTGTGTGATTCATTCAAGCTACAATGCCTAAGTAATGCTTTTTAGATTTTCTGTAGCTTAATGCCCATTTAGGTACTGTTTAGTAGATGTAGAATCATGCCTGAAAGAGGAATTATTCAGGGAAAAGAGTATGTGCCAGTAGACTTCTATCAAAAAATCATTGTCTTGCAACATCAGTTCTTATTTATTTCTCCTGCTGGCAAGTCAAGAATTCTGTTTCTTAGCTGCTTATAAATATTGAGTGATGCAAAGATGTTTCATGCAGCATCTGAAACTGTTCAAAACTGCATTTGTCTGTGCTGTGAGAAGCATGGCAGCTTGTTGAAAACCATGCTTCCAGTAGCCTATGGAAAGGAGGGGAGGGGAAATGCCAGTGAGGGTGAGCAGGTCTTGCTTTCTTGGCCAGCGTAGCCTCCAGAGCTGCTTCACATAACTCCTGTTGTGAGAGAGCTGTGTGCTGTGGTTTAACAGAACTACAGAAAATGAGCAAAGGCAAATGTACATTTCAATCCTAGCAGGCTTTTGATACAATTAAGCAAACAAACATGCAGGCTGTAAGCTTCCTGAGCATGCTTAGTCTTTACTTTGATGGTGAAATGTGAGAACACCTTTGTCATCATGATCTTTGGGATTTGTGGAGGAGAGAGAAAACAAGGGGATCTTTGTGTTCAGGAAAGTAGTTTCTTCTTACACTGGGCTCTTTAGCAGCTCTCCTCACCTTGGCCTGGTGAGAGATGCATCCTTGTGTGTGTATGCAGGGAAAGCATAGCCTAATCAGGGAGTAAAGGGAAATTGAGGAATTTAATGTCATGTACTGATTTCAGAAGACCTCCGAAGCACTGGACTCCTTGCTCTTGTCTAGGAATGCAAAGGCTGCTATTGGCAGCTGTTAACTCAGTTGATCCTTGCACTGAATTTAATTGGAATTCAAAGGTGATAGTTCTTGTTCTGGAAACTCATCTTTGAAACTTACGCTTTTAGGGTGGCAGGTATTTGTTACTCTGGACAAGGGCAAGCCCTCTTAAGAATGTGTGTTAAATTATGCTGAGCTGGTGTTTATCAGGTGGCAGTCTAGCTATGGAAAATGAAGATAATTTTGCAAGAGTCTCTTTAGTCTGTCTAATCTACTTTAAATTGTCCTTGGTCTTCCTGATGCCAGGAAAGAAGGTCTCAAAGTAGAGGAGTTTCAGCTTTCAACATTTGTAGGATATGGAATGTGCATCCTACAAGTCTGTATCAGCTCTTTTACAGTCTCAGTTTGTAGTTTCTAAGGGAAACACTGTCGTGTTTCTATATTAACTGTTTTCACTAGTTCAGCCATTTCTTGCAACATTTTAGTCCTTCCCAAATCTCAGTTAAATTTGGCTTTGCAGACACTGTTGACAACTGACCTTTTTGCTTTTGGAGATGGTTTTTGGCTGTTTGAGGACAAGAGAGAAGTTACTTTGAGGTAGAAACTATGCTGAAAGAAGTAATGTTCAGCTTCAGTCTTAGAATTACTAGCAGCTTGCAGTCTGAACCCCTGCATTGCCTTAAGCATTGCAAGCACTTGGAATACACTCTTGCCCATGTGAATCTCTGTGAAAGGTTTCAAAAGTTTCACACCTCTGTCTGGAAAAGTGGATGTTTCCACTGGAGTTACTGTCAAAACTGTCAGAGCCTGACTGTTGAACATGGTCTTCCATGTCTGGCAGGAAGAAGGTTTGAAGAGGTCATCATTTTCTTTTCAAGACAAGTGTGACACGTTGCTTCCCTGCTGTAGTGAAAGGGTTTCTAATCCACTTACCATTGTATGTCTTTGGAGAAGTATTCACATGTTATGTTGTTCAGAGGACCCAGGTGTTCTCGAATACAAAGTTTTATTTCATGTGTTGGCCCTGGTAAGGAGTTTGTCCAAGCACGTAGAGATTATAGCCCTCTAACTTGCAGACATTCCCAAGAGCATTTGAAAAAAAAAATGAAAGAAACAAGACAGCTTTTGTTCTGTTGCATGCTGTGGGTTGCACAGTGCTGGAACACCCTTGTGGACGTCAGCTGAGATGCTTCTCTGAGCCAAAAATTTCTGATAAATTAACTAGTCAGGTGAGATATAAGGGGTCATCGGAGTGGTCATGCAGTCTGCATAGATGGTCTGACAGAGGACTTTGTGCTTCCAGCAGTGTTCAAAACTGGTGTCAGAGATTCATTTGGTAAAGTTGGTATGTTTCATAAGAAAGGAGAAGCTGCCGTCATTTCCCCTGCAGAACAGGTGCACAGTTGGTGCTGACTTTGTGTTCTGCCTTAACTACAGCCTCTAGCAGTCCGTGGTGATGTTAGACCGTTTTTCAGTATATGTAACCTGGGCTCCAATGTGTCCATTATATGGTCAGGGATTTGTGTTCCAAATTTTAGATTATCAGTGAATCTTTCACCCTGATGCTTGAATTTGCCCAGATTTTTGCTATGGATGTGTCCATTAGATGCAGCCTCACTTTGTGTTCCTATAGATGAACAAATGCTGAGAGTAGAGGTAATTGTCACTCAGCAGTCCAGTTGAAATCTACCCAGAGTACAGTTGGTTTACTGAGAAAGTTACATCAATTATTTGATCCAACTTAACTTCAAATAAATGGTTCCTTAAACTTGAGAATGCCAGTGTTTCATATTTATTCATGTCATGGATACTCTGCATAGTTGTGCAGGTGAATATGTCCCATAACTGGTGGATCAGAGAATATGCCTGATGCCAGTGAGATTCCTGTGTGTAAAACCTACCTGTACCTACATAGTGTTCATGATTCCCTTTTCAGTATAACAGTACTGAAAAGTACTTTTCAGTATGTGAGGGAAGTACAGTATGAAGAGACTACAGGCACTCTGTGTTTATGCTGGACATTGCATTCCTCTTTTGCTATGTGGCATGTTAATTTATGTTGGTGAAGTTCCACTGTCTCTTTGGTGTCCAGATGTTGCTGGCATCTGGTTTGTTGTTTTAATTGGCAAATACCTTATAGCGAACTTACATTGGGAATGCTTATAACATGGCAACTCATTTTGTAGGGAAGTCCTACTCCATTTATTTCTGGATATATTTCCTGATAGTCCGTATTTACCTTCTCCTTTTTTCCCCTTTTTTTCTTTTATTTTCTCTCTCGCTTTTAAACATCACCCTTTGTTCACACTACTGCTAGTGCAGCTTATGATTTTCATTCTTGTTAGTGCTCAGGTGCATGCTGCCATGTTCAGTTGATGGCTGATGAGAATCCCTGCCAGATTGCAAATGAACAGATGGAAAAAAAAAGGAAATGATAGCTGCTTTTTCTTCTCACTTTCTTTGGGACTCAGGACTTCTCTATGACAAAGAGTCATCAGCCCCCCAAATGCTGCCTCTAGTGCTTTTAGATTTTTTTAAGCGTTCTAGTATAAAAATTACTAAAGTAACTGTAAGCTTTAGCTTATCTCTTCTCCTTGTCATGCATGGTGATGGCAAATTGCAGTCTATAGCGGTTGCTCCACTTCTGCTTCAGCTTATCTGAACCTTCGAAGCTGAGCATTAAAGGTTGCAGCCATTGAGCAAAATCATACCTATTCAAAACCCTTCTCTCAAGTGTATGAAATAAGGAACGTGGAATGACTGGGAAAGAAACTAGTTGAACAAGAAAGGGAAAGTTAGGTAAGGAAGAATTGTTTTTGAGAGGGATATAGGGCAGTCCAGAAAGGCAGGCATCAGAAAGGTCATGTTTTGGTTTTTTTTTTTTTTCCTTCTGCTACTCAGGTTTCTAAGAACAACCCCAGATCAAAATGAGTTATTTTCTGTAAGAATCAGTACAGCCAGAGCTGCCTGTTATTTTTGGCCATCAGTATTAGAGGAGAGGATGATGACTAACAGTTTACCTGGGTACAATAGTCTGTATTTTCCCTGCTTTTCTCAATACTTGCTGTACAAATATGCTCAAGTATATTTGTATATCTTTTCATCTTTCTGTGGTTTTCTCATTTCAAAAACCAAAAACTGTTTGTTTTCTGTGTGAAGGAGAGACATTTTTGCTTGTCTCAGCAAAAACTATATAATGAGACATTAAAAATTATGTTCAGCTGAAATGGAATGCAGTAAGGTGCCAAGAACTGTTAAAGACAACACCCCAATAAAGCAAACAGTTGCAACCTACCTGGAGTTCCCATGTAATGTACTTAGGGTGTAATTCTTAGGAAATGAAGGGTATCATTTAGATATACTGGTTGTTCCTACTGGTGTAATTTTCTGCTGATTTTCTTATGCAGTTGCAGGAATTAGGAAATGTACTTTTGACTTCTCTGTGTTGAGCAAGTAGATTCCACACTTCCCCTGCCCCTCTTCAAGGTATAATAAAGTTTAAGTACAAATATCTGTCTTGGGTTCATGTTGACCCAAACTCAAACAAGCTACGTAATACTCTGGGTTGAGTGTCCCTCTGGGCTCTTCAGCTCCATTTTCCTAGAAGATTGATTCTGTCCCTTTTTCTAAATCTAGGACACTGTTTCCTCCTCTTTTCTTGCATGCTCCAGGAATGCTGTCCTGAGGAAACCGTCAGCCAGCAGAGTTGGCATGAGGCTGCCTGGAGGAACTCCTCCTTCTGGCCTGTTGAACAATCGGCTCCCATGAAGTGGAGTCCCTTCTACATGAGGCGCTTGCAGAGCTGGGTTAAATCTGGACTGCAGCTAGCAATGCCCTCACAGGCAGGCTAGTTGACTGCTCTTGTACTAAGGCAGTTAAATGGTAAACTTTGAAAGCAATAGTTTTTGTTTAATGAGAGATCTTTTTTTCTGTGATTTGAAGGTGTGTCAGATGGGCTGTTGAAACAGTCTTGCCATTGCTTGAGGGGGTAGAAGTGCTTACTCTTAGGGGATTGGTGAGGTGCAATTTTTTGTTTTACTGATTTAAGATAAAAATATCAATTACCAGATGCATTCACCAGCCAAAACTAACCCCTGAATGACACATGCAGATGGTAATCTGTGAAGACAGGTGGTGTCTGACGCTTACATTTCTGTTTTCAGCTGAGGCAGGGACAGTTTTCAGCAAGGGATGGGAGACAACATTCAAGTGGTTTGAAGGAATAGGTGCTTGGTCTGGAAAAAAAAAAGGGTGATGGAAACATTCCTTTGTGATACTTAGTCAGGGAGGAAAATAAGAAATGAAAGAGGAGGAAGAAAAATCCTAAAAAAACAGGGAATCTGCTTCTCTCGAGCTGTCAAAATATTGAGTATATGCTCTCCTTTCCACACGAGTGAATCTAGTCTCACCACTGTGAAAATTTGATTGCCCTATAAATAAAACTTTTTATTTTTAAATGTAAACACTGAATGAAGTCATTAATCTTTTGTAAATGCTTTTGGCAGCTTAGCATTAGAGAGAGTACTTTTGGGGATTTTTTTTTTTTTTTGCATACAAATTAATCTGTCAGGCTGTCACATTTAAGACTCTTGACAATTCACATTTGACTGATACACAAATTACGAGGGCCTGGTCTTCAAGCTGAGTTAAATCCAAGTGGTTTTATTAGGATTTTGAGAGCAACACTGCATTAATTTCAGTCCAGTTGTAGTCCAGCCCCAGCAGTTGATTTGGTGGAGACCTGGACTGTTGACTAATTAAAGCTCAAAACCTAGCTTAGAGGCTGCTGAAGCCTTTGCATTCTACATGCTCAGAAAAGCATATGGCAGCATCTAAACAACAAAAATACAGGATTGTGGTGGAGAGGAAGACTTCCTCTATAATTCCAGGAGTAGTTTGTAAGTTTTCTGCCTGTAGCTACCAGTCAGAACAATTCTTCTACCTGCATGGCAGTTCTCTAAGAGTTTCTTGTCACCACTGGCTTTCATGCTGTGCATTTCTGTTTTCCAAGTGTTTCCCAGATGGATGTGCAGACTTTATCTGGCTTTCTTCCAACCCTTCTCTTACCTGCTGGTGCATGTATATTGCTTTGTTCTGTCTGCTTGCTTGGCGTTGACATTTTTGAGCCCTCTTTACTTCTGTTTCAACTGTTCTTATATACATAAGGTGTATTTTATGAAACTGAGACTTATCTGAAACCTCCTTTTTTTCCTTTTTTTAAAATCTTTTTTTTATTTGGTCATCACCTGACTGGGAAAAGTGATTCCATTTGACATACCACTGATTGCAGTATGGGTACAGTACTTATGGATGGCAAATATAGTTTAAATTTATTGGGAATTGGCTGTGAGGATTGTCCATAGCTTGTGATCTCATAGTAGAAATGCTGAGTGACAGTTGGGATTTTCCTTTGCTTTCTTGCTTTCCACATTCCAGATTTGTTTGGGAGGAGATGATCATAAAACCATTGGGATTACTTTAATCAGACTGATGTTGATCCTGGTAATGGTATTTGTTTGTTGCAGCTGCAGGGTACAAGGAGCAAAAATACAAATATTGAAGGGTTCACTGGAGCCTTAATTGTAGTTAAAGAGTCAGTGCAAGTCTTCAGTTGGTTCAACTTTATATTTTTTTCCTACAAATTTCTGCAAAAACGTATTTTGTCTTTCCGGATCTATTGTGATTGCTAATACCAATGTGAGTTTTCCTTGGCTGTGAAGAGATATCCCAGGCAACGTGATTTTTTGAGGTTATTGTAGTAGTCTAAACCAGGTTGTAGACTTTGCTTGATGGTTTCAATTCAATTAATACTCTACTTGGTAGTGCTTAACTCAGCTTCATAAGAAGAAATCTTACGGCAGTTACGCCGAATTTTTCTCTTTGGAAAATGTCGCTTTAACCGCCTCAGTAAGAAGGTGTAGACTACTTATTTTTCTTCTAAAACCATGAAACTTTACATGTTTATTGGGTTTTTTTTCTCCCACACCCCCTTCTTAAAACAGCTTTCACTTTGTTTCTGTTAGGAAGAAGGTTAACACAAATGTGAGGTGTCTGTCCCTTTCCTCTGCCATCACCTTTGGATTAGTATCGCCTCATTGCAACCAGATTTGACTGAGAATTGGAAATGTCATTTGCATGAGTTTTTAAAAAAAAATACGGCAAAAGAGGAGGGCCTGAAAGAATAAATCCTTGAGGGGGAAAAAAACTGAAACATTCTCCTCTGCTTAAAGGAAGCCAACTCTGTGCTATAGAAACATCCAATCCTCTTTGACTAACAGACTGAACCACTGCCTCGTGGCATACTATTCTATGGACATTCTGAACATTTTGTGAAGGGTAATATTGACATGGGAACAAAAAACATTAGGTGTATTTCCAGTGCTTGTTGTTGTTCATATTCTCAAAGCAATGAGGCAGGGAAAGGATGAACCATGGAGGCTGAACTAAATGAATTATACAAATAAAAGTGGCTGTAATGGACAAATGTGATGTATGTTGCTGCTGAATGCAGAGGAGAGAATTTGTAAAATGCTAATTGCCAAGTGGAATTTATTTTCAGTTCTGTCACTATTTTGTTGTTTTAGGTCCTGTTTAATATGATTGTAGAAGTGCCTCGTTGGACGAATGCAAAAATGGAGGTAATTAAGAAAAATACCTTGATTATATAGGTATTTGTGGAAGTTACGACAACGTAGTGGTTTCCAGTAGTCAGAGTTTAATCACAGTTTGGATTGCTCTTTACACATTAAAATGTGCTCTGTTAAAAAATTGGTTTGCAGTGGTACATACACTTTCCTTGCAATTATAAAAAGTGTTGAAGTTCTAATTGTTTTCCTGGTGGAAACAGGAAAAGCAGGTGGGCACTGCTTCTTGGCAATCCTCTGACTGCAGAGTGCAGCATATCTGCAGCAGAGTCCTGGAGTACTGACTTTCAGGATGTTGTCCAGCATTTAGACTAACACTTGCTTATGGAGCTTTTCACTCAGATGGTTTAATTCATCATTTCCACTGTACAGTGTGCTAGGCCAAGTTCTGACAAATGGTGTTACAACTAAAAGAGTATTTCTTTTGTGACAAAAATAAATACTGATTGAATGTATCTACTCCTGCAGGGAGATATTTTACAAGTAGTGAAATCATCTATAGTGTTTGTGAAACACAGATCTCACCAGGATATGTCCTGTCTTCTTGAACATTTGTATTAATTTTGGGGATGCTTCCCAGATGCTTTTAACTCTTAATTACTGAAAATAATACCAAAGAATCTCCCTAGCCTCTTATATGAGATTTTTTTCTCCTTTCCTCAATTACAGAAATGTGTTTGCCATCACAGTTGTTACTCTTAGCAGGGTTACCTCAGATATTTACCCTGTATTTTAAGCTCATAATTAATTGTGGAAGCTGAGTTCTGTTTTTCAGAGGATTGCTTTGACAATGCTAGTTGAATGCTGCCCAAAGCTCAGGTTGCTCTCCCTCTACTTCTTTCAGCACATTTTGTCAAGGGTAGAAAAGTTTGTCCTGTTAGGTTCAGAAATCAGTGATTTTTGACTTTTTGGACTTGATGGAGGAGACTAGATGTAGATCCCTAATGTTTAACTTTTAATACCCTTAAAATTTCCTGCATCAACCATTAAGGCAGTTGTCTTGCCTTGCCATTGTGTCCTGGCAGTCCCTCAGTCCAGACCATGGTAAGCTGCTGACACCTGTTATTACCAGATCTTGCCTGATCATTGCTGAGCTCCACTTCTGTCAGTGTCCCAAGTAACATATTTGAGCTCTTCACTGTTAGATTATGACCAGAAGCAGGTAGAATCCAGTGTAAAACCAGAAATGCCTGAACCTTCGTCTTGGCTCTTGGGGAGGGTTTACTTGTGGAATGAGTACATGCTATTGACAGGTTGGTGTGCTTCAAAAAAGTGGAATTGGGATGGCTTTGTTGATGGTGCTTCAGATAAATGACAGGGATATAAAATGAGTGTGGACTGAGGGCTGTGTCCTTATGCAGGAAAGCTGTGGACCGCTTGAGTGTAACCACTTGAGCCTGTAACAAGCGTTTTGCCACTCAGATGAGTGTTTGTAAGCAAGAGCCAAGCTTGGGTTGGACTGTGGTGTGGAGTGTCAAAAGGGTGGTTACAGTGTGAATTAGCTGTGGTGCGTAACTCAGGCAGTGGAAGTATGTGTATGGCTTGTATATGGGGTTTGGGGGAGGATGTTACTGTTCAGCTGTAGTTCAGCTCTTCTGACAGTGCTTCTTCAGGAGTAAGAATGCCCTCTTTGAATGGTAGCTTAACTTGTTCCAGATCTGCGTTAAGTTGGCATTTGGTGGCTATGGAGAACTTGTGCTTGTGAAAAGGCATTTGTATGCTGAGAGGTGATGGAAGGAAGGGATGTTTGCAACTGGAGAGCAACAAGCAGAGGGCAAGAACATGAAGCATTTCGTCTGTGGCTGTCAAAGCCCCTGTTGTTGGAAGATGTTGTACCACCATTTGCACATCTGTTGAACTTGTACTATAAAGTGCAAGAACTTCTGACTTAAGTTCCTTTCAGTTTTTGACCATGACAGTCTCCTTAGAAATTTATTACTTTCTCTTCTAAATTCATTTTCTTCTTGCATACTTTACAGCATTATTTAATACCTTAATAAGCTGCTTTTTGAATATGACCCTTGAGATTCAGAGTGAAGCTATCATACTTTTAATAATCCTCAAACCACAAGCATGTGCTGCCAGATGGATCTTTCCCACTGGCTGGGTATGGAATGAATTGCTTTCCATTTTAACATTCTCCTTCTCTCTTTCCCTCTCCCCACCCCCACGCCCTTTTTCACGATCTGCTTAGATTGCCACTGAGGAGCCGTTGAATCCCATTAAACAGGATGTAAAGAAAGGCAAGCTTCGATATGTGGCAAATATCTTTCCTCACAAGGGTTATATATGGAATTATGGTGCCCTCCCACAGGTAACATTTTTGTTATAATGGTGAAAGTTTTCTGTCTTCTGTGTAAATTGCCTTGTAAATCTTGGATACTGCCTGAATGCAAATCAGCTGCAAGAGGGGTGATTCTCTTTGATACGTTTGTAAATTAGGATTTTTTTTATGTTGAACTTTATTGTGTCCATAAATTTTGATCAGAATTTGGGTGTGGGAGTAAATATGTGCTGTGTTTTCAGGAAGGAGTTAAATGATCAAGAAATCTCAAATCTTTGGTCTGTGTCTCTGTACTGTAGTGACAGAATTAAACTGTCATGGTCTGCCATTCAAGAATGCTTTGTCAAGTAGACCTTTTCTGCTTAAACAAGGCATTTATTTAAAAACTCATTTAGGATTTTCATGTACTGCAGCATAAATTTTAATTGGGATTTCTTAATATCTTTAACAAAGAGGAACACAAGGGCTGTTCTTTTTTAGATTAAACCTCAACTGCCTGACTTAACTTTTCTCTGAACTGTGAGACTTTACTGATCATGATGCATTCAAAACTTTGAGCCTTGACAAACCCAACTAATGGCTGAAATTTTGAGCATAATGAAAAGTTTTAAGCTTTCTGTGAATAACACACACTTAAATCAGTACTGAAGAACATGATGAAGCTTGAAAAGTGTAATTTATTTTCTTTACACTTAACTGTATAAGCAGTGAAAGTTGAATCCTGAAAATCTGCTTATGTGTTTGATCCCCAGAGAGGAGATACTAGGCAGGTGCTGGAATACAGCAATGAAGTTCTTGTCTATTCAATAGACAAAGTTTCCAAGTAGGTATAGTTGGAAACCAGCAATTCCATTTAATGTTTCCAAATTTGTATGTTCCTTAGTGTAAAGCCAGAATTATTTGAAAATGTAAATATTTTCCTGCATAAAGTGCTTTATTTTGGACTTAAAGTACTTTCCTCAGGAGAAGTGTTCAGCATCCCTTGTTACCTGGTGAGCTAGGGAGGGCTGAACATAAGTGTCATTTTTATTTTTTACTGTATTAGATTATTTGCTATTGTAGCAGAAGTTGCTGTACTGTCCAGAGAACAATACTATTCCTTCCTTCGGACCTAGAGGTGAAGAGGTGTGACTGGGCAGAAGAGTAGTACTGGTGTAATGCAGCCCTAAATGAAGAGCACTTTGGAAGGACGCAGTCTTAAGCTGTGCCAGGAGAAGTTCAGCCTAGACATTAAAAATTTTTTTTACAGAAAAAGTGGTTGGGCACTGGAGTGGGCTGCCCAGGGAGGTGGTGGAGTCACCATCCCTGGAGGTGTTTAAGGAAAGACTGGACGTGGCACTCAGTGCCATGATTTAGTTGATAGGGTGGTGTTAGGTCATAGGTTGGGCTTGATGATCTCCAAGGTCTTTTCCAACCTAGTTGATTCTGTGAAGAATACTGGAAAAATAAATATTAAGTTTCAATTCTCTCTTGATTCCACTTCAGCAGTTTTTTGATAATGATTCTGCTTTGCCTTCCAGTATCAGTCAAGTTCTCAAGAACAAGTTTGAGGTGGAGTAACAATCATGGACAGCAGGAGCTAGCAGTATAGCTCCTTGGGAAAAAAAGTTTTCTAGAATCTTTTCAACAATACTTAATTGGACTCAAAATTCTTAACAAGAAAAGCTTCTCAGCTGTAGAATGAGTTACTCATTACTTGCCAGTAAAAGTAAAAACAAGTACTTGTCTAGTAATTAGGTTAGTATAACTTGGCTAGGATTCCTTGCTTGTGCAGTACTCAGAGCAGGGGTTTAAACTTGCCTCTTTGGTCTTAAACTCTCAACTCTCCTTTGGAATGTACATGTCTCAAAATACTGAATGAAGAAATACTTCATACCTAAAGCTAAAATCTTTAAATAGCTTATTGGGTGCTGACAAATCTATGTGTAGGAGTGTGGTTAGCTCAAAGCTTAGATGTTTTAGAAAACAACTTATGTTAATATGATGGTATTTAACAAGTATAATAAAAATGTAGTTGTAAGGTGTCTTAGCTTGATTCCACTATCACTAGTAACTAGAAAAATCATATTCAGGGTCCTCTGAAGCCTTAATCACTGCAGTTGGGTAAAGTGTACCTGTTGAGTCATTGATGCAGGAAAAATACGTCCTCAGTAATCCTCACGTCACTTGTCCTGGGTGTGAGTTACTCAGTGTCAATCCACTGACTGTTTGTTTTTTCTCCTTCCATTGAGCAAACCTGTTCTCGGAAAGCTGATGTTTTTATTGTTGTTTTTACTAATCTTTGTAATTTAGTGGTAAGATGAGTTGTAATTTCAGTTGAGCTGGTAACTGATAGTTCTCTTTCCTTTGGCAGACCTGGGAAGATCCAAACCATACGGATAAGATTACAGGATGTTGTGGGGATAATGATCCTATTGACGTTTGTGAAATAGGTTCAAAGGTTTGTGTTTATCAGTATTTATTTAATTTATCAAGGTTAATGTAATAATTTGGTAGTAACTTTTGGAAGAGAAGGTCAGATGGAAATCAAAGCATGTGTTAATAGTGTTAGGGACTGACAGAAGTATCAATAGAGGATCTAAGGAGAGACTAGGTAAGGAAATGGTGGATTTTTAAAAAGGAGGAGAAAAGTAGAATTTGGTAAAGTCTTTGTACTGGTTAAAAGGGAAAATAAAAGAACAGCATCCTGAAGTTCTGTGGGTGGACAGTAAGTTTTGGGTGAAGGAGGTGAGGGTTAAGATTTTTGGGGAAGGAAAAGATTTATTTCTTTTTTCCCCTGTTAGCAGTATTGGAGCTAGGAATAGGTTGCTGAAAGATGAGGAGATAAGACAGCATCATTCACATTAAAATTACAAAGTCAGACCCACAAAGGAGGTAAGTTTGAGTTTACTCATGAGTACAAACAGAAGTAGATCCTCTTTTCTAGTGAAGACAGGAGCCTGCTGCAGTGATGCAGAGTTATGAGCCATGGAGTGGATGGATGAAAAAGAGGTGCAGCAAACACTGTTAGTAGGTATAAAGGAAGGGTTTAGCTCATGGAAAGAAAATTCTACTTATCTAGAGGTAGCAAAGAATGGAGTGATACTGTGTATCAAAAATGGGGTTATGAAATGGATGAGTTTGAAAGAGGGATCTCATAGGATATTTAAGTAAGGGGAAATTTAATGGGTGACCTCAGTAGAAGTGACTTTATTTGGGGTAAGAAACTTAAAGATGAATTTCAAGGGATCCAGAAAGAGTTAAAAAGGCAATATTAGCTGGTAGGGAGAAGGTTCCTAAGAAAATGCAAAAATTGTTGTGATGGTATTTCTGGGGGAGTGCTGTGTGTTTATATTTATATTTATATTCCTTCCTCTGTGGAGTCCAGAGGAAGGAATAGCAAGAGAGAAATTAGGACCATGAGTTGAAAAAGTAGAGAGTCAAGGAAGAAGTTTAAAAATGAGTAAGAGACACACTTCTGACTTGGAGTGTGAGGGGAAGACCCAAGAAAGTGTGGGGGAACTAGGGTAAAAGGGAAGGAAAACATTTTTAGCTACTTTTCTAGTTAAATGCTGGCTGGAGAACTGAGGCTTGGAGAATAGTAACGGTGGGAGAAAGGCTAGGAATACTAAATAGGTGTATACTGGGTTTGCAGATCTATTTTGCAATTCTGTTATAGGCTGCTAGCCAAAAATGTAAAAGTATTTTTTTTGTAAGGTAAAAGAGAAATTCTGTGTGTTGTTTTCCAAATCTTTGTGGCATTATGTTCTGTTTCAGATTCGTTCTTCTGGTGAGATTGTTCAGGTGAAGGTCTTGGGTGTTTTAGCTCTTGTTGATGAAGGAGAGACAGATTGGAAGATAATTGCCATCAGTGCAGATGACCCAGAAGCTCAGAAAATCCATGGCAAGTATTTTTGTCTTTCTTAATGCAGTTACGTCAGAAACTTGCACAGCAGTATGGTACCTGAGTTTAGGCCACCCAGGATAAGAAGAGGCAGACAGTGGAAAGGCAAGACTTTTCTTTTTTTGTTGTTGTTTAAGTCAGGTGCTTTCTTCAAGGAGGGCATATGTGCTTTCACACTAAACTTTTAAAATTATTTGCTTGGATTTTCAAGAGGACGTGTCATGCAGAAATTCTTTTGACTTCTGAAACACAACTGCCTTAGAAAGTGACCTCCAAAAAAGTGACAGGCTTATCTCCTGTGTAATAGGGCCTATTTACCAACTTAAGTTTTACACTACTGTTCTCCTGTTGAAAGTGTTTGTTCCTTTTATATTTGCAGGCATTGTGTTTCATCCTGAAAAGGCATTTCCAATGTCTTGCCACTTTTAAGAGGATTGCTTCCAAAGTTTGTTGCTTAGTATGAACAATCAGGTTTCACCTTTTAGCTTGAAATTTGCAAAGTAAACTGCTAATGCAGCTCACCCTAATCAGCCTTGATGATGACTAGCTGTGCAGGGGGAAATATCCTGCTCAGACTTGTCCTCCCTGTGATCATTCTTCTGGTATCCAAATGAAGCTCGAATACTAAAGTGCGTCCATGCGAATAACACGAGGTGTAACTTTGATTGCAGATGTGTTAAAACTGCAGGAAGTTTTTACAGCACAGGTAAAGTGCAGTTTTTCTCTGGATAAATGGAAGTTTGCTTCCTCAAATGGAATATTACTGGGAATCCTGAGAATTAAGTGAGGAGATTTGTCTAAAAGTGATTGTTAGGAGACCAAAAACCATATATACCATCAGGTACATACAATGAGAGCCTGCCCTTTGTTGGTAGGGAGCACCAAGGTGCAGAATGGTCTTTCTGTAGGAATAGAACAATCCAGTAGCTTTTTAAGGAATTGTGTTTCTCAGCCATTGAGGTTTTTTCATGGTTTCTGAATGTAAAGTATGTCACTGGACTAGCCCTTCATTCTCAGTTTTCTTGCAGGTTGCTTTCACATGGAGAATACTTGACTTGTGGGGAAAGAAGGGGAGAAGAGGAGATGAGGAAAAGGAAACTCTTGGGTTGATGCTGATTAAAATCATTGGGCAGATGAATTACTACATAGTGTTTATGACTCTTTAACTACTTTGACAGTTAGAGATTAAGAAGGTCAGCTTAAGGAAAGAGTAAGTAATAGTTTGCTGTTAATGTTAGTATCAATTTAAACTACTCTGTAATGTGCAGCAAAATGCAATATAAGTGTCAGTAGTTAAAAGTGATTAGCACTTCATTTCTAGACACTGTTCTGCTTAAAGACTTACCTTTCCTCCCTAGCAATTTCTGAGAGAATGTGGTCAGAAAAGTGGATAAAAGAATTCCGAAGGAGTCTACTAAGTAGGGGCAAAACTGTGGCAGTTTATTCCAGTAGTATTTATTATTTATTATATTGGGTTAACTGTCTGTGTTTGAAAGTTCTCTCCGGTGTTTTGGTTGATTTTGTTGGGTTTTTCCCCCAGGTAATGACTGATTTTTTTTTTCAGCTCTGTTACAGCTTTAGTTTATTTGGGAGGGGAGGAGTAAGACCTTTAGACTTTAAAAAAGAAAAAGAAGTGGGAGGAATGGGCAAACCACTGTCTGTAGTTGATTCCTGTGTGCATCCCTTCTTATCAGGAATATGTACAAAACTTCAAGAAGAGAACTATCCTGAGGTTCAGAGAAGTCTAGAAACATTTATCCAGTGTAATATGATTTCCCTTTGGGATTGGAGTTGCAGCCCAAGATTTACAAAAGAAAGGAAAGGGGGAGAAAAAAGCCCCCATCTGCTTTCAGAAAACATGACTGGCTTGCAGTGTTTAACAGCAATCATTCTTCAGTCTGAAAACAAACAAATCTGTTGGAGCAGGCAGTACAATATGTCCTTTTATACTTGTTTTTCCCCCTTCCCAAAGTTGTTAATTATTTCAGCATAAAGGGATGGCAGCTACAGATAAAACCGGTCTCTCCTTCAGTAATTGATGTGCTGCTGTGTTACGGAGGTGGCCTCCTGGGGAAGATGAGGCTAAGTGCTGCTTTCTAATCCTGTCCAGTCACTTCTGTATCATTTGTTAAACATTTCCAACTGGACTGAGAATCATCACATTTGCTTTCAACTCAGTATGCGCAGAGCCCCCAGTGAACATTTGGAAAAGGTAATTCCGAGACACCAGAGTGGTGATTACTTGCAAACCCCATCCTGAGCCCGCACCATGTGTTAACTCGTCTTGCTCTTTAAGCACACCCCAGGTACCTGGGATATTCTCCTTCCGGGATCATGATCGTTCTCATAAGTACAATTGATTTTTCTGAGACTTCACAGAAGTCAGAACTGAGAAGTCACAACTTCTGAGTCCTTCTCATTGTTTATTCATAGCGCTCCACTGGACTGTGGCATGCAGGCATTTATTGATAAATACTGGCTTAAATTGGAAACCCTGCCTAGAACTCTCTCTTTCGCACAGAGCAGTGAGAAACTCTTGTTTACAGTGACAGTACCTAGGAATGATGAGCAATGCTTAGCACCTGTTTAAGTGGGAACTGTGTCATCAGTAGGAGTAGCAGGGACTTGGCGTCTTCTTGGACTTTGTAAGGTAACCTGTTTGAAATAATAGCACTTAATTCTGGTGGGCTCGGGGACAGTCTCTCACCAAATACAAGCTGTATGTCAGATGCAGATACCTGTGTGAGAAAGTTTCTTTTAGACTACAACTAGATGTCTTCAGATTTACCTATTTCAATAAGATCTGTCTTTGTGGCTGTTGTGTTTCTGCTCAGGCAGTTGATAGGCAGATGGCTATTAGTGGACCAGCAGAGCAACTTCAGACCAAGCAACTCTGAGAAAGGGCCTAAAAACCCCTTGCAGACTGAAACACTAAATCTTGATGGTGTAATAGGCCTGGTTGCTTTCTTTATTGTTGCTTTTTTTTTTTTTTTTTTGTAAAATAGGCAGGAGGAGAACTAAATTCTTGGAGTAGAAAGGTTGCTTGTCTGCTTATCTCATAGATGGGATTGAATTTGATATATTGGAGTTCACTTGTATATCTGATGTGCTTTACTAGTTTCAGGTCAGAAAGAATGAGTGACACTTTTGTGCTGTGATTTGATCTAAATGTATGTGGCATCGTCATATTGGACAAGAGGTTTTAAAAATCACTGGCAGTTGAAGCAGGAATTGTGTTTGAAGCAGCTTATGAAGTCTGACTTTCAAAAGGTCATCTTGCCCTCCTGCAGCAAATTGGACTAATCGTATCTGCTGGATGGCATTTTGGAGGTGATTTACTGGCCTGGAATCTTAGCAGCCATTTTTGCTGCCATTGCTCACTGGAAAGATGCCAGGATATTCAACAGCAGTTGGTGATGTCTGCTGGCTTTATTGTGCTGCCATTTGCTGGCACTGGTGCAGTTAACTGCGCTGTGTTGCCATGCTGCTTTTACAATACACGTCTCAAGATAGGGTTAAGTGATGAAACCCTAAATGGCAAAACTAAGGCATATTGTATATTTTCTACCATATATTTTTACAGACCTTTGCATGTGAGTGTGCTTATTCACAGAGAAGCAGCAGAGACCCAGAAGACCTTTGTTGTGGATTTGTGTAAGCACTCAGAATAAAGAAATTAATTAGCTGTACCAAGGCTCCCCTCCTACCCCCTGCACATAATACACCAAATGCCTTTATATGGAGTGTAGCTGCTGCTTCCTGTAAATGTTTATAAGATGTTATTAAAAACATATGTCCTCTCTTCCCACAGACCTTGTTTAGAAAGCTTGCTGCAAACATGTTGTTTTAGCTTTGCTTGCAAGAAGCAGCATCTGTTGTACTAAAAATGGTAGTTTTGTACAAATGCTTTTGTTGCTCTGTTCTGTAAAGCCAGCTAGAATTGGAATCTGCATTCACATTGGCTCACTCCCTTGACAAAGAGCAAGCAGCACTTCTTGGTGCCAGCCTCTGGAGATTTTCCTTATGGACACTGAACTGCAATGCTTAGTGTGGTCTGCTGTCTCTTTTTAACCCTTGGTCCTTAACTTTTGTGTCCAGAAAAATGAGACCTATGGTTGTACACCGGCAGTATAGAGAAATTCCCACATAGAGCCCTGTGGGTATGTGCTGATAACATACCTGCGGGAGCCTGACCTTCTGCGCTGCCACTTGGAGCAGGGCTTGCTGGCAGAGATGAAACTGCTTTGGGCCATGTACATGCTTGCTGCTCCCAAACCTGCCCCTTTCGACATCAGTGTGAGTACATAGCACTAAGAGAAGATAAGCAGTCAAGAAAAAGATAAGCAGTCAGAAAAAAGTGTCTTAACAGTGTTGCAGGAAAGACATCTAAGTTGTTTGCTTTTTTAAAAATCATAATAATTTGTAGCTGTCTTCTATAGATACTAGTGTAGTAAATGATTGTACTGCTTATTGTGATCTTTTCTTTTACTTTCTTTGCTTGCTTTTCTGTTTTCTGAGTGTGGTTTTTCTCCTTTCCCCCTTGATAACCCAAAGAGGCTGTTTAGATTTCAGTGGAAGACAAACTGTCTTTCGAGTTTTTCTATGGTGACTTTCAATGAACTGGAGAGGTGGCTGTTGAGTGATGCAACAGCTTCTGTTTTCCTTGTATTTTGTATTATGTGCTGACTTGACAGCAACAGCATTGATACTCTTTTGGGGTTTTTTTTTGTTGCATTGTTGCACTTTCTTAATCTGCTTACCACCATTTTCCATTATAATACAGATGTTCTAGAGTCTTTTTTTTTTTTAATTCAAGCTTTCAAATTTAATTTGATGTTCAGTAGCTGTCCTTTATAGTAAAGAATAGTGAAGCATAGGGATGAAGGAGAATAACTTGCAAGGAACCCAGGAAATAAAAGCAACCAATGCCCCACTTCTTAAGTCCTCAAAACCAGAATATACGGCATCCATATAATGCTGTAGTCTGATTGTGTTTAGTAATTTTACTTAGGCAAGGTATTTTCCAGTAGAGAGAGTGTGAAATTCAGGGAGATGGTTCTATCCATGTAGATAGAGTCTCCATCATAAGGAGATAGTGGAAGTCTGTCCCAAAGCCTATCCTAATATTTGAGTCCTTTAAATAAGTATAAATAAAACCTGTAAGTAAGAGACAACATATGGAGGAGTACCATGTGCCAGTTAGTAGACTGTAAAGCACTTTTGATGAACAGTTTTTATGGGAGTAGAAGGCAAATAACCAAGTAGGGGGAATGGAGAAGCAGAGTTAGGAGAGGCGTTTGCTGGAACAGGAACCAGAAAAAAGGAGCAGCAGTGTGAGAAAGTATGCTTGAATTTAAGTAGTGCCTGGAGATGGAGGTCTGGAGTTTGTCCGCTGCTGGGAGCCAAGGAAACTGCTGCAGCAGCCTGGTTTGTTTTACAGACTTGAGGCGATACTGTCTCTTCAACAAGTGTTAGATATTGTGAATTCAAACCTCACAAGAGGAGGGGATGATATGGGATCAAGTTGGAGGAGGGATGTTCTCTTGCTTGGAGAGAACAGGATGATACATTGGAGTCCTGAAGCCGATTTGAATCGGAGCTGCAGTTTTATTAGTGCCCAAATGAAGCATTCTGCCTCCAACCAAGATCCCACCCTTTTCTAAATCATTCCTTCTTGGTTGGTCTCGCCCACCCACCCTAGTGAAAAGCTTCTTGTGCTCTTAAATATGTATTCCAGCTAGAAGACCTGCCTCTAGCACAGCCTTATGTGCCCTTGCTTTTTTTCTGGGATTCTGCCAGTGAAACTCCCTGATCTCCTACAGACAGATGGCCAGCAGCCAAGTTCAAAATGTGTTTTACTCTGAGTCCATAAACACGTAGCCCTGTTAAGTGTGTGCAAAAGCAAAAATGTACATGGGGTTCTTCAAGGTTTTATATTTTATTCTTTGGGTAGTGGTAATAGAGTGGAATTTGGGAGTGGCATCTATGACATGCCTGTTAACACTCAGAATGTCTTCTCACATAGGTCTGGCCTCCCAGTTCAGTCTTCATGTCATCTCTCTTGGTGGTCTGCTGAGAATTGAATGGTCTGTAGCACAAGACCTTTTCTCTTATTGTTCTCTTCAGAAATACTTCAATGTCTTTGTTCAGGTTCACAATGAAATTTTAAAAAGACATTTAGGCACTTAAAGGTGGAAAGCTCATGACTAGGTATCAATTCCATGGACTAAGCAACTGATTTTATAGGACTGGATAGATAGAAGAGTATTTTAGCAGAAATCACTGCCAACCAGATGCCATTAAGTGAGGCATATCTGTGGGAGAAGATAATGAAGTAACCAAGCAATATTGAGAGAGCAAGAAGGAATAAGGAAGGGAGACATGAGTGAGTGACTTGCAAAACACTAGAGGAGAGCAACACCATGGAAGGTGGCCTGAGCAGAGTGAGGTTATGAAGTAGTTGGTAGACTACAGCAGTAAAAAGTCAGCTCCTGTTTCCATCAGAAGTGACTGTGGAAAGGAAACAGAAGATTACACCAGTTACAAAGTATGTGGCTTCTGGGAAGGACAAAATCCTTTATTTTATCAAAATAAGTACAAAAGTGTTGAAAGCTTTTCCATGTGAACATGTTTGTCAAGGGGTTGATGGGACCACGCCGTTGCAAGTGACAGAAGTGGTGGTAGTCTCAAAGGACAGCCTGTTAAAATTTGATATGCCCAGCAGGAAAGGGTGTAAGATCCCAAACTGCATTGTTGATATGGCAGGGTACTCTTCAAGCAGAATGATTGTGATGTTTCATCTCTCTGTACACACCATGGCAGTGTTCATCTCTGCCTCACAAGGGTGTCCCACAGATGGCATACATTCCTCTTTGTGTCTTGTCACATCCTTCTACATTGGTATTACAGAGGTAGAGGTAGAATTGTTTATGACTGTGAATATGCAGATACCACAAGGTTATCAGTAAAGTTAACATTTAGAGCTCCTGGCACGTGTCTGTCTTGTTTTGAAGGGGATGAATTTGGAACTAATGTGAGCAAAAGGATGCCTTTTAATATAAGGTTGACAGGTCAAGCCTGTATTTTGTTTAGAGGTGCTGGTTTAAAGATCCATGTGTTGAAATTGTTTTTATAGCTATTCTTTCATTATCAAAAAGTGCTCGTAGCCCCTGCAGTTGCTGGAGGGGAAAAAAATGCCTCAGTGAATAATCTAAGTATTGCAAGAGGTACCTACTGAGATAAATATGGAATTTTGTTCTCCTGTCACAAATATGGTCCTTTTATTCATTGTACCTTTGGGTCTTAATTAATGAAGGGCAGGAGATGACTGGTTTACCTGCTTAGTGTGGTTCTGAAACCATGAAAGCATAAGGTGCAAACTATGGGCAGCTAATGTAATAAAGTTTACTAATGACTTTGAAAGTACTCAGTGAAATCAAATTGCTGCAGATCCTTTAGGAAACTTTAAAAAATTAAATGTTGTGAAACCTGTGAGTAAAAATGATCAGTCCTTATTTATTTATTTTTTCAATCTTTTTAACCTGCAGATATCGATGATGTCAAGAAGCACAAACCAGGTTATCTTGAGGCTACACTTGACTGGTTTCAGTTATACAAAGTCCCTGATGGTAAACCAGAAAATCACTTTGCTTTTGATGGAGAATTTAAAGACAAGGTGAAGATAATGCAAAATTAAAAATGCATCATTCTATCACGTGGCCTCTATAATACATCCTAGAATTTTTGGAATGTTAAAGGAGGAGGTTTAACAAAAAGAATTTTGATAGGAGAGACTTTTGCATACAATTTATTAGGCTAGGACTAAATAATGTCTGCTGCCTTCCATTTTATTCAGGGAAAATGCATAGGTCGTTAAAGAATGCTTGCAAAAAAACCATTTAGCCCTAATCCTGATGAGATTTGCATATGCATCTGTGTGTTTGTAGGTGTTTTTCAAAGCATTTTCATTCTCCATGTCAGAATAATGAATAGATTGTGTTTTCAGGTGTTCTTTCAGTCCTGTTGGTAAATTTTTCTGACTTTTTTTTTAAGGGTATGCAGTTTAAGACAATGGGTTGCAGGTTTTTTCATATTTGGTATTTGCTCAAGGTACACATTTTCTGGTAATTCTGTGTAAAAACATTTGAAGCGTTTGGTTTGAAGGCTGAAAAACTATTTTCCCTTTTTTTTTTTTTTAGAAAAAAATGAATGTCTTTTAAACTACAGTAAAAATGGCCAGTGTTTGAAAGGAGATTGGACCAGGGAATAGATTGCATTGAAGGAAATACCTGGATTTTCCAGAGAAATTGGATGTGATTTGAGTAAAATTGCTTTGCAACTTGTGTATTGCACACTCTGTGTAGATTATTCTTGGCAGAGAATCACAGGTTGCTCATGAATGATGTCCATGTGTCAGCCAGTTCTGCCTTGCAGGGTGCTATCAAAGTTACATAATGCCTTCTAACCAGCACAGGCAACTTTGCATGTTTTGTCTGGTTAAAGAAATGCCCTGACTCCCCTCTGCACTAAAACTGTCTCTTAAATCAATCAGATGTGGAGTTGTAAGGCTTGATAACCTGGTCTCTCCCCTGTTCTCCTGGGAACTGCTCTTAGAGGTTTTCCTGCTCTGTAGAGTTACAGTAGAGCTGCGTATCCCTGTTAGGCCATTGGAGTTCAGCCTGGTGGCACCAAATGCCCTGAGATAGCTGGTTTGGAGCACTTAAATCATTCTCAAGCATTTCTAGAGACCCAGGATGTGGCGAGGCGGCTGTGGCTGTGCTCCAGCAGCTCTGGTGAAGTTCACAATGTTCCAGTGGCACTTTTCCAAGTCACTCCTTGTTAACAAATGTGAATGTTCAGTTGGCAGCTTTTTGCAAGTCTAGCAGTCATCATCTGGACACTGAGGGCTTATTTTACTTTAAATTTTGGAAGCTTTCTCATCCCAACCCCACCCCAAATATTATTTTTGTTTTAAACAAGCAGAAACTGCTAAGCAGCTGACATGTTACACTCTTGCAAATGCTTAGGTATATGATTGGGCATTAATGAAGTAAATGCAAACTTTGCCACTAGAGGGGAAACCCTAACTCTGACCCTGACCTGCATCTGTAAGGGTAGAGTCAGAGCTCACACACTTGATCCCATTTAGGGCCTCGTACAGTTTTCTACAGCAGTAGGGATCTCCTTAGCATCTAGTGCTGTTTTCATTTCTTTCATGTAGCACTTGTGTTTTCTGGCTGCAGACTGAGGGAAAGTCTTGAATGTGTTGCCAATATATTTGACAAATAGTGAAGTTTGTTTCTTTTCATAAAAAGGGTGTTATATTCTCCAGAAATTTAATGAGGCCTTAAAGGCGGTGCCTTAAAACATGTGAAATAGTATGTTTTAATAAACTAGTTCTATGGGTTTTTTTCTGTTTAATAACATTTTAATTTACAAAACTTTCCTTGTCATAAACTAGGATTTTGCTGTTGAAATTATTAAATCTACCCATGAACACTGGAAAGCTTTGCTTCATAAAAAAGTTGATGGAGGTACTATAAAGTGGTAAGTATCCAACCACATCTCTTGCTCTTCATATTGTGCTAGTACTGGTGCTATTCAACATGTTGCAGCTGTCCATGAACTGCTTAGATTTTTTTCAATTTGAGATGACAGGAATACTCATGGGTTTGATTGATAATTGATAATAGAGCATGATTGACTAATTGCACCCTGTATGATGATGATTTACTGGTAAGTGGTTCCAGAAATATATTGATTACATCGATGTGGCATTACTTCAGCGTTTGGGAAATGGCCCCAGTGTGTTCAGAATCATTTTGGGAGAATCTTGGTCCTCTTATCACTGTTCATCTGTTGCTTTGGGGAGTTGAAGTTCGTGCAGTTTATTTTGTAGGACCTTAAAAACTCATGATCAAACTCATTTTCAGTGTGAAAGGATATAGATTCATAGGGAAACATTTCTGCAAAGGATGTGGTGCCAGGGTTTGTCTGGAAATACTACAGGTATCTGCTGCTTTATGTAGGAGCAGAATTTTGGCCTGTTTTTCCTTCTTGTTAGATACTGCAGGTAGGTTGCTGAAGTAATGTGCTGTTCCTTCCACGATCTGCCACAGAATCTGGCCATCCTTCAAGGCACAAGAGATGGGGTATACTCACATCATCTCTGCTAGCCATCTAGGTGTTCCTCAACTCCCTCGGGAAGTGCCAGTTTATTTCTGCTGACTTCTTGGGGGGATTTAGTTTCTTGACTGTGGTTCTCTGCACTGCACCCAAGATAGCAGCCAGAAGCACTGAGTATGAGCACTGCTTGCATTAATACAGAATACACAGCCTAGACACCTCCTCAAGATCAAAGAAACAACACACTTCCACACACCTGTTCCTTCCAGCATTACTTTTTGGTTTTGGCTTCCTTATTTCTTGCAGATACACATTTCTGAGCTCTATATGTGATGGTGGTTTTTTTCCATAAGTACTTAATTGTGTGTGGCTCTTTTCCACTGATGTTGATAAAGCATCTTTTTAATTTTATTTTTCAGCACAAATGTTCTGGTGAGTGGCAGCCCATTTTGTTGCAGTGATGAGGATGCCCGATCGATTGTGCAATCAGTAAGGATATTTACTTTTTTCCCACCCCCTCTTTTTTTTAAATGATTAATTGGAAAAGATTATTCAGAGCTCCAAAACTGAAATAAAGCAGCTGAACCGAAATGGTCCTTAAGCAAAAATTTGAGTAAAAGGAGGAGCATAAAGGTTGTGGGGGAAATGTAAGCATTGTGATATAAACCTTTCATTGCAGTGGTCCATTTGTGCTTTCTGGCAGATTCATTACTGTTCTGGTGGAGTTTTTTTGTTTGTTTTTTTTTTCTTCCTCTGTAATGCTGTTTCTTCTAATCCTGAATAGCAAGATGGACCGCTGTTTTTGTATCTAGCCTGCTGTCTTCTCTGTCTCCCCTGTTGCCATGAGTTACCACCCAGTGTCAGAACTCATTGACTAGCTGACTGTAGTCCCTAATCACTAAACAGATCCTTTGTTTGTCTACTTGCATAATTAAATGCAATGCTGTAGGAGAGGGGGATGCTTATTTGAATGTTTCTTAAAGAATACCTGTCACATTCTGAAAATTAACAAAAAATTAAAACATGCAGCTTTCCTGTTCAGGCAAGAAAAATGTCATGCATGTTTGATGCTTTCATGTGCTAATGTTAGTGGAGGAGAATTTTTTCCATTTTAAAATATGCTAGTTTGGATGCCAGAAATTAAGCAAGGTTACTGGAAATTACATGGAGAAAAGTGTCCCCAAGTATTACTTTCTCTTTTGTAACATACGCTGTGATTGAGCCTGTGCTCATGACCACATGAGTGCAGCAGGTGTTTTGCACATGTGCGTGGCTGCCAGGGCACCCAGTGTTTCGCCTCAACAGTCACAGTTAATTATGCAAGTTCAGGTGTCAAAGGACACGCCATCCACTGTCTGTGCAGTTAACATTCCAACAGCATTTCTTGTAAGAATGTGTTGTCCTGGATGCTGTTTTGTCACAAGCAAATAAGACTGTCAATTGCAAAGAAATGTTGGTTTAAGTCTTAAAGATGTGTCAGACCAAACTTTTTCCTATTCAGGTACCTTGCTTTCAGCACTTCTTTAAAACTACCTCTGTGGTTTTTTGTGAATATTGATTAATGAAACTGTAAGTTTGAAATGAAATAAAACTCAGTTTGGAATTCAAATACGTTTTTAGACATGTCAGTCACAGCTATAAGCAAGTATTTACCTCCTCTGTACTTTCAAATTTACAATAACTTTAATGAGTCTTTAAATGCAACTAAAACTTCAAATCCAAGTGTATTTGAATGGTGACAAATGTGCTAAGGAATATTTCCTTTTGCATTCTCTGCTCTTTGAAGCATACAGGGTAAATAATTACTAAATCAGCAGTATGCCTTATTTTGTTTCTCAATAACAAATCTTTTTTTTCCCGTGGTTTTTGGGGAGGGGAGGGAAGTTAGTAAAATCAGTTCATAAAATAGATACCTTGTACCAAACTAATGCCTTTTTTATTATGAAAGCTTCCCTTCTTATCGAATAGTATCACTTCCTGTCTTTTTTTGTGCCTCACCTTCTTTTCTTTAAATGATAGTGTGTTTGTGAAGTTGTTTCCAAATTCTCCTTTCCATCATTCTGTTTCAGTTCAGTCTAAGTATTTTAATTACGTCTTTGTAGGGTGCTGCCTCTTGGTGCTTTCCAGACAGGGAAAATACGCAATACTCTATTAAATACTGTTCATGCTGCATGCAATTGCCAAACTGCAAGCACAAAAAAAGTAAAATGGCCTTGAAATAGGAACTGTGGATAGTTGAACTCTAAATATAAGCAGGGAGGTTGACTTGCACATTTTAAGCAGGTATCTTTTTGTCTAGTACACTGCACTGCATGCTTTCGTTGTCAGACATTCATCTCTTTCACACTGAAGTGTAACTACGTGAGTGTTGGCTGCAGAATTTTAATGGCTGTGGTGATTTCAAATGAAAGCTGCCTGTGTTTGCAGGGGGTTTTGTTTGGGTTTTTGTTTTTTTTTTTTTTTTTTTTATTTAAACTAAAAGCAGATATGTTTTCTTCTAATTTATATCCATCTATTAGCTCCTGGATAAAAACAAAATAACGAAAGCTGAATCAGAGATCTTGTATGCAAGTACAGTGAGAAACATATTTCAGCTACTGCAAAATTTCTGAGATACTTCTGCAGTGAGAACTGGTTCCCTGCAATTCTTTTTCCAGATTCTAGTTGCAGCACCTTTGAGCTGGTAATTTAATTACCTTAAATCAGATATATTGAGTTTTCAAAAAACAATACAAGAAAACCCTAAAGAAGACACCAAAAGCCAAAAGGCAGCAGTCAGTTTTCATGGTGAGCAAGAGAACTATAACAGAACCAAATGGAAAACATTCAAATCCTTACCAAATGCTTATCTAGTGTGTACTAATCAGAATTTCCTATAGATTTTGACTGGGTAGTTCCCAAGATAGTCCAGTTGATTTCAGAATTATTTGACCTTTTGTTACTTTACAGATGGGGAACTAGAATGGCTTGTCTGGGTTGGGGAGTTTCCACTCCACTGAGTGAGTTTCTAGATGGTTGGCATATGTACTGTCATCTGTACTGGGGGCAAACTAAGAATGATTCCACAGCAGGTGAATTGCCATGACCAGTCAGTTCCAAAGAGATAGAAGAGAATCTGTGCATATAATAAGAGCACATACTGAACTTTTGAACCAGCCAAAATTACACCAGACCCCTGCAACTACAAATCTAGTTGAATTTTAACACTACATGGTGAAAATCTCTCACATTCTCTAGGCTCTGAAAGTTGTTTCATCTCTGTCTCAGCTCCAGTATGTGTTGCACACAAACCCAGGAGGAATAGAGCTTTGTAGATGAATGTGTTAGTGCTAAGATACACTGTTTATTTCAGGCTTTTAAGTGTTGCCATCTGTAAAACTGACCAGTCAAGTCAAGCCAATCCTTTGTTTAGTATTAATCCTAAGAATTGCTTGCTCTGTGAAGAAGCTGCTGAGGACTTTGGAAGTTGGAAAATCTCCAAGACAATCTATATATAGTTAGTAGAGCAGTGTTTCTCAGACTCATCACATAATTCTTTCCTTATAATACTGGAAAGTGAACTAGGAAAGCTTTGCTAGATGATGTCTCTTTTGATAAAAAGCAGAACAGTGTTTTACAGGGAAAAATATTTGACTTTTCCTGATAATTTAAAAAAATCTCCAACCAAATTTGAATCTGTATATTTACTAACGTGTTTTGAATAACTCAGATCTAAGCAGGAAAGTTTGTTGACTGCCTTTCTCCCTACATGCTTTCTGTGAGGACATTTCCATTTGGGATTTAGTAAAGGTAGAATTTTCTGTACAGTGGCCAGTCATGAAACAAAAGGTTCGTGGGGTTGTTAGTCTGGAGTTTATTTTTATTAATGAATTTATTTATTTGGTTTTTAAATGGTGTTCCAGATGAAAGTGTTGTGAAGAGATTGCTGGTTCAGTGGGATAGGATTTTGATCTGGCCTTGGCAGGAAAATACTGAGTCCTTATCTCAAGCTTTTTGAGGAGTTATCCCAGAAGTGGCAGGCACCTGCTTGTACATGGTGACCCCTGGTTCTCCCTGCCTTATGAAATAAAGCTTGGGGTTTGCTGGAAAGAGAGGGGATAGTCTGGTGATACAGGTTATGTTTGTCATACTGGTACCTCCTTTCAGACCAGTCACATAACCCCCCTGTGCTGGTAATTATCCTGGGTAAAGTGGGAAGAAGAGTCCTGCTTCTCCTTTCCCTCCTCACAGGCTTTGTTCTGCTCTTCAGTGTTCAGAGCCTTGTGCCTGCTCAGATGCAGGCAGGCTGCATGTCACATCAGTGCAGCTCAGCCTGAGTGCTGCTGTGCTAAGGAAGGACAGTGGAAAATTGGTGCATCCTCATCATGAGGCAGGGTGATTCCAGATACGTTAAAAGCATTTTTAATTTTGCCTTTTAAGTTGCAGGACAAGACAGGCTCTGCACTACTGTGATCAAATAGTGGCATATCCAGCTTTGAAATGCCAGACCTGAATTTTAAAACAAATGGTCACTTTCCAGAGGACTGAATTATTCTGTCAAAATGGAATTGTGAAAGAGTATCATCACACATTTATTTTAAATTGTTTGCATGTTTTTAATATAAATTGTATGTGTGTGTATGTATTCACATGCATACCTGATAGTGAGACACGTAGTAACTGTGCAGCAATTAGTAAACAACAAATCCTGTTATTCTCAAAGATGATACAGTCATCAAATATCCCCTTTAGGTAAGGTGTAATCTATCACTCATCGTTCATGTGCTTGATTTGTCATTTATGAGCAACAAAGAAATTTGTACAGTGGGGGTGAGAAAGCTGCAAGGTAGAATATTGCCCTGGGGGGACAACAGAAAGTTCTGGTTTTGTTAATATCTCTTGACTTGAGCATTAAAATGCCTTTGAGTTTGGGTGCTGTCTGTGAAACCTTAAGTAAACTTAAACAAACTGATATATTGGTTTGGGGGGTTTTCCCTTTTTTTTTTTTTCTCTTTTTTAGGCACCAGCATTTATGAATGGAGATTCTGTTTCCCCAGAAGGTATCTTTTTTCTTAGATGTCATGTGACTTCTCTTAATTGCTGACTTTAAAAATTGACATGAAAACTGTTTTGTTGAAAAAAGGCAGTTTTGTGTATGTGTAAATGATAAAAGTTACATCCTGTCGTATGGTATTGCCTGTCTCCTGTTAAATAGAACATGACCAGAAATTCAGGGATGGTTTGTGGGAGAAGGTTACTTTTTAGTGAAAGTGTAGTCCACAAAAAAAGATAAGACAAAATTTCTCTCTTACTGATTGTGCAAGGCAAATGCATCACATTTATCCTTTTTAAAGGAGATAGGTTGCTTTGCCTTAGATTTTGTTATTCCTAACAGTAGCTAACTAATCAAATAAATAGCTCCTTTTCCTAGAACTGACATAACCATTACCTACTTTTCAAGTGTAAGTTCTAAAGACAAAATTTTATCTTTTCACTGTTACGACTCTTTTTCATGTTAACAGAACGTGTTTTTCTTCAAGAAATAAGAATGCATCCTACATTTTCAGTTTTAACTACTTTAAAAAAAGGTTTTTCTACTGGCAAGAACTATAGAGAAGACATACGTGCTTTTTGAGATGGAGGGAATTACAGAAATACTAAGTTAAACTTAGTCATGAGCCGAGTTCCAAGTTGAGAAGCAACATCTGTGTAGCCCATGTCATGGGAAAGCAAGTTGCATTCCATTTGCCTTTATATGGCATGCCAATAAATAGCATTTATTTTCCAAAGTATTAGATCTCAGACCTCTGACAGACAACTGAACATAATCTGCCTGATCTTTGATGTTTTCCAGGGATGGTCACAACAATGTTGTAATTTGTTGCAGGATTGTTTCAGCCAAACTGTTAAAATGAACAGATAACGATTTTGAGGCCATGCTTTTCACAGGGTGGGGATAGAGCTGACACAGCAGTATTGTTATGGGAGGGAAGGTAGCTAGAAGGGCAGAATGTTGTTTTTTCAAGTGTTTGTGTATGGCTGGTTGTATAGAACTAATGTCACTCTTGTAATTTTTTTGTTTGTTTTAGTTGATTCCTGGTACTTTTTTCCCAAGTGATCATCAAGGTCTTCTGAAAGTGCATCATCAAATCTTAAAAGTCATCCCTTTTTTTGAAGACTGGCAAAAGCACTTGATTGTTGGATTCCTGTTGAAACAACTTTTCAACTTGTGTAAACCTTCTCTCATGTAAATAAACACTGCCATTACAAAATGAATGTTTCCTTTCTATGTCTGTGTAGGGTGGAGCAGAGGGAAGAGGAGGGGCTTGCTTGCTTGTTTGTTTCTGAATCTCAGAACTCCAGAACTGTGCTTATCCACTCAGGAAGCGTACCAAATGAGAGGAGAGATAAGTTGTCTTCAACCCTGTTCTCCAGATTCTGGAATAATCAAGCCATTGGGTGCAGAGCAGATGGTGTTAATTTTTGTCTCAGGGCTTTTCTGGCCACGCTGACTGTAATCTGTTTCAAGTCGACGGTAATCTTTATGTACAAGGCTTAGGAATTTACCATGTTCTTTGATAGGTGACTGTTTCCCAAGTTGCATTCGCTTTTGTGCCCAGTTGTCTCTGCAGGCTTCACAGAGTTAGGGACACAGCATACTTACTTTTAAAAAAAAGACAACATTCCTCCAAAGATTAATTCAACTAGGAAGGGCTAATGCCATAACAGTTGAAGTAAGGATGCACGTGTGCTCTCTGTTCTACATCCTGTTTTGATAACTTGGGTGTTTCATCACACAGGAAGGATTTTCCTTATGGAAAGCTTCCATTTATAGAATTGTGTATGCTTTTGACAGTGATTTGTTCAATGAGACAAGCTTAATAAAATGTACAGAGCTGAGCTTTGTGCTTTCAAGGTAAAAATACCTGCCATTTTTTCCTACTGCAGGATTATATCTGGCCTATCTGTACCACAGTGTTCATTAAAGACAAAAAAGGCAGCTATGAAGTAGAAAGAGAGGAAATGATAATATAGACAGGCAGCTTTATCCAGCTTGTTACTGAGACCAAAGGTGAGCATTGTCTGCTTTGTACGATGACGGAAACAGAAGGTTAATGCTGCTGACACGGGGTGGAAATGGAAGACAAAGAACTGCAAAAGTTAGGCTCTGGTTTGCCAGAGAGGACTGACTTTTCCTTACAAAGAGTAAGTTTTTAGTAAGAAAGCTTTCACCTTTGGGAATGTTTCTTTGGTTTTAATGATTCAATTTCCCTAATTTAAACTTCTCTAGTGAATTGTTTAGTGTACAAGCCCCAGTCACTTTGGAGATCTCAGTCTGGGCCTCAGCACTTCGGAGATGAAGTTCTCCCATCTGCATAGAGTTTTGCATTGTTTTACATGCAGAGTTTAGGTGTGATATGAGAAATGCAACGTAACCCTCAGATATTAAGGACTACTTTTATTTTTTGTAGTCAAGAATCATGTTGCATCCAACATACATTTACAGTACTGATTTCCCATACTTTATTTTATAATTTAGAATTCTAAGTTCATGCATCATTATACCCCCAGGTTTTCATAAACAGACAAAATGTTTCTTGAGTGCCTTGAGTTCGCAAGATTCCTCTGGTTAGAGGTGAGCTCTTGCAGGTTGCAGAACAGCTGCTGTATTTGCCCATATAGTAGTACACCTAGGAAGCTTGCTGTTTTGTGAAAGTGCTTAAGGACAGCTGAACAATGAAGGGCACTGTGTAAAATCAAATTGTTTCCCCGTGCTGAACTATCAGGGGTAGGCCACAAGTTACTTCATTTTTACTTCTAGTAAATTTTAGCAGTATTCTTTAATTTCTAAGTATATTTAAGGAATGTGGTTATGAATCTCAGAAGCAAAAATAAATTTCTAAATCAGATAAAGCTTTGTGCAAGGAAATAACAAATAGTACTAGGGAAAACTGAAGTGATCAGAGATGCCTAATACTACCATAAATATGAAAATGTTAAAGTATTTCTTACATATTGAGTATGTAAACAGATGACTGTCATGGTGAAAGTAGTCTGAAGGAAAGTGTTCATAGTGTTCATGTTCATTCTCTGAAGATTTTTCCCAGGTAGGATACAAAGATGTGCTGTTACACGTAGCCTTGCTGCCAGAATGCACTGAATGCCACCAATGTGGGTTTCAGACATTAACCATAATCAAAGAGCTGTAGAGAGAATGTCTGCTTATAGGAGGATTAGAAGGATGGGACAGAAACTAGAATACATTTTTCAGATCCTAGGGAAAAAAGTCTGAAATAAGCATTTTTGTTTGTTTTATTTAGGCTTTTTTCACAGACTGGGTCTTTTGTTTGTATTTATTTGCCAATATTGTTCTATTCAAAATTGGTTTCATTGTAGCAGGAAGGTAAGTGTAGCAGTGTCCACTTCTCAATAGTTTTATGGAAAAAACGTTTTTATATCTGATACTAATGTCTCCTGGAAATGAGGACATGAAGAGAAACATATTTTTTTTTCTCCAGGAAATAAATCCATCTTAACTATTTTTTTTATGTGTTGAATATATAATACTCACATGTACATGCTTCTTTCAAGATAAATTTTCATCTTGATTTCCTCTTTTTGGAGAGACAGGAGAGGTTACTTTTTTTTGCCCCTTGCTGTTTTGACAGTAAGGGCTCTTTTTACTTCAGTAAATCATTAGCTGCTGCTCAAAGTAGTACTTTTTACTGGCATGGAGTTCACACATCAATCTCCCCAGTCAAAAGAGGGGTTTGAGGTTTACTTAAATGGAAATAATGTTCATTATTCCTTAAAGTGTGAAAATAAAAGGACTGTGAAAATAGGATGATATTGTCCCTGTTAGGATGTTATTTTCATGCTGTTAGGAATAATGGATATCCTCTGAAAACCCCCAGAAGAACAGAAAGTCAGTCTGAGGTATATGTTTGGAAGAACTGTTCATAGATGTTATGCAAGGACATGTTACGTCTTACCGTAACTTTTCTGTGTGTAACACTTGTGATCTACAGCATGAAGCAGTCTTAAACTGATTGGAGTATTTCATCCTTCCTTTGCTTTTACTGGGACTGAATCTTTTTAATGGCTTGTAGTTCAGGTTTTTTTGGTGAAAAGGCAGACCCAGTGTTACATCAGTAGGGTGCAATGGGTTTTTTTTTCTGCCCTTGCTGTAAAGTGTAAGGTGATTTCCTATCTGATTTGACAATGTGGATTCCCCTCCCTATGGACAGGACTTCTGGGATTTAGAGAACAATAGGAAAAAAGCTCGCTGGAACATAACAGAATCTAAGAGGTTCAGGCAAATAAAAATAATGAATAGACCTCTAAATAGGAGTGACTGAAATGCTTTAAAACACACCTAAAAATAAGGGCAATATGTAACAATGCTGACTTCATGTGACTGGAGAGGTCAATAGGATGCACTTGCCAAGAAAGAAGAACATTTACCTACCACACAAAAGTTGTAATTGCATCCCCTAAGTGCTCAGAAATAATGCTTTAATCTTTGGCCACCTGTGTGGGGGAAGATAATTGAAAACAGCAACTGTTGTTGCTGTTGTATATTGTTGAGTTGACTTCCTGGGAGTCTCTTGGGTTATGCAGATATGACCTGGGTGCTCAGCAGTGTTGACTGACTGAGGCAGCCACACAGAGTCTTTGATTTCTCATAGCTCACTGTTACTGCTCCTTTCTTCTGGAAGCTACAGATCGGGTCTAGAGAGTAGACAAAAAAAGCCAAGCTCACTGCAGTAGATTGTCACTTTGCAATTATTTGTCAACTTTGGCTAATTAATTCTTCACTAATTCTTGTAGCAGAAGTTTTAAAATGTTCTGCTGCTGTAGGCAGAATTCAAGTAGTACTGCATGGGTTTTTTTAGATTTTCATTCTAGATCTGCTGAGTTACAACTGAGTCAGTCTTGTCAGTGATTCAGTATGCTAAGTCAGTATGTAAGATTTTTGTTGGTGATTTGGTCTACTTGGAAGGGTCAAAAAACGGTTTTTCTTCATAAGGGAAGATGCAGAAGCCAAAAGTAATTTCATTATTCTATGCATGAAGAATATTTCTTATGTGCCAGAGCACTGCTGCCCTTTAGCTTTTTCCCTGAGAACATCCTCGTAAAGTTTGTAGATTATTTACAGATGTCACCAAATTTAATGCTAACTTTTTTGTTCATTATCTTTGGAAGAAAAATACTTGCATTACTCAGGTGTTATAGCACATATGCAAATTTAGGTGTTCAGTTGCACACCTAGTAGTTTGCTTCTGTGTATGTAGTAATACTTGCCTGGAAACTAAGGGGTTTTTTTCAGACCTGAAAATCTGGTTTTGTGTGTTGTGTCCAGTTCTAATAGATCACTGGACAGTCCTGTAAGCTTCTCTTTTGAGATGAAGAGAGTAAGTGTAGTCACTGAAATGGTTGCACTTTGTAGCTGTTATTAGTCTTGCACTCATTAACTGGTGTGTATATGAGGATAGGGATATTGGAATGTTATAAAACTGGCTGGTCTGCTATGTAATCTGCCTGCTGCTGTTATACCAACTACAGGTTTGGGGATTTTCTTAAGCATTTTGTATTTCACATTTTAAATATGCTGAAGAGGATAAACATGTACCTGGTGTCAGAAGCTTTAGGTCGGAGTACAAAGAATTAACTTTAAATTCTGCTTCTCCATTGCGGGCTTGGGCAAGCCAAGTCATCTTTATTCTACCTGTAAAATGGGTAGAAAACTTTCTTTTATGAGTGGTCTGATTTCTAATAGAGACTTGCCCCAGCATTGAGAGGGGACCTCCTTCCAGTGTCTAGGAAAACATAGGATGCATTTGGCTTTGTTTACAGTGAGGAGCAGGCTATACTGACAGGCTTTCTGCAGGATTTGACTGAAGATGCAGGCTTTATTACTCAGACTGATCTGCCCAAGGGTTGTCTGATGGCATAAGTATTTTAGGAGTGAAAAGAGCATTGCTGGTGATGAAAGTTCAAGATGTAAATTAGCATCTTGTCCTTCTGAGTCCTTCAGGAGACTAGACTCAATTTTTAAGCAGGTCTGTAAGTCCCCTAAATGGGCCTATTCCTGGGGATTTTTTGGAGTGCAGAAATGCCAAATTCAAAGTATAACTCCTGACCACCTGGGAGTTTTGAGCATTTTAACTTTAAATCATAGGAGACCTGGGAACAAAGCTGGTTTAAGAGTCAAAGTAAAAATATCCTGCTACTTAAAAATATACCGTGTAGTAAAAAATCACATCTAACTGAGTGGGAATCTGCTCTCCTTGGAGAGCTGGGGTGAGAGGGAAGGCACAGTCAGGTGAGGACAAAATTCCCCTGACAGCTGTTCACTGAAATTCACTTTTTGCCTCATACTGCCTTGCCTTAACTAGATTCCTTGTATGTGATGATTTGGGAATCAAGAGCTTTCTGACTGACAAACCACACGAACCTCTCTCTCACTTTTTGCAATGGTATTGTTTACGTTACACTAATGTGGGCATTAGTGGCTTAAAAACTTTAAAGATCAAAGAAGTCTTATTACTCACAGATGTCTCTCTGACCCTGTAGGTTGGCAGCACAAAGCTTCTAAGTGTTCAGTCATGAGGAGTTTTGGGATCCTGTCAAATAAAGTTTCTATTGCTGTGTGTACTTAGAAGGGAAATCCTGCAAGAGACAATAGTCAGGGTAAGCGCTATTGTGAAGTGCATATGAAAAGAAAGTTGTAGCTAGTCATGCAACTGGGAGAACAAGAAGAGAGACTAAGGGGGGACTCAAATGTGGGAAAGGAAATGGCATCTCCTGTCCCAATACAAGAAGAGATTGGGGATGTGTTTCTGTGGACCTAAGTGTCATTGGAACCTCTTTGTCCCTTATTTACAAGCCCGGTAAAGGTGTTCCTCCCCGATTACTAATCTGCTTTGTGAAATCTGCTCTCGGATTCACTTAGCACTTTATCTTGAGCTGGAATGGTTTGAGATACTTCCAACTGAAATGCAAATTAGCCTTACATGTCTCTCTTCAATTCACACTTCTTGGAAGAAGTGACACAGTTCTTGAAAATATCATAATGATATTTCTGTGACGTACAGGCTCTTTGTTGCATACATGGTATAGCTGATCTGAATCATACCAATATCCTTATGGTCTGCCCGAAAGTGTAATGTATGCAAGTTGCACAGCACGTGATATTTTTCACTGAATGTGTGATCTGGTGATCTCGTGTAAAAGAAATTTTTTCAGAGAAGGGGAAGAAATAGGGATGACGGGGTGGATGGGGGGGGGGGGGGGGGGTTATATCCTTTCCCAAGAAGAGACCAAGCAAACTGTAGCAGTTAGTGGACATATGCACAGCAGCTCCTAAAACTTTAGGATTTTTTCCTTTTCACTTAAAAGCCTAATCCATTTCTAAATATAAGTTTATTAAAATAAGTTTAGCAGAAATGGTTTCTTTATGATGATTAGTTCCATAGTGAATAGATGTAGCTGACTCATTCCCAGTTCTCTTTGGGTTTTACTTTCTGAATTTTTAAATTATAATTTTTCCTATTTAAAAATGCCTATTTTTAAATTATTCATTTCAAAGCCATGTTGCACTGAAGTATTCTGACCCATCAAATGATAAAGAGTATCCATAAAAATGAAGTGCTCATTCTGTATAACATCTAGGAAGCTGTTTTTTCTGATTTTAAAGACGCTATTTTCCCGAATATGAATAATGAAAGAACCTAATTTTGCAGCCATAACCATTTTCTGCATCTATTAGAACTTGTAATCATGATCAGAGGGCATTGTAGTAGGTACATCAAAATACATGTAGCACCTCAAAGAGCTAACACTTGTAAGCATAAGAAAAAGGTAAGATATAGTAGAATTAATACTATTCCTGTTGTGCCATGGAGAGAGCTTGAGGAGCACTGAACACCAGTTGGTTGGTTAGGGGCAGTGGCTGATATGTGAAAGAGGTGAGCTCTGTAGAGACCCTGACCCCTCCACTTCCATACTGCAGTGTCCTGGTGCTAGTGTTTGACAGTTATGTGGAGGAGAGTGGCTGCTTGTAACACAAAACAGCCATGTAAGCAGGATAAATTTAGCATACCTTAAATAGTAAAGATGTAGGATATTGGGACTTTAAATGCATGCTATTGTATCTTATCTTGCTGATCCATGTACCTCATGTTGCAGAGGTCCAGAAAAGGAAGTCTTGTGTTCACAGAGGAGGTAAAAGTGGGACTCACCTTGATGAAATACTTTTCCCTGGAACTAAACACTATCTGTTGTGTCCTTTTGTCAGCTGAATCCTGGAGCTTTCATGAATGACACAAACCAACATTTGAGCTGGCTTGGAGATTACTGACCTACCTACCCTGTGTTACTGTAAAATACTTCTACAGCACTGACAGAGAATTCTCACCTCACACATGGTGGCAAGGGTGGGAAGTTAAAATCTTTTATTACATGAAGAAGCTTCTGCACATAATGCAGACCTACTATAGTCCTTTATTTCTTACTTCAATCTTGTATGTTAATGAAATTACAAACTAGAGGCAATTCCTTTGGCAGGGTGCGTGAAAGTATTGTATGATGAGACTGTAGCCATCCAAGTTGAACTATTCATACAGTCCCAATAAGTAACTACATTTGTTAGCAGTTTTCCGTTAATAAGACGTTCTGGTGTAGGAGTCTGTGTATTTGGCTTTTTATTCAAGCTGATGATGTTTGTTTCAGTAGAAGTGTAGGGCTTCAACCATATGCTCAAATGTTAACATGTTTAATGCCAGCAGCAGATTATTTACATTAAAAGACATGGAGCCAAGTTAAACTCAGTTGCAACTTTATTAACTGAATTGCAGTATTACTAGCAAAAACCAGCTGTGATAATCAATTGAGTGATATCTTGATTTTTTTCCTCTCTAAATTGTCAAATGGGCTGAGGCAGATCTGCCCTTGCTAGAAGTTGTGCTCTAATCCCTACATCAAGCCCTTGTGCAGCAGTGTAGAGGGGGAATGCCAAGAGGTATTCTGCTTGAACATGAAGTTCCTGAGAGGGAGGGATAGGAAGGTGAGTATATTCAGAATTTTATTCCATTTTCCCTCCCTCTTGTCAAGGGACTAGAAAATGTTACGTGTCTTTCTTTTGACAATGCACAATTTAGCTATGTTAAATTAAGCAGTAGTTCTGGAAGAGAGATTTTATGGGTAAGATTGAGGCAGTTGAGTAGACTGTCCCCAGAAGGCTGTTGATGCACAATATCTAACTGTAGCAAATGCCTCGTGAGCTTTCCGCCTCTCAGATCAGGCTTTCAAAGTTTTACAGCTTTGATTGTGTAACTGAAGCAAGGGCATTTTGATAGAAATGTCTAACAGAGGGATAACCAGACTAAACAAGTCAGCAGATTTGAGGAAGTGGTAACTGAGCAAAGCATGGCGTGAACAGTTAGTGATGGACATCTCTTCTGCTCTGTTGCAGCCAGAGGAAATGGTCTGTTCATAGATTGTGTCAGAACTGGAACTGCAATGCAGGAATAAAATCTCTGCACTTTGTTTTAAACAGTAAGGAACAGGGTGTTACTTAGTGGGGTCACAGCTAGTGATAGGATGATGTGACCATTAAGTGCAGAATTTGAATAAGCATTCAGCCTTCAAAAAAACACTGAAAACCAACTCCTAACAACAGCCTCAAACCCTGGAGGATCATTAAGCCAGTTTGGAAAGAGGATCAGAAAAGTCTTTCTTTTTACAGTTCCCCTTTCCATCTGAAAAAGAGAACCATCTGAGGAAGGCAGAAAGGAGAAGTTCAACGGAACTTTTATGGTTTGTTTTTTGGCAAACACTAGGCCATTTTTTTTTTCTTTCTTTTTTTCCCCTCTCCCTTTTCCCCTTCCAAAGTTGTTAATTCTAGTTAGGCCCATTTCAGATGTTCTTGGAGAGGGCTGACAGGGACTTAGCATCATAGTATGATCCAGTCACAAGTGATTTTTGCAGAAGATGGACCTTTGGCATTCCATGTGCATTGTATGAATTTTTGTATGTATGTTTGCCTTCAGAGGCATTCTGACTGTTTTTGAGACAAGAAGGCAGCAGAAGAGGTGCACAGTGGAGAATGAAAAGCTGAGGAATTTACATAGAGGAAAAATCTATCTGCCATGTGGATTAGGCAGCAGGAGAGCTCTAGAGAGTTTTCTCCTTGCTGAGCTGATGCTTTTGAGACTGGGGATAGTGAGTGTGCAGGCAGGCTGAGGGCTCGTGTGTGCCTTTTTGGAGAACACAGGTTTGCGGGCCGTGTTGTAAATGGAGTTTTTTGGGTGCTGAAGGTGAGAGAAGGTGATTTATATGAAAACAAGAGATTGTGGAGTTGAAAGAAGTAGATTTTTGTGAGGGATCTTTTTTCCCCACCTTGTGCATTACTGCTCTGATTTTATACTTGTGAGTGGGAGTGAATGAAAGAGGCCCCTTTTGCTCTGGTTTGTGTCTCAGAGCCCATCTTTTCTGTATCATTCACAAACCCCTGTGACACACACTGACCACAGCAGCTTGTTTCTCATTCCGAGAACATGGTCAGACTGTGGTGAAGGGTTTGAGAGGTGGTAGCCTCAACTTCCCCAGTTATTTTAGGCCCCAACCACTTCTGAAAGGAGGATGATGTTAGGGTGAACAGTTGATTCATTCACTTCTTAAAAGCCATCAAGCTCTCAATCCATCTTCTGTTATTTTCCTAGTTACAGTGTCTTCTCACGAAAAGGTCCTGTAGGATGCAGGCACTCACCCAGGAAGAAAAACAGTTGTTGGAAATGTCAGGAGGAACAGAAGTAGTACTTCATGTTTGCAGAAACCTTTGATCATGTATTCACCATGTTTTTTCAAATTTTTGTTAATGGCTTCTTTTTTTCTGCCCTGTATCCAATTCCTTGTACCAAGTTAGAGCAGACAATGGTTTATTTCATTAAGGTGTTCATTTGTGGAAGTTGGTTGGAGAGCACAGTTCAGTGGTGCAGGCAAATGAAAAAAATATGTTTGGGGGAGGGAGCTGCATAAAGATTAAGTCAAAATTAAAACTACCAAAACCAAACAGTGAGCTCAAGTCCGAGGTAATTTTCCCTCCTGAAGTCGTTGGAAATTTGTCTCTTGCATTCCAGATACCAAACTTAAAGTGTGGTCATGCTTTCTGAAACTGAAGACTTACTACAGATGTTGATTTCTATATGTGATTTAGTGGTTTCAGCAAGTGGCAGATTTACAGCATCAGGACTTTATAGTTTTATTGCAGACTGAGTCATTTAGTGACCTTTGGGTGACTCTCGGTTAAGCACCTACATACGGAGCTTGGCCTTGAGCAGTGAGGAATGGCAGCCGCTTCCCTGTGCTCCCGCAGCGCTTGGCCCAGGGCCCCGCACTTCTGCCCGCCGGCAGCAGGGGTAGCTAAGCCGCTGCTGCCGGGGCAGCCCTCTCCCCTCCCTTCCTCGTTCTTGCTTGCCTGGCAGAAGGAGCCGAGGCAGTAACCACAGAGCTTCTCCCCCTCACTGCCTGCGCCGGGACGGCGACAGGAAAGGGGAAGTGGTGCAGGGTGTCAGCTCACAGGACTGCTTTTCTGGGAACATGCTGCTGCCTATGGAGGTGTGCATGGAGATGGGAGTTACTGGTTTTGCTTTTTTCTTTCTCCCACCCCCATGCAAGACTTGGTTGATGAAATTTGCTTTCTTGATGTTGAAATGAATTTGTGGAAAATGCTGCAATGCCCTGAGCGGAAAAATGCCATTTGAACCTATAGGAGACTTTCATGAGGTATGGAAAGGAGGAAGGTGAGGGAAAGAAAATGACAGCTTCATCCAGATTAGCTTCCAAGTTAATGCCACATGGCAGTCAGATGACTGAGCACAGCTGCATGGCTGCATGGTCACATTATTCACATCCTCAGTAAGTAATTTGTTGGTTACTTCGGAAGGACAAGTCAGGGAAGGGGAAAGTTCAGGGAATGCTGGGACCCACTGTCATGTGGGACGGGAGAATCTCTGGTGCTGTACTTCATGCTGGGTAGTGAAAACAGTAAACAGTGAAATAAATACCTTTGTGCACAAAGCCTGATTCTGTGAAAACCTAGAGGGCAGCAAAAGAAAGTCTTGTCCAAATGAGTAAACACTCAAAAGATTGTTAACTTCTACCTTCGGCATTGACTTTTTTCACACAAAGAGATGTGGTGGCAGGTCTGGGGCTGCTAGCAGGCACAGGAGGAAGTATTGAGCTGCATGGGCACTGTTTACTGTCCCTATTTCCTCCACAGAAACAACTTGTGGGCGGGTCTGGTTTTAGTGCATATCTCTTCAAGCTGGCTTTGTGCATCATGCATGGTGTGGAAACCATGGGTTGGGAAGTCCTGACCTAGATGAAGGGAAGCCACTGAATTACTGCTCTCAGCCTGTTTGAAACTACAGTGCCACAAGTGAATGCTGCTTCTAAAAGGAGTTGTTACCAGTTAGGTGCAGCAAGCCAGTAGTGGTGTTCCTTGTGTGATCATTAGCAGAACGGCTGAGTCAGACAGAGTGTTTGCATTCTCTAAACTTAGTCTAACACTAAATGCAGAAATTGGGTAGGGGAGGGAGAAGCAGACAGGGTGGTGGCTAATTTAGTTCTGTTGCTGTAATTCTTTGGCTTCATGGAACACATCAGAAAAGGATGTGAGAGGTGTGTATGGCTCATTGTGATGGAGCAACTCCTGGAGAAAGTGTGTGAATTTGAAAGCCACGGAATAGTTGAGACGTCAGCTTCACTTCCTGTAATTACAAGGAGAGAGGAAACTGGAATAAGGGGTTAGACCCTGGCTAAAGGCAAGTCCTGTGAGGCAAGGGATATCCTCAAGGGATGCTGCCCTACTGGTGGCTGTGGCCACTTCTCTGGAAGGGCAGGAGTGACAGGCTCTTCACTACTGGCTGCATCATATTTCCCTGCCATTCTGGAAATGCTCCAAAATTTCAGTACCTTTTGCTGAATGTATATATAAAACAGCCTTGTTTCTTTCATGAGTCTATTATGATATGTCTACCCTACTATTTTTCCTGAAAGACTGCTATGCTTTGGTAAAAAAGGAGTGGGATTTTATGAATTTGAAAGATCTCAAATTGGTTGTGAGCTCTGCATTTTTTTCTTCTTTTTTGAAAAACACACACCAAACAAACCTCCTCAAAACACAAAAGACATTAAAAACAAAGGTTATTTTCTCATTGGGGAACTTTGAAATGTTCAAACCAAGCAGCTGTTTTTTCAGCTGTTGCAGGTATTAAACAACAGCAAGAAAATCCTCTGCTATGACCTGTCACAGGAAATAATCCTTTCTTGATCATGCTGAACAGCTGGGTTCATTGCTTCTCCTGCAATAGTAACATTCGACTTCTCGACTTGTTACCTGCACAATGACTCGTCAAAATTTTAAGCTAATGGTATAAAATATGAAATAATGAAAATGCAGATGTTTAAATGCATCCTTGGGATTCATAAATTATGGGAGCTATAGTGAGTTGTTAGGAATGATTTAGGTGTTTGGAAGTGAGCGATTTTGAAGATATGTTTTTCCAGTTTTAAAAATGATAAATGCTTTTGACCTTTCTCCCCATTGCAATGCAAGTGACCACCTAATAACACCACTTCAATTTTGTTGCTTTTTTGTGATAATAAATAATATTTACTTTCCATGGTGATACTTTAATTATGCAAATCAAATTCTCACTAATGGCTTTTTTTCAGACCCCATAAATCTGGAGTGTAATTTGTTTTTTACTAAATAAGTCAGGGGAAATGCAGCACTAACAAAGGTGGGCAGATGCACTTTGGATCCTCTGTTTAACTACATCTATGCTGTGTAATCACTTAGAGAAAAAACTCAAAAGCCAGAAAGCCCAAAAAACTGGTGGTCTTTATAAATGTTAAGAAATGGAGATCATGATTGGAATTACTGTGGTTTCTGTTGTTATTGTCAATAAGGGAACTGTTGCCAATTTATTTCACTTAACAAATATCAGTGGAACCAATCCTGAAACGTATTACTTTGGGAATATCCCGTAGGCTTCCTTTACTTGGAGACCAATATTTATTTCTGGCTTCAATCTGCTTATTGTTTAGATTAAAATCTGCTTTGCATGGTCAACATAGTTAAAAGCAAGCAGATTGCTTTCTAATTCCTACATTATCAACACAAGAATAATTGCAATCACAAATAAAAAGGCAGGAAATAACTTGCATTACTTGGAAAAGAACACACAGCTTTCATGTACACAGATTTTTAAGGTTAACAGTTACTTTCCCTTCTCCTTCTCTTGTTTTCAAATTAAAACAGAATCCTATCTCTGAAAAGCACCAAAACCTCAGGAACAAGCAAACCACCCCAAAAGCTGAGAAGCAGGCAGCTGTGATCAGTAATTGCTGGTAGAAATAAAAAAGGAGTTTTGCTGTGTCATTTCTAGAATCGTATTTAAGAATGGTACAGTGATTGAATTGTTGCTGCAGTACAGAAATAAAAGCATAGGGACATACTGAGGCAGTTGCCTGAGCCAGACAGATCAGAAATACAGTGCACTGCATATATGTTTAAATTCAGTATGTATCAATATGAAGTAATTTCTGTAATTTCTGTACACCAGCCAAGGTCACTTCATCTGGATGAGAGTCTAGAAGATAATATTAGAAATGCAGGCCATGAGGAGGGGGACTTGGGAGGAATGCACTGCTTAGCACCATCCTGTGTATGTTGAGGGTCCTCTGATAGCCATAGCCACAAAAGGGGCATTTGAGCAGAGAAGATTGGATGTTTTCCATACTATGCTTGTACTTTCCCTTTACCATCTTTTTGGCATTCCAAGTTTTTATAAAGAAAATTAGGGTGTAAGAGCATGAGATGCCTAAAAGAATACCAGTTCTTTGAAGATAAGCACAGTCTGTCTCAGAGGCCTTGCTGATTATCCAACAGCAATCTGATCTTGTGCTCTGTTGGTTCAGTGATTTGACACACGGTGTTGGCATTGTTATTTAGGGTGTTTTATGTAAACCAGTAGGAGCTGGTTTTTCCTGTTTAGAGTGCAAGCTAGTTCTCCCATTCTCCCAGCTGAACCTAACAATTCCATTGCAGTGAGTGCTTTCCTTATTTGTCTCTGAACTCTTAACTGTGATCACAAACAAAGCAGCTATGACCTCTGTCTTTGACATGAGGTTGTCAGACTTTTCTTAACACAAGACAAGATACTGCTTTGCCTGGCTTTGGATAGTTGTTCCCCATTATCATCAGAAATGAAATATTTTTAGAAAAGGATGGTAGTATTTGAAGAACCATCATTGTACCAGTGTTTCTCAGGCTGCAATCCTGGATTGCTGGTTAGCCATAAAACATGGGAAATTGTGGGCAAATTATTAGCAGATACACAGTTTTAGCATCGTTTCTTTTTGGGAAATTTTAATAAGTAACAGGGAAGCAAGCATGGCCTTGGATTTTGTTTCATTTTCTGAATGAGCAGATAGTCCTGTGATTTATTTATGTCTGGGCTGTTGGGAAGCACTGTGCTTGGGCTCTGTTCTGTTGGGCCTGGTTATCATAGACAAGAGATGCCGACTGTCCTGCCTCTGATCTGGAGCATAGAAGTACAAGCACTGGTCTGCAGGAAGAACTAGTACAGCTCCTATTGCAGCCCACTTGTGGCCATCTAACCTTGGAAACTATCCACAATCCTTGGTTTTCATACATAAATCCTTGGACTTGGACTGTCCTGCTATTGCTGTTCTCAGAAACACCTGACCTCTGTTCTTTTCTTCATGGCTAAGTGCCATGGCACATTGTCACCTGAGCCACAGACAGGCTGCTCTCCCTGCAGTGCTCAATCCAAGCAGCTTCCAGACAGGTCATTTTATGCAATGGCTCAGAGTGTTCAGTTCTCGAATTTGTGAGGAAATTCAGCCCTTGCAAAACCAGATGGATCTGAGTTCCAGTGTGTAGACACGGAACTGTGTTTTATTCCCACATCCTGAATGAGTGCTGTAACTGCTAAGGAAGGGCAAGGAAACTGCTGCTTCCTCTGGTCGTGCTGTGTAGTAGAGATGTTGTCCTTCCTCATAAGAGCAAAGAGGTAGGCAGGGCAGAGCTCAGCATGCTGAACTGCAGATGAAAAGCAGGGCCTCCTGTTGCCCTGCATAAAAAGCCTGAGCCCCCTGAAGAGGGGGATTTAAGGAGCTTCTCCCTCCTTGGTGCTCCCTGGTGCTGGTTGAATCAGTTCATGGTGCAGACAGCAGTTTGCATGGATTGTGCTCTTTCCTGCACATTGCATGGGAAACTTACTTGCTGAAATCACAACTGTTGCTTCTGCTGCAAAATCTGGAGACTACAATAGTTTTATGTCCTTTTGTGTAGTCCTGCTGTGCCAAAAACCTAGGTCCACAAATAGATTAACAGCTTGTTCCTTAGGGGCCATTAACACCACAATACTCTGGAAGTATGTGCTTGTACAGAGGAAAAGTAGAGTTTGGCACTGCTTTCTTCCCAAGCCTTCCTCCCAGCAGGCTCCATATTAAATATACATTAACTCCCCCAATAACTACACAATTATGACAGCTGAAATAGAATTAGAGGAGCTACCATAAAGCCCAGACCCCATGTCCCACCTTCACTGCATGCTGCTGGCGAGCACCTGTCAGTTGTGATTTGCATCGGTGTGATTGTTTCTTCCCTGAACGAAAAACCCAAAAAAAGCAGGCTTGCTCTCAGCCATCTACCCTGAAAAGCTTATCAGTCACAGTAACAGCTATGCAGCATAGCCAGCATAGCTTCTAAAGAGTGCATCACCATGCTCTTAGAAGCACAGGTGACACAGCACTGACAATCAGTTCCTTGCATCTCGTTGCACTTCTGCTGCTGGTGGGACATCTACCAGCTGTTAAAAAAAAATTTAAAAATCCAGCTGGTAGCATATCCAAAGTCTGCACCAATATTTTTGTCAACCAATTTCTTAGTCTTCTGTTTGTATATAGCGTACACAATAAAATAGCCATACAAGAAAAAAACCAGTCCACTTTCTCTAGAATGCTCTAAGCTGCCTGGGATGGTCTAACACCCAGAGTCCTGGTGGTACATGCATTAGCATCATACAAAAATAGATGGTGTCTTTCTCCTGATTAAGCAACATGCTTAGTAGGAGAAATAAGAAAAAGTGTCTTCCAAATACCTGGTATAATGCATTGGCATTTTCAAAGGTTGATCTGGACTTTCAGCATTTACTCTGGTAGCCCTAATGCTGAAATTTCAGTATATTGTATTCCTTGCTTTAGGTGGATCCCTTGTTTCTAAGCTAAGACCAAGCACGGAGGCAGTTGCAGTTTAAACATAATAATGTCTTTAGCTAAATAAGCCCAAGACTGCCATTTTTTTTAAACGTAGCTCTAACCCATTTGTTGCAAATTATGACTTTCTGTGTTTGCACTGCTGTGACTATGCTCCTGTGACTATGTTTCTGATGTGGGCTCATTAATAGATTATTTCCTTGTTAGCTGTAGGTAAAGCTTTGACCTAGAGCTGATTAGGGAAAAGAACTTCTGTATCTATTATCTTTTCTCTCTCATAATTAGTATAATTATGCTTCTGTGCCCCAGACAGCAGTCTCAGACAGTCTGCTGTGGAGCCACAGAAACCGTCTGGACTCCCAGAATGGGAGTTTGCTGTTAAGCAAGGGATAGCTGGGCTCTGTAGTGTCAGGGAAAAGCTGAATTACAGCATTACACTGAAAGTAACCAAACCAGTGGAGACAGATTTCCCTTCCTCCCCACCCCGTTAAACCCAATTAAGTGTGAGGAATGCAAATAGCAGGTTTTGTCATTTCCACTTTTTTAAAGATAAACTGGCACACCTATGAGACAGAATCAGTCAAGGGCACAGAATTTCAGTTTATAGGTGAAAATGACAGACATTGTTGAGGAGAAGAGCACTCAGCTGAAACTGCTCTGGTTTTGACACAATACTACAGCTTTTTAGTAATGTGTTCACCTGCTCTCCATTAGCTGATTGAGAGTGTGTGCAGCTGGGCAGAGTGGGTGTGACTGGGACTAGTCCAGCACTGGGCTGGGGGCTACTCTGCAGCAGTGAGGGGAGGGTTTTCCCTTCCCAGGGTGCACCTGCTGCCACTTAAATGAGGTTACAAAATAAGAGCAAAGGAGGGAAGAGTTCTTTTCAAGGTAGATCATGGCAGCTTTTAGGAGAAAGCAAGAAGGTGAGTTCAGTTTAATACCTACTACTGGTGTGTCTGGAAGGCACTGAGCAGTATAAGTGGCAAGAAATCTTGAAGCTTAAGATTGGAAGGATTTTAAGAGTATGTTGGAGAGCAGTAACAACTGTCTTTTCTGTTGCCTCTTACCCTTCCCACCGTGTTTGCACCTCAGAGTACGTGTTACTCTTTCTTGTAGTGTAACTTCTCTGACAGGATTTAGCAGGACTTGTTCTTTGTGGCTATCTTGGGTATCGTTGCTCTGGTGCTGTGGAAGTGTAATTCCCTACATGAAATGGCAGCTGTGGCTGAAATGCAAAGCTCAGTAGAAGGAGAAAGGAGATTATGGTAGTAGGTAATTGTGAGGAGGCAGCAATTTAACTCCTTCCTTGGGCTCAGGGCTTGGAGTCACTGCCTTATGCCTTCCAGTGGAGTTTTCCAGTGAGGTGGAAACAACTGGTTGTTCAGTGGGAGCAGCCTTCATCCAACTTTTTGAATTAATCTTACAACCTGAGAGATTTGTAGTCTGAGTGCCTATACCTGAAGTGAAGAGGGAGGGTCTAGTGTTTTATGCTCTTTTCCATGTAATGACAAATGCATGAGCAGCCACTGGAAGAGAGGAGAAAGCTTCAGGCTCTGGGATACTGTTGGCTTAAGTGTTAAGGTGCTTTCTTGGGAACTAAGAATTATAAATTTGGATCCCCTCCAGAATGGAGAGGGTGTAAGGCCTAATCTGCTACATCTCAGCTAAATGCCAAATTAGTTGTGGTCTAAAAGCAAGGACTTCTGCCTTTAAAGTAGGACTAGGGGTGTTTTCTTTTAATCAGAGGACGTGCATTATGGATCAGTGGTGCTGCTTCTTTATAAAGACCTGTAGGTCACAGGGAAGCTGTAGGAGCTTCTGCCAGAGAGCTTGGGCTCTGCTACTTGTCTGCCCCTGCATTTTCTGAGGAATCTCATTGTCTCTTGGACTTTGGGTAAGCTTAGTGCTTCTGTTGACACCGTCCCAAGTTCCACTCAAGGCCTAGTGTTTGGTTAGATCCTGCAGTGCTATCTGTAGAGCTCGAGTCCCACTGTGGCTGAATTCCTTGTTGTTAGCCCTCAGCACTGTCAGAAAAGAAATCACTGAAACATGTGAAAATACTTTGTGTAATAAAGCACCTGGTAACTGACAAAGGATAGTTGGATTTTCCTTTTTTGGTTGACTGTTTTTACTATATGACTTCTAAAAAAAAGAAATTTAAAAAAAACACATTAAATAAAACCATAACCCAGTTGGAAAACGATAAAAGCTCTCTGGGTTGTGCTGTGGTGTAACTATCCATGTTCTTTCTGTGCTCCACATGTGATAAAATAGCCTGGGAGAGGGTCGAGTGTCTGTAATACCGTGCCAAGCTCCTTGCCTGGAGGTGTTCCATGAGCAAACCCAAGGATGGGCTGTGATGAGGGGTGTGTCGTGTTCTGGTTTGTTGGGTGAGGGAATGAGTGTGAGGCTGTCATTAAGACTCCTGTGAGGGACCCGTGAGAAAGTGAAAGGCTTGTCTGTGTTGTCACTGGAAATTGAAAAGGACTTTTGTGATGTGTGGATGAGTCTGCTCCCACATTTAACCATTTTCAGGCTGTGGTTAAATGCTCTTACAACTAATGACTGTCTAATTTTTTTTTATTTTTTAATACAGCACTGGTAAGACTGTTTTGTTAGTGTAATAACTGACACATTTTGGAAGTAAATATGTGATTGAGCACAAGACCTCGTGTGTTTAGGTTAGTTTCTTTGGGCCCAAGAAAATCGGTAAAACCGCCTGTCAAGAGGAATGATGCCATTAAATCCTGGGTTACCAAAGAGAAATTTGAGGTGCTGCCTGCATGTGGAACCGTTTCAGGCTTCAGCTAGATCTTTACTAACTTTGAGACTGAGTTCCCGTTAAAAAGCACGAATTAGTTTATTAACTGGCTGCTACTGACCTTTCTGTTTATTCACACTGCTAATGCTTTCTGTGTCTTACAGAAGGAATCACAGCTTAGGCTCTCTTCCTGTGGAGCTTGCAAGCATTTACTTTGCAGAGTGAAACCTCTCCCTTCAGCTGATAAGGAACAAACCGTGTAAGAAGTGTAACTATTCAAACGGAGACAGCTCCCGGCTGGGCAGGGTGGAGGCTTGGCGTGCTCATTAGCAGTGGTATGTCCCCGTTCCAATGGGGACAAGCCCAGGGTGAGCAAGGCTGGCACGGAGCAGGAGAAGGAACCTGGTGATCTTACGCTGTTTACACAACTTACTGCCAGTTGACCAAATAAATAAAATTGCTTGCTGACTGTATCCAGAATGAGTCAGGCCATTTTACAAGAGGCCTATTTTGGCTACAGAAGTGTAGGAGTTTTCTTCTTGTGAAAGACATTGAAAAAGGGCGAGACAGACTCGCTTCTGATGTGTGTGCAAGTTCTGGCATTTGCTCCTTGGGTTTCCTTGCCTCCTGTTTGCTAGTTGCATTAGAGTGTATTACTTATTTCCTAGACTTTCTGAATATAATTTATTTTTATTAGCTATCCAGTCAGCATGCCATCTTCCAGCCTAAGGGAATTAGTCATCCCCAGGTCCATTTTAACTTTCTCATTTTCAAGATGTCTTAAAATCAAAAATTTTAAGTTTGGGTGTGGCTCCCATGTGAGAGTACTTGAAAAGAGTGTTGTTCACTGACTTTCCTTTCAAAGTATCCAAAGTGAGGGTTTTATTGCTCATCTTTTTGTTTCTCTTAAAAGGGAAGATGTGGAAGGGTCACAATGCATATCAATGAATTTTGAGTCCTACATAGTATCTTGGTTTAGATCCCATTCTTTGCCACTTGGTGAGAAAAGCTTTTTTATTAGTTTTCTTACAGGTCACAAGTATTCTTTTTATAATACTCGTTTCTGTAGGCATGGTAAACTAGTTATTGAGTTGCTGTGAAGGGGGGTAGGAGGGATTAAAAAGAGGAGGGGAATAAAGAGAGCTGATAGGTATGATTCTTCTGGAAACTCTGACAAGCACCAAGAGATGGGCATTTCAGTGGCTGCAAAACCTGGTATGATGTTCCCTTCTAGAGTCCTCTGTGAGCGCCTGTTGATGGTTGAAGTCTTTTGTTCATTTCCTGTGATTAGTACTGATGGCCGTAGTAATAAAGATCTGCGGCAGGAAAATGTCATGAAGGCATAAGCAGGTTTGGGCTTTTTTGACTGATGGAAGGTAGTGCACAGGTGTACAATTTATTAAAATACTCCACTGCAACAGAAATTGCATAATGACAAGTAGAATTCACCTAATAGTTCTCAGAATGGCTTCTTATTTTTGCTCTCAACATTTCTTTGCCAGCTGATGCTGTTGAGTCAGAGTGGTGAGCCTGGTAGAAGAGGCAACAGCTCTGAAAGACTCCTGCAAAGCTGCAGTCACCATGCAGTGAGGTGTAAAGGTCTGAGACTATTGAGGGATGAGGAAAGAAGGATTTCTTAGTAGATGTAAGAGGTCTTGTAAATGATGCATAAAAGTCTGGCTGTCCCAAGCAGAGGTAACAGCCTGGGAAATGGTGTTGACTAAAGACCCTCCTTCTCTATTAGGAGAAATCTGTTTCTAACCTCTTGGGCAAATAGATCTCTTCAGCACCTGAAAATGGATGCAAAGAAGGAAGTCTTCAAATCCCTGGAGGAATTTGCAAGCTGCAGAAACTGCCAGGGCCCTGCATAGAATTGAGAGTTTTTTGTGGTTTTTATTGACGTCTTGGTACTCCTGTGCTGCAGCTCTGAAAACTGAATTCTGGATGCCGGGATCGATTTCTCTGCCATTCCCATGGATGCACTTTACACGGAGCTCAGTTCCCAGGGGCTGCTCTGTAGGTAGTGCTGTCTGGTCATGGTTTGTGTTCAGGTCCCTGCTTATGAGGCCCATGGAGAAACTGGACACTCAGTAGGTTGCCTTTGCAGTGTAAATGATCCTCTTTGTCTTGGCCTGACTCCTCCAGCTTGTAACAGGCAACAGTGAAATCACATCCACAGCAAAAAACTTACAGTTTCTCTCCCCTAAGACTGTCCTCCCTCTCCTTCCCCTTTCTGTTGTGCCAGGATTGTGCTGTTTTTCACTATTTCTGTTACTTTTTTTTTCTTTTTCCATAAAGAGAATACTGAATGAGATGGAGCATTTTCCTTTTTCTTTCTTTCAAGCCAGCCTTTCCTCTGTCACATACCATCCACTCAGAAATCCCTGGTCCATGTCTTGCTGTGATTGGTAGCAGTTACCAGATGGTGCTTCTGGTTCAGTGTAGCTTGTGTGCATCTTGGAGTAAAAACTGTGGTGAGCCTGGCTGGGGTTCTGCCCATTTGTACTGCTGACTAATAAACAGGCAAGGGTGAGCACAGTTCACTGGCTTCTGTGTCAGTTCTTACACCTTCGTGGTTGTTCTGTAGCACTCTGCAGAATGCGTTGTCTTGCCTTGAACTTTCCCACAAGTCCTATATCCACTGTCATCTTAGTGCTTTTAAACTTTAGGAATTGCCTTTTGGGAAGGACCTTTGGAGAACTAGGCTGTTGCGAGAGTTTCTTGGATCTTAAAAGGGCAAGAGGGTCAGAGCAGTATCGTGTGAAACAGCTCTCGCAGGCTGAGCTCAGCCTTGTAAAGCAAGGCTCTGAGAAAGCCCTGCATTTCATAAAACCACTTGCCAGAATCTGTACTACTTATATCCCAGGTTTTGCAGTGTATCTAGATGGTTTTGTGAGCAATCAAAAATTGTGTAAAAAACGGTTTACCTTTGTAAGTTTGTAATTGGGGGAAGAAAAAAAAAAAAGATGTTTCAATAAGTATGGAAATGGATGTTACTGTAGTCTGATCCACAGTTAGTCTGCACTCAAATACTTCTCGAAGTGGCCAGCTGAGTGTTGGCTAGTTAATGTGAGATGTTAAAAAGAAGGTGAAGTACCTGTTTACATTAAAATAATCAGGTGGCTTTCTAAGGTTTTCAGCAGGCACAGCTTGAAACCTTTTAAGGTTCCAAGAGTTTGTAGTGTTTTTGGCCACGTACTTTCTATAGACTTCAAGATTTGCTTCTCACAGAATATTCTGAGTTGGAAGGGACCCACAATGATCATCAAGTCCAACTCTAAAGTGGATGGCCCTTCAGTCACAGTGATGTGAGGGTTTTGCTTTCTACACATACAGATTTCTACTCAAGGAAGAGAATTTCACTGTCTTCACCTCCAATTATCTTACCCCAATGGGCCAAAGAATGCATTTGAGGAGAAAACACCTTTTTCCCCAGGGCCATTTACAATCCCCATCAGCTCTTCAAGGTCACTGCTGATGAGTTGGGATAGGGCCTTTCTGCCTGCAGAGCTGTCAGCCAGTGGCAAGGTGCACTTCTCAGTTTGACGTTTGGGGGAGTTCAGTGCAAGCTGGTAAAGTTTGGGGGGGGGGGGAGGGGGCTGAGGGCCAGTCCCATTACACTGCTCTTGCTGTTGAGGTGACTACAAGCATGGTTGTTGAATTGCGTGGCACTTCTTCAGCTGAAAGTTGATTCCAGCCCGTGGGGTTCGGTTTTTTGCCCTTGCCAGTACTTGATGGGGTTAGAATTGGAAAGGAAACCATTTTGTATGGACTTTTACTGGGGAAAAGCAGTAAGTAGATCTACATTTCTGTTTCTGGGTTTTTTTAGTGTTTTGGGTTGGTTTTTTTTTCTGTTCAGCATCTTTCCCATCTTCTGATGACGCACTCTGATTTTATGGATCAGAGTGAAATATTTGATTGATCATATTATGAAAAATCAATGAAAAGGCTGTCAGTTTTGTGCTGCCTGCTATGTATGCAGTGATGGGTTTGAGTGCTCACCATTGTGAACAAGAAGAAAATACCTTGGGGTGCCCAATTATAGCAGCAGTGAGAGGAAATTCAGAAGAGTAATTTTGGCTTCCTTCATTGCCTTTATGTTGGCCTCTGAGCAAGTGGCCCTTCCACTCCTTTCAGGTTTCACAGCAGCAAAAGCACTAATAGCAACTCTGTGCCATCCTGACTTCTCGTGTCTGTGAGACTGAATCAATACTTTTCCTTCCACATTTAGTAAAACAATTTTACATGCACACTGAGCAGCTATTCTTGTCTATACCTGCTTTGAGGTGGACTAGATGAACTGGAAGGTTTTATAGAAAGCCATCTCTTTCATTTGTTCTCCCTCACCCACCCTTTTTCTGGTTTTTTTTTTGTTTTGTTTTGTTGTTTTTTTTTTAATAAACTGCTTGACAATGGAACAGTTCTATAAAGGAGGTATTTTTGAAGCAAAGATGAGGAAAAGGCAAGTGTTTTAATAGGGCTTACCTCATAAGAGGTGGAAGTTTAAAGCAGGAAAAAAGAAATTTAACATAAACAGAAAAAAAGCAGTTGAGCTCTCCCAGTTCAAGCAGGTGCTGTTACCACAGTAACAGCACCTGTAAGTATCTGAACACTTAAATTGATAATGTGTTTATTGCTATAACATTCCCATGTAGTTTGGAGCAGAACCTTTTGGAAGGGAGCTATGAGCTACAAACTGAGTTTAGGGGCTTGGATACCTAAAGTAGATTCTAAGCAGGGTTTAGATGCTGAAATCAATGACTACAGTCTGTCTGTTCCCTGTTCAGTCACTACTTACCCTTGAAGGTGATGAACTTCCCTGACATCTATGACCAGGTGGATTTTCCTTTCATACCCACCCAGGACTGCTCAGAATGGGAGTCCCACAGCACAGCTCATAGGGAAATGTGACCTGACCCTAAAATGAAGAGTTTCTTTGCCTAAGTTGTGATCAAATCAGACCCATTGCTCAGGGGAACTGAGCTCCTGACAAGCATCACACCTCTGTTTTGGCAGCTTTTAAATTGTAGCTGGGAAAGGAGAGAGCCTACAGGGGAAGGTTCTTGCCTGTGAACAGGAAAGCAGGGGTCAAGTGCTATTTCTGAGCACTGTCCTTTAATGTGCTGTTTAATATTAACATCACATTCATAAGCAGAAATGAGAACAGGCAGCAAAGCTCTTCATTCCCATACCACAGAGTCATGCTTCCCCTTAGGCATAGTTCTCTTTCTGGCCCAGCATGTGCATTACTATAATTTGGGTTGAGTGGCAGGAGGAATCCCCTTCCTCGAGGAGAGGCATGTCTTGGACTGAAGCTCTCTCCCCTACACTGAAGGCTTGAATCTCTTCTGGCAGTCATTTAAAAACAGTGACCCTGCTTCCTAACAGAAACCCAGCTGCATTTTGGAAGATGTTTGTGTGCGTGGTAGGCAAGAGATCTGTTTCCACCCTCTGTGGCAAGAGGTTGTGTAATGTATAATCTCTCTTCTTAACTGTAATTGATTGATCAGTATTAACTGAACAGGCAAGCACTTAGTTTGCTCTTTTGAAGGAGTTGTTTGGGAATACTTGCTAGCAGCAGGGCATTCCATGGATCAAGCAGTGTCTGCTCACTGCTTAGTCTGTGATTTAGAGGCAAGCAGGCAGGCATCACATATGCAGCAAACCTGTGGTTTGTTTATCAGCACAAATATAACACATGACCCTCCTAAAAGAGGGCACTGGCTTTCCTAGGGTGACAGTCCATGGCTTTCTCTGTAGGTAGGTCTTCACGGTGTAACTTAACAGCCATGTGTGACTTGTGACTATCAACTGGCTGCAAAGCACTTTTTAGGAAGAGGAAGAAAGTAGCTGCTAATATTCCCAGCTAGTCAAATATTAGCTGCTCCTGACCATATGCATAGGGAAGAATAACCCCAGGCACCAGCACAGGCTGGGGGGCTGACCTGCTGGAAGCAGCTCTGTGGAGAAGGACCTGGGGGTCCTGGTGGACAACAAGCTGTCCATGAGCCAGCAGTGCCCTTTTGGCCAAGAAGGCCAATGGTATCCTGAGGTGCAGTAGGAAGAGCACTGCCACCAGGTTGAGGGAGGTGATCCTGCCCCTCTGCTCAGCCCTGGTGGGGCACATCTGGAGTGCTGTGTCCAGTTCTGAGCTCCTCAGCACAAGAGAGACATGGAGCTCCTGGGGCAGGTCCAGCAGAGGCCACAGGGGCGATGAGGGGACTGGAGCATCTCTTGTGAGGAAAGGCTGAGGGAGCTGGGCCTGCTCAGCCTGGAGAGGAGACAACAGAGAGGGGAACTCATCAATGTCTCTTTAAGTGTCTGAAGGGAGGGTGTCAGGAGGACAGAACCAGGCTCTGCTCAGTGGTTCCAGGCAATAGGATGAGGCAACAGGCAGAAACTGATGCACAGAAGTTCCACCTAAACATGAGGAAGAACTTCTTTACTACTGGAACAGTAGTAGTAGCACTGGAACAGGTTGCCCAGAGAGGCTGTGGAGTCTCTCTCACTGGAGATACTCAAGAACTGTCTGGATACAATCCTGTGCCATGTGCTTGAGGAGGGAGGTTGGACCAGATGAGCCACTCTGGTCCCTTCCAGCCTGACCCATCCTGTGGCTCTGTGCTATGTATACTTAGCTGTGTATTTGGGTAGTTCCATAGTGCCTAGCTGCAAATGCATGAAGAGAGCACATAAGAATACCTACTGGATTCACAGAAACTTGTTCTCTTCAGACTTTATACAGCTTTCTTCTTTCCCTCACACTTAAAATGTGTTTTTCTGGGGGGAGTCTGAGAATGTGTAACTAAGCTGCTTGCCTGGCTTTCCCAAGGAAGCAGCTGCTGCTGTGCAGCAGCAGAGAATGTGGTGGAGGAGGAGGCAACACTGCTTTCTTCATGTAACAGCTGCAGGAGATCTGAAACCTTGTGGCTACACTTGACCTGGTTTTCTTGTCAAAAGCACATCTGGTTTTCAATTTGATTTAACTTGGAAACTCTGCTCTGCCTGTGCTGGGGCTAGGAGTCCTGAGATGCAAATCCTTCAGTTAAAATTCCAGTGCGTCGCTGCTGGGAAAACTACCAAGAGAGCAGATCTAAATGTCGTCTTGGTAGTCCTGTGAGAGAGGCTCACCTTTGTCTTGTCACCACCTTATGTGGCTGGGATTTGTGCCTGGCAATTTGAGTACTCCAGGAACTGTCAGACCCCCTTCTCCTCCTTGTACTGTTTTGGTTTGGCTGCTATCATCTGGTATTCCCTCACAGTGGCGTTGTCTTAGTACAGGTGACTTTCCTCTGAGTTAGTATTTCTTACCTGGCATTGTGGACAAGAGGAGCCCAGAGTGTCCTCTGCAAGGCATATTCACTGTGCCATGGACTTGGTCCCTGTCTTCCCTGAAGCAGTTTCGCTGAGGAGTTTCTACAGCTCACCTAAGGCTCCTGCAGGAGCTGGGTCAAGGTGGAAACAGGCTACTCTTGGCTGCATACTGCACCAGAGATCTAAGAATTCTTTGGTGCAAATGAGCAATCCTTTTCATCTTAAGAGCTGGGAGAATAAATGCCTGCAAACTGCAGCCCTCTGACAAAATGCTTGCTTGCTTGTGGTATGGAGAGTGTTAATAGCAGAGACAAACAGAGGGGAGATTTGCCAGGGTTTCTGATTATAAGACTGTATAAATTCTTGAAGAGCAGGCAAGCCTGAGGTTTTAAAATTCTGCCTTATACAGTCCCTTCCAGAATCCTGTCTTAGGAAGGTTGTGTGGATGCTGCAAAGGTTCAAATACAGACCCAATATTTGGAGTCTGGATGTTTTAAACCAGGACCTGAACTGAAGGGCTGTCGTGAAAAACAAATGTACTGGGGTGGCAGTGGAGGAGGGAACAGCTAATAGATGTTTTCCCTTTGCTTGACATCTGTCACCTTCCCCCATGCCAACCCTTCCTCTGTTTATAGCAAACCATTTGCTCCCATTAATTAGAACTGGATTGCTGCCATCTGACCAGCTTTGTGCCTGTACAAATGTCAACAGAGCCAGGACTACACAGGTGGGGAGAAGGGCCAGTCAGAGGAGATCTGTTGCATCTGTTTAGGGAGGGATAGATGGGGGAAAATGCCCCCCCTTCCCAAATCAGGCACATTGGCCTACAACAATAATTGAAATGCAGACTGGGAGCCCCAGGATGCCACTTTACCCAGCCCTTTTCAGAGCAGACTGCACTTTAAGCCATCCCCTCCAGTTAAATCTCTTTACCAAAGTGGTCTGTATGAAGCCTTACATACAAGAACATAATGGTGCTGTCATTTTTACAAATAATCACAACGGGAGCAGAAAAATAAGAGGAAGATGATTATGCCTGAAAATCCAATGAAGATCCAGTTGCTAATGCAGTGGAAACTTAAAAGAAGCTGAACACAATCCCAAGCTGTTCCTGCCAGGCTGGCTTTTCTGCTGTGATTTAGGAGGTACAGCTGTGTTGCCATGACATTAGAAGGAAATGTACCTACCCTGGGATGGTTTTCCTTGTGTAAAATACTATGAAGACAAAGTATTTAATGTGGTAGTTGAAGCAAATCTTGAGTGGGAGAAATGGGTTAACCTAGATTGGCTTGGCTGGGTTGTAAAAGAAAAATCCCTGCAAACCCTCCCGTGGCTGCCTCCAGCAGTGATGCTCTGCTTCTGCTGGGACCATGAAACAAGAGGGTGGCACTGGTTTTAACACTGAGGATTAAACCCCATCTTAAAAGGCAGTAGAACAGAAAGGCTTCCCTCACTCCTTCATATAATGGTGGGAAGTGTTTCTTTGTGATGTGGGATGGAGGGGGTTGATGGGATGTGCCTGTGTGTACCCCAGAGTATCTCAAGCCTTTTACATCCTGGAAGATGATCTGAATCTGTTCAGACATGGAGAACCTGAATGCCAAGGTTGTGAGTATTCCAAACACCTGAACTAATGGCAAAATGGTCTGGGGGAGAAAGAAGGGTGCCTTGTTCTCACAAACTTGCAAGGAAGGAGACTTTTTGAAGTCAAGAGTAAAGAGATTTCTAAACAGAAAAGCTTTGGAGATGTTTTTACACCGTGTTGTAGGAAGTATGTCATTCCCTTCTCCATGGCCTGGCATCTGGGGATTCACCCTTTGTGTTCCCCTGCATGAACAGGGGGCCCTGGTCCCTGCTCTGCTGCAGTGGCAGTCCTGTTTGTCTGGGCCTTAAGTCCCTCTTGCTGCAACATCCAAATCAAGTGTGCAGCTTCCAGCTTCAGTGCTCTCTGATTAGAAAGGACAGCAGTAGATCTTTAACAGACCTCTTCTGTCTTTCTCATGTTCTCACCCTCAGTGCAAGATTTTTCTTCCCCCTAAAAATGAGCATTTTTTGTTTCTTTAAATCACCAGCACTTTCTGTGCTAATGACAGATGCTCCATTTGCTGGTTAGAGGTGAGGCAAGAAAACATAGAGCTGACTTATCTCCCAAGTTCTGCAAGGATCTCTCCTAGCACAGTATTTTTGCTAATTAAACTAACTGAGGGAATCGTTTCCAGGTCAAAGTAAATGGACTCACTTAATGCATAAACATAGTTGGAAGGCAGAGTGTCTCACAGAGTGATGGATGGAGAGCTGTCATTGTGGCTCATGGGTTGGTGGGGGTGGAACTGTCAGTCCTCTGAGACAAAACGTGTGATTTCTGAGTGCCTCAAAATTATTAGTTGTGTCTGCATTAGGTAAATAGAGTGTAACAGGAACTTGACAGATGCATCTTTTTCAGGAAAAATAAATGTTACTGTGTCAGTTAAATAGCAGAGTATTAATTTGCTGCTGAGATGATGATGATATGTGCCAGTTTTAGTAATGGTGCTGCTGGATTACCAGCAAGCTTTTGCAGGTCTGGAGTGATGCTTGTCACACATGTAAAAGTAAGGGAGAGCTCTGCTGGCAGGGCTGTGCTCTTGGCAACAGCCTACAGGCAAGAGAATGTGCATTTCTGTATGTTTTCTATGTTTTGCAGACAGGGTAAACCACAGAGTTCATGTTTAAATACAAGGTCTTGTCCCTCTGCTTGGAGTTTTACTTGTGAAAAGATTTGAGCTTTTCTTAATATATCCTATTTGAAGTGTGTTGAAAATGTGCATATGGAGAAACCACCATTACCCACCACTTAATCTCTGCCTTCTGTAAGGTGCTTTGCCTCTTTAAGAGAAATCTGTTGTGTTTTTCCTTTCCTCCTTTTTGTGTTGGATACTTTTCCATATCTCTGAGCATCATGACCTGTTGCTCTTAATTTTTGCTTGGGATTTGTTCACCCTAGTTTGGCTTGTCACCACAGGCTTTTCAGTCATTCCCATAAAAAAGCTGTATTGTTGTCTCTGAGATGTCAAAAGGGGGGACATGACAGATAGGGAAGTGAAGAAGAAAGGTGAGGCAGATGGATGCTCAGCTGGGCATTCCCAGTTGTAACTACTGTATGGGGGCTGCAGCCAGTGATTTGGGTAGTGACGGAGAGCGGTGCCCTGTCACGGCCCCCCAAGGCACAGGAGCAGGGTCTCAGGAAGAGCCTGTGTTCCTGGGGGAAGCACTGTGGGCAGATCTGGTTTGACCTCTCTGTGGTCTTGGCTATGAGCGCACTGTGCCCATGTTAGCAGCGCCTCTGCAATGGGATCTCTGGAAGTGCACTGAAGGAATTATGCTGAAAGGCAGCTGAAGGGAAAGTTCATTAATGGCTTTTCTGAGGATTCTTTTCTGAGGAAGGCTAAAGGGGTGCGAGAGCTCTGTTTAAGCCTGTGCATCAGTCTGTTCAGCCATCTGATGCAGGAAAGTGCACCTGTGCACAGCAAAGAGCAGCACTTGGCTGCTGCAGGGTGCTGCCCTGCCTCAAGACATTCCCATCTGGGAATGCATGCAGAGCTGGGGGGAGCATTACAGATTGCTGAGCATTAAATCACTGCATTCCCAAGACACTGAGTGATCTGAATGTGCATAGCAGGGGGCTTTCCAAGGTGTGTGGCATTGATGGATGGGGTAACCAGCACTGACAACAAACTCGGGCTCTTTATAAAGGAAACTTGAGAATCCTTGTAATTGTCCCAGAAGCATTTTGTAACTGTGGAGAGAGCAATTTCTGTCTCTTCCCACAGATAGGCTATTTCAGAATTCAGTCCTGATTTCCCCTGAAATTAAACAAAGGGACCAGAACAAGCTTTTGTCTGATGCCTTCAAGACCGTATGTCCTGGTATTGATTCAGACGCTCTTTCTTATGGCTTCTGCTTTTCTCTAGCTTGTGAGCTTGTGACTTAGATTATACCTGAGGTTTTAAGGTTTTATAATTTTGGGGTTTTTCTTGGTCACAGAATAGTTTAGGTTGGAAAGGACACTTAAGGTCATTAAGTCCAACTGTAAACCTACACTGCCAAGTCCACCACTAAACCATGTCCCCAGGTGCCCCATGTGCAGGTCTTTTGAGTACCTCTGGAGATGGTGACTCAACCACTTCCCTGGACAGCCTTTTCCAATGCTTACAACCCTCTTGGTGATGAATTTTTTCCTGACATCCAATCTAACCCTCCTGTGGCACAATACTATTTGTTGCAGCATTCCACCATTTGGGAGTGATTTGAAATCAGGTAGAAAAATGCTTAACCAGGTACAGGTAAATACCCTAAACAAACCAATGAATGCTTAGAGTCTCCCCCTTGTTTTGCCTCTGCTGGGTGTGCATTTGTGGCTGCTACTTGAGCAGTGAGGCCACTGGAACAGTGAATATGCCAGATTCATTTGTGTACACAAACACCAATGGAAAACCAGCAGTGAAGCTCTACTGTCTCTTCCTGCCCATAGAAATGCCTCCCTCCTTCCCTGTAAACACAGATTTTATGGAGCAGTAGCCTGGGCTCAGCAGCCTGTGTCCCAGCCTGTTAGAGGTAAGAGTCAAAGCAGAGCTAGGAGTAAATGTGATGCTTAGGCCTCCTGTTTTGAAGTCCCCAGTGATGCACTTTGTTTGAGCATGATGCCTGCTTTGTTGTCAGCTGGTAAAAATGACAAGGAAAGACACTTTTCTGCAAGACAGACTTAGAGTGCATTAAATAAATATAAATTTTATTAAAAACACCCACATCTCAGCGTTATCAGGAATGATATAATAATAAACAGCTTTCAAATAACCTGCATTACATTACAATACTTACAGTATTTATAACCATCCTCAGATTCTTTTTATAGACATACCAAACATCTCATGAAAATGAATGAAACTAAAGTAAAAAAAAGTAGAACATAAGCATAGAAAATGCACACAGAAGTTCATTACCTTAGTGTCAAACTGCTAAAGTTTCCTACACAAGTTAACCACTAGCTTTAGAAGTGAACTTTATACTGCTGTGCGTCAATCAAGATGAAAAATTCATTCAAGTAAAGTTGACAACTCTCAGAAGCATCTTCAAGTATGGCTATAGTCAACCTGATAATCCTATACAAGCAACTCTGTCTGCTTTGTCATTCGTTCCAACTGAGGCAGGGTTCTGTACACCAAAAATTACAGCTCAGGTATTTACAATACAAAACTGATTCACCAACTAAGCTTCCTGCTCCTGCTGCCAGCAGTTTGGCAAATGATGGTGCATGGCATAGTAACCAAAAATCTACTATGGATTACATGAATTATATAGGATTAAAAAAAAAAAATCACCAAAAGATGAAGATATATAATGATTTACTTAATCTGACATATAACCATCTTTTTTTTTTTTTTTTTTAAAGATGAAACTTTTGTTTCAATGAGTGGGTAAAGTCACAGACTGAGAAAAAACATAATTGCCATAATAAATATTTGACCATTAAACCCAAAGGCCTCCTTTGATTTGAGTTAGGTTGTGATTCTGTTGGATAGAATTTTTTTCGACCAAACTTAATCTTACAGTATATTGCACAAAATATAGCTGGGACATGGAGGTTTGCATGTTTAGGGAAGCCCTTGTACAGACTGTACCTTTTTATATTTTATTCATTACAGTATCTAAGAAGCCTTATTTAGAGAGTGCCTTGAACAACTCTAGCAAACAGTCACTTGCCAAACCCCTGCCTTACATTTTTCCCTTTAATCAGCTCAGTGCATTCTACTTTCTTTTTGTTTATTCATTTGAAACAGTCAAAACATTCTAAATCTCTTAAACACTTCTGTTACAATAAAAAGAGCTAACAAATTTACAAAATTAGTTTTAGTTACACAATACATGTACAAGAAAAGTAAGAGAAGGGATTCAAAAGAAAAACATTAAATCCCTGAAAAAAAACCAAAAACAAAAACAAAAAAAAAATCCAAGAATAATATATTTAACCTACAACAGCTTTACATACACACAGGTGACACGTTGGCATAGGAGAACATGAGCTGAAATATCCCTGAATTTTTAGAACCAAAAAAAAAAAAAGGAAAAAACAAGTTGAAGTTCAAGTTATACTTGCAAAAATGTCAAGTATTGAGAGTTTTTTTGTTTAGGTTTTTTTTTTTGTTTGTTTGTTTTCAAAGGCTATTGGGGGAAAAAGATGGTATACAATATATAAACTTTCACACTCAGTTCGATATCCTATTGCCAAACTAGTGTTGAGGTATATGACAAGTAGGAACATCACTCAAACCTTTTAATGTATTTTAGCTCACATTATGATATATTTGTAGCAGGCTGAGTAGCACCATGATGTGAATTCAGCTCAAAACCCAAATATATATAGATTTAATATTTTTACAGTACTAAAATACTAAAGCATTGCGTTAAAAAAAGTTTTGTTTACAATTTAATTTACTATACAACTCTCCTGCTTTTTTTTTTTTTAATAGAAATTAATGATTTAAATCCACCACAGCAAGCCAGCTGCCTATTTTTTTTTTCTATTTAATCAACGGAATCGCACAGAACTAACCCTGTTTCATTCACCTTGTGTAGGCATCGGGCTGCTCAGTCTTCCTGGAAAAGAGGCCACTTGCACCGAGAAAGGACTTGCACCACAATGTACATAATTATCAACACTAAAGCAGTTCTGCCATTCCAGTGGGAGCGCACAGATCTCGAGAAACAGCAGAAGCCCAAGCTAACTAGGTGTAGTTTGCTGCATGCTGCTAATTATTACCTGTGGTTAATATAAAATTCTTTCCTTAAAACTGTACATATTTGAGCAATGAACTTGTCATAATAATTGTAGAAAACAGTTTACAGTATAGCTGTGTGAGATGAGCACCAGAAAAAATGTGTTTTGTGTACTAAAGTATTCCCTTATATCCAGTAAGCCCCATTTTTACCATAACTGACTGTATTAAAAATGGATATGTAGCCCACTAGCTAATGCATGGCTAAACCAAAAGTATTTAAAAGCTTTTTTAGTTTAAAAAAATTATCTTTGCATTTTAAAATCAAAGTAAACTCTTCTTTTTTTTTTTTTTTTTAATGTCTTAGTACCTTAGCATTGTTCAAGTTGCCAAGCTTAGGTAGACAAAGTGCTTTTGAAACACTATTTAAAAAAAAATATCTTTCTCTCTATTTTATTGTCCTTTTCTAGGACTTGACTGGATGAGCAAAATCCAGAGGTCTTTGTAATTCCCATATGTTAAAAAGTAAGCTTATTTTAACACCAGGTAACTTCAATACATACATGAATGAAAAGGTCCTCCCCGTTGCCGAAGAACATTTGACTGCATCATTGACGTTTTGTTATAAAGGCATTAACTGTTTAACTGATAAAATAAAGACACCATTCTCTTAGATAGCACCATGGTTTTAGAATATTCAAACAAATTCAGTGTTTTGCTGTCTATTTGTTTTATACTTATCTACTTCATTAAATAAAATCAAAAGACTATTAAGATTACAGTAAAAACTGCATGTTAAAAAGCCATAATTCCAGTATTTCAGTACATCATAGATTCAGCACCAGATGTTATTTTAAGATTCCTGCAGTTGTAATACTACAGTATTATTTTTTTAGGGTTTTCTTTTGCTCCTGTTCCATGACTATGCAAACTTGATGACATTAAAAGTGGCCACAGATGTGTAAAACTGTAAGAAAAAAAAATCCGTTTGCAGATTATCTCTTTCAGTAATAGAGCCAGTGTTTTCCAATGTAAATTGTGAAACACTTTTTTGTTGTGTTCTTTTTTTTTCCCTTTCCTTTTCTTCTTCTTCTTCTTCTTCTTTTTTTTTTTTTTTTTTTTTTTGCATAGGATGCTTTGGTCTTGTTTCCTACATGCCATCTGTGACCACTTCAAAACCCATGGAAAACAAGTGCTCTAGTGAGATTTACCTCTTTTTGCTGGTGTGCCGAGGCTTTTTCCACTGCTGAGTTCGGTTTCCTTCTCCACCCTTGCCTTCCCCGAAATCTAAAGCTCTACTACCCTAGTGACAAGGTGTTGTTTCAAATGAGGTAACCAGCCAAGGTGTGAAGTCAGATATATCGGTTGTAAGGCCCTGTGACCCGTGTAAAGGCATATGGAGATGTGGTTACTGTGGAGTCCGTGGTGACCGACAGTGTCCTTTGTGCCAGGGACTTGATGAAGCGCACGTACGTTGGCTCAGAGGGCTCGTGGGGCTCCGCAGGCTCCCGCTTGGCTTTTTTGCCGTAGGATTTCTGAGGCACATAGTCTGGGCCGTACTTCTCGCATTCCTCTTCTTTCTCTCTTGCCTTCTCAGCCATCTTTGCCTCCCACAGAGCCAGACCATGTTTTGGCTCATTCATGCTCTTGTGCTGGTAAAATACAAGGGATATTCTGGTGGGATGGTTCCTGTTGGGATTTTTTAAGGGAGTCGTTGCATGGAGCTCACGTTTTGCACACTCTATGAGAATTGACCCATGAGATGGAGCAACTGCCACTCCTCCAATTTCTGGATCCAGAAAGTTCTGCTCACTATCTGACCAGACTTCATCGGGATCCTCTGCTTTTTCTGGATTCAGCACATCAGTTTTATCTAAACCACCCTGGGGAGTAGTCCTGTCATGGTTTTGACCTGGAAGCATGTTAGACAAACCATTAACTGCATGTGAAATCATTTCATTATCCTTATTCTGGAGATGCAGTGAATTAGTAGGACCACTAAACATACTTGGAGCAGAATGGTAGTCATGTGGTAAATGTGGAGGGGGTTGCATGTGATGATGTTCACTTGTTTTACTCATGGAGGCATAATCCATGCTTGGATTACTCAGATTAGATTTTAACCTTGAGGCAACTTCCATAAAATGGCCATTGGCCTCATGGGTGGAGTAAGAGGAAAATGGCCCTAGGTGGTGTAAATTTGGTCTAATGGTGCAGTTATTGAAGGAGTCTACTGGCATATTTTGGTTTCCATAATTCAAGTACTTGGGACCAAAACTCTGATTATTCCCAAACCTATGCTGGTATAATGTTTGAATGGGTGGTAGACTGAGTTTAGACATATGGTCTTGGCTCTGGCAATTATACAAGTCCATGTGCTGATGCTGGGAAGGGTAGGAGCCCAAGTAAGAGGGGCAGTTGTCCATAGCTATGTTTCCATTGCATTGGTAGGGGGGATATTGGTTATTTTGACTTAAAGACCCTGAATAAGGGTTCATGGGACTGGAAGAATTCAAATAAGATCCCACAGACTGTGATGAGGTTGTATAGAGGTTCATGGGATTGGACCCTCCATATGGATCTGAAGTGTACGAAGAGTTTGGATAAGCATTGGCTGGATTAGGCAACCTTCCATAGAGATTTGCAGAACCTGAACCCGAGTAAGAGTTAATGGGATTTGACTGAGGGTTGTTAGGGAGAGTGCGCTGTGGATGTTGCTGCTGCTGCTGTTGTTGTGTGGCTGGTCCTGAAAGACGTAAAAGATCTGTAGATGTAAAAAGGAAAAAAACAACCACACAACAAACAGGCTTTAAAAAAAAGGCCCCAAACCAAACAACCACCCAAGAAATTACATACTTTATATGAAATTTCTAAGAAAAGTAGATTCATTAACAGACGCTCCCTTTCTCATATCTCAAACACCGTCCTTTAAGAAGCTGAATAAATACTAAGGCTACTCTTCCTTTTTGGCATGTATCCAACGAGATCAGATGCTAGTGGCAGTGAGGAAAAGAGGACAGTGCAGTCTGTTCAGAGTCACATGCACAAAATCCAAAGAGTTGAATCATCTTTTAAGTAGCCCATGAACTGGAGCATCAAAGTGCTCCCAAATAGCCGTGCACAAAGTGACTTTCTTTTCCCCAAGGATAAATAATTCTTTTCATCTATGTGAATAGAACTGACTCCAAGAAATATATGTTAAAACCAACATTCACTGATAGACAGAACAGTGCAGTAATAAGTGAGATCAGCTGAAGACATAAGAGCAAAAATACCATTCATTAAAGTGCAATGGCATCATTTAATGGTCACAACCTTTGCCTGGGTCATGGGACAGCTGACTTCTATTCATAGGTATTTCAGTGACCTTCTGGGTGGCCCTGGAGGTATCCCTTTTTTCCTCTCTGAAAACTGCTGTAATAATAAAATAGTTCTGATAACTCCTTTGCTCAGGACTCTCAAATCTGCTGCTGAAAACTGCCATAAGCTCTTACTCCACTATGGAAAACCTGCTTTGCTTTTGGTCTTGAGGCAGAGAGTATAAATTGTGGTAAAGAGGTTACACTTGTATCTCCTCAAATTAGGAGGTTCTCTTTAACAGATTGAGTGATGTGTTGGTCATTCTTTCTTTGGCAGCAGCACCACACACTTCTCTTCATGGCTTCTAACACTACTAGTCTTTTAAAGATACTTTACAATACACTGAATGGCAAGCAGAGTTTGCTTCTAGATTTCTACAAGTGTTAACTATCCAACAGTAAAGGATTTCTCAGTGCAGCTTTTTTTTTTCTTCTCAGGAGTTGTACCAAATTTGGCACTCTAGTATTTATATAATATTGATATTCACTTTCAAGAATTCTCTTGCCTTTTTACTTCAATACATTCTTGGGCTGAAAAAAATGGTTTTCTTGAGGCTGATTATAACTGGCCCTGATTTGTAGGATGCTTACCACTGCTGACCCTGCTCAGATTCCTGTGTTTACCTGCCAGCTGCTTTGCATGACCTGCTGCTTCAGAGGTGCCTTGCTTGTTGCGTGCTGCAGCAGACTTCTCTCTCTCTTTGCTAGACCCATTCTCCAAGGAGGCAAGCTTTTCTGCAGCTGCTTTCTTTGCTTCTAGCTTCCTTTGCCGACAGGTCTTAACAGGCTCTGCTAACATCCTTACTTTTCGTCGAAAGGAGGTAAGGACCTGGATGCTGCCATTCCTCTTCTTCTCCTCCTGGCCCTCAGTGCTTCCGAACTCATCCACATCAGAGACTTTGTATAACGGGAGCACATGGAGCTGCTCATCTTCTGGTGTTTGGCCAATTTCACGATTGTCTTCTCTAGTCAGTGTGCAAACCTGTCGGAAAGGTGTATTAGAGATGTGAAACTCTACCTCTGCATTGTGTCTTGCCCTGCCACGGTCAGCACTGGCATCTGGCAAGCTCTTTGTAAGTGGGGAGTTTCTGTGCAATTTTTGCATACCACAACAAGCCTGCAAATGACATTTCTTCCATTACTTTGTTAAAAGAAACAGAAGGTGTATAGATACCTATTTCTTTTACCTGTGCTGAAATGAACAGTATAGTTAGGGATTACCCTCATGTGAAATAAACTCCGATGCACTCTATAGTGGCCAGAGAGATAAAGCAGTGAAATCTGGGGCTTTGTACTCACCTGAAGGGTCTTTCACTACAATACATGAGGTAGCTGCCTATTAGAGAGAGTGTGCAATAGTGTGTTGTCTTGCACACTGCCTTACAGTGTAATAACATTAATACAGTGTATTAACATTACAGTGTCACAGTAATGTTAATAACAAGATTTAGGGAAGTTACTGTTGCCATGCAGCAAGCTTGTGTTAGTTCCAGCTAGAACAGGTATTAGGAGGATCTTTGTGGAAAAAGATGCCAATAGAGATATATTGTTGTCCCAGCTTTGGGGAAAAAACCTCAGCTGGAAATGTACGTTGTACTGGTGGTGATTAACTTGTGAATTAAGTCAGACCCTGGAAACAGGAAAAATTTAGTTGGAATTAAAAGGACAGATACTCTCTTTGGTTGCAATAAGAGCTGTGAATCTAGGGAGCTACTTCAAACTACAGCCATGATGATTTTTCATAGCTGGAGAGTATTCTTTCTCATGTTTGCCCCAACTGTTTTGTCACAGAAATAATCCAATACACATTGAAAACCAGCTTCCTTTTCTAGTATCTTCTACCAAGCTTCTGCAGTACATGCCAGAAATCAGAACTGAGGAGAGTAAAGGGTGCATGTACTTGCAGACTTTCTGCTCATCCCAAGCAGGATCAAAATCCAAAATTTCCAAAACTCTCTCAGAAAGAAGTTATTTTATTAGAAGATAGTCTCCAAAGTTGTTAGGGAAAAAAAAAAATGTGTTTCAAGAGGATAAATATAAACTGTTTTGTGCCAGGAACACTGAAATAGGCATTTCAGCTCTGCTGGGACCTTCTTTCCATTGTCTCCACAGTCCTTCTTTTATCAGTTCTGCATTAAAATGTTCTTTAATACACTGTAAGTCTCATTCATTTGAAAGAAAATGTGTAGGGGGTAATAAGTTAGCTCAGTTACTGCCTAATTTTTTTTTTTTACTAATCTGCATTATGCAGTATAACTTTAAACAGAGAGGAGATAATGAATCAAAGCCACGAGCTGAGTGCTGGAGTGAGGAGGCTGTTACACATCCCAAACTTACCAGAGTACTCCCGTTCTGCATATTGTGCAAGTCTCTGTGAGCATGAGCACAGAAGTCAAGGCAGGCAGTGACCCCCGAGAATGGGCGACCTTCCTTCAACCCCAGGCGACACTCGGGGGCTCTGTGTTCGTACTCGATCTGGAGAGACAGGACAGGTTTCACTGGCTGCTCCAGGACACCGAGTGCACAAGGAATGCTGTGCTGTGACAACGGGCAGGTCTCCCTCACATCTTGGAGGTGACAACAAACACATCTTGAAGGCAAATAAAACTACAGCAATTCAATGGCCATTTTGTATCCATGCTTCATTCCTCACTTCTTTGTTCTCTGGTACCTTCTTTCTCTGGTGTGATTGTGAAATTAGCCAATAATACTTTTCCTTGTGTATTACTCCTGATTTTCTGCTGGGGGTTGGTGTTTTTACATGACAAATGCAGTGCATGGTTTCCGTGACTGGCACTGTGAGAGTGATATGTTTGTGTAGACTGGAAGTATACCAAGCTATTAAGGGAAAATGGCTTTAGAAAACTGACTTCAGAATGACTTAATGAAAAATAATAATTTGCTTTTAGATTTGTAATATTTTGGCGTGCTAAACATGTATTTCATTAGCTTAAGTACAAATCTAACCCCTGACTGAAAAGAGAGAGAATTCAGTCAAGACAGTACTTTGTACCCATGCAGTCATTATTAAGGAGCTTTACAAAGAATTCATAATGCAACAGTAGACCTTGCACAAAAAGTAAGGATTTCGTAATGGAAGATAAATCCTTAGAAAAATGATGGTTTCATATTATATTTAGAAAATTAAAAATGAAACCACATTTATAAAATGCTTTGCTGAAATTCCTGAACCTTTCAAATGAATGCACAGAACATCTACACTTAATGGAACTTAATGGATCCCTTTTTAAGTTAAGGTCAAATTAGAAGCTTTGCCAAGTCTTCATTCAAAACCACTAAAAATATGCCTAGTTTGCTCACAGACATTTATTTTTCAAATCTGGACTATTTATTTCCCTGGAATCTGAAAATAAAAGCAGAACAGAACTTGAAAACTGTCTAAACTTCTTTGGAATTAAATGTGAGTGGTCTGAAATGTTAGCCAGACTATAATTATCTGATCAAACTATACTGGTGCAGCTGCTCTCTAAGATGTTCTGTTTGGTCCAGTTGGGAAAACAGACCTTTTCCAATTCTTGATTGTAATCCAGAAGTGGTCCAGATTTGGATTAGAGTAAATCTGGGAATTTGAAATTTGGTTTTAGGGCTTTTTTGGTTATAGAACCTTTTATAATGTCATACAAATTAGGACTCAATCATCTCTCTTTAAAGCCACTGACAGTAGCTCGAGTACAGTTTCCCCACAAATACAAGGTCTACATGAACTTCCTGAAATAGGCCAAGCTGTACACATGCCTTATTCCATAAGGTAAAAATTGAAGCTTGTAAAAGCATGTATTTTCAACAAACATTGGGTAGAAGAACCACAGCTGACTTGGAGAAAAGTTCTTTAGTAAATTTTTGTGGGAAAAGAAAAGAAGACCAAGCAAAGAAACATTTTATTGTTCCCCACCTTATTTTTTTTCCTTCCTCTTCCTTTTTTCTCTTGCAGAATGTCTCTCAGATATTTGGACAGATAACCACAGCTAGTGGGCACACAGCCACAGTTTTCTCCATAATGAATCTCCAGACATTATCTGATCAGGTAAGTGAAACTGCCTAAGTCTGCACTGAGTCTGCTTACCCTGTCTAGCTGCTACTAAAAATGCAGTAAAGGAGTAAATTTTACAGCAGATAATAATGGACAGTTTTGTGTTTGTTTACTGTTTCTGTTAAAGCTGAAAATCTGTCTTTTGCTGGTTGTACAATGCTGTCAATGGGAAAGCAGGATGGTGTCCCAGTTTGCAGTAGATGCTGAAAGTTTGGGGCCTGTAAGTTCTGTGAACGTTCCTAACAGTAGTAAACCTAAGCAATGAGAATGAAGGCCAACAGTTAGATGTTTGCAGGTGGTGTGTTGTCAAATTTCGGTGTAACTGTCTGAAAGACATTTTGTAATGAAATGTCGATGAGCCACAGTCACACTGGGAGCCTCGTCAGAGCTCTGAACGTGCTGGTGTCTGAGAACACCTGATCCATGGAACACAGGCGCGCACGATCCCCTCATGCAAGAAGGCTGATGCAGGCACTTGTGTGCCTACGCAGGGATGAGTGTGTTCAAATATAAAACTTCACTTTGAAAGCATGTTTATAAAGGCTATTTTGGTGAAAACTAAATTCATCTGCTGCTTGAGAGAGCAGAACTGAAACTGTGGCTTCAGGGCTTGAGTGCAAACTGTTGCCAATCTCACACCAGATTCATGGCAGCTTTGCTGGTTTGGCTGGTAAGTCACGCTAAATCAAGAAATTTGTATTTTAGAGCTGAAGAGTGAAATAATTTCATTGTGTTGATGTAGGTGAAAAGATTAGTTCTATTTAGTGGACCAAATCCTGCTAGTTTCACTTGTGAGAGCATTTTAAATGTAATCATTCATTTCTATTTATCTTCATGCTGATGTCTAAGAAATGTTGGCACAAAATGTATATAATGGTTTGGTGCAAGGCTGAAGCATTGGGAAGTGTGTTAAAAATCAGGTTATTTCCATGACTGCTCATATTCCTTTTTTCCCCCATCATACCTGGTTATTATATGCATCAGGTGCAAGCTTCTTGTAGGTAGGTGCCATCAGGGTTGACAGATTCTGCAGATTGGATTCTAGTTTTTCTTCCTGTTAGAAGATGAAACAGGGTTCAATGACATTTCCATACTGTACATCTGGGATCCAACAAGTTAGGGTCTTTACACAATTATGTTTACACTGATAGTTGTGTAAAGGCATAAACCAGTATCACTGGTGTTTAGACAGTAACTGTTGTGAATCTCCTTTTAATTTTATTGTTCCAAGGCCTTTAAAGGAATGGAGCAGTTACAGCAGTGTAGTGGGATACCTTCAATAGGACGTCATGTATTATACTCATAATTTGTTTTATATTAAGATAAATCACATTCTTCAACATGGATATGTTTTAGATGTAAGTGTGATAATCCTCATTATTTTCCTTTTTGGAGCTTTGGAAAATAATTATCTTCAGATAGCTTGAGAGAAATAACATCAGAATGGTCCATCAAGTAAATCTGGCTAATTTTAAGGGTTTTGCACATTGCAATGACAACACTTTGACATACTGAGACATTTTTACATGCAGCAATTTAAAAATATTTAAATATTGCAGCCTTCAAAAAGTTCCCAATCCTTAAGCAATGCAGAATAATCATGGATGTGTCTAGTAACTGGAGATATGGAGGTGGGAATTACCATAGCTCCTTTTTTCTTTGAATTGTACGCTCTCAAAATAAAGTGCTCTTTAAAAATAATCCAATAACATACTCCAGAGTTGTTCCCCATCCTCTAAGGATGAGAATCCTAAATTCAAAACCTCGCTTATATGAGGCCCTTATCTTTAATTTTAAGTGCATAAAGGACAGTGGCATACTGGAGTGGTGTACTCATTTTTAGAAGTTTTTGTATTTTAGTGAGATGTGAAGAGCTGTGAAAAAACAGGTTTCAGAGAGGTATGTATTTGGTGTGTTTAAAGTTTATATCCCATACTACAGGGCAATATCCTAGTTTGGTTTGACATGAAATTGTCAAAAATATCTTGCTGTGACCTTGTGGCTGCTGCCAGAATGTGGAGCTTTGGTATGGCCTGTAGGTTAGCATTTGTTAGTGCAACTTCTAGTTCTTTCGGTGAGAATTCTGTTTGTGCAGTCTATAAACTGTATCTATGCTATGGAACCCAGCCCCTGGTCTGGATGCATGCTTTGGCTCACCCCAATTTTGGGACCAAGACTGGAGGGTAAATCCCTCTTTCCTGCCCAAATCTGGCCTCCATTGGAAGTAAATGCAAGAATGCAAGTTGGAAGAGTGCCCTGGTGTGCTCTGGCCAGGTATCCATCTTAGAAATGTAGGTAGTTTAGGATTGCAGGCTGTGATAAAGAAGGCATTGTGCCACAGCATGTTTGGAGGAGAGCTATTCTGTAGTTCTTGGTGCTGTAGAAGAGCAGTGGGCAGGAAAATCTGTATGTTAGTGATGATGCACTCTTTTTAGCACAGACTGCAGGATGCTGAAGTACCTGTCTCTCTGGTCATGTGAGAGGAATGCTTGGATTTGAGTAAGACACCAGAATACAGTGAAACTGTGGTCTTACATGCCAGTACATGAGCAAGGGACTAAATTTGCGTGTCCGTGCCAGAAAGCAGACCGGGCCACTGGAGCTTCACATGACTTGCTGGAGGTGTCCAGGAATCACTGCAGTCATAACTTGAGGGTATCTTGTGTCCAGGCTAAGGTCAATGTTTATTACTCTGGCTTATTTTAAACATTTGCCAGTTTGCTGTAACACAGAGCCCAGTCTGGAAACATTCAGTGGGGCAGGACTGTATGCAGAATGAGTCTTCCTAACCTCTTCTTCCTATTGTCATCTCAGAGTTTCATCATGTTTGTCTCCATTGAACCAGTCTGCTCTGGTTCCCAGTTGCAGTGTTATGTGCCATTAGCTGGTAAACCTTCCATTGTGCCACTGGGGAATGCTCAATTGCAGGCCTAATAACAGCCAGAATTATTCAGGCCGTGCCCTCTCCTCTAATTGTGAAAGCCTGCAAACATGGTTTCAAGTCTCAGGACTTTTACCAGCTGTCAGAATTTGGACAGTCGATTCAGCTGGCTCAGTGACTGGAATCAATCGGTTTTGACTGGCAGTTATTTAATTACCCTACATGTACAGCACTCAGGGAGGCCTCAGGCCCTGCTCTTTTGTACTGAATCTCTATTTACAGAGTGACAGAAAACACTTCTTTGCAAATGAAGCTCATTTTAGAAATGGACACCAACCTCTTTTGGGTCATCTCCCATCAGCTTAAACTTTCTTGGAATCTTGCTTCTGGCAAACTTACAACCATTGTAGTACATGCTCCAGGAGCAACCAAAGGAAAATGAAGCACCACAAGTTTCAGGGTCCAGCCCTTGGCATGCACAAGTGCGTCTAAAAGATAAGAGAACACAGCTGTTAGCAGCAGGCAGGTCCCCCTGTGGTGCTCTGGCAGTAGGCATCAGTGTTCTGCCAGTGCTCTAGAGAATCAGCAGTGTGGATCATCTTCCATCAGTAAATAATGAAGAAATGCTAGGGGGAGACATACACATCATGACAGAAGAATTTATCAGAGTGAATAATTTCATGGTTACAAAGTAGGGTCTTTGGGGGTTCTATACTTGTGTGAGAAACCCGGCTTTGCTCAGCTCAGGGCACATTGTGTGGTGCCTTGTTAGGTACTGATATTCATGGTGCCTCAGAGGCTTGTGCTGACAGTACTGCAAGAATGTGCTTAGCCTCTGACTGGGGCTAAGCAATAATTCCTGAAATATGACTCTACCCATGAAGCCAAAGTAACATACAGTGATAGCTGTGGTAATTTTGGTCTAAATGTTCTTCTCTCTCAGAAAGGCATGGGAAAAAGATATAGTGCAATTTCTTTAGATTGAGGCTAGTCAGTGAGTGTCAGCTTACACCAGTATGATTTAGTGCACTGAGCTTTTATTTCAAGGTTGCGGTATCAGCTATCCTGGCGCCTGCTGAGATCTCTTCTTTTAAATATATTGAGATGCTTCACAACTCTGAGAAAGTGTTTTTCCTTATTTGTAAGAGTGTTTACGTTGGGTTTCCTACAAGGTTTGTGGGTTTTCAAACCACCTGAAATAGCTGGGAAGTTTGTAGAAGTTTCAGGATAACAGCATGAGCAGAGGTGCTGGGTCTGAGGCTGAAGACAGGGCTGCAGGTTTGGTGAGCACAGCCTTTGCTCCACTTACTCTTCGTTCAGGGCGCAGCGCCGGTTCGTGAGCGTGCCATACTTCCTCAGGGTGTCGGTGAGTTCAGAGTAGAGCTTATCAGCCAGGCTGGTTGGGATTCCCTCCCAGACCAGGATGAGAATCACGATGACGGCCGTCTCACACGTGTGTCCTGCTCGTTCACGCACCAAGCAGAGCAGCTTCTCCTCCTGACTGCTTCTGCGGACTACCTGCATGTACAGCAACACACACCCCAGAGCCCCAACACAAACAATGCATTTCTTAATGTGAAGAGCAAGAGAATAGGAAACCTCAGCATTACTGTGCGTGTGGGGAGGTTGCTTCTACTTGTATCCTCCTCTTTGTTTCTGGCAATTCAGTCTGTTTTTCTCACTGTGATATGGCAGGGCTACCCTTTGTGTTTAATGAAGTTGACTCTAAGAGGTTGACTGATGGCATGGAGAGCCATGGTGGTGGAAACCAGCTTTGTAAAAGTATCCTCCATGCTCTGATTCAGCAGGGATCCTCTCCTGAATCTGTGTTACGGTTGTGGTCCAGATTGATTGGTGAGAAAGAGGAAGCAAGCAGTGAGGTGTCTCCCTGCACAGAGTTGGGTAGTGGACACCTGTCTTAGAGCAGGAAGCATGCAGGGAAAGGAAGGTAGTAAGGAAGGGACTAAATAACTGGACATTGGGAGCTTTTTCCCCTCTCCTCCCAAACTTAAGCAGCTATACTCATAACCAGCTTCACAGTTTTGTGACCTGCTGTTATTACATACAAACATTACAGTGTTGAGAGGAAAGCAGTAGATGTTTTTCAAATAAAAGTGTCCTTCCAGTAGCATGAGCTCTGCCAAGCATTTCTTTAAAAGGGTGCAGTCTGGCATGCATAAAGACTATAATAATGTATTAGTTTTTCCTCATCCTGTCTTCCCCCAGCAATCCAAACCACTCAGTAATTTGTTCCAAAGTGCGACAGTGTTTGCTAAAAGGGTGTCCTAACACTTCTCTCAAACTGGGAAGGTATTTTAAAGGTATCCCAGTGGTGCACTGGACTTATTTGTAGGCTGAAATTAAACAGCAATGAAAATGTCAGGTGGTGTGATACTTAAATCTAAGCAAACATGCCTTTCTTCTTAGGTTTTTGTACCTTTAAATCAAATTTTATTCTTGCTATTCTCTGTGCAACAAGTAAATGGAGTGAGAGATGGGTGGGAGCAGGCTACAGGCACCCCATATTACTGCTGCTGTTGAGCTGTTTTAAGTTTCCTAGTGTCAGCTAACAGGACATGTCACTGCTGTCAGCTACATGAACCATCATACTGAACTAGATTGATTTGTTTACATCACTTACCCATTTAGCAATTGGACATCCTTGAGAACTTTTGCCTTCTTTCCCAGTGTAGACAACCCTCTCAATCCTTATAGCTTTACCCTTCTGTCCAAATCTTAAACAAAACAAAAATACACAAACAGCAGATTCATTTGGTTCTTTGTGAACACTGAAAAGATGGAGCACATTTGCCAGTCTTATCTTAGAAAAATACACACTATGAATTACAGGGAAAGATGTGCAATGTGGTTTACCTTGATGATTTTATTACAGTGGTGGAATGATATATTAAGAGAGGCTAATGTCTTTAATACATCCCAGATGGGTAAAAATTATCAATACCACATTAATATTACCAAACATTTTAACCATGTCTTTAGAGCATTTGTTACAGACGACATTTTGAAAAGCGGACTTTTCAAAAAAAAGAAGTCTCTTTATTTTGTTGAAGAATTTATATTTTTTTTAAATTTCTGAGTTGAAATTGTTTCTCTGAAATGTACATAATTAAGTTGTCATGGAACAACTGGCATGTAACAGTCACTCTATTAATTTTCTGTGCATGTTTCTGGCTTAGGCAATGTGAATCAGTTAAGTCAGGATTAATTTGCATCTTATCTTTTTTTTTCCTTTATCATCCATTCATAAATTGTTACTTATTTACTTCGACTTCAGTACTCCAGTTAGGATCACAAGGTGCCCTCAAATAACGCCATTTGTGTGGCTTTTTGCGGCCAAGGTGGGCAAGCTCAGCTCGTGCTGAAGCATTTAATCAAGGGGATTACACTCTCAAGGCAGACTCTAGCCCATGTGCAAGCAGTGCTGTTGCCGGAGCAAAGAGGATCCACTTTCCAGGTGGAAATATGTGGCAAATGCCATATGAAGCAAATCTTGAATCAGTAGAAAGTGCTGGATCTGTTGAGCCATTTCCAGGCATTTCTCTGGGATTGCCCACCTGCTGAGCCTGGGAGCACACCAGGGCTCAGGGGAGGCCAGGGGCAGAAACGACAGTGGCTGCAGTGTTACAGACTGAGCTGCCCTGGCCATTCAGCTGCTCCTTGGGCACTGGGCAAACTGCACTTCCATCACCATTTCTGGAATTCTGCCACTCTCATTGGTGTTAACTTTTAATAGCCAAGTGTGGGGACTGACTAAATCATTCTCCTTGTTCTTTACCTACAGAGCAGTCAAGGTATGTTCCTTTTATGCAGCCATTTAGTGATGCCTTAAGAACTTTTGACCTCTTTCCCTCTTGTTTTTGCACTAAAATCTTGGTGACATATTTTAGGTCTGGTATCTGTGTTTAAACTTTTGTCCTGTAAAGGAAGTGAAAAATGCTTATTTTTAGATGTGATCTCATTGTGAAGTTTCAGTGTCACAGGAAATTATACAAACAAAATCAAGTTGTACTACGCATGTTCTGCAGGCAACTGTTAGGTCACTTTTTCCTGCTTAGGCTTAGATGTTAGTATTTATTTGTTTCCTTAATTAACCACATTAAAAAACCCCATTTTTAAATCTTAACATTTTCTATCAGTTTTCTAATCTGGATTGCAGGACAACTGTGTGGATGCCTCTTATAGAAATATGTTGTACATTACACACTGGAAATGAAATGGACTTTGTCTCAAATTTTTTCAACTGTCAGAAAGGAATTTGTGCCTGATGTTTGTCATACTTGCTTTCAGGCCAAAGCTGATTGGCTTTAAAACTGGAGCAAAACTCACTGAACATGAAGTAGGAATTGGGAGAAGAAAGAGGGAAAATGTCTGTATCCGGTGTGGATTCTGCAAGAAATTAGTTCTGGTATAGCTAAAATTTTAATTGTAAGTCTAAATCCAAATCCTGGCTTCTTTAGCAGTGCTGATACCTTAAAAGTCAATCCATATTCATATGGGAAGCCAGGTTAAAAGCACTTCAGTTGCGATTAATGTCACCAGCTGCATATGTATGCTTGAGAGTATCTTTATAGTGAAGGATTTGGGCTTCTTTTACTTAGGGATACAAAATTAACTAATGAGTTCTGGAGTTCTTCGGTCAGAGAATTTCACAGTTCATACCATACAGTTTAACACTAGGTATTGTTCAAGTAGCTGCCCTATACTCTGCTGAACCTGGCTGAGTAGTTGCATGTTACCTATGATCTCTCATGATTTCTTTCTGCCAACATGAAATTAAATTAAATTAAAGCAAAAAGTTAAGGTCAATATTAAGAATGAAAAATTACATTCCAAAGTAAAAAAAAAAAAGTCATCTCTATAACTGACATTACAACATGAATTACTGTCGTCTTTTATTTATTATTTGTAAATACTCAAGAATTAACCAGTTGATGAGAGCTCTGGAGATAACAGATTGTAAAGAATTTCTTCAGAGAGTCAGCATTCACTTTCCCTTCCCAGAAGGAAGCTGATTTATGTAGTTTACATGCACTCAAGCTGCTCTCAAAGCTGAAAATTATTGGGGCAGGAGTCACAGGGAAGGAGGTACTAAGAAAGAGAAAGGACCTCAGGACTTAGAGGTAATCTGAAGGGTTTAATAGGCTCTAAGTGGCCCATGGTTGTGCAGTGATGAGCACAAGCTAACAGTGCTAAGAAATGGTGCTCCTTAGCTCAGACCCAGCACTGCAACAATGCCCACTTGCTTTTGCTCCTGCAATTAGCTGGAGCTTCAGTGTTGTTCTGGAGTCCAGATTTTTAAGGTACTAACAAATCAAATTCCCATCTGTCTCTGACTTAACCGAAGAGTTTTTTGTTTGCTTCTTTGTTCAGAGGGGAACTGAATCCCCAGATACCTCTAAAAATCTGGTCATTATTGGCTACAAGTAATGCAGAATTCACAGTGCAGAAGTCACTTTTGTGACAGCTTTTAATTTATGTGTCTTAGGCTGGTGGGGTTTGTGCTTACACATATTTTTAAACAGCACATATCATATATGTGTTCTGTGCCTTTAAAAATTCCTGCTTTGGTTGGTGTTGATGTAATAAATACGCCACAGGATGCAACATGATAACAGGGATTGTCCACAATCAAGATAAGACTGGGTTTGTGCAGTATTCCAAGGCAGGGGAATGTTTTCTCACAACACTACTTATTGATTCTTGGGCTGAAATCCCATCCAACAATTTTGTGGCATTCCTCTGGACATGAATTAATTAGATTTAAGTTTAGATAGTTGGTAATTTGGCAAGAGGAAACGAATGTGGAAATTCAGTATTCTGCTCTTCATCCTCCTTCTCCGCTGGCATTCTCCTAGCCAGAGGGAACACCAGCCCCATGCCTGCCTTTGCAGCCACTGCCAGACGCCCTGCTTGGCAGGCTGGTGAGAACTTGTTCCGGCTTGGGTTTGCTGGCATCTGTCTCCAAGGGCAGAGCCCGTGCCAGCCAGCAGACTATTAGCCCTGTCAAATATTGTGACTCTCTGGTGAATAGCAGGGTGCGTAATGTTGGCAACACTGGAGTAGCTAAGCCTACAAGTAATTACTTGATTTGCAGTTGTTTATTTCTTTATGTGCAAAAGCTGGAAAAATTCTGACATCCACAAAAGGATAAACATTAATCTGCTCTGGGCCTTTGGACTAATTACCTTTCTTCCATGATTTCTCTAATAGCTGCCACATTAGGACCGGCTCCTAGGTGGGTATAGAAAGGACCTTCATCTTTTTCAATAATTTGCTCTGTTTAAAACAAAATAAAGGTTATTACTTTGAAGCTTAATTCTTTCATGTAAAATGTCACATTGCAAAGCTTACATCTAGCTTGTTGGAAGACTGCTGTATGGGCCTGGGGTCAGTTTTCAAACACTTATGTCTAAGGTATTTGCCCACACAGTTTGTACAAAACATGCAAAGCAATGGCTAATCCTGCAAACAGCTGTGATAGGGACTGTGTGCCTTTCCCTAACACAAACACTTGTTCCACATCTCAGGCTCTACACTGACATTCAAATTGGCGTTTTCCTGTTATCAGCAAACAATTGTTTCTCCTTCTTCCACTTCCTCCTCTCCCAGTATATAGAAAGGAGGATAAATGGGATAACAGTGGTAAATATTGATGTTAGGGAGCTGTACTGTACTTGTTTTTCAGCAGACATGTTACAGTGCAGGAACTTACAGCTTGAAAAACTGACCAGTGAGGTTACACAGAGAATTCCTGCAACCCACAGAAAGACAGTGAAATGAAAAACAAAAACCCAAGTTTGCTGAAAGAAATCGTGCACAAGGCCTGGTCAAAATGCTTGTATGCCAAGAATGTGGCCTCGGTTTTCTGTGTGTAGGTAGGACCATATCAGCAGTCACAATACATGCTGTGTGTTTGCTTTGGTTCCAGGAGGCAGGCTCCAGCGGTGTGAAAGAAACGGCCAGGCCCTGCTTGGGTTCAGGAGATGGTGGAGCTGTGCTGGATGCTTCCTGCCATGCTAGCTCCAAGGGCTGGATGAGGTGGTGCTGCTCTTGACAGACAGCCTCTGGAAGCATGATGAAGGCATGGCATAAATCTGAACGTGTCAGTGGGGAATGGCTTAATTTAATCTTCTTAAGGACAATATTGATAAGAAAAAGCAATAAACCTGTAGATTATGCTGTGGCACTGGGTTCTTCGGAGAAAGTTTCATACTCCTGTATTTCCTAGTGTCTGCCAGGACTGAAGAATTAAAATGTAAATGGAGGATAAGTTCTTAAGTTTGCTTAGTGGTTTCAGTACAAAAAAAAAAAAAAAGAGCATAAGGAAATGACTGCTAGAAAAACTTGTGCTAACTACATGGAAGAAACAATATAAAAAACCCCCAACAAATAACAAAAAAACCTACATTTTGAAGGTTGTTTCCTATAAAACAAGGACTTGACTTCCAGTGTTCTTCCTGGGAGCTCCAGAAATACACTACTTCCTGTTTTTGTTCCCATAGATCATCTCTGAGGCATAGCCCCAACATTCAAAAAGGCAAAAAGGTCCATTTTGCATTTTGGAGGAGCATTGATTCAACTTTCCTCTTTTATAGTTGATACAAAATCCTAGTAACTGATACTGTAACAAGGATTTTTATTTTCTTCCCCCCATTTTTGCTGCTGAACCTTTTGTCTCACCCTGAATAGTTTATCCAGTAGAGTCTGAAAGTGCCTGTTATACTTGGCTACGTGCAGTGTCAGTACTGTGTGGAAGTTTGGGCTAGGGGGCCGTGCCTGTCACTCTACTTCCCTCTGCTCTATTTTTCCAGCTTTTGGAGACAGGGTATGCCATCAAGCAACAACAGCTGCTTTTTCTGGTGCTGCTTGTGTAGCTACTCTATGAAACTGTGGATCTCTTTAGCCTTACAGGAGACAAATGCCTGAAAGGGAGGATAAACTCTTGCAACAAGTGAGGAATAATCTGACATCTGTTTTTGCTTAGGCTTGACTAGGGGCAACTTCACCAATTTCACTCTTAGAGCAAAAAATGGCCATAAGTTTTGGACTAGGACCGGGTTTTTAAAAGCTGTATCTGACCTTGACAAGTAAATTAGGTCATAAAGTTATGACCTACTTTTTATCAGGATGTTGTTGTTACGTCTGCTGCTCAAGGAGAATGGATGTGAGGCCATAAGCATTCTGACTGAAAAATCAAATAGGTAATTGCTTTATGAACTATTGAGAAAGGGCCCATGTGTAGGATTGGTAAGTGGAGTAGGCATAAGTGTTTAAAATTCCAGTTTTATCAGTCTTCACTAATTGCTCTTAAAAAAACCCAAAAAATCTTCCAGCAGAAACATCCAACTTGAAGGCTCATTTCCTTCCTGTGAACTATTATGTTTTTAGTACATCTCAGCACTTACCAACACAGCTGCAAGATGGGAAATCATACTGGGTTTTGGCAGGTGTGTCCAATAAATTTTTTACAGGAGTATCCAATAACTTGGAAGGTGAGTCTAAAAAATTATTGAGAACAGTTCCAGCTGTTCTTTTGGTCGGGGTTTTCTCAGCAGACAAGTTTGCTTGCTGATCTAAGATTGGGGTTTGAGTGTCAAAATCTGCAGCACTGGTATTTCGTGATAGGATGGTAATAGGGCCTGCTGTTTCAACCTTCACATGTTTGGGTGATTTGAGAGTAAAAGTCTTATGATCAAACAGTGATTTGACCTGTATCTGTTTTAGCTGCTGCTCCATTGTCTCAATGATGCTCTTTTGTTGTGTGTTCTCGCAGCCAAAGTGCTGATTCTCTTGTTTAATTGTTTTTTTCCACATTTTGTTTTCCAGCTGTCCAGCTGATGGGCGCATGCAGACATTAGACTTTGTGCCAGCCTCAATTTTTATAGGCTTGCGTGCTGCACTGGGACCAGTCTCAGTTTTGGGTTGCTGGTATGATTGTTGCTCCTGTTTTTGCAAGAGATGCCACCGCAGAGCAGCGTGCTTTTGAAAATCCTTAGAGGTCTGGGACTGCAAATGACAGCCTCTCTGGTCTTGGGTGTGGGGGGCAGTTTGGCTGTGTGGTAAGTACTGCTGAGGGATCTGTGGAGCTTGTTTGCTCGGGAGGTCTTGGTTCAGACTAGCACCATAGCCCTGTGAGGGCTGGAGGGGTGGCAGCTGCAGAACTGAGGCTTGTTGCGTCTGTTGCTCTTGTTCTTGAAAACAATGATTCACATCTTGCTTTGCGGTCAAGTTATTTGAAAAATACTGCATGTGCTGCAAGTCCTGCATTTTGTTGGCTCCAAAGCATTCCATATTTGTGGCGTTCCCTTTCTTCTCGGAAATCACGTGCCTGTTGTTTGGGCAAGGGTGCTGGACACTGACGTTTGCCTGCTGAGTGTAAAGGGGAGCTTTGTTGTTCACGGTGTGTACCTGCTCTAGGCCTAGCTGATGGTTAGGCAGTGGGAATCCAGCTGATTTACCGTACTTATTCCCAGTTTGGAAACATTCATCTGCTTTAAGTTGATTGAAGGACTTCCTGTCTAGAGGCTGCTCAGCATTGCTTTGGGGGTGGGATATGGCTTGGGGTAGGTCTTTAGTTCTCATTTGCGGAGCCTGCTGCTGGTTTGGGGTTAGCTGTGGACTGCATGGCAGTTGCACTGGATGTGCCTGTTTTTGCAGCATCTGTTGCAAAATATGTGAATGCAAGAATTGCCCCTTTTCCCCTGGCTGGGGATTCAAGTGCTGCTGTTTCAAGGGGGCCCCTAAATGCTGTTCAGCTTGTTGTTCTGATCTTGGCTGGAAATGGAGCTGCTGTGGTGGCTGTTGTTGCACTTGCGACTTGAGAAGGGAATCCACCTTTGTGAGCTGTGGCTGCGGTGAGTGTTTGTGGAATGGCAGCTGCTGGTCAGCTGGGGGATGCGGCTGCAGCTGGGAGCTCTCGCTTTTGTACAGTGGAGGAAGTTGTTCCTTTTGCATTATCTTCTGGCTCTGGGCCTGTCCTGAAGGCCCCTTTAATGAATCAGGACTTCCAGCATACTGTTTTGTATAGACTGTTTGGGCTGTGCTTGCCTGGTACTGAAGAATTGACCGCAATAATGCTTCACTGGGCTTTTGGGGAGGCTCTCCCTGGCGGAAGTGAGTGGAAACCAGCTCTATCCAGGCTGGTTTTGAATATTGTTGAGCCTGTTGTACAGGCTCTTTCACTTGGTCCTTTTCTTTGTCAGGAGGAGTCTCAGGTTCTCTCTGTCCTGGGAAATGCTGATAGTGTTGTTGCAACTCACCCTCGCTTCTGTGTGCGTGCAGGTTTTGGAGGGGAGGTTCTGACGCCAGCGTCACTTCTTCGGGGCGCTGCAGAATTGAGGCGGCCACAGCAGCTTGCGGGTTGCTTTCACTGACATCTTGTTGTGATGTTTGTGCCTGTCGCAGAAGGCTCTGCTGAGGGTGAAGTTGTTGTTGGCTGAGGCTGGGACTTTCTGACATTGGTCCCTCCTGTTGCCCTTCATTTTTTATCTCCCCAGGAAGAGTTTCATCACATCTGTTGTCATAGGAATGGTGTCCTTCTTGCACCACGGCAGACAGTGCACTGTTCATTTCTGGAGCAGGAGGGGTGGAGGAATCTTTGTGAAACGTTGAGTTCTGTGTAAAGAAAGCACCATTATTTTCTGCTTGCTCAGAGTACCTTTCCAGAGCAGTGCTCTGAGCTTGCAGGTTACTGCTGGAACTTAGAGAGAGGTCTTGGTTGGGAACCTGCCCTATGCTTCCATGAATTTTACTGTTTCCTACAGGTAACTGTTGAGGATCATAGCCTGCAATCTGTTGTTGTAGCTGTAGTTCTGGTTTCTGAAGTGAACAGCTACCTGGCAATACAGGTGGTTTACTGGAGTCTTCTGTGTTGTAGACCTCAGTAACCACTACAGCTGGCACTTGAGGCAGCTCAGAGTTTGAGGTCTGTGAGGAAGTGATCTGCCCTGAGGTATGGGATGAATGTGTTGTCTCATAGGACAACTCATTAGTAGCCTGACTGGTAATGGCATTGATATGAGATGTGTTCTTCTGCATTGCTATGGAAACATGTTCTGGATAATATTGAGACAGTGTTTTCTCCAGGAGTTCACCATGCATGCTTCCCATGGAAGAGGCAGAAACTGTAGCACCATTAGGCATTGGCACTGCCTTGTTCTTAAGTAGTAAGACAATGTCCCTGTTATGGCAATGAATATTTTCCCGCTCCTGCTCATCCTGAATCAGAAGGTCATGAGGGTTTTCTGAACCAACACTGTTGTATCTTGTAGATGGAATCAAATCTGAAGCATCCTTTTCTTGTCTTGTAAAATTCTCGAGTTTCTTCTCACTATAACAATTGGAGACACTTGGTTTTTCACTGTTGTCCTCTGGCTCAGCTTCTTCTCCATTTACCTCTTTGTCTTGTTTCACTTTCTTGCTCTCATGAAGTCCATACAGAGCGGGCTCGCTATAAGTGCGCTTGATCCCACCATTTTGCATATATTTGGAATAGACTTTCTTTTCTTGTAAAAGGTCGGGGCTAACGCAATTGTTTGGACTTCCCTTTGGGTGGGGCACTCCAAAGTTGCTTTTATTGAATAGCGGCTTGTGGTCTCCATTTACTTCCACGTCACGCCTCTCTGTTGCTGGACTCCCATTCTGTAGCTTCACTGCAGAAGGCTCTGCCTGGCAAACGTGAGAAGACTGTGGTATTAGAAATGGACTCAATCTATTGCCGTCAACATGGTTGGTTCTGTCCTGTTCCATCTGGCCTGCTCCGGGGCCATCCACAAGGCTACCCTCTGAACGTATCTGAAAGAGAAAAGAAATAGGAGAGAATCCAAGTCAGCTTTAGTTTCCATTGAAGGACAGCCAGTTACTGACAATTCCTGCAGCACTCAAGCACCCATTGCCCTGACCAGCTCCCACACAGAGTGAGCCTGCAGGCACACCTGAGGGGTGTTTCGCTATCCTAGCACATCTTGCAGCCCCAGGTCTCCCTTTTTCTTAAAGGTTTGTTCTTCAAGATGAAAAGAGAGTGAAAATACAGTGGCTTCCTTACACCATTTAACATACAAGATATTTTACCAGAAGAAATTGCTTGTAGTGGTGCAAAAAATATTCTCTGCTTTTGAATGATTTACATAGACTCCTCTGTCATCACATTTTGCCCTTGGTAAGGCAGAAAGTCATGTTGAAGCCATGGTTCCCAGACTTGGTGCTAATCCTGTAATTTGATTAAGTGTGCCAAACCTCTTTTGTCTGACTTGAATGAGTATGGTCACCAAGTTTCCACTTAGAGGGGAAAACATTTTTTTTCTGTCCTCAGCTGTCTGACAAGGTCTTTTAAAACTGGCATTCCTAAAGACCACGCAAGTGGCACAATGCACAAGACAAAGCCATGCTTGCCTGCTGTTCACAGGAACTCTTACAGTTCATCAACAGATCAGTAATGTTGATAGAAAAAGAGTGATTTTTGAAAGGTTTGATGGAAATTTTTTTTCTGGTATTAATATCCTTTCAAATTTACATCTAGACATCAAGCATGGCTTAAACTATGTATTTGGGTTTTGAATTGAGCTCTGCAGCTGTGGAGCTAGGATTTTTTTCTTCTTTGTTTGGATGGGAAATCCCATTTTCTCATATACTCTTTATATTTTATTTACAAAGTGAAGTTTTTAGCTGGATGATAGTACTGACAATGTGCAGTGAGCAAATTCCATACAGTGACAAGCTAATCCTCTTCACATGCATCTTCCTAGAATTCACAGACCCAGTTAACATAGATAAAGCCCTTGTTTGACTCTGCTTGTAATTTATTCTTTGTTGGTTTATGGTTCTCAACCAGTCACAAATGACAGAAGGCAGACTGACAGTGAGTCTTACAGACATGAAGTTGCACAGAGAAAATTTGGACATATGCATGTCTGTTCTGAAACTTTTATTTCTGGTTTGCATAAAGGAGAATCTGAAGGGTTCTCCATTACCAGGTCAGCTCTCCTTGGACTGCAAAATCAAGAGAAGCACTACATGTGGCTCTGTACATGGTATTGCCAGTACATAGGAAGAACTATGATATGGAAAACATTCTCCCATCATGGTTGATCTGCTTATGTATTTATCCTACATTAATATTTTTATGTTAATAAAATGTAATTTTAAATGTTATTTAAATGTAATTTTTACAGTTTTTAATGCAGTATTGCCTTATTCAGTTTAGTAATATGATTCTAAAATGCTTTAAAAAGTAATATTAATTCATTAAATACATTGCATCCAGCAGAATTCTCTCTGCTTGCAGCTCTAATTTCAGTACCAGCACAATTCAAATGCACATTTTGACTGGCAAGCACCTATATGATGACTTGTATTCATTTCCTCCAAATCCCAAACTTGATTTTAGATTTACTTTTGACCTCCTGAAGTTTGTTTTTTTAATTCCTTTACTCAATTTATGTTTTTTATGACAGAAATAGAGAAGTTCTCTCTGCAAGTAACAGTACTTTAAAAAAGGATTTTTGGCGGGAAAGCTATGAACAGGGAGATGGAAAAAAATGTTTGTCAATCTTGCCTGGGTTTTTTTGACATGGTAGTGCAGGCTTATTTCCTTCTAGAAGTATTACCCACCCTAGCTTTATAGTACCACAAGACACGAGCATTTGCAGCTTTCCCAGGGAGATGATGTTCTGTGCTTAGCAGAAAGCTGTATGGAAAGGATTCCTCTGATGTGTCATTCTAGGCCAGGCAGCAGAACGATGCTCCTAGAGTGTTTCAAAAGTAAAATGCCAGCCTAATTTGGAAGCCATTCTTTCCCTTCACACCTTTCATTCCTAAAAACTGCAGGTGAACCACAACTCAGACACAAGTGTGTAGGCTGCTGCATTTCACAAGTATGAAATGAAATAAAGGGTACCATAGTAATTAACACTATGCTGTCAAGCTGCTTCTAAAAGATTTATTTCTTTAAAAAAAGTTTCAGTCTGTGCAACTAAGCTGTGAGAAACTTTGTCTGGCTCTCAAAGCCTACCTTGCTGTTGTTTTTCTAGTATACCCTGTGGGTTGCAACTAAATTCCTTCTGAGAATTCCCAGGCAATCTTTCTTCTCAACTCCTTACTATCTATCAGATAAACCCACCATTTCCTTTAGAAGTGGGGTCTCCCTGACTTCTCTAAACTTAGCTTGCAAACTCCTCAAAGGAGTACATGTGTGGTCAGAAAAGAGTCTTAGGTTCATGCCGTCCTCAAGATCCACAAGGTTATCTTGTGACATGAATTATTGTTCATGTCATTCTGAAAGACCTCATGGTATGTTCCCCCAAATTCTGACAACCTTCAGTGTAAAAGGCACTGGTGTATACATTGCAAAGAACATGGGAATCATTTGGTTCTTTAAAATACAAAGTTAATTCATGCATTGAAAGTGCCAGATTTGCATTCTTTGAAATGCATCTGTGACTTTGCATTATACTTCTTTCTCTGTCTACACTCAAGTTATTCGCTATCCTCAAGTTAGACCTGAGTAAAAATCTTCCTCAAGCACCTACAAGTCACAGCAAATGTAAAGGAATGTAATTTGTAATGTAGAACTGGCAAAAAATAAATGGCCACGATATCCCTATTACTGGTTTTAACTGGGACACCATGAAGTAGTACTCCTACCTGCTTGCACCTTAAAAAGGCTTTGTGGTTGTCCTTACAATCATTGTTGGGTGAACTGTTTGCCTCTCAAAGTAAATCTACCTTTCCCCAAGTGCAGCAGTTATTCTTTTTGGTCTTTCCCATAGCTGTATTTTATCCAGACCATTTAGAAGCTCCACGTATTTCTCTTCAGCTATAATCCATTAGAAATTCAAGTCACATCATCAGCATCTGTGAAACAATTACTGCATCTAGGACTGACTCTGCAGTCTAATCCATCATAATTATGACTGGCCTCTTTGAAGATGCCACAATGCGTGACTTTAATATAGTACATTACTGTGCAAATGGATCAGCATCTCATCCCACCAATATGCATTCAACTTAGAATTCAGACTACCACTGTTTGACTTTTTCAGATGCAATCGATGTATGTACATTTATTTCTTGCCACACATAGGGCACAAACTGGAAACTAGGCACTGAATGAGAGCCTGAGATTTTTGTGTTGTTTGTTTTATGGACAAGTTTGGCATGTTTTTGCCACCTCTTATCACTATACTATGGAAGGTGGTGTTACAAGCACAACACCCATTTCTGCAGCAACAGAAGTTGTGTTATTTTCTTTCACAGAAAACCTTTCTTTAGTTTTAGCCAGTTCTAGAGGTTCATAGCTTATTTCCTATAGCAGCTGTATCAGGGCAGTTTGTGAGTGCAAAGCAGCTCAGATGAATGAATGGATAAATACACCTGCTGCAGGGGAGTACAATCTTCTGCAAAACTGGGCGAGATTCCCAGGAGAAAAAGTAGGTGGGGGAATAGCTGTGGTAGAGGACTTGTGGATCTAAAAGGACCAAAAGGTGGAGTGTCAGATGGGTTGTTTGAGACAGACATTTATGTCCTCAGAGGTTTTTCTCCCCAGCAGAAATACACATCCTCAGATCACAGCCTGACTTGTGCTCAACTGATTATTAGGATGAGACTCAGGAAAGCAGAAGTCAGATATCCAGAAGCTTGTTGATGGCTCACTGGGTTGTTCCTGGAGTGTTGACACAGTCTCCATCCTGCTGGCACCCTTCTGCCACTGCCAGATGACACAGAGGTCTAAATTGCTCCTAGACAAGAAACCCCTCTGGCCCTTTCTCGACAGGAGGTGAATTTACCCATATGTTTTGTCAAACCTCCCGTTTGGTAAATTGTGCTTTGTGCTTACACTCTCCTGCTCCTGTTGTGTGTGTAGAGGAGCTGGCTTCACTTGTGGCTGTGTATCCTTATGTGCTGTGGTGCAGTTGCATCTCTCCGCTGAAGTTCATGCATCTGGTAAAGAGTTCTAAATACTCCTGAAGTGAAAAAGCTCCTGAAGTTAAAGGTTTGGTTTTTTTCCTATTTCAATGCTGAATGAAAATTTGAGAAGAGGCACAAGTGGTTATTACTTAGGTAAAGAAGGGCACTCATGCATGGCATTGAAAGCTCAATTTCTGCTCTAAACCCTCTAAAACCTTATGGACTTGCATACTTGCAAAATTGTTTCTGAGTTAGCCTGTGACAAAGTTTCCTCTTCGTTAATATTGGAACAAGATGTGTAAGCAGTTACAATGACGCTTAGTACCAGGATTTGTTATTATGGGATGTGGCTCTCTGGCCTAGCTAAAGACCGGTTGCTACAGCTGTGCCCTGGGTTAACACCTGTAAGCAGCTGCCAGTGTCCCTAGAGGAGAAAAGATGTGCAGTTAACTCAGATGGCCAAGGGGTGACGTAACACATCAAAGCTCCTTATTAGTGAGACATTTCCATTATTGCTGGGATAAAAAGTTGAACACGTGTGGTATAGTTTAAGGATTTCCTATATGTTCTGCACCTAAGGTACTGTAGTTTGTACGCAGAGAAACAACATGAGCTTCCACATGGAAACTTAGAGGAGAGGCAAGACCAAGAGAGATTCGAGAGAGATTGCATTCATACCCAAGGTAAATTGAGGCTCAAAACCCCACAACATCCCCTAAGGATTTGCTCTGCTCCGTACCAGCATCACTGCTGCCCCACTGCATATGTGGTGGGTGAGGAAAACACAGTGAAACTTCAGGGCAGATGTAAAGGAGGCCCCAGAAGGACAAGGACACTCTGTTGTTAGCTGGGCTCTATGGCTTACAGTAGGGTCCTTTTGCACTTCATTCAGCTGTCTCTTCATTTGGATAGTTTATTTATTTAGGGCATTAGCAATGCTTTGGAAAAAACTTGAGTAAGGATGCCATGCCTTGCCTGTCCCTTGAAGTTTTTTAGTTAAAGGTATATTTCTTCCTAAAATATACATATTGCTTTCTTATTGTAGCTTTAAAGAGCAGTTAAGGGGTTAATCTAGAAACTCCTCCATGACTCTGTGACTGTATTCTGCAGAAGGTCATATTACATGAATATAATTGTCTTCTCTGGCATTTAGATCTATGATACTTTGTGTCAAACAAAAGAAAATGTGGGATGGATAAAATTCGTTACCTAATTTATAGCTAATTTATCCTTCATTTACAGGGAAAATGGTGACTAGCGAATATAGATATAAGCAGACGTAAGGGAATGAAGAGCATGGGATTTGTGACATATGAGGATTAATAATTCATTAAATCTTATCCAAGCCAGACGCTTCAAAATTCATGCATTTTTAAAACCAACTAGTACTAAACCCCCCTCAATTTACTGACATCAGTTCCTGCATTTCAGTGATACAATGGTCTAATTGCAAAAGCACTTGAATCAGGTTTTTTTTTGACCTTAATAGAGAGGGCATGATAGTAAAGCTAAACAGTCATTTCCCCTTGCTACATTACATAACTATCAACAAGACTGAATACTGCATAATTTCTACCCAGATGTGAAAAATTGTACTATTTTAACAATTACAAAAAATCAAGGGAAGTAAAAATTAAATGCTTCTACAATATGGGTGGAAAAAAGCAATTATGCAAAGGAAATGAATTCAGGATTATAAAATGGAAGTAAACAGAAATTATAATGTTGCATCATACAGCTCTCCAGTTCCCATTTTTTTGTGATTTATCTTCCATACAAACTTTGTACCTAATTGTACTATGTAGCATTTCTAGCAAAACACCACAGCTCCTCGAGTAGTTGCTTTTAATGCCACCATGGTATGACCAGATTAGAAATGTTTCCCAAAAGGTCAAACTTCAGAACCAGGTTGAATTTAAGAAACAAAAGGACCCTGCCATTGCAATAACCAGATCATTCAAGATGAGGTTGGCATCTATGTCTGTTCTTGCCGGTTGTAAGCTCTTTTCTGTAGTTTAGGTTTGGAGTATGGTGGATCCAGGTAGTTTGTACTGACAGACCATTCCACAGAGCTGCACTGCTCCCCAGCTTGTTTGGTGCTACCTTGGCTGCTGGGATGCCAACATACTCTAAGTCCAGTATTACTCAATTTCTTGAGCACCACCTTGACTACCAGATGTCTTTAACAAATACAGGGAAGTTGAACTAAAGCACCCTTTCATCTTTGCTGGTTTTTTAAGAATCTTTGTATCTAATAATTATAATAGGAAGGCTGAGGGAATGGGAGTTAAAGCCTTAAATCTCAGGGGTGCTCAAATAAGTGTGTGTTGAGTGAGATGCTTTTGCATAATGAGAAGCTTCTCTGTGAAGTCTGGACCAGCAAAACTGTTCCAAATTGTGACCCACACAGGACATCATTTGGTAATTCCCCAGCACCTGTGAATTCAACACTGGGAAAGATGTTGGGGTTGGAAAACAGAACAAAGTCTCTTTTTCTTTGTCTTAATCCATTATGCTAGGCTAGGTGTGTTGAGCAGTGTTAACCAGGTGCACAACTGGTGCTTTGACCTGTTTCTGATTTCTGAGAAAGGATGTTATTTGAGGGGTGATTTTCCTCTCAGTACTTCAGCTACCCCATGTGTCAACTGGTGATGATGATACAGGCTGCTGATTAAAATCAGCTCCCCGAGAGCAACAGCTGACTGCTCTTGCTGTTCTGGCCAAGCTCTGCAGTGCAGCCTCTTGTGAGAACACCAGGATAAGCAAGCGTTGGTGGCTGAACCATTCCTCAAGACACACTTGATGTTATCAACCTGCTTTTTAGGGACAGTTACCAAGAGGTCACTGTCATCCTTATCTTCCAGTTTCTGTGATCTTTGTCCATTTGGCTTCAGACCTGGATATAGCATGGATTTCTTGGGTTGATGACTTCCTAGCACCAGTAAAAGGTCGGTTATCCATGATGATTTCATCACAGCTTTTAGCAGAGTGAAAAATCCCTGGATGGAAAAGAAAAACCACTGGCAAGCTAAAATTTCAAGGTTTCATCGTGTTGGGACAGTAACATTAGAAAATAGGCATATGAGCGGAAGAACTGATAGAAGAGAATAAAACACTCTGGGCTGCACCGTCCTCAGAAAACCTATTTACACAGCCCTGGTTTCCATTATCCTTTGAACTTCAAATAGGAAATCCTGTTGGTCTCACAGTTCTGTTGAAAACAGAATTTTCTACAAAATGCAGTTTTCTTAAATTCCTTTTTTAAAGTTGAAGATCATACTGAGAGGAGAATGGGGAGAATGCAAAGAGAAGGTTGATGTCTCCAAGGTGTACTCTCACTGGTGCTCCCACATGTCCAGGTGGTAAAGCAGAGCTTTCAGCCCTTTCACTGGTGTCACTATGGTAGCCTTTACACCCCTCTACACATTCCTCCTCTGTTTTTCTCATGGCTCTGCCACACCTAGTCTGGGATGTTGTAGTGAACTTAACTTTTGGCTGCTATGTTTTGAGAAATGAGAGGCAGCCAGAGAGGCAGCTCCCACACTACACAGTGTACGCTGCGTGTGCCGATATAACCGAGGGGCAGGTTCTAGGGATCCCTGGCAGGGGCAGTGAGCCACGAGATGCCCTGTGTCCCTGTGAGAGATGCTGCCTGCCACTGCATGTCCTGCTGGGGGTTCACTTCCACACAGTGGAGCTGGAGGAGTTGAACCAAAACAAGGGTACTCGCTTTGGAAAAATTTTACACTGTTTTAATTGTTGCATGATTTAATTTAAAAATGTGTTTTCATTCCCACTTGTGATTTTGTTTAATTCCTCCCAATTTGTGCCTTTTGCGACTTACAAACCAGACCAATTGCTCATAAACACATGGGAAAAATAGGTTTGTTGGTGCCCTGTTCCTTGGCTTCAGGGCAACACCAGCCAGACCTGTACCAGTCCACTCCAACCTGTTTTCAAGAGTCTCTGATGATGAGGGTTGCATAATAACACAGTTACATGCAGTAATTAATCTTACTTATTAGAAAGCTTCTACCATTTAAAACATAACCTTAGATCAGCTCATCCCATCTGCCACAGACATGTGGAACAGGTTTTTTTTCCCTTCTGTGCTATGGCTTCTTTCTCCCCATGTAACTGAAGACTGTCATTAATGCTCCCCTCCTTAGACAGAAAAAACAACCCAGTTCGTGACATCTGATCTCCTCCCTGGGTGGATCTGTATCCTTACCATTTGTTCCCTGACCAAATGCATGGAGGTCACAAAGCAAATCCACAGTCTGTTCTCTGGAGACATTATGCACATCCTGCACTCCGCTAAATTTTCTCTCAAATTCAGCTGTAACATGTATCTGTATAATCTTCCAAAAACCTGTATGAATTACCTTGACTTTCCCCTCAGTAACTAAGCAGTTTTATTCCCTCACTGTATAAATCACACTGAAATCAACAGAACAGGCTTGTTACTTCTAGTAGAGCTTTGTGGAAGAGGTTGTTTCCTTAAAATCTTGCCATGTGCTTAAGTCTTCGAGCTACTCACACAAACATCTCTTCTGACTCCCACTGTTGCTGAGGCACCACAGAAGATAAGAATCAAATGCATTTTTAGATGTCTATGAGAAGATGCTCCCTGGAGCTGTGGTTGCCATTCAGCTTTTCTGCATTCGTGTGTGGTCTTCAGGAGCAGTTTTTATGTGGGTTATTGCAATCTACACACAACAATGGCACGGATTATTGTGCTGAAATCCAGATCTGAGAAAACAGTTACAGTTACCTCTCCAGATGTACCAGAGATGAAAGACAAGGTGGTTTTGATGACCAGAGCCAGCTGACGACCTAAGAGTAGTTGAGATCTAATCCTGATAAAAGCAAAACTGGGAGAGAAACAAAACATGGGAGCTGGTGCTGCCTTACCACAGTTCCGAGCACACAAGAGAGCTTGGCATGGGTACTGTTGCCATCCCCTTCAGCTTTAGGCTGGAGATGAAGATGTGAGACTGCGTTTTCATTTTGAATACTCAACATACAAGCTTGGGAAGAACTTGGTCATTGATCTTCTTAGATAAAAGGGCTCAGGACCCAAACAAATTGTCAGTCAAGAGACACCAACTTCATATCATGGCAGCATTTACTGAGAAATCACAGCCTAGCTTCTTAAGCCTGGCTTGAAAAACACATTTTCTGTAGTTACCATCTTGGCTACAGTAATTTTCTTCCCTTTCTAATTTTAGCTTTATATCGCTTGCTGATAGAGGTTTTAGGTTTTTCTTTAGAAGGCCACTGTTAATCTTGTTCTGAGGATAAAGTGATAGGCTCCAGTTCATGCTTCCACACAACTGAGGCCATTTCTCAGCTCCTTCTTACCTTGTTCTATCCCCACTTACAAAGGATGTGGGGTTTATGTATAGCCATTTAAAACTTCTTAGTATTTAAGCATAAATGGGCAGTATATGGGGAGTTCTATGTATTTTGTGACAAGAAACATTTAAGAAAACTACTAGAGAAAAAAGATTATTACAAGGATACAGGCGTTTTCCTTTCTGTGGATTATCCCTTCAGTATTCCAGGGAAACTGGAAACCAGTAACAAGTCTAGATTTTGTGAATGGGAAGTTTGCTTCAAAACACAGCTCTAGCATGAAAGTTTCTCCCTTTAACCAAATTAAAAGACTGGATAAAAGCTTGGAATTGCTGTGCTGAGAAACAGTTGGGACCCCAAAACGAGCTGGCACTCCTTTCCTTTAATTTCCAGTAATTCAAAGGAACATTGTTTCTCCTGTTTAAATTTTTCCCTTTGTGGCGGGATACAACATGAAGAGGCAGAAAATTCACTGCTGCCAAGCTAAAAGGAGCCAGGGGAACTGGCAGATTGTGATTTAACTCTCACTAAGACTTTTAGACTCCCACAGCTGACACTTGGAAGAGTGGCATTTGAGCAGTCCTGAAGGGAACTGCAACACTTCTCTCTCTGTCCTTCCTTTTCAAATATTTTCAAAGCTTTGAAAACAGTCGGTTGTTCTTCGTTCTGGCAACTCGCCACTTGCTGCTGGCTCACATCAGTTCATAGTCTTCTGAGGTATCTAGTGGCCTGCATGGATTTGAGAGAGTTTGAAGCTCTAATGAAAGACCTTTGATATTTTGGGATATTTAAGAGACATACAGAAACGGGTGAGTTAAAAGAGCTGTTGTCAGCCTCTGCAAAGCCCACTTCATATTCTGAGTCATGAGATACCGTTTCACTAATTGATTATTGTCTGTCCACAACACAGTCATGCTCTTAGTGCACAAAGCAGCAGTGTGGATGAAAAGCTCACCATTGTAAAGTACACACTCAACTGGATTTAGAAAGCTGGGAACAACAAACGAATCTAAGATATGAGACTACTTTGAATGAAACTCATAAATCATAGCTGAGACGTTTTTCAGCTTAAGTCAACATCTTTCCTACAGACAAAAGTTAATGGAAGCTTTAAATGCCTCTCTTTAGTCTTCCTGAGGACCTAAGCAGGGGAGCTCTCCTCTAAAGGGTCAGGTGACTTCTCATTCTTTAAATCCACACCTCCAGCAATGAGGACTTGATCCCACAAGCCCTGCAGAACTGCTTCTACCTGGCAAGGTTGTGCAGAGTGTTTGCCAGGCTAGTCCTTCAGCCAGCAGCCTCATAGCTGCGGTGGTCTTGAGCTCAGGAATGCAGGTGTAGGAAAGAATGCCCTGCATTGTGTGCTTGAGTTCCTGTCAGTGTGTGCGTGTCCTCAAACACCAACTGGATTGCACAGCACAGTCCCTGCCAACACAAACCTACACTCCCTCTGTCACCCTTGCTGCCCCAAAACACATCAGGGAGAGAACAGGTTTGGGGGCAAAGCAAGGATGATAGGCATTAAGCTCTGATATATGCAACTGTTTTTGCTCAGAAGGAATACAGCAGTGTGTGATTGGTAGTGTTACTTCTATACAGCCTCTGGGGGCAATGAACAGCTGCTTTTTCATATAAAAAAACAAACCAGGGAGAGTTGGGAGAAGAGAGGAGACATCTATCAGGATACTCAATGTCTAATGCAGTCAGTTAAGCTAACATGCATACCACTGTCAAATGCATATAAGGGCACTTTATCTTTGGTTTGTTAACCTTTGAGGGTCAGCCAGGTCGATTATGAGAAAATGAGGTAATAATTTTACTGTGGGAAGAGTGGGGGACAAGGATGAACAGCAAAGTTTATCTGCTTATTATACTCCCCAGTAAACAAACCTTCCTAACAGCCTCATCTAGCTCACAAAAGTTGTCTGTGGAAACGGTGTTTAATAAATCAGATGTGTGCCTCAGCTTCCCAACCAAAATTGTCTTAAGAGTCTATGGTAGGTATTGGTGATTAAGCAAATGTTCTGAAAAGTTAGTTGCACCTAAAATTAGAACTGAGAACAAGATGGGCAAAAAAAATTCTGGCGTACCTGCAGTTAACCTTTAAAAAAACATGTGGAAGACTAAAGCAAACCAGGTGAATGCTAGAGACAGAGTATGTCCTCATACTGCTGTGCATCAACTGTGCAGCATGACAGAGAGAAATTACGGCATGAAGCTTTTGGACTCTGTGATTCAGGGTGCTGATGGCTCCAAGCCTATCCTATTTTCTACCTTTTCCCTCTGGTACTTTTAAAGTCCTTTCACTGAGAGGTCCCAACAAAACTGTGCTCCTCTCTTCAAGCAGAGAGGCCAGCTGAACATGCAGTGGATATAGGGCATGTGTCAGCACTGTGCAGCAGGCCCCCAGTCCCATCCTGGAAACTGATGGGGATCCCAGCGGCTCCCAACCTCCCCCTGCCTGTACTCCCTGCCCCAGCCCTTGTTCCTGGAGCTGTGGAGGTAGAGATGTCTTCAGAGTTGTTAGTTGTTTTCTCATACACTGCAATATAACCAGGCAGCACAAAAGTCTTAGTCTGTGCCTCAGTTTTTCTGTCTTCATTGAAAAAATTCAGTGTCTTGAAAACAGCTGGTACTACTTAATGATCTTTTGGTAACTAAGGCTGATTCCTTTTGTTATGCTCTCTGAAGATTAAATTTTGCTCTAGATTCTGTTGCCTGAAGGAGGCTATTGTAAAACAAGATACTCAAAAATCAGCAAAAAGATGTTCGAGCTAAAACAGAACACCAAAACATTTTAACTCTAGTGGTGCTGCTGCCAATGAGTTAGAGAAAAGATCCTAAGATTATGCTAAAACCAGTCTGTATTGTGGGTCAATGACTGAGGAACTGCTTTCTAAAAGTGTGCACAGCCTTGTAAATGAATCAAACCTCCATGATATAGAAGATGCTTCTTTGATGTTCAGTTTTAAATCCTGACTTGGTCAAACAGGCTATCATGGAAATAACTAGATGCTGGTAAGCACTGCTATTGCTTTAAATTAAAGGAGGGAAATACAAAGCTCAAGGATTTGCAGTCCCTTTTACAAGAGACACATTGGGAACAGCCTGCATCTACCAAATACTGAAAAGCTCCATCAGGATTCCAAAGGAAATTGCTATAAAAGATTAAATATGTGGTCAGCAGTAATAACTCTCCCTCTGTTTGTTGTGTCAGATTGTATTTGTGTTGGAGGAAAGATTGGTGTAGTTCAGATAGCAACAAGGAAGAGAAAGAGAGATTTTGAGAGAGATTTTCCATTACAAGGTTAACAAGAGGAAGTGGATGGGGATGAGGGAATGTGCTCCACAGAACTGCAGGAAGCTGAAGTTGGAGGAAGGCAGTGCAGCATCTAGAGACTGTGGCTAAAAGTTTTGATGGCTACCAACACTGACAGTAGTTTTTAGAGATGAAGTTACCAAGGACTAACAACCAACAGAGTCTTCAAGTCTCTGTTGTTGGGATGCTCCTGCAGCACTTGTGGGGATTGGCCTCTGAACCCTGGAATTGACAGGCAGTGACCTTCTGTCGGGTGTTAATTACAGAGGCTTCCCCTGGGATCTAGCCCACTAGGAACCTACTGCAGAGTTTGCACTGACTTATTTGAAAGTTTAAGCTCATGCTTTGCAGCTATGGCACTCATCTCCAAGTAACTGCAATAACTTTGATTCAAATCAGTCTTTATAGAAACTGGCCCATACGACCCTTTGACCCTTCCCAGTGCAGAGCAGCTCCGCATGCCTTCCCTGTTCTGCTTACTTGCACTGGAGTAGTCTCCTCCCATCTAGCCTGGCACCAGCACACACTCATTTGACCTGAGATCCCACCTGTGGGGTTTGTGAAGCCACTGCTTTGAGGCTGTCTCTGCCCTCCGACTCCCCACAGCGAGTTGCTGAATGATACTGGGGGTTGCATGTGACACCGCTTAGCCTTCGTTCACGCTCCAGTGCAACAGGGCGGCAGCCTTTGCCAGTTATTGTGCTCACATAGGTCACAAGCACAGATAGAGATTCGCAGGGAACTGCAGTAACCAATACATAACAATGCACAAAATGCAGGAAACGCTTTTTGTACGCACTTTGAGTGTCATTGTTGCCTCTTTCTGTTAAAGCTATAGATATGTATTTATAATATACAGAACCAGGTTAATTAAGGCAAGAACTGCCAACATGATCTTTTAGGAGTAGCTTTGCAATTCACACATGAAGACATGAACAGTGACTAGTGCATGTAATGCTGAGCATAACTGAGTAACTCTTCCTGAGGGATTCAGGGTGGCCAGACACTGTAAAACAGTGGCCACAGGCCATGAACTGTGTACAGTGTGGCGTGGCAAAATGTTGAGCACATAGGACAGGATATAGGGTGGTTTTTTCCAACCAGAAGCTCAGGGATGAACTATTCATAGGCATTGTAAAACAAACAGCTAAGCTTTTAAGTTTTAAATGAACTTATTTGACTTGAGACTTAGTGGGTTTTCAGTAAGCTGACTGAAAAGAGGAGCAGCTGTAACATCTGTTATTAACTTGTTCTCATTTGTGGCCTTATCATAATTTAGATTTAGTTTTAGGTACAACAATTTATCTAAGTGCAAAATTATTTGTTACTTTATTAATACTTTCATTTCCATGGACTGTACATGGAAAAGAGGACCATAAACATTTGCATCCAGTGCAATGGATGGAAAAACTGATGTTGACTAGGCCAGAAATCAGATTTTTACACAGAAACATTACAGATTTTAGTAACTTACAGGTGTTACCATCGGCTACAGGAAAAGTAGTGGTGGTGGTATTTTGTATATTGGTCATGCCCCAGTAACTCCCACAGTGCTCTTCTGTTGTAATACTGAGTCTTTCATGGCTTGACAATGTTTATTTGCATTCTTTGTATTTTTTGCTTGAAGGGAAGTTCTTCTGTTAGCCTTTTTAAAAAATAACAGAAAAAATCCCTCTATTTTTTAAGTCTAGTTTCTGTATTTCTCATCTTCTCTTCTCATTCTAATCTTCTCTTTTCTCAAAGGGAAAAAATAGATTTATAGTATCTGAATGAAGAAGACAGATAATATTAAGTACCTGACACCTCAAAAGAGCAAAGATCATCAGCTTTCTCTTTCAATGTTATAGTTAGACAGTGCATTTGACAAAGTTAGGCTGTCAAATAGATCATCTACTGGGAAGATTTACACAATTCTCTCACTTGTTATCTCTACTCATGACACAAAGCTTAGCTAAAGTCAAGTCACCCCAGATGAAAAATGAGAAACTGTGCTTCTTCACTTAAAATCTTTGGTGATTTTAAAATGTACAAGGTAGATCTGTTAGTTTCCTGCCCTGTACGATGGTGATCCTGAATGCATATTTAGCATCTGAGCTTTTGAGGCAGAGCTCAGGAAAGTCCAAATGACAGCACAAGGTCTTAGATAAGAGGGATATTCCTGAAAGGTTTCCCCATACCCAGAAAGGTGTGTAAATTCATACCCCATCTGACTTTGCTCCATGTTCAGTGTCTATCTCACAAGCCTAATTGGAAAATGCTTTACAGCAGAAAACGGAATCACTGTCGGATGGGCAGAAATCTTTCTTTCCTCAGTTCTACAGTCCTCACAGCTGGTTGCTTTTATTGTTTTCATTTCAACTTTAGTTGTGTTTGAGAGCTGGTGAGGAAGAAAGAAAATCCAGGCCAATCTCATGCTTACACTTCTTGTCTCACAGAAAATGTTCTATATCCCTTTTTCTTTTATTCCTCCCAATTTTAAAACAGAGCTAAGAATTTTCTTGGCTATCTTTAGGGGTGAAGGAAAGGGATTATTTCCTAGCTTTAAATGGAATTTTAGCTATTCAGAAAAACAAGCCTTTGTCATAATGAAGAACAGTATAATCACCTTGTAGCAGGTGATACGAGTGGTATAGCAAGATTTTTGGTTTTGTAAGGGTAAACACTAGTTCTGTAGTTCAGACATAAAATAGGAATCTTTCTAGATAGGAGTTGACCTTTTCTCTCCTGGAGCTTATGGGTGTTTTCTCAAGAAGTAGAAATTCTTGTTCTTGCTGTGCATGGAGAAGATAAGGACAGTATCACAGAGGGAGGCAGTTGTGTTTTCTCAAAAGGTAAATTACTGTTTAAAGAGGGAGAGAAAAAACAGATAGAAACTGTCTGGGGGGGATTTTTGCCCAGGGGAAGAAAGAAATATGTAGTATCACAGCTGAGACTAATTACACTGAAAGGACTAAGAAAAAGAAAGAACAACAGTGAAGACAGGAATCCAAAACCTGTAGAAGTAAAATGCACCCACCAAGGGTAGAACGGCAGAGATTAGCATTCTGATTTGAAACTGATTTGCTGGCTTTCTACAGAAAGAAAGGGGGGGATGAGGTTTTTGGGTTTGTTTTTGTTTGGGCTTTTTAAGTCATCATCTGATGAAATGCTTAGTTAATAGCCAAGAAAAGAAAAATCCAAATACAAGAAATCTTCCTGTGCCTCGGTAAAGAAAACTCTCAGAGTCACTAACGCATTGATTGAACCCTGTTTTAAGCAGGTAATGACTTGAAACTCCCTGCTGAAAACAAAGGTGGTTCACAATGATACATGACAGATGCAGAAGCAATGTGAGTGTGAGATGGCATGGTTATTTCAGTTTCAGGGATGATGGGAGTTTATCTAAGGATAAAGGAGGGAGGGATTCCCTGTGCAAGGTCAGTGTAGGGGAGAGATCCAGGGGGAGACCAGCTGTCTGTACTTACTAACCTCTAATCCAGGAGGATGGCTTTGTTGTGCTGCTCCAATACAGAACAGGTTAGACTGAATGCAGATGAGGTACCAGCCATCTAGGAAATCATTTTCTGTTTCACTGATTTTGGTTCTCGTTGTTTTGTTTTCCCTTCCCTTTGTATGTAAAACAAGTCTTGAAGGAGTTCCTGAATAGAAGTTGATCTGCTCCTCTCGAAGAGCGGCCTTGTGAGCAATGTGGCTCTGCTGGCCCAAGGGCTCGCCAGCACTTCACAAAGGGCCCTGATAGTACATAAATTCAGATCTTCACCAGATAGATAATTTTATGTGGTCTGCAGAAGAATAGGCCTTTGTCAGAAGGAGATGATAGCTGACTTTGTTTGGGAGGGGGAGGGGAGGGACGAGTTTTCTCATTTTCTGTGTACTTCTATTCAGCTGCTGCAGAAACATCCCCATCTGCTTTGAATCTACATTTTAATTCCAAACCCTTGCAAGAAATACAGCAAGCTGGCTTGTTCTGTCTGGCAAAGTACACACATAGCAAGTTGCTGAGCTGAAAGCTGTTCCAAAATCTAGGAATGTAACAAACTTAAAAGCCAAGTTACCTGGCCTCATGCTCTGTTTAACCATATGATGATGGTAATCAAAAAATAGATTTCATTTGTCTGTCCTTTAAATGTTGTCACTTACTCAAGAGTATGTGCTTTCTTTGCTATCTGCTCTGTCAGGAAAATGTGGTTTAAGGATATGAAATGGGTTTGGGTTTTCATTTCTCTGGTGAAAGCAGGCAATGGAACTTTTCCTGTTTTTCCTGCATGATGAAAAGGTAGTGAAACAGGAGGTGCAAATTAAATTGTTGATTACCGTCATTTATAACACCTATATCTGAATTCATGTAGTATGACACGACTTTTGCTAGTAGCAGTGAAATCTTGCATGGTTTATATATATGTGTGTGTGTGTGCATGAAAGCTCAAGCACTTATTTTAGCTTTAGGATCTGTACAATTTGTGTTTCTGCTTGTCTGTCCTAGTGCATAAAATTTTATCCCTAACTGTCAACAGGTGTTAGAAACAGAAGCAGCTGGAGCCAGAGTTGAGCACCATTTCTGTTCTGATCTGATAAACTTGCAAATAAACCATGTATAACTTCTGTTAGGGACACCCAGCAAGAGCTAATCGTGATGCAGACCTTAAGTTAATTTCTGTGCCTGTTTCACAAACTGCAAACAGGATAGTGAGTGATACACAGACTAACTCACAGGCTGATAAGCAGAACTGCCTCTAAATTGTTCCTGGTTGAAAGGAATCATAGAAATGCAAGTTATTTGCATGGCATTCTAGAGAGAGTACAATTTAAAGGGGTTTTTTTTGTGATGGAAAGAAAATGGACAAGCAAAACTGTTCAAGCAAACTTAAGCTGTTGTGAGAAAAGGCAGAAAAGGAGAAGAGCGTTTACTGTGAGCTGAAAGGGAAAAAGAATTGAAAGATGCCCATTCAAATGCTTCGTCTGCCTGCTAATTTTAATTAAGACTCCTCCTTTGTAACTATGCCACAGAGCCTGAGTCTTTTAAAAAAAAATTGTCACTAGGCAGATTTCTGAGAGTCTCCTGATTGAATCATCATTTTAATCTCTTCACTGCTATTCCCCTCTCCTGAGCAGAAGCTACCCGCTGCACTATGTGACAATTAACATGCTGAGAAATGCTACTGCACTCCTCAGGGAGTTTCAGTGATGCAAAACACTGTTCTGCTGTGTGACAAAAACACCAAAACATTTAAAATATCTCTCTGGTAAAATATCATGGGTTTTTAAAGCCTGGATGCACACCTTATTTTCACTAGGAAAAAATATTCTTCATTAACTTTTTCTGAAGAAAAAAGTATTCCTTTCCTTCAGCTCTCCCCCAGCCCACCCTAAAATCCTCTCCATGTTTGGAGAACTTGATAAATACTTTGCAAATAATTAGCAACCAGTGACAAAACCTGCTCTTTCTGGGTTTGCGTGTCTTTGCTCGGTGTACTTTTACTTTCTCAAATCCTTCATCATCCTTGCTTTACTGCTTCCTGTTTCACCTCTCTTCCCTAACAAAGCACTAGAAACAGCTTCTTGCTCTGTGCCTGATGTGGTCCCAGCCTCCTCTTCTGCACTGTCTCACTCCAGTCCCATGGGAGACAAGCCAGGTTTATTGAACTGGGTCACTGCCCCCAGTTAGACACCACCCACTGTACCAGTCTCCTCTCCTAGCAACACAAAAAAGAGGGGGGTAACAAAAAAGCAAATGAATCCTTTCTGCGTCTTTTCTCTGTCACCTTTGTAAGCCACAGATCAATCCAAGCAAGGTCTGCCCACAGGGACATGCTAATTGAGATGCTGTTTGGCAGCAGACTCTGTCCTTGCACAAATGTTCACAAAATGACTAATTAAAAACAGGCCTCTTGCCCTGCTTCCTTCCCTTGACAGGCTAACATAGGCACGTTTTTCCTTTCATTATTTTATGGACAACAATAATGAACACACCGAAGAAAGAACACTTCAGGAACAGTTTTGTCTGAAGAAAATACCAAGGGTGGTTGTCCCTTTCTTCTTCCACACCCTGATGGCTGCCAGCATTGCTGGGTGGGTGCAGTCCAGGAGGAAGTCATCAAGAGCGGGTGTAGGGGAAAGGTGAGTCAGTCCAGGCAATTCTTAATTATAGTGAAAAAGGAGGAAATATGCTTAAGCAGAAGAATTCTGTTTCTGTTGTTCCAAAAGTATTTTGGGTATTTGCGAGGAGAATAAACAGATTTTCCATGAAGCCTGGAAGGTTAGGTCTCAGTGAGAAAACCCTTTGGGTTCTGCTGCTCAGCTGAACATCTGTCCTCCCATGGCCTTGCTTGGAAGCCAGAAGGCACCAAGTAGGAGTGCAGAGTACTGCGTTACTCCAGAAAGTATACACCATGCCAGATGGGCAGAGCTCTTAATTACATCATAGATAATCATAGTGTAATCATGGAAATATGCAAGGAATGGGAGTAACTTTAATTCAGGAAAAATGGCTAAGTGGGTTGTGTAATGGGAAAAACCAGCAAATGCAGAAGAAGAACCACAGTGGTGAGGTGACTGCTGCAAAGCAGGCAACAGAATGATTTCCACAGTGATCAGAGATTGTGAAGCAACAGGCTGGATTTTTATCTGGCTGCTGTGCGTGACTAACATCAGCTCTGTGTGTACATGAAATGCTGAGGAACTGATTTCACTGCTACTCCACTGCATGTGTGTTCATTGTTGTCTAAACTTGGGAATAATTGCTGTGAAACTTTCAAGCGCCTAAGAGTTTTCCTGTAGGCAGAATGGACAAACTCCTAAGGGAGAAACAAGTTGGCTCTTTCTGAGGACCTTGATCTCTAGACTTGGAGGGGAACAGCTTTGCTGTGCTGGTAAAAGCTGCATGCGCTTCCACGTGCTTTGGAGGCAGCCTTCTCGCTGGGTGTGAGCCAGCTGCTGAGGAAGCAGCTCTCCACGCACAGCCAGACTGCTGGGTGAGTGCCCGCAGTGCACAGGGACACGGAGGGGAAGCCGTGGTTGTTCCTGCTGAGGCTACGAAGGGACGGCAGTGTGGCACTCAGCAAAACCTGAGTGTGGGACAGAAGAAATGAGCGAAAGATGGGCCAAAATGTGCAGTGGTGTTTGAGCACATAGACATGCAGATGAATACATCATGGGGATTTACAACATAAATAGAAACTCTATGGAATTACAGAAGTACTAGTCTGACTCTCTAAACATCTGAATGCCTCTGGAGAGATGGTCCTTAGGGCCTGTTTGACCAGAAGTCAGGTATGCAGGTTTGGTGACCATAAAATGCACAGCTCAGATGTTTGTGAAAGCAACTGTCCTGCAGGGTACCTGAGCTTTGCTGTGGACTGCTGGGGTTTTGGTAGCCCACTCTCCGTAACACCAGCCTGTGCCACTCAGTTAGCAGTCCCATATGTAGTTTGTGGAACTGCTGGTGACCTCCACAAGATCCTGCCAATATGTGGACAGTTGCCAGAATCAGCCTTATGAAGCTGAGGTCAAAGCATATGCAAAAAAAAAAAAAAAAAAAAAAAAAAAAAGTGCAGTAGCAATTTCACCTTGATACTGGACCTCCCTTGCTAAGCAGGTAAATAAACTTAGTCACAAGGAAAAGCCAAATGCTACAGGAAGTAAGATTCGTATTTCCACACGTAAATCCACCTTCCCTTTATGTTAGCTCCAAACCCTCAACGCAGAAAGATGAAGTTGCCTGGTTTACAGGCACAAAAATCTGTCTTCTTCTGAAATAGTTAACTACATTTTTGTTCAGAGTAAGGAAAGGGCAGGAACTGAAAAGAGTGGTCTTTACATGTTGGGTTTTTATTTATGTAAACTATCCAGAACACCTCGACAATCTCAGGGATACACAGAGCTATATATAGAAATGTGAATAAATCTATTAGTGAGCATGACACTGTGTGCAAGCCAGAATAGTCCTGAGTGTTTTAAGCCATATGCTTTCCTTCTTCCATATAGCCTTGAGTAGGTTATTCTAAATCACTTTAGCACGATGTAAAAGATTTTTTTCTTGCCTTTTATAGTCATTATTTCAGTATGGATACTATGTAGTCTGAGACTTCCTCAAAACCTCCCAGTTTGTCTTGAAGTTTCCCCTGAATAAACTTTTATTAGGGTCCTGTAAAGCTGTATCTCTATCCCACTGAGGTAGATTATTCTGCAGTGAGCAGGTTATACAGAAACCTCATTGCTGAAGAAGTAGGTGTGCTATGACATGAGGATCAGTAGATCAATAACCCCAACAGGCTGATGATTCCTCCAGAATCAGTACATACCTATCATTATCCTGAGTTACTTACAGAGCTTTTTAGAACCGAATGTGAACCTGCGAGGTAAGGTCTTTTCCAGGGGATTCAGTACTGTTACTGTTACTTGTATTCTGAGCATGAAGAGCACATGCTGTGAACTAGTATTTGGTACTCCTGAGCTGAAATGCAAATGCTAAATGATTCTGACTGGAGTGGGAACTATTCCTGATTTGGGACCCGTGGCATACTTTCCAAGCAGGTAGTTTCAGGAGCACCAAGCCTCAGGAAGACTAAGATTACCCTGGGTTTGCTTTTCTTGGGTGACTGAGAGTTTCAGCAGTGAAACTCTCCTGCTTCACAGGAAGCTTTCCTGTGGCTGGAACATGTTTAAGGGCTCTCTCCCATGGCGGTTCTTTGGTGTTTAATAACATGTGAAGTTATGCATTTGTTGTTCCTTCACTGGGATGTTTACAGGGTCTTTTTCCTTTTCTCAGCTTCTGATCTTCACAACAGTTGGAGCACTAAATCTGTCATATATGGCTGAAAGCAGACAGTTGAATCAGACTTCCTTTGTGGGGGATGGACATGTGCATATGCACAGTATCATCCCCTATTATTCCCTGTGCTGGGGAACTAGCTTAATATATATTTTTCTAGTCACAAGAGGTATGTATGACTGCAATAGCTTGTGGTAGTGAGCAGAATAGTCGCTGGTATTCATGGATAAGGGAAATATGTTCAAACCAAACAGCAGAAAGCTGTCAGACACAGCACCTTAACCACAAGTCAGAGGACACTAGGCAACACTATCTGTAAGAACTGAAAGTAGAGAGGAGACAACAGAGAATGGTAATTTTAAACAAGTCCTGAACCTCGCAATCCTCAGTGGGGATTATGCGAGGAGCTCCTCTGGAGGCAAGTGGAACAGGTTCATGGAAGACACACCCTGTTTGGGTTCACACAGAGAGGTGAGAAGGTAAGAAGTAAAACTGAGCAAGCCTTTTTGAAGCAACAGAGTTACTGTAATTTGACTGGCTAGAGGACAGGACTTTGGATTGACAGCTTTCTTGACTTCTATGGAGAGAAGCTTGATAAGTAATGTTTTGGGGAAAGTAAATCAGAAGTAAAGCCCAGAGCAATGCTTCAGAAGGAGGAAGGGCAGACAGGTGGTGCAGTGTAGAAAAATTCTGTGTTGTTTTAATGCATGCTAAGTCATGCAACTGCAGGGTAGGAATTTTGTGCCAGTCAACAAGTTTTCCCAGAGAACACTTCACACACACTAAAGTGACACACACATGAAAGGCTGGAGAGCCTCAGAACTAAAAGGGACAGAAAGCTGGGGATGTGCTAGAAGAAGTCCCTTCCTAATTTTTAATTTGGGAAGGGAACTGTTTTGGAAACAGTTAAAGATAGTTGCAAAGTTTGGTCGCAGGAACTGAAGAGAGAAGTTTGAAGGATGTGAAAGGAAGCAGGGTAGTCACACAGGCAGAAAATGTGTAGGTGCTTTGGGAGCAAGCAGCAGCCAAGAATTGAGTAAGGAGAGCGCTGTATATATCCAGATACAGATGCAGACCTTGGTTAGCTTATTCAGATGTCTGGCCTTCTTTGGGAAAAAAAGCAGTGAGATCAAAGGAAGGATTCTAAAGGAGGGCAAGAAGCAATGAGTGAGAATGTGAAATGGAGAAGGCTAGATATGGAAAAAGAGGTTCTGGATAGTGGAACAAAAAGCTTAAAAAAGCATGTTTTGAAAAAAAGCAGTGATATTTTTCAAGGTGCAGAAAGTGAACAGAGCAAGCGAGAGGTGAAAAAGAGTTTATAGAGGCAAGAAATGAGATAAGAAATAAGATTTTCTGTTTTCTTTTAAAACTAATTAACAAAATTGTGAAGTTCAGCTTTCTGTAAATGACAGTCATTGTTCTTCCTTCCTTCTAAGAGCTAGGGGGGTTGTGACCAAATGGTAACAGTTATGGACACATGAAAAAGCTCTCTGGTGAGGCAAAAATACAGGAGGATGAATTTACCCATCTAGTTAGTTCATAATGTGTGCTGTGAACACCCCATTCAAAATGATCAAATGGCTTATACGATATCTTTTCTGTGGCACGTGGAACCAAATCTGTGTGCTGGAGTAAGGTCACTACACTGTCAGCTGGGTGACAAACCTAGTTTGAGCATTGACTCAGGATTGCAGGCCATGGGCCTCAGGCCAAGGGATGTCAAGCGTGCCACAGAGGTGAGGCGCGTACTCCCAGCGGAAGGCTTCCAGTCCATCGGCACACCGCCATGCCTTCCCCGCGCCAGTTCGTGGAAAGGCAGCCGGGCTGCCTCCAAAAGGAGTGACTTGTCTGCCTGTCCAGATGGATGTGGCGCTGTGCTGGCAGCAGTGAAAACCTGGCAGAGAGGAGGAGGGGAGTCTGTTGGGGAGCCACTGGCTGTTTGTGACAAGCTTTATAAACGAGACTGAACAATTGCCGAGGATGCCCTGTTAGCTTTGGCCAAAAATATCTGGTAATTTTGCAAGAAATAGGGAAGATGAGGGCAGGTGCTGCACTGCTGTGGATCAGGGTAGCTCCCCTGATTTCAGCAGAGTCATACTGGTGGAGTTTTGGCTCAAGGTCTGAGCAATGGCATTAGCACAGTGAGGCTGTTCTGCACTCCTGTAAAATGGTACCGTTCCAGATGTTCCTGGTATAACATGGGTGTCAGCCTGTGCCTTGAGCGTTCCTGTTAAGATATGTTGCTACTGAGACTTTATTTGGGGTTTCTGCATTGGTTTGAAAGGTAGCAACCTCGTTGCTGCAGTTTAATCCTTCAGACAATGCCGTGACAACTGTACCACATGGTGCCTGCCAGGTTCAAGCAAGGACATGGTGGAGCACACGTCAACAGTGGAGCTGCAAATGAGGTAATGTGTTATCAGCAGACAGGTCACGGCTCTATGTATCAACTCCTGGAGCACAGAGTGACTAAAAATAACTTTCTATTGCAAGTACCCATTTCCCAAAGAAGGAAATGCCCTTGTTTAACACCTTCCACCCCAAAGAAACCAGGAATGACTTAATGTAGTTCCTGTACCCCTTGACATCCCAGTGTTGGACCTAGTTGGATGCCTGGCTCAAGTGCTCTGCTTTCACCTCCAGAAGGTGACCATAAGTCAAGAGTAATATAAAGACCTGAGCAATCCCAGCCACAACCCCGTCACCTGACTGTCACCATGGATAGTATTACAGTTAAGCACCAGCCTCTCTCTGTCAGGAATGTGAGTGTCTGGAGCAAGTGTGGAGAGGAACTATTCCTCGTGGCTTTTGAGGTACACATCATCAGGTCAGGATCTAGACTACTAAAGTGCCTCACATGTCAACTTCCCACTTGGGTCTGAACTGTGAACAGAGAAGCCTTTGGCTTCTGTTATTAAACTGGACTTTATACCCATACACAAGACACCAGAGAGATCCCAAGGAAATATTTCTATTATTTAAAAAAAATTACTATTCATCTGTAGCTTCTAGAGTGTCCTAAGAAGTTTACTTTATCCACTAAACTGTAGTGGATATTTTGGTCCTTGCCATGTATGAAGAAGTCTATAGCACAACACTTCAGTGTGAAGGGTGTGAGTCTGTTCTCCCTAACAGTGTGGAGCAGCATGGACTTGAGGCAAGGGTAGAAATGAGTGAGGTCCAGTTTATTATTAATATTGGAGGACAAAAAAAGAGTCAAGCTCAGGTACTCTAACGGTATTTTTGCATCTTCTTAAAAAATGTTTATCTGATTTCTGCAGCTTGTTTCACTACCTTGTCCATCAGCTCTGATGTTTTCACTCTGGCCAAGCAATTTCTATTCCTCCTGCCCTCCTAATTATACTTTTCCATATATTTACATTAGTAAGTCATGGAATATGCTGATCCTGTCTAATGAGAGTGACAGGCTTACAGCTGTGCCACTACAGGCCAATGCAGTCTTCTCCTGAAGACACTACTGCTTTGAGAACATGCAGTTGAGGGCAAAAATGGAAAAGCAAAAGCATTTTGAAAAGGCACCTACTAATAGATACACCAGGAACAAGCATGGTAAATAACTCATGGCACATCTCCTAGTGACCAAAACCACAGGTGTTTTAGTAACACACATAAGAAATGAGCTTAAGCAGGGCCATTGGATCAGGCAGGCCAAACTCCTCTGTTTGCATTATTTGACTCAGGATTGGGCTTTTTTTTTTCTGACTACAGACAGTGCAGTGAGTATAAAAAGGACAATTAAGCACCACTGCTGAGCAGTCTCTTCTTCCCATGTTGCACACCCTGGCAACAAATCAATTTTGTCTTTTGCTGCAAGACTCTGCTGGCTCAAAATTACTCTCCCAGAATCCTCTAGAGCAACTATTTTTTCCCCTTCACAGTTCATCCTGCCAGTTGCCACTTCAGTAAAAAGCATATAGCAAGCAATAATTTTATGTTTTCCATTCCCTCTAAAGGTTAACTATAGGTGAATGTTTTATTCTTTATAACAAGTAATTGACATGCATGAGCCAACTTTCTGTTCAGAACATAATTTGTATTCTTGAGAGATCTGTGCGTGTTCTTGTTCATATTGCTTCTTCCCTGAAGGGATCTGGGAGGGGGAGGAGAAGGAGAAGCTTTTAAAGTTTGGCTCACAAAAGTTACAGAGAAAGATCTAGGCTTTCAGCTCCATCAGATAAATGCTAATGTAACTGCACCATGTACAGTACAGTGGCACGTACTGATAGGAAAAGAACAGAGTAAATAAGTGGGAGGGAGAAGGGGAGAAGTCAGCAGGCAAAAACCCCAGAATACTCAAGTGTTCAGGCAAGCTGGCTGCTAAAATATCAATCATCAAACTTTGATACCAAAGGTTGGTGGTCTTATTAGAAATACAATTCAGGTGGGAATTTAATGAGAGCTTTCTAACAAAAAGTCGATGTAGTTCTTCATATCCTTACACCTGAGCACTTTGTCAGCATTTGCTTAATCAAGACTTAAAGATATGATCCCACGATCACAGAAATCAGATTTGTTTCACTCACTTCAGTGAGTTTAGAATGAAGTTCAAAAAAGCACCGTTTTAATGGGGGTGTGGCAGGGATGTTCACAGAGCGTACTTCTTTCTTTTTTTTTAATAAATCAAGAGTCTTCTCATGTGGTTACGTCTTCTTGTGAGAAGATCTTTTTAGGATTTGGGTATAAAAAGAGTGTCAGCACATATGCAACCCCTGTAATTTAGAACATAGCTTGCGGGTTGTGGTCTCGGTCAGCCTGATAGGTGTGGTGGGTACAGCTGTGTAATCCTTGTGATGCTGGAATCTGGCAGCTGCCATATTAATTTTACTACACAATCGTGATTTCTTATTTTGTAGTAAGGATCTTCAGCCCCCTTGCATATAGTTTTTTCAAAATTAAACAGACTTAAGACTGACTCCCTTTAGCAAACACAGAATATTTTGAAAAGCTAATGTAAAATCACAGATAGAGACTTGATATTCACACTTTCACCTATGAGGGTAGGTCCTGCTGACCAGCAGTAACTCTCTCCCTTAGCCTCTAACATTCAAATTTGTGGTTTTGAAAGAGTGAACAGTATGGTTTTACTGAAGAAAATACAATTTACAGACAGAACTGGGACAGGATTATGTATTAGTTGCACATGATCATGGCCATTTATGAGATTTAGCTCGTGGAGTCTTCACGCTACTTAGGTTACAGTATCCTCTTGTAGCCTGCTCCTTGCAGTTTTCTGCTGCACCCACTAACAAGCATTCTCCACACACAGATCCCAGTTGTCTACTAAAAAATACTTTAAATGCTAAGCAACTAGGCAACTCAGGCAGACTAAGCCACCTATCTTGTACAATAAATAAAAGATGGAAAGAGCACCACGAGGTTATTCTTTCCACTCACACTTTATTTCAAACAGGTGTGCAAAGGGAACATATCAGAGAGATTTAAATAGGTTAAGCAGACTGTGAATTTCCATCTACGCTTGGTCTAATTAAAGCTATGAACATACGTGAGACTGAGAATTTTGTTTAGAGTAATCCCCTTATCAAAACTGTCATATGCCAGGAAATGTTAGAAGCAGAGCTGCTTATTCCCCATGTTCTTGAGCTACTGTGTGTGCCATTTAAATATCAACATTTCTCAACAGCTTTCAGTTTAACCCACAGAGGTTTTCCCACAGTAACTTCTGGCTGACTTGTGAGCCCCTTACTCATACTGGTGATTAGTTAATTCCACAAATGCAATGGGATCACATTTAATTATGACTGCATCAATGTAAAAGGTTTCCCGTCCTTTAGGACTAACTCAGATAGTGCTATGAGATAATCTCCCAGAGGCTGTGATCACCAGACTTTTTTTCTACTTCTGCTTGTGTGAAGGATAAACCACTGCCACCACAGACAAGTGACAAAATGTTCCTATTGCAAGCCATGCTAAGCATGGGTTTGTTTTTTTTTTTTTCTATTGTTTTCTTCCTAAAAAGAGCTTTCTGCCTCTTCTGACTGTTACATTCTACCATAAAAACAAGAATTTTAAGGTCTAGGATGCAAGGATTTTCCCAACTTCACACTATATCACTTGATCCACTTCCAAGCTTTGCACTTCTACCCAGTATTTGCACTTAAAAATAATTAACAGATTATACAGAAAAAATATTTATGTGCTATTTATGTACCACAGGAATGTCTTCAGGCATCTGCTGAACTAGGGGGCCTCCTGTTAAATACTGGAAAGATATATAATGTCCTTTTGATTCCCCCCACCGTTACCTGTTTCTTCCCAAAGGGTTATAGAGTGAGTTCTTCCATGGATGCCTGTAAGTTCTCACATGTGATCTCACTGCAGTCAGGGACATTATTTGTGAGATTAATTAATCACCACTGTGGAAAGGCACTCATATTCATGTTATTTTTCATGAAAGGAAAAGGGGGAAAAAAGCTTTTCAGTACAGGGACTACAGTCCTACATGGAGCACCAGTCAAAGGCCAGGACTGGAAACAGGTGCTCATGGATCACGCAAGCCCTCCTGAGGCCACCAGAAGAGTCCGGGGCTAAATCTCCATACAGACCACAGGGCTACCCATTCCCTTAGGGCTCCTTTTGTTGGTGTCTGTGGGACAGATTACCCTCAGCTTTTGCCTGCAAGTCACAAAGCTTTCTTTTTTTAAGAACTGCTATGTAATAACCTAAAATAGCCTGCCCCATCTATCCTGAGTGCAGCCAGGCAGAGTTCCTTCATAGTATCCGTCATAACTAAAAATATTCCTGTTATGAAAATAGAGACAGAGATGTCTGGTTTTGTATGCTGTGCCTGTGTTTAATGTACATGTAAGTGCATGTGGAGATAGTCTGGGGGTAAGCTTCCTCATCCTCAGAGAGTGAATGCTGTACTGAAAAATTATTTAAAACAGTAAACATCATGAATAAGGGCTTGATACCTGTTTCTGAGTATCTGTCTATAGATCTATTGCTGCACTATGAATATATCTAAACCAAAGCAGACAGTATGTGAAACAGAGCAGGGAATACCACTGACTTCTAGACTTGCTAAACTTGCAGAGCTGTGGGCAGTGCTGCTCACACTAATACTTCACAGGCATGAGAGAAATACAGTGAGCAATGAGACAGGCTAAGCTTACTAAGTAAGTGAGATGGGGTATAAAATGGGAATGTTTGGAAGGAAAGAAACTAAAAGAGCAAAGTAGGTAAGATGTGCCTTGACTGGTGTGTGGAGGGTGACAGTGGTGAGGGTCACAATGACAAGGCAGAAAAGTGGGAGGCATTTTAGATCACATGTGGTTTTCCTTCTCTGAAAGTTTTAAGTCATGGAAAAAGCCCATAAAGGAGTCAGATATGACCATACAGAAAAAGGAACTGGTGAAAAAATTTAAGTCTCAGGGTAGAGGAAAACCCTATTAGCTGAGTGTTTCTCACAGGTTTTTTTCTCCCTTCTTGCTTTTGAAATGATGATGTGTTCAGCTTCCTGACAGAGGCAAACCCTGCAACTGAACCTGCCCAGTTTAGGTGTTCTAAAGCGCAAAGGGAAACAAAAACATGCAAGGACAAACACCTGCTGAGTTTAGGAGAACGGAAAGAAACAAAAGAAAGGATAAAACAAAGAAAAGGCCCAGGTTGTTTCCAGTTCCCTCTGAACCTAGTCCCGGTCATCACTGTTGCTGACTACAGTGCAAGACAGGAGTTTCTGCAGGATGCCCAGATAACCTTCTTTGATTCATAGTTTCTACAGTTCTACAACCAATATCTCCATGTATTCACCCTCTGCGACTGCTGAAAACTACTTCTAAATTCTCTGGAGGGAAAGACACTATCAGATGAGGTAGCACTTTCACTCCCAGTTCTGCACACAGAACCCATAACCTGTCCAAAAAGACTGCCATTTACCCCCCTGAATGTCCCAATTTAGTTCAAATCATATTCATATATATAATTAACATTTAAAAAGGATTTCTAAAGTCTGTGTCATAGCCTATAAAATGCTTTGGCACGTGCACAGGATTTTAGGTACTTTCAGGTTAAAACAGTTTTGGTGAAATAAAGAAAACCAGAAGCAGTAATAAAAAGCCCAAATCTTTGAAAGTACATGATGTGTCCTTCCTCATGCATTAGGCTGCAACAAGTGTGTTGATAGGCAACAGTAGATATGCAAGGATGAAGTAACCAAAAAGCCCAAGGATTATAAAGTAAATATTTGGGTGTATTAGCTAACTGTTTGGGGGTGTTTTGTGTTTTTAAATTGGTTTGTGTTAATGTTTGAGTCCAACTCACCTTCTAAAAATAAGATAACTGAAATGATCTGTCTTCTGCCCACAGTCATCTCCTCCATCAATATTTTTTCTTATCTCTCTTCTCATGTTTCATGTTGTTTCAAGCAGCTCTTTAGCAAGCCACAAAAATGCTAGCTATCCAGCTAGGTTTAAGTGAACCCCAGTTGAAGTAAATACTCCAAGCATATTATTTTTCTTTTCCATTTCTTGGTTAGTCCTCTTTGGGCCTGCTACATGTAGAACAGGAGTCTTTAAAGTGTTTAGTGAGGGAACCATGCATTACAGAAACTCTTGCTTTCACACTACTGTGTTTCTATAGTAACCATCTTATTAAAGCACTGCAGCCATCTGCTTTAAATACTAACTTCACAAGACCATCAGGACTAACTTAAAACAATATCACATGTTCATTAAATATTAAAACTAGAAACAAAAGGAGAGAACTACAGGAGAGAGCTTTTTCCTTCAATCTAATCTTTGAAAAAAATGCAACACTTGTTTGCTCTTTTTAGATAATTTAACAGTTTGTGCCACTGCTTTACAAAGAACTGTGGAAGTGGCCACACTTGCTGCTGGTGGCATAAACTACAACTTTCTGGGACGTTGAAAAAACAAACAAATGAAGGAAATAGCTGCTTGGGTAGGTGGTCAGTCTGTATATGTTCCTGATAAGAGAATTTCTGAACCCTGTTTTTGCAGCAGTACTCTCAGGCATACTGTGGTGAAGTCTTCAGAGGAAGGAGCACACAGGGAAGCAGCCAGCAGCAGCTGAGAAGTGCCACACTGAAGCAAACAACTGTCTGTTGTTACCATAGTCTGCTAAAAGGGCAAATGCCTCAGAGAAATGTATAATCACTCAGTAATACATTCAGCCAACCTACAGCTTATAGCCAAAACCATGAGACTTAAAGTCCCTATAGACTGTATCCTTAAGGAGCAGGAGCCTAGAAGTGGTCCTAATTCACAAAAATGTCTGGTACTTACAAAGGAACCTGCTTTAAGCGACAGGCTGGGACGGCAGGGTCTTTAGATTAAGCACACCTGCTGTCTTTGTTTCCTTTCAGCAATTTGAAATATGTTGGCTGCTGCCTTCTTCAAATACTAGCTTTCTTCAAATTGTGCTAGAGAGCCAAAGGTAGCTCCTGAGAGCCCTTCTGTGCCTTTAGTGTATGCTAGCTAGCTCACACTCCGGAGTTATTTTCACTGTGCTTTACTTCCTGCTCCCTCACTCTGTGCTGCCCGTTTGGAGGCCCTGATCCAGCACAAGCTATTGTATTTGGAGTCAGAATACATAGGAACACTCATAATTTGCAAGTTTCATCTGAAAATGCCACAGGAACAACAAAGAGGAGGAGAATTCAGATCTTCCCATGGACAAACCATACACCTCTGTCACTACAGATCAGGAGAAATATTTTCTAGTGTTTTGCATTCTCTGAAACATGTTTCTGTCTTCATTCACTACAGCTTAACAAAGCCATACATACTATTAAGATTAAGTACTGTGTTGCATCTGTTTTTCCCACTTCTCTTTACTGCCACATTTAGCAAGTACCTACACTTCAGCTGTTCATTGTATTGTCCAGATCATCTTCCCTGGCAGAGAACTCTTTGCATGATGCACAGAATAGCAGCAGTGTGTGCCCAGGTAACACAGGCATGGTCCTTTGGCCAAGAAATTCACATTCTAATGGATCACCAGACCCTCACAAAAATGTGTAATTACTTAAGATCCCCTCACTATGCAGTTCCTCCTCCTTGATGACACCAACTTCTTTGTTTCACACACTAGCTTTTTTTCTGAAGTTCTTCTGGGGTTTCTTGTCTTGGTAACCTGAGGGCAATGTCTCAAGGCAGGAACAATCATGAGGAAAAACACTGAATGAGGAACAGGAGTTCCTGGAGTTAGAGTGAACATCAAGCTGAGAAGTTATATCAACCTTTTTAAGAAAAAAGGGCAATTTTTGCACAGGCTCTTTTGGTGACTTTGTCAGATATTAAGTTACTTTTCTTCTTAAGCCTTGGCAGGGCTTCAACTGGAATACTTTATCTGTCCAAAAGGAAAAAATGTTCATCAAAATGAGAAGACTTGGAAGAGTATTGAATCTCTACTAGCAGAGGTCTTCTAAAGCAGATTATCCACCTATTTATCAAAAGTGCCAGTTATGATTTGGCTGATTTGGGAGAAGAAGATTGAATAAATGGTCTCTTCCATGGCTATTTCATACAACTTTTAGGAACAGCTTGTGCATCTTTCTCACTGCTGTGCACTGGTACAGGGGAAGGCTGTTTAGTATATCCTGCAGAGATTTTTTGTGGATAAGGGTGCAAGCAAGTTTGAACAGGCCAAAAAGGGGCTCACAAAGGAAAGATACTCTTCCCCTTAAAATTAAACTAACCCAATTTCTCCACATCAAAACTTTACACTGAAGCATGACATTGTATGGAGTTTCGTGAAAATTGCCTTTCTTGAGACAACCATACTCCATGTTTGTGGACTTACAGCAAGGATAAAAAATTAGGAAAAAGAAAAAAAAGGCTGCTGGGATAGTGAAACATGAGTAGAAGAGAAGGTCTGATTTTGCTGCTTCTGGTGTATCTCTGTTGAATTCATAAATCAGGGTTTCTGCAGCTTGGCTGTTAAATATATGCAGCTGCTTACTTTCATTGATACATAACTTGACTACTAGAAATAGGGCTTTCATCATATTTTGAAGCTTTGGAGGTTGGCCATGGCCAAAGGTAGGCTGGAGGGCAAAGCACAGTAGTTTCTTGTAGGACTGAGAGACATGGGAAGAAACCTCAGCACCTCACTGGTTTAATCCTGTGAATATGAAGGAGAGCCATTGTTAGTATGGCTCAGCCATCTTTTGTTTTTTTAAACTCACTCTTTTAGGTGGGATTTTCCTGCTTTCCTAAGTACATCTCTGGGCATTTTACCCCACACATTCCCTAGTGCTGTAAAAAATCTGAAATGCTCCTTGTTCCTTTCATTGCTTTTGCTCTCTTTTTCACATATTATAGTTCTTGTGACTCTTGAATTTAAAGGAATTGTTATGTTTTTAATTAGGGTGATGGGAAACATTTTCTGCCAGTGGTTTATACTGAACATATATTTTGGAGGCCTGTTGCATGTTCCCACCTTGCCTTTGAGTGCTGTGGGCAGTTATTAGTGTAACTCAATGTATTTTCTAGCAGGTGTTCTGTACATTTTATTCTCATAAAAACAATAAGCAGTTGGTCTGCTAAGGAACCCTCTTCTGCTGAGAAAACAATGAGTAAGAGAGACAGAAGAACAATTTGACCCCTGTCTGTCTACTTTCTAGGTCAGGAAGTCCTCTTACTGTGCCTCATTCAGTGCTGCAACTTTTGGAGCAGAATTGATGTGCAGTTCAGAAAGTATCCAAGATTCCCAGGTCCAGGAGACATTAATGCAAAACCCTCAGGTAAATACCAGAGGTGCTGTTTTATCTCTTTTCCATCTTCCCCTGCTTTTTTGGTAGATAGGTTTTTCAGAGGGATGAGGGAAGAGGAGTATTGACTGAAAAATATAAACTGGTGAATAATCTCTTGCTCTGTCCTACACATCTAGGTGGCAGAGAGACTATGGCTGAGAATAGTTGTTTATTATGCCAAGGGATTTTCTTCCCCAAACTGCACGCTGTCATGACTGTAGATCAATCCATCTAAGAAAAATAAAAAGTCCTAAGTCTGTTCCCTAGGAGTTGAATAAAACTCTTTAGTAAGACTTGCACCCATGCATCTGAAGACATAATTAAACTTTAGGTGTGCCTTTTGCTGAACTTGTTAAACAAGATTTCCACTGCTTTTTTACGTAGAGGACAAACCCATGACAGAGTCTGTATTTATTTTCAGATACTCATCTAAACTGACACAATGGCAGTATTCACCCTGTAGCATACAATGGTAATATTACACTGTTCCCTTCCCTCCTGCCCCAACTAAAAGCATTGAATAAAATAATCTTCATCATAAGCAGCACTTCTTTGCTTATATTCCCTTTACTGGGTGAATAAAGAAGCTCTTCATAGAAAGTAAGAAAATATTATAAATGCTAACAATAAGAAGATTCTCTGAGTCAAAGATAGACCAAACAGAATTTGTGTATCTGTATAGACCTTACACTGGTTAAGTTAAATGTACTGGTAAAGCCCACAGACATCATAAATACTAATAATCCAGTCCTTGTAAACCTCAGTACTTTCTGATTCAGAACAATTTAAAGAGTGCTTCAGGGTTTCTGAAGAAAGACTCCAGAGGATGTATGGTGATGTACCCAAGAGGAAAGCTATGTACATTAAGGGACGATTTTATACTAAGGCTCTAATTCTCCTTTCTCTCATTCTGCCCATACTTGTACAGTTTCACACTAAGGTGGATTTGCTTTCCTCAGGCAGGAGAAATGCTACAAAGAACTCTTAAAATTTGAACACAGCAGTGACCTATTTTAAGTACTTCCATTCTTATTTCTAGGTCTTTTATACACAGTGTAATGAACATTGAGCAGTGAAAAGACATTAATAACTGACCAAGTACATTTGCTCACATTCTAAATACAAGATTAAAAGTAGTTAGGAGACTGCACAAAACTGGCAATGGGTCAGGAGCTGACCTCCAGAGCACTTCCCCAGCTCAGGTCAGAGCTACCTGAGACCATGTGAAATCAGTTAGTAACCAAGCCAGAGTGAACACATGTCAGCCTCTCTTGTTTTATTTCGTTTACAGAGTGAAAAACCTTTGCAGGAATTTTGACAACTCTAATGCAGAGCTGTCATGGGTATGGTTGGAAAAGATGATGACTCACAAAAATTTTATTCAGTAGAGGGATTGAACTGTATTGCAGAAGAGGCATAGAGAGGCCCATAGTGTGTCTTTCCTACAGGCTTTATCTTTATGATATTTACAAACACTGAAATGTATTACAGTAACTAATACAAAATGGAACTAACATCTTTCTACCATCTCATCTACTTCTGAAAAGTCAAACTTTCTATTTGGGAGGGGAAAAAGAATTTTTCATCATTTAGGACGCTTTTGCAAAGCTGAGATTAAATTCTTCAATTCCAAAAGTGAAAACTGGAAGTAATTTTTAAGTATGGGTTATTTTTGCTCATTTAGCATCTTTTTCAAGAAAACTTTGATTATCTTAAGCAATCACTCACAGTTATAGTACCTGTCTTCCTCCACACACTTGTATTTCTGAGACAACTTCAAGAATGCTAGAATATGTCCAAAACTAATTCTTGGACCGTGTACTCCACTTTACTATAAACTGCTAACTTTAGAAAGCAAACTGCTTTGGAGTACTTTGGCATACAATACAAACTTCTTTGAAAAGCTTCAAGGGTGAGGAAGGGATGCTTTCTTTCTTTCAGTAGACCCGTACTGTAAAAAATATACATGTGAAGATAGAACATGGACATTTGACAGTTGAGCATTCAGTGCTTGGTTTGCTGAACCAGAGTTTCGGCTATGTTTTTTTTTTCTTAAGGCCCATGTCAAAAAAACCAAATCAGTCATACAGTGATAGTCATATTTTGTAGATGGAGGTGTTTCATTTGAAACGACTAAGGTATTTTTTTCCTAAATGGATGGTCACAGCCTGACTACAAAGCACTCATTAGTGCCTGAGTGCAAGTGTTAATAAAGGAATAAAAAAGGAACTGTCAATCAGGAACTACACGATCATGCAGTGTTCTTTTCTTTTAGCTGAAGTAAGCCAGCTTTGCATTTCCTTCCCGTTGTGAAAATTTTATGTGCTGAGTTAGTTCAACGCAGAAACAGACTTAGAGTGCTGAAGAATACAGTCACTTCTATCCCTGAGTTGCTGAATCACTTACCCGCCGCTCCTGCTAGTTAATAGTAGCTATTTTTAGCTTATGGTGGAAAACGTTCTCATGGTGGCAATGATACTTCAAAACAGTTTGGGAGCAAAATCATCAGCTTTGAACGTCTCTCAGAGCCTGTATTGGTACGACTGCCTCGCTATTCGTTCCCAGTGCTGGCGATCTAGGTCAGTCTGGTGCGTGAGATGTGGCACTCGCTGCCTCTTTCATAACTGCCCGTAAGAGTTCTGGGGTCATGTTTGTAAACACTGCTGCCATGTGCGCGTAAGCACGTGGCGAGACACCAGCATGACCTGGAGTGCCAAAGCCGAGAGGTAAAGCCTGGCGCCAGCGTGATGTCGCTGAGCCAACCAGCGCCAGCGCCCCGGCTGGCGCACACCCCTTGCAGCCCTGTGAGACACCGCGGCGGGGTGTTTGAAGGGCAAGTGGGAACCTTTTTCCTGTACATGGCACACGTGGACGTGTGCTAATGTTGATGGTGGCCCCACAGGTTCGTCTATCAGTGTAAGCAAATGGCAGTGCTGAATTGTTCTTAAGAAAAATGGAACTCCTTTCTGCCCTAAGTCACTAAAATTGGAGCCCATATGGTCCCAGAACACAATGCAAAACTGTGGCTCTTAGGGAAAAAAACTGTATAAGGGCACATTGCCAAAGTTTCCAAAATTACTTCAAAGACACATAACAGAGACTTCGTGTCTGTAATAGCTTTTTGCTGGCTTTGCACTGATGAAATTAAGACCACGTTTCAGGCATTTGAGGAAGTAGTTCCTAAATTATTTCTGTTTATCAGTAGAAATTGCACGATATGGCCAGTACAAACAAAAGTCACGAGTCTTTCATTTCCTCTTGACGAGAAATAAGCAGATCCAACCACCCAAACCCATGCAAAGTTTCATCTCACCCTTGCCACACACTCTATATGCTTCAAGAAAAAAGAAAAAACATGTGAGAGGGGGAACAGTCTGTGGTCAATATCCCTCTCCATTACAGTGGCTCTGTTTCAAGTGGAGCTGTAAGTCTCATTTGCTTTGACCTTTCCTGGGAGAGCTGAGAATAGGACAAAGAGTTAAAGTGTTACCAGTCCCTGCTGAGTCTGCACTTCTCGGCCAGGCAAGCCCGAGAGGCGGCTGGAAGAGGGTGTGCACACAGCAGAGGGTGAGCGGGAGGGGGTGCAGGGAGGGAGAGTAAAACAAAAGGAGAAAAATAAACTGTGCACACCCCGAAACAAAACAGGGGAACAAGTACAGAAAAAGAGCTCGTCTTTGAAGAACAGGAACTTTTCTGTTTGTTTCCCTCCATGCAGTTATATCTTGTTATCTGAACTCAAGGTACGGTAGATATATGAGTCCTTGAACTCTGAACTGGTGAGGAGAATAGCAAAAGCAAGTCAATACAATTTTAGCTGAGCAGCTGGAAAGGAACAGGCTTTGTCTTTTTGTGCCTCAGCTATGGGAGGCCATTTAATGCTGCAACACACAGCTGTTCAAACCTCTTTCTTACAGTACACCAATGGCTTGCTAAAACAAAGCAGAACTAAGGCAGTCTTCTCTGAATGATAATGCAACTCTGATTTTACATAGTAGCTGCTCCGAACTACTTGTGTTTTGTTGAGCCCCATCTCTTAAACCTGGAGAAGAAGTGGTCCCTGGTTTGTTAGTGGGAAATGAAAAAAAAAAGCGTCCATTCGTTTCCACAGGCTTTTTGAAATCCTGCCCTACTGTAAACGTTACCCAATTCCCTAGTAGTGTTTCTGGAAAGCAGAAAAGTACCTTCCTCACTGTTGTGTGTATATCTAGCTAGCGCTCTCCAGTGCTACTACGCTATCGAGCAATGAAGTTTCTATTTTTGACTCACTGTGGACGACCTTGCTCTAAACCCCTGGCCTGAATATTGCTTAAATGTAAAATGAGCAAACCTGAACAAGCTAGCAGGCTCCACAGCCCATCACAGACCTGCCTTTGGCTACAACTGCTACAAGCAGCCAAGAACGTAGGTGAAAAACAGGAGCTCTCACAAGCTGCAGTGGGACACCTGGGAGGGTGTTTGTAAACAGCATGGCCACGTGCATGCGAGCCATGTGGGGCTTGGCTGGCTAAACCTCCAGACTACTGTGGGGAGAGGAGCAACTGCGGGAGGCAAGTCCAAATGCTCTGCTCCATCTTTTTCCAAAGTAGTTTGCAGTGCTACTGTATCTCTAAACATGGCAGGGAAAAATCTATCTGTTCTTCACAGTCAACTGCGTCTGCCAGCATCCAGAGATGCTGCACAAGCTAAATTACCTATTGGATTTTATTACCAAATGCATTTCATCATGGATTGTATCACAAGTCCATGAATGTTCTGAAGGTAAATAGGGTAGGCTCTTGGTTAAATGTGCTATGTAACCAGGCAGGCTGAGCTGTGACTATGACCCACAGCAAAGGAATTCACAAAGGCCAGAGACATTAAAGCTTACCCTCTCCAATCCCTGTGATGAGATAAAGGGAGACTCTTGAACAGAAAGCTTTGAATGCTGCTATAGTTAATATTACCTGCAGGTTTGTGCATCCCATCTCCAGTAGAGATTTCTGACAACAAATTAAAATTGGTTTTGTTTTGGTATTTTTCCCTCCGTTGAGCTCTGCTACCAAGTATGATGTCAACATGAGGGTTCATGGACCCTGACAAACCTTTAATTGATAAAACAGATCAAGTGGGAGTTGTGTGGTAGGTTGGAGCTGATGTACATGAACAGTTTGCAGACTGTGGGAAATCTTGCCTGAATGAATAGGAGGATTGAGGGTATTAAAGGGAGTTAACTAGAGTACCTACTTATAGAAATGTCATAACTGTTTCACACACTGTGATTAACTGACAAAACATACTACTTTGAATTATTGTTATTTTAATTATTTGTTTGGAGGTACATGTAGACACCTACAGTGCCAGTAAAACTGAGATAACATTCTTCCCTGCATCCTTTCTCACTTGGAGTGGAGGGTTTAAACAGTGCTGCAAAGCAGTGAACAAAAAGCCATCCTTTTCCCTGAGGAGATTTGTTTAATTTTAATTTGCTGAGTTGTTTTGGTAAGCATTGCTGATTTAGAGGTCCGTAAGTTTGTGCAGCAAAACCAGAACAGGTTGTCAGTCAACAGAAAATGCTACTGAAAACTAAATTCTGAAAAAAAGTGAAAAGCGTCTAGTTTCTGTTTCTTAAAATTGATACTTCTGTTATCTTAGTAAGCAGAGAAAACGATCAGTAAACTTCTGAATGAGCAGGAAGGAGGGTATCATGGGTAAAGCACTGGGGTTTAGGAGATATGGGTTCAGTTCCCAGCTATACCACAGCTTTCCTGTAGGTCTTCTAGGGTTAAGGAAAAAAAAGGCACAGAAATGAATGACTCCAGCAGGGTTTGTACCACATTGCATGATCTCTGTGTGCTTTGGTTCTCAGTTGTTGCTTATTAATTTTATACCCTTTCTCTCCTTCTTTGCATGTTTTGCCTGCTCATTAACATTAGCACCCTGGGGAAAAGGCTGCAGCAGTGCTGCTTAGGAACTCCTCTGACACACACACACACATGCACAGAGCGGGCACTAATAGCAGCTTTGCTTTATTTACTGCAAATATTTAGTTTTTTGAAAGGGAGCTGCCTGCCTCTGCTATAAACAAGAGTTACTAACACTCTGGCCCCTTGTGTGCTGCCAGACCCCTTTTCTCTGCCTCTTTTACTGAATTAAATGGTAAGACAGAACAAAAATGGCTTATGTTTGTATAGCCCAAAGCACAGTGGGATTCTGTTTCATGGCTGGGATATGAGGTGCCTCCTAATGTGCAATAATTAATTTCACTCTATCCACTCTCCTTATATTTAGAAGCATCAGAGTTGCCATCCTGAATTAGACTCATGCTCCAACTTGTCCAACGAAGTATCTCCAACCAGCTTGTTGTTTCAAGAAAAAGCAGCTATTCTCTGAGTAGTTAGACTCACTCTTCCAGAAGCATAACTTTTAATTCATCTGCTAAAGTTTGTTTTATAGCAAAATACATGTTAACTTGCAACTGCTTTGAAAAGTTGGAGGTTTTTAAGTAAAAATTAGATTTTAGCTTCTATACCTGTAGTCTTTCCATCCATTTCTTCTCCCTGTCCCCTCAAAAAAGAAAAAAAATAGCCCCAAAACAACTTTTTCTTTTTTCCAGCACTACAAAGTATATGACTGACTAGGTGCCTCACTGCTCCAAGTGCCTCTGGTATAGCTTCCTGAGCCCAAGGAAAATAGGGCTTTGTGAAAATGGCAGTTTGCAGGATCACAAGTCAGGTGACATGGGGGGGGAAAAAAAAGCCACCTATACGTAATGTATTGTCAACTTCACAACATAGACACAGTGGAAAAATAGATAAAATCTGTATTTTCCTGTCTGGTTTCTCACTTGTCAGGCACTACACACAATAATAAAAGAAAGAAAACAAATCAGCACAATTCTTGGTTTTCTTACTGCTTTCTCACACCTACAGAAGCTGCTCTGCATTAAGGATTACAGGGAAGCAGAAAAGTACAATTCTAAACTTATTTAAGGAAAATAAATATTCCATGTAGAGTATGGAAAGCACCATAAAAACAGCAGAGGAGTGAAAGGCTGTATTTTTCTGGTTTGTGTGCTTTTCATCTTTATAAATGTGTTTTTCCCTATTTGGTCTATATTTTCACTTGCTCCTAGGTATGTGATGTGTACATTTGCAACTACCTGTGCATGGAATGGGAAACACACTAGCATACATTTTCCTTGCCCCAAAATGTCTACTAGATATACAAAATTAAGTAAGTGTTAAATCTGACCCTTGCCAGTTGTTCAGCTTTCATGTTTTTGATTTTTAGTGTTGCCATTTAAGTAATACTTCAGAGCTTTTTGGGCAGAAAAACTTGAAGTGAAATATAAAAGCATGCAAAGGAGTGCAGAGGGAACAAAAATTTGGTAACCTGAAAAGAAAGTATGTTAAAATCTGTAATATGTCCACACACATACCACCACTGCTCCATATCCCAGGAAGAGATGAGTCCCATGTATTTCCCCGTTTACTATGTTCTCTTTAGGGGATAAATGGCATTCCTTTTATTAAGCTGTACATGCACGTGAAGCTGCATGGAAATGCCTTACTTCTGTGGTCTTTAACTTTGGGAAAATGGTAGAAACTCCTTCCTGTTTTACTGCAGCAATTCCTTTTCCTCATTTTACCGTGAGGAGAGTAATGCTACTTGCACACAAGAGAAAATACGCAATCATTCTTTTCTCCTTTTTGCTTACATAAGAGCTGAAAGAGTTTTGTGTCCTTTGGCAAGTATAAAAATTTTATAACTTCAAAGAATGTGACTTCAAACACAAGTGAAGTAGCAGTGAAAGAACAAACAGATTAAACAAAGATGAAAAAAAGCATCAGGGGCATGAAATGGGGGTGAGTGTTGCATGAACAGTTGTTGTCTTTTATTCCAAGGGACAAATCTGGAAAGATACTAAAGGACACTGAAATTGAGGGCAAAACTCTCCCACCAGAATCAGGCCCAGGGTTAATGTTTACCGTTTGATCTCTCTAACAACCGTAGAAGTGGCAAGAGAAGGAACAAATAGTCAGGGCAAACTCAGGAATGCCTTTGTCATATATTCTCTCACATTCTTTACTCTTGCTTGCTACCTTCTGCTACCTAGCTGGTGCAAGAGTAATGGGAACTGTAGGTCAAAAAGAAGCCAGAAAAGAAAATGAAAGGTGGTAAAGAGCTTACTGAAACAGAAGCAGATTCTGGATATGACACAAATCATTTTGTCCTGAAAATGACAGGACAGGTGAGCAAGAAACCACTCCAGTGTAATTACAAAATTACAGTGTTGTAATAGACATCAACATAAAATGGGAGCAACCAATGTGAACGTACAACTGCTAGCAGCAGCCATGTGTATAACAAGATGTGGGATCAGCCTTCCTACTCTGTTGCATGACAGTGAATACCATGACTCATCCAGACAAATTCAGAATATGGAAGAGGCATTTGTACCAACTGCTTCCTCCCTATGAGGAGAAAACAGATTTTAGGATTCATTTTGTAAAGCAAGTGATGTGCTTTGCACAATGTTCTAAGTGCTTCCTACAAAACTGCTAAGAAAGTCTGAAAAAAATGTGCATGGGACTGGATAAGGAGCATAAGCAGATAGAACCTCTGATAATAAGGTCCTACTGCACATGCAGGGCATAGGCTTCGAGTGTCTCTGAAGACCAGAACTGGCCTGACAGGTTTGGTTTAGGTCCAGAGGGTAGAGCATGAAACATGTTGTCAGTTGGGTGCTTCTGACCAGCTACAGTGCATTTTCACAGAATCACAAAATTTTCATCTCTGCAAGGCATCCCCAATGATTACCACCACTTCCCCCCACACTTTTTTTTTTTTTTTTTGAGCAACAGATTGGTGCCATTATTCACTTGATTGGGTAAATGCAGAAATTTCCACCAAGCTGCTTACATTTAATGCAGATCCAAAACTTGCCTTGCAGTGGTATTAGCTTTCGTAACAGCAACGCCTCTTTGTGTCAACATGTCTCATTAAGTAATAAAGACTTTCAGCTATTTGATTTTACTCATAAAGTTAGTAGGATTCATGATTTCTTTCTTGTTCTTTAAAAAGGGAATTGTTCTAGTATCCTAACAGGCAGTGAATCATGCTTAATTAAGGAAAAAATATATAACCATTTACAGTAGGATTCTTGTACTGTAAAGAGCTGTTTTGTCACAAAAGCTTTTGGGACTTGAATTAATTATACATTTTTAAAAGGGGAGGAGGGGCACAAAAATAACTTGAAACCTTTGTGACAATTCCCTTAGCCCCCATCTCATACTTTGGGTCAGTCTGTTCCAGACAAACCCGTCAACACAGCCCAGACTGCACTGAAGCGCAGAGGATAAAAACAACGGCACTTGACAAAGGACACAGTGGTCTAGAATGTAACACAGATGCAGAAAGCTCAGCCAAAACCCAAACTATGATATGTGTTCTTAAAACTGTGCAGTTTTTTATTCCTTTCCCCCTCCTCCACTGTCCGTGAGGACCAGGGACATTCCTAGAACTCTGTCCTCACTGGCTGCGTCAAGGCAGCTGCCGAGGATGCTGGGACACTGTTTGTAAACACTCAAACCACGTGCACGCAACCACATGGAGAGTCATCCTCCTGACCTAAACCTACCCACTTGGTAAGCTGGGGTTTCACTGCAATGGAGCCAAATCCTTTCCCAACACAGCGTGACTTAGGGTAGCTCACGCCAGGACGCTGGAACACAAACTTGGACTGCTTATGCATTATTGGAAAGGAGATTAGGCAGAAGAGTTGTTTAAACTTTAGTCATTGAAATGTACATTTAGGGACAGAGGAGCTCATGTAGAGTAAAGAATGCAGAAGATGTTCTTTTATACAGCTGCAAAAATTCAACTTAAACCTGGAAACTTCTCCTCCGCCATGCATACACCTGGTAAAACCAATATTCGTATGCTGGGAAAACGTGGAATATATTTGAGGTTAGAGGTAATGCTGTAGAACATCTGAAGATTATTTCATTGTCTAAATTGCATCATAGTATTTAATCAGAGTGCCGATGGTACTGCCCTGTACCTCGGGAAGACACTTCCAAGGGGTATTTGGTTATTGAGCTATTCCTGGTTATCTTAGCTATCTAAACACTCACCTGCTCACTCTGTCTGTTGTGGTTTAACAAAACTTGTACTTGATTAGGCTTAAAATGCTGAATTATCCTTTCTTGCTGAACTTGAGCATAGAACAACCCTATTCCTTTCCACACTGCAACAGAAATGCCTCCTGTATTTCATTTATTATTTTTGTTTTAGTAAGAGGAAAAACACACACACAAGAAATTAGGTCAGATACTGCAAGCCTTTATTTATCTGAAAGAATAATCCTTCTGGGATTTCTTGCCATATGTATACTACAAGGCAATAACACTCCAACTTGGAATCCCCACCTCCACAGAAAACTTTGCTTTTTAAAGACAGCCTGAATTTTGTTCAGGTTACTAAGATGATTCAGAGTTCTGGAAGGTGTTTGACACAGATGAGCAAGCCTGCTTGAAAAGATAGACACGAATCTAAATCTTTATGATTTTATTTGTTAAAGTGTTTTTCAAAGCATGGCAATTGTCTTTAAAGTAACCCCAGATTTAAAATCCTTTACTATGAAAAACTAGTAGATCCACCTATAAGTTAGGACTTATTTTTTTCTTCATTTCAAGAACAGTGTGAGATATGTGGGTGAAATTAGTTAGCTGTTCTTTCTATTTCTCAAACCTTGTTTTTCTCTACCTTCCTCCTGTTACTCCCTGCTATGTAATGCAAGGCACATTCCCAGTATTTTAATCCAAACAACCTTTTTGGGTCAGTCATCAGCTGTCCTTGGGATTAGTCCAGCTGATGCTGGAGGTTCAGAATTTTATTCCTTAACCCCACCATCTCTGCATCCACCCACTGAGCAATTCCTTGGCAAAATGGGTGATTTTCCATATACGTATATATACACACACACATATAGATAATTTTTTAAAGCAGACTTATCTACCCTAAGGTAAGGCAGAAGTGATTTCTTTTCAATAGGTGACTGAGAGGATGATTACTCATGGTACTTTCCATTTGTAAGGCTTTATTATCTAGGATTATTGGGACGAGGTATGCAAATTGAACATGTAAGCAAGCAGTGATGATAAAGTAACAACCGGAACTATGGCAACTTGTTAGTAGTTATTTGTTCAGTGTTCAAAAGCATATTTCTGCTGCAGAATATCACTAAATGAGTAAGATGGTATTCACTGCCTTATGAAGTAAGAGATGGGAATAATGCTGCAAGTGTGATTGATTCATACAATTCTCTTTTTGGCTTTCAGCCATGATGCAGTCATATGCTTTATCTCTGTTCAGACTACAGCTTTTTTTTTTAATAATGAATCATAGTACATCCCACTCCATTTCAGAACCAGCACATTGCCTTTCAAAATGATGTCACAACACTTAATGCTGCTGGCTGACTGCCTTAACAGCAATCAGAGAGCTGGACTAAATAAATACTGTATATTATTTGCCAAAATAATTTGTGGTTGTGTTCTCCAGCGCAGTTTCCAAGATAACCACTGACTCTACTTGAAACTTGGCAACTTTGTTCTACCACTTTCAAGCTCCAGTTGTGAAGCTGGCTTACAGATGCTGCTACCATGCCTAGAGCTACTGTGCGGCAGCCGAGGGAGAAAGGTAGAGGGGTCATTTGCTGTGACAAGCCAAATTTCACAGCTCTTCAGGAATTCCACCTTGACAAATTGTCAGCTTTTTAAAAAGGACCTTACTTGGCTCCTGTAGAAACACAAAATACATCTTCCACTTGGAACAAAATGGAACAAGGGATTTAAAGTCACTGCTTAGGCACACTGATAAAAACACTACTGTCCATGCAAGTAACTTAGGTGTGAGGCACTCCCTGTAACCCTGACCAGGGTCAGTAACATTAATGCAACCTGACCTTCATGTTTTTAACATCCGAGCAGCAGGTTTGTTCCAAAATATGGTGAGGGGTTTTTTTCCCTTTTCTTTAGGGCTGTCTAACTGTTGCTAATATTTAAAGGAATCATTTGGAAGACACAGGCCCAGCAGTATCTGAAGTGCTTGGGGCAAGAAGGAACAGTCCCATCCAACTTTGGCAGCTGAAACATCCATTCCAGCAGCAACTACAGGTTCTCCCAATTCTGCATGCAGAAGTCAAAACATTTACGACCTCCTATTTCTGCTACCCAGTGCAGCACTGGTACCAACAAGAGACCTTGGAAATCTGTCCATCGTCAGAACTCCTCAATAACTCTGCAACAAGCACACGTTTCTTGTTTTAAACAATGCTGACACGCCAAAGTCTAGGACCATGTGCACTATATCAAAACAATACCAGTTTTCCTGGCTAAAAGCCACCACAATGAATCACCACAATGCCAAAGTTCTCGTTAAAAACCTTACTACCAACAGTGATAATTTGGTAGATTCAGGTGCCTCAGTGTCTCCCATTCAACCTTGTCTTCTTTTGAAGATTTGTTCGGAATGGGCAACACAAAACAACTTTCTGAGGTTCCCTGGATGCATTCACAAAGGTCTTGTTTCAATGTCACTTCCCAAAATGAAACAACTATTTCCACTGAAAGATGACTTTTGAGTTCTTCATCTCACATAAACAGCACTTTAGTCCCACAACCAAAACAATGTTATTTTCCACATATTTGCCTTCCTTTTTTCCCCTCCTCCCTACACCCTGGCTTCTAGATTTAAATGTTTTCTGACTTCACTGGCAGGGTTCATACTACACTTTCCATGAGAGAGACAAAATACTGCTCAATAGTGATTTATTTTCATTGGTTCCAAATGGTCGTTTTCTGCGGGGTAGAATCCAAGATGGGTATGTTGTTTCAGAGAGTTTACAGCAGCAGTCAGATCCCCTTGCAACTCTACTTTATACATGACTACTGACCACTCACATCTTCCTGTTGAGTATCTTCGGCAACCACGTCCTGTTTTGCACTTTACAGCCTCCAGAGAAAGTGCCATAGTGGAATACACATGCGGATACACAAGGGAATGTGTGACTGCACTCACCCCCTGCTGCAGTAAGTCAACCTGCCATTAACACGCGAATAGAGCGGCCTCATTAGCCGACAAACAACACCCACTGACCTGCTTTCACTAGGGACAGTATATCGCCTCATCTCTGAAACTCTTAAACTTCACATTGAAAAGGAGAAGAAAATAAAATTATGCTGAACATATATTCAGAGCTGCCGATCACTGCTCAAAGCCTGCACGTTCGCATGCCGCTCATCATGGAAAACAAATCTTGTGATGAGATCTTTGGTTGCAGCGTTTCGATGAAAGCACGCTAGACCACATCACTTTTCCCTTCACCTCACTCCGAAAAGGAAAATTACTTAGCAGAAAAGAGTCTGCTGAATTTCCAACACTCAGACCGCGAGCCGAAAAGCCTCCTTTTAACTCTGGGCACGAGAATGAGTGCTGGTGTCTAAGGAGGTGATTTAACGCCGATACACGCCGCGATGCGAGCGAGCGAGCGCACACTGCCGCGCGTCCGACTCAGGCGTGGTGAGGTTGTTGCTCTTGCCTGTCATCTGGCGGGGAACGAGCCTGACCTCGCCGAAAGCGTTATTTTAGGGGAACACGCTCGGGAAAGTGATTCTCTTTTTCATCCCGTGGCCACATTGTGCCCCGACGGCAAGGTTTAGCAACGCGGGCAAAACACGCGTGTGGCTCATTGCACAGAAAAAGGGAGGCCTCGCTCCGAGCCCCCGCCTCGCTCGCACACACTTCTCCCTCCCGAGCCCCCCGGCACCGCGGTCCGCTCGCCACCCCCTCGCCCTCCCCAAGCCCCGCAAGCCCCCCGCCTTTCTGCCCTCTCCCCGGGCTGCGCCCGCCTTTGTGTCCGCCCGGGGCCGGGGAGCGGCACAAAGCCGGGGCGCCTCCGGCCGCCGTCCCCCGTCCGCAGACAAAGGCGCGGGGAGGGGCGGCGAGGCGAAGCCCGGGTCCGGCCCCGCGGGGAGGGGGCGGCGGCGGCCCCGCCGGCCCTGTCAGTCAGCCATGTTGGGGGACCCACGGCGGCGCCCCCTCCTCGCCGACCCCCGGCGGCGCGGCGCGGCGCTGCCCCGCGACACCTCCCGGCGGTGCCGGGCGGGGAAGGCGGCCGGCGCGGGAATCCCGCTCTGACCTCTGCCGTGTCCCTCAGCCTCGCCGACATCCAGCACGCACAGCCCGGGCGCCGCGCTCCCCGCTCCTACAGCGCCGCCATCTTGCTTCCTTCTGCTCCTTGGCGAGCGCGGCCGGGCCCCCGCATCAATATGCGCGCGGCGCCCTGACGTCGGCGCCCGCCCCGCGCACCGCCCCGCGCGCGCGGCACGGCTCCCCCCGGCCCCCCCCCCCCCAGCGCGCGGCGCGGGGGCGCCCCCAGCACCGTCACCGGCGCCGTCCCTGTTCCCGACCGCGCGGGGCTTTTTTCCCGGCTGCTGACGCTCTTTCGGCCTTTTGGGGATTCCCCCCCGCCCTCTTGTGTCCCCCTCCGCTTCTTCTGCTTTCGCCGGGGTGTTCGCGGGACACGGCGGGGCGCAGGGTACCGCCCTCCAGCGCCAGCCCCCGCCGCCCCCCGTGGGACGCCCCCCGTCCCGCATCCCTCCCGTCGGCGGGGGCCGGCGGCGCTTTCCCACGGCCCCGAGAGCCCGTCTGCTATCCCCGGGCTGTTCTCCCCCGGGGGTGCAGCTTGGTAGTGCTCGGTAGCCGGCTGACAGCGTAAAAGAAAAGCCAAGAAAGAAAAGGAGGGGGGGGAAATCGACAAAATCTCCTCAGGCTTCCCCAAAATGAAGCCCTGTCCCCGCAGACACTGGGCTGCCAGGGAGGGATTGCTCAGCGCGGGATGAGCTGGACACCCAGCTCGGGAGCGCCTGCAGCCTCGCGGCTCGGTGCGTGACGAGAGGGACTAGCGGCACCATTCCCAAACTATGGGCTCGTGGCTCGCCCCAGGAGAAACCGTGTTGTGCCCGCGACAGCTGGAGCCGCAGAAGGAGGTCCGGCTGCCGTTCCCAACCCCGCAGCCCCGAGAGCGGAGGTTGGTGCCCCCGAGCCTGCCAGCCCCCGCCGGCGGCGGACAGGTTCCCGCTGCCATCCCCTCCGTGCGCCGCTCGCCTCCTTTCACCGGGGGAGCTGGAGCCCTTCCAGCTGGGCAGCTGCGAAGAGCAGAAGTAAAAGTATGCAAAGTCGCCTCTCTGGGAACCGGCAGTGGGCTTTCACACCGCCGAAACACCGCGCGGAGTCCCGAGCGCCGGACGAAGCCGAGGGCCTCCCCTTCCAGCGGGTCCCTCTACTTCCCGCTGCGCTAAATAGAGCAGCCTTCAGGCTGCTTTCCTCCGGCCTGCCCGGGACGCGTGCGGGGCCAGGGAGGATTTTAGGAGAGCATTAGTTTCACGGCCAGACCCTCTCCCCTTCTCCGGTGTGTCCTTCACCCGGGGCGGGGGGTGTCAGGAGAAGGTCTACAAGCGCTGCGTTCATCAGTGGTGCCCAAGAGATGCTGAATCCCCATCTGTCCCCGGCCTGGCAAAGGCAAGCTGGTGAAAACGGGCTTCAGCAAGATGACAAATTCGGTGCATTTGATGCAGATCAGAGTGATTTCTAGGAAGTTCAGGTCATCACTGAATAATTTGTTTTTCATATTATAGTTTGTTCTCTGAGTTTTGGTTTTACTTTAATTTCTGTGAAACATTTCAGAAGCACACTAGAGATAAAAGTTTGCCCTTACAACTTGTTAAAACAGCTCTGTGATTGGTGACAGAGTGTCAGATCTGTACCTTTGCAAGGCAGCTCATTCTCCTCGGCCCTTGGAAAGGTGCTGGGCTGGCTAGCCCTATTCTGTAGGAAAAGGCATGGCATTTCTGACAAAGATATTTGTGTTTACTTTTGCAGAGCCGACTTCTGCAGCATTTCGTGCAGCCTAAAGCTATGCAAATAGACTTAGGTCTCTCTCTTTTTGGAAAAGTAAATGAAGCAAAAATTGGTCAAGGTCTGCCTCAGTTTTGCCTTTTTTTGATTTTTTTTTTTTGTGCTTTCACAGCACTTGCTTGATTTCCAGCAGCCTTTAATCAGTGTTTAAAACTCTTTGAAGTTTGCCTGTTTTATTAAAGCCTAGGGTTGCCTTTTCCCCTGGTGTGGCACATCCAGCTGATATTACAAGGAACGAACATGCTCAGCCTCTCAGTGGGTTCAAAGTGCTGTCTGGTCCCTGAGCTGCTCTTATGGCACTGTAGGCACCTCCATCCACTGCACCGTCTTGTTCTGCCTAACCAGGACTCGGCGTTGACAGGGTTTGGCGGGGCCTCTCTCTCTGTGCTTTTCTCCAGCAATTTGCATTGCGCTGGAAGAGATGACCGTCCTTTGCATGGCTCAGATCCCTCCCGTGCCCGTGAGCCCTCTGTGGCTGCAAAAGGCAGGTGGCTGGTTTTGGCAGGAGACTGCTGCATCGGAGCAAAGACCTATATTCCCTTTGCATGAGCAAGCAGCTGCAAACGTGGGTAACTGATGGGGTGGGTAAAATAGAAAAAAAGAAAAAAAGAAAAAAACTCCAACAAGCACCAACCCAAAAACCACAAACAGGAGTTTGAAACTGAGCTGGGATTCTTTTTGTTTTCTGACTGTGTTCCTGTGCCGAAGATAAGGGACCACTCATGCATGTGTTACCTGTACATATGAATGTGAGAAACGTGTGCATTTTTTAAATGCTTCTTGACAAAGGTGTGGTTCCATTCCCTATTCTTTTCTCTCTCTCACTCTCTCCCTCTTTAAACTTTACTGCCCTAATGACAGGCTGTTGTAATCACCAGGCTCAATAAACCCAGGAGCAGTCCTGCTGAACCAGCAGTACTGTCTTGCCTCCCGGAGCACATGGCACATTTACCCGAGCCTCCCCTGCCCCGCCAGCTTGTGCTCAGCTATCTTGACCTACAAACCTCCTAAGTGACCCAGTGCCATCCCGTAGTCCTGCTACATTTTGACAAACTGCAGGATCTTTTGGCTTCCAAAGCAATGACTTTCTGTTGTGCGTGCCTCTGTCAAATGTAGCATGCTCTGCAATCATGTTACTTGGTATCTGTTAGCAGCCTGATGGGAGGGACATGAACCTAAATTCTCCCTTGGAGTAGTTCTGTTTGCTTCAATGTATTTATTGAATGAGAAATTTTGACCTATTTTGCTTTGCTCTATCTATCAAACGGGGAGAAAAGTGACTGAACATCACCACAGTGAGAAGGGACATAAAAACCCCCACACCTTTTCACCCTTAAAGAGTTGGGGGCAGAAAGCTTTTTACCTCTCAAACATCCTGTTCCCTGACTTAAGTTGTATGCATTTCTCAAAGCAAGTATCTGCTGTAGAAAGCAGATATGCAGCTTCCTTGGAAATGTGCTGAAATGCACTTAGCTCAAAGAGTGTTCTGGAGCTCTTTCTAGAGCTATCCCAGCCACACCATTTTTCATGGGCAAAACATTAGGTAAAAAGCATCCTGCAGTTAGAGCATTTGTGTGTACAGCGTGTAATTGTGCACAGTTAATCCAGCGGTTTCAAAGAGCGTGGGCCTTGCCCTTTGCTAGAGGAAAAGCTCACCATGAAGGATGTCGGGGTGGCCAGGACAAGAGTTGCAGCTAGTTTCCTCCTAAAGCTGCAGTGAGCAAACCTGACTGACTTACTGAAGGAACCTGATGTAGTTGGCCTCCTCAAAGCCCCAAATGAAACATCCAGAGAGACATACAGTGCAGATAATAGTTCATCCTGTATGCCACATTGCAGAATTTGTATTAACTACCCCCTTCGCATAGCTTGCAGGGACAAATCGAACTCTGACTTAGAATTTCTGTGTAAAAACCAGTTCAGAGCCATAATTTAATTGTTTCTACTGAGACTTCAGTTTTTATGTCGTTTTTATTCATGTTGTCTTGCCCCCATAATAAAGTGTGAACAGCTATTGAGGTGAAAGGAAAGAAATTTGCTAGATAGCCCATTTCACCTCCTCGCACAAACCTCTGGACCCCAGAGGACTGTCTGCTGTGACATGACAGGCCTGCAGAAAATCTCTCATGTCCTTTTTCCACACAGATATTTGTCTCTGTCAAGAGGGACACTGATATCTCGTAGACCCATGTCCAGATCACAGCAGCATCCAACAGAAGCCCTAGAGGGACACAGTGAGGGAAAGGCAACAAGTCCAGTTCAGTGAGCTGTTGTTTTGCTTTGGTTTATACTTTCAGCAGGGCTTTTTCAGGTCCTGAGAAATCTGCTCATTCACAAGCTTGAGAGTCCAGCCTAGAACTGAGGGATCACACTGATGCTGGGGCTGCAGCCATGCCAGCAGGCAGTGGGAGGTGGCCCTGCCAGACTCACATTAATGACAGGATCAGATCTCACTTTTTTGCCCTGAATTCATCAAAGACCACTATTTGTCATTTCTTTGCATTCCTACCCTGGTCAGGAAGGGGCTTTTCCAGGACTGCACAGATGAGTTGTTGCAGAGGAAATGTGTGGGAAGCCCAGTTTTGTTTGTCTGTTTGGGAGTGAGGTGCCCAGTGGCTGGGATGCCTGCAGGGATGATATCAATGCTGTGATGTGTTGTCTGCCCAGTGCTGTCATTCTGTGGGTGGGAGATGTGTGTTTCCTAAGAGATATAAATGGCTCAGCTTTTAAACCCTTGGCTTTTGCCAGTGGGTGTAGGTGTCTTTGTGCTGCTCTTCAGTGTTTATGGCTCTAAGGTGACTGTAGCCATGTGACTGCTTTGGCATTTTTGGCTGGAAAGCCTGAATTTTGGCACCCTAGATATTTGCTAGGCAATTCCTGCCCCCAGGATCATGGCTGGGATGAATGCCCTGGGGCAGTGGAGGAGGGGTAAGGGAGGCTTAAACAGAGGTGAAGCAGGAGGACCCTTTCTGAAGGTACAGCTTGTCCTTTTGGGGTCCCAGGCTTGCTTTTTCATGGTTGTAGGAGTAAAATCCTGAGTCCTCCATGCAAGAGAAGCAGAAACTCTACTCAAGGGATGTAGGGGAAGGTCTGGGCTGAGAGATGGACACTGGGTCTGTGGTTACTCCTAATGAGTGGTGCTTCACTTACTGACTTCTGGTAATACCCTTCCAAGAAAGGGCCAGAAGCTGACCTGCAAAGGAAGAGCACTCAGCAGTGTGTCTAGATCCTGGATGCAACTGAGTTGGTGACATTCAGGATCAAAGTCAATTCTTCCTGCTCTTCTCATCCCACTCCCCAGCCTGCCAGCATTTCCCGTGTGTGTCCACTCCTGGACTGCAGCACCTTTGGGAAGGCAGCAAAGCTGGGAAAACCAGTGCATCAACCCAGTACCACAGACCAACATAAGCAGAGAGGCAGGAGCAGAGCAGATGGTTGCCCTTCCTCAAAACACCTCCCTGTGAGCAGAGGGCAACCAGTCTCACTCCATCAGTCAGGCTTGCTGTGGCTGAATGTTCTCCCGCAGGCAAATGCCTGTCACAGCAAAGTGTGGTGAGCTGTGTTGTGTTTCTGTCAAGTGCATTACGCAGCCATCAGGTGGCTCAAAGCCGTGCCATCAGTCAGTCCAGCTCTGGGGAGGAAAGCTGTGCTTTTAGCCCTCTGCAGAATCACTGGGCAATGATGTGCAACCAGGACTGCTCCACCAGCGTCAGGCTCTGTATGTGACAATGTGCATCTCTCACTGACTTTCTGGGCTAGAGCAACGTTTGGTAGCTGTATCTATCCATTCTCTGATTGTTGGAGGAATTAAAATCCTTTGATAACCCCTGAACTGTGAGCATTTTGCTGCTGCATGAATAGTTGAGGGCTCAGGTGGACTGAGCAGGAAGGGCAGCATACAGCTGCCAAATCCTTTACTGATGTTTTTCCCCTCCCTTCTCTACTGATGTTTGGTTTTCTCCTTATCTTCAAGGCCTTCCACAGCATTGTGGGTGGCATCCTGGCATGGATCCTTACGTGCTGCCCATGGGGGCTGCTGCACTGCTCGGTATCACCTCTCTTGCTGGCAGCTCTTGCCCTGTGGCTCCTCAGCAGCATTAAGGGAGCAGGCAGGTGGATGAGGCCATGGAGTCTCCTGTGTGCTCTTCCTGGTCTCTGCTGGTGGCAGTGATGGAGGGGGATCCCTTGCATATGATGAGGCCTCAGTAGCAGTGTGAGCAGAGCCTGTGTGAAGCGGGGCTGGCGAGGCTTTTGTGGGAGTTTGGTGCTTCTGTTGCTGGATATCAAGTAGTGCTCGCTCTGCCTTCTCAGCTTTACCAAAAAGTGTCCCAGTTTGAATGGTGGCTTGTTTTCAAGGGCCTCTCTCTCCTCTGTCCCTGAACATGACTTTTGCTTGACTACAAATTGAACAGGATGGATGGAGGGCTAAATTCCTACAGCTGCTGGGCCCTGAGAGGGGCTCAGTGTCTTTTCTCCTTGGAAACTGATTCCACATTCCTCAGAAAATCATGGTAGAAGATGAAGAAGTGACTGAGCACTGATCTCCTGAAACCACATTTTCAAATTAGGTGTCTGAAAACAGGCTCCCCGTGTCTGTACCCCTGAGGAAGGGTGGCTGTGTTCTGGGTGAGCTTGATGTCTGCTGGTGACACTAGTGACAGTCTGGTTCCTTTCAGTTACATATTTTCCAATGTATATATTTAAACATACAGCTTTAGGTATCAGGAATTTGGTCATTTTCTACAGTTCATCTCTCAATTAGGAAGGAAGAGGTCTTGCTGTTAACTGAGAGAAGTCAGGGATATATGCCACTTTTTGCAGTGCAGCCTGTGGTTTCCTGGCATATAGTGAAAGCTGGCTCCTAAGAAAGTCTTGCAAAGGGAAAGGTGCCAAGGGAAAACTAGAAAGGACTGATAAAACAGTTAAACCGGCTGATACACAGACACCCGGGATGTGATACAGCAAATGCCAGTCTTTGGAAGGAGCCTTAGCTGTGTGCCTGGGCAGGAGCTGGGAAAGGCAGGGACTGCAAGGTTGTGTGACTCAAAGAGCTTTACCTTTTCATTTTTAATCATTTGCCTTTTTAACAAGCTCAGTAGGACTTTACTGGTTGGTTTCCATTCTCCCAGTGCATCCAGATGAGAAGCCCAAATCTAATAATGGGGTTTCCATTGCCCTGAGACTCAGAAATTCTCAGCCCTTGAGCAGAAGTGTCATGTTTGTTCGTACCCTCAGTGCAGGCACAATTATATTGAGTTAAATTCTGCTTAAATCAATTTTACCCTGTAAATGAAAGCTATATGCAAAGCTAACTGCTTTGCAGCATGCATTTAAGCAGCTAAATAGTGTTCAAAAGCAATGTAAATGTGTGTGTGCCCGTGATCTCTTTAGTGTGGATTTTCTAATCTAGAGGCAATGTATAAAGAAGATAAATGTTGTAGCTGTCTTTGTCTCTTTTGATTTCCTTCTCTGGCAGAGCAGTTTGTCTGTGGTCCTAGCTGAGCTGTCAGCTTGCTTTGATTTTTTCTTATATGCCTGCTACTGGTTTAGGCAGTGAGTCAGCACCGTAGCTCCTTGGGGGTAAGACACCTAGGAGCAAGACACCTGAGGAATCTCCCGTTTGGACACCAACTGGCAGTAGCCTGAGGTTTTGCAGCTCAAGGAAGGAGCTGTGCATCCAGTCCTTTTTCTGTGGGTAAATGTGGGGATGTTACATACAGTTGCCCTTCTCCCCTTCTTCAAAAAACTGTTGAGAAGCTCTGCTGAAAGATGCAAATATACATCAGAGCCACAATCACTGCATGATATTAAAAGGTGCATTTTTATTTCAGGATCCGAAGAACAAGAAGAGTAGACTGTCAGGGCTTGGCAGCTATGAGGTACCAGCAGAAGCCCTTGCCACCCTGAGCAGCTTAAAAACACCACAAATTCTCTCTTCTTTGAGGAAGAGACAGCTGCCTTCCTGGCTCATTGGGGCAGCTTTCACTATCACAAGTTTTCCTCTGTCATCAAAATGTACCGGCCTGTGCCCCTTTCTGGCTGGCAGCAGGGTGATGCAGGTGGAATTTGCTTTTGGTCATTGGCATCAGCAGGTACTTTGAGTCAGGGCTGAGGGCTGGAGGCCAAAGTGTGTTCAGTGGTCAGCCTTAAACTGGCAACATGCACCTTTGCATGCAGCCACTGCCTCCAGTGTAGTATGCTCCTGTCAAAATGAAAAATAGCTGCAGTGCTTCTTGGTGGTGACAAGCTGCCCTGTCTTCTGCTTCCCTTAATGGGATGTTGGGAGACAAGGAAAAAAAAATCTATGAAACTGGTTAAAAAAAAAAAAAAGCTGTTGGGATGATCTCTGCCTTGCTAATTCCATCTCTGAAAAATTAGGAGACATATTAAAAAGTAATTGCTCTGATAGAAGAAGGTTGTCTGTCACCAAGGACCCTGACTGCCACAGAGCCTGTAATGTATTTATCTTATTTCCTTCCAGGAAAAAGCTGTGAATGAGCTCTCCACCTCTATGGCAGGATCCTCAGTTTTCTGGAGTATCAAGGGAGTGGGGATGCTTGGAGGTCCCTAAACTGAAGCACCTTAAGGGGCATTAATTTTAGAGGATATTTATTTGGCATTTTCAGAAAATGCAACTGCTGGGTGCTTTCAGGACATCTCAAATTAGGGACTCATGGACTTTATGAGATTTTTACTTCCAGTCCTACTTTGCCTTGCTCTTCTATTTGTAAATAAGAACACTAATACCCTTATCAGCAGAGGAATTTAGGAAAGATAAATAGATTCAGTCTTAATTCCTTCAGAAATCGTGCCAGAAGTACAGAAAATAAACAGGAAGTATTTGAATACTCAGCACTGAAGCAAACCAGGATTTAACAGGCACCACAGAGACGCTGGGGGACAGATTACAGCTTGGAAAGATGGATATGGAAGGGCATGGCTGATTTAGGAAAACTAAGCAGAGAAAACAGGGGTTAAATTTTGTGACAAATACTGGGAAAGGCTGTTCTTCATCTGACATTTGTGAGGAAGCAAGAGGAAGATTTATTGAATGACTTTGGAGACAGATAAACACGAAAGAGAGGGGGGTGTCAAGAGGAGGGTTGTTACAGCCCACTTGGTGGGAAGGGAGATGTTTAGGAAGGTGCTGCACAAGCAGCTGCTGAGCAGTCACCCTCTGGCAGTGAAGGGCACCTGCCCCCTCCCCATGGGTCCCGGGGAGGGGCACAATCTTGGCATCAGCAGAACAGGCTGCTCTGGAGCCAGCAAAGTGTGCCCCACAGCGTGTTTGCCGTGGGGAGGCATCCTCTGGTGTTCACTGCTTGGTGAAGCTTCAGGTGGAGAAATGCAGCCAGCTGGAGTAATATATTAGAGGAGGGAGTTCAGAGATGGTCTGCAGGAATGACAGCTTATACAGCAAAGCTCTCCCCCAAGCAGAAGGGTTTGGAATTGCTGAATTTGGATTTTGGCAGCTGTGAGGACATGGTAAGTCATCTGCTCCATGTTAAACTCTGTTAAAATGCTGAGCATCGACTGCCTTTCACATCCTCTGGAAATAAAGCAAGAAAAACCTGGGCTAATTGGCAGAAATGCACATCTATTGCCAGGACAATAATTTCTGACTGTAAAGATTCTTCTGCACTTAAAGTAGTTGCCTGGAGGCAGGGCCAGGTCTGTCAGGAAATATCTACCCAGCTGAGGGCCAAGGATGGATCAGAAACCACCTACAGTCCTTCACAGACCGATATTTCCATTTTGCCAAGAAAATGATGGACTTTTTTAAGAGTCTCAGGAAGAACAACAGTGTCCCACTTGGAGACCACGCAGAAAATAAAATCTGGGTGCTTGGAGTAAGATAAATAGTGGAGATGTGCCATTTGCTGGCCTGTCCACACTTGGAGAGTTACAGAACACATTGTCACAGGTGAAGGAGGGGACACAACTTGCATGGTTCTTTGCTAGGATGCCAGGGAGTGGACTCAACCTGGAATATTGAAATATACATTAAAAATATGGCTGATTGTAAACCGAGGAGTGACTTGAATGGAAAATGTTCTTTAATGTATAGAGATGACAGCCCAACAAAACCAAGCTTCAAAAGTTTTTAAAACTACTTAAATACAGCAGAAATACATAAATGTAAAGTCAAGGAAATAAAATTCTTACGGGGAATACCTAAGAAAGAGGGGACATTCAAAGTACTTAATGGAAAGTTATACCGGTTGGAAGGGGGGAGACTGTGGTGTTGCATCCAAATGATGCTAACAGGTTGGGAGGGGTTTGGAGAGGATCTGCAAGCTTCCCATCAGTTTCTGACCTTTTGTTTTGAGGTCAGAAAAAGTTGTCTCCCTCTGAGAGATGCAAATAAATTTAATCCATTTGTTTTAAGAAAGGCAAGATTAAGGTCGTGGTCCTCAAATGTCTACAAAAGCAAATGTTCTCAGCAGCTGCAAGTTCTTTAATCAATCAGACAAAGACAAAACAAAACACAGTAGATGAGGGCTAAAGCTAGAGAAATTCAGCCTGAAATGTTCTCATTTTTAAGATCAAGTGGCATTTTTTTCTTAAATTGTGGAATAATTTAGCAGGGGAAGTGGCAGAGCCTTTCCATCAAGGGTTTGTCTAAAAGATGCATAATGGTGCTTTAGCTGGTTACCTAAAGGCTGTGCTGTATGGGAAGTCAAAAAAGATGATTGTGTGGCCCAGTTTAGTTTGTGGATCACACTTTTAAGCCATTTGTGTGTTTACTGTGATGAAAGCATGACACAAACCTGAAGATTTCTGCCCTGTTGTTGGAGGTGTATCCAGAGAGCAGACGCCTGGCATTCCAAAGTGAAGAGATAAAGTCAAGATGTCCCATGCAAAAGAATTGTAATGGTGTTAATTTCACAGTTCTTCCAGGGCTTTTGAATCCAGGGATTGACAGAGGAGTCACGAGAGGTGGCTGCTAGACCACTAGGGAGCTCATGAAGCTCTTGCATGTGTCCTGGTTATCAAGAAACTGTGGGCTGTTGCTGTGGGGCTCCTGTGGCTTTGACTGTTTCAGCTGGCTGTCTTTCCCTGCCAGAACTCTTCTTAATTTTCAAGCAAGAAATAAAAGGGTGCTCCATCTGAGGGAGGTCAAGAGAGCAACAAGTTTATGAAAAGGGCAGGACTCAAATTAATAAATGTGGGTGGGATGGAGATAGTGAGGTGCAGTTGTCTTTCACATCTAGTCACCCATGTTAATCTGTCCTAATTGCATTACAGAGAACGAACAGGCAGCAGAGCTGATGTTTGCTGAGGCTGATGTTTGTAACAGCTCTGGGCATCTGCTGGGAGATTTCACCAGGTCAGCTGCACTGAGGGCAAAGATGCCGATCCCAAGCGAAGGCAGACACCACCTGTACATGTGTACATGTGCCTGTGCTAGGTTAGTGACAGGAATGTAATCATACGTATGCATAAATGCTCTCAGGAAAGACAGCTTGAAAATTTCATTAATATAATGCACCTTCACTCCAAACTTAGGTGAGACCCACACTTTGCATGTTGAAAAACAAGCTCTTCGTTTCTCAATTCCTCCTCTTACGTTTTGAACATGATGTTTTCCCAGCAGTTAACATTCATCCTGTCCCCTACAGTGTGCTGGCTCTTTCGTACTGTTCTTCTCTGGCAAAGCTTTTGAGCAATGAATTGTGTCATCAAAGCTTCAGAGCAGATCAGAGTCTGAGTCTCACTGAGGACAAACTTTCCTGAGGCAAGGAGGGGAAGATCTGGTCTGGGAGCTGAATTTAAGTACATAGGCACTTTAAAGTCAGGGGAGCAATCTCAGAGAGTGGCGGTGTGACCCAGCCTGCCTGGGCTTTAACGCACCAAATTGAAGAGAGCAGCGCAGCTCCCAGTTGCAAGAGGGGCAATTTAGGAAGGGATTTCCCTGAAGAGACAGGTAGCCCTAGGCAGGAGAAACCTCTTGTGTTCTTTTGGTGCTTTTTGCAGGATTTCAATGGCATTAAATTCCTCTGAGTCCCGCAGGTGTGTTTTTCTCCCGAAGTAATGCTTTTGGGTGGAAAATTGCCTATAAAATGTCCATCCTTTGAGAGTACAGTCTGGGGAGTTGACTTTTGATTGTTAATTTTGTCAATGTATTTCTTTTACATTAAGGTGTGAAAAACATATATTTACAAGAAAGCAGCCACCGAGATAGTCAGTAGAAGCCTTGATGGTCTCTCTGAGTTTTGAACAGAAAGTGATGTTCTCTGAATGTCAAAGCCAACCCAAACCAGCACAAACAATCGTTAAGTCATTAGCAAAGGCTGTGAATGCCAGTAGTCCTAATATTAAGCCTTCTGGTGCTCTCCCTGGAATTGTCTGACTCGATTGCATCCTGTTACACTTGCAATCTGCTTTCTGCTATCGGGAGATAGGCTGGCAGACGTATAAATTCTCATTTAGAAAAATCTGAGAGCACTTCATTTGGGACATTTTGGGTTTTTCTCTGGCTTTTTTTCCTTGTTCTGACAAAATGTTACGGTTCCCAGAGGGCAGCCTGGGGGCGGGCTTGATGTCCCTTGGGGCTGAACAGCAACAGCTTGCTTTTGGGCTGGTACAGTCAACAGCAGGGACAGCTGACAGGAAGGGTGAGCCTTGTTAGGTGTGGGAGACGTCAGTGTGCTGCTCCCACCTCCATCCTCATCCTCTGTCCCTGTCTCTTATTGGGTTTGTTTTCCGAGGAGACATGGGAGAAGGAGATGCCAGCGTTTCCGCAGCCCAGAGAGGCACAAGCCTTTTTAGGGGGTTTTGTGGCACCAGGAGGCAGCATGAGAGACGTGGGAGGAGCTAGGTCTCATGGAGCTGAGATTTGGGCTAGGCACAAGGATAAACTTAAATCTTCCTGGGGAGAGCGAGGTGAAGTTGTTATTCTAACATGAACAGGGAAGTTCTTCCTCCTCAAACTATTGCACTCCTCGTCCTGACACAAAACACGGGGGAGCAGGGAGAGCCCCCTCTTCCCATCAGCCCCTCCTGCAGCCATTTGTGCAATCCTGACCCTCGGGACCACATCCCAGTGCTGTGGTGAGTCACTACCTGAGTGAACAGGGCTCCCCCCGAGCCTCCCACCCTCCTCCCCATCACCTCCTCTTTGCCGGGATGAAAGGCTGTTTGCTGGAGACACCTGGCAGCACTGGCCCCTGCAGTCACCTTTCAGTCTCATGGAAGATTTCCCTGTGCAAACTTCCCCGGCTGCCCGAGGTGAGAAGCTGCTGCTGCCAGCGGCACTGCTTGGCGCCTGCCATTTCGGCATCCACAGGTGTGAGACACCACTGGGGATGCCAGCTACTAACACAGCCTGTGGTGGCATTAAACACTAATTCATTTACTCCATTTTACTACAGGCAAGGCATTTCCAGAGGGTTTAAAATATGCAGGGACATGAATTCCCCCTCCTGAATGCTGATGTGTAAGTCTCTCATTTGCACAACTGTGAAGGTGTCAGGAGGTTTCCTGTAGGATTTGGCTGGGATGCCGACCCTGAGGGCAGCTTTTGCATCCTTAGGTCTGCTATGCGGGAAGGATCTTTAGATGTGGGCAACCTTCATACAAACACTATCTGCCCAGCTGCTGGCTTTGGGAGACTTTGTCCTGAGGGAATATTTTCTAATTTTTGGTCATGGCTCCATGACATAATGAACTGTAACCATGTCCTGGCATATCTATCTGTATACAAATCATTAACCTAGTGTGAGAAAAATCATTTGCCCAGCAAGGTTTAGCTCCTTGGTGCTGCTTTACACTACTAAATTCTATAAGCAAATAAAGCCTGACAACCTCATTTTTGTCTGTAATGAACCACAGCTAACCGATTGACTGCCTCCTGGGAGAGGGCTGCACACATCCCCAGTCAAGGAGCGCCATCACATGTGCCTAAGCCGTGCTCGAGAACTTGAGGAATGCTTTGGTGAGCATATTTCCTCCATGGAAGACACTTTTTTGGGGAAGCCACAAGATGCAGATACATCCCAGCTGATGGCAAATCCTTTGACCTGGTTCCCACCAACATGTGAAAACCGTGCTCCCTCATTCTTTCAGTTCTGTGTGCCGGGGGTGGGCCTGGCCTGGGGGCTGGTCCCCATGTGTTTGGTGGAAAGGAGAACTGCTGGGGGGTTTGGGGCAGTTTGGTTTAATCTCATCTGCCAAAAGCAGTCTCAGGGGAGGCTGAGGAGGCAAACGAATGCCAGGTTTGCCTAATGGCTGTATTCCCAGGGAGACACACACTAAATCCTCAGACAGATGTAGGAAGCCTAGGAGAACCAAAGGACGTTTTGGGAGATGCTCTGAAGTGCTCCAGGAGCAAAGTTAGGACCACCAGTTGAACAGCAGGCTAATGACTTCAAAGTACAGCCTCAACACGCTCTTCTCAGGCAGCCCACAAATCTCTTGCTTCCTCACCCTGCTCTGCAAAGAACCGGACCGAAACACTGGAAAAGTGGCTACTGCATGTCTCTCCCACCTCTCTTCCCATCTCCTTTTGGCTCTGTTGGGAAAGAGGGGTGCTGGTGGTGCTTTCCCTGCCACAGCTGAGCCTCCAGCTGCATGGGCAGGTGTGGGGACTGCACACCTGCCACCATGTCTACAGGCCAAGTTTGTTCCTTGCAGCATCTGTTTGCGAAGGAAATGGCTCCTGCCGCAGAAAGGGGCTTCATAAGGAAGGGGCAAAGGGGCGTTATGTCACTGCCAGCTGCCCTCCAAGGAAGCAGAGATCTCAGGAGCACCACCAAACACTTCTAGGGAACTTAATCCTCTACTCAGAGACAGGGGAGGAGATAGTGGCTGGACCAAGACGTGCTGGGAAGGTTCAGGATGAGAAGCTGCTTATGTGCCCTGAGAGGAAACTCCTCTCCCTTCTCCAGGTGACAAGTTTATGACATGTGGCTAAAGGATGCTCAGTTTCTCAGAAGTCACAAACATCCCTCAGTGCCAAGAGCTGCCAAATTACGTGTACTGTCTCTGGGTACACGTATGACTGCGTAGGCAGTCACGCATACGTACGTGCGTATCTATGCAGATTTATATGCACACACATATGCATGTGTATGACATGTGCACCCAAAACTTTTATCAGTGAACAGGGTTTGACTCAGTGGCACAGAGATGTCACATCATGGCATATGTTCCCCACCATCCATGGCTTCCTCCCTCCCTCCTGCGAGCTTTAGGGTGGTCTCCTCCAGTGTGTGGGTGCAGGGGCTCAGCAGCACTGTCTTTGGCACCAGCTGCTTCTCGTGGTGCTGCTCTGAGTCAGCACAGGTGGCAGATGATTCATCTCCAGCATCAGTATGATGCTCATCTGCACAGTCTCAGGTTAGATGTGTTTTTTTTCTATATTTTTCTTTTTTTCAATGGCAAGATGATTAATCTCCTTGTGCTAGTACTTCAAAAGCTTCAGTCCCGGGGGCACTGTTTTATGTGGTTGGTCTTCTAAAGAAAATTGTGCCACCACTTCCCTTCCTCTGTGCTAAGCTGCACTGTCGGGGTTTTTGCGCTTTGCTCCTTCCTTTCATGTTGACTTATGGTTGGCTTTTTGTGGCATCCGGATAGCATTAGCTATCCAGGAGTGATAATTCTCCTTGCCACCTCATCCCTAATAATTTAGGAGGGCACTGATTACCACGGCATTCTCCAGTCTCACTCCTGCAGAACTTGGTCTAAAGATGGTGAAATGGTTTGGCTGAAAATGTCTTACACTACCAGAAAAGCCTCCCCAACTGCCTCTCCCTGGATTGAGTGGGCATGTCCCTCCTGAAGGAAACCCAAATGCTTACCCAATGTGAAAAAACACATATTCAGCTTTTAGCAGCGCAGAGGTGAAACCTTTTCAGCTGCTGGCAATGTTAGGTACTGGTCCTCAGTCATAATTGCTGGCTCCTGAAGTAGAGAGAAAGAGCTGGTGGAGGTAATGGGAATGAGGGCTTTAAACAGGGTGTTTGCAAGCACTGGCTGGAGATGGACAAGAGGACATCAAAGAGTCACAGGATTGGTCCAGCGAGAGAACTTTGAAAGTACTGATACATCCAGAGGAAGGAAATACCCTTTCTTCCAGGAAGAAAATATCCCCATGAATGTGGAAAAGGGGGACAGTGAGGGAGGGGGTAAGGTCCAGTCCGTAGCATGGATGCAGCAGAGACCACGTGGGTTTCTGACTTTGATTTTGATTTTAATGTTTCTTGAAAAATAGTAATAGTTTCTCAGAATACTCTGGCAGGTGTGAAATATGTCTTCACCACAGATATGTTTTCACTGTTTGTGGTGTTCCCTCTGAAGTGGGCTGTAAAAAACCTGCCTTTCTAATTGAATTTTTGTGTAGATGGAGAAGGTGCAATCTAAGATAATTAATGCTAATTAATTATTGCATGGTCAAATGAGCAGGAAATGCATATAGAAACTTGAAAAAAATTAATTATATGAAAATAGGATAATTGCTTGTGTGTTCAGATACACATTTATCTGGGCAAGCATATACTCAGCATTTTAAAAAGGGTTACTGTAGGACAAAAAAAAAATCTGTGAAGAGAAAACATTTCCTAAAAGTCTCCCTACTGCATATTAAGAAAACCCCAAAGGTAGCAAAAAATAGATGAAGTTAAGAAGAGGCTAGTTTCAGTATCACTTGCTTTTGAAAGGGAAAACACTGACATCACACAGCCTACTGCACTCTCACCATACAAACACACCTGGCCTCTGAATGTAGCCATTGTTGAAAAAAAACCAGAAAAGGCTAAATTTTGATAATTTGTCTCACAGTGTGCAGCACTTTGTTTTGTAAGGAGCTGCAGCGAGGCTGGAGAAAGCAAGGTGAGAAGGCTGACGGGTGAGTGGCTGAGACCCATGGGATGGGAGAGTGCCGAGGCAAACTGATGGTTTTTACATCTGCCACAACTTGGCCCAAATACACATTACAGCTGCAGCAGGCAGAAGCTGGTTTCCTTAAAAATACAAAAATACTTGCTTAGAAAGTCTCCAGAGCTCTCAGGATCCAGGTTTTCTTCCCATATGTTTTTTTCCCTGTCAGCTCCCTGACTGTAGCACATGATGAAGTGCTCCTCCTTAGCAGCCAAGGCTGGGCTCAGAGCTGGTGGAGGCAGGAGGAGATGGTGGCTGCAGCCTGGGAAACTGGGGCTCTCTAAAGGGGCCTGTGGGGTTCGCCTCCCTCTCTCCACGGGCACTCGTGCGTAGGTAGTACAGCACTGCATTGCTAAGCAGGTGCACCACCTCCAGAGTTACTGGTGAGTTGCGTGGGACAGTTTGTGATGGAAAATCTGTCCAGGGAGCATGAGATGGACTCCCAGGAGAGAGAGATTTAAAATATAAACCTTTATAGCCAAAATTTCTCACTTTCTCCCTGTTCCTCATCCAAGGATTCTGATTTTAGACAGTTTATTGAAAAAGCAAGCTTGCCAAAGGTTTGCAAAAAATTGCTTGGTGGGAAATCTAATTTTATCCTGAAAGTGTGTTTGATTCAGAAATTCATCCTAACCCTGGTCTGAAGACTTGCAGTGCCAAGACACTTGTTTATCTGCTTACAGCTTTCCTCTGAGAAGCAAGTGATAGGAAGATGGCCAGAGCTTGGATCTTTCTCTGAGGAAGAGCACCGCAGTTTGCTGTTGGTGCACCTCAGTACTAACTTTCTATCATCTTTGGAGAAAAAGAAAGAAAGATGGAGGAGCTATCCTTGGAAATGGATAATGGGCTCAGCATTTTCTGGGATTTGCTCTTGTCCGGAGGGCTGGAGGAGGAGCTCAGCGCTGCACCTAAAAGCGTAATCAAGTCCTCAAAAATATCTAACAGCTAAATTCTCATCTCTGAAAGGCTGCAGCAACACTGATTTGGGATTCATCGAATATTTTATCCAGGCACAGGCATCAGGTTGGCTTCCAGGAAGTGGGTGGATGAAAGTGTGAGGGGGAGTGTGTGATTTGTATTAAATTAGAAATAATCAGTTAAGCCAATAGTGGTTCCAGGGAGCCCCAGCAGAGCATTTCCAGTAATTGATTTTTTGGGAGCCCCGCAGATAGATCTTTTTTTTTGTTTTATAATGGATCTGTCCCCTGATGATTAACTAAGCAATTCCTCCAGCAATTACATCCTCTCTGAAATGACAGTTTCATGGCTTAGAAGTTACTGGGAGCAGCTCTGATCACCGAGCCTGTGCAGTTTACACCGCTGGGGCAGTCCCACCTCATCCCTCCAACACCCTCATCCCTCTCATCTTCATCTGTCCCCACTGCTTGAGCCCCATGCTCTGTCCCCTGTGCTTGCACATGAGAACCTCATTGCAACACTGTAAATGTGACATAAAGATGGCAAATGCCTCCCACCCTGGCTCTGGCACAAGGGCCATGCCTGGTCTCTTGTTGGGCGCTGAAGCCTGCGGGGTGGGAAGGCAGGTGCTGGCAGATGTGGGGATGGCTGTGGAGTGCAGGAGTTGGGGCAGTCATCTCGTTTCTCACCTGGAACCTTGGCATTTGGTGACACTGGGGACGCAGTGGTGCTGGGCAGTAGCTCAGGCAGGAGTGGCTTGTTCTCTCTCAGCAGCCATAGGAGTCATGAGCATTTGCAGTTGGAGGTGTGACCACTCATGGAGGAAGGCTCTCCATCTGCATGCAGGGTGTGACACAGAAAGATGATCTGGATGTTGATGTGCACTGTCCATCCCACTCTGCTTCAAGGTGCATTTTGGGCATACCTAGGAGATAACAGACATATTTCTGCTATTCTATTCTATTGTATTTAAAATTGCCTCCTTAACTCTAATAGTTAATATACCATGATTAACCACTTTCACCTTTGAGCGGGAGCTGCACAGGCACATCTTTTCCCAGAAGAAAGCTGTAAACTTGAGGGTGTGTGATGGAGACAAGTCCCTGTGGCCACTGGCCAACAGCAAATGATTACAAACCAGCAGGGCACTCACTTCCTTCAGCTTCATATAAACCAGATAATTATCCTTTGGCTTTGGTATCATCAGTGCAGTGTTGGCTTGTCAAGTTGGCAGGAGCCTGCTCAGTCTAAGCAACAGGAAGTTTCCTCTGTGAATACTTAAAACTTTAATAATTATTTATTGAATAAGTAGGATGAGATCCAGGACACTGCAGAAATGTGAGGAGTTTCCCAGGTGACTTTCCAAAATTTTTGAGATAGTAGCAGGTCTGGCTCTAGTTATTGAAAGGAAAGAAAATCCTCTCTAAAGAGCTTTTGGCTATTCTTCTTGCTCTCTTTCCCTCCCTCATTTATCTGGGCAAATCTCTTCAATCTGCCTTTATTTAGTGAAGTTAAGGAAACATTTTTTTTTAATAAACGAGTCCTTCCTGAGTGATCTTGGTGGAAGAGATGGAAGAAGAGAATACAAATCACAGCACCATATTTATTCCTGACAATGGGAGCTGTTGCTGCTAGTCCCAAGACAAACAGATAAGTCCAGTAATTATAGATAAGTGCTTTTGTTTGATCTGTATAACAATTTCTGCATTTTCAGGTAATTTCCCTTAGGCGTTCACAGGCAGGTGGGAAGCTGTTCTTATACAGTCTGTATTTTAATCTATATTCAATTGACTTCTTTATGAGAAGACAAACAACTTTCTTCCATTTTTAGGACTAAGCCTTTTCCTGAGACTGTTTATGAGCCAAAGTTATGATAAGTTTTTAATATTATACTTTCTGACTTCTGCCCTTTCCTCCAAGTAAGTCAGCAAATAAAATAAAATGAAGTTGCTTCACTCTTGATTTTTCTCAGTAAAAAGAACTTCAAAATGCCCTAGCATGTTGCAAGGCCACCTTACAATACAGAAGCCAAAAGCCCTCATGAAGATTTGTCCTAAGCCTGCTAGAAGTTATAAAAACTTCTCCAGAGAAGTGAGAGTGGTGTGTGAATAACTCAAACCCTTCATTTTCCTAGCCTTCATATTCCTCTGAAAGCCCACTGGGATGTTTTCCAGAGGTATAAACAGACACAGAGGTGCTTTGCTAAATCCCATTTGCAAGCTGACATGCAATCAGAACTTCAGGGCTGCTTGCAGACACGCTCCCCTGGCCTGGAGGTTCGAAAGTGGACACGAGCTGAAGCCAGCTCCGCGATGGAGTGATGAATCCAAGCATTTGCTTTCCCACCTTCAGCTGCCTGAAACAAAGCCAAGCTGATAGGGCAGGTTTGGGAGTTAGCAGGATGGCTCATGCAGGTGTTTAGAAAGCTCTTGCCTGACTGAAATTGCCCCACTCTGTTGGTGGTTTTAGGTGATTGTGAGAAATTTCAGAGGTTTCTGCTCGAGAAGGGTGTATTTTTTGGTGTGTGAAATGAATGCAATATTAGTTAGCTTGTCAGTTTGACTGGCAATTGTTCTTTTAGTGGTGAGAGAGCAGCAGCTTGAGAAGACTTAAAGCAAGGTATGTTGAGCTTTGCATCTTGCCCTTCCTGCTCTTCTCTACTCTTTCTGTCCCCTTACACCAGTACAACAGCATTCACTGCTCCTGTCTCAAGGCTCAGTTTGGCCCTAACAGCAACCCCAAAAGGGGTGGCCAGTGGGTCTGGCTGAAGAAGAGAGTAGGTAGGTGGCTTACTTCTGGGTTTTTCTGTGTCCAGATGGTGCTGATGCTGGGTGGACTGAATGGTCAGAAAGGCAATGAGAGTGTGGCCCAAGAATCATAGAATGGTTTGAGTTGGAAGTGAACATAAAGATCATGAAGTTCCAACCCTACTGCCATGGGCAGAGACACCTTCCACTAGACCAGGTTGCTCAACACCCTGTCCAACATGGACTTGAACACTTCCAGGAATGGGGCAGAAATTTGCTTGCTCTGCACAGTACCTTGTGGCCTTGGGGCAGCTGCCTCCTGATGAGGGACAGTTGTCCTTTGGCAGTGCAAGACCTCTTGTAGTCAAAGGAAGCATCTCTCTTGGCAGTTCTGTGAGCAAAAGCCACATCTGAATGGATTCCAGCTCAGCTTCTTGCAATGAAGCTTCAAGGATGTTTTAGTGAGGTTCCCAGGGCCTGATGAACCCTAGAGTTTCTTAAGCATCTTGTCCATATTTGAGTTACTGCCACCTTAATGAAAAAGCTGATGTTGAACTGGATGAAGAAACATCTGCATAAGGCAAATGGAGAATGAGGCTCCCATTTAGGAGCAAGGAATATCTAGTGGGATCATGTTGTGTGGTGTGATTGCCTGGCACTGAGGGAGCACGGGTGTTTAATTGTGGGCCATGTTAGTGTCAGCTAGGTGTAGAGGGAATGAGTGTCTAATAAGTATTTGACACAGTTCACTATCAGTCATGGTAGATTAAATAACAAGACATACATTAACTCATTTAATAATTAGCTACCATCATATCAACTTGATAAAAGAGTACTATTAAGTTAGTCAGAGATTGTATTAATACAGTCTTTAATTTTTAACACAGAAGATTAAGATAAAGTAACTGTCAAGGATTGCATTGTAACACCTTTTCCAGCTATGTTGGGGTAAATATCTTTTTGACAGGTATTAACCCCCATGTCTGGTATTTTTCTGAATCTTTGTGTTTGTATTAATTGCTCCCTTGTCTCCCTTTCCTTTGGGAAAGAGCAAACTTGGAATGGGCACCTGCCACAGCAGAGCCAGTTTCAGGGGAGAAAAGGCGAGGATGTGGTGAAGAGTGGTGACTGTCCCATGCCAGGAAGCACAAAAAAAAAGGATGGATGAAGGACCTGGCTTGGGTCTGTCCTGGGGTTCTCCATGATATTCAAGCTCTTCACTCACCTCCCTTTGCATTACTTTTTCTGTGTAAAAATAGTAATACTGATATATTTTTTTTCCGTGTCATGTTGTTCGCTATGTCACTGCTAGTGTTGCCGTACTTTGTGTGGGGTTAACCACATTTCCTGGGGTGGTTCGGAAGGCAGTGAGAGTGCGAGAGCTGCTGTCCTGTATGCATTTCTGTTGACCACATGGAAAGTCTGGGTTTACGTTAATGTGGCAACAAAAGTGATGTGTGGTTTGCGAGTGACTTAAGCTGGTTACACCTAGCAGATACCTTCCTCATAGTGAAATTGAGTAGGAAGTCAGATGAGAGGCAATCACTTGGGTTATGATCATGTTGTATAAATTTGCTGTGTGTATATTTTGTCTTTTATTTTGCTTCCATTGGTGCTGGGGGGTTTTGTGCTAGTAGTGCTTGTTTGAGCCCTTCAGGTAGCACCTACCCTCCAGCAGGACCTTTGATCCCTTGCCTTCACTTCTGGATTTCCCAGCAGGGGAAGACTGCTGGTGGGAATTACACCCAGCAATAAGTGGGTGTGTAGCAGCAGCTGTCCTCTGGCCAAAGCACTGGTGGGCACCCAGGGGAAAGCAGAGCTATGGTGGGGTTTTCCAGCAGAAACTTCCCCAGTAAAGGTGCCCCATAGTGGTGCTGAGGGGATTTCTTTTGCAGGAGCTCATCTAAACTTCTTTCAAACCCATGTAAGCTTTCAGCACCCAGGAGGATATGCTGCCAGGATTGGCCAGCCACTGTGCAGATGAATTTCTTTCCTATCTCCAACACACTGCCTGCTAGTTCCTTTCCATTCCTGCTCAGCTCCTGTGTTAAAATGAGTGTGAATAATCCATGTCTGTTGATGTGCACCAGCTTATTGCCTTTGCTATGTCACTGGGCAAGTCACCGCATATTAATGTGAAGGTTTTGGGGGGGTAAATTTCAGTTCAACTTCAGAAACCAGATCTTTTTTTTTTTTCTGGAGAAAAAGTGATAGAAGATGAGTATTTGGTTTGCAAATAGATGTTGACTAATTTGAATATTAATTTCTGTGTTTGTTGCTGACATGAAAGACTAAGTGGCCACACCATAGAGGGGTTGGAGAGATCTTTACGAAAGGGACTGAAATACTGTTATACCTATGCTTTCCTTGTTAAATGCTGCAGTAATGCCAGTGGCTGATATTAAACAAAAAAAGGTAGATTCAGAAAAAACAGAAGTCAGCTTAAACTCATAAGAAGGAAAGGAATATATATACACACACATCTGGAGAGAGACCATTTTAGTTCTTATTTACCCATTGTTTTTTGAGCTGCTGTTTATGCTTGCAAGCTCTTTTCCTACACTCATATGCTGTATCAATACTTTTTTATTACATTGAAAATGAGGTACACGTGATATTACTCAGCTGGAAGGCAAAGGCTTTAAGAAAAGTAAGTATGACAAGATTCTTGATAAAATCATGGGACGTGACAAGCTACTGTAGCTGTTTAAAGCATCTTTTCTGGTGAAACATGTTGAATAGTCAGTTGGGAGTGGGTACAGGTAATGGTTCTGAAAAATTGCATTAACAGTGTTCATTCAGGAAAATGAGCTCTTGATGGGAGGTGCTAATTGTTATTAATTAAACAACTTACAGGTGATATGATTAGTATTGACCCACAATATTAAAACAGTAAATTACTTACAGAGTGGGCAAGACTACAATACGGGAAATTGAATAAGTTAATAAATCAAAATTAATGGGTGTCTGGAACAATTATAGCCATTAGTGGAACTACAGTCACTTTAAATATGTAAAGGGAAGTTCATAAAAGCTAATAATGTTGCCCTGAAAAGGGACTTCTTGGACCAAAACAGACATAGAGACTACCCCAGATCCCATGTAGTAGGGACATCAAATGAGGGGTCACCTGTGGTCAGGAGAGACTTTTCTTCCCTGTAGCTTTCTTAAAGTGGCTCACAGAAACTGTTTCCAAGCTGTATGCAAGATACACCTCCCCAGTGATGCCAGTGAAAATTAATGACTGAAAATACGTCTCAAGATCAGGCTTTGATGTGAAGTCCTCCCAGAGATTTACAAAAAATAAATTGCACTTAATTTAGTAAGCCCAAATCCTGCTCTATGCTCATAAGGACTTTCTAAAGTGCTCTGAAACTTGGAGAATCACTAAGGGTTTAGAAGAAAAGCTGCTGCTTCTTGGCTGCTCCTGGGACACTGAGCTGCCAGTGACTCACGTTGCTTTTGCTTTCTTACCAGGCTGTGTTTGTACAGCTGCTTTGTTCCAGTTTGGAGCTGGGACCTCAGTCCATAAACCTTCTCTCGCCCTGCTGAGTCCAATAGTGATACCTTCACTGGCTTGGGTGGAGAGACACGCTTGGTTTCAGATTTTGGAATCTCACATATCCCTCTGAGGTTTCCATCTGTGGGAGGGAAAAGGGCTTGCACTTGTGGGATGAACTATTTCCACCACTAAGGGCAGAGGACCTTGTGTTCCAAGATGATCTTGCTCTTCAACAGGAAGTTGCGGGTCCTGGTCACCTCTGGAAACCATGGCTACTGGCTTCTGGACTGTGGGGTTGTGAGGACACATAGGGCTCCTTTTGCAGAGAGAGGGACAGGAGCACACTCTGAACCCGTGTCAGGGCAAAGGAGATAGCGTGCTATGGATCTGCTCGCCCTCATTTGTGTTAGCTTATGTGAAAACTCAATGAAGCCTTAACACCGAGTCACCAGGAAATGGAATACGTCCAGCCAAAGTTGTACTCTGTTACTGAGGCAGATTTAATCAACAGGAACCAGTGCTGGAGGGCAGTGACAGATAAGCAGAGAAATTAGTCCCAGAGTCATTGTAATTAAAAACATCTGGGTGATGTCAGCCTGTCTAAAAGGCCATGTTCATGAAGGGTTTGTGAGTACTCCTAAACCCCTCATACTAATTGGCAAGAGCAAGCCTGTGCGTTACCTGCCACCCTTTTTTTTTTCTCCTGTGTGCACGTCTGTGCAATATTTATTGGTTTGGATATTCCCACACATACAATTTCCCATTTTTCAGTGTTGGAAAACCAGTGCCACTTAAGAATTTGCAAGCACAAATTGATGGCCAGACTCTTTGGCAGATGGAAATATTTAACAAATTTCTACATCCACTGGAGAGACTTTGACGGATGTATCTTACCCGGAGACTTCAGCCAAGTCTTTTTTTGTACATGGGGAAATGTTCTTTTTTTTTATATGAGAATTTTCTTTTCACTGACACTGAGCAGAAACAAAGAAACAATACCTCTCATCCCCACCTCTGAGGCAGCAGAGTCGGCTCTGATGGATGCAATTTAAATAGAAAATGGGCAGAGTTCAGCTCTCCTTCCTTGGATGTACAGCAAGACTTTCAACATCAGTGCCCTTCAGTCAGGGAATATGTCCTTCACCTTATTATTCAATAGGGAGAAGACAGATGGGTTACTTCAGGCCAGCACTGGAGTAGGAGTTTTCCATTTGGACACTGGGAGGGTTGAGCTGAGTGCTGGGCATGGGAAGGGATGTTGAGCCTGACACTGCTCTGGTTTTCTCCAGCATGGGAAAATGAGGACAGAGAGAAGGAGTGGATGGGGTGGGGACACTCTCATCAAGGCACCGCAGTGCACGGGAAGCAGGGCTGACTGCTGACAGGCACCTGTGCTGCCTTTCTGGGCATGGGCAGCTTAGGGATATGATGAGGATTTCCCTGCCGGGGAGATCAGCCAGGGCAAGTACAGACACAAGATGTTTTCCCTTTCCCAAGGTCAGTAAGACTTTTTGATGAGGAAAGACTAATATGCCTAATGTCTGATAGGTATTATTATTATTATTTTTTATTGTTCAGTTTAATTGACAGCTGGCTGTGATTTTTATTGTTTGTAGGGCATGCTTTGCCCCTGCTAGACTTCACATCTTACTGGTTTGGTTTACAGTCTGAGCAAGAGTCATCCTCAGTAATGTTAGTGTGAGACTGTCGAGTAAAAGAGAGCTCAGGCCTTTTTCAGATGCTCTCCTTGTTATTTTATGTAATCCAAAGCAGAGGAACAGATGCTTTGATGCAAACTTGCTGCGCTGCAAAAACTGGTGTGAGAAGCGGTGGTGAGGGTCACCGGGAGCTGTTGCAAGACATGCCATGCAGTGAAATGTCACTGACATCTCCATTAATGAGCTGCTGCAGGAAATTGTAATTGCACTAAAATTAACCTGGGGTATTATTTAAGCATTTTATCAGGCTGATCTAATCTGCTTCTGCAGGTGTTTATAACATAATCATAGTTGGGTATTTTTGCATGCTACAAAACTCTCTGAAACTCTGAACATGTTACTTTAGAGACTGAGTTTTCTCTGTGTAAGCATCTCCCTGGAGCAGAGAGGGCTTACCTTGTTTTTGCTGTACAGAAGAGTAGAAGGGGTTTTTTTTGATGAGGCCAATATAATACATTCCAAGCTCGTTTTGACTTTATGGTTCTGTGCAGCAGAGAACATCATCCCTTAGCCCCACACTTTCAGGAGCAGCCTCTAACATGCAGTGCTATGTGCATCAGGCCTGTTATTCTGGTGCTGGCTCACAGAGGTGTGGAGTTTGGCTTCCCACAGGCCCTGGCGGGATCCTCTGCAGCTCTGAAACAAGCCTGAGGGCTGAGCACACCACAACCAACGTGTGAGAAAAATAGCAGCTGCTTTTGTAGATGTTTCAAACAAAAGGGAAGGAAAAGAGCCGCATTCTCTGACCTCTTTGCCACAATGTGCTCACCATATTATTTCTCCTGCCCAAAGGAGGTCATGTTTTCTAAAGTGCACAAATAGCTCCCCCAGTAGCCAGGGCTATTTTGAAGACACTTTTCTATTGTTTTTTTTCTGCCGTGCAGTGTCTTGAAAATATTTTAACTTTCTGTTAAATAGAAAGTAAGTTTTCTTAAAGAGATTTGTATTGTAGGAATCTGCACAGAAGGAAACCATGACACGCATTAAAAATACCCAACTGAACCATTTCAATTTGTGTTAAAGTGTGTCAAAAATCCCATGAGATGAATGGGCTGCATTTGGGCAAGGTCAGACATGCTGTCTTTTAACCAAGCTTCAAGACCAGTCATGTGGTGGCAAAGTCCATCCAAGCAAAGAAACAGTCAGTCAGAGGGAGGCTTGTCAGCCCTGCTGCCTCATCCTGCTTTTCCTTCCCTTGCAGCCCCCAAAAGCTTCCTCTACAGAGGGGGTGAGAGTGTCCTGCCAGAAATGCTGCATGGCTAGGATGGAGTAGAGTTGTCATCTGCCCTGCCTTTCCAGAGCTAATTCCCACCATATGTCCCCAGGTTGACCTTGGTACATTCCAAAAAAACCTAAGGAGGCCAAAGGGTGCCCATAGGATGGGGTGGAGGGCTTGTCCAGTTGCATTTGTTGCTGCTCTCCCTCCCAAGGCAGTGGTGGGTGAGAGGTGCAGGCCTTAACTTTTGTCCGACTCCAAAGCCTCGTAAAACATAATAGATCAGATCAAAGGCCTCTGCAGCTTAATAGACACTTCCCTCCTTCCCTCCTAGCTTTTTGCTAAGGCAGTACCGGGAGTACAAACCTGAATGAACAGGTTGAGGGCAAAATCACATGTTTTCACAGGGAATGACATTTGTGCTTCAACAACCAGGAATAAAAAGCCTGAGACCAACAATTTGCTGAGTACCACAGCTTACTAGTTATTAGGCATGTACAAACCTGAGGGAATTGCTGCTCCCACAGCCTTGTGCTCAGCTGGAAGTGGGCAGGGGAGGTGGTGATGCTTTGGCTGCCCTTTGCATCACTCATCAGCCTCAATCTTCCTTGCTTCAGCAGTGCAAACCGGTGGTACCCGCTCCGTTGGGATCCGGGATCTGCCGTTCCTAACAGCAAAGCACCGCAGGGGCTGGTGGTGGTGCACTGAGGGAAAAGAGATGAAACTGCCCGTTCTTGTCACTTGGATTAATTAGAAGGTCTGTGCTGGTGCAAGGGAGGGAGGGGATCCCTAACAGGTGGATTGTTGGATGAAGGACTGTCCTTAACCCCATGGTGTGGCTCCTGGGAGTGAAATCTATTTCATGCCTTACTGTTTTTCCTGCTCCCATGCCTCAAAATGTTATTTCCAAACAACTCAGCCTGTTTACCGGGGAAGTTGATCATACCAGCTGGTGCAGATGCTATTGAAAACTAGAAGTTTTAAACTTTGGAATGTCACCAGTATTTCCAGTTTTCTTGCCAGGCTGGGCTGCATTGAAAACAGTAAGTGAAACTTCTAATAATTACCTGATTCTTACTGAAGACAAAGGTGCAGGGCAACTTAGTCCTTGTCACCTGGAGTGCAAGGTAACAGGTCATCATCAGAGGAATGAGATCAGAATTTATGGAATGGCTTGCTCTATAGCAAGTGGGTGAATGTAGTGTGATGCTTTCCGTGAATATTCATTCCAATTTTAAGTGACTTTACATCAACCATTCTGGGGTATTTGGTGTCTCTGGAGACGATTACCCACTTAGGGATACTGGCAAATTTGTGTGCCTTGAATTTTTTAAAAGCAAAGGTCCTTTGCAGTGTGTTTTCCAAGTGAGATGTTTTTTACAGAGATGGGAATAGTGAACACTGCCCTGTGGGGTCCTCTCCCCCAGCCTGCTGCAAGAACAAGTCTTCCAAATGCGGGGGGGTGGGGAAGGCTTTTTACTGTGGTGGTGAAGGGAACTGAGGGTGAGCCAAATTATGGCTGCTACTGTCGTTCTAAATTTGGAAGGAAATTATCTTGATATCAGGTATTTTATAGCATGCCTCAAACTTCCCCTTTTTTTTCAAATTACAAGCAACAAAGGTTTTTTCCAAATACGGACATCAGAGTTTAGATTGGTAGCAGTGCTGGATTAGGGCTGTGTCCAAATATTGTGCGGAAGCTGAGTAACACCACTTCATTAGGCAGCAGGTTTGCTCTTGATATCCAGGAGTGTGGCAGAAATGGGAACACTCAACACAGATGGGACGTCTGTCTTGGGAAGGGGCCAGTTGCCAGCATGCAAGGTTGCAGCTTGCAGCATGCAGACTGACCAAGTCCAGCCTGCACGGGTTATAGGAAAAGCAGCTCCATCACTCCAGAAAAGCTGGAGATCTTTAAATGCTAGAGGTGCTGACCATCCTCAGGAGCCCCACCTGGCTCCCCTCCCTGCTCCCCACAGCTGCCTGGCAGGCAGAGACAGCTCTGACAGCTGCTGGGAATACATTTGTTCTAAACATTTCCGAGCTGCTGTTCAGGTCATCAAGACCCTCCTTGCATTAGGGGAGGAGGAAAGGGGCCATGCAGTGAACAAAAGAGCTCCTGAAAATCTTCCAGTGTTCTCCAGCTTGGCTGCAGATGAACTAGATACAGAAAACACATATGTTAGACTATGTGTGACTAAAACAGTGGGGCAGCCCCTGCTCTGGTGCCTGGGACATGGAAGGGGTCTGTGGGAGTTGCCAGCCCTCCCAGTGTCTCTCCTTGAACTGGTCCTGCCCCAGGTTATAGCAAGGCCAAATGTGGGACCCAGAGGGGAGGATGCATGGAGAGGCAGCCCAGCAACCCCCACTAGTGCATTTTTCTTGGGATATCACCATAGGGTGGTTATTTGGGTTGCCTTTTTTTTTTTTTTTTTTTCCTGTAAAACATTTACTGCATTAATAAAGAATGTTTCACAGGGCTCTGCTTTTAAAAGAAAAACCAAAGTAACTTTTGCAGGGTGTTGCCAGCCCTACCCACTCAACTACTTTTTGCTTTAAAAGACCTCATCAAGTTGAACACAACTGACAGGTCATATTGCAAGGAAGCGAGCCAAAAATGTTTTCACTATTTAGTTGGGTAAATTTGAGTGCTGAGCAGTTCAACCCCAACACACCCTCCTCATTTGCTCCCTACATGCCTTTTAAAATTGGTTTTGGAAAGGAAAAATGTAGCTTGGCTATTTGTGCACTGAAACATAAGTGTGTATTTTCTACAGCATTATAAATATGTGGATGATCATTTAGTAAAGGTAGCCAGGGGTAAGGGGAAGAAAACCCCGAAAGGTAATTTCCATCAGTGCTCCCAGACTCCACTTCCACTGTTATGCAATTAAATCCAATTCAGTTGATGCATTTGTTACCCAAAATGGAAAGACAGAAGGTTTATCTCTCTTTCCATTATTATGAGTGTGATGAAAGTACCACAGGACCCCATCCCTGATAGGGACCGCTATTGTCTGAGACACAAAGCTGAGTAATAAACACAGTCCCCTGGGGAGATTCTCAGCCTGTGTAAATTATCACAGCAATTAATGTGCTATTTTGAAGTATGGCAATTTACAACAGATGATAATCTTCCTCCTGGCCAGGAAGAATTACTGATTTTAGCACACGATTCAATAAAGCCAGCTACAATTGCAAACTGCCCTGAATTTTACATGCTCGGCTAAAAACCTTCTCTGTCAGTTCCTGTGAATTAAGAGGATTAAGTGCATCATTTAGGTTCTCCCTCTTTTTTACAACAGACACCTCTTGAGCACCCACCTTCCAGGTGCAGCCAGTAGTTTTAAGGCATTGCTCTTCTGGTAGAGAGTTGTCTCAGCCTCATGAAGGCAGTCTGGACTTGCCCTGTTAGCTTCACCCTGCCTGTGCTCTCTTCCTGTCTGGTGTTGTGGAGGTTTGTTGCTCTGGAGGTGTGGGGTTTTATAGTTGCTGCCTTAAGGAGTCTCTAAAATGATCTTTGGAAATGAGATGGAAATGCAGGCTTTGAAAAGCAAAACAGCAGGCAAAGGAGGTGTATTTCTGCAGCTGTGTTGTGGCCTGAAGGATAAGGAATGATGAGGTTAGAGGGAAACCCTTCTGGAGCCCGTCTTGTCACAGTAGCTACCAGCAGTGGCTTCTCTTTGCCTCACAGGGTACACTCATTCAGCACCTTTGGGCACATAAGTATTTATCTGCTATTACTTTTGTTACCCTTTTTTGGCTTTGGTGTATGTAGGACATCAACATCACAGAATAAACTGAAGCAACCCTCAGGGATCATTGATTCCAGCTCTTGGCTCTGCACAGGAGCATCCCCAAGAGTCACACTACAGGCCTGAGAGTGTCGTCCAAACAGTTCTTAAACAGGCTCCATGCTGTGACCACTCCCCTGGGGAGCCTGTTCCAATGCCCAACCACTCTCTGGGTGAAGAACATTTTTCTAATATCTAGCCATGATCTCCACCATGGCTGAAATACTTCTGTCATTCCAGAAGACCCTTGAGGAGCTCTGCATTTTTTAAAGACATGCATACAGACTTCCACAACATCTAAAGGAGAAATTTCAAAGTCTGGCTGTGGATTTAGGCACCTAAATTATCTAAGCCCCTCTCAAGCAAAATTATTTTTTAATTGCCTTTCACTTTGTGGAGGTTGGATTGCTATTGTTTCATCTGTACACATTTATTTTTAAACCTATGAATTACACTGAAAGCTCACAAGAGTGAGGACCCCTCAGACGTACTTTTCACCTGGCACAAATACACACTATGTTGAATCCTGGCTTAATTTTTTTCTTTTTTTCTTTTAGCCTGGAGATATTCCAGATGCCAGTGCTTTTACACGTGTGCGATGAAAACAAGATTTTTTTTATCTGGTTAAGCACTTTTGGATCCTGCAGGATGTAGACATTACTATTATAATAATGGTTATGGTAATTTCCAAGGTAGGTGATAAATCTATCACTTAATCCATCTCTTCCTTAATTAGCCAGCAAGCATAACATCACTGTCTGGGATAGAATGAGTCTCAAGTGAGATCAGTGTTTAAAATCTAAAATTCAAATTATCCTTTCCTTTCTGAAGATGGGGTGGGGGACACTGTTTAAAAATAACAGACTCCAGTGATTTATATGGTATTCTCTGGTCTTATCAAAAAAACACAGATTCAAATTGAAAAAGCTTTAGTGGTCCTAATGGAGAAAAGTCTTGAGTTTAATCCTACCAGGCATTTTAAAACCATGAGATGATACAGAGCACAGATTTTAAGAGGCAAAATGAAATACTTAATCTTCATCAGTTAAAAAAAGGCCACTTCAATAACACAGAAGATTATGTAACTTTGAGGAGAGGGCTTAAGTGGTTACTACAACCTAAGTAAACCGGGATTGTGGGAGCTAGGAACAGGAGATGTGAGTGGGGGTTTTGGGTTTGACTCAGTGTTGGGGGGTCCGTGCATGCAAATTCTAGTCCTGACCATGTAAGTTGAGATCCTGGCTCACCCGGGGCCCCTCTTATGCAGGAAAAGTCCAAAATGTTTGAATAACTCAAAGGAACAGGATGAGCCGTGCATGTCCATGTGATACTGAAGCAAGGGCCAAAGTGGTGTGGGAAGGTGGCTTGGCTGGTACAGCTCCTATGGGAATGGATTGCTGGTCACAGTCTGTATCGGATTTTACTGCCCTCATTTTAATCTGCTAAAAATTGTTCTTTTGGAAAGGTTTTGCAGCCAATTTTACTGGTTCGAGAAGCCTTTCAGGTGCTGGCTTAGAGGTCTCCTGCCCATGAACTGGAGCTCTTGTAGAGAGCTCTGCACTCTTGCTGATGGCTTCTGGATTAGGCTTATTATTACAGTGCACTTGGCATCAAACCTACATGAGCTGCATCCTCCAAAGAGCTTAGAAGTGAGAATAAATTCCAGTTTTTGTAGGAAAAAAAGAAAAAAGGTGAGTCAATCAGTTTGAAATTTCACCCAGTGTGATCTTGCAGGTGATCTGCTAGTGCTATATAACTTTTTATTCCATGAACTTTCAATAGGCTGTGTTTGAAGCTAGGCTGTGACTGCAGTTCATCCTTTCCCCTCTTATTTTTTACTGCTCTAAACTTTTCTTTCATTAAAAAAAATAAGGTGCTTTCTACACACAAATCAGAATGTTCTGAATGCTTCTGATGTAACAGGTGGTTTTGAGGAGAAAAATGTTTGTATTTAGGGCATTTTTAGCTGATTTGCAGCATAACAAGCAGCTTATGTCTGTGGTCTTAAACATGAGTGGCAGGGGCTTGTCACTCATAAAGCCTTATCTGATGCAGAAGATTTCCTCCATCTGGAGCTTCTCTGTTCTGCCAACTTTGATCCTACTGTGGAGAAGCTATAAGGATTGGATCATTAATTAATAGTGGTATCCTAAGGATATTGTCTTAAACCAATGCAGTAAAACAGAGCACTGATGTATTGAGTTGTTTCTTTTCCCTGCCTTAATAGACCCAAAAATTCTCCCCTTTCTCCCCCCCAAAAAAAACCCTCACCCAAAAAACCAAACCCCAGAAGTGGGGTTTGTTACAGTGGCAAAATCTAGACATAGTGAAACTGGTGCATGTGCTGTAGGATGGGGGAAGAGCAAGGAAAACCCCATCTTGCCTCCCCCTCTGTCAGGAGCACAGTGTGTATAAAACAACTAAGGTAGCTTATGAAGAAAAGCTCTGCAAACAAGGCTGAAAGCAGTCTTCACCCCTGCCTCAACAACAGCACCTGGGATGTCCTGTGTGGCCTGACTGGCTGGGATGGGCATGTCCACTCAGGGTTAGTCTCTGCAGAGCTACTGCTTTTGGAGGAGATGTGCAGATTAATACCAGCCATGGACCTCCCCCCCCAGCCATCAAATTTTTTTTTAGTTTTAATTAATATCGGCTTAACTCAGATCAGAAGAGACACCACTGTGCCAATAAACCCACAGCCACTCTCCTGATGGGATATGAATTGGTGGCCTTTTACTTAGACCTGCCTGCATTCATCTCATATACCAACATAATCATCTGGCATTAGCATCCAGATGAGGGTCTTAAAAGAGGAAGATTAACGTGACATATCAGAGGTGACATTCAAATACAAAGTCCCTATCATTTTTTTTGACTAGAATTCTGCAGTTATGAAAAAAATGAGCCCATTACATGCTGGAGGTCCTTTCAGACTGCAGGACAGCCTTGCAGGCAGGGAGTGCAGCAACAACACAAATCCCACTTTGTGTTCAAACAGTATTTGACAGCATTAAATGTAACACAGGTTCATCTAACCTTCACGTCTCCATTCAGGTGCCTCACCATGGCAGCAGTGTTGTTTTATTATGGATTGAAGTGCATCTTGAGTGGCTTTTCTTTGCCCTTCAGAGGATGCTGGAGAGATCTAGATATCCTTTTTTTTGGTGTATTGAGGCAGCTGAGGCGATTCTCTTAACTCACACATCTCTCCCATGGCATGGACAGCCAGCTGTGGGGGCTGAGCATCTCTATAGCCCTGTCAGCGGCCAAGCCTCCTGCTCCCAATCCAAGGGCAGCACTGAGTATTTGGTGAGTGGCAAGGAGCTGTGAGGAGGGGATAGGAAATAAAGGAGCAACAGATCGGCCACACTGGTATTGTTTGACTTTTCATGCATTCAGCAGCAGCGTGGAGGGGGTGCTGGAGTCTGTGTCTGTGGGTTAATCTATCCTGACAGCAGAGCTGTCAAGGTATCTTTGCTTAATGGGACCTAGAGATAATTAGATTTAGCACTCAGGGCCAAGCTGTGAACTTCTGGAGTGAAGGGGCTGGTAATTGGGATTACTCCCTGTGGTGGGGTCAGGGTGTCTGCCCGGCCAGGAGGTGGCTGGGGTGAAATCTTTGCTAAAGCCCCCCTTGCTTTCTGCTGAGCTTGGGATAATGCGCCAGAACCCACAGCTCCTTCCTCAGGGTGAAATTCCTTTCAGCATCACCTTATTTTGCGCCCCCTCATCTCAGATGACTTTTCCTCCCTCCCAATGATTAATCTCAAAGGAATATTTTGAGAAAAATAAATATTTTTATATAGAATTGTTTCTTTTCTTTTTTAATTGTAGTCTTATACAGCATTTCAAGCCGTCCTTAGGAAATAATAAAAGTTACAGAAGTCAAGCTGAAAAGAAAGATGAAACACAATTATGCCAAAATGTAATTTAAAATGCAAATTTGCCAGAGAAACTGCAAACCCCTAATTGCGGTGTTCTCTCTTATCATTGCTTCAAAAGCTCTGCGTGCTCCCTTCCTCCCTCCGGGAAGGGCCTCAGCCACAGCTGTACTGCTACACTCCGACCTCCCCAGTGAAATGCGGGTGACCCAAAATAAAACCAAGAGGGGAAGGAGGTGGCTGGGGCGCCTGCACCCCCTGGGACTCAGCGGTCTGTGGTGGGTGTTCCAGGAGGGGTGCTTGCACCACGGACAGCGTGGGAATGATTATTTACAGGGAGCGGTCTAACATCTAGGTCTGGAGAACACCAGCCTGCTGCCTGCACCTTCAAGGCAGTCTGTAATGCTGAAAAACCCCATAACCGCACTTTAGAAGAAGCTTAGCTGAGAAATTTGAAAATACTGCAGGTATTGAGATGCCTTTTACAGAGCCTGGTAAGTGAAATGTAAGAAAAATATACTTAGTTGTTGAGCAAAACGTTTGTAGCTCCGCAGAGTTGTCCTCGGTGGCTGAAATCCCTGGTTGGACTATGTAGCTCCACACACCACCACAGCCTTTGGCCAGCACCTCTTGCCTCTGGTTGGGTGCCCAGAGGCAGAGGGGCCTCTCCAGTGTCCTCTCCCCTGCCTTCATGGGCTGCCACTGCCAAGCGTTATGGTAGAGGTCTCAGTGTTTGCCAGGCAGCATGAGTGGCCAGCAGTGGACATGAGGCCATGCTCTGGTCATCAAGGATGCCCTCAAGGACAACACAAAAGCAATTTCACCCCATGGTCTCAGCAGGCTGTCCTTCTGTGACCGTCTCCAATCACTTTCTGAAGTGAAAGCTGTTTGTGTTTTAAGCTTTGCATATTAAGTAGCCCCCACGGTTTTACCCTGATTCCTTGTGTGGCCTTGGAGGATCTCCACCAGGCTTTGGGCTCAGCATCTCACAGTGAATTCAGAAGAACTGGGTATTTCTAACGTGTTCAGCCAGACTGTGGCTTTTTCTGCCTGTGGTCTGTGTCACTTTCTCTTTAGTTATGCTTTATAAGTGAACCTGAGATGCCCTGAGACTGATTACTGACAGGCAGTGGAGTCATTTCAGAAGCCCTGATTACTGTGGGAGGGGCTGATGCCTCCATCTCCCCTGCACAGGCTGCCCACGGTGGTGACAGACACCAGGGTGTCACCAGTCACCAGGTGTCACCCTGCCTGCCACAGGACTGTGAGGTTTATTTCAGCACAAGGGGAAACAGCAATCACAGATCTCTGTTGAAAGGCACCAAGCAGTCAGAGGCCTCACAGAGTCACAGATGGGATTTGCTGGCTGTGTACTCACCACGGTTGCAGGGCACGTTTCCCTTTCCAGTCCCCCCTGTGCTGTAGAGTGCTGTACTTTGCCTAAATTTTGGCAATGCACTGAGATGAAGCAGTTAACTTTATCTTTTCCCTGGCAAGGTTTCACAGAGACTGGGGAACATCTGGGATGCAGGTAGGGTGTCTCTCTGGTGCTTGACAGAGCCTGAAACTGTGGTGGGTCTGAGGGTGCTGGGCTGGGAGGTTTTTCTTGTGCCTCTGACCCAGCAGGGTGCTAATGTGAGCAGTGGAAAATCCATTACCTTTTTAACAGTTCTAGATGGCATTTGAAAACGAGTAGGTAAAAAAGAGGATGAAGGCAGGCATATGACACTGTTTCTACTTGCACAAGGGGCTCAGGAAATAGTCAGGTGGGTTGTGCTGCTTCAAACAGAGTCCTGCTTTCCATTTTCCCTCTTTCCCCTTGCAGCATGAGGTAGTAGAGGCAAATCAGCCCATTTGGTGGCTCATGTTTTAGTTTAAATCCAGTTCCATTGGTAGTATGGGCTCAGATCCTTGCACTGAAGTGTCTGAGCTGCTGGGTCAGCATCCAGGTAGGAGCTGCAGGATGACAAGGAGTTGTGGGCCCAGCTTCTGCCATGTGTAAGACCTGCTGCTGCACTGGCTCCTGATCGCTGCTTAATTTTGCTTATCCTTGCTCTGCCTTTTGCAGGCTCTGGCCTGCTTTTTAGGTTGCACCCTGCACAGCTGCTCTTCAGCCACGGGGGGCTGAGTTCCCTCAGTGATTCCCCATCAAAGGTGTAGCGGAGCATGATGAGGACTTCACAACCTCTATGCTGGCTCTTATGGGATAGAATTGTCATGGTAAGGCATTTGGGATGCTCTAAAACAGTGAGAAAAGGGTTTCTTGGTGTGGCTACTGGCCTCTCCTTTGGGCTTGCACTGGGGGACACCTGTGGCACAGCCAGTCACATGCTACTTTGGTCTGCCATGGAGAGGGGACAGGGCTTTGCAGGCAGGCTGGCATGTGTGTTACTATCCAAGCTGGTTTGGGTAAAATGACTATTGCTTGGCACATCCAGCGCCGTTTAACAGCGTGAACAGCTTGCTGGCAGGTAGGGCGCCAGCTGGAAGCACAGCCACAAATGTAAGCACGAGGAAGAGGCATTCGTGTAATCTGAGAATCAAACCCTGACTCTTAAAGGCCAGCGTGTTGTTTTTCCTGAGCTGGGATCTTGAATTATTAGCAGCTTTTCGCTGGAGATATGTATTAGATGTGGAAATTTTTGGTGTTACCACTTGTTGATGACATTTCTGAGTTGGATTTTGCCAATCAATTTTTGAATTGATCAGTACTTTATTGAATAGTGTCCCGCATTTTCTCTGGAAATACTTGTATAGTGCTACTTACCTTGTGGCCTAATGACATGGTTTAATTTGGCACATCATTAATGCTGCTACTGTCAGTGTGTCCTCAAAGCACCGCAGCAGTGTCTCAAGCCCTTACCGACCGTGCCAGGGCCAGCCAGGAGGGTGGCAGCAGCATTAGCTGGCTTAAGTAGCCTAAGGCAGCAAATTAAGTTTCAAAAAGAGCTTCCACATGTTATTCCTGCCCTGAACCTGGGTTGGATGCTGTGCCCATTCAAGCATAGGCATCACCCTGCTCCTGAAAGCTTCTAATGGCTTTTGTTCCAAGAGTCTCAGAAATCTAAGCACAATGGACAAACACTAGTTGAAGAGATGTTTCTAAAGCCAAAATGTGGGTCATACTTAGTTCGTGAAGATGGGTGAAGGCAGCACGCATTTACTCTCATGCTAACTGCAGTGTGACTTTGAAATTTTGAAGGTGGAGGTTGGGTACCTACACACAGTCAAGGGAGCTGCAGCCAATGGTCGTGGCTTGACAGCAGCAGAGCTGAGCAAAGATTATTTATTTCCACCAAGCAGAGCCATAATAAAAAGCTTCTTGCATCAGACAGGTGCAGTGCTCACCTGGCTCTTTCTGTGCTGATGGATGGGGAAGTGAATGAGGTTTTACTTGAAAATATTCACAAAGAAAGCCAGCCTGAGCTCAGCTTGTTGGAAGAGCTGCCAGGGACTTTTAAAGCCATTTTTGGGGGTAGGGCAGTAGTGAAGTAATTATTATCTGAACGCATGCATACAGTAAAATGGGTATGTTTTCTAAATGGTCTCTTAAAGCAAAACTGAGTAGTAAGTAGGAATGCTTCCCTGCAGGCTGGCAGAAGGACACAGTTGGTATCACACATTTTAGCAGCTGGCATGTTAATGAGGCCATTTTTATTGAAATGAGCTAAATACTATTAACATTTGTGGACTCCCAACTGATTTCTGAAGCATTTATTGAACTTCAAAAACTGCCTCAAGAATCAATTAAAAATAATTTTTTAGATTTGATAGAAAGAACACCAAAGAAAATTGTGCCATCGTGTTTGTGTTTATCTGAACAGATCTTACCTTTCTGTTGCTGACTTTAAAGAGTTTCCTCTCTTTTTTCCTTTTTGGTGCTTAAAATATCACTGAAAAAGATCTCTTTGGAGAAAGTGGTAAGGTAGTTTGTAGTCAACATGATTTTTGTTGGTGTGGGTTCTCTTCTGCACGGGAAGATGGTTGGTGTGTGGTTGAAAATGAATATAAGGCTCTGTAATAGAGATAGCACTTGGTCACTTTTACCAGTGAACTTAAAATATATTTAAATGATTAATTAAAATATTAAGAAGTTTTAGAAAGGAAGAAACCAATGACGAGCTGTCTGGCCTAGCATTGTGGGGGATTGGATGACAAAAATGCTTCCTATTTATCCTTTCACCAGGCAGGTGTGGGGAAAACCCTTGAGCTTTGATATGTTTTGGGAAGCCTGAGCAGTCAAGTCTGGGAGCAGTGGTGAGGAGCTGCTTGTCCTCACCGGGGCATCTGGTCCAGCACACCCAAACCCACCATGGCACAGGCTGGTGAGGCCTTGTCAGCCCCTTGGCTGCTTCCCTTGGCTTAAGGAGAGCTGCAGCCCAATATTTAAAGCATTGTGACAAGCTCTAGTATCTTCAAGGCAGAGTCAATTATTCGGTGCTAAGGTGAGGGGCTTGTTGGTAAAGACAAATGTTAGAAAGAAAAATCAAGCCACGTTCTTGAAAGCGACATTAATCTAAGCAGTGTGTCAGCCTGCAGATGCTGCTGGAGTCATTATCCCAAGCTGAAACAACAACCTATGCAATTTTATTTCCCTTGTTTTGTATTTTTTGTCACAGCAGGGATTCATTGCCTGCAAATATGTGTAATGTTCATCAAAGACAGTCAAAAGTTGCCCCAAGCCTTGACAGTGCATTAGGGTGGCAGGAGCCAGGCACAGTGTGGTGGCTGAGGGCACCCCCTGAGCAATGGGCTTGGGGTGTCCTGTGCAGCTGCTTCAGGTGGGGGCAAATTCACAAAAAGGGGTGACTGGCTGGTTTGTTCAAATAATCTGAGTAAGGATGGCTGGGCCATCGTGTGGCCTCCCCCCAGGGACTGCAGGGCTGTAGGTCCTTCCTTGCTGTCAGATGTGCTTTATGGCTGGAGCAGAAAACTTGCTCATCAGCAAGGCTCCCAGGAAAGCAAGTTTGTGCATTGAACGCTGCTGGAGGGGCCGACATAAAAAACTGGAGTGGGAATTTTAGTCTTTATCCCAAGCACATCTTGCCCATTTACTGATGAATCCAGTCGGTGACAGAAAAATCCTCTTGGCTCCATTTAACAGCTCTGGAGAGGAAGGCAGAGCATTAGAGTATGATCTACAGTTACATACCAAAAATACAGGCTGTTAGGTCTGCGTGCAGTCTGCGAGACCACAGCCTGCCACAAATGCGCAACCGTGCAGCAGCTGAAATGAGCAGCGCTTCTGTTTCTGTACGCCCTCCAAAAAGTTTTATCAGTGCTGCTAATTTTACCTCATATCTAACCTGAAAATTACTAGCCACTAGGATGATGATATTTTTTTCATTGGTTTCCTTTGAAAGGGAAAAAAAAAGCAACAAAACAAATCCTCAAAACAAGCAAAAAGATCCCATTATGAAAGCACAGCCTGTGCAAAAATAAACCAGTAGGCAAAAAAAAAAGAAAAAGAAAAAAAAGAGACTAGTTGTTGTATAAATATGCCTAGAAGTGGTTGTATTTCTTTTTTTTTTTTTCTCATTTGACTTGAATCCTTTCCCAAACTTTAAAAATATCCTCATCTGAAAGAAGGATAAGGAAACAAGAAACAGCCTTTAATAGTAAAGCTGTGCTTCTCCAAGCTCCCAGCTTGTTGCCCAGCCCACACTTCGGTGGTGGGTGTGTGACACACAAGCAGAGCAGACCAGAGCTCACCCTGAGGTGAAGGAAGGAGATTCTCCCCCCCTTAAGTGATGGAGATGAGACATAAGCCTGACAGGCCAGGATGGTGTGGAGGAGAGGAGGTGAGCATCTGTGGCAGCAGCATGAGGAGGTGCAGGCTCATCCCACCAGCAGAGTAACATCCCTCTCCTGCCTCCTTCACCCTTCCTTGCCAGTGGCATCCCTTGCATGCTCATGCTTCTGGCTGTCAGAGGAACAAGCTTGAAACACTCTGCATGGAGGTGTCAGAGATCTAGATCATGGCTGACAAAGTCAGCACACTACAGCTGGAGAAATTACTCAATGTACATTTCTTCACTCTTCTGAGTTCAGTTCTGTCATGTGAAAAAGAAAATGGATGATGCTGTTGCCTAAGTTAATTGCTAAACACTGATCTTCATTATTTAGCCCCATGGCAAAATCTGGTTTAGCTGCTTGTTGTCTCTGAGGCTGCACAGTCACTTCAGAATTCACCCAGGCAGGACTTTGTCCTTTTACCATTATGGAAATCATGGACTGTTTCTCAGCATGTGAGAGAGACCCCTCAATGCAATGTGGTGACCTTCCTTCTGTTGGACGCAAACACATGTGAGCACCAAAGATGTTCTTCAACTTCTCACTCTGTGGCTCCCTCTGTGAATGATTTCTGTATTTTTATGTTGTATTTATTATAGAGTCCAGGGTTAGTGATCTGTCTGGTGGAACTTGACCTCTTTTGAGACCGCTTTCATTCTGCTGATACAGTACAGCTGTGGATCTTGATTGTTCTCTTGAAAATGCAGGTTCAAAATACTCTTAAAATGCTTTCTGATTACTTTTTCAGTGACCAGAAAACCTCTTTCAGTTCATTCATGCTGAGTTCCACATTACTCACTCAGTTACCAGGACAGGGGCAGCATGCAGGTAAGCCTGCTAAATGAAGGCTATGAGCACCAGTGTGGCAGAAATCCAAGATGTGCTTGTAGCTGTGCTGCAATTACAACACATAAGTAATTAACACATTTAAATAAAACCCCCAACCAAGGTGTTTGATGATAAAGGCAAAGTTCAATTAATCTGTCAATTAATCCCTGGGAAGGGCTGCTGCTCCCCAAGCCCAAGGGCTGCTGTGAGGCTGGAGGCTGGGCAGGGGTAAGAGCTCCAGCCCTGGCATTGTGCGACCAGGCACAAATCCAGTGGGTTACTGCTGGTTGGTTTTAAATTGCTTAAACGATTTGTATAGGTCTCTTTAGATGCTGAATGGTTTTATGGCAGCTGCTGCCTGGAAAACTTCATGTGCCAGGGCCCTAGTCCTGAAATAGTAATTTAGGTGGTAACTCTTACTAAGATTAGTAGCTCTGTTTTACTGGGATGGGATTGTTCCCAGTAGTTAACCAGGTGGGAGTTTGCTGGAAGATGAGCAGCTGAAGATCTGAAGTCAGCAGGAGGATGTGATAACTGATAGGTGTTAAAGGAAGCAGAAAGGATAACTAAGATGATGGCATTAGTGAGACAGGATTTCAGTATAATTCTTCTTACTGCTATGCAGCTTCACTTTATCCTTGGTCCTGTTTCTGTTTGGTTTTGGGTTTATGTTTGGGGCATTTTTTGGTTGATTGGTTGGGGCGGGGGGGAGGGGATGATTGTTTGTTGTTTGTTGTTTATTTTTTCTTTTCTACAAGTCTCAATTTTCACCTGTTATTGTTCAGGGAAATCCACCTCATCCAGCCCTTGCCTGTCTCAGTGCCTTTGCTGCTGCAGGGATGTTCCTGCTCCTCTGCCCAATTTGGCCACGAGGAGCACTGGCAATGTGCCTCCTTGGGAAGCTTTGCAGTTTGGATGCTGTTTCACTTATATTTTCATTTAAAAAATTGAAAATGTACCAGCAGCGGGAACCTTGCCCACAGGACTCCAGTGTGCCAAAATGAGTGGAGCCAAATGGCACTGGTTGCAGCTCCCTGTTCATGCTGTGCCACTGGATCCAAGCATCATTTGCTGAAGCTGGACAGGTTCTGGGAGAGATTGCTGGTTCTTATATGACACAATGAGAAGTGTTAAAAAGCAGGGCTGGCTCTTAACCTACAGAGAAAGTAGGTGGTTGCTGAAGAGCAGCAGGAAAACCCCCAGAAACATAATGGCCGTTTATTGCCTGAGAGAGCAAATGGTTATTTTCCTTGCAAATGAGAGTTTAGAGTGGCACGGGTGAAGATTGGGTAAAGATTATCTTTCCCCCCTGCCTCCTGTGCATGAGTCTGTGCCTGAGTGAAAGTCTAGGAGGGAAGGGTTTGCTGACCTGTACAGGCACTTGAGATGTGAAATGCCGAAACAAGCACCGTGGCTAAACGCCTCTCCTCTGGGCTTGGCTTTGCTTCCCCATTTGCTGGGGAGGTGTCTGCCTTTTTTGGGACAGGCAGCCCTCACCCAGTATGTGTGACAAGCCAGAGCTGCAAAGAGTTACTGAGATGAGTGAGTTCCCTGAGTGCCAGAATAAAAAATTAGTTCAGACGGGAGCTGGCATCTCCTTTATTACTCACTGAGTGACAGCACCAGCCTCAGCTGCTGTACACAACCCAGAGGCTTTAACTCGAGGTGACTCATTCAGGAAATAACATTTTCCCTCCCTCCCCATCCAGCCACTCCACTTTCCCAAAGAGGTGATGCCCTCTCTGCTCGGCTGTTCCCCGTCCCAGCACACGGGAATACTGGCAGCTCGGAGCTCCCCTCCCTGCCCGTGCCTGCTGGTGGCTTGCCCAGGGCAGCAGCAAGGAGCTGGGGGCTCCCCTGCAGACGTGCAAGGGATACGACAGTCATTTTGCAGAGACTTGTCCAAAACCAAGCAGAGTTCTCGGCACGATGCTGCCGGAATCAGCGTCACCCTACACCTGGCCGTGTGCACAGTGCCGTAATGAGCCCCTGCTTTTTCCAGCTGCGCTTGGTTGTGATCAGGAGGCATCTCTCTGCCTCCCTAAAAACAAACAAACAAAAATCCAACAGGAGAAAACCCAACCCCACTTCTCCCCCTCCCCACCCCCCAACCCCAGCTCTGTGAAGAGAAAGGGTGTTAGAAGGAAATGAGTCAAATCGAAGTGTTTTTCTCTGAGCTCTGTTCTCTAATGTCACAGTGTGGTCAAAGCAAAGAAATCAGAGGTCAGATGTTTTTAAGGCTTAAATAATTAATTTTAGTGCAAACAAGGCATAAGGGCTGACATGAGACTAGACTTAATGACTCCTGAGTAGCAACGGGTGCTGTTAGATGTGTAATACCAGGGAAAATGGGACTATGTGAGAAGCTGGTACAGTCTGTTGATGCTAAAGCTGGACACAAAATTGGCATTCAGACCAAAATCAGTGCAATTAGTAAAAACAACTCTTCTCTCAAGCTCAACATTTTTGCAAACACTCTCTGTATCATTGCCACCCACTCATCGTGAAGAGTACAAGGGGCTGCCTTCTGAATTATCTTTTTCATTTATATATAATCACCTTGAAATCATGTGATGGTGCTGTAGTCTTCTCCAGAAAAATGCTGCTTCAAACAGAAATCCCTCTGCCTGTAAAACTATAAAAAATGTATGACTCTGTAAACACAAACTAAAAGGGCTGAATTTCTTTCCTGTAACTTTGCTAAAGCTGGTGCTATGATCTGTGTCTGTATGAATGAAATCAGTCTGAGCAGCAAGGGAACTGACTTTATACCAGATTATTGCAAATGTTTGCAGATATTCCACTTTGCTGCCAGAAGTGCATCACTGTCACACAGATTTTAAGTACAATGTATCACATAAAACCAGAAACAGGAAGCTCTGTTCTGTTAAATGACTGAAATTTATTTTAGACGCCCCACTTTGTGAGACATTGGGAAATTGCTATCACTTATATTTTAAGAGCCCACTTGCAAACCAGCAGTCACTAGGAAAACACAGAGTTTGAGGCTTGGTTTTGTGGTGGGGTGGCTTAAATGGTTAGATTTGGTGAATTTTTGCTGTTCCAGGTTGTAAGCAAAGTTATTGTTCTGCTGCTGTCTCTTCAGGAATCATGCTGGCTTTTTTCACTTCCCTGTGAGTGGGAAAAACATAAAGCAAGCTGGCATCAGGGATTGTGCTTTATAAGAAAGGAACGAGGAAAGATAAAATGGCTACATATGGCAATATGGACAGTTTCCAACTTAATGGAAATAAAAGAGTCAGATTTTTTGCAGCATATAGTGAGAATTGAACTATATTTTTATGCAAATGCTGTAGAAAATGCAGTTCAGCAAAGGCTGCTTTCCTACTGTTGGCTGGAAAGCATTTTGAGTGCCTAAAGACTCATATTTTCCACAAGAACTTGGTAAGGAAGAATATAAAGGGGTAATAGAGCATTTAAACCCATTATACCTACCAGAGGTTTCTTTTTTTTTTAAATCCAAGAATCAGCTAAGAGGAGGAAACACTACTGAGCCTTTAACAAGCCTAAATAATGATTCTTCCTTGCTGTTTTGTTTGTTTGTATGTTGTTTTTAAATGCAGGTCAAACCCAAATTTGTTTATGGAGCAGCACACCAGGAAAAATGGTGTATGCCTGCACAGCACAACCCAGCCCTGGGGGCTGCCACGGGGGGTACTTTAGGTGCAATATAGCCTTGATAGGGTGGAGCTTTATGTGTCCAAGAGAGAGTACAGCAGCACAGCACTGCTGTGCAGTGCTAATTCATCTCTGCTGCTGAGAGGACCCAGCCTCACCATTCTGTATTGAATGGTGCTGTGCACGCTGACTGAAAACTCATTGCATGTGATGAATGACATGGTGTCACTATCAAAGGGAGCTCCACCACCTAGAAAAACCTTTGGGAGAGGGTAGTTGGGACACACCTTGGCGTATGGATGAGCATGGCTCAGAATGAGGGTGCTCCTTAGAGTAAGAGCTGAAGGGCCCAAGCCCCTTTACTGGCATTGATGGGATGGGCTGAGTTGCTATGTATCCTGTTACTGTGAAAACAAACCATGTGGCATTAAGCCTGGAAGACTAGCAAAGAAAAATTTCTGGAGTTAAGTCTGAATGAAATGAACTTGTTGTTAAGGGGTCCCAGAAAGGGGGGAGAAGGAGTTTTAGGCTGTGTGGGTGTCACAGTAACTTCTCCATATACCTGTTTGCCCTTAGAGTTAACTGGGACTGAAGGAGACGGTCTCCTGCCAATAGGCAGAAAGTGACGATATGTGAGCATAAGCCAGACCAAGGAGCAGCACACTGGAGACTTGCCAGCGAGGGGGAGCTGGTACAGTGTAGAGCCCTATGTAGGGCAGACATTTGTTTTATAAGCAGCACCACAGGAAGGCTGGAGGAGCAGGCGATGCCATTTCTCAATCGCTGTGGGTGAGACTGGTGCCATTTATGTAGGGGAGGGTGGCTGCGGAGAGGCGGCTGGATAGATCAGAGGAGCAGTGGGATGGACTGCAGAGGCTGGGTATAATTCCACCTGCAGATTCCAGGGCAGCATATACCAGCCATATGTGCTCCCAAGACTGGGTAAGGATTTGTGGGAACTATAAAGTCACTGTAAATCCTCATCTACAAATGGGTCAGTACCCAATTCCCATACCATAAGATTCATTCACAGCAATTTTGAGAAGGGGGAATTGACATCTCTCAGCTGGTCTTCCAAAATGATTTGATGGTGAAGATACCCAAGGGGCCATTTACAAACATGTCAGTAACACTCAGAGTGGCCAATCTATTTGCCACAGGATGAGGTTTGGGAATTTCCTGGGCTTTTTGGAAAGTGTTTTAATGAATGGTATTATTGAGAGGGACAGTTCTAAAAGTTTGAGGGGACACTAAAGAGGCTGCAAATATATAGTTATACTGTTAAGAGAAGTAAGTTCATTTCACTTCACTGGACTTATTTGCTCTCCGTAAGGGCAGGAGCAATCCGCTTATTAAAAGGGAAAACAAAAATAACTAAGAATGTACTGGTACCACAGAATACTGTTTCTGGTCATGTTAAGCTGTTGTAGTTTAAAAGTTTTCTTGAAATATATTAGCTTTGATCAGCTTGATGTCTGGCTTGTTTTAAAAATTGAAAGAAAAGCTTCATTCAGGAGAGCGAAATTAGACATTCTGGCAATCAAATAGCTTGAGCCCTTTGATGCATTTTATTCTTTATCATTAACATTAGTACCTGTACTGGAAGGACTGGTTCCTGAACTTTCAAATATCTATTATGAGATGAGTAAAAGAACCTCTGTATCGTTATCTTACTGAACATCTCAAAACTGGCCATCATTCATCTTAAATAATGCTGCTCTGCTGTGCTCCTTTCACTACAAAACCCTTCTGTCCATCATTTGCAAATAAATGCTAGAATGACTTGTTGGGATGAAAATAACTGTCCTCATCACCAATCCAAAGCCCGAAGCACTGAGGCTGAGAATATGCATTTCTCCACTGGTAGAGGCCAGATAGCAGACACTGAGTTTTGTTAGGTAAGCATTTTACCAAAATACCTTTTAGAATAGACCCTCAAAAATGCTTTCTTGTGCTCACAGAGGAAAGAAAAAGCAAAGCGGTTCAGTGTATGTTTTCTATTCTACAGGCCTTTCTTAACAGTGCTAAAGAAATTGTTCTGGAAACAAGAAATAACTTAATTTTGGTTATAGTTGTACACTCTGGACTTCAGGGATGGCCACGTTACATCACTGGTGGCCAGCTTAAGCCAGAGTGCTTTTAGAAAATTGATATTTTCCTTAGTTCTTTGCCAGGGGGAATACTAGGGACAATAAAAAAAAGCTTACAAAGAGACACACTGGTATAATTACCTGAGTAGTACCAAGAGACTGTTAAATTGAAAAGGACGAAAAACCTCATTTTGTGTGCCTGCTGCTTTCCCACAGGGTAGACGCAGGCAGCAGTTTGTGCTCTCCCAGCAGATCATGGCACTTGCAATGCCCAGGTGTGCTGGTACCTGGGGACGTGTGCTGTGCCACCACATGTTAATTTTGCAGCGGGGAGAAAAGCTGCTGCTTTCCCTGCTGGCTGGGACATTTTACTGGTGCCAGGACAGGATATGAGGGATGGGAACGTGTGCTGTAAAAGCCCAAGAGCTTCATGAAACAAAATTTGCTGAAACCAGACCCAGATGACCCTCGTACCAGCCCCAGTCCTGGCATGCCCATCCTGCCAAACAGACCAAGTGCTTCAGGAGTGAGTGGGAGACACCTGTGTTGGTGCACTGCTACAGCTTCCCTTGGCTCGCATGGGCTGGCTGCACAGAAAGTGTCACCAGGTACCCCTGACATAAAGCATTCCCTGTGCTGAAATCAAGCAGGCTCAAAACACCCAGCAGTGGAAAGTTCTCTGTTCCTGCTTCCCCCATGTAATGCCCGAAGTTTCTGCTCAGAGCTAATGGTGCCAGTGTACAATTGGATAGGACATGGAAATTTGGGAAAAGGCGTGGTAAAACAGATTTTGTTGCCACTGACTTATTAAGTAGAGTTAAAGGGGGTGTGATGAAGAGACGTGCTGATTAATTGAAAAGCTTAGAGCAGATGTAATATGTGGCTCCAGAAGTCAATAAAAATGGCCTCAGTTTTATAGGTTTTTGTTGTTTCAGAAAATAACACCCAAGGAAAGGTGAGAATGGAAAGATGTGTGGGCTTCCAGAAGGAAAGGGCAAGATAAAAATCAGACATTTAATTCTCTCCCTGATGCCCAACATCAGGGAGAATGACCACTGAATTCCGAGTGCTTCCCCAAGGTCAGGCTTGTGATTTATTTTTCTGTTGGGGATGTCATTGGGGTAATGTACAAGGGAGAAACTTGCTGTATTGACAAGCTGTGCTTTAAAGCTTATGGGGCTGCTGATTTCTAGTTCACTGGGTAAAAAGTATCTAAGATTTTGGGTTTTGTTTCAATCATGATTATTGCATAATGGGGGCTGATAGACCTTCTGTGTCCACTTCCTCTCAAGGGTTACTGGTTTGTAACTTCTTCACATGGATCAGCCACCTAACTGGAAACAGCTTATAGAAATGAATATGAAAGATAACAGCAGCAATCTAAAAAAACTGTGGAGAAATTAATTGAAAAAGTGAATTATAATAACCTCATTTAGGTTTTTGCAGTGGGCAGCACAAATTGCTTACAGCTGATAGCATTCCTCATCAGAGAGATTGTACCTCACTCACTTGGAGGACAAACACCCATAAGCCTTTAAGAGTCAGGTCCCTGACAGACTGGGAGAGCCCATCCTTCCCTGTGGTGTGACTGCTCACTTGGGCATGAGCCAAAATTTGGCCCTGGTAAAGTGGTGATACCCAAGTGATGGCCAAGGGGGACCTTGGCCAGATACTGACTTTGTTGGTTTGTTGATGCCCACCTAAGGCAGGAGAGGGGCTATGTAAGGACAGTTTTGTGCCAGGTTTGGTGCATGAACAGAAGGCTGAGAGTGGTCCTTCCCCAAAGGCAGAAGGGTGGCCTTGGACAGCCCTTTGCCTCTTTCTTTAAGGGCTAAGCCTTGCAAGATGTGTATACTCCAGCTGCCTGGTTTTACAGTCTGCCTCATTTTTCTACTACATGATTCAAAAAGAAAAAGAAATTAGATTGTACTTCTCAGCTCGCTCTTCTTAGAGGGATGAAAATTTGCTCATATAGAGCCCATTAGTATTGCCAAAGGTTGCTTATTAAATGCTTGCCTCTTACAGACTGTCCCTGTCAGTCTCAGAGTTGTCTGTCTATACCTTCAACACTGCCAAATCACAAGCTGAAGGGGAAAGAACTTTCCTTGAAGCTCTAGCTCTGGGTTTCGTGTGATTAAACTGGATTCTCATTTTCTATTGTAAAAAAGGAAGCTTCCAGCTGCTGTGATTGCAAAGAAAAGGGTGAAAGTCTAAGCCCAAAGTATGCAAAGCAAGAGAAGCAAATATAAAGAATATGAGGAGGCTTTTTCATTTAGTCCTCTGTTTTGAACTACTCCTTTCTCCAGGATGCTGATTCATTCTTTTGAACGGATTGCACTGGTTATACGGTATTTTTTTGTTCCCTAAGGGAAAACTTCAGAGCTTTTCTTCCAAAACTTCTCTTCCCAGTTTAGACATCTCTTAAAAAAACTAAATGAGAAGGAATTTGTAAGAAAAATTAATGATCTGCTATATAAATTTTTCACAACTTTGTACATGGATGGAATGGGTTTGTAGAATTACAGAATTGCAGTGACTAATAATAGTAATAAAGTATCTGATTGTATTATGTAGTTTAAGATAGTCATAATAGTCTCATTGTCTTGTCTTCCCACTCCTTGCTGTGACATCAGCCCATCCCAGCCCATCACATCCTGCTCATGGCTGTGCCTTTGTTGATAAATAATGAGTCATTATATGCTCTTCTCTATGACTTGTACAGCTGTATTGCCCAATTTTCCTCCTTCCAGAATGAAATCCCCGTTTGCAAGGATTTAATAGTATGCCTTTAAAACAGCCAAGTTTGTCTTGTGACAAATGTGCACTTCAGCGGAAATAGGAATTCATGAAATAAGTTTTTTTTTTCTGGCTGTTTGATACCTGAAGTAGATTCACCTACTGTAAATTATATATTTTTATTAATGACAGAACTCCACCACTTCTGTGTACTGATGGCACAATCTACCTCATGCTGAAGCCATCTTTTCCATGCCTTGTCCCTGCGGGACACGTTTGACCCATAGAGCCCTGCTACCACACAAGCATTAAACTCTGCTCGGAATATTTGGATGCTTACATGTAAACAGACACGTGGAAGTTACATGTTTTTACCACAAATACCAAACTGATTCAGTAATACTGAAATCAAAACTTCTTGCTCTCCAGCGTGCTGCTACCTACACAGCATACTCAGGAAGCTCTTCTAAAACTAAAAAGATAATGAAATCTTTTTTAAAAGTGCAAGAAATAATTGGAATGCTTTCCAAAAAGACAAAAATGTGCTCTGACACTGAGAACATTGAAGAAATACCATGATCAGTCTGGCACTCTAAATAGCTTATTTGCATAGTTGGGAGATGGTTGTTTTCTTTCAATTTAAATTTAAAAGTATGATCAAGCATGTGGCATAGCAAACTTTGAGTTCTGCAGACCTACTGAATTAATATGAATTTCTTATCAAGAACCAATGAGCAATCCAGTACGCCTACCTTGTACAAAGCAGTTGAGGGGAAAGATCCAAAGGTGTAACAGATCCTCAGTGAGGCAAGATGCACCATGTGTTTGTTCTAACTTGTTTCATTTTACTTGGTTATTTTGTAACTCACCCTTGCAAAGTCTGAGAGACCGGGTGGCCCCGGGGCAGTGCACTGAGAATATTCATGGTTGAAGGAGGGATAGTGGAAACCAGAACAAAACATGTGGTCCATGGGGTGGGTGGACGGATTGTATTTAACCCCTACTCTCATTGCTGTTGCCTTGCCCTCCCTTTGCTTTCCCAAGGCTGAGGATCCCAAGTGCCCGCCTATCAGCTGCCAAACAAGCTGCACATCGTCAGTCTTCTGGTGTAGACTGAAGCATTGGCCACAACCTTGGCTCTAAGTCTTGCTCTGCTGGTGACCTCTGTGGGGCTGCACCTGTGTGCCTCAACAACCTTCCGCTGCCCTTTCCTTGTGTGGAAGCACAGAGGTGTAATGCCTATGCCAGGAGCAGGATGAGGTGGTCAGGTATTGTGGGAGTGTGCTGCTATGGAGCAACATCTGCACTTGGGAAATGTTACAAGCACGTGTTCAGGGGGTGCTGTATGGAAAACCATCACCTCTCTGGCAGAGCCTGTGTGTTGCACTGAGCCTGCAGAGACTCCTTAAGAGCATCTCTTTTCCACTAGACCTAAAGTGATCCGGGAAAGTCCTGTCCTGAATCTCTCCCAGAAGGATCCTGAGTGAAACTTTCTCACCCCTGCCTGTTCACCATGAGCTGGCCTGGGGCAGGTGTCAGAATGCTGCTCTTACCTTGCCAACAACCCTCCTCCAGAAATGAAGGTGTTTTCATTGCATGAAGCAGCGTATTTCACTGCAAATCAACTCTGTTGACTGCTTGCACATCTGTTCCTTTCTCCCCTGTGTCACAGTCTCCTCCTTTGGGTTTCAGAGTTCTGGGGGCACCATAAAGTACTGCTTGTGGTGCACCAGACCTGCACAAGGCATCCCCTGCTCTCTAGCCCCAATTACAGAGCCATTCCTGTGCACAGGAGGGACTGGCTTTGGACAAACAGAGATGTGCCCCTGCAGCCCTGCAAGGAGACGAGTCAATTGCCCATTTGCTGCCTCTCCCTTTCTCTGTTCATTCTGATGTATTTTTGGGGGGAGGGATTGCAAATTTGATTTGTTAAATAGGCTTAAGAAAGTGTAAATGATAATTATAAAATTCCCTGAGTCTTTTTTTTTCTGTGATAAATTTTATGTAGCTGGCAGTTAAAATAAGTGATTACCTCATAAATACCATTTTAATAGCCTAGTCAACGGTGTAGCCTCTGCTGTTCTGAGATTTTTATCTCAGAAAAGGGAGGGAAAAAATCCTTTGCCGTGGATTTATATTGCTGTAGCAGCTGCTGCTGCCGCTCGTTACTTGCTGAGTAATTTGGGAGGAACATACTCTTCTCATGCAGGTGGACACCGAGTGAGTGAGCATGGATGCTGCTGGGGGCTGGCCACCCTGTGCCCACACAGCCAGCTGTGCCCTGGCCAGTGGTGGCCCTGGCCAGCGTGTCAAGTGCTCTAGCTGAAGCTTTCGGGGTAGCAACCTCATGTTTTCCAAAGCCAGTTGTCCCTGCACACAAGCACCATCCTCATACATCAGCAATAGGCAAACAGGCCAGGATCCTGCCCACATCCTTGTTGCCAAACTGAAAAGAGATTGGTTTGGTGAGCAGACTATTCACTGGACAAGGAATTGGCTGGATGGCTGCATCCCAGTAATTTTGCAGTCAATGGCTCAGTGTCCAAATGGAGATTGGTTACAAGGGATCTCTTTCAGGGGTCCATACTGGGACTGGAACTCTTCAATATCTTTATTATTGCTACAGACAGTGGTGGCCAGTGCTGCCTTGGGAGGTTTTTGGATGACAGCAAGCAGAAGGTGCCCTGGATTTGCCTGCGGGAAGGGAAGGACCTGGACAGGCTGGAGGGGTGGCCCTATGTGAACCTCATGGAGTTCAACAAGGCCGAGGGACACCTTTTTGACCCCTTTCAATATATATAAAAGGGCTTGTAAGGAGGATGGAGAAAGACTTATTACCAAGACCTGCAGTGACAGGGCAAAGGGCAACAGTTTTAAAATGAAAGAGGATAGGTTTAGGTTAGATGTAAGTAAAGAAATGCTTCACTCTGGAGGTGGTGAGGCACTGGAACAGGTTTCCTAGGGAAGCTGTGGGTGCCCCATCTCTGGAAACGTTCGAGGCCAGGTTGGATGGGGCTTTGACCAACTTGCTCTAGTGAAAGGTGTCCTTGGCCCATAGCGGGGGGGTAGAGCACAGATGGTCACTAAGTTGCCTTCCCACCCAAACCATTCCGTGCGAGGGGCCTGGGGCGCCCTGAGATTTCAACTTAAAAATCGCGAAACCCCAGACCGAACCCGGCCCCTCCTCCCCGCGATGTCCCCGCGGGAGCGGCGGGCGGCGCGGCGGGGCGGCGGCAGGGGGCGCTGCGGCCCCGCCGTTGCGGCGGCGGCGGCGCGGGGGTGGCGGGCGCGTTGATCCTAATTGGAGCCGACGCGCGGCTCCTCCATAATCCTCCGACATCCCCCCGCCGGCTCGTAATTCCTGGGCGGGCGCTGCCGCCGGCGCTGCGGGGGAGCCGCCGCCGCCGCCGCCGCAGCCGGGCAGGTGTTGCCGCCGGGCGGGCCGCGCCGCGCCGCCCCTGCCCGCCTCCCGCCGCGGGGGGCCCGGCGGCCATGTTGACCCTTGGCGTGACGGAGCGGGAGGCGCGGGAGAGACGCCCGCCGCCCGCGGGTTAATAATAGAGCGCCGAAAGCGCCTTTGTGGCGTTAATTGGCGCACGTAGCCCTGGCGCTGCCGCGTGCGAGCGCTGGCGTCATTCCCGCAGAGGCGAGGGATGCCTCGGCTGCCCGCGGTTCCCCGGAGGGCAGGATGGAGATCCCGGGAATGCGGTCCTTCCGCCTGCGGTGGGCCAGCGGCTGGGCTCGGGGCACCAGCGGAGCCTGCCTTAAGTAAACGCAAGGTCGGTGGTGTCCCGGCCGCCACCGCGCAGGCCGTGTGCGCTCCTGTGCCCTGCTGCAGCCGGTGTTTTGCTGGAGACGCTGCTTGTGGCCGAGTGGTATTTGAGGGAAGAATCGAAGCAACTGGGTCAGGCTCCAAGCCCGTGTATATGTGCGTGCCAGTGCTTCCAGTGACTTTCCAGGTTGTGTCGGAGCTCCTGGCATGGCACAGGAGAGGAGCTGAGGAGTTCAGCATGGCTGCTGGACAGCAGGAAAAGCTGCCAAGTGCTGTCTCTTCTCTCCCATTAGAATCTGCCCTGGTTCTGGCTGAGAGGTAGAGTTCTTGTTCTCTATGCACTCTCTGAACAAAGGGTACACGCCGATGTTACTCCTGGGCTGTGCAGGGCGCCTGGAGCTCAAGTGCTAGAGCCATTGCAACGCATGCATGTGTTTGGGACAATAAAGCAGAGATACCAGGGTTTCCCTGCTGGCTCCCAGCCCTGCTCTCTGGCTGGCATTATCAGATGACCGCTATCTGTCTCTCTGTTCATGTAGGCACTCATTTTTTCCTCTCCCTGTGAGCACGCAAATTCATCTTGCTAGGGATGGTGTGCTTCTGCAGGTTTGCCAGAAGTGGAAATATGAATTGTTCAAGCTCAGCGTTAAAGGTTTGGATCTAAGGTTGTTTCCACATTCGTTTTAAACAGATGTAAATCTAGAGTTAACGCTGCTGAAAGAAGAGTTGTGTGGCACAAAACCATTGTGCATTTCTGTGAACGGATACAGCTGACTGTCAGAAAAATGAAAATAATGAAGTGGTGGTGAATAAGCCAGGCACCTTGCTTTCAGCTGTAATATGCAGAGTTTCTGAGGAGCAGATATTCTTCCTTTTGCAAGTGCTGATCTCCAGCTGAACATGGGTGAGGAGGCACTGAGGTCCCCCGAGCCTGTGTGAGGCGTGAATGTATGTACAGGTTTTAATGATGTCTTAAAGGCCAAGTCCCCACAATCTGATCCTTAGATGTAGAATTGCAATATTAGATGTGCTGCCAGATGTGCTATAGACATGGATTGGCTTTACAGGGACCTACCTGCCTTTGCATGTCTCTTGATGTGTGCAATAAGCTATTAAAGCAAGATTAATGGACATACTCTTTGGCAGTTCTGTGCTCTTGGTGCAGATTTATATCTCTAGGAGGGTCCTGTAATCACTGGTGCCATACCTTCTGCTGATTGCTTGTGCCATGGTGTAAGGACTCTTTCAGTCCTTTACAACAGGTAGTAGTGCCATTTCCAACAGGACTGGACAGCTCTTCCACTCCTTGGGCTCTTGTTGTGTGTTAGCGGGATTGATGAAGGTTTCTCCCATCCATTCAATTTAACATGCTCCCTGATCCCAGCAAATAGCTGTGTACTGAACTGGGACAATGAATCTCTGACCTTTACATGAGGGGAAGCTACACTAGTCTGCTCCTCTGTTTCTGCATTTGGACTTGAGGTAAACTTGTCATCTAAGAGTATTCCATTTTCAAATGCTTCTGTTTTTCTTCTAGTGGCCACCTAGGGAACATTGTTTATCATACACCTTAAGGAGGTTTGCTTTACAGAAGTTTCTAACTGTTTTCTGTATCTATGTAGCTTTTCTCTTTCTTTGCATTGACCCTGCTATATTCAACAGTGGCTTGATAAAGTCTAGGGGACTGGACTGTATGATTTGGGATTGAGCTGGACACTTCTGAATCTTTCCCACCTCTGTCATTCTGAGCAAATTTTGCATCAATTTTAGTGTATATGCACTTACATACCTGTTTCCTCTAGTGACTGTTACTGCTCATTTTTGCTGGTGTCAGTACTAGTGCTATATGTGAGGAATGCAAAAGTGTAAGGGCTTAACAAACTTTTTTCTCTTTTGTCCTCCTGAGCAAATTTAATTCTAATTTTGCTGTATGTAGTAGAGGGTATCTCTTGGTATTTAATAAAGCCAGAAATACCTTGGCTACAGAAGCTCTTGAATCCAATTTAGCTGATTCTGTGGAAGTGAAGGTGCCAGCTACCAACTCCACTAATCCTTGTAGAGCTGTAGGATAACCAAGACCCAGAGTGGTTTCCAAGTGTGCTCACTGCCAGCCACACATGCAACAAGCTACACAAACTTGTGGAAATGTGCCTGTGGTATCTTACGGATTTTACTGCCACCAGTGGAATCCATCTGTACCTTTCATTTCACATAGCTACTGCAGCTGGAGCTTAAGGGGAACTAAACAAAGGTGTCACTACTTATGGTATGTGAGGCTGCTTGTCTGTCCTTCAAAGAATAGTGTTTGGTCCTCTTTCTGGGAAAAAATTCCATCAATCACATTTTTGATCCACAGTGATGGAACTGATGAGTTTTCTTACTTGAAAACTTGATTCTTAGACAAAAATGTGGTTACTGGATCTCTGTAGTTCAGCTTGTAGTTCAGCTTCAGTTCTTCCTATAGGTAGATCTTAGCAAAGTGTTCGAAGTAAGAGGTTTTCTCTCAGGGAGGGCAGATCTACTTTGGTATGACATGAAATTTGGTGAAGTTTATTACAAAAAAATCTCCCCCCAAATCAAGGAAAAGGATAGAAGTGAATATTAAGAAAAAATAAATTTTGTGGGCATTTTTTTTCCTTTTTAGGTAAAAAATAGGAAGCAGAGTATTTACTATTTTAAAGGCAAGCATTTCCTCCTTTGTTGTATTTTTTTTGCTGGTTGGTTGGTTTGTTTTTCTTTCCCTTAGCCAAACCACCCCCTAGCTTTTATTTCAGGTAGATTCAACTGAAATTTTTTCTGCCCATGATTGTTTTTTGTTTGGCCATTGAACCAGATAATCCAATATTTGCACAGCACTCCCTGGAGCTGCTGAGGAGGTAATGTTGTCATTATGACAGGTAGACCTCAGGAGATTACATGGAAGCACAGGGTCTCCTAGCAGAAGCTTCTTGGCCTTTAAATGTTCACTTTCAGATCCTTAGGATTTCCCTGCAGATCTCTGGACTGTGTTATATTAGAGGGGGTCAAAGTGTTGAGGGGTCTATGGTTTCCCCAAGGAAGGAAGAGCAATAATGGTATTCAGCAACAGGGCATGGAGTTTCTGGACTGTTCACAAGTATTTTTCTCCTAAGGGAAGGATAAGGCTTCTAGTGCTAAATGCTGGGATTTACTCCTATGTATATTTGAAATTTATTTTCTTTTTAGATTGTGGCTTTTTATAGTTCTGAAAATATGGTGATATCTATATCTATATCTATATCTATATCTATATCTATATCTATGTCCATGTCATCTATATTTATATCTATCTATATATTTTCTGCTATGGGTTCTTGCTTAGGTCAGTATACCTTGTTCTGTTTGTACAAAAATATTTGTTCCTAATTGAACTCATCTTCTTCTGTTTGTACCAAAACATCTTGGGCTCATGAAAACTGCCTGACCCGTGAAGCTGGCTGCTTGGACAAGGATTTTTCAGATCACTCTGCACACTGAAATTTAAAAATTTTCCTGCCTGGCTTAGATGGTTAGTAGTGTAAATTTTCTAGGGAAATGCCCAGTGTTACAAGCAGCTGCAGGTTTTGTGCTTGTGAAACCTATTTGCACAAATATTAAAAGCCACCAAAGTCTCCACCCAAATCTGCCACAATTGCTCAGATCTCCAAACAATTACAATCTAATTAGAGCCGGCATTCAAAGTTGCCTCCAGCATTTGAAACAAAAGTAATTTAGCAGTATTAAAGTGTAGATTGGCAGCTCTGGAGGCTGAACTCTGCTTATCCGCAAAACGTACCCGGGTGGGAAAGAGCTAAAAGAATCACCACAATGACTGAAGGGCCTGACCCCCTGCCTTGAGATGACAACCCCCAAGGGATGAACAAATGGGCAATTTTCTACAGGTCTCTTTACTGCCACTGCCAAGAGTGCTGCTAATTACTGACAATAATTAGTATGTTGTCTGTGGCATGAATACTTTTCTGCTAGGAAAAACACCTGATTCATTGTATGGTAACAGTCAAATGCCCATCATATAGTGATGGTGTTTATGAAGTTAAGGATTATTCTGAGTTTGAACTACAGCCTTTGAGGAAAAGGCTTTATCCTGTTACCAGTCTGCTGTGTGTGAGGCACAGAGCTGTGATTACCAGTTCATTTCGTAAAGGCCAACCATTTAAAATTCTCTCAGAATAGCAGCTGCTGGAGGAATGAAAAAGCAAGTAGGTCTGGACAAATATGTTTTTCTTTCTCTGTGTTAATTTAAAAAGAAACCTCGCAATTCTTCCCCCTAATGAAGGAGACTTTCAATCAGTGTTGAGCTATCACTGCTGAATGATAGCTTGTCTGTTCTTGCTTGACATAAGGAATTCTTCCAGTTCTGGAGGTAGAAGTCATGGTTAGGCTGCAGAGCACCTGAGAAAATAAGCTGCTTCATGTTACCAGTCAATAAGAGTAATAATTTGGATTTGGTGTGGAGGTGGGTTCTAGATGAACCTGCTTTAGCAGGGGTGTTGCATTTGGTGATCTTCAGAGGTCCCTTCCAACCACAACCATTCTGTGAAAAGAATGCACTCTCCTCAGTTTCTTGTGGTGCTACTGGATTCTTTTATTGCTGTCACTTATAACCAAAGGCAGAGGAAAGAACTAAATTCCTTCCTTCCTTCCTTCCTTCCTTCCTTCCTTCCTTCCTTCCTTCCTTCCTTCCTTCCTTCCTTCCTTCCTTCCTTCCTTCCTTCCTTCCTTCCTTCCTTCCTTCCTTCCTTCCTTCCTTCCTTCCTTCCTTCCTTCCTTCCTTCCTTCCTTCCTTCCTTCCTTCCTTCCTTCCTTCCTTCCTTCCTTCCTTCCTTCCTTCCTTCCTTCCTTCCTTCCTTCCTTCCTTCCTTCCTTCCTTCCTTCCTTCCTTCCTTCCTCCCTCCCTCCCTCCCTCCCTCCCTCCCTCCCTCCCTCCCTCCCTTCCATCCTTTCCGTCCTTTCCGTCCTTTCCTTCCTCCCTCCCTCTCTCCCCCCTGTCCCTCTCTTCTCATCCACTGGTTTTTATGCTCTAAAATACTGAATTATAACATAGAAAGGATCACCAGTGACTTCTAAAACTGACAAGTCTTAGCTTTCCTCCAGCCAAGTTATCATATGCCTTACTGCAGCAGGCAAACCTTAATGCAGTTGGCAGTAGGATTACAGCAGGTATATTTACCCTCAAGAACACTAATTTTCCATTTATAATTATCTTCTCTGCTGAGTCAGGAGGAAAATCAAAATTATCCTCTGTTTGAGATTATGTTTTCCTTGGACTGACATGAAAATTCTGGGTGACATTGTCAAAAGCATCCAATTTATGTAGGATCAAAAGACTGCAGCTTTCAAGATCATCTGCTCCTCAGATGTATAAGGAACATTAGAAAACAGTACCTTTGGCTTCTAATGTTGAAGATGGAGACATAGATAGAAGGTTGCTGCTTCTATTGCTGTTAGTATAGCATAAGATCATAATTTATGTTTTCAAATGAGGCTTTGAATATGATGATTTTATGTGTTCTAACTAGAAGCCAAGTTGTCCCTGGGGCATGTTTCAAAAGAGTATGAGTGTGCACTAATAGTTCCACTATAGTTTTTTTCTTTGTCCCTCTGCAGTATGTATTTCTGGGAGTCACAGTCCACTCCAGAGGATGAAGAAGAAAGTAGGAGGCTTTGTGGATGCATGTGAGAATTTTTTTTTTCCTGGGGGCAGTTGTGGTTTGGGTTTTGGGTTTGGTTTTTTTTTTTTTTCTGTAACATTCTTCTCATCTGCAAATTACTATTTCCTGTTTGAAGAGTGTGTGTAAGCAAAATGCTTTTATGCCTCCTTCATCAGTGTGTTCCACTTTCCCTACAAGCAGATTCAGACAGAGGATGTCCCTTATTCCAAGGAGTATGTATGCCACCAATATCCATGCCTCAATGATCTAGAAATATTATGCTATCCCTCTCAAAAGACAAAGCTGATGTAGAGCAGTTGTACCTAGAGACATGCAGTGCAGGTCCTTTTCTTTCCCAGTTCTGTTCCCTCATCCCTATTTAAGAAAAGCAGAATTCTGTGAACAACTATGACAGCCAGCAACCTGTCTCCTCATCTGACTGCATGGAGCTATATCAGCAATTTGGCCCAGCATCTAACCCAACACCTTGTGAATCTCACCAAAATACAAGATAACAATACAGATGGAGTAAGACAACAATACAGATGGAAGCATTTAAGTTAGTATATGTATGTAGAGTAATTTGGGTTGATAAATGCTGTAGAAGTTTAAAGCACTATTTTGTCTCATGCTCACATAAACTTACATTCCTTGGCTTTACGTTTTGCTGTGTGGATTAAGTTATAGCAGATCTGTCTGGAACACCCGTTGAAGCTAAACAGTGGTGTTTCATTGTTTAATATCAACTGCTTTATTATGGGAATTCAAATAAAATTTGACCTAAACAAGGCAGGCCTTCCTGCTATTTTTAGAATGTTATGCCATATCCTATGTTCATGTTTCACAGGCCGGTGTGTAATTAATGATGTGTGTCCTTCCTTCTCTTGTTAATCCACCCACAAGCTTTTGTGATGTTTATAATCATGCAGAAATGTGAAAAGTGGAAAAGGGAAGAAAAGAGAAAAAAAATCTGCATGCCTTGATATCACAGTTGAAGTGGGAGTGGGGGTGGGTTGCTCTAGGCAAGTTCAAAACGGCACTGCCTCACAGCATTGCTGGGATCCATGAGCTTTGAACAGTGTCTGGCTCCAATGCCTCCGTGATCCTGTTCAGAGAAGTTGTTTCAAATGTGTCTTTTCCTTCTGTTGCCCCTTGCCCTGGCATCTGGCAAGAGGGCAGAGGAGCCTCTCCTTCAATTTTCTCCTGAGTGATCTCCATCTCACCGTTGTTCGCTTTCAGGTTGGAGGCAGGTGTGCAGGAGACCATAGGTTCCTTTAATCCCTATTAAGAACAGCAGATCACAGTGGCCCCTCTGGCCTTGTTCCCTATGACTATGAAACTAGCTTTAGCAGCAGAGAGATTTAATCTTTCTAGTGGAAATGTAGTGCTGGTCAAAGGTCTGCACTGCATCTTTTAGGACAGTTTCTTAGCTGTGTGAAGTTAATTGTGAGGCAGTGTCCGTTCCAAGTCACAGATTTTGGCAGAAGGCTTGTGCTGCACTCTTGCCTTTCTGCAGCCCTGCTCCCTTTCCTGGGAGAGATCCCAAAGAGGAAAGCCACAAACTATGCCAGATGTCCAAAGAGGCCTCCAGCCCCTCTTAGAGGCTCCTTTATTTGCCTGCCTCCTCTTCCCATCACCTATCTGGTGACCAGAGGGAGAGAACAAGCAGTTCTGGGATGTACTACAAGCTGCGTGGGGATGATAAGCAGCTCTGTTTTCCTTTGTTATCTCTAAAACCTACCTGGTGCAGTCTGTCAGCTACTTCAGGTCCTCTCTGAGAGCACAGACGGGGATAAGCCAAGGTGTCTATGCTACGTAGCACTCTGGCTGTACCCTTGCCAGTGCCTGCAGCAGATAGGACGAGCTGATAGGAAGCAGCCAGTCACTCTTTCAGCAGTTGCTGCCCAGTTTTGTTCCTCCATCTTCAGTTAATTTAGATCATACCTTAAGTGCGTCCACAACTACGTTTAAGCAAAAGCTGTTACCATAGTAACACTGGAGATTTTCTAAATGCAGTCTATGATGTAAACAACTAAAATGACTGTCACGCCAAATAGTTTATTTCTTCTCTGTAGTTTATTGAGTATTTGAATCTGTTTTGGCACACACAGATTTACCACTTCTAAGTATAACTTGGAGGAGTAACACATCTTTTCTTACTGCTTCCATTTCAGCAGATCTGTTTCCATGTCAACAGCTCACATTGATAAAGAATTGACATTCTGACTGCATTTGGCAGTGTAGGATACAAGGTGACAATTAAAATAAATCAATGTTTTTAATGATGCTGATGTTAAAACCATGCCAAAATACTGGGATTCCCATGCACAGTAGGCAAAGATTGCTTCTTTTAATCTGCAGAGAGTGAGGCAGAATTCTCATGGGAACACACTTTCTTTGCAATGTTTTTAAGCCTTCCTGCTTACAGATGCAGAAAGACTGGGAAAGCAAACTCTCTCTCTCTCACACAGAAAAATGCAGCTAGCACTCTGTGTGTATGTGCACATGTGTGTTTGCTTTGGCTCATCCACTTCTAACCTAGGTGAGGTCTAGGAATGCGTAAAGCATGTAATAAAAAACAGAATGCAATTGTTGGACTAGAAACCTGTTTTGAGCAGAGTTTCTCACAAAAACTGAGGAGCAGGAGGGCTTGATTAGTGCCCCCTCTTTCTACTCCTGATTTCCTTGTAGTGAATATATATTTTGAAATTATTGAAGGACAAGAAACATGGAGGCCCAGAGGGGCATTTTTTAAGCTTGCAAGCCTGTTCAACAAAGACTGGCACTTCAAATTGTGTACTTGGGGCAGGCTTTTCTCTGTCTCTGTGGACAGCATGTAGATATGTAGTCACCACTGTTGAGGTGTCATCACTGTGCTTGTTCTCCCTTAGTTCATAAGGGCTGAGATTAGTGGCCCAATGTATTAAGCACCCCAATTATACATGATATGAGAGACAGAAACATGACACCCATTTTACATGGGCAGAGAGGGATTGAAAGAAGTTTTTCAAAGCTGCAGGTTGGATTGGATGCTTCCAGGTGGTGCAAGCTCCCTACCTTTGGTTGGGATGCCAGAAAATCCCTTACTTGGTATTGGCTTGGAGTCATACTGGAGTCTTGTGGCAGACATAGAAATCCAGCTTAGCTCTCCTGATTTATAATGTACTCACCTTCAAGGGTGAGCAAAATTTGGTAAAATATTTCCATGGAGGCATTCAACTTGTCTGAAGGTACTCTGTCTAGTTTAAAGTAGGTTTAAATCTATAGTTTCTGTTGCATCTGGGGACTCTAAATACCTCCTAATGTTAGGCATGTAGGTGATGTGCCTAGTGATCTTAGTTGCTGTGGATTCTCCTGCAATCGGTGAAAAGAAATAGTTGTGTCCAAGCAACAGTTCATACCACCTTCAGTATGTATCTAGCAGTGCCTGATACTGCTTTGTGAATGTGTAAATTCACTTGTTACATCTTTCATATTATGGAATTATATAATTTTTGTGGGTTTGACAAGTGCACAAATTTACTTTGCCTAGCGAGGCTTCTATTTTTGAATGAAATTCTTAGGTGTTGTTTTAGAGAAAAGAATATAAAAGCAGAAATACTGGTAAGAGTAATGTGATTCCTGGTACCACGGAGGTATACCAAAATGTGGTGAGCTTTTGCTCTCGTACACAGAATCAGTCATTTGTAATCAGTCATCTCCACCAGTGTAATGGAGAATGGAGATGAGTATAATAAATCCCTCATATGTACTAATGGCAATTACTCAGAAAAAGGAAAAAATCACCATAGCTAAGGTTTTAGGAATAGTAAAATGGTATAATGTTAAACAAAATTATGGTTTTATAACGAGATGTGACAACCAAGAAGACATACTTGTTCATAGAACTGCTATTAAAAAGAATAACCCTGAAAAATGCATCCCAAGCTTGGGAGATAGAGAGGTGGTAGAGTTCAAAATTGTGCAAGGTAGAAAAGGGTTACAAGCAGCAAATGTTACTGGGCCTGGAGGTATTCCAGTCAAAGGCAGCCGTTATGCACAAAATTATAAACAATATCCATCCCAGCAGCTTCCCTACCCACAGCCTAATTTCCCCTTTTACCCTATACCCAATATGAACCCTTTCCTAAGTTTACCCCGTCCCCAGTTTATTCCTAATCCGTTTTTCACCCCATGGCTTCCCTATACAATTCCCTTTCCCTACAACTCCTCTCCGATGCCGAGGGGGGAATGAAAAGTGGAAGAAATTAAACCCTCTCCTGCCTGAGTTTCCCCACAAAGCATGCACAGAGAGTCCTGTCTCCCTTCTGTCAGCCTTAAGATATTCCTGAGAGTCTGTTTGGACATTTAAAGACTAAGGAGGGTGGCTTGTTCTGTTTTGAAACTGTCGTTGTTATCTCATGTTTATCCAGTTGTTTTCAATGTTAAGTTTTAAATCTCTTTTTGTTAAAAATAAACGGGTGAAATGTTGGGGCCTTCCCCCCGCCATGTGGTCCTGGGAGAGGGGCCCTGGGGGGGAGGCAGGGGTTTCCCTGTCCCTGGTCAGCCTCATTCCCCATTGGTTGTTTTGTGTTCCCGTGCCCGGGAAGGACCCTCGAGTCCCATGATTGCTGCAGTTCCTCGGCAGAGCCCCGGCCATGCGGCTGGAGAAATAAACATCTCTGAAACATCCACCAAGAATCGGTCCATATCTATTTATTTTCCACGGGCCTCGTTGTCTAATACATCATGTTGCAGTATCCGCACTGTAACAGCAATTTTATTTTTGATTGCATTCTTTGGAGGATCTCTGGGCACTTCAGAAGAATTAGTGGATTATGCCTCACAGCAGCCCATAAGATGGTAAATATTATTACTTTATTTTGTAAATGTGAAAGAACTGTGTTTTATTAATAAACAGAGAACTTGTGAAATCAGTCAAGTCCATGGCAAATAACTTTTCCCTATAGAAAAATCCCACTCTTTCAAATACAAGACATGTGCCATGTTTATAATTTCAGAAAACAAGCCATTGCTGAATTGCTTTAACTTGATTGCTCAGGAGTGAGACACTTTTAGGACATACCCTGTGAATGTCACTGAAGTGCTGTAGCATAAAAAATAGATTGCAACTGAGACAGGATGTGTAATCTCTGTTCTTTGGTCTTGACTATTGGCTGTAGCTGACAGCAGAACAGCCGCTGGTTTGATGGGGCTGCACAATAATTAGGGCTAAGAAGATCCAGCCCTCTCTGTTGAGCTGCTGTTGGCCTTCCTTACCGTATTACGTCATCTCCTGCTGCAGGGATTGGCAATCCTTCAAGGAGGCGTGCACAATATTGGTTTCCCCCACCCTGAGTCAGAGGTATGAAAGTAGCAGGGGCTGTATGTGCTGCTTCTCAGAGATTGGGCTGAGTGAGGGGTCCTGTGAGGGGGTAACCTCCAGCACCTGTGGGATTTGGCTTTGAAGGGCACAAGGGTCAGGCATATGTCCCTCCTGGTGCCACAGCTTTCAGTACCTGGCTCTGCATGAGTTCTGCTGTCTGTAGACACTAGAAGATTTTACCACACACTTGTGGCTGTTCACTCTCAAGCTGTTTCAGTACCTATAGCCATTGTTCCATGGAGACATGACTAGCCATATGGTGGTGCTGCTTCTACCCATTTTATTACCTAAATTTAATTACCAGTCAATTATAATATCTAGACAGACAAATGTAATAACCTACTGTCATGCTTCATGGTAAATAATGTCTGTAGTAGCAAAAGCAATGTTATTTGACTTAATATAAATGTGCTTGACATATGCCATCTCGAGTGAGATGAACATGATGCCTAAGACAAACTCAGTAGTAACATGTGGTCCCTGTTGTTCAAAAGCTCTGGAAACCCTTCCGTAATAAATAACAGTAAAGTTCTAAAGAATGAAAGAGTGGTCATAATCATTTATATATGAGTTAATGCAAGCCAGAAGAAATGTGTAACCAAATGCAGACAGGAACTGAAGAACAGCTATGACTTAGTCCAAGAAATTCTGTACTAAAGACCCTAACTTTAATAAGACCCTAATGCCTAAGACACAGCTGAGAAACCTCTGTGCAAAACAGAAGGAATATATAAATGAAGGATGTTAAATGGTGTTTGTCTGTAATTGGATACAGCATAAATGCTCTGAAAATGTTAACCTAATTCTGTCCAAATCTGAAAAAACCTTTGCTCTTTCCACCCAAAATTTCTTCTAATTTTGCAGAGGTGCACTTGGGGATGTAATTGAAAGAAAACTATAATTCTAATAGCTGAGCAAACCCTATTCCAATCCAACACTACAAAGTGGAGGAGGAAAGAAATTAGTTACAACCCCTCACGTAGAAAAAAAAAAAGGTGTGAAATAATAAAAAAAATTAGTTTTCCTAATAAATCAAATATATTGCACTTTCGGCGTCTGCCCTTCTAAAATAAAAGGAAGCAAGAGGTTGTCAGTGGCAAAAATACTACATTGTTGGATTTTAATAGAATTGTAAAACCCATTCCTCAACCTTTGTGATGATGTAGTGGAAATGCAAGATGCTACTCACAGTTCTGCTTGGTTTCATTCAGTGTTAGAGTTGCCTTTTGTTGTCAGTGGGGTGCAGTTCCTATGGAGTGAAGCAGCGCATACAGCGTGGACTAAAGTGCCTCAAAACAGCTGTGTGCTGCCTTAGGCAGTACCTCAGTGGTTAACAGGGATAATGAATGTGCACACTAACAACAGTGAACACAGCCAGTTTAAGGATCAAGACCAAAGGTTATTTTTGGGTAAGACAAAGAAGAAGATGAAAATACACAGGCGTGCAGGAATAGTGTTGTGAGCAGATTTAGGGACTTGGCAAAAACAAAGATTCTTCTTCCTCTGCTGTTACTTTGCAACAAAGGCTTTAACCTGAAACATACATAGCTAAAATACTTCTTCAAGCTGCCTTTAACTTCGTAGAGGTTCTGCTGAGGGCTGGGCAGAGCAGAAGGGAAGAGTAGTAACTAGGGCTTTCTGAAAACTAGTGGGGCTTTCTGCTGGGTCATGCATTACTGAGCAGTCACTTTGCTACCTTTTGAAAGGATAGGTATGCTCCTAGACTCTTCATGCTGGTGCAGGTAGGTGTGCAGGCACAGAAACCTCATACCAGAGAGAATGCTGCAGTGTTTCAATAGTTACAGGTTTTTGGCCAAAAAGAGTGAAAGAGCACATGAAATGAAGAGTGACATATGCAATACCCCTGTCTACCTCTGCTATCCTGGATGTGCCAAGTCTTCCTGCTCTTTTTCTAGTCCACAGCAGATGAGTGATATAGCAAGTTGACTGGTTGCTCTATTCTCTCTCCTGTACCTGTAAGATGACGAGCTCTTGCTACCACTGGAAGAGTGGCACTGGGCTCTGGTGACAAAGTAAGCAGGTACCAGTGACTGGCAAGTGCATACTGCAGCCAAGGGAGATTCCAGGGTGTCAGAAATGTCTCACCTTGGTTCTGTGTCTGGATGTTTAAACACTGAGTCAGCATCCCAATGCACTGTGTTATTCTGGAAGAAACTCCATTTACTCCTCAGGTTCCTGATTCCTGGGGTCAGAGACTGGCCTATAATTGCAGCTGTCAGCTCACTGTTAAATAGAGAGATGTAAAATACCTCCTTGCACATCATTTATTAACATTTAAAACCCATCAGGGGACATATAAAACATTCCTTTTTTTGTAACATTTATAAACTACTGAGGAGCGCAGAAATATTCCCCCTTATTAATTACGGTAATTTAGGCGATGTCCGTGGAGGGCTGGTGAGCACAGCAGCTATGATTCTCCTCCACAATCCTTTTATTTCTAGGCACTGAGATTCCCCTGAGCCCCTTCCAGCTGCAAATTCTCCTGGCATGAAGAAGGGTAATGCTGGAGAGCGAATGTATTTTCAGACCATGTATACATGAGGGAGTTCCACAAAGATTACTGGTAAGCCTGCTTAGTTAAACCAATGGAAAATGTGGCATGGACAGTCTTATTTCATCTGGTCACTTCTTTTAGGTTTGGATTAGGTTTGAAATCAAGTAAACTCCCATTTAACATCTTTAAATAAAGATGTATGAAGGCATTCACATCAGTTTAACTTGAATTGTTTCAGTCAGATTTAAATTAAACCGGTGCAACTTTCTTGTACTGAGGTGACCTCAGTAAATACAAATTTCTGTCTCTATTCTACAGACCAGAGGAGCTGCAGCTCTTCTGGGTTTTCACAAGGCATAATTTCAGTCACCTATGCCAGGAGCCAGTGGGAATTATAAGCTTTGCTGGATGAGGGTAAATCAAGTGAGGGACATTTAGTGGTCAGAAAAGGAACATGAAGGAAGGCGGCTTTCCTTGTCACTTGATGAAAATGAACACAGCAACGTATTTGAATGCCTCCAGGTCTAGTGCTGTGAATGGTTGGGCTGGCCATAGGCCCTCAGTGTCTTGTTATTGTTGGAGTATCCAGTGGGGCTAGTACACATGGGGTAGTCCAAGTGATGCATCTGACTGGGGAAGGGTCAGCCTGCAGCACGTATAGATGCCAAGTTCCCTTCAGAGCCTTTACTCCTCTGCTGGGCCAATACATAGTTATTGGTACCTATGTGTGAGAGCAAGAGAATGGGCAGGTACCTGAATCCCTTGGGTTATTTCAGCCAGCTGATACAAAGTAAGAAATTCAGCTACTTTCAGTTCGTGAAACCTTTGTGGTGGGTGTGTTCTCCTGCAGTAGTGTGACATTTGGAGAATGGAGTATGTTATGCTGAATGTCATCTTGAGTTTCCCCCATGAAATAATTTGAAGAGTGTTCCCCAGCTGCACATGCTGAGCTGTGAGAATTGTTGCTGAAAGCACATAATGTGGTGTATACTTAATTTTAAATGGCTCCATCATGGAGAAGTGTTAGAGAAGTACTGTGCTTTTGAAGGGTACAGATATGTGGTTTTCTTTATCAGAGGTGAAGCCATATAAACACTGCTTGTCACTTTCTTGCTATGCATTGCTGTGTCACCTGTGTTTCAGTGAGTGTCCCAAAACAGTGATGGAAAAGCACTGGATCTAAAGTAGTAGGGTTCTTGAGCCAGAGGGGAGCTGAGTAGATCCAGTGCCCAAAGGGGAATTCTTCTGTGGAGGTATTCTTCCCATTGCTAAGCCACTAAGCCATATATCATTGGAGGGCTGAAATTTGTTTTTATCAGTTCAGGAACAAGATCCTACATCTGTTCCTAATTACAGGTAGGAGTCTCAGAGGAGGTCTGAGTTACCATGTATGTGGATATCAAAATGCATAGCTCTCATTATTTGAATAGGTAAATAATTTTATTCATCATCTGTGCAGGGACATAGGAAGCATAGCCCAGGAGATGTTAACAATTAACAGCAATCTCATCTGCATTACTGGCTATCAATATCTTCAGCTCTTCTGCTCAGTAGTTTAATATTGACTGTGCAAACCCTCTGAAAAGGGATAATTTTCTTTTTTTTCATGTGAATTGAACATTTACAAATATATTTCTAGTTTTGTTCAGAATGAATTTACATCATTTTTTTTTTCTACAGAGGATATGATTTATGGTTTTTGCTGTCTGTGGGGGAATGAGGGACCAAGTGTCTTCTGTAAAATGTGCACTACCACAGCTTGTGGCTGGCTTCCATTCAGGTCAAAGTGCTAACCACCATGCAGAACTGCTTCCTGTGCCTGAAGTAGGTAAGTTCCCTGGACCCAAAAATTTAGTTTTGACAGAGCTGGTATTGTTTCTTGTCATTTTGAAGGCATTTGTCCCTGTTCCATACAGTGTACAGTTTTACTTTCCAGTAAAAGCAAGGATTTGGTCTTAAAGGCCTCACCCTCACTGTACAGTTACTCTAGTTGCTTGCAAAAAGGTCCCATGTAAGAAATGCACCAGCCTGTATTGATACAATTTATTGCTATAGATTCAAACAGACATGAGAGAAAAATAACAAAAAAGTGCAACCAAATACACTACTATTAATATTTTTAACTTGAGCTGGCTTACCTGAAGCACAGTAGTGGCTTTTACTGAAGTCATCTGCACAGCCAGAGAGTATGGGCAAGAAATGGGGTTAGTACCACATACCAGATGCTGATACCACTGCTCTGTGTAGTTTAACCGTGACACTACAATGTGGTTCTCCTCCCTGTAGAAATTGTAACTCAAGGACTGTTAACTCAACCCCCTGTTAAACTGTAACTGCTGGAAACTTTTTTTCTGTTAGAAATTCAATGGTATTCCAGGCAGTACAAAATACTGCTGACAGATTTGTTCTGCCCACTGCTAATTGTGGTAGCAAAAGTGCTTTGATGGTTTCTATGTATGAGGCTGGGAAATCCCTCTGAGGAACTTAACACATGCAGTAATGTAAAATACACGGGTGCTGTTACTTGAATTTTTCAGTTTGTTGAGGTGAACAGCAGTTACCTGCCAATGGGAACAGGAGACAATCTGGTGATTTCAAATCAGTGCATTTAATTTTAATTCAGTACCAAGCACGCTGCTGGAGTTATTAGTAAAGCAATCAGTTTGGAAGCAACTACAGCAATATGGGTGGTAAATAGATGGCAGCATGGATTTATTAAAAGTAAGTAATATGAACTAACTTAATTTCTTTCTCTGAAAGGATAAAAATCTTAGTGAATAAGGTGAATCCACCAGAATCGTGTATCTCTGTTTCACGGACATTTTTGTTACCGTTCCGTAAGAACTGTATGAAAAGACAGTCTCGTAAGAAAATTAGAAGTGTGAATAAGATATAATATTTTATAAAATATGATGCTTTGTAAGTCATTTTGAGTGACAGTAAATATATATGTCAAGGTATATCTGAAGTGCTTGTCATACTGGTGCTTATATATGTATTAATAACTCAGTTTTGAGAGAGGAGAATGCTATCTTCTGGGAATCAATTCTGGCTCAAATACTAAGTTAATGTGCTCTATTTTTACTAATTGTTTTGATGGTAGGACTAAGATTTCATTGATTGTATGTGTGAATGATATTAGTCTTCTTGGGACTGCAAATACCATGCAGAGAGTAGTCATTAAAATATCCCCTTCTCTGGAAATGTTCCTGGCATATGCACTAGAATCTTGGACAAGGAATATGTGCGTAGCTGCGCCAGTTTAGAATTTTGCCTATAAAGAAAAACTCCTTCTGTCCTACCTGGGATCAAGAAATTTGCTTTCTATCTGCAATTACTCTAAAAAACCCAAACCCCAAAAAACCTCACCTTGAAAAACTTACATTAAAAGAACATTAAGGTTGTGAAGCCAACCACTGAGTAATTAGGAAATAATAGAATTCAAGTGGCCTGTATAATTTTATTTCAGCTTTCTAATGCATATTTATTATGAAGCAATCTTTAATTCCAGGAATTCACACTATTTTTAACTCAGGATTCTCAAGATTTCTCCAGGTGGCTGTCTGCAAAAGGAGGAATTTCATCCAGACAGCTTTTAGCTTCATGCAATTTCATGAAAAATTCCTCAGAACTTCATTGCAAGCCAGTTTACAGCCCACCATTCCTAATTGTATTCTTGCAAAATGGAGATGTGCAGGCAGAGACATTGAAGCACTTCAGAATAATGCTTCAGAACCACTACAAAGAAACATGTAGTTCTGAAGTGCAGTGATGATTTAAGAAATTGGTGAAATCTAACTTTTTAAAAAAATAAATAAAAATCCTTCCAAATTCAAGTTTCAGTGCAGATATTTTGCAAGGTCTGTAATTAAAGTCATAATATGATCTGTACGTACACTGAATCTTTGTGTCTGAAGGTTTGCACTGTTGCCTTAGATGCATGACAAGTAGGCATTTTCTGTTGGATGCTCTGGATAATACCATTAGATACACAATAATTAGGTGTTTTCATCTCATTAATATTCATTTTCATACATTTAAATGCCTCTCTTATAGCATTTGTTAATTAACATACGTTTACAATGGTATATTCCTCTTCCCCATTCACTCATTCTGACTAATTTAATGAGCTGACATATCAGATGACTTCTCTTACAGGATTCTGCTGTTGTGTCTTTGGTGGGAACAAAGGAGTGGTTATTGTGCTGTTTGCAAGCAGTGTTAGCACAGCTATTTTTTCTCATAAGGAGTCTGAGCCATAGAGAGTCTGTCCTCAGTGATGCTATTGCAAAATAGAGGGCTCCTCACTGTCTATTTCCTTTTACTTGTATTGTTAAAACCTGCATCACAGAAGCAAAGCTTGTGCCCTAATGTGTTATTCAATTTGAAAGCAAATACAGTTTGTAACCCTAAAAGTTTGTGTTTTGTGCATCTCAGAGAGTAGAGTGCAGCCCATGAGACTGTAGTGAGGGGCCCACCAACATTAAAAAAAACCAACCCTTTAGTCATACTTGTAAGTAGGGCTAATTTAAAAGGTAAACTAAAATATTCAGGGGAGTTGAAGGAAATCCCCATCTCCTGATAATGTCTGCAAGGAGGTGAAATAGTAACTGAAATGCTGCTGTATAATTACACCTGCTGGGGATCTTCATTATGATTCTTTGGTTTCTCTGGAGTCTGACTATTAGTGTTGAGTTAGACAGCTCTTCTGTGTATCGTACAAATATTTTAACAGACCATGCACAGCACCTCCCACAATAAAGTCTGTGGTTTCAGTTCCTGTGTTGCTGCTGAAGGACAAATAATAATAATAATAATAATAGCAAAACACATACAGAAAATAAACATAGTTCCTTCTGTAGGTTTAGCAGATAAAGTTTTTCGCGTACACTGCAGTTTTTTGAATCTAATTTCACCAAAAATTCAGGTGAAAAACTCCTGTAAAATTCTTCATACTGATACATCAAAAAGCAATCTCAGCAGTTAACAGATTATTCAAATTCAAAGGGAGAAAACACACCTGGAGGGGAATTTTGAAAAAGGCTCAATGTCAACTTAATTCTGTTCCCACTGAAGTCAATGGGAGTTAAGCCAGTACAGAGTGTTTTTCAAATCTTAACCCTGGGATCTGCATACCCATCTAAGTTCGATGAGGTTTACTCTTTAGGAGATTCCAAGTTATTAAGGGAGAGATTTTCAGTAGCACCTGAGGGATTTAGAAGCACAGTTCAATTAGTCTTTCAGTGCAATTTGTGCTTCTAAATACCTGAGACAGGTTTGAAAATCTCACGCTAAAACCCTGTCTCAGCTGTTGGTTAAAGCCTCAGTGCACATGTCTATTCTGATAAAAATAGGATTGCAGTGCGAGGCACATGCAGGATTTTGCGTGTGGTTGGATGGTACGCCAGGAGAATAGGCTGTCACATCCTCGTTAACTATAAATGAAGGGCACTGTCAAGTGAGGAGCGTTTGAGCAACACTGCAAACACTGCCACCGCCGTCCTGTGCTGGGCTCTGCTTAATACTGAGGAGTCACGTTCCGTGACCTGTGTTAAACTGAGAGGCATAGAACTCCCTGAAGATGCAAGGAGGGTAAGTTAGTATTCATTTTGAGCACGATGGAAGGATCTGGTGCCCCACTTTTTGGATTGGCATATCATTTAGGAGTGATGGATGTGGTTATACGTCAGTGAACATGATTTACATGGGTTTAAATGGCTCCTTTTGACGTGGTTTTTGTACAGTGCTACTGCAGCCACCCAACAAAACCCTGCCCTGCTAGTGCACTGAAGATGATCAGATTTAGGTGTCTTGACAGCCCTTGCTTTTTCTGCTGGCAAGGAGAGACATATCCCTCCTTTCCCAAATTTCATGGAAGAGAAAACACACTTCCTTTTAAATGTCTGAAAGAGACAAGAGCAGAGAATTCTGTCAGTGTGTTAGAAACTGGAGATTCAGCTGTGGCTCTTAGGAGGAAAGGTTCAAAGTCCAGTGTTCCTACATTTCCGGGCAGCTTGTCTGGCAATGCCAAGTTAAGCCCCATCACTGTTTGGAAGCTCCAGCTATGAAATGCCGGTGGTTCAAAGGTTAGTCTGCCTTCTTTGCTCATAGGATGCAGTGTATGTTTCACACAGAAATGGGCAATATGCCTCTTTTAGAGGTCAGATTCTCCTTGAGATACATCTAAGCACTCCCACTGATGGAAAGTAGTTGGATAGCTACTGAACAACATTACTGCCAGAATCATGTTTTGTATCACACTGGTCCTCCTCAAGACCTCTTGGGAAAGTGCCTTGCTTTACATTTTGAGTCTGCTGTGGTGTACTTGAACAGGAATTTGGGGGTCAGAAAGGAAGAAATTGGAGTAAGAAGCTGATAAAAAAGTTGTTTTCCTTTGAAATGGGTGGCTAAAAAAGGATACGAAATTTGAATTATTTTAGTGTGCACTACACCACAAAAAAAAAAAGAAGAGGAAGCTTTTGATTTATTGCAGGGGCTGTCCTAGTCACTCTGAATTTAAGCCTAGCAGAAAAATCAGTCTTAGTCTTTACTTGGGTAAGCAGATGGGTGAAAGAAAGTAAGTCTGTTTTTGTACCATCTCTTCTTCTCAGCAAGCCTTGTACTCATGTCACAGAGAGGAGCAGCAGGAACATTACAGCAGCAGACCTAGAGAAATGCCAGATGCTCTTCTGTGAGCAAAGGGGGAAGAAGCAGCAGGAAATGAAAGGAGCCTCATCCTGATGAAAGCAGAGAGGTAGCAAGCTCTGCGAAGCAGGGTGAAATAGCTGCCCACTCTGTCAAAGGAAGGAGTCTGGGAGGTGAAGTAGCAGTAATTCACACAAACCATGCCATCCTATTCAAGGGACTACTGTGTAATTCAATACAGAGTGAAGAATTACCATCTTTATACACTATTGAACCTAAACCAAGCCCACAGCCAAACTGTTTCAAGGGAAAGCATTTGCACTTGTACTGGAAATAACAGTTAATGAATGTCTCTAGAAGCTTCAGATTACATGAAGAGTTGAGATTTACTGTCTGAGTAGGATATCTCTTATGACAGTACTTTTGTTTAAATATAGATTCCCCTTTGGAGCTGCTTGATAAAGGAAAATACAACCAACAATGTTATGGAGCTCACATTTCAGGGAAAAGAACTCTGCAGAGAACTGCTGCTTCTGAGGCCTTCCGAGTACGCTAAAGTAGGAAAGCTCTGAGTGTCAGAAGGGTGGAAGAGGATTTGTAATAGGCAGTTCCTAAACTAAATAAGGCAAGGCAGTGTGTGGCTGGCTCATCATCAGGACAAAAAATGGTTGCATTATGGGGAGGCTAATGTCATGGACCTAGGATAGGTCAAGAGGCAACTGAATTAGAGGTGAGAAAAGTGAATCATATAATGGTTTGGGCTGGAAGAGACCTTTGAAGGCCATATAGATCAAACCCCCTATAATAAGCAGGGACATCTTCAACTATATCAAGTTGCTCAGAGCTCTGTCTATCCTGACCTTGAATGTTTCCAGGGATGAGGGATCTACAGCTTCTCTGGGCAACCTGTTCCAGTGTTTCACCACCCTCACAGTAAAAAATTTCTTCTAATATATCTAGTCTGAATCTACCCTTTTTTGGTTTAAACCCATTCCCCTTGTTCCTATCACTACAGGCTGTATTAAAAAGTCTGTCCCCATTTTTCTTATATAAGACCCTTTCATGCACTCTAAGGCTGCTATAAGGTCTCCCCAGAGCCTTTTCTTTTCCAGGGTGAATGACCCTAAGTCTCTCAGCATGTATCATATGGGAGGTGCTCCGGCCCTCTGATCATTCTGATGGCCCTACTCTGGGCTCGCAACATCAGGGCCATGTCTTTCCTGTACTCAGCTGGATGCAGCGCTGCAGGTGGGGTCTCACCAGAGAGAGTGGATGGGGAGAATCACCCCCCTTGACCTGCTAGCCAGGTTCCTTTTGATATGCTGCCCAGGATATGGTTGTCTTCCTGGGCTGCCAGCACTCATTCCCATGTTAAGGTTCTCATCAACCAACACTCCTGAGTCTTTCTCCTCAGGGCTGCTCTCAACCCATTCTCTGCCCAGTCTGTATTTGTGTTTGGCATCACTTGAAGCCACATGCAGGATCTTACACTAGGCCTCGTTAAATGGCATGAGATTCCTATGGGCCCGTTTCTTGAGCTTGTCTAGATCCCTCTGGATGGCATCCCATCCCTCAGGTGTTTCAGCTGTACCACATAGCTTGGTGTCACATGCAAATTTGCTGAGGGTGCACTTAGTCCCTTTTTCTGTGTCATTGCTGAAGGTATTAAATACTACTGGTGCCAGTACAGATCCCTGAGGGACACCACTTAGCATCAGTCTCTATCCAGACACCAAGTCATTTACTGCAACTCTTTGAGTGTGACCATTCAGCTAATTCCTTATCCATGGAATAGTCTGCCCATCAAATCTGTATCTCTCCAGTTTAGAGATGAGGATGTTGTGGGGGACTGTCAAAGGCCTTGCAGAGGTCCAGATGGATGACATCTGTAACTCTTGCCTTGTCCACTGAATGGAAAAGCTGTTGGAATAGTCACAGGAAAATGTAGCATGAAGAGAAGGATGTAAAGATGTGAGGAGATGACAAAAGTATCCCCATACACAGAAAAAAGACTGAAGAGCTCTGGGTAACTTTTCTGATTTGGGCTGCAAAAGTGTCTGATGCACAGAGACTCCTATATGGTGGTCAGTCTCTGAACAGGCACTTAATGCAGTCTTATTTTAGTTTAGATTTTGTGAACAACTGCAGCTCCTGATAATCAAACACTGGAAATACCCTTTTGATTCTGCATGGCTTTCCTGGCCTGGAGGCTAGATCCAGAGTGATGGGTAATGGGAGCTTTGACAGGAGCTCTGCACAGATTGGTGATTTGGAGAGCAGCATTTTCTTCCCTCTCGGTATAATCTTGGAGGAAGTGAGTCACTGCTATCTTTCTTTCATTTGCTTGGAAGTTGTGCGGGTAGCAAGAACATATTACAGAAGAGTCAAATTTGCTATCCTTCCTTCCTATACTTGTGTCTCTCTTGTGCTAACGTATCCTACTTAATGCAGAAGGAACCACTCATCTCGAAATGGGATTCATAAACCAGTTGCTCTAAAAGGGACAGAGGAGCTATTTAATTAATGGCTTCTGTTCATCCCTGCCACCCAGCCTAGCCTACTCCTGCCTTTACCTGGCTCAAGGGGAATAGATGATAGGGCACTAGTGCTGTAGTGTTCCCTTCCAGGCAGAACCTGAGACCTGTTCAGCTTCATGGGGAAACAGTGACCCTGCAGCAGCAAACCCTCTGCGAGATATTAATCCTTCTGTAAGGATGACAGCGGTGCAAAGTTGTCTTAACATCAGCATTAGCAGGATGGACAGGTGAGGTGTAGAAATAGGTGATACAAGAATTTTGGGACATTCCTTGGGGCCATCCATAAGACCATGCAGATCTAGGTCCTCTAAAGATGCTTCTCCTTCCTGACCCCCCAATGAGCTGTTCTCAGGATGCTGAGGCCGAAGGCTGGGACAGAGTGCATATCCTAAGGTAAAGTGGAAATAGAAACATATACCACAACTCATGCTGTTCTCCTTCCTGACGCAATCAAGTACTCTAAGTTTTACACACCAGTGCACAGATTACTGGCATTTACTAGGAAGAATGAGGAGCAGGCTGGCAACTGCTTGGAGGCACATGGAATATACAGGCAATTGCTCTGGAGCATGGGGAACACACAGGCAATTCAATTCCCAACTGGTTTCTAGGCAGGAGCAACCAATTAAAATTAAAAGAATAAAAGACTGCAAGCTTGGGACTGATGATACGCTCTGGAGAGAGGAGTTGCCAACAGCTTGTGCTACAAAGATGCCTCTCTTTCAATGGATTTCAAGTGGTGAAAGAAACTCAGGTAAAAGATCATTCTTTTCTTTTGGCTTCCCTGATTTTCATGTACTCAGTCATACAGCCAAAATTCCTACAAAGACAGACGGGGCTGCTCCCCCTGAATTCCAAACAGCAAGCCAGCCTTTTGAGAGCTGATGCAGTGAATATGCCAGCAGTCAGCTATACTGAGGAAGTGAGATCTTAAAGCTGGGCATCAGGTACCTGAGCAGAGAATGTTGAATGATGAGGCTTAGATAATCTACTAATGAGAGCATGCTATTTTTATATATCTATCTATGTCTATAAATCTATATATTAAATGATTTAGGAATAATAATAAAAAAAATCCATCTGATGCATCTTTCACCTTAATTGTTCATGCGTCTCTGAAGCAAACCTCCCCTTCTGATGAGGAAAACTGAAGTCTGACTGGGTGATGTTATTAGACATGTGGGATCTGCAAAGCTGGGATTTATGCTGTGTCCATCACAGTGGTCTCTGAGGATCATGTGGAAAGTGTCTAAGTTTTAACTGTAATTACAGAACTGCAGCTACCATGGGGGCAGATGAAGTTGTAAATCATAATCTGTCATTGGTTATGAAGTCAAAACATGCTTCCCTTGCCTCTCTGAGAAAACATGTGAAAGTTGACGAACTAGTCAGGGAGAGCCTGCTGGATAGGAGAATTTTCACAAAAAGCAGTGAGTTTACTCAATTTTAAAAATTATTTGTATGAAAGAGGATAGCACAAAGACTCTTAGTGCTTCAGGATGTGGAAGTTCTAATGGTGGTGCAAGGCAATAATTGTGATCTTACCTGAACTCCCTGCCAGCCAGAGAAAAAGCTGTGCCCACCAGCTGCTGACAAATGGTGGCACTAATCCAGTCAAAATGTCTGGAGGTAATGTATGCATTGTTTTAAGATGCATTTTGTCACATGTGTCCTTCGCTTGGGAATCAGAGTAAGAAAGTGAAAACTTTCTGGCACTTCACCTCTGTTGGTAACGTAGGAATCACCAGACTCCACACCACAGTACTTAAAAGTCATTGCGGTTCCTCATGTCAACACAATTCTGCTACAGTAGGGTTTGCTTTGTGAAGGATAAACTGTGTGGCTTTCAGATTTCTCTTTTGGAGAGCTTAACGCAGAAACTGATCCACCAGCAGGTGCAGGATGGAATCATTAATTATTGCTTAGCTTAACAAACTGCATCTTAAATTATGATATCGATTACAATGCTGAATGAAAAGGCTGAGCTGGCGTTATAGTATTTGACACAAGCAGCATTTTAAAGTGTTCACATTGATTGCATGATGCACCAGTATTGTTTTTGGAAAGCAATAGACTTAAAATACAGCATTGCATAAAGTGCTAGGTGCTTCTGAATTCATTTACTTAAACTTTGATTAAAATATTTTGTATGGCAAAAGGTGCTCACCGAGAGTTCATGTTCTCTTTAACAAATACAAGCCAATGTTTGCTGTATCAGTTCACCATATAAATGACATTAAAGCACAGCAAAAATACATTTGCAGCATCCCTAGTAAGTTCTGTAGGATCTCCTGACAGGATAAACATGTCTTTTCTGCCCTCCTTTTTTTCCCTCCCCCCCAAACAAGCAATAAAAACATTTTGCATAAACAAATTCCAAATTACAACTAATCATAGGAAAGCTGACAAATGTATGCTATGCTAGTCTGTGAAAATACTAATCAAAGCAGTCTGTCAATTGTTAAAGTTAATGATTTAGATATGCAAAACTCTGACTAAATTTTTGTGGATAATTACATAATTACGCCTGGGTTAACACAATCAAAAATAGCAATTGCATGCTCCATCTTGAAACCACCACAGCAGTTCCCTACTATCTTTTAAAGGCCTCTTTACCCTTGTTCCCCCTGCACACAAAGTGCAGTAGGAAAATAAAAAACTGGGAGTCACCTGGGAAGGAACAGCAATTGTGGTAGGTGCCTCCTGCCTGTTTCAGTCACTCTTTGCCCTTTGCAAAAACAATCCCCTGGAGAACAAAAAACCTGCTAGCATGGGTGGAGGTGTGGGGAAAGACAGCCAGATAATGGAGGATTGGAAACAGGAGAGTTATCTGCTGTAACAAGCTGAAGGAGCAGCACCTCCACCCATGGATTAAAATGTGTGTGAGGGTGAGCTTTTCCTGTGGGAGGCATTGCAGACTGAAGGGGAGGGAGTTTATACTTTGTTTTAAAGGTCTTGCTGTCATGCAAGGAACCTAGGACTGACAAGGCTTTCCTAGCTCATTCATTTTTTCATTAAATTATCAAATCACTCAAAAGTTCCTTTTGAACCCAGACAGTCCCCTCACTGGTGTTTGCCACAAAAGGTGCTATCAAGCTCTTAGATCCAAAGCCCACCCCCTTGAGCTATGAAATGACCCCTCCACCTGACCATATACTTAAAGCCTTTGCTGAGGTGCTAGAGAAAGGGAGACTTTTGGTGGAGGGGAAACAAAAGGGGGTAAGCAAACCAGGTCTTGGTAGGCACTGGTCTTTTTTCAGCTCCTTTGAAAATAGCTCTGAGTCTATTCTAGGCACCCTTGAAAAGCCTAGTCCTTGGAAATCTTGAATTTCTCTTACATCACTGTTTCTTTTTCCCTCTTACGTTGGCTTCTTGCTCTCTTTTTATACTAGGTCTGAGTAGTACTGTATAGAGATCCCAGTTGTCAGGAATCTCAGGAAAGTGACAGAGTATAAATAAAATGAATATTGGGCTCTTTGCTGAATGTCACATTGGCTGGGATGGGGTAATGGTAGTGATGGGGATTTAAAAAGTAATATATCTCTTGTGTAATTTTTTATCATAATTTTTCTATACAGTTTCCATTAAGTAGATGAATGACCTAAATGAAAAAGAGAAATAAAGTGAAAGTATAAAATCAGTCCCTGTCAAGAGCTACATAAAAAGAGCCAAGGCCCTAGCCTTCTGAAACTGCCTGCCTAAACTCCAGAATCTGCAAGTAGGTGTTCAGGTGAATTGACTGGCTTTACTAGTGCCCTACTACTAGTAGGGATCTAACATGTCAGGGAAGCAAATGCTTATCGATGCAGATGTATTCACAACACCAACCCTCTGCCCAGAATATGCTGTCAAAGTCAGCTTTAATCCACTGGTGTTATGGGGCCCATTATTGTTTTTGTTATATTTTCAAGTGTAACTATTAGAAATGCGCTCAGTGAGTTGCTCAGTCTGGATTAAGGGTGTGAAATTAAATAGTGGTGCAGTTGGATGTCTGAATGAAACCCAAAATGTTGTTTTGGAAACCTCACAAGCACCTGGAGCAATATCAGAACTCTGAGGCACTATTCACCAGTCTTACACTGCTTACTTCTGCTGCACTGAGGAAGCAAAAATAAACTTCCTGTACTTAGACAGATTTTAAACATTTTTCTACAAGACAGAAACCAGATGGAATATTTTCACAGCTGACACCAAAATTCACAGTTTTCGTGACTTCTGTGATATTGTGATTTATACAGGGACTTTCTGTATCAGCAGCCCTGAGCAGACAGCGTCTTGCCATTCAAGCTTTTAAATGTTATTTGGATTGGTAGGTCAAAAGATTGTATTAGCTGTGTGAAACATGAAGTATCAGTGGATTTAAATGATAGTTCTGTGAGCTGTTCTGTTTTCACATCTTGGCTATAAGTCATAGTAATAAAAATATGTTAAAAGTACACTGCTCCAAAATGGATAGCAAACCCTTAAGTCATTTCTAGAAGCAAACGAGAAATTCTTATGTCAGGGCACGAGCACAAGGCCGGCAATTGCTTTAAGCATTTGCAAGATCTTTTAAAGGGAGGACATGAGTGGCAGAAGGCATTCTGTGTGGGGCTGCATATTTCACAGGCAATATTTTCAGATAAACCTGACAAAAAAGTGTTGAACATTGTTTCTGCATATTGGGGAGGTGGATTTTTTGTTTGATTGGTTGTTATCCCCTGCTGGGAATTAAGAAACCAAGTAAAAATTGCTGGTAGACCAGCTGGAAGGAATTGGTGGTTTGTGTGGGACCTGGCAGAGCTTAATGCAGGCAGGGGTTTTTCTCCACGTCCTGCTTTATTTGCTCTACATTTGTGCCCAGATTAGCTTGTTATTCTTTGCAGTGGAGATTCTTCCCATCTTTATGGGAATTCACGGTTTCATGGCAAACTTGTCTTGACCTGTACCTGAAAAAAAATTCAGAAATGCATTGGTATTTCTGGTTTTACAAGACTTTCTCTACACGTGAGAGCAGTATTTTGGCAACCCTGGTGGCTGCCTGCCTGTTCCCAGATTTTATGTTTTCCTTTCATAGTCGTAGCTGATGTGACTTTTGTGTGTGTGGTATGCTTTCTAATCTGAAGCAGCATGTTGGTGGTTTTGGTTCTAATCATACTCAAGTTCAGTCTGCTGAAGGAGGCAGTGTTGGAGGTATTCCTTGTATGTGTATATTTGTAGACTCCCATACTCTGAAAATTCACTTTTCTCCCCATCCAAGAGATCTGGTTTGCATAGGGCTCCAGAAATCAAAGAACTGTCTTTTCTTTAATCAGGTGTTTGTTTAGGAAGAGTTGTGTTATTGCTAGGGAATGTAATTTCATAGAATCATAGAATGGCTTGGGTTGGAAATGACCTTAAAGACCATCTTATTCCAACCCCCACCCTGGACAGGGACACCTTCAACTAGGCCAGGTTGCTCAGAGCCTCATCCAACCTGACCGTGAACACTTCCAGGGATGAGACATCCACACCTTCTCTGGGCAACCTGTGCCAGTGCCTCACCACCCTCATAGTGAAGAATTTCCTCCTAATATCTACTCTAAACCTACCCTGCATCAGTTAGAGGCCATTCCTCCTTGTCCTATCCCTACATGGTTGGGAGCTGCAGAGCTGGATGCAGTGTTCCAGGTGGGGTCTCACGAGAGTAGAAGGGCAGGATCTCCTCCCTTGCCCTGCTGGCTGCACTGCTTTTCATGCAGCCCAGGACACAGTTGGCTTTCTGGACTGCAGGTGCACATTGATGGTTCCTGTTGAGTTTCTCATCAATCAACATCTTCAAGCCTTTCTCCTCAGGGCTGCTCTCAATCCATTCTCCACCCAGCTGGTATTGACACTGGGTGTTGTACTGACCCAGGTGCAGGACCTGCTGGACTTGTTGAACTTCATGTAGACCACATCTAAAGCCTGTCCAGGTCCCTCTGGATGGCATCCCTTCCCAGTGGTCCCAATACCAACCCCTGAGGACCACCACTCATTACTGCTCTGCACTTGGACATCAAATCATTGACCACAACTCTTTGAGTGTGACCATCCATCCAGTTCCTTATCCATCGAGTGATCCATCCATTCATCAAATCCATGTCTCTACAGTTTAGAGAAAAGGATATTGAGCAGGACAGCATCAAGTGTTTTGTATAAGTTCAGGTAGATGATGTAAGTCCCTCTTCCATCATCTACCAGTGCTGTAACCCTATTATAGAAGGTCACCAAATTTGTCAGCCATGATTTGCCCTTAGTTAAGCCATGTTGGTTGTCATTAATCACCTCCTTATTTTCTGTGTGCCTTAGCATAGTTTCCAGAAGGATCTGCTCCATGATGTTTTTGGGCACAGTTGTGAAACTAATCAGCCTGTAGTTCCCTCGGTCTTTCTTTCCTTTTCAGTAATGGGGGTTATGTTTCTCCTTTTCTATTTTCTAGTTTCTTGACAGCACTGAGAAAGGTGGAGGTATATATAGTTGTAGGTGCTTCCAATATGTGCACCTTATTTTTATAGAAGGATTTATTGTGTAAATCAAGGACAAAATAAATGTTTAACAGGTAATACACAGCCAGGGCAAGGCTCAGTCTCCAATGTGTTTTTCCTGCCCAACCAGGAATTCTTAAGGCATGCCAAAGTATCCTTCAGTCTTCTGGAACATATGTGCCAGTCTCAACTCCGCTGCAATGGTCAAACAAAGTAGCATTGAACCACACTTAACCTTTATGGTGAAATGGTACTAGATATTGTTGGACTTCTGTACACCATCTTCCCCCCTAAAAAAAGGTAGAAATACGGTGGAGACAGAGGGGGAGGATGGTTAATAATTTACAGCAAATCTTACCGAATTTTGTGCAAAGTAAATATTGTTTCCAATGATAGCTGCTGAAAATTGGCATACAATAAAACATTTGGTGATAACATATGGAAGGAGGTGTGAGAGACAGTTGAAGAAGCTTTCCACTTTTCTGTACATGTTTATAATCGAGTGTCCTCAACATTACAGATACTACATATTGAAACTGTCTGTATGCAACCTGGCTTACCAAAAAAAAAAAAAAACCAAAAAAAAAAAAAAAAAAAAAAACAACCCAAAACTGTTATGAGTAGAAAATACTGGCATTCTCAGCATGTTATTTCTCAATTTGGACCTTTTTTTGCCTGTTTCTTTTCTTTTCTTTTTTCACCCCCAGCCATCTTCAATGAATATAGACACTGTTTTACAAGGTTCATGCTAATGAACAATTGTTTAGAAGGCTGTAGCACAAATCCTTGGTGTTTTTCTGTAGACAGTCTGTGAAATCCAGGAAACCACATTTTAAATATAATGCTGATATATATCTAGGGCAGTTTAAACAAATGCAGTCACTTTTGCAAGATACTTCCTTTGGCTACACTGATCTGGCAAGTTATACATATATATAATATATATGCTTAGATCCCATGTGTACTTGCTTTGAAGTCAATGGGATTACTCGTATGTTTATATACTTTGGTGGTTTGAGGCTTTAAAACATAGAAGGACATTTGACATTTAGAAAAGTAGGGCTGGAAGGGGCCTCAAGAAGTCCTCCTTCTGCAGGATTGGCTATATTTATATCAGTTCTCAAAGAATTGGTTTTTTCTAGGCTGTTCTTAAAAACATCTGGTGAGAGAGATTCCAGATTCCGAGTTTTCCCAGGCTCCATCCCGAGTTTTCCCAGGCTCCATCCCAGTGCTTCACTATCTTTGTTATTATAAATGTTTTTCTGTAATGGCTGACCTGCATCTGTCTTGCTGCAAATTAAAGCTGTTATTCATCGAACTTTGTAACATGCCAGAACACAGTGTGTGACAAACTCTTACACATTTAAAGTCTTAAAATTGCCTTCCCAGGAATTCTCACCTCTGAAGACCCCAGAGTTTTCAAATCTCTTCCCCTGGACACATTTTCTGAACCTCTGGTCGCTTCCACTGCTTTTCTTCTGGGGCCCTCCAAGTAGACCGTCTCTGCCTTGCAGTCTCTTCCTTTCCATCCCCTATTAAGTGTCATCGCTTTTCTTGACACCACGGTTATTCGTCAGCATCTCTTCAAGCTCTGAGCCTCCGTACTTGCAGTTGTCCTATGCATGCCGTTTGTATAGTCTGCAAGCACAGTAAGTGTGCTGTGTCATGGCCAGATGATTTATGGAAGTACTAAAACACAATCATATCCACAGCAGAGTTTTTAATCCTCCTGTCCCCCTAGATGGCTTCGACTATGGGCAAATGATAACTTTCTCTAGACATTACGCCCAACCGCTTTCGTACCTGTCTTGCAATTTTGTTCAGACCATGTTTTGTTAGTGTGTGTGAGAATGACATTTGAGACAGCACCACAAGCTTTACTAAATCAGGAAACGTGACATCTCCTGCTCTGCTTGCCACAAGGCCTGTTCCCATATGACAGAAGGAAATTACATTGATTTGACAGGATTTACTCTCTAGAAATCCATACTAGCTGCTATTCATTTCCATGTTATCTTCTAGGCACTTACAAGTAGTTTGAATACTTGTTCTGGTGTTTTTCTGAGGATTGAAGACCAGCTTGTAACATTTTAGCTCTGCTTTCCCTGCTTTGCAGAGCTGGATATTCTGTTTACTTTTCCCCAGCCTTTAGTACCTCATCTTCTATTCTTGCATTCTCAGAGGTGACTGTCCAGTGACTCAGAGAGCTCTCAAGTGGCCATGTAAGATTCCCGACTTGAAAAGCATTGTGCCCAATCAATTTGAAGACCTTTGATTTATTTAAGGGCATATTAATCTGCTCTTTTTAGGCCATTATCTTCCTGCTACTATGTCTTCTGTTCCTTGTCTTCACTGGCATCTGTGACCTGTAGACGTTTCTCAGCAGCACTATCAACTCTCCTAAACTGTTTATTTTGCCTTGCATGAAATATCTTGAGTTTAGATTGACTGCCAGGGTTAAATCCTGTTGGTACTGTGTTGAATTCTGCTGATTGTGTTGCTTTTGGATGAAGGCTTGATTGTAGACCATGGAAAGAACCATGATTTTTGCTTCCTTCTTGGACAGTAGTCTTGCTGAAGAGTGAATGATATTAACTGCAATAATGGGACCTGAGGTGGGTTGTGATTTAGGATGCCTGCTGACCAGCTTGTGTGAGGTAGGGTTTGAGCTGTTGTATTGATTTGTTTTCAACCAGAATAAATGGCTCAGCCGTCACTCTGGGAGCTTAATGAACACTAATGCCACAGTGTCTGCTCCTCTTTGTTAGATCTGAGAATTTATTTTAGCAAATATATAGTATGTTTAGAGAATAAATTAACCACATTGTATTTGCCTCCTGAAGTTTCTTGTTTGTGGTGGCACTTCCTCCTTTGCAATTATTTACTGTTGGTTGAGTCTCAGAATGGTAGCTTCATCCTTTTTCTGCTTCCCTAAAAAAAGGGAAGTAGGGAGCACCATTAGAAACTTGAGTACATTTTTGTACATAAGTTTCTGTAATGTCAATTTTTCCATAATCAAAAGAGGAATGTTCAGTTGAGGTTTGTCTTGAGCTGGTAAGAATTCACTGTATATAAATTAAAACTTTCTGTGCTAATTATAATACATTTATGAAGGCTTCTGGTTTCCTTCCTATAGGAGGGTATTTTCATGCCTATTATATTTTTGCGTAATCTATTTTTCTGAAAGGAAGAAATGTAAAAATTCAGTAGCTGAGGTTGTAATTTTAAGAGGTGCAATGAGAGACTCAGCTAAAAGAAACTACAATATTCTATAGAATTTCATGGAGTGTTCTAAGAAAATGTGTCAATTTCATGAGGGCTCTTATAGAAAAATTCTGCTTTTGCATGGATTCAGGTGAAAAGGTAAATTTCATGGTATTTCTGAAAATGGCTGGATTTCATTGGTTCCATGAAATCTATGACAGCCATGGAAAAATGCACAGTTCTTGTCATGGAGGAAATTTTTATTGCAGTTTGCAGGACTTTTATTTTCTGTGTACATCTGTTCCTCTGACACATATTATGCATTCTGGACCTCTTCCTCATGTTGTAGTCTCTTCCTGTGAATATTTTACCCTTCTTGATGGATGCATAGTGCTCTGATCCTCAGATGATAGGAATCCATGACTGCCTACAAAGGAGGTTCAGTGTGCGAATGTGGGTGGGGGAAGGGCATGAAAAGTAAGAAATACTAAATACAGTCCTGGGGATTTTGTGTTTTATGGTAATGCTAGCTTATTTCTTGCAATATAGGAGGGAAAATAATCAGGACTAAGGAATAGGAATGATTTATCATATTCAACGTGAGATCTAAGCAATGTAGCATCAAAAGCCACCTACCTGCAATCTGTAAAATCCGGGCTTGTGTGGAGGGTCCAGCACAAGACCACCCAAGGAGCATATAAAGCTTCAGAGGAGAACAAGTGTATTGTGGCATCTCAATTTATCCTGTAAGCAATGCCCTCGTTGGCTAGAACACAAGTGTGACTGTAGCATGCTCATGTTATTCCCTGTCTTCATAGAGGCAGCAGAGCTGAAATAGATCTTGCTTTTCAAGGAGAAAAATTAAGACACAGAGGAGAAAAGGAATGCATCCTCAGACAGGGCTTGAAAATCAATGGTGAGATGAGGTGAAAACTTACAGGAAGGCTGTGTCAGAAGGGCATGGGAAATGACAAAGAAAAAGCGATATTAGGTAAGTGGAAGAATTGGAAAAGAAAGAGTTGTGAAACCAGTTAAGCCAAATCTATGCAGGGTTTTAAATGAAGTCTGAACAGTGTCTTGAGACAAACAGGGAGCCATCTGATTAGCTTTGATTTAATGATATTTTTTAACATCTTTGTGTGCCCGAGCAGCCAGAACTGAGAACTTCTGGGGAGTTGCCTTCCCCTTAGCCAAGGGAAGATGTGGAGTGTCCCGGTTTTGGCTGGGATAGAGTTAATTTTCTTCTTAGCAGCTGTTGAAATGCTGTGTTTTGGATTTAGTGTGAGAACAGTGTTGATAACACAGGCATGTTTTGTTACTGCTGAGCAGTGCTTACACAGTCTCAAGGCCTTTTCTGCGCCTCATCCTACCCCACCAGCGAGTAGGCTGGGGCTGCACAAGGAGTTGGGAGGGGGCACAGCCAGGACAACTGACCCCAGCTGACCCAAGAGATATCCCAAACCAAATGGTGTCATCATGGTCAGCGTATAGAGCTGTGGGAAGAAGAAGGAAGATGGGGTTGTTCAGAGTGATGATGTTTGTCTTCCCAAATAACTGCCGTGTGTGAAGGAGCCCTGCTTTCCTGGGGTGACTGAACACCTGCCTGCACATGGGAAGTGATGAATGAATTCCTTGCTTTGCTTTCTGGCACACAGCTTTTGCTTTGGCTATTAAACATCATCACCTTTTGTTATATTCTTTCGAGGAGATTTTGGCCTGCAGAGACCTGCTTTTCCCACTTCACCATCAAAAAACCTACAGTCCAGCTCTTCTTTGCATTTGTGCTGCATTTCAAGGCCAGGTTGGATGGGGCTTTGAGCAACCTGGTCTAGTGGAAGGTGTCCTTGCCCATTGCAGGGAGCTGGGAACTAGGTGATACTTAAGGTTCCTTCCAACACAAAGCATTCTATAAATCTGTGTACTCCATGAATTTTCTTGCTTTTCCATTTTGATTCTCTTCCCCCATTCCCACTGGTGGGGAGTAAGCAGGTGTCTGCATGGGGCTTAGTTGCCAGCTGGGGTTAAACTGTGACATGGAGAAACATCACAAAGTACAGCAGAGCTGATGGTACTATGGGTTATTACTCATGCAGGAAAGAGAGAGGGCATAAATATCAGCGTCCTGGATGATGTCGTGTACCACTCCCACTGCCATGAGAAATGGGAAGCAGAAAGCTGACACCAAGGCCTGCTATTGATGCACATGAAGGCTTGTCTATAATTAGTGAAGCCAAGGGGAGGTTCTCAGGGGCAAAAGGAACACATGGAAAGGAATATCTGAGGTATGAGGGAGTTAATTTGTATTAACTGCAGTGGCCACAGGTATTCGTGCTACATGTTACACTGTTGATTATTGACTGCTACCCACTCTCTTCACTGCACCTAATAAGTTCCTAGGATCTGTATTCCCTTTTGCTCAGTTTCTGTAAATGCTAAATAGATTTTTGCCATGTATAATGCTTTCCAGAGAAAACATCATCACCTTTTGTTGTGTTATTTTGAAGGAGTTTTTGGTCTGCTGGGACCAAGAACTGCTTTTCCCACTTCCCCATCAAACAACTTGCAATCCAGCTCTCCTTTGCATAATCCTATTTTAAATACGAATAATATGAATCCTCCAGTTTATACTAGCAAGGAAATTTGTGTGGTTATATTTCATCATTGCCTTAGAGAAGAAGAGCAGGGCAGATGCCAGGCTGTCTGTACAGATTTTCTCTGCTGAAATCTAGTGAAGAAACTGTAGTTGTCTTGATAACATATTCAAGATTTTCTTCCCCTCTTTCGCTAGCTCCCAGTATCAGGGAGTTGTGGCTATGCACTTTTCACTTGCAGTAGATAACAGCCTGCCCAGCTCATCCTCAAAGTGTACAGGTAGACAAGGTCCTTCTGTCTCTTTCTCTGGCTGCAGCATCCTGATATATCTGGCTCTGTCTTGGTGACTCTCAGATCTCTCTGGTGATCCCCAAGTCATCTCTAGTTTTAGTGAGCTTTTCAACATAGAAAAGGGGTGTTTAGCTCAAGGACAGCAAAGCCTGGCAGGAGATGTCTGTAATAGTACTGACCAAGTCAAGCCTGTAGATCAGGGAGCCTGCACAAGGAGCTGTGGGAGGTGGGAATGAGCGGTCTGCATCTGGCCTGTGTTGTAGTGACCTCTCTTTTGCCAGGGAGCTAACACGGGCTCTGCAGGGTTGATTAGCAGCAGAGCTTCTCCAATCCCACTCTTTGTGTATGTCAGGGCAGGGTTGAAGTTTCTATCTCACTGGGGCTCCCATGCTGCACCTGGTCCCTGTGGTGTAGGAATCAAAGCTCAGCATGATGTCTTGTGGGGTCAGAACAGGATGTGTTGGTACTTCTAGTCAAGAACATAAATCAGTTATGTTCTCTGAAACTTTCCAGTTGATCCTTTTCCTTACCTCCAGTGTACACTTGTATGTTTTGTCAAGTCAGGCAGGAAGAAAATGTCCACTCATAATATGTTTTGGCAGACTCCCTTTTTCCCCAGAAGCAACTTCTCTCTATTCTATCAACTGAATATACGTGGCTAATGCCTACAAATTTATTCATGCTGATGGGCCCCATTTGCTGAAAGTGTTCTGTTCACACCAGATGCTGCAACCGTGACCGTACTTTTGTGGATTAGCGCACTTGATTAGATATGAGTACAGAACTGGAGATCACAATGCAAGGGCATGGGCTATCTCAGCCTTTAATCTCAAATGTACCTCATGGGTAAAGGTACATGGATTAGTACCACCATCACAGGTAATCATATAATTTTACCTTTCAACCTCATTGATTGTCTCCACCTTGGGAATCTCCAAAGATCCATGGAGAGATGTGAGGCCCCAGGACACCTGAGTTCACATAAGCAGAGATCCACGTTCCCTGTGGTGGTGGTTTCTTTCCACCAAGGAAGAACTAGGTGACAACCCAGCTATTTCCTTTCGAGTGTTTCCTTTCAAAACAATCAGAGGCAGTGGGACTTGTAGTGCCTGACACCCTGCTTTTTGCATGTATCTGACATCGTCATTTCTTCTCCAGAGTAAGCTGGCTAAATTAATTTGATTTTAAAGAAGTGAAGCACTGAGACTGTGCCTGACATTTTCAGAATTCCAGGACACTGTGTTCCCAAATCAATATGCTGATTTAGTAACATAACTTATGCTCAGGAAGGCCATGTGACACTCTCAGACCCATCTATCTTAGTTGAGCATTTCTATTAGAGATGTGCAAATCCTTTCCAAGACTGTGAGTGAGATTTTACAAGTTTCCCAGTAGAAGGGGGTAGTGTGGAATTACAAACACCCTGCTATCCCCTGCACCAAACACCAGATTTGAATATACCCCTTTTCTTGTTTGAGTCTCAAGCAGGCCCTGACACAGGACCATCTCTGTACTGCTAGCAGTCAAATAGACAGGTGCACACATCCATAGATGGGCAGATATAGCAATAATAGCCTACTGTCCATAAAATATGCATTTCCATATGCAGATAAAGATCCATTTTTAAGCAGGCACTTTAGGGAATCAAAAGATGCACTTGAAAAGGTAAAAGGGTACCTCAAGAGAGATTTAAGTTTTTCACAGATTTAAATAGAATCAGAAGAGTGCACAAATGTAGTCTGGGTCTGTCTACATGAAAACAAACCCAATATCTTTTGGCCATGTAGCTCATTTAATATATATCAAAAGTGTCTGGCTGTAGGCCATTCATGTTTATGATACCCATGGAAACAACATATTTGAGTCAGCAATGGTTGAGTCACTCAAACAAAAAGTGACTTTAGGACACAGACAATGTGAGTGAACTTATTCTGGCAAAAGTGTTGATAAACATATATCAGAAAAAAATGCTACTTTCCTTTTCTTTGTTAAACAGCTGGTGGTGCAGCCATCTTACATTACACAATGCTTTGAGTTTATACTTCCTTTTACTTATAAGGTACTGGCAGCTGAATCTTCTACTAGTGCTAGAAAGGTCTTTGTGTGTTATTTCAAGGTGCACAGAAATTGTGCTTTAAATAGTGAAACAGTTAGTTGATTGTAGCAGTGAAGTTGCCTTCCTTCTAAACTGGTACCTCTTATTTCTGTGTAGGCCCAGCTTTGATTGAGGATATTTCAGTACCATCCTGTTTACCTGTAGGGACGTTTGCCTGACTACAACTTTTAAGAACAGGCTTAAGTTTATGCTGGAAAGTGTCTGCACCTTACCAAAGAATACAAATGTTCTTCTAAGTGCCTTTCCTTACTCCAAGTAGCCGATATACTCCTGAAGGCATCACATCTTTTATGCCCTATGCAGTGACTGGCAGAGTCCAGCACAGCAGAACCCTTTGTGCTCACCAGGTAACCAGGATTTGAAGGATCACTAAACTTAGCCATTTTGTATCTCAATCCACGAGGCAGCATTTTTATCGTGTATTTTCAAGGTTAGAGTGTTCATTTTGGCCTCATACTTGCTAAGTGGCACAGAGATGTTATGCACGGTACATGGTAATGCTATAATTTATTGCTTTCTAAAAGCCACCCAAAGTACTGCACTGTAATCAAATAGCACTTCTTGATGACATTGCGTGCTCCAGATATAGCCTGAAACAGACTGACACAAATAAGTCATTTAAAGGTGCACAGCCAATCAGAAATTCTTGCCAGATGGAACATTTGTGAACTAGCAGTTTTCTGTTTTTAAATTATGGGTTTGTCTTAATGAGACATTTGCTAACAATGAAGCTATGTACCTGCATTTGGTCTGTCCCTGCTACTCTAAACAAGGTAACTGATATGGCCATATTCTGATCTGCAACGTGGGACCAACCTGAGCTTAGTTTGTCTCCATGAGAAGAAAATAGTCCTGTTACTCGTACTCCTTACTTAACTTTGGTTACTGACCAAAAAAACCACACAGTTTTTATACTGGGGGAAAAAAAATCAGAAGACTTAAACAGAAGATGAAAGTTGCATTCAAAGTGGCTATTTTGAAGTAGGGTTTGTTTAGGTTTTTTACTGTCAAACTGTGAATGCCCCACAATCTAACTGCTTTTTGCCTCAGTTGGTTCTTACAAACGTTATCAGGTTACTTGAGTTAGTAAGGAAGGCATTCGTTTTTATCAGGCTTGTATAATTTAAAGTCTCTCTCTTTTGTTACCCTTTGGAAGTCACTGTAGACAGTCTTTCTCCTGAATTCCCCTTTTTTTTGTGAGGACCCTCAAGTGACCACTTCTTACTGTGCTCCTCCAGGAACCCCGGCTGAGCAAGCTCGCCGTTGGTAAGGCTTCACCTCTGACCTTTGCTGCGGTGCTTCTGACCCCTTGAGTGGTCAGGCTTCCACCTGTGCTGCTTTCTTGGCTCTACCAGACATCTGTGCTCAATGTCTGCATGTTTACTGGGGTGTTATACAGCCTAGTCCAGGCATCCTTTCTGCCACACTGTCCTGTCATTTGCCCACCAGTTACAGGAGCTGCTCTTCCATGCCTCAAGGTACCTTGTCCAGCACCTTCAGGTACAGAAAACAGCCTCAATTTCTTGTGACTGGGGGAGATGGGTAAATCTTAGCACATCTGTTGGCTGTATTTCTGAGACTAATTAGGAGGTATTTGTAGGGGTAGATCAGCCACCACATCTGCGAGAGGCCAGATAACGTTTACAAATTGTCCACTGGATTTTTAGAGTTCTCAGGGACAGGCATCATTACTTCATTACCAATCATTATTGACAACAAATAAATAAAGTCCATGGTATATTCAATATTTCACGTAATTCTTGGTGTAATATTGCTCTGTGTCTTTGTACAAATGTAACCTGTATCCCAGGAAACAATGGCCCACATTTGACATGGGGAGTACGTCCAACAACATAAATGCAATTTTGGCACCTTAATTTGTAGAAATGTACTATTTAGCTATGTCTGATATATTTTAAAATGCTTTTCAGTACCATTCACTTGAAGATAATTTATTATGTAAGACAACTTGGTCAGTGCTACGGTTCTTGGAGACCTGTGTTCTGTAGCAGAAAGAGAAGCTGGCGTATTTATGCCTTCTGAATCCAGTGAAAGTCTGTCTGTTGACTTTCATGGGGCTCTGGATTAGATCTTTAATGAACATCTCCTGATATCATTATGGGAGCAAATATTGGAGCAGCATCATGAAAACTTCAGATTTAGTCGATACGAAGGATTTATTAAATTTTTTTTAGAACATACAGTAGTTTGAAAATTGCTTCTTGAAAATTGCTTCTTTACCTGCTGCTCTGTTCATGCTTATCCCACAGTGACCTGAGCCACCCAAAAGATTATTTTGTCAGAAAGAAGCTGAGGCCAAGATTAGGGCAAATGAAGAAACCATGCAAAATAAAAGCAACCGATTGTTTGGAAACAAATAGACAAGGTGCAAATCCAGAAATCAAATCTGAATGCACCCAAAGAGATGTGGGGAGAACTTTCTGAACCTGTTAATTTCAGAAGTGTGGCGTGTTGCGTTGCAGAGAACCTAATAGTTTTGAAATGTAAACACATGGTATGTAAAACATAAACCACAGAATTAATGAATCATGTTAATTTCACACTGCCCCCGCTTTGGACTAATTAGTGCAAATTAAATGTTGCACTTGTCAAGCAGAGCAGTTTGTGCACCATGTATTGCATTAAGAATTATTTTTGGATCCATTTGCACAATGTGAAAATAGTGCGAAAATATTTTTATTTCAATTAGTGGTAGTTTTACAGTCATTAAAAGATTTCTTTAATAGGCTTAGACTCCCATGGCCTGCACAGCTGCATGAGGTCTGGTTTGCATTTAAAGGTGGGAAAAGATGTAGTGGGAAGGAGGACGTTTAGCTGACTGGATTTACTTAATTACCCCCCACCCCATTCTAAAATGCCAGACCAGGCTGGTCAATTATCTGTCCCTTCGTCAGAGGCCAATTGCTTAATTGCAAATTATCCATAATAATTACACAGCCAAATAACTACTGGATTTAGTTTTAATGAATGTGGAAGCCCTTAACAAGGATTTAAATGTACCCACCAGGATTAGTCAAAATCGACAGCTATCAAAGGGCTGGAATCTGCCACTCTCACTTCTGTGGAGGAGAGCATCGCTCTGCTTATTTCCTGTTCATTTTCAGTGAGACTCAGAGAAGTGAAGATGCTGTGTCCATGCTCTGTAATGTTTATAGGGTCTAACATTTCCATTGTTTCAGTGAGACAGACTGAAAAAGAGGGATTACTGAAAATGGAAAAGGCTGTCAGAACGTGGGATGCTGTGAAGCCGGGGCAGAATATAGGACAGAGTGGAAATACTGCCTTTGCTGAAATGAGATGGAGCTCTGCCAAGCAGCAAAAATAGGGATTGTCAAAACAGCAGCGCGCTCCCCCTCGGAGGCATTCCTGGCGCGGGAGAGGAGGGTCTGCCCACTGCGGGGAGATGGAGGCCTTCCCCCTCGGTGGGATGCAGCGCTTGGAACTGGCCGGCAGCAGCAGGGATGTAATTAGTGCTGACACAAAACACAAGGCAAGGCTTTTGACGCTTGTTTTTCAGTTCTGACAGAGAGGAAAATCATAAGAAAGGTGGCCTTTTTTAAAATCTTTTTTTGTGTTTTGCTTTTTCCTTCCCCCCCCGCCCCCTTAAATAGCTTTCTCTCTTCAAATTACCTGAAACCACTGGGTACGTGGGCCACGTTCCATGGTGCTGCCCACTCCTCCACACTTGTCAGCCTGGAAAAAAGAGGTGTACTTTATTGAAATAGTAAAGGAAATGAGAACAGGAATTTAAATATAATGCTCTGTCTGCTCACAGGCAGACGAAGAAGATTCAGTAGTTGAAGACGTAACAGAAAATTTGGAGTGTGAAGGAGGAAATAAACTGAAAGCAAAGGAGCATGCAGAGGGGAACTAAGCTATATAACGTGGTGCAGGTAAATTTTGGTGGCTGAACTGTTTTTGAAATGGAAACTTGGCATCTGTCTGCTCTCCATCTTGCCTATATTGGTGTCCAGAGGTCCAGTTCAGAAAGCTGTGTCCCACTGTGCTAACCTCTGTAAAAACACTGTAACTTGGCGTCTCCCAACACTATTGCCCAGCATCTAAGCAAAAGCATTCTCTCAGTTCTGATTTGCTTTTTCACTTCTATGTTGCCTGCTCTTTGTAGGTCATGTGTAAGCAATTTTTTCTGATGCTTTTTCTAGGAGGTTAAGTAATTAACTTGGAGGAGAATGGGAAGCTGTGATCTCGCCTCACTTTGAAAGGCCATTTCCTGAGATTTCTGCAGCATGCTTCTTCCTCCTCCTAAATTTCTTACACTGAATTCTTGCATGGGGAGATAATATTATTGACATCAAAGCCCCAGCTGGGACCTTTTTTGATTGTGAAGTATTCTATGGAATATTGTACTCCTCAAGGAACTTTAACAATGATAGAGTGAGGCATGATGAAATATTAAACTGTTTTGTTTTGAGGCTTGGTTTTTTTAATGGCTGAGCCCTGTCTGCTTGTACTCTGCTATGATGGGTGTCAAAGTTTGCTAATGCAAACACAGCCTGAAAACTTCAGATTGTGCTTCATGGCTCAGTGGTTAGAGGACACAGTCCTGAAGTTCCTGAAACATGCCTGGATCTTGTGGATGTCACTACATGAAATAGTGACCCCATAACTGGTAGAAACTTGACTTGTCATCAAAAATCTGAATTTATTTAAGATGTAGCTGATCTCCTAAATATAAATTCAGTACCATTCATCATTTTCATCTATGACTTTGAATAACTTCTCTAGTCTATCTCTGCTGTTGTCAGTCTGACAGGTTTGTTCATTACAGGGTTAATTAAGAATACACTCTGGTTCCTACACATGGAATCTGCACGTTAAAATCAATGTGGATTTCTGCCTACATTCCTTGTTTGCAGAGAGAAAACTAAGACCCTGCACTATGAAAACAGTTGCTGGATTTATTCTCTATACCAGGTGCCAGTAATGAGGTGGGGAGGAAGAATCATCCATCCATTCTTTTAAATTGAGCAGATATTTTCTTTCCTATTATTCTAATTGATATACCATACCCTTCAATGTTTTTATGATCATTTTCTCATTCCTTCCTCCTTGGTTTCTTTTTCCCTTAAATACACATCCCAGTCTGCACTGCTGTTTGCTCTTCTTAAATTGTGATGTAGTTTTGATTCTTAGTCACATTAAGAATATCTGTTTCCAGTATTTCCAGCCCTGAAATAAATGCCTGTAATCGTTAAAGGTGCCACAAAATTCCAGCACTGTTGTTTTTTCTTATATTTTTATTTTTAGTCTGGAACCAGTGCATCTTCCAGCTTCCTCAACTCCCTTATCATTTGTTTAGCATGAACACTTTTCTGAGAGCAATACTAGGTACAGGCACCTCATTTTTTTTTTTTTTTTTTTTTTTTTTTTTTTTTTTTTAATTTAAGATTTCTCTTTTCCGTCTCTAATGTGGATTTTTATGCACCAGAAATGATTGCAAAGGAACCTTTTCCTCAGCCCATGTTTCTCAATGAATCTTCCCTTCCCATGTTCTTTGTCTTGTCACAATAAATAAACAACAGTTCCAAATAATGTTGTAATTAAAATTTCCTCAAGGAACAGTTGTTACCGATACTGCTAAGTGTACTGAGAAATGTCGGGGGGTTACTGAGAAAGAGGAAATAGAGGAATTAGAAGCAAGAGAAGGTAATAACCTGGCCCGCCGCCCCCGGGGGGCGGGTCCTTGTGACGCGCCCCGGCGGAGCGCCGCGATTGCTCCGCCCGGAGCATCCCCGGGGAAACGCGGCTGCCCAGGGCTCCGCTGTGTCCGGGACACCTGCCCGCTCCCACCGCCTGCATCGGTTCGTGCTCTGCGCCTGGCAGTGCCGGCCGGGCCGGGCTCCTTCGCTTGCCGCAATGGCAGCCTGTGTGTCGCTGTTCTCTGCTTGCTCTGGCGGGCAGCCTCAGAGGGGACTGGCAGATCAGAGGAACCCTTCCCTTCCCTTCCCTTCCCTTCCCTTCCCTTCCCTTCCCTTCCCTTCCCTTCCCTTCCCTTCCCTTCCCTTCCCTTCCCTTCCCTTCCCTTCCCTTCCCTTCCCTTCCCTTCCCTTCCCTTCCCTTCCCTTCCCTTCCCTTCCCTTCCCTTCCCTTCCCTTCCCTTCCCTTCCCTTCCCTTCCCTTCCCTTCCCTTCCCTTCCCTTCCCCGCAGCTGGAGCTTCAGCTGCTATTGCCTGTACTGAAGTAAGGTTCTGCAGGCACTTTTAGCCATACACACACATAAATGTACTTTATACCACGTTTGTTCTGTAAAAAAAGTCATGAAAATTCGGTAGAAAATAACGTATTTGTTTCTGCTCAGATGTTTAACTCCTTAATGCCTCAGATTTTTTTTTTTTTTTAATATCATTTAATCCAACCCATCCGCTTTGTTAGTTTGGCCTGCTACCCTGTGTTTTTGCTCCTCGTAAATGAAAAGTAAAGCATGGCAGAGAAGCAGGTGGATCAGCAGTCTTTGTTGTGAATATACATTCAGGGAGTTCAGAGAACCTCTTTGGAAAAGAGGTACTCAGTAGGCTCACACAAGATAGAAACTGTGGCTTTGCTTCAATACCCTATTGCAACAATGCCAGTGCTGCTGGCATTCCCCGCTAGGAAGGGCTGTGATCTGCCCAATAACTCTTTAAAATGCATAAAATCAGATTGGAGGGAAAAGAGGAATTACCCTGGGTCATCCTGGGAAGCCCTGAAAAGTCCGACGAACAAAAGTAAGGAACATCTAGAATGAGCTAAAGGGAAGATGAAGCTTAAGAAAACATTTATAACAGAGAAAGCACAGAATGACCTCTCAAGTGATGTGAAGGCCTCTTGTATTTGAATACCTCATTAGGCAGCTGCATGGGAAGGAGGCACCTAAATATCTTAAAATATGGTCCCAAACAACTAAGATTTTAAGCTGTCTGAAAAGGGAAGTGATCTTCTATTTCAGAATATGAAAATGTGGGATGAACAGTTACTTTCCACTCCATGTGTTTAAGATTTGTTTCATCAATCACAAACCTAGGAAATAATAGTAAAGATTTATATTCTGTACGGCTGTGTACTGGTTTATTCAGAGAAATACAGAATGAGAAGGGATGTTAGAAGTCCTACTTTATGAATTAAATGTCTTGGAAGTTGTATCCTGTGAAGTGATTGGCTCTGAACATGTGTAGAGCTCTATGGGACTATCCCAACACTCATGGTTGGGTGGGTACCTGTGTGTCCCTTGTGAGGTCAAGGCACATCCTAGTTTAGCATGGAAAAACTCGAAGGCTGGGGCAAAAGCATTCAAGGTATACAGAAATACTCTTTCCTGATGCAGATATTTCAATCTTTTATTCCTTTAAAAAGAAAACCCAACCTTTTTCATTTAATCTTAGGCATGACAAATTTGAAGTTTTAGGAGAAAACTGCTTTTGATTTATGATGCTGAGCTAAATTTTAAAATGGAGGAGAGGAAAAAAAGGCATTCCAAAGGTAAAATTTGGAATTAATGCTAAAAAAATTCAGTATCTAGACAAAATTAAAGGTAGCTAAGAATAGGAATTCAAAAACTACTCTGCCCTCTCAGTACGTTGCTACCATGACACTACAGTAATTTATTGCTGCAGAACATTCCCTTCTAGAACTCTAAATATTTTAAGGAATTTCAATTACATATTGCAGGGGAACATCTTTAAAAGCGTTCAGGTTTGCTAGCTTTAAGGACCTTAGAGAAATCCACATGCAGAAAAGCAAACAAACCAGTGAGAAATGTACACTGTTTAATTAAAATACTAGGTTTTGGCACATTCTTTTTCTTACTAACTGTGACTTATTAAGGAAAAACCCCTGCGTAAAATCCTTTAAGTGCACAGATAGATTTTTTTTTTTTTTTTTTTCTTCTGAGCTTTGTACAAAGGGCTTGTATTGTCACCAACAAAACAGTCATGGACTTGGGTGTATGTTTTGTTCTTTTCATGTGTTAATGAGTTATGGACTGTGTTGCACCGTTTATATGATCGGCCGTTAGTTAAATGCTCATTGTCCTGAGAAATGTTGAATTCATTATGAGAGAGAGAAGTAATAGATTCCCTATCTTCATCTCAGTAATCAGTTCTTATGATAGATGCTCAATTGCTGTGGATGCAGGCAGACAGTAGAGCTGCTCGTGAAGAGCACCCTCAGTGCCAGTCAGAGCTCGCTGGCTCTCAAGTGTCATATGGAAACACACAGGTTATTTTTGCTACACAATTGTATGCAATTAGGAGGTGTAGTTCCCAGGCTGTTACAACTACAGAGTAGGTATTTTCAACACAAAACAGCTCCCCTCCTTTCACACCATGTAAATCTTTAACGATTTCAAAGAGTATGATTAAGAAGGGAGAGGAAGGCTTGGATGCTTCAGTAACTTGTTAAGGGCTCAGTTGTAGCTGTCTGTCCTGTACTGCCTGTTTCTGCAGTGCAATGCATGGTATTTCACAGCAAATTAATGCTATATAAAGCATACTTCAAAAATTCAGTTTGGGAGGCAGTAAATAGTGTTTCTGTTTTCTAACTGGCGTTTACTTGGGAACCGGACTTTTCCTGTGATGTTCTTCACTTCCCTTTGATGCTGAACTCTGCTTTTGCCTGCTTTGTGAAGTTATGTAAGTAGGATGTCTCCATCTTTAGAAATAGATACTTGCTTCCTTTCAAAGCCTAAACTGAGTCTACTGCTGATAGATTAGGGTTAAAAGGAGTTGTGAGAGGGTTAAGCCTCTACCATGATAATAAGTAACAGAGCCCTTTTTGGGAGTAATGCAGAAATCTTGGCGCATCAGGAAAGATGTGCTTGTCCTTCGTTGATTTCTCTCATATCAGGAATCAGTGCTGCAAGAGAGTGAAGATCCTGGGCATGATTCCAAGCCTTGTGGACTAGACTTGGCTATACAGTTCAGTGAAGTACCCCATCTCTGCTTGCACCAGCCTAGCTTCTCCCAGTGAGTACAGCAAGGGATATGCACTGCAGGAGCTGATGAGGAGCTCTTACACAGGTGTGATCACTATTAAAAATTTGTTCCCAGTTTTGATCTTGGTGGCATCAGTGCTCTCCTAAAATCAACCAGCAAAGAAAATGTAGCTGAGAGCAGTGTGGCTATTTATTTTTACAGTCTCTCGTATTTGTGGTCTCAGTGGTGGGACCTGATGGTATCAGTGCCCTAACTCAGAACATCTCTCAGCAGGCACTCAGCTCACCAGCCCAGCCTGGGTTGTATGGTACTAATTAATTCTAAAGAAGGCTAGGTGGATTTCAGGTATGACATTATTAGTACTGAGGTAACTGAGTGACATACCAAAAGAATTTCAAATTGCTAGCTCAGTTGTGAGCATAAAGAACTCTGGCTTGTTCTTGCTTAAATACCCTCTTTCTACATTCCCTTGGCTGCAACTAAACTGCAGAATATTTACCTGCCTGATTGTTGTTTGTAAATCTAGGTTCTTCCCTCCCCCCATCTACTAAATCTTCCTTAGATGCCGAGAGGAAAAAATAGTGTACAAGAAAGTAGCTGTACAGCTTTTCTTTTCTGTTCTGCCGCTCTGTGTAGAGCTTTTTGTGGCACTCAGGGGTGCAGTAGGGCTTGAACAGTCCAGACAGTGTGCCAAGGCATATTCCTGTAGGACATCACTAGAGATCCCTGCTCGTAAACCCTGCCTGCAGAGCTGTAACTGGAGAGAGAAAGAGAGAGAGAGGGAAAGAGAAAGGGAAAGAGGTGAAGCAGGAAGGACACAGAGGTGTAATTAAGGACTTACAGAGAAGACAGAGAGAAAACTGAGAGAAAGAACATAGTGAACAGATTGGTAGATGGGAAACAACCTCCCAGAGCCAGGCTGAAGACAAAGGGGCTGAAACAGAGAGTAAAGGAAAAAAAGGTAATGGCAATTTTGGGGTATTATATTAAGATGAAAAGCTGGGCCAGTCCCAACCAGTCTGTGTGGAAAGTCCAAGAGCTGGCTGGAAATCAGAAGGCAGAGGCTGTGAAAAAAAGGGAGAGGTGGAAGAATGGAAGGTTGGCCTTGAGAGCAATAAAATGTGCTGTGCTTTGTGCAGGATTGAAAATTGTTCAGCTGGGAAGGTGCATTTGGTTGTGGACAAAATGCTCAGAAATCTACAGGGAGAGATGGAAAAGGCCTTTTACAAAGAGGCAGTGTGAAGAGCTTTGCATAGAGATCATTTTTAACAAGTAAAAAGGGTGGTGACTTCATTAAAAAGTGCTTGATGCTTACCACAGTTTAATCTCAGGCCACTTGTCTGGGTATCTAAACACAGATTTAAGGGCACAGCTTTGCATGTGTGAAAGAAAAAGAAGTGGAGTGGCGGGCTTGGTCTACCTTCTTTGCTGGTGTAAATGTCTGGAAATCAGATTTACCTGGATGTTAGAAGGCACAGATTACTGCTATTATAGTAGATTGTTAACAACTCAGATTTTCACTCTTAAAATCAGGAGAGTCTGAGATAATGGAAAGAGAAGTCAGTGGAGCTCTTGCAAGCCTTGCTAGTGCAGAATCTTCCTGGATGTTTTTAGTTATGAATCAACTTCATCTTGGTTTCTAATGAGTGATTTGGAAGCTAGTGCCCATTTGTGAGAAGCACTTTCATACTGATAATATTGTCATATGTTGTTAGTCTCACAATTTATTTCTGTGTTTGGCTAGCTGCTCTCAGGCTAGCCTCTGAAGTCTAAAATCGAACATAAATTCCATACCACCTATGGTGCTAAATACGAGTTTTAATGCAGGTTTTTATTGTATTTGGCTGTGACTGAACAGAAACTAAAGAATACAGGCAGCATTAAGAGCCTCTTTAGAATTTCAGCCAGTCCCCTCATTCTGACTAGGGGCATCATGAGAAACTGGAAGTGGGATAAGTGAATGGGGCTGGTTAGGGGAGTTTGAGGGCTCCTTTTCTTCCCTTCTTCAGTTCCTTGAAACTTTCATTAAATTATGGATAAACCCTCAATAAGAACAAAATAGTAAAAGAATGACAGCTGAATTTTTAGACTCTGATGACCTAAAAAATAGCTTTGCAGACATAAAGAAACATAAAGGATTGAAATGTATGACTGTAAACATCCAGACATTATACTGTCTTTTTTCAGATTCAGCTTCTGATATTCACGTTCATGAATAGCCTATTTCAGTGACATTACTGGGACAAAAGCCCTATGGGTGTAATTCCTGTTACTTCACTAACATCAGTTAAAGTCAGCATCTCTATGCAGATTTGAACTCACCTGATGAATTTTGTGAGGTTTGTGTTATACGTGCAACAAGATGTGTCTGCTGTCACTGTATGGGTATATATTGGAATCTGGTGTACTGTCAGCTGTGTGGGGAGAAGGCTGCAAAGTGCAAACAGAGTAGAGCTTGACTAAGCAGCAAAGGACTCTATGAGGTGTCCTCTGTAGGGAGGAGTGGGAAGGGAGTTTGTGAGTAGAAAGTGTTGCAGAACAGCAGCTAAGGACTCCATGGAACAGGTACTCAGAAAAGCACTGAATGCCTACAAGCTGTTCAGCAAATACCCTTCTATGAATTTGAAAGGGACTGTGAGCACCAGACAAGTAGCATTATTAATATGGCTTGTTCAGCAAGCTAACATTAAGCTAAGTGAGGGAGTAAGAAACAGTTAACACACCGCTGCAAAAATGAGAGGTTTATTGCAGTTGGAAAGAATGAAACTCTGCAACTACAGTATTAGTTTTCTGTGAGGGGCCAAAACAAAGGGGGAACACTTGAAACACATAGATTTAAAATTTAGAAGTTGCGCAGGTAATTTGGAATCCTTAATTCAGAAACAGATTGTAATGGGCATCAGAGACCCAAGCTGTGAACAGAGATGTTTGAATATCCTGAGTTAACCTTAGCAAAACAGTAAGGATGGAGGAGGCCACAGCACAGAGGCAGACCAGACTGCAGATGCTGGAAGGAAAACCAAGGCGATGATCCCCTGAATCGGGGCCACAACCTATCACAAGCCCATGTGAGCACAGGAGGCAAAGCAAAACCAGTGACTCCAAGGGGAAATCTGCAAACGTGCACAGAGCTCTCTTTATGTGCTGCCCCAGCACACTGAGCTATCTGCATGTGATGGCTTTCAGCAGGCTGCATGAAATGATTTGGTAGCCTTAGCTGAGTCCCACCACAGAAATGCCAAGCTTCTTAAGCTGCTTAACAGGCTTGGCGAAGAGGATAATGATTAACCGTTTATTAAAGTCAGCCCCTCCAGGTCAGAATGAGGGATATTGGTAGTGAGAAAGCTCGTGCTGCTCTTGCCTTCCCAGTGCCTTTTATGCAGATAGAGGACTTTAGCCTTTGGGGATACAGTTAGTGGTATTAAATTTACTTAAAAGTATGAAGTGCCTTCATTTCAGCACTGAATGCCACTGTGGGCCATTGTAAACTTCCCCCTTGCAGTCTGAATCTCCTTAAAGGCAGACATGCACTGGTTTCTCAGAAAAGCTCTACTGAGAGCATGCAGTGTACATGTCAACTTAATTAAATGAATTTGTTTAAAATATGATCGATGGTGTGTGAAATTATATAATTATTCTATAAATACACTTTGTTAATTAATTAATATTTTAATTAAAGGGTAATTGGAAACTCTTTGCATTGCTACCTTTTTTGAAGGACATGAATGTGGCTTTACCTCATAGTCACTGATTAGACCAAAAAACCCTCTTTTTAAAAAGCAGGTATTAAACTAGGAGCCCAGGAGATTAAAAAAAAAAAAAAAAAGGCACAAGATGACTGCCATGTCCCAGTTTGTCATAGGAAGGAATTTGGCTGCCCTTTAAAATCTTCGCTTTCAATCAGCCTTCAGTTTTTCTAATATCTTTCATGTCTCTTATTCTGGGAGAGTGATTGTCTCTCTGGGAGTTTTGCCTTGAAATGTCTCTCTGGAAAAAGAACTTGGAACCAAGTGCTGTGGACTAGTTGTTGGTTGAGAGAGGCTGGTATTAGCAGTTTGTCAGAGCTAGACATAAATCCCTCTTTTTCCCTTATAATCATTTTCCTCCAGTATCGTTCAGTTTACCTGTTTATTTTGAAGACTATCCATATTAACAAACCCAGACTCCCTATTACTCACTGCCAGAACAGCACGCCAATCCCCAGACAACTTTTTGTAACTGCTGGTGTGGAATAAATGAAAAGAAATGACTGGAAACCAAGACAGAAATGACTGTGGCCCTTATCTCGCCCCTGGAAATTCATATATAATTCACACTGAAGCCAATAGGCTAGGAAGAGCAAATTTGAGGCCTGTCTGTGAAAAATTATCAAGGGCCCACAAATTAAGGCGCTAATTTTGCAAACTTGCCCAATTAAATGTGAGTGCCTTCTGTGAAGGCCAGTAGAAAGGGTGCTGCTTGCAGGTCTAAACTGAGCTCATGCTTTCATTTGAAGCTTTGGGACGTAGACAAATATGAACCAGGGAATTCTGGACAGTAAGTAGTTATTCTGCATGTTTTGATCTTCTGCTTACCTGGCAAAATTAAACTGATAAGTTTCTGCAGCTGTTAACCACTCTGCAGCTGCCTGCTGCTCCTGGACGCCTCAAGAGCTAGTAAGTGTTTGACTGTGACTGGTCTAAAATGTTGGTGGTTTGTGATTTCTTACCTGTCCTGCAGTACCATACCCACTGTAGACCTGGAATGTCCTAAGAGAAATCGCAAGTTCATCACAGTGACAGCACTTTAGTGTGTGACATAAGAGTATTGTATGAGGCTAGCACAGAAAGAACAAGAAGTACCATAACTAGCATGGGGACAAGTAAAGTCCAAGTCACTCAGGGGTAGATTATGGCACATCTAGGAATGTGCATCTGTTTGCACAGGAAAACTTACACAGCTTTTCAGTGATTCATAGATTTTTTAAAAGCAAAATCTGAGATTTAAAATATTTTTTGAATTCCTAATTGCAAAACTGAGCTCACTGTGTTGTGTTCTCATAGAAAAGCTACCCTTTTTTGTCTTTAAATCCAACAGTGAATCACAAGCCATGCCTGACTTATTCATGTGTGACATGTCAGGTGCATGAGAGCTTACATCACATGCTATGCCAGTGCATAAAATTTTTAAACCTGTCCTTGACAACTGAACAATTCAGCAACCTGGACACAAGCTGCAAGGATCAAAAAGTAGGACAAAATTACAACTGTTTATACAGCTTTGCACAATGCCATGGCAATGCTTTTTGCAAGAAGAAATATTTACTGAGAGTAAACACAGTTTAGAATGAGATTTAGTGTCTGTGTCTTCTCTGCAGAGATCCACACACAGAACGCTGGGTTTAATGCTGCTTGAAGAGCCTGAGCTTTTTCCTTGGTGAATCCTCTGTTTTTTGAAGGTACAGGAACATTTGGAGTAAGAGAAAGTGTCCATGATACGAAGAAATACTTGCATAAGCAAAAGGGAAATTTAATGTGAGTTCTACTTCTCTTTTTTTGCCATACTGCAGATTGTTTGACAGGAATGATACCAATTAGTGCCAACGATAGCATAGTTTATGATACTGACATCTGTCCAAGAGAAACTGGCCCAAAAACATCAAACTTATTTTGCAGATGTCACTGAATAATCATTAGGTGGTGATAATTTTCAGTTGTCCGGTGGGGAAAGGTTCCAGCATATTAAATGGTTGAAGTTTCTGAATTTCAGAAATATTGCAGTGAGAATTTTCACTTGAGACAGCAAGCTGAGGGTTTACATTCCATTATTTGCTTCCTTGCAAAGCATAGGAGCAGAGGGAATGGTCTTTTCAGCAAGGCTGGAGAAAGTCTGAAATATTTGTGGGGTTCTGTGTTCTGACTGGATTTACAGGTCCAAATTTATCTTGGGGCTAGTTATACCAGCATCTCTGAAGTTGTGCTTGTTTATGTCCATGCAAAAAAATTATCACTGGGTAATGGGCATTTTATTACATTCAGGAACTAGGTAAATGTTGGGGTGATTTTAGCTGTTATCTGTTTCACGTATTTTTATTTCATCTGCAAACATTCAAACTTGCAAAACTGAAAATACAGACCTCCATCTATAAGAAGTCACCTAAGTAAATGGCTTGCTTTTTTTCTCCTCCCACGAATGTTGTCAACAGACAGGGCTCAGTGAAAGCTGTAGTGAGCATTTCTGGTCATTGAGCTTCCCATTTAAGTGAACAAAAATGAAGTTAGGTGTCACTGGACATTCATGTGGCTTGCATTTAGAGATCCAAGGATATCCTAACTTATACTGGGGGCTGTATATCTTTATATATCCTTTTGGGTTTTTTGTTTAACTCCAGAATTATCTCCCTAGGAGAGAACATCTCTCACAATTTCCAGACAAAGCCTTAAATTTGGAAGGGACAAGTCCATGCAATACTCATATCAGACTGAAACTAAGAGATGAGTCTGAATAAATCTAAGCTGCTATTTTGTGTACTTCTAGATTCCTCAGCCTCTTCCTGGAAGTGATAAAGGGATTGGGATTCCTTTCTGTGTAAATCCAGGACGAGAACAGCCAAAGCCTTGATGGAAAATCTTATCCATTCTCACACCCCAGTGTAGAATTTACACCTTCTTACACATCAGCTCTGAAATTAATACTCTTGGTACAACTGAATCTGAAATAATTTAACATGGAATAGTTTATATGGATGAGGGTCTGAAAGAAATGTGTTGCAAGAAAGACAGCAATCAGAAGGATATAAGAAGATAGAAACTAAAGTAAGGGGCAGCTTATTCATAATTCGGATTCACTTAGATTTGTATATGAATTGGCCCTGTGGGGGAGAAAACAAGACCTCATCATTATTTCCTGTTGCTAGATGAGACAGATGTTACCTTATCAATATTTTTTAATTCATATGTACCTGGTTTTAGAAGGAATTATGAAATAGGTATGATTCTTCTTTTATTTTTGAGTTGCATGCTGGGAAAACAATGCACTCATGTAGATATGAACAGAAATCATTGCTGCCTGTTAATACAAATTAGGAAATATGTTTTCAAATCTTAATATGCTTTCTAGAGGAAGAAGCCTCTTGACTTGAATGGTAAAGGTCTGAAAATGGTCAGACAGAGTCATAGAGCTAAGTGGGGATCCCAATTACAGATTAGCAGTAATGCAAATGTTGCTGCAGAGGGACCACTCAGCCTCTGCAGCTCAGGAGCTGTGTCTGTGCCTAGAGCACAGGCATAGAAAACCTCCCTTTCATTATTGTTTTTAATTATCTGCACACTGACAGAGCTGGAATACCTGCTGCACACTGAGGCCCTTTGTGCAAGCCCATCAGCAAAGACTAGGCAGCCAAAGCCTGCATTTTTTGCCTTCTGCAGGTCTTTCAGCTGAATTTTGCTTTCATGCAGATGCCTTTCTTTCTATTTACTCCTTATCTTCACTGGCTATTTCCCCTGCTCCACTGAACATACACAACATATGCAGCCTGATATGATGACACCAGGTTTCAGCTATCCAGCTGTGATCCTGAAGTTCTCATGTGCAACTGTAAGACTCGTGTGTTACTGTGAGGAAGTAAGGATGCACTGCACAAGGGTGGCCTTGGAGCACAGATGATGTGTGATGAGCAGTGTGTGTCTAGCCTCCTCCCTCTTCATAAAGGAGCTTGCAGGCTTGGACAAAGAGCAAGAAGCTGACAAGCTCTTCACTAAACTCAGGAATGAGGTGTTAGTCTATTCTTTGATCTTCTCATATGTTAGACTTACGTTCAGCATCCCCTTGCTCTTGTTGCTTATCCCTGTGTTTTTCCCATGTACTTAGAAGGCATGATATACCTTCAAGGGAGGGCAAAGCAACCAGGAAAACAAAGAGGAAGAGTTGGCAAAGGGAAGTTCACTTTATTATAGACAGTCACTGAAAATAATCCCCTCTGAGGAAATACTGCCAAAGTTGTATTTCAAGTTGTGTTTCCAACTAGAGGCTGCATAGTTTGAGACCATGTGAAAACATAAAATACTGCTGGTATACCTTTGATTTGGACCTACGTGGTCATGTGCTGGAAATGCTGTGCCTGTAGCCCTGAGAGAAAAAAAGGGACTGGCTGAGCAATCTGTGTGTCCTGGGGCAGAAGAGTCCAGGCCAAAGCATATGGACAGGTGAGCACAGGCAAAATGAATACCCACCGAGCAACAGTAAGGAGTGAGAATGGAACCAGTCAGAGACAAGTAAGTGCAAGGGAACTTGGCCCAAGTTTTTGACCTCTTGGCAGTGCTGAGCTGTTCTAACATGATGGGAAAGAGGCAGAAAGGAGGTAGCTCAGCCCTTCGTCACATGAGCATCTTGCCCATTCCAGAGCCTTTGCCTCCAACTCAGCCTCGTTCTGAGGAGTCTGAGGAATGATTAATAGCAAAGGATGCAGGCAACTTCTGATGGATGCTCTTGAGGTACAGGGCTTGTGATAATGCAGATCCTCCTTGTTCACCTTACCTGCTTTCCTGATGGCTCTGTGCCAAAGATTCATGTGGCAGCAAATTTCTACCTGTTGTAGACACATGAAGGATGATTTGTATATAGGAGGGCATAAGTTACCCTTTTGAAAACAGAGAAGCAGGCAGATGAAAGCAAGAATAAAGCCTGGAAAAAGCTGTGTGGGTGAGGATGGGGGGAAGTGGCAAAGTTGGTTAAAGCTGGTCTGGGGAATGAGAACTGACTGCACAAATGCATCAGCAGGAGGATAGATGCTTACAAAGAATGTGTCCATTAAGAAGTGAGGAGGAGGAGGAAAAGAGTGGTGAGGAAAGTCATAGCAGCACTATACTTTGTTTAAAATAAAGGAAGAGTGGAAAGTGATACAGATATCAGGAAGATAGCTCTTTGAAAGCATCGAGGGGATAGCAGGAAGAAATGCAAATCAGCTGGCCCACATCATGCGTATCCACATAAAGGCAATAAAGGGACAAACTTAGTGAATTGCTAATCACTGTTCCTCAGAAATCACCAAGAGCTGCGGCAGCTCTGGAGGGCAAGGGAGGGGGAGAAACGAAGGTGAAATTCCACCCTGAGCCTGGCAGGGCTGAGCAATTAAAGCCCAGTCAATCCAGGAGCAGTCCTCTGGGAAATAACGCAGCAAGTGAACGGAGCAAAGAAAAATCCTTCAGAAAAAAGGAAATGATGAATGGTGGCGGGTGGCCTGGTGCAGCTCTTCTCAAGGTGATAGGAGCAGTGCAAAGTGAATTCCTGAAAGTTAAGCTTTGAACCCTCTGTTGTGGTTCGGGTCTCCATGTTGTTCTCTGGGCAATTCAGAAGGGCAGTGTAGGGGGAAGCTTTACATGGGTACATCTGCAAGGCACTTCTGGCTTTTGTTGTGAGAAGGGAGTCCTGTGGAGGGAAGGTAAATTCTATTTGGGAGTTAATAAGATGTTTAAACATTAATAGTACTAGATAGCATAATGATATATACAGTGTAAACTCATACCAGTAGCACTGTGCCATTTAGGATCTAAATGAACACAGGCAAAAAGGAACACAGAATTCAAGGGACAAAGCAAGTGGTATGGGTTTAAAATGTATTCTAATTTCCTACTGTAGTTAGCCCATTTTTCAAGTGTTTGACTGATGTTATTTCATCCCAAAACGTCTGCTTTACACAGCAAGGGATATGTTTTCAATTGGAATCTTCCTCTAAGTAGCACAAGGTTTCTGCCCTGAACCCCAGAAACCTTACCAGCTTAAACACTGCCAAAATCTAGGATGTCTCTGCAGGGCATTTAAGTTTTGTCAGAGTTTTGCCAAAGTTCTCTTACTGAAATACTGAATTCTGGTCATCTATGACTAAGAATATATTTATATTTATATTTATATTTATATTTATATTTATATTTATATTTATATTTATATTTATATTTATATTTATATTTATATTTATATTTATATTGTTAGTTAGACCTATACCAAGTAAGAACTGGATATGGCTGGAAATAGGTGTCAGGTTTGGAACAGGATTTGGTCTTATTTGGACCGTTGCATACATGCTGGTCCCAGCAAGAGGGATCAAGAAGGTACCTTGGAGGGAACAGGGTATTATTACCTCAGTGGGAGCAGCAAGGAGCCCTGGTTACTACTGTGTGAAGTGCTTTCAGGATTCATCATGTTGATGAGTCAGGCCAGACAACAATTTCAGTTTGCTTGTCTTTCACTTTTTGCTCTTGCAGGGTTTTAGCAGGGTTTTTTTCTGGGAAGTGAGGGGAGGTAGGGGGAAAGGAAGGGGAGCTGGGATTTTTTAGGCATTTTTTAATTTTTTGTCCATCAATGTGGCTCTGAATGGCTGCGATTCGAATGCAGTGATACAGCAAATGTAACAAAGAAAGAAATACCAGGGAAGCTGGATAGCTGGAAAATAACAGTGGGGAAAGTAATAAAAACGAGGATCAGATTGGAAGAAGAATGCAAAATACTTGATGTTAGGACAGTGCTTGGGAAGGATGGAAAGGCACAGAGAGCTGAGAGATTTCTAGCAGGTGTTAAGCCTGATGCACACATCCTTTGCACAACAGCAAGTGGCTAGGCAGGGAGAATACAAAGAAGCATGACTGACATAAGCACAGTCACCATGCCAATGAGCACAAGTGGCTGTATATATTAATAGGCCAGGGGGAAGATGTGAATGCAACAGGAGTGCAAGCTACTGAAGGTGAGCTCTGTCATCAACAATATGTGGAAGTAGGGTGAGAAATTGACATCCGATTGCACTGCTCACTCTCTCTGGGGAAAGAGGGTTGTTCAGGTATTTGGAAATGTGCCTCCCAAAGATAGCTCAGGTGTTCTGAGGTTGGAGCAGGGAGTGGTGGTGGTGGGACTAGGTAACATGCAGCTAACAGTGCAAAAATACCCAGCAGACCTGAGCCTGTACAGCAGCTGGGGACAGATGTTGTATCATCAGCATGGCCTTTATTGGCTAGGGTAAGAAAGCAGCCTGCAGCCAATGACTCAAAAAACTCCTGCTGCTCTCCAGGGTGCCATAGCAGGGAGCTGCCCCTGCCCCTGGTGAACAAACCTGGGCTGCTGTGGGCCCTGGAGGGGCTGAGACCAGACAACCAATCTCAGCTCATATGACACAGCTCAGGCTTCCAGGATTTAAACTCGCTGCTTTGTGCTTTCCCTTATTTCTAAAACATAGGGACAGATAGGAATACACTCCCTATTTCCTGTCCTTGGTCTGAATGCCTGGGTACCCTTCCCCATCTCTCTGCCAGTACTCTGAACAGTGTAGCTGTTCTTCTTCTGTGGATTATCCTGGCTGTCACCCTCTCAGTGTGTTAATCACGGAGCACAGTTAACATGCAAATGCCCTGGGATGTTTTTACACTGGGGACAGCTATTCTCCTTGATTGACAGCTGGGCCTCCACTGGCACTTTGGTTTTCATGGTATGAGGATGGATGGATATGTAGATAAATAGTGGAGCTTTCATAAACGTTTCAGGAGCTATTGTGTGTCTCTGTGCAGGTACCCACACATGGACTTCTTGCTCCATGTGGGAGACCACTTTTCCCTCTGAAGGCAGATGGGTTCTGCTTTAACCATGGCTCTTCATTTATTGCTGTGGATTCTCATCACTTCTCTCCAGCATTAGAGCCGCCTTCCACAGAATTTCTCTTGCTCCGTAAGCAGACCCGCAGTTTTGTGCTCCATGCCTGTGCCATTTCTTTGCTTGGCAGAATATTGGCAAGCCATTTGCTTATTGAGTTTGTATGTGAAGCACCTCACCTATTTTCATCTTTTTTATTCAGTCCTTCTACCTGCCAGTGGCTGCTCCTGGTTGAGAAATGTCTGCCTCCTAGTTTTGTCCCCCCAGTCAAGTTTCCAGCCCTTTTATTTCCTTGCAAAAGGCTCTCCATTGTGTTTGCACACACATTAGGTAGCATCTGGTGTCTGTAGCAAATCTGACAGGTGCAAATGTGAAAACTAAATAGTTTCTGAGATATTTAAGACCTAACCCAGCAATTTTGTCCTGTTTTAATATTTGTGTTTCTTTGAGGGAATTCCTTTCTTTGGTTACAAACACCTGAAGAAGTCCTTGGCTGAATTTTTAGTTGTTAATTTTTTAGCAGATTTCTACTGGTCTTTGTGATTCCTATCTTCATTCTCTTTTCCTTGTAGAGATGGATAAGGAAAACTTGCAGGAATGTGCTTAAATGCGTGCAAAAAAAAAAAAGTTGTGATATATGCTAGCATAATAGCAAGTAGTGAAGAGGGAATTTAGTAGGCTGGAGGAGTTTTCTAAAGCCCTACTCAACATTTAATTTTATGATTCTTAATGACAAATGGTGATTGTGAATATTCATGAATTTTTCCCTGGGTTAATGTCATAACCTTTGCAGTAAAAAGGCTGTTTTCACCAGTAATAACTACCTTTCAATATATTTATGCTTGGTTTTTTCTTGTTTTACAGAAATAGACCCCAAATTAACATTCAAAATGCAAGAAAGTAATTTTGCATGTTTGTTTGCTGGGGGAAGGGGACAATGTATTTTATAAGTCTTATCATGTTGTGTCTTTATTGAGACAATGCAGTTCCTTACTTTCAAACTCTTGAATTTTTATCTCAACATTTTTAGAGTGCTGGAAAAGATGTCTCAATTCAGCTTTACTGAAGAGACAGCTCAGCGTGTAGTATGAAGAATTTGTTTGTCTTTTTAAGCATGAAGAATTTGCCTGTCTTTGTTTTTTTCCCCAGTTATTCTAAGCATTCATTTATTGTTTGATCAGTAATTACCTTATATCCTTTCCCCTGGACAGTATTCCCTCTTCTCCTTCCTTTTTCCTGCCTATGATTATATTTGGTGCCTTGCAGTCATTATGTCTTACTCTGCTGCACTGAACTGGATGTGCCCTTTATCTGTCCATAAGCCTAATTTATTCAAATCATTTTAAATTTGCTTGCTCTGTGCACCATTTTACACTTACGTGCTATCAGCAAAAAATTCCACTTTAAAAATTATATCCCCTGAGGGCCATTTATATAAAACTTGAATAAAAATGGCTAGGGTGCTTAAATTTGGGAGTACTGCCTTTTTCCTGTCCCTCTAGTCACCCTGAACTGTGCTGTTTTGCTGACACCTTGCTTCTTGTCCCACAGATAATTTTGAAGGCATTTGCTATTGTGCTTTTTCTGTGCTGTGCTTTAGTCATTCTCCAGAACAATCTCTCTATGTCAGGTGCAGCACCAAATGAATCTCTTCTATCGGGATAAATTATGCCCGTCACTTCACTTCTGACTCTCTGTTGAGAAATGTATTGAGAGAACTTAAAGCACATTTGACAGACATGACATGAATCCATCTGCCTCTCCATCCACGGGCTGGCTGTTTCTACATGTTGCATAACCCCATCCCATATTAATGCTTCCAATATCCGTTCTGTGGCTGCAGCTGGGATTACTGGTGAATGGACTCCTAAATCCTCCCTTGACTTAAAAAAAGAAAAAAAAGATTTTTTTTGTTGTTTTTGGTTTTTGGTTTGGTTTTAGATACTATTATTTTTAAAAGGTAAAGTTGGAGTAGTTACTTTCTAGGCATCTCCAGATACACCATCCTCAGGAAGCTATCAAGCAGTATTACTAAAGGTTTGCCAATTTCCCTTGCTATTTCCTTCCAAATTCAGAGATGCAGTTAATCTAAGTCTCAGGTCCTGTCAACTTTTAATAGTTCTAATTAACTAACTACCTGTCCAGATTGGATCATAAAGCCTTTTAACATTTCATTTTTTCCCCTCATGAAAATAGATCCCTGTTTCCGGGATGTGACCTTCAACTTCTTCTGTAAATACTCAGGCAAAGGATATTAATTCAAGCTCAGTGCAGCATCAGTCTCATCTGTCACTGACTTCTCACTCATTCCCTTTCATGGCCTCACTGATTCCATCCCTGGTCATCTGCTTTTCATATATCAGATGAAAGATCTCCATTGAGTTTCTTCACATCCTTGCCATTTTTTAAAAAAGCATTTAGTACTCCAGCGTTTCCTGCCAGTGTTTATAATTGCTCCATTTTGAATGCAATGTCATTGGCAGACCTGCTAAGTAATATAATAACAGTGCAATAGAGGAAACTGAAACTGTGGTTGGGGCCTGGTGGCAAACTTCTCTGGATCTGGATATGTTGAGGTGGAAGTGGCTCTGCTTTTACAGTGTGTGGCACAAGACCAGAACCTGGCCTTGTATGTGAAATAGCTCATAAATTACCCGAGGCTTTTTAGTACGGCATAGTGGTGATGCTGCCTCGTGTTAAGAGCTCTAAACAATGTTTTGTAGGGCAATCACATAGAAACATGAAACTTGCCAGAACACCTTTTGGAAGAAAGCTTATATTTATTTGCTCATGAAGAAAAATATCTGACCTGGTTCTGAAGTAAATCCCGTTTTCTTCCTAGAGTGTTATAACTGCTGTGTGTCTACGCTAGGGATTTTTTGTGGCACCTCGGAACATCTTTGTGTTTGGTTACATGGCTATGTTTGATTTACTGTGTAGTGTTCCATCCCACTGTCATTATAAGCTCAAGTCCCCTCCTGGTAAACTTTTTCCTTTCACACATGAAGATGTTACACATCAGAGACCTGCTGTGAGGTTCCCCGTAGGTAGGGAGGGCATGGAGGGAGTTGCCTTGGGAGGGATGTTTCTGGTGTGCAACTGAGGTGACTCCTGACAGCTCTGTGACCCGGAAAGCACATTCGAGAGGCAGCTAAAACACAATCGGGCCCCCAAGCCTGCAGGCATTGCTCGCCTGCTTTTGCAGATTATTAAGCAGATCAAGAGAGGGCAGAGGTGATGTAAAGTGACCTTAGTTTATCTATGAGGTCTCTATAGCCTGCTTGAGAGATGGCAGGTTTGCCAGTGGGCTGCAGAAGGCACACTGCTTGTACCAGCACCCTGCACTGGAGCAGAGCTGTGTAGTGGGGTGAGGGGGTTTTTTTGTAGGACCAACTATTGCTCTGGCGAGGATGTGTAGCTACAGCAGCTTGTACCTCTGCCCTCTGTTTTGGAGCGTATGTACACCTTGTAGCTGGAGTAGAGAATGCTGCCACAGAAGGTCTTTTAGCTTAGCAGTCACTGCACCTTCTACCTGTTTTTTTGGTTTTGTACCTTAATGTCCTAAATCATATTCTCTGTTGCTTAATACCACATCTGGCATTCTTCTCTTCCTTGTCGATTTATGTACACATTAAATTAGAAAGCAGTCCTCTACCAGATCAAGCTTTGCTTCCTCCCCTTAATCTATTCTGAGGTCTAGATAATTAAACTTTCCCACTATCACTGCCACGGTCTTTCACATGTTTTGCTTCTTATATGCTATGCTTCACACCTCCTTCCCAGTCAAACTGTGCACAACATATTGATTTTAGTACATCTCCAGTGTAGGTATAATCCACAGCGCTCTGCTACAACCTAGTTTATCCCAGGCTTCAATCTTCAAGATGGGCCAGATTGTCTTTTGGAAACGTTAGAGGTCTTTAGAGATGAAAAAGGAAGGGAGGGAAAACCAGAAATATTTCTCAGATTCTTTGTGCATAAGGCATGCTCAGTTCTAGCCAAGTCTTTATTAATTTTAATTCAAAATTGTTCCTACTTTATTTCAAAATACAAATAAGGTGTTGCACTTCAGTACACTGTTGTTTTCCAAGTTAAACTTTTTCAGTCAGCAAAAGCATAAGTAATGTAAAATGTGATATCACTTGAGGAAAAAAATGCTGGTGTTCTTTGTCATGTTCTGTAGTGGAAATACCACTAGACAGCATTAGAGATTTAAATATGTTGGTCTTTCTCAGGACATGACCTGCTTCCAACTTATTCTGAAAAAGAAATACAGAAATTCTCATTTCAGTTGTTTTTCTTTTGATGTCTGTGTTTTTCTCTGATTTGATATGTGATCATCAAAAGTCTTTCTGCCAACCGGTGTAGGTATTTTTTAGTGCCCACAGGGTACTCAGTATTGGTATTTATGTTAAAGTTCAAGCAATACATGGTTGTGCTTTAGCATAGTGCTTGCTGTTTTTATCCCACATGGGAAGGCATACAACTTCATTGGTAGTTTGGTTTCATGAAGGTGGGCAGGGGCCTGTGTAAGCAATAGCAGTGTTTTGCCTTCAGAACTGATAGTATCTAGAGACCAAAATAGCAGGAAAAATTCCCTGAGGTCTGAGTGTGTTGTGTTTGGTCAGGATTACCGAGGAAAGAAGCACTTTGAATGTTTGTGTAGAAACATTGGAAATCTCCATGTGGCTGATTTACACTGGAATCCTAGGTAGAAGAGGGATCCACACCACTGCCTGCCCATGTACCTGCCATCACCACAGCAAGAAAGACTTGTAAGGGTCATGGATGTCTTCTACTACTCAGGTCAACACTGAGGCTGGAAGAGTCAGCTTTTCCTTTTTATATTTCCAGCTGAAGGGCCTTCTCAAGGAGTCCCCTGTGTTGTTCTCCAGCAGCAGCCAGTGCATCAAATCAGGGGCTGCATCTTTGCACCCCTCTTTTGTTGCAGAAGAGGGCCAGCTGCCTCCATACCCTTTTCTCCCTGAGCAGGTAAGTGACTGTTGCTGTTACATTTGCCAGCCCCCCTGGGAGACAGATGAATGAAGCTGTGCTCCTGAGACCTGAACATATAATTTGCAACACGCAATTTATGTCGCATCATACCTAGCTGGAGCTCTAGTGCCTGGAGTACCCGAAATACATCTACAAATAGATCATGTCATGTCAAAAGTGAAATGGAAGGTGATAGTAATTGTGGCCTATATAATTAGAAAGCAAGAATCAGAGTGTCTAACGAATGGCAACACCTGGAATACCTGCACAAAAAGCTAATTAAAAGTCAACTTGAAATCCAGGGAAAGCCTATATATGGCTGTTTCTGCGCCTTAAAAAAACTGCTCAGAACATTGCAAATTACACTCTGATCACACTTCTGCTGGTGTGAACCACATGGAAATAAAGCTTAAAACAATAACCTGACTTTTCAAGAAGGTTACATCCACATAAATGTACAAAGCTGGACATGGTAGGTTTTTCAAAATGTAGAATCTATAAAATCATGGTGACTCCAAGTCTAATAAAGTTTGCTTGATGTTATGGAGCCTAAAAGTCTGTCAGAAGTACAGGGTAGGAGGAGAAGGAGGAGGGAGAAGCAGCTTTAGGGCCATGTGAAAACAAAGCCTTTCTTCTCTCCTTTTAAATATTTCTGCTGAGCCTGATTGAACACAGGATGAAAAGCTGCTGTCTTGAGATTTGAGGAAAGCAAAGGATTTCTGTCTCCACTATTACATTGAAAAGTTCTTTACTGCATGAAAGGTCATCCCTTCTAAACGTCTTCAGACTTGTGGCTTAAGTTTTGGGGGAACAGAGCTGCTGGTACTATGGAAATCTATTATCAATAGGATGTGGTATCTTTGGGTAGTCCATGTGCTCAGGAGCATTAGTTCTCTGTTCTTTGTATTAATTTTACATTGAACCTTGGGTTAAATATTTTGAGAATGAGGTTTTTACTTGTAAAAGTAGTGTGGTGGCATAGAGGGGTGGTGTGTTTTGACAAAAACTCTGTTACTACACGGTAAGAAAGGCAGAGTAATGATCTGAGGTGTTGTACTGAGACTGGCAGTCACAGTGTCAGTATAAGCAGTGGGTTCTTCCAGAATCAGGCCTAAATATTTGATGTTGTTTTTGAGCTGATGTTTCTCTCTATTATCTAGATTGTCAAAACCACACCTAGCATCCATTAGAGCCTTGTAATGACAATTGTTTGGAAAAAACCCTTGTTTTTTCAAAACCTTGTATGGAAAAAAAACCCCAAAACCCCAAAACATTCTGCTGTCAAAATACTGCACTTTATGAAAATACAAAATATTTCATGGAAGTGTGTTTGTTTCAATGAAAATTTCTCAGGGAAAATTTCTTTCTCAGGGATAGGCTGGCATTTTTGGGGAAAAAGAGAAGAAAAGAGAAAATGACTCTGTGGAAAATAGTGTGGCAACTCTGGGAAATGACTCCTGGGAAAATAGTGACCAGCTGGGGCACTGGTGACCCCATATATGTCCAGCCTGGGTGCAGAGGTGATTTGTACTGCATGTCTGCCTATCTACCTGCCTCTCCAATTTCTGCGAGCCTTGTCAGAGGTATTCTGTGGTGTGAATGGTTCACCATTCTCCAGTCCAGACTTACTCTGTAAGTCAGGGGTTAGATTCCCCGTATCCACCATAGAGGCCAGAGCTCCTGTAGGGATAAAGCAGGACATGAATTTAAACTCACCTTTTCCACTTGTAAGCAAGCAAGTTGGTCACCTTCTTATTACTCCTGTGGTGGATATGGGTCCAAATGTCCCTCTTTTTTGCATTTTAAAACATTTTCATTCAATGTTGAAGTGAAAGTCAGCTCTAAAACCGGGCTTTCCCTCCTGTCCATGAAATAAAATTGTTATATTCCTGATTGCTTTTCCAGTACATTGTCCATCAGGTAAAACCACCATAAAACAGACTGTAGTTCAGTAAATGCTAGACCCAGTCAAGCAGGGTTGATATGCAGACCTTACGAGTGATCAGGGGAAGGTTTTATGTGTTTGGGTGAGCAGAAGGGGAAATCCTGCCTACCAAGGAGCGTCTTCATTTGTGCTCACTTGATCTTCTTCACACTCTGAATATGGTGCAGGCTCTTCTATAAGAGTAGCTGCTATTGTGATATTTGTAGTAAAAGCCAAAAGTTAGGTTCACTTTGAAGACAGGAGAGGGTTGAAGTCAGCACTAGGTTCTGGCTGCTGCTATGTCTGAGTTGTGTAGTATGCTAATGAAAAGTAGTGTTAACAGGAACAATGCACAGTTGTGCTTTCAACCATATTTTCAGGTCAAGAGCACCCTCTTGCATTGTCACTCTTTTATGTATCAAAGTGGAGGGAAGCAGGATTGTAGTCTGCCTTCTCCTCACCTCAGTTCATGCTATTTATTGTTTGAAGCAGGTGGGAAGAGGCAAGCAGGCTCATCTTGGACCCTGCTGTTGTAAGAGACTGGTCCATGGACAGCTCATACAGGACCTGGGATCTCATCTTTTTCTTCTTCTTGCTTCGTTCATGACCAACCATAGCTTATCCCACAGGAAGTATTTCCAAGAGAATCATGTATCACTGACATCTTCATCATAAACCACTTAAACACAGAATCAAAGATTCACCTTCAGACATTTCCATTGAAGTTGTTTTTAAAGAAAAACATGAAGAGGAAAACTCTGTTCTCCCTGATATGCTTATAAATCTGGTGCAATACTACTGAAATCAAGAGCTAAAATTGAAATAAGGCCTGGAAATTTTATCTTCTGGCTCAGAAAACAGGACTCTACAAAGGACCTGATTCATTGTGGGGGAAAGCCAAGTCCACACCAAATGTTCTTATTAATTTGATCATTTGATTTAGGACTTGGCTGGTGAGGCAAGGTGACCCCCTAAATCATTGACTTCAGTCAACCTGAACCATGCTTAAAATGTTATATTATTGAAGACAGGCACTGCTCTAACTGCAGAAGAGCACAGACTTGGAATGTATTATTGTTGAGCGATTGGGCAGCCTAGTCCCAGACTGTGATGCAAGTATGATGGGTGCTGGAAAAAACAGAGAATAAGGACCATAAGTCCCACATACTTTTCCAGGTGCAGGGGAGACATATAACATTCAGGTATTAGTTCACTATTACAATACTTGTAGGTGGTCTTTGTTCTGTGTCCAGTTGTCCAAGCCCAGCAACAAGCAGACCTTCCAAGTGTCTAGTCTTGGAAAGCTCACCCATCAAAAAAGGCACTTTTCCAAGTGTCGTGCTGTGAATGGCAGCCTGGCCCCAAACCCAGTTCATTTGATTCACATGAAGGAGTGGCTGGAATGATGTGCACAGGTAAGTTGCTTGAATGGCTTTGGAACAGAAGGGAAAACTGCAGTCTTGCATATTGTGTGGTTGAAGCTACAGGTGAACTACTATGCCACATTTCCCATTGTAACTCCACATTGCAGGTATAGCCTTATTTGGGGGAATAATATGGAAGATGCTGCTTCTTATTTACAAACTATTTCTTTGTAGTAATTGTATGAATTTGAACACAATGATACAGGGTTTTTATTTATTTGAAATAAGAAAAAGAAGATCTATAGAATTCATGTGTTCCAACGAAAAATCTCCAATAATCTATTATTAAATCATTAAAATATTTTAAACTAAATTGGTTGTAATATTTTTATGAACGGCTAGCTTGTGAAGGCAGCAGTTTCCTACCATATGCAAGAAAAAGCATTTCACATGCACGAAAAACTAGTGCACCAAATTCCAGGCTATAAATAAGGCAATTGTAAAATGTAAATGCTTAGGAACACTAGCAAACTTCAGCCAACAAAGCAGGGATCAGAAATTTATACCCTCGTTACTGGTAATTGCAGTCGCATTCTTTACTGATCTGTATTCCCAGCCAACACATAAAAGTGTCCTGGTGCATTACCTGCTCAGAACTGAGTCACCCCGAACACACATGTTCCAGAAAGCAAATCTGTGCCCATGCTAGCACATGGAGCTCTGCATGTGCTGCTGGAAATGTATCTGTCTACCTTTTAAGCAAAGTAACTGAAAGCCCCTCAGGGTGTTCTTACGAAACGTAAATTCTCTGACTTGGAGACCTCAGCATAAAATCACTGCTTTTAGTGGATGGCAGTTTAACCCCCTCCTTCCCATAATAAAGTGAGGAAAAAGAAATTCAGTCCCATGGTTGCTTTTACATACATGCAGCATTTGTCTTTTTTCTTCTTCTTTGGCAAAATAATTAGTTTAGGCATCTAAAGTAACGTAGGCATCTAAAAGTAGCTGCTTTCTTTTTTTTAACAGAAATAAACAATAAATTCTTAATGCCCTTGTGACAGATTAATCTCAACCTGTCAATAATTCATATTTGAAGCTTCTGCTATTCAAGAAGGAATTGTGAGGAAAGATGAGCCTTCTTTTAGGTTCAGGCTGATGCCTCCTGCCAAATATTAATATGCTTAAGAAAAAAAAACCCCCACACATGGGAGCTTAAATTCATTAGCGATCATTTTGTAAATATTTTGACAATACTGCATGAATCACATGGTTTTCTTTGAATGATGTGCGCATACACATGATTCATGTGTCTTAAAAAGTCCAAGTAACTGTCTCGGTTACATAAAATTACCCATCCAGAGTGGCAAGCATCCACATGCTTGACTTCAGGGGAACTGCTGCAGTTCCTTCATGCCTGATAACTGGGCCCTTTTCAATGTACAGTGGGGTGCCAAGTACTGCCTGTCCAGTTCCAAGGCCACTAAACTGTAGCCATGAAGCAAGAGCCCTAGGTGATGAGAGCTTGTTGCCTGGAAGACTGCTGTGACTTGAGCACCTTCGAGAGTCAGTCATTCAAGTCTAAAAGTAATTTTGTAGTAAGATGGCTTCCTTGATGGGACAGAAGTTTTAGGACATGTTACAGAAGTCCAGAGTACTGTTAGCTAAATTCTGATCATCTCAATTTGAAAAAGGGGGGATCTAAGAAATTACAGAAGTCAGAACCAAAACTTCTCATTGAATCATAGAATGGTTTGGGTTGGAAGGGACCTTAAAGGTCACGTAGTTCCAACACCAGAGCCCCATCCAACCTGGCCTTGAACACTTCCAGCGATGGGGCATCCACAGCTTCTTTGAGCAATCTTTTCTAATGTCTTGCCACCTTCACAGTAAAGAATTTCTTCCTACTTTCTGATCTAAACTTACTCTCTTTCAGTTTGAGAATTCCCTGTTGTCCTGCCACTACATGTCCTTGTAAATAGTCTCTCCCCATCTTCCTTTTAGACTCCTTAATTCTTGTGGGCGCTGGAAGGCCACAATGAGGCATCCCTGTAGCCTTCTCTTTTCCAGGCTGAACAGACTCAATTGTCTCAGCCTTTCCTTGTAGGAGAAGTTCTCCATCCATCTAATCATTTTGGTGGCCTCCTCTGGACTCACTCCAACAGGTCCATGTCCTTCCTGTGCTGGGAACCCCAGCGCTGGATGCAGCACTGGAGGTGGGGTCTCAGCAGAGCAGAGCAGAGCAGAGGGGCAGAATCCCCTCCCTGGCCCTGCTGCCCACACTGCTTTGGATGCAGCCCAGGGCACGTTTGTCTCTCTGGGCTGAGTGCACATTGCTGGGTCATGTCCAGCCTCTCACCCACCAGCACCCCCAAATCCTTCTCAGCAGGGTTGCTCTCAGTCTGTTCATCTCCCAACCTCTCTTGATAAGGTGTAAACTTCCTCACAAAAGACTTCCTTTTTTTTTTTTTTTTTTACTTTCTCATCCTATTGAAAGCAGTTAATGGAAAGTCACCAGTCTTATGCATTTCAATAAGCTGATTCTCTTTGGGATCTTTCAAAGGCAATGATAAAACAACCTTGAGTTTTAAAGCATAGTGACACTTTATGTAAAAATGTTCTCCAGGATTTTTTCTGTATGTTGTTAATGATGTAAACAATAAGCTTTCTTCCATTTGAAAGTTAAAATGCTACTTTTCCTTGTCCGGTTCTCCAAATTTGTTTGGGCTCTAGTCATCATAGTCATCACGTCTCTGTTCTTTTCACTTTTCATCACCACCTTTTTTTTTTTCTTCTTTTTCAGGTGAAGTAAACTTATTTCAAAGACTTCCCAATTCATACTTGTTGTCTCCTGTCCTAAGTGCTATACAAACACAGAGAAAGAAACAGTCCCTTCCTGAAGGTCTTCCCTGATGATCTAAAATAAGAAGGAGCTGATGGAGGTGTGCTAAAATAGGCCTTGCAGGTCAGTGATGTTGGCTAGTAGGCTTGATTGAACAAGCTAGAAAAAATGTCATTGACAAGTACACAAATTGCAAAATTTTATTCAGTGCCAGATCAGAGCCAGATCAGAGATGTGTGCAGAAGCCAGGGAGACCTTTCTTATGATAAGCTGAGGAACAGGTCTCACTCATTCTGTTCTCAGGACTGCTTGACAAAGCTTAAAGGCTGCCTCCTAGGGCTACAAGAAAGGGTGCAGTCCGGCCTGCCCCCCAGGGAATAAGTAAGAGGAAAGCTACCTGAGCCCTCCTGTTATATCATGCATTGTTCCTGATGTGCTTAATTTATTTCTCTGAGCCAGTGTGGTTCTGCCACTGTCTCCTCTGGATTAATCACAGCTGATTTCTCAACCCAAGCAAATTCTTATGGAAACTTCTTTCTCTCTCCTGTGAATGCATGCAAGAAAGAAAGTGCTATTTTTTAAATGTAGTCACATTTTAGAATAGAACTCGATGATACAAGCACAAGACACATCATTAATTACAGGAATCTGTTAATACTCATAATCTATAAATGGGTACAGGACTGTTTCTTGTATTACAGTCACAAAGCGATGCATAGTGTTTGCTAACTGCTGTTCACTTCTAAATACTGCATGTTACTCACTCGTTAATTACTGCCACAATTTGCAGGAATTATTCCATAATTAATTGGCCTCTAAAGCACTCTGCTGTATCTCTTTCACATTTGGGAAGTGCTATTCAACATCTGATTTTTCATAAAAGTTTTTCGTACAAGCTCTGCTAAAGCTCTTTGAACATGTCATCTTGGCAGATAAAAACATGACATGGGAATGGCTACAAGAAATGGGAATGACTGCAAGAAATGAGGTAGTGTGAAAAGTTTTGGAAGCAGTGAAATATCACTATTAAATGTAAAATTAATGTGGCATTCCTACATCATGAAATTCTTCCTTCAAACTATGAACCAGGCAATACTGTAAAAAGTTTGAATGCAGACTACTTAATAATTTATCTAATTCAGGAAATGGTTCAAATTTTAGAAAAACTAATTTATTTGAATGTATTTGAACAATACGACTGACATAATGGCATAAATAATAACGTATACCAACTTGGCATTCTTCACTAGCATGGATCCCAAAGTAAAGCATCAGTTGTGGAAATGAAGCCACTGCTTCAAGCACCTCTGCCAACTGTATTATAGATCCAGTCTTCTCCACTACCTCTGGTGAGCCATTTATGAATTGCAGGGATTTAGCGTTACAGATGAATGAGCCAGCCCCTGTTAGGAAAGAAGTACCTTCTCTACAGAGAGTTGCAGAGAGAGGGGGGCAGGCAGAGAGGTAATCATTTATGTGGTCCATAGCTCCTTATGATCTCTAATGACTGAAAGTACTAGGAATGATTTTAAGTCTCATTTTAAAAAGCATCACAAATAGCAAGTAGCACAATCCCCACTTCACAGGACTCTTTCAAGAGCCAATCTCATAGTGCCAGTCCACACAGCACTGAACATGTAGCGCTCTGGGAAAAATCTTGACATTTATTTAGGTGCTTACAAGGGAGAAGAAATCTTCTGAAAATTTAGTCCCAGCTGCAGGGGGTGCAATGCCTTTGGTAAATTCCTACCAATAGCAGGATTGTAAAGCTGGAGATCACACAACAGCCTTGGAGTAAATCAGTATTATGCACTGTTAATCCACACCCACTCCCAGCCAAAACAAATAAAATAAAAGCTCTTAGTGCATTACAGTAATGCAAAGCCCAAGATAATACAGGGAATGTTCTCCCATGCGCCAGAATGCCTGTTCAGCTGAGGTTCTGAGCACTGGTGATCAGAGCATGGCCAAGCACACCCAGGAAGAAGTGCCGGGGAGAGAGAGGGAGGCAGAATAGGAAAAGTATGCTACCAGAGGCCGGAGGATGGTGTCACTCCGTCTGTCACACCACATGTGCCAAAACCTAGTAACTCCTGCCTGCTCTGTGCTGGTCACAACATTCATGACAACCTGCGCATTGCCTGCTCTGGCAAGTACTGTCTCATCCAGTCAAAGCAACTAAATGGCATTTCATTTTGCTGTGCTGCTATCCCTAAAAATCCTTTATCATGAAGCTTGTGGACTGCTCCTCTTTGCCTCTGGTTAGACCAAATGGTAAGTTGAGATATTTGCTGTTCTACAAAACCCTTTTGTATTTATCGCCTCTAGTTCCCTATCATGATCTGTTTTGTCTGTGCACTGAACATGTACTCGGAAGACAAACTCTCAAAGGAGAGCAAACCCTTCCTAGGCACAAATTTCTACAGTGCATAGTGAGGAGATTGAAAAGTGCTTCTGTGAAAATGAGCTCTTAAGATATGTAGTAGATGAAGTAGTGGGTTTTTATTAGAGAAAAATGATTCTGTTCTACATATTAATTTAAAAAGCAGATGGTGGTTGTGAAGATGGAGGAGATCAGTATTGTGATGGCTCCCTTTAGTAGTAACTGAAGACTGATACAATTTGTTGTGGTTTGGGTGCATTGATAAGGGTTGAAGATGAATAGGTATATACAAAATGAATCTAAATCATTACCACAGCTAGCACATGATGTACTCTCTGGACTCATAAAGACTAAATGGGTACTGGCACTGAAGGACCGACCTGCAAAAGTGGGCTTCCAGAATAAAAAGTAATACACATTACACAGCTAACTATGGTCAAAGACTGTAGGGTTTCATGTTCAGCTCCTGTAAATACATTAGTGTACTTTGATCTCCAGGGCTGCCAAGCCAGCTTCCACTTTTGTTAGATCAGATGCTTTTTTTGATGAATCTGCAGTGGATGTGGTGGTTTGTTGAGTATTACACTGAGCTAAAACTACTGAGACAAGCAATTGTGGACCATCTAAGCTGAAGAGCATTAACAATTAAGCTTTGGTGGCAGTATTTGATAAAAGAAAGATACATTACCCTAACTTTGCTGAAAGGACTGCTAATGTGAAGTATTGGATGTGACTCTGAGGAGAGTATGAATGCGAACTCAGACTAAATGAGTAAAATGTGAAGAAAGTTCGTTTTGGATTACATATGAAAGTGGTTCAACTGTAGATTTAGCCTGAAAGTTACTTAGAAAGCTTAGCCTGAATTTTTGCATAGTAACAGAAATGTACCAGCTATTTGATGAATGTATCATTGCATATGAAAATGTTTGATTAGAAACCAGTGACCAACAATGATACAGAGCACAAGAGATTACACAGAAATATACTGAGGAATGCAGAAACAACTGGCTCGTATTAATACTGTGACAGCAAATACAGCTAAGCTATCAAGATAGTAGAAAGGCTTTCTAGCTTTAATACAAATTCCCAAATTGTTTTGGCACTGAACTCAGAATTGCACAGGCAGATGCATAGGATGACTCTGAACATCATAGGAACGCAAATAGCTGCTTTTGCTGAAACACGGAAATGCTAACCTTAGTACTAAATGGAAAAAACATGATTTGGGGAGACATCAGGAAAAAAGCTGAGTGTTGTCAGGTGAGAAAATGAGGTCAAAGAAAAAGAAATGTACTTTCTTCTAATGTTTAAGGAGGCAGAACCAAAGCTGAGTTTCAAACTGGCAGAAAAAAATTGGGGAAGATGAAATAATGCAGGAATCTGACTGAGAGGGCAGCTAAATCAAAGAGGTAAGAATTAATGATCTACCCTGAGGTATAATACACATGGCACAGTTTAGGTGGCCCAACAGAAGCAGCAAATCAAGCTTAGTGAGAAGCTTGGAATCAGAAAAACTGAAAAGGGGAAAAAAAGGATCAATTGATTGCAGAGGGAGAGAAATTTATAATAAATGGGAAGCAAGGTATAATGCAAAGTGAATATGTGGGATTAGCTAGATGCATTGTTTTCTTCTTGAGCGACTGAGCATTAATATAGCTTCTGTATGTGGAAAAAGTAGCAAGGCTTTGCAGGGAAAGCTTTAATGTCTTATTAAGATATGGTTCTCAACCTAGAATTCGAGGTGAAACACTGCAGTTGTCACTCCCCTCACCAAAATTATACCAGGGATGCTGAGTTAGACCAGCTGATAGACTGTACCTTCCTACAATACACAAACACCTAAACCAAAACCTTTATCTATCTGATTATCTGCTACGGTTTGTCTAAATGGTGCCCCAAACTGTACAATAAAGTCACTAGATCCTCTTTGTCCTTAGTCTGCCATATGCATATGGCACTTGAGGGCAAAAATGAGTTTCAGTTAAGTGGGGAAGTAATCCATTCCCTTTACTGATGTATGCTAATGCCATTAGGGCATACACAGAAGATACTATATTCTACTTATCTACCTGACTTCATCTCAAGTGCTGTAAAGGATGTCAGAGTGAAGGAAAACATCAGACAAGAAGCTTTAACTGAGATGAGAGTATGACTAAAGGGAAAAATGCAGGTTAAAATTGTTGATGCTTTTTACAAATTACAGCAACTGAATCATCTATTCCCTTTCCTACTACTGCCAAGTCAAACAATGTACAACTGGAACCAAGAGAACGGTCCTTGTGAGAGAAACAGCCTGTGATCATTAATATATAGCTGATGTTTTCTATACCCTGTCAAGCCATATATCCACTTTTTCCTGGGTCATAACCAGCCACAACCAGGCAACAGATAGCTTCCTAATGAAATGGAAACATTATGATATCTAACTTCTATCGCTGTTATTGAGCCAGCAGACTTCCCTTCTTGCTAGGTCTGTTTCACAAACTACAAGATAAATCCTTTTGGGTAAAAGGCACTGGAGGAATTAGTGTTATTAGGGACATGTGTATATGCATATTCCGGTGTATTCTAGGACTCTCCCTAGCAATTTAAAAAACCCGTTTAAAAGATATACCCAGTGTCCAAAAATGATCTCCAGAAATCCCTTATTGGGCAGTCTTTAATAGTACCTCTTAAGACAATTCCTCTTCCAAGACAGAGACTGCAGCAGGTGTTGGAAAATTGGTTGCCTTTGACTTAAAAGTGTTTAGACTTTCCAGCAATGTAAGAGGTAACACTCTTTCCCCAGTCCAACACACGTACAGTACTAGATGCTTCTGTTCTGAGAGCTCTGAATATATTATCCTTAACAAAGAGAGAAAAGGTGAGAGTTTCAGCCCTTTTGCTCCTTTACTCCAGATAAAAGGGAACAAGTAAATTAAAGCCACCCTCAGTATCCTTTGTCCAGCTGACAGAGATTGCTGGAAGCACAACAGAAACCATCTGTGAGGATTCCATTTTCCCTGTGGCATGTATTGGCAAGTACGGGGCTTGGAGTGGCAAGGGAAAAAACACCAGTCTGGGGAGGATAACCTTGGAATATTTATGAAGACTGCAGGACTTTCTTAGTTATGTAATTGACTTCTCCAGCATCTCAAACCAGGGTGATCTAAAGCTCTAGGACAGCTTCTCACTCTGGAATAACTGTGATTTTTGTCTTTTTAATTACATTATTGGCAAAATATAGAATCAGTTAGAATCACATAAAACAGGGAGGAAACATCCTGGCATTTAAGTTACTTGGAGACAAGAGAGATTTCCTAAATCCAACAGTAAATATGAAATTTAAAGTATAGGGGTTTTTTTAATTAAGTGGAAACATAGTAAGGAGGAACTCTTGACTTGTTGAATGACTTGAATTGTGAAAACCTAAAAGCTACAGAGAAAATAAACAGCAAACAGAAAAAATTCAATTGAACCAGAGCAAGCTGTTACAATAGGAAAAATAGCTCTTTGGATTATTTTTCTGGAGCCTGACTGCTTTTTATGACCAACATATATTTCTGCATGTTCCCTCTTTTATTTCCTTTCTTCCCTCTAAATGTTGTGAGGGAGGGACATGTGAGGGTCGATGGAGAATGCACTGTGGCTGTACATGAATGGATTGTGAGACTTCCTGAAGTGCTTATGTCCAGGCTAGGCTAGAGTACTTGCAATAAGTATACATTACTCTTAATATATGTATTCATGTTGGTGGCAAGATTTACTTTGAGGGAAATGTTAACAGGAGTTTGATGGAGGAAGAGAGTAAGACCTGCAAATTAGAAACAACTGGAAATGGCTAATATGGTCAATCTCACAACTGGAGAGGGCTCTTCTAAAGTGACAGATGTGATATCTCTGCTAGACAGAAGGAAGACCAGTGAGTCAAATCATGTCCACCTTTCCCTCCCATGACAGTATTAATTTGCTTTCATTCCATAAGGATCTCTAATCCATACCAGCTGCGTCTGCCTTTTAAATCCTACTTCAAAACGAACTTTTCACTGCAATGCCTAAAGGAAACACCTTGCCAAGGGAGCCTAGCTTGATAGGTAATTTGAGAGATGACTTTATTTATAGTTAAAGAGATCATACATAAACCAGACCTAATAGTAACTAAAACTACTTTGGTTCACAACTACCCCATTGTGCGTGGTTCTGTGAACATACGACTGTCCTACTAATGCTCATATCTTCTCCTCTCTTCCCCTTTTCATTGCTTACCACCTTAATAGCTATATTGCTCCTTAAATTAAGTCTGCCACAAATCTGATCAGTATTTTAGTTTTGGGTCTTCTCTGGATCAGTCTTGGATTGCGCTTTGGAAGTCCCTCATTTCCCTGCACATCTTACAGCATTTGATGCATGAGCCTTGTTGTTGCAAATGGATCATTTCAGCAGTGTGGGTTAGACTCATCTCACCTGTCTTCACCTCCTAACATATAAATCTGAGTCAAGAGAGAGAGGTAAGGATCATTAAGATGCCATTCAGACTTATCTGTGACCTGTACTCTAAAGCAGGTTACATTATTGACAGCTCAGGTTTGGTCTCCCCCAGGACCACAGCACAAGCAAATGGCCACTGTATGTATGTAAATATACATACATATATACAGATATACATACATAAAAAATACATACATATACAGCTGTTTGTTTTGAAGTCACCCTAGGAAGCAAAAATCATTCATAAATTTCCAGTGTTTTGTTAGGAAAAATGGATGGGTTTGTTGAATTGGATCAAAAGCAGAGGAAGTTTAGGTGAACTGATGGTGCTGAAGGGATTGCTGTGGGGTGCAGTGGTCAAGGAGGAATATCAGCCAAATAGAAGAGTGAACTCAATTCTGGAAGCTTCTATGGGTATATTTAAGCATGAGGTGCATATATTATCTGCAGATTCATACATCACACTGGAATGAGCAGGATGCACACATATTTGAAATACATATTTGATAACAGAAATGAAAGATGAATAACCCTAAAATCCCTAAATATAAAAGGACATTTGTCATGGCTGCAGCAGAAAGTGAACCACAGGAATGTCAATAGAATTATACACAGTGATGAATTTCATATGGTAGGAAAACATGGGAGTTTAGTACTCCCGTCAGTGTGTGAAAACATACATTTCTTAAAGATTCATTTCTTTTACATACTCTACAGGTCTGCTGTGACTCCACTGTTTTACAGTCACAGCATGGCACAACCAGAAAGCTCGAGTGTTCCTGTTTCATTCAACTTTCTCTTTTGTCCACAGTTTGCAGCAGATTTGGCAGTGATGGGTGTTAGCAGCTGAGATTCTCCAGACAGGAGAAGGAATTACGTGGGGGAGGGGGAGCAACAAAAAGCTAATTCTGAGGCTGACTTTAACAAAAGGAAAGGCTAAAATGTTCCAGTCATTAAAGTCAAGATATTTAGAAGCCTTCTTGAAGGATACATTTAATTCCTGATTCAGAACAAGACTATTCTACCATTTAACCTACGAGTTTACATGAGACTTAAATGATACACAGTATGTCCAAAGAGTTACAACTTGCATCGTGCATTGAATGGTGCATAAAGAAATTAATATTTCTGAGGTAAGCATATAATTGGTGTTCTCAGTATCTTGCTTTTATAGATGCAAAATCAATACCTATTTTGGGCAACTATTTATTCACTCATACTAGTACTTTTACAATAACAGACATTTAAAGAATCATAAGATAACACTTGCAGTATGGCTAGAAGAACTAAAAGAAAATAATGTATTGTTAAACAAAATTATGAATGTTTGAGGGTTTTGACACCTGTAAAAACAACACTTTCACAGGAAGCACTATTAAATAATTTTAATTTGCAATAATAGTGGGGTTCAGGTTCTCTAATGTGAAACATTAGAGACCTGTGAAAACATCTACAAAAATATTGAGAGAACATTTACTTTGTGGCAATACTAATCCTAGGTGATAGACAGTGTTCTCAAGGCTTTTTTCAATAACAAAGACAGCAATAATACTTCTTCATAAATAGCTGTAAAATGACAACAATCTGCAAAATCCAAAGTCATTTAAAAAAATCTACATTCAGAGAACACAATCTTCACTTTTTTTGAAAGATAGTTTCTTAATTGTGACTTTTTCTGTTTTGATTGAGTCAGATGCCAACAAATTTCTTTTGGGATCTATTCCTTAGAAACTGAGAACAAATTATTAGCAGAAGCCAGCAGCAAAATAACAACAGTGTACAGTTTTCCATAACAAACTTGAGAAATAATTACCAGACCCCTTATGCAACTTTACTTTCTCCATGGTTTTTCTTCTGAAGAGCAGGATCATCACTTCCATGCAGATGCCAGGGCACAGCTCCTTACTCATAGCAGGACTTGGTTCAGTGCAGCTGCAGTAGAGAACATGGCTTTACACTGTCTTAATGGGCCAACTGGCAATCCCTGGCACTGGAGAAGACCAGCACAGCCTCTATATTAATCTTGGATAGCATCATTTTGCCCTCAGGACATCAAATACTGCTGGCCTCTTGTAAGTCTGACCCACATCTTGTGATCAGGGCCAAGAAACACACATCAGTCTCAAATTAGCATTTTTCAGTGTCACAACCCCATTAGAATTGGCATAAACAAAAGCAAGAAGCACTACTTTCCCCTTCCCACCTCCTGGCTTCCTCCTAGGATGGCTGTGGGCATAAAATGAAGATCATTAAAGAGGACTTTTGTATTAATGATTGAGTGTCTGTTACAGTAATCAGATAATGGCTATATCAGCTTTCATTAGAAGTCTCAAGAAACCCATCTTTGCTATGCATGGTAAACTAATTTCTTCTAGATACTTTGACAACATTGTTGATTAAAGCCTTAATGTTCACTTTATATCTATAGGGCCAACTGATTTTTGGTCAGTTTATTGCTTTGTGTAACAGCAAACCTGAATGTTAAATGGGCTTGAGAAGCCCTAAGGAAAACTCCACGGATCCAGTATGTGGAGTTCTACCCTAAAGTATTTGCATGGGTGTTATAGATAGATCGATAAAGAGAAAGACAGACAGACTTACATACAGTCCAGGTATAAAAAACATAACCCTGTTACTTGATCTCAATTATCAGCTAAAATGTCTTGGGCCATTAAGAATCAAGAGTAATAAAAGAGTAACATTAATTAACAATGGGCATTTGTGTCATCCTGCTTAGAGTAACACTTTTGCAACTTGGAATCAAGCAGATTCAGCAGAGCAGTGATAAACAAATGTTCAAGACTGAAGGTATATTGGTCCGTGTTCAACTGGCTGATAAAATCTCCTGGTCTGCCTATAGCATGTTTTAACAAGATTTCTGCGCTCAGGGCTTTGTTTCTTCTGTTCTGCAGATGCAGTGTAAAGCAGGTGTGTGACTCCTCAAGGGGGTTAAAGTTACACCCAGAAAGGGTTGGAGCACTCAGTGGAACATGCCCGCCATTCCAAGCATGCAGCGCAGTGTGCCAGGAATTGCATGGGATCACGCCGGCACACCGGTGCACGAGTGAGAGGCGAGAGGGCTTTCTCTGGGGGCTCAGCTCAGCAGCACAGCACCGGCTGCCCTGATAACAACTCTTGCTGGCAGGAGAGAGCAGCTTAAAATATTGGTGTGACAGCGCATTTGGACAGGGTTGCACATGCGTGAGAAGGGATAGCGATCTTGTTGGAACAAGAAAGTTTGCTCATGTCCCTTGTGGTGCCTTCTGTGTTTTGTTCTGCCCTGATTTTCTTGTTAAATCATCACAATACCGTTTATCCGTATTTCTTCCACTCTTACCAGTTTGTGGGGTTTTTGTGTTTGCTTTTCACTATGTTTATTCTTATTCTTCCTAAGTCCAGTAGCTCACATTTTGTTGCCATTTTTGGGATTGTAGGGTATTCTGACCACACATTGGCATCTGGAATGTCATTTCCCTTTCCCAGCATCCTCTTTCTTGAACCTCTGGGTCCACAGCTGTAAATAGGTGAATATTGAAAAAGCACTCAAGCAACTGGTGGTAACTGGTAAAATGATGTAAACTGGTATTATCCAAACCTCAGAAATTACCTTCTCTGTGAGACAGTGCCTGCTGCTGAATGTCCTGCCATACAAAGAAGGTGTTTAGTTGTGGTCATCTAAATGCCAGACACTGTGCTGTCAGTATCCAGCTACTTGTAGCATCTTTTAAACCCCCTGATGTGTGGAGAAGCCAGCTGGCCTCTGCACCCCTATTCGTCTGTAGATACCTCTGAAATCAGAGAAAGAAGCAGGTTCTGGGGACATCAGCAGAGGATCAACAGTACTCCTCTGGGGTCATCCGTCAGTCCTACACTGTGCAGCAGTGGAGTCCCATTTTTATGCTTTCTGACAGTAAAGCCAAAAGATGATTAACAGGACCCCAGGGAACAGTAGGGGAAATGGCCACCCACTGGCTGTTGATGCTTATTGTAAGTCAGAATGATGGCCTATAGAAGGATACGAGTGCTTCTGGCACTGAGACCATCTTTGAGTCATGAGTGATTGTCATTCTTCCCAATGAAGCCTTAACCATAAATAGTAGTAGTATGTGAAATCAAGTATTTAAAAACATAAGCTTATTCCAGATTAGCCTTAACAGTGAAAGTGTGACAACAGATGAGGGGAGCAAAGCATTAACAAAACTGGATAGTAAAATATACATGTCTTTTGTCAGAGTGTGAGAACAGAGATGAAAGTAGAATCTCTGGCTATTTCAATGAGAAGGTAGCCAAAGCTATGCAACATCAGAACTACAGAGAAAAGACTTTTCTCTAGAGAAAAACCCTACTCAAATTTTCCTTCCTATAGAAACTACCTGAAGCAGATACTACTTTTTCTTTTGTCGTTTTATGAGACAGTGAAAAAGTTTGATGTACTTGCTATTTTGGTTTCTTCCAGATGCTTTTCCAGACCAGCAGAACCTGTAATAGTTTGATGTAGCTATCCTGGGCATCCCAGGGCCACAGTCACAGCTCAGTGGTATGAGCTTGATTTTCATTGCTGTATTTTACCAGGGCTGTTTGATCACAGTTGTATGAAAACCTGCCACAAGATGACTGTTCTTCATCTGAAGATGGTGTTAAATTGATAAAACTCTGCTTTTTAATTAACTCTTTACTCTCCCCAGTTTACTAAATGTGAAAGTGGAACTAGCTCATCAAAAACTTACATACGGAGGTAAAGCAAAACCAGTCACTTTTAAGACAAGTACCAAGATTCAAAAGGCAGCCAAGCCAAGGAAGTAGAACCTCCAGAATGTTTGCAACAGTCACAGACTAGGATCTAGGAGATGCCTGAGTTGAGCTTATCCATGAAATCCTTACTCTACCAGTTCTGTACATATGTCTGATTGCATACTAGTCTACCTACAGGATTGTTTCCTCATTTAGTTCCTGGTCCATTCTCAGCATGAGTCTTTTCTTCCTTCACACAGTTGCCCCAACTCCACACAACCATATTCCAAAACTGGAATTCCAAATTCCATATTTCTACAGGTTCTCTCTTTGATACCTATGTGCTTCTCAAGCATCAATGAGTCAGTGTCCCTACTCCGGGATATCTTCTTTGCTCTGATAATCTGATAAGAGAGGTGTCTAAATTTGAATGCTCTGTGGCTGATGCTGACCTTTTGCTACTGTCACATCACTTAGCAGTTCCAGTGCAGGGAATGTGTCTACAGAGCAAACCTTATTCAAAGATCAGCCAGAATTAGACACTTCAGAGAATTTTTCCCTGTTGCACTTCTAGAAATTCTCTTGTGTGTGAACTGAGATTTCTTTCTTATAGCTCAGAAATTTGTGCAATTTGGCGTAATGAGGTATGTTCATGATGACCAAATTTCAAACTTTTTTCTTCTAAGTGCAAAGGCATTACAGCTCCTTAGAAAAGTAGTTCTTAGATAGTTATTATTTTAGCACAGAAAGTGTGTTAGTTAAGAATGAACTCTGGAAACCAGCTGAATGGTTTTATAGAGTGCATACCTCTCAAATAGGGAACTTTTAGTTCAAAGACGTAAAACTTGACAAATTGAGAAGTATCTGAAAATAGGGCCCAAAAGGAAAGAAAAACTCTCAGGCATCCTGAACTAGCAGCAGTGATTCAAACCTTTCTCACAGTTTTTTGGGGGACATGCAAGCCCTGAAAGAACAAATACACTTTCTGAGTAGCTGCCCCAGAGCAGTGTTGGTGCAATGCCATTTGAAAAAAATAGAAGCCTTAGCGCTGAGGAGCCCAAAAGCTGATTAGGTGAACAAGCCCATGCTTACTGCGTACTGGCCAGGGAGTGCTTATTCTAAAGCCCCTTGTTAGTCGCTGGCATGACAGCTCTGGCTTGACATTTAGATCCATACAGTCTTCACAGGGTAAAAGCCACTCCAGTCCCCCTCCAATAACAGGTGGTTCTTAAGAACCATAAAGAAATGAAACTGTAGGACTGGCACATGGGCTGTCAGTCACATGGGAGAGACACCTGGAGGAACTGAGTTGATCTAAACAAATCCAGGTGGTTCTAGTAGCCAGCTTTTCAGACCCAGATTTCAGAGCTCTCTGTCTGTGTCCTGTCAGAGTCCCAATATCGTGACAATGAGGATCCTGTGTGTTTTCTTTTTCCTGGGCACTGCTGTTTCTCATCTGGCAGCATCCTATCAAATGCAGAGCTGCGTTGTTGACTTGCATCTGTGACGGATCGAGCCCTCTGGGAGTCGGCATAATTGGAGATCAGCAATCTGGATTCCTGCCTAGGAAGCATCAGGAAAGCGTCTGTACCTGAAGCAGAATCAAACCATATTCAAAGTAATGGGAATGTTTAAGCTGTGATGACTTTAAAAAAAATCCCTCTGCTACATTATTTTAGTAAATATTTGTAGGTGTCTGTAATAGGGGGTAATTGCTGCATTTCCTTTTAAACTAAAGGAGAGCAGTTTTCAGTAATATTGGATAAAAGCAAGGAATTCTAATGGGTGGGTTTAACCTGATTTTTGCTGACAGATAGTGCTTTTCAGCAGTTCTCAGGTGTCTCTTCTTGCAGCACACAAAAACTGGTTTGTGCCTGGCTTTTCCCTTTACTGATACAAGAATTCCACAGTAGCTGGCAAGCAGTGAAGCATCCCCCTTTGTCAGGGAGCTGGGATGGCTTGCATGTGTCGAAATCAAGAGGGGCAGTTACGAGGGGGGTGAATAGGACATGTCTGGCTGCAACTATGAGAAGGAGGAATGGTACATAGGTGCCAGCAGGAAGGTGAGCATCTACAGATGCATCTACAGAAGGAAGAAGGGAGGGTGCCTAGCACTTCTGTAAGTCACGGAGATGAACTGCAGCTCAGAGGGGCTGGGTTTGGTATCGTGGCAGTGCAAACAGACAGCCTTCAGGTTAGGCTGGAGCCCAGGTCCCAGAGAGTTCATGAAATAATTTGTATCTCAAAGCATGTTAAAGAGTTATGAGGGATTGCAGGCAGTTGGGGTGCAGGTGTGCTGTTATGGCTGTGGATGGTGTACAAGACATTTCCATGTCTTTGCACATGTTTCTTGCACCAATGAAGTAAAAAAGAATTTGGTTTGGGAATTTTGAGAAAAGTTTTGCATCTCTTCTTTAAGTTACCCTCATCTGAGAAGGGAAGGACCATACATTCAGAGTGCCCACAAGACTGGTGCTAGAAGAAAGGCTGTGCTAGAAATATGTTTCTACTTGAGGGTGGAAAACAGCTGAGCCACTATTCCATTTTCATCAAGGGGTGAGGCACAGAGCTGGGGACAGGTAAAGGGACATGGTCCTGCATGAAAACATACCATTTCCATGTCAAGGTGGGACATTTCCTGATGAGAAAGTGAGGGGAGCAGAGGCAGCTACTTTTCCAGTCCCCATCCACAGTTTTTCTGTAACGAAGGCCCACACCCCAACATTAGCCTGCTCAGGATGTGTGCCATGTGGACCACCCAGAGGAGAACCAGAGTTGCAGCATGTGCCGTTTAGAGCTCTTGGCCCCAGCAGAAGGGAACCCAAACATAGCAAGAGAGTCAGAGTCTAGCCCTGACAGTGGATCCATGAGTTTTAAGAGACTTAGGAAAAGAGCAGAAAAAAGGAAAGAGTAATAATATTAAGAAAAAAACCCAAAACTCCAGCTCGCAGTCTGATGAACTGCTGCATCCCCCAAGGGCTTGCTTCATCTCCTTTTTCTAATCCTGGTGCAATGCTTACAATGCTTGATGGATCTGGGTAGGTTTACAGTGGTCACTATGTAGATACACACTAGAGTCAGTAACAGAATGAACAAGAACTAAATGTGAGTTTCAGTTAGTTTCTTTTTTTTTTTTTTTTTGCAACTTTCTTTCAGAACAACCTCAATATTTACAAAGGCAGGGCAGCTCCCATGTTCCCACAGTACAACATACTGCTCTAGCTGCATTCCTGCTAAAAATGAAATAGGAATGGTTTCTGAACAAAAATCAGAGCCTGTGATTTTTAACTGTCTGTCCCTCCCATCAAAGCACAGATTATGGTGAAAAGATAATTGTAATTGCTTTCTTAGGACTCGTCATGAGACAGTTGTAGCTACGTCACTGATAGACTCCTGAACATAACAGTCCTCCTCAGCTCCCAGGCTCAGGGCAGAATGCAGGATAAAACCAAACCCCAAACAAACAAACAAACAAAAGTCCCCCAAACTCTTCTAAATGAAAGGTTTCAGGAAAAAGACATCTAAACTGGATTCCACACTTCCTCCCCAAAACCAAAAAAGTGTACAACTTTCCAGGCTGGAGTAGAAAGGTTATATATAGCACTGCAATTTAATTCACATGACAATTAAAAAATACATGAAATGGTCTTCCTTATGCATGAGAAAAGATTATCAGAGTTTCCCCTTTTCCTCTTTTAGCTTATTAAAAATGTAACTCCTTCAAGAGTAATAAATTAACTTGGAAAGCATTGCTTAAGTGAGACACAGGTTGTGATTAAAGGAAGTTTGGAGTTCAGGAGAAGTCTGTGTTTGAAAAACGTCCTCAGTGTTTGGAGTATTGCATATGGCTTTTGACAACTAATTTGGGAGAAAAGTGGTACGGAATGAACCTCAACAGGAAAAGCTCTTGTTTTTTGTCACTTTGTGACATTACTGAAACACCGTTTCCCCTCATTTGTATTTTCCCCCCTATACGTTTGTGTTAAAATGTATCAAAACAGAAAAGACTTTGAAAAAAGGCAGCAGAACTGTCATAAAGGATGACGCTAGCTAGTCGGGAGGTTATGCTTTATTATGTAAATCCATGTTTGGGGGTATTTTAAAATGCATATCGTATGGTTAGAGGCAGCTAATTAGCTAGATAAACTATACTGCTTCCAAATAAAGCATACCAATCTATAAGATAAATGCCAGGGGCACAACTTCGTGTAGATCTGTGACCTACCTGATTGACCAAAACTATCCCTCATCTGTACCAGTCAGTCTCACTTGATGGAGCATTAGCCACGAGGCTGCTGGTCCTTGCCAAACCCCACTGCTCAAATCCACCTTGTCTTGCTGCTCCTGGGAAAAGGTTCCTGCAGTACTTTCCCTTGGGTAATTCCGTAGTGTTGAGCACCCTGAGCTTGAATTCGGTTTGGAGCAGAAGGAAATAAAACTTCAGTCTGCACATAAATCCTTCATTTGCTTACATATAAAACCAATGAAACAGTACATTTTCCCCTTCTTTTTCTGTAATTTACAAATGGTTAAAATTATTTTCTTGGCAGAAACATCCATTTCTTAACTGCTTAGTGCCCACGCTGGCAGCACCAGGCTGCAGTAATGGCTCTCTAAGTACCAGCACTCGCTCTGGAGGTACCAAGAGGAGCTGGATGAAGAACTTGCGATGCATAATTTATTCAGTGAATATAGGCCCTTTTTTGTGCTTGCAAGAACTCTGGGAAAGGCAGGTGGGCTTGGTTGGTTTTTTTTCAATAGTTTGCTGAAATTCTTTAAGGAATTGTAGTGTGTTTGCATGCAGTACCTGTACGCCAGTGGCTTGTTAAGAGATGCGTTTTAATGTTGGCAGTTCAGGTGTGGGGTACACATGGCCTGCCCGGACAGGTGCCATGCAGCTCCTGGGCTCTGGCACCGGCAAAGGGCAAATGTTGGGAAAGCGCTCCTTGTGAGTGCCAAGACACTTGGGGTAACATCCACGGTTCAGCCGGCTCCATCTCGCCTAAATGTGCCGGATATCCGCAGCACCTCACGCGTCTGAAAAAAAATTACAGCGTGCGCGGGGGGTGGTAGTCATTAGAGATATGCAAACTACATGCTGCGTGGCCGTGCGCCGACCGGGGCACCGGCCTCCCGCTCCAGCCCGCCGGGCTGGGCCGGCCGGGGGGCCCGCCGCTCCCCTCCGCAAACTTCCCGGGGCACAAAGTTTGCCGGCAGTTCCCCGCCCGCCCGCGGGGAGGGTGACAGGGCGCAGCGCGGGGGGCGCGCCCTCCCCGCCGCCCCCTCCCCTCCCCTCTGCGGCGCGGCGCGGCCCCGCCCCGCCGGCAGCCCCGCACCGGGCGGCCGCGGCCGCAACGCCCCCGCCGCCGCCCCCTGCGCTCCCCTCCCGCGGCGGGGGCGGCCCCCCGCGCTGCGCCGCGGCCCGTGCGCGCCGCTCGGCGGCGGCCCCGCCAGCGCTCGGCGGCGGCGGGTGTCCGCATCCCTGCGTCCTCCCGGCGCGCTCCCTCACCTCGGCGGCGATCGCCTCCCGCCCGCCCCCGCCCTCCCCTCCCCCGCACCGCCACACGCACACGCACTCCCGGCGCTGTGTGCGAGGGCGGGCGCCGGGAGACGGGCGGCGAGCAGCGCGCCGGCAGAGGAGACCACCGCGCACACGCACACACACACACACAGACACACGCACACTCCCTCGCGCCCGCCCTCCCTCTGTGCCTGCTCCTTCCTCGCCCCCCGCCGCCTCCCCTGCTCCCCCCTCCTCCTCCTTTCTCTGCAACGAGCGAGAGAGGGAGAGGGGGGAAAAAAGCCACTTACAGGTATTTGTTTAGTGGATCGGCGGCTTAATTTATCCCCCCCGCCCCCCCCCCCCCACCCCACCTTCCCCACCGCCCCTTGCAGTTTGTTTACAAGTATCAAAGTTGTAATTGAGGAGCTGCCAAGGCACATCTGGATATTTTTCTTCTTCTTCTTCTTCTTTGTGTTAGGGACTGATGTGCAACTAATTAAAGGCAGACAGGCTGGTAGCGTCTGCACAGTCAAGCCCCCCCAAATAAAGAGCCTGGTAAGTGACTGGTTTGCTTTCCCCCCCTCATCTTTTCCCCCCTTATTCTTCGCGGGTTTTGTTTTGTTTTCTTTTTCGGTTTTTGTGTGTGTGTTTTGGGTTTTAGTTGTGAGGGTTTTTTTAGGGGGGTGGGTTTTCTTTCTTTTTTTTTTTTTAATTTTGTGGGATTGTCGGGGGCTCTTTTTTTTTCTGTTGTTCTTGTCCTCTGGGATCGTAAAAGTAGATTAATGCTAGACTTGGGCAATAAAAGGCGTCGCTATATTAATTTATTAATTAATCTGCACCCGCCCCTCCTCCTGAATGTTAAATATGACCTTTGATCTCTCTGTCTTTGGCAGAGCAGACATGCAATATTGAACGTGTACGGTCACATTTAGCTTAAGCAGGGACGGAATCGCAAAGCCCGGCTAGCAATTTCTATTTATTTATTTCATTCGTGGAAAAGAGGGCGATAGTTAGAGGGGGAGGGAAATCAATAACTGCGTCTCGGGTACCCTTTTCATGCTCCGGAGATGCATCGATTAAACAATAATGACCCGGTTGGTGGGCACCATCATTTTCTCGCTGCTGGTGGCAATAAAGCCTGAGAAGGGATCGCGGAGAGAGAAAAGGTAGCCAGCGAGGGAAGGTTTTGTGGAGAGAAGCCAGTTTAATGCTGGGGGGAAAAGGGCAAGAAAACGCATATGACTTCTGGCATAAAAGGCTGAACGCTAACATTTTATTCCTTACCAGATGCGTGGCTTTCGTACACATGGCTGGCAAAACTAGTTTTATTGAGTAGTTTTTATCGAGGACATGCAGCTAGGTTTTCCTTTCTGGAAACGGGAGAGGTTTTTTTCTCTTTTGCTGTATGCAAATCCTTCGCATCCCTCCAAGACGACGCTTAGCCTAGAGCTTTCCGGGGCAGCCTTTGTATTGCCACTAGACCTGTGAAGGCAGCGAGAGTCTGGGTTTTTCCCTGACGTGGAAACACAGAGGTGGCTCCTGCGAGCTCTCGGGGTCTTTTTTTTTTTTTTTTTTTTTTTCCGACGGAAAGACGCCCGCCAGTCCCCAGTGCAGCCGGGGGTGAGGTTCCTTCTGTAGATTTACGCTCCCTTCATCTGGATTTGTTTACATAAAGCCCGCTTTCAGTGCACGACGCTGGGAGAAGACGAAGTTTTTGCACTCGGTAGGTTGGGCTGC